>NC_055988.1:139387861-141887861 GCF_018446385.1 Zingiber officinale
AACAGTGTGTCTCATGACAAGATGAACATAAGTATAATTCCAGACAACTGCATTGTTAACTAAAATGTCAACTGATCCCCAAGCATCTACTGCCTAAAAAAATTGCACATGCAATAAAATAAGTCAAAGATGAAATTGTAAGAAGCCAGATCTATGCAATCTTCATTACTAATAGTTTTGACCATGGATTCCACATCCTCTTCTTTTGAAACATCTCCTCCATAAGTGAGAGCCTGACCTCCTGAAGCCTCAATTTGCATAAATCATTTTATAGTAAATGCATTATAGTAAATGGGTAAATCATTTGATTTTTTTTTTTGTTACGAGAAAAAGCGTTATAGTAAATATGGGTAAAAATAGATAACAAAAGTAACATCATGAGCTGATGATAAAGTAACTTACCATCCTCACTAGCAGTGGCATTGCCTAGATCACCAGCATGTCAGTTTTCATCTTCAGGAGCACCATGTAACTTTCCAGCAGGATTAAAATGAGGCCCTGCAGTATACAAGAGCATGAGTACATAATCAATAATTTAATCCTTTCAATCAGAAACTTGCAACTCAATAGATCGCCATGAAGGAAAAGGTAAATAATTTTACCAGTTGACATGCATCCATTGGCGGTGTCTCCAAGAGCATGCACATGGAAGCCATGAAGCCCAGGCTTGAGGCCAGTGATGGATCCGGTGACGGTGGTTGGACCTATCACAGAGATTTACATCCCAAAATTAGATCAGATCACAAATTCACAGAAAAATCAAAATGGTTGAAGTTGAAACCCTAGATCTGAAAGGAATTTAGCATTCCACAAGTAGTATTTCAAGAGATTTCTCACCATCTCCTTCCTGGACGAAGTAAATTGTGCCCTTAACACCCTCACTGTTACCCAAGACAGCAACAACCTTCACCATTTCCTTAGGTGTTCTACACAGCAGACATCAAACACAAGGTTAAAGACATAATTAAATGTCTCAAAATAAGTAGCATCGCCACTAGATGAGAAATAATCGATCTCGTCTTCCAGATACAAAAAGAAAAGCAACTCAACAATCGCCAGACTAAACGCTAAACAAATACCATCAAACTCGAGACGAAATCAGCTCTCGCTCCATCATAGATAGAGAACCCATCAAATCTCAGTAGAAAACTCCACTTTTTCTTCACCAAATCAAATCAAAGCAGTCGCATAAGTTAAAATCGAGAAAAAAAAAGAGATAAAACCTAAGGATCGAAAACAAAACAACAATACGATGGAAGACAAATTTCAGATTGGAAAGTATACCTTTGATAAATGGATTAAAGGAAAAAAGAAAGGAGATTTACCAGATGATCGAGCACCAAAACAACAATGGGGCAGAAATAAGAGATTCAGATTAAAGAAAACAAAAGCAAATATAAAGATAGAATTATGGAAGAAGAAAGGTGGTGAGGTTGGAAGGAAGAATAAAAAAGAAACACTGAAAAAGAGAAAGAGGTAGAAGAAGAGGTCAAAAGTGCGACCTTATTGAACCAGATCCCGTGGGCAGACTGGATTGCGTGGTGGAGGTCAGAAAACGGAGAGGTGGAGGCGAGCTCCTTGGCGAAACGCTTGCTACCGCAGCACCGTAGCATATCCTCCTCCGTCCACGAAAAAGATGCCATCTTTCGTAAATCTAGGAAGGGGAAGAGGGAGATGAGGCAAGGAGGAAAGTGGTGGTGGCATCGCGACGGTATACGATGGACGGCGCGATATAGGTTTAGGTTTGGAGGGAAGAGTGAAGTGTTGAAAATTTTGGCTAAGTATTGGTGGAAAAATTATATTATTTTATTTTGGTGCATAGACATCGGGTTTTAAAAAACCGCTGTTAAAATCGGTGTCGATTAATGAAAAAAAGGGCGCTCATAGACATCGGCTAAAAAACCGATGTCTATGAGCGAAAATCTACGCTCATAGACACCGGTTTTTTGAAAAACCGGTGTAAAATACTCAAAGACATCGGTTTTTGTTTAAAACTGTTGTTGTTCCACCGATGTCTATGAGGGTTTTTGTTGTAGTGAACCCAGCATTTTCAACTTGATAGCATTATTTCCTGTTGACATGCATATAACCTAATTATGTGTTCTGAATTCTATCATAACTTATGTGAGATTGATTCCCATTACTGCAAAACCAAAGTAGCAACTCAGGAAATGCTGTTTGATCTAGATATGTTTCTTCGATTCTTGCGAATTCGACCTTCTATTAACCACATCTTTTTCAGTGCTTCTCTTCCTGACATACTACCCAACCCTTTTAGTCATCTGACTCTTGATCTTATGTATGCTAACTTCTTTGAGGGGCCACATCCCAAAAAGATGTCATCTGTATCATTGAGTCCATGTGACAACGCACTTTATAAGATGGTTGTGTCGTGCATTCATCCTCTATCATCTAGAGATCAGGGAGTTCTATATCTAGTGCATCTTTTTCTAATGTATGCATTGAGACACCGACTTGATTTTGACTTAGGTTACTGGGTGTTTAGGTCTATTATCTATTATTTAGGGTGTAACACCTCGAATAAAGTTCATATGCTTCAGTGTCATGTTCTCACTGCATACATTGCTTCTCTAAGGGAACGAGTTCATCGAGGTGAATTAATAGAGTTGTCTGATTTTGATCTAGTTGGGATTAGGCAGTTGTCTTTGGCTGGGATCAGGACTAATGCAGAGGGATTGATGTATAAGAGGACACATCCATGATACTTCCCACCTGTAAGAGAGGAGGCCATTGCTGAAGATGAGCTGATTGCAGTCAAGGAGCCTCACCAGCTACCTTTTGATTCGGGATTTGCCATGACACCTATGTTCGATGCGGGTCAAGAGACTTCTTACGGACCTCATCCACCGACCAATGATTTTTTTAATCATCTCTGAGACAATATTTTTGGGCAGTTCGACTTCCTAGAGACCAAGATAACTAATCAGTACAACTCTCTCCAAGGACAGATTGTTGATTTTCATCAAGAGATGACTGATCAAGCTGATGCTTTTGAGGAGGAGCAGCTACTAATGATGACTAGGATGAGTGACCTTTAGAACTTGATGTTTATTTTGATACATTTGTGTCGTGATGGCATAACTGGATATTTTAGTTGTTTGCTTGGTTTTTAATGTATTCCTTTCTATCTTTTATGCAAATTATAAGTGTCTTATAGACTAGTTTTTCATATATACTTTTTAAAGACAATTAGGAATCTGCTTTATAAAATAGATTTTATAATTTTTTTTTTGAAATCATTAGGTTTTTTAAAATTCATTTTCAAAATATCCCTTTCAAAACTTTATTTTAAAAAATAGCATTCAAAATATTTTATCTTTCTGAATATCCTAGGATTTACCATAGACTTGCATGCTCCTATAGTTTTAGCAGCCAGCATCTCACAAGCACAGTAGTATATCTTGCTTGTATATTTTCAAACATAAAATAGTGTGAGATTCTTAGGACTTAGCCTAAGATTTCAGATGCTTATGTTAGTACATCACTATAAATCTAGGCTTTAAACAAAATACATTGATCAATTTGAGTAATCTGGCTAGTATCAAATAAGTTAGAACTAAAAGTTCAAATTTACCAACCTGAGTCAGCAGCTGCTATCTTATGGTAGTTATATAAGTATAAAGGTTGAATATTTCGTCATAAGGATATTTGTTTGAGTTTTTAAACCATGCTTGGAGTTTTAGGGAATTATCAATTTAAGGGAAGCATAAATGTCAACTTTAAAATTATTTCTGAACTACAAAATTCAAACTTAATTTGTATCCTCTTTATAAAATTTTTAAAATTTTTTATTTTTCAAAATTTAATGCATTTTCAGTTTTATATTTCCAACATTTATTCATCACATATTTCAATATTTTTCAATTGCGAATTTTCAAATATCTTGACTTGCACTATTTTTTAAAATTTTTATAGTCATGATTTTCAAAATTTCTCTTACTCTCTACTTCCAATCTAAATCAAGATTTTCATAAAACATTTTACAAATTATTTTCACAATCTGCACTATCTAACATTGTTTTTTAAAACCTAAATACAACACTTGGTTTTTGGTTAATTTTTTTTTTTCAAAAATTATTCATTAGCAATCTTACGATAATTTTTAAACCACTAAATCTTTTGGCATGTTTTTCTTAGGATCTTCAACTAAGTTCTTAAAAAACTTTGTTTTCAAAATTTTCAAGAAATTTTTCTAATTCCAATTTTGGAATAATTCAAGCTTATTAGTTGTGTTTCTCATATTTTTGATGTATGTTAAAGGGGTAGAGATGATGACTTGAGGGGGAGTTAACAAACTCAAGAGGAGAGTTGAGTTAAAATACTTGTTTACTTATCTTTGCATATGTTATAAATTTAACTGTGAACCTTGGTTGACAAAAATCAAAAAAGGAAAGATTGTTGGTGTAGGGTGTACCAAAATCGAACCTAAATTTTGATATGTCAAAGGTTCAAGTTAAGTCTTGTTGTGATCTAACATGTTAACTAAGTGTACAGGATGTTTATTCAATCGAGAAAGTCCTAGCAAATCATGGAAGCTAGGCATGAAGCCTAAGTAGGCCGAGAGGACTCGACACTTGGCAAGGAACCTCAATAGGTCTGGAGGACTGAAGATCAAGAGAAAGTCTTTGTGAGTCGATTTGATGCTAAGCGGCAAAGTCTAAACTGGTCTGGAAGACCAATGTTTAGAAGGTAGATTAAGGTAAGTAACTAGAGAGGAACGACAGTAAGGTCGTATTCTGGAAAGGAACAAACCCTAGGTCGTTGATCCAACTGAGGAAACTGGGAAGATTTTCAAGTTGAGATCAAGACAGTTCTACTAGCATTTACTACTCATACATCTTATATTACTGTCCCAACTCTATTTTGCCGAAATATTCTATTTAATATTATTTTATAGGAACCGGCCTGATCCGTCAACCAAATCCAAAGATCAGTCAACCAAATTAGGTTGATAACAAAGTAGAGATCAACTCGAAAGCAAAGTTGGTAAGTTGATTGATCGATCGATCGAACCAATAGATTGATCGACCGAACCAAGTCGACATGGCACAGATCAGATCGATCAGAAGCAAAGTTAGAAGCAAGGATGATCGGTCGACCGAATCTAGGGATCGGCGACCAAACAATAATATCATTAATGGCTAATTAAGAAGAATCTTGGTGAACAGGGAAACAATACTATTGGTCGACAAATAAAGGGGATCAGTCAACCAAACCATAAATGCTCATAAATGCATAGATATTAGATCTCAGCGAAGAAGGAAGGCAAGGAGTTCAGTCGACCGAAAGGATCAATCGACCAAATAGCTTTTCGATCAATCGAACGAGGCTTATAAAAGGGGAGCTTGAGATCCAAGCCAAGGCAACTCTGTAATAATTTTTTCAAGTCAACAGTGTGCAAAGCTCCTGTTCATTCTTCTACTCTATGCTTCATCTTGTGATTGTCTGAATTCTACTCTATGTTTTCTTGTTTAATTTCATGTAATCAATACACATTCATCATCCTGTGATTATTTGTGTTGGGACCGATTTATTGTTTTCATTTTTTATTACTCCTCTTTTTGGAACCACATGCACTAGACTTACCCACTCGTTGTCAGAAATAGGATAAATGATCCCAGCATCCAGAAGCTTTAGCACCTCTTTCTTTACCACCTCTTTCAAGTTCGGGTTTAATCTCCTTTGATATTCGATTGAATTTTTATATCCTTCCTTAAGTAGAATTTTATGCATACAAAGGGAGGGACTAATTCCTTTAATATCATCAATGGTGTACCTAATTACTTTTCTATGAAACCTTAGCTCGTCAATCAATTTTTGTGTTTCTAGTTCAATTAAATTTGTATTGATTATAACTTGTAAAGTAGAATTCAGACCAAGGAATGCAAATTTGAGGTTGGACGGCAGTGGTTTTAATTCTAGCTGAGGTGGCATGATTTCCGGCAAAGTTGGATTTTGCTCCAGCAACATTATTTCTTCTTTTGTTGTCTCTTTCCCTGTAGTTTTCTCAACTTCAAATTCCTTTTCTTCATCTTCTTTATCATTAAAGTTATCTTCTACACACAAAACATTTCCATATTTCTCCTTTGCAATAAGATCAATCGAAGAAATCCCTTTTCTGAACAATTGTGATAAAGATTCACCACACCAAAGGAATAAAGCTTGGAGATCCTTTTGATTCAAATTGATGTCTTCCTTGGAATAGTTTTGGATTTCTCTATCTTCATTCTCTTGTTTATTATCTCCTTTTGGTCCCTCATCATTTCCTTCTTCTTTGTCTTCAAATACACTGAATGAGAGAGTTATTAGATTTTGTCCTGACCAATCATTAAGATTTGATACTATCCGATAGATTATTTCATGTGCCTCGTCCAAGTTTTTCATCATGAAAGATCCTTCAGATACCAAATCTAACTGATTCTTATTTTGGAAAGAAAGCCTAATATAGAATAAGTGTATAATCAACCATTTCTCGATACCATGATGCAGATATTGTAAAAGAGATACATATCTATCCCAAAGCTTGATGTATTTCCTCTCCGACAAGTTGCTTAAAATGCAAAATTTGATTTCTCAAATATACGGTCTTCCTTGGGGGAAAATATTTATTCAGAAATGTTTGCTCTAATTCATCCCAAGTTCGGATACTTCTGGGTTGCAAGATATTGAACCAATCCTTTGCAGCATTTTTAAGACTGAAAGGAAAAAATCATAAGTCATATTTTAGTGTGTTGCAGTATCTGTGAAACTCCATGAGATGTGAATAGGGATTCTGCGAATCTAATCCTCCAAACTGTTCCTCTTGAATCTTGGATATAAAAGATGGTCTAAGCATAAAATTCTTTGCTGGAATCTTTGGCTGAACAATGGGCCCTAATTCTTGGGCGGACTTTGGAGCTCCATAGTCTTTCAATGGTCTCAACACCATATTGATCTGACCAAGCTAGAGATGAAGGTAGGATTGAACAGCACTAGAATGCAATTAACAAGAAAGAAAATTGTAGATAAAGAAATAAGAAATAAGAAATGCAGGATGAAATTGCACAAACAATAAAAAATTTTTAGATTAGTTTCAAGTATGAAAAAGAAAAGAAAAGAAACGTTTAGTTTAACTCAAATGATTATTGCTAATGTTATAGTGCAGTCCCTGGCAACGACGCTAAAAACTTGTTACAAATCACAAGTGCACAATTACATCGTCAGTAATAAAAAGATATCGAACCCACAGGGACTGGTTATAAGCACTAGAGATGTCTCATGAAGAATTAGCTAAACAATCAACTAGTATAGGAAATGTGTCTAGTAAAAAAGCAAAGCATAGAAATAGAAAAGTAAATGAGGAACTTGTTTTTTGCGAGTGTTCTAGTAGTTCAGTTTCATTGTGATATTCATTAATGTAACATGGTTCACCAATTCATATCCTTAATTAACATGCATTTGTAGGAAGTCGTCGGTTCTCTCCTGCATAAGACAACCGGCAAGAGACCTAGATCGATATCACTAGCAATCAAATGGATATGATTCCCATGAAGTTCGTTAGCGTAATTGTCTGTCACTAGCATTCCTTGGTCATACAATACAAAAACACATACTCTACTCAATATACATAGTGATGAAGGTAATAATTGCATTCATCTATCCCACCTCCTTGTAGAGACTTGCTTCACCTTTCAAGATGACACTCTAGATGTCTGTCAATGGGGCTGCCTGTCACTAGCATCCCTTAGTCATACAATCTAGGGAATCCCTCAATGGGATCCACAAGCACACACACAAACATCCAATTAAACATGATAATTAAGTCTAAATATAGGAATTCACATAAGATCAAATAGATACAAAGCATGCTAACATCATTTGGATAAGAAATTGGCATATCCACGAGTTTTTACATCAAATCATACCACAACTACTCCCTTAATCCTAGAACAAAGGATCTACTCCATAACACTAAGATAGATATCCAAATATATATAGATCACAAGCATTTAAATCCCAAATTAAGGAGAAGAGAAGAGAAATGCTTATCCAATGGCCTTGAGTGATCTTTGGATCAAATCCAGAACTTTCAAAGTTGATGCGGAGATGGAGATGGCCTCAGATCGTCGGATAAAGGTCGGAGAAAGCAAGAATCGATACCAAGATGGATCTCCCCAAGGGGGTAGCATTCCTCCCCAAGAAAGGGGGAGAAACCCCCTTTTATAGAGCTGGGCACGGGTACCACACAGCCTGTGGCACGACCATGTGGATTCCACACGGCCTCCTTCTTTTTGCTATCTTCCAGGGTGACACAGTCGTGTGGGTCATACGACCATGTTCTTCTTTTGGCTCTGGATGGGCTACATGGCCATGTGGATTCACACGGCTATGTTCTTCTTCTCTTTTACTTTGGCCACATGGTCGTGTGGATCACATGACCGAGGTCTTCTTGCTTTCTGGACATGTTGCATGGCCGTGTCGATCTACACGGCCAACCTTTGCTTGCTCTCTGGAAATGTTGCACGGTCGTGTGGATCTACACGATCATGCTCTAGATGCTGCCGATGGGGTTGCATGGTCGTGTGGGTCACACGGTTGTGGCTTGCTCCTCCTCTGGTGAAGCCACACGACCGTGTGGATTCACACGATTAGAGTCATCCTTCTCCTTGCTTCTTTGACATGGTCGTGTAGGGTTACACAGGCAATATCGATTACCTTCATTTGCTGTCCAGATCTACCATAAACGTTGTTTTCTCCTCGAATTTGACTCCCATAAAAAAAATGCATAAAAAGCATATCTCCGAATAAAGAAGAGTAATTATGCTGAAAGTAAGACAAGGGGTATAAAAATACATAGATAAGGCATGCGTAAAGTATGTGAATGTGCGTCAAAATATGCATAAAATTGTATATAATCTATGCACATCAATAACCTAGGGTTAGGAATAGATAGACAAGAGTCATCTAATGGTCATAAAGGTTTGGGATAAAAATCTAAGCCAAGAAGGATGTGGCGTCATACCATAGAGTTCCATATAGTTATGGAACCAATCATAGGTATAGGGGTCAAGTAAAAGATACAAGAGAAGTTATCTCTAGAAGTATTTTTGAGAAGATCAATGTAACTAAGGCTTCAAAGAAGTCTAAGAAAGTCACTAAGAAGGTCACAAGGGAAGTTATCCCTAGAGTTGACCTAGAGGAGAGGAGCATCATCAAGACCTCTAAGAAGTCTAGGAAGGTCATTAGGAAGGTAACTAAGGAAGTTATCCCTAGTGAATACCTAGAATACCCAAGGAGTATCAATAGGTTTTGGGTTCCTACGAGTATATTCTCTACACCCTAGATGGGTTTAGAGAGTGTCAACTTTAATTGGAAGGGTAGTTAACCTAACCTTAAAAAAGTCGATACTTGGAAGTCATTTTCAAGGTTTTGTTACTCCTTGAAAATGAAAAGGATTAATTGATTACTCTTTGCAAGAGTAAAATGTGCCAAACTGTGAGGAATTGGACTTAATTTAAATTAGCACAAATAAGGAAAAGTAAAAGAAATGTCAAAGAACATGATTGGAAATTAATTTTGAAAATTATTTCAAAATACTTTTGGAAAATCTTGGTGAAGACTATCTTTTGATAGTAATCACCATTGTATAGTTAGACACAAACTAGTGCAAAACATTGAAGTTTCAAGAGTTTCTAAGTTTGCGTCAATCTTTAAAATTAGGAATTATTTTCTTAGAAAATTATCTTTCCTTGATAGTATATGTCTTATATAATGTCTACAAGAATATTTATGATTTTTGGAATTCTGTAGAATTATTGGGACATTTCTGAATTTCGGTTCAAATTTGATTTCAAGAAATCAGAAACTCAATCGATCAGTCGATCGATTGGGAGAGTTCGATCAATCAGCTGATCAATTGAACTGGGTTTTCTTGTGAGCAGAAGCTCACAGAATCAATCAGTCGATCAGTTTACCCTACCTAGATCGATCAGGTGATCGATTCAAGGGCATTTTCTATGAACAGAAGCTTATGGAATCGATGATTGAAAGGCTCCAATTGATTGGTCAATCGATTGAAAGACTAATTTTGAGTAAAAGGATATGATTTCAGCCTATTAAGCCATTTTTAGTCAATTAACCATCCTAAATCCTATGAAATTCATTTTTGAATATTTAAGGTTAGTTTTCTTGATGAAAATAATATTAGATTGGCTAAAGAAAGGCTAGTTGAAGTTTAGATTAAGGTTTGCATTCAATATTGATTCTTGAACCTTAAAACTTTAAATTTTGGGTCTTTATGAATTCCAAGTCATTGTTGGTGCAATAATAAAAATTTAGAGCATGTTTTGAGGGGGAGATACTCCTTAAAGACATGAAAATAATTTTTGAAACCATGGAAGATTGTAAAACCTTCGTTATAGTAAATGCTCAAGGTTAAGCATTAAAAATAATAGAAGATTGGATATCTTCATTGTGAAGTGTGAATGTTCTAGGATGAACATTGTGAAGTGGTTAATGCTCAAGGGTGAGCATTTAAGACAATGAAGGGTATGAGACTTTCATTGTGATGGTGTGAACAACATGTGAGGTTGTGAATAACATATGGATAACTCTCAAAAGGGAGAGTTTTTAATGTGTGCCAAAGGGGGAGAATGTAGGATTTAAGTTAGGCATTCATTACCCAAAGGGAGAGTTTGCCCTCTAGGAAAGAGAGAGAATGAAGGAAAACCCTCATTCATGCTTTGGCGTGAAGAAGAAGTTGAGGCCTATGTATTAGCCTAACTTAAATGTATTGTCAAATATCAAAAAGGGAGAGATTATTGGTGTAATTTTCCTAGGTCAAGGTTGACCAGGTTAACTAATCTTGAATTGGCTCAAGCTTGAGTTCTAATGTGTGAGTTTCAATGTTTGACAATATATGAAGATTGTTTTAACAATTTATGGAGATTGCAGGAGCAATCATCCGTTTAGTGAGATTGGTCAAGGTTAACTAGTTTAGTGTGAAGAAGAGTCAAGTAGGTCAAGGTTGACTGCATACTTGACTGGGAAGTCCAACGAGAAAGTTGGCAGAAGATGAAAATCCAAGTGGGTCAATATTGACTAGACACTTAGTGGGAAAGTCCTGGTGAGTGAAGTCAGACATAAGGGAAATCCTGGTGAGTGAAGCCAGGTGAAAGATCTAGTGAGTGAAGCTAGGTAGATGGAAAATCTTGGTGAGTGAAGCTAGGTGAAAGCCCTAGTGAGTGAAGGTAGGCAGATGGAAATCCTGGTGAATGAAGCCAGGTGAAAATCCTAATGAGTGAAGTAGGCAGTAAGGAAGTCCTGGTGAGTGAAGACAAGCATATGGAAATCTAGGTGGGTCCAGGGTAACCAAACACTTGGTGCTTGGAAGTCTAAGTGGGTCATGAAGGATTGGCCACTTGGTACAGAGAGAAGTGTAAGTGGGTTAAAGGATTGACCAGACACTTAGTGACGAAGTCCCAGTAGGTCTAGGTTGACCAGATACTAGGAACTAGCGAGTCCCAACAGGTCACGGTTGACCGGATGTTGAGTTTGGGAACCCTATATTTGATTTAGGAAAGTTAGGGTGGTTAATTTGATCAGGAGATCAATTGAACCATAGCCTAATCGATCAACTGATCGATTGGGAGAGTGCTACGAGAAAAAGGGGCCCAATCGATCGATCGAAATATTGGGAAACATTCTTGCAAGCACAAAGAGGTTTCCAATCGATTAGTCGATTGATTAGAAACTGCCAATCGATCAGTCAGTCGATTAGGAACTGCCAATCGATCAACCAATCGATCAGGGTTGAATTTCTCGTGAGGTTACAAGGAAGCCTGAATCAGTTGTTCAATCGATTTCAAGTGTTTCCAGCGAGAGCACAGAGGCACTCTGAATCGATCAATCAATCGATTCAAGCCTCCCTAATTAATCAGCCAATAGATTGGGGTATGACTGTTGCACAGGTAGCAAGCTTTAGACGGTTGGGATTATGCTGATATGACGTAGCAATCGATTGGGAGCAGACTCAATCGATTGGGAGCCCTAGGAGCACAAAGTATAGAGTCGTTGGCGAGCTTTCTTCTCCATATACTTCTCCTGATATTATTTACCGAGCTCACATCTCTTCACACCAGTTCTTGGAGGCTCTTGGGGACAAGTGTTGTTGCACTTCCAGGGTTCAAGAGGCAATCTACATCAACAAGATCAAGCAAGAAGAAGGTTTTATTTGTATTCTTGTGTATTTACTTGTGTTGTATCTTGTTGTGAGAGTCTTGTACGACGTTTCTCCACCTCTGGTTGTATCTAAGAAGGAGTTTCTTTCTTAGTGGAGAGTGCTCATGTGTGTGGATCCTTGGATTAGTCACCTCTTCTTGAGGTGGTTACCAAGTAAATCCTTATGTTAGCATTGGGAGCTTGCTTCGAATCTATTCCACTGTAAATCATCATCATCGAAGTGTGAGAAGCTATTCACCCACCCCCTCCCCCCTCTAGCTCCAAAGTGACCCAACAAGAAGAGCAGACAGGGTCCACTAAAAAGATTGCTCTCATACTTCATCCGAGACGGGCTTTGTTCAGGCAGGAGATAAGTGAGCGGAAGGCACTTCACCAGAGGGTGTTTCAGTCGAGGGTGCTAGTTCTTCAGGAATTTCAGAGTTGATAAGTTTGCGCCTTTTACTTATTTTTAGAGGAATGTCCTCCCCTTCTAAGGGAGAACCTTCGGATGTTGGAAGTGCAAGGGAAGGCAGTTCCTTCGAAGTACTAGCCATGCTGGACTTAGCCGTGAGACTCTCAGACGCCTCACTGGTAGGGGCCGTCAGTTGTAGGCCTCACTCGGCTTGTAGTTCTCACTCCTTAGCTAGGATATCTTGATCTTCCATGTTGATCGAGTCATCGACTAGAGCAGAGAAAATGATGTTCACTACACAATATAAAGAATACCTTAGTTAGCGATAATATAGTGACCAAGTTATCAGAGCTTACCGAGAGAGTCGGGAAGCTTCTTTTGTATAGGACTCAAGCCAAACCAGTACAGAAGGCCTTTACACAACTACCGGTGTATTTTAAAGTGTTGGCTGCTCAGTTTGGGAAACTACGAGATATAGGTAATGTCACGTTTGTGATTACCTATGTCGAGCAGGGAAGGAAGCGAAGATTACCATTTAGTTGGTCAAGAGGCGGACTTAGGCATTTCAAGGAAAAAGAAACGCGAGTTCCAACCCTTATTCAAAGAAGGTATATCTTCGAAGAACACCGACTTCGGACGAGATTAAAAGAGGAAAACTCCATGTTTTGATTTTTTAGGATAAGAAAATAGAAAAAAATTTGAGGTGTAGGGGAAATGCTATATAGACGAAATAAGATGAATATGCCGCATAGGGCACAGATAGGGTTCGGGGTGAACTGTTGTAGGGGGATGTGGAAATACTGACTCACCACTGACAAGGAGGGAATAGGGAAATGGAGACCGGCTATTAACTAGTCTGTAAAAAAGGTGATGTGATTATCAGGAGGATAATAAGGATGGACGTTAGGAGAAGGGATAACAATTCGATAGCTCTCGGGGATTTCATACCGGGCACGAATATACGCTTTATCAGTGACATCAAAAGTCGAAAAAGTTAGGGTATACCAAGGGCCAAAGGATTCTTCCACCATGAGAAAATATGAAGTAGAGAAAGAAAGAAGGACTTAATAATGTCCAAAGGGGGAAAAGAGAAGAACACCGGAAGTGAAACATCGTCGGAGAAGACAACGGGGAAGATGAAAGGCAAAGTGTTGAGAATATGGACTGTTTAGGGTTTTTATAAAGTATCATTCAATTGTGATCGTTGGATTGAAATAGCATACCACAGATCATTGATCTGAACGAAGAGAGAGATCGTTTAGCTATACGAGGAGACGTGGGTCAAAAACCACTCCAAAAAACAAAAAGGGGGTCACATGGCATCAACTCATAAATAGACATTTATGATGGAAGTGACAGCCAAATCATTTCTTTGTCCATGCACCTCTCCAAGCATCCTCGATAATCTCTCCTGAACAGCTAGCTACTAGCAAGTAGTTTTTGAAAAACTACTAAGTCTTTAAGGCATAAAGGAGAGTGTAAATTATTGGATGACCTTGATGAAAGGGATAAGTGACCTGAAACTAAACTTGGGTCCAATCAGTCAGCTACACCTCCTTCAACTAGACTTTAAGGGGAAGATAGTGATATGGGTTATGACGAACGAACCCAAGGGATGATGTGACAGTTAGAGTCAAGATTACGGAGTGGTCAAAGTCATGATAGCATGGTGGTCAAAGTTGAGAAAGGAGAGCATCTCCTCACCTGACTATATTAGTCATCCAAACCTGATCGAGTTACAGGCTAGTTGGGTGAGTAGTGGCCGACTCTAGACCCGACAGAATTACAAGCTAGTCGAGCAAGTAGTGGCCAACCAGCCTTTAAGCCGGTCAAACATTTAGAGCCTAGTACTCCACTTAAAAGAAAATGTGTCCAGTTGTTCAACAGCCGATCGGAGTTTTGAGGCTGTCGGCCTCCTAGGCCGGCCGGGATGTCTGAGCCATCTCAGCCATGGGGTTGGTTAGAGTATAGGTTGACCTTCTTGAGGATTGCAAATTCCTCTATGCACACCCGATCGGATAAAAGATCGGCCAACTTTAAAGTATTTATTCTCATATCACTACCTAGACAGATTTCTAACAAAGCATAAGTTGTTAGATGAACTTCCAGGAAACATGGGGCATCATATTATTTCTCAAGCAGATTCTTGGCATTGTGGTTGGGCATCACATTATTCTCCAAACGAAGGTCTCAATGCTATACAGAACATAATTGAGCGGTTTAATGCCGAGATAGGTATAAAAGCGGCAGGTCTTATGGGCCGACCAAGGCACATGCAGTACAATACATAATAGAGCAGACTATATAAAGTGTAACTGAGCAGCTCAGCAAAGACGACCAACCTTAAGGATCAACCGAGATATATTTAGCAAACAACATCCTAACAACCTGTTAGAATAACAACCATGTGTCAAAGAATATTCTTCTGAAAACTTCTTTGGGGACCATCATATCTCCCATTAGCAGACCATTTATGATAACATATTTTCTCATCAACCCCAATTATTACAGAAGCTATAAACGGCAAAAGAGGTATACATGTGGGTAAAAGAAAGATTGCTCGGACAATTATCGTGTATTGCCTAACAAACCCTGACACACATTGCCACCTCGTGATTGTGGAGGTTCTAAGAGGTGGTATATAAAGGGGCAGTCCTCTCCATGGCGAAGGTACGCTCTCTTACATCTATAACTCTACTCTTAGGTGCATGCTCCTTACTATTCTTCATTCACCTACCCGGACTTATACTAACTGAGCGTCGGAGATTTCTGGGCGCTGATGTTTTGTTGGCTCATCTCTGTGTGCATAAGAGCAGAAGGAAGATTTTTCTTAGAGTAAAAGGTCTTCTACCGGTCAACCACCGATCCACCGTGCCCAGCGCATCATCTTTGTAGTTTTTAGACAAGATTAGTGATGACATCAACTCTGCACGCCTATCACGCCCAATCGCCTGCATCAAGCCTTATTAGCTTCCACTTAGCACCCTCTAGTGGTAGTTATTGTAAGTACCCCGTGATAGTTTTGATATGATCAACTAAGTCAAGTTAGGTCCTGTTATCTTTTGATGCCTTGTGTCTAAATGTGTAGGAACTTAGGAGCACAAGAAGTCGAGCGAAAAACCTAGCTAGTGAGAAGGATGACACGGGAGAGAGAGTCGGCTGGCTTGGTGCGCCCAAGGGACAAGGTGTTGTGGAAGAGTACGCTGGCGGACGAGAAGGAAATGCACGGAGTTTTTAAGGGACGAGAAGCCAAAGTGGATGACTGCTTGAGAAGGCAGAAAATGGGTTTGGGTGAGCCATATTTCGGATGACCAAGATCACCCAAGTAAGCAGAGTCAGATCAAAGCAGAACCAGATAGTCAACGAGATGTTGACTGTCCGGGTACTTGAACCAAGTCCAGGCGCCTTGACCCCCTGGGTCAACCCAGGGGCGCCTCGACGCCCGCCTCGTCGAGAAAGGTTGTTTGGTCGCTAGGACCTGCTTCTGGCGCTTGGACCGGGATAAAATTTTATCCCACGTCCATTACGTAGCCATTTGCGTGGCAATAAGATTTGCCACGCTGGGGACACCTGGAGTGGGTCTAGGTGCCTGGACCGTGCCACATCAGCAAACAGTCATTTTTAGCCAGTGGACTATAAATAGAGCCCTAGTTTTCTCCTTTTCGAACAACACACTCTATACTTTAATTCTCTTTCTATTTTTCATTTACGAGCTTAATTTCCATGTATGAGGCTTCTCCGCCTCTGACATTTCGTTCAAGAAGGAGATCTTTATAGTGAGCTCATTTGCCTTGAAGTAATAATCCTCTGATCACCAACCAAGTAAATTGATTGTCTCTTACTTCTCTTTTATTCTGTAATATTTATTTAAGTGTGTAATTGTTTCAAAGCTTGATCAAGTTGAGAAAGGTATTTTGTTATTATTTTTTGTGTGTGCAAGGAAATTCACCCCTCTCTTGCTAGCTGCAAGGGACTAACAAGTGGTATCAAAGGAAGGTCACCTTAGAAGGACTAACCACCAACTCAAGCAAAGACGATGACCGAAACAAGCATCCATCCACCAAAGTTCAAAGGAAACTTCGCACACTAGAATAAAAAAATGGAGGTATATTTTAAAACTAATTTTGATATATTTTTAATTTTATAAAATGTCTTTGCAGTACCTACCAACAACAACGGTGAGTTAAAAAAGAAGAACACTGGACGAAGAAGGAACAAGCCAAATTTGTGGCAAATGGAAAAGCAGAATTCCATCTGCTAAGAGTGCTACCACCATAAGAGGTAAACCAAATCAGAATCTATGAGTATGCAAAAGACCTTTAGGAAAAATTCCTAGAGCTTCATGAAGGATCATCTGAAGCTTAGCTCGCAAGGAGAGATCTACTTCATAACCAACTAACGAATCTGTGACTAAAGGACGGTGAAACAATTCCTCAACTGCACGCTAAGCTAAAAGAGCTAGTCATCGAACTCACAAATCTCGGAGAAAAGATAAGCAATCGAGATTTGCTAAGATATGCGCTTAATGTTTTCTCTAGAACACCTGAATTTAGTAGATGCATATTACATCTCTAGGGACCTGGAGATAGGTAATTTAGAGGAATTATTTTCCACATTTGAAATACATGAAACTAGATGTGCAAATCTAAAGAAAGAGTCCAAACAGAATATAGCCTTAAAGGCAAAAATGGATGAATCAGAGTTCGAAACTTCTCTCGATGATAACGAAATGATATTTATGATAAGGAAGTTTAAAAAATTCTTTAAAGCTAATAAATTCAATCAAGTGCAGGCCAAAAGAAGAAGAAAAAAAAGAGTGAGATGTTATCACTGCAATGAAGAAGGGCACGTCAAAGACAATTGCCCAAAATAGAAGAACAATTATAAGGACAAAAAAGATTGACCTTGAAGAAGCACAAGAACCTAAAGGCGACATGGGATGAAACGTTAGAGCCAGAAATTGAAGCATATGTCGGACTTGCACTAATGGCAAGTCTCGAAGAAGATGAAGAAGCAAGCTCATCCGAGATGAGCATCGAGAGCATTGATGAAGGAGCAATGTCAGAAGAAAGCAGCACTACAGGGGGAGCATCAAATAATGAGATTGACAAGGCAAGTCAGGTACGATCTCTACCTCCTGATAAATTATTTGAATTTATAAAAATGATGTTAAAATATTCTTGTAAATTAGAAATTGAAGATGGAAAATTTAAAAAGGAAAATGAGGAATTAAAAATAACCTTAGCAACATCTTGTCTATTAGAATTTCGACAAGATAAAAATTGAAAATGAAAAATTAAAAGTAGAAATAAAAAATTTGAAGAATCATGCATGTTCACATGTTCAACAAATTATAAATTATTAAGGACTTAATTGACATTTTAGATATCATAAGGGTCAAATTAAAAAATTATTATAAAAATATATTCTAAAAAAAAAATTCTAATCAATATATTAGGTAAGAACCTATATTGAATTCCAAAATCATGCTTAAATTAAAAATCATTATACATGCTTTATTTTTAATTTGAATTCATAATTTTTGCTTAAAATTGTCTTACATTTTTTCATATGATTTATCTTCAAAACTAATTTGATTTTAATTTTTTTAAGAAATAAGTATTTATTATTTATCAGTATAAAAAAATTCAAAATTTTTTGACTGTTAAATCTTGTTTATAAATTTTTTAACAAAAATCATATTTTTTTAATTTAAAAATAATTTTCAGTGTTGTTTTTGTAAAATTTATTTTTAGGTGAAAATATATCATGTTAGCTATCTAAGAAAATATTTTCAAATTTTTTTAACCGTTATTGAATTTTCTATGAATTATTTCTCCAAATACTAATTTTTAATATTAAAAATTCTTGAACATTCAATTTTTAAAAATTTATTTATTTTTTGCAAAAATAATTACTCCATTATATTCTCAAAAAAGTTTTTATGATTTTTTGAGCTTAAAAACTATTTTTTATGTATTTTTTAGAAAATAATTTATTATTACTTAAATAAATTTTATTTTTTCGTGAATATTTTATCACAGATTTAGACATCTTAGCTTAACTGTTATAAAAACTTTTTAGAATTTTTGAATAATTAAAAAAATTTTAAAATTATTTTTTCCAAAACTACTTAATAAATCATTAAAGTTGATATTTTCATACTTTAAAGTTTATTTTTTTAATGTGCCTTTTTAATCATTAGAGATTAATTCAGATTTATTTCTAAATTATTTTTCAATATTTTTTCTATTTCTAATGTGATAAAAGAAGGAGAGTTGGGGATTAAGTATAGGGGAAAGTAAATTTTTTTTTATATTAAATGTTATTAATTACATATATTAAGTTGTTATTTATTTTTAGTTTACTCTAACTTAACTTGGATTTCACATATAAAAAAAGAAAGATTGTAAATACCCCATGATAGTTTTGATGTAATTAACTAAGTCAAGTTACGTCATGTTATCTTTTGATGTCTTGCATATAAGTGTACAGAAATTTAGGAGCATAGGAAGTTGAGCAAAAGACACAGTTAGCTAGAAGGACGACATGAGAGAAAGTTGACAGGCTCAGTGCGTTTGAGGGACGAGATACTGCGGAAGAGTAAGCTGGCGGACAAGAAGAAAGCATGCGGAGTTTCTAAGGGACGAGAAGTCGAAGTAGAAGGCTGCTCAAGAAGGCCGAAAAATGGGTTCGGGTGAGCTCTATTCTAGATGACTAAGATCACCCAAGCGAGCAAAACCAGATCAGAGCAGAATCAGACAGTCAATGAAATGTTGACTGTCCAGGCAGCTGGACCAAGTCCAAGCGCCCGGATGCTCTAGGTGCCCGGACCGCCTGGGTCAGCTAGGGGCACCTTGATGCCCGCTTGGTCAAGGAAGGGTGTTTGAGCACCCAGACCGGGATAAAATTTTATCCCGCGCCCGTTGCATAGTCATTTGTGTGACGATAAGATTTACCACACTGGAGCGTCCGGAGAGGGTCCGAGTGACCGAATCCTGCCACATTAGCAAACAATCGTTTTCGACCAGTAGGCTATAATAGAGTCTTAGTCTTCTCCTTTTCGAACAACACACTTTGTACTTCAATTCTTTTTCTTTTTCTCGTTTACGAGCTTAATTTCTGTATACGAGGCTTCTCCGCCTCCAAAGTTTCATTCGAGAAAGAGATCTTTATAGTGAACTTATTTGCCTTGAAGTAGCAATCCTCTGATTGTCAATCAAGTAAATTGATTGTCTCGTACTTCTCTTTTATTTTGTAATATTTTTTCAAGTGTGTAATTGTTTCAAAACCCGATCGAGTTGATAAAGGTATTTTATTTTTTTTATGCAAGGTAATTCACCCCTCTCTTGCTGACCGCAAGAAGCCAACCGTCACCACTTTGTTGGTTGCACATGTCAAGGTTGTCGAAGAGGCGGAGAGGAAGGAGGGTTGTCCATTTTGGAGGCGTTGTCTAGCATGTGGATTATTCTCGATGGGGGATATTCCTATAGAATATATGTTTGTTCTGCAGGGATGTTCCCATAGTGTGTAATATATCTTTAATAATGTTCTCGATCAGGAATATTCTCATAATGTGTACTAGCTCTATGAGAATGCTCTCGATCAAGGATGCTCCTATTATATGTAAGGCCCTGTGAGGATGTTCCTGATTAGGGATGTTATTATAGTGTGACTAGCTCTGTAGGAATGTTCCCAATCAGAGATGCTCCTATAATGCATACTGACTCTACAAGGATGTTTTTAGTTGGGGGTGCTCTCATATGAATCGACTTTATGGAGATATTTTCGATCAGGGATATTATCATAATATGTAATGGATCTGCGAAGATATTCTCGGTCAAGAATATTCTGATGGTGTATAATTAAGCAGGTTGGGGATGCTCCCCTATTGTATCATAGACCGATTCAAATATTAGAACCTATAGTGACATCAAGTTCAAAGATTACATACGCTATTATCAAAGCTTACATGCACTATTATCATTTGACAACTAATTGTACTCGAGTAATAATCCACAAAGTTCTCAAGAGGTTCCTTAAGTTTGTAACAAATAATATTTTAATAATTAAAAGATTAATTCAATATTAGAACTAAGAATTGGTCTTGCCAATGGATGGAATGTTGTCAATTGATCTACAAGGATTGATTGTAACGTGCACACTTGATATACAACAATTTTAGCCATCCTTTGTTGCTTATCATAGTACCAAAGCTTGCTTCTTGAAGCTATGATCCTCCTCCATATTGACCCCAAAGCTTTGTGATCCTATAGAGACCTCCTTGCTCCCTCTTTGTTTACAGTGGCATTCCTTCCCTTATAAGATTGGGTTCATAATCAACCTGCACGACGATCACTTGTGTCGTCGCCTATACAATCGCTGCCACAACCATTCATTAATCACTTTTCCATCAGTCATCTACCAAAAAGAAACAGTATATCCTCTTTTTATCAGACTACCACATTATTATTCTTTTATCTTACTAATTTTAAAAATAAATAAAGAAATTTGATGCATCCCTATGGCTCTGATGATCTACTGGAGAATCTTAACCAATATGGAGTCAAATAAATTTGAGATCTCAATGTGCTACTACAAACAGGTTGGATGCATTGTCATAATATTCCTGCTATTGTAGATACATCAGTTGAAGATGTTTAGAAATTAATTTGTCAAACTCTTTGGAGTGGTGGTAATTTCTCTATTGTTGCCAATCCTCTTATTTCTAAGGCAATCTTTCAATTTTATAATTTATTGATTTTGGAGCATCAGATGATAAGATAATCTTTTGCATTGGGAACAAGAAATAAGATTTTTTTTTTTTAAGTTGACACTAGATATCCAACTCATTCTGACTAATCTTAAGAATGACTAATGACTAGTCCAATCCTACATAAATTTTTCATAAATTTTTCATTAATCATCCAGGTAAATTAAGAAATACTCACAACGAATAACCTATCAACTCAGTATTCTTAAGTCAACATTCTTCAAAGTTGTGTAACCATTATTTCATTTGAAAATCCATTCATTCTCACAACTGTTGAATTTGATAAAGTACTATTAGACATAGGTCCTTCCATAAAACAACACTATTATGACAAGATAATCCATAACTTCTCTATTTGATAAAGTACTATTAGACATAGGTCCTCCCATAAAACGACACTATCCATTCACCTCAGACAACTTAATATCGTCAACCCATGATAAAATATAAATGGGTAAATCAATATGCCCAAATGTCTCCTAAGAGGATGAGATATTTTTTTCTCATAGAGAATAAACCCAACAAGAATCAACCTCTCGTCTTAATGTGGCAAACCACTGTCCAAGTGCCAACCGTGCTACGCTCATAGGGGCCCATAAAACAAAATTATTGAATTGACGGTACGGAGACAAACAAAAGCATAAATACCACGATAAAAATGATAGTGTAAATCAAAGAACAAAGAAGAGAAATATGTTATAGAGAGACAAAACAACATTTGCATTGGAAATAAAAGTACGTCTCCAAAGAGACAAATGAAAAAACTTATTGCCTCTGAGAAGGGCTACAATAATGGTTAGACAAAATGTTTGACAAAAAATTATAAGAAAAGCACACAATATATTTCGGTTATCCTTTATAAATTCAAAATACGTCTCAGAAGACGGGGAAAAAGGACGGGCGAATTCATGTAGCAAATTCATAGTGCCGATATCAACTGTTGAAAACACAGCTTGATGATAACAAAATATAAGTACAGGGGGGGAAACAAAGGCAAGAAAGAAGAAGACAATGGACAAAGAAAAACTAATTTCAAAATCAGGGATGGGATCCAAATCTACTCACAAGCATCCAAATATGCAAACATGTGTTGATGGAGCCAAGAGATAAATCCTCTAATCAACCGTTTAAGGTACATATCAAAAGTGCAATCATATGTAATTGAATTCACTAAAAAGTCGATGATATAAATATTATATATAAAAGATACAACGTAAAGAAACACAGGTTCTGATTCCTGAATATAATAATAAAAAAAAATTATATACATTAACAGATTTTCAGCAACAACTGAGTCATCTTCAGTTGCAGGAGATTTCCTTTTGATTGGTTTGCAGGTAACAGAAGCAAAAATACTTACAGGATCTCCCTGAATAGAGTGATGTATCAACAAAACGATAATGCCACTAATGAATGGATATCAGAAACTGCTACAGGAAGCAAACCAATGAACTACATGAACTGACCACTGGACCTAATGCCAGGATAGATTATCTCGCCATGAATAAAACAAACAAATAGGTCTCAATAGGACAGTTGAAAAATCCCACGAATAGATTAGCAGCAGCAACAAAGAACATCCCATCACTAATGAAGGGATTATGAGCAGCTTTTGTTTGGTCAAATCCAATGGTAAGAAACCAGAATGCACTCAACAAGTTGCACCTGCAGATATGAAATCAGATTAGATGATGGCATTAACTGCAAACTAAAATCAAACTAATTAAATGAAAAACAAATTTTCATATACTGATCTGTCAGCGCTTGAATTCCTGCAAAACAACATAGATTTTCAGATATATAAACAAAATTTTTTGAAATGAATTAAGGAAATACAACTACGCCACCACCTGCAAACAGTTCAAATATAAACAAGTATATCAGCACATAATGCAATATCACCACTCAAAGCATAAAACCTGCCTTTCAAGTTGTTATTTACATATAGGCCTGCAAAGAGCTCAAGAACAATTAAATTAAGTCAAAGTAAAGTTTTTTACAAGCAAATATAAAAAAAAAATAAATAAATAAAAACAAGATATAAAATTTAAAGAATCATCATCATAACGAACTAGGGGCAAAAGAAAAGGTTATTCTACATTTCTTAAAATAGAGAAGCTAATCTTGTAATTTCCACAAGAGTTAAAAAAAAAAGAAGAGAGAGGAACAGAATCAAAATGAAGTAAATAATTATATCAACCACATATAAGATGAGGCGAGTGTATCAACCAAAGAGCTCAATGGGCACTAGAAAGATGTTATCTATGATGAAGCTACAAGTAAGCCTGGAAAAAAGAAATAACAATCCTATCATAAGGTAAACCTAGATATTTGATTCCCAAGACTTATTGTCCTCTCAATGAGAAGTTCAAAGTTAAACCGTTACAGGAATATAGTTTCAAACTTTCATTTGGAAGTTACTACAAAGTTCCTCCTTGCCTCCATGTATTGTTCGAAAGGTCCTTTTCCATCCACAACATAAATGGTATGGAGAAATGAAAATTAAAAAAAAAAGAGAGAGAGAGAGAGAGAAGGGAAATGGGGCTAATCAGCTCTAACTCATATCCATGCCATCTCCAATTTGACTGCATATTGGAGATACTGCAGAGCAAGTCCTCTCAAAAGGAGAAGGATGCAGCTGGGCATCTCGCCTACGCTTAAAAGCACAACCATCAGAATTAGTCATTTCCAATTTTCTCCGCACTCCTCTAACTGCCTGCTCTTCTGTTGGTGAAAGAGGAAAAATCTGCCCACTCACTCTGCAGAGAGAATTATGGTTATCGTACAAAATCCTCTGGTTACAATTCTTATCGCAGATGTGTGTCAACCCTGTTAATTTGCACTGGTACACATTCCCAAACACAAGAGCATTTTGGCATCTGTTGTCACATTTGTGACTTGGGATTGGCCCTTCCTTGTTAAGAATACTGGACAAATAAATCACATTGCTTGACTCGGCAATCATAGATTTGCCAAATACCTCCATTTCAGATGGTGATATGACTCTTGTTGAACCTTGTTGTGTAGACGTCGCTGCAACCCAGAGAGAAAATTTTACTTATTTCAGTTGATATTTTACAACATGGCAATTGAAGCTTAGAAAGATTAGTGGCGCTTTCTTGACTAGCCAAAAAAAAAAAAAATAACCATAGTTGCTAACAAGAGGAATGATGATCAGCAAAGTTTTGAATAATTAATGGCCATACTCAAAATCCTTCCAGCAAGCTATAACGAATTAGTAGTTAAGAAAATCACAGGAAACGTGAAAGTTTCTCAGGAACTTTATGCCTCTTCTAGCTTTATAAGTTTTCCTCAACGCCTCCAAATTTTCCTTTTCCATCCAAAATGAATCTTTTACCGAATAATAAAGAAACAAACATATCAAAGCTCGATTTATCTTTCTGAAAAAACTCAGATCTACTAGGTAATTGATGAGAGCTCATCAATTTTCTCCTACTTCACCACTTATCTTCTGCCGACAAGTTGTAATAATAATAATAATAATAATAATAATAATAATAAAAAATCTCAACAAATTCTTCGCTGTCGATTTTTCTGGATCCGTCTTAAGTTAAAACAAGGATTAACAACATTTTTCGAGATCATATTCTTGATTTTCTTCTCAACCATCCAGGAAAAAAAACCCTAACCAAATTCCTAAATCAAGCGTTTACCTGCGAAGAGAGATCGAAAGATCAACCCAAGAAGGATTCCCAACTCGGAAAAGGATGCCGCAATATTAGAAACCCTAACAGCCGATCACCTCGCTGCTCTCCTTTATCCTCCTCCTCCTCCTCCTCCTCCCCGCCCGAGTCCCTGAGCCGAGCGTTCCACGAAGAGCACCAGGGTCAATTTATAAACACCGAACGAGCAAAGTCGGCTCCTCTTCTCGCTCACTGACGCCCAACTCGGCGGATCGGCTCAGCGGCTCATCAAACCACGCGCCCCCAGACGAACCGGAGAAGGTGAAGGGATGGGGGAGCCGATAGCCACGCGGCAGTTGGTGAGACGGGGGTTGACGGCTTCTCCCGCGAATGGTGGATGGTCGCGTGACTTATTAATTGGAGCCACGTGGAGAACTCACTGTGGGGGCCGCATCTTCCTCTCTTCTTTGTCGTTTCACCGGGATGCTTCTTTGACTCGGCAGATACCGTTGGATCTTGATCTAACGGGTCCACGAGGAGGATATTTCGCTGGATCTGTCTCTTATACGACACGACGGTAGTAATTCACAATCAACGTTTCGTAATGGACATTTTTTTTTCAACATAACACTGTTACGGTTCAGATTCGCGCCGTTATCAACAAGATTGCTTTTGAATGAATATAACCTTTTCAGACGTGCAAATCGCGTTTTATTTTTTAAACAAACCACTGTTACGGCTCAGATCCGCACCGTTATCAACAAGATTGCTTTTGAATGAATATAACTTGTCCGTATTTGTCTGACCTTTTCACACGTGCAAATCGCGTTTTATTTAATTTGACGATTCGAAATCTCAAGTAGCAAGTCCAGCATGTTTGTATTCTTTAAGCTCCCATTGCCTAATCGAGTTGTCACCCAGATTAGAGCAGGGATCTTGCTCTATAATAGCGGATCAAGTCTTGATTCACTATAATAATTGAAGAAATTTAATGGTCTCATCTATTAAATAGGTAGGGATTATTCAATTCCTCTAATTACTGCTCAACCAAGGTAGATAAATTATAAGATCCCGTCTACTAGATTAGGAATAACAATCAATTAGATTCAAATTAAATTTTATATCTTTCGTCGATATATTTATTGGATATTGGATATATATTTTATATTCATATCTATTAAAAAAATTAAATATTACTTTTACTAATAATTTTTTTATTTCACCTAACTATCATCTGCATTAGTCCTAACATTTAGGAGGCGCAAGCAAAATTAGGGGTGTCAATTCGGATGAATCGGATCGGGTTGGGTTGGGTTAAGTTTTTTTTTTTTTTTTAACCCAACCCGAACCCGAGTTCAACCCAAAACACCTCAACCCGAACCCGAACCCGACCAACCCGATCAACCCGAACCTGACTCATATAACCCGAAAATCCGATTCAAAACGACTGTTTAGGGTATTTTCCCTATAATTTTTCACTTTTATCTCAATACTCCATCATTATCATATAAACATGATATTAATATACATAAAAACATCTAAATTTTTAAAATAAAATTTGATTTAACCCTAAAAAAATCTACAAAACTCTATATTTAAGTCAACCCGGGTCAACCCGAACCCGACCCGACCCAACCTGATAATTTTTTACTCTTCAACCCTCCAACCCGAACCCGACCCGAATCCAAAAATGCCCAACCCGAACCCGATTTTTTTCGGGTCGACTCGGGTTGGGTCGTCGGGTCGGGTTCAATTTTGACACCCCTAGGCAAAATAATAAAAATATGTCCTAAATTTTTTTAATAAAAGTTAAAATCATTAACAAGGACTTCTTCTAACTTTTTTAATATAAGATTATCTATAATATTATTAATTTTAAGATTTTCTAAATTTTTTTTTGAATAGATAAACTTGTTAATCCATTTCATCTTTCTTTTGACATCGTTGATCTCATATATATTTTCAACAATTTAAATTTTAAGAAAATACTTTCAGCTTATCCTACCATAACAAACATAGTCAATAATATTCTATAAACAATTACAATATTGGGATAACAATTTATATTTCATACAAAATTAAGAATATCAACTACTGACATTATCTTATTTGGTAAAGTCACTTGTAATATTTAATTCTGTAAACAAATAATCTAACTCGACATCTAACGAATTGTCATACGTAAAAGTGGATGTCAGATTAACAGAATATTTTCTCAACTCATCATTATCTAATGATTTTAATATTTTTCAATCAAACAAAAAGATAAATATATTTTTAAATGTTTTCATTTCATCAAATCTGTTGGTGCAGAAAGCACCAGACGATCGAACCTGTATTTTAATAATAGTAAAGGAGTTCAAAGTTAAGTTGTCTTATGATTTAACTAGTGTAACTAAGTGTGCAGAAAAATCCTAGTTGAGGCTAGTGTTGATTGGTCTTAGGAAGATCATACCGGTTCCACTGTACAAAAGGTTTGTACAAGTGTCGAACCTTTCCTAAACAACCTATTGTGTTTTAAGAAATTAAATTAGGAATCGCAAACGGAACTTAACATTATTGATTTCAAATTTAACTTATTTGTTCTTAATTCTTTAAATTTGGATCGCAAACGATTCTTAACATTATTGATCCAAATCTACCTATGTTATAAATATAATTAAATATTTATTTCCGAAATTGGCTCTCAGGTCAAACATGGCGAGGCACATGGTCTTCTTGGGTATGGGAGCATCCACCACTATCTCGACAAAGCCTCTTAACGAAATTCAATATTTAATTTCCTAAAATAACATTAGGTTTAACAAAAAAGAACAATCGAATCATAAGATCAAAAAAATAATAAAAAAACACACAACTTCGAATATCTAATCTGAAAATCTAGAATCATATGCCTCTTGTGTTTGGAATTCATACAAAGAAAAACTAGCATGATGCGGAAAATAATTACTAGTTATACCTTTCTTTGTATGCAACGACCTCTTGATCTTCTACCATATTCCTCTTCTTATTTTGGACGTCATGTGGACGACGATCTACCGAGACGAGAACCACCCAAGCTCCTTCTTCTCCAAGCTAGTTTCGGCCACCACAAAAAACTCCAAGAGATGTGAGGTTCGGCCGCCACCACCAAGCTCCAAGGGATGCTAGAAACAAAACCTCCTTTCTCTCCTTCTTCTCCTAGCTAGAACCGGCCACCAAGGACTCCTCTTATGTTGATGTCGCCGGCCACAAAGGAGGAAGAGAAAAGGAGAAGAGCAAGAAGCAAGGGCTGGCCACCACCAAGGAAGAGAGGGAGGAAAATAGAATAGAGTTGTTTACCATGAAGGCACCTCTACTCTCTCTTTTATAATCCTTGGTCTTGGCAAATAAGGAAAATTTAAATAAAACCTTCCTTAATTTCTTTGCCATGAAAAGGAAAATTTAATTAATTAAAATCAAATTCCTTTTCTTAAATCATATGGTCGGTCACCTTAAAGCTCCAAACAAGGAAAGTTTAACAACACAAGAATTAAAACTTCCTAATTTGTTTCCGAAAATTTTAATAAAAATTTCTCTAATAATTTTTCCCTTCATGGTTGGTTATAAAAAGAAATTTTATAAATTAAAATCTTTCTTTTAAACATGTGGATGGTTTTCAAAAAGGAAAGTTATTTTTAAAATTAAAATCTCCTTTCAATCTACAAATAAGGAAAGATATCAAATCTCTTCTTAATCCTTTGTAGAAACTTATAAAAGGAAAAATTTATAATTTTAAAACTCTCTTTTAAATCATGAACATGGTTACAAAAAAGAAAAGTTTTCTCAAAATTAAAATCTTCCTTTCAATCTACAAATAAGGAAAGATATCATATCTTTTCTTAATCTTTTGTAGAAAGCTATAAAAATGAAAGATTTAAATTTTAAACTCTCTTTTAAAACCATGGAATCCACATAAGAAAAAATTTAAAAATAAAATCCTTTTAATATGATGTGGCCGGCCACCTAAGTTTGGACTCAAGCTAGGGCCGACCACCACTTGGTTCATCCAAGGATTAACTTGGCGGGCCCCTTGCTTAGGCTCCAAGCAAGGCTTGGCCGACCACCTTAGGATGGGTATAAAGGTGGGTATAGGTGGCTATAATACTTTATAAATAAGAGGCTACGATAGGGACCGAGAGGAGGAATTGGTTTTGGTCTTCCGATGAAATTAAGCTTCCCGTGTTCGCCCCGAACATCCAACTTAATTTCATCAATAATAATTCATTCCACTAAAGAATTATTATTGAACTACCGCACCAATCCCAAATTTCATTTTGGGCTCCTTCTTATCATGAGTGTGTTAATCTCCCTGTGTTTAAGATGTCGGATGCCCACTAATTAATTGAGTTACTGACAACTCGCTTTAATTAATATCTTAGTTCAAGAGTAGTACCACTCAACCTTATTATCATGTCGGACTAAGTCCACCTACAGGGTTTAACATGACAATCCTTATGAGCCCCTCTTGGGGACATTATCAACCTAGATTTCTAGGATACAGTTTCCTTCTATAATCAACAACACACACTATAAGTAATATTATTTCCCAACTTATCGGGCCTTTTGATTTATTGAGCTAAATCTCACCCTTTGATAAGTCAAAGAAATAAATACTAAATATATATACTTGTTATTATATTAGGATTAAGAGCACACACTTCCATAATAACTAAGATCTTGTTCTTTTATTAAGTCAGTATAAAAAGAACTTATCTTAAAATGTCCTGCTCAATACACTCAGAGTGTACTAGTGTAATTTATCAATCAAGATAAACTAATACCTAATTACACTACGACTGTTCCAATGGTTTGTTCTTTTCCATCTCAGTCGTGAGTTACTGTTTATAATTTATAAGGAATTAATAATATGATTTTCTGTGTGTGACACCACACACCATGTTATCTACAATATAAATTAATTGAACAACTACACTTAGCATATAAATGTAGATATTGACCAATGTAATTCTTATTTCTAAATAAATGTTTATACAAAAAACTAGGCTTTTAGTATACATTCCAACAATCTCCCACTTATACTAAAAGACTATCCATCTGATTCCCAACCCTTCAACATGTCCATCAAAAGCTCTTGCCTTAAGGACCTTAGTGAAAGGATCTCTCAGGTTATCATCTAATGCAATCTAGGTGGCAACAACTTCTCCTCGTTATACGATGTCTCGTATTGGGTGGTACTTGCGCTCTATTGTGTTTACTTGCCTTATGGATTTATGGTTTTTTCGAGTTTGCTACTGCACCACTATTGAAACACCCCACCCTCCTCACTACTAGTCAGTGAGGATGGGGCGCTACTGGACTACTAACTTTACTTAATTAGAGTTGTTCACATGTAATTATCAAAACATAAAACTCTCTAAAATGCAATTATTAACAACGGAAACATAAACAACTTATCTCTACATTCTACTCCAGCATATATACACAATTAAATCTATACATCAATCTAAACATGCTGAAACATATGCATTAATCTAAACATGCATGCAATAATGGTACAACTCAAATAGTGAGACTAATACGCATAGACATTTTAATGAGAAAATTCTAAATACATAAAGTCATTCTATGAATAAAAATGATCCGCATGAATAAACAGTTTCAATAGTCTAATACAAAACAATCTTAATAAATTGTTATGCTAAATCCCAAGGCTTCTATAGTCCAGGCATCACACATCCATCCGCACCTCCTTGTCGCCTTCCTTTGCTATAGCTTTTCCTTTCCTTTATCTGCAGTAAGAGGAAAATGCAACTATAAGCAAAATTGCTTAGTAAGCGCTATCTAACTCACAAAACTCGAATATGCATATGACTGGAAGAAATCTAGAAATTGAATGCTCAAAAGAAGATACTACTCACGCTCATCTAATAGCAAAGGAAACATAGCATACTGAAATACTAAACATGTAAGCAAATCTAAACAACATGTCAGCATATAAGAAACTAAACTTGCTAGTTTTTAAAACTATAAGAAACTTATTTCACTTGTTCAAACTTATACTTTAATACTTCAAAATAATAATCAATTCTTTCTTCTTGGGCCCAGGCTTAGTACCATTGCGCGCTCCCTAATAGAAACTGAGGTAGTGAGCCATTAGTCCTACGAGGGTAAAGACCTCGGTCTTACTTGGGTCGAGACCTCGGAAACGGTCACCTGGATTTGTTTAACGACAACCTCGGAAGTCGGGTACTAGCCTCTTAAAAATAAAATACTTGTTATCTTTTATTACTTCTAATATATAATGTCTTGGCATTTCTTCAAACACTAGGCGTGCTGCGGATCCTCAATGCTGGAATTTAGGATCAAAATTAAGACTTTGGTCTTCCTTTACTTATAATTACTCATAGATGTATATGTACAAAATCCAGAGCAAGATAAGAAAATTGCTGAAACTTAAAAAGAAACTACAGTATACTCATCACGTATACAGCAGTTACACACAATGCATCTAGAAAAAGGTTTGCACTTGTAAGCTTAATAAAATCTTCACTATATGCTTAATAAACTATGACAAACTAAATTGAAATACTTATTAACACTACACTGAAATGCTTAACAAAATCTGCACTGTATTAAATTGCATGCTTTAAGAACTAAAACTATCTGTTCATGTTACATGCATCCAAAACAAGAACAAAACCCACTGTATTCTTAAAAAAACCCATCTAACAGATTATGCACAATGCAGCTGGTAAGGAACCTTCTATCAAAACCAAAAATTATCTCCATTTCCTCTTACACACTACCACGACAAGGAAACATAAAAGAAGTTCTGGTCGTACATGTTTATCAGATCAGCCTGAAGTAAACCCAAACGGACAGAAAGGTGAACAAGGGACTAATAGCTAACAATAAGCTTCCATAGGCTGATCATCTTCATACCATAACACAATACCAACCAAATTAAGCTTGCTGAAAACTTAAAGTAAAACCTATATAAAACTGATTCACAACTTGAACTTTTATAGGGCAACCAAAATCTATAAACATGCTTCAGCGGAATTGCAAGGAAGAAAAACAAAACCAGAAGCTTGGATCTATTCTAACAATCCTTAACAATCACAATTCTCCACACAAAATCCGAAAACAAGGAGAAACTCGATCCCTAGCAAATCCAAGAATTCCTTGCGGCATATTCCGATCCAAAAGAAAAAAAACTTTAATTCGAAGCTCGAAACTACCCTTACCGCAGGTGAGAGCACTTACCTTAGTGTTCTTGGACTTACAACCGAAGAAAGGCAGTTAGGGCTTCGGGGAAACTCAAACTCTCGGCCTCTGCTTCGTGCTTACGGCTTCTCCTCAACGAGAGGATCACAACCGTGTAAAGAACCCATGAAATAAACCCCTCGCCGGCCGCCGGAGATGAACCCTAGGTTCGGCTCTGTTTTCGCTCGAGAAGAAACGCCGCGCGCGAGAGAGAAGAGGAGAGGAGAAAGATTAGGCCACGAAAGAAATCAAGCCCTAAGTTCCTCTCTTTATAACTCAAAACTTCTATCATCAACTACTACTTAAATACAATTCTGCCCTTTCCTTAATCAGCATGGCCCTGTTGGGTTCTTGGTCATCACATTTCGCTTAAGTCTCGGTTCGGGTCGGAGGTCACGGGTTCGAACCTCGGCCGAACCTCTTTATTTTTTTAAAACTTCTGCCTTTTGGTAAAAATACCAAACGAACTCCAAAAATTACATAAAAATACTCTAAAAATTCCTAAAATTCTCTAGAATATTTCTAAAGCATTTCTAAATATTTTATTCTAGTTTTAATTCTTTTTCAGAAAGTTACTTAAACATTTTAATTCAATATTTCAGCTTCCAGGTCGTGGCGAGGCACTAGGCCTTCTTGGTTATTGGAGCAACAACCACTTCCTTAGACAAAGCTTCATAAAGAAATTTTAACGTTTAATTTTTCTTCTAAAAGCCTTAAAAAAAATTTAATCTTGCAAGGATTTTGGAATCCAGTATTGATTCCTTCCTACTGGGTTATTCAAAAATTTAGGAGGTACATAATTTATGGGGACTTTCCTAAGTTGTCCCTGATGTTTTCTAATATATCAATTCAATTTTACATAAATTCTTAATTTTGATTTGGAAATTTATTTAAGCATGCATCATTATTCTTTAATTTCTCAATTTCAACTTTTAATTTTTCATTTTCTAATTTTAGGTTATCATACATTTCTAGTGGGCATGCTTTTGCTAGGTTCAATTTCAATTCATCATTTTCTTTTTCTAATTTGAATAAATCTTTAGAAAGAGACTTAATAAATTGAAACGATTGAGTAGGGATTCGATTACGTACCTAACTTACCTGACTCGGTGATGCTCTCCCTTCATCGTCGCTTTCTTTGTCTGAAGTTCCTCCCCCTTCATCTACGCTCATTTCTGAGCTTGACTCTTCTTCCAACTGATGGTTAGCCATTATTGCTAACCCAAAGAAGGCTTCGACGTCTGATTTAGAAGAAGACGAATCTGACCAAGTGGCCTTCAGGTTCTTCTGCTTGGAGGATTCGGGTTTCTTGTACTTTGTCTTTTCCTTCTCTTTCTCCTTTTTCTTTAATTTTGGGCAGTCATCTTTGATGTGCCCTTCTTCGTTGTAGTTGTAACAATGAACCATTCTTTTTCTTTGCTAATGCCTCTTTGTCTACGACCTAAATTTATTAGAATTAAAAAACTTATTGAAACACTTTACCAGTGTCGCTTCCGATTAGTCGATTAAGGCTTTGAAGTTAGAATCATTTGATCTTGCCTTTAGGGCAATGTTCTGACTAGTCTTCACTACTCCACTGGGCTCTGCAACTCGAGATTCATGAAGTTCAAAAGTTGAAAATAAATTTTCTAAATGCTTACCTCGAAGTCCTTGGAGATGTAGTATGCATCTACTAAGGACGTCCATTCTGGAGTCCTGGGAAAGCGTTGAGCGTGTACCAGATCGAGTCCCGGTTCGATACTTCTTCTCCAAGATTGCTTAGTTGAGTTATTAGTGTTGGTTAGTCCTAAAAAAATCGTACCGGTTCCACTGTATAAAATTTTTTGTACAAGTGTCGAACCTTTCCTTAAATAACCTATTGTGTTCTTTAGAAGTTAAATTAGGAATCGCAGACGGAACTTAACATCATTGATTCCAAATTTAACTTATCTGTTCTTAATGGTTTAGATTTGAATCGCAAGCGGAACTTAACACTATTGATTCAAATCTACCTAAGTTATTAATTCCATAAATATTAATTTTCAAAATTGACTTCCAGGACTGCATGGCGAGGCACATGGCCTTCTTGGATATGGGAGCAACCACCACCGCCTAGGCAAAGCCTTTTAAGGAAAACTAATATTTATTTCCTTAAATAACTCTAGGTTAACCAAAAAGAACAATCGAATCACAAATTCGAAAAAGAAGAAAACACAAACTTGAAAAAACTATTTCAAAAACTCTAGAATCATATGCCTCTTGTGTTTGGTATTTCCATAAATAACTATACAAAGAAAACTAGTATGATGCGGAAAACAATTACTAGTTATACCTTTCTTTATAAGCAAAATAACCTCTTGATCTTCTACCGTATTCCTCTTCTTATCTCGGACATTGTGTGGGCAACGATCTTCCGAGACGAGAACCACCAAGTTCCTTCTTCTCCAAGCTAGATTCGGCCACCAAGAATTCTCCATGAGAAGTAGAGGTCCGGCCACCACTTCCAAGCTCCAAGGGATGCAAGAAACAAAACCTCCTTTCTCTCCTTCTTCTCCTAGCTTGAACCGGCTACCATCAAGAGCTCCAAGAGGGGATAAAACCGGCCACTAGAGAAGAAGAGAAGAGGAGAGGGAGAACCTCTAAGGTCCGGCCACACCAAGGAGAAAAAGAGAGGAAGAAAAGAATAGAGTTGTTCACCATGAAGGCACCTCTACCCCCTCTTTTATATTCCTTGGTCTTGGCAAATAAGGAAATTTTAATAAAAACTTCATTAATTCCTTTGCCATGAAAAATTATTTAATTAAAAATAATTTTCTTTTCTTAATATCGGCCACTTATTCCCCCAAAACAAGGAGAGTTTTAATTAAAAAAAAAAATAAAACTTCCTAATTTGTTTCTGGAAATTTATAAAAATTTCTCCAATAATTTTAATCCCTTAGTAAAAAGGAAATTTTATAAATTAAAATCTTTCTTTTAAACATGTGGATAATTTCCAAAAAGGAAAGTTATCTCTAAAAATTAAAATCTCTTTTCAATCTATAAATAAGGAAAGATATCAAATCTTTTTTTAATCTTTTGTAGAAACTAATAAAAGAGAATATTTAATTTTTAAAACTCTCTTTTAAATTATGATCATGGTTAAAAAGGAAAGTTTTCTCAAAATTAAAATCTCCTTTCAATCTATAAATAAGGAAAGATTTCAAATCTTTTCTTAATCTTTTGTAGAAAGTTATAAAAGGAAAAATTTAAATTTTAAACTCTCTTTTAAAACCATGATATCCACATAAGAAATAATTTTAATAAAAATCCTTTTTAATATTCTAGTGGCCGGCCACCTAAGCTTGGGACCCAAGCTTTGGCCGGCCACCAACTTGGCTCATCCACTTGGTCTTGGCCGGCCCTAGCTTGGGTTCCAAGCTAGCTTGGTCGGCCCCATTAGGATGGGTAAGAAGGTGGGTATGTGGTGGGTATAAATATCTATATACAAGAGGCTACGATAGGGACCGAGAGGAGGAATTGGTTTTGGTCTCCCGATGAAATTAAGCTTCCTGTGTTCGCCCCGAACACACAACTTAACTTCATCAATAATAATTCATACCACTAAAGAATTATTATTGAACTACTGCACCAATCCCAAATTATATTTTTGGGCTCCTTCTTATTATGAGTGTGTTAGTCTCCCTATGTTAAAGATGTCGAATGTTCACTAATTAAATGAGTTACTGACAACTCATTTAATTAATATCTTAGTCCAAGAGTAGTACCACTCAACCTTATCGTCATGTCGGACTAAGTCCACCTGCAGGGTTCAATATGACAATCCTTATAAGCTTCTCTTGGGGACATTATCAACTTAGATCACTAGGACACAGTTTCCTTCTATAATCAACAACACACACTATAATTGATATCATTTCCCAACTTATCGGGCTTATTGATTTATCGAACTAAATCTCACCTATTGATAAATTAAAGAAATAAATATCAAATATATGTGCTTGTTATTATATTAGGATTAAGAGCACACACTTCCATAATAACTGAGGTCTTTGTTCCTTTATAAAGTCAGTATAAAAGAAACGACCTCTAATGGTCCTACTCAATACACTCTAAGTGTACTAGTGTAATTATATAGTTAGGATAAACTAATATCTAATTACACTACGACCTTTCAATGGTTTGTTCCTTTCCATCTTGGTCGTGAGCTATTGTTTATAATTTATAAGGTGCTGATAACATGATCCTCTTTGTGTGACACCACACACCATGTTATCTACAATATAAATTAATTGAACAACTATATTTATCATAAATGTAGACATTTGACCAATGTGATTCTTATTTTTAGATAAATATTTATACCGAAAGCTAGGCTTTTAGTATACACTCTAACAATCTCCCATTTATACTAAAAGACTAAGCTGTCATATCTGCTGCCATACATCTGATTCCCAACTCTTCAACATGCCCATCAAAAGCTCTCTTGCCTTAAGAGTCTTAGTGAAAGGATCTTCCAGGTTATCACTTGATGCAATCTAAGCAGCAACAACTTCTCCTCATTATACGATTTCTCGTATTAGGTAGTACTTGCGCTCTATTGTGTTTACTTACCTTATGCACTTATGGTTTCTTTGAGTTTGCTACTGCACCAAATTATTTTGAGCAAACCAGAAATCATATCTAAGTTTATCTTGAAGTATCTGAGCCATACAGCTTCTATGACTACCTCAGAGGCTGTCATATACTCAGCTTCTATGGTGGAGTCCGAAAAAGCACCTATGCTTATCACTCTTCCATAGTTATGACTTTACCTCCTAAAGTAAACACAAAACCCCGAGGTTGACATACTATTGTCCCTTTCCGATTGGATGTTAAAATCCATGCAACCCACAGGGAACAAATTATCTGCCTTGTAAGCTAGCATATAATCTCTAGTGTCTCTAAGGTACTTCAATATATGCTTTACCGCAGACCAATGTCCTTGTCCAGAGTTGCTTTGATATCTGCTAACCATGCCCATGGCAAAACAAATGTCCAGTCTCGTACACAGCATTGCATACATTAGACTTCCTACAGCCAAAGCATTAGGAACTGCCTTCATGTCCTTTATTTCCTTTGATGTCTTCTGAGACATCTCTTTAGATAAAGCTACTCCATGCCTAAAAGGTAAGAAACCTTTCTTGGAGTTTTGCATGCTAAAACGAGCTAAGATTGTTTCGATATATGAAGCTTGGGATAAGTAAAATATATTCTTTTCTTGCGATCCCTTTGATCCCAAGAATATATGCATTCTCCCAAGTCCTTCATATCAAATTGTTTGGGCAACCATACCCTTACTTCTGACAACACTTTGATATTGTTTCCAACTACCAAAAATGTTATCTAAGTATAGTACAAGAAATACCACCACGTTTCCATCACACTTCTTGTATACACAAAACTCATTCGGTTATAAAATAAATCCATAGGTCTGGATTACTTTATTAAACCGAATGTACCAAGACCTTGAAGCTTTACTTCAGTCCATAGACTGTTTGAGCTTACACACAAGATGCTCTTTGCTCTTTGCAATGAACCTTTCTAGTTGCTTTATATGGATGTTTTCTTCAAAACTTCCATTAAGGAAAGCTGTCTTGACATCCACTTGCTAAATCTCATAGATAAAAGAATCTGGGTAGACTTAAGCATGGCTACCGGTAAAAAAGTTTCCTTTTTCAACAAGCCTTGCTTTGAAAGTTTCTACCTTCCTGTCTATCCCTCTTTTCCTATTGTAGACTTATTTTTACCCAATGACTTTTACTCCATTTGGTGATTTTATAAGCTTCCAGACTCTATTAGAATACATATATTCTAATTCTGTATTCTTTGCAAAGATGCTGCATCTTTATCTTGGAGTGCTTCGTCATATGTCCGGAGATCAGGTTCATGTCCTCCAGGGATCGAGTCCAAAGACTCTCCCAAAACATGAATCTTTTTAGGTTGCCTAATAACCCTCCCACTACGACGAGATACTTTATGTAATTGTGTATCATTTGTGATACGTGTTGCAGTTTCTTGTGATATTTCATCTTGTACAGTTGGTACTAGGTTAGACGTGTCCTTTAATTTCCTTAAGAACAATTTTTACTCATGGGGATTGTGGTTTATAGTATAGTCCTTTTCTAAAATCGAGCATTGGTGCCAACAATGACCTTCCGATTTTAAGGACTACAAACCTCTTTTCATTTTTCTAGGATAACTCACAAACAAGTGAACTCATGTCCAATTTTTCAGTGTCTCTCACGTGCTAGACCACCCAAATCCGAATATGCTTCAGACTAGGCTTACGCCCATTCTGCAATTCTGTGGGAGTAGAGAGTTCTGACTTAGAAGGTAATATGTTCACTTCTGTTTTCAGTGTATATCCTTAAAATGAATTTGGAAATTTTCTAAATAACTCATCATCGATCTAATTATTCCATAAGAGCCTTCTTTCTACTACACCATTCTGTTGGGATGTACCAAGTGCAGTTAGTTGGGATTGAATCCTTACTTCTGATAAGTGACTCCTAAATTCCCCCAAGAGGTATTTGCTACTACGATCTCATCGTAGTGTCTCGATATTTTTACTTTGACATTTCTCCGCATCAGCCTCGTACTCTTTGAACTAATCAAAGCACTTAGACTTGCAGTGTATCAAGTAAATCTATCTGTGTCTCGAATAGTTGTCTATAAAATAGATGAAATATTCAAAACTACCTCTTGTCTGGATAGACATAGGACCACACAAATCAGAATGAACCAATTCCATTATATTTTTGGCTCCATACCCCTTAGACTTAAAAGCTTCTCGGCTATTTTTCCTTCCAAGTAAGACTCTCAGGTTGGAAAGATTTTCACTACCAATGAACCCAAAAGTTCATCAGCTACCAATGAATCCTACTTAAGTTAAAATAACCTAGCCTTTGATGTCAAAGATAAAATTGGTTCATTTCTGAAGGTTGCTTTCTCTTAATAGTTAGAAGATGTGTTATTAATTTCCATTTATTGCATCATGGGAGTTATTGGATTTATAAATTGTCAACCAATGTACCAGAACAGATAATTTTCCTATTTTTCTTGATAACAAATTTGTTATCAAAATAGACAGAATATCTATTCTTTGATAGTTTAGAAACCGGAATCGAATTCTTTCTAAACTTGGTATATATAGACAATTTCTCAAAAATCATTTTTATTCCTATCATAGGATAAACATCTCCCACTGCAATAGCTGCTACTTTTGTAGTAGTGCCCACGTAGACGGTGATTTCTCCTTCATATAGTTATCGGGTTTCCTGGAACCTCTGCAATGAATTGCAGACATGATCAGTGGCTCCCGTATCTACACACCAGGTACCAGTAGATAACACCACTAATCATGTATTAACTAATGAATGAAATACACCTATTTTGTTCTTAGTTTTAAGAGGACAGTCTACCTTAATGTCTAAGTTTTCCAATCATTATAATTGGGACTACTAAGTCTATTTTATAGTATAACAACTAGGGGATTGATTAACATTTGAAATCCTAAGAATCACAATAATATTTATCAAGACCAACATCTCAAAATCCCCGTGAATTGTGTATGTCATGATAGTGTGGACTTATACAAATTCTAAAAGGATATTTTATCCATTAATTTTATTATCTTGTCAACTTATGACAAATAAAATTAATAGTTGGTATGTCTTTGATCAAATATTTGGTCAAGACTCTAAATTTAAAATAATATTGATTCCTCTAACAATACTATTTAAATTTACCAACACCTCAAAACACCGTGAATTTTGTATGTCGCGTTAGTGTGGACGTATACAAAATCAACATTTGTAAGAGGAGGGTTTTACCCATTAACTATCTTGTTAACGTAACTTTATGACAAATAAAATTATCTCAAACACCGTTAATTTTGTATGCCACGTTATTGTGGACGTATACAAAATCAATCATTTGTAAGAGGGGTTTTAACCCATTAATTTTATTATTTTGTCAACCAAGTTTTATGACAAATTAATAGTTGGTTTCCTTTTGGTCACACAAGTAATAGCAGTGACTCCGTTGGGGAGGATACTATTAGATGCATCTAAGTGTATACCATTACTTTGATACTAAGTCTATTAAATAGAATTGTGCCCCTTCAGTTGGAGAAGATCACACACATCCTAAATAATTTCCTATAACCATCCATTAAGGAAGTTTGATCTAGTGATCCGCAAACAAACTCATCCGTTGTGGAGGGAGGCACTCAGAGCCAACACACAAGCTTGTTGCATCACTTACAAACCAATAATGGAGACCGTGGGATTTATATACTAATCTCTCTCCCACTTAGTTATTTAAAATGAGGAATTTTATCCTATGCTAGCATATAACACATGCACACACACAGTAAATAAAAGCAATAAATTTGGAAATTAATTTTCCAACTATTATGGCATTTTCATCACTATCCTCCGTGTGCTCTAACCCTAGCTGCTGCCATCTTTAGCCACCGCCATCGGGTCGAGTTGTCGCATCTATCTTGCTTCTTATTCTGCTGCGCCTCTGGTCCTCCAATAGTACCACACCTCGCAAGGATACTGTAACGACCCACCTCCTACTAACTAGGCTGCGAGGCCGGACCGTTACATTATGCTGTTGCTATACTATTCCCTGACCCTCACTAAAGTCTAGGTGCGGAAAGCTGCACTAATTAAAACTTTGCTAGTTGCTACCACAAATCTGGAACTAATGCTCGAATCACTATTTTTATCATCAATCATATGCTAAGGGGTATAATCTATGATGTACCTGTCATATCTCACATCCCTTATGGTCAAGGAACTGAACTACAAGGTTTCTTGGTCGAAACCCAGCTTCCCAATCGATTGGGATCAAACTCAATCGATTGAAAGCTATTGGATCGATCCATTGATCGATTCAACTCGCTACTGTGCACGGGGTAAATTCTGGATCAATCGACTGATCGATCCAGGTTTGCCAATCGATCCAGGGATCGATTCCAAAGCTCTTTGTTCGCGAGGCTAATTCCCCGATCGATCCAGTGATCGATTCCAGAGCTTACTGTTCGCGACAATAGCTCCGATCGATCGGCTGATCGATTGAACTTCGTCCAATCGATCGGCTGGCCGATCCAGGAGCTTACTGTTCGCGGAAATCAGCTCTCAATCGATCAAGCGATCGATTGAAGTCCCTCCAATCGATCGATCGGTCGATCGATTGGAGTTTCTAATTTCGCTGCAGAACTCTGATTTCATAGCTCGATCATGCACAACTCAATATAATAAACCTAAAATGCCTAGAGAACATTGTAATAGGTCTTCACTAACATTATGCATGATTTACTACTCATCGATAAGCTAGCTAGTGTCCTAGGCATGGCATAAGCATGGTTTCACAATTTAGAATTCTTAAACATTCCAAAGGTGCATAAACATTAAAAAGAACAAAAGGTTCTAATTCTTTAAATTTGCTAGTTCCCAAGGGACTTCATTCCAAGTTCCTGCCCACACACATCTTTGTAGCATTGACCTCCAGCCTCCGCTAGTCCATCTTTCCTTTACCTTTATCTGCAGTATAAAGAAAAGAAGTTTCTGTAAGCTTAGGAGCTTAGTAAGAAACCATCTACCTCACAAAACATGCATTCGATGCAATTTATACTTTTAAAACATGCTAATTGAAATATATGCTGAACATTATTAAACATGGATTCTAAAACATGACATAATCACATACGATACATGGTAATCATAGCTAAGCATAAAACCATCATGTGAATCCATAAGAACTAAACTGAAATAAAAGCTGAGTTACACTACTGCTAACTGATGCTAAGCTGCTCTGTATTCACATAAACTATGTTGTGAAGTTTTGAAAGCTATTAATCATAAATAGATGAAAATACATACTCATGCTGTCGATGGGCCCGGCAACTGTACTTGCTATGCGCGCATCTCTAACTAGACCCGGGGTTGCAAGTCCCGAATTTAGTAGAGTTACTAGGTTATCTAAACCTAGGGACGACTATGGGAGTCCAACCCAAGGACAACTGAAGTCCCATACAGTGCCACTGAAAAGTAAAATATTAATTTGTAGCGAATATACCTTATCTTGCTCTTACTAGGTTATCTAAACCTAGAGGCAACTGTGGGAGCCCACCCATTGGACCATAGTCCCATAAAAGTTGTAGCAAGACTAAATGTGCTATAAAATGCTTCTACTGCATTTATCTAATCCATTGGAATGCCTACGGTGGCATTTTACTGAGCTAAGCATTAAAGCAAACACTTGGTGTGTGCTAGTTCACACCCTATAGATTGGAAAAGTCTGCATACGACTACACTAATGCATAAAACGTAAGAAGAGCTACTTATACTGCAGGTAAGGGGTTTCTTACCTCCTTCTCGAAGTTTCTTACAAATCCAAACGCTAGGTTTCCGGTGGAAAAGATCCCTTTGTCAATCTCCTCGCGTCTACGTGCCCTTCTCGCGAAGAGGAACGTTCTCATGCTGGAGTCGTCGCCGGAAGGTGCTCCTGAAGCCTTTGGAACGGAACCCTAGCCCTTGGGGCTTGGTGCACCGAGAGAAGAAGAGAAGGGAGAGGTGGCGTGAGGGTGAGGAGAGGAAGAAATCCCGATCCAAAATAAACCCTCACTTAATTATTTCCCTATTTATATTAAGTGGGTAATTCGGCTCAACTCTAACATAAATATAATTGATTCCCTTTTCTTTTAGCACGGCCCTGCTGGGTTCACTTGGTTACTAGAGTCACCCTATAAGGCATAGAGTTCGCTATGTCTCGGGTTCAATTCTCGCTTAAGCTATTTTACATTTCTATTTGTTTTTGCTACTTCCGCTACTCTAAAAATTCTGTAAAAATATCCTAAAATTCCAGAAAAATATTAGGATATTTATAAAAGTCTTTTGAGAATTTTTGGGCGTTACAATCCCCCATACCTTATAAAAAGTTCGTCCTCGAACTTAGAATAACTCTGGGTACTTCTGTCTCATACTAGCTTCTGTCTCCCAAGTTGCCTCTTCTGCTGTGTGACTGTGCCAAATAACTTTTACTAATGGTACTTCCTTGTTCCGTAATTTCTTAACTGATCGATCTATTATCTGAATAGGTCGACTGTCATAGCTGAGGTCTTCGCGGACTTGTACTGACTGGGGCTCAATCACCTGGGTGGCATCTGGGATATGCTTCTTCAGCATAGAGACATGAAATACATTATGAATAGCTGACATCTCCTGGGGTAGCTCTAGCTCATATGCTACTTTACCAACTCTCCTAGTGATGAGGTATGGTTCCACATATCTGGGACTTAATTTGCCCTTCTTCCCAAAACGCATTACTCCCTTCATGGGAGCTACTCTGAGGAACACCGAATCCCCCATTGAAAACTCTAAGGGTCTGCGCCGTGTATCAGCATAGCTTTTCTGGCGGCTCTGAGCTGTCTCTATCCTCTGGCGGATCTGCTGTATAGCTGCTGTGGTATCTGCTACTAGATCTGTCTAAAGTTCTAGTTCTTTCTGTTCACCACTCTCATACCAGCAGATTGGAGATCTACACCTCCGCCCATAGAGAGCCTCGTAAGGTGCCATGCCGATGGTGGCCTAATAGCTATTGTTGTATGCAAATTCTGCTAAACTCAGATATTTACACCAACTTTCCTTGAAGTCTAGGGCACACGCTCGGAGCATATCTTCGAGTACCTGATTTACTCGCTCCGTTTGACCATTTGTTTGAGGATGGAAAGCTATGCTAAATTTTAACTTAATGCCCAATGTTGACTGTACACACTCCCAGAAGTGTGACGTGAACCTACTGTCTCTGTCTGAGATGATAGTCCGTGGAACTCCATGCAGTCTGACGATCTCATTGAGGTACAACTGAGCTAGCTGCTACATGGAGTAGGATATCCTGATAGCTAAGAAGTGGGCTGATTTAGTCAATCTGTCGACTATTACCCAGATGGCGTCAAAACCATTCGTGGTTCTGGGTAGTCCCACTATGAAATCCATGGAAATATCCTCCCACTTCCATTCTGGGATATGGATAGGCTGCAAAACTCCTCCTGGTCTCTAATGTTCTGCCTTGACCCTCTGGCAGGTCAGACAGGTACTGACATATCTAGCGATGTCTCTTTTCATCCCCGGCCACCAAAAATGTTTCTTTAGGTCTTGGTACATCTTGGTGGAGCCAGGATGCATCGCATAAGAAGTCCTATGAGCCTCGTCTAGGATCCTCCTCCGTAGTTCCTCCTGATCTGGAACTCTCGGACACTCTGAACTCTCCACTTTCTGATTCTTCTAACCCTTGTTTGATTTTCTGAATTTCAGGGTCCTGCTCCTGAGCTGTCTGGATGTCACCAAACAAGGTGGATTCTAACGTCATAGTAGAGAGTTGTCCCACTATAAGTTCGAGACTGAAATCTGTGATCTCCCTCTGTAGGGGCGGTGACATGGCTGCTAGGGATAGTAAGGTAGCACTGGACTTCCTGCTAAGTGCATATATCACCTTATTGGCTTTTCCTGGATGGTAGAGGATGTCTATGTCATAGTCTTTGACCAGTTCGAGCCATCTGCGCTGTCACATATTCAGATCCTTCTGAGTGAAGAAATACTTCAGACTTTGATGATCTGTATACACTCTACACTGAGCTCCATACAAGTAATGTCTCCAAATTTTGAGGGCGAACACAACTGCTGCAAGCTTAAGATCATGAGTAGGATAGTTCCTCTCATAGTCTTTGAGTTGTCTGGAGGCGTAGGCGATTACCTTGCCATTTTGTATCAGTACTGCTCCTAGTCCCAATTTAGAGGCATCACTATAAATATCAAAGCTGTCTGTGTTTTCTGGTAGAGTCAGAATGGGTGCACTGGTTAGTCTTCTTTTGAGTTCTATAAAACTATTCTCACAATCCTCTGTCCACTGAAATTTTCTGTTCTTTCTGGTGAGAGCTGTCAGTGGGGAGGCTATTCTGGATAAATCCTCTACGAACTTTCTGTAATAACCTGCTAGTCCCAAAAAGCTTCTGATTTCACTGGCGTTCTTGGGTCTTTTCCAGTTACTCACTGCTTCTATCTTACTAGGGTCTACCATAATGCCATCCTTGGAGATGATGTGACCCAAAAAGGCTACCTGATCGAGCCAGAATTCACATTTCGTGAACTTGGCATACAGCTGGTTCTGCTGAAGGGTCTGCAGTACTATCTTCAGGTGCGCTGCATGTTCTTCCTGAGTTCTGGAATAGATAAGAATATCATCGATGAACACGATAACAAACTTATCTAAGTATTATCTGAATACCCTGTTCATGAGGTCTATGAAAGTAGCTGGAGCATTTATCACGCCAAAGGGCATGACTATGAACTCATAATGTCCGTATCTGGTCCTGAAAGCCGTCTTGGGTATATCACCCTCTTTAACCTTCACTTGGTGATATCCCGATCTGAGGTCTATTTTAGATAACACTGCTGCTCCCTTTAGCTGATCGAATAGGTCATCTATTCTGGGAAGAGGATACCTGTTCTTGATCGTGACTTAGTTTAGTGCCCGGTAGTCTATACACAGGCGCATGCTCCCATCCTTCTTCTTCACGAACAATACAGGTGCTCCCCATGGTGAGTGGCTAGAGCGTATGAAGCCCTTGTCGAGCAGCTCCTGTAGTTGCTCATGAAGTTCCTTCAGTTCGGCTGGAGCCATGCGATAGGGTGCTTTGGAGATGGGATTTGTACCGGGAATGAGCTCTATCTCAAACTCTATCTCCCTGTCTGGTGCTAGGCCTGGTAATTCCTTAGGAAAGACTGCTGGGTAGTCACATACGACTCGGACCTCTTCTAGCTTTCGGTCCTTGTCCTGGCTGGTACTGACTACATGTGTTAAGAATCCCATACATCCTGAATCCATTAGTTTCTGTGCTTTCAGAGCTGAGAGAAACTTCTTGGCTTTTCTCTTTGGCTCTCCGATGAACCCAAACTACACTCCCACTTTGGGTTGGAATACAACTCTCTGTTTACGACACTCTATGGAGGCGCCGTACTTCATCAGAAAGTCCATTCCCAAGATGACGTCGTAGTCAGCCATATCTAATACTATCAGATCACCAAAAAGCTCTCTGTCTGCTATGATGATCGGCACTGCTTGGAGCCAGTGCGTGGACGCCATAATCTCTCCCGAAGGTAGCGTCGTCAAGAACTGACTACTGAGTACCTCTGGAGGTATTGCCAACTTTTCGGCGAATGCCCTGGATATATAAGAATGGGTTGCCCCAGTATCGAATAAGACAGTTGCACTTTGCTGTAAAATACTAATCTGACCTGTAACAACTGTCGAGGCATTCGCTACATCCTCTCTGGTGAGTGAGTAGATCCTCGCATTCGTCGTGGCTGAGGGAGCTTCTAATCTGCCCTGGCTGATGTGTGGACCGTCTAAAGCAGCCTGCATCTGATGCAACTGTGCTGGCTTGACTTCGTACTGAATCGGCTGTGGTGGAGGAAAACTGGTCTTGTTTGGGCATTGTTTATCCATATGCCCTTCCTGGCCACATTCGAAACATCCTCGAGTGCCCTTGCGACAAACTCCTGGGTGAAATTTTCCACAAGTGGAACACTTGGGATAGCTGGGCTGTTTACTAGTCGGTCCTCCTTTTGGGTAACTCCTTGGTTTGCGTTTATTGCTGGAGTTCCCTTTCCAGTTAGAGCCGTGGGAGCTGTGGCCCTGGTGTTTCTGAGTACCTGAGCCTCCTTGACCTTTGGACTCTGAGAGGGCTTGCTTCTGCTGCTTGATGTTGTTCTGGTAATGCTCGGTGGTTAAAGCACTGCTTACTAGTTCTTCTGTGATTTGCGGCCTACGGACACCGCTGGCCACATTCATCGCTATTTCCGGCCTTAACATCTTGAGCATCAACCGGACTCGTTCCCTTTCAGTGCTGACTAGTTCAGGGCATAGACGAGCCAGTCTGTTGAATTTCCTCACGGCCTCCTTAACTGAAAGGTTGCCCTGACGAAATTCAGTGAACTCGTCGTAGTGGAGGTTTGTGACCCGCATATGGAAGAACTCCTCGAAGAATTCCCTTTCGAAGTCAGCCCATGTCATCTGATTCACTAGGCGCTTCACTTTGATTTTCTCCCACCACATACGTGTGTCTCCTGTCAGACAGAAAGAGGCACACTTCACCTTCTCATGTTCTGGCCAGTCCAAAAGCTCCATAGTACTCTCCAGTGTTTTGAACCATGCTTGAGCATCCCATGGTTCACTAGTGCCTGAGAAATTCTTTGGCTTGACTTTCTGCCACTAGATCAGATAGGCTTCTCTCTGTGTCCCTGCTGCTGGGGCCACTGGTGCTGCAGGTTGGACTGGTGGAACCTCTATCACTACTGGAGTTGCTAAGTTAGGCTCTGGAGTGACAGTGGGAGTGTTCTGCTGATTAGCCCTTAAAGTAGCTATTTCCTGTTGATGTTCAGCTAATTGTTGCTGTAACTGAGCCACTACTGCTGTAAGGTCTAGAGGAGGCACTGAACTGCCTGCCTCGTGCTGGGGCTCAGTGGCTGGTGCCCTTCTAGCTGGGCGTCCTCGTGCCATTTCTAGAGACATAGAGGACATACATAACTAATACAATCATAATTGCGTAACTACTGTTATCATGTTAAATACTATCATAAACAAACATGCTTTAGTTATCTCTAAACATGAAAACAAGAAACATAAATAAAGTGAGAGATGTTCTTACTTGGAAGCTGCAAGTTCAATGCTGATGTGTGTGTAGGAAGTATGGAACCTGACTCTGATACCACTCTGTAACGACCCACCTCCTACTAACTAGGCTGCGAGGCCGGACCGTCACATTATGCTGTTGCTATACTATTCCCTGACCCTCACTAAAGTCTAGGTGCGGAAAGCTGCACTAATTAAAACTTTGCTAGTTGCTACCACAAATCTGGAACTAATGCTTGAATCACTATTTTTATCATCAATCATATGCTAAGGGGTATAATCTATGATGTACCTGTCATATCTCACATCCCTTATGGTCAAGGAACTGAACTACAAGGTTTCTTGGTCGAAACCCAGCTTCCCAATCGATTGGGATCAAACTCAATCGATTGAAAGCTATTGGATCGATCCATTGATCGATTCGACTCACTACTATGCACGGGGTAAATTCTGGATCGATCGGCTGATCGATCCAGGTTTGCCAATCGATCCAGGGATCGATTCCAAAGCTCTCTGTTCGCGAGGCTAATTCCCCGATCGATCCAGTGATCGATTCCAAAGCTTACTGTTCGTGATAATAGCTCCGATCGATCGGTTGATCGATTGAACTTCGTCCAATCAATCGACTGGTCGATCCAGGAGCTTATTGTTCGTGGAAATCAGCTCTCAATCGATCAAGCGATCGATTAAAGTCCCTCCAATCGATCGGTCGATCGATTGGAGTTTCTAATTTCGATGCAGAACTCTGATTTCAGAGCTCGATCATACACAACTCAATATAATAAACCTAAAATGCCTAGAGAACATTGTAATAGGTCTTCACTAACATTATGCATGATTTACTACTCATCGATAAGCTAGCTAGTGTCCTAGGCATGGCATAAGCATGGTTTCACAATTCAGAATTCTTAAACATTCCAAAGGTGCATAAACATTAAAAAGAACAAAAGGTTCTAATTCTTTAAATTTGCTAGTTCCCAAGGGTCTTCATTCCAAGTTCCTGCCCACACACATCTTTGTAGCATTGACCTCCAGCCTCCGCTTGTCCATCTTTCCTTTACCTTTATCTGCAGTATAAGGAAAAGAAGTATCTGTAAGCTTGGGAGCTTAGTAAGAAACCATCTACCTCATAAAACATGCATTCAATGCAATTTATGCTTTTAAAACATGCTAATTGAAATATATGCTGAACATTATTAAACATGGATTCTAAAACATGGCATAATCACATACGATACATGGCAATCATAGCTAAGCATAAAACCATCATGTGAATCCATAAGAACTAAATTGAAATAAAAGCTTAGCTACACTACTGCTAACTGATGCTAAGCTGCTATGTATTCACATAAACTATGTTGTGAAGTTTTGAAAGCTATTAATCATAAATAGATGAAAATACATACTCATGCTGCTGATGGGCCCGACAACTGTACTTGCTATGCGCGCATCTCTAACTAGACCCGGGGTTGTAAGTCCCGAATTTAGTAGAGTTACTAGGTTATCTAAACCTAGGGACGACTATGGGAGCCCAACCCAAGGACAACTGAAGTCCCGTACAGTGCCACTGAAAAGTAAAATACTAATTTGTAGCTAATATACCTTATCTTGCTCTTACTAGGTTATCTGAACCTAGAACTAGGTTATCTGAACCTAGAGACGACTGTGGGAGCCCACCCATTGGACCGTAGTCCCATAAAAGTTGTAGAAAGACTAAATGTGCTATAAAATGCTTCTACTACATTTATCTAAGCCATTGGAATGCCTACGGTGGCATTTTACTGAGCTAAGCATTAAAGCAAACACTTGGTGTACGCTAATTCACACCCTATATACTGGAAAATTCTGCATACGACTACACTAATGCATAAAACGTACGAAGAGCTACTTATACTGCAGGTGAGGGGTTTCTTACCTCCTGCTCGAAGTTTCTTAGAAATCCAAATGCTAGGTTTCCGGTGGAGAAGATCCCTTTGTCGATCTCCTCGCGTCTACGTGCCCTTCTCGCGGAGAGGAACGTTCTCGTGCTGGAGTCGTCGCCGGAAGGTGCTCCTGAAGCCTTTAGAACGGAACCCTAGCCCTTGGAGCTTGGTGCGCCGAGAGAAGAAGAGAAGGGAGAGGCGGCGTGAGGGTGAGGAGAGGAAGAAATCCCGATCCAAAATAAACCCTCACTTAATTATTTCCCTATTTATATTAAGTGGGTAATTCGGCCCAACTCTAGCATAAATCTAATTGACTCCCTTTTCTTTCAGGACGGCCCTGCTGGGTTCACTTGGTTACTAGAGTCACCCTATAAGGCATAGAGTTCACTAGGTCTCGGGTTCAATTCCCGCTTAAACTATTTTACATTTCTATTTGTTTTTGCTACTTCCACTACTCTAAAAATTCTGTAAAAATATCCTAAAATTCCAGAAAAATACTAGGATATTTATAAAAGTCTTTTGAGAATTTTCGGGCATTACAGATACGATCCGCGATAAATATAGAATTTTACATACATCGATCCTATATTCCATAAAGGAATGTACATATATTCTAGATATAACAAAAATGTAAAATCCTAATAACTAATACAGCTCCTGCTGTATTTAATTTTACAATCATGCACGCACAATTAAATGCCCTTGGCATGTCCAAGGGTCCAATCACACATAATAAAAATATGTCATAATAGTTGGAGCCTACAACCACAAAATTAGCACATCCTACTATTATCCTGCCTAAATTATGTATGACTTGTGCATAATCTATTTGAAAACCAAACACACAAAGGCAAACCCTAGCTCTGATACCAATTGTTGGTTAGTCCTAAGAAAATCGTACCGGTTCCACTGTACAAAAATTTTTGTACAAGTGTCGAACCTTTCCTTAAATAACCTATTGTATTCTTTAGAAGTTAAATTAGGAATCGTAGACGGAACTTAACATCATTGATTCCAAATTTAACTTATCTGTTCTTAATGGTTTAGATTTGAATCGCAAGCAGAACTTAACACTATTGATTCAAATCTACCTAAGTTATTAATTCCATAAATATTAATTTCGAAAATTGGCTTCCAGGACTGCATGGCGAGGCACATGGCCTTCTTGGATATGGGAGCAACCACCACCGCCTAGGCAAAGCCTTTTAAGGAAAACTAATATTTATTTCCTTAAACAACTCTAGGTTCACCAAAAAGAATAATCGAATCATAAATTCGAAAAAGAAGAAAACACAAACTCGAAAAAACTATTTCGAAAACTCTAAAATCATATGCCTCTTGTGTTTGGTATTTCCATAAATAACTATACAAAGAAAACTAGTATGATGCGGAAAATAATTACTAGTTATACCTTTCTTTGTAAGCAAAATAACCTCTTGATCTTCTACCGTATTCCTCTTCTTATCTCGGACGTTGTGTGGTCAACGATCTTCCGAGACGAGAACCACCAAGTTCCTTCTTCTCCAAGCTAGATTCGGCCACCAAGAATTCTCCATGAGAAGTAGAGGTCCGACCACCACCACCAAGCTCCAAGGGATGCAAGAAATAAAACCTCCTTTCTCTCCTTCTTCTCCTAGCTTGAACCGGCCACCATCAAGAGCTCCAAGAGGGGATAAAACAGGCCACTAGAGAAGAAGAGAAGAGGAGAGGGAGAACCTCTAAGGGCCGGCCACACCAAGGAGAAAAAGAGAGGAAGAAAAGAATAGAGTTGTTCACCATGAAGGCACCTCTACCCCCTCTTTTATATTCCTTGGTCTTGGCAAATAAGGAAATTTTAATAAAAACTTCCTTAATTCCTTTGCCATGAAAAATTATTTAATTAAAAATAATTTTATTTTCTTAATATCAATGGCCGGCCACTTATTTCCCCAAAACAAGGAGAGTTTTAATTAAAACAAAAATTAAAACTTCCTAATTTGTTTCCGGAAATTTATAAAAATTTCTCCAATAATTTTAATCCCTTCATGATTTGTTAGTAAAAAGGAAATTTTATAAATTAAAATCTTTCTTTTAAACATGTGGATAATTTTCAAAAAGGAAAGTTATCTCTAAAAATTAAAATCTCTTTTCAATCTACAAATAAGGAAAGATATCAAATCTTTTCTTAATCTTTTGTAGAAACTAATAAAAGAGAATATTTAATTTTTAAAACTCTCTTTTAAATTATGATCATGGTTAAAAAGGAAAGTTTTCTCAAAATTAAAATCTCCTTTCAATCTACAAATAAGGAAAGATTTCAAATCTTTTCTTAATCTTTTGTAGAAAGCTATAAAAGGAAAAATTTAAATTTTAAACTCTCTTTTAAAACCATGATATCCACATAAAAAATAATTTTAATAAAAATCCTTTTTAATATTCTAGTGGTCGGCCACCTAAGCTTGGGACCCAAGCTTTGGCCGGCCACCAACTTGGCTTATCCACTTGGTCTTGGCCGGCCCTAGCTTGGGTTCCAAGCTAGCTTGGCCGACCCCATTTGGAATTGGTTTTGGTCTCCCGATGAAATTAAGCTTTCCATGTTCGCCCCGAACACACAACTTAACTTCATCAATAATAATTCATACCACTAAAGAATTATTATTGAACTACCGCACTAATCCCAAATTATATTTTTGGGCTCCTTCTTATTATGAGTGTGTTAGTCTCCCTGTGTTTAAGATGTCAAATGTGCACTAATTAAATGAGTTACTGACAACTCACTTAATTAATATCTTTGTCCAAGAGTAGTACCACTCAACCTTATCGTCATGTCGGACTAAGTCCACCTGCGGGGTTTAACATGACAATCCTTATGAGCTCCTCTTGGGGGCATTATCAACCTAGATCACTAGGACACAGTTTCCTTCTATAATCAACAACACACACTATAAGTGATATCATTTCCCAACTTATCGGGCTTATTGATTTATCGAACTAAATCTCACCCATTGATAAATTAAATAAATAAATATCAAATATATGTGCTTGTTATTATATTAGGATTAAAAGCACACACTTCCATAATAACTGAGGTCTTTGTTCCTTTATAAAGTAAATATAAAAGAAACGACCTCTAATGGTCCTACTCAATACACTCTAAGTGTACTAGTGTAATTATATAGTTAGGATAAACTAATATCTAATTACACTACGACCTTTCAATGGTTTGTTCCTTTCCATCTTGGTCGTGAGCTATTGTTTATAATTTATAAGGTGCTGATAACATGATCCTCTGTGCATGACACCACACACCATGTTATCTATAATATAAATTAATTGAACAACTACATTTATCATAAATGTAGACATTTGACCAATGTGATTCTTATTTTTAGATAAATGTTTATACCAAAAGCTAGGCTTTTAGTATACACTCTAACAATCTCCCACTTATACTAAAAGACTAAGCTGCCATATCTGCTGCCATACACCTGATTCCCAACCCTTCAACATGCCCATCAAAAGCTCTTGCCTTAAGGGTCTTAGTGAAAGGATCTTCCAGGTTATCACTTGATGCAATCTAAGCAGCAACAACTTCTCCTCGTTATACGATTTCTCGTATTGGGTAGTACTTGCGCTCTATTGTATTTACTTACCTTATGGACTTATGGTTTCTTCGAGTTTGCTACTGCACCAAATTATTTTGGGCAAACCATAAATCATATCTAAGTTTATCTTGAAGTATCTGAGCCATACAGCTTTTATGACTACCTCAGAGGTTGTCATATACTCAGCTTCTATGGTGGAGTCCGAAAAAAGCACCTATGCTTATCACTCTTCCATAGTTATGACTTTACCTCCTAAAGTAAACACAAAACTCCGAAGTTAACTTACTATTGTCCCTTTCCGATTGGATGTTAAAATCCATGCAACCCACAGGGAACAGATTATCTACCTTGTAAGCTAGCATATAATCTCTAGTGCCTCTAAGGTACTTCAATATATTCTTTACCGCAGACCAATGTCCTTGTCCAGAGTTGCTTTGATATCTGCTAACCATGCCCATGGCAAAACAAATGTCCAATCTCGTACACAGCATTGCATACATTAGACTTCCTACATCCAAAGCATAAGGAACTGCCTTCATGTCCTTTATTTCCTTTGATGTCTTCTGAGACATCTCTTTAGATAAAGCTACTCCATGCCTAAAAGGTAAGAAACCTTTCTTGGAGTTCTGCATGCTAAAACGAGCTAAGATTGTTTCGATATATGAAGCTTGGGATAAATAAAATATATTCTTTTCTTGCAATCCCTTTGATTCCAAGAATATATGCATTCTCCCAAGTCCTTTATATCAAATTGTTTGGATAACCATACCCTTACTTCTGACAACACTTTGATATTGTTTCCAACTACCAAAAATGTTATCTAAGTATAGTACAAGAAATACCACCACGTTTCCATCACATTTCTTGTATACACAAAACTTATTCGGTTATAAAATAAATCCATAGGTCTGGTTTACTTTATTAAACCGAATGTACCAAGACCTTGAAGCTTTACTTCAGTCCATAGACTGTTTGAGCTTACACACAAGATACTCTTTGCTCTTTGCAATGAACCCTTCTGGTTGCTTTATATGGATGTTTTCTTCAAAACTTCCATTAAGGAAAGCTGTCTTGACATCCACTTGCTAAATCTCATAGATAAAAGAATCCGGGTAGACTTAAGCATGGCTACCGGTAAAAAAGTTTCCTTTTTCAACAAGCCTTGCTTTGAAAGTTTCTACCTTCCTGTCTATCCCTCTTTTCCTATTGTAGACTTATTTTTACCCAATGGCTTTTACTCCATTTGGTGATTTTATAAGCTTCCAGACTCTATTAGAATACATATATTCTAATTCTGTATTCTTTGCAAAGATGTTGCATCTTTATCTTGGAGTGCTTCGTCATATGTCCGGAGATCAGGTTCATGTCCTCCAGGGATCGAGTCCAAAGACTCTCCCAAAACATGAATCTTTTTAGGTTGCCTAACAACCCTCCCACTACGACGAGGTACTTTCTGCAATTGTGTATCATTTGTGATACGTGTTGCAGTTTCTTGTGATATTTCATCTTGTACAGTTGGTACTAGGTTAGACGTGTCCTTTAATTTCCTTAAGAATAATTTTTACTCATGGGGCTTGTGGTTTATAGTATAGTCCTTTTCTAAAATCAAGCATTGGTGCCAACAATGACCTTCCGATTTTAAGGACTACAAACCTCTTTTCGTTTTTCTAGGATAACTCACAAACAAGTGAACTCATGTCCAATTTTTCAGTGTCTCTCACGTGCTAGACCACCCAAATCCGAATATACTTCAGACTAGGCTTACGCCCATTCTGCAATTTTGTGGGAGTAGAGAGTTCTGACTTAGAAGGTGCTATGTTCACTTCCGTTTTCAGTGTATATCCTTAAAACGAATTTGGAAATTTTCTAAATAACTCATCATCGATCTAATTATTCCATAAGAGCCTTCTTTCTACTACACCATTCTGTTGGGATGTACCAAGTGCAATTAGTTGGAATTGAATCCCTACTTCTGATAAGTGACTCCTAAATTCTCCCAAGAGGTATTTGCTACTACGATCTCACCGTAGTGTCTCGATATTTTTACTTTGACATTTCTCCGCATCAGCCTCGTACTCTTTGAACTAATTAAAACACTTAGACTTGCAGTGTATCAAGTAAATCTATTTGTGTCTCGAATAGTTGTCTATAAAATAGATGAAATATTCGAAACTACCTCTTGTCTGGATAGTCATAGGACCACACAAATCAGAATGAACCAATTCCATTATATCTTTGGCTCTATACCCCTTAGACTTAAAAGCTTCTCGGCTATTTTTCCTTCCAAGTAAGACTCTCAGGTTGGAAATATTTCCACTACCAATGAACCCAAAAGTTCATCAGCTACCAATGAATCCTACTTAAGTTAAAATAACCTAGCCTTTGATGCCAAAGATATAATTGGTTCATTTCTGAAGGTTGCTTTCTCTTAATAGTTAGAAGATGTGTTATTAATTTCCATTTATTGCATTGTGGGAGTTATTGGATTTATAAATTGTCAACCAATGTACCAGAACATATAATTTTCTTATTTTTCTTGATAACAAGTTTGTTATCAAAATAGACAGAATATCTATTCTTTGATAGTTTAGAAACCGGAATCGAATTCTGTCTAAACTTGGTATATATAGACAATTTCTCAAAAATCATTTTTATTCCTATCATAGGATAAACATCTCCCACTGCAATAGCTGCTACTTTTGTAGTAGTGCCCACGTAGACGGTGATTTCTCCTTTATATAGTTATCGGGTTTCCTGGAACCTTTGCAATGAATTGCAGACATGATTAGTGGCTCCCGTATCTACACACTAGGTACCGGTAGATAACACCACTAATCATGTATTAACTAATGAATGAAATACACCTATTTTGTTCTTAGTTTTAAGAGGGTCGTCTACCTTAATGTCCAAGTTTTCCAATCATTATAATTGGGACTACTAAGTCTATTCTATAGTATAACAACTAGGGGATTGATTAACATTTGAAATCCTAATAATCACAATAATATTTGGTCAAGACCAACATCTCAAAATCCCCGTGAATTTTGTATGCCACGATAGTGTGGACTTATACAAATTCTAAAAGGATATTTTATCCATTAATTTTATAATCTTGTCAACTTATGACAAATAAAATTAATAGTTGGTCTGTCTTTGATCAAATATTTGGTCAAGACTCTAAATTTAAAATAATATTGATTCCTCTAACAATACTATTTAAATTTACCAACACCTCAAAACACCGTGAATTTTGCATGCCACGTTAGTGTGGACATATACAAAATCAACATTTGTAAGAGGAGGGTTTTACCCATTAACTATCTTGTCAACGTAACTTTATGACAAATAAAATTATCTCAAACACCGTTAATTTTGTGTTGGGTAATCCTGACCTGAATTAAGATGTGGTAAATTTAAGGTGTTGGTCACAAAGGATTACCCGACCGGATTTTTTGTGCATATGCCTGTAGTGCTCATTCCCCGACCTTAGATCTTTCTCTCAAACAACTACTATTACAAAGAATAACACCCTCAGACACAGTAAGGCTGGAGGTAATTAGCACTCCATGGATGATCTAATTTTCTACCCTGAGCGTCCTACAGGTAATAGGCACCGGACGCTAGTTTCTTAATGACCTTATAAAGATCATCTCACTGAGGTGCTAACGTAGTTACCTTTCCTACTGGTCTGATCCTTTTCCATACTAGGTCCCCTTCTCCGAAGAAGCGGGGGATCACCTTCTTATCATAGTTTTACTGCATCCTTTGTCGATAGGCGATTAACCGGGTGGTCGTCTTCTCACGAGTTTCATTGATAAAATCTAGCTCTAAAAGCCTCTGCTCAGCCTTCTCAGGGTCATACAGTAAATGTTGGATGGATGAAACCCTAACCTCAACTGGCATGACTTCCTCGTTGCCGTAGATGAGATGAAAGGGAGTGAGCCTTGTAGTTTCCCGAGGAGTCGTTCGATATGCCCACAGGATGCTCAGGAGCTCTTCAAGCCAATTGTTGTCTACATGGTCCAGGTTCACCCTCAGCATGTTGACTATCTTCCTGTTAGTGACTTTAATCTGTCCATTGTTCTATGGATACGCTACAGAAGTGAAGGCCTGGATGTTGTTAAACCCTCGATACCATTCTTGTATTATGCAACCTTAGATCTTTTAACCATTGTTTGAGACTAACTTATGAGGGATTCTAAATCAGCACAAGATGTTCTTCCATATGAACTGGATGATAGCTCCTTCCATTATCCTGGCCAGTGCTTCTACCTCTACCCACTTAGAGAAGTAATCCACCGCCACAAGTAAAAAGCACCTCTGCCCGTGAGTCATAGGGAAAGGCCCCATGATGTCCATACTCCATTGGTCAAAGGGACAAGAGATTATTGAGGTCTTCAAAATCTCAGTCGGTTGATGGGTCAGGTTTTGATGCTTTTGGCAAGAGAGGCATGTGTCCACCAACCGTTGAGCATCTCTCTGCAAAGTAGGCCAAAAATGCCCATCCAGGAGTACTTTTTGGGGTAGCATCCTTCCTCCGACATGGCTACCACAACATTCCTGGTGAACTCCTTGAAGGGCATACTCCACTTCGTCCGGACCTAGGCATTTGAGCAGTGGTTAAGAGAATACCGGCTTGTATAATTGATCCCCGATCAGTGTATATGCATGAGCTCTCTTCCTAATTGATCTATCTTCTTCAGCATCGACAGGTAAGGCTCCTTGTTGAAGATAAATGATCATTGGTGCTCTCTAGTGGATTGATTCTTCCAAATTATTCTGTAGGTAAATCTGAGCTATCAGGAAGCTTTGGGCTATCGGCTTATCCAACACCCAAGTGATCAAAGAGCTAGCCATTTTGGCTAGTTCATCTGCTCTCTGGTTGTCCGCTCAGGGAATCTTGGTCACTGTAACTTCCTTGAAGCCCTCCTTCATTTTCTCATATGCTTCTCTATATAGTTGTAGCTTCTCATTATTGACTTCAAAGTTATCGGCCACTTGTTGAGCCACCAACTGAGAATCTGAGTAAATGATTACCCGAGTTGCCCCTACATGCCGAACTACCTACTGTTGGATCGAAAGCGCTAGAGGGGGGGGTGAATAGCGCTCGTGGCTATTTCATTCTTTTCGTAAAATTATCGGAGTGAAACATGCAGCGGAAATAAAGAAAAAGGAATAACACAATAATACGGTCGTTTACTTGGTTCGGAGCCTGTGGCAACTCCTACTCCAAGGCCCGCGGTCGTTGACCGCTTTCAGTGGGCAACAACTATAAGCTCGAAAGATTGTTACAATATTATTACAATTAGAATTATAAAAGAAAACAATACCGACAGTAAGAATATCAAAATATGGAGTTCCGGGTCGTCGGTATGTCGTCACAACACTTTGGGATGAACTCGTTAGCAGTTGAATGCAGAAGGATCACTTGTTAATTCTTGTTCTAAGCTGCTGCTCGAAGTCCCCTTTTAAACAGTGCTGGAGGCGCCTCCAAGCCTGTCCGAGGTACCTCCAAGCCGCCGAGTTGCACGCGTGGATCAGCTCTGATTTGGTCGCGCCTTATCCCACTGAAGGTGCCTCCAAGTTGCTCCAAGGCGCCTCCAACGCCTGGTCCAAGGCGCCTCCAGCGTTTCTGGACAGCTGGCTTCGGCTAGCACCCGAGACGCCTCCAAGCCCCATAGAGGCGCCTCGAACACTGTTCATCCAAGGTCTAAGTTGCTCCTTTGTTCCTGCAAAGTGTGTTAGTCCCAAACACAAACCCTGCAAAATAAAGTTAGCATAGAAACAATATGATAGACATACTTGATAGTCGTCGGACTATCCGGGTCTGACTTCGGATTTCCATCCGGAAACCCTAGGTCGACCCGACGCCTACTGTTCCCTCTACGGGGAATGCGTCCTCACCTACTCCACTCAGGAAATTTACCTGATGCCAGTGCGATACTCCAGATCGACTAGACTTTTGCTCAGCGTTCGAAGCTTCCGTACTTTCTGTTGGACTTCTACTTCCCGGTCGGTCCAGTCTTTCACCTGGTTTGCGACACTAGGACTTTCCACCTAGGGTTACCCCCCTAGGACTTTTGCCTGAAGCTCTCGACCCTCCAAGACTTTCTGCATAGGGTTACCACCTCCTAGGGTTTTCCACCTGCCTAACCGCTGCTAGGACTTTCCTGAAACACTCAATTAAGTGCATTAGATCACAAAACAACTTAACTTTGAATTTCTTTGCCATTATCAAAACAACGGTCGATCGTCGGATGCTTCCCGCACCAACACCTGCAATCCAGCTAGTAGTGTCTCATACTCCACCTCATTGTTGGTAGCTCTAAAGTTTAACCTAACGGCTAGTTGCATAATGTCTTCTTGAGGGGATATAAGGAGTATCCCCACTCCGCTTCTTTACTGAGTGGATGATCCATCCACATATATTTTCCATGTTTCCTCAGTATCACATTGATGGATCTTTGTTAGCAAGTCGGCCTGGTCTTGTGCTTTGATTGTTGTTCGGGGCTAATACTATATATCATATTTTCCCAACTCGATTGCCTATTTGATGAGGCGGCCAGCTATCTCCATGTTGGTAAGGGTCTTCCTCATGGTACTATTGGTCAGGAAAGTAATTAGGTGCACCAGGAAGTAAGGTCTTAAGCGGTGAGCCATGAGAATCAATCCGTAAACCAACTTTTCTAGGGTCGTGTATCGAGACTCGGCCCCTTTCAATAGGTGGCTGAAGAAGTACACTGGCCGTTGTACATCATCCTGTTCTTTTACCAACATTGCCCCTACGACCTCAGGGGTAGCTGACAGATATACCTAGAGCGGCTCTCTAGCAATAGGTTTAAACAATGAAGGCAAGGTCTCCAGGTGTTGCTTCAGTTCCTCAAAAGCTTTGCTGCACTCTTCATCCCACTGAAACTTAGCAGCCTTTCGGAGTACCTTGAAGAAAGGGAGCGTCCAATCTGCAGATCGAGATATGAACCTGGAAAGCGTCGTAATCCTGTCGACCAGCTTCTATGATTGTTTCAAATTTCTAGGCGCTTGCATGTCTCAAAGGGCTAGAACCTTCACCAGGTTAGCTTCAATTCCCCGCTCAATAACAAGGTACCCTAGGAATTTTTCCCATCGGGCTCCAAACAGGCACTTCAGAGGATTTTGTTGGGACCAAATATGTAGCTAGAGGGGGGTGAATAGCTCGGCCGATCTCGTGCTCGTTGTTGCTTGCTTCTTGCGATGATGTGCAGTAGAAAATACAATGAAACAAACACAACAACGCTAACTCGAGGATTTACTTGGTATCCACCTCAAGAAGAGGTGACTAATCCAAGGATCCACACACTCACGCACCCTCCACTATGAAAACACTCCTTCACGATAACTACCGAAGGTGGAGAAGCCTTACAACACTCTCAATACAAAAAGTAAGGAAAGGGAAAACAAAATACAAGCAAAATCTTACAAGATATGCACTGAAAACCCTAACCCTAACATCTTGTTGTAGCCCACCTCTTGATCTTGGATCACTAGCAAACCTTGCTCCAAGAACTCCTCAAGAACTGGCGGTAGAGTGGAGAAGAACCTATGGAGAGCTGCTGTGTCACTAGAGAAGAAATCAAGGAAGTCGTGTATCTTCTCTACCGAAGAAATCACACGCCAACGTCTTTATCCAGCACCAACGGTCGGATCCCGATCGATTGGATTGCTCCTAATCTATCGGGGAAGCTTTGGATCAATCGGTCGATCGAACCAGAGTGCTTCTATGCTCTCTGGAATTGCCTGGATCGATCAGTCGAACGATCTAGGGCTTATCGCGCAGAATCGCGACTCCCAATCAATCGGGCGATCGATTGGAGGCTCTGAATCGATCGGTCGATCGATCCAGAGCCATTCTGTGCGCGTGACACTTCTCCCCAATCGATCCACAGATCGATTGGGAGGAGGTTTGTCGCGGGGACTCACCCAATCGATCAGCTGATTGATTGGGCATGAGCCAATCGATCGGTTGATCGTTCCAGCTCAAAGTTTTTGCCCAAAACCAAGTCCAAAGACCCCTAAACCAACATCCGGTCAACCATGACTTATTGGTACATCATGCCTAGCATCCGGTCACCCTTGACCTACTAGAACTCGCTCACCAAGTGTCCGGTCAATTCCTTTGACCCACTTGGACTTTTCTCCTCATGCCAAGTGTCCGGGCATCCCTTTGACCTACTTGGTCTTTCCAACACCAGATGTCCTATCAGCCTTGATCCATCTGAATTTCCTCGTGTCTGGCTTTGTAACGACCCGACCCTCTTGGCCCATTTGGCGGCCCATTTGGCGAAATCTCATGTTGTCGAAATCTCATGTTGGCGAAATCTCATGTTGTCGACCGACGACCTTTGGCCGTGCCGTTACTCACTAGGACTTTCCACCCCTGGCAGTGGATTTTTGCCTCCCCTAGGATTCGAACTCTAAACCTCCAGGCTTAAGTATTAGAGTTTATGAATCCTGGTAACCAAGTGATCTCACTTGGTTACCAGGATTCATAAACTTTAATACTTAAGTCTGGAGGTTTAGAGTTCGAATCCTGGGGGAGGCAAAAATCCACTGCCAGGGGTGGAAAGTCCTAGAGAGTAACAGCACGGCCGACGGTCGACGGTCGACGGTCGACGACGCGAGGGTCGCCAAATGGGCCGCCAAATGGGTCGGGTCGTTACAATAAAAAGATGCCTTTTTATTGTAACGACCCGGCCCTTTGGCCTCTTGGGCGGCCCTTGTGGCGGCCCAACTGGCGGCCTTTATATCGTCGGCCCATTTGGCGACCTCTCATGTCATCGACTGACGACCCTTTGGCCGTGCCGTTACTCACTAGGACTTTCCACCCCTGGCAGTAGATTTTTGCCTCCCCCAGGATTCGAACTCTAAACCTCTAGGTTTAAGTATTAGAGTTTATGAATCCTGGTAACCAAATGAGATCATCTCACTTGGTTACCAGGATTCATAAACTCTAATACTTAAGCCTGGAGGTTTAGAGTTCGAATCCTAGGGGAGGCAAAAATCCACTGCCAGGGGTAGAAAGTCCTAGTGAGTAACGACACGGCCAAAGGGTCGTCGGTCGACGACATGAGAGGTCACCAAATGGGCCGACGACATAAGAGCCGATAGTTGGGCCGCTACAAGGGCCGCCCAAGAGGCCAAAGGGTCGGGTCGTTACAGGCTTCACTCACCAGGTCTTTTCCTACTGCCTAGCTTCACTCACTAGATCTTTCACCTGGCTTCACTCACCAGGATTTTCCTTCTGCCTAGCTTCACTCACTAGGTCTTTCCTTCTGCCTGACTTCACTCACTAGGATATTCTTCTGCCTAGCTTCACTCACTAGGTCTTTCACCCGGCTTCACTCACCAGGATTTTCCACAACTGCCTAGCTTCACTCACTAGGACTTTCCAGTCAAGTATCCAATCAACCTTGACCTACTTGACTTTCCTTCACAATCTCCCTACATGAACAATCGCACCTGCAATCTCCATGTGTTGTCTACATGTATTATCAAACATCAAAACCCAAACATCAAGACTCGAGCTTGACCCAATTCAAGCTCAGTCAACCAGGTCAACCTTGACCTAGGGAATATTGCACCAACAATCTGCCCCTTTTTGATGTTTGACAATACCTTTTTTAAGTTAGGCTAATTCCATAGCCTCAACTTCCTTTATGTCAATGTATGAATGAGGGTTCCCTTCATTTTTCTCCTTTTCTAGAGGGCAAACTCTCTCTTAGGTAATGAAGGTCTAACTTAAATCCTACATTCTCCCCCTATTGGCATACGTCAAAAACTCTCCCCCTGAAGAGTTACCCAACGTTGTTGACAACTTCACTCGTTGTTCGCAACACAATAACGAAGGTCTCATACCCTTCATTATTCTTAATGCTCATCCTTGAGCATATACCACTTGAATAATGAAGATATCCACTCTCCATTATATTCAAATGCCCAACCTTGAACATTGTCGCTAAAGAAGGTTAACCACCTTCTAAGGTGTATATATAAAAAAAATTTTATGTCCTTAAAGAGTAACTCCCCCTAAAGACATGCACGTAACTTCTATCATTGCACCAACAATGACTTGGAATCCCTAAACCTTTAGGAAACCCAAATTTTGAAGTTTTGAGGTTCAAAAATTCAATATTGAAACCAAATCTCAACCTAAACCTCTACTTAGTCTTCCTTAACCAATCCATCCTTGTTTTCATCATAAAACTCCCATTAAATGGATATAAATGTGTTTTGAGGGGTTAGGAAAGGTTTTGTAGACTAAAAATGGTTTAAAATGCTGAAAATAAGCTTTCTCAGCCAAAATCAGCATCCCCAATCGATTGGAGTTGGGTCCCAATCGATTGAACCCTTCTGAATCGATCCACTGATCGATTCAGACTGCGTGGATCGATCGGCTGATCATCCAACGAGCTTCTGCTCACGGGAAAACTTCTCTCAATCGATCGCCCAATCGATTGAGGCACTTCAATCGATCGGTTGATCGATTGAAGCACTGAAAAACTGAAATTTACTTTCAGTGAATTTCATAAATCCCTAGAAAATTCTACAAAAATCGAAAAATCATGAAAATTCATGTAGACATTCCTTAGGGCATATACTATCAAGGAAAAATAGTTTTCTATGAAGATACCTTCTATTTTCAAAGATTGACACAAACTTGGAAACTTGTAAAAAGTTTAGTGTTTTCTTTCAAGTTTGTGCTCAACTATTCAATGATGATTACTATCAAAAGATAGTCTTTATCGAGGTTTTCCAAAATATATTTAAAATCATTTTCAAAACCAATATCCAACCATATTCTTTAGGCTCAATGCACATGACTTGTACATTCGCTTTCCCAATGATTGGAAAACACATAACTATGTGTTTTGATGAACTTAAAACTAAAAAAATGCACTAAATCAACATCTTGCATTTTGTTCATCATCCTAACATCTCACTTGCATCTAATATGTACGAAAACACATACAAGTCACCTTATAGTTCTTAGTGAGATGTAAACTTTGGTTTTGCCCTAATCTAGGGATCATGCATATCTATCTAGGTATTTTAAGGTTAGGAACATCCACCAAGGATGTTACTTGTTAATGAATGTCATTTATCCTTAGTTTGCAAGGAATTAAAAACAATGCATGATGTGTTATGACATACATCAAAAAGAAATAATTTTCAAAAGAAAATTTTCCATAACTACATGATGTATGTATGACATGACATGGTATTTTTGTGTTTTTTATAATAAGGCATGAGTGCAAGAATAAATATGATGTCATGACATATGATGGCAAACAATGCATGGCAAATTTGCATAAATAAAATACCTAGAATAACTATCTAAGTATCCTTAAACCTTAGATAACTTAAAATTAAAACCCTACATTACCCAAAATGTCCCAAGAAAATGCCAAAATCCAATTTTGACATTTCTTTTACTTTTCCTAATTCGTGCCAATTTAAATTAAATATATTCCTCAAATTTTTGGCACAATTTACTCTTTCAAGAGTAGAAAATTAAGTTAAGGCGTAAGTTGCCTTTAATTTCCTAAGAACATACCACAATCCCAACTTGGTAGTTCTTATGATTTTCCCAAATGTGCCAATTTAATTTTAAAATCAAACTTCTCACATTATGGCACATCTGACTCTTTCCAAGAGTAAGTCATTAATCCTTATCATTTTCAAAGGTTAACAATAACCTTGAAAATGCTCTTAGATTGCCAACTTCATCATGATTGGGTTAACTACCCTTTCAATTAGAGTTGACACTCTCTAACCCATTTAAGGGGTAGAGAAAATGCTCCTAGGAACCCAAAACCTATTGGTACTCCTTGGATGCTCTAGATATTCACTAGGGATAACTTCCCTATATACCTTCCTAGTGACCTTGTTAGGCTTCTTAGAAGCCTTGGTCACATTTCCTAGGTCAACTCTAGGGATTTCTTCCCTTGTGACCTTCTTAGTGACTTTCTTGTACTTCTTAGAAGTCTTAGTCACGTTTGTTGCAAAAGTACTCTTAGGGATAACCTCCCTAGTATTTTTGACTTGACCATTTGACCTAGGATTGGTTCCATAATTATATGAAACCATATGATAAGAAGGCACATCCTTTTTGGTTTTAGGTTTGTATCCCAAACCCCTATGGCTTTTGGATGGCCTTTGTTGTCCTAAACCTAGGTTTTGACTCCTTGACCCTTGTGTATCATTTGTGATTTTTCTAAGAGTCCTTTCCAATTTATCAAGTCTTGATCTTAAGACTTGATTTTCTCTCCATAACTCCTTAACCTTAGATTTTTCATTTTCACTATGAATTTTCTTTTTCTTAGGTAAATACCTAAAATCCTTAGGGTTATTTCCTAGTTGGTTATTTACCTTCCTAGTCTTAGGTTGAGTGGTTTTAGCATGAAGAGTCATATGTTTTTCTTTAATGCTATCATTCTTCCTATTTTTATGGTAAATAGCATTAAAATGATATAAATTAGACTTATCATGCTTTTTACCATTCTTTAAAGGGGTAGGCTCAATAAATGATACCTTTTGATTTACCTTGGAGGCTCCCCCTTAGTTGTGCTTCCTCCTTGAGCCTTGACCGCTTTCTTACCCTTAGGACATTGACTTCTATAATGTCCCTTTTGATTGCAAGAGAAGCATACAATATGCTCCTTGCTCTTTTTTGTTCCGGGAACGGTCTCTTTGGGCTTCTCCTTGCCCTTTGGTGCCACTTGACCCTTGTTCTTGGTCAATTTGGGGCACTTGCTCTTGTAGTGCCCATGTTCCCTACATTCAAAACATATGATATGTTGTTTATTTTTATTTTAAATATTTATACCTTCATGTGTAGGGATGACATCCTCTCCTTTTGATTTCGATATAGAAGCTTCCTCTTGATCCGAAAATGGTTTCTCTCCCATTGTTTTGACTTGACTTGTGGAGGTGGAAGATTCTTCATCCTCTTCTCCTCTTGACCCGGATGTGGAGACTTCTCCTTCTTCTTGATCCGGTGTCAACGAAAATTGCTCCCCCTCAATCCTAGAGGTGGAGGCTTCTTCATCTTCATCTTGTATATGGAACAAAGAGTATGCTCCCTCTTTGCTCTTCTCATTGCATTCCTTTGAAGATGAGACTTCTTGGACTTCCTCTTTGGAAGTTGAGCATCTCTCAACTTCGGAGTCCTCTTCTTCTTGTATTTTCTCCAATGAGTCGCCCTCTTTGGATTCTTCTTGATTTGGCACAGTGGAGGGGATCTCATGAATCTTGGCCAATTTGCTCCATAGCTCTTTGGCATCTTCAAAATCTCCAATTTGCTCCAAGATGTTGCTCGGCAATAAACTGACCAAAAGCTTCGTCACTTTGTCATTGGCCTCACATCTTTAGATTTGTTCTTGACTGCACTTGCTCCTCTTGAGACTTTTGCCCTTTGAATTCTTTGGAGCTTCAAACCCTTCCATTAGAGCAAACCATTGCTCTATCTCCACCATCAAGAAATTCTCAATCCTTGATCTCCAAAGATTGAAGCTCATCATTGTGAATGGTGGAGGCACCCTCGTGTCGAATCCGAGTCCATCTCGGAATTCCATCTTGAAATTGAGCTTCTTGAATTCTTTGACTTTGATAAATTGCTCCAACTTCTTCACCCTCTAGCTTTTTACCCCTTCCGGCGATGATTCCAGTGAAGAGCAACCTTGCTCTGATACCACTTGTTGGGACCAAATATGTAGCTAGAGGGGGGGGGTGAATAGCTCGGCGCGATCTCGTGCTCATCGTTGCTTGCTTCTTGCGATGATGTGCAGCAGAAAATACAAAGAAACAAACACAACAACGCTAACTCAAGGATTTACTTGGTATCCACCTCAAGAAGAGGTGACTAATCCAAGGATCCACACACTCACGCACCCTCCACTATGAAAACACTCCTTCACGGTAACTACCGAAGGCGGAGAAGCCTTATAACACTCTCAATACAAGAAGTAAGGAAAGGGAAAACAAAATACAAGCAAAATCTTACAAGATATGCAGTGAAAACCCTAACCCTAACTTCTTGTTGTAGCCCGCCTCTTGATCTTGGATCACCAGCAAACCTTGCTCCAAGAACTCCTCAAGAACTGGCGGTAGAGTGGAGAAGAACCTATGGAGAGCTGCTGTGTCACTGGAGAAGAAATCAAGGAAGTCGTGTATCTTCTCTACCGAAGAAATCGCACGCCAACGTCTTTATCCAGCGCCAACGGTCGGATCCCGATCGATTGGATTGCTCCCAATCGATCGCGGAGGCTTTGGATCGATCGGTCGATCGATCCAGAGTGCCTCTGTACTCTCTGGAATTGCCTGGATCGATCGGTCGATCGATCCAGGACTTATCGCGCAGAATCGTGACTCCCAATCGATCAGGTGATCGATTGGAGGCTCTGAATCGATCGATCGATCCAGAGCCATTCTGTACGCGCGACACTTCTCCCCAATCGATCCACTGATTGATTGGGAGGAGGTTTATCGTGGGAACTCACCCAATCGATCAGTCGATCGATTGGGCATGAGCCAATCGATCAGCTGATCGATCCAGTTCAAAGTTTTTGCCCAAAACCAAGTCCAAAGTCCCCTAAACCAACATCCGATCAATCATGACCTGTTGGTACATCATGCCTAGCATCCGGTCACCCTTGACCTGCTAGAACTCGCTCACCAAGTCTCCGGTCAATTCCTTTGATCCACTTGGACTTTTCTCCTCGTGCCAAGTGTCCGGTCATCCTTTTGACCTACTTGGTCTTTCCAACACCAGATGTTCGATCAACCTTGATTTATCTGGATTTCCTCGTGCCTGGCTTCACTCACCAGGTCTTTTCCAACTGCCTAGCTTCACTCACTAGGTCTTTCACCTGACTTCACTCACCAGGATTTTCCTTCTGCCTAGCTTCACTCACTAGGTCTTTCCTTCTGCCTGGCTTCACTCACCAGGACTTTCTTCTGCCTAGCTTCACTCACTAGGTCTTTCACCCGGCTTCACTCACCAGGATTTTCCACAACTGCCTAACTTCACTCACTAGGACTTTCCAGTCAAGTATCCAGTCAACCTTGACCTACTTGACTTTCCTTCACAATCTCCCCACATGAACAATCGCACCTGCAATCTCCATGTATTGTCAAACATCGGAACCCAAACATTAAGACTCGAGCTTGACCCAATTCAAGCTCAGTCAACCAGGTCAACCTTGACCTAGGGAATATTGCACCAACAAATTTAACTCTAATCCATACTACCACAACGTGCCACAGGTTTCCTCCACATCAGCGATAAGGTTTGTTGCTGCAGTAGACTTGATGAGGATGTCGTCTACATAAACTTCCACGTTTTGTCCAATTTGCTCCAGGAAGATCTTGTCCATCATCCACTAATAAGTATCTCTTGAGTTTCATAAACCAAACGGCATAACTATATAACAGAAAGTACCATCGACTATGATGAAGCTAACTTTCTCCTGATCTTCTTGGGCGAGAGGGATTTGGTGGTATCCTTAATAAGCATCAAGCATACGATCCTCTCGTAGCCCGAGGTTGAGTCCACCATCTAGTCGATCCTTGGTAGTGGGTAGCGGCCCTTAGGGTTAGCTCAGTTGAGGTCTCGGAAGTCGATATAGACCCTCCACTTATTATTAGGTTTGAACATCAGGACCACGTTAGAGAGCCAGGGTAGAAATTGTACTTCTCTAACATGTCCTGCTTTCAAGAGCTGATGAACTTCAGCTTGGATGATCTTATTTTGTTCGACTGAGAAGTTCCACTTCTTCTTCTTGACCGACCGGGAATCAAGCAGGAGGTGTAGCTTATGCTCAGCTACCTCGGGATTGGCTCCCGGTAGCTCCTTGGGGGACCAAGCGAAGACGTCCCTGTTGCGTGTTAGACATTCGACCAGATCCATCTTGATTTCAATTAGCAGGTCACTGGATATGCGGGTGATGCTCTCTGGACGCTCAGGGTAGAGCTAGACCTCCTCCCAGGGGATAGGTTCTTCGGCGATAGGAAGAGGCTTCTTTTGGATGACGTGGATTCCTCTATCCTGGTTTCTTTGAGCCTTATGAGCCTCAACCCTCACCATGTCGATATAACACCTACGAGAGACCAGTTGCTCCATACAAGAAAATCATCATTCAACAACACTCAAACGACAATGGTTTTATACCAAATCATTATTTTTTTCACCTTTTAACAACGATTTTAACAAAAATTGTTGTCTTTTAGTAGTTATTTTGGCCTAGGGCAATGGTTTTTAAAAACCATTATCTATTTATGCTTTTTTGGGACTATAACAATGGTTTTTAAAAATCGTTGTCTATTGATGCTTTTTTTGGGGTTATGACAACGATTTTTAAAGGCTACAACAACAATTTTTAAAAACTATTGTCTATGTGTGATTTTTTAGGGATTACGACAACAGTTTTTAAAAATCGTTGTCTATTAAGCATTGTTGAATACCGTTATTTTTTTTCCTTTGCTATTTTTCCCCTTCGCCATATTTTGACGTCGTGTTTTTTCTTTCCCTCTCCCCAAAATTTTTTTGTTGCCGCATTCTCCTCCTTTACCTTCTCCAACTTACGATCTCTTCACCTACTTTGTGTTTTTCTTTCTTGATCTCTTCACATTGGCGACTCATCTATGTCGGCGAACCCCTCCTCGCCTTCTCTTATGATCCTCTTCATTTTCGCCTCCGCATCCCATCGATTGATCGCTCCTCCTCTCCTACGCCGTAGAACCCTAATCTCAAGGTAACGTTTACGATTTCTCATGATTTATGTGATTTGTTCACGCGCATGTGTGTGTGTGTGTGTGTGTTTTACTTTTTTGGACGGATCTGATCATCTTTGCTGCAGATCTCACCATGATGAGGGAGAAATCGAAGACTGACGCTTCCAAGAAAATTGATACCAAGTGAGATTTCGTTTCACCTTTTAATGTTCTTAGCAAATCGATCGGTGTTGAAAAAGTTTGATTTTGGAGGGATTGGGTGCTTGTTTTCTTCTCTCTAAAGGCTTTTGGTGAAGAAGGGATCGGAACAGGCGGCGAAGAAGCCAAGGAAGTCCAAAGCTGGCAAGGATCCCAACACACCCAAGAGGCCTCAGAGTGCCTTCTTCGTCTTCATGTGAGATCCTCTCTTATCGGCTCATCGATGTACTTTACCCTTCTTTGTATGTCATTGCTCACTCGATTAGCTCGGCAGGGAAGAATTTCGGAAGACGTTCAAGGAAAAGAACCCTAATAACAAGTCGATTGCAGCGGTTAGTTTTCCTCTTCCTTTCCCCTACAGATCTTTCTACTCTATAACTGATTTTTTTTCTCTCTTCGATTTTTTACCACCATAATAAACACATCAATTTGATCCGAACAGGTTGCTAGCTGGAGGAGACAAGTGGAAATCTTTGACGGAAAAAGTAAGTAATCAATAGCAACACATGATTTGTTAATTCAATCGAACAACCTTTAACAAACTCTCCTTTGTAGGAGAAAGCTCCATACATAGCCAAGGCAACAATGCTCAAAGCCGATTACACCAAAACCATGGCTGCCTACAACAAAGGCCAGGTATTGATCACAAACTCACCACTTTTTGTGGAACAACTCCAGTATCGAATCACTTAATCATTCACCTTTATCTGGTTCATAGTCTGGTGGAGGAGGAGGAAGTCGTGCTACTGCCGCAGATGAACAGATGAAGATGAAGAAGAAGAAGAAGAAGAAGAAGAAGAAGGCGAGGAATCCGACAAGTCAAAATCCGAGGTGAATGATGACAATGAGGATGATGAAGAAGAAGAGGTCTGAAATCTAATAATAATAATAAAAAAAAATCTATTTCCACATTATGTCTCTATAAATAAAACATTGTTAAACGATGAACAGGATGAAGAGGATGATGAATAAGGGAATTGCATCTGCAACTCAAGATTATCTCTTTTCCTTTCCGCTTTTTCCCTTGTTGTAGTTTCTATTTGGACCCGAAGAAATCGTAAAAATTATCAACTTTTCATTATCTTCTCTAATGGTAAAAGTTTGCGCTATCATAATGTACTTAACTTTTATCTAACCTGATCTAATCTAGTTCTAATTTATCTTGCTCTAAGTGCAATGACCTTTGATTAAAACAGTGCTTTCAGTCCTTTACAGGAAAGATAGTGCAGAGGTTTGTCATATTTCTGATTTACTTGAGTGGTTGTTGATTGTCTCAAATAAGGCAGTTTGTTAGGTTTGCTAACCTGATTATGTCAAACGGTTGACTTTGTTCTAGCTCAACTCATCTTATTCTTATTTAGTTATTATAATTGGTGGAATTCCATCATACATTATGAAAATAATAGATTTGGCTCTATTTTTGGGAATTAATAGATTTAGCATAGTTTCATGCCCAAAATGCTTGTTTATTCTCTTAAATATTACTACTCTGACTTCTTTTCCATGTGAAGATTGCAAGTATGTTCATTATGCAAGTATGTTCATATTTATTTGATTACTTATGCAGATTCTCAAGTATATTTATTATACAAGAATCCAATATTTTTTACACAAGTGAAAAAAGAGTGTATTGCCTGTCTCAAATCTTTTGATTACCAATCAGAAAAATGCAAGCACCTATCAAAGAAATACTTGCAATGCTGAATGGAAAGGTTAGTTTGCATCTAGTTTAGCTTTTTTCCTCTTAATGGAACATTCTTGAGATAGAAATGAGTGCAAAATAAGTCTATTAATATCTTAGTTGTCTTGGAAGAAGTCTATTGTGTCACTTGTGTTGGGTTACTGTATAATTTGAATACTTAATTCTATATTTTCCTCTGCTTGACGTTATAATTGTTCCTCTTTGAAAGTGCCCTTAATCTTAGTCCTTCATCTCCTATTGACTTTATTCACAAATTATTAGTCTTGATGAAGCTCATACCTCTTGGGTTCTTGACAAATTAGTAGATTAGAAATCTTTGTTTTCTTAAACACACTAATGGCTTTATTTTGTTTCCAGAAACTTGATGGCAAAACAAGACCTATTAGAGCTTAGTTTTCACAATGCTACAATAGATTTATCCGAGAAGCCCTTGATCCCTCCTTTGAGATAATAATTGTTGATCAAGTTATATTTGCTATTACTTGAATCAGTTGATTAAGGTTGCAAGTTGAGCCTGTACTTTTAATAAGACTAGAAATTTTATCCTTTCAATCAAGTAGTAGCTTCTTGATAGAGTTTATTTAGCATTCGAAACTCATTTAAGATTTATGGTTTGTTGTTCAATTTTTTTGACCTCATACTTGTTATAATTTTTGGTTTATAATGCATTGAACCTTATTTAACATTGTTTAAATTTTAAAGTGTGTATTTAAATACATATATAAGAAGTAGTCTTATTGAAGAAACTAAAGTGTCAAAGAGGGGCATTATTGCAGTCATTCAAAGGTTTAATATCCAAGTTAGCAATTTAACTCAAGTAATTTTTACAATAGCTTCTTTATATAACTATACTTACATGTTAGATTTCCCCTTGAATTGTTGTCAATCAATAGCTTTTGAAATATTCTATGAACTTATTGAAAAAGTTACTTTGTTGGATGATAGATAATATAGATGGTGAAGCTACCAAATATTTTATCTTGATTTTGTTTGCAAACTGTATTTGATCCGGTGGTAAAAGTCCGGGACCCCCTAATGAGGGGTTAATGCCACGTGGAGGTCAAAGGGCCAGGTGGTCCGTCGAAGAAGGGTGAGCCGACCGGACTCATGAGAAAAGGGCAGGCCGATCGGTCTGCCAGTAAACATCTGATAGTAAAAGGCGCCCTGACAGGGATCGGGGTTCCGACGCTCAATGAAACAGTAAATAATGACCGAGCGGAAGGCCTAAGAGAAGGCAGGACGTAATGGGCGCGCCGCCCGGCCTGCCGCCCGGCCTGCGCAGGGAATTAGGGCCGCCTGGACGACGCTCTTCGTCTAGCCGGCCGGACGGACGTCCTGGCCGGCGGTGGGTAAATAGGGACAGGAACACCTGCTGACAGCCGTCAAATCGTATGGCTAGGCCATACTCCTAGTCTGACAACGGGGTGTCCTATTGTCCCATCGAAGGCGCGATGGGATTGTTGCAGTATGGCGTCAGGTAAGCTTTCTGACAAACACATACCGAGGTATGGGCTGCGGACACGTACGCGCCTCGGTGAGCATGTAGAAGCTCTTTCACCGCTCTATATAAGGAGTCGCAGACTTCGCCGGAGGTACGCGTTCTACAAGCTTTGGAGCTACTTTTTCCACCACTTGCTTGCCTGACTTGAGCGTCGGAGGGTCGCCGCCGGGAACCCCTTCCCGGCCCGACTTCTGTGCAGGTTCGCCGAAGCTTCATGAGGCTAGCCGGAGATCTACATCGGCGACCCGGAGAGTGCCACGTGCCCAGCGTCCGTTGATTCAGCATCCGGATAGGATCAATTTGGCGCCGTCTGTGGGAACGCTCCTGCATCCGATCGGAAGCAATGGACGAGGCTGGATGACAACACACGGTGACGCTGTCGAACGAGGAACTCGACGCTCTGATCGAGATAAGGGCCGCCAAGCTCGTGGAGCAAAAACAGAAAGCCACAGCCGAGCGGCCGGAGCAGCAAGTAACATCAGCGTCTGGTGGTTGAGCGGAAGCACCACCGGCCACCGTTGCATTTCATTGAGCCCTATTCCGCACCCCTGAAGCTGTACCAGCTCATAGAGATAGGGGATCTTCTTCGGATGAGATGCCTAGACAAGATGACAGAAAGGGGAAAGCCCCCCGAGCGGACGCATCACCCGAGAGGATTAACCGCCAATTTTCAGAGGCTATTCTAAGAGATCCTCTGCCGAAGCACTATGTGCCTCCGACGATCGGCGAGTATAATGGGACAACTGATCCAGATGATCATCTGGGTAAGTTCGATAACACAACTACTCTCCATCAATACACAGATGGAATAAAGTGCCGAGTTTTTCTTACCACTCTCTCGGGATCGGCTCAACGGTGGTTTCGGAGGTTGCCGGACGGATCCATCACAAGCTTCAAGGACTTCCGAACGGCCTTCCTCCACCATTTTGCAAGCAGCCGACGCTACCAGAAAATGAGCGTGAGCCTGTTCGCCATTAAGCAAGAAGCCCGTGAATCGCTCCGAGCTTACATCCAGCGATTCAACAAAGTGGCGATGGATATTCCAACGGCCACTTCGGAAACCATGATGAATGCCTTCACACAAGGCCTAGTGGATGGGGATTTTTTCCGATCACTCATCCGAAAGCCTCCCCGAGATTACGATCACATGCTACACCGGGCTAACGAATACATCAACGTGGAAGAAGCGCAAGCGGCCAGGAAAAAGGAAACTCCAGCCGAGCGGGCTCCTCCGGCCGAGCGGAAACAGCACGCCGCTCATCAGCCGCCTAGAGGACAAAGGGCTGAAGCAATCCGATCCCCCCACGCCAGATCCCATGTGCAAGAGGTAGCTGCCGCCCGACCCAAGCCAAAGAAGAGATGGACCCCGATGTTCTGCTCCTTCCACCGGACGGATACGCACAACACAAGGGATTGTCGAAGTCTTCCCTTCGTGGCTCATCCTGTGCCCCGGAATGCTGGACGACGGTCTCCCTCCGTCGACAGACAACAGAGAACTCATAAAGCCGATCGGATGTGAGCTGATAGGCCACGGCAACAGACTCCCGATCGACATCGTTCTCCAAGGCAGGAGAATCGCCGAGCGTCCAGAGAACGGTCCCGACCGTCCGCTCGGGAAGAGGAAAATAGAAGCAATACTTCCCGAGGCGAGATCAACGTTATTGCTGGCAGGCCGACCGGAGGAGACTCCAACCGAGCTAGAAAGGCGAGCGTCCGATAGCTCCAGATTCATGCGGTCGGCTGTAGCCGAGAACGAGCGGAAGGACCCGAAATTAGTTTCGGGCCCGGGGACTTGGAAGGAGTTGAAGTACCTCACGACGATGCTCTGCTCATCAAAGCGGTAATAGCCAATTACACTATTCACCGCGTATTTGTTGACACAGGGAGCTCAGTCAACATCATATTCAAGAAGGCGTTCGATCAGCTGCAAATTGATCGAGCCGAGCTGTTGCCCATGATAACTCTGCTCTACGGGTTTACGGGTAACGAAGTTCAGCCGGTCGGACAGCTCCGGCTGGCTACCTCGCTGGGAGAAGAGCCGCTCAGGAGGACAAGGACAACAAACTTCGTAGTGGTCGACTCTCCCTCGTCCTACAACGTCATATTGGGACGACCGGCGCTCAACGAATTCCAAGCGGTCGTCTCAACCTTCCATCAGAAGATCAAGTTCCCCGTGGAGGACAAAGTGGGAGAAGTACGGGGAGATCAGCTAGCAGCTCGGCGATGCTACATCGAGATGGTCCGAGCAGAAGCCAATTCCGCTCGGAAGGCGCCCTGGATCGAGGTAAACGCCATCACCGAAAAGCCACCCTCTTTAATTTATGAAGAAAAAGAGGAAGTGCAGATTCACCCAACCCGATCGGAGGCCACGACTTTTATTGCGTCTGATCTGGAGGAGAAGCAGAAAGAGGAGTTGATCCAATGCCTCCGAAGAAATCATGATGTCTTCGTCTGGTCGACACATGAGCTGCCCGGAATTTCGCCAAGCATAGCGCAGCACGAATTGCATGTCCGACCGGACGCTCGGCCGGTAAAGCAAAGAAAAAGGGACTTCAGCGCCGAGCAGAATTCCATCATCCGAGCAGAGGTGGAAAAACTTTTGGAGGCCGGCCATATACGCGAGGTGCAGTTCCCGAGCTGGTTGGCTAACGTAGTATTAGTCTCCAAGCCAGACAACAAGTGGAGAGTGTGCATAGATTTTCGGGATCTCAACAAAGTTTGCCCAAAAGATTTTTATCCTCTGCCCCGGATAGATCAGCTGGTGGACTCTACAGCCGGCTGCGAATTAATCTGTATGCTCGACGCCTACCAGGGCTATCACCAAGTGCCGCTCGCCCGTGAAGATCAAGAAAAAGTCAGCTTCGTGACGGCCGACGGCACTTATTGCTATAATGTGATGCCGTTCGGATTGAAGAATGCAGGGGCCACATATCAGCGCTTGATGAATAAAGTATTCAGAGAATAGATCGGGAGGAATCTAGAAGTTTATGTGGATGACATTCTCATTAAGTCCGTTCGAGCGGTCAATCTATTCAAGGACATGGAAGAAACCTTCCGAACGCTACGCAAATATGGAGTCAAGCTAAATCCCCAGAAGTGCCTGTTCGGAGCAAAAGGAGGGCGTTTCTTGGGGTACATAGTGACCGAGCGGGGCATCGAAGCAAATCCCAGCAAGGTGAAAGCTCTGCAAGATATGCCGCCTCCAAGAAATACAAGGGAAGTGCAGCGTTTGACCGGTCGGATAACCGCTTTGTCCAGATTCATCTCCAAAACGACCGACCGGAGCCTCCCTTTCTTCAAAATCTTGCGCAAGGCCACTAAGTTTCACTGGGATGAAGAATGCGATCGGGCGTTCGAAGACTTGAAGGCATATCTGAACTCTCTCCCGGTATTAACTAAGCCGACTGCCGGTGAGCCACTTTATATGTACTTGTCTTCAACCGAGCATGCAATCGGCTCGGCTTTAGTGAGGTCGAGCGGAGAAGAGCCTGTGTATTTCCTTAGTCACATTTTAAAGGATGCTGAATCTCGCTACACTGGGCGCTCTGGTCCTCGCCGCTCGGCGCCATCATCCATACTTCCTGGCGCATATGATCATTGTCAAAACCAATAGCCCGCTCGGACGTGTTCTACTAAATCCAAAGGCATCCGGACGGCTCATCAAATGGACGACGGAGTTAAGTGAATTTGATATCCAATACCAGCCCCGCTCGGCGATCAAAGCGCAATCCTTGGCCGATTTTGTGACTGAGGTACAAAGGCCGGAGCCGGAAGCTATGTGGAGAATATATGTGGATGGGTCGTCCACTCGGCTCGGAAGCGGGATTGGAATATTGTTGCTCTCCCCTCAAGAAGAGAAGATGCACTTATCCGTCCAGCTGGATTATAAAGCTACCAACAATGAAGCAGAGTATGAGGCCCTCATAGCTGGCTTGCAGGCTGCTCGGCATGTGGGAGCCGGTCGGGTAACGCTTCACTCGGATTCGCAGTTGGCCGCTCAGCAGCTCTCTGGTACCTTCGAAATTAATAATGCTCGACTCAAGCTCTACGCTGAAGCCTTCGAGAAGCTCAAAGCCGATTTTAGAGAAGTTGTTGTCCAGAAGATACCCAGAGCAGAAAATCAAGCAGCTGATGAGTTAGCCAAGCTCGCGAGCTCAATAACGCCGGTCGCCATTTAGCAGCCAATTGAAAAAGTACTGTTGGTGGCGCACGTCGACCGGATGGAAGGCCTCACATTTCCAAGCGACTGGCGGACACCCATCATAGAGTTCCTCCGCTCGGGCGCCACACCATCCAATGAGTATGAAGCCCAGCTGCTAAGGAGGAGAGCCGGTCGGTTCACATTCATTGGCGATCAGCTTTACAAAAAGGCTTTCTCACGCCCGTTGTTGAAATGCGTGAGCTCGGAGGACTCGGCCTACATCCTCCAAGAAGTACATCAAGGATCGTGCGGAGGGCATCCGGGCGGGCGATCGTTGGCCAAGAAGATCCTCTTGGCCGGGTACTTTTGGCCGACTTTACAAGCAGACGCCGCTCGGACCGTGTCGATGTGCCTCTCATGCCAGAAGTACCATAACTTCAACCACCGACCGGCAGAGGAAATAAAGGCATCAACAGTTTCATATCCGTTCGATCAATGGGGAATGGATATTGTCGGTCCATTTCCGATGGCGACCGGGCAGCGGAAATTTTTGCTAGTGGCGGTTGATTATTTTTCCAAGTGGGTGGAGGCCGAGCCGCTAGCCAAGATCACCGAACAGATGGTCAAAAAATTTATCTGGCAACACATCATCTGTCGGTTCGGCATCCCTCGCCGAGTGGTTTCCGACAATGGGCGGCAATTCACAGGGAAGATGCTAGAGGAATGGTGCAAAAGCTACGGCATCGAGCAACACTTCACGTCCGTGGCTTATCCCCAGAGCAACGGTCAAGCCGAAGTAGCCAATCGGGAAATTCTTCGTATTCTACGCGCTCGGCTCGACCATTTGGGAGGAAGTTGGCCGGATGAAGTGTCGGGCGTCTTATGGGCCATCCGAACGACGCCGAAGGAAGGGACGGGCGTCACGCCGTTCCATTTGGTGTATGGTGGCGAGGCGGTCATTCCGGTCGAAGTCGGCGTTGAGTCCGTCCGGATCCAGAGCTATGATGATGGCAATGCCGAATGGAGGAACATGGAGCTGGATTTGGTCGACGAGGAGCGAGCCAAGGCGTCCGTTCGGCTGATGGCATACCGGCAGCGGATGAAGCAAAACTACAACCGTCGCGTAATCCCCAGATTATTCCAGGTCGGCGATCTCGTCTGGAAGAAAGTCAAGCCGGTCGGTGATGTCGGCAAGCTTGAAGCTTCTTGGGCGGGTCCCTTCAAGGTTATTGAAAAACTCCGCTCAGGCGCTTACTACTTGGAGGATGAAGACGGGCGGCAGCTGGATCGACCGTGGAGTGCAAATCATCACCAGCCTTATCGAGCTGGATGAAAGGTGCACGAATGTAACTCATTTTTGTGTATATACTAGTCGCCCGTGTCCTTGTAATGCAGGAAGCGAAATTAATTCAAAGGATGGCCAAGGGTTCCGCCGATCGGTAGTGTCGAAGTTAGCCGTAAAGGTCGTCGAGCTCCGACGTTAAATATCGAGAGACGAGCCGGCGTCTATAAACGTCCGAGCGGAAGACCGTCGAGCTCCGACGTTAAATATCGAGAGACGAGCCGGCGTCTATAAACGTCCTAGCGGAAGACCGTCGAGCTCCGACGTTAAATATCAAGAGACGAGCCGGTGTCTATAAACCCTCCGAGCGGAAGACCGTCGAGCTCCGACGTTAAATATCGAGAGACGAGCCGGCGTCTATAAACCCTCCGAGCGGAAGACCGTCGAGCTCCGACGTTAAATATCAAGAGACGAGCCGGCGTCTATAAACCCTCCGAGCGGAAGACCGTCGAGCTCCGACGTTAAATATCGAGAGACGAGCCGGCGTCTATAAACGTCCGAGCGGAAGACCGTCGAGCTCCGACGTTAAATATCGAGAGACGAGCCGGCGTCTATAAACGTCCGAGCGGAAGACCGTCGAGCTCCGACGTTAAATATCGAGAGACGAGCCGGCGTCTATAAACGTCCGAGCGGAAGACCGTCGAGCTCCGACGTTAAATATCGAGAGACGAGCCGGCGTGTATAAACGTCCGAGCGGAAGACCGTCGAGCTCCGACGTTAAATATCGAGAGACGAGCCGGCGTCTATAAACGTCCGGGCGGAAGACCGTCGAGCTCTGACATTAAATATCGAGAGACGAGCCGGCGTCTATAAACGTCCGAGCGGCCCGCATTGCGAAAATCTAGCAAAAACCCCCTTTGAGGTAAGGCGCGAAGCAAAATATGGTTAATCAGAATTAAAAATGCGAGCAAGTGAACGAGTGACGTTCGCGCGCCGAGCGGCTGCTCAGTCGCATAATGAAAGACGTTATTAAAGACAATCGACTTGTCTGACAGAGCGTGGTGCCGAGCGGAGGAGTTTTAAATAACACTTTAGTGATGAAGAGAGAAAAATTTCTTGCCAAAACAAAAGTTGAAGGAAAGGAAAAGATTATCTATTAAGCACAGGGCTAACCAAAAAAGTTACAGCAAAAATAAGTTTGGCCGAACGGCTGGGATACAAAAAAGTTTATAAGAAACACTCCTCATGCGTCGAAATCAAAAAGAGCATCAGGGATGGCACCCATCACGGTCGCGAGGTCCTCGGGAGGGATGGTCAGCTCGGCGGGCAGGTGGCCTTTGGCCTTTAAGTGATCCACAGCCGCTTTGATCGCCTCTTCAAAGGTGAGGGAGATCTTGTCAGTAAATTTCTCCCCAAAGGCATCCGAGCGGACGAATGCCTTCCTTACCTCATCGGAGAGAGCCGACTCCCCCTCTTGATACTCTTTGAGCTCGGCGTGGGCAGCGTCGCTGGCAGCTTGGAGATCCTTTAATTCTCCATCAAATCTTTGAAGATCGGCCGAGCGGCTCTCCTTCTCGGTGGCCAGAAGAGCATCCAGATCCTTGATGCGTTGCTCCAGCCCTCTGATCTCCACCTTCATTCGGTCCATGTCATCGATGGCCTGTCGCTTCCGAGTGGTCGTCGTCTTGATCTCCTTATCTCGTTGTTTGACCATCGTTTCAAGCCCAACGACCTTGCTCGCCAGATCGGAAGCCCGTTTCCGTTCGGCTTCCAGTAATTTTTTGGCCTTCTCCAGAGCGGCCGTCGACTGTTGGCTGTCCCCCGCGGCCTTGAGTTTTTTCAATTCATCCTCCAGCTCGGCCAACCGATTGCTAACGGCAATTTGCTCCACCCAGTTCTACGAGCAAAAGTGAACAGGTTAAAAACTTAATTCAAATACACGAACAAAGAAAAAGAGCATACCCCGGTGGCCTGCTGAAGGTTGCTGTCGCCGAGCTGCCCGGGAGTCATCGCTTTTATTCGGCGCCGAGCGTCCTCCCAAGCTTTTGCAAGAGGGCCCGTCAAGGTGATCTGCTGCTCGGGGACCACTGGCCGATCAGCAGCAGCCATGTATTCCTCTGAGGGGAGGCGCAGGATGGTTTTAATTAAGTTCTGGCCGCTCGGCTCGCCCTGAGAAGCATCGGCCTTACCGGATGTCCCACCGGTGGACGAGGAAGGAAGCTCGCCCAAACGCCTGATACGGCGCAGAGTTCTTGAAGGGCTGGACGGCGGCACCTCAGAGCTTGCCCTCGGAGAGCCATGTGGGGTCGAGGTACTCTCTAGGGAAACCGTCCCGGACAACACCGGAGCATCCGCGCCCCGCTCGGGCTGTGGCTCATCAAGTGCAATTAAGGCAGATGCAGATTCCAGTCGTCGGCGCTTCCGAGTAGCGGAACATCATCGGTCGAACGACCCTCCACCTCGGCTTGGGTAGAAGGTTCTGTGCCGCCCGCTGCCTCGTTGTGAGAGGTAGTAGCTGCTAAGGCTTCAAGGGCATCCTGAGTCCCCTCGCCTGATTCGCCGGTCGGATCGGCTGGATCAAGGCCCCGCTCGGCGACTTCCTTATTCTTCACCGCCTCAATCTGAGCGGCTTTCAGTTTAAGCTTCTCGGTCGCCTTAGCACGCCACATAACTTCAGCTGCAGAAACAAAGATTAAATCAATTAGAACAAAAGAAAAAGGAGGGATGAGAATCGCTTACTCATGCTGCAAGGCAGATCGGCTGGGGTGGAAGACAGGCCGAATATATACATTACTCCTGGGAGGAGCAGCTTGTGAATATGATAGCGCTGACCCACCAACCGCTCGGCCACATGAAGGTAGGCCGCATCACCTCTAAATTTGCCGAGCTCCGGTTGCGCCGGCATCGCCGTCTGCCACTTGGTACGAAAAGTTGGCAGCTCGGGAAAACGCACATAGAAAAAGTGCTCCTTCCAATGTTTGTTGGAGCTCGGCATATTATCAAAAAGGATGAAACCTATCCTAGATTGGAAAATAAAGGTACCCCACTCGGCTTGCTTGGGATAAAAAAAGTAGTGAAAAATCTTAGGGTCGAGGGGGATGTTGTTCAGTTTAAAAAGGACTATCACTCCGCTCAACAGCCTAATGGAGTTAGGAACTACCTAGCCGAGCGGAATGCGAAAATAATTGCAGATTTGTAGGAAGAACTTGTGGGGTGGAAAGCGTAGCCCGGCCAAAAATTGGTCTCTGAAGAATAGAACGGTGCCGGGCGGCGGTTCATGAGGCCGATCGGCCGGTGTGGCTAACACTATTTGGTGGTCGGTCGACAGATCATAGGTTCGAGTGAGGCGCAAGGCGTCCACCTCGTCGAACCGGATTTCCATGGTCGAATACCAAAGACCCGGAGCACCGCCGGTCGGCTGTGAGGTATTGGTCATGGTATAAGGCCAGGGATGGACGTGTGATGGAAGGAAGGAGAAATAAAACTAGGAAAGAGAGCGGGATGATAAAAGAAACAGCTAATAGAGAGAAGAAAGGAGAGGCAGCAAGGAAGAGGGAGTCTTACGAGCAAGGGAGATGATCGGAAGAAGCTGTAGGGTCGCCGGAAAGCCGGAACGCAAGGTCGCCAGAGAAGAAAGGAGCAGCGAAATGTTGGGAGGAGATGAGGTCGAAATACGGCGGAAAGCGGAAGTCGGAGCTTTATAAGGGCGGCCGCTATTAATTCCAGCCGTCCGATCCAGGTCGTCGATATCGAGGTCGTCATCTAGCCGTTCATTTCAAACGGCGGCTGTCCCATCGGAAGTGACGCCACTGCCATACGCTGACAAACGCACGATTGCCATGTGTCAGCAGGATACTGGCCGCATTTAATGAGCCCCCCTTACCGTGCGCAGCGCACGTGATGGGTAGTAGGGGAGAGCATCGGACAGGGATTCCAAGAGAACACAAGGCACGGACAAGATACCGCCGAACGGATGAGTATCCCTATGCCTGGCCGAGCGGCCTAATGCAGTGATCATTGCTCAGTCAGATCGGCAGTCCAGTCAGTCGGACTTCGCCTCCTTCGACTAGACTCGAGGGGAAGGCAAGTGATCCGGTGGTAAAAGCCCGGGACCCCCTAATGAGGGGTCAATGCCACGTGGAGGTCAAAGGGCCAGGTGGTCCGTCGAAGAAGGGTGAGCCGACCGGACTCATGAGAAAAGGGCAGGCCGATCGGTCTGCCAGTAAATATCTGATAGTAAAAGGCGCCCTGACAGGGATCGGGGTTCAGACGCTCAATGAAACAGTAAATAATGACCGAGCGGAAGGCCTAAGAGAAGGCAGGACGTAATGGGCGCGCCGCCCGGCCTGCGTAGGGAATTAGGGCCGCCCGGACGGCGCTCTTCGTCTAGCCGGCCGGACGGACGTCCTGGCCGGCGATGGGTAAATAGGGACAGGAACACCTGCTGACAGCCGTCAAGTCGTATGGCTAGGCCATACTCCTAGTCTGACAACGGGGTGTCCTGTTGTCCCATCGAAGGCGCGATGGGATTGTTGCAGTATGGCGTCAGGTAAGCTTTCTGACAAACACATACCGAGGTATGGGTTGCGGACACGTACGCGCCTCGGTGAGCGTGTAGAAGCTCTTTCACCGCTCTATATAAGGAGTCGCAGACTTCGCCGGAGGTACGCGTTCTACAAGCTTTGGAGCTACTTTTTCCACCACTTGCTTGCCTGACTTGAGCGTCGGAGGGTCGCCGCCGGGAACCCCTTCCCGGCCCGACTTCTGTGCAGGTTCGCCGGAGCTTCGTGAGGCTAGCCGGAGATCTACATCGGCGACCCAGAGAGCGCCACGTGCCTAGCGTCCGTTGATTCAGCATCCGGACAGGATCAGTATTGCATGTGTATTGTGGCATCTGGTAGAATTTGCATTTTGGTACTCCACACTCAATCAAGAATTGGTACAATAGCATGTTCCAATTTTCATGTACTAGGAGAAAATTACTTAGCATATTATTCTCTTTGGTATATTGTATGAAATGCTCAGTCCTTATTTAGTCAGAAGCTGCTTTTTTTTGATATTTTTGATACATATACCTGCCTAGTTTTCCATGCAACATTAGATTCTGGTTTAATACATACACAGAGATTGCTCATTTATCAAATCATTGCATATTTCTTTAACTCTAATAAGACATTGACGGTGCATGTATTGGCACAACTTTTCCTCACCTGTTTCTGATGACATTCCCTTTAGCAAAATCATCAGCAAACTTAGTGTGTTTCCCTACATGCTAGTTTAAGTTGTCTAATGTAATTGTGTTGAACTCTCTGAAACAGGGAGTGAAGAGTTACTTTGTGAAGTTGATGAGGACTACATATTAAGGATTGAATTTATTATGAAACTAATGATCAACAATATTGGAAAAGGCTGACATTGAAGAATCAACAAGTGAGAAATAGGAGTCCAATGAAATCCTACAAGTTGAAGATTGTGATGGGACTTGGGTTGATAATAATTAAATACAATCCTACTTGGCATGAACCACCATCACAAGTGTCTAGTCTTTTAGTTATTGTTCATTAGTTGTAAATGGAGTTTATTTGCTTATTTGTATTGAGATAAATTTTATTTAAATATGAGACATGTTTCTTCTTTTGTGATTGTAATTCTTGTATAATTAACATTTTGAATGGCATTGACGTGGAGAATATTCATTCTTTTGTGATTATGATTCTTTATTTTATATATATATATATATATATATATATATATATTAGTATTAAAAGACAATAATTTAAAAGACAATGGTTTAAAACCGTTGTTGTTGTCTATCGTCCTCAAAGACAACAATTAAAAATCATTGTCGTAGCCCCAAAAAATGTTGTAACTGGCAGTGTTATTAAAAGTACTCTAAACAATAACAGTTTTAAACCGTTGTCTTTTCATTCAAAGACAATGATTTTAAACCGTTGCAAAACTGTTGTTATTTCATTCAAAGACAATGGTTTAAAACCGTTGTCGTACCCCACTTTTAACAACACAGTCAATTACAACAATTTTAAAGGGCCTACGACAACAGATAAAATCCGTTATCTTTTAAAATTTTTGTTGTAGTGCTCACCTCTGACTTCCCCGACCTGGTCTCCCATAGAGAATTTAATCTTCTGATGGAAGGTGGAGGTTGTCGCTCGGAACTCGTGCAGTCCAGGTCTTCCCAGGATGACGTTGTAGGAGGATGGAGAATCCACTACGATGAAAGTGCTCCTCTGTGTCCTCACTAATGGTTCGCTACCTAAAGATATGGCTAGTTTAATTTGACTCATTGGTCGTACTTCATTTCTAGTGAACCCATTCAAGGAAGTAGCTATGGGTTAGAGCTCACTAGCGTCGATCTACATGCCTTCGAATGTATTTTTGAATAGCACGTTGACAGAGCTTCCGGTGTCAATGAAAACCTTGGCCATGTGGCTGTTGGTGATGACGACTTTGATTATATAGGCATCATCGTCATGAGAGAGCTCCACTCCCTCTAAGTCTTGCGGCCCAAAGATGATTACGGACCCTGCAGCTTGTTCTCGGCTGCATCCTACCATATGTACCTTCAAGCGGCATTCATGAGATTTCCAGGCCCTAGCAGAATCTCCATCCACTGGCCTTCCAGAGATCATGTCAATCTCCTAGATGATGACATTTCCCCTATTCTCCTCCTCAAGGGATTCCATTGGCTCTTTGCCCTGACCTGGCTGCTGGGTTCCCTAAGTTGCATTTTCGGGCAGGGGTTTACCTGATTGCCCTGTGGCAGTAGGCGAGTTGGCTAACAGCTTCTGAAGCTTGGGCATGATCTCAGGTGGAGGCAGGCCCAGTTTATCCGCCCTTCGAGAATCTCAGGCGAACTGGATGCAATCTCCAATGGAATGGGTGTGTGACCTATGGTAGGTGTAATAACAGGGCCCCCACTGACTAGGTCTGGGGACTTGGATAGTTTAGACTAGTTGTGCCGCCCTGGATTCCTGACCGGGCAAATATCCTGGTCAAGTGTCCTTGGAGCGAGGAAAGGGTTGAGCTGGAGGTTGGGGCGGCCTTTTCTCTGATTTGTTGGCAGGAGCAGGCGTCTTGTCTACTTTCCTCTGGGCCACCTGGGATTCTTCTACATTAATGTAGTTGGCTACCTTCCCCAGCTTCTCATCAAAATTCTTCATAGGCTCTCGGATGAGGGTTTGAAAGAACTCCCCTTCCACCAGACCATGGAAGAAGATGCTCATCAAAATCACCGAGGTAGTGGGCGGGACATCCTAAACTACATGGTTGAAGCATTTTATGTAACTTCTCAAGGGCTCTGCAAACCCTTGCTTAAGGGCGAAGAGACAGTGGTCTGTCTTCTGATACTTCCTACTATTGGCGAAATGGTGCAGGAAAGCGTTCTTGAAGTCTTGAAAATAGGTGATGGATCCATTCAGCAATCCATCGAACCACTTTTGTGCCAAGTCAAACAGAGTGTTTAAGAGCACTCGGCACTTGATAGCGTCGTTATATTGGTGCAGCAACATAGCGTTTTCAAATTTTTGGAGATGATCCTCTGGGTCCTTGCTACCATCGTATTCCCCATTAGCTGGAGGCTTGTACCCCTTCGGTAGCTTCTCCTCAAGTACCCTTAAAGAGAAGGGCACTTCTCCTCAAGTATCTCCCTCGGCTCATTCCGGAGGACTATAGCTTTCCTCTTCTACGGATCTCTAGGCGGGGAACTCTCGATCGTGGAGGCCTAGTGCTGCTCTTTTTTGTTATAATAGTCTGATCCCTTGTTATAATAATCCGGGCAGGGCTGGTGATAAAAGGCTTGGGGGAAAGTCTCGGGTTGTTTCCTCTTAGACCCCCTATCAGAAACATGTGTTTGGTCTTTTGAAACTACAGACATCTTATATGGTTGTGAAGAAGTAGTGTGTTTTTGGAAGCCGCTCGCCTCTTGGCCTCCTTGAACAGTTCGTACTCTCCTGTTGTCATAGTGACGTTGATCTTTCTGATATCCTCCATCGTCACGCTCCAGAACAGGTGAAGGAAGTTCCCATAAACGGCACCAAATTGATCATGTCTGGAATCTGAGTCAGACGGAGGCTGGCTAAGATGGCGTCGGTGTTGACGGAGAGACGACTTGGGCATACCTAACGTATGTACCCCGGAAAGACGAACCCCCACATGGAGCTCAAGGTTAGTGGTGACGAGACTGACGGTACTTAGGCTCTACGCACACTCAGACAAGCACACGGAATGTTAGAAACCAGAAATCAGGGAAAAAGTCCTCGGCGTAGACCCTCAGACGCTCAAGTCAGGTACTTTTTCCCTAGAAGAACAGTGTATGAAGGAAAAAAATTGTAGAAGATGAGTGGGAATGTACGCGTACTTGCTCAATGGAGAGAACATCCCTTTTTATATGATAATGCGTACCTCTAGAGCCTGACCCATGTCAGAGAATGTCGGATGTCAAGGTCTGTCAAGTGATGGAGGACACCTGGTGCCCTCTCATTGGTTGAAAGAATGTTCCATTCTCAGGGAATGGCCGACCACTGGAATATTTCCTAGTTGATAACAGTTATTCTCTGATAGGCAGTTACGACTCCCTGACATTGTTTGTCGCTTAGTGCTTTCTGTCCCACCCGAGTTTAGCTATGGACAGCTCAGGATGACCGTTGGGATGTGCCAACTGACTCGAGTCTTGATGAGGGAGACGAACTGTGGCAAGGGTCCCATCTTTAACACTTGGATCATTAAAGGGTCGACCAGAAGTTGTCTTACTGAAAGTACCAAGCCTGGCTATGCGACCCGAGCTGAGGAACCCCAACCAGTTTGGGCAAGTCAGGCATTACTCCAGGATGCATCTTATGTCTCAGATCTAGGACCCTGATCTGTCTATACGCGACCAGGAATTATGCGGTTGATGACGTTAGGCGGTTTAACTCCTTCTTTCCCCTCCTAACTGCTGACTGCTACGTCCCTTTGACTTCTGACTGTCACATCCCTTTGACTTTGGATTGTCCTTGACTGTCACGCCCCCTTGACTTTTAGCTACCTAGTCTTATCATATCCCATCTTTGTGCACCGTATCATATTACAATAGTTATTATCAAATTAGTTAACATAAAATATTTTTATTTTTTAAATTTTACTAATAAATAAATGAGGTTTGATAAAGATAAAATTATTACTATGTGACCTAGTTTGTCATTCCTTCCAATTACATAAATAATTATTGACAATATATGAAATTATCCTTTTAAATTTTACTAATAAAATTAAATATCCCTAATAATATTTATTTTTTAAAATTTTACTAATAAAATTAAATATCCCTAATAATATTTATTTTTTAAAAACATCAAGAATGGTTGAGGCAAAGTTATCCCTATTATAATCATGTGTAAATGACCTTTATCTCTGAATAAAGAAGTATCTAAGAATAAAATTTTATCTCAATATTTTTTACCATGAATTCAAAAAGGCATAGGATTTTGCTTTATAACAAAAATAATTAATCATAAATCTAATTATCATTTTTCAGGCACTACTATAAGTCAAATTTGATCCTGCCTTTAATTTATTTCTAGAGGCAAATCCTTTTAAAAAAAAACTATAATTTTTATTGTTAATTGGTTGTTTTCCTATCTACCAGGAGAAGATGGAACTGTATTTGAATCTCGTCGCCGATGACTCGTCGTAGTCGTCGAACGGCCTGATGAAGGCGGAGTTCATCTGCCACACCTTGAGCGACTTGCAGGTGACGCCGCCGCCGGTGGCGTTGTTGAACAGGAACACCCTCGACACGCCCTGCATTACCCTCGTCGGGTACACCCGCGACGTGATGCACCTTCTCCCTCCCTGTGCGAAGCTCTCCACGATGGAGTGATCCACCTGAACAGATCCATGATTCCTAAGCTCAATATTCATTTCCAAATCGTAATCAACGACAATCATAACTGCGGCAAGCCAAGCACCAGTATGCGAACGGATAAGGTTTCGCCTTCCAGCACGGGGACTATGCTTCCGGCCACTCTCTTCACGGTGTCGCTGGCTTCCGACGACCTCAGCTCGTCTTGGCAGAAATGGGTGACCATGCGGCCGTCGGCTCCGTTGCCGAGGTAGAAGTAAACTGCGGTCTGCTCCGATCGCTCCTGGTCGGCCAACACGAGCAGACCGAACGGCCCGAGCAGTCCCCTGGCGGCGGAGCCACCGCTGTTGCTGCAGCTGTACCCGCCGAGCTCGGATTCGTTCGCTTTCGCCAGCGCCGGTTCTCTGACCGCAAACTCCGCCACGATGTCCAGCTATTTCAAACACCATTGATTTAATTAACGCTACACTCCATGGGGAAAAAAAAAATCTAGCTAATGGATAATTAGAGCCGACCTGGGTGGCTGTGGAGCCAACATCCAAGGGGATGACGGAGCCGGCGGCGAGTTCGAGGCTGCCAAACTCTTTTCCGGCGAGCCTCAGAGTGTCCACCTCGGAGACCGGCCACTGGAGGAGGTTGCTGCCCGTCTTCTGGTCAAAGAGCACCGTTCTGGGGATGCTCTGCAAGTAAATTGCATGCACGTTGACTTAGAAATCCTAGAACTCGCACTATAATGGGAGAGGAGGTACCATGAGGGAAGCCCAGCCCTTGGCGGTGTCGGCGCGCTCGCTGTCGGACTCGCTGATCCAACCCAGCAGGATTCGGCGCTTCATCACCGGATCGAAGAACGTCTTGGAGGCGTAGAACCTGCCGTAGTCGTAGCGCAGGCCGATGCCGACGTCCTTCTCCGGGTCGTCAGGCACCCACTGGTTCTTCTTGGCGTCGTACGTGCCGATGGCGTAGTAATCGTTCCGGTCGTCGTCCAGGCTGACCTTAAGCACGTGCTTCACGAAGTCTCCCGCCGGCTCCGACGTGTCCAGCCCCGTCTCCTCCTCCGTCGCCACTGGGAAGAAGTCCACGCACTCCCACATCCCCGTGCCCTCCACCGCGTGCAGCAAGTCGGGCAGCAGTTCGAACCGCAGGAAGTCCGCCGTCTTGTAGACCAGCACGATCCCGGCGTGCCGCTGCGCGTCGTTCTTGGACCCAATTGCGACGAGCCACGCGTCCTCAGAGGCCACGTACCAGGCCGTGGTGGGGTCGCGGAAGTCCTTCACGTTGACTCCCTGCGGCGGGACGACCACGGGGTTCGCCTCGGACTTGACCCAGGCGAGCAGGAGCGGGTCGGACGGGTCGGCCGGGAAGGCGAGGTTCTGAACCTGGACCCACTCGGTGGTGGCGCCGGTGTAGAGCATGGCGAGGCGGCCGTCGGGGAGGATGGTGGCGGATCCGGTCCATGCGCCGTTGGCATCGTACCAGCGGTCGGGGACCATGGCCAGCGGCAGGTGGAGCCACCGGAGCAGGTCCTTGGACACGGCGTGGCCCCACGATATGTTCCCCCACACCGCCGCCTCCGGGTTGTACTGGTAGAACAGGTGATACCATCCCTTGTAGTACATCGGCCCTGAATCATAACATATATATTTACATCATCATGTATATCTCCTCCGGACTTATGAACATCAAATCTAATCTCGATTCGAAGTTGAAAACGACTCACCATTAGGATCTGATGATCGATCCACATTTCATGCAAAAAATATAAAATAAAAATGATTGCGTCAGATCAAATTATTAAGAAAGATATAGAGATTGGAACAATCGATCGATCGATCGGAATTATTAACCATTCATCCAGTTCTTCTCGGGCTGGAAGTGGAAGGCAGTGCGTTGCCAGCGGAGCATGCTGTCGGACCAGCGGAAGGAGTGGCTGGAGAAGAGGCGTGACGCGGTGGACTTCTCGGAGACTCCCCGCGCCGGGCCGCGGGACAGGGGGAGGCTGCGAGCTTGCTCTGGTCTTCGGGCGCCATGGATGGCGGCCGGGGCCGACGACCTAGCTGGCCTTCCGGCGCCGTCGTATGCGAGGGCGAGGAGGCAGAGGATTAGCACCGCGGCCGCTTCCACAGAAAGCCTCCGGAATTGCGTCTTGTTGGTGGGCGACGGAGGAGCAGTAGGATTGGGGTGGAGAAGAGGTGGGTAGGAGGAGGAGGCGTCCATGAGAGGGTGGTGCAAGTATGGAAGATGTGTTATTCCTGTGATGACGAATTAATAGGAAGGACAAGAGAGAGTGAGAAAAGGCAGGCCGGTGTGGGGGGTGAAGTCGATCAACATTTTGCTCCGATGTCTACCATTTGTGTGGTGGGGAGGAGATCACGAGTGGTGTCGTGGGATGGCATTCACATGCACTCACTCATACTAACTCGGACCTGAATTGCATGTCCGGTTAGGCAGAGCGGCTCAGCCCGCATGCATGTTCTAGATTAAGGCATTCTGAGTGCGATCTAAGTTTGACATAACCTGCATGCTGAACTGAGCCCGCGATGAGAACAGTCGAGGGGCATTCGTAACAGACATAACTTGGAAAAGCACCCAACGATCTTATTTCAAATAGAATGACTAACTTAAGATTATTTTGTTAAACTTTAAATTTAAATATATTAAATTAACATTAAAAAATTATAAAAACATCCATATTGATATTGATGTGTGAGTGTTATAACACTCAAATGGTATTACAACTAATGGGTATTATAACACTTATATACGTGTAAACTTTAAATTCTTTGAACATAGTTAATGTAAAATTAAGAAAATTAAATTATTCGGGCGTGTGCGTATAGACGCCAGACACAAAGGTATAGTTATTTTATTAAAAGTGTATTTATTTATTTAATATAAAATAAAAACAAAGATGAATGAGTGGATAGTAAAATTCATAAATAATAAATATTAATGTTAAAATAAATATGAATATGGGTTAATAAATGGAATGTGTTAATATAATAAATATGTGATGTGTGAGTCCTATGCATATTAACGTTCAAATTCATATAGTGATATTGCTTTTCAATTTTAACGTAAAAAAAATTCCTAATTGAAAAACTTTCCAGGTTGAGTTGCTTTTCAGTTTTATGTTACTAATGAGTAGACATATTTATTAATCGATTTGCAGATCATTTTTGTTATTAGTATTTTATCCTTTGTCCAAATCGAGTAAAAAATCATTTTCTTTCTCCCAACTTCCAAGTGTGCAGCTTAATTTCCTCATGCAATCATGGACAGCAACTCCGGAGCAACCACCGGCCTCGAGAGACCGATGGCCCCGAGTGCCCGTGGTCAGTGGCTCCGCACGAGGTCGCCTCATGCGATTACGCCACCTCGTGCGGGGTACGCTACCTCGTGCGGGATTGTACTTTTTTCTTAATTTTGTTCCATTTTAGTTTTGATTTTTTTTCTTTCCTTTCTCTTTCTTTGCCCTCGCCTTTCTCTAAAACGACTCCACGCGAGGTCACCGCACGCAGCCATGATCGGTGGCCTCGCAAAGCCACAGTCGGTGACCCCGCATGAGGTACCTCGCATGGTCGTGGTCGGCAGCCGCTCTCAAGGCCGCCTCACGCTGCCACGCCATCTCGTGCAGGGTTATATTTTTTTCTTAAATTTTTTTTCAATTTTAGTTCCCTTCTTTCCTATGGCGATTTTTTTTTCCTTTCTCTCGTCTTGCTCTACGACAACTCCATGCGAGGTCGCCTCACGCAGCCGAGCGTGGATCGTGCGAATCCTCTTGTTCGCAAAATGCGGACCAAAAAATAAATCACTCTCCATCATTATGGTCCCCATTTATTTTACACGTGAGATCATCACTCTCTATCAATGGCCCATCCTCTGATTCAATTTTACAGACCGGATGATCTGAGCTGCACGTAGCCATGGTTGTTAGCTCTACACGAGGTCCCCTCAGGCGGTTGTGATCTACGACCCTACGTGATGTCACCTCATGCGGTCACGATCGACGCCCACTTGCAAAGTCGCCTTGTGCTGCCAAGTGCGATGGCCCTACAAGATCGCCTTGCGCAACCAAGTGCGACGACCCTACTAGGTCACCTCGAGCGACCACGACACTTCACGTGGGGTTGTATTTTTCCTTAATTGTTTTTCCCATTTTAATTTCCTACTAGAGATTTTTTTTTCCTTTGTCCTTCAGATTTTTTTTACCATTTTAAATTTCATAAATATCTATCGATGTCATCATTCCTCATCCCTTATATGAACAACTCACATTTTTTTCATTCTATATTATCAACCTAAGTTCAATCTGTTGGGACCAAATATATAACTTGGGGGGGAGGGAGGGGTGAATAGCTCTTCGCGATCTTCGTGCTCTTTGTTGCTTGTTTCTTCAAAGATATACAACGGAAATACAAGAAACAACACATACAACGCTAATACAAAGGATTTACTTGGTATCCACCTCAAGAAGAGGTGATTAATCCAAGGATCTACACACTCACGCACTCTCCACTATGAAAACGCTCCTTTACGGTAACTACCGAAGGCGGAGAAGCCTTACAACACTCTCAATACAAGAAGAAAGCAAGGGAAAACAAATACAAGAAATATCTTACAAGATATGCAATGAAAACCCTAACCCTAGCTTCTTCTTGCCGTAACTTGCCTCTTGACTTGGGCGTGCCTCCAAGATCCTTCAAGAACTGGTGTGAGAGTGGAGATGAAGACTGTGGAGAACTGCTGTGTAGAAGAAAATCGAAGCCGTGGAAGTTCTCCCGAGAGAAACGTTCGCCAACAGTTATATCTTGCGCCAACGGTCAAATCCCAATCGATTGGATTGCTCCCAATCGATTGAGGAGGCTTTGGATCGATCGGTCGATCGATCCAGAGCGCCTTTGTGCTCTCGGGAATAGATTGGATTGATCCGTCGATCGATCTAGAACTTATCGCGCAAAATCGCAGCTCCCAATCGATCAGTCGATCGATTGGAGGCTCCCAATCGATCGGCCGATCGATTGGGAGGCTTTCTGTGCGATCGGCGATTCTCCCCAATCGATCCACTGATCGATTGGGAGAAGGCTTGTCGCAGGGACTCGCCCAATCGATCAGCCGATCGATTGGGCATGAGACAATCGATCGGTTGATCGATCTAGCTCTTGTTTTTGCCCAAAAACAAGTCCAAAGTCCCCTAGACCAATATCCAGTCAACCATGACCTGTTGGTACATCATGCCTAGCATCTGGTCACCCTTGACCTGCTAGAACTCCTTCAACAAATGTCTGGTCAATCCCTTTGACCCACTTAGACTTTTCTCCTCGTGCCAAGTGTCCGGTCATCCTTGACCCACTTGGACTTATCTCCACCAGGTGTTTGATCAACCTTGATCCACTTGAATTTCCCGTGCCAAGTATCCGGTCAATCCCTTTGACCTATTTGGACTTCCCAACACCAGATGTCTGATCAAACTTGATCCATCTGGATTTCCTGTGCCTGGCTTCACCAGGGCTTTCACCTAGCTTTACTCACTAGGATTTTTCATCTGCCTGGCTTCACTCACCAGGACTTTCCATATTGCCTAGTTTCACTCACTAGGTCTTTCACCTGGCTTGACTCACCAGGATTTTCCATACTGCCTAGCTTCACTCACTAGGTCTTTCACCTGACTTCACTCACCAGGATTTTCCAGTCAAGTATCCAATCAACCTTGACCTACTTGACTCTCCTTCACAATCTTCCCACATGAACAATCGCACCTGCAATCTCCATGTGTTATCTACATGTATTGTCAAACATCGAAACTCAAACATCAAGACTCGAGCTTGACCCAATTCAAGCTCAGTCAACCAGGTCAACCTTGACCTAGGGAATATTGCACCAACACAATCATCTTGATTTTCTTAACTCATATTCTTTATAATGTTGAAGGGGAGTCTTGCTACAACGGTAAAATTATTATCATGTGACCAAAAAGTCACGTATTTGAATCCTAGAAATAGCCTCTTGCAAAAAGTAAGGTAAGACTGCGTACAATTAATCCTTCCTGGGACCCCGCATGACTGAAGATTCGTGCACCAAACTACTATTTTTTTTTATATATATATTCTTTATAATGTTATAATAGTATGTCTCTCCTCAAATCTCATAATTTCTCATGGACTATCAATTTTTGTAAGCATACCATTAGCCTTACCATGCATCTCCTTTCATTTAGCAAAACAATTTAATTTTAGTTCAATTAAAAATAATTTTCATCATATAAATAATTATTAATATTGTAAAAGAAAAATAATATGTTTAAGAAAAAATCTCAAAAAAAATATTTAAGGATAGACACAAATGATGAGGACTAAAAAAAATAAAATGGTGAGCTATGAATTTTTATATTTATCCTTAAATATTTTCTTAAGATTTTTCTTTGGACATATCTCATTATAATATTTACATTGGAATATAATAGATGGTCATATTTATATTCGAATGTTGGATAATATATGAACCCTAACTCTGGGATTAAAAATCTTAGATCCTGTTGGCCTACCAGTATAAATTTTAACCTATTTTATATTCATACCTTCAGTACAGTTGCTGGTTGAGAATCGATGATTTAATGGTTTAGAATAGTCCTTTTAAAGGTTTAAAAAATCCTTAACCTTTAACCTTAATTTTAAAGACGATTATAGTTCATGATTAAACATTGTCGATTACAATTCAATTCATAGTTTACGATGCTTCAATATTATTATTTAGATTTTATTTTTTTAAAAATAAAAAATTTATAAATATGAAAAAATTAAAAATAAATAAGACGTGAACTTATTCAAATTACTTATTTATCCACTTAGGGTAGAGAATTAGGTGACATTTGGTTCTTTCTTAGGAATCAGAATAGGAATGAGTATCATAGTATTGTAGAATGAGAATGAGTATGAGCTTGAGTATCATTCTTAAACATAATATTTGGTTAGTTGAATATTTTCAATCGGAATGAACCTAAATTTTATTTTTAATCCTTAGAGGAAAACAAGAAAAAAAATTAGATGGAGAGAGAAAGTTTAATGTCAGAGAAACATATGATGAGAGAGAAAGTGTGATGGAAAAAATGAAGAGAAGGAAAGTGTGATGAAAAAAAATGAGAAGAGAGAGTATGATAGGAGAAATTGAGAAGAAAAAAAGTATGATGAGAGAGAAAGTATGCTAAGAGAAAAAGAGTGATGAGAAAAAAATAAAAAGAGAGAAAGTATGATGAGGGAAAATGAGAGATTGAGGAGAAAGAAAATATGATGAGAAAGTGTGATGAGAGAGAATATGTGATGAGAAAAAATGAAGAGAGGGAAAGTATGATGAGAGAAAATGAGGAGAGAGAGTGTGATGGAAGAGAATAAAGAGAGGAAGTGCGATGAGAGAAAATGTAGAGAGAGAATATAGTAAGAGAGATTGAGGAAAGAGAAAGTACGAAAAAAATGAAGAGAGAATGAAGAGAGAGAAAATGAGGAGAGAGATTATGTGATGGGAGAGAATATAGAGAGAAAAACATGGTAGAGAATGTGTGATGGGAGAGAATGAGGAGAGAGAAAATATGTTGAGAGAGAAAGTGTGATATAGAATGAGGAGAGAGAAAGTATGATGAGAGAGAAAAAGGAGAGAGAGTGAAATGAAATAAAAATTGAACAAATACACTAAGGGTATTTTCGCCCAAAACTTAATTCTCATTCTCATTCCATCAAAACCCAAGGGAGAGGTGTTACGTCACCGCAAGTGCACGGTTACATCGTCAGTAATACAAAATATATCGAATCCACATAGACTGTTGATTAAGCACTAGTTAACTTTGCACGGTGAGCTATCTAGACAATCGAAGGTTAATTAGAAAAGAGAGAGGAAAGAAGAGAGAATGTAAAGAGTAGAGAAAGATGAATAGTTGGGTTTGGGGATGAATAGATACTAGGATTTCGATTTTACTATGATGCTAGTTAATGACCCTATGCATTATTCATCTCCTTATCTCCATTCTTATGTACATGTAGAAAGTTATCGGCTATCCCCTGCAGTGGACAACCGATAGGGTAGTTAGATCAACATCTCTTGCAATTAAATAGGAATGATTCCTATGAAGTCTGTTGCCGGAATCTGCCTGTCACTAGCGTCCCTCGGTCATAGAACATAGGAACACATGCACTACTTAATAAACATAGAGATGAGGATTACAATTGACTACGACTACCTATTTCCTTGTAGAGAATTGCTTCTCCTTTTAAGATGATACCCTAGACATCCGTTAGCGGGATATGCCTGTCACTAGCGTCCCTCGGTCATACGATCTAGGACATCCCTCTATAGGATCCACAATCAATCCATATCTATATGTTTGCACCATTCACACACTTCATCAAACACACAGAAGGCACAATACAAATAGAACATGACATAACATTTCATTGAATAAGGAAATATCCAAATACATAGTTCATACATCCACAATCACATCATGGCTATTTCCTACATCTTAGATATAGAGATCTACTCCATAGCAAAGGAAATACAACTAAAGACGAAGAAAGAAGCAAACTATAACCCAATACAAAGAAGTAGAGAGAGGAGAGTGTTTATCCTTGAAGCATGGCATCCTTTGTAACGCCCGAAAATTCTCAAACTTGCATTAGAATTATTCTATGATTTTTCTGGAATTTTTAGATATTTTTCCGGAATTTTTCCGAGTAGCGGAAGTAGCAAAAATAATTAGAACCGCAAAATAGCTTAGGCGGGAATCGAACCCGAGACCTATGGTGTAAGGGATAATGCTAGTAACCAGTTGAACCCAGCAGGGTCGTGCTGAAAGAAGAGGGAATCAATTATATTTATAATTGATTTTTGGATGAATTAATTAGTAAATATAAATAAGGATTTAAGTGAGAAGTTTTAGATTATTTCTCACCGTAGTTTTCCTCACCCGAAACCTAAAACCGCCGCACCTCTCTTCTTCTCCTCTTCCTCACGCACGACACACCAAGCCAAGGGGCAAGGGAACATCTTCCAGCGATGACTCCAACACGAAAAAGGTTCTTCTCCGCGAGAGGAACGCGAGGACGTAAGCGGTTCGTCGAACGGAGCAGTTTTTCGGAAAATCTAGCGGATAGAATCGTAAGAAAACCTTGCGATTGAGGTAAGAAACCCCTCACCTGCAGTATAATTGCTCTCGCTTGTTAGTTTTGGCGTTGGTTCGGTAGTTCTACAGTTTTCAGTTTTAGGGTGTGCTTTTAGTGCACACCAAGCATTCGATCGAATGCCCAGTTCAGAAGGATGCACCAGTAGGCATCCTAACAACATGTAAAATGTATTAGAAACATTTTATTCAGCTTATTATCAGTTATTACAGCTATATGGATCAGATATCCATTGGGCGGGCTCCCACAGTAGCCTCTAGGTTCAGATAACCTAGCTCTAGGTTTAGATAACCTAGAACAGCAAAGTAAAATAAAACAGTATTCAGTATTTTACTTTTATTCAGTTGGCACTGTACTTGGATCAGATATCCATGGGCTGGACTCCCACAGTCGTCCCTAGGTTCAGATAACCTAGTAACCCTGCTGGATTCGAACTTGCAATCCCGGGTCGCGCACAGTAAGTACAGTTGCCAGGGCCCCGGCAGCATGTCTAGTATTTTCATCTATTATTATATATAGTTTTCCAAATATGTAATCAGTGATGGAAACACTAACTTAGTTCAGTTTCAGTTAATTATCTCAGTTAAGTTTCATGATTTGAGTTCATGACCAGTTAGATGTATATGCATGATCAGTTCAGTATTCATGCTCAGTTTCAGATATAGTATGCTATGTTCAGTTTGTATGTATGCCATGCTTTGTTTGTATACCATGCCATGCCATGCTTGCAATTCAGTTTCAAACAGCATGTTTAAAAACATAATCGCATCGTTGCATGTTTTTGTGAGGTAGATGGTTTCTTACTAAGCTCTTTAGCTTACAGGTACTACTTTTCTTATACTGCAGATACAGGTAAAAGAAAAGTGGACTAGCGGAGGCTGGAGGACAATGCTATGGAGGTGTGTGTGCAAGGGGTTTGGAATAAAGATCCTAGGGGTCTAAACAGCTTAATTCCAGCATTTACGTTGTTAGTTTACTTATGGTTTAGTCCTTAGCTTGTTAAATGTTTTAATCCAGTAGAACTATGCACTATTCAGTTTGTCCAGTTTGGGACGCATGTAGGTTAATGTTAGAATGTTTTCATGTATCTAGAACCTATGTCTGTGAGTTGTGGCACGTTCCAGTGCCGAAAGTTCTAAAATCGTGAACTCGATTTCATATCAGAGTTGGATCGGTCTGCCGACCGATCCGTTGCAGTATCAGGGTCTGGATCGGTCAGCCGACCGATCCGAGGCATACAATCTCTGGTATCTGATAGGTCGTCCGACCGATCCAGCATCGAACAGAGGGCATCCAGCGTTTCCAGGTGCCTGGATCGGGATCGATCAGACACACTGGATCGGTCATGACGACGATCCATCCTCTGGATCGGTCCGCAGACCGATCCAGCAGGGCACAGAATCGTAGCAAGTTTGATCGATCCGTGGATCGATCAATAGCTAGCTGGGAAGTTAGATTTGAGTTCCTAGCTCAGATGGGAGGTCAAGTATCCTCCTTAGCACATGTACACCAACCGGAAAGGGCCCTGAATCCTTCCTTATAACAGCATGGGTGTACCAGTTGTCAGTTTAACAGAGTCAACTAGTAAAATTTTATTTTACCCAGTTTCCGCACAGTAGCATCAGTAGCTAGGGTAGCGATCCGGCTCACAGCTTAGTTCCCAGGAGTCGGGTCGTTACAGAGTGGTATCAGAGCAAGTTCCTCACTTCCTACACACACATCAGCATTGTGCCTACAGCTTCCAAGTAAGAACATCTCTCACTCAGTTTTGTTTTCAGCTTTCATATCAGTTATATGTGCTTTCATGTTTGCTCTCATGTTGGTAGTTAATTAATTCATGTTTACAGTTGATCCGGCGGTGAGAATGGGGGACCCACTTCCTGAAGGGTCCCAGCTTGAGGACAGATGGAGGGCTGACTAAGCGGGTAAGGGCCGCGTCGAGCAGTTGAGCAGGTCCAAGCGGAGCCAGATATAACCCAGCCATAGGCTTGGGTTTCCGACGCCAAGGCGGGTGTCTGCCCGGCTGGAACCGAAGGGCCGAGCGGGTGTCTGCCCGGCTGGAACCGAAGGGCCGAGCGGGTGGTCCGTTCGGCTAGGATAAGGGCGAGGATACAAAGGTTAGCCGAACGACCTATTCGTTCGTCTCGGGATATGGGATGTCAGCAAAGGCATGCCTAATGATTATGCCGTACACAAGATTTCACGATAGAGGATCTAGCCGTCACATCATGGAGAGGTTGATACAGTAGCGGTATGGCCTTATGGATGCCCTTCTGACAGACCCATACCTGGGCATGGTCGAAAGCAGGTGATTGCTTTGATTGGTGTGCCCAGGCTCCTTCGAGAGGTCTATATAAGGTCTCCATTTCTTCACCGGAGGTACACGAGTCTTCTGTTTCTAAGCCACCTCTTTGTTATTCCTCGCCTGACTTGAGCGTCGGAGGGCCGTCGCCGGGACACCCCTCCCGGCTCGGTTTTGTTGCAGGTTCGCCGGAGCACTCGAGGATCTAGCAGGGAGCGCCATCCAGCGTCGTTAACCCCTGGTTCGGACAGATCAAATTGGCGTCGTCTGCGGGAACGCTCCCGCATCCGAACGGGAATGATGGACGAGGCTGGACGCGGTGGCGCTTTCATCGAAGAACTCGCTCTGGTCGAGATGAGGGCCGCCAAACTTGTGGAGCAAAACAAAAGCGCCGAGCGAGCGGAGCAACAAGCAACATCTGCGTCGGGTGGCGGCGGAAGCACCTCAAGCCACCGTCGCATTCCATCGGGCCTTATTCCGCACCCCCCCAGCCCGGAGAGATAGAGGATCTTCTTCCGACGAAATGCCTAGGCGAGACGACGAAAAGGGAAAGCTCCCCGAGCGGACTCATCCTCCGAGCGGATCAATCGCCAATTTTCGGAGGTTATTCTACGAGACCCTCTGCCCAAGCACTACGTGCCTCCGACGATCGGCGAGTACAATGGAACAACTGACCCGGATGATCATCTGGGTAAGTTTGATAACACAGCCACGCTCCATCAATACACCGATGGAGTAAAGTGCCGAGTCTTTCTTACCACTCTCTCGGGATCGGCTCAACGGTGGTTTCGGAGGCTGCCGGACGGATCCATCACAAGCTTTAAGGACTTCCGAACGGCCTTCCTCCACCACTTCGCCAGCAGTCGGCGTTATCAAAAAACAAGCGTAAGTCTGTTCGCCATCAAGCAAGAGGCCCGGGAATCGCTTCGAGCTTACATCCAGCGATTCAACCAAGTGGCGATGGACATTCCAATGGCCACTTCGGAAACCATGATGAATGCCTTCACACAAGGCCTAGTGGATGGAGATTTCTTCCGATCGCTCATCCGAAAGCCGCCCCGGGATTATGATCACATGCTACATCGGGCCAACGAGTACATTAACGTGGAAGAAGCGCAAGCCGCCCGGAAAAAGGAAACCTATTCAGCCGAACGGAAACAAGACGCCGCTCATCAACCGCCGAGGGGACCAAGGGCCAAGCAATCCGCCTCGTGTAAGGTCCCAAGTACAAGAAGTAGTGTCCAAGCAAGCCAAAGAAGAAATGGACCCCTATGTTCTGCTCCTTCCACCGGACGGATACGCATAACACAAGGGATTGTCGAAGTCTTCCCTTCGTGGCTAATCCCGTTCCCAGGAAGGTCGAGCGACGGTCTCCTTCCATCGACAGGAGGCAAAGGACCCATGAAGCCGACCGGACCCGCACCGAGAGGCGACATCAACAGACGTCCGATCGGCACCGATCTCCAAGACAGGAGAATCGCCGAGCATCCAGAGAACGGTCCCGGCCGTCCGCTCGGGAAGAGGAAAATAGAAGCAATACTTCCCGAGGCGAGATCAACGTTATTGCTGGTGGGCGATCGGAGGAGACTCAACCGAGCGAGAAAAGCGGGCGTCCGGCTCTGATCCACGCGGTTGCACCAAGAGCGGGCAAGTGGACCGGAAATCACTTCGGGCCCGGAGACTTAGAAGGAGTAGAAGTGCTCCACGACGCTCTGCTCATTAAAGCGGTAATAGCAAATTACACTATTCATCGCATATTTGTTGACACAGGAGCTCGGTCAACATTATATTCAAGAAGGCGTTCGATCAGCAAATTGATCGAGCCGAGCCTGCCCATGACAACGCCGCTCTACGGGTTCACGGGTAACGAAGTGCAGCCGGTCGGACAGATCCGGTTGGCTATCTCATTGGGAGAAGAGCCGCTCAGAGGACTAGGACAATAAACTTCGTGGTGGTCGACTCTCCTTCGTCCCTACAACGTCATTTTGGGACGACCGGCCTCAGCGAATTCCGAGCGGTCGTCTCAACCTTCCCAGAAGATCAAGTTCCCGTGGAGGACAAAGTAGGAGAAGTACGTGGAGATCAGCTAGCAGCTTGGCGGTGCTATATAGAGATGATCCGAGCAGAAGCGCTCGGAAGGCGCCCGGATCGAGGTACACGCCATAACCGAGAAACCTCCTGCTTTAATTTATGATGAAAAGGAGGAGGTTCAGATCCATCCGACCGATCGGAGGCCACGACTTTTATCGCCTCGAATCCGGAGGAGGAGCGAAGGAGGAGCTGATCCAATGCCTCCAACGAAATCATGATGTCTTCGTCTGGTTGACACATGAGTTGCCGGAATTTCGCGAGCATAGCGCAAGATGAGTTGCATGTCCGACCGACGCCGGCGATGAGCGGAGAAAAAGGTTTTAGTGCGAGCGAATGCCATCATCCGGAAGTAGAGAAACTGAGGCCGCCACATACGCGAGGTGCAGTTCCGAGCTGGTGGCTAACGTAGTATTAGTCTCAAGCCAGGCAAATGGAGAGTCTGCATCGACTTTCGGGACTTAAACAAAGCATGCCCCAAAGATTTTTATCCCCGCCGGATAGATCAGATGGTGGACTCTACGTACTGCAAGTTAATATGTATGCTCGACGCCTACCAAGGCTATCATCAGTGCGCCCGCCCGTGAAGATCAAGAAAAGTTAGCTTCATCGCCGACGGCACATATTGCTACAATGTGATGCCGTTCGGAAAGAATGCGGGCCACCTATCAACGCTTGATGAACAAAGTGTTAGGGAGCAGACGGGCGGAATCTGGAAGTCTATGTGGCGACATTCTTATCAAATCAGTCCGAGCGCCGATCTCTTCAAGGACATGGAAGAAACCTTCAACGCTACGCAAATATGGAGTCAAGCTAAATCCCGGAAGTGCTGTTCGAGCAAAAGGAGGCGCTTGGGGTACACAAAGCGGGGTGAAGCAAATCCCAGAAAGTGAAAGCTCTACAAGACATGCCGCCTCCCGTAAATACAAGGAAGTGCAGTTGACCGGTCGGATAAGCTTTGTCGATTCATCTCAAAACCGCCAACGGAGCCTACCATTCTTCAAGATCCTGCAAGGCTACTAAGTTCCATGGGATGAAGAATGTGACCGGCGTTCGGAGAATTGAAAACATATCTCAATTCTCTGCCTGTACTTGCCAAGCCGATCGGGGTGAGTCACTTTATATTTATCTGTCATCAACCATGTCGTAGGCTCAACACTTGTGAGGGCGAGCGGCTAAGAGCAATTTTCTGAGCCACATTTTAAAAGATGTCAAATCTACACAGGGCTCGAGAAGTTGGCCTTTGCTTTGGTTCTAGCCGCTCGGCGCCTTCGACCATATTTCTTGGCTCACACCATCATTGTCCGGACGAACAACCCACTAGGAAGAGTGCTGTTGAATCCAGAAGCGTCCGGACGGCTCATCAAATGGACGACAGAACTAAGTGAATTTGACATCCAATACCAGCCCCGCTCGGCGATCAAAGCGCAATCCTTGGCTGATTTTGTGACCGAAGTGCAAAAGCCAGAGCCGGAAGCTCTGTGGAGAATATATGTGGATGGGTCTTCCACTCGGCTCGGAAGTGGGATTGGAATATTGCTGCTCTCGCCTCAAGAAGAAAAGATGCACTTATCCGTCCGGCTGGATTACAAAGCTACCAACAATGAAGCAGAGTATGAGGCCCTCATAGCCGGATTACAGGCAGCACGGCATGTGGGAGCCGGTCGGGTGACACTTTATTCAGATTCACAGTTGGCCGCTCAGCAACTGTCTGGCACCTTTGAAATCAACAGCGCTCGGCTTAAACTCTACGCTGAGGCCTTTGAAAAACTCAAAGCTAATTTCCGCGAGGTTCTTATTCAGAAGATTCCCCGAACGGAGAACCAGGCAGCCGATGAGTTGGCCAAACTAGCAAGTTCTATAACGCCGGTCATTATCCCGAAGCCAATTGAACAAGTATCTTTGGTGGCACATGTTGACCGGATGGAAGGCCTCATGTTTCCGGACGACTGGAGGACACCCATCATGGAGTTTTTGCGCTCGGGCACCACTCCTGCCGATCGGGATGAAGCCCAGCTACTCAGGAGGAGGGCCGGTCGGTTCACACTCATCGGCGATCAGCTCTACAAGAAGGCTTTCTCTCGCCCGCTGTTGAAGTGTGTGAGCTCGGAAGACTCAGCTTACATCCTCCAAGAGGTACATCAAGGATCGTGCGGAGGACATCCGGGCGGACGATCACTAGCCAAGAAGATTTTGCTAGCTGGATACTTTTGGCCGACCTTACAAATGGACGCCGCTCGGACAGTATCTACGTGCCTTTCATGCCAGAAGTATCACAACTTCTCGCACCGACCGGCAGAGGAGATGAAGACATCAGCCGTTTCATGTCCGTTCGATCAATGGGGAATGGATATTGTGGGTCCATTTCCGATAGCGATCGGGCAGAGGAAATTTTTGCTGGTGGCGGTCGATTATTTTTCCAAGTGGGTGGAGGCCGAGCCACTAGCCAGGATCACCGAACAGATGGTCAAAAAATTCATCTGGCAACACATCATCTGTAGGTTCAGTATCCCTCGCCGATTGGTTTCCGACAATGGGCGACAATTCACAGGGAAAGTGCTAGAAGATTGGTGCAAAAGCTACGGCATCGAGCAACACTTTACATCCGTGGCTTACCCCTAAAGCAACGGTCAAGCTGAAGTAGCCAATCAGGAAATTCTCCGTATTCTGCGCGCTCGGCTCGACCACTTGAGAGGAAGTTGGCCAGATGAAGTGTCGGGCGTTTTATGGGCCATCCGGACGACTCCTAAGGAAGCAACGGGCGTCACACCTTTTCATCTGGTGTACGGCGGTGAAGCAGTCATTCCGGTTGAAGTCGGCGTCGAGTCCGTCCGGGTCCAATGTTACGATGGAAGCAACGCCGAGCGGAGGAACATGGAGCTGGATTTGGTTGATGAGGAGCGGGCCAAGGCATCCGTTTGGCTGATGGCGTACCGTCAACGGATGAAGCAAAACTACAACCGGCGCGTCATTCCCAGATCATTCCAGGTAGGCGATCTTGTCTGGAATAAAGTCAAGCCGGTCGGCGACGTCGGCAAGCTTGAAGCTCCGTGGGCAGGCCCCTTCAAAATCATCGAAAAGCTCCGCTCGGGCGCGTATTATTTGGAGGATGAGGACGGCCAATAGCTAGATAGGCCGTGGAGCGCGAACCACCTCCAGCCTTACCGGGCGGGGTGAAAGGTGTGCCAATGTAAATCATCCTGTGTACTTTTTTCGACTGAATACTTGAAATGCAGAAATGAAAAATCAAGAGAACAAATACAAGGCGTCGTCAACGAGGAACGAAGGCCCCGCGCCGTTCGTCCGGAGGTAAATGGTCGAGCCAAGCGCTCGAGGAACGAAGGCCCCGCGCCGTTCGGCCGGAGGTAAATGGTCGAGCCAAGCGCTCGAGGAACGAAGGCCCCGCGCCGTTCGGCCGACATCCAGTGTACTTTTTTCGACTGAATACTGGAAATGCAGAAATGAAGAATCAAGAGAACAAATATAAGGCATTGTCAAGAAACGAAGGCCGCACGTCGTTCGGCCGGAGGTAAATTATCCGAGCCAAAATGCTCGACGAAGCAGACCCTGAGCTGTTCGGCCAGGAGTACGTTCTCCAAGCTGGGTGAAAGGGGCATATGGATTATCCGAGCCAAGTGCCCGAATAGCGAAGGCCTCCCAGCCGATTGGATTCGCAAGCAAATGACCCGTGCTGTTCGGCCGGGCACAAAGACTGTTCAAGCGCGAGATAAGTTATGAAGGCCAAGGTCGCTCGACCTGGTAAGGAGTTAGCCTTGAAGGCCGACGAGCCCCGTCATTAAAAATCGAGAGCCGCGCCGACCGGCTATAAATAACCGCACCGTCGAGCACCGACGTTAAAGATCGAGAGACGAGCCGGCGTCTATAAACGTCCGAGCGGAAGACCGACGAGCCCCGTCGTTAAAAATCGAGAGCCGCGCCAACTGGCTATAAATAACCGCGCCGTCGAGCACCGACGTTAAAGATCGAGAGACGAGCCGGCGTCTATAAACGTCCGAGCAGAAGACCGACGAGTCCCGTCGTTAAAAATCGACGCCGCCCGGCTATAAATATCCGCCGTCGAGCACAGGCGTTAAAGATCGAGCGGCGTCTATAAACGTTCGGCGGAGGCCGAGTCCGCCGTTAAAATCGAGAGCCGTAGGCTATAAATAACGCCGTCGAGCACCGACGTTAAAGATCGAGTCTATAAGCGTCGGCGAGGACGAGCCCTATCGTTAAAATCGAGGCCCCGGCCGCTATAAATACGGCAATCGAACCGGCGTTAAAGATCGAGGCAGGAGGCGTCTATAAACGTCAAGCGGAAGACCGACGAGCCCGTCGTTAAAATCGAGAGCCGCCAGGCTATAAATAACCGCGCCGTCGAGCACCGGCGTTAAAGATCGAGAGGCGAGCACGTCCGGGCGGAAGACCGACGAGCCCCGTCGTTAAAATCGAGAGCCGCGCCGCGCCGACGGCTATAAATAACCGCGCCGTCGAGCACCGACGTTAAAGATCGAGAGGCGCGGCTATAAACGTCCGAGCGGAAGACCGACGAGCCCCGTCGTTAAAATCGAGCCGCGCCGACCGCTATAAATAACCGCGCGTCGAGCACGAGCGTTAAAGATCGAGGCAGGCGGGCTATAAACGTCCGACGAAGACCGACGAGCCCGTCGTTAAAATCGAGGCGGCTATAAATAACCGCGCGTCGAGATCCGAGCGTTAAAGATCGAGAGTCAAACCCGCGACCGTGAGCTTACTGGACGAAACTAAGGACGCGCCGAACGGTTCGCAAGTACTAAATTGATTAAGTCCGATCCGCCATCGGTTTGCCAATACTTGCATTCACTGAATGCAAACGCCAAGCGCTAAACGATTTCGAGGAAAACAAGTCAACTGATTAACCCGATCGGTCGTCTAGTGTGGAACACGTGGAGCTTAACTGATTCTACGAATAAGCACCAAACAGATAAAAAACGGCAATGAAGGGCAAGCAAAAATAGAGACAAAAGAAGACAATTACGCCGATTGGCACATGCAAAAATTTTGCATCAGCAGATGAAATACAGAAAGTACTGGGGAGAACTCGCTTCACTCCGGGTCCTCAAAATTAAAAAAGGCGTCCAGGATATCGTCAATCATAGCCGCCAGATCTGAAGAGGGAATGCTCAAGTCAGTAGGAAGGTGCCCCCCTTCTTCAAGTACGCCATGGTTACCTTGACCGGCTCGGCGAAAGTGGAGGAGACGTTGCCACCGAACTTTTCGCCGAATCGCTCCGAGCGGAGGTATTCTTGGCGACTCGGCTCCCCTTCCTTGTACTTTCTGAAAGCCGCCGGGAGGCAATTAGCGAGTCCTCGAGAACTTTCTGGTCCACCTCCGCTTTGGTGCGTTCAGCGGAGCACCCATCCCGTTCGGCAGCCATTCTTAGATTGCCGATCTAGGGCTCGGACTTCAACTTTCATCTTGTCCGGATCAGCCTCTTCCGGCTCTTGGCGCTTCACGTCTGCGTCGCGTTTCTTCACCAGGCCTTCAAGTCGAGCCACTGTAGCCGGTCGGCTCTTCTGTTCGGCCTCATGGGCTTGTTTCTCCCGCTCGGCCGATGGACCCCCGAGACTTGGAGTTTTCCATGAGATCCTCCACTTCGGCCGATCGATGGCTAGTGGCGATTTGCTCGCCCAATGCCGTAAGGAAACAATAAAATCGAAACCAAACGAGCGGGACACAAGAAGAAAATGAACCTACGAGTGGCTGCCATGTGGTTATCACTGCTTAGGGCGTCATGAGGCCACCCTAATCTGGGCGTCCTCAAAAGCTTGGCGAGCGGACCCCTCAAGGTTATCTCATGAACGGGGCTTGAAGGCCGATCGGAGATAATAAATATTCCTCGATGGGAATCAGGGTAGTCTTGACGGTCGGGTGGCGGCACTTCCTCACCTCGCGCTGGCAGGACTCCCCAATGGTTGAAGTTTCGCCCAAGCCGTGGCGGCGAGTCGGTGGAGGAGAGCCAGGAGGGCGTGCGGTGGCGAGCCGAGGTCCGTCTGCGATGGCGTGCGATCTGGCGGAGCGACCTCGATCGGCGCCTTGGTTCGGCGGAAGGCTGGGGTCTCTTCGACGCTTCCGAACTTCCGTGGTGAATCCGGCTGGGGACTCGCTCGGTGGAAAAGGATGCCTCAACCTGCTTGAGCGGATGGAGTAACCATTTGGTGGTGCGTCCCCTCTCTGTAGCTGCAAGGCGGTTGGGGATTAGACCCGCTCGTGAGTTCTTTTTGGTAGCCTCAATTTCCACTTTCAATTTTAGATGATCGATGGCCTTGGGCGCCACATGACTTCAGTGCGAGAAAAATTAAAATCGTTAGACAAAAAAGCGAAGTGAGTAAAGAGTCCTTACTCATGCGGGGAAGATTGGCCCGAACGGAGATAATCCAAAATGTACAACACCTTGAGAAGCAATCGTCGATTTTGTACCGACGGGACAACAGTTTGCATGAAGGTAGGTGGATTGCTTGAAAACTCATTGGAGTCGGCCAATGACGCCATTTAGTTGAATCTTGGCGCTCGGAAGTCGTATAGAAGAAAACTCCTTCCGTTGCTTGTTGGAGCATATTATCAAAAAATTTGAAGTCTATTCTACTTTGGAAAATAAAGGTGCCCAACTCGGATTGTTTGGGGTAGAAGAAGAAGTGGAATATTTTGGGGTCAAGTGGAATACTATGCAGCCTAAAGAGGACGACCACCCCGCTCAGCAGCCTAAAGGAATTCGGCACAAGTTGGCCGAGCGGGATGCGGAAATAATTACAAACTTCCAAAATAAATGGATGGGTAGGAAATCTAAGGCCGCCCTGGAATTGGTCTAGAAAAAAGCAAATGGTACCGATCGGCGGGTTATGGGGCCGATCGGTCGGGTCGGCTATAACTATTTCATGGTCGTCCGGGATCCCGTACGTCCGAACAAGACGCCGAGCGCCCTCCTCGTCAAATTTACTTTCCATACTCATATACCATGGACCGTGAACATGGGTAGCGGGTTCGGAAGAGCTCGCCATCTCGAAGAGACAAAAGGATAGCAACGAAAGAGAGGTGAAACGATTAGGAAAGACCTGGTAAGCGAGGAAAGAAGGCTCACTAAGAAGGAGATGGGCGGAGAAGATCGCCGGTGAGATGGTAGCCGCCGAAAAACGGGAACTGGATCGCCGGAGGCCGCAGCAGCAGAGGAGTCAGGAGGACAAAGCACGAGCAAAGATGCGGCAGAGGAGGAGGACTAAGGCTTTATACGGCCGAAGTCGATTGGCCTCCATCGTCCGATCTAGGTCACGAGAAACAAGGACGCCATCGGGCCGTCCATTTCAAAACAATCGGCGTCCCATCGTACGGATCATCACCGCCACGCGAGAAGAGCCACGTGGCGCTCTGTCACCAGGCGCAATTAATGCGCCCATACCATGCTTCGACTTAATGAAAAGGATTTGCGTGATTTCGAGAAGATTTAGACAAGCAAACATCTACGTGAGCGCCAAGACATTCAAAACGAAGAGGCGAGTGGTGAATTTGGCATAAGGGCCGAACGGCCCAAGGGATATTATAAGCGACGGAAAGGCGACGACCGCCCGCTCGGACACATAGTCCAGTCACGGACTCACTACCTCCTTCGACTAGACTTGAAGGGAGGCAAGTGATCCGGCGGTGAGAATGGGGACCCATCCGAAGGGTCCCACCGAGGACGGATGGAGGGTCACTAAGCGGGTAAGGGCCGCGTCGAGCAGTTGAGCGGAGCCAGATATAACCCAGCCATAGGCTTGGGTTTCCGACGCCAAGGCGGGTGTCTGCCCGGCTGGAACCGAAGGGCCGAGCGGGTGGTCCGTTCGGCTAGGATAAGGGCGAGGATACAAAGGTTAGCCGAACGGCCTATTCGTTCGGCTCGGGATATGGGATGTCAGCAAAGGCATGCATAATGATTATGCCGTACACAAGATTTCACGATAGAGGATCTAGCAGTCACATCATGGAGAGGTTGATACAGTAGCGGTATGGCCTTATGGATGCCCTTCTGACAGGCATGGTCGAAAGCAGGTGATTGCTTTGATTGGCGTGCCCAGGCTCCTTTGAGAGGTCTATATAAGGTCTCCATTTCTTCACCGGAGGTACACGAGTCTTCTGTTTCTAAGTCACCTCTTTGTTATTCCTCGCCTGACTTGAGCGTCGGAGGGTCGTCGCCGGGACACCCCTCCCGGCTCAGTTTTGTTGCAGGTTCGCCGGAGCACTCGAGGATCTAGCAGGGAGCGCCACATCCCCAGCGTTCGTTGACCCCTAGTTCAGACAGGATCAACAGTAATAGTATTTAACATGTTACCAGTAGTTAACTATAACATGATAGCCTAGTTATATATATATGTATTCTCTGTTATTTAGAAAATGGTACGAGGACGTCCAGCTAAGAAAGCATCGTGGTGAGCTCAAAGAAGAGGCGATTCGGTGCCTCCCCGGACCTGACACTAGTGGCTCAGCTCTGATTAGGCGAGCAACGTGAGGAGATAGCCTCCTTAAAGGCTAACCAGCAGACTACTCCCCCATCACTCCAATACCGAACCTCACGACTCCGGTAATCACGGAGGTTGTACCTCGACTGCGATGCAGGTCAGTGCCCGATGGCGAGGGCTAAGAGAGAAGCTTACCTTATCGGTGGCGGAGAATTAAGCGAGAACTTCTCGGGCACCAATGAACCATGGGATGCTCGGGCATGGTTTAAAACATTGGAAAGCACGATGGAGCTTCTAGGCGGCCAGAGCACGAAAGGTGAAGTGTGCCTCCTTTGCTTAACAGAGACGCACGCATGTGGTGGGAGCGGATTAAATCGGTGGCCAGTAAACCAGATGGCAGACTTCGAGAAAGAATTCTTGAGGAATTCTTTCACATGCAAGTCACGAACCGACACTATGCGAGTTTGAATTTCGTCGGGGCAACCTATCGTTCGAGGAAGCCGTGAAGAAATTCAACAGGTTCACCGTCTGTGTCGAACTAGTCGACCTGAAGAAGGAACGAGTACGGTTGATGCTGAAGATGTCGACCCGAGATCGCAATAAGTGGTGGTGACGTTCATAGGCCACAAACCACGGAGGAGCTAGTGAGTAGTGCTTTGATCCTCGACTATCTCGGCAGCATCACCAGTGACGGAGTTTCCCACAGGCCAAGGGACAGTGGCTCGGTACTCGTGAAACAACGGGGACATAGCTCAACGGAAGGGAAGCGTAAGGACGGTGACCCAAAGGAGGGCGGTGGAAAACATTCCGGACATCCCAAGTGTGCTACTTGTGGGAAACACCATCCGTGAGTTTGCTGCAAGGTCTGCGAGGTTGTTTTGAATGTGGCGGAAGGGCACATGGCTAGCGAGTGCCGAACAAAACGATCTTCTCGACTCGGTGATACGGTATGGAGCTCAGCAGGTACTACACGAGATGTCTTGCCTTAGATGGTCCACAAATCGGTCGAGGCAGATTAGAAGCCCCACTATCACAAATGCGTGATTTTCTCATGACCGAGAGGATGTAGCAAATGCCTCGGCGGTTGTCAGGTCGAGATCAATATTTTACAACATAATGCAACTGTCTTATTCGATCTCGGGCAACCACTCTTATGTATCGAGGCGTTTGCGAAATTAGCAACACCTCGAGTTACTCAATAGTCGGTTTGACAACACTACCCTCGGGAGACATTATGGCATCTTGGCGCTCGGGCGATGTCGGTCATTATAGCGAGACGAGAACTTTTGGTGATCGATAGTGCTAGAAATGATGACTACGATGTCATCTTTGGAATGGATTTTTGATCAAATACGGCGCTTCTATAGTTGCTGAAAGCGTCATATACCTGAAGCAGGAGTACAGTTTGAGTACGTGGGAAAACTAAAGAGAAAAGCCAAGAAGTTTCTCTCAAGCACAGCTAATGGATTCAGGATGCATGGGATTTTTAGCAAATGTAGTCAACACCAGCCAGGACAAGAACCAACAGCTATCAGAGGTTCGAGTCGTTTGTGACTACCCAATAGTCTTCCCTGAAGAGCTACCAGGCTTAGCACCAGACAGGGAGATTGAATTTGAGATAGAGCTCATTCCCGGCACAAATCCAATTTCCAAGGCACCGTATCGCATGGCTCCAGCAGAACTGAAGGAACTTCAGGATCAATTACAGGAGCTTCTTGACAAGGGTTTCATACGCCATAGTCACTCACCATGGGGAGCACCTGTGTTGTTCGTGAAGAAGAAGGATGGAAGCATGCGCCTATGCATAGATTACCGTGCCTTGAACCAGGTCACAATTAAAAACAGGTACCCTCTCCCCATGATAGATGACCTGTTTGACCAGCTAAAGGGAGCCACGGTGTTCTCTAAAATTGACCTCAGATCAGGATATCACCAGATTAGAGTCAAGAAAGGTGATATACCTAAAACAGCTTTCAGGACCAGATACGGACATTATGAGTTCGTAGTCATGCCTTCGGCGTGACAAATGCTCCACTACTTTCATGGACCTCATGAGCAGAGTAGAATACTAGACAAGTTTGTCATCGTGTTCATCGATGACATTCTTATCTATTCAGCACTCGGGAGGACCATGCGAGCATCTCAAGACAGTTTGCCTTCAGCAGAACCAACTGACGCCAAATTCACGAAATGTGAATTTTAGCTAGACCAGGTACTTTCTCGGTCACATCATCTCCAAGGATGGTGTTATGGTAGATCAGCAAGATAGAAGCGGTAAATCGGAAGAGACCCGAGGCAGGTGAAATCGAAGCTTTCGGGATTAGCGAGCTACTGAAATTCGTGAGGACTTCTCCGGGATAGCCTCCCCACGCTCTCACCGGGAAGAACAAGAAATTTCAGTGGGCAGAGGACTGAACAGCTTCACGAACTAAAATGGAGATTGACCAGTGCTCCTATTATACCAGAAAACACATACAGCTCGACATCTACAGTGGCGCCTAAATTGGGATTAGGAGCAGTACTGTGCAGCAAGGCAAGGTGATCGCCTATGCCTCTAGACAACTCAAGGATTATGAGGAACTATCCTACTCATGACCTTGAGCTTAGCAGTGGTGTTCGCTCTCAAGATTTGGAGGCATTATTTGTATGGAGCTTAGTGCAGAGTGTATACAGATCATCAAAGTCTGAAGTATTTCTTTAATCTGAATATGCGACAGCGCAGATGGTTAGAGCTGGTCAAGGATTATGACATAGATATCTTCTACCATCCAGGGAAAGCTAATAAGGTAGCAGACGCACTCAGCAGGAAGTCCAGTGCTACCTTATTATATGTCACCACCCCTAAGGAAGGAGATTACGCCTTTAGTCTCGAGCTTATAGTCGGGCGCTTTCCACTATGTCCTTAGCATCTACCTTGCTTGATGATATCCAGACAGCTCAGGCAGGATCCTGAAATCCGGAAAATCAAGCAAGGGTTAGCGAGGCGGAAAGTGGAGAGTTGAGTGTCCTGATGGGGTAGTGTCTTGTGGTAGCAGACTTTGTGTTCCGGATCGAGGAACTACAAACAGATTCTAGGCGAGGCTCACAGACTCCTATGCGATGCATCTGGTTCCACCAAATATCGTGATCTAAAGCGATTTTGGTGGCACAGGATGGCGAGATATCGCCGAATCGTCGGCATCTGTCTAACTGTCGGAGGGTTAAGGCGAACATCCAGCAACCGGGAGGAGTTCGGCAGATCAGTTCGAATGGAAGTGGGAGGATATCTCTATGGACTTCATAGTGGGATTACCGTAACCACGAATGGTTTTGATGCCATCCGGGTAATAGTCGACAGACTAAATCACCCACTTCTTAGCTATCGAATATCCTGCTCCATGGAGTAGCTAGCTCAGTTGTATCTCAAGGAGATTGTCAGTGCATGGAGTCCCACGAACCATTATATCGGAGGCAGTGATTTACATCACACTTCGAAGTGTATACGATCACTATGGGCACCGGTTAAAATTCAGATGCCTTCCATCCTCGATGGATGGTCGACGGAGCGAGTAAATCGGTACTCAAGATATGCTCGGAGCAGTGCCCTAGATTTCAAGGGAAGTTGGTGCAAATATCTGAGTCTAGCAGAATTTGCATACAACAACAGTTATCAGGCCACTATCGGCATGGCACCTTATGAGGCACTCTATGGGCGGAGGTGCAGATCACCAATCTGCTGGTATGAGAGTGGTGAACAGAAGGAACTAGAGCTTCAGACAGATCTAGTAGCAGATACCACAGCAGCCATACAGCAGATTCGCTAGAGGATAGAGACAGCACAGAGCCGTCAGAAGAGCTATGCTGATACACGACGCAGACCCCTAGAGTTTTCAGTTGGGGATACAGTTTTCCTCAGAGTAGCTCCCATGAAGGGAGTCATGCGTTTTGGGAAGAAGGGCAAGTTAGCTCCCAGATATGTGGGACCATACCTTATCACGAAGAGAGTGGGCAAGGTAGCATATGAGCTAGAGCTACCTCAGGAGATGTCAGCTGTCCACAACGTATTTCATGTCTCCATGCTGAAGAAGCATATTCCAGACGCCACCCAGGTGATTGAGCCCCAGTTGGTACAGGTCCGTGATGATCTCAGCTATGACAGTCGGCCTATTCAGATAATAGACCGAGCAGTAAAGAAATTACGGAACAAGGAAGTACCATTAGTCAAAGTCAGCTGGCAAAATCACACAGCAGCAGAGGCGACTTGGGAGACAGAGGCCAGCATGAGACCGAAGTACCCAGAATTGTTTTAAGTTCGGGGTTGAACTTTTTATAAGGTATGGGGGATTGTAACGCCCGAAAATTCTCAAACTTGCATTAGAATTATTCTATGATTTTTCTGGAATTTTTAGATATTTTTCCGGAATTTTTCCGAGTAGCGGAAGTAGCAAAAATAATTAGAACCGCAAAATAGCTTAGGCGGGAATCGAACCCGAGACCTATGGTGTAAGGGATAATGCTAGTAACCAGTTGAACCCAGCAGGGCCGTGCTGAAAGAAGAGGGAATCAATTATATTTATAATTGATTTTTGGATGAATTAATTAGTAAATATAAATAAGGATTTAAGTGAGAAGTTTTAGATTATTTCTCATCGTAGTTTTTCCTCACCCGAAACCTAAAACCGCCGCACCTCTCTTCTTCTCCTCTTCCTCACGCACGGCACACCAAGCCAAGGGGCAAGGGAACATCTTCCAGCGACGACTCCAACACGAAAAAGGTTCTTCTCCGCGAGAGGAACGCGAGGACGTAAGCAGTTCGTCGAACGCAGCAGTTTTCCGGAAAACCTAGCGGATAGAATCATAAGAAAACCTTGCGATTGAGGTAAGAAACCCCTCACCTGCAGCATAATTTCTCTCGCCTGTTAGTTTTGGCATTAGTTCAGTAGTTCTACAGTTTTCAGTTTTAGGGGTGCTTTTAGTGCACATCAAGCATTCGGTAGAATGCCCAGTTCAGTAGGATGCACCAGTAGGCGTCCCAACAGCATGAAAAATATATTAGAAATATTTTATTCAGCTTATTATCAGTTATTACAGCTATATGGATCAGATATCCATTGGGTGGGCTCCCACAGTAGCCCCTAGGTTCAGATAACCTAGCTCTAGGTTCAGATAACCTAGAACAGCAAAGTAAAATAAAACAGTATTCAGTATTTTACTTTTATTCAGATGGCACTGTATCCATGGGCTGGACTCCCACAGTCGTCCCTAGGTTCAGATAACCTAGTAACCCTGCTGGATTCGGAACTTGCAATCCCGGGTTTCGTAGGGATGCGCGCACAGTAAGTACAGTTGCCAGGGCCCCGGCAGCATGTCTAGTATTTTCATCTATTATTATATATAGTTTTCCAAATATGTAATTAGTGATGGAAACACTAACTTAGTTCAGTTTCAGTTAATTATCTCAGTTAAGTTTCATGATTTGAGTTCATGACCAGTTAGAGGTATATGCATGATCAGTTCAGTATTCATGCTTAGTTTCAGATATAGTATGCTATGCTCAGCTTGTTTGTATGCCATGAACAGTTTAGTACATGTTTGTATGCCATGCCATGTTGCCATGCTCAGTTCAGTTTTCAAACAGCATGTTTTAAAAACATAATCGCATCGTTGCATGTTTTTGTGAGGTAGATGGTTTCTTACTAAGCTCTTTAGCTTACAGGTACTACTTTTCTTATACTGCAGATACAGGTAAAAGAAAAGTGGACTAGCGGAGGCTGGAGGACAATGCTATGGAGGTGTGTGTGCAAGGGGTTTGGAATAAAGATCCTAGGGGTCTAAATAGCTTAATTCCAGCATTTACGTTGTTAGTTTACTTATGGTTTAGTCCTTAGCTTGTTAAATGTTTTAATCCAGTAGAACTATGCACTATTCAGTTTGTCTAGTTTGGGACGCATGTAGGTTAATGTTAGAATGTTTTTCATGTATCTAGAACCTATGTCTGTGAGTTGTGGCATGTTCCAGTGCCTGAAAGTTCTGAAATCAGGAACTCTGATTTCATATCAGAGTTGGATCGGTCTGCCGACCGATCCGTTGCAGTATCAGGGTCCTGGATCGGTCAGCCGACCGATCCAGAGGCATACAGTATGCTACTGTATGCTATCTGATCGGTCGTCCGACCGATCCAACATCGAACAGAGGGCATCCCAGCGTCTCCAGGTGCCTGGATCGGTCTGCAGACCGATCCAGACACACCTGGATCGGTCATGCCGACCGATCCAGCCTCTGCTGGATCGGTCCGCAGACCGATCCAGCAGGGCACAGAATCGTAGCAAGTTTGATCGATCCGTGGATCGATCAATAGCTAGCTGGGAAGTTAGATTTGAGTTCCTAGCTCAGATGGGAGGTCAAGTATCCTCCTTAGCACATGTACACCAACCGGAAAGGGCCCTGAATCCTTCCTTATAACAGCATGGGTGTACCAGTTGTCAGTTTAACAGAGTCAACTAGTAAAATTTTATTTTACCCAGTTTTCGCACAGTAGCATCAGTAGCTAGGGTAGCGATCCGGCTCACAGCTTAGTTCCCAGGAGTCGGGTCGTTACATCCTTAGAGGCGTTCCCTTGCTCCGGAGGTGGACGGATCAACGAAGATGTGGTTTATAGGATTCTCCCAAGAGGGAGAACCCTTCTCCAAGGAATGGAGGCAAGACCCAAGCCAAAGATAGATGAAAAGGGGAGAAACCCCCTTTTATATAACATGGCATAGGCACCACACGGCATGTGGCACGGTCGTGTGGCCTCCACACGGCCTCACCCGACTTCCTCTCGGGTTGAGTCACACGGTCGTGTGGCTCACACGACCATGACCTTCTTCTTCTCTACCAAAGTCACACGGCCGTGTGGATTCACACGGTTGTGACTTTCTTTGCTTCTAGATTGTTGGCATGGCTGTGCCATTTGGCACAACCATGTGCTGCTTAGTCACGAGAGATTGACACGACCATGTGGGTCACATGGTCGAAACAGGATTTACTCTAGGATGGCCACACGACTGTGTGGCCTACACGACCCAAGCTTGATTTCTTCCGAAGTTGCTCTCGTGCGTTTTTTTACTCTATTTTCACTCCAATATGTGTCCTGTCAATCAAAATATGTAAAGAGCAAATCTTCGAACAAAATATAATGGAAGTATGTCATTATAATGAAATAGAGTGTAATAAACATAGATTATGCTAATGCAATACAAGAAGATGTGTATAATCTACGCACATTACACCCTTAGACTTAAATCTTTGCTTGTCCTCAAGCCAAAACTGCATCTAAACTGATGTGGTTAAATAGTGCATCATAATCTCTAGCAAGTCAATCTAATCTATCAAATGATTTCATTGGTAAGCAAGATACAAAAATTGTTTGAGTACGACCTAAGTAGTAGTTCTCCGTGCTTAGTGCAATAGTAGCATAAATTTGTCTAGTATCAATCCCTAAGCCTAGTCAAGTTGTCATAAAATTGTGTTCCTTATGCTTCTGGCGATAGACACTTACTTGCCACATACTTGGGTCATCCTCCATAATCTACCCATGATCTCAAAGGCGTGCTCGATATCAAAAGAAACATAACAGTTATTTTCTCAATAACCTAACTCAGTCTCAAAGGGGTAACTTGCTAGTTTCAACTCACGACAACTATTTTTTGTATCCCTTATTTATTCTTTTTTTCATCATCATTTTTTTCTAAGTGATTGCAAGATACAATACTTGAACACAAATGTAAATAAATGCAAATGTTGGGATATTTTGATTTTTCCAAATGAGTTGACATGATTCGAGCCTCATCCAGTAACCAAAATGCAGTTTGAGAAGTCACCATAGAAACACTAATACTAATCAAGTTCTATAATCATGACTATTTTTAGAGTTATCTACCATCAAAACTAGGTAAGGTGTAAGAGATCCTAAAATAAGGTTAATACTTAAATTCTTACAGTAAAAACATTACTCACTTCATGCTATCATAGATAGAAAAAGATAGATTACTAAACATGCTAGCACCATAAGTAACCTATCAACCATATAAATCTAGAACAAACGTGCTAGTATTTTGTATTAAGGAACAAACAGTCATAATGTGATGAATGATGCAACTATGAAAATTTTATTATTATGCACAAAGAAATGTGAAAAACTAAAAATTATAATGAACACTACACTAAACCCAAATATTCCCCCAGATTTAAACTTTTCATTGTCTCAATGAAAACTAGAAATAAAATATGGAGGAGGTATTTGAAGTTAGAGAAGTTATCAAGTGATGAGCTACAAATGGTTGACATTCATGTGCTTGAAGATACTCCTATATCTAGTGCTCACATTCCTCCACAACTTTGAATTCTACAAAAAGAAATAGACAAAAAAATTAAGTAAAGGGACTAGAGTTATTATAAATGAAGTAAAGAAACAAGAAAGAAACTAAAACTAAAATAAAAGTAAGATTGAACTTGGGTGGCCTCCCAAGAAGTGTTTGTTTAAGATCATTAGCTCGACCACCTCATTAGATTTATCGAAATCTCGCTCATGGAGGGGTAAGATGTTTTAGAACCCTCTTACTAAGGGTTCTCAGCTTTTCAACAAATATGCCCTCCTTCAAAGGTTCAACACTATCTTGTCCTTGTGACTCCTGTGCAACGTACGTCTTGCCACCACCATGCTTAAAAAAACTTGATTAGTAATAGTAGATAAATCAATTGAAATTTGACTTTTACCAATCACTAATGTAAGTAAATCATCGAACATGGTTTGACATTTAGATAAGGAAGGTTGTAACTCAAGTGATGGTTTTACTAAAAGAGGTGATTCTTGAGACTTTGCTTCTATTACACAAGTCTCTACCTCTCAATATCAACTAGTTCATGTTCTACATCATCCAAAGTGACTAATGGTTGTGCGACCAAAGGGAGTAATTCTTGGGGCATGCCTACACATCCCTCCACAACGTGACTGTAAATTGGTTCAGATGTAGGAAGGGAAGACTCTTCTGGATCTTTGATATTAGGAGGTAATGGAATTAAAGTGGTGCACTCCTTTATCAAAGTCTCAGATTCATGATCCTCAAGCTCATCACAATATTTAGACTCTTGCTAAGCTAAGAGATTAGCTGAAATTCTATTATTTGTTGAGTCTATACTATCAAGTGTATCATTCATTTTCTTGATGTCCTTGCATGATTCAGCTTGGAGAGATTGAAGCTCCTCTAAATCTTTCAAAATTCTATCCACCGTATACGATGATTGAGCTTCCATAACATCTACATAGTCGTCTTGTCCCTTATTGAAGCTAAAAGAAAATTAAGGGTCCTTAGAGTCAGAGCCATATATGTGTGAATTTGATGAGACCATTTCATCTATTTTTCTATTGAGTTCATCTATTGATGTTCCCAAATTGTGTAGCTTGTAGAAACTTTCGATTGAATGACCTATTTCTTTGCAAGCTTTACAAAATTTTTAATCTGACCTTTGATTAAAGTTAGAGAAAACATCCCTTCTTTCAATATGCATTCTATATGGGTTGTCAAACAATGTTGGATAATTATCATATATATGGCTAGTTGCACAACAAATCTCACAGAAAAGAGTATTAGAGTTCACAATAAAAATTTGATCAAACTTTTGAAATAGAACTTTCAATCTAGTGTTCAGTTTAAACATGTTCATCTAAATGATTATTGTCAGGCCCCCAAAGGAGCCTCTACCGAAAAATTTTGACAACACCTCCCCTGTACCGGTGATAATCTGAAGAATAAATACATACAAAATACATCAGCCACATGCGACTGGAATATATACACAACCACGCAGTTATAAAATCAGTCCACTCGGCTGAAACAAGAATAAAACACAACCACGCAGTTATATATATACAATAGACATCCCACTCGGCTGTATTAAACCAACACAGCAGAAAAATGATAACGAAAGCCCATACAAAATAAATCAACACACTGCTAGCCGGCTAGGCTTTATACAACAACCACAACAACAAATATAACAACACACCAAATACAACAAATACAAATAAAACATATACAAAACCAGAAACGATCTTCGGATGTGACGTATGTTAGTTGCTACTCGGAAAACCTAGAGGTTCCACTGTACAAAAATTTTGTACAAAGGTCTGAACCTTTTCCTAGCTACCATGTGTTCTTTTAAATTAAATTTTGGATCGCCTGCGGAACTTAACACGTTTGATTCAAAACTTAATCTATTCGTTCTTTTAGGTTTTGACTTGGGTCTCCTACGGAACTTAACACGTTCGACCCAAATCACCTTGAGTTATTATTTCCATTAAATATTAATTTCCATAATTGGTTCTCAGTACTGACGTGGCGAGGCACATGGCCTTCTTGGATATGGGAGCAACCACCACCGACTAGACAAAACCTTTTATGGAAAGCTAATATTTAATTTCCTAAAATAACTTTAGGTTAACCGAAAAGAATAATCAAATCACAAGGAAAAAAAAACAAAAGAACACAACATCGAAAAACATATTCGAAATACTAGAATCGCATGCCTCTTGTATTTGGTATTATTTCCAAAAATAACTAGTATGATGCGGAAAGAAAAATTACTAGTTATACCTTTTAGAAAGACCTCTTGATCTTCTACCGTATTCCTCTTCTAACCTCGAACGTTGTGTGGGCAACGATCTTCCGAGATGAGAAACCACCAAAGCACCTTCTTTTCCTTTCTTCAAATTTCGGCCAAGCACAAAGCTTCCAAAAGATGAAGATCTTTTCCACCAACCAAGCTCCAAGGGATGTAAGCTTTCTCTCCTTCTTCCTCAAGCTAGATCCGGCCACCAATTAAAACTCCATGAGCATGAAGAGGTTCGGCCACAAAGAGAAGAAGAAAGGGCCGGCCACACCACCAAGGAAAAGAGGGAGAAAATAGAATAGAGTCCTTAACCTTGAAGCCTCCTCTACCCCCTCTTTTATAATCATTGGTTTTGGCAAATAAGGAAAATTTAATAAAAACTTCCTTAATTCTTTTGCCATTGAAAAGGAAAATTTATTTAATTAAAAATAATTTTTCTTTTCAATTTTGCAATGGCCGGCCACACCAAGAAATCTCCAAGCAAATAAAATTTTAAACATCAATTAAAACTTCCTTATTTGCTTCCGGAAATTTATAAAAATTTCTCAATAATTTTTATCCCTTTATGATTGGTCTATAAAAAGGAAATTTAATAAATTAAAATCTTTCTTTTAAACATGTGGATAAAAAGAAAGTTATCTCTATAAATTAAAATCTCTTTTAATCTACAAATAAGGAAAGATATCAAATCTTTTCTTAATCTTTTGTAGAAACTTATAAAAGAGAATATTTAATTTTAAACTCTCTTTTAAATCATGAACATGATTAAAAAGGAAAGTTTTCTTAAAATTTAAAATCCTCCTTTAATCAACAAATAAGGAAAGATTTCAAATTTTAAACTCTCTTTTAAATATGTAGATGATTTACAAATAAGGAAAGTTTTTACCAAAAATTAAAACCATCCTTTTAAACTACAAATAAGGAAAGAGATTAATCTCTTCTCTTAATCTTTTGTAGAAAGCTATAAAAGGAAATTTTTAATTTTTTAAACTCTCTTTTAAAATCATGATATCCACATAAGAAATAATTTTAATAAAAATCCTTTTTAATATTCTAGTGGCCGGCCACCTAAGCTTGGGACCCAAGTTTTGGCCGGCCACCTACATGACTCATCCACTTGATCTTGGCCGGCCCTAGCTTGGGTTCCAAGCTAGCTTGGCTGGCCCCATTGGATGGGTAAGAAGGTGGGTATGCGGTGGGTATAAATCTCTATATACTAGAGGCTACGATAGGGACCGAGAGGAGGAATTGGTTTTGGTCTCCCGATGAAATTAAGCATCCCGTGTTCGCCCCGAACACACAACTTAATTTCATCAATAATAATTTATTCCACTAAAGAACTATTATTGAACTACCGCACCAATCCCAAATTACATTTTGGGCTCCTTCTTATTATGAGTGTGTTAGTCTCCCTGTGTTTAAGATATAACAAATGTCCACTAATTAAGTAAGTTACTGACAACTCACTTAATTAATATCTAGCTCCAAGAGTAGTACCACTCAACTTCATCGTCATGTCGGAATAAGTCCACCTGCAGGGTTTAACATGACAATCCTTATGAGCTCCTCTTGGGGACATTCTCAACCTAGATTACTAGGACACAGTTTCCTTCTATAATCAACAACACGCACTATAAGTGATATCATTTCCCAACTTATCGGGCTTATTGATTCATCAAACTAAATCTCACCCATTGATAAATTAAAGAAATAAATATCAAATATATGTGTTTGTTATTATATTAGGATTAAGAGCACACACTTCCATAATAACTGAGGTCTTTGTCCCTTTATAAAGTCAGTATAAAAGAAACGACCTCTAATGGTCCTACTCAATACACTCTTAGTGTACTAGTGTAATTATATAGTTAAGATAAACTAACACCTAATTACACTACGACCTTCCAATGGTTTGTTCCTTTCCATCATAGTCGTGAGCTACTGTTTATAATTTATAAGGTACTGATAACATGATCTTCTGTGTATGACACCACACACCATGTTATCTACAATATAAATTAATTGAACAACTACATTTATCACAAATGTAGACATTTGACCAATGTGATTCTTATTTCTAGATAAATATTTATACCAAAAGCTAGGCTTTTAGTATACACTCTAACAATCTCCCACTTATACTAAAAGACTAAGCTGCCATATCTGCTGCCATACATCTGATTCCCATGCCTTTCAGAAAGCTCTTGCCTTAAGGACCTTAGGTTATCATCTGATTCAATCTAGGCGGCAACAACTTCTCCTCGTTATACAATTTCTCGTATTGGGTAGTACTTGCGCTCTATTGTGTTTACTTGCCTTATAGACTCATGGTTTCTTCGAGTTTGTTACTGCACCATTATTATTACAATAAATTGTAATAATCTTTGGACAAACTAGAAATCATATCTAAGTCTATCTTGAGGTAATTAAGTCATTCAGCTTTTATGGCTACCTCAGAGGCTTGCCATATACTCAGCTTCTATGGTGGAGTCCAGAAAAACACCTATGCTTATCATTCTTCCATAGTTATGACTTTTCCTCCTAAAGTAAACACAAAACCCCGAGGTTGACTTATTATTGTCCCTATCCGATTGAAAGTCAAAATCCGTGTAACCCACAGGGACCAAATTAACTGCCTTGTAAGCTAGCATATAATCTCTAGCGCCTCTAAGGTACTTTAATATATGCTTTACTGCAATCCAATGCCCTTGTCTAGGGTTACTTTGATATCTGCTAACTATGTCCTTGGCAAAACAGATTTCTGATCTCGTGCATAGCATACATTAGGTTGTCTAACTGTCGAAGCATAAAGAACTGCCTACATGTCCTCAATCTCCTTTGATGTCATCGGAGACATCTCTTTAGATAAAGACACTCCATGCTTAAAAGGTAAAATACCTTTCGAGGAGTTTTGCATGCTTAAAACGAGCAAGGATTTTCCGATGTATCAAGCTTGGGATAAGTAAAATATATTTTTTCTTTCGATCCCTTATTATTTTGATCTCAAAAATATATACATTCTCCCAAGTCCTTTATATCGAATTATTTGGACAACCATACCCTTACTTCTGACAACATTTTGATATTATTTCCAACTACCAAAAATGTTATCTACGTATAGTACAAGAAATACCACCACGTTTCCATCACACCTTTTGTATACACAAGACTTATCCGTTTACTCAATAAATCCATAGGTCTGGATTACTTTGATAAACCGGATGTTCCAAGACTTTGAAGCTTTACCTCAGTCTATAGACTGATTGAGCTTGCACACAAGATGCTCTTATCCCTTTGCAATGAACCCTTCTGGTTGCTTTATATGGATGCTTTCATCAAGACTTCCATTAAGGAATGCTGTCTTGACATCCACCTGCCAAATAGATAAAAGAATCCGGATAGACTTAAGCATGACTACCAGTGAAAAAGTTTCCTTTTTCATCAAGCCTTGCTTTGAAAGTTACTACCTTCCTTTCTATCCCTCTTTTCCTATTATAAACCTTTTTACACCCAAAGGCTTTTACACCATTTGGTGGTTCTACAGGCTTCTAGATTTTATTAGAATACATATATTCTAATTCTGTTATTCATTACTCTATGCCAAGATGTTGCATCTTTATCTTGGAGTGTCCGGAGATCAGGTTCATGTCCTCCAGGGATCGAGTCCAAAAAACTCTCCCAAAACATGAATCTTTTTAGGTTGCCTAACAACCCTCCCACTACGACAAGGCACTTTCTGCAATTGTGTATCATTTGTGATATGTGTTGCAGTTTTCTTGTGGTATCTCATCTTGTACAGTTGGTACTAGATTAGACATGTCTTTTATTATTTCCTTAAGAACAAATTTTCTTATGGGCACATGGTTTATTACATAGTCCTTTTCTAAAAATCGGTTATTGATGCTAACAATGGCCTTCTGATTTTTAAGACTATAAACCTACTTTCATTTCACTAGGATAACCCATAAACAAGTGAATTCCTGTCCAACTTATCATTGTCTCTCTTCTGCATATGTGCTGGACTACCCGAATCCGAATATGCTTCGAAATAGGCTTACGTCTATTCAGCAATTTTATATGAGTAGAGAGTTCTGACTTTAGAAGGTACTATATTCACTCCCGTTTCCAGAGTATATCCTTAAAATGATTTTGATAATATTCTTAATAACTCATCAATCTACTTATTTCCATAAGAGTCCTATACCTTCCTTTTCCTACACCATTCTGTTGGGGTGTACCAGGTGCAGTTAGTTGGGATTGAATCCCTACTTCTGATAAATGACTCCTAAATTCTCCCAAGAGGTACTTGCCACTACGATCTTACCGTAGTGTCTTGATACTTTTACTTTGTCGTTTCTCCACATCAGCCTCGTACTCTTTGAACTAATCAAAGCACTTAGACTTGCGGCACATCAAGTAAATATATCCGTATCTCAAATAGTTGTCTATAAAATAGATGAAATATTTGAAACAACCTCTTGCCTGGATGCTCATAGGATCACACAAATCAGAATGAACCAATTCCAATATATCTTTGACTCTATACCCCTTAGACTTAAAAGCTTCTTGGTTATTTTTCCTTCCAAGTAAGACTCGCAGGTTGGAAAGATTTCCACTACTAATGAACCCAAAAGTTCATCAGCTACCAATGAATCCTACTCAAGTTAATATAACGTAGCTTTGGATGCCAAAGATATAGTTGGTTCATTTTCGAAGGTTACTTTCTCTTAAAGTTAGAAGATGTGTTACTAATTTCCATTTGTTGCATCGTGAGAGTTATTGGATTTATAAATTGCCAACCAACGTACCAGAACAGATAACTTCCCTCTTTTTCTTAATAACAACTTTGTTATTAAAAGAGGCAGAATATCAAGTTCTTTGAATAGTTTAGAAACTGAAAACTAGTTCTTTCTAAACTTAGTGCGTAAAGACAATTACTCCAAAATCCATGTTTTATTCTTATCAAAAGATAAACATCTCCCACTGTAACAGCTACCACTTTTACAGCAGTGCCCATGTGGACGGTGTTTTTATTTTCATTTAGTTGTCAGGTTTCTTGGAACCCTGCAATGAATTGCGGACATGATTAATGGCATCTGTATCTACACTCCAGGTTCTGGTAGATAACACCACTAAACATGTTTCAACTAATGAATTAAATACACCTATATTGTTCTTAGTTCTAAGAAAATAGTCTACCTTAATGTCCAAGTCCTATTTCCAATCATTACAATTGGGACTACTAAGTCTTTCTTATAGTATGACTACTAGGGATTGACAAACATTTTAAATCCTAAGAATCACAAAATACTTGGTCAAGATCAACTCCTTAAAAATCCCCATGAATTTTGTATGCCACGATAGTGTGGACGTATACAAAATCGAAGAGGAGATTTTATTCATTAATTTTATTATCTCGTCAACTTTACTTTATGACGAATAAAATTAATAGTTGATCTGTCTTTGATCAAATATTTGGTCAAAAACTTTTGAATTTTTTTTTAAAAAATATTGATTCCTCAAACAATATTATTTAAATTCACCAACACCTCAAACACCGTGAATTTTGCATGCCACGTTAGTGTGGACGTATACAAATTCAACATTTGTAAAAGGAGGGTTTTAACCCATTAATTTTATTATCTTGTCAACCTAACTTTTTGACAAATAAAATTAATAGTTGGTATCATTTGGTCACACAAATAATAGCAGTGACTCCGATGGGGAGGATACTATTAGATGTGTCTAAGTGTATATCATTACTTGACACTAAGTCCATTAATAAGATTATGCCCCTTCCGTTGGGGAAGATCACACGCTCTTAATTAACTTCCTATAGTCATCCAAAAATGGAAGTCTGTTCTAGTGATCCACAAACAAGCTCATCCGTTATGGAGGAAGGCACTCAGAGCCAACGCGCAAGCTTGTTTGCATCACTTAAAAACCAGTAATGGAGACCATGGGATTTACTTAAAAATCCCTCACCCACTTAGTTATTTATAAATGAGGAATTTTAACTATGCTAGCCTACTAAATATGTAAACTAACATGCACACACAATATAAAAGCAATAAATAGAAAATCTAATTTTCAACTATTATGGCTTTTATCTCTTATTGTCCTCCGTGTGTTGTCATCCCAAGCTGCTGCCATATTTGGCCACTGCCACCGGGTCTAGCTGTCGCATCCATCTTGCTCCTAGTTCCGCTGCGCCTCTGGTCCTTAGAAGGTTCCACGCTTTGCAAGATTCAATCCGCGACATAAATAGAATTTTACATTTTGATCCTATATTCCTCGAAGGAATGTACATGTAAACTAGATCAAACATAAAATAAAATTTACATCCATCGATCCTATATTCCATAAAAGGAATGTACATGTAACTAGATCAAAAATAAAATCCTAATAAAACTAAATACAGCTCCTGCTGTATTTTATAATACAATCATGCACACACAATAAAATGCCCTTGACATGTCCAAGGGTCCAATCACACACATAATAACTATAAGCCATAATAGTTGGATCCTGTATCCACAAAGTTAGCACATCCTACTATTATCCTGCCTAAATTATGTATGACATGTGCATAATTAAACTAATACCAAATACACAGAGGCAAAATCCTAGCTCTGATACCAATTGTTAGTTGCTACTCGGAAAACCTAGAGGTTCCACTGTACAAAAATTTTGTACAAAGGTCTGAACCTTTTCCTAGCTACCATGTGTTCTTTTAAATTAAATTTTGGATCGCCTGCGGAACTTAACACGTTTGATCCAAAACTTAATTTATTCATTCTTTTAGGTTTTGACTTGGGGGTCTCCTGCGGAACTTAACACGTTCGACCCAAATCACCTTAAGTTATTAATTCCATTAAATATTAATTTCCATAATTGGTTCCCAGTACTGACGTGGCGAGGCACATGGCCTTCTTGGATATGGGAGCAACCACCACCGACTAGACAAAACCTTTTATGGAAAGCTAATATTTAATTTCCTAAAATAACTTTAGGTTAACCGAAAAGAATAATCAAATCACAAGGGAAAAAAACAAAAGAACACAACATCGAAAAACATATTCGAAATACTAGAATCGCATGCCTCTTGTATTTGGTATTATTTCCAAAAATAACTAGTATGATGCGGAAAGAAAAATTACTAGTTATACCTTTTAGAAAGACCTCTTGATCTTCTACCGTATTCCTCTTCTAACCTCGAACGTTGTGTGGGCAACGATCTTTCGAGATGAGAAACCACCAAAGCACCTTCTTTTCCTTTCTTCAAATTTCGGCCAAGCACAAAGCTTCCAAAAGATGAAGATCTTTTCCACCAACCAAGCTCCAAGGGATGTAAGCTTTCTCTCCTTCTTCCTCAAGCTAGATCCGGCCACCAATTAAAACTCCATGAGCATGAAGAGGTTCGGCCACAAAGAGAAGAAGAAGAGAAGAAGAAAGGGCCGGCCACACCACCAAGGAAAAGAGGGAGAAAAATAGAATAGAGTCCTTAACCTTGAAGCCTCCTCTACCCCCTCTTTTATAATCCTTGGTTTTGGCAAATAAGGAAAATTTAATAAAAACTTCCTTAATTGTTTTGCCATTGAAAAGGAAAATTTATTTAATTAAAAATAATTTTTCTTTTCAATTTTGCAATGGCCGGCCACACCAAGAAATCTCCAAGCAAATAAAATTTTAAACATCAATTAAAACTTCCTTATTTGCTTCCGGAAATTTATAAAAATTTCTCAATAATTTTTATCACTTTATGATTGGTTTATAAAAAGGAAATTTAATAAATTAAAATCTTTCTTTTAAACATGTGGATAAAAAGAAAGTTATCTCTATAAATTAAAATCTCTTTTAATCTACAAATAAGGAAAGATATCAAATCTTTTCTTAATCTTTTGTAGAAACTTATAAAAGAGAATATTTAATTTTAAACTCTCTTTTAAATCATGAACATGATTAAAAAGGAAAGTTTTCTTAAAATTTAAAATCCTCCTTTAATCAACAAATAAGGAAAGATTTCAAATTTTAAACTCTCTTTTAAACATGTAGATGATTTACAAATAAGGAAAGTTTTTACCAAAAATTAAAACCATCCTTTTAAACTACAAATAAGGAAAGAGATTAATCTCTTCTCTTAATCTTTTGTAGAAAGCTATAAAAGGAAATTTTTAATTTTTTAAACTCTCTTTTAAAATCATGATATCCACATAAGAAATAATTTTAATAAAAATCCTTTTTAATATTCTAGTGGCCGACCACCTAAGCTTGGGACCCAAGCTTTGGCCGGCCACCTACATGACTCATCCACTTGATCTTGGCCGGCCCTAGCTTGGGTTCCAAGCTAGCTTGGCTGGCCCCATTGGATGGGTTAGAAGGTGGGTATGCGGTGGGTATAAATCTCTATATACTAGAGGCTACGATAGGGACCGAGAGGAGGAATTGGTTTTGGTCTCCCGATGAAATTAAGCATCCCGTGTTCGCCCCGAACACACAACTTAATTTCATCAATAATAATTTATTCCACTAAAGAACTATTATTGAACTACCGCACCAATCCCAAATTACATTTTGGGCTCCTTATTATTATGAGTGTGTTAGTCTCCCTGTGTTTAAGATAACAAATGTCCACTAATTAAGTAAGTTACTGACAACTCACTTAATTAATATCTAGCTCCAAGAGTAGTACCACTCAACTTCATCGTCATGTCGGAATAAGTCCACCTGCAGGGTTTAACATGACAATCCTTATGAGCTCCTCTTGGGGACATTCTCAACCTAGATTACTAGGACACAGTTTCCTTCTATAATCAACAACACACACTATAAGTGATATCATTTCCCAACTTATCGGGCTTATTGATTCATCGAACTAAATCTCACCCATTGATAAATTAAAGAAATAAATATCAAATATATGTGCTTGTTATTATATTAGGATTAAGAGCATACACTTCCATAATAACTGAGGTCTCTGTCCCTTTATAAAGTCAGTATAAAAGAAACGACCTCTAATGGTCCTACTCAATACACTCTTAGTGTACTAGTGTAATTATATAGTTAAGATAAACTGACACCTAATTACACTATGACCTTCCAATGGTTTGTTCCTTTCCATCATAGTCGTGAGCTACTGTTTATAATTTATAAGGTACTGATAACATGATCTTCTGTGTATGACACCACACACCATGTTATCTACAATATAAATTAATTGAACAACTACATTTATCACAAATGTAGACATTTGACCAATGTGATTCTTATTTCTAGATAAATATTTATACCAAAAGCTAGGCTTTTAGTATACTCTCTAACAACGTAGGACCCGACAGACAGGATACTCCGAGCGACACTCCAACCATCTACCTGAAAACATAAAGATATACATGCGGTGGTGAGTATAGGTAACTCAGCGGGTAATAGAAAAGATAGTGCATGGTCTATAAATAAACATAGAGATCAAAGGTATACAGTCTCAGTAGGGAATCAAAGAACATGATCCTACTATCATAATCAATGCATCTGAACATATCAGACCTATTAACCTGACATACATACTGTACAAACCACAATCGACATAATGATAGATACATACCTAATATGGAATCGACACCTGGTACAATGGTCAGTAAACTCACCAGATCTGCAACAGACCTACTCGTGACACCTGTGCAATATAAATACGACTGCAAATATATGTAAAATAAATGCATGTATGCAGCATGACAACCATATGCAACAATCATATCGCAAACAAATGCAACATACCACAAACACATGCAACTAGTATCTACTAGGCATGTATGTAAATATATCTCCAACGATGCACCGTGCATCAAATGCCAATGTGCATGCATGCTCCATGGTCACCCCGCCACCTCTCTAGACACCACGACCCCTGTATGGCCGAGAGGCTTGGGTCCGTGACAAACCGTACTAGCCTCCAGTACAAGCACCGCTATAGGCGGCCGAAGCGGACAGTCAATTAAGTAGTTATATAACTACATAGCTAAGGGTCCCTGACCACTCACATCTCTAGCCCTCTGCCTACTGTACCCTCAAGACTCACTACTCCAGAGTGGTCGAGGCTGACAGAACACTGAGCAGCTAAGTAAGCGTGACAGGACTAGCTCCACTCCTAGCTACCACTCTCCATCAGTGGTCGAAAGGATAGCTATAAATGACTAACGACTCTCTCCACCACAAGGAAGACAATAGTCGTCAGCAATGTAATGAATGATGAACATGATATATATATAATCATGATACGAACACCGTCATCATCCATGCAACTCTAAATCCACCTAAGTACACCACAACATGAGTATGATCATCGAGATACCTCCACATATCCCACCAAACACATATATACAACTACACATGTATAATCAACCAAGAATCTCCAACAATCCCCCTAGATACATGTACATAGAACATAGGTACAATCAACATGTATCCTCCAGTAAACACATCAGACACGTGTATATACAAGAAATATACAATCAACACAACTCCTCCAATCATCTCACCAGACAAAAGTATACACGACATACCAATGGACAAACCTCATATGAATACTGTTGGAACCCCAAGGTTGTTTTGGTGTGATCAACAAGTTAAGTTAGGTCCTGTTTGTTTCTAACCTTGTGTCTAAGTGTGCAGGAGCTTAGGAACACAGGTAGTCGAGCGGAAGACGCAGCTAGTGAGAAGGACGGTAGTCCGAGGGACGAGGTGCTACGGAAGTGTACCCCGGTGGACGAGAAGGAAGCGTGCGGTGGTTCCGAGGGACGAAAGCCGGAGCGGAAGATTGCTCGGGGAGCAAGAGACGCAGCTAGCGAGAAGGTCGGCACGCGGTGCGACCGAGGGACGAAGACTGCGGATGAGTACGCTGGTGGACGAGAAGGAAACACGCAATGATTTCGAGGGACGAGAAGCCGGAGCGGAAGGCTGCTCGAGAAGACCGGAAGTTGGGTTCGGGTGAGCCCTTTTCCGGATGGCAGAGATCACCCAAGTGAGCAGATCTGGAGGAGAAGAACCGGACCGAGGCGGGACTGAACCAGAGAAGAGGTCCCGGACGAAAAAGTCAACGCATGTTGACTTTGGGCTCCGGGGCGCCCGGAGCAGTCCGGGGCGCCCGGAGCCCTCCGGGGCGCCCGGAACCCTTCCGGGCGCCCAGACCAGTAAAGTTGACCAGAACGCGTCTTTCGCATTCTGGACGTTGGGGGATAAAGTTGTATCCCTCCCCAGGCCGCCCGGAACCCTTCCAGGCGCCTCGACCAAGGCTATAAATATAGCCTTGGCCCAGAAGCTTTTCATCAAATCAGTAATTAGCATTCCAAACACTTGTGCGCTCACTGTTCTAGTTTAGCTTCTGTTTTTGTGCTTTCACTGGTGTAAGAGGCTTATCCGCCCGAAGGAATTTTTAGTGCAATCACTTTCCTTGGATTAACAACCTCCCCAGTTGTAACCAAGTCAAACACGGTGCCTCGTTTCTTTCTTGTATTTCTGCTTAGCTAATTTTATACAAGTGTTAGTTTAAGAGTTCGAGAAGGGTTGCTTTTGTTTTTAATTTTACAGGGCTATTCAACCCCTCTTCTAGCTGGCCCAACGGTCCTACAAGTGGTATCAGAGCCAAGATGCTTCAGGAGGACTAACCGCCGAACGAAGCAACGAGATGGCCGGACCAAGCATTCACCCGCCAAAATTCGAAGGGGATTTTGCCACTTGGAAAAAACATATGCAGGTATTTCTTACAATAGATATTGAATTATTTTTAACAATGAAACTTGGCTTTCAAGCTCCAGAGGACAAGGAAATAGATAAATGGAAAAAAAAGGAGCAGGCCGACTTCGTGGCGAACGGCAAAGTAGAGTACCATTTGCTAAGCGTTCTTCCGCCTCAAGAAGTCAACAGGATCGGTAAATACAACTCTGCAAAGGAACTTTGGGAGAAGTTCCTCGAGCTGCACGAAGGAACGTCTGAAGCCAAGCTCGCCAGAAGAGATCTGCTTCGCAATCAGCTCACCAGCCTGCGACTTGGGGAAGACGAGTCAGTCGCGCATCTCCACTCGAGAATAAAAGAAATTATCATCGGACTTTCGAATCTCGGAGAAAAGGTAAGTAACCGAGATTCGCTCAGGTACGCTTTAAATTCCTTTCCTAGAAATACCAAATGGGCATCATTAGTAGATGCATTTTACATTTCTAAAGATTTAGAAAAGATTTCATTAGAAGAATTCTTTTCAACATTTGAAGTGCATGAGTCAAGATGTGTAGGAATGAAGGAGCCTAAAAGCAACGTCGCCTTCAAAGCCTAGAGAGACGAACCAGAATCGGAATCCTCTCTCGACAATGAGGAAATGGTAATGATGGTAAGAAGATTCAAGAAACTTTGTAAATCCAGATCTACTAACCATCCGCAGGGAAAGAGGAGAAGAATGATCCGCTGCTACCACTGCGACGAAGAAGGGCACGTCAAGGACAACTGCCCCAAGCTGAAGAACAAGGACAAGGAGAAGGGTAAGAAGCCTATCCAAAAGCGAAAGGCCCTAAAGGCGACGTGGGACGATACATCGTCCGAATCGGAAGTCAAAGCTTTCTCCGGACTCGCACTGATAGCGAGTCATCAAGACGACGACTGCGATTCAAGCTCTTCCGAAATGAGCATCGAGAGCATCGATGAAGGGGGAGACACGTCGGAAGAAAGCAGCAGCTCAGGGGGAGAAACAGACAACGAGATCGACAAGGTAAGTCAGGTATGATCTCTTCCTCCCGATAAAATGTTTAAGTTTGTTAAACTTTTAACAAAAGATTACTGCAAATTAGAAAGTGAAAATAAAAATTTAAAAGTAATTCTAGCTAAGTCTTGTCCCTTAGAAGAATTAGATAAATTAAAACTAGCAAATGAAAAATTGAAACTTGAAAATGATGATTTGAAAATTCAGGTAGATAACTTGAGAAACCATGCATATTCATCTAAAACCAATGTTAGAAGATTTAATAATTTAAATTGGTACTTTAAATATCACCCTGGACAAATTAGGTACATTTCAAGAAAATATGTTCCTAAAAACTTTTTAGTTAATCCAGTAGGTTGGAACCTATATTGGGTTCCTAAATCATGCTTAAACTAAATTTTAAAATTAAAATTAGTGCTTTAAGTGAGAAAATTAAACAATGAATTTCTTTATGAGGCTTTGTCTAAGGAAGTGGTTGTTGCTCCAATAACCAAGAAGGCCTAGTGCCTCGCCACGACCTGGAAGCCAAATATTGAAATAAATGTTTAATTAACTTTCTGTCAAAGCATTAAATTTAGAATTAATTAATGCTGTCAAAGTTTTTTCAAACATTTTTTTTCAATTTTTTTTACTTAGAAATTCTTTGAAAATTCTCTTTAACACTTAGAAAAATTCTCAGAAGATGTCTTTAGTTAAAGGTTATAATGAAATTGAAAATTAGTATAAGTCTAGGGGGAGGTAGATAGATTAAATTTTTTTTATCTTTTTGTACTTAAATTGCAAATTAAGTTAATTTACTTAATTTTATTTAATGTCTATTTTAACCCTAGCTTAACTTGGGTTGATCACACCAAAAAGGGGGAGATTGTTGGAACCCCAAGGTTGTTTTGGTGTGATCAACAAGTTATGTTAGGTCCTGTTTGTTTCTAACCTTGTGTCTAAGTGTGCAAGAGCTTAAGAACATAGGTAGTCGAGCGGAAGACGCAACTAGTGAGAAGGACGACAGTCCGAGGGACGAGGTGCTGCGGAAGACTACCCCGGTGGACGAGAAGGAAGCGTGCGGTGGTTCCGAGGGACGAAAGACGAAGCGGAAGATTGCTCGGGGAGCAAGAGACGCAGCTAACGAGAAGGTCGGCACGCGGTGCGATCGAGGGACGAAGACTGCGGATGAGTACGCTGGTGGACGAGAAGGAAACACGCAATGATTCCGAGAGACAAGAAGCCGGAGCGGAAGGCTGCTCGAGAAGACCGGAAGTTGGGTTCGGGTGAGCCCTTTTCCGGATGGCAGAGATCACCCAAGTGAGCAGATCTGGAGGAGAAGAACCGGACCGAGGCGGGACTGAACCAGAGAAGAGGTTCCGGACGAAAAAGTCAATGCATGTTGACTTTGGGCTCCGGGGCGCCCGGACCAGTAAAGTTGACCAGAACGCGTCTTTCGCGTTCTGGACATTGGGGGATAAAGTTTTATCCCCCCCAGGGCGCCCGGAACCCTACCAGGCGCCCCGACCAAGGCTATAAATATAGCCTTGGTCCAGAAGCTTTTCATCAACTCAGTAATTAGCATTTCAAACACTTGTGCGCTCACTGTTCTAGTTTAGCTTCTGTTTTTGTGCTTTCACCGGTGTAAGAGGCTTCTCCGCCCGAAGGAGTTTTTAGTGCAATCACTTTCCTTGGATTAACAACCTCCCCGGTTGTAACCAAGTCAAACACGGTGCCTCGTTTCTTTCTTGTATTTCTGCTTATCTAATTTTATACAAGTGTTAGTTTAAGAGTTCGAGAAGGGTTGCTTTTGTTTTTAATTTTACAGGGCTATTCAACCCCCCTTCTAGCCGGCCCAACGGTCCTACAAATACCACCAACGAAGTATCCCCTAGCATACATACTTTTCATGTAAAAATACCACAGAGTATAGATAACCAAAGTGCAGACTGTATAAGAATTAAATAGATCATCACAAGGGTCGTCAAGCATCGGTATCAAGCAAGAAAATAATAAACGAACACGATATAAGGTAAAGCATCCTAAACCATCACATAAAACCATGCACTAAGCTCAATAAAAATCTACATACAGCCAAGGAAGAAATACCTGCCTTTATCTGTCGACCGTGTCAGATAAACCAATCCCCCGTCGAGACGCTCACCTCGAAACAAAATCCTGTGATCACATAATATATTTAGCTAATTACATAAGTAGCAAATAGCTAAATAAACTCTCTAATCTAATTAGGAAAAACCCTAATCAAACATGATTATGGATTAATCCTCCGACATCAGCATCTATATTAAATGCTTAACCTAATCCAATACTTACTATAATAAATCCATAGCACAACTTACCTAATTCCATTGCACTCCACTATTAGCTTGGGGTCGAAGCAACCCACTGTTAGAGACGGTGGCCGAGACCAAGTGAAGTCGCTGCCCTTTACATTCATCATCCCAAAAACAAACATCCTACCATCAACCATGTTACCCACTAAAGAAATCAATCACTAAATAACCATCATGAGTCAACCACATACCCTATAGCCAAGCCTCTCCAACCAGCCCCACCTTTCCAGCAGCCACCCAAAACCTAACAATTAGTCAACCAAATCAACAGGTTAATCCAACTGTTATCCCACTTATTGAAGCAATTAGGTTTTTCATAAATCCTGGAACTTGGAGACAAAGCTTACCCCAATTTCATATCGACAATAGCTGCCTCCTTGAAAAGAAAACCAAATGCAACTGTGAGGTACAGAAGTTGCTGACCTCTACCGGAATTTAGTGGCTCTATCCTGCTATGAACTCGTGGAGTAATCCTCCACACCACAGGGATCCCTACAGCCAAAGATCTACAACCTAATACACCTTACTTCAAATTTAACACTTCCACAATAGAGCACAAGATCAAATCCTCAACAATTCTCACCTCCTCAATCACCTATGATAACCAAGAATCTGACGAAGAAAGGTTGTCCCCTGTCGACGATGGTGATGACCTTAACCCAACGCATCCACTGCCTCCACAGAGCCAGCGTAGACCCAGACCTAGCTCTGATGATCGCGGCTTCAACTCGACGAAGGAGATCAGTGAGATGCCAGAAAGGAGATGATCAGCCCGGCGCTGAAACTTGCAAGAATCCGAAAAGAGGAGGATCGATCACTCGTGAAGCTCCTAGGTTAGATACACACCGATGATGCCGAAGGTAGAAGACAAGAACCGGTGAGGAACGGGGAAATCACAGTGAAGGGGAAGAAAAGAAAACACGGAGAAGGAAAGGAATCACGCACCATTGACCTAGAGGATCGGCTGCAGCCTGCTGGAGGAGAAGACCGCTGTCGGTGATGAGCTCGCTAGCGATCGGTGAGATCGTAACATCTCCCGTGCGCGAGGAAATGATCGGAACCGGGATCGAGATCGGGGAAGAGATGAAGCAAATAATGGAAATTAGGGATCTGTTTAGAATTTTAGGTAAAACTATATAACCATAGGTTAAATCAATTAAACATAAAATTAATTTTTCAATCAACTCCCACTTAAATGGTGTCCCAAACAGGCCTCCACTATATCCCGAATCCATCCCCTCAAAACAAGTCATACAACCTCCGTTTAAATCTCGAAAAATTTCTAACAATTTTGAAAAAATCCAATAAGATTTTTTGTTCAATAACATTTATTATTTATTTTGTGATATCTTACAATTATAGTCAAACCAAGATAAACATGTAGAAGTAACAACAAAAAAAATGCTGAATTAAAAACAAAGGAAAGAAAAATACAAAAAAGGAAAAAGAAAATGTCTAGAGTAACTTATATGCTAATCAACTAATGTTAATAAAAAATAGTCCCCGGCAACGGCGCCAAAAACTTGTTACGTCACCACAAGTGCATGGTACGTCGTCAATAATATAAAAGATATCGAATCCACAGAGACTGTTGATTAAGCACTAGTTAATTTTGCACGGTGAGCCATCTAGACAATCGAAGGTTAATTGGAAAAGAGAGAGGGAAGAAAAGAGAGAATGTAAAGAGTAGAGAAAGAGGAATAGTTGGGTTTGGGGATGAATAGATACTAGGATTTCAGTTTTACTATGATGCTAGTTAATGACCCTATGCATTATTCATCTCCTTACCTCCATTCTTATGCACATGTAGAAAGTTACCGGTGATAGATCGGATGCGAGCGATTGAGGGGGGGGGGGTGAATATCGCGCTCTTTTAAAACTTTTCTTTAAACTTTAAAATCAGAATTGTGCAACGGAAAATATAAAGAGAGATGAATTCATTTACTTCGTTCGGAGCCTAGCTCGACTCCTACTCAAAGGTCCGATGGGCAATCACTATAACTCTTCTTTTTGAAATCCTTCGGAAAGAAGCAGATCGTACAGATACAAAAATATAAGATAGTAACAGCCCTACTATCTTATTTGTATTTAAATGCAATACGAGTAAAGTATACCGACAGTACTAATTGAAGGTTGAAGTGCGGTCGGTACTTCCGAACGGAGTATCTTGCACAGCTGATGATGACTTGTAGCATGATCCGTTTGCAGAGAAGAGCTTTTAGATTATCAGCAGTGTTCTAACTGGCCTCAGACTTCGAGCCTTCTTTTATAGGTGTACTGGACGTTCGGTCGACCGATCCTCCTGTTCGGTCGACTAAACATGCTCCCCTCCTTTCTGGTTGGAGTCTGACGCTGACTCGATCTCCGGCAATCAATGCTCTTTAAGGGTTTGGTTGACCGAACCCTTTTTTCGGTCGACTGAACAGCTTCCTTCCCTGTTCGTCGTGATTTGCCGAGATCAACATTTAATGCAACTTTAATGCTGATTGGTTCAGTCGAACGATCCATGGGTTCGGTCGACCGATCAATATGCTTTCCTTCTGCTCTGATCGTTGTTGTCTGTGATGAGTCATCTAGGTTCGGTCAACCGATCATAAGGTTCGGTCGACTGATCAGTATTTGATCAGACTTGGACTTTGTTCTGGTCTGGTCTGAATACTGCACTGATTTTGTCTTGTTCGGTCGACCGATACAGTGGTTCGATCGACTGATCTAGTTGTACCTACAAAATAGTGTTAAGCAAAAATCTCCTGCAAAACAGATGTTAGAACAATAATAATAATGCATGAGTAATATAAAAGACAGTAGAACTATCTCGATCTCAACTTGGAAACCTTCCTGATTTCTTCAGTTGGATCAGCGACCTAAGGTTGTTCCCTACAGGAACTCGACCTCACTGTCACTCCTCCAGTTGTTTATCTCGACCTACCTGCCAAACTTAGAACCGCCAGATCTAATTTGGACTTTTCACTTAGCTTTGATCGGCCCGCCAGGACTTTCTCCTTGATCTTCGGTCCTCCAGACCTCTCGATCGTACCGCCAAACTTCGGGTCCCCTCGACCCACTTAGACTTGCACCTGGGTTCCACGATCTGCTAAGATTTCTCCTGCCTAGCCTCCAACAAGGTCTTTCTGGTTGAGTAAACAGCCTGCACACTCAGTCAACTTGTTAAATCACAACAAGACTTAACTTGAACCTTTGACAACATCAAAACTTAGGTTTAATTCTGGTGCAACTTGCACCAACAATCTCCCCCTTTTTGATGTTTGGCAACCAAGGTTCAAAGTTAAGTTAAAATATGCAAAAATTAAATAAACAAGCAATTTATCTTTTAATTCTCCCCCTAAGTTAAACAACTCCCCCAGAATTCACTATCTCTCCCTCTTTGACACACATCAAAAATAGAGGAAGACTCAAAAACCAAGTATAAGTAAGATGGAACCTTAAAGTTTGAAAATTTTAACACTCTAAAAAGTTTAGCTAGGTTTATAAAGAGAGTTAACCTTTTATTTGTAAAAGAATACTAGCAATCCATTAAAATTCTCAAGGTATAGTAATTTTTAAAGGTTTACCAAATTTTAAAAAGATTTTACTAAGTTTTAAAGTTTTACTAAGTTTTTAGAAAAATATTTTACCTGAATTTTTCAAAGATAATAAATTTAAACACTTTTAAAAGTCTAAAAATATGAAATCCAAGTGTAAAATAAGAATTTTACTAAGTGTAAAAGGTTTTTGAAAAATAGAAATATAAAAATTGAAATATAAAAAAATTTTAAATAATTTTGAACACTTTTAAAAGTTTAAAAATATGAAAAAATTTTACTAAGTGTAAAAAATTTTTAAATATTTTTGAAAAGGTTTTCAAGAATAATTTTGAACACTTTTATAAATCTAGAAATCTACTAGATATAAAAAGTAAATTTGGAAAATAATCTAGAAATCTAATTATAGAAATATTTTGAAAAATATTTTTTTTAAAATTTTTTGAAAAATTTGGATTTTCGAAAATTTTGAAATTAAGATACATAAAAATGTGAAAATTTTAACGAAGTTGAAAAAGTTTTTCAAAAAAGATTAAAAAATATAGTTCAAGGCTCCCCCTAGAATTGATGACAACCTAAAAGTCCAAGCATGGACAAAAAGACTAAGGAAAAATGTCCTTATGATGAAATGTTCAACTTTTGTCCAAGGTTAACTACCACAAGATAGTAGTTATTGACTTAGGTTGGTCAATTTGAGTGTTTAGGACCAACTAGGTTTTTACTAGCTAGTTAATTCAAATTGATTCATGTATATTGTTTAAAGCCCAGATTTATAACGATGCACTGACATAAGCATCTGAAATCTTAGGCTTGGTCCTAAGCATCTCACTCATTCTAAGTTATCAAGCAAGGGATCCTACTGTGCTTATGAGATGCTGGCTTCTAGAACTATAGGAACATGCAGTTCTACGGTAGAACCTAGGCTACTCCAGAAAATTAGAATATTTTTGAAAGAGTTTTTGAAAACAAAAATTTTGAAAGAGGGATTTTTATAAAAATATTTTTGAAAAATAAACTGAGTAATAATTTTCAAAAATAAAAGAACCTACTCTGTAAAATATATTCCTAATTGTCTTCTTAAGTTACTAAATTCTACTTCAGGTAATGGTTTAGTGAAGATATCCGCTAAGTTAGATTTAGATTCAATATAGTTAAGTTCGATGTCTCCTTTTGAAACATGATCCCTAATGAAATGATATTTTACTTCTATATGTTTCGTTCTAGAGTGATGAACTGGGTTTTTTAGTTAAATTTATAGAGCTAATATTATCAATGTAAGTTTTTAAATTTTTATAATTTAGATCGAAATCTTTTAAGGTATGTGACATCCATGGCAATTGGGCTACGCATTCACCCATTGCAATGTATTCGGCTTTGGTGGTTGATAATGCAGCACATTGTTGCTTACGACTAAACCAACTAACTAAAGATGATCCTAGTAATTGACATCCTCCACTAGTACTCTTTCTATCTAACTTACACCCTTCATAATCAGAATCAGAATATCCAATCAAGTCAAATTGTGAAGTTCTAGGGTACTATATTCCTACATTAATAGTTCCCTTTAAATATTTAATAATTCTTTTAACCAATGATAAATGAGACTCTTTCGCACAAGTTTGGTATCGGGCGCACATACTAATGGCAAATAAAATGTTGGGTCGGCTTGTCGTTAGATAAAGTAAACTTCCTATCATGCTTCTATACAATTTTAAGTCAACAGATTTTAATTTCCATTTTCGTCACTATCAAGATTTATGTTACTTGTCATAGGTGTTTTAATTTCTTTGGAGTTTTCCATACCAAATTTCTTAATAAGATCTTTTGTGTATTTAGTTTGATGTACATAGTGTTGGGGTTGCAAATTTGCAAACATAGTCCCACATTGAAAACACATAGAAAATATCATGGGTTTATAAGAGAAAAGATATCTTCATTGGTGTGAGGCTTTTTGGGTAGAGGCTAAGAGCAAAACCATGAGGGCTTAAGCCAAAAGTGGACAATATCATGCTATTGTGGAGATATCTAAATTCTTTTCGATCCTACAATTGGTATCGAAGCCTAGACTACCAGAAGGTTTAACCGCCAACTGTGCACAAGAGCTATGATCTGATTCAGCCATGTGGGTATAATATTGACCTCGAACAAAGAAAGGGGGACTCCTATGTTCGGATCAAGAGGACCAGACACCAGGCAGGAAGTCCTAGTTGCGGCTAGGCAAGGAAGTCCTAGTAGGTTAGGTGGACCGAGAGGCAGGAAGACATGGGAAGCCTGTGGTCCTTTGTTTGAGGTTGCAAACATAGTCCCACATTGAAAACATATGGCAAAGATCATGAGTTTATAAGAGAAAAGATATCTCCATTGGCATGAGGCCTTTTGGGTAGAGCCCAAGAGCAAAACCATGAGGGCTTAGACCCAAAGTAGACAATATCATGCAATTGTGGAGATATCTAAATTCTTTTCAATCCTACACATAGTTACCATCTTTAGTCTGTATAATTTGAAGATGTCTGAATTAAAGGTTTTAATAAAAAGTGTAGGATCAATTTGTCCTTCTTTAAACCCTTTAGATTTTAAAAAACTAGACAGTTTGTAAAATACCAAAAAATAATGAATATTGATAAGAGAATTTTTCAAAATTTTTAGAAATTTTTCTGGAATTTTTTGGAGCTCGTATTGACGAGTTTACGGGGATAATATTGGGCCCCGGAAAAGCCTGTTTAGGCTACCCATTTAAGCGAGGAAATGTTTATATTTATATTTCTTTTCTTTTGTTTTTGTTTTCTCTTTTTCTTTTAGTTTTCTCTCGCGCTGAGCTTTCTGCCCCGCCGCGACCCGAGCCCTAACCACCTCGCGCTGACGCCTTCCCTCTTCTTCTCTTCCTCTACTGGCACAAACCACACACGGAGCTTCTCATCGCCGGCCGACGAGAGCCAACCGAGGGTCTCTGTTCCTCTCATCTGGTCGACTCCTAGCTTCTACCCTAGCGCCGACCACTGCCTTGAGCCCTAGATCTGTCTCGACCGTGGAGATCAGGACGCGCCGCAGCCCTCTCGCATCGCTCCGGTCGCTACAGTTGGCGTCGACTCCTGCCGCCCTTCCGAGCCCCTTCCTTCGATCACCGAGTAGAGCCCCTTCCTCTCCTCTTCTGAGCACCGATTAGCCGGCCGAATTCCTCTGCCCTAGATCTGTTCCGCGTGGTCTTCACTGTGCCCTGCCAATGCTGCCATCTCTCGACCCAAACAACGCCGGCCTCCTCCACGCTGTGCTCTAGTTCCAGATGCCGAGTCTTTTCTTCCACTGATCTGGAATAGAGGTAGGGATCTCAGTTACAATTTCTATTGTGGAGGGATTAATACTGACTTAGTTTTGGTTTATATTGCAAATTGGGGTTTTTAGTTTACTGAGGCGGATCTTGTTTCAGTTGAGGGTCTTTAAAGGAGGAGGTTGACTTAGTCCAAGTTGTTGGCATTTGGTAAGTTTTGGATAGATAATGTTGCTGCTGGATTGTGGTTATAAATAAACTTTATGGTTGCTTCCTTGATCTTCTTTTGTCAAGGCAATGCGGAGGTTTCCAACACAAAAGTAGTGGTGTTCTTCGGAGGATTCCCAACAGATACGATCCCTAGCTATGGATTAACAGGAGCGGTTGAGAAGTAAGGTAAGGTGTAGGGGCATTTGATACATGCTACTGATCATAGTGAATTTGGATTATTTGATTAGTTGATATATGTGTTGAATTAGGGCTAAATTGGGTAAATTGCTATGATTGATTATGCTTAGGGCAAGTCCTAATTCGAATGTATTAGTTAGAATCGATTGAGGAGTTAGATGATCCAATTAGGGTTTATAATTGGATCTGGATTTATGTTAGCTTCTCGAGGATTTGATTTGGTTAATTAATTTATACGTAATTAGCTAAATCTATATATATATCATGTTGTTACAGGACTCTGATTCGAAACGGACATCTCGACATCGGAATTGGTTCGATTCGATCTACATTGGAGGCGGGTACCTCTTGACTTATCTTTTATGATATTGTCAATTGGATATGCATAGTATTTTATAGCTATAAGCAATGATCATGTTTGCCTTTGGTATGTCACGGTTTGATACCCATAGCATGTTCTGTTTTGTCGCTTGTTATATATCCATGTTTATACCTCTTGATTATTGTCATGAGTACCTTAGTTCCTAGAGTAAGTGACATACCATACTTTACTGAGTTTAGGACTAGTTTCTGGATTTTTATTATCTGGCATGTGTACCTATATTTTTATATCATATCTGATCTGTGTACCTAGACCCTTTTTCTTTGATCCATGTATATTGATGGTACATATTTTATGGATGTGGATATGTTCAGAATCTAGGGTTTTGATTCCTTATCTGACCTGTGTACCTAGACCATTGTTTAGATCAATTTATTCTATGGTACACATTTTATATATATGGATTGGTATAGGATATTGTCATGCTTAGTGTCATGCACCATTCGCATGATTGCATGCTGTGCGATTGTCGGCTCCATTATTGTTGAGCACATCGCCAGTTACATGTATCTGCATACACGACCACTCATGGGTTAGTGGTATATTCAGGCAGGGTGTGTTGCAGCAAGTGCTCTGTCAAGGGCTCCATTGGTCCACTCATGGGTTAGTGTGATGCAGCGTTGTAGCAGGACAGGGATCCCTCCCCGTCATCGTGTACCGGGAGATGAGAGCATTGAGCTCCCCCATTTATGATTTGGGGTAGGAGGATAGGTGTACTCCGACAGCATCCCGTCCACTCGGTCACTCATCAGGAGTAGTGATTGCAAAGTGTACGGTTGTCACAACCCTACCCACTCGGTCTCACCATCATGTGTGAGACGGCTGACTGGAGAGTAGGGGAGACCAGTGTTAGGATCTTAGATGGCTAGTGGGGGGGGGTGAATAGGCCCTTAAAAAAAACTTTAACAAAGATGTCTACAAAAACTTGTTAGCACAGCGGAAATAGGAAACTAAAACGAAAGGAAACAAACACACTAACACACAGATTTACGAGGTTCGGGGATAACTTGCCCCTACTCCTCGGCGTGTCCGTAAGGTGGACGACTCCTTGATCTTCGGTAGATCGCACCCCGGTAAAATTCCGGCTAGATATCCTCCTTCTCGGTGGAGTAACCTCTCCACAAAGTCTCAAGAAAAATATATGTTAAAGCACGAGACTTACAGAGCTCGGTGGCAAAGAAGAATGAACGAATGTTTACAACCACGCGAGGATCAGTGGAAACAGGAACTCACAGATCGCAGTTTCTCACCCGAGAGCTCAAGAACAACGCACACCTCAACGATCAACAGTTTCTATCACTTTCTCTTACTTGCTTGTTCTTCCTTTTCTCTCGTTGTTTACTGCTTCTTAAACCCCTGTTCTCCGCTGTCACGGATCGTGGTGAATCTGCACAAAATCATCGCTGCAGCCAATCCTCTTCCTGGTCCTCTAAACTCACACCAATGAAATCACAACCTTCACTGGTGTCTTCTGAGCTCGAATCAATCACCAAGAGTCAAGCGGATCGCAGCCAGATCTCACCAGTAGCCGTTGTTGCCTCAAATGCACCATGCGCCGTGAATCACAGCAGAAAGTTCATTTGTCGTATTCCTCTTATGAACTCAATTTGAAATTATGCTTGGAATGGTACCTGTAATCCTGCAAACTCAAAAGCTAACAGCAGAGAGGGTTATATCACATAAATAAGGCAAAACAAATGCAGTGGAGGAATCGCAGAAACAACGAACAAAACAGCTTATGTGTGGATCGGTCACCAGACCGATCCATGGACCGATCAGGACATATCCTGATCGGTCCAGATACCTGATCGGCCGTGGAGACCGATCAGGCAACTGGATCGGTCTCCATGACCGATCCTTCCTCTCTCTTCGCAGAGCATCTTCCGATCGGTCTGCGATCGATCAGATTACACTCGCAGTGCTCGAGCTCGATCGGTCTACGCATCGATCAAATTGCACTCGCAGCATCGAGTGTTTCCCGATCGGTCACAAGACCGATCCATGGAAACTCGTTTTACTTCATCGATCGGCCCATGCACGATCCACCGCCTTATGTATCATCGATCGGTGCACCGATCCAATGTACCATGGAATCATTCTGACCTAATTCGTTCCACAGAACGAGCTCCCGAGCCCTCTCTGACCTAGTCCGGAGAACGAGCTACCGTGCCCTCTCCGACTTCGTCAGGTCCAGAGAACGAGCTACCGAGCCCTCTCTGACCTAGTCCGGAGAACGAGCTACCGAGCCCTCTCCGACTTCGTCAGGTCCAGAGAACGAGCTACCGAGCCCTCTCTGACTTCGCATGCCAAGCTTCCTTCTTGGACTTTTCAACACCAGATGTCCGATCACCCTTGATCCATCTGGATTTTCCCTTGCCTGGCTTCACTCACCAGGACTTGCACCTAGCTTCACTCACTAGGGTTTTCACCTGGCTTCACTCACCAGGATTTCCAATCTGCCTGGCTTCACTCACCAGGACTTTCAATCTACCTGGCTTCACTCACTAGGACTTTCCAACTGCCTAACATCCCAGTTAGGACTTCCTCAATCAGGTCAACCAAGTCAACCTAGATTAGTAATTAATCTGAGTTAAATATCTGATACAAACTTAAATCAGTGTCAACAGCAAAACAACATCCAGGTCAGACTGTATCAACAATCTCCCCCTTTTTGTTGTTTGACAACACGATTTAAGTTTAGATCAGAAATGCTCATATACCCATAATTTTTAGGGAAATCAGGATCCTCCCCCTAAGACGGATATACCTTAGTTATCTTCTCCCCCTTTTTCATATTGACTCGATGAAGTCAATTCATCACTTAACTTAACTTAGTCGAATAGGTGCGAATTAGGTAAGAGGATTCAAAAAGACTCAAAGTCATCCTCTCCCCTAAAATCAACCTTTCATTCATTTCTAAACTTAGTTATCTTCTCCCCCTTTGTCAAACACCGAAAAGGTGCGAATGGGGTGATAAGACTCAAAAGACTCCCCCTTAACCCATACTGTCTTGCACCTAGAGTTCCCTCTAAGTGTATAATATGACAGTAAGAAAGAGATAATATACAATCAAGTCAGGGCATGGGAACAACATATTAATATGAACTGAAGCATAAGGAAAAACGAGAAATGGACAAATGAATAGCAAAAATATATGAGTAGCATAAGTATCCAGGTCAGACAAAGATATCCAACAAATATCATCCAACATACAGACAGGCAAAATAACACATAGAATGTATCAATCAATTTCCTCAACACGAGGAACATCATCATCCTCCGCGGGAGGCTCGTAACCCTGAGGCGGCATGCTGGAGCTCGAAGGTGGATGGCCCGAGAAATGCTGCGGAGGTGGGTAGTTGGCCATCCAGCCCAGAAGTAGCTGCTGCGTCACCAGCTGCTGACTGCGCAAGTCATCGTAGCGTTGGTCGATCCGAACACGCAGTCCCCAGCTCGGCGATCTGCCAGCGCAGATCAGGATCAGCCTCTCCATCGTCAGCAGCAGGAGGAGCAGCAACAGGAGCAACCTGTCGTGGAGGTCCCCGTGGTAACTCACCTAGAGCTCTCCCATCCTTCCACCGAACATCCCCATTTTGTCCTATGATTCCAGACTTGGAAAATGCCCGCTTCCCAAGTCTGCAATCCTGTCTGACCATCTTGACTATTCTACCCTTAGAGACATCAATCTGAAGGGTCTCGAGCCAATCTGTAATTATATGCCCATAAGGCATATAAACAGTGGAGCTGCTAGGCTGAGAATAAGAGATGATCGAAGAGTAGATACTCGACATGATATCAAAGTCGAGACGCCGACGCAAACCATAAAGCATAAGACAATGATATGGTCGGATCTCAGATAATGGTTTAGATGTGATAGGTAGAAGGCAGTTCGTTACAATCTTAAAAAGAATATAGTCTTGAGGAGATAATCTCAAGGCTGCAAAAGTAGGGAAGTCAACATCTAGCTCATCTAGTCCATCCGGTCTATGGTGTCCAAAGAAATACTCATAGATGGAATCAGGTGAGACATCAAGTGGAGGAGGTAATGACTCTGGTAAATCAGGATAGATGGGAAAAAGATCTCCTGAACACATCCGACAACCTAGATACCCAAAGAATTCTCTGATGGAGAAATCGATAGTTCTTTTAGCGACTCGGGTTTTATAAACACCATCACTGTTCTGATGAAGATTATTATAGAACTCAGAAACTAGGTCAAGGTTGATGTCCCTTTCTAAGTAGACTACCGAGTCAAGTTTATAATAGGCTAGGGTTTCGGATACAGAGGGACAAAATTCATCCATGTACTTTCGATCCACAGATCGACATGGAAGCAGCTTGAATGTCCTCTGTTGAAATGCTTGCTCAAACTGGCGGTTCGGGAATCTTGAAGAAGAAGAAGGTTGAGGTCGGGAGGGTGCCTGGGACTTGGATTTCTCAGGTGACTTAGATTTAGAGGTCCCTTCACCCACTACTTTCTTTCTAAGGGTTATCAAAGTGGTAAAATGGGGCAATGAGTGAGCACCGGAGCCACCAGCACCAAAAAAACATATATGGTGAGAAATGAAACCGAACTGCCAAAGTTTTAGAGAGGTAGAGAGTTACCTTGGTGCCATTGAACTTTTGGCTAGAGTTTCAGAGTGTTAGAGCTTCAGCTAGGGTTCGGCTAGAGGTCCGCGTGCAACGAGAAGAGAAAGAGTGAGGTGAGGGAAGGAGTCGGCTAGGGTTCTGCGTGAAAGAGGAAAAGAAGAGATCGGGAAGTTTTAATGGTTTACTGATGGGTATACAGTTGATGAAATGATCGGACGGCTGTCCGATCAGGAGAAATCCTGACCGATCAGGGAACGTCCTGATCGGTCAGGGATAGTCCTGATCGGTCGTGGAGACCGATCAGGGAAGCTCCTGATTGGTCCCCGGACCGATCAGAGGTGGATCAGTGTGCCAAGCCTCCTGATCGGTCGTGGAGACCGATCAGGGAAGCTCCTGATCGGTCCCCGGACCGATTAGAAGTCGATCAGTAACTACTGATATGTGCCAGAACCACTGATCGGTCTGCAGACCGATCAGATATCGAAGAACTCTCCTGATCGGTCGTAGAGACCGATCAGATATCATCCTGATCGGTCCCTGGACCGATCAGTGTCTGATAATCAGTGACTTTAGTCTCTGAAATTCGTATCGACAGCTCTGAAACTTGGTTCAACAACTTCCAAGTTCAGAACCTAGGACCTGAAGAGCCCACAGATTATATTCAGTGATACCAATGAATATTTCCTAATGATGAGCTCTAATGATTTTGAATTATCAAGGGCTCGAAAGTTTCAGACACTTCATAACAAATGTGTTGAATCTTAAAGTTTCAAGAGAGAAGTTTGTGTTAGTTGTTTGCTGAAACTATGATTTATAGTGAACCAAGGTAATAAATCTGACTCAGGCTATCGATTCACCATATATCCTTCCTATGAGTAGCTACAAGTTTATCAAAATATGTCACATTTCTTCACCAACTTGTCCTATTTTCAAACAAAATCAGGAAGGTATCAATCAAGGGTATCAATCAACACATCAACCAGGTTAAATGATTTCTAGACACAGATCCAACCAAGATTCCTTGGTTGGAATATATGAGTAAGATCTAGGAGCCAAATACACATGAATTATGTAATGGCCTTCCCCATACTCAATTTATGTCTCTTCAACCTAATTATTCAAGGGATGCATGATACATTTTGAATAATTTGGTTGATCCTAGCATCTCACCCCATTTCTAGCAAACAAAAATATTTTGTTAAACCTTATAGTTTGTGTGAGATGTCCCCAAGTTGCCCAAATTAATTTTCCAATTTCTCTTATCATTTTAATGGTCCTTATTGATCATGATGTGGTCAAAATGACTTATTGAGCCAAACACATTCCCAATTCCCTCCTCAAATGACTAAATTCATTTTCCGGAAGGGGTTTGGTGAAAATATCGGCTAAGTTTGACTTTGACTCAACATATGTGAGTGCAATGTCTCCCCTAGCTACGTGATCTCTAATGAAGTGATGACGCACTTCAATGTGTTTGGTCCTAGAATGATGGACTGGATTTTTCGTTAGGTTTATAGTGCTAATGTTGTCACACAACACTTGCACTCCTTTATATGAAAGTCCATAATCTTCTAGAGTGTGAATCATCCACAACAATTGTGACACACTCTCTCCCATGGCAATGTATTCAGCCTCGATCGTGGAGAGAGCAACACAATGTTGCTTCCGACTTGACCAACTAATCAACGATGAACCTAAAAATTGGCAACCCCCACTTGTGCTTTTCCGATCCAATTTGCATCAAGCATAATCGGAATCGGTATAGCATATCAAATCAAAAGACTCCGTACGAGGGTACCACAGTCCTACTATAATTGTGCCCTTGAGATATCTTAGAATTCTCTTAACTGCAGTTAAATGAGATTCCTTGGCACAAACTTGATATCAGCACACATGCCCACAGCAAAAAGTATGTCCGATCGACTAGCTGTGAGATATAGAAGACTACCGATCATGCTTCTATATTGCGTTAGATCAACTGGTTTCCCACTCTCATCATTGTCAAGACGAGTGTTTGTCGCCATTGGAGTGGATACTTCCTTAGAGTCACTCATGTTGAATTTTTTGAGCATCTCTTGAGTGTATTTCGTCTGATGGACATAAATTCCATCTCGAGTTTGTTTGATTTCAAGTCCAAGGAAGAATGTCAATTCTCCTACTAGACTCATCTCAAACTCACTTTCCATGTGAGAAATAAATTCATTCAAATAGCCCTTGTTATTTGAGCCACAAATTATGTCATCGACATACACTTGGGCTACAAAAATGTTTTCACCATCTCTACGCAGAAATAGTGTTGGGTCTATTTGGCCTCTTACAAAACCCTTTTCTAGTAAATATGTTGACAACCTTTCGTACCAAGCTCGTGGTGCTTGTTTAAGCCCATAAAGTGCTTTCTTGAGCTTGTACACGTGGTTTGGAGCTTCGGTATTCACAAACCCCGGTGGTTGTTCAACATAGACTTCTTCTTTAATAAAGCCATTTAAGAAGGCAGATTTAACATCCATTTGATAGAGCTTGAAACCTCTATGTGCAGCAAAAGCTAGCATCAAACGAATGGACTCTAATCGGGCCACGGGAGCATAAGTCTCATCATAATCGAGACCTTCGACTTGACTATAGCCCTTGGCTACAAGTCTTGCCTTGTTTCTTACAACTTCTCCCTTTTGATTTAACTTATTTTTGAAGACCCATTTAGTTCCAATAATGGTGGTCTTCTTAGGTCTCGGAACTAAGTCCCATACTTGGCTCCTTTCAAATTGACCTAATTCGTCTTGCATAGCTATGATCCAATCAGGATCGTGCAATGCTTCATCAACTAGTCTTGGTTCAATCTCTGAGATTAAGGCAACCTCATTGGACTCATTTCTAAAGAATGATCTAGTCCTAACCCCTTGTTGGATGTCTCCCACAATCTGGTCTTGGGGATGACTAGAGGCTAACCTAGACTGCCTTGGTGTTGGCGGTGCCTCATGAGTGGTCTCACTCGGCACAGGCAAGGACTCAGTATCAGGCAACGAGTCTTCCTGAGTTCTTTGTTGCCCTTGCTCATCATCATCAGAGTCAATTTCGACTCTTTCCATGTTTGGATCATTCAAACCTAGCCTTCTAAGTTCGAATTGAATTTCTTCTACATTCCTTGATTGATTATCAGGGATTTCTTCGAAAGCTACATCTGAGGACTCTTCAATCAATTTAGTCCTCTCATTGTAGACTCGATAGGCTTTGCTGGTAAGAGAGTACCCGACCAGTATCCCTTGATCAGCCTTAGCCGTGAACTTCCCAAGATGATCCTTGGTGTTCAAGATAAACACCTTACAACCAAACACCCTAAGATGTTTAATTGTAGGTGGTTTCCCAAACCAAAGTTCATGGGGAGTCTTTCCTAAAAACCTATGTATTAAAACTCGATTTTGCACATAGCAAGCTGTATTCACAGCTTCAGCCCATAAGTAGCTCGGTAGTGAGTACTCATTGAGCATGCTTCGTGCAGCCTCTTGTAGGACTCGGTTCTTTCTCTCCACAACCCCATTTTGTTGTGGGGTCCTTGGAGTAGAGAACTCATGCCTATATCCCTTTTCTTGACAAAACTCTAAAAACCTATGATTTTGAAATTCCCCACCATGATCACTTCTAATGGTTTTAATTGTTGTCGATTTTTCATTTTCAGTTCTTCTACAAAAAGAAATAAAAATATCTATAGTTTGGTCCTTATGTTTCAAGAAGAAAGTCCATGTGTATCTAGTAAAATCATCAACGATTACCAAGCAATATCTACTTCCATTCAATGATATTACACTACTGCAATCAAATAGGTCCATGTGCAATAAATCTAAAGCAGTAGATGTACTTACAGTGCTTTTACCTTTATGAACAACTTTTGTTTGCTTACCCTTTTGACATGCATCACATAGTTTGGTCTTGTGGTACTTGATGCTGGGTAAGTCTCGCACTAATCCTTGGTTGGCCAACTTCCGGATGTTTTTCATGTTTACATGTGCCAACCTTCTATGCCATAGCCAAGACTCTTCTTCTTTTGACATGAAACACTTAATCAAAGCATTAGTAGCACTTTTAAACGATACCTGATAAATATTATCAACCCTTGTGCCTACTAGTACCGTGTCAAGTGTGTCAATGTGTTTAACCAAACATTGACTTGAATGAAATTCAATTGTGTAACCCGTATCACACAATTGACTGACACTTAGGAGATTAAAAGTCATCCCCTTGACTAGAAGGACATTCTTGATATGGAGACATTCGGATATATGAATGTCTCCAACTCCTACAACCTTAAGGCTACCATTATTACCAAAAGATACATTACCTCTACTTTCGTTTTGAATGGTTGTAAACAGTGATTTGTCCCCGGTCATGTGCTTGGAGCATCCACTATCAACAAACCAAGTTGATAGATGCTCCCCCTCGACCAATGCCTACAAGACACGGAAGATAGAGGTTTTAGGTATCCAAATCTTGGGACCTAACGCTTCTACAACGAAAGACCTAGGAACTCATGCCTTGGTCATACCTTTCCTAGTTCCATGAGCCCTAGAAACATGTGATCTACTATTTTGAGTTCTAGACATTAGAGAAATGAAACTCGACTCCTTGGGTTGATACCCTAGCCCGGCCTTGTTGTAGACTGCCCTTTGGGCATTTAGAATCATGTCTAGAGTCTTAGAGCTAGTTGAGAACTTCTCAAGCATTTTCTTGAGTTTCTCAACCTCACCCTTTAAAGCCTTGTTCTCATCCTCAAGGACTTCTAGATGTAGGTCATCGACCTCATCTTCCCTAAGGGTCCTTAAGGTTTTTACTTCTTCTTTTAACAATTTATTTTTTGTTTTTGACTTTTTAAGCAATGTAGATAAGTGAGTGATAGTCTTATAACACTTTTCTATATGAAAAGAGGTTACCTCTTCATCATCCGACGATGATGAAGCCGCGGTTGAAGCGTCGCTCGAATCTCCCTCACTTCCGGAGTCTGAAACCTCCCTTGCCATGAGTGCTAATTGTCGTGTGCTCTTTTCCATCTTCTCTTCTTCCTCCGATGAGCTTGATGAGGACTCATCCCAAGTGGCCTTGAGAGCCTTCTTCTTCTTGACTCTTTCCTCCTTCTTTTTGGCTCGTTCCTCCTTCCTCTTTAATTTCGGACACTCGCTCCAAATGTGTCTTTTCTTGCTACACTCATAACATATAACATTAGATTTATCAAAATTTTGATCATTAGTTTTACCTTTTCCTTTGTATCTTCGGCTTCTTCTCATAATCCTTCTTACGAAGTTCGCCATCTCACTTGATGATGATCCACTTTCATCATCGGATTCGGAGGAAGAGGTGGATGAGGAAATCTCCTTTTCCTTCTTCTTTTCCTTCTTCCTTCTTCCATATCCTTGCTCTTTGGTCCAAGAATAAAGCAATACCCTTCTCTTTTTGACCTTTGTTAGCAAGCTCATGAAGTTCCATCTCACAGAAAAATTCATCTAGTTTAACAATAGAAAGATCCTTGGATACCTTGTAGGCATCCACCATAGATGACCACAAGGCATTCCTAGGAAAAGATTTAAGAGCGTACCTTACTAGATCGCGATTCTCCACTCATTCGTCCACAGAGTGTAGACCGTTGATGATCTCCTTGAATCTCCCATGAAGTTCATTTACCGTTTCATTGTCCTTCATGGTTAGATTTTGGAGCTGATTCAAGAATAGGTCCCTCTTGGCAATCCGAGAATCTCGAGTTCCCTCTTGGAGCTCGATGAGTTTGTTCCATAGGTCTCTTGCACTCGAGAACGGACCTACCTTGACGAGTTGGTCCTTGGCGATTCCACATTGCAAGGTGACCATAGCCTTGGCATCGGCTTGTGCTTTGCGGAGTTGTTCGGTAGACCACCTTGACGAATCGAGTTCCTTACCTTCTTCATCCTTTGGTGGTGTGAAACCTTCCTTGACTGAGAACCACATGGCAATGTCGGTCTTAAGGTAATACTCCATGCGGCCCTTCCAATATTGAAAATCTGCTCCTTCGAAGTAGGGTGGTCGATTTGTGCTAAATCCTTCCTTCATAGCCATCCTTGTTTGCTCTTTTGGGTGTTAATCCGAATCAAAGAGCCCCTTGCTCTGATACCACTTGTTAGGATCTTAGATGGCTAGAGGGGGGGTGAATAGCCCCTTAAAAAAAACTTTAACAAAGATGTCTACAAAAACTTGTTAGCACAGCGGAAATAGGAAACTAAAACGAAAGGAAACAAACACACTAACACACATATTTACGAGGTTCGGGGATAACTTGCCCCTACTCCTCAGCGTGTCCATAAGGTGGACGACTCCTTGATCTTCGGTAGATCGCACCCCGGTAAAATTCCGGCTAGAGATCCTCCTTCTCGGTGGAGTAACCTCTCCACAAAGTCTCAAGAAAAATATATGTTAAAGCACGAGACTTACAGAGCTCGGTGGCAAAGAAGAATGAACGAATGTTTACAACCACGCGAGGATCAGTGGAAACAGGAACTCACAGATCGTAGTTTCTCACCCGAGAGCTCAAGAACAACGCACACCTCAACGATCAACAGTTTCTATCACTTTCTCTTACTTGCTTGTTCTTCCTTTTCTCTCGTTGTTTACTGCTTCTTAAACCCCTGTTCTCCGCTGTCACGGATCGTGGTGAATCTGCACAAAATCATCGCTGCAACCAATCCTCTTCCTGGTCCTCTGAACTCACACCAATGAAATCACAGCCTTCACTGGTGTCTTCTGAGCTCGAATCAATCACCAAGAGTCAAGCGGATCGCAGCCAGATCTCACCAGTAGCCGTTGTTGCCTCAAATGCACCATGCGCCGCGAATCACAGCAGAAAGTTCATTTGTCGTATTCCTCTTATGAACTCAATTTGAAATTATGCTTGGAATGATACCTGTAATCCTGCAAACTCAAAAGCTAACAGTATAGAGGGTTATATCACATAAATAAGGCAAAACAAATGTAGTGGAGGAATCGCAGAAACAACGAACAAAACAGCTTGTGTGTGGATCGGTCACCAGACCGATCCATGGACCGATCAGGACATATCCTGATCGGTCCACAGATTACCTGATCGGTCGTGGAGACCGATCAGGCCGCAGCTGGATCGGTCTCCATGACCGATCCTTCCCTCTTCTCTTCGCAGTAGCATCTTCTGATCGGTCTACAGACCGATCAGATTACACTCAGTGTGCTACTGAGTGTTTCCTGATCGGTCTACAGACCGATCAGATTACACTCAGTGTGCTACTGAGTGTTTCCTGATCGGTCACCAGACCGATCCATGGAAACTCAGTTTTACAGCTTCACTGGATCGGTCTGCCGACCGATCCACTGTCTTATGTATCACTGGATCGGTCGGCAGACCGATCCAATGTACCATGGAATCATTCTGACCTAATTCGGTCCACAGAATGAGCTCCCGAGCCCTCTCTGACCTAGTCCGGAGAACGAGCTACCGAGCCCTCTCCGACTTCGTCAGGTCCAGAGAACGAGCTACCGAGCCCTCTCTGACCTAGTCCGGAGAACGAGCTACCGAGCCCTCTCCGACTTCGTCAGGTCCAGAGAACGAGCTACCGAGCCCTCTCTGACCTAGTCCGGAGAACGAGCTACCGAGCCCTCTCCGACTTCGTCAGGTCCAGAGAACGAGCTACCGAGCCCTCTCTGACTTCGCATGCCAAGCTTCCTTCTTGGACTTTTCAACACCAGATGCCCGATCACCCTTGATCCATCTGGATTTTCCCTTGCCTGGCTTCACTCACCAGGACTTGCACCTAGCTTCACTCACTAGGGTTTTCACCTGGCTTCACTCACCAAGATTTCCAATCTGCCTGGCTTCACTCACCAGGACTTTCAATCTGCCTGGCTTCACTCACCAGGACTTTCCAACTGCCTAACATCCCAGTTAGGACTTCCTCAATCAGGTCAACCAAGTCAACCTAGATTAGTAATTAATCTGAGTTAAATATCTGATACAAACTTAAATCAGTGTCAACAGCAAAACAACATCCAGGTCAGATTGTATCAACAACCAGGACATGTCATTGACATCATACGCATTGATGCATTTATTGCTTGTGCTTGCTGCATTTATTTGCTGCATTTGGTTGGATGCATATGTTTGACATGCATACAGGATATATGACACTCTCGGTTTGACGACCCTTTTGTCTGGATAGGAGTTCCTGGTGAGTACAGCTTCCTCAGTTACCTTCCAGTTTTGTATTTTTTTCCTATATATGATTAGGAAACTGTATTCCATGTTTATTGCTGTTAGATATATCTTACTAGGCATGTCCATTGGTATTCGCTGAGTTGTTGAACTCACCCCGTTGACACTATATTTTTCAAGTACCAGATTGTTATGGTCACTTGGGAGTATCCTGGCTGCCGGTTCCCACGTTACATCAGAAGACTATAGTTTTCGTTAAGTTTTATTTGTTTTATGTATCAGTGTGTTTAGCTCTGTACTCCGGTTTTGCTTCTGGAGCGTTGATGTTGTTATGTGGCATTTTGTACTGGTTGTTGGTTGTGTAAGCCTAGCCGGCTAGCAGTTTTGTGTTTTGGTTTGTATTTGGTTTCTATTATTTTCTGTTGTGTTTTGGTTTTGGTACAGCCGAGTGGGCTGCTTTACTTATAACTGCGTGGTTGTGTGTATATTCCAGCCGCCTGTGGCTGATGTATATTATGTCTGTAGAAATGCTTCAGATTGTCACCCGTACAGGGGAGGTGCTGTCGAAATGTCTTCGGACAGAGACTCCCCCGGGGCATGACAATTTAGTGGTATCAGAGCAGGTATACGATACTTGCTATGTGTTCTGGATTTTCGAGATTTATCTGATACCAATTTATTTGGTATTAGAGCACGGTTTACGAGTTTTATATTCCGTGTTTTAGATTTCGTGTTTTAGTTTTCTCGATGTGACTTTTCGGATTTTGGGACCTGGCAGCAACAGGACATCTCCAAGCTATAGGAGGTATGTTGGTATATGTTATCCTACCTTTCTGTTAGTATATGCACGATTGACTATTACAGTTTATGATATATATTATCATTCTTTATTAGTACTTGTCTAGCTGGTATAGCATATATTTTATGTATTAGGTAAACCACTGATCAAGGTCGACCCTAATAGAGATCAAGGATTACGGTCTCAGGAGACTTTTTATATCATAACACCAGTAGTTTTAGCTTATATTACTACTAGTTGGTTAAGAGATGGAGGCACATACCAGTCTCTGTTGTTATTGGCTAGGTGCTAGGTAATAACTAGTAAGTACATATTTTTATTGACTCAGCTAGTAGAGTACTGATATACTTTAGTTAGTTTCCTCAGTAAATGATTGATTTACTCTGGTTAGATTGGTCAATAGAAGATTGATTTACGCTTGTCGACTTGGGTAGTCGTGGATTGATATACCTTAGTTGCTTGTGGAGGATTAAGGTATTCTTGATTAGTTAGTAGATGACTGATTTAGTTTTGTTGGTTCGATCAGTAGGGGATTGTCATACTCTATTTATAGAGGTTCAAATTTTTGGGTTATTTGTGCTTAGTTTGGTATCTAGAGCACATTTGAGTACATGTTTTGTACTGACATGGAAAAGACTGAATTGACCGTATACCATTGTCAATTTTGGTCAGTCTATAGAGGATCGATGTATCCTATTCCATGTGGACTTTAATTTTTGACTGTATGTACCTAGTTGGATAACTTAGAAAGTGACCCTGCCATTTCAGAATGCAAGGTTGATTGGATTAAATATGCTGATATGCATATTTATGTGGTGGGTACATATAATTGTTATGTGTTGTAGGAGTGTTATGATGGACGGTCTAATTGCATGTAGTGGGTGTATACTTTTCTAGTTATGATTGTTATGGGTTTCTAGTAGATTATACCCGAGTAGTCTGATTGGTTTATTGGAGGTATTTTGTCGATTAAATCTATGTTATGAAATGTGCACATGTGTTTGAGTGTTTTATTGGAAGTATCTTATTGATTTAATCCGAGTTGTGATATGTGCAGATGTGTTCATTGTAATATTTGAGGTATCTTGTTCATTATATTTGTTCTGTGTGTACACTCGTATCGATTATGATTTGTTGGAAGTATTACGTTGATTATACTCTTGACATAGGTGTATATTATGTCATGTGAGTGTTGTTTGAGGTGTATTGTCGATTATACCTATATTAATATGTGCACACTGGTTCGGTATGCATTGTTGGAGGTATCACGATGGTTTATACCTTTGTTGTGAGTATGTTTGGTGTGTACTAATTGGAGGATTATGTCGATCATACATATGTTATGTGTGCACGTGTGCCAGGTGTATGGTTGGTAGCATCATGATGATTCTACCTATGTTGAATGTAGAATGTTGAGTGTCTACATTATGTTATTGGCTGTATTATCCTGTCAACTAATTCTCCTATTAGTGGATGATCGATCCACTAGGATGATGATAGAGTTGACTATGGATTTGATTTGCTTACTGGGTTGTTATACCCTAGGCTACCCACAGTGATATGTGGTAGAGAGATCTCGTATAGTCTCTAGCTAGATAGTTAGGTGCCTTGGGCACTTATGTATTGGTTGTGGTGGAGCGTTACTCCCACATATTGCGGATTGCTTGTAGCGGAGCATTGCTCCCATATTTATTGTAGATACATATTTCGGATTATTTGTGGTGGAGCGTTGCTCCCACATATAGAAGATTTCTTGTGGTAGAGCGTTGCTCCCACATATGTGGTATTTCGTGTGATGGAGCGTTGCTCTCACACTGGATGATCTATTCTTTGGTGATTTATATCGTTGGTGATCAGATTTCCTGACTTGTTGTCGGGGATCTTATGGTTGAGGATGTCTGATTTATGGACATTATAAGTTCTTGGTTTTATCATTTAGGCTAATAGTGCCCTAGATGTTATCATGAACTCGATGATTTGGTATTCCTAGGATGTTTGGATTGGTTTCCATTGTCTTTGTTGACGATATGGTGATCTATTTCTGATCCGAGGTGGGTCATGTACACCATCTTCGCATAGTTCTAGAGATGTTTCGACGGAAACGTCTATATGTGAAGATCAGTAGTGCGTATTTTGGTTGTCTTCTGTGAGATGTTTGAGACACACGGGCACCAGTAGGAGTATACCGTGGTTCCATAGGAGATAGAGGTTGTTATCGTTGGGAGTAGTCGTAGTCTATACAGGAGACTCACAACTTCCTTGGTCAGGCTCGATATTATAGACGATTCGTTGAGGGGTTTTCCACGTGTTGCTATGCCACTGACACGCCTGACCGGGAAAGGCGTGAAGTTCACATGGTTCAAGGACTACGGGACCAGCTTCCAGGAGCTGAAGTGGAGATTAGTGTCGGCTCCAGTTTTGATTTTACCTTCTGGAGAGGATGGATTCGTACTTTACACCGACGCATCTCTTCAGGGTTTGGGCGCTGTTCTGAAGCAGCACGATAGAGTGGTTTCCTATGCTTCTCGACAGTTGAAGGAGCATGAGAAGAACTAACCAGTACATGACTTGTAGCTGGCCGCCATTATTTTTGCCTTGAAGATTTAGCAGCATTACCTGTACGGTGTTACATTTGGGATTCTCACTGACCATAATAGTCTCAAATATCTGTTCACTTAGAAAGAAACTTAATCTCCGACTGAGGAGATGGATTAAATTCCTGAAAGATTACGATTTGTACCATTAACTATTACCCGGGGAAAACTAATGTGGTTGCCGATGCACTCAGCAGGAAGTCCAGAGGGACTTTGGCTTGCCACCGAGTTTCAGTTACAGGTTTGGTTCAGGGTTTCTCTGAGTTAGACCTTGAGGAGTAGGGACAGACAGAGCAGGGTATTCTGGTTACCATGGTTGCTCAATTGTCGATCAGGATGAGGATCCGAGAGGCCCATGCTGGTGATCAGCATTTACAGTCCCTTGGCAGCCGGATAGCTTCTGGGTAGCAAACTGAGTTTCCTTGAGATGAAGCGGGTATTATATACTTCCGAGGCAGATTATGTGTACCTCAGTCTCACCCGGTTTTGTCGGAGCTACTTCAGGAGGCTTATTGCTCCATATTTACTATCCACCCAGGCGGGACCCGCATGTATCGAGATTTGAGGCGTTCCTATTGGTGGAACGACATGAAGGAAGACATCGCGGATTTTGTAGCTAGATGTCTTGTCTGTCAGCAGGTGAGGGCTGAGCACCAGAGACCTGCCGACTTACTTCAGCGGATTCCTATTTCCGAGTGGAAATAGGAACACATTACCATGAACTTTGCGGCGATACCTAGGACACGACGAGGCCATGACGCGATTTGGGTAATCGTTGAGCAATTTACCAAATCAGGCACTTCTTAGCGATCCGGAAGACTGATTACCTGGATCGATTGGCAGATCTGTATTGTCGGGAGATCATCAGATTACATAGTGTCCCTTTGACTATTATTTCGGATAGAGATTCTCGTTTCACGTCTCGATTCTGGCAGAGTCTGCAGCAGGCCTTGGGCACTCAGCTCCAGTTTTCCATCCGTAGACAGATGGACAGTCAGAGCGGACCATTCAGACTCTAGAAGACTTGTTGAGGTCAGGTGTATGGGATTTTTAGGGGCAGTTGGGAGGACCATTTGCCATTGGTAGAGTTCGCCTACAACAACGGTTTGCATTCGGCTATCCAAATGTCATTGTTGAAGCGTTGTATGGTAGGCCTTGTCGAACACCCACCCTCTGGGATGAGGTTGGGGAGGCCCAGTTGTTGGGACCTCATAGAACTCAGCATGAGGCAGAGTTGGTCCGTATTATCAGACGGAGAATGTCAGAGGCATAGGACCGCTAGAAGGGTTATGCAGACCGGAGTCGGAGACTCTTAGAGTTCTCTACAGGCGACCATGTATTTCTGCGAGTTTTACCCACGAAAAGGGGTGAAGAGATTTGACTTCAGAGGTAAGCTAGCTCCGCGATACATTGGCCCTTTCCAGATCATGGAGAGGATTAGAGCGGTAGCTTATCGGCTGGCACTATCGCCGTCCTTGACAGGCGTTCACGATGTATTCCACGTAACTATGCTGAGGAGATACATACCTGACTGATACATGTGCTGACAGATATCTCAGTTCCCGTTCAGCCTAACGTCACTTATGAGGAGGTTCCGGTATGGATTCTAGAACAGAAAGAGCGTCAGTTGCGGAACAAGACTATCCGGTTGGTTAAAGTCGGATGACATCATTCTAATGAGGAGGCTACCTGGGAGCTTGAGGATACGATCCGAGCTCGATATCCCCATCTTTTCACTTGAGGTATATGATTTAATTTACCGTTTAGCATTTATACTCTTTGCCTGTTGTTAGTATTTGCTGATGGTAGATAACGAAATTTGGGGACCAAATTTTTTATTAGTGGGGGAGAATGTAAAATACCGAAAAATTGTGAATATTGATAAGAGAATTTTCCAGAATTTTTAGAAATTTTTCTAGAATTTTTCGGAGCTCGTATGAACGAGTTTACGGGGATAATATTGGGCCCCGGAAAAGCCTGTTTAGGCTACCCATTTAAGCGAGGAAATGTTTATATTTATATTTCTTTTCTTTTGTTTTTGTTTTCTCTTTTTCTTTTAGTTTTCTCTCGCGCTGAGCTTTCTGCCCCGCCGCGACCCGAGCCCTAACCTCGCGCCGACGCCTTCCTTCTTCTTCTCTTCCTCTGCCGGCACAAACCACACGCGGAGCTTCTCATCGCCGGTCGACAAGAGCCAACCGAGGGTCTCCGTTCCTCTCCTCTGGCCGACTCCTAGCTTCTACCCTAGCGCCGGCCACTGTCTTGAGCCCTAGATCTGTCTCGACCGTGGAGATCAGGACGCGCCGTAGCCCTCTCGCGTCGCTCCGGTCGCTACAGTTGGCGCCGACTCCTACCGCCCTTCCAAGCCCCTTCCTTCGATCACCGAGCAGAGCCCCTTCCTCTCCTCTTCCGAGCACCGATTAGTCGTCCGAATTCCTCTGCCCTAGATTTGTTCCGCGTTGTCTTCACTGTGCCCTGCCGATGCTGCCATCTCTCGACCCAAACAGCGCCGGCCTCCTCCACGTTGTGCTCTAGTTCCAGATGCCGAGTCTTTTCTTCCACTGATCTGGAACAGAGGTAGGGATCTCAGTTACAATTTCTGTTGTGGAGGGATTAATACTGACTTAGTTTTGGTTTGTATGGCAGATTGGGGTTTTTAGTTTACTGAGGCAGATCTTGTTTCAGTTGAGGGTCTTTTAAGGAGGAGGTTGACTTAGTCCAAGTTGTTGGCATTTGGTAAGTTTTGGATAGATAATGTTGCTGCTGGATTATGGTTATAAATAAACTTTATGGTTGCTTCCTTGATCTTCTTTTGTCAAGGCAATGCGGAGGTTTCCAACACAAAAGTAGTGGTGTTCTTCCGAGGATTCCCAGCAGATACGATCCCTAGCTGTGGATTAACAGGAGCGGTTGAGAAGTAAGGTAAGGTGTAGGGGCATTTGATACATGCTACTGATCATAGTGAATTTGGATTATTTGATTAGTTGATATATGTGTTGAATTAGGGCTAAATTGGGTAAATTACTATGATTGATTATGCTTAGGGCAAGTCCTAATTCGAATGTATTAGTTAGAATCGATTGAGGAGTTAGATGATCCAATTAGAGTTTATGTTAGCTTCTCGAGGATTTGATTTAGTTAATTAATTTATACGTAATTAGCTAAATCTATATATATATCATGTTGTTAAAGGACTGTGATTCGAGACGGACATCTCGACATCGGAATTGGTTCGATTCGATCTACATTGGAGGCGGGTACCTCTTGACTTATCTTTTATGATATTGTCAATTGGATATGCATAGTATTTTATAGCTACAAGCAATGATCATGTTTGCCTTTGGTATGTCACGGTTTGATACCCATAGCATGTTCTGTTTTGTCGCTTGTTATGTATTCATGTTTATACCTCGTGATTATTGCCATGAGTACCTTAGTTCCTAGAGTAAGTGACATACCATACTTTACTGAGTTTAGGACTAGTTTCTGGATTTTTATTATCTGGCATGTGTACCTATATTTTTATATCATATCTGATCTGTGTACCTAGACCCTTTTTCTTTGATCATTTATATTGATGGTACATATTTTATGGAGGTGGATATGTTCAGAATCTAGGGTTTTTGATTCCTTATCTGACCTGTGTACCTAGACCATTGTTTAGATCAATTTATTCTAGGGTACACATTTTATATATATGGATTGGTACAGGATATTGTCATGCTTAGTGTCATGCACCATTCGCATGATTGCATGTTGTGCGATTGTCGGCTCCATTATTGTTAAGCACATCGCCAGTTACATGTATCTGCACACACAACCACTCATGGGTTAGTGGTATATTCAGGCAGGGTGTGTTGCAGCAGGTGCTCTGTCAAGGGCTCCGTTGGTCCACTCATGGGTTAGTGTGACGCAGCGTTGTAGCAGGACAGGGATCCCTCCCCATCATCGTGTACCGGGAGATGAGAGCATTGAGCTCCCCCATTTATGATTTGGGGTAGGAGGATATGTGTACTCCGACAGCATCCCGTCCACTCGGTCACTCATCAGGAGTAGTAATGGCAGAGTGCACGGTTATCACAGCCCTACCCACTCAGTCTCACCATCATGTGTGAGACGGCTGACTGGAGAGTAGGGGTGACCAGGACATGTCATTGGCATCATACGCATTGATGCATTTATTGCTTGTGCTTACTGCATTTATTTGCTGCATTTGGTTGGATGCATATGTTTGACATGCATACAGGATATATGACACTCTCGGTTTGACGACCCTTTTGTCTGGATAGGAGTTCCTGGTGAGTACAGCTTCCTCAGTTACCTTTCAGTTTTGCATTTTTTTCCTATATATAATTAGGAAGCTGTATTCCATGTTTATTGTTGTTAGATATATCTTACTAGGCATGTCCATTGGTATTCGCTGAGTTATTGAACTCACCCCCGTTGACACTATATTTTTCAGGTACCAGATTGTTATGGTCGCTTGGGAGTATCCTGGTTGCCGGTTCCCATGTCACATCAGAAGACTATAGTTTCCGTTAAGTTTTATTTGTTTTATGTATCAGTGTGTTTAGCTCTGTACTCCGGTTTTGCTTCTAGAGCATTGATGTTGTTATGTGGTATTTTGTATTGGTTGTTGGTTGTGTAAGCCTAGCCGGCTAGCAGTTTTGTGTTTTGGTTTGAATTTGGTTTCTATCATTTTCTGTTGTATTTTGGTTTTGGTACAGCCGAGTGAGCTGCTTTACATATAACTCCGTGGTTGTGTGTATATTCCAGCCGCCTGTGGCTGATGTATATTATGTCTATAGAAATGCTTCAGATTGTCATCCGTACAGGGGAGGTGCTGCCGAAATTTCTTCGGACAGAGACTCCCCCGGGGCGTGACACGGTCTTTCATATCAAGTCCTAGGTGCTTGTTTTAGTCCATATAATGCCTTTTTTTTAGCATAAAGACATGTTGGGTTTTCTATATCCTCAAAATCGGGTGGTTGACTCACGTAGACTTCTTCCTTAATATATCCATTTAAAAAAAGTGGATTTAATATTCATTTGGTATAACTTGAAACCTTTAAATGTTGCATAGGCGAGCAGCATTCTAATTGATTCAAGTTTGGCTACCGGGGCATAAGTCTCATCGTAATCTAGTCCTTCGACTTGACTGAACCCCTTGGCTACTAGACGAGCTTTATTCCTTAAGATTTCACCTTGATCGTCTAATTTGTTCCTAAATACCCATTTGGTGTCTATAATTGTCTTACCTTTTGGTGGAGTACTAAATCCCAAACTTGATTCCTTTAGAATTGATTTAACTCTTCTTGTATTGCAATTATCCAGTCAGATTCTGTTAATGCATCACTTATGTGTTTAGGTTCAATTTTAGATATTAATGCTATTTGACTTAGGTTTCTAAAGGCAGATCTTGTTTGAACCCTTAATTCAGGATTTCCTATGATTTGGTTAACTGGATGATTAGGATTAGATTTTACTATTCTTGGATTAGAATTTTCAGATTCTTTAGGTTGTGTTAAGTCTTCTTCTTCTTCTTGATTAACTGGATGATTAGGATTTGAATCATTTTGAGTAATAGAAATATGATCGTTTTCATTAAATGTTACATTGGTGGTTTCCTCAATTTTCAAAGTAGATTTATTGTAAACTCTATAGGCCATACTTGTAGATGAATACCCAAGAAAGATTCCTTGGTTAGTTTTTGAAGTAAATTTGCCTAAGTGATCTTTAAGATTTAAAATGTGAACATTACAACCAAAAACTTTAAGATATTTTATGTTAGGAATTTTGTTAAAATAAATTTCATAAGATGTTTTATTTTGATCTTTATTAATTATAATTCGATTTTGGACATAACAAGCTATATTAACAGCTTCAACCCAAAAATATTTTGGTATTTCATATTCATTTAACATTGTTCGTGCAGCTTCTTGTAAGGTTCTATTCTTACGTTCTACTAAGTCATTTTGTTGTAGAGTTTTAGGGCACGAAAACTCATGGTGATAACCATTTTCTAAACAGAAATTATTAAAGTTTTGATTTTTGAATTCACCTCCATTATCACTTCTTATTTTCTTAATCTTAATCTCTTTTTCGTTTTCTACTTGTTTACAGAAATTTTTAAATATTTCAAAGGTTTCATTTTTATTAGATAAGAATTTAACACAAGTATATTTAGAGTAGTCATCAATGATTACTAAGCAGTAAAGACTTCCATTTAAAGATTTTATTCCATGAGAATCAAATAAATCTAGGTGTACTAGATCAAGTATTCTATTTGTTCTATTTTGATTAGTAAGTTTATGAGTTGATTTAATTTGTTTTCCTTGTTGACAAAAATTACAAAATTTATTTATAGGATTCCCTAACTTCGGTAAACCCCTTACTAAACCATTCTTATTTAATTTTAGTAAATTTCTAAAGTGAGTGTGAGCTAATCTCATATGCCACAACCAAGTTTCATCATCATTTGTTAAAAATCATTTAGGTATCGTTTTAGGTAGATAAATTGAATATATATTTTTATCTCGAAAGCCTTTTAATAATATATTAGTTGAGTCATTGTAACTTATCAAGCATTCAGAAGACAAAAATTTAACCTTAAATCCTGAATCACAGAGTTGACTTATACTAAGCAGATTATAATTAAAATGTTCAACAAGTAAAACTTTTTTAATTGAAATGTTAGACTGTAATTGAATTTCACCTGTACCAATTACCTTTAGCTTGTTATTGTTTCCAAAGGCAACTGACCCTAAGTTTTTGAATTCAATGTCGGTAAATTTGTGTTGATCCCTAGTTATGTGTCTGGAGCAGCCGCTGTCCAAGATCCATTTATCCAGAGCTTTGGATTCCAACAAAACGTAGGATTTAAACCAAAGTTTGGTTAAAGAATGAAATTGAGTGGGTAAGTTTTTGGATTTAAGTTAGTTGAGTTGCATTTATTTTTTTTTTAATGTTTAATGAGTATTTAATTAAGTTTAATAATTTTAATTAAGTTTTAAAAATAATTTCAAATAACTTTTAAAAAGTTTTTAATTAAGTTTTAAAATAATTTTTTTTAATTAAGTTTAAAATAACTATTTAATTAAGTTTTAAAAATAATTTTTTAATTAAGTTTAAAATAATTTTTTAATTATTTTTTAATTAAGTTTAAAATATTTTTTTAATTAATTTTAAAATGATTTTAATTAAGTTTAAAATAATTTTTAATTAAGTTTAAAATAATTTTTTAATTAAGTTTTAAATGATTTTTAATTAAGTTTAAAATAATTTTTTAATTAAGTTTAAAATAATTTGGAATTAAGTTTAAAATAATTTTTAAATTAAGTTTAAAAATATTTTTAATTAAGTTTAAAATAATTTTTTAATTAATTCTAAATAATTTTAATTAAATTTAAAATAATTTTTAATTAATTTTAAAATAATTTTTTAATTAAGTTTAAAATAATTTTTTAATTAAGTTTAAAATAATTTTTTAATTAAGTTTAAAATAATTTTTAATCAAGTTTAAAATAATTTTTTAATTAAGTTTAAAATAATTTTTATTAAGTTTAAAATAATTTTTAATTAAGTTTAAAATAATTTTTTAATTAAGTTTAAAATAATTTTTTAATTAATTAGATTTGAAATTTAATTAGGTTTGAAAAAGATTATTGAACTCATGTTAGATTCAAACTTAGCTTTGAGTTAATCAAGCAGACTTCCTAAAGATAAGCTTTCAGTTCAGTGGTGAGGCTTATGATCTTCTTGTGTATCAACAGTGGACCACTTGCTGAAGACTTTCCAAATTGTTCCCGCTCAAAGAACTTAATACTAAATTTTGGTCCAACTAGCCTATGTTTGACTGGGGTAGCTTCGGTCAGATCCACTAAGTCTAGTGCACCAGGTAGAATTCCATATTCAGCTTAGACATGCCTTCGACAAAGCTTCCTTGATGTATTATCATCCCAATCCATTCCGATGCTATGTCATAGGGTTTGGTAAACCTTTTTCATCTAACCATTCTAAGCAGAAAATAAACCTAATCTTAAGTGTATGAGTTTGGTTAATCAAGTTAGTTGTATTGTTTTTCTACTTGCTCCCCCTGAATCATAGCTTAGATAAGGTCTATCTAAGTAATGAATTTGACTCTTAGGGACTAAGTAGAGGTTTGGTTTAATTGGTTTGATTAAATATTTTGTTTGGACCCATGCTTGGACTTGACTTCTAACTTTTTGACTAATTAAAGACACATATGATTTGTTTGTTTGTTTGTTTGTTTAGGGTTATAGCCAAGTCCTGATTTGTTGTACACGACTCGTTGCGACCCAAGTACCATATTTAGACACTTGGATCCCAATTCGAACCTTTCCAACATTTTCTTGAGTCGCTCGACTTGACCCTTCAAGTTGGAATTCTCTTCCTCAAGTTTTTCAACTTGAGTTAAGGTTCCGACTTGAACTTGGTTAGTCGAATTACTCAAGTTAACTTGTTGCTTAAGGTGGTCTATTCCCTTAAGTAGCAAATTATTTTGTTTTTCAGATTTTGACAATTTTTTAAATAAGCATTTAACTACTTTAAGTAAATTAGACTTGGAATAAATCGTTACCATATTTGGATTTTCGGATCCGCAGCCTTCCTCGAATTCGATGTCGTTCTCGAACTTGTACTCTTCATCAGACTTGGAGTCGGAGTTTTTGTTTCTTGCCATAAATGCAAGACGGCTCGAATGCTTTGTTTGCTCCACGTCGGACTCGTCGAAAGAAGTCTCGTCCCATGTCGCTTGAAGAGCCTTCTTTCATCTAGTCGATCTAGACTTTTCTTCCTTCTGATTTGGCCAATCGATTTTGAAATGTCCCTTTTTGTTACATCCATAACAAATCACTTTTGATTTGTTTTGGGTCTGGTTGAGCAGTGTCTTCTTGACATTTCTTCTGAACTTCTTTTTCGTCAGAAGTCTCCGGACCATGTTGACTAACTCTTCTTTGTTAGTTGAGTCAGAGTCTGACTCACTTTCAGACTCAATCTTGGTTTTTGATTTTGTCTCCTTACTTGGACCTGCATACAAAGCAACTCCTTTCTCGACATGGCTTATGTTAGATTGTTCATGTAATTCCAACTCGCAAAATAATTCATCTAACTTAAGTATTGAAAGGCCCTTAGAAACTTTGTACGCATCTATAATTGATGCCCACAAAGCATTCCTCGGAAAAGCGTTCAGAGCGTACCTTATCGTGTTGTGGTTTTCAAGATTATGCCCAATCAGGTGGAGGTCATTTAGGATGTCCTTTAGTCGAGTGTGTAGTTGTGAGGTCGTCTCTCCGGGAAATATTTTTATATTAAATAAATTATTTAAAAGTAGATCTCGTTTGTTTACCTTGGACTCATCGACCCTTCGTGTAGTTTGACTAGCGAGTCTCACAGTTCTTTGGCATTGTCGTATGGGCCGACTCAGTTCAACTCCTCCATTGTGAGCCCACACTGAATGATGTTGATCGCCTTGTAGTTCAGTTGTGCCTTCTTGATCATTTGGGGATTCCATTCTTCTGGTTCTAATGTTGTTTCGTCTTTCATTGGAAGAGTGTAGCCTTTTAAGATTGTGAACCAAAGCTCGATGTTGGACTTCAAGTAACACTCCATTCTATTCTTCCAATAACTGAAATTCCCTCCTTTGAATAGTGGAGGTCCGACCGTACTGTAACCTTCTTGATACGAGTTCGACATCCTTGTAAGAAAAAAATTAAAAGAGAATATTTCCAAGACTTTTGTCTTGGGATTAGTAGTGCTTGAAAAATAGAAATGAGAAAAAGAATTATTCTACAAGAAAAGAAAACAATTTTAAAGAGTGCTTTGAATATCGGTTAAGAACTTTCAAAGCTAACGAGACTCTGATACCAATTGATAGATCGGATGCGAGCGATAGAGGGGGGGGGGTGAATATCGTGCTCTTTTAAAACTTTTCTTTAAACTTTAAAATCAGAATTGTGCAGCGGAAAATATAAAGAGAGACGAATTCGTTTACTTCGTTCGGAGCCTAGCTCGACTCCTACTCGAAGGCTCGCGGTCCTTAACCGCACCCGATGGGCAATCACTATAACTCTTCTTTCCGAAATCCTTTGGAAAGAAGCAGATCGTACAGATACAAAAATATAAGATAGTGACAACCCTACTATCTTATTTGTATTTAAATGCAATACGAGTAAAGTATACCGACAGTACTAATTGAAGGTTGAAGCGTGGTCGGTACTTCCAGACGGAGTATCTTGCACAGATGATGATGACTTGTAGCACGATCCGTTTGCAGAGAAGAGCTTTTAGATTATCAGTAGTGTTCTAACTGGCCTCAGACTTCGAACCTTCTTTTATAGGTGTACTGGATGTTCGTTCGACCGATCCTCCTGTTCGGTCGACTGAACACGCTCCCCTCCTTTCTGGCTAGAGTCTAATGCTGACTCAATCTCCAGCAATCAATGCTCTTTAAGGGTTCGGTCGACCAACCCTTTTTCAGTCGACCGAACAGCTTCCTTCCCTGTTCGTCGTGATTTGCCGAGATCAACATTTAATGCAACTTTAATGCTGATTGGTTCAGTTGACCGATCAGTGTGCTTTCCTTCTGCTCTGATCATTGTTGTCTGTGCTAAGTCATCTGGGTTCGATCGGCCGATCATAAGGTTTGGTCGATCGATCAATATTTGATCGGACTTGGGCTCTGTTCTGGTTTGGTCTGAATATTGCACTGATTTTGCCTTGTTCGGTCGACCGATACAGTGGTTCGGTCGACCGATCCAGTTGTACCTACAAAACAGTGTTAAGTAAAAATCTCCTGCAAAACAGATGTTAGGACAATAATAATAATGCATGTGTAATATAAAAGACAGTAGAACTATCTCGATCTCAACTTGGAAACCTTCCCGATTTCTTCAGTTGGATCAGCGACCTAAGGTTGTTCCCTACAGGAACCCGACCTCACTGTCACTCCTCCAGTTGTTTACCTCAACCTACCTGCCAAACTTAGATCCTCCAAATCTAGTTTGGACTTTTCACTTAGCTTTGATCGACCCACCAAGACTTTCTCCTTGATCTTCGGTCCTCCAGACCTCTCGATCGTACCGCCAAGGTTTGGGTCCCCTCGACCCACTTGGACTTGCACCTGGGTTCCACGATCTACTAAGATTTCTCATGCCTAGCCTCCAACTAGGTCTTTCTGGTTGAGTAAACAACCTGTACATTCAGTCAACTTGTTAGATCACAACAAGACTTAACTTGAACCTTTGACAACATCAAAATTTAGATTTGATTCTGGTGCAACTTGCACCAACAACAGACTATCCCCTGCAGTGGACAACCGATAGTGTAGTTAAATCAACATCCCTTGCAATTAAATAGGAATGATTCATATGAAGTCTATTAGCAAGATCTGTCTGTCACTAGTGTCCCTCGGTCATACAACATAGGAACACATGCACTACTTAATAAACATAGAGATAAGGATTAAAATTGACTACGACTACCTACTTCCTTGTAGAGAATTATTTCTCCTTTCAAGATGATACCCTAGACATCCGTTAGCGGAATCTGTCTGTCACTAGCGTCCCTTGGTCATACGATCTAGGACATCCCTCTACGGGATCCACAATCAATCCACATCTATATATTTTCACCATTCACACACTTCATCAAACACATAACACAAATAGAACATGGCATAACACATCATTGAATAAGGAAATATCCAAATACATAGTTTATACATCCACAATACATCATATCTACTTCCTACATCCTAGATATAGAGATCTACTCCATAGTAAAGGAAATACAACCAAAGATGAAGAAAGAAGCAAACTACAACTCAATACAAAAAAGTAGAGAGAGGAGAGTGCTTATCCTTGAAGCGTGGCATCCTTGGAGGCGTTCCCTTGCTCCGGAGGTGGATGGATCAACGAAGATGTGGTTTCTAGGGTTCTCCCAATAGGGAGAACCCTTCTCTAAGGAATGGAGGCAAGCCCCAAGCCAAAGATAGATGCAAAGGGGAGAAAACCCCCTTTTATATAGCAGGGTACGAACACCACATGGCTCGTGCCACGGCCGTGTGACCTCCACACGACCTCACCCAACTTCCTCTCGGGTTGAGTCACACGGTCGTGTGGCTCACACGGTTGTGGCCTTCTTCTTCTCTACCAAAGTCACACAGCCGTGTGGATTCACACGGTCGTGTCCTTCTTCGCTTCTGGATTGTTGGCACGACCGTGTGCTGCTTGGTCACGAGAGATTGACACGACCGTGTGGGTCGCACGGCCGGAACAGGATTTACTTCAAGATGGCCACACTGCCCAAAGCTTAATTTCTTCCAAAGTTGCTTCCGTGTATGTTTTTACTCCATTTTCACTCTAATATGTGTCTTGTCAATCAAAATATACAAAGAGTAGATCTCTGAATAGAATATAACGGAAGTATGACATTATAATGAAATAAGGTATAATAAATATAGATTATGCTAATGAAATACAAGTAGATGCGCGTTAAAGTATGCATAAAAGTATATATAATCTACGCACATCAAGAGGGTGAGTTTCATCCATACCCAAGTTTTTGAGTTTTATTCCAAAATCTTGATTCCATTCCCATCAACCAAACACAAGGTTTGGGAATGAATCCATTACCTCATTCCCAAACCCCTAAACCAAACGCTACCTTAAAGTCCCCGGGCCATGGTACCGCGGTAGGACATTCAGTTTGTCATTCAAACATTCGTGGTTCGAACCCTAACTACGGTGTATTTGTAGGAAACTTTTCTCCAAATGGGAGGGGGGCGTAACCAAAGATATTAGGCTTCAGGCTAACTGTCGGATATACTTTTCGATTTATCTTAACAGCCGATAAAAAAATTTCATGAGTTAAGATATAATTGATCATCTAAAGATAGTCAATAAGGTTAATTTAGAGTAGAGAATTAAAGTCCATAGGTTTTAGTTCATTGTGCATAAAATTCTTTTACTTGTCCTTTGAAAATTATAACAACTTGCATGTCATTTGATTTTGTATTTGATACTAACGATTTTTATCTAATATTAATATTGTTATGTTTCAGTGTAATGAAACATATATATCATACCAGTTATATCATTTGATTAATTTTATATATTTGATGATAATCTTCACTATAGATATATATAATTTTATTATTAAATAAATTATATCCTTTAATAAATTATTACTAAATACATTATATAAATCAAATGGTCAATATAAACTCAATTAGTTGATAAAAAAAATAAAACAAGATTAATTATTAAGAGAGTTAAATAAGATTAATAAATTAAAGGTGCAATAGTCTCACATTAGAAAATTCAAGATAAATAAATTAAAAAATTAATGTAATAGAAAAAATGAAATAGTTTTGAAAATTTTAAGTACAAGAGTTAGTTTATTTTGAATCACACTATTAATATTATTAAAATATTATTAAATGAAAGGATTTTATTGGAAACAAAATTAAATCAATTAAAAAAACTATTGTTATTTTTTTAAATATAAGTTAAATCATCAGTTGAATCAATTCATCGATTAAATTTGAATATGACCCATAACTATTTTGGATGAGTCTGATAGATCCAATTATGATTTTGGACCTGGCGCATCGGCAAACCTACGTTTGGGAAAGCCCACAAAAACTCCTCCCGGCTGAGTGACTACTATAACCTGAGGCCCACATGAGTCATGACCAACCTTAATTCCAATCTTTTCTTATCATCATATTAATATGTGACCATTGTTGCCCATGTTAGAGGTTTTGCAAATATTTCAGTGGAACTAGTCATCTCATTCCTCTTATGATGAAAACACATAACATTAGAATAAGTATTGTTCATACGAACTCTATCTTTTGTCAAAGGTGAGCTTGCAAATTTTATTTTATTTCGAGTGAGGAAGCAAGATAAAGGGCCTTAAAACTTTCATCATAAGTTTTATGCTTTGTTTATTTGGAGGAACGGATTGAAAAAACCTAAGCAAAATTTTTCACACGAAAAGCTTTCCTCTATTTATTTCTCAAGGAAGGATGGATTAGTTATCTTTTTCAATGTTTACTGATCATCGAATAATGGACGGTCTGTTACAGAATTTGGAGGCTTTTCGGTGGCTGATTCTCTCTTGTTCGTATAGTTTTTGTACTTAGATTTGAGGATCTTACCTCATCTTTATCCTCTTGCTGATTAATTAGATTCAAAACGAGATAGAAGACATTGTTATTCCGCTCGAAGAAGCAACCAAAAGACAGGTAGATGGAATTAGGACTTCCATTCAGAATGAGGAACTAGAAGATTTGAGGATCTTTCTTCGTCTTTATCCTCGTCGGTTCCTTGCTTTGGAATTGGAGGCGAAGACAAACACGAGCTCAACGAGCAACAGTTGTCGGCCACTGCCGCTGCTTCAGCCCCGTGGCTTGCAAGGCGGTTCGCCTTCCGCCCTTCCACACCTTGGTGCGACGAGAACGAAGACGCCTATCCGTAGGTTTCCGCAGGATTCGTTTCTCTCCCCCTTCTTTCTGTTTTTTTTTCTCTTCCTTCGTTTGGGAGATTTATTTTTCCATAGGGATTACTTTTCCCTCTCGATCCACACACCTCACAATTCCAATCAAAGGCGGATCTAAGGGATGTCCAATGTGAAATTTATGAAAAATTTATAAAAATTTTTTAAAAAAAATTGAATAAATTTTTTGAATCATTATAAGGTAAGGTTTGAGATTTATAGTTAAATATAAAAATGAAGATATAAACTTGTTCTTTTGTCTCAAATTTAATGTAATATACATGAAGTCATACAACTCATGTTATGAATTGGATCATAAGAAAACTTATTTAAAGCTTTAATCATTTAAGATATTTCCATGAACTTGTGTATTATTGATGTGACATATTAGGATCATGAAAAAAAACTCATTCAGAGCTCTAACCATTAGAGATGTCCCAAGTCAGGACTATCTTGTTGCAACAGGTGGCGTGATCATCTAAGTGTCCCTTCACATCTGTCCTAAGATATTTAGAACGGATATAAATCCTGATGGCTAAAGATGAATCCAGAAATAAAAGATAGGCTAGACTAATCTTGAGTTGGCAAAGTCTGTCAAGAGATACAAGTTCACTTCGTGCAAGTACGTTGTCATCTCACTTTTTCCTATATTTCACTTAATTTTAATTTTTTATTGAATATTTTTTCATTATTTATGAAATTATTAAATTAATTTATCAGTAATGATATCTACTTCATACATGTTGAAAATTTGAAGGTCATAGCCAAAGGTTTGGCTGCTGACACGTTGTTAGAGAGAGTGTTACTTATGGTGAAGTAGAGGTAGTTGCTCTGTGAGCGCAACTCGAGATTGTGCTTAAGCATCTCACGCAGGACCTCAATTCATAGATACTTGCCTCTGGCATAGATGCAACTCGTAAGTATATCGACATGGAGGACACGTTGATTCGGTCATGGCAACCTAGCCAAGGGTAGCTATGTCGACGACTACGCATCTAAGGGAGAGGGCCAAGCCACAGAGAGTGTGGTCATGACCGTGAGCGGAGACTTATATGTGAGACAGTGAAAATGAGACATTGTATATCGAAGAGGATAAAAGAAAAAAAATAATATAATAGATTTTTTAAAAAAATTCTTCAATTCATTTTAAATCAATTAAATCTATTTAATCCAATTAAATTTATTTTATCATAACTTAGTCAAATCAAATTCAAATTAATCTAGATTTAGATCAACATATTCTTATCTACGTGTATATCCGATCAATTTTATTTGATCCTAATCTAATTTTAATCCAGCAATTTCATTTCATATTTGATTCGTATTTAACAAAATTTATATAGATAATAACAATAAAAAGAGGTTGGACTTTCGATCTGGATATATTGTCATACACGTGAAGAAAAAGTTGACATGTGAAGGCTTGTGTATGCGATAGTGGGAGTGAGGGCTATCCTGGAGTCTATTTCCTATGGTTGGTTCAAATAGCTTCATATGTTTAGTGAAAGTATATTTCAATCTCATTTTAGAAAGTATTTAAGAACATATTGCATCCTAACACAATAAAAATATGGCACAAGGCATCATAAAATTTAATTAATATTTTTACATCTTATAAACATAGAATAATATTAATTTTTGTTATTTTGAGTAGTAGTTGTACTACACATGGGATATATATGATAATAAGTTTATCCAAAAATGAATAATTAGTTTTAAAGGTTTTGTTTGTTTTTATATATTTGTGATATTATTTCTACCCATCTTCTTTATGGTGTTCTCTTTTATGCCATGCAGAAATGATTTTTTTCCATCAAATAATAATAATTCTTGCTTTGTTTAAAAAAAAGGAAAAATTTGTATCCAGTACCATCATAAATAAAATTTTGTATGTAATTTTTATTGCTAAAATTTTTTATTTCACTTCTTAATTAAATATAATATATATTAATTTATCTAATTATCTTTTATATTTTTAATATAAAAAGTCCAAAAATAAGTATAATTTCTCTTAAATTTAACACATTAAATTAAAACCTAGTATTTTTCTATCAAATTGAGCACTATTTTTTTTTTATATCAATTGGATGAAAAATATAATAGATTACTCAATTAGATGAAAAATATATTAGATTCTCTTTAAATGAAGACTAAATTTAGGAGAAATTATATTAAGTTCGAAAAAAATAATGCTCAATTTGATAGAAAATATATTAAATTCTAATTTAAAATTTTAAATTTAAGAGAAATTATATTTATTTTTATATTTTTTATACTTAAAAAATATGAGAGATAATTAAGTAACGATGTTTATATACGAAGGAGTTAGCAAATAAAATTTTATACGTAGGGAATAGAAATACAAAAAAAAATTTAAGATGGGGACTGTAATTGAAGATATAATTATTCATTGAATTGGCCACATTTTGGATATTGTGTACAAATCAAGCTTATTAGAATAGCAATAGGATCGAGGAACCAGGAAAGAATAAAAAAAAAAAAAAATCTCCAGAGGATCTATAATCCAAGTAGCTCAAACTTCAAGAGTCAATAATGTGTGTTGAAGGCCTTGATGAATCATGCCCTCGACATAGCGGAGAATGCATAGGAGAGTGTATAATATCAAAAAATGACAACACTAATATTTGACAGAGTAATAGTAAGATAGTGCATACCTATTTTATTGACTATATATAGGATGAATATGGAAGAAGTGCCCATTCACTTCTATTGACTCGATTTGAATTTCAATGTTTCATCATTGAGTGAGATATCAATTAAATATTTGATAGTAAATTAATAAATTTATTGATTAGAGTAAGAGTCAAATAAATAAAGACTGATTAAATACTTGACAGTAGACAAGTTTAAGAGGATCATGGTTGATCGGACACTTGACAATTTAAAGTCCAACAAAGAGTTGACATGAGTGAAGTCCAAGTGGGATGAGGTTGATTGGATACTTGGTAATGACGATAGTGTTAGGACCAGTGCGAGCTAGAGAGGGAGATGAATAACTTTGATCGCTTAGATGAGTTAATATTGCATAGTAAAAAACTTGAAGCGAAGCCAACAAAATAAAACACAATGCTTGTTGATGCATTAATCATGCCCAAGAAATATAATTTTGATGTTTTGATAACTCACTTAAGTTGAGGCGGATGAAATGAGATCTCACTTGTATAACTATCACTTGTATAACTAGTGTGTAGGAAAAGTTCGTGCGTATTGGAAGACCAAATGCAAGTTAAGGAAAGTCCAAAAAAAAAGAGGATTAGATTCTTGGCAAAAGGTAGAAATCTGAGCAGATCGTGAGATCAGATACAAGGATAAATGAAAACCCGGGGAAGAGGAAGCTCCAAGCACAAAATTCTAAGGAACAGGAGGTTCATCTAACATCATGTACTTGAGAAACGAGGGTAGAGAAGTTCAGGCGATTTCAATCATTAGGATGGCTAATAATAAAGAAACAATTGACTGATACATATGTATCAATCGACTGATACTCTAAAAAATAGAAGGAAGACTTCTGTTCTAGTTCCGATCTAAATATTAGTTGACTGATGCTTTACATTAATCAACTGATGGCAATCAAGAATCGAACAAAAGTAAATTGATTCAATTGTTTGGTTCGATTGATGACATCAATCTATTGTTAATGGATACCAGTTAACTGATGTCGATCAGGAATCATATAAAAGCAAATTGATTTAACTGATGACATTAGTCGACTATTAATGAATATCAGTCGACTGATATCAATCAGGAATTGAACAAAAGCAAATATATTCACCTATTCAATTTAATTAACATCATCAATTGACTGATGTTTGATATCGGTCGACTAATGTCGTCGATTAGGAACCAAATAAAAGAAAATTGGTTCAACTATGAGATTCGACTATTTACTATTAGTAGATTGATCGGATTCAACAAATGACTTATGTTCAAATAATAGACAAAATCAAATAGATTTCAAAAGTTTAGAGGTCATTCAACAGAATGAATAATTATCGGAGATTATATCAATCGACTGATATGTTTATCATCGACTGATGTCTGGAAGAAGGCCTGTAGTTCTGTTCGAGTCAAGCATTCATATAAAAGAAAAAAAAGGTTCCATTTGAAGGCATCGCTCTCATCTCAAGCTAAAGTTTTATGCTAAGTTTTTGCTGAGAAGTCCTTGAGCTCAACATCCATCCTTGGTGCAAGTATTTGAAGAAGAAGAAGTCAAATCCCTCAAGTAATTCATTGTAACTTCTTCTTGCTTAATTCTTTTTTTTTGTTGTGTGTTGTAATACTATTGTAGAAGGTTTCTTCACCTTCAGATTTAGTTTGAGAAGGAGGAAATAAATAGAGGTGATAAAACGCTAGGTTAGCCTTGGACGTAATCACATCAGGGAGGCGGTGAATCAAGTAAAACAAATTTGTTAGCATTGTGTTATGCTATGTTAGTTTCGCTTCAAGGTTTCATTGCGGAAAATTCAATAAACCAAGAGATTAGAGCTATTCACCTTCCTCTAACTCCCAATGTCTTAACAATATTAACACGCTTGGTTTTACTTGGTTCACAACCTCCCAAGGTGACTATGTTCATGGCCTAATCTTAATGACTACCACCACCAACCTTCTCCTTAGATACCTCACAGAGGTAGAGAAGTCGCTTACAACCTTTCACAATAAATACAAGTAATATAAAGATACAAATACAAATGCAAGCAAAAATAACTTTACAAGAGAAATCTTTACTTTGGGTGCTTTCTTGTTGCTTTAGACTGCTTCTTGATGGTGGAAAATATAGTAGCACTTTGTATTTAAACACTCAAGAACCAGTTGCCTTGATCTTCTTTGAAAACCTCTTTTATAAGGTTGTTGTCAGACTAATTTTCTCTTATCAATCTACCCATCAGTTGATTGTTCCAATGTAAATTCGAACGTTGCTTTAATCTGTCAGCTCAATGTCTCCATCCATCTCAATATGAGTTGACTGTCCATTATCATCAATCGACTGTTATCTAATTAGCGAAATCCCACATCGAGTTTTGAATTCTCTATTCACATGAACAACGACATCAATCGACTGATTATAATCAATAGAGTTTTCTAATTGACTTCTAGCTTCTATTGCTACTATAGTGCCAACAATTGACTAATCAAACCCGTCAAATTGTAGCAAATTATTGCCCATAATTACTATAGAGGATAGTCCACAGTTATTGTAGCAAACCCTAAAAATATCTCAAACTCTAATTTCAGGGTTTATACTCTATCGATCGATCAATATACCTTATCAAGCAACTAATACTCATATTTCAACCTTATTAAGGTTGAATTCGCATATTGTCATTTTGTCTGATATCTGATTGACCTCAACCTATCAAGATTGTCTTGCCCAACATTCGGTCAACCTTGACCTGCCGAGACTTTCCGTTGCCTAACATTCGATTAACCTTGACCTACAGTGACTTCATCGTTGTCTAGTATCTAATTAAATTGACTTGCTAGGATTTCATTGTTGCCTAGCATCTGGTCAATATTGACTTGCCAGGACTTCCTTATTGCCTAGTATCTAGTCAACTTTGACCTGCCAAGACTTCACGTCTCATTCTAACTCCTTATTGGACTTCCAATTATCAATTGTCTGGTCAACTGTGATTCACTTGGACTTTCCTCTTGACAACTAACATATTGATCAAATATCAAAACTTAAACTTGAGTCACATCGAGCTTGGCCAACCTTGACCAGAGGTTGATTGCACCAATAGAAAGTCCTAACAAGCCATGGAGAACCAAATGTAAGCATAAGAAAATGAAGTCCTGATATGCCAAGGATAATTGAATGTTAGACATGCGACTAGAAGTTCTAACAAGTCAAGATTGGTTGGATGTTAGGCAATGATAAGTCTCGCCAAGTCAAGGTTGACCCAATGCTAGACAACAAGAAAGTCCAATCACGTCAATGTTGATCGAATGCTAGGCAACAAGAAGTTTCTACATGTCAAGGTTGATTGGATGTTGGACAAAGAAAGTCCTCATAGGTTAAGGTCAATTAGATGCTAGCTAACGATGAAATTCTAGTGAGTCAGGATTGACTTGTTTAATCACACGAGGAAGTTTATGAGATATGAGGGTCCCTCAACATAAGGGTATTCAAGATATTTAGTGTGAACAATATTTTTTAACATTGGAAATAGTGTTTAGGGTTTAGAGTATTGCTACAATATTTCTACTATAATGTTTAAGGTTTAGGGTTGCTATAATATTTAGGGTTTATATTATAGTATTTAGGGTTTCTACTATAGTATTTTCTACTACAATAATAGTCGATTGATAAGTTTGATCTGACACTATACAGTAAATAGAAAATTTGAAACTTGACTGTTAAATTAGATTGATTCCAAATCAGTCGATTGATGAACAATAATAGTCTACAGTTACATTCTACTGATCCCAAGTCAATTGATTAATGAGCAATAACAATCAACTGATGGTACTATAGCAATAAATAAAATATTTTAAACTCGACTAAAAAGACTCAACTGATTGACATCAGTTGATTGATGACAGTAATAGTCGACTAATGTCATTGCTACAACACACATAAGGTTTATAAGTCGACTGCGGCACTCGACTGTTTGGGCATCGATCGATTGATGAACACTAACAGTTGACTGTTTATAGTCAAACCAAAGTTGGTAAGAGTCATTTTGCAAGTGCAACAGTCAATTTTGTCGGTGCAATTTTCCTAAGTCAAGGTTGACTAGTTTGACTAAGCTTGAGTTGACTCAAGTTTGAGTCTTAATGTTTGAATTTTGATATTTGACAATGTATGTAGATTGTAGTTGCAATTGTCCGATTGGGGAGATTGTTGGTGCAATTATCCAATGGTCTAGGATTTATCAGTTTAATGAGAAGAAGAGTTAAGTAGGTCAACGTTAACTGGATACTTGATTGGGAAGTCTTAATTGGAAGTTAGGCAAGGGCAAGTCCAACGGGAAGGTTGGTAAAAGAAGAAAAATCTAGGTGGGTCAGTATTAACCGAACACTTGGTGTGGAAAGTCCTGATGAGTAAAGTCAGGCAATTGAAAAGTCCTAATGAGTGAAGCTAGGCAGAAGGAAAATCCTGGTGATTGAAGCTAGGTGGAAATCCCTAGTGAATGAAGCTAGGCAAAAGAAAAATTCTGGTGAGTGAAGCTAGGTAGAAAGCCCTAGTGAGTGAAACTAGGCAGAAGGAAAATCTTGATGAGTGAAGCTAGGTGGAAAGACCTAGTAAGTGAAGTTAGATAGTGAGGAAGTCCTAGTGAGTGAAGCCAGACAGTGAAAATCCAGTTGGGTCAAGGTTGATCAGACACCTGGTGATTGGAAATCCAAGTAGGTCAAAGGTTTGATCGGACACTTGGTGAAGAAGTCCCAGCAAGCCAAGGTTGACCAGATGCTAGGCAATGAGGAGTCCCAACAAGTCATGGTTGACCGGATGTTGGGTAAGGATTCCTAGACTGAAGTTAGGGCTTGATAATTGTCTAGGTTAGTCGATTACTGAAGCTGAATCGATTAAGGTAATTGATTAAGCAGGTTTCGTAAAGTGCACAGAGAGGTTCATAATCGATTACAAATGCTTAATCAATTATGACAATTGATTAAGCCTGGATTTTGTGAATGCACAGAAAGTTTGGTAAGTGATTAAGAAGGGAAGCTTAATCACTTACGAGTTGTTTTCGTGTGAACAGAAGCATACCTAATCGATTAGTCTAGTCGATCAGACATGCGTAATCGATTGGAGTACTCAATTACGATTGAAAAACTAGTCATTGTGCGCCTAATAAAAGGATTCCGTGTGTACTGTTATGATAGATTGCTCACAGGTTTTCTTCTCCACTCTCTTCACCGAGCTTTCTAGTTCTCGAAGCTTCTTGGAGTCAAGTGTTGATACACTTCCAAGGTCAAGAGGCATTCCCAAACAAAAAGAAGAAGCTAGCTAGGGTTTCATTTGTGTAAATCTTGTAAGATTTTCTTTGTATTTGCTTCTTTCTTCCACTTGTTGTACTGAGAGTCTTGTACGAGGTTTCTCCATCTCCGAAGTATTTTCGAGGAATGTATTCCTAGTGGATGTGTGAGTGAGGGTCAGATCCATGGATTAATCACCTCTTCTTGAGGTGGATATCAAGTAAATCCTCTTGTTAGCATTGGGGAGCTTTTGCGTTGAGTTTTATCCGTTGCAACATCATCATCGACGAAACGCAAGAAGATATTCACTCCCCCTTAGTTCCAAAGTGTTCTAACAAGTAGTATTAAAGCGAGATGCTCTTCACCAGACTCATCGCTAGAAGGGAAACGAACTAGAAGAAGAAGTTGAAGCGTTAAAGTCAACAAGTAAAAGATTTCAAAAGCTCAACTTCAAGATCGATTTTCGAGATGGACTCGGATATGACACAAGGATGCCTCCATCATTCACATCAACAAGTTTCGATCTTTGGAAATCAAAGATTGAAAATTCTTCATGATGGAGATAGAGCAATAGTTTGCTTAAATGGAAGACTTTGAAGCTCCAACAAATGACAAAAGGCAAGCTTATCAAGAAAAACAAATGGAGCAAGGGGCAAATCCTTAGATGTGAGGTTAATGACAAAGTGACCAAGCTATTGGTCAATCTATTGCCTAGCAGCATCTTGAGCAAAATAGGAAAATTCGAAGATGTCAAGGTGCTTTGGAGTAAATTGACAAGAATCTATAAAGATCCCTCCACTATACAATATCAGGAAGAATCCAAAGATGACAACTCATTAGATCAAGAAGAGGAGGAGTCCGAAGTTGAGAGATGCTCAACATCGAAAAAAGAAGAAGAAGGTTCATCCTCTAGAGAGCACGAAGACAAAGGCAAAGGAATATACTCATTATTTCATGTGCATGAGGATGAAGATGAAGAGGCCTCCACCTCAAGGATTGAGGGAGAGCGTGGAACATCAATGTCGGATCAAAAAGAAGTCTCTTCATCCGGATCAAATGGAGAAAGTGTCACCCTATAAGTAAATGTATAGAAAAAGGGCCAAGAAAAAAGGGCCAAATGGCACCATATTATATACAAGAGTAAGTGTCTCAAATTGGCCAAGAAAAAGGGCCAATTGGCCAAGAAAAAGATCATATTATTGTATAGTAAATATAAATAATAAAGATCATATTATTTATTTTGAGTATAGGGAAAAATGTACTACAAGAGTAAGTGTCTCAAATTGGCCAAGAAAAAGGGCCAAATGGCACCAAAGGGCAAGAAGAAGCCTAAGAAGGTCGGTCTCGTGGTACAAAAAGGTAAGAAGCACATTGTGTGTTTTTCTTGTAATCAAAGAGGACATTATCGGAGCCAATGTCCAAAGGGGAAGAATTCGACCAAGAGCAAAGGAGGAAGTTCCAGTCAAGGGGGAGCTCCCAAGAGAAAATCTAAGGTATCATTTATTGAACCAATTCCCTTGGGTAATGATAAAAAGCATGCTAGTTCTAATTTATATCATTTTAATACTATTTATCATGAAAATAGGAGGAAGCTCCAGTCAAGGGGGAGCTCCCAAGAGAAAATCTAAGGTATCATTTATTGAACCAATTCCCTTGGGTAATGATAAAAAACATGCTAGTTCTAATTTATATCATTTTAATACTATTTATCATGAAAATAGGAAGCATGATAGGGTTAAAGAAAAATATGCAGTATATCATGCTAAGACCACCTCACCTAAGGTTAGGAAGGTAAATAACAATCTAGGCAAAAAATTTATGGATTTTAGATATAAGCCTAGAAATAGAAATGCTCAAGGACCTAACGAAAAATCAAAATATAAGGATTTAAGGATGGAAAACTAAGCCTTGAAGTCAAGGCTTGATAAATTAGAAAAGACCTTAAAAGGATGGAAAATATCCTTAAGGGGCAAAATAAGCATAACCTAGGTTTAGTAGGACAAGGGTCATCCAATGGCTATAGAGGTTTGGGATACAAACCTAAAGCCAAGAAGGATGTAGTGTCATACCATAGGATTCCATATAGTTTTGGAACTAATCCTAGATCTGTTGGATGCTACTCGGAAAACTTAATGGTTCCACTGTACAAAAATTTTGTACAAAGATCTGAACCTTTTCCTAGCTACCATGTGTTCTTTTAAATTAAACTTGGATCACCTGCGGAACTTAACACGTTTGATCCAAAGTTTAATTTATTTATTCTTTTAGGTTCAGACTTGGATCTCCTGCGGAACTTAACACTTTCGATCCAAATCACCTAAGTTATTAATTCTATTAAATATTAATTTTCAAAATTGGCTTCCAGTACTGACGTGGCGAGGCACATGGCCTTCTTGGATATAGGAGCAACCACCACCGACTAGACAAAGCCTTTTAAGGAAAGCTAATATTTAATTTCCTTAAATAACTTTAGGTCAACCAAAAAAAAAAATCAAATCACAAGGAAAAAGAAAAACAAAAGAACACAACATCGAAAATAAATTCGAAATACTAGAATCGCATGCCTCTTGTATTTGATATTTTTACAAAGAAATAAAACTAGCATGATGCGGAAAAACATTACTAGTTATACCTTTCTTTTGAAGACAAAGACCTCTTGATCTTCTACCGTATTCCTCTTCTAACCTCGGACGTTGTGTGGGCAACGATCTTCCGAGATGAGAACAACCTTTCCACCTTCCTTCTTTCTTCTAGATTTCGGCCACAATAAATTTCTTCAAGGATGAAGAATTTCGGCCACCACCAATGCTCCAAGGGATGCTAGAGACGAGGCTTGCTTTCTCTTCTTCTTCTCCTTCCTTGATCCGGCCACAAACAAGAGCTCCACCAAGAAGATGGGTTTCGGCCAACAAGAGGAGAGGAGAGAAATAGGGCCGGCCAACAAAACCAAGGAAGAGAGGAAGGAAAAGAATAGAGGTTGTTCACCCATGAAGGCTCCTCTACCTCCTCTTTTATAATCCTTGGTCTTGGCAAATAAAGAAATTTTAATAAAAACTTCCTTAATTCTTTTGCCATGAAAAGGAAAATTTTATTTAATTAAAAATAATTTTTTCTTCTCATTATAATGGCCGGCCACACCAAATCTCCAAGCAAATAAAAATTTTAAACACAAATTAAAACTTCCTTATTTGCTTCCGAAAATTTTATAAAAAATTTCTCCAATAATTTTTATCCCTTCATGATTGGTTAAAAGGAAATATTATAAATTAAATCTTTCTTTAAACATGTGGATAATTTCCGGAAAGTTATCTCTAAAAATTAAAATCTCCTTTCAATCTACAAATAAGGAAAGATATCAAATCTTTTCTTAATCTTTTGTAGAAACTAATAAAAGAGAATTATTAATTTTTTAAACTTTCTTTTAAATCATGAACATGGTTAAAAGGAAAGTTTTTACCAAAATTAAAATCAACCTTTTAATCTACAAATAAGGAAAGAGATTTAGCTCTTCTCTTAATCTTTTGTAGAATCTTATAAAAGGAAAGATTTAAATTTTTAAACTCTCTTTTAAATCATGTTATCCACATAAGAAAATTTTTTTAAAAATAAAAATCCTTTTATTTTAATTTGGGCCGACCACACCAAGCTTGAACCCAAGCTAGGGCCGGCCACCTTGAAGCACCCATGAACCAAACTTTGGCCGGCCCTAGCTTGGTCTCCAAGCTAGCTTGGCCGGCCCCTATGGGATGGGTAAGAAGGTGGGTATAGGTGGGTATAGTACTCTATAATTAAGAGGCTATGATAGGGACCGAGAGGAGGAATTGGTTTTGGTCTCCCGATAAAATTAAGCATTCCGTGTTCGCCCCGAACACACAACTTAATTTTATCAATAATAATTCATTCCACTAGAGAACTATTATTGAACTACCGCACCAATCCCAAATTACATTTTGGGCTCCTTCTTATTATGAGTGTGTTAGTCTCCCTGTGTTTAAGATAACAAATGTCCACTAATTAAGTAAGTTACTGACAACTCACTTAATTAATATCTAGCTCCAAGAGTAGTACCACTCAACTTCATCGTCATGTCGGACAAAATCCACCTGCAGGGTTTAACATGACAATCCTTATGAGCTCCTCTTGGGGACATTCTAGTATTTCTTTTAAGTTATTAATTTCTGATTTTAGTGATGAATTCTCTTCAAGTATTAGATCTTGAGTTGGATTTAAATTTTTTATTTGTTCCTTGAGGTCTTGATTTTTCGGACATGTGAAAGCTGCTATCTTATGATAAGTCAGTCAGTAACAAACTGGTTAGACATTTGATTTAATGTCAGATTCAGGGGGAGATATAAAACTACTTCAGTTTTTCAAATTGAATTTTAAACTTATTTTTGAAAATCAAAAGTTTAAACTCAACTTATTTTTGAAAATTTCTGAAAAAGAATTTTACAAAATTATTTTGAAAACTCCTTTGTTTTAAAAATTATTCTACTTTGAATATTTTTAGCAAATACTTTCAACATTTTATGTTCGTGATTGAAAATTTTTTCTTAAAATTTTTTTTTTGAAAACTAACTCTTATAAAACTAAGTTGTTTCTAAGAATTGAGTTTTACTTTTTATTGAAAATTGATTTTGAAAATTAGATTTAACTTAGTTTTGAAAATTGAATTTAAAAATCTAGTTCTTAAAATTTGATTTTACTTAATTTTAACAATTTGATTTGAAAGTTAAATTAGTTATAAAAATTCCTTTGTTATTGAAAATTGTGAAAATTAGATTTTTTTTCGAAACTTAAGTTTACAAAATCATTTTTCCTTAATTTTGAAAATTGAATTTTTTTTGAAAAATAAATTTCAAAGTTTTAAAACTTATGTTTGAAAAGCGTTTCAAAGTTGAAACTTGTTTTGAAAATTTAAACTTGATCTTGAAATTTAGAACTTATACAATTATGTTTGAAAATCAGATTATCTAAACTTAGCTATTTTTCTAAACAGCTAATGCTTTAAACAAGTTTTCAAAAGTTTAACTCCCCTAGATTAACTTGACATTATTTCTTACTTTGTCTGAAGTCTATGTTGATGCTTACTTAATCCATGCTTATTTTTTGATGAATGCCAAAGGGGGAGGGTTAGGTGGTTAAGTTAGCTAAACCAATTTGACCAACTTGAAAATACAAACTAACTTTAAAACCACATAAATGCATGTTGTTTCTTGCATATGTTTTCACTAACTTAACCAGGTTGTCATTCCATCAAAAAAAGGGAGATTGTTGGTGCGGTTAGCACTAACGATTTAACCCAGGTTTTGATGAATGACAAATCAGGTTAAGTTAGTCTGTTGTTGTCTAAACACTCTGATCGAGTGTGCAGGAGAAGTCCAGACAGGTCGACGGGCTGACCGGATGTCTGGCACGAAGCCCAGCTAGGTCGACGGGTTGACCGGATAGCTGGCGAGAAGTCCAAGCGGGTCGACGGGCTGACCGGACGCTTGGCGAGAAGACCAGCTAGGTCGACGGGCTGACCGGATAGCTGGCGAGAAGTCCAGACGGGTCGACGTCTGGCAGGTAAGTCACTGGAGGGGAGTGACTGCGAGGACGTGTTCCCGGGAAGGGAACATTAGGCGTCGATCCGGCTTAGATCCATTTCGGATATCTAAGTCGAGATCGTGACTAGATTCCGGTCTCGGAAAGACGGAATCTAGGTCATACTCTGTTTTGCTAAGTCATACTTCTTATACTAAACTCATAAACTGTGCTAAACACTTTATTTCGAAGGGATCTATTTGTCTCGGACTAACCTTGTTTTGCAGGAAAGTTGTTCGCTGGAAAAAGGTGGTCCGAGCGCCCGGGAGGCACCCGAGCGCCCTGGAGGCAAATTTTATCCTGACCGCACGTCGCCACTTGGAGCTCACTGGTTGGACTTGCCACGTCTCACCAGGGCGCCTGGAAGGGATCCAGGGCGCCCCGAGCTTCATATAAAAGATGGGGCGGAGGCAGAGATCAAAATCAACTCAGAACTCTTAGACTGCTTGCTCTACTGCTCTGCGCTCCTGCGACGCTAACGAATATCCGACAATACGCTCTTTTCCTCGTCTTTAATTCTTGACGGTATTTGTTTTATTTTCATTAGCATTTCTGTACTTTAAATTGTAATAATATTTGAACTGCTAGTGATTGCCCAACAAAAGTACTCAAGGAGTACGGGCCTTCGAGTAGGAGTCGTCACAGGCTCCGAACGAAGTAAAAAACATCGTGTTCATCTGTCTAAGCTGTTTTATTTCCGCTGCGCTTAACTCTTTTATACTCGTTGTTTTTCGAATCGATATTCACCCCCCCTCTATCGACGTTTCACGATCCAACAGCTTTGATATCTAATAACTATGCTCACGACAAAATAGATATCCAGTCTCGTACACAGCATTGCATACATTAGGCTTCCCACAGCCGAAGCATAAGGAACTGCCTTCATGTCCTTTATCTCCTTTGATGTCTACGGAGACATTTCTTTAGATAAAGTTACTCCATGCTAAAAAGGTAAGAAACCTTTCTTGGAGTTTTACATGCTTAAAATGAGCAAGGAATTTTTTTCGATATATGAAGCTTGGGATAATTAAAATATTCTTTTCTTGCGATCCCTTATTACTTTGATCCCAAGAATATATTCATTCTCCCAAGTCCTTCATATCGAATTGTTTGGACAACCATACCCTTACTTCTGACAATATTTTGATATTGTTTCCAACTACCAAAAATGTTATCTACGTAAAGTATAAGAAATATCACCACGTTTCCATCACACCTTTTGTATACACAAGACTTATCCGGTTACTAAATAAATCCATAGGTCAGGATTCCTTTGATAAACCGGATGTTTCAAGACCTTGAAGCTTTGCCTCAGTCCATAGACTGATTGAGCTTGCACACAAAATGCTCTTTGCCCTTTGCAATGAACCCTTCTGGTTGTTTTTGTATGGATGCTTTCTTCAAGACTTCCATTAAGGAATGTTGTCTTGACATCCACTTGCTAAATAGATAAAATAATCCGGATAGACTTAAGCCTGACTACCAGTGAAAAAGTTTCCTTTTTCATCAAGCCTTGCTTTGAAAGTTTCCACCTTCCTGTCTATCCATCTTTTCCTATTGTAGACATATTTTTACCCAATGGCTTTTACACCATCTGGTGGTTCTACAAGCTTCCAGATTTGATTAGAATACTTATATTCTAATTCTGTATTCATTGCTTTTTGCCAAGATGTTGCATCTTTATTTTGGAGTGCTTCATCATATTTCCGGGATCAGACTCATGTTCATTTGGGATCAAGTCCAAAAACTTTCCCAAAACATGAATCCTTTTGGTTGTTTGACAACCCTCCCACTACGATGATGTACTGTCTATAATTGTCTATCAATTTTGATACGTGTTGCAATTTCTTGTGATATTTCATCTTGTACAGTTGGTACTAGATTAGACATGTCCTTTATAATTTCTTTAAGAACAAATTTACTTATGGGCTTGTGGTTTATTACATAATTCTTTTCTAAAAATCGATCATTGATGCTAACAATGACCTTCTGATTTTTAAGACTATAAACCTACTTTCATTTCTCTAGGATAACTTACAAACAAGTGAATTCCTGTCCAACTTATCATTGTCTCTCTTCAGCATATGTGCTGGACTACCCGAATCCGAATATGCTTCAAAATAGGCTTATGCCTATTTAACAATTCTATATAAGTAGAGAGTTCTGACTTTGGAAGGTACTATGTTCACTTCTGTTTCCAGAGTATATCCTTAAAATGAATTTGGTAATTTTCCAAATAACTCATCATCAATCTACTTATTTCCATAAGAGTCCTATACCTTCCTTTTTCTACACCATTCTGTAGGGGTGTACCAGGTGCAGTTAGTTTGGATTGAATCCCTACTTTTGATAAGTGACTCCTAAATTCTCCCAAGAGGTATTTGCCACTACGATCTCACCGTAGTGTCTTGATACTTTTACTTTGACGTTTCTCCGCATCAGCCTTGTACTCTCTAATCAAAGTACTTAGTCTTGTGGCACATTAAGTAAATGTATTTGTATCTTGAATAGTTATCTATAAAATAGATGAAATATTCGATACTACCTCTTGCCTGGATAGTCATAGGATCACACAAATTAGAATGAACCAATTCCAACATATCTTTGGCTCCATACCCCTTAGACTTAAAAGCTTCTTGGTTATTTTTCCTTCCAAGTAAGACTCGCAGGTTGGAAAGATTTCCACTACTAATGAACCCAAAAGTTCATCAGCTACCAATGAATCCTACTTAAGTTAATATAACCTAACTTTAGATGCCAAAGATATAATTGGTTCATTTCCGAAGGTTGCTTTCTCTTAAAGTTAGAAGATGTGTTACTAATTTCCATTTGTTGCATCGTGGGAGTTATTGGATTATAAATTGTCAACCAATATACCAGAATAGATAACTTCCCTATTTTTCTTGATAACAACTTTGTTGTCAAAATAGACACAATATCTATTCTATAATAGTTTAGAAACTGAAATCAGGTTCTTTCTAAACTTAGTATGTAAAGACAATTTCTAATAATCCATATTTTATTCCTATTAGAGAATAAACCTCTCCCACTGCTACTTTTGCAGTAATGCCCATGTGGACGGTGTTTTTATTTTCATTTAGTTGTCGGGTTTCCTGGAACCCTGCAATGAATTGCAGACATGATTAATGGCATCTGTATCTACACTCCAGGTTCTAGTAGATAACACCACTAGACATGTTTCAACTAATGAATTAAATACACCTAAATTGTTCTTAGTTCTAAGAAGACAGTCTACCTTAATGTCCAAGTCCTATTTCCAATCATTACAATTGGGACTACTAAGTCTTTTCTATAGTATAACAACTAGGGGATTGACAAACATTTTAAATCTTAAGAATCACAAAAATATTTGGTCAAGATCAATTCTTTTAAAATCCCTATGAATTTTGTATGCCACGATAGTGTGGACGTATACAAAATCAAAAGAAATTTTATCCATTAATTTTATTATCTCGTCAACTTTACTTTATGATGAATAAAATTAATAGTTGATCTGTCTTTGATCAAATATTTGGTCAAAACTTTTTGAATTTAAAATAACATTGATTCCTCAAACAATATTATTTAAATTCACCAACACCTCAAACACCGTGAATTTTGCATGCCACGATAGTATGGACGTATACAAAATTTAAACATTTGTAAGAGGAGGGTTTTACCCATTAATTATCTTGTCAATAAATCTTTATGACAAAATAAAATTACCTCAAACACCGTGAATTTTGTATGTCACGATAGTGTGGACGTATACAAAATCAAATATTTGTAAGAGGAGTTTTTAATTTTATTATCTTGTCAACCTATTTATTTGAAAAATTAATAGTTGGTTTTCTTCGGTCACACAAACAATAGCAGTGACTCCGATGGGGAGGATACTATTAGACGTGCCTAAGTGTATACCATTACTTGACACTAAGTCCATTAATAAGATTGTGCCCCTTCCGATGGGGAAGATCACACGCTCTTAATTAACTTCCTATAGTCATCCAAAATGGAAGTTTAAGCTAGTGATATGCAAACAAGCTCATCCGATATGGAGGAAGGCACTCAGAGCCAACGCGCAAGCTTGTTGCATCACTTATAAACCAGTAATGGAGACCGTGAAATTTATTTAAAAATAAATCCCTCTCCCACTTAGTTATTTAAAGTGAGGAATTTTGACTATGCTAGCCTACTTAGCATGCATACTAACAAGCACACACAACACAACATAAAAATCAATAAATAGAAAAATTAATTTTCAACTATTATGACTTTTATCTATTGCTGTCCTCCGTGTGTCGCCAACCCTAGCTGCTGTCATCTTTGGCCACTGCCACCGGGTCTAGTTGTCGCATCCATCTTGCTCCTTGTTCCACTACGCCTCTGGTCCTCAAAAGGTTCCACGCCTTGCAAGATTCGATCCGCGACATAAATAGAATTTTACATTTTTCGATCCTATATTCCTCGAAGGAATGTACATGTAAACTAGATCGAACATAAAATAAAATTTACATTCATCGATCCTATATTCCATAAAAGGATTGTACATGTAACTAGATCAAAAAATAAAATCCTAATAAAACTAAATACAGCTCCTGCTGTATTTTATAATACAATCATGCACACAGAATAAAATGCCCTTGACATGTCCAAGGGTCCAATCACACACATAATAACTATAAGCCATAATAGTTGGATCCTGCATCCACAAAGTTAGCACATCATACTATTAACTTGCCTAAATTATGTATGACATGTGCATAATTAAACTAATACCAAATACACAGAGGCAAAACCCTAGCTCTGATACCAATTGTTGGATGCTACTCGGAAAACCTAATGGTTCCACTGTACAAAAATTTTGTACAAAAATCTGAACCTTTTCCTAGCTACCATATGTTCTTTTAAATTAAACTTGGATCGCCTGCGGAACTTAACACGTTTGATCCAAAGTTTAATTTATTTGTTCTTTTAGGTGCAGACTTGGATCTCCTGCGGAACTTAACACTTTCGATCCAAATCACCTAGGTTATTAATTCTATTAAATATTAATTTCTAAAATTGGCTTCCAGTACTGACGTGGCGAGGCACATGACCTTCTTGGATATGGGAGCAACCACCACCGACTAGACAAAGCCTTTTAAGGAAAGCTAATATTTAATTTCCTTAAATAACTTTAGGTCAACCAAAAAAAAACAATCAAATCACAAGGAAAAAGAAAAACAAAAGAACATAACATCGAAAATAAATTCGAAATACTAGAATCGCATGCCTCTTGTATTTGGTATTTTTACAAAGAAATAAAACTAGCATGATGCGGAAAAACATTACTAGTTATACCTTTCTTTTGAAGACAAAGACCTCTTGATCTTCTACCGTATTCCTCTTCTAACCTCGGACGTTGTGTGGCCAACGATCTTCCGAGATGAGAACCACCTTTCCACCTTCCTTCTTTCTTCTAGATTTCGGCCACAATAAATTTCTTCAAGGATGAAGAATTTCGGCCACCACCAATGCTCCAAGAGATGCTAGAGACGAGGCTTGCTTTCTCTTCTTCTTCTCCTTCCTTGATCCGGCCACAAACAAGAGCTCCACCAAGAAGATAGGTTTCGGCCAACAAGAGGAGAGGAGAGAAATAGGGCCGGCCACCAAAACCAAGGAAGAGAGGGAGGAAAAGAATAGAGGTTGTTCACCCATGAAGGCTCCTCTACCTCCTCTTTTATAATCCTTGGTCTTGGCAAATAAAGAAATTTTAATAAAAACTTCCTTAATTCTTTTACCATGAAAAGGAAAAATTTATTTAATTAAAAATAATTTTTCTTCTCATTACTATAATGGTCGGCCACACCAAATCTCCAAGCAAATAAAAATTTTAAACACAAATTAAAACTTCCTTATTTGCTTCCGAAAATTTTATAAAAAATTTCTCCAATAATTTTTATCCCTTCATGATTGGTTAAAAGGAAATTTTATAAATTAAATCTTTCTTTAAACATGTGGATAATTTCCGGAAAGTTATCTCTAAAAATTAAAATCTCCTTTCAATCTACAAATAAGGAAAGATATCAAATCTTTTCTTAATCTTTTGTAGAAACTAATAAAAGAGAATTATTAATTTTTTAAACTTTCTTTTAAATCATGAACATGGTTAAAAGGAAAGTTTTTACCAAAATTAAAATCAACCTTTTAATCTACAAATAAGGAAAGAGATTTAGCTCTTCTCTTAATCTTTTGTAGAATCTTATAAAAGGAAAGATTTAAATTTTTAAACTCTCTTTTAAATCATGTTATCCACATAAGAAAATTGTTAGGACCAAAAGTAGCTAGAGGGGGGGGTGAATAGCTCGTCGCGTGCTCGTTGCTCGGTGTTGCTTGTTTCTTCAAGAATGCGCAGCGGAAAATACATAAACAAACACAAACACGCTAACACTAGGAGTTTACTTGGTATCCACCTCCAACGGAGATGACTAATCCAAGGATCCACACCACGCACGCACCCTCCACTATGAAAACACTCCTTTTCGGTAACTACCGAGGGCGGAGAAGCCCTACAAGACTCTCAGTACAAGAAGAAGAAAGGGTAGTAAAGAATAAGCAAAAGCTTACAAGAAATGCAGTAAAAACCCTAGCTTCTTCTTCTTCTCGTTGCAACTCGCCTCTTGACTTGGATGAACCTCCAAGAACCTTCAAGAACTGGCGGTGAGGAGCTTAGAGAGTCTTGGGAGGAGCTGTTGAATCTGGAATGAATCGGTGAAGGAATCGCACGCCAACAGCTATAAACGACGCTAACGGTGAATCCCAATCGATTGGATTGCTCCCAATCGATCGGGGGCTTTGGATCGATCCACGGATCGATCAGCTTTGCTACGAAACTTCCGGATCGATCCACGGATCGATCCGGCGCTTATCGCGCGGCGGCGTCCCAATCGATCCAGCGATCGATTGGGACCTGGATCGATCCACGGATCGATCCGGAGGGGTTGCGAGGACTCACCGGATCGATCGGCGGATCCATCCAATCTTCCGGATCGATCCACCGATCGATCGATCTTGATCGATCCACGGATCGATCCAAACCTGCTGGATCAATCACGGATCAATCCACGGATCAATCCACGGATCAATCCAAACCTGCTGGATCAATCCACGGATCAATCCAAACCTTGGTTTTTGCCCAAAACCAAGTCCAAAGCCCCCTAAACCAACATCTAGTCAACCATGACTTGTTGGTACATAAGACCTAGCATCCGGTCACCCTTGACCAGCTAGGACTCTCTCACCAAGTGTCTGGTCAATCCCTTTGACCCACTTGGACTTTTCTCTTCTTGCCAAGTATCCGGTCAGTCCCTCTGACCTACTTGGACTTTTCTTTCTCGTGCCAAGTATCCGGTCAATCCCTTTGACCTACTTGGACTCTCACCAGATGTCTGATCAACCTTGACCCATCTGGATTTCTCTTGCCTGGCTTCACTCACCAGGACTTTTCAAATTGCCTAGCTTCACTCACTAGGTCTTTCACCTGGCTTCACTCACCAGGATTTTCCTCCTGCCTAGCTTCACTCACTAGGACTTCCCAATTGCCTAGCTTCACTCACTAGGTCTTTCACCTGGCTTCACTCACCAGGATTTTCCTCATGCCTAGCTTCACTCACTAGGACTTCCCAGTCAAGTATCCGGTCATCCTTGACCTACTTGACTCTTCTTCAATCAACCTTGCATTGTCAAACATCGAAACCCAAACCAAGACTCAAACTTGGTCAACCAGGTCAACCTTGACTTGAGGGATGTTGCACCAACAATCTCCCCCTTTTTGATGTTTGACAATACCAACACTATCACTTACAATACCACATGTAAGTTAGGCTAATCCCATAGCCTAAACCTTCTTCATGCCACTAGGTAATGAATACATAAGTTAAGCCCTTCATTCTCCCCCTAAGAGGGCAAACTCCCTCTAGGTAATGAAAGCCTAACTTACTCCCTTTCATTCTCCCCCTATTGGCACACATCAAACCATCTTTGAGCACACATCAACCCGTGCCTCAATTTTGGGCACTCTTCAACAAATGCCCCATTGTTGAAAACTCTCCCCCTGAAGAGTTGCTCATCGTTGTTCACAACTTCACTCGTTGTGACCAACACGATAATGAATGCCCCATACCCTTCATTAACCTTAACCCTACATTCTCCCCCAATGTAGGCAAATGCCCATCCTTGAGCATTATCCACTTGAAGCCACTTGAACAATGAGGATATCCACTCCCCATTAAAGTTCAAACGCTCAACCTTGAGCATATTCTTAACGGAAGGTTGACCACCTTCCAAGGTTCATGAAAAATAATTTTCATGTCTTTAAAGAGTCCCTCCCCCTAAAAACATGGTGGTAACTTCTGTCATTGCACCAACAATGACTTGGAATCCCCAAAACTTTAGGAAACCCAATTTTAGAAGTTTTGAGGTTCAAATATTCAAAATTTGAAACAAACCTCAACCTAAACTTCAACTTAGCCTTCCTTAACCAATCCATCCTTGTTTTCACATGAAAACACCCTTTCTATGTATACACATGTATTTTTAGGGGTTTAGAAAGGTTATCTAGACTAAATTAGGTTTAAGGATGCTGAAATCAGGCTTTCCCAGCCAAAATCAGCAACTTGGATCGATTGGAGTTGGGTTCCAATCGATTGAACCTTTCTGAATCGATCCACTGATCGATTCAGTCTTCTTTGATCGATCGGCTGATCGATCCAGCGAGCTTCTGCTCGCGAGAAATGCCTTTTCAATCGATCGGCTGATCGATTGAGGCACTCCAATCGATCCACTGATCGATTGGAGGCCTGAAATTGCTGAAATTCAATTTCAGCCAATTTCAGAAACCCCTAGAGAATTCTACAAAATTCCAAAAATCGTAAAACTTTGTGTAGACATTATTTAGGGTATAATTTATCATGGAAAAATAGTTTTCTATGAAAATACATCATATTTTCAAAGATTGACACAAACTTGAGAACTTGCAAAAACTTTAGTGTTTTCTTCAAGTTTGTGTCTAACTATTCAATGGTGATTACTATCAAAAGATAGCCTTCACCAAGGTTTTCCAAAATTATTTTAAAAACATTTTCAAAACCAATATCCCACCATGTTCCTTGGGCTTAATGCACATGACTTGTACATTAGCTTTCCCAATGATGGGAAAACACATAACTATGTGTTTTGATTAACCTAAAACTCAGAAGAATGCACTAAATCAACATCTTGAGTTTTGTTCATCTTCCTAACATCTCACTTGTATCTAATGTGCACTTAAACACATACAAGTCACCTTATAGTCCTTGTGAGATGTGAGATTTTGGTTTTAACCTATTCTAGGGATCATGCATATCTATCTAGGCATTTTAAAGATATTAAACATCCACCTAGGATGTCACTTGTTAATAAGTGATGTTAAATGTCATTTGTCCTTAATTTACAAGGAATTAAACTTAATGCATGATTATGTTATGGCATACATCAAAAGGAAATAATTTTCAAAAGAAAATATCCTATAACTACATGATGTATGTATGGCATGACATGGTATTTTTGTATTTTTCATGATAAGTCATGAATGCAAAATACAAATAAGATAAAATATGATGTCATGGCATATTATGAGCAAACAATCATGGCAAGGTTTAGCATAAATAAAATATACCTAGATTACCTATCTAAGTATCGTTAATCTTAGCTAATCCTAAAACTTAAATCCTAGATTGCCCAAAGTGCTTCAAGAGAGTGCCAAAACCTAAATGGGCATTTCTAATTCTCTTGATTAATTTATGTCAATTGAAATTAAGCTTATCCTCAAATGTTGGCATATTCCATTTTTTCCTCAAGAGTAATCACATAAATCAAGGCCCGGAGTGCCTTAAAATTTCTAAGAGAATACCAAAATCCCAACTTGGTATTTCTCTAGGTTTTCCCAATTTATGTCTTTTTAAGATAAAATCAATTTTCCACCATTAGGCACATTTTACTCTTTCAAAGAGTAAATAATAATTCCATTTCATTTTCAAAGGTTAACAAAAACCTTGAAAATGCTCCTTGAGTGTCAATTTCCTCAAAGTTGGGTTAACTACCCTTCTAATCGGAGTTGACACTCTCTAACCCATCTATGGGGTAGAGAAGATGCTCCTAGGAACCCAACACCTATTGGTGCTCCTTGGATGCTCTAGGTATTCACTAGGGATAACTTCCCTAGATACCTTCCTAGTGACCTTGTTTGGCTTCTTGGAAGCCTTGGTCACATTTTCTAGGTCAACTCTAGGGATAGCCTCCCTTGTAACCTTGTTCGTGACTTTCTTAGACTTCTTAGAAGTCTTAGTCACTTTGGTTGCAAAGATACTTCTAGGGATATCTTCCCTTGTATCCTTGACTTGACCTCTAGACTTAGGATTCGTTCCATAACTATATGGAACCCTATGATAACTAGGCACATCCTTCTTAGCTTTTGGTTTGTATCCCAAACCTTTATGGCCATTGGATGGCTTTGATTTTCCTAAACCTAAGTTATGCTCACTTTGCCCTAATAGGATATTTTCCATCATTTTTAGGGTCTTCTCCATTTTATCAAGTCTTAACCTCAAGACTTGATTTTCTCTCACTAAGTCCTTAGTATTTGATCCATGAGCATTTTTGTTTCTAGGCTTGTATCTTAAATCCTTAGAGTTATCGCCTAGGTTTTTACCTACATTCCTAGCCTTAGGATAGTAGTTTTGGCATGTAGGCCACATGCTTTTCCTTAAAGCCCTCATGCTTCCTATTCTTATGGTAAATCGCATTAAAATGATAAAAATTTGACCTAGCATGCTTTTTACCATTTTGCAAGGGAATAGGCTCAATGAAAGTTACCTTCCTTTTTACCTTGGAGGCTCCCCCTTGACTAGTGCCTCCTTGAGCCTTGACCATCTTCTTCCCCTTGGGGCATTGACTTCGGTAATGCCCTTTTTGTTGACACAAGAAGCACACAATGTGCTCCTTGCTCTTCTTTGTCCCGGGGGTGGTCTCCTTGAGCTTCTCCTTGCCCTTTTTTGCCATTTGGCCCTTCTTCTTGGCTAATTTAGGGCACTTGCTCTTGTAGTGCCCATGTTCCCTACATTCAAAGCATATAATATGATTTTTATTATTAATTGAAATATTTATACCTTTGCTTGTAGGGGTGGCATCTTTTTCTTTGGATCCGGAGGTAGAAGCTTCCTCTTGATCGGACCTTGATTCTCCTCCATTTGATTTTTCTTGACTTGTGGAGGTAGAATCTACTTCCTCCTCTTCGTCTCTTGACCCGGATGTAGAAGCTTCTCCTTCTTCTTGATCCGGCGTCACCAAGGATTGCTCCCCCTCAATCCTAGAGGTGGAGGCTTCATCATCTTGAACATGAAACAAGGAGTATGCTCCCTCCTTGTTCCCTTCGTTGCATTCCCTTGAGGATGAAGCTTCTTGGATCTCCTCTTCTTCGGAGGTTGAGCATCTCTCAACCTCGGAGCCCTCCTCTTGGTCTTGCTCCAAAGAGTCACCCTCTCTGGATACTTCTTGCTCTTGTACAGTGGAGGGGATCTCTTCATGAAGCTTGGCCAATTTGCTCCATAGTTCCTTTGCATCTTCAAATTCTCCAATTTTGCAAAGGATGGTGCTTGGTAATAAATTGACCAAAAGCTTGGTCACTTTGTCATTGGCCTCGCACCTTTGGACTTGCTCTTGGCTCCACTTGCTCCTTTTGAGTACTTTGCCCTTGGAATTTGTGGGAGCTTCAAAACCTTCCATTAGAGCAAACCATTGCTCTATTTCCGTCATAAGAAAATTTTCGATTCTTGATTTCCAAGAATCGAAACTTGTAGAAGTGTATGGTGGAGCCACCCTTGTATCAAATCCAAGTCCATCTTGGAATTGCATCTTGAAGTTGAGCTTCTTGAATTCTTTGACTTTGATGAATTTGCTCCAACTTCTTCACCCTCTAGCTTTTCTTGATATGCTTGACCCTTCCGGCGATGATTCCGGTGAAGAGCGGCCTTGCTCTGATACCACTTGTTAGGACCAAAAGTAGCTAGAGGGGGGGGGTGAATAGCTCGTCGCGTGCTCGTTGCTCGGTGTTGCTTGTTTCTTCAAGAATGCGCAGCGGAAAATACATAAACAAACACAAACACGCTAACACTAGGAGTTTACTTGGTATCCACCTCCAACGGAGATGACTAATCCAAGGATCCACACCACGCACGCACCCTCCACTATGAAAACACTCCTTTTCGGTAACTACCGAGGCGGAGAAGCCCTACAAGACTCTCACAAGAAGAAGAAAGGGTAGTAAAGAATAAGCAAAAGCTTACAAGAAAGAAAACCCTAGCTTCTTCTTCTTCGTTGCAACTCGCCTCTTGACTTGGATGAACCTCCAAGAACCTTCAAGAACCGGTGAGGAGCTTAGGGAGGAGCTGTGTTGAATCTGGAATGAATCGGTGAAGTTCTGCGAAGGAATCGCCGCCAACAGCTATAAACGACGCTAACGGTCGAATCCCAATCGATTGGATTGCTCCCAATCGATCGGGAGGCTTTGGATCGATCCACGGATCGATCCGCAGCGCTGTGCTCGGAAACATGCCAGGATCGATCCACGGATCGATCCGGCGCTTTTCCCAGTATGTCCAATCGATCCAGCGATCGATTGGGACCTCTGATCGATCCACGGATCGATCCGAGGGGTTCGCGAGGACTCACCGGATCGATCGGCGGATCCATCCAAATCTTCGGATCGATCCACCGATCGATCCAGATCTCTGGATCGATCCACGGATCGATCAAACTCTGGATCAATCCACGGATCAATCCAAACTCTTGGATCAATCCACGGATCAATCCAAACTCTTGGATCAATCCACGGATCAATCCAAACCTTGGTTTTGCCCAAAACCAAGTCCAAAGCCCCTAAACCAACATCTAGTCAACCATGACTTGTTGGTACATAAGACCTAGCATCCGGTCACCCTTGACCAGCTAGGACTCTCTCACCAAGTGTCTGGTCCTTTGACCCACTTGGACTTTTCTCTTCTTGCCAAGTATCCGGTCAGTCCCTCGACCTACTTGGACTTTTCTTTCTCGTGCCAAGTATCCGGTCAATCCCTTTGACCTACTTGGACTCTCACCAGATGTCTGATCAACCTTGACCCATCTGGATTTCTCTTGCCTGGCTTCACTCACCAGGACTTTTCAAATTGCCTAGCTTCACTCACTAGGTCTTTCACCTGGCTTCACTCACCAGGATTTTCCTCCTGCCTAGCTTCACTCACTAGGACTTCCCAATTGCCTAGCTTCACTCACTAGGTCTTTCACCTGGCTTCACTCACCAGGATTTTCCTCCTGCCTAGCTTCACTCACTAGGACTTCCCAGTCAAGTATCCGGTCATCCTTGACCTACTTGACTCTTCTTCAATCAACCTTGCATTGTCAAACATCGAAACCCAAACCAAGACTCAAACTTGGTCAACCATGTCAACCTTGACTTGAGGGATGTTGCACCAACAAAAATTTTAAAAAATAAAAATCCTTTTATTTTAATTTGGGCCGACCACACCAAGCTTAAACCCAAGCTAGGGCTGGCCACCTTGAAGCACCCATGAACCAAACTTTGGCCGGCCCTAGCTTGGTCTCCAAGCTAGCTTGGCCGTTGGGATGGGTAAGAAGGTGGGTATAGGTGGGTATAGTACTCTATAATTAAGAGACTACGATAGGGACCGAGAGGAGGAATTGGTTTTGGTCTTCCGATAAAATTAAGCATCCCGTGTTCGCCCCGAATACACAACTTAATTTTATCAATAATAATTCATTCCACTAGAGAACTATTATTGAACTACCGCACCAATCCCAAATTACATTTTGGGCTCCTTCTTATTATGAGTGTGTTAGTCTCCCTGTGTTTAAGATAACAAATGTCCACTAATTAAGTAAGTTACTGACAACTCACTTAATTAATATCTAGCTCCAAGAGTAGTACCACTCAACTTCATCGTCATGTCGGACAAAATCCACCTGCAGGGTTTAACATGACAATCCTTATGAGCTCCTCTTGGGGACATTCTCAACCTAGATCACTAGGACACAGTTTCCTTCTATAATCAACAACACACACTATAAGTGATATCATTTCCCAACTTATCGGGCTTATTGATTTATCGAACTAAATCTCACCCATTGATAAATTAAAGAAATAAATATCAAATATATGTGCTTGTTATTATATTAGGATTAAGAGCACACACTTCCATAATAACTGAGGTCTTTGTTCCTTCATAAAGTCAGTATAAAAGGAACGACCTCAAATGGTCCTACTCAATACACTCTAAGTGTACTAGTGTAATTATATAGTTAAGATAAACTAACACCTAATTACACTACGACCTTCCAATAGTTTGTTCCTTTCCATCTTGGTCGTGAGCTACTGTTTATAATTTATAAGGAACCGATAACATGATCTTCTGTGTGTGACACCACACACCATGTTATCTACAATATAAATTAATTGAGCAACTACATTTATCGTAAATGTAGACATTTGACCAATGTGATTCTTATTTCTAGATAAATGTTTATACCAAAAGCTAGGCTTTTAGTATACATCCTAACAAGATCTAGGGTTCAAACCAAGGTTACAAGGGAGGTCATCCCTAGAGTTAACCTTGAGAAGACCAACGTGACTAAGACTTCTAAGAAGCCTAAGAAAGTCACTAATAAGGTCACAAGGGAGGTTACCCTAGAGTTAACCTAGGGGAGTCTAACATGACCAAGTTTTCTAAGAAGCCTAGGAAGGTTATTAGGAAGGTATCAAGGAAAGTTTTCCCTAATGAATACCTAGTACACCCAAGGAGCATTAATCGATTTTGGATTCCTAAGAGTGTGTTCTCCACACCCTAGATGAGTTTAGAGAGTGTCAACTCTATTGGAAGGATAGTTAACCCAACCTTAGTGAAGTTGAAACTTAGAGCCATTTTCATGGTAGTTGTTGTAAAATACCGGAAATAGGCGAATATGAATAAGGGAATTTTCCAGAATTTTTGGACATTTTTTGTGAATTTTTCGGAGCTCGTATGGACGAGTTAACGGGGATGAAAACGGGGCCGGAGAAAAACCTATTTAGGCTACCCATTTAAGCGAGGAATTGTTTCTTTTATAATTCCTTTTTACTTTTTCTTATTTCTTTTCCTTATTTCTCTTCCTCGCCAAAACCCGCTGCCCTCATCCGCTCTTCCCTTCTCCTCTCACGCCCGACACCTTCCTCCTCCCTTGCCCTAACCGCCGGCCCGGCGGTTTCTTCCTCGACGCCACCACAGCGACGCCGTCTGTGCCTAAATCCCCTCTGCCGCCGGCGACGAGAGCCACCGCCGACCCCCTGTCGCCCTAGCTGTGGAGATACCGAGCACTAGCCGATCGCCTCTGCCCTAGTTGAGCAACACTACTGCCGATCGAAGCCTCTCTTCATCTTCCTCCTCAGCCTAGCATCGGTTGTTGTCCCTCTCTGCCCTAACGTCGTGATCCTTGCCCTCTCCACTGCACAGTGCCGACGCCGACCCACCTTCACTGGCCACCAGGTTCAGCCGTGCCCTAGGTCTTTCACCGGCACACCTCTGCTCAGGTGGTTTCCGGCCAGGAGCAAGAAGGGTCAAGTCTTAGTTCTTCCTGCTTGGTCCGATTGTTTACAGTAAGGTAAAAGATTAGGTGGTCAGGTGGGTTGTGGTTTGATTTGTGGTTCCATTTATTGAACTCAACATGATCTCAGTGGGAAGGATTTCAGCAGGGGGATTCGATTCCGTGGGGACTTCGTTTGGTTCTAGTAGCACTCCAGTGAGCAGTTCCCTTTGTTCCAGCATCAAGAGGGGCTGTGAATTGAGGTATCGTGTAAATTTTGATACATGATGAATTAGGTTTATGTATAGAATTGGATTTGTTATTGAATTTAATCCATTGCTTGTTTTGTTACATGGGATCAATCCATTTCTAAGGAAGGATAAGGTTATTAAATGGGTTGGAGATTTTTATTTAGCTATATAGCTAAATACATTATCTGTTTGATAAACGCAGGACTCTGATTCGAGAGCGTATCTCGACGGGTATCTTGATTACCGGATTGGACCATTTTATCGGAGGCGGGTACTTTTGACTTATGTCATTTGATATACATAGTAGTGAATTTAACAAGTTGTATTAATTATGTCCTTTATTTGTTTCGGCTAGTCACTACCCAATATCTGATACATGATTGATTGATTGCTTGATTTCCATCCCATGTATACTTTATTTATTTATACATGCTTATAGGGGGTAGTGATATACCATGCTTCACCATGTTCAGGACCTAGGTTTTATACCTTCTGTGTACCTTTGATTTGATTTGATTCGTTGACCTATGATGCACTTTTATATACACATGAATTAGGTCAGGATATTTTATGGTTATTGCCATGCACCATTTGCATGATTGCATGCTGTGCGATAGTCCGCTCCATTATTGTTGAGCACATCGCCAATTACATGGATCTGCACACACCATCACTCATGGGTTAGTGGTCGATTCAGGCAGAGTGTGTTGCAGCAGGGACTCTGTTAGGCACCGTTGGTCCGCTCATGGGTAGTGTGACACAACGTGTTATCCGGCAGGGATTCCTCTCCGTCATCGTGTACCGGGAGTTGAGAGCATTGCGCTCCCCCATTTATGATTTGGGGTAGGAGGATAGGTGTACTCCGACAGCATCCCGTCCACTCGGCCACTCATCAGGAGTAGTGACGACAGAGTGCACGGTTGTCACAGCCCTACCCACTCAGCCTCACTATTCTATGAGATGATCGACTGGAGTCAGGGGTGACCAGGACGCATCATTGGCATCATATGCATGATGCATTTATTGCTTGTGTTTGTGTTTGCTGCATTTATATGCTGCATATTATTTGGATACCTATGTTTGACATGCATACAGGATTTCCCTATCTCTCAGACTGTTTGACCTTATACTCAGGTCCTGGTTAGTACAGTTTCTCTCCTGTTTACTTCAGATGCATTTTTATCTTTCTTATATCAGGAGACTGTACGCATGATTAGTGCTAGGTGTTATTTCCCTACTTTGTATATCAATTGTACCTGCTGAGTGTTGGACTCACCCCGCCTCCATTGTTGATATTTTCAGGTTGATGCTGTCAGGAGAGAGTTCCAGTTGCTGTCCCTGCATACCTCGAGGATATGATTGGTTTTCTTTTGGTTTCTTTTCTGTTCTAGACTGTTTTGAACTTGTTATGTTTTCGATTATTTTACTTATGGACTTTGTATGGATTTTATTATGTCGATGGATTTGGATTTGGATTTATTCTACTACATGCCTGCCTGGACGGCAGAAGAGGTGAGTTCATCGGATTTGAGCTTTACGAGTGTAGTGGAGTAGGGTTGATTTCGAGTCAGGGTATTATCTTTCTGTTTACTTGTTATATAAACTACGTGGAATGTGTGGTTGTGTTATATTTACATGTTATTATTCCAGCCGCATGTGGCTGAGGTATATGTGGATATGTAGAAAGTTTCAGATTGTCCGCCGTACAGGGGAGATGCTGCCGAAATTTCTTCGGACAGAGACTCCTCCGGGGCGTGACAGTTGTAGTCCTTGAAAATGTGATGGTTTAATTGGTTAATCTAAAGAGTAAAATGTTTCAGAACTTGAGGAAGTAGACTTAATTTAAATTAGCACAAATAAGAAAAGCAAAAGAAATGCCAAGTTGGGTTTTGACATTTTCTTAGAAGGAAAATGGAGCAATCTAGGATTAATTTTATATTAACTAATACTTAGAGATACTTAGATAGATAATCTAGTTATATTTATTTATTCTAAATTGCCATGATTGCTTGTCCATCCTATGTCATGACATCATCTTTACATTCATTCTTGTTATGAAAAATATAAAAATATCATGTCATGTCATACATACATCATGTAGCTAAAAAAGTTTTTCTTTTGAAAAATATCCATTTTGATGTATGCCACAAATCATCATACATTATTTTAAATTTCTAGTAATTAAGGACAATGACATTTATCAACAAGTGATATCCTAGGTGAATCAATTTAACAATACCTAGATAGATATGCATGATCCTTTTGTTTAGGGAAAAATCAAAATCAACATCTCACAAAGACTATAAGGTGACTTATATGTATTTTTAGTACACTTTGGATATAAGTAAGATGTTAGGATGATGAACAAGACTCAAGATATTGATTTAGTGCATCTATTTGAGTCTTAGTTTCATCAAAACATATAGTTATGTATTATCCAATCATTGGGAAAGCTAATGTACAAGTCATGTACACTTAACCCAAGGAATATGGTTGAAAATTGATTTTGAAAATAATTTCAAAATACTTTTGAAAAACCTTAGTGAAGATTATTTGTTGATAGTAATCACCATTGGAAAGTTAGACACAAACTTGAAAGAAACATTGAAGTTTTCAAGAGTTTCCAATTTTGTGTCAATTTTTGAAAATAAGATGTATTTTCTTAGAAAATTATTTTTCCATGATAGTATATGCCTTAAATAATGTTTACAAAATTTTTCATAATTTTAGAATTTTGTAGAATTTTTAGGGTATTTCTGAAATTTGACTGAAATCGATTTCAGAAATCAGAAATGGTAATCGACTAGGTTAGTCGATTACCCATCTTAATCGATTATGGCAATCGATTAAGGTGCAGTTTTACGAGCACATATGCTCACGGAATCGATCACTATGATTGATTAAGAGTCTTAATCTATTACAACAATCGATTAACACTCAGTAATCGATTAAATCCCAACTTTAATCGATTACGGTCGGTCTTAAATGATTAAGAGCTTTGTTTAAGCACTTAAGACCCTCATTTCAGAAGTTTATTTAAGTTGAATAAGTTGTGTTTAGTCGTGTTAACCATTCCTAACCCTAGAAAGTGTTTAGATAAGTATTTAAGGATAATTTTATTGTTGAAACAAGAAAGGATTGGTTAAAGAAGAGTAAGTTAGAGTTTAGGATGAGGTTTAGTTTCAAAGTTGAATGTTGAACCTCATAACCTAAAATTATGGGTTTCGTAAATGTTTAGAATTTTCAAGTCATTGTTGGTGCAATGATAGAAGTTTAGAGCATGTTTTGAGGGAGAACTACTCCTTAGAGACATGTATTTATTTTTCACGAAACCATGAAAGGTTGGAAACCTTCATTGTGATGAATTCTTAAGATTGAGCATTGGAAAATAATGAAATATTGAATATCTTCATTGATGGAGTGTAAATGTTCTCGGATGAGTATTGAATAATGAGTTACTACTCAAGGGTAAGCATTGGGTATAATGAAGGGTATGAGACCTTCATTGTGGGGTTGTGAACAACAAGTAAAGTTGTAAACAATATATAGATAATTATTCATGGGGGGAGTTTTGATGTGTGCCAAAGGGGGAGAATGTAGGGTTTAAGTTAGACATTCTTAACCAAAAAGGGGGAAGTTTGTCATCTTAGTAAGGGGGAGAATAAAGAAAACTCTCATTCATACTTTGACGTGAAAAAGAAGTTAAGGCTATGAGATTAACCTAACTTAAATATATTTTCAAATATTAAAAAGGGGAAGATTATTGGTGCAATTTCGCTAGATCAAGGTTGACCAGTTTGACTAACCTTGAGTTGAATCAAGCTTAAGTCTTAATGTTTGAGTTTTGATGTTTGACAATGTATGAAGATTACAGTTGCAATTGTCCGATTGGAGAGATTGTTAGTACAATTCTCCAATGGTCTTGGATTGACCAATTTGATGAGAAGAAGAGTCAAGTAAGTCAAGGTTGACTGGATACTTAATTGGGAAGTCTTAACTGGAAGTTATGCAAGGGCAAGTCCAATGATAAGGTTGGTAGAAGAAGAAAATCCAAGTGGGTTAGTATTGACCAGACAATTGGTGTGGAAAGTCCTGGTGAGTAAAGTCAAACAGTTGGAAAGCCCTAGTGAGTGCAACTAGGCAGAAGAAAAATTCTATTAAGTAAAGCTAGGTAGAAAGCCCTAATAAGTGAAGCTAGGCAGAAGGAAAATCCTGGTGAGTGAAGCAAGTGAAAAACCCTAGTGAGTGAAGCTAGGCAATGAGGAAGTCCTAGTGAGTGAAGCCAAGCAGTGAAAATTCAGGTGGGTCAAGGTTGACTAGACACCTTATGATTAGAAGTCCAAGTAGGTTAAAGGTCTGATTGAACACTTGGTGAAGAAGTCCTAGTAAGTCAAGGTCGACCCGATGCTAGGCAATGAGGAGTCCTAATAGGTCACGGTTGACTAGATATTGGATAAAGGATCCTTAGACTTAGATTTGGAAGTTAGGGCTTGGTAATCGACTAGGTTAGTCGATTATCGAAGCTGAATTGATTAAGGTAATCAATTAAGCAGGTTTCGCGAAGTGCACAGAGAGGTTCGTAATCGATTAGGTCAATCGATTACGAATGCTTAATCGATTACGACAATTGATTAAACCTGGATTTCGCAAATGCACAGAGAGTTTGGTAATCGATTAAGCGGGAAAGCTTGATCGTTTACGAGTTGTTCTCGTGTGAACAGAAGCATGCCTAATCGATTAGGCTAGTCGATCAGGCATGCGTAATCGATTGGAGTAATTGATTACAATTAGAAAACTAGCCGTTGTGTTCCCGATAAAAGGATTTTGCTTGCACTGTTCCGATAGATCACTCACAGGTTTTCTTCTCCACTCTCTTCATCGAGCTTGACAATTCTTGAAGTTTCTTGGAGATAAGTGTTGCTGCACTTTCAAGGTCAAGAGACGTTCCCAAACAAGAAGAAGCTAACTAGGATTTCATTTGTCTAAATCTTGTAAGATTTTCTTTGTATTTGCTTCTTTCTTCCTCTTGTTATATTGAGAGTCTTGTACGAGGTTTTTCCACCTTCGGAGTGTTTCCGAGAAGGAGTGTATTCTTAGTGGATATGTAAGTGAGGGTCGGACTCTTGGATTAGTCACCTCTTCTTGAGGTAGATACTAAATAACTCCTTTTGTTAGCATTGGAGAACTTTTGCGTCGAGTTTTATCCGCTACAACATCATCATCGACAAAACGTAAGAAGTTATTCGCCCCCCTAGCTCCGAAGTGTTCTAACAAATTTTAATGGAGCAATTGATTGATGGTGATAAACAGTAGACTAATAGACAAAAATAAATCTCAACTTAAAGGTTATAAAAGAAGGATTTAGAGGATGTTTTCAATATCAGTTCTTGAGGATTTTGGAGACAAGTGTTACTCCATACCTTAGAAGATAATGCAAGAGCTACAAACAACGATCAAAGCAAAGCTTCTTAGTGTAAATTATTTCATTTGAATTCCTTTTGATACCATTTGTATTTGCTTGTAAAGAACATGACTTCTCCACCTTCGGAAAATTTCCTGTAAAGAGAGTTAGTTGAGTATTACTAGGAGTAAGCCATGTAGTAGAAATTGGGGATTCTTTACTACATAAAATCTCATATCTCCTGTGCTTATATTTTTATTTCTTGCATTTATTTCCACTACATACTAAGAAATTATAGATGAGCACACGAGAAAGATAGAACAAAGTGAATCAGTATTCATCCTCTCTAGCGATGCCAACCGTCCCAACAATCATCAGTCCATTAGCACGTTGACTTTCATTCTAAAATACCTACGTCTTAGTTAAATCTTCACCTAAATAAGGAAACTATTATCTCTTAAATATATGTATCTCACTTGCCAAAAGATTACTTTTGAACTTTTCCCATGCAAGGCATTCTTCATCCTCGATCTACTGGAATTTTTTGTTTGCTTAGAGGCTTTGTCTTGGAGTCTTCCTTCATCTATCAGGTATCCAATCCATCTTGTATCCCAAAACTTCATCAACTAACACCTGCAAGACTTTCTTTGCAAAATGTTCAGTTAGCATTGACCTGCTAATTTCTAACTGAAAATGAAGGTGATCGGACAAGAATGATGCTCAATTATTACACACCAAGAGATTTCTCCGACATTAGATTGGTGAAGAGATTAGCGATGATGGAGCTAACAATGGAGAGATTTCTAATTTAGTTTTATATATATATATATATATATATATATATATATATATATATATATATATATATATATATATACATTAAAATTTAAAATAAATAAATAATTATTAAATCATTCATTTTTAATAAAATTTAAACGCATTAAAAAAGTCAATTATAAATAATTTATTTTTTCTATTTTTAACATTTTATATAAAAAAAAAAAAATCTTAAACCAAACAACACCTTTAATTTCCAGCAGACAAAAAGGTATTTGCATTTTATGAATTTCACATAATCCCAAATGAATCTATTTAAGCTATTCGATTTGCACACCATATTGAAATTGAATTACAAACTTCAGGAGCTAACACTAATCAAATTTGATGACCTAAACAGATGCAAACTGACGGAGTCAACAAGACACAATGTTGCTCCAACACTACAAGCATTTCTGATGGTTATTCAGATCATAAATATCTTACATCCCAAAACTGAGCGAAAACAAACTCATACTGAAGTTTGGTTCTCAACAGATAAGTATTTCATCCAAACAGGAGGAAATAAGAATCCCAAGTCTGATGTGAAGTGATGTGCGATTCATTAGATTATAAAATTTGAATATACATTTTGGATTTCGAAAAGCTTCACTTGCATTATTTGTTTTGTCAGAGAGCACCTACTTATATTATCTACCATAAATTTAGAGTAAGGTGGTAACATTTTCATCCCTATTATGATGGCAGTCACAAAATAAATGCCATGGGAAAGAAAATGATGAACAATAGTCAGAACAACCAAGTTCACGAAAACCATCTTCTTTCCTTTTTGGCAGATTTAAGCTGCATTACCAGCTCTTCACGTTCAGCCGCTACTTCTGCATATTGGAGGCTCATATGAAGATACTTCTCTCTTATATCTTTTAGTTCAGACTCCAAAGAAGAGATTTTATCTGCATGGTCGTTGATAACTTTCTTGAGGGCTTCAACGTCTTCAGATTGACTCTGAGAAATGCCTCTGCACAAAGTTTATCATAAGTTAGGAATTTGATCATATCGAAGGATGCTTTAACAACCATTTATCTTGATTAACGTAGCATTTATTTCCTGCACAAGTTAAAATTGGAGATAAATAGTAATAATAATAATAAGGAACTTTGGATGTACGGACTTGTGCCTTTTTCTATTTGCTATGCATGAGAACAAAGGCCTCCATTTTTCTCTCGGAAGTCTAAATGAGAAGTAAGCAGTTCTACTAGTCCAACGAGTGTTATCAGATTATAATTAAATATTTTAGTCATATAAGATAATATGCATTTAAGATCCTTAAGTTTAACTGAGAGGGAACTTGTATATAAGGTGGTTCAGAATTTTTAAATTCACTAATACTTGTAAGAGTACCCTTAGCTCAACCAATTTTATGATGAGTTTTTTCTTTGAAAAAGTGTTGCACCAGACAGAACACGGGCATGGAATAGGAGGCTCTTCGAACCACATTGAGTACCGAGATTACTATTACTTATCTCCGTTGCATATTTAACACATTAACTACATAGCACACACATGCACCTGAATCTAATTAATTAATTTGAGTTCGTTGTTGTGAGATTTTTTGACTGGTTGTTGGTTCCTTTCTAGTTGGTCCTTCATGGTCCTATAATATTATGAAATGATACATAATATATAAGTTGGATCTTACATGTATGAGGGACTAATTAATCTTTTGCTTTAAGTGACTAATTTGATGTTATAAGTTAGTTTTTATGGAAAATTAAAAAAGATAATAAGATTTTTCTAGAATGAAGGATAAATTCGCTTTAGTTCTGGAAAATTGAGTTTCTATTTGTCTTAACAACGCAATGAATTAGAATCATATGCGACTTCAGCTCAAACTAAGCTCAAATCAAGGCAGAACAAGTAAAATCAAAGTGAACCAAGCAGTTTAGATACACCAAATCAAACTCTTTAACAAGGAGAAAGAGAATTTAATTAAATTTAATCCGCACTTCTCCCAACTGCACGTGGTCATTCCTCCCTGCTCACTTTATTCCGCTTTACAATCTTGTTATCCTTTTCCTTTCTTGCATGGCCATTGGTCTCCTCCCTCTCCCCTTCTAATTTGAATGGCCAACACCATCTTCCTCTAAATTTGGATAGGGAGGAATTTCATCTCTTGATTTGGAAATCCAACAATAATCCTCTTTATTTTGAAAACTCACTGCTACCTTCCATCTTTATAAGCTTCTTCCATTTGCCTAATTTGGAAATCTTTATAGTTATCTCTCTTGATACGTGAAGATTATTGACGATATTTAGGAAGAACTGCCATGCTGCCCACAATTTGGGGAGTTTGAGATAGCTATCTAAATCCTTTACTTATACAATTACCCTCCCCAAGCTATAGACCATGTTTTTTCTTCTTCCACTCCAAGTATTTGGAGTTGATCCCCCTACTTGGTTAGTGTCCTTTTGTCTGAAGCATATTGGGACCTCACTAATGGTGTGGTGGCCTTGACAATGAGAAACAAGCATTAGCGAGCCAAAAGTTGTTTACTCCTTATCCTTCTTTGGCTAAGCTTTCACCTTCTAGTTGTCAAGGGACCAAAAAGTTGGTGTTTTTTTCATTAATATTTTTCCACAAGATTCGTTCAATTTGTTTTATGACAACAAAATTACAAGGAGATAAAAACATCATTTTTAAATCAATATTTCATTGTTGACAAACCCTCTTTTAGAGCTAGATCCCTACTTTTTTAGAAGCGTATATGTTGCGCTAGAGGATTAAGTGAATAGCAATGAGTCATTGGGAAGGATTGATCAAAAGAGACAGTTTTTAGTGCGTTATATCACCACAATCAATAAGGAGCTCCACCCAATCATGTTGTGAGGGTCAATTTCCTTATCTAAGGCCTTGTAGGTTGGTTAAAAGGTGTATATTGAGTGTGCATGGTGTTTGATTGTACCAATGGTGGGGATTATACAAATAAGAGAGATTGTGAGTAAGCCCTAACGTTACCATAGGAGTAACAACTTGTACGGGTACAAGTTGTAATGTTACTCATTACCCTTTCAGCTCTTTCACTAGTGTCATTCTAAATAGTTGAACAATAACATTTATACTTATCTTCCTTACCATTTACTTGATCTATGCTTAGAGTATCTTTATTATTTTAGGTGATGTTATATATGTTGTGGTTGATAATGCATGCCGAATACTTCCTTTTTCCTAATGATAATGCATGTCTATCGATTTTTATTATTACACGATGTCATACTTAACATGTTGTACAGGGACATGTTGCCCTAACATGATGACTCGGTAGTGTAATTGTTATACGAAGGGCACGAGATGAGTTATAGTCTAATGGGAGGAGTTACATTCTTTTTTAACTAATCCATGAAGATTTAACCTAGTGATTAGAATGCATTAGGTATTGGCAAGGCAGATGACTATTTGTACCTTTGATTCTAATTGAGGTTCATCTATCTTTAAGAATATGATGGTGTGTGTGATGATAAAGGTTAAGATGTCTAACCAAGGTATCATAGTAATGTCTTACCACGGTATCATAGATTTCAAGGATTTTATGAGATATACAATCTATTTGAGTTGTTAATGCCTATCTAAGTATCATGTGACTTGAGCAATATTATAGGCATGTGATGGTTTGGGTTGTTGATGGCTAACTAGAGTATTGCACGACTTTAGGAATATGAAGGGCATATGACATTTAGGCTATTGATATCTATCTAAGGGAATTATGTATCTTTAGAGATGTTGACAGGCACAAAATGATTCAAGTTGTTGGTGCCTAACTGGAATATCATGACTTAAATAATATTTCGAGGCACATGACAATTCAACTCATGTTGCCTAACTAGGGTATCAAAAACTTCTGGAGTATTACACATGTAATGGTTCGGGCTATCAATTTCTAGTTGGAGTGTGACAACAATGACTATTGATTCCTAAATTGGGATCACATGACTTGACAACAAGTGGAATATTAAGCATAGAGTTGTAAATGAAGTATCGATTGAATCTTGCATGATTATAGTGATGGTCATCTAGGCATCTTCTATTTGATATATAATTTATCTTGATACATGTTTAGAGTATCTTTATGATTTTGCTATTGTATGTTAAGTGATGTTATTCCTATTGCTAAAGTTGGTGAATGTTTAATTGCTGCCCTTTTGCTAATAATGGTGCATATCTAAAGAATTTTGTTGTTACATATTACTAGACATGTGGTACGGATACACATTACCCTAAAATGAAGAAGCTATAATATAATTGTTATACTTGAACCATGAGATGAGTTAGGGTATGATGAGAGGAGTTATATGCATTTTGGATTTATCTGAGAAGCTTTTAACTTGGTTAGTGAAATGCCTTTGAGCATTGATGGAAGGGCATAAGACTATCAGTGCCATTGATTCCTATTAAAGATCATGTGACTTCAAAAATATTAACAGGGCAGTCATATGACGATTCAAGTCATTGATGCCTAACTAGAGTATCATATAAATTTGTGAATATTTTGAGGTGTGTGATAGTTTAGCTCGTTGATGGCTAACTAGGAGGTTATTGGTGCCTAACTCAAGGATTGTATGCTTTACTGATGACTTTATGCTAGAGATCCCTTTAGGTCATTATGGTATTTCACTCTTTTAATGATGATTATGAGTAATTTGCATCGAGCATGGAGTATTACATGATGTACAAGTCAAACATTCTATGACTATAGTGATGGTTGGGCTTGCAATATATGAATATATCAAGGTATCTCTATTTACCTTATATATTTGTTCTCTACCCGTTGCTTGGACATCTTGTGAAACCCTCCTACCAACTCATATCATTTTCTTATGTTTGCCTCTAAATTAGACTTATGCAGGTGATAGGGAAGTCCAGTTAGGATATTAGGCAGCTATTATCTTTGCTCTGGATTGTTGCTATGAGTTTTAAAGTTTTGCATGATTGGAGAGTTTCAGTCAATGCATTGCTATTTATTGCTTGCATTTACTTATATGTTTATAGAACTTATTGTACTTTGTCTTTTTGCATTAAACCTTATGACTAATTTGATGTTATTTTAGTCATATACATTGTAACATATCATTCTTCTTCATTATATACTTCTATGTGTGTTGCTCTTGTATCCATAATTGTTGAATGTCGATATATCATGAGCAATGTTTAGTGCTTCAGTGTTAGAATCTGATGAATGACACAAAGCGCATGCCGATAGAATTGTGCATATTTGGAATGAGTGTTCCCATCCTTAAGAAGAGGGGTCAATTGAGGTGTGATCACTCCCACGTCCTCCTCATTACAATACACCTTTGAGCTTTACATTATTGCAATTGATGAGGACTAGGCTAGGTACTTGATGGTAATTGTAAGGGAACTATAAATGACACCTAAAAGGAAGACGATGATGAACATGGTGATGTCAAAGAGAGCTATTGAAGGAGTTCTTATAGAATATGGGAAGTTTGATGTTGCTCTCTCTCCATTTCTGCAAGTAGCAAGTAGCTACAAGCAACAAACTTGAAGTATAGAAACTTGGGTCGGAGATAGAGATTACAAATGAAAATATTTTGTCATTTTCATTTCTTTTTACTCTCCTCTTTTCCACTCTCTCCAAAGAAATAACTTCAATAAATTGTACCTCTTAGTAAAGTTTTACTCGTGTTGGTCGCCATTGGTAAAATTTATTATTCCACTCGTCGACCGACACTGGCATCGGCCTCATAGTGGACTTGCGAACTCGCAGTGGATACCATCTCCTAGTGGCTGCCTTTGCGAGGTCATGATGGATGTTGTGACCTTGCAGACATTTTTTTTTTTAAATTTTAGACTGGATTTTTTATTTTTTTAGCAGGTAATTTCTTTCCCTTGCTATTTTTTCCTTCTTAATTTTTTTGCCTCTTTCATCTATCTTTCATCCATTAATTTTTCTCCTTGTTAATTTTTTCCTTCCTTTGTTCATTAATCTTCCCCCCTCTATCCATCCACGAAGGTAAACAAAAGAAGAAAAAAAACTTCTTTAACCTCTTTAAGGATGGTTAATTTATTTTCACCTTAATCTCTTCATATGGTAAACATAAAGAAAAAAAAAATCTTTAAGGATATAAGACACAGATTATTAAGAAAAATAAATATAATATAATTTTTCACTTTATAAAATATACTACTAATGAACTAAATTATTTAATATATTAATTCAGTTTAAGAAGGGGAGTCTTGGCGTAACGGTAAAGTTATTGCCATGTGATCAAAAGGTCACGGATTCGAATCTTGAAAACAGTCTTTTACAAAAAGCAGGGTAAGGCTGCGTACAATGGATCCTTCCCTCGGACCCCGCATGGCGGGAGCTTCGTGCACCGGGCTGTCCTTTTTTTTTTTATTAATTCAGTTTAAATTTAAACTGTTCAAAATATATTCAAATTAAATTAAGTTTAAAACCGCGTGTCATGTTTCCTTGGTGGACTTCAATTTACCTTAAATTAGCTTTTTTAACTAATATATTTTATATTTAAAAAAGTACTAACATTATTTTGGTCATTAATCGAAACTCGGCACGCCTTAAAATTTTAAATCGTGCCTCTTACCTTCCTCTCCAATGGTCATTATTCCACTTGTTGAATGAATATAACTTTAAACTCACTTTTATGAGGAAATAACCCATTGGATGATGAAGACAAAGTGATTCTTCAGTTCATGGCTCACTTTATAATGTGGTAAAAGACGAGTTGCTCACTCCTAGCGCTCCTAGGTTCACAAATCTAGCACATCTGTGAGTCGAGCCAGTCATCCTAGGTTTAATCATTTTTTTTAACCTCTAGATTTGTTGTGACATTATACACATGTGCCAAGGTTTCAACATTTCTCAATGCCATGTCTCCACGGGCCGATTCATCTCACCCAAAGGAAAAGCATGTAAACCATGTTGAAAGTATCAACTGATCTTCACCCATTACTTCTAATCAAAATTTGCCAATGCAAGCCAATTTAAAATTTCCATGCTAACTGTATATTCCTAACGTCGATTAAAGACATTCTTTTGCTAGTTCATTTGCTCAACTCCTAAGTTCAAAACCTTAATTTTTGAAGGGTTTAAAGAGATCAAATTAGCATATTCCTTTTTACTACCTAAAATTGCTTAGGTAATCTGCAAATATAGCATAATGTAGGGAAAATAGGCCATAAGAAAGAGTGTGAAACTATGAGGAATTAATTGGTCAACAATTTACTATAACCAATTGCTAAATTTCGTTCTTAGGTGCTTACACTTGAACATTAAGAACTATTAATTACAAAATGATGGCAAACAGAGATGATTCCTACAGTGAAAGACCATATAGGTGCAAAAACTTGAACCATAAACTAACTATTCAGAAAAGTTTTGCCTTGATAGTCATAGGCCCTTATATACAAAACTATATGAAATTATCACCTATAAGGAAACAACATGGTTGATTTGCCACCAAAAAGCTCAATAGAGGTCTTATCTGCTAGCACAATCAACCTCTAGGTGATTGAGATCAATCATTAATTTTCATGTTTGAATAAATAGTTTAAATTAGGATCATTCTATTTAATATATTATTTGAGTCATAAAGGACTTAAAGAAATACACAAGGAAACCACTTGATGCGACCAAGATCAATTAATGACTTGAGGTCAATGACACATTGAGCTGAGGGCTCGGGTGCATCCGAGGGACAAGTAGCATGACGAAAGATGACCTCAAGGAACAAGTATAACTCTTAGTCAGTTGAGTGCTAAGAGAACATATACCTGGGAGAATAGATCTCAACATAAACGAACTCAATAATTAGGATGGTTGTATTCTATGTATTAGTTAACTAAAGGGTGTCTTCAATCAATTGGTGGCTAAGTCAACTCAAGGGCTTCAACTAAAAAAAAAAGGGCAGCCCGGTGCATGAAGCTCCCGCCATGCGATGTCCCGGGGAAGGATCCATTGTACGCAGTTTTACCTTATTTTTTGCAAGAGGCTGTTTCCAAGATTCGAACCCGTGACCTTTTGGTCACATGGCAACAACTTTACCGTTGTGCCAAGGCTCCCCTTCAACTCAAGGGCTTCAACTATCAAACAAAATGCTTCTATTTGTCTTGTGGTAATAGCCATTGACTGATTTGGGATCATCTGAAATTGACTATTGCTACAATAAAAAAGATAAAGAGAGTTGTTGATGGGAACAAGTTGTGTGACAATGGTCAGATTGGCTAACGACTATAGTGCATCATCAATTAGTTGATAGAGCATTATAGTCGACTGATCAATGTTAACACAGAAGAACAATCACAAACAAGAGATGCTAGATGAATAAAGGCTACAAAATGCAGGTTAAGGAGATTGTTTAAGAGCTAACTTTCCTAGATATATTGCAAGCATTCTGAGCCTCCTTGTAACTCTTCTTATGCCCATTTTAAAACCAAGAGCTTGTAAGATGTTTCTCCACCTCTGGAAATTGTTCGAGAAGGAGAAAACATAGTGGTTATTCGGGAGTGATCCACCGATGAATCATAAGGCATAAAATAGGAGTCTAGAAGTTATTGAACCACATAAATTGAAATGTTAGCTTTTTCCTTCTTGTTATATTTATTTTTGTTGCATTTTAGATTAAATTTACCTTGCCAAGGAATTAGCAAGATTCTTTTAGCTATAAATTTCAAAGACATTCACTATTCACCCTCTCTAGCTCCTTCGACTATATACCCCTCACAATCACAACATCAACATCATTAACAAATCTACATATCCATATTGATATTTGTCCTTATAAATTCTATCAAGTATTAACCATCACCATTACAGGCTTAAACAACAATTTCACTAGACTTCCTTTTGTACCAAAATTGTATTAGAAATGTGAGCCCTTGGTGATTTCAATTGGAACAAAAGTATTTTTATGGCTATACTTAAATGTGCATGATTTTGTTGAAACTACTTATGTACTCCTAGAAAAGTTTGCACAAATAGCCAAAACTAGTCACCCTTTTACAGATGCAATTTGCTTTGAATGAAAAAAAAAATGACAAGCATGCTTAATGCTTTGAAAGAAAAATAATGACAAACATGCTTAATTACAAAGTGCTATAACAGTGAAAAACATCATTGGCTATCTTGAATCTATGTTTTTATGCACTATTTGGGGCAATCAGTGACACTATTTGTGTAAACCCTGCAAGTGTTGTATAGAATATTTTTTGATATATGATAGTAGCTATTCGAATAAGAATTGATTATCATGGCTAGTTGAACAGCATCCTGAGTGTCTAGGTATTTTATTAGTTAATTTCATTATGAAGGAATACATCAGATTGGTAAATAACCACTAAACAGTATATCAAACAATATGAAAGCAGGAAATTACATAATTTCCAGAAAACAGAGGGGTAACACTGCTTACCGTATAAGTCCATCTTTGTGTGTGTTATTTGCCTCCGAAGACTCAGTTTGTCCTTTGGCACGTACAACTTTATTACTGGCACATTCCCTTTGAATATGGCCTGGTGAGACTTTTTCATTCTAACAAATGCAAATAGATCATTAAGTTATTATTCTTTACCAAATATAGTTTTCTACAAATAATATTAGTTAGCTTCTTTGCCTATGAGAGACCATTATATCTATTAACCAAGTGCAAGATGTTTCTTAAGCTTTATCCCTGTTAGTTATGGTAGCTCAATAAGTCAGCTAGCTACATTCCTATCAACAGTTTTGAAGGAAAAGGGTCGAAGAAAGAATAACCAGAAAATGTCTACTCAATCTAATTCTATTAAACAAAGATTTGGACTCCATAAATTGCAACAAACTAATTTGCAAAGTTGTTGATGCTATTGAGTGAAAAAAATAAAGATACAAATAAAAAAAATTATTTGCTATCAACAGAAACTAATAGAAAAATAATATTTAAAAAAATTATCCCTCTGTTTGAAAGCATGTAAAGATAATGAAAATAGTCTGCTTCAAAGGTTAATGTTCTACATTAAATTGCTTGCAGACTGAGGATTAATGGTATATCTGAAATAGGTAAATATTTTCAGAATATACAAAATGAGATACACAAAGTTTGTCATTTCAAACCATGGGCAAGTTTGATTGGCAAAAGAATAGCAGTACAAAGTTTCCATTTTTGTAAGTGAAGTCTCAGTCATCTTAATGATCAAATTGTACCAAATTTGTTTCAAGAGATTTATCTGGTTATCACTACTAGTTTTTATCTTTGAAAGAGTTCTACCATCAAAATTATAAAATACTGTTAAGCAGAGTCACTATACATTTACCAATCAAAGGTGTAGGCATCTTACGTTTTCTTAATCCTAGTGTGACTGAGGCAGATTGGATTGGCTGGTGGCCCATTAATGTTTTTCATTGACCCTCTATCATATCATAAAACACTGCGCTACCTAAATCTGACCAGAACATTGGTAGAGAGTACAAGAATACTAGCGAACCAACCAGTCATCTTGAACAGTTCAGGTATGTGTAGATAACCAAACTGATTAGATAAACACATGCAAGTAAGGATTTGGTGATGTGAGGTCAAACAAGAACTGCATCTTAGTTGAAAATATAGATGAATTCCAGATTCTAAAGTGAAACAGGTCACTGAAGCTTGGTCATTGTTTCTTTCATTTTGACTTTTTTTTTTATATATTTTCCTCATTGTCTGCAGCATATTTCTAGCTCCTATACTCATTACAGAACACTTAGTGTCAAGATGTTACCCAAAAGTTTTGTTAATGCATTCAAATGCAATCTTATATTTACAAGTTCTACAAAATCAGTTTAGAGTATAACTGGGCCACTGTACTAATTCCGTCTAAGTCAAGCTAGCTTCTTTCTAGAAATAATAATTTTGTGAATTATATTAAAATCTACTTCAATTAAAGAAAGTGTTTCTCTAGGTTAAAGTAAATATTCAGAGTATGATGGTGAAGTACATGCAATACCTCACTATTAGTAATTTCATCTTGAGACTCCATCGACCGCACTTTGTTCGTCAACTCAAGATTCTCTTCCTCAAGATTTTGAATCTTTCTGTGGTACTCACTGTTTATTCGCTTGAACTGATTAAGTTCATTTTTCAGTTCCACTTCTGTTGAACAAGATGCATCTTTAATTGATAAGAGATTCTCAAGCCTCATAAGTTGTTCTTGCAAGGCAATCCTTCTTCGCCTATCATCTTCACTGTCACATAAAGTCTTATCCATGTTGGAAATCTTTTCAGTCAAAGAGACTTTCTCTGACATCAATTCTTCATGTTCTTCTGTTGCTGACTTCAATAACTCCTTCAGTTTTCGCTTTTCACAGTTTGCCTCATCAAGAGAGTTTTCAAGAGCCAAAATTGTATTCTGAAGATGAGACAGTTTCTGCAACTGAAACTTTAACTCGGAAATTTCTTCCATTGTCTGTTGTTTTTCATATTCCAAAGTTTTGTTCTTCAATTCTAAATCATATACTATTTTTCTATGTTTCTGTTCATTTGATTTGGCATCCCCCAGTACTTGTTTCATTTGCTCAATATCAGCCATTAACATCTCCTCACTCTGCTTAGAAGCATTAAGCAAATCAACTAACCCTTGAATCTTACTCTTGGACTCTTTCTGCACTGCCTGTAAATCAGCCTCATAAAATTTAGCTTTTGAACTGATTTCCTGAAGACTACATTCAAGCCTCGCTTTATCTGCACAAAGGACGGATGCTTCATGCACTGCATCTAATGCTAGATTTTCTCTGTCATCCTCACTCACTGACATTTGTGAAGTAAGATTAGTTATCTCTTTCTCAAGATTCTCAACTTTTAGTGTTTTCTCTATTTCAATATGTTTTAATAAAATATTCACATTACCTACTTTTTCTTCATGTTCCTTGAGATCATGAAGAAATCGATCAAGTTGCAAGAGCAGTGCCTTCTCCTTAGATGCTATTTCTTTTTGCAGAGAAGAAAGTTTTGATTCTAAAACATCAACTTTGTCATGAAAATCAAAATTCTTGTTTCTTGATTCACTTAATTCAACTTCAAGATGTATAATTTGTTGATGCAATTCCGTCTTTTGTCTCTTCAAGTCTCCAATTAGTGTCTGAAGTGTGCGGCACTCTTCCATAAGATTCTCAATTGTAGCTGCCAATTTTGAGTTTGATCTCCTTGAGACATCAGACTCCTCCAGGGCTTCTGATAACTGCTTTTGTGTCTCCTGAACCTTTTGTTTTAGTTCTGATTTCTGCATCTCCATTTGACCTTTATGTTGTTCAACATCATCCTTTAAATTCACAACAAGTGATCTAGTATCCTCCAGCTCTAATCTGTAGGATTCTTTCTCATTTGTTAGAAATCTTAGTTGGGCTTCTAAACCAGCTACACGTTCAGATAATTTGATATTTTCATGTTCAATCTCAGAATTTTGCAACTCTAGTTCCATTTTGCAATTTTGAAGTTCCTCTGTTTTTTTCTCAAGATTCTTATTAGCAGAAACATGAAATTCCATGCTACCGGTAATCTCTTCTAAATCATTCTCCACATCTTCCAAAAGTTTAGACATTTCATCATTTTGCTTTTGTAAAGAAGTCAAATCTTCCTCCAGTTGAAATTTCTCTTGCTGAAGGATGGAAATAAGATCTTCAAGCTCCTTACTAGAAGATTTTAATCTATCTATCTCCTGTTCTTTTAGCAACAAGGTAGATTGGATCTCATCCTCTCTATTTCCATCACTTTTAGTTTCCTTTTTCTTTAGTAGCGAATTTAGTTCAAATAAACTTTTAGTGATATCCTCTACCAGACTCTTCTGACTCAGAATATCTGAAGGGTTTTCATCACAGTTACAATCAAAATCCTTATCTGCAATAGAGCTATCCTTCAAGTGCAAGCTTTTTGCTTGAGCTAAAGCAAGACTAACTTGGTTATTCATTTCAGAAAGCACAATTTGCATACTAGAGTAGTCATTTTCAAGATTTAGTTTAAGCTTTTTGTGTAGATTGGATATTTCAAAGTTCTTTTCTTCTATTTCCTTGTGCATTTGACAAAGATTTGCCTCAAGGTCACTTGTTTTGTCCTTATAATGTTGTAGTTCTATCTCAAGATCAGCAGAAACATTCTCAAGGTCTTTGAACTTAGCTGACAATGTTGCAGTTGTAGCTTCCTTCCTCTTGAGCTCATCCTCAAGTTCACGTGCTCGAGATTTAAGCAAGACATTTCCATACTTGCAATTGTCATCTGAAATTTCATCACGAGATTCTTTAGACCTACAAATTTGTGATGGACTTCCTTTCCCAGCATCCTTCAACTTGTACATCATATCTAAGTTTTCTTCTGTTAGCTCAGCACAATCTGACTCTAACTCCTGTATTTTGTTTTTGAGGGTCTCAATTTCTATTTCTAGATTAGAGTTACTTGTTCTAATACCTAGCATCTCTCCCCTGCATTCAGCCTCGTTGTCCAAAGACTTTGGAATCCTATCGTGTTTTTCTTGTCCATCTAGACAGCTCTGTTGTGAAAGACTAGCTATCTCCAAGTTCTGTTTCTCTGTGATCTCTTCTAATTCTTGAAGAATTGAGACAAATTCAATGTTCGAATCTTGTGCTTGTTTCAACTGTTGAGCTAAATTAGCATTGGATTCTTTGTGAAACTTCAGCTCATCCTCCAATTCCTTCAGAGCATGAGCAGAATTTTCATTTTTGAAACTGCCAATATTTGTTTGTTTTGACATTGAGTTCTCAAGTGCCACCTTCAGTTGTTCAACTTCTTTCAATAAAGAGTCACGCTCCCTTTTTGTAGCTGAAAGCTGCTTATCCAGGTTTGCCTGATGCATAGCTTTCTCAGAAATTTCTTCCTTTAAACTCTCAAGATCAAGTTTCAACTGTTGAGACTGTCCCTCCCACATCTTAACCTCATCACGGAGTTCCTCAGTCTCTTCAGCAGTTTGAAGGAGATCCTTTGAAGAGTCAGATGGCCTTGATGATCCCATCACTACTCTTTCAGAAGTATGTGCATTCGTGTCTTCCCATTGATTATGCAGTGAAGAACTTGAGGCACTGGAGCTGAAAGATGATTGATTCGATCTTAAAGATTCATGCTGACCACAGGCGATGAGGTCTAGATCATCAGGTTGAGGACAAAATATCAGATCTACATAGGAACTTAGTTTAAGCAAGAGTTCCAAAATATGATTACCTGATGAGAGTAAAACAAGAAATACTAAGTTACTAATACCAGTTTTAGTCAGAAAACTTACCATAGAAATTATCAGTGAGAATGTGTAAGAATAAGAAATTTGCTGTGACAGACATAGAAAAATCAGAAAATAACATGTAGCATATATCTTATATTGATTTATCTTATTCTCAGTTATAAGAACAGGATTAGGCACAGATTTTTTCTTGATGTTTCAGACATAAATAAGACCAGGATTATCTTTGATATTAGAGAATTGAATGGATAACTACCCAACTTGTCATGCATCTCAATCATGGTTTCAAGTGTTCATCAATATAAATCAGTAACGAACAAAATGCATCGATAGCCAACAAATATTGATACCGTGTTGGCATAGCTAAATATCATTGTCTACCCATGCCAACATAGTTTTGATGGAATCGACTGAGAAAGATCTTGTCTCAGCTAGTAATGTTCGAAACCAACAAAGATAGCAAGATTCTGTAACAATGAATCATCCTTTAATTCCATCTACCAGTCATGAGAAGTAGATAAAACATTAAAAAAAGGAGGGGAAGTGGGCAACTATTACCTACTGTGTAACATGTGGTGAGATGTAAAGAAGTTATATTGTAGATCTAGGATGAAAATGTGGTAAGATTGTAAATGACTGGTGATTAATAAGTGTGACAATTGATGAAATAGTTAATAAAAAGTAATTAATTTTGGATGATTATTGTTGCAGCTTAGTAGGCTTATTTATACTGATTGTCCAAATGTTATATGGAAAAGTATTAACTATTAAATATGATAAACAATTATAAAATCAGTAAGAATCATAGTGTTTATGATTATAACAGTGAATATGATAAATCCACAGATTAAAATCAATTTGAGATCATTATCTTGCAATGGTATTTTTGTTATCATTACCCCGACAAACCCAACAAGATTTCTTGGATGTTGAGTTTGATTGTCTGTTTGTTAAATCACTATTTATATAATGGTTTGGTAAATATGTCAACAATTTTATCTTCAATAAAAAAAATATGAAATGAACTACTACATGTTCTTGGACAAAATAAAAATCAATCTCCACATGTTTTGGTATGAACATGATTTGCAACAAGATATGTTGCTCTATAATTGTCACATCAAATTTTGGGTGTAGCACTCATGGAAAATGTCCTTTCGAAAGACAGGATTGGAGCTAAGTAATTTTGGATATTGCATTAGCTATAGTTTTTTATTCAGCCCCAAAACTTGAGTGATAATGTAGGCTGCTTCCTAGAAAGCCAAGAAATAAGGTTACACCAAAAAAATATTGTATACCCACTAGTAGAAAGTCTATCTTTAAGAGATCTACCCAGTCTCCATCACTATAGACATTTAATTCTAACGAGAACCGGAAATAAAAAAAAAAAAAACAATGCAAAATAGTGCCTTTGAGATAGTGAAGAATCCTTTTAACACCTTCCATGTTCAGTAAGAGCATGCATAAATTGACAGGAACAATTGACGATAGAAGCAATGTTGGATTGCGTGATGGTGACATATTTTAAGGCACGAATAGTGCTTTGGTAGATTTGAGGGTCAGCTATAGCAGGGTAGGATGAAGGTGTAGAGAAACCACCTTCAACAATCAGTATAAAGATGGGATATGCACTATCCATTTTAGCTCACTGAAGAAGTCCACTAATATATTTGCTCTGAGAGAGGAGATAACCTTTGAAACATGAAAGAAGCTCAATGCTAAGCAAAAAGCGAGCATTGCCTAGATCTCGAATAGAAAACTAAAGATGAAATAAAGCAATGATGTCTTCTTGATTACTATATTAGAATATCATCCACATAAATAAGAAAAAAAAATTATAAATTTTTCATTACATTTGTAGAATAGTGAAAAGTTACTCGGCAAAGAATCCCTCAGTGTGAAATCATGCACAAGATGCTTGCTAAATACCATATATAGATTTCTTGAGTTGACAAACATGTATTGGAAGTTATGGGATGATGAATCCAAGTTATTGTTCCATAAACACAGTTTCATCAAGCTGAGTGTGAAGAAAGACATTAGAAACATCTAATTATAGTATTGGCTAATCGGAGGTAACAACTATAAATAGTAACAATCTAACCATCATAACTTTGATGACTAGACTAAATGTGTCAGTGAAGCCAATACTCGGTTGTTGACTAAAATCTTATGCCATGAGGCAAGCTTTATAACGTTTAATAGTCATTGATACTAACTTGAGTCGGTAAACTCATTTAGAGCCCACAACATTTATAGAGGGAATACACGAAACTAAGCTTTACGTTTCATTGCGAAAAAGAATATCAAATTATGTAGCCATTACAGCACGCCAAATTAGGTTATTGACTTCCTACATAAAATAAGTTGGTTCAATAGATCTTGAAGAAACCATTAGAGTTCGTGGGAGAAGATATCGAGTGGCAAATGGTGAAGACTATGCATAAGTGTCACTTAGAGGAAGTATGTGACGAGGAGTATCATATGAGAATTCAAGACTAGAGAGTGGGTCATTATTAGCAGTTGAGTCTATATAAATTAGTAAGGATGGAGCAAGACCTAAACCCCATTGTATTTTTAGGAGCAACTTATGGAGATTCTAGTGTACTATTCAGTGGTATTAGAAAGTTGCCCCTATTCTTAGAAGGGGTGCCTAAGGTAGCTGGTGCAAATGGAATGTGGTAGCTAATGCAAATGGAAAGACAGACTCATCAAAAATGTATTAGGTAATATATATCCATGCCAATATATGCAAGCAATAGTACCCATGATGCAAATTGCTATAACAAAAAAAAAAACACATTGTTGAGAGATGGGTTTTAACTCGTGCTTAATGTAAGATTGTAATGAGGGATAACATATGTAACCAAAGATACATAAGAACGTGTAATTGGGAGGGTGGTTATAGAGTTTTGGGTGAGTAAATGATTGATAAGTTAGACTGAAGTTTGGATGGCATCGTCCCAAAATTTAAGTGGGGTTCTTGCATGCTAGAAGCAGTGAGTCATGAAGGGAAAAAGTAACTTTATTCCTAGTCTGACATGGTTAAGTAGTGTGATGCTCTCCTAGCCATGGGTATGCTTAACTATTATAGCGGTCCTCCATCCAAGTGCCTTGGCATATTGGATTGGACTAGTATCCCAACTGCACATTTTGCATTATTAAAAAGTTCAAGATGCTAATTAGTAAAGTTCAGCCTGACAATAGGAAGAGTACTTTTAAATAGAGTATTAATTCAGGAAAAGGATCATCTAGAAGTCTCTATAGATGTGTCGTGAAGCATTGTAATGACTCAAGAAAGATGCAAAGTAACATAGAGGCAAGTGAATGGATCTAACTAATATTCAAATAAAAAATTACAGTATTTTTATAAAAAGTCAAAAGTAGTTCTTGGAAGAAGAAGATATTGAGAAACAACTATTGCTTTTCAGTTGTGGGCTGAAGTGTTCAAGCATGTAAACAATTAATCTTCTTCAATGAACAAAGTGTTTGCCATAAACCTTACATGCTCTCTTATGGATGGCACACAGACATTCTTGATAGACAAGCACTTGATTTGGAGAAAACAGGCTAAACGATAAACAATGGCACATAAAAGTTCAGAAACTGAAAATTCCTCATTTTGAAATACCTTAAATTTAAGCACATTTCTCTGCCATTTCCAGGTTCTCTTCTAAAGCATGGTTAATTAATTTCCTTAAGAAAATTGCCTTCCCTTCTTTTCTAGATAGGTATAGGTTAACTCTTTTAAGAAAACTACACCATAAACATTGAGCATGAGAATATTACCCTATTTCCAATATCATCTGCATAGGTGTAGCCCAATTGATTCCTTGAGGAAGAATTGGTACTACTATGGATTATATTGTCAGATCCATGCTTGCTATCCAATTCAGCGTCATTATCTTGCTCTTCAAAATGAGAAGTTTCTTTCAAAGATTTCCCAACCCTACATTAAATATATAGCATCAGGAACACTTGAAGTGACAGTGGGAAATAAAGCAAAACATCAATACACCTGAATTTTGATATCGGGGAACAACTCTGAACCTTGACCTGCACATGCGATAGAAAATACTGTAAGTTGAAAATAAAGTAGTCAGTTTCAACCTCTTTTCAATATCATATGGGAAACAAGAAGCCTCTGACTCGATTAGAAACTTCTTCCATTGAAGCGAATTGTAGCATGTAAATGAAAAACAGAGCAATCAAAAGAGAAAATACAAAATAGTTGTTGTTGGTCAAATATATACATTGATGTTAAAGTTAAAACATATACTGATTCATAAGTTCCTTGGTCATCAACTATAAATCAACAACAGTTATGTAATATTGTAATGAATGATTCATCTTGCCTTCTCCTTCAACTGATGAATTATTGTTTTGCAAGGAAAGGTATACAACCACCACAAGCAGCAGTGTGGCCCAACTATTTGGGATTGGCAGTAACAATCTAATCTAGTTTTTGAGTTTTATACAAGGCTAGACTGATAGTCACAGATATATCATCCAACCTAGTAGGTATCTCTCTAAAAATAATGGGTATAATTAGATTTGATTTTTATACAAAGGGATGCAATTTCAATACCATAATACAACAAAACCTTATTTCTGAATTTGGTACTCAATACTCCTTTCAATCTCTCAAGAATATATGAGAAAGATACAGTGAGTAGCTCTAAACTCACTCCAGAAGAAAAATAGCTTGATGAAAAAAATAGTTTGGTGAGGATAAAGATACAAAAAATCCATTATCATTGAGTACAAATGGAAGTACACAATTAATTAGATAGCAAACTATATCTCCCGAATATTATTATGGTACACATACATAAACCATCATAATAAGTGTAATATCAAAAAGTAGATTCTTGTGTTCATCAATATTATTCTACTGAGAGGTTTATGCACATGCAGATTAGTGGATAATGCTGTGTGAAGTTCAAAAGCAAGTAAAAGCTGGTTCCATTTATTGATGAACATTATAAATGCATAAAATTTTAATGAAATGTAAAATTGTGTCTTTATTTTATCAAAAACGATTGGAATATATCAAAGACCTAAACACGAGTTCTTAGCAATAATACTCATGTCATACATGTCTAATCATCAATAACTGTAACAAAGTCTACCAATTATAAATACAATGATGGGAACTCCATATGTATGAGTGAACTAGCTAAAAGGAGAAACCCATACATCCTAAGAGGAAATGATGCAAAATGAAGCCTACCAAACTCCACTTACTTTACAGTGGAACTCAGTTAGTGAAGGTGAAATACTAAGAAGCTCTTTAATTTAGTCAAAAAAAGAATGATCAATCCAACAGTGCTACTAGTATAGAGTGATATTGGCAGTAACAAGAGCATTGGAGGGAGGTGATCGGCTAAGTAGTAGAGTCTATTAGATTCATGGCCTTCACTAATCATTTTCTTCATCAAAAGATCATGAGAAAAATGATGGGTAGTATGGAATGTGACAATAATTTGAAGATTATGGAAGTGTTAGTCGATAATAAGTTCGTAGAAAATTTTGGAACATAAAAGCTTTATTCTTTAACAAGTATATGAGAACCATTAATGGACAAGTGTTGAGGTGGAAAGATGAAGATTAAAAACAATTTGTGATTATCTCTCACATCTGAAGATTACATATAAATCACATAACAACAAAATCTTAGATTTTACCACCTAAGCAAATACTAAATGTTACTTTTAAGTTTTAATTAATTGTGATCAATTAGAGGCACTCTTTAGTAACTTTAATTTTGAACTTGTTTATAGACTAATAGTTACTATTATTGATGCTAATGCAGAATGAAATAATAATGGGTCTAACAATGTGTTACAGTCATCTAAACTTATTGCAACATCAATTTGATGGATGGTTGGAGTGATGCCAATGGTCGTAAATATGGAGTATGTTGTATCCATGACCTTGTTCTGTACATAGATATTATTTTGATATTTCAATGATGGTGACAATGATAGTGCTATAATTTATGAAGTTAAAGTTAAGTATTAGCGCCACTAATGCTAGTGATATTGGTTTGATAGCCATGCGACCTAACTGGTATTGAACCATTGACTATTAACACAATGGAAGTGTTAAAAGAGGCATGATGATTCAATGGATGGAGAGGTTGAGGCAGGGAAGGGTGCTGCAAACATGGTTTGAAATCTTGTATCGTGCCGAGCAAAACTGTCGAAATATATTATTTGAGTAAATCACCGAAACTAATACCACTTGCCATCAAGGTTCAAAATCTCGAGTCGTGTTGTAGTTTCAGTCTTTAACTATAAAGATACTATTCTAGTATTGTATCGACGCTTTGATGCATGGTGTCGGTAACAAATTTGAGGTTACAGGAAGGAGATGAAGCAAAGAAAGGAGACATTGTTTGTACTTAGTGGTATGGAATTTTGATAATTTACCGGAATAATATGTTTCGATTATTCTGTTCGACATTGTATAAGATTTAAAACCATGTTCAACAATGTCTCCTTCCTATATTTTATCTCCTTATTCAACTCCAATCCATTACTGACACCAAGCATCGAAACATTGGCATGATACCAAAACAGTATTGTTCCAATCAAAGATCTAAATTTTGGGATAGCTTGAGATTTTGAACCTTGGTTGCAATAGGTCTAATATTATAATTATAGAAGATTAAAAGATTAAAGCTTTAGGGAGTGGTGTGTTTCTATAAGGAGGATACCAAAAGGTAAAGTAAAAGGAGGAAGCTTTAAGAAGAATTGTAGTTGGTACTTGCTTTAGCTATGAGATGGGAGATAAGGGATGATTTAAAGAGGATCAAAATTAGGTGGGTTAATTTCTACTTTTTTGGTTGTTTAATTTGATTATTTTATTTTTATACTGAAGCAAAGTTAAAAATCTTATTCTATGTTGGAGTTTTAGTAGTCCACCAAAACAAGACTCTTTCAATACCATATTGGAGTGCCTACAAATAGTGTCGGTGAAGAAATGAAGTGGAGGAAGAAGATGAAAACAATCAGCATACATAAAAGAGCTACTTTACAACTTCTTCCTTAGACAATAGAAGGTGTTGTAGATTCTAACCCTTCCAAAGCTATTTTTCAAGCTAATGAAAATGGTAGTAGAGCTCATCAATTCTCACGGAACTATTCATGAGATCACAAATTTATATCGCTTGTTTTATGGTCCTCACAGAATTGTTCATGAGTCCTTGTGGGGCTATATTGGCTCTTCATAAAGCTTAAGAAGCTTCTTCACTTGTAGAATGCTCACAAGTTGAGCAGAGCTAAATCCTCTTACTTGCAGAAGATATTCGTAGAATGTTCACACATCATGAAAGAAAAGCCAAGTTCTTCTAATCTTAACCCATGTCAGTCAACAAAATGAGATAATTTCCCATGTTGCCCAAAATAGAATGATAATTCAAACCATGTATTGTAGTGCATCAACGAAATGAGATAATTTCCCATGTTGCCCAAAACAGAATGATAATTCAAACCATGTCAGAGATTGGTCGAAAGGATATGATTTTCTAACATGAATTCCACAACTTTTTCCCATTACTCACCTCTCTATCCACCACCATCACCCTCATTGTCACTATCACTTCATGAGCATAACTTAAATAACTTAATTACTATCTACTCATTTTTTAAATTCTTAAAGTTATTTACCCCCTCTAGCATCGATTTCGATCCTACAGAAGATAATATAACTATATACCTAAGTTCTAACATCTAACTTTATGTCCTATCTAGAATGGTACAATTTTGACAATGCATTATATATAAAAAATAACAAACATTATTTCAATTCATTTTGACGCATTTTATAGCATGTCAAAGGGTGTTGGGTGGATTGGCACAACAACATAAAATAGATCATGTGTGTTTAGTATTGAGTTTTGAAAATTTATTAGAATGATATATTTCGACCGTGTCACTTGGCAGCTACGATATTTCAAACCATGGGTATTTTAACATTTTTGAAAAGTTTAGGGTATTTCAAAATAGGCGAAAATGTTTGGGGGTATTTTGAAATTTTCTCCATGGAAAATTAGGTCATGCAGGAGGACAAGAGTGAAAATTTCGACGTTTCCAATAAAGACTAACCTATGCACGATAAGAGGATTTTAGGTTCTCCAGTGGACAAAATAGGAGAAACCTTCGAGAGATGAGACTGGATCTTGGCCAAACTAAATGTTTGACTTTTGGTAGACAAAATAGGAACAAAACGACACAATCTAACTTAATCCTAGCCTTATTGAATCAAGTAAAGAGAGGTAGAAGGTATGTAAAGTTCCTATGAACAAAACAAGCATCAAGTAGTGTTAGACGACATGGTCTTGGCATGTGTGAGTTGGGTGGAGGGGAGAGTACCAACATAGGAATGGGACAAAGGGGGACCTCAGTTAGCAATAGAAGAGGAAGTAAGAGAAGAGCTAACATGACAAGACTAGGTACACTAGCAGCAAGCTCTAATATGAGAACTACTAGATATACTTCTAGGAATTCAACTCATGAATTTATCTAGGAAATAACGAAGGGGAATCAGGCTAGATAAATTGATTATTAAAATTTTTGCTTATTCCATCTAACAAACTTGATTAGAATGTAGCAGTCTCAGTATGCATCAAGAATTTTCATAGTTTCTATTGGATGCAAATTATACAAGGAAATGAGGTTTTGTTTCATAAACAGAGTAAGCTTAACCTGTAAAGTTGTCCCAGAATCACACTTCTGCAAAGGAAGGAACAGAGGACCAGTGTCACCTGCACTCAGAAAATCTTCTAGATTTAAGGTGACCTCACCTATGATCACAGATCTAGCCGAAGCCTGTTTAAAAAAATCCATGTTAGCATCATAGTCTCAGCTTTAGCTTTTCAGTGCAAACTACTTGATATCTTTGTGGCATTTTATCAGAAATTAACATGACAATGCATACATATATATAGCCATATAGAAACATAATGAAGTTTGAGTCGGACCGGTGAAATGACAATCTTAATCTGGCTTTCTTCAAGCTCTTTTGATGTATCATCTTGAGACACCCATATAGATTCTGCCTCTGTCCACTGACAGTTTCCACTTCTCACAGTAGCTTTGCCAGTTTTAGCAATTGTTTTTCCAGACTCCACTGAAACAATAGAAAGAAAAAGCTTGTCCCATCCTTTAGGAACCTGCATGACAAAATGAAGGTAACTCTTTGGAGACCAATCTTTGTACATACATGAATCCTTATTTTATAATATAAACGAGTGGAACAAAATTCAATAAAAGAAGGCAAACATAAAATGCTATGTGAAATAAGACAATGAAACCATGAGACAGGAAACAGTAGAAGAGGTGGAGAACATTGAATACCAGTCTGAATATCTATCTATCTGGAAGCATAGGGCTCAAATCTAATCAGAGTTCATGAGAAAAATGCATAGCCAAACAATTAAGATATGTATGTTTTCTTGACTCGCCCTTGAGGAATGAATTGAAAAATATGAATATCTACCCACACATTTAAGTCAACAATGCTGAAGATCTTACTGGTACCAAGGTCAAGAAATATTGTTATAATAGGAAGAATAATTGTAAGGAAGAAAAAGATAACACGAATTAAAGGGGGCTTATGAACTAAGACAGCTTACTAAAATTTGCAAACTATAATTTGCAGGCAGCACACTATCAAAAGTTCTACAAGATGTCAGCATTTTAGTTGCCATGGTTAACAGCATGGCAACACCCTCAATAGCAACAAGCTACTGTGCATGCATTCTCCATCAAAATAAATGAAATGCAAGCAAAGTTTCTAAACTTGAGTATTTAATTTGGTCATCTAGATGGCAAAGCCAATCTGGCCCTTTTGCTGAGATGGAATGACACATGGAATTTATACTGAAGTAAATAGATGGGTTTTCTTGAGATGGTCAGCCTAGCTAGGTATTAGGGTTGAGGAAAGATTCATCAGTGCAAAAAGGGTATAGCCAACTTTAAGGTGTTCACTATATGAGCTCTCTCCTATGACAAGATTACTTTTGTTCGACTATTTCCTACTGTTTTAGCCAGTGCAATTTTTAAAGATCAATATTTAGAAATTTGTCATTTGTTGATTGGTTTTTTCATTTGTAATGAAACTCAATAATAAGCAAGCCTGGTCGAGGTACATTTTGACTCAACTTGCCTCATATAGATCACTAGGATCATATGTAAGATTAATTCATGTTAAATCAAATGATCTACTTAGAAACTCAAAAGGACATATTATATACAATTTTTAATTTTAAATAAAATCTATGGATGAATTAATATTGATATTAAAAAAATGACTCAATTATATTTGTCAGTGAGAAGCAAAAGAATATTTATCAAATGGTTGTTGCTAAGACAAAAATATACTTTAGTTATCAAAACCAATTAAGTACTTAAGTAAAGTACTAAATCAAGGTATTATATTAGTAATATTGTGAAAAAAATGAATCGTCTAATAGTAAAAGATCATATAATGGCATGATAAATTATAAACTTATCATTTCTAGTCATGATAATGGTATGATAAAAGATCATATAATGTTCAAGCCGGATAAAGTAGGAGGGTTGCATTAGGTTGTCAGCCAGCATTAAAACTAAGGCAAATGTCAATGAATTGATCCATTAAACTATTATGCTAATGCTAGGTTGTTCCCTGTAAGGAACGCATTGCAGTGTCCAACTATAACATCTCGGCAAGGACTGCAACATCTCTAGAACTCGGGTGTATGCTAAATGTGGAAAATTAATCTTGGCAGTAAAATCAGTCTTGGAAGATTTATTACATATATATTATTTATTGCAAATTTGATTTTATTTGATTTTCTTGGCAGTAAAATCAGTAAAATCTCTCTAATTAATTAGAAGATTTTGATTCCTTAAGTAGGATTATGTGATTTGTATATAGAGGATATATGGATATTGAAATAAAGAAATATATTTTCTTGAAAACTTTCATGGTATTAGAGCCACCCTAACCCTTAATCTAGTTCTGCCCAACCATCACCACCCGCTTCCATCTCTTTTGACCAGAACATCTCTTCCTACAGCTAATCATGTCGGACTCCGAGCAGATTTCAGCGAGCTCTTCCATAATCAATTCTGCTCCAAATCTCCCCATGATGTCTGGATTCCCAACTCAACCAGAAACTATCTCTAGTTCAATTACCATTGACAAACTGAATGGCCACAATTATCTTGGTCACAATCTGTAATGATGTTCATCAGTGGACAAGGAAAAGATGATTATCTCTTAAGTGTTCCAAAACCAGGAATAAGTAGTTCGAGTTGTAACACACCCAATTTTTTTTTTTAAAAAAAAGTCCGCATAAACCACATACATGAAGAATTTAAATGTGCTAAAATAATTTAAATAAATGATTTAAATAAATATTTTATTTAATGGCTCAAAAATATGTTTATTGAAATATGAAATTTTCTAAAAATTTATAGGTCTCCTATTTAATTACAAGTTGATGCTTATTTTATGTTAAGAATCGATTTTCGACAAATAAAGCGACTTCTTGTAGACTAGTCAAATAATTTCAAAAAATTTAATATTATTAACATTTTATACAGATTGTATTTGACTTTAATTTGGCCTAATTAACTAAGGTTAGTAGGCTTAATTAACCCTAAGTTTAAATACCCAGAACCCTAGTCTCCTTAGGTATTATTTTCGAAAAACTCATCATCAAACCTAGGGTTCTTAGAGGGGTTGTAGCCGTGGAATATAGCAGCAAATAACAGTGAGAAGAATGTGATTTCAGAGGAGGAAAAGTGAAGCTAAGTCTTCCCCCGATTGTGCACTCCGACTCCTCTCGCCGATATTCGAAATTCGAGCGTTTTAAATGCAAAGGAATGTTTTTTTAAACCCTTCTTTTGCACCATTCAATCCATATTATGTATGTTTTATGTAATTATGCATGCAAAATGATTATGTTAAAGTTTTATAAGTGTTTGATGTATTTTTACAAAGTTTTGATGTTTTTATCAAAGTTTGAGATTTGTTGTGGATTGCTAGGGACAAGGGCTGCCATTAAGGAGGAAGGGGATGGTGTCTAGTGGTCCTAAGGGCGCGTTTGGTTCAAGTCATCATCTATAACCTTGGTTATGTGATTACCAGGTAATCATATAACCAAGGTTATGGGAAATATAATATAACTTATTAGGTGTTTGGTTCAACTGAGATTATGCAATTACTTAGTTTTACATTTACTAATTTACCCTTTACCTTTTTGAATTAATTTAATTGAATGAAAATCTTTTTATCTCTTCTCTGCCGTGACTTCTTCTTCCCTGCCGTGACTTCTCTTCTCTCCCGTGACTTCTCTTCCTCTTCCTCCTCCCCTGGAAAAAGGGCCGAGGCCAGGCAGTCGCTTCTACCCCTCAACATCCGTAACCTAGCCGCCCTCTCGTCCGTTCTCGGCACCGGAGGGCTCGCCAGAGCCTTGACCTATGAGGAAGCGCTAAACCAAAACCCTTATCTTGATCCCCAGCGATCAAGATAAGAATACCCAAGGAGGCGACGGTGGATTTGGGGTCGAGGAGGAAGCCACAAAGGAGGACCATGATCTCATACCACCACCACTCCAGGCACACCGAGATAGCGCTGGGAATCGCCAAATTGAGCAGAGAACGCCATCCCTTGAAACAGTCGATGGAGAAATCGAGCGCCGTAGTTTGTCGATGGACGCCGGAGAAATAGATGTACAGGACGAGGAGGAGGAGGAGGTTGAGATTGGTGCAGACGGATGCAAAGGTGACGCCGCGAATGCCGAGGCGGAGGTAGAAGACGAGGGCGCAGTTGAGGGGGAGGTGGAGGAGGGCGGCTGCTGCAGCGGCGTAGGTGAGGGGGAGAGTGATGGACTGTGAGCGGAGGAAGATGCGGATGGGATGGAGGAAGGATTGCAGCAGGAGGTCGGGGATGGAAGCGAGGACGTAATCGTGCGCGGCAGCCGCGATTTCATCATCCTGGCCGCAGAGGATACCTTACCCGGAGCGCCTCTTCGGCCAGCTCAACTTGTACGAGACTATCCGCAGCCTCCTACTCGAGCTCGACCCCCTGCTCTCCGACGGTTACTCCGCCGAGCTCCTTGGCGAGGTCGTCGCAGTGCACAAAGCACTCGGCGCACAAAGCACTGCGCGTCGATAACACGGATCTTCTTGTCCTCCCGTGGATGTAGGAGGCCCGCCTATTTGTGGTGGGTGGGTAATTTTGGAAAAAATAATATGATAACCCCGGAATCGTAGAAAACCTTAGGCTTTCAAGGTTTTCTGATTCCTTGTTGTATTCCCAAATTGCTGACGTGACGGGAATCACTCGTTACCAGGAATCACACATTACCTAAACCAAATAAGGTTTTTGTTGATAACCTACCAAGGTTATCAACGATAACCTTGAACCAAACGCGCCCTTAGTGTTTCTTGTATGCTAGAGGGGTCTAGACAGAGAGGGCAGTGGCTGAACACATGGCTAGGGTTTTTGAGCCATGAGGTGGCAGGTCAAGGGAACGAAGGGGAGGGGCCATGCATGGCTAGGTGCAGCGGTGGTTGTGGGTCATGTCAAGTCCAAAGGAGTCCTAAGAGAGGTGCTAACCGGTCTGGAGTCGAGGAACCATGGAGGGCTCAACTATGGGCTTGTTCTCCACCTTGGGCGCACGATTTGAGGGAAAAAGGGCGAGGACTACACATGGGTTGTGTGCAGGCTGGTTGCTGGTTTGTCGTGGTCTAGGAGGGTTCTAGGATGATTGTAAGAGTCTAGTCGAGTCGTGGTTCGAGTTGGGAAGGAAGTTTTTAAGGTTTGAGTCGAAATTTATGGTAAAAAGTCGAAAGGGTAAAGTTTAGAAGTTTATAAGTATGATAAAGGGTAAAATGGGAAAGTTTGTTTGAGGGAAAAAAAATAGAAGTCCTGGCAGTGTCCCGAGTAACCATAATAAATGCTTGAACAATTATATGAAAAGTTTTATAAGTTTTGAGGCTTTATGTTAAATGTATGAAATTTTCGAATGCATGCTTATTTTATGAAAATGAGAAAAAAGTCATTTATTTTTAAAAGAAAAGGAAAGGAAAAATGTTTTTGGGGAATATGATTTGACCATGACAAAGAGAATGTGTGAGGAATCCATCGAAAATGTGGGCGGTGAACTTACAAATAATTGATGGGAATACCACGACGGAAAATACCCCAGAGCGAGCCCGTTTATGAGAAAGACCCCAGAAGGAGTCAACATCATATTTCTATATTTAGATGCGACGAAGAAGTGGTCACTGAACTCCGCCGCCTGGTACCATGGTTCTTTTTATTTATAGATTGATCAATCGAACAGAGGATAAAGGAGTCACTTTCAATGAACAAACTTCACCTAAAATATTTATGATTAATGATGAGGAAAAAGTTATATGATGCTTAAAGTATTTTAAAGATTTATGTGAATGTAAATGCAAATGATTTTAAAGTTAAATGTATTTTTCTTAAAAGTATTTTTAAATGCATGTGAATATATATTTATGTATTAGTTATCATGGTTTGAATGTGCTGAGTCATTAGACTCACTAGGTTTGAATGGTTGTAGGTGATGATGAGATTGAGACAGGAGGCTCCGACTCTTGATTGGACCGAGTTGGGCAGTACACTCCCGAAGACCTTGCATTTCTACATAAAACTATGATTTATGATTTTATGAGAGGTTTCATGAGAGAATTAAATACTTTTTAAGTTAAATATTCGATTTTTATTTACTGGTTGGTTTTAAATAATTTTAGATAATATGGGTTAGACTGATGTTAGATGGATGGTAAATTCGGATTTTTATTGTAGTTAAGATTTATTTTAAAAATAATAGTAAATTAGCTTTTAAATATTATATTATATGTATAGTATTTCTCAGCCATATTCTTTTTCTTAAAAATAATTTAAGTAAAGTGGAAGTTAGGGTCGTTTCAAGAGTACTGAGTCTGGAGAGCCGAAAACAATTTGGTTATGTCATGGCTAATCAGTTCTATGAATGCATACATTGGAGAGAATTTTCTATTGCTAACAACAACCCAAGATATATTAGAGGCAGTTCGGGATACTTTCTCTAGTCAAGACAATATTGCTAAATTATTTCACATTGAAAATACTCTCCAAGACTTCAAGCAAGGTAACCATCCAATGACAACTTATTTCACAACTCTCACTCACTATTGGCAATGAGTGGATCTCTTTGAACCCCATAACTGGAAATGTTCTGAAGATCAAGTATATTTCAAGAAATTTGTGGGAACAAGAGAGTTTTTAAGTTTCTGATGGGACTTCATCAGTCCCTAGATATAGTAAGGGGTAGAATCCTCGGCACAAAACTGCTGCCAAGTCTTTGAGAGGCATTTTCACAAGTTCGAAGAGAAGAAACTCAGATGCGAGTAATGTTAGGTCGTCCAAACCCCGAAATTCAGCCTCTAAAGTCAACTGAAGGTGTTTCAACTGCTCGGAATCCCACTTACAACACAAATAAGGGACGCCCTTGGTATGGCTACTGTCGAAAGCAAGGACATACCAAAGACAAATGTTGGAAACTTCATGGGAAACCAACAGATTAGAAGTCCTCCCAGGACCATGAAGCAAAGGGAAATTCTATAGTCACACCCATGATACAGTGTGACAACTCAGTTCCTCTCTCTAAGGAACAACTTGATATTATTCAATAGCTCATTCAGAAGGCAAACATATTGCATCCATCGACATTGCATACATCTCCCCACTCATTTTGGATTGTGGATTCTGGCGCTTTAGAGCATATGACACGTGATAGATTACTTTTCTCTACTTTTTCATTAATTAACAAACCACCCCAATCAATGCGTATAGCAAATAGGACATATGCTAAAGTGGTTGGGACAGAACCGTTCATCTCGCAAGCACATTAACTCTCCATGCTGTGCTATTTGTTCCTGAACTTGATTGTAATTTTGTGTCTGCTAGTAGATTAAATATGGATCTCAAATGTGAAACTAAATTTTTGTCTAACTGTATTGCAGGACTTGAGCACTGGGAAGATGATTGGCAGTATTGAGTGTCATGCAGGCCTTTACTTTCTAAATGCATATCCATCCTAAGTCATTTGGCTAGTCAAAAATATTCCTAGTGATCGTAGTCAGTCCAATAAAGAAAGTGATATTATGATGTGATACTTTTGACTTGGTCATCCTAATTTTTCATATCTAAGGTATTTATTTCCCTCACTCTTTATTAATAAAAATCCAAGTTTATTTCAATGTGAAATTTGTCAAATTGCAAAACATACTCGAAACACTTACTCTCCAAGACTATATAAGCTCACACATCCTTTTTCTCTCATCCATGGTGACATCTGGGATCATTTTGTACTCTGAATCTCAAGGCTTGAAGTGGTTCCTCCTTGTTGGTTGACGATCACACTATACTATGTTGGACATTCCTAATAAAAGACAAATCAGAAGCCAAGTATATCTTCCAAAACTTCCATGTCATGGTAAAACCAATTCAAAGTTAATATTCAAATACTCAAGACCGACAATGCCAAAGATTTTTTCAATTCTGATCTTGGTTCATATCTCAAATCTCATGGAATTGTCCAACAAAGCTCCTGTGTTGACACATTGCAACAAAATGGTATGACTAAAAGGAAAAATCGCCACATTCTTGAGGTGGCCTGATCCCTACTATTTTAAATTAATGTCCCAACTACTTTTTGAGGAGAAGCAATCCTCACTTCTACATAACTTATCAATTGCCTGCCTACTTGAGTCCTCAAATACCGTACTCCATTGCAGACACTATAAAATATATTTCCCGAGTCTCACCTTATCTCCCGCCTTCCTCTCAAACTCTTAGGTTGTGCAACTTTTGTACACATTCATTCTCAATACGGAGGCAAGCTTGATGCTCAGGCTCATAAATGCATCTTTCTTGGTTATTCCTCTAATAAAAAAGGATACAAACTATGGATATTTTATTCTTTGAAACTATCCCTTACTCCTCTAATACTACAATTCAAGGGGAGAACAATACCAATGAATTACTGTATTGGGAGTGGACATCCCTTATTGAGCCATTATTCTTTGAGTCATATATTCAACCTTTCCCAAAAAATAGTAATTCACCATCCCGAAACCTTGATAGTCACCTTCTCATCCTCCTCTATAGGTGTATGAAAGAAGGAAAAATCAAGGGCATGTACTACCTCAACATTGCCAAGAGAATTCCTCAGGCCATGTTGAACTTGAATCACAACAAGAGACAATAGATTCTAGTCCACAGCTAGATTCTACATTAAATCTACCAGTTGCACATAGGAAAGGTATAAGATACTACACTCAACACCCTCTTCACAGTTGCATCCTACGTGAAACTATCACCATCATTTCATGCATTTGTAACTTCTTTAGACAGAATCAATATTTGTAACTCTGTGTATGAAGCTCAAAGTTTCTGAATGGAATAAGGCAACTCTCGAGGAGTATAATGCACTAGAAAAGAATGCTATATGGGTGATAACAAAGCTACCACTAGGAAATAAAATTGTGGGGTGTAGATGGCTATTCTCAATTAAACAAACTACAGATGGAACCATAGACAAGTACAAAGCACGCTTAGTGGCAAAAGGATATACTCAATCATATGGTATTGATTATCAAAAGACCTTTGTACCAGTAACAAAACTTAACACATTTCGTGTTCTACTGTCCATTGCTGCCAACTTGGAGTGGAAACTCTATCAACTCGATGTTAAAAATGCTTTCCTTGATGGAAACTTAACTTACATGGACATCCCAGCTAATTTTGAGACAAGTGATACACAAGGAAAAATATGCAAACTCAAAAATGCCCTATATGGGCTGAAACAGTCACCAAGAGTATGGTTTGACATATTCACAAAAGTCTTAAAGAATGATGGATACTCTTAGTCACAAGTTGATCACAGCTTGTTCATGAAGTATTTCTAAGATGGAAAAATCACAATTCTGATTGTGTATGTTTGATGACGTTACTCTCACAGGAAATCATGGTGATGAAATTAAAAGACTCAAGTCTCTCATGTCCAAAGAATTCGAGATCAAAGACTTGGGACACTTAAAGTATTTCTTAGGAATGGAGGTAGCACGAAGCAACAAAGGCATATCTATTTTCCAACACAAATACGTTATTGATCTATTGCGTGAAACCAGAATGAGCGGGTGCAAGCCAGCTGAAACCTCCATGGATCCCAATACAAAGCTTATGCCTATAACTCATGAATTAGCGGCGGATAAGGGGCAATACCAACAGTTAGTAGGTAAGCTGATTTACCTAACCCATACATGTCCGGACATAAGTTTCTCAGTGAGTCTGTTTCTGAGTAATCTATCTATAAATCACATGGAGGCAATGAATCGTATATTGAAATACCTAAAGAAAGATCCAGGGAAGGGTCTTATGTTTAAGAAATCAGGTAGCAGATCTTTAGAAGTATATACTAATGTTGATTGGGTAGGATCTCCAAATAATAGATGGTCTACATCAGGATATTGCTCTTTCGTCTGAGGAAACCTAGTGACATGGTAAAGTAAGAAACAAATTGTGATTGCCAGAAGTAGTGCATAAGCTGAGTTTAGACCACTAGCCTTAGGTATTTGGGAGGGGAATATGGCTAAAGTGACTGCTAAATGATATAAAAATTGAGACATCAAGCCCTATTCAAATCTTATGCAACAACCGGTCAACTATCGCAATTGCCAGGAATCCTGTCCACTAGGATCGTACCTAACATGTGGAGTTTGATTGACATTTCATCAAATGAGAAAATTGAAAATAAGTCAATCACCCTCAAGTACATTCCATCAAAGAATCAAGCAAACATTCTAACTAAGGCCCTGTTCAGACTTAATCTAAGTGAGATAAACACGATCCTTGCAAAACATCTACTGCCTAGATTGAGGGGGAGTATGGAAAATCAATCTTGGCAATAAAATCAATCTTGACAAATTTATTATTTATTACATATTTGATTCTATTTGATTTGTTGTAATTAATTAGGAGATATTCTTTAATTAATTAGGAGATTTTGACTCATTAAGTAAGAGTATGTGACTTGTATATAGAGGATACATGGATATTGAAATAAAGTAATATATTTTCTTGAAAACTTTCACTAAACTTACAAGAGTTCCCATTGTAGGGTCCGAAGGTAACGTATCGGCAAGGACCGCTACATCACCATGAGAACTTGGATGTCGTATTAAATAGGCCCTCGCACCATAAGTTGGATAAGAATAAATATTATAGGAAAATTAATAGTCTAAGATTTGGAACATACAACATAGGAACTCTAAATATGATGATTAGAAGAAGAATTAGTATTTGTGTGTACAAAAGAAAAAATGGATAGGCTAGAAGGTAAAAATGATAGAGAACTCAGATTTTAAGTTATGGTACATAGGAAAGAGTAAAACAAGAAATGGAGTGGGTATTATTGCAGATAGTTTGTTAAAGGATGAAGTTGTAGGAGTAGTTAGAAAAGGGGATAAAATTATAGCTCTCAATATATTAATGACGAAAGAAACTATAAACATAATTAGTATATATGCACCTCAAGTAGGATTACATGAAGCTACCAAATCAAAGTCTTGGAACGACCTAGATAAAGTATTACAAAATATTCTGTCAAAAACAGGTAGTTCGATGCACAAAGCTCCCGCCATGCAGGGTCCCGGGAATGATCCATTGTACGCAGCCTTATTCTGCTTTTTGCAAGAGGCTGTTTTCAGGATTTGAACCTGTGACATTTTGGTCACAAAGCAACAACTTTACTGTTGCGCTAAGGCTCCTCTTCTAATGAAATAATTTTAATAGGAGATGATAAAATATGAGGAATATAAGAGAATATATGAGATTATGGGCTTGAAATGAGAAATGAAGAAAGGAAAATTATATTGGATTTTGTGATAACATATGACCTTATATTAGCTAATATATTTTTTAAGAAAAGAGAATAACATTTAGTTAGGTTCAAAAGTGGGAATAATAAATTGCAAATTGACTTTCTTATGGTTAGGAAGAGAGATAGAAAAATTTGTAAAGATTGAAAGGTTATCCTTAGATTAAGATTAACTACCTAATATAGGTTAGTAATGTTGGATATACGTCTCAAGTATAGTATCAATACAAGGAAAATATATACAACTTCTAGAATTAAGTGATGGAAGTTAAAGAATGGAAAATAAGACATATTTAAGGAGGTGGGAGTAAATATCCGGTGACTAATATAATATGGGATAAGATGGTATCAAAGTTAAAAATAGTAGCTAAGAGTGTACACGATGAGTCAAAGGGACATGCACCACCAAGTAAAAAATCTTAGTGGTGGAATGAGAATGTACAAGAGAAAGTAAAGGAAAAACAAATAGCCTATAAGGAATTATATATTTCTAAGAACGAGAAAAACATAACAAAATATACAATAGACAAGAAAGTGTTGGTGCGATCAAACCTAAGTTTTGATTATGACAAAGGATTCAAAGTTAAGGTTACTTGTTGGCTAACAAGTGTGAATGAACTTGTAAGAAAGTCCCAAGTGTTCTTAGGCAAAAATCCTAGTGGATTCTAGGCAGGTGGAAAACCCTAGGGGGAGGTAACCCTAAGTCCTAAGGGGAGGTAACCCTAGATCCTAGGGGGTGGTAACCCTAGGTCAGCGAAGTCTTGGCGGGTTGAGCACTTTGGGCGAAATCCTAGAGTCGGGGGCTCTAGGTGAAAATCCTGGTGGTCGCAGACCAGGTGAAAGTTTAGACGAGTCATGGAGTGGACATCCAGCATGAAGACCTGAAGTCTTGGGCGTTGAGCAAAAGTCCAGTCGATCTGGAGGACCGGTCTAACAAAAGGTAACTCTCCTTAAAGGAGTCGATGAGGACGCGTTTCCCGTTAAGAGAACAGTAGGCGTCGGTTCGACCTAGGATTTTTGAAGGAAATCCGAAAGTCAGAACCGGACAGTCTAGAGACTGTCAAAAGTTATATATTACTTTACTATTATTTGCTATTTGTCTAACTCTATTTTGTAGGAAAACTAACATTTTGCAGGTTGAAGTTTCGACCTTGATCGATCGATCGAATCGGGGATCGGTCGACCGAACCTCCAAGCAAGCAGAGTAGATTTCTAGCCAACTGATCGAGTTCGACCAAAGGATCGGGTTCGATCGAAGGATCGATCGACCGAACCTAGGATTCAGTCGACCAAACAGTTGATATGCGGTGATCGAGATCAGGCCAGATTGATAGGATCAAACAAGATAAGTCAGTGAGGATAACGGGATCGGTCGACCAAACGGAGGGATCGATCGACCAAACGAAGATTCATCCGAAGCTGAATCTGGACGAGAAGACGGATCAATTTAAGCAGGATTAGTCGACCGAACGGTGGGATCGGTCGACCGATCAGCGACGAGTCAAATCTAATCCCAAGATCAGTGGATCTGGATCAGGTTTGGGTTGGCTATTTAAGGAAGGCTCGGCCAGTTGCTTCAACAATAATTCCAAGTTCAAGAACAAACAATTGCTGCTCTCCTACGCTACTCCGACAATCGACGAACGACTTTTATTTCTATTATTATTGGTAACTTTATTATATTGTTGTTGTACTTCGAGTTTGTAATCTTTGTTCGAACTATTAGTGATTACCCAACGAAAACGATCAACAATCGCGGGCCTTAGTGTAGAAGTCGCCACAAGTTCCGAACCAAGTAACCAAAAGTGTTAGCGATTGTTCTCTTGTTTCTTTCTATCTTCCGCTATGTTATTCTGTGTTTTCTAAAACGAGTGAAAAAATCACGAGTGTTATTCACCCCCCCTCGAGCCCGCATCGATCCTACAATTGGTATCAGAGCTGGGCTGCTTCGAATCGGTGAAACCACCATTCAAGCAAATTTCTTTTTCTTTTCGTGGTAATTTTTAAATTTTTCGAAGTCAATCGGAATCGGTAAAGTTATCGCCTTTCGATCAATTTTATCGATCGAGCTTTTCCGTTTCTCGAGGTTGGTGCAAACACCACTCTAGTGTTCCTATATTTTACTCTCACACTACTAATCCAAGACCAAGTCTTGGAATATTTGCTATTTTTTGTGTGCAAGATTTATTTTTAACAATGGCACACCAAGAAGGTTACAACACAGCACGCCCGCCTCTCTTCTCCGGCGAAGACTTCGGCTACTAGAAGGGTCGAATGGAGTACCACCTCAACATGCAAGTCGAGATGTGGATGATCATCCAAACCGGCCTCGTACTTCCACTCGACGGCACTGGAAAACTAGTATCATGTGAGAACTGGGACACAAATTTGATAAAGAAGATCGAAGCCAACGCCAGGGCAACATGTACTCTACAATGCAGCCTAACAAAAGAAGACCTGAACAGAGTCGGTCCATTTTCAAGCGCAAAGGAGCTGTGGGAAAAATTAATCAAGTTACACGAAGGGACTTCCAACGCTAAGGTAAGTAAGCGTGATTTGGTATTAAATAAACTATATAATATAAAAATACAGGAAGATGAATTGGCAAGCCAACTCCATGCCCGAATCCAAGATCTGCTAAATGACCTCCACACGATAGGACAAAGAATGGAGAATCGCAACGTAATCAAGTATGTGCTGAATGCTTTTCCGAGGAATACCTTGTGGGCATCGATGATAGATTCTTACAAAGTATCCAAGGATCTTTTAATTATTAGATTAGATGAATTATTTTCTGATTTTAAGTTACACGAACAGATTAATGCATGCCCGACCGAGAAAGGTATTGCTTTGATTGTAGGAACAAGCCCGAGCACGAAGATGAATCAGACTCAGAAGAAGATAAAATCATCACCGAACTAGTCTGGAGTTAATCAAACATGATGAACCGAACCCGAGCACGAAGATGAATCAGACTCAGAAAAAGAAAATGACTCAATCAAACATGAAGGCCAAGTCTGGAGTTACCTGCTTCGGCTGCAACCAGAAGGGACACTACAAGCCGGAGTGTCTAAACCAGAAGCAAAGAAGAAGAAAGGCCTTGAAAGCAACGTGGTCCAAATCTTTGGAAGATTCCGACGAAGAAGACGAGCAAACAAGCTTCCTTACCCTACCGGTACAAGCTTATGTTACCGAAACCGAGTCTGAGTCCAGAACTGGAGCCAAATCAGAAACAGAGTCCGAAAGAAACCACAGATCCATATCCGTTTTCGAAGGACCTAACAACATTGTAAGATCTCTGTTCGTTGGTACTCAAGTAGAAGAATTACATAACTTAGTAAATTATCTAATGCGTAAACTAGCCAAATCCAACGTCCGAGTCAAATCACTTCAAATAGAGGTAATATCCCTTAAAGAGGTGATTAATCTAAGCTCCTTACTGAATCAATTCAAATTGGAACTTCAACTCAAGTCCAACAACTTGAGGAAGAAAAATCCAACCTGAAAAGTCAAGTCAAGGAACTTAAGGACATGTTGAAACGATTCACCTTGAGTTCCAATAATCTTGATTTGATTCTTGAAAAACAAAGGGTCCTATACAACCGAACCGGATTTGGATGTAAGGCTAAACACAAATTTAAATCTTATCTATCTTTGGTTAACCGAACAAATAGAAAAACAGTCCAAGCATGAGTCCCCAAGTCTAACTTGATTAATCAAGTTGAACTTGGTCAATATTGGATACCCAAGAGTCAAATCCATTACCTTGATAGACCTTATCGAGGCTATGATCCAGGAGGAGCTAATAAGAAGATCATATTCATTAGATAAATTTGTGTGATGTTTGCATTACTATTTTTTATTATACATGCTTAAACTAGGGTAGATAAGGACTTGGGCTTGATCTACACTTGACTAGTTAGACCTAGGATTTTCAGAAAGAAAATTAAATATTTAATTTCTTTAAAAGGCTTTGCCTAAAAGTGGTTGATGATCCAATATCCAAGAAGCCCTAATGCCTCGCCCTGGAAGCTAATTATTTAAATGAATATTTAATTGACTAACTGTTAAACCTTAGTCTAACTCAAATGTGAATCAATGCTTAGATTTTAATCTAAAGTGAAAATTAACCATCTCACAAAACTATTAAGATTCCCTGATTGATAATCTAGAAAAGGGTGAGATTAACCTAAGTTTAAAATAAAAAGTAGTTAACTAAATCCAAATTAATTAAACTCAATTCAACTAAGTTAACTTAATTAATATTCAATTAACATTAATTCAATTTAATTAATCTAAGTCAATATAATTAATTTCAAAATCTTAATTTTTAAAGCATAATTAATTTTCAATATCTTAATTATTTTTAAATATTAATTAATTTTTAAAAAATATAATTTAATGTTCAAAATCTTAAATATTTTCAAATATTAATTTTCAAAATCTTAAATATTTTAAAATATTAATTTTCAAATTCTTAATTATTTTTAAATCATAATTAATTATTTTCAAATGTTAATTAATATTCAAATTCAAATTTCAAACTTCAAATCATTTTCAAAATCTTAATTATTTTTTTTGTTAATTAATCTTCAAATTCTAATTAACTTCAAAATTCAAAATTATTCTAAATTCAAAATTCAAACTTATTCAGTATTTTTGAAATCCAAAATTAATTTCAAACTTAAATATCTTTCAAAATCTAAAACTTAAATATTTTTCAGAATTTAATCTTAATTCAATATATTTTCAATTCTCAAACATTAACCAAACTCAATCTCACACAAACGCATAAACTGAACATGTTTGATAATATAGAAAGGGTGAGATGGAAAATCAGGAAAATAAAATTTTAAAATGTTCTTTTTCTCATGCTTGGACTCTAGGATACCCAAACTTAAATAATTTACTTAAACCATTTTGGGGCATTAATCAAGGGGGAGAAAAAGGGAGTTAAGTTAAATGATTTTCAAAAGTCAAAGTCTTTTAAGTTTTTTTTAACAATTTTTGAAAAAGCAAGGTTAAATATTATTTCAGATTTGGAAAAATAAGTTTTTGAAAAAGTATTTTTAACTAAGTTTTTTTGAAATCTTTTCGAAAAGCTAAGTACTTAACTAGAATTGTTTAAAAATTTCTTCAAAAGTTAAGTACTTGATTTGTTTAATTTAGCTAAGAATTTGTCAAATAAACCATTTTCTTAGCTAAGTATTTTTGCAAGAAATTCTTTTAAAAGCTAAAGAATTTTCAAAGCTTAAATTTAGCCAAGATTTTCGAAAAAGCTAAGACATTTTCAAAGCTTAAATTTAACTAAGTTTTTTTTTTGGAAAAAGCTAAGACATTTTCACAGCTTAAATTTAGCTAAGTTTTTTTTTTGTAGAAAGTTAAGACATTTTCACAGCTTAAATTTAGCTAAGTGTTTTTGTAAAAAGCTAAGACATTTTCAAAGCTTAAATTTAGCTAAGTTTTTTTTGGAAAAGCTAAGTACTTAACTAAGTTTTTTAAATCTTTTGAAAGCTATGTACTTAACTATGTTTTTTATTAAAAAAAATTTAAAGCTAAGTACTTAACTATGTTTTAAATCTTGTTTTTAAGCTAAGTACTTAACTAAGTTTTTGCTAAAAACTTTTTAAAAGCTAAGTATTGAACTTAGTTTTTTTTAAAGAAAATCCTTTTCAAAGCTAGGTATTTAGCTATTTTGTTTAAAAGGTAAATGATTTTTAGGCCAAGTAAGTGCTACCCTTCAGGGAAAGTTTAAAAGATTAAAAACTCGCCTTTCATATTTAAAAATTCTATTTCTCTCTCTTAGTAGTCTTTTTTGATATATAGCAAATGGGGAGAGAAAAGTTAAAGTTAAAAGTTAAACATAAAACATAAGCATAAGGGGGAGTTGTTTTTTTAAATGTCTCAAAATTATTGTATTTTACTTATTCTCATGCTTAAATTCCTTTTCATTATATTACAGTAAATATTATTATGTTTTACTTAACTTTGAACCGGGTTGTCATAATAAAAAAAAAGAAGATTATTGGTGCAGGGAGCACCATACGATCGAACCTAAGTTTTGATTATGGTAAAGGATTCAAAGTTAAGGTTAATTGTTGTCTAATAAGTGTGAATGAGCTTGCAGGAAAGTCCTAAGTGTTCTTAAGCAAAAGTCCTAGTAAATTCTAAGCAGGTGGAAAACCTTAGGGGGAGATAACCCTAGGTCCTAGGGGGTGATAACCCTAGGTTATGGAAAACCCTAGGGGGAGGTAACCCTAGGTCCTAGGGGTGGTAACCCTAGGTCCTAGGGGTGGTAACCCTAGGTTAGCGAAGTCTTGGCGGGTCGAGCACTTTGGGCGAAATCCTAGAGTCGGAGACTCTAGGTGAAAATCCTGGTGGTCGCAGACCAAGTGAAAGTCTAGACAGGTCGTGGAGCGGGAGTCCAACATGAAGACCTGAAGTCTTGGACGCTGAGCAAAAATCCAATCGGGAGGACCGGTCTAGCAAAAGGTAACTCTCCTAAGAAGAGTAAGTGAGGACGCGCTCCCCGTTGAGGGAACAATAGGCTTCGGTTCAACCTAGGGTTTCCGGAGGAAATCCAAAAGTCAGAACCGGACAATCCGGAGACTGTCAAAAGTTATATATTGCTTTACTATTATTTGCTATTTGTCTAACTCTGTTTTGCAAGAAAACTAATATTTTACAGGTTGAAGTTTCGACCTTGATCAGTCGACCGAATTGGGGATCGGTCAACCGAACCTCTAAGCAAGTAGAGTAGATTTCCAGCCAGCTGATCGGGTTCGATCGAAGGATCAGTCGACCGAACCTGGAGTTCAGTCAACCGAATAGTGGATATGCGGTAACCGAGATCAGGCCGGATTGATCGGATCAAACCAAATAAGCCAGCAAGGATAGCGGGATTCGTCGATCGAACGGAGGGATCAATCGATCGAACGAAGACTCATACGAAGCTAAATCTAGACAGGAAGATGGACCGATTCAGGCAGAATCGGTCGATCGATCAGCGATGAGTTAAACCTGATCCCAAGATCAGTGGATCTGGATCAGGTCTGGGTTGACTATTTAAGGAGGGCTCGACCAGTTGCTTCAATAACAATTCCAAGATCAAGAACAAACAACTCCTGCTCTCCTACACTACTCCGACAATCGACGAACGACTTTTATTTCTATTGTTGTCGGTAACTTTATTATATTATTGTTGTACTTCAAGTTTGTAATTTTTGTTCGAACTATTAGTGATTGCCCAATGAAAGCAATCAACAATCGCAGACCTTGGAGTAGGAGTCGTCACAGGCTCTGAACCAAGTAACCAAAAGTGTTAGCGATTGTTCTCTTGTTTCTTTCTATCTTCCGCTGTGTTATTCTGTGTTTTCCAAAACGAGTGAAAAAAGTCATGAGTACTATTCACCCCCCCTAGCACACATCGATCCTACAGAAAGAGGCTAAGAAAGTAGTGAATAAAACAAGAATGAAACTTTTGAACGGTTATATCGAATATCGGATACAAAAGAAGGGGAAAATGACATTTATAGAATAGCTAAAATGAGAGAAAAGAAGATAATATCTTATGCAAATAAAATGTATTAAAAATGAATGCAATAGGATACTAGTAAATGATGGAGAAAATAAAAGAGTAGTGGAAAAGATATTTTTATCAACTTTTTAATAAACGTTTAGGTGACCAACTTAATTTAAGTAATTTAAGTAGGTCAAATGAGTATAGAAATTTAAATTTTTATCATAAAATTTAAATTTCAGAAGTAGAACAAACTTTAAATGGGATGTACGATGGAAAAGTCGTTAGGCCAGATATTCTAATAGAGATATGGAAGTGCCTAGGAAAATAAGGTATTTAATGACTTACAAAATTATTTAATATGATATTGAAAATGAAAAAAATGTGTGATCAATGGCGGGTAAGCACTCTAGTTTCCTTATATATGAACAAGGAAAATGTACAAAATTGTGCAAACTATAGGGGTATTAAATTAATAAGTCATACCATGAAACTTTGGGAAAGATTAAGGAAATATACCACAGTGACCGAAAATCAATTTGGGTTCATGCTTGGATGATCGACAATAGAAGTTATACATCTCTCAAGCAATTAATTAAAAAGTATTGGGAGCAAAAATAAGATCTACATGGCATTCATAAACTTAGAAAAAGCTTATGATATAGTCCATATGGAGAATTCTAGAAAAGAGAGGTGTTAGTCTAACATATATTGAATTAATTAAGGATTTGTATGAGGATGTAACGACCAGAGTAAATACTTCAGGCGGATTAACTAAAGTATTTCTAATAAAGATAGAATTACATCAATGATCAACTTTAAGTTCCTATCTTTTTATACTAATTATGGACGAACTCACAAGACATATTCAAGACACAGTACCATGGTGTGTATTGTTTATAGATGATATTGTTTTAGTAGATGAGATATGTGAAGGAGTAAATGCAAAACTAGAATCTTGACAGGAAACACTAGAAGTGAAAGGTTTTAGGTTTAGTAGAGTAAAGATAGAATATATAGAATTTAAGTTTAGCAATATTAGATGTAATGAGATAATTGTTAAGATAGAAGATGACGAGTTGTCTGGAACCGAAAGTTTAAGTATTTAGGATTATTTTTGTAAAATGATGGAGAGAGTGAAAGAAATGTCTTATATAGAATACAAACAAGATGGTTGAATGAATGAGAGTGACTGGTGTTTTATGTAATCGTAAATTACCTTTAAAACTTAAAAGTGAAGTTCTACAAAATGGCGATTAGACCTGCTATGTTATATGGTAGTGAATCTTGGGCTATGACTCGAGCACATGAGTAGAAGATAAGAGTTGCAGAGATAAGAATGTTAAGGTGGATATGTAGATATACGAGGATCAACAGAATAAAAAATGAGAGCATTAGAGAGAAAGTCAGAGTTGCATCTATTGAGAAAAAAGTCCGAGAGACACATTTAAGATGATTCGGACATGTACATAGAAGGTCAATAAATTCTTCAGTTAAGCGATGTGAAACAATGACAAATTCATACATTAAACGAGGAAGATGAAGACCAAAAAAAACTTGGTTAGTAACAATAAAATAAGATAAAATTTATTTAAGTATAGATGATAATATAGTAGGGGATAGAGCCCAATGACATAAAAGAATTTATATAGCTGACCCCACCTAGTGGGATAAAGCTTGGTTGTTGTTGTTGTGTCATTTCTAAATCATTAATACGACAATTCTCTCATTACAATATATGGTTAATTATTTAATGTTTCTCTAAAAATATTAGATAGTGACTTAGTTAATTAATGAGTGAGACATATTTCATGGTCAATGGTTCAATGTATTATTTCCTGTAGTGGCATCCATCACAACTAAAATATTGTTCAAAATTTTATTATCTACATAAGACTCAAATGCAAATTACTTGGGTTCTAAATTCTTTTTGGGTCAATTGACCACACTTCACATTGAAAAGCTACACCTAGAATGACCCGACATTAACTAAATATCACGAATGTTTTCCCCCATAGTGATACGACATTTTATATGGACTAACTTCCAAGGTTTCTTGCTAACAATAATATGTTCTTTGATGTAAATATAGTTAACTAGGTTAAAGCAATCTCTTGAGCATGTTTGGTAAATATAGTTTGCTCTAATTCAATTGCAAAGAATCAAAAGTGTATCAAATTTTAGTTGATGGAGACATGTGGCATAGTCTATAAATGCAAAAATAAAGATTCTAAAGCCTAGTTTTTAATTTGGCATAATTTGCAAAATGATAAGCCTATTTGCAAAATAAGACATAAGAAATTTTAATTAATATTTTTACATGTAGCTAACTCTAATGTTTAGAGTAGTATTCATAATGCAGAGTTATATATATATGTTACACTACACATCGAATTGACCATAATTGACTTATCTAAAGAAGATTAATTTCTTTTAAGAGTTTTAAATTTTCCCATATTGGTCATTTTATTTTTACCCATCTTTTCAGTGTTACTTATTTTAAATTACATATGATAAAAATTTCCAATTACATTTGATAATGGCACAAATAATAATTTTACAATAGTTATTTTAAAAAAAAAATCATATAATGAGAGATTTTTTTCATATTCATAGCATTTGTCACATCCTAAACATATGGACTTAAGGTAATATATGAAAATGTTGCACAAGTTACAAATCTATTTAATCATCAATAGTTTAAAAAAATAATGTAGGAAGGATTTTTCCATATTCATTGCATTTGTTACATTTTGAGAATTTGTATACAAGAAGTGCTTAAAATAATAAATGTTGCACATGTTACAAATGCAGTTATATTTATTCAAACATCAAACTCTATGAAACGAGATTTTAAAAATGTTTATGAACATATCAAATATAAAAAGAATGCTCTAATATACTACATGGGTGAAACTCAAGCTACTTTACAATGAAATCATCTTTACAATTTAAGCATCCTTTAAAAATCAATATTGTATAGCTAGGTTTAATGTTAACCTATACAAGGTGATGATTGGTTATATGTTAAGAATACATGTAACCTTTATGTAATATTAATTATTTATTTAAAAATTTAGATATAATAACCTTTCATGAAGGGGAGCCTTGTGCAACGGTAAGGTTGCTGCCATGTGATCTGACTTGGATACAAGTCACGAAAATAGTCTCTTACAATGCAGGATAAAGTTGCGTGCAATAGACCCAATGTGGTCCAACTCTTCCCCGAAACCTCGCATTAGAGGGAATTTCGTGCACCAAACTGCCTTTTTTTTTAAAAAAAAAACTTTCATAAACCCATTAGAGTTATAGAAGAAAATTATATATATATATATATATATATATTTTGATGTTATTTGTATAGCTAATTTTATATTTTAAAATTAATTATGTAGTTTTTATAAATTATAATTGAATTTGATAAATTTTAGAATTTAAAAATGCACAAAATTATATATTAAACATTAAAAATATATTAAATAAAACATATACAATCCCATGGCCTCTAATACCTTCTTCTTGCATAAGTCAAGGCATGATGCTTACATTCCATAGGAGTTTAATCAAGCTAGTGCTTGTTCGAGTCAAAGAAGTGGAGTGTCGAACACTGAGCTTTAAAATAAGGCAAATGAACTTAGTTTCTATTTAGCTTCTATAAGTAAAAGAGCAATCTAATGCACAGAGTTCACGCCAATGCAGGTCCCTAGGAAGGGACTATTGTACGGAGCCTTACACTACATTACAAGAAGTTATTTCTGCGACTTAAACTCATGACCACTAGATCAAACGACAACAACTTTATCATTGAGCCAAGGTTCCCCTTTATTTAGCTTCTATAAGTAATCTAGAAAATTATGAAGACTTAAATATATTAAATTTATGGAAAAGAAATGCATATATATATATATATATATATATCATATCTTAGTTGTCATGACTCATGACATACTAATCATCCCAATGTCTATAGTAGCATCCAAATCATATTTTAGTGCAAGAAGTAAAGTGCTAGACAACACGAGAAGTCATTTTTAAAGGAAGATGCCTTGAAGATGTGTGTATGTCTCAAGGATTGGTTGGATGTAGAGGAACTCTTATGAAATAAAATGGGATCTCAATATTAAACTTATAAACTTAAAGCCCGACAAAGTAGTGTGAGTGATATAGCAGGGTCATGCTATATCACATATGGCAAGTATAACATAACCTACCTTCACCTCATACATGGCAAGTAAAGGCAAATATAAGGTATTGTAGAACTACAATAATCATGAAAATATCAAGAATTTAATTGATAAATTTTCCTTTTTTTCTACTTTTAATTTTTCCCCTTATTTTTTGAATTTTCTATTTTTACAAAAAAAAATTATTATTATTTTTTTAAAAAATAATTAAATGAGGTAAATTAACTTAATATCTACTTAATTTTTAAAGATAAGAAGACATTAGATTAGTGAAAAAATCATACATGTGGCAAAAGGCGAAATCGCTCGCCCACAGCGCCCCCGCCGCACCCGACCCAAGGCCATCACGAGGGAGGTAAATCAAGTGAAAAAATCATACATGCCATTATGGCTTATGATGTACTAACCATTCTAATGGCTACAATAGCGTAAATCCCTACAGTAGTGTTTGAGTAATGTTTTGGTGTAGGTAATACAGGGTGTTAGGCTACAAGAGAAGCCATATGGATTGGATGCATAGGAGCACTTTCAAGATAAAGTACAGATCTCAACATTGAACTTAGAACTCGACGAAACTAGCCCGAATGCAGTAGGATCAAGTCAAGAAAGACGTGAATTACCCAACTTCTGGCTCACATATGGTAAGCAAAGGTAAAGTAAACAAAATTATGTTATTCCGATCCTTTCAAAGGTACATGGTGCATAGGCAACTCACGTGAAAACAGAAACGTCAATTTTGAATTATAAATATAAATATTTTTTCTCAATTTTTTGATATGATATTTTATACAAATTTGAGATGTAATATTTATGTTATATTAAATTGTCCATTTTGTATTAAAGTTAAGACGTATAGTGTAATCATATAAATATCTTCACTTTTTCTTTTTAATTTTTTTTATACTTTTCTTTTTAAAAAAAAAATTCTTTCACATTTATGATTTTTTTTTTTTTTTGAATTTTAAAAAAAATAATTAATACTAAATTGGGCTTGAGTCTTCGACAAACGGGAACAAGCCTACTAGACTCTGGCCTACGTCAGGCAAAGTGATGTCATAGGTTGGGTAGGCATGGTCCAGAAATCTTAAGGGCCCAGCGGCCCGTGCAGATCATGGACACCTCTATTTTGCTTAAAGAATAAAATATGCATACGATGATTCATCGTTTTGTTGGGGTTCGGTAGCTTTGTTTTTCAATCTAACGTAATAAAACTTCACCAAATTTCTCCCCAATCCACAGCTCACATTTCTTTCCAGGCATTGGCATTGCCATTTGCCCACCAACGCAAGTAGATTGTAGAATCAAATCTCTTCCTATACTTCCTCCATGAGGAATTAATCAACGGAATCACATGAGAAATGGACGAAAGCCTGCACCAATGCCCATGCCCAGGCAGGCAAACATCCGAAAGAGAAGAGGAAAACAATCCGAATGAGAAAGGGAAAAAGGAAATGCACACCTTTATAGCCTGCAGATTGGAGAACTTGAACTCGACCTTATCCCCGAATCTGTCGGACCTGTGCCGATGCATCTTGAACATCCTTTATCTACCGCTTTCCTCCGATCCCCGTGCTCCCTCTTCTCCTCGATATTAGATCCTAATGCCTTTTACAGGAGCGAAAAGGAGAAGAGTCTTTGCTAGAGAAGAAGCGACGGATTCCGATGGTGGTCGGAGATCGAACGAGGGAAACGAAGGCGATCTTGTTTTTCTCCATCCTCGTTTTGATACCCTTTTTTAGCTTCGCGGCCGCGTTAATTAGCATCGAGGTGGTCGCATGGGACGCGAATCCCTCCAACAACCCTGTTATTCCGTACTTAATGATGTAAGCTTATTTTTTTTAAAAAAAAAATATTATAATTTCTCATAAATTTACTCTATATATTTAAAAATAATAATTTATTATATAAGTTATATATTAAAATTAAATTTTTATCATATTTTTAACTATTGTCTACTTTACGCATCTTTTAACGGGGCAAGATTTAATTAAATCTATGAGGGGATAATTTAGTACGTGGGAAGCCGAAGAGTTAGTTTAAAATTTTTATATTTAAAATACTTTATTATTTCTTATATATTAAATTTATTTCTAGTTTTCTGACCAAGAAGCTGTAAATTCATGTTTTTCTTATTAAACTAAATTTATACTCTCCATTTTTTTAAAAAAATGAAACTATATATAGTTTTATTAATATTTTTCTAAATATCTTTTTATTTTTATGACGTATATGTGTATTAATGTTAATATTAAATTATAGAATTTTCGGATTTTTAAAATTAATTCCAAAATATAAGTTTTTTTAATTGGACTTCAATAAAAAAAACAGGAGTGAGGAGCCATGCACTTATTTAAAAAATTGTTTGGAGGTTTATGATTATTTTTGCATTATTATGTCTACATGTAAATGTTTATAACTTTTTTAACTTAAAATTATATTTGGCTCATTGCTTTTAATTTATATTTGTAAGTGTCTTGATAATATCCTAATGATACTCCTCAGCATTTATGCACAAATTTAAATATTAGTAAATCAAAATATGAATCTAGTATATTGGCAAAAACTTATAAAATATATCTTATTATTAGTGAGGAGACCTAGAATATTGGTAAAAAATAGTTTCTTATAACATTATAATATTCATTTTGGACGTCTCTCATATAGGTTATATAAAGGGTATCATTGAACTATTTAATCTGCATTTTAAACTTATTATACCACAAAAATTATGTTTCAATTGAAATTGTAATTGTAATATCAAAATAGAGTTTGAATCTAAATTATATAGCAATCCACTAACAAGTATTGTGATTCAAATATTTTAATTCTGGTGTACAATTAGATTTTAAATACACAACCATATTTTCTTTTGATTGTGTTAAAATAGAGCTAGAATGTAGATTAGATAACTCAATAATAATAAATAAAGGGTACTACGATGTAAATAAATATTAGTAAAAAGGTTACAATCAATCATATTTTAGCGTAGTTATATTGCAAAATAAGATAATAATCTATGACTATTGACTAGATATTCCAATGATGATAATTAATGAATATTGTGAAGTAAATGTTGTCTAGAATGTTAATCTTCATTAGGAAGCTTTCTACTTGTCCTATCATATAAGCCTTTCTTAGCATTGGTATGGATATTTATAACCTTACGATGCCTACTCTTGTTTTTATTTGTAAATGTAAATTTCATTGCTCATGGAAACATGTACATCAAAACATTGACATGTATTGACACTAGGAACACATGAAAGATATGTGTGTGCCTTCGAAAACCCAAAAACATACTTATCCTCCTTCCTCATGACCTACTACCCATTGTACATATAAGTCCACAACCTTAAGGTATCGGCCAAACAAAATCTTATACACTTGAACCTTAATTTTGTGAATGATGCACCCTTTCGAGAACTCCACTCTCTCGAACACCTGTTTGTTTCGACTAGTCCATATTTGGTATACAGTGGATGCAAAAGCAATCTTCTTGGCCTAGTTCTGCTAGTCAATTCCTTGTGCTTCTCTCGAACGCACACAGTGGATGAAGGTTTGTTTTAGTAGTATACGGGAGTCCCAAATCATATACATACCTAACTGAACACTATGTTTTGGTTTGAAAAACTCATAGGCTTGAGTGGTGAACATTCGGTTCTCCTTGTTCCAACTTGTGATGATGTTGATGGCTAAGTGTACACTAAACCTGTACTTTGTATGATCCAGTTCCTAACATTTGCCCCTTTATTGAAGAATGGTGAATCCCCTTTCTTCGGCTGCCAACCCCACACTGATTGCAAACGGAGGTATACTTCATTGATTCACTTGACCCATAGTGTACATGTTGGCATTTGAATGGATGTTTGAAAGTACCTTGGAGAGTTGAGCCTGATTCCAACTCCTAGTATCCTTGAAGTGTAGTCCTCCCTTTGCTTTGGGGCAACAATATCCCTCCACGCCACTAGGGACCTCTTGCACCCTTATAGAAACATTCGATAGAGTATGTTAATCTAAGTTTCTATTGTTGTTGGTATCATAGAAATAGATAATCATAGGCACTCCACTCCTTGCAATACTAATTGGATCAGCTCGAGCTATATAAGACAACGTTTTGATGGTCCACAAAAGATGAATAGTGCATAACCTTGAGTTGGGCAACTGCAAGTGGCATACCTAGAGATCTGAATGGCAATGAACCCTTTGGTATCTGAGTACGCATCTGGATTTCCTCTAACTCCGGGCCTACAATGCCCTCTGTGTAGATGATTGACTTCAAAACATTCACCTTCATTCTTGAAGCTAATCCAAACTCTTCTAGGGTCTACAAGAGAATGCCCACTGAAGTGTTGTCATGCTTTGAGGTGCAAAACTTGATATTCAAATGAGATCAAATAAGTGTAACCTAAAATCATTTGGGCAAAAATTAGCATATGTACCAATTATAAGAAATATTTCATGTTGTTTGCAGTTTACTGATTGTTGCTCGTATTGCTTGCCCAATTTATCGGCTTCTCTTATCCCCTTATTGCAGCATATTATATTGAAGAAAAATAAATCAATTTTCTCTAATCACTAACATTATCTAATATATAATAGGAATTATCATATAATAGTTTTGAATAGGTAACCTTAATTACAGTGAAAACATACATATATAACTACCATTGCATAGAGATAAGAAGATGTTCCTTCCACTTTTTTGAAGAATAATGTTCATTTTAGAATACCTATGTGACGAACATAACAACTTAGATATCAATCTTTATTAAAAAACTTAACTAGTGAAATCTATTCGCGTTAAGGTAACCGGAAATTAGAAATATGCATATTAGGGCTAAGGTTACTTAAAGTATTAGGGTTATTTGGGATATTAGGAATATTTGTGTGTAAAGTTATATGGGATATTAGGGTTATTTAAGGTGTTTAAGTTATTTGTGTTATTAGGTTATTTGGAATATTAGAGTTATTTGTGGTATAATGTTATTTGAGATATTAGGGTTACTTCTAGTTTAGTGTTATTTAACATATTGAGGTTATTTAAGATGTTAGGGGTATTTAGGACTAAATGTTTGGTAGTGATGAAGTCATGATAGGTTAAGAGCATTGGATATTTGATAGCGGAAGTTCTAACAAGTCAAGATTGACTGAATATCAGATAAGTGATATAAATCCAACTCATGGATATTAGGATCGATGCGAGCTAAAGAGGAGGAATAGCTTTGATTGCTTCATCTTAATTATGTGCTTATTATTTGAATGTGCATCCAAAACACTTGAATCAAACGACGCCACATGCACAACACCATTGGTTTTACTTGGTTTACTACATTCAAGGCCTAGTCCTAGTGGACTACCACTATTATCCTTTTTCTTCTTGGATACCTTCCGGACACGGAGAAACCTCTTACAAGTTGTTCTTGCAAAAAATACAAGCAATACAACCAAATACAAAGATACAAATGAAATCAAAGTAAATTAAACTTTACAAGTGAAAACTTTGCTTTGGATGCTTCTTTATCACTTTCGATTGTCACTTGATGGTAGGAAATGAAGTAACACTTTATCTCCAACTCTCAAGAACTAACTCCTTCAAAACACCACAAAATCTTCTTTTATATGGTTGTTATTCGGGCTAATTTATGCTTAACAGTCGATTGATCTTACCCATCAGTCGATTGCCCTATCAAATATGATTATTTAAACCTATAGATCAACGACTCTTTCTTGATATATTGACCATCATCAGTCAATTAGTAAATCCAATAGTTATCTGATCACAAACACTCAAATCCCACAGTTGAGTTCTAAACCTTTTATATGCTTCTACAGTGACATCAATTGATTGATACACAATTAGTCAATTTTTTCAATCGATTTCTGAAACTTTTGTTCCTTGCTATAGTGTCATCAGTCGGCTGATCAAACCATCAATTGACTGCTAATGTAACAAATTACTATTCATGATTACTATAGAAAATTATAATTCATAGTACTATAGCAAATCACTATAGCACAATTATGTAGCAAAACCCTAAAATACCTAAAACCCTAATTTTAAGGTTTAGAATTTATAGGTCGATCGCTACACCCTATCAATCGATTAATTCTCATGTTTTAACATTATCAAAACATAGTTCTTGTCTTGGTATCAGGTTGATCTCAAACTACCAGGACTTCCACAACATCTGGTCAACTTGGACCTGTCGAGATTTCTCGTTGTCTAACATCTGGTCAATTTTGACTTGTTGGGACTTTATCATTGTCTAGTGATCCTATCCGAATGCTGAATCAACGGGCGCTGGGCACGTGGCGCTCCCCGGCTACTAGTGTGGATCTTCAACTGGTTGCACGAAGCTCCGGCGAACCTGCACAGAAGTCGGGCCGGGAAGGGGCTCCCGGCGGCGACCCTCCGACGCTCAAGTCAGGCAAGCAAGTGGTGAAAAAAGTGGCTCCAAGGTTGTATATCGCGTACCTCCGGCGAAGTATGAGGCTCTTTATATAGAGCGGTGAAAGAGCTCCTGCACGTTCTTCGAGACGCATACGTGTCCGCAACCCATACCTCGGTATGTGTCTGTCAGAAAGCTTACCTGACGCTATACTGCTACAGTCCAGGCATGTCCTCGATGGGACAGCGGAACCCCCTGTCGCGTGATTTGGAGTATGACCATATCACGAAGCATGCCAGCTGTCAAAAGATGTCCCTTGTCTTTTTCCCCGAACATATGCCGGGCATCCGACCGGCCCACGTCCGCCTTCCGTCCGACCGGTTGTATATAATGGTCCACTTGGGACATTATCGGTAATGTTTTGTGGCGACTGTTAGCAGTATGCTTCATGCCTTCGGCCGAGCGTGCCGTCCGCTCGGCCCTACGATCTTGCTCAATGAGCGCCGGAACCCTGACTTCCATAGGGGTGCCTTTTGCCATCGGCTAAACACCGACCGGCCGCCCGGTCGGTCAGACCACTTTCTTCAGTCGGCCTAGTTGGTCCGACCTTCTTCGATGAACCGCCCGGCTCTTTGACTTCCACGTGGCGTTGACCTGGTCCCCTGTTCTTACCGCCGGATCACTTGCCTCTCCTTCAAGTCTAGTTGAAGGAGGCGATTAATCCGACTGACTGGACTACGAGTCTGGCCGGGCGGCTCAGTCGTGCTAATATCCTCCGATCGGCCTGCCGCAGATATGGCCTTGATTCAACGGCATTCGCTGGATCCCCTCGTGTTCTGCGCCAATCTTCGACATTAAGGCTGAGCATGCGCCCATTAAATGCCTCGAATGGTCGAATGCCACGTGGCGTAATGTCATCATCGTACGGCGGCGGTGGCATGGTGCCTTGATGTGATCGAAGCGATTCGAAATGGACGGCCCGATGCACACTTTGATTCCCGTGACCTGGATCCGACGGTGGAGGCCGCCCGGCCTCCACCCTATAAATTCTTCGTTTCCTTCTCTCTCGTCTTTGCCTCTGCGATTTCGACCCTTGCCCCCAGTGCTTTAGAGCTCTGACGATTGCGTTCTCCTGCTTCCGGCGATCTCCGGTGTCTCCCTTCGATCTTCCTTCTTTTTCGTAAGGTTCTCCCCCTGCCTTTCTTGTTTCCGGTGCTTTCTTTACATTTCTTTCTCCCGTTTTTGCTCCCGGATACTGTTCCGGCGATCTCTTCTTGTTTATGTCTGTCCTCTTTCCTGGTCTCCTTCGCTCGGCCAATGGCCAGTTCTTCGCACCCTGAAGACCAGTCCCTCGGCCCATGGTACACCACCATGCAGTCCCGATTCAACCAGCGTGATTTTGATATCCTGACAGACAATTTCGAAATCCCCGAAGATTTTGAACTTCTTTTGGTCGGTCCTTCCGCTCGGCCACACAGGCCGTCGCGCGGAGCCTTCTGTGTCTTCCACGACCAATTTATCGCCGGTCTGCGGTTCCCTGTACATCCTTTCATCCAAGATGTTTGTAATTATTTCGGTGTGTCGCTCGGCAGTCTAGTACCCAACACCTTTCGTCTCCTTTGCGGTGTTGTTGTTTTGTTCAAGATTCACAACATCCCCCTCCGATCGGAGGTCTTCTTTTATTTCTGTTAGAATTTTTCGGGCCACGAAAACCGCTTTTCGCGTCGCGGAAACCCCGAAACACCCTAGCCAAGGATCTCGTGCAAAGAAAAATCCGATTCAAAAAATTTCACGTATTTATATCATGCTTAATACCCGAATATGTTAGATCTACTCCTAGATCTATAGTTTAAAGAAAAACTACCTTTGATGCGTGCCCTTCGCTTATCCCGCTCGACTAAGGTTGAAGTTGGATCTAGAGGGCACAAAGTAGAGCCCCTCTATATGTGTCCACACAAGCAATTAGGTGGAGAAGATGACCGAAACAAGGTGTGCTAGCACCTATGTGGTTTTCGGCCAAGAAGAGGAGGAAGAGAGGGAGAAGTTGCCGAGAGCACCAAGGAAGAAGAAGAAATCAAAAAATTGAATTCAAAAATTCAATCAATCCACCATATCATGTGGCCGGCCACATAAATGTCATTAAGTGGGCAATTAATGCTCTTAATTGCCCCCTTAATGTGGCCGGCCACTCATGGGTAACCTCCCATGAGGTGGCAAGCATGAGGTGGCATGGTGATGTGTAGCATCCCCATTGGTTCTCCCATGCCACCTCATCAAATGTGGTGGCATCCAAGTCAAGTCAATATTGACTTTCAACCTTCCTAATTTGGCCAAAGTCAAACATGACCAAATTAACTCCCTTAATTGATTTATCCAACATTTGGATCATACTTGAGTCTAACTCATAGTCAAGTCAAACTTGTGGATTTAGGTCAAGTCAAACTTGCCTTTTATAGACTTTCCATATTTAGCCAAGTCAAACTTGACTTCATCTTTCCTCTTGGTTCATCATATGAACTAGTCTCCATCTATTGCTCTATGTGTGTGACCCTATAGGTTCTTGTCAACGTTGGCAATGTCCCTAAATTCAATTAGGGACATAAGCAATGAGAGGTATCTAGCAACACATCATTGCTACCCAAGTTACAAGAATGTTGAGATCCAACATCACCAATATGACTAATAATTGTGACTCTCACAATATGTGACATTGTCCTTCTATCCTTGATATCTAGATTGATCTTATATGAGGCATAGACCGTGTCATCCTCCAATCAATCTAAGTGTCTTGAACTCAAGTAGACTCACTATAATCAAATAAGCACAATATCACATATTGCCTTATTTGGGCATGGCCATGCACTTAGTGATCTCACTCTATCAAGACTATGATATCACTCCTGTAATATAGGAGGGATAGATCCCATCTACATCACTCACATCCCTCCGCATAATTTGTTACATACCCAGTAATCACCTTTATAGTCCACCCAGTTACGGGTGACGTTTGACGAAACCAAAGTACATAACTCCTTATGTAGGGAACCATGGTGACTTCAGGTCTAAGGACTAAAGTCATACTAATAGTCACTTGAGAAAGTATATGACACTCATATAACGATCCATGATACTTTCTCATGGCGGGTCATTCAGTATACATTCTCCAATGTATACCCATGTGTCAACTTGATATCTCATATCCATGACTTGTGAGATCAAGTCATTATGTTGACCTACATGCTAGTCTCAATGCATTAACATTGTCCTTCTATGTTAATACTTGACTAGGAATAATTAAGTGTAGTGTTCTCTATATCATCTCACTATCGATTTAACTAATCGATTGATATAGATATGAACCTACTACCCTAGGACATTATTATACTTATTTATATAGCACAAATACACACAAGTATAATAATCACAATGCCTTTATTTATATATCAGAAATATATGTACAAGAATATGATACAAAGAGTCCAAAAAGTAACCATCACATGATTGGCTCTAGGGCTCTCACTAACAATTTCTACTACCCTAAGCAAGCCGAGCCGGGCACCTTCATGTTCCAAGCTCGACCCGGCTTAGTCTTCTTCAACAAGCTACCTACTTGCAATAAACATTGGAAGGATTATTTTTTCTACATCCGTATGCCCGATCGGGCCAACTTCCCGACCCAGTGGTAGGTCAGCCTACCCCTACTCCCGAGCTGAAGAAATTCAATACCCGACCGGACTATCTCCACGCTGCAAATATACTAGCCGGTCTGCGACTTGACATCAACAAGCTTCTTCACGAAGGAGTGATGTACATCTTCGGCCTGAGTCCCATACGGACTCCTCTTCCGACCGGCTTTGGTAAGAACTTTGCTTGGGCATTTGCTTTAATTGCTAACTAATTTCTTTTCTTTCCCTTGCAGCAGATATCGTCATGGATTCGGTGATGGCCGGTGTTTTGAAGAGAAAGGCGGCGGTGCTAGAAGCCGCGGCGGCCCGAGAAATGGAAGCGTTGGGTATCCAGCCGGTCGGATCCCATGAAGGAGAGAGCGGGACTCAAGCTGAGTCGGCCGCTCAAGCTTCTCAGCAAAACGTGGCCAGCGGAGCCACCCCCCTGGAGAACCAACTGCCCCCGAGGAAGGTTCCGCTCGGGAGGAGGAGCAGCCTCTACAAAAGAGGCGCCGAGTGGAGACTCCCCTGCGGTCGGCTACCTCCGCGGTCCAACCATCCGAGCGGGTCACTGCGACTGCTCGAGGCAAGGCGCCAGAGGCCGAAACCATTTCGTCCGACCGGACGCCTTCTGAATGGGATGAGCCGGCCGCGCCAATTGAGGCTATTCCAGTCAGCACTCTTCCGCCCGCTCGCCAACCAGTCCAACGCTCGACCATTCATTCGCAGTTCTCGTTGCCGGCTTCTGATCCCCTCCCGACAGCCGGTCGGACGACCCCCGGTCATGGTCGCACCATTCGGGTCACTCTTCATCTCCCGACTGAAGAGCTGCTGCCAGAGGCCGACCAACCGACTGCGCCCGAGCACACTATCACCCTGAAGGGGCCTCTCGCCGAGATGTGGGCCGACGCTCGGGCACGCATCGCCCTGATCCCCATCGGGAATTTGGCTAATAGCCATATGCAGCAGGCTACGAGGGTAAGTTTGTAATCTACCAAGTTTTGTCTTCATTCCTCCCGATCGGCCAATAACAGCTTCTAATTCCTCTCGTCAGAGATGGGTAGAGGAAATCGCGGTTTCCAACAGCTTGGCCTTGGTGGATGAAGAGCTGCGACAACTGAAGGCAGCGGTTGGTCCGTCCGGCCCTCAAGGACCGTCTTACTCCGAGCTGCAGAAGGAGCTGAAGAAGGCTCAAGATATGCTGGCAGCCGAACAGAAGAAAACAGCCGACCAGGCTCATCATTTGTCCGAGCTCGAGCGGCAAGTCAAGCCGCTCGACCAAAAATTTACCCTGGCCACCACTCGGAAGAACACGGCCATTTCTGACTTGGAGAAGAAGAATGTGAAGGCTCGGGGTCTGGAGCTGAAGGTCAAGGAATTGATGGAGCAGCTTGACCAAGAGAAAGTGAGCCTCTCGGCCGACGCCACCAAGCATAAGGACGAGCTAACCACTTTGCAAGAATCCCTCGCTGCAGCTCAATCGGCCTTCAAAGAGTACCAAGAGGCTGAGCCGAGTCGGGTTGCCGCTCTAAGACAGGGCTACATCCGCTCGCCCGAATTTTCGGAAAAAATCTGCGAGCGGATGTACACAGCCTTCGACTTGGCCATGACTGCCACCATGACCTATCTGAAGTCGAAGGGCCTTCTTCCGGAGTCTACTAATATCCCAGCCGGCGATCAGGTGGCGCTTCTGGATAACATCCCAAAGACCCTTTATGATTATATTGAATAGTTCCTGTAATTCGGCCATTCGACTGGATGTCATCCCTTTTTGTAATTAGGCTGCTCGGCCTAAAGTTTTAACTTTAATGCAATATTTTCCTTGTATTTGCTGCCTCTTTACATGACCAAAATGTGTGTTTATCCGCTCGCCCATTATTACTTCTCGTGCTCCCGCTCGGCAAAATATACCATGTCCCTCTTTCAAGATGTTAGAGCTCGTTTACAAGATGTTAAGTACCTTTGGATACTGGGCCAATCGGAGCGTAGAGACGGTTGAACGGTATCGAAATCGCATGCCTCGGGACACTTGCCATACTTTTTATTGCTATAATCCGATCGGACGTTTATAGACGCCAGCTCGTCTCTCGATATTTAACGTCGGAGCTCGACGGTCTTCCGCTCGGACGTTTATAGATGCCGACTCGTCTCTCGATATTTAACGTTGGAGCTCGACGGTCTTCCGCTCAGACGTTTATAGACGCCGGCTTGTCTCTCGATATTTAACGTCGGAGCTTGACGGTCTTCCGCTCGGACGTTTATAGACGCCTGCTCGTCTCTCGATATTTAACGTCGGAGCTCGACAGTCTTCTGCTCGGACGTTTATAGACTCCGGCTCGTCTCTCGATATTTAACGTCGGAGCTCGACGGTCTTCCGCTCGGACGTTTATAGACGCCGGCTCGTCTCTCGATATTTAACGTCGGAGCTCGACGGTCTTCTGCTCGGACGTTTATAGACGCTGGCTCGTCTCTCGATTTTAACGTCGGAGCTCGGCGGTCTTCCGCCCGGACGTTTATAGATGCCGGCTTGTCTCGATATTTAACGTCCGAGCTCGGCGGTCTTCCGCTCGGGGTTTATAAACGTCGGCTCGTCTCGATATTTAACGTCGGAGCTCGGCGGTCTTCCGCTCGGACGTTTATAGACGCCGCTCGTCTCTTGATATTTAACGTCGAGCTCGGCGGTCTTCCGCCGGACGTTTATAACGCCGCTCGTCTCGATATTTAACGCCGAGCTCGGCGGTCTTCCGCTTCGGACGTTTATAGACGCCGCTCGTCTCGATATTTAACGTCGGAGCTCGGCGGTCTTCCGCCCGGACGTTTATAGACGCCGGCTCGCTCTCGATATTTAAGGTCGGAGCTTGACGGTCTTCCGCTCGGACGCTTATAGACGCCGGCTCGTCTCGATATTTAACGCCGGAGCTCGGCGGTCTTCCGCTCGGGCGTTTTGCCGGCCCGCCTCTCGATATTTAACGTCGAGCTCGGCGGTCTTCCGCTTCGGACGTTTATAGACGTCGGCTCGTCTCGATATTTAACGTCGGGCTCGGCGGTCTTCCGCTCGGACGTTTATAGACGCCGGCTCGTCTCTCGATATTTAACGTCGTCGGAGCTCGACGGTCTTCCGCTCGGACGTTTATAGACGCCGGCTCGTCTCTCGATATTTAACGTCGGAGCTCGACGGTCTTCCGCTCGGACGTTTATAGACGCCGGCTTGTCTCTCGATATTTAACGTCGGAGCTCGACGGTCTTCCGCTCGGACGTTTATAGACGCCGGCTCGTCTCTCGATATTTAACGTCGGAGCTCGACGGTCTTCCGCTCGGACGTTTATAGACGCCGGCTCGTCTCTCGATATTTAACGTCGAAGCTCACGGTCTTCCGCTCGGACGTTTATAGACGCTGGCTCGTCTCTCGATATTTAACGTCGGAGCTCGACGGTCTTCCGCTCGGACGTTTATAGACGCCGGCTCGTCTCTCGATATTTAACGTCGGAGCTCGACGGTCTTCCGCTCGGACGTTTATAGACGCCGGCTCGTCTCTCGATATTTAACGTCGGAGCTCGACGTTCTTTTTAAGGCTAACTTTAGTACCGCTGCTCGGCAAACCCATTGGCCATCCTTTGAATTAATTTTTCTTCCTGCATTACAAGGACATGGGCGACTAGAATATTCACAAAAGTGAGTTACATCAATGCACTTTTCACCCAGCTCGGATAACGTACTCCCGGCCGAATGGCTCGGGGTCTTCTTCGTCGAGCGATTGGCTCAGATAACATACTCCCCGCCGAACGGCTCGGGGTCTTCAGCATCGAGCGCTTGGCTCAGATACTATACCTCCGGTCGAACGGCTCGGGGCCTTCATTGTCGAGCGCTTGACTCGGTTATAATACCTCCGGCCGAACGGCTCGGGGCCTTCATTGTCGAGCGCTTAGCTCGGTCATTATACCTCCGACCGAATGGCTCGGGGCCTTCATTGTCAAGCCTCCGACTCGGCGAACGGTACGGGATCTTTGACCTCGATCGTGCTTCGAATAATATACACCCCGCCCGAACGGTACGGGGTCTTAACTACCGAGCCTTCGACTCGTATAATTTATATGCCCGACCGAACGGCACGAGGTCTTTGCCTTCGAGCATTTGGCTCGTATAATTATACGCCCGGCCGATCGGCACGGGGTCTTCGCCATTGAGTCGGTGGCTCGAATCTTATATATTATGGAGATAGGCCGATCGGCCGATAATGCCAATTGTGTTTTTTAACATTTTGCTTCCTGCATTTCGAATATATAGCCAAACGGAAAATACACAGCATACATTACATTGGCGCACCTTTCACCCTACCCCGGAAAGGCTGGCGATAATTTGCGCTTCCTGGCTGATCCAAGTCCCAATCCATCCTCATCCGCTCGGAAGCTCGTCCACCCAGCCTCCTCCTATATGGTCGATCCATCGCCTGACATCAAACTCCCGCTCTTGAGGTTCCAGAAGGAGGGGCTTGCTATAAGTTGAATTCGGGAGATGAAGTATCTGCTTTTGAGGGAAATGGGACTGTGGCAGTCGGTGCTTCCGCTCGGCCCCCTGATGCTGATGTCGCTTGTTGCTCAGCCGCTCGGCTTGCGCATTCTCTCTCTGTTGCTACACGAGCTTAGCTACTCTTGCCTTGATTAGAGCGTCGGGCTCCTTTGAGGAGAGCATCACCGTGTGCGGTCGTCCAGCCTCGTCCATTGCTTCTGATCGGATGCAGGAGCGTTCCCACAGACGGCGCCAATTTGATCCTGTCCGAATGCTAAATCAACGGACGCTGGGCACGTGGCGCTCCCCGGCTACTAGTGTGGATCTTCGACTGGTTGCACGAAGCTCCGGCGAACCTGCACAGAAGTCAGGCCGGGAAGGGGTTCCCGGCGGTGACCCTCCGACGCTCAAGTCAAGCAAGCAAGTGGTGAAAAAAGTGGCTCCAAGGTTGTATATCGCGTACCTCCGGCGAAGTATGAGGCTCTTTATATAGAGCGGTGAAAGAGCTCCTGCACGTTCTTCGAGACGCATACGTGTCCGCAACCCATACCTCGGTATGTGTCTGTCAGAAAGCTTACCTGACGCCATACTGCTACAGTCCAGGCATGTCCTCAATGGGACAGCGGAACCCCCTCTCACGTGATTTGGAGTATGACCATATCACGAAGCATGCCAGCTGTCAGAAGATGTCCCTTGTCTTTTTCCCCGAACATATGCCGGGCATCCGACCGGCCCACGTCCGCCTTCCGTCCGACCGGTCGTATATGATGGTTCACTTGGGACATTATCGGTAATGTTTTGTAGCGACTGTTAGCAGTATGCTTCATGCCTTCGGCCGAGCGTGCCGTCCGCTCGGCCCTACGATCTTGCTCAATGAGCGCCGGAACCCCGACTTCCATAGGGGTGCCTTTTGCCATCGGCTAAACACCGACCGACCACCCGGTCGGTCAGACCACTTTCTCCGGTCGGCCTAGTTGGTCCGACCTTCTTCGATGAACCGCCTGGCTCTTTGACTTCCACGTGGCGTTGACCTGGTCCCCCGTTCTTACCGCCGGATCATCTAGTATCCGATTAACCTTGACATGTCAGAACCTCACTATTACCTAGCATCCGATAAATCTCGACATATCAGGACTTCTTTATTGCTTAGTATCCGATTAACTTTGATATGCTAGGACTTCATGCCTCATGGAAACTCCCTGTTGGACTTCCAACTGCCAAGTGTCTGATTAACTATGAGTCACTTAGACTTTTCATATCTTGTCAAATATCTGGTCAATTTTGACCTACTTGACTTTTCTCTCAACTAACTTAATATATTGATCGACTGTTAAGTATTCAATCAACCTTAACCTACTTGATGTCTCACTCGACTAGCTACCATATTGATCATATATTGAAACTCAAATTTAAGTCAACTCAAGCTTGGTCAACCTGGTCAATAATGACCAGAGGTCACAATTGCACCAATAATGGAGGATTGGATACTTGATAGTGGAAGTCTAGGTAGGTCAAGAGGACTAAATGCTTGACAATGAAAATCTTAATAAGTCAAGATTAATTAAATTCTATGTAAGTGATAGAAGTCCAAGTAAGTTATGAAGGACAGGATACTTTGTGTTGAGAATACAATCAAAGTCTCGCGTTGAAAATATATGAAAAAAGATTCTGAGTTTATAAGATAGAAGATATCTCCATTGCAATGAGGCATTTTGGATAAAGCCTAAAAAATAAATCCATGAGCGCTTAGATTCGAAGTAGACAATATCATACTATTATGAAGATATATAAATTCTTTTAGCTCTAACAAGTGGTATTAGAGTCATGGTTCAAATTGAACCATGTAGTGGCAAAGGAGCTGGGGGCTTCCATATGAGTAAATTCTAAGTGAAAAGTCCAAACAGGTCAAGGGTGATCGGATGGTTGGTGATAATCCTATAGGAGTGAACCCTAGGTGGTGTAAAGTCCAAGAGGGTCAAGGATGATCGGATACTTGGTAGAAATCTTGGGGAAGTGAACATTGTAGGATCGATACGCTAGAGGGGGGTAAATAGTGCTCATGACTTTTTACATTTTTTGGAAAATAATCGATCAAAATAATGCAACGGAATAGAAAGAGTAAAAGAAAATAAACAGTTGAGATATGTTTGTTTAACTTAGTTCAGAGCCTATGACGACTCCTACTCCAAGGCCCACGATCGATGATCACTTTTATTGGACAATCCACTAATCAGTCGAAGAATTACAAGTGAGATTTTGATTACAACGTAAATGCAAATATGTAAAGTTTACCGACAATTAAGGATTTGGAGATTCGGCTTTCGATCGTCGAAGTAGCATTTCAGTATCGTAGAGTCATTTTTGGAGTAGTGCCCAAGAGCAAAAATTATTTGAATTTATGTCTTGAAGGTGTTGGTCGAACCATCCTTTTATATCCCATATTGGTGCCTAGAACCTCCCCCGGACGCCCCCACGGGACTAACATGGCGTGCTCTTGTCAAAACTCTATCTGGTAAATTTCATCCATCTCCGGGAGCCCGGACCAGTCTGGGCACCTAGACCGGTGAAGTGGGTCATCCAGTCATAGCGTGCCACCACGGAAAGAAGATGAACTTTTGCCAATCTGAGCCCTTGAACCCGTCCGAGCACCCAGACCATCCAGGTGCCCTTGGTAACCACCCGGGCACTCCCTCTTCATTTCTGACCCAGGCACCCGAATATTCGAGCGTCTGGACATGCTATAGGCGCCTGGACATGCTCTAGGCTCCTAGACATGCTCCAGGTGCCTGGACTCCTTTTTTTCAGCCATCAACTTTCTACAACACAAGGTTAGTGCAAGTACAAATAATATATATAGCAGAATAACTTTGAGAGTCTCTAGACTGTCCGGTCATCACTTTGAGTTTCGCTAAAACTCTAGGTTAGACCAACGCCTACTGTTCCCTCTTCGGGGAATGCGTCCTCACCTACTCCTCTCAGGAGAGATTACCTTTTGCCAAATCGGTCATCCAGACCATTTGGACTTTTGCTCAGCATCCGAAATCTTACGATCATAGGATTAATGCATGCTAGAGGGAGGGAGGGTGAATAGCACTCGTGACTTTTAGTTTCGTTTAAAAATAATCTCAATGTAAGACACAGCGAAATACAGAAAGAAAACAAAAAGCAAGAGCTAACACAATTTGTTTTTAGTTGGTTCAAAGTCTATGACGACTCCTACTCCAAGGCTCAACTCGTTGAGTGTTTGCTTTGGGCAATTCACTATCAGTTCGTAAATCACAATTACAAAGATGATTACAATAACATATACTTTGAATGCTGTAAAAATTATACCGACAACTTTGGAATTCGGAGAGTCGTGCTTTTGGTCGTTGGAGTCGCGTCACAGAGTCGTAAGGTCATCCTTGAAGTAGCGTGCAAGAGAAGAATCGTAAGAATGAATTGTGTTTGATGCACTACTTGAAGAAGATATATATAAGCTGTTGAAGGCGCCTCCAGCTTGGAAGTTTATCCCAGCAGCGTCAGAGATGATAACTTCCACAATCTATGAAAGTTATCCCTTTGAAGGCGCTTTCAAGCTCTTGGAAGACACTTTCCATCCCTAATCCAAGGCGCCTTCAGGCACCTCCAGCTCCCTCCCACGTGAAGCTTTGGCTAGGCGCCTGAGGCGCCTCCAACAGCCCTAGAGGCACCTCGGACATTGTTCATCCGAGCATTTCCTTGTGCATCTCCCTTCCTGCAAGGCATATTAGTCCACAAACAAAATATACACTGCAAAACAAAGTTAGTACAATAAAATATGAATAATAAATTATTTGACAGCCTCTAGATTGTCCAATTTTGACTTTCAAATTTCTTGAAAATCCTAGGTCGAACCAATGTCTACTGTTCCCTCAATAGGGAATGTGTTCTTACCTACTTCTCTCAGGAGAAATTACCTTTTTGCCAGATCGGTCCTCTAGACCGTTTGGACTTTTGCTTAGCGTCTGAGAGTTCAAGTGTTCATATTGAATGTCCGCTCCATGACCCATTCAGACTTCCACCTGGTTCGCGACCACCAAGATTTCACCTAGATCTCTGACTCTAAGATTTCGCCCAAAGTGCTTGACCCATCAAGACTTCACCTTACCTAACCGCAGTTAAGACTTTCCATTTGCCTAGAACCCACTAGGATTTTTACTTAAGAACACTTAGGACTTTTTCTACAAGCTCATTCATACTTGTTAGATAACAAGACATCTTAACTTTTGAACCCTTTGTTATAATCAAAACATAGATTCGATCGTCTGGTGCTCCCTACACCAATAAGGACTTTTCGCTGGACGTTCGAACCCTGACCCCTCCAGTTTTCCGCTTAGTGTCCGCAACCACCAAGACTTCCAGCTAGTATTCTCATCCTTAGGATTTCACCCGACGTCCTCGACCTGCCAAGACTTTTCCTAGTCCCATGGACTAGGACTTCATTGTCTAGTCGCAACTAGGACTTTCCACCTGCCTAGTGTCCATTAGGACTTCGTTGCCTAGTCTCAACTAGGACTTTCACCTTGCCTAAGATCACTTAGGACTTTTCTGTACACTCAGTTAAATTTATTAGATCATAACACAGCTTAACTTTGAACCTTTGACAAATATCAAAATACAAGTTTGATTAGCTGATGCTTCCGGTACCAACAATATCCTCCTTTTTTATTTACGACAATTTAGTTCAAAGTTAAGTAAAAACATTCAAGATAATAACATAAGATTTGTAGAACAAATAACAAGTAAGCCTTTAAGTAATATTTTTCGATGAATAAATAGTAAATAAATATAAATGTTACTTGCTCCCCCATAAATGTTACTTTTCCTCAATTAAAACTTTTTTACTTTACTTTTAACACCTTTTTCTCTCCCTTTGACATATATATATATATATATATATATATATATATATACACACACTAAATAGAGAGAAAAGTTGTTAATTTGTAAAAGTAGTACTTAAATTTGAAAAACTTACATTTAATCCTTTTCTAAAAAAATTAACTTTAAGTTCCCCTGAAATGTATCCCTTAACTTTCTTTTTTTAAAAAACTTAGGTTTTCTTCTTTTCTTTTAAAAAAAAATACTTATCTTTGAAAAGAATTTCTTTGAACACTACTTAGCTAAATACTTAGCTTTATAAAGGAATTACTTAACTAAATACTTATTTTTAAAGGAATTACTTAGCTAAATACTTAGCTTTAAAAGGAATTTCTTTAAAATCTACTTAGCTTTAAAAAGAATTTCTTTAAAAAAATACTTACCTTTTGCAACACTTAGCTTTTGAAAAAAAACATTAACTCGAGATTTTCTTTGAAAAATACTTTGCTTTTGTAAATATTGAAAATAATTAAATTTTAATCTCTTTTTTCTCTCCTCCTTGATTAATGTTTTTTTTAAAAAAAATTAAGTAATTACTTTAAGTTTGAGGGGACAATTAACTTCAAATTAGGTAAAGGTAATAGCATAACTATCATCCTAGAGTACAAGCATACAAAAAGATATGATCATCTACTTTCCTATTTTTTCATCTTACACATTCTATGCTATTAAATATGTTGAACTTATGACTTTGCATGAAATGAAGTTAAGTTAATTTTAATTTTTAAGTTGATTTTAAGTTTGAAAAAAAATATTATGTTTTAATTTTTGAAAACTAATTTGAACTTTGAAAATTAATTCAAGTTTTGAAAATTAAGTTAAGTTTTAAAAATTAATTAGGTTTAGAAAATTAATTAAAGTTTTAAAAGATTAATTAAGATTTTTGAAAATTAAGTAAAGTTTTGAAAGATTAATTAAGGTTTTGAAAATTAATTAAGGTTTGAAAGTTAATTTAGGTTTTGAAAGTTAATTTAAGTTTTGAAAGTTAATTAAGTTTTTGAAAATTAATTATGTTTTGAAAATTAATTTCAGTTTTGAAAGTTAATTTAGTTTTGAAAGATTATTTAAGATTTTGAAAATTAATTAAGGTTTTTGAAAATTAATTAAGGTTTTGAAAACTTAATTAAGATTTTGAAAATTAATTAAGGTTTTGAAAGTCAATTAAGTTTTTAAAATTAATTAAGTTTTTGAAAATTAATTTATGTTTTTAAAGTTAATTAAGTTTATTGAAAATTAATTAAGTTTTTGAAAATTAATTTAAGTTTTGAAAGTTAATTAAGTTTTTTAAACTTTATTATGTTTGAAAAATAATTTTGATTAAGGTTGAGTTAGGTTAGATTTACGATTGATTAACTAATTCTTAATTTTAAATTAAATCCATCTCACCCTTTTTTTGATTTTCAAACAGGAACCTTATGACTTTTGTGAGATGGTTATTAATTTTATCTTCAATTTAAGTTAAAATTTAAGAATTGATTTACATTTGAGTTAAACTAAGGTTTAACAGTTAGCCAGTTAAATATGCATTTCGATAATCGACTTCTATGTTATGGCGAGGTACGAGACCCTTTTAGGTATTAAAGCAACAACTACTTCTAAACAAAGCCTTTTAAGAAAATTGAATATTTAACTTTCTTTCTAAGAATCCTTGGTCTAACTAATCAAGTGTTGATTAAGTCTAAGTCCTTATCTAATCTAATCTAAGTTGAAATAAAGAAAGCAGCAAATCAAACAATTAAGTATATCTATTTAATAATAAAAATGATCTTTTTATTGACTCTTCTGGATCATAGCCTCGATAAGGTTTATCAAGGTAGTGGATTTAATCCTTGGAAATTCAATATTGATTAAGTCTAATTTAATTAATCAAGTTAGACTTAGGAACTCTTGCTTGGACCAGCTTTTTATTGGTTTAATTAACTAAAGACAGGTAAGATCTAAATTATCGTTTGGCTTTATATCTGAGTCTGGATCTATTGTACACGACCCTTTATTTTCCAAGAATCAGATCAAGATTCTTGGAACCCAAAGTAAATCATTCCAATGTGTCCTTGAGTTTCTTAACCATGACTTTTTATGGTGGAATTCTCTTCCTTAAGTTATTGGACTTGAGTTGAGGTTCCATCTTAAACTTGTTCAGTCAAAGGACTTGGATTAGTCTCCTTCTTAAAGGATTCAATCTCCTTTTGGAGTGACTTGACCTGGATATTGAACTTAGCTAATTTATGTATCAAATAATTAATTAAATTATATAATCATTCTTGTGTAGGAGAACTTACAGTGTTGTTTGGTGTTAGGATCTCTTCGTACTCGGCTAGAGAGGGGGGTGTGAATAGCCGACCCCAAACTTTCGCGTTTCTTCCTACGATTAGGTTAGTTGCAGCGGAAATACAAGGAAGAAACTGAGGAGAAGAAAGCAAACCTCAAACGCAAGGATGTAACGAGGTTCGGAGATTAGGGCTCCTACTCCTCGACGTGTCCGTAAGGTGGACGAGTCCAGTCAATCCGTCGGTGGATGAGTCCCCGGAGAACCGGCTAATACAATAAACTCCTTGTGGGTGGAGAAACCTCGCCACAAACGTTTGCAACAGCAAACAAAGAGTACAAGAACAAAGAGTAAGCAAGAAATACAATAAGAATACACAAGCACTCTACCAATCTTGCTTTCTCGTCGACTGGAGTCCGGATGAAGCAGCAAACTCTAAGAAGTCGAGGAAGCTCACGCGAAGCTTTGGACGAGCTCAACAAAACTCAAGCACAGCAGTACTTAGCACAGGAAGGAGGAAGAAGAGTTATCGCGCAGAGCCCTCGACCCCTTTATACTGCGAAGAAGACAGTGAAGAAACTAGCCGTTGCGTCGCAGCGGCTACCCTGATCGGTCTAAGGACCGATCAGCCTAAGCGCATGAGGGCTTCTTTGTCACCGATCGGTCCCGGACCGATCAGGTGTCGCGATCAGCCCTGATCGGTCTGTGGATCGGAGAACCTCTGATCGGTCCATAGACCGATCGCTTCGCTCCTCACGCCATCGATCTATTCACGATCGGCCCGTCGCCATCAAATGGATCGGTCGCCGATCCACGGTTTCTTCTCGCGAGGTTCCCGATCGGTCTCGGGCGATCGATTGTCGATGAGCCATCGATCGATTACGATCGGTCACCGGACCGATCGGGACCCCTCTGGATCGGTCACCGCACCGATCCAACTCCTGGTTTAGAGTGCCCTCTCTAACCTAGTTCGGAGAACGAGCTACCGAGCCCTCTCCGACTCCATATGCCAAGCTTCACTCACTTGGACTTCTCAACACGGATGTCCGATCACCCTTGATCGATCTGGATTTTCCTTGCCTGGCTTCACTCACGGGACTTTCCACGGCTTCACTCACTCTGATTTCACACCGCCTAACATCCCAGTTAGGACTTTCTCCGGCTTCACTCACGGGACTTTCACCTGCCTCACCCGGACTTTCCCTTTCACCTAGCTTCACTCACTAGGATTTTCACCGGCTTCACTCACCGTGATTTCCCACCGCCTAGCTTCACTCACTAGGTCTTTCCCTCGCTTCACTCACCGGGACTTTCTCCAACCGCCTGGCTTCACTCACCAGGGACTTTCCACCGCCTGGCTTCACTCACGGGACTTTCTCCTGCCAAACTCCCTGTTTGGACTTTCCCCTGCCAAGTCTCCATACTTGGACTTTCCGTGCCAAGCCACCGCTTGGACTTTTCCCCGTGCCAAGTCTCCGTGCTTGGACTTTTCCATGCAAGTCTCCATACTTGGACTTTTCGCGTGCCAAGCTCCCTGCTTGGACTTTTCCGTTTGCCAAGTCTCCATACTTGGACTTTTCAGGTCAACCAGGTCAACCTTGACCTAGGGTTGCTGACTTTCCGCGTGCCAAGCTACCTGCTTGGACTTTTCCCCGTGCCAAGTCTCCGTACTTGGACTTTTCCAGTGCCAAGTCTCCATACTTGGACTTTTCGCGTGCCAAGCTCCCTGCTTGGACTTTTCCGTTTGCCAAGTCTCCATACTTGGACTTTTCAGGTCAACCAGGTCAACCTTGACCTAGGGTTGCACCAATAATCTCCCAACCATCTATTCTTGTCTCACATCAAGAATACAACTCTTCCACGAGTGTCAAACATCAACATGCAACTCAACTAGGTCAATCTTGACCTAAGGTTGCATCAACAATCTTCCCAAGTCAAACATCAAAATACAACTCGAGTCAAGTCAACTCGAGTCGGGTCAACCAGGTCAACCTTGACCTAAGGTTGCACCAACAGTTTGGCCCTTCAAAAATGGATACGGATTTGTGGCTTCTCTTGCTCTAGGCCTCCGATTCAGTTCTGATTCCAGACTCAGACTCAGTTTCAGTAATGTGAGCTTGTATTGGTAAAGCAAGGAAGCTCGCTTGTTTGTGTTCTTCGTCGGAGTCTTCCAAGGACTCGGACCACGTTGCTTTCAAAGTCTTCCTTCTTTTTTGCTTCTGGTTTGGACATTCTAGCTTGTAGAGCTCCTTCTGGTTACACCCATAGCAGGTCGCTTCTGATTTGGACTTCGTTGTTTGATTTAGACCCAACTGCTTGCCCTTGGATTAGATCATCTTTTTCTTCTTAAGCATTTTTCAAACTCAGTTGTCTAACTCAACAATGATCTTGTCTTAGTCTTTGGAATCCAATCTATCTTTGGATTTGGATTCAGGTTGGTGCTTGAGCTTCACCTTCTTATTTGTAAAGTTTCCTATAAGTAATGCAATATCTTTCTTGATCAGAGTAGCATTATTTTGTTCATACAATTCAAACTTAGAAAATAACTCATCTAACCTAATAATTGAAAGATCCTGGGATACTTTCTAAGCATCTACTATTGATGCCTACAAAGTATTTCTTAGAAAGGCGTTTAATGCGTACCTTATTACATCATGGTTCTACACTTTTCATCCGATCGCATGGAGTATGTTGATCATATCTTGGATCTGGGTGTGTAGTTGACTCGTCGATTCACCATACTATATTTTAATATTATATAATTTATTTAAAAATAAATGTTTCTTACAAACCTTACCGTCAAAGGTTCCTTCATGAAGCTCGATCAATTTTTGCTAGAGATCCTTTGCGCTTGTGAATGGATTGACTTTGTTCAGCTCCTCTTTTGTTAGTCGGCATTGTAGGGCTCGAGTGGCTTTAGCGTCAGCCTCGACCTTCTTCATTATGTGCAGGTCCCAGTTGTTGCTTGTCACCAATTTTCCAATGTTGTCGAGTGGTAGTGAGAAGCCCGTTTAGATGATGATCCATATCTCAACTTGGGTCTTTAGATGATATTCCATCTGACCTTTCTAGTATTCAAAATCCTCGCTAAAGAAAAGAGGCAAGCGTGCAGTACTGTAGCTTTCTTGATAGACCATTTGAAATCAACAATCTCACCAAAACAAAAATCAAGAAAAAGTGTATCAAGACTTGATCTTGGATTAGTAGTATGGGAGTAAAAAAGACGAAAAAGCTGCTCAAGTGGTGTTGCACACTAATTTCGAGAAAATTCGAAGAATCGACAAATTTATCAAGAGGGATTATTAGACCAATTCTGACTTATGACAAAAATTTAAAAATGGGAAAAAGGTGTAAGAATATTTTTTACTAAAAAATGGATGAAAAAGCAATGAAAAAGATTGCTCGAATAGTAGTTATACCAGTTCAGAGCGCCCCCGCTCTGATACCAATTATAGAATCGATGCACTAGAGGGGGTGAATAACGCTAATGAATTTTCACATTTTTTAAAAAACAATCGATCGGAATAATGCAATGGAATAGAAAGAGTAAAAGAAAACAAACAGTTGAGACACGTTAATTTTACTTAGTTTGGAGCCTATGATGACTCCTACTCTAAGGCTACAATCGACGATCGTTTTTGTTGGACAATCCACTAATTAGTAGAAGAATTACAAGTGATATTTTGATTACAACATAAATGTAAATATGTAAAGTTTATCGACAACTAAGGATTTGAAGATTCAGCTTTCGGTCGTCGGAGTAGCATTTTGACGTCATAGAGTCATTTCTAGAGTAGCGCGTAAGAGCAGAAGTTGTTTAAGTTGATGTCTTGAAGGTGCTGGCTGAACCCTCCTTTTATAGCCCACTCTAGTGCTTGGAACCTCCCTCGGGCGCCCCCACAGGATTGACATGGGATGCTCTTGTCGAAACTCTATCTGGCAAATTTCATTCATCTCCAGGCACCTGGACCAATCTGGGAACCTTGACCGGTGACGTGAGTCGACCAGTCATAACGTGGCACCGCAAAAAGAAGATGAACTTTTGTCAATTTGGGTGCCTAGACCGATCCGGGCGGCTGGACTCGTTAGAGCACCTGGACCGTCCACGTGCCCTCGGCAGCCACTCGGGTGCTCCTTCGCTACTGATCCGGGCTCCTGGAGCAACTCTGAGCACTCGGACGTCCGAGAGCCTAGACATGCTCTAGGCGCCTGGACTCCTCTTTTTCAGTCATCAACTTTTTGCAACATAAGGTTAGTACAAGCACAATAATATATAAAGCAGAATAAATTTGACAGTCTCCAAACTGTCCGGTCTTGACTTTGAGCTTTGTTGAAACCCTAGGTTAGACTAATACCTACTGTTCCCTCTTTGGGAAATACGTCATCACCTACTCCTCTCAAGAGAGATTACCTTTTGTCAAACCGGTCCTCCAGGCTATTTGGACTTTTGTTCAGCATCCAAGACCTCAGGACTTTTCGTAGGACGTTCGAATCCTGACCAATCCAGTCTTCCGCCTAGTGTTTGCGACCCCCAGAACTTCCACCTAGTATCCTCAACCCTAGGATTTCACCCGATGTCCTTGACATGACAAGACATTGCCCAGTCCCACAGACCAGGACTTCATTGCCTAGTTGCAACTAGGGCTTTCCACCTGCCTAGTGTCCACTAGGACTTCTTTACCTAGCCTCCACTAGAACTTTTACCTTGCCTAAGATCACTTAGGATTTTCCTGCATACTCAGTTAAACTTATTAGATTACAACACAGCTCAACTTTGAACCTTTGCCAAATATCAAGACACAAGTTTGATTAGCTGGTATTTCTAGCATCAACAAACCCTAAGTGGTGAAAAAGTATTAGAGGAGAGAAGTGATCTCAATTGACCAGATGTTTGAGGGGAGACCCAGAGAAAGTCAATAATGACTAGATGCTTGAGGTAAAGCCCGGAGCAGATCAAGGATAACCGGATGCTTGAGGGCAGACCCATACCATGAGAATAATAGTGATATTTTGTTTGAGGGGATGATTTTTGGAAATACAATCAAAGTCCGACATTAGAAATATATGAAAAAAGTATTATAGGATTGATACGTGCTAGAGAGGGGGGGGGGGGGGGGAATATCACTTGTGGCTTTCATGTTCATTTTTTTGGAAAACACTCACGTAAGAGTTCATGTAGCAGAAATAAAGGAATAAACAAAAACAACGACACAAGTTGATTTTCTTGGTTTGGAGCCTGTGACGACTCATACTCTAAGACTCACACTCGTTGAGTGTCTACTTTGGGCAATTCACTATCAGTTCATAAAATTACAAAGACAAGTACAATTACAATGTAATTAAAGATTAAGTGCTATCAATGGAATTATACAAACGACTTAGAGAGTTGGAGATGCAAACTTTTGGTCGTCGGAACAACGTTACAGCTTCGTGGACTTGTCTTTAGAGCAGCACGCAGAAGTAGAAGATATTCGAATTGTTGTTCTCAAAGCTGCTGGTCGAACCCTTTTTATAGCCAAGTTAAACCTGATCTAGATCCACTGATCTCGGGGATCACTGTTTGACTCGACATTGATCGGTCAACCGATCCCCCTATCGGTGGACTGATCCTACCTGAACTCGCCCAGCTTTTTGTCTAGATGATACTACTCGGATAAGAGTCTTTGTTTGATCGACCAATCCCTATCATTTGGTTGATCGATCCATCGATGATCCCGGCTTATCTAATCTGATTGACCCGATTCGATCAGCCCGCTGCTTATCCACTGTTCGGTCAACCGATCCCTTAGTCGAAGCTTGGCTGTGAGCTGATCTAATCTCTGGGGTTCGGTCAATTGATCCCAAGGTAAAATCCTAACATGAAAAGTATTAGTTTTCCTGTAAAACCGAGTTAGAATAATAGGCAAATAGTATATATATATTAACTTTTGACAGCCTCCGGGCTGTCCGGTTCTGACTTTGAGTTTCGTTGAAACTCTAGGTCAGACCGACGTCTACTTTTCCCTTTTCAGGGAACGCATCCTCACCTACTCCTTTAAGAAGAAATTGCCTTTTGCCAAACCGGTCCTCTAGACCGTCTGAACTTTTACCCAACATCCGAGACTTTAGGATTTCATGCTGAATGTCCTATCCACGACCCGTCCAATCTTTCACCTCATGTCCACGACTCTCAAGATTTTCACCTAGAGTTTTCGACTCTAGGATTTCGCCCAAAGTCCTCTACTCGTCAAGACTTCACTCAATCCCCCAGACAAGGACTTCGTTGTCTAACTGCAAGTAGAACTTTTCACCTGCCTAATCACAATTAGGACTTTCTATCTGTCTAACCGCAACTAGGACTTTCCTTTACCCAAGATTATTTAGGACTTTCCTGCACACTTAGTTCAACTTGTTAGATAATAAGACAGTTTAACTTTGAACCCCTTTACCATTATCAAAATATAGGTTCGATCGTCTGATGCTCCCTGTACCAACAAATATCATGTGTTTATAAAATAGAAGATATCTCCATTATAATGAGACATTTTGAGTAGAGCTCAAAAATAAATTTATGAGGACTTAGATTTAAAGTTGACAATATTATATTATTATGAAGATATAGAGACTCTTTTAACTCTAACACTTTGTAGTGATAAAATTTCAATAAAATCATGACTGATTGGATGTCCGACATAGTTGAAGTCTAAGGAGAATGAACTCTTACTAATTGTGGCAAAAGACGAATACGTTCGTCCCCAGGGTCAACATGGAGGAGGTAAATCACGGGCGACTACTAGTCTTTGGAATAGTGAATAGCACATAAGGGAGGTATTTACCTCGACTTTGCCAAGATTCGAATCCTAAATCTCATTATGATAACACTTCATGCGTTAGTCATTAGACCCATCTAAGTAGACGAATGAAGTCTCACTAATGAAGAATACCAAGTGAGTTATCGTTGATTAATATAGACAATGGATAAAGTCCCAAAGAAATAATCTCTGTACGTTGGAAGTCCTAGGGTAACGAATCTGTAGGCATTGAAAATCCTACTAAGTTAAGTCAACTTATGTATGAAGTCCTAATGACTTGAAATTAACTTTGTATAGCTATTCGAGGAAGTTTCAAACACATGAATTACTTGGTATTCATAATTTAAGTTTTAAAAAGGTTAAAATTAGTGTATCAGTTGACTAAAGAAGTCCTAGTAATAACAGTTAGTTATAGGACTAACTTGTCTAATGGTAGATATCAATAGAATACTGAATGGAAAAAAGTCATCGATGAAAAGTTATAGCAACAACTGCAATAACATTGTACTTATTTTTAAAAGGAATATAACAATTGTTAATAATATAAAATGAATATAATGGATCTTGTTGTGCCCAAAGGATATTCATATATCTCTATAATAATATGATATTATCCATTTTAGACCTACGTCCTCATGACTTTGTTCTTGGGCTCTCCCTAAAAGACCTCATGTCAATGGAGATATCATGCATCTTTTTAATCTCATGATCTTTATTAAATCTTTCTAATGTGGGACTTTGATTGAATCCTAACAATCCTCCCCTCAAACGAAGGACCACAATTATTCTCATGGTCCGGGACTCCCCGCGAGCATCTGGTCATTCTGACCTGCTCTGGGCCTCCCTGCAAGCATCCGCCCGGTCACCTTGACCTACTCCGAGCCTCCCTGCGAGCATCCGGTCATCCTGACCTACTCACCTCCTTGTAAGTATCCGGTCATCTTAACCTGCTCCAGGCCTTTCCGTAAGCATCCAGTTATCCTGACTTGCTCCCGGCTCACTCTCAACTTCGTTCAAGGTCATCCCACATGACATCTGGTCCGGACCATGACTCTAATATTATTTATTGTGCAAAAGGATGTCCACATATCTCCACAATGATATAATATTGTCTATTTTGGGCCTAGATCCTTATGACTTTGCTCTTAAGCTCTCTCCAAAAGGTCTGATGTCAATGGAGATATCATATATCCTTTTAACCAATCATTTTTATTAAATTTTTTCAATGTAAAATTTTGATTAAATCCCAACCGATAAAAAAACAAGTTCAAATAATAAAACAAGATATTTCAATCTCAATAAGCTAGGTAACATTTGCTTGAATTTTTATCACTTGCAAAAGAAAATTAAAAGTTCATAAATAAAATAAAATTGTAGAATTAACTTTTTAAAAATACATTTAAAATAATTAGAGATGATATTTTTAATCATCAAGGGCTTATCTCATGGTGATTTTATTTTCAATGAGATTGCTAGCTGTGATGAAACGAAGGAAAGGAGTAAATTACAGTCTTGGAAGTACGCTGCCTTCTAGATTAACTCATTAATGCATGTGACCAACTATAGTTCAACAATGGAGGTTTTTTTTAATGTAAGTATTCAATTCTTAACGTCCGATTAAAATTTATCATTAATTACTAAAATAAATTAGGAAGCACAAATAAATTTTAATGAACGTCATAAATTTTTTAAACTTCCTAAATATAATATACTTTAGTGAAATTTAAAAGATCATTGCCTAGAAAATTTATCTCATCTTTTATCATCGCGCTATAGTCCCGCTTGCAATATGGGAGTCTCCCTTTTTATTTGGGTTGGTATGCATATAGGTGGAAATGATAGAATATTTATGAAGATTAGCAAAGTGTAGAGCAGGTTGGAGCAAGCAGTGTAACCGAGATTGCGGTCATACAAAATTCCTGCTACTAAGAACACAGAAGTAGAAAAGTGTTCTTAGTAGCAGGTTGAGCAACTGTGAGGCCCAGCTTGTCCTCATGGCCCAACAAGCTCACGATTCTTCACCTCTCATTGTGGCAATTGTGACAAAAGATGAAACACTCGCCTCCAACATTCCCGTCGTACCCGACCCAAGACCATCACGAGTGAGGTAAATCGTAACATCCGAACAAGCATGTGACGACGGACAGGGTGTAATACGGGGATAGGGAATTTATTACCCAGCTGCTCCGAGGATCGACTCTACGATCTCATTATAGTAATACACTACAAAAAAACAGGGTTTCAGAAACGGATTTTTAAAACGAAAATAAAATCTGTTTTAGATTTATATAAATCAGAGACAGATTTAATACGGAATTATTAATCCGTTTCATTTTAGTAAATAATATATATTTTTAAAAAAATTAAGACAAAATTTAAAACAAATTTGAAACAAAATTACATATAAATTTTTATAAATAAAAATAAATATGAATTATAAACAGAATTTGAGACTGTATAATTTCTGTGACAAATTTTGTTTATAAATTAATTAAAAGTTAAAACAGAAATAAAATCTATTTCAGATTTATATAAATCAGAGACAGATTTTATACGGAATTATTAATCCATTTCATTTTAGTAAATTATATATATTTTTTTAAAAAATAAGACTGAATCTAAAACAAATGTAAAACGAAATTACATATAAATTTTTATAAACAAAAATAAATATGAATTATAAAATTTGAGACGGTATAATTTCTGTGACAAATTTAGTTTATAAATTAATTAAAAGTTAAAATGAAAATAAAATCTATTTCGAATTTATATAAATCAGATACAGATTTATTATATAATAATTAATTTGTTTAACTTTAATGAAATATAATATTTGAAAAGAAATTTAAAACAAATTTTGATACGAAACTATGTATAAATTTTATTTTAAAAATAAATATGGATTATAAACGGAATTTGTGACTGTTTAAATATTTAATGAAAATTTTAAATGAAAATAAATCTATTTTATATTTATATAAATAAGATGCACGAAATATAATATAATATATGAAAAAACTTTAAGAAAGAATTTAAACCAAATTTAATATGAAATTACATATAACTTTTTATAAACAAAAATAGATATGAATTGGATTTTCTAACCCTTTCTCCTTGTCCTAATTTGGCTTTGGCTTTGTCTTTGACTTTATCAAAGCAGGTACGAATTCTTTTTCCCACGCCTTTGATTTTTTTTTTTCTCATGCTTGGTGGCCATCTCATACTACTGCAAGGTCGTTCGCAACTACGAGGTCGATTGTAGTTGTGAGGTCGGTCGTAACCACTTGAGGTTATCTACAGTTGCTTCTCAAGGTCGCAAGATTCGTGACCTTTTCAATTAGCCCCCTCATGCGACTGTGAGGTCGTCCACCCTACAGTCCCTGAATTCTTGTTATTTTTATTGATTTTTATTAATAATTGTGCACTTTTATTGTAAATTACGGTAATAAAAAAAATAATAATTAAATAGTAAAATTTAATTGGGGAATAATCTTAACAGAATTTCACTACTAGAAATATCATCTACTATGATACTTTTTTTATGACATTTAATTTTAAATGTCATTATAAATAATTTTTAATGATATATATCAAAAAGATTATTTTAAATATTAAAATATTATTTTAGACTATTTATGATGATAAATTTTGATAATGTTATCATATAACTATTTGGGTTTGATTAAACTAAACCTACGTATTTAATCGATTTTTCCCGATTCCTTCTCATTTTTCCCCGATCCTTCGTTCCTTTCTCCGATTTTGCTCCTCCAACCCCTTCATCGCCGGCGTTGGTCCACACCACCACGCCGATCTCCACGAGCTCATCGCCGGGCAGCAGTCTTTCCTTCCGCGTGCTCCACCGACGCCCTCTTCTCCCTTCCTCTCTCTTGTGTCTCTGCCCTAGATCGCCGACGGAGAGGTTTCTTCCACCGCGATCTCACCTTCACCCGTCGTCGTGGCACCTTGTCTGTGAGATACCGGCGCCTATAGCTACCAGCCATCGATGCCGCCGTTCTTGTTCGTTGCCACTTCCCATCTCTAACTCCTTTTCCCATCTCGAGCCCTAGCTACCATCACTGGGATTGAGTCCAGCGGATCGTTCCAAGCTGCTGAGTGTCGCCTGAGCGCCACCTGAGCGCTGCCTATCCAGTACCTTGTTCCCGATCTTCCATCCGCGGCCTCTCCCTCACGGTGACATTGGGTGCGTGTTCCTATGATCCAGCGATTGCCTGGATTCATTCGCGACTGATCTGTTCCCATGGGCGCAGACGTCGTCTCTGATTGTGCCCGCCAGCAGATCCACTCTGGTTAGTCCCTTACCTTTGGGGATAGTGTTTGATCTCCTTGCTTAGTCCGACATGAAGATTTCTACCAGTGATTGGAGACTAAATTGGGGTAAGCCTATGAACTGATTTTGGATTTCATTATATGGTTAGTTGATAGATGTCTTGGATTTGGGTGATGGTGTGGGCAGCAGTAAGTATTACCCCTGATTTCCAGCAGTAGGGTTGCTTCAATCACAAACTAACAGTGGAGTGCAATGGAATTGGGTAAGTTGTGTTCCTAATTTCTAAGATTTCACATTCTTAATTGCTCTACCTGTTGGATGTGAGAGTAATCCATGGATATGGTTGATTGATTTCTAGGTTTGGTATCAATAGGATTGACCTGTTGGATGTGAGAGTAATCCATGGAAAGTAAGACTGATTATTTTTTGTGTACTGTTTTTGTGTTCTTGGATGATGATATTGTGGTGCAGCGGGATCTCACAGCATTGTGGAAAATTGATATCGATGGGAAGGTGAATGGAGCAGTTGAGACATGCTTTGGGTCTTTTCATCATTATTCACAGCATATAAATTTCTCACACCCTTGATCAAAGTCAGTTATATCTTTGCTTCAAGTTCCAAATTTGTTATGTAGTTGTGCACTAAATTGGATTACTTTGCAACTTATATACCTTTGCTCCGTGGTTTTAATTGTAATTCTATATAGAAAGTTTAGATGGAAGAAAAGAGAGTCCAGGAGGCCCATGGCAATTCATTGGTCTCATGCCACTTTTTGATCCCCTGAGACATAACAGTGTAAAAACAATTCATAGAAACAATTCGTAGGGCATTGAATCTTGGTGTCAATGTAAAAATGATTATGGGTATGCTATATGTCGTAGAACGTCATTCTTGCTTTCAGCTTTGCTTCCCTTTTGGCTATACAATTTAGTTGCTCTTATGGATTTTTTCTGGAGAAGTTAGTTTTGTTTAAGCATTCTATTGATTTTTTTTTTGATAGAATCATCTTGACATAGCTGTGAGATGATATGAATACAAATGTCATCTAATGAGACTAATGCATTCTAGTTCTTAAAAAGTCACCATTGCACATATTCAACCAATCTTCTACCAAACAGTTGAATATGTGAAAAAATGTATCACAGAGATACTCTGAATTAGCATAAGTATAGTTCTGAGTGAGTTTGCAAAGATAATGATGGGAGTGGTAATAAGTGGTCATCTGTACATCCTTGGGTGGTGGCTATCTTTAGTATTGGCCAATGCAGTTTCATTTTCAATTCATAGAGAGAAGATGTTATTCAATCAATGTGTCATTAGAAGGATTGTTTTACTTGAAAAATGGTAGGGTAATCATTGCCTAACAATCAGGACGTATTTTTGATTGGTTAAGCACTTTCACCTATCATATGTGTACCTCTTGTCCTGACCTCATATGAAGCTTTTTTGGTTTTCTTAATTCTTGATTGAAACAATCAAACTCAGTTCTTGATTTGGATGGGATTGTTGAATAATAGAAGATTATTTTTTTGGACATGGAGGACTCCATTGGTATTTGGTTATGTAGCTTCAAGTAATCGAATAGTTCATAGTAACTATTGTTCTCAAGTAATCAAAGTTAGTTATACCTTTGCTTCAAGTCCCAAATTTGCTTTGTAGTTGTTACTTAACTATGTATGAAAAATTCAATGATTGTTACTTAACTATGGTAATTCTTTGTTTCAGGTTAAGTGGAATTTAGTGGGCAGCTTTTATTTTGTTATGTGTAGAATTCACAATAGCTCAGCTGAATTCCAAGTAAGCATAATATACTTGTATTTTGTAGTTAGGTTAGACTTAGCTCTCAATTCTTTCATTGTATTTTATTCATTAGGTTTGATTTTATACTTGCTTTGCTATTTCAAATCTTAGTTTTAGAATCCAAAATCCAAACTCCCTTGTTAATTCTTTAGCATTGACAACTATGGACTAATTAGTGGGTGATAATTGATACTGATTATGACTTTTGTACAATTTTAATTTATTTTGTATTAAAAATTCTGATATTGTAAGGCTTACTTGTTTTATATTTTGATTTGTTAGATTTTCTCAACAAAATTGGTTGGTTCATTAATCTGTACAAGAGAAGCAATTTAGCTCATGAAATTCGAAGACAGGGAGAGCAAAAAGAAGAAATTGAAGGCATGGATGCTATTAGCTCGAGGATGGAGGAACAAATTATTGAAAGGGGGAAAAAATTTGTTATTACAGAAAGTAGGCAGAGGGAAGAAAATCTTAAGGAGATGATTCGGAAATGATTCAAGAAATGAAATTTACAAATCATTTATATCTAGGAAAATTTAGTCTTTATAGTTTGATTATTGGTCAAATTTGTTTGGATAATGTAAATATTTATTTATTTTAATGTTAATTGTATAATATATTTGGAATTAGAAGTTATTTCTTTTTAATAATTTTAATTTATTTGAAATGAAGAATGATTAAATATATTGATGAAAAATATAAAAATATAATATAATAATATTTAGTGACAAATTTAAAAATAAAATTATATACGGATTTATAAATAGAATTGTAAACTGATTTATAAACAAGATTAATAACAGATTTAAAACAAAATTAGAGACAGAATTTACATTTAAAATTAATTTTATTTTGTTAACTTGAAAACAGATTTATAAACAGTTTTTTCATCCGTTTCTAAAATTAGAGACGAAATATTTTCGTTTCAAAATTAGCTACGGGGCTTTCACTAACGGATTTTTGAGACGGAATATTCCGTCTCAAACTTTCTTTAGAGACGGAAAAATGATTTTCAGAGACAGATTTTTTCGTCTCTAAAGCCTTGTTTTCTTGTAGTGATACCCGCTACATACCAACTCGGATGACCCGCTGGGTCACGATTCTTCACCTCTCAACCATTGAAGGAGATGGAGACTAAAAAACAAAAGTTATTGAAGAATTAATGAATGTCTTTAATTGAAGAAATGAGGAGAGATGAATATGAGGGTGAATCCAAGAGTCACCTTGCAGATACACACAAAAGATTTAAGCAAATCTCGAATAAGATTCTTCACTTTTTAATGTGATGTAGTGTTTCAAACATCTTCAAACGATTTAGAGACTACGTAACAACATTTGGTAAGTGAGTTTACTATTTTAAAATCATATTTTATATATTAAATTGGTCGAATATGCTCTATATGATTTTAAATCACATGTTTAATTTTAAGATAATATGTGATTTTAAACACGTACATTTTGAAATTTAAGTGGTAGGAATTCCAAATGTAGTTTCTAACCATATTATGGTAGAATTATAGCCACTACTCTGCCTAGATATGGTGGAAAATTACTATTTGAGTTTTCAAACTCTAATATGATGGATGAATTTGTTAGTCTGACCCTACTTCTATAAGGGTTAAGTTAGAGGACCCGCAACCACTAGAAGTCAGATTTTTGGGTTGCTTGCCTGAGCTCTTTCTGATTTATCCAGGCAGATGATGGAAAACTTATATGGGTCAGGTTAGTCGTCCCAGGTTTAGTGTTACTCGATTCATTATTTTTTTTAAGTTAGAGGTCAAGATATCAAAAATCATGAAAAAATTTTAAAAAAATTCTCACTACGATGAAAGTTTCTGATGATGGCGAAAGCTCCTAGAAAACTAAGAACATCAATAAAAGTTATAAGGGAGGTCAAGATGGACTTGGTGAAACTCCTCTTACACAGATCTCGACAAAAAAGAGAAGACGACGAAGAGAGAAGTATACTAGTAGGAAAAAAGAAATGAGTGAGTACTTGTGCCCGCATGAGCAAACACCCTTTTATATTCTCTTAAGAGGGTTAGGATAGTCCTCACCAGACACTCCGCACATTTCTTATACGTCAACCCATATCTTTGGATCATGTCCGTACCATGCACGTTTACCCACGTATTGTGAACGTGTATGTGCCACATTTACCACTTGCCTGTTTGTTGATTCGAATCTCTTGTCGAATTTAGCTCAAATTGAACTAAGGTTGCATAGCTCCACCTTTCTATTTGCTAGCCTGATCCGAGCTTAGTCTTGAGCTCAACGGGCTTGATTCAAGCTCGACCAGGAGTCAGGTCGACTAGTGATGAGTTCGACTATGCGTTGATCTAGTTTGACTTGAGCTAGTCGTCAATTAGATCAACTTGACTTGAGCTTAGTCATGAGTTGAGCTGAGCTGGATTTTCATTGACAGGAACCTAGACTCGCCAAATAGCCCCTGCCGTCTCCACCACATCAATTGTCTTATGCACTACATGAAAGGTTTAAGTCTCCACTAGGTGGACTTACACTTGAATTAACACCAACAACAATTGACATTAAGGATACCCCCAATTAAGTAATCTAATGCTTGTAGCATGAAGGGAGTTAGATTATTAGATATGGATTTAATATGTAGATTTAATAACCTAGTTTGTTAATATTAATGAATTGTTAACGGATATGGATTTCATTGTGGATGGTCCCTATAAGATGAGCTTGGAATATATAAAGAAGAAGCTTAATTGATTTGGGCATCATCTTGAACATTGGTATCAAGAGAGCTTCTTCTTCCTTGAACTCTTCCCCATTGAGAACAAAATTCGGTTGTCACCCACTCCTATAGAAGATCATTCCATACTTGCAGGAACTCCATTAACAAGTAAGGTTCAATGGCTCTTGTAATGAATTAAGGTTAACCTTCGTATGCCATTGGAATCAATTTTTAGTTATTGCCTTATTGATGATACATAATTAGATCCTTAGATGCATCATGTGGTCTCATTTCAATACACTACTAGAAAACTAGGCTTTTGAAACAAAAATTTTAAGACAGTGATAAAATTCGTCTCAAATACTAAGTAATTAAGACAGTAATAATAGATGTCTCAAAATTTTACATGGAGACATTAACTTTAAGACAGTATTTAAGATTTTGTCTCAAATTCAATTAAATAAGACACATAATGTAACATACCAAAAATGTAAATAAGGATATACTAACTAAAATTTTGTTAGTTTAAGGAAAATAAATATAATCCAGTATATAATTTATTAGGAAATAAGTTTATATGAATTTAAGATATTTACTGGAATTTTTCTAGATTTTAAAGCAATCATTTTATATTTTAAAGGTTAAAATTGGGTAAAAAATAAAGCCCATTAATACCTAATTAAAGTGAGGTGTTAATTAAATATATATATAATACCTAAGTTTAGAGCTAAACCTAGGTTTTAATTGCCTAAGGGAATTCCACCGCTCACCTCTCACGGAATTGTAACGCCCGAAAATTCTCAAACTTGCATTAGAATTATTTTATGATTTTTCTGAAATTTTTAGATATTTTTCCGGAATTTTTCCGAGTAGCGGAAGTAGCAAAAATAATTAGAACCGCAAAATATCTTAAGCGGGAATCGAACCCGAGACCTATAGTGTAAGGGATAATGCTAGTAACCAGTTGAACCCAGCAGGGCCGTGCTGAAAGAAGAGGGAATCAATTATATTTATAATTGATTTTTGGATGAATTAATTAGTAAATATAAATAAGGATTTAAGTGAGAAGTTTTAGATTATTTCTCACCGTAGTTTTTCCTCACCCGAAACCTAAAACCGCCGCACCTCTCTTCTTCTCCTCTTCCTCACGCACGGCACACCAAGCCAAGGGGCAAGGGAACATCTTCCAGCGACGACTCCAACACGAAAAAGGTTCTTCTCCGCGAGAGGAACGCGAGGACGTAAGCGGTTCGTCGAACGGAGCAGTTTTCCGGAAAACCTAGCGGATAGAATCGTAAGAAAACCTTGCGATTGAGGTAAGAAACCCCTCACCTGCAGTATAATTGCTCTCGCTTGTTAGTTTTGGCATTAGTTCAGTAGTTCTACAGTTTTCAGTTTTAGGGTGTGCTTTTAGTGCACACCAAGCATTCGGTAGAATGCCCAGTTCAGAAGGATGCACCAGTAGGCGTCCTAACAGCATGTAAAATGTATTAGAAACATTTTATTCAGCTTATTATCAGTTATTACAGCTAAATGGATCAGATATCCATTGGGTGGGCTCCCACAGTAGCCTCTAGGTTCAGATAACCTAGCTCTAGGTTCAGATAACCTAGAACAGCAAAGTAAAATAAAACAGTATTCAATATTTTATTCAGTTGGCACTGTACTTGGATCAGATATCCATGGGCTGGACTCCCACAGTCGTCCCTAGGTTCAGATAACCTAGTAACCCTGCTGGATTCGGAACTTGCAATCCCGGGTCTCGTAGGGATGCGCGCACAGTAGGTACAGTTGCCAGGGCCCCAGCAGCATGTTTAGTATTTTCATCTATTATATGTATAGTTTTCAAATTTGAAACCAGTGATGAGAACACTAATTTAGCTTTCAGTTCAGTTCAGGTTCAGTTTTCATGATTTGAGTTCATGTACAGATTTAGATATATGCATGACTAGTTCAGTTTCATGCTCAGTTTATAAGTATGCCATGTTCAGTTTAAAGCATGTTTAATTTATATGTTATACCATGTTTCAGTTCCAGTTTATGCTTTTATATACCATGCCATGTTGTCATGCTCAGCTCGGTTTTCAAATAGCATGTTTTAAAAGTCATGAAATGCATCGTTGCATGTTTTTGTGAGGTAGATGGTTTCTTACTAAGCTTAAGCTTACAGATACTATTTTCCTTATACTGCAGATACAGGAAAAAGGAAAATGGATTAGCAGTGGAGGCTGGAGGTCAATGCAGATGAGGATGTGTGTGGAAGGAACTGGAATAAAAGACCATCTGGGGATTTAGCATTTACTTTAGCACTTTTCAGTTTATTAGTTCAGTTTCATGTTTTAAGTAATTAGAACTTTTAGAAATTCATACTCTCATGCACTTTAAGTTGTTAAAATGCCATGAACTAGTAAACCTTTCTTTAGCTTAAGTTTAGAATTGTTCTTACATGTTGCTAGAATGTTTATTATGCATTAGATAGTGGTAGTGTGAAGTTTTGGCACGAATCAGTGCTGGAAATAAGAAATTCTGATTTCGTTTCAGACTATCAGAACCTGGATCGGTCAGCAGACCGATCCAGTGCCATTCCTTCTCCTAGATCGGTCAGCCGACCGATCCAGATGGATACAGTAGCCTACTGTATCTCCCTGGAACGGTCAGCCGACCGACATCGAGCAGGTATTCCAGGCGTCTCCGGTGCACGGATCGGTGCAGATCGATCCAGACACACTGATCGATCGCCGGCCGATCCGACCTCTGTTGGATCGGTCCGAACCCGATCGAGAAACCTGAAGCGAGGCAAGTTTGATCGATTCGTGGATCGAGCAAAGACTAGCTGGGAAGTTAGATTCGAGTTCTAGCTCGGATGGGAGGTCAAGTATCCTCCTCGGCACATATACCCTAACCGGAAGGTCTTGAACCCTTCCTTATAACAGCATGGGTGTTGTCGGTTTAATAGAGTCAACTAGTGAAATTTTATTTTACCCGGTTTCTGTAGCATCAGTAGCCTAGGTAGCGATCCGGCTCACGACTTAGTACCCAGGAGTGGTTACAGAGTGGTATCGAGCAAGTTCCTCACTTCCTACACACACATCGACATTGTGCCTCTGACTTCCAAGTAAGAACATCTCTCACTCGGTTTTGTTTCGCTTTCATATCGATTATATGTGCTTTCATGTTTGCTCTCATGTTGGTAGTTAATTAATTCATGTTTATAATAGTATTTAACATGTTACCAGTAGTTAACTATAACATGATAGCCTAGTTATATATATATGTATTCTCTGCTATTTAGAAAATGGTACAAGGGCGTCCGGCTAAGAAAGCATCGGTGAGCCCCAAGAAGCGATTCGGTGCCTCCCCGGACCTTGACACTAGTGGCTCACTGGCGATTAGGCGAGCGGCGAGATAGCCTCCTTAAAGGCTAACCAGCAGACTACCCCCAGTCACTCCAGTGCCGAACCTCACGACTCCGGTAATCACGGAGGTTGTACCGGCTCGACTGCGATGCCGGTCAGTAGCGATGGCGAGGGGCTAAGAGAAAGCTTACCTTATCGGTGGCGAGAGAATTAAGCGAGAACTTCTCGGGCACCGGTGAACCATGCGATGCTCGGGCATGGTTTAAAACATCTGAAAGCACGATGAAGCTTCTAGACTGGCGAGCACGGAAAGGTGAAGTGTGCCTCCTTATGCTTAACAGGACGCATGTGGTGGGGCGGATTAAATCGAAGTGGCGATAAACCGGATGACATGGGCCAACTTGAGAAAGAATTCTTGAGGAATTCTTTCACATGCAAGTCGACGAAACACTATGGCGAGTTCTGAAATTTCGTCGGGGCAACCTATCGAGTTCGAAGCCGTGAAGAAATTCAATAGGTTGGCCCGTCTGTGTCCAACTAGTCAGCTCAGAGAAGGAGCGAGTACGGTTGATGCTGAAGATGCTCGGACGGAGATCGCGATGAATGTGGGTGGTGGCGTTCATAGGCCACAAACCACGGAGGAGCTAGTGAGTAGTGCTCGATCACTGAGCACTATCAGCACAGCATCACCCAGTGAAGCAGGTTTCCACAGAGGCCAAGGGACAAGTGGCTCGGTACTCGTGAAACAACGGGACATAACTCCAATGGAAGGGAAGCGCAAAGGCGGTGACCCAAAGGGGCCATTTGGAAAACATTCAGACATCCCAAGTGTGCTATTTGTGGAAACATCATCCGGAGTTTGCCGCAAAGTGCGAGTTGTTTTGAATGTGGAGGAAGGGCACATGGCTAGCGATGCCGAACAAGACGATCTTCCTCGACCTCGGCCGATACGATATGGAGCTCGGCCAGCGGCTACACGGATGTATCTTGCCTTAGATGGTCCACAGATCGGTCAGGGCGATTAGAAGCCCCCACAACACGAATGCGGATTTTCTCAGACCCGGAGAGGGCGTAGCAAATGCCTCGATAGTTGTCACAGTCGATTTATTTTACGACATAATGCAACTGTCTTATTCGATCTTGGGGCAACCCACTCTTATGTATCCGGCGTTTGCGAGAAATTAGCAACACCTCGGAGGTACTCAATAGTCGGTTCGACAACACTACCCTCGGGAGACATTATGGCATCTACACGGCTCGAGGCGGTGCAGGTCATTATAGCGAGAGAGAACTTTTGGTGATCGATAGTGCTAGAAATGATGACTACGATGTCATCTTTGGAATGGATTTTCTGATCAGATACGGTGCTTCTATAGAGTGCCATAAACAGAAGGTCATATTCAACGAAGGAGTGCAGTTTGAGTACATGGGAAAACTAAAGAAAAGCCAGGAAGTTTCTCTCAGACCGAAAGCACAGCAGCTAATGGATTCGGGATGCATGGGATTTTTAGCAAATATAGTCAACACCGGCCGGGACAAGAACCAACAGCTATCGGAGGTTCGAGTCGTTTGTGACTACCAGCAGTCTTCCCTGAAGAGCTAGCTTAGCACCAGACAAGGAGATTGAATTCGAGATAGAGCTCATTCCGGCACAAATCCAATTTCCAAGGCATCGTATTGCAATGAGAAGGAACTTGGGATCATTACATGAGCTTCTTGACAAGGGTTTCATACTCCTAGTCACTCACCATGGGGAGCACTGTGTTGTTCGTGAAGAAGAAGGATGGAAGCATGCGCTTATGCATAGACTACAGTGCCTTGAACCAGGTCACAATTAAACAGTACCCTCTCCCGGGATAGATGACCTGTTTGACCAGCTAAAGGGAGCCACGTTGTTCTCTAAAATTGACCTCAGATGAGGATATCACCAGGTTAGAGTCAAGAAAGGTGATATACCTAAAACAGCTTTCAGGACCAGATACGGACATTATGAGTTCGTAGTCATGCCTTTCGGTGTGACAAATGCTCCAGCTACTTTCATGGACCTCATGAGCAGAGTATTCAGAGAATACTTAGACAAGTTTGTCATCGTGTTCATCGATGACATTCTTATCTATTCGAGCACTCGGGAGGACCATGCGAGCATCGAAGACAGTTTCACTGGCTGAGAACGGTGTGCGCCAAATTCACGAAATGTGAATTTTGGCTGGACCGGTAGCCTTTCTAGGTCACATCATCTCCAAGGATGGTGTTATGGTAGATCGACAAGATAGAAGCGATAAATGGCGGAAGAGACCGAGGCGCCCGGTGAAATCAGAACCTTTACGGGATTAGCAGCTACTACGAAATTCGTGAGGACTTCTCCGGATAGCCTCCCAGCAGCTCTCACCGGGAAGAACAAGAAATTTCGGTGAACAGAGGACTACAGCTTCAACGAACTAAAGCGGAGATTGACCGGTGCTCCTATTTTAGCTATACCAGGAAACACAGACAGCTTCGACATCTACAGTGGCGCCTCTAAATTGGGATTAGGAGCGATGCTCGAAGCGGCAAGGTGATCGCCTATGCCTCCAGACAACTCAAGGATTATGAGAGGAACTATCCTACTCACGACCTTGAGCTTGCGGCATGGTGTTCGCTCTCAAGATTTGGAGACATTATTTGTACGAGCTCAGTGCGAGTGTATAGAGATCATCAAAGTCTGAAGTATTTCTTTACTCGGAAGGATCCGAATATGCAGCGCAGATGGTTAGAGCTGGTTAAGGATTATGACATAGATATCCTCTACCATCGGGAAAGCTAATAAGGTAGCGAGGCCTTTTCGGCGGAAGTCGGTGCTACCTTATTATCTTCAGACTATGTCACCACCCTAAGGAAGGAGATTACGACTTTTAGTCTCGAGCTTATAGTCGGGCGCTTTCCGCTATGTCCTTAGCATCTACCTTGCTTGATGATATCCAGACAGCTCGGGGCGGGATCACGAAATCGAGAAAATCAAGCAAGGGTTAGCGAATCGAAGTGGAGAGTTCGAGTGTCCGCGATGGGGTAGTGTATTGTGGTGGCAGACTTTGTGTTCCAGATCGGGAGGAACTACAAGCAGATTCTAGACGAGGCTCACGGGACTCCCTATGCGATGCATTCTGGTTCCACCAAAATGTATCGGGATCTAAAAGCGATTTTGGTGGCACAGGATGAGCGAGATATCGCCAGAATCGTCGACATCTGTCTAACTCGGAGGGTTAAGGCGGAACATCGGCGACGAGGAGGAGTTGCGGTAGATCCAGTTCGGAATGGAAGTGGGAGGATATCTCTATGGACTTCATAGTGGGATTACCCGAACCACGAATGGTTTCGATGCCATCGGGTAATAGTCGAGTTGACTAAATCGGCCCACTTCTTAGCTATCGAATATCCTATTCCATGGGCGACTAGCTCGGTTGTATCTCAAGGAGATTGTCAGGCTGCATGGAGTCCCACGAACCATTATATCAGACAGAGACAGCAGATTTACATCACACTTCTGGAAGTGTGTACAGTCAGCTATGGGCACCCAGTTAAAATTCAGCACAGCCTTCCATCCTCAGACAGATGGTCAGACGGAGCGAGTAAATCAGGTACTCGAAGATATGCTCCGGGCTTGTGCCCTAGATTTCAAGGGAAGTTGGTGCAAATATCTAAGTCTAGCAGAATTTGCATACAACAACAGTTATCAGGCCACTATCGGCATGACACCTTATGAGGCACTCTATGGGCGGAGGTGCAGATCACCAATCTGCTGGTATGAGAGTGGTGAGCAGAAGGAACTAGAGCTTCAGACAGATCTAGTAGCAGATACCACAGCAGCCATACAGCAGATTCGCCAGAGGATAGAGACAGCACAAAGCCGTCAGAAGAGCTATGCTGATACACGACGCAGACCCCTAGAGTTTTCAGTTGGGGATACAGTTTTCCTCAGAGTAGCTCCCATGAAGGGAGTCATGCGTTTTGGGAAGAAGGGCAAGCTAGCTCCCAGATATGTGGGACCATACCTTATCACGAAGAGAGTGGGCAAGGTAGCATATGAGCTAGAGCTACCTCAGGAGATGTCATCCGTCCACAACGTATTTCATGTCTCCATGTTGAAGAAGCATATTCTAGACGCCACCCAGGTGATTGAGCCCCAGTTGGTACAGGTCCGTGATGATCTCAGCTATGACAGTCGGCCTATTCAGATAATAGACCGAGCAGTAAAGAAATTACGGAACAAGGAAGTACCATTAGTCAAAGTCAGCTGGCAAAATCACACAGCAGCAGAGGCGACTTGGGAGACAGAGGCCAGCATGAGACAGAAGTACCCAGAATTGTTTTAAGTTCGGGATGAACTTTTTATAAGGTATGGGGGATTGTAACGCCCGAAAATTCTCAAACTTGCATTAGAATTATTCTATGATTTTTCTGGAATTTTTAGATATTTTTCCGAAATTTTTCCGAGTAGCGGAAGTAGCAAAAATAATTAGAACCGCAAAATAGCTTAGGCGGGAATCGAACCCGAGACCTATGGTGTAAGGGATAATGCTAGTAACCAGTTGAACCCAGCAGGGCCGTGCTGAAAGAAGAGGGAATCAATTATATTTATAATTGATTTTTGGATGAATTAATTAGTAAATATAAATAAGGATTTAAGTGAGAAGTTTTAGATTATTTCTCACCGTAGTTTTTCCTCACCCGAAACCTAAAACCGCCGCACCTCTCTTCTTCTCCTCTTCCTCACGCACGACACACCAAGCCAAGGGGCAAGGGAACATCTTCCAGCGACGACTCCAACACGAAAAAGGTTCTTCTCCGCGAGAGGAACGCGAGGACGTAAGCGGTTCGTCGAACGGAGCAGTTTTCCGGAAAACCTAGCGGATAGAATCGTAAGAAAACCTTGCGATTGAGGTAAGAAACTCCTCACCTGCAGTATAATTGCTCTCGCTTGTTAGTTTTGGCATTAGTTCAGTAGTTCTACAGTTTTCAGTTTTAGGGTGTGCTTTTAGTGCACACCAAGCATTCGGTAGAATGCTCAGTTCAGAAGGATGCACCAGTAGGCGTCCTAACAGCATGTAAAATGTATTAGAAACATTTTATTCAGCTTATTATCAGTTATTACAGCTAAATGGATCAGATATCCATTGGGTGGGCTCCCACAGTAGCCTCTAGGTTCAGATAACCTAGCTTCATCAGCTGATCCAACGCGGCAAGTAATGAAAGGTCGTTACTTTTATTCGATTTTGGATGCGTCCTTTAATGTTCTATGATAGAGTCCTAGTAACCTGTTTGAATACTGTTCCTTCGTTCTGGTGCCATTGGAAGATATATATTAACATTGGTTGCATGTTTAGTATTTTCATCTATTATATGTATAGTTTTTAAATTTGAAAAAGATTGAACACTAATTTAGCTTTTGCATGGTTGATCTTTTTTTAGTTCATGTACAGATTTAGATATATGCATGACTAGTTCAGTTTCATGCTCAGTTTATAAGTATGCCATGTTCAGTTTAAAGCATGTTTAATTTATATGCTATGCCATGTTTCAGTTCCAGTTTATGCTTTTATATACCATGTCATGTTGTCATGCTCAGCTCGGTTTTCAAATAGCATGTTTTAAAAGTCATGAAATGCATCGTTGCATGTTTTTGTGAGGTAGATGGTTTCTTACTATGCTTAAAGCTTACAGATACTATTTTCCTTATACTGCAGATACAGGAAAAAGGAAAATGGATTAGCAGTGGAGGCTGGAGGTCAATGCAGATGAGGATGTGTGTGGAAGGAACTGGAATAAAAGACCCTCTGGGGATTTAGCATTTACTTTAGCACTTTTCAGTTTATTAGTTCAGTTTCATGTTTTAAGTAATTAGAACTTTTAGAAATTCATACCCTCATGCACTTTAAGTTGTTAAAATGCCATGAACTAGTAAACCTTGCTTTAGCTTAAGTTTAGAATTGTTCTTACATGTTGCTAGAATGTTTATTATGCATTAGATAGTGGTAGTGTGAAGTTTTGGCACGAATCAGTGTAACGCCCAAAAATTCTCAAATTATTTTTAGAAATATTCTATGATTTTTCTGGAATTTTAGATATTTTTCCGGAATTTTCCGAGTATCGGAAGTAGCAAAAATAATTAGAACCGCAAAATAGCTTAGGCGGGAATCGAACCCGAGACCTATGGTATACGGGATAATGTTAGTAACCGGTGAACCCAGCAGGGCCGTGCTGAAAGAAAGAGGAACCAATTATATTTATATTGGAGTTGGGTTTAATAATCCGCTTAATATAAATTAAGAACTTAAGATGGGTTTGGTTTAATTTGGTTCGGCAGCCCTATCCTCACAAACCTCACGCCACTTTTCTCCAAACCCTCACCGACGCCAACCTCTCTTCCTCCTCTCCTTCTCTCGGCGCCACAACAAGGGAAGCCTAGGGTTCTTTCTCTAGGGCCCCAAGGACACTTTCCGGCGACGATTCCAACACGAAAAAGGTTCTTCTCCGCGAGAGGAACGCGAAGACGTGAGCGGATCGTCGAGAAGGTCATCTCCACCGGAATTCTAGCGAATAGAATCGTAAGAAATTACGAACAGGAGGTAAGAAACCCCTCACCTGCAGTATAATAGCTTCCGTTTGAGTTTTTATGCTTTAGTTAGGATGTATGCAGATTTTTATCGATATCTAGGGTGTTTTTAACTCTCTTCGCAGATTAGGGATTTAGTTGAGCACCTCTAGATGGGCCGGGCATGTCTTCCCTCTTCAGATAGGAGGTTGATGTTGTCGGGTGCCTAGAGGCAGTCTCCCTAATAGAAAGGAGAGTTAGGGCACACTAAGTGTTCGATAAAATAGCTAGTTTAGTAAAAATGCACCATATGCATCTTTAATAGCTCAGTTAGATACATTAGAAGTATCTATTCAGTATTCTCAGTTTATTACAGCTTATATGGATCAGATATCCAATGGGTGGGCTCCCACAGTCGCCTCTAGGTTTAGATAACCTAGCTCTAGGTTCAGATAACCTAGAAACAGCAAAATAAGCAATTAGTAGCTATATTCAGTATTTTATTTTCAGTGGCACTGTACTGGATTAGATATCCATTGGGCTGGGTTCCCATAGTCGGTCCCTAGGTTTAGATAACCTAGTTCTAGGTTTAGATAACCTAGTTAACCCTACTAAATTCGGGACTTGCAAACCCGGGTCTAGTTAGGGATGCGCGCATAGCAAGTACAGCTGCCGGGCCCAAACAGCATGATTATGTATTTTCACTTATTATGAATTAGTTTTCAAAACTCAAAATTAGTTATGTTAGTTGAGTTTGAATTCAGTATCAGTTAGTTCCAGCTCAGCTCATTATATGTTCAGCCTAGTTTTTCTATGATTTGGGTATGATAGCTCTATGTTCAGTTCATGTTCACATGCTTTAGTTGATAGTATGCCATGGCTAGTTTTGATTGCTATGTATTGTATGATATATGCCATGTTTTAGTTCAATCAGTACATATTTCAAATGACATGTTTTAAAAGCATATTGCATCGAATGCATGTTTTTGTGAGGTAGATGGTTTCTTACTAAGCTTTAAGCTTACAGATACTATTTTTCCTTATACTGCAGATAAAGGTAAAGGAAAGATGGACTAGCAGAGGGAGCTGGAGGACAATGCAAAGGATGGTGTGTGTGACAGGAACTGGAATAAAAGATCCTCTAGGGATTTGCGTTTAGCAAATTAGAAACTAGTTCTTCCTTAAGACATTTTCTTATACTTTGCTTTTTATGCATTTCTAGTTGTTAAAGGTTATGAGTTGATGAACCTTGCTTTAGCTTAAGTTTAGAATTGTTACTACATGTTGTTAGAATAGTTATTATGCATTAGGTAGTGGTTGTATGAGGTTTTGGCACGAAGCCGTGCTGAAATCAGAGTTTCTGATTCGAAATCAGAAACCCCTGATCGGTCAGCAGACCGATCAGGGAGTCTCTGATCGGTCGGTAGACCGATCAGGGATCTGGTTTCTGCAACAAAACCTTCTGTTCGCTCCCTGATCGATCCGTGGATCGATCAGGAGCTGGATCGCGACTCACTGATCGGTCAGCAAACCGATCAGTAAGCCACTGATCGGTCTCACTGACCGATCAGGGACCAGCTGGATCGGTCGGCAGACCGATCCAGCAGCGTACAGAAGAGGGCAGAAGCACGGAGGCTCACTGATCGGTCTACCGACCGATCAGGGTGCTCCTGGATCGGTCGGTAGACCGATCCAGCTACATACAGAAGCTATGGATCGGTCAGCCGACCGATCCAGAGTCTCCTTCCGTGCCAGTGTCGAGCTGGATCGATTCCTGGATCGATCCAACAGCCCAATCGATCCATGAATCGATTGGAATGCTTGATTACAGCTAGCAAGTCATCCGGGAGGCATAGATTGTCTTCCCTAGCATGTGTACAATTATTAGGTACATGTAGGGCGTTCAGTTTCAGCGTTCCCAGCAATTAGATTAGAAAAATTCAAATTAGATCAGTTTTTCGCACAGTCAGTACAGTACAACTGTAGCGATTCGCCTTACAGCCTAGTAGTAGAAGGTGGGTCGTTACAATCAGTGCTGGAAATCAGAAATTCTGATTTCGTTTCAAACTATCAGAACCTGGATCGGTCAGCAGACCGATCCAATGCCATTCCTTCTCCTGGATCGGTCAGCCGACCGATCCAGATGGATACAGTAGCCTACTGTATCTCCCTGGAACGGTCAGCCGACCGATCCAGCATCGAACAGAAGGTATTCCAGCGTCTCCAGGTGCCTGGATCGGTCTGCAGATCGATCCAGACACACCTGGATCGGTCCGCAGACTGATCCAGAAGGGCACAGAAGCAGGACAAGTTTGATCGATCCGTGGATCGAACAGCAGCTAGCTGGGAAGTTAGATTCGAGTTCTAGCTCAGATGGGAGGTCAAGTATCCTCCTCAGCACATATACCCCAACCGGAAAGGTCTTGAACCCTTCCTTATAGCAGCATGGGTGTACCAGTTGTCAGTTTAATAGAGTCAACTAGTGAAATTTTATTTTACCCAGTTTCCGCACAGTAGCATCAGTAGCCTAGGTAGCGATCCGGCTCACAGCTTAGTACCCAGGAGTCGGGTTGTTACAGGAATCCCCAATCCTCTTCCTCTCAACTTCACCGCCGCAACCCAAGCTCTCGATTCGGGTCGAGATCTTGGCTGATTGTTGACGCCACGCCGGTGATCTCCTCTGTGGACAAGCCTTCCTCTCCGTCGCGTCGTCCTGTGGCTAAGGCTCCTGGCAGTGGCAAAAGAAGGAGAAGGCAAGTACATCCTCTATAATGATATGGGATCGGTGAGGTAAAGGATAGGTAGCTAGGTAGGTTGATAAACTTGCCAACAAAGTCCGATTGATGGATTGTGTAAGAGATCGATTTCTTTCCGCGTTGTTCTTGATTCGGCTTGAGGTTTCGTTGATGTTCTTGCTTGGTTCGCATTGCTTCTGGATTTTTTTGCCAGTGCATTCTGTGGTGATGAGTTCGATTTTTCCCAGAGTGTTCTGCTCATGGTTCTTCTAGTGTCCGATGGGTTGTGATTGAGTTTGGATTCGATTTCTTATGTGAAGTGGATGTTACGAGTTTACTGTGTCACACTTGTTTGCTTAAATGCTTGACTAAGATATCGATTGGTAGAATGAGTTGTGATCGAGCTTTTGTGAAGTTCTAGATTCGGTTTCAGATTTCTGTCAGGTCTTGATTTCAGATTGGGTTTCCATGAGGTTTTTGCTATGGTTTGTGGTTGAAATGAGTTTTGATTGGTTTCTTCTTGTCAATTTGAGCTTGGAATCCAGTTTTTGGTAGCCTTGATTAGTTGCAATGATGTTAAATTTGTTTTTGCGCATCTGGAAGTTTTGGAAAAGGTAGTTGGGATTTTTATAGGGTCGGTTGTTTTCGAGAACACTGGATGAAATTGAGCTTTGATATGGAAATTACCTTTCGAGATTGTTTTGTTCCTTTGTTGTGGTTTTTTATTTCTGTTTTGGTTCTTGATGCTGCCCGTTTGTGTTCAGTAAAGATTGGATGAAATGGGAATGTTATGAGACTTCCCTGCATCGTTGTTTTTCTGTACCCAAGCAGCTGTGGATTTCAGTTTTCTTAGTTACCCTTAAGTGTTCTTCAATTGAGTTGGCATTGGGTTTCCTCTTCCTGGTAGTAACAAAGATGAGGGGTTTTTCTTTCAATGGTGTGCACATCTTCTAGTTAGCTGAATTTTATTCCATGATAGCTGAACTTGGGTAGTTGTGATCCATCAATTCTGTGAAATTTGAACGTTATTGCACTATTGAAGTTTAATGTAGTTGCTTCACCTAACTGCTTAGGAGGTGTAGAATTATGGAAGAACTAGAGTTGTAGTCCTTTTTTATTATGCATGAGTCTTTATTATTCGTTAGTTATCCTATGTTATACATGATTTATGAATTGTTGTGAATAGGTATAACGTGGATTGAGCATATTTTCTTATACGGCTAATTGGATGGGTATGAGCATATGTGGTGACAGTACGGGTTGGGTGCCCCGGGATGAGCTTCGGGAAGGGCCCTTCCAAATATGACTGATACTGTAACTTATGACTGATACTGGAATTTATTGTTAGTTTCGGCTATATGACTGCATGTTCTCTAGGAGGTACCTCTAGGGTCATGGGACTGTTTGACTGGCTCTATTAGTGGTTACTGGATATGTGACATACTCACCCCTATTAGCAATGTAGGATCTTTCACATATTGCATTTTTCCTTCGCTCTACTGTATTTGAGTTATGTTTCATGTTGGTGGGAAGCTTAAACCGAAAGGAAAAGCATTGGATGTGAAGGGAGGTGGCGTGAAAAAGAAGAAGAAGCATAACTATGAAATAGATTCCAAGACTGAAAATCAGGAACTTACAGAAGGTTGATTCTTACTATTTTTTTTCTCTAGAAAATATTTTATAATCATACCAAGCAATTTCAAGATTATTCTGTCCTACCTTGGCCTTTCATGAGATGTTCTTGTTTTCTGATGCTTATTAAAATCCACTTTATTTGAGAAGGGATGTAATAATTTTTTAAGATTGCTTATGGTATCATACAGGTGGGAGTTCTGGATTATCAACTGATCTAACTGAAGTCCTCACTAAAGCCGAGAAGGTTGGGTCTGATGGACAAGCCCCATCAGTCGATGATCACTTGACTCCAGCAGAAAGGTGATATATTGAATAGAGGGAGAGGATTAATGCGAAAAAGCTGGCGAAGACATCAAACAAGTCTCACCGTGATTGCATCCAGGATTTCAATCAGTATATGGCAAATCTCAATGAGCATTATGACATTCCAAAGGTGGGTCTGGGTTAACTATATGTGTACTATCTTGAACGAACTACTAGATTTAGAAATCAAAACATATCTTTACTTTATTTAAATAATTAACTTTTATAATAAATTTTGATAGTTTTGTGATACGTACATTATTTTTTATTTAGGTTGCAGATAATATTATTTCACATGAACAAGGAATGGATAACCAACAGGTACATTGGTACTTGTTTTCATAAGATTTTTTTTTAATTTTATTAACAATTTTGGTGATGTAGTAGTGTACATATTTTTAAGCTGTAGATAAATTTATTTTACATGTGCAACAACTTGAAAGGCACAAAGATATTGACAAACACATAAACCACCATTTCTTATTACGAGATGGAGAGGTTTGTTTAACTTGGGGTTGTTTATGTTGTATATATATAGTTGCAATAAAGAGAATTATGTGTTAGATGATGAGATTTCTTATTGAAATGTTATATTTATTGATTTTTTTTAACAGTATATATTATAAATCATCTTTACCTCTAATAAGAGTTTTTTTTTATGTTCAGGATTCTGGTGAAGAAGGATTATAGAAGTTATCTTTAGATCACGAGGAGTAGTTCTTTAGACTTCTTTTGTGTAACTTTCATGGGAATAAGTATTTTTTTATTATCAAATTAGTGATAGATATATAGATATTTCTATTATTGGATGAATATTGGATGCATTTCAATTAATGATTATAGAATTTTATATTGTGGATATCATTTTTAATTTATAAAAAGAGTTTTTTCTTTTGTTTTGAAATGATAATTTAATAAATTTAATCTAGATTAATTTGTATAATAAATGTTCTTTAAAGATTATTAATTTTTGTCATAATTGTTGCATCTAACAAGTTAAAATATTAGGGACAGTAATTTACTGTCTTCACTTCTATTTGAGACATCACATTACCATCTTGATTTAGTGTCTTTAGTTTTTCACAGGATAAGACATAACATTTGAGACAAAACAATAACTGTCTTAAATACTTTTGAGACAATTGAATAACTGTCTCATCACTGTCTTAAATAACATTTGAGACAGTACAACTGTCTCAATATTTTTTTGAGACGCTTGTATTAGGGACGACTACATTACCGTCTCATCACCGTCTCAAAAACATTTTGAGACACTAAATTTATAATTTAAGACATATTTTGCTGTGTCTCAAAAGCCTAATTTTCTAGTAGTGATATATCTATAATGCTTTCAATTGGTATTAGAGCTTAGAATTAGCTTATTATTGTCTTTTAAGGCATAAGAACTATTTTTGACTATTTGGTATATATACATGGATTTTACATTCGATTCCATTTGGATGAGTAAATCGATATATATCTATCAAATCTAGCATTAGATAGACTAGGATTTTAACCTAGATTTTGAGTTTTTTTTTTCATTATTTGAGAAGAACATGAAGTATGACAGCGAATTTAGGTTTTTTTGCCACCATTATCGAGAGAAAATTGATGTGTGCAAGTTGTAGAAATTGAATCTCACAACCATCAGTCAACTGATAGGCCAAAATTTAGGCACTCGATTGATTGACATCAGTTGACTATTATAAGATTTTAGTCAACTAATGTGTCCAAAATCATAAACAGAGAGTTTTTGATTCTATTGGAGCACTTGACCGATTTCTATCAGTCGACTGATGCTCATAAGGTCAGTCATAGACAATTGGAGCACTCGACCGATTGTTATCAATTGACTATTACAAGGACCCAATCAATTGATGCTCATAAAGTCGCGCACAGAATGCTATCAACTCAAATAAAGCACTTGACTGATTGCTATCAGTCAAGTGCTATAAGGTCCCAATCAACTGATACTTATAAGGCTGAACACAGAATGCTTTTGATTCGATTGGAGCAATCGATTGATTGTCATCAGTCGAATGGTGCTCAATAACTTGGGCATAGAAGCTTTCTAATTCGACTGAAATACTAGACTACTATGGTGCAGTTGACTACAGATATAAATCAGTTGGCTATTGTGCCTAAAAATTGGTACATACAGACTATCAGTCAATCGATGACATTACACAGTCGACTATCGATAGTATCAGTCAAATTATATCCGATATAGTGGATTGATACCTGTAAAATACCGAAAATAGGCAAATATTAATAAGGAAATTTTCCGGAATTTTTAGAAATTTTTCGGGAATTTTTCGGAGCTCGTATGGACGAGTTAACGGGGATAAAAACGGGGCCCGGAAAAGCCTGTTTAGGATACCCTGTTTTAACGAGGAAAAGTTTTAATTTTTCCTTTTCCTTTTCTTTTTCTTTTTTTTTTCTTTTCCTCTGGTTTTCCCCGACGCCGAACTCGCGTGCTCTTCTTCCTCGTGCGAACCCAAGCCCTAACCGCACGGTGGTTTTCTTCTTCCCTTCCACTTATATTTCTTCTCCTTTGCCGAACCCTCCTTCCCTCATCTCTCGCGACGCCGGCCTTCTCCACCCGACAGCACCGCCGGTGCTCTTCCTCCTCACTGAGCGACGCGCCGCCGCCACCCCTAGCCAACGCCGACTGCCGCCGACCGTGGCCTAGTTTTCCTTCTCACCGGCACTTGAGTACCACCGCCGGTGTTTCCCTTGTGACCGAGCACTGCCGACACCGAGCCTATCCCCTCTTCTGTCCGCTGTGCCCTAGCTAGTATCCGGCGTCGCACGAAACAGTGCCACCAGCCGGTCTCCTCTTTGACACTGTCGCTCTCCTTTTCCTCTGCGCTGCTGCCGACCCTGGATTGGGTAACTTCAGCCGCGTACCTTAGTCCCGAAACCGCCGTCGGCCACATCCCGATTGATCCTAAATCTGAGCAGATAAGGTGAGTTGGGTTGTGTAGGATCTGTGATTTCCACTGATTGATCCTTTTTCTGATCAGTCTGATTTCAGCAGTGATTCCAGCTTTGAGGTGAAGTTTTGTGCTGTGGTTGGACAGTCACTCCATACAGTGGCTATTGGTTCTTGTAACGACGGTGAATTTGAGGTAAGGTTTAGGATATTGAACTTTGAGTAGATTGATTATGTTTATGTTTGGAATAGGTAGATTTGATTAGGTTTGGATTTAATCTAATGGGTTGATTGGGGATTTAGTTGCTAACCCTAATTAACTATTAGATTTAAAAAGGTAAATTGAGGATATGTGATTAGGGTTTTACCCTAAATTTAGTCCTAGGGATTTTATTTAGCTGTTCTTATGAAGTAGCTAAATAAAATATTTGTATATTGTTTGATACAGGACTTTGAAGCGAGACGAGTATCTCGACGTCGTGGACCAGATTGGACTTTTCTATTTTCGGAGGCGGGTACTTTTGACTTATTGTCTTTGATATGCTTAGTAATGAAAATAATATGTTGCATGAATTGTGTTTCTTATTTGTTTCGGTTAATCACTGCCCAATACATGTTACCTGCTTGATTGTTTGTTTGTTTGCATCTCGTATTGATACCTATCTGATTTCACATGCTCATGGGTAGTGATATAACCATGTTTTACCATGTCAGGACCTAGGTTTGATACCTTATTTGATCAGTATACCTTGATATGATTTATTCACTATGGTGCCCATTGTTATATGCCTAGAGGTTGGTTTAGTATATTACCATGCTTAGTGACATGCACCATTTGCATGATCGCATGCTGTGCGATAGATTGCTCCATTATTGTCGAGCACTTTGTCAGTTTTCATCACTGTTCGGTGCTCTGTTGTGACGCTCATGGGTAGCGTGACACAGCGTGGTAGCACGTCAGTTTGACTCTTCCGGTGCTCCGTTGATCCGCTCAGGGGTAGTGTGACGCAGCGTGTAGCACGTTAGAGATTCCTCCCCGTCATAGTGTACCGGGAGATAAGAGCATTGCGCTCCCCCATTTATGATTTGGGGTAGGAGTACGTATGTACTCCGACAGCATCCCGTCCACTCGATCACTCATCAGGAGTAGTGTTGTTGAGTGCACGGTCGTCACAGCCCTACCCACTTGGTCCCACTTATGTTGTGAGTTGGCTGACTGGCGTCAGGGGTGACCATGACATTGACATCATATGCATGATGCATTTATTGTTTGTGATTGTGATTGTTGCATTTATATGCTGCATATTGTTTGGATACCTATGTTTGACATGCATACAGGTCTTCTATACCTTTCGGACTGTTTGTCCTTATACCGGGTCCTGGTTAGTACATATTCTCTCCTGTCTTCTTCGGTTTGCATTTACCTTTATTTTTATCAGGAGACTGTACGCATGATTAGTGCTAGGTGTTATTTCTTTACTTTGCATATCAATTGTACCTGCTGAGTGTTGGACTCACCCCGCCTCCATTGTTGTTATATTTCAGGATGATGCTGTCAGGAGAGAGTTCTAGTTGCTGGTCCCCTGAAGACCCGAAGACTTACGGATCTACTGGTTTTGTTTATTTTCTTTTTGACTATGTTATAGACTTGGTTTGTTTGGATACTTGGACTTTGTATGGATTTTGAGATGTTGATGGATTTTTGGTATGATTTGGATTTTATTCTACTACATGCCTGCCTGGACGGCAGAAGAGGTGAGTTCGTCGGATTTGAGCTTTACGAGTGTAGTGGAGTAGGGTGGATTTCGAGTCAGGGTATTATCTTTCTGTTTACTTATATAAACTGCGTGGTGATGGTTTATTTTGTTGTTATTATTCCAGCCGCATGTGGCTGAGGTATTTAGTGCTTGTAGGAAGTTTCAGATTGTCCACCGTACAGGGGAGATGCTGCCGAAATTTTCTCGGACAGGGACTCCTCTGGGGCGTGACAATACCTGTTTACTTGTGTTTTCAGCAATTTTCCTATATCTTTCTTCGTACTTGCTACTTAGTGTAGTTAATACTATCGCTAAAGCTAGAAATAAGTGTCTGGTACATGCTACGCAGTCCCGTTGAGTTACCTATGTTGAGTGTTCATATGTGTTTGGTATGAATTATTAAAGGTATCTTGTTGATTATGCCTCTGTTGTATGTGCACTTGAGTCTGGTATGTATTATTAGAAGTATCTTGTCGATTATACCTATTTTGTAATATGCACACGTGTCCAACATGTTTAGTTGGAAGTATCTTGATGATTATACCTATGTTGTGAGTGTACATGTATTTGTCGTGTGTTCACCTGTGCTGGTGTGTATCATTGGAGGTATCTTGTCGATTAAACTTGTGTTGTGGCATGTGTATACATGTTTGATGTGTACTATTAGAGGTATTTTGCTGATTATACCTACGTTGAGTGTTCACACATGTCTAACATGTACTGTTGGAAGTATTTTGTTGATTATACCTATGTTGTGTGTACATACGTGTCGGATATGTATTGTTGGAGGTATCATGTTGATTATACCCGTGTAGTATGTGCACACGTGTCTGGTGTGTACTATTAGAGTATCATGTTGATTATATCTATGTTGTTGTGTGCATATGTATCTAGTATGTACTATAAGTGTTGCTGCTTATTGTATATATTGTATGGTGGATACCTGTTGGATCTATTCATATCTATAGACTTAAGTGATAGATTGGTCATGTACTGGTTTTACTTATGTTGATAGAGTTGTTGCATTGATGATGATTGTATCAGTATCATGATTATTTATATCATGTTTATCATTGCACTATATGCATGCTGATAACCATTGCTCTCTTGTGATATGAGCTAGTTTGATGGCCATTGCTCCCTTATGATATGAACCACTACAAAAAAATACAGTTTTATCGACGGAATTATCCGTCGGCCTTCCGTCGGTATAATAGGTTACCGATGGATTACCGACGGGAATACAGTTGTCGGTAACCGATTTGTCGGAAAGGCCATTACTGACGGAAATAGGACCTTCCATCGGTAATAACATACCGACGGACCATAATTCCGTCGAAATCATTGCCGGAACAGTGATGTTTGTCCAGGAATAAACTACCGACGGAAGATGGCTTCCGTCAGTAATTACCGACGGAAACAACTGTTCCGTCGGTAAGTACCGACGGAAACTGGTGTTTCCGTCGGTAATATATCGATCTACCGACGGAAACACTTATTTCTGTCTGTAGATTTTTCCGATATTTACCGACGGAATCTAATTTCCGTCGGTATTCCGTCGGTAAAGTAAAAAAAAAATTCCAGATACTGCCTGTTTTGGCAATTTCCATATATACAAATTCCAAATATACAAACCATCACAGATATAATTTATTACAATCAATCCACACAAACATATATAATCCACACATAAATTAAAGCATCACATTTACACAATCCACAGTTAAACAATCATAACATTCTAACACTTCATTGATGCAACTTCATACAAACATATAATCCACACTTACATCGTATATATATATATAACAATCACATATAAACAATCACTTTTACATAATCGACACTTAAACAATCACAATATCATAACAATTCATTTATATTGTTAGAAACAATTATAATCATGTAAAACAAACTAAACTGAATAATATACCATAGTGCATATATAAATACTGTCAAAATGATACATACCATAGTGCAAAGTTACAAAATACATACCATAGTGCAAAGTTACAAAATACATACCATAGTGCAAAGTACACAAAATAATACAAGAATGAAAGATAATGCTAGAAATCCCTGTCAAAAGACAAATATGAAATGATCATGTTGATATATAAATAAACATTTTTGCATATATGTATATCGAATTTTATATATAATAAAATGATACCTGAACAAAAAATGAGCATATGATCATATGAAGAGCCAGTATGTAAATAGAGCTGAACATGACTCCTGAAACATATATTAATAAAATATTTAGAAATTAAATGAACATATTATACCAAATATAAAAATGGAATAAATATATTACCACGGTCTATCTATGATAAATAAAAAACTAATAAAGTGTAATTGAACATATCTCAGAAAATGCTAATCATCACCGGCTGATGGATCTTAAGTCTCTTGTGACTCAGAACCATGTGACCCCTGGGTGAAATTAGCCACGATCTGGCGCATCTGGGCCATGAGATCATCATTACTCTTGTCACTATCAGCTCTCCTCTTCTCCTTATCAGCTCTCCTCTTCTCCTCATAAGCTCTCCACTGATCCATATCGGTCATCCTCTCATCCATTGATTTCAATTGAGTGCGCAGTTCTTAATTTTCATGTCTTAAGGACTACATCTCACTAGATGAAGAGGAACTAGCACGGCCGACCGGATTTCTCAAACAATCAAATGCAACTTTTGCTTGAGAGCCCAGGCCATAGAGGGTAGAGTTTTTTGTCCTTCCACCGACAACATCATAATAAATCTCATTTAGAGCGTCGGTGGATAGAGATTGTGAATCTCCCTCTCTACTGATGGCTGAGATGCCTGAGCCACCCTTTCAGTCATTTGTTGCTGTAAACAAATAAATAATATCCAATTTAATCAGTATTGTTGACTACTAATTAAGATAGAAATGAACAAATGTAATAAAGTTAATAATCTTACATGGAGAGTCTGAGATCGAGAATCAACAAATGATCCATCCTTCTTCTTATGGGTCTTGAGAAAGACCTCCATACATGTGGGTTGTCGGGCAAGCTCGCGTTCCTATACACAAAATATTTTTGGATAAAATTATACAAGTTTGCTAATAAATACATAATTTGTTACAATATATAACTTTAAATTTTACTCACCAGATCCATGGTATGCTCTACAATAGATCTGGATCCTGACGTATGCCGAGCGGTTCTGGTGCTTGTGCCACCTGGTTCTATATTTCTATTTGCTTTTGCCTTTTCAGCATTTGCCTGCCATCTTTCTGCAGCTTAGGTGGCCGTCCATGCATTCCATATCGCCTCGGAAACATACGCAGGTCTAACACCCTTCTTTCTCATGTAATACATATGGTCTCTGTATAGTTTGGCACAGTATGTATTCCATGTAGATTTAAATTCTTTTTCATGCCCATCCTCCCATGTATACATTTTCTGCAATTATAAGTTAAGCATTTAAGTTAAGTGATAACTATATTAACTATAATACCAAATATATTAAATTTACTTACCACAAATTCATTATAGTAAAATAGCTTCATATCCTGGTCTACATGCCTCCATGTAGTACCAGACGCGCTGACTCGTTCTTTGAATTTTCCCGTGATATATGTGGCAACTCGGTGGCTATCTGGAGTGAACTTGCACAAAATAATTTTACTCATCGGAACCAGGTTGAGATACTGGTAAAAATCTATAACTATCTATTTGCTCAATAATTTCTTCACTTGAAACATGGGTTGGAGGAGATTTTCTGATTACAACATTTTTTAAAAAGAATTTCTTATTTCGCCTAAAAGAGTGATCAATTGGTAAAAATTTACAGTGATTATCAAACAAAGATACTTTCCCACTGTAAGGTAATGAAAATGCATCAGAATCTATCATACAGTGTGGACAAGCTAATTTACCAGCCGTGCTCCATCCCGACAACATTGAGAATGCTGGAAAATCACTGATTGCCCATAATAATGCAGCATGCAGCATGCAATCTAAAATTAGTTTTACTTGCAACATTGTAAGTCACTGACCCTACATTCCATAATTCATTCAATTCGACAATCAGAGGTTGCAAGAAAATATCTATCTTCTCTTTTGGATTTGTTGGACCAAGAATAAGTACTGTAAGGAATATAAATTCATCCTTCATACATATCCATGGCGGTAAATTATACGGTATTAATATAACTGGCCAAGATGAATATTGTTGCCCTGACGGACCAAATGGCTGAAATCCATCAGCGGAAAGTCCCAGTTTCACATTACGTGGTTCAATTGCAAACGAGGGAAATAAAGCATCAAGATGTTTCCATGCAGGGGAATCACAAGGATGACACATCAGCGCTCCATCGTGCTCATGTTCATGATGGCACATCATGTGGCAAGCTGTAGCAGTAGATGCATACAAACGTTGAAGTCTAGCGGTTAACGGAAAATAATACATCACTTTCCAAGCAATTTTTTTCTTCTTCTGCCCTAGTATACGAGTACCATGCTTATAACGAGGGTGTGTACAGATTTTGCATTCACGTAGATCATTGTCTTCATTCCAAAATATCATACAGTTGTTTATACAATAATCAATTTTCTCTACAGACAAGCCTAAACCTTTGACTAATTTCTTTGTATTGTAAAAACTATCAGTCATTATGTTATCAGCAGGAAGCAATTCTGACATCAATTGACATATGTCATCATAACATCTTTCTGGAAAATGATGTTCTGCTTTCATATTCAATAACCTAGTAGTAGCTGATAACTGAGAATGACTAGAGGGAATGCCTTCCCACACTTCTCTTTCACTAGCTTTTAACATATCATATAGTTGCTGATATTCATGTGTTGGTGTTTCATCTATATTGGAATAATAAACTGCAACATTCATCGCATCGTGAACCATTGACTGCATTACAATATCATTAGTTGAGATATCAGGAGTAGTATAAGTTGTGGCAGATGACATCCCACCAGAAGGTCCAATTGATTCATACACATAAGGCTCCCTGTGACAATACCAATTATAGTAATTTGGTACAAAACCATTTCTACATATGTGAACCTTCACGGTATCCTCATCACGAAAAGCTCTATTCCTACATTTCTTAAGATTACACGGACACCGTAACTCATCACCATTCATACATTTTGGATGACTCTTAGTAAAGTTCACAAATTTTTCAACTTCAGCAATAAAATCATCTCTAATAAACTCATTTTCCAAATGATTGTACATCCAAGCTTTGTTCATAGACATTTTGACCTTAAACTAATAAATTGAAAATTAGCAAATATTAACGTACAAACACATTACAAATGAAATAACTATATTATGTTACAGGTTAATATACGAATATATCTAAATTAAACTATGCTAAATAATATCAAGTACAATTTACTAAAATATACCTGAAAATGTGTAGGTCAACCGGAGAAGAGTAGCAGATGCTATCTGTTTACAAAATAAAAATACCTTAGTACAAAATTTTACTAAAAATTAATAAGTACAAAGCATAAACTATTACTACCGACCAACACAGCAATGTCCAACGCAGCAACGATTACCAAGGCAGCGTCTGGAACAGCCGACTCACTAGCAATCGGCACAGCGGCCAGCGGGCCGCTGGCGGCCGGCACATGCAGCGGCCCGCTGCCGGCCGCCACAGCGGCCCGCTGCCGGCCGGCAAACCCGCCACCGAGGGAAGGGGAACGATAAAAACCCAAAGAAACAGTGAGATTCGACTTACCGGCCGATCAGAGGAAAACCTAGCTAGATCGCCGTCGTCGTTCGTGCGCGTGGAAAGAAAGGGTCGACCGCGGTAGGGTTATTAAGGCATGTTTACTGACGGAATGCTTTTCCGTCGGTAAAACCTAAGTTTACTAAAGGAATACTTTATTCTGTCGGTAAACTTAGGTTTTACCGACGGAATAAAGTATTCCATCAGTAACATTAAAGGTTACCGACGGAAAGTTTTCCCCGTCGGTAAAACTGTATTTTTTTGTAGTGAACTAGTTTGATGACCATTGCTCCCTTATAGTTGGAGCCAGTTGACAGTGATTGTTATACATCTGGACTTGCATGTATCCTGTCGTCCAGCGCTCCCACTCCGTTATAGGTTGAGGTCAGAGCCAATGATTATTATACATCTGGATTTGCATGTATCCTATCAATTAGGGTTCCCTTTCGTTGGAGGTTAAGGTCAGAGTCAATCGACGGTGAGTGTTATATTCTAGGCTGCCCACAGTGATCTATGATAGAGTGATCTCACGCAGTCCGTAGCTAGATAGCTACTTCTTGTCCGCCCATGGTGATCTTTGATAGAGTGATCTCGCGCAGACATGAACCCTGACATTTCGGACTACCTATAATGATCTGCGGTAGAGTGATCTCACACAATCCCTAACTAGATAGTTACATGTCTGATCACTTATATATTTATGGTGGAGCGTTGCTCCCACGTATGATGGTTTGTTTGTGGTTTTATACTTGGGTTATTATACCCTGGGCTACTCATAGTTATTTGTGGTAGAGTGATCTCGCAGCCCGTAGCTAGATAGCTACTTTCTGTCCGCCCACAATGATCTGTAGTAGAGTAATCTCACACAAACAGGGACCTTAACATTTCAGACTAGCCACAGCGATCTGTGGTAGAGTGATCTCTTGCAGTCCCTAGCTATATAGCTAGATGTCTCAGGTATTTGTATTGCTTGTGGTGGAGCGTTGCTCCCACATATATTGTATTATTTGTGGTGGAGCATTACTCCCGTATATGTTGTATTGCTTGTGGTGGAGCGTTGCTCCTATATATGATGTATTGCTTGTGGTGGAGCGTTGCTCCCACGTATGTTGTTTGCTTGTGGTGAGTGTTGCACTCACATATGATGTATTCTTGTGATAGAGCATTACTCTCACATATGATGATCTATTACTATTATATATACTGATACATGGTTAGACTTTGTGGTACCCAAGTTGATCATTATCTAGCTCTACTCATTGCATTATTTATAGTTGAGTAGGTTGCTCATGTTGTAGATGCATGCCGTATTATTGGTGTAATTGACCTCTAAGGTTTTAATGTCCGACAAATATGTTTAAGTATGTTTAATGGAGTTTGATCATTAGAAGTCCTAGTCATGGCTAGGCAAGGATGGGAAGTCAACCGAGCGACTAGTCCAAACTGTGGTTAGGCAAGGGAAGTCCTAGTTGTAGGCTAGGCAAGGAAAATCTCAGTATATCATGGAAGCCAAGTGGATTCAATAGGTCTGGAGGACCTGCTCCCTGGGTAGCCGAATATTGAGGCAAGGGAAATCTCGGTAGATCGTGCAAAGACAGGTGGATAGTGTTAGTGCAGCGGAGACCGGCAAGAGGGGGGTGAATTGCTGAAAACAAAAAGTAACTATACCCTCCTCGTACTTTCAACTCAGTTAGTACAATAGTTAACAAAATAATAAAACAGTAAAAGAAAGACACAGAAGAATTAACCTGGTTACAATCAAGGAGGTTGTTAATCTAGGGCGATGAAAAAGCGCACTAGAAGAATCTCTCCTTTGCTGAAGGCGGAGAAGCCTTTTACACTTTCAAAAGCTCAGAACTATTGCTAGGAAACACTACAGATTGAATGCTTGAGTTGTTGTAAGCAATTCCTAGCTCCAGGGGCCTTTTTATAGCTCCTGGAAAGTCTATCCCGAGGGTCCAAGGCGCCTCCAGCTCGGTCAGCGGATAAAACTTTATCCGCAGCGCAAACGGTCAAAACAGACTGTTGAAGGCGCCTTGAACAGGCTTGAAGGCGCCTTCAAGCTTGTTTAAGGCGCCTTCAAGCTTGTTTAAGGTGCCTTCAAGCTACAGTAACTTCTGCTACAGTAACTTTCTGCTATAGTAATTTCCAGCCTCTTTTGACTCCTTTTCTTCTTCGCTTTGGCTTCCGAAGCTCCGTTCTTTTGGGTGATTACGGCCAACTAGAATAGGGCTCACCCGAACCCAATTCCCGGCCTTCTCCTCGAGCAGGCTTCCGTCCGGCTTAACATCCCTCGAACGCCGCACACGCTCTTCACGCCCACCGGAGTACTCTTCCGCAGCTCTCTCGTCCTTCGGACGCACCGAGCCCGTCGGCTCCCTTCCCGTGTTGTCCTTCTCGCTAGCTGCGTCTTCCGCTCGACTTGTGCTTCTAAGCTCCTGCACACTCAGACACAAGGATCAAATACAGCAGGACCTAACCAACTTGGTTGATCACATCAAAACTACCACAGGGTCCAACATATAGGTCTCGAGGACTTGATCCCTTGGTAGCCGAATACTGAGTCTTGGTGAGTGAAGCCAGGTGGAGAAAACCCTAGGGGGTGGTAGCCTTAGGTCTTGGTGAGTGAAGCCAGATGGAGAAAATCCTAGGGAGAGATAACCTTAGGTAACGAGAAGTCGTGGAGGAGTAAACTCCAAGCAAGGTTGATCGGCGGATCTTAGTGATTCTAAGTTTAGTTTTACCATAGCATTCGGTATTACTATTATTGCTGCTAACTAATGTAATATTGCAGGAAAGACCTTAGTGGATCAGGTGATCAGACACTGAGCAGAGAAAGTCCAAACAAGTTTGGAGGACCAATGTTTGGCAGGTAAGTTGAGGTAAGCAACTGGAGGAGTGACAGTGAGATTGTGTTTCTGTTACGAACAACCTAAGGTCGCTGATCCAACTGAAGAAACCGAGAATGTTTCCAATTTGAGATCAAGACAGTTCTACTGTCTAATACTACTCATACATTCTACTATTCATATATAGTTGTGCTAAATTTGTTTTGCAGGAATATTATTGTTATATCGACTAACTTTGTGTTGCAGAATCATATGACCCCTTGAACTTCAAAGGGTGGTTAACTTTTGGCTCAGAACTCGGAATCAGACTCTGTAAGTGGCCACACATCCAGTACTCAGAAACCTTCATTTTGCCAAGGGTTAAGTCGACTGAATAGGAGGTTCAGTCCTATTCAGTCGACCGAACGAAGGTTCGATCGACCAAACAGGCAAAATTGGCAAAACAAATCAAGCTCGCAAACATGGTATCATAGCATGATCGGTCGACCGAAAATGAGGTTCGGTCGACCGAACAATGAAAGCATTAGTAGAGCATTAAGTGCAAATCTCAGTGAGAAGGGAAGTTCACCATTCGGTTGATCGAACAAGGTTATCGGTCGACCGAACCATTAAAGATCAGTTAATGCTCGAAGATTAGATCTTAGCGAAGAAGGAAGGGAGTGAGTTCGGTCGACCGAACCTAGGGATCGGTCGACCGAACATCGATGATTCTTATAAAAGAGAGCTTGAGGTCTAAGGCTGTGTAAGGTTTTTGGTTCAAAATTAATCACTGTGCAAGCTTCTACTGATCATGCTACTGCTCTACAACTCGCAAGTTGCTCCATCCAGAAGTGCCGACCAAGCTTCGTCTTTTGTTATCGTTGGCACATTTATTTATACTTGCATTGTACTTAAACTCTTACAAGATAGTAGGGTGTTACTATCTTGCATATTGTACGCATTGCTTCTTTCCGAGGTTTTCAGAAAGAAGGGCTTTAGTGGATTGCCCATCGGTGCGGTCAAGGATCGCAGGCCTTGGAGTAGGAGTCGACCTAGGCTTTGAACCAAGTAATCGAACTGAGTATTTTACATTCCGCTGCATATTCTGATTGTTTTTAAAATACGATAAGAAAAGTTTTAAGCGCGATATTCATCCCCCCCTCTATCGCACTATTCAGATCCAACAATTAGTATCAGAGCCTCGTAGCTCTAAAAATACTTAACCATTTTTCAAAGCACTTTTAAAACTTTTCTTTGTACTTATTTCTTTTCTTTTTTAGAATTCTCTCTCTTTTTTTTTCAGCACTACTAATCGCAAGACGAAAGTCTTGGAAATATTTTTCTTTTAATTTTTTGATTGCAAGAATGTTGATGTCATATCAAGAAGGGCGAAGCATCTACGACCCTCCACCGTACAATCAAGTCAACTTCAATTCTTGGAGGCAAATGATGGAATGCTTCATTGGAAGCAACAATTTTAACAACTGGATTGTACTGAGATAATCTTCTCAAAGCTCAGAAGCAAACACAAAGGTAATAGACATATTAATTAGTGTTTTGCCTAACAAAATTTTGTGTCAATTAGAAGATTACAAGAATGCATTCGAGTTATGGACAAAATTGATCGAGCTTCATGAGACTCCGTCGAGGCTAGAAGATCAAGGTGAAAGTGAGCTTGAATCAGAGTTTGAATCTAGAGAGCTATCCTCAGAGCCAGGCCTAGAAGAACAAGACCAAATCAACTTCATCGCACTAGTGGCTAAGGAGGAGGCCGATGGATCTGAACTCGAGTTAGAACAAGTGTCCAAGTCCGAATCTGAGATGACAATGGCCAAGGGGGAGAATCCTAACAAGGATTCGGAAGGTAAAATTGTCAATTCTAAATTTAAAGATCACATAACATGTTTTGAGTGCAGTAAAAAAGGACACTACAAAAGCCAATGTCCAAAGAACCGATCTGCACAACCGGAGGCAAAGGAGGAACCGATGCCTAGAGTCCGGAAAATGAAGGACTACATCGAATGTTTCAAGTGCAAAAAGATGGGACAGTACAAATCTCAATGCCCGGAAAGAAGAGCCAAGGATACAGGGGGATCAATTAAGGTAAAACAATTTATTTTACATGAAAAATTGCATGCTTTTTGTTTGAATTGTTCTATGAATTTAAAAAAGCATGAAAATCATACATTAACATTACTTAACAAAACTAATTTAATTAATAAAGATTTAAATAATTCAAATGTAATTAAAATTGATCATACCAACCCAAACCTTAATCAAGACCTAGATCTAATTAATCAAAATTTATTTATCAAGATAATTTGAATTTAAATCAAAATAATAGTTATCTAAAATTAATTAACAATAAACAAAATTTAATTAAAAATTCAGAAAATAAAAATAAGAAATTAAACTATAAATTAAATACAAAATTAAATTTTAGAAAACTAGAGTAACAAAATAATCTTTTGAAAAATAAAATTGATAAACTAGAAAACATTATTAATAATTTTATAAACTCACAAAATCTAGATTTAAGCTACAAATCAAAACCAAATCTAAAATAAAACTTCTATAAACCTAATTATAATCATGTATCATTTAATTATAAAACTAATCAATAGTAACAATAATATTAAAATAACAATAATAAAACAACAATAACAACATCAACAACACCAACAATTAGTATCATGCATGACTTGTTTGAATTGTTTGAGTTGTCATGATCATGCATACTTATCTGTTATATACCATGTCATACATCTTCTCTTTATGTTGTTAAGTCTAGAAGGTTAGTTATTAAAGGTTTACCAAACCCTAACAACATAGCATTGGAATGGATTGGGATGATAGTACGTCAAGGAAACTTTGTCAAAGACATGTCTAGGCTGAATCCTGTATATTCTACCTAGTGCACTAGACTTAGTGGATCTGACCAAAACTATCCCAGTCAAACATGGGCTAGTTAGACCAAAACTTAGTATTAAGTTTTTTGGGCAGGACTATTTCAGAAAATATTCAGCAAATGGTCTACCGTTGATACACAAGAAGGTCATATGTCTTGTCACTGAACTGAAAATTTATCCTTAGGAAGCTTGCTTAATTAACCCAAAGCTAGGTTTGAATCTAACACGGGTTCAATAACCTTTTCCTAAATAATCTTTCAATTAAAATAAAACTTAATTAAAATTATTTTAAAACTTAATTAAAACTTAATCCAAGTTATTTTAAAACTTAATTAAAATTTAAATAAAAAATTATTTTAAAACTTTAATTCAAATATTAAACTTAATTATGAAAACCTAATTAAATTTAAATTACAACTTTAAATCTCAAATTTATTTAATATAACTAAACTTAATTTATACTAAAATTTAAATAAACTTAATCTAAACTTAAACTTAAATTAATTAAGTGTAATTTTAAAAGCAAACTAAATCAACTTTAAATTAAAACTAAATAAATTGATTGATTAACCCTAATCTTTAACTAATTTACATTAATAGACATAATTAATCTTTAATAACTATAATCAATAAATAAAATACTTTAACCTTCACCAATATTAAATCAATAATTAATAAGTTTAACTTAATTTTATTAATCATTAACTTTACAATTTAACTTAATTAAATCTTAATGAATTTCAACTTGAAATCTTAAGTTTAATCAACAAATTAAGTACTTTAACATTAAACAAATTTAAATTAATCTTTACCTAATTAATTTATAAGAAACTAATTAAATTAACCCTTAATTAATAATAATTCATGATCAATTAAACCATAACTATTAATTATGAAACTTTAATAAAAATTAAAATAATAATCATTAATTAAAAAAATTATACTTAATTAACTTTAAATTAATCCTTGATTAATTAGTTAATCCTAAACTAATAAATTAACAAAACATTATTAATTCAATTAATTCATGCTATAGTAATAATAATGTTACCATTAATATCAATTTAATTAATCTTAATAATTTAACCCAAATTTAACTTAAAATAATCAAAGTTAAACTAAAATTCAAATTTTTAAAGTCATCTCACATAATTATAGAATTACCATATTTGAAAATTTAGAATGGGTGAGACGCTAAGAAAATTAAATTTTAAAATATTTTTTAAAAATGTTTTTGAAAACCTATAAATCTATTTTCTTAAAAATATTTTTAAAACTTTGATTGATGATCTATTGGGTGTATTATATATAAATTATTGTTCATCACCTAAGTCTTTAAATCTCTAAGTCACTCATGACACTTAGACACATATAGAAAAGTCTTTCTTGTGGGTAACAAGGATATCTAAAAAGAATGCCTAATTAAGGGGGAGACACTACACTGAAAAACATACTGTCCAAACTAATTTAGGTCTTTCCAAAATAGTATTATTATGCTTAGTTAGACTCATTAGAGGATCATTTTTAAGAAATACTTTTATATTTAATCAAAACATTGTACTTGTATATAGGCACATACCTAATTTTGTTATTTATTTGATTAAAGTGAGAGTATTATTATAATCAATTTAGAACCTTAAATTGATGATATTTAAAATCTATACCATCTGCGTAAAAATTATCACCATTCTACTCTTAGTGTAATGAGATTAAGAATTTCAACTGCTCCCCTTGATATGCTCCTCAAGTACATATTAACTAGATGATACATGTACTTATGCTTAAATAGGATAATTAACCATTCTCACAATTATATTATGTGTTAGTTTGAACTTGGTATACACAATTAACCTAACTTCTAATACTTGTACATGTTAGAAATCTTTTAAATTCAATAAATCATATAATTAAATAACATATGAGATCATTTGGGGGAGAATTCTTGTACCATCACAAATTTGAAATAATTTTGATGTTGTGCATACTAAAGAGAATATGTTTGATAATATTTTATATGTCATAATTGTGGACATAAAAACAACTAAATATGTTAGAAAATAAAAACTATTTGCAAGTTTAAGAACTGAAATTCTTAGATGGTAGATTGAGCGTCTTACTTCGATGATTTGTTTTTGAAACCATCACATATGCTGTAAATTCTTTACAACATTCCAAATGAAACTAGGGCCACCAAACAAAATTGTCAATGAGTTTCTGAAATTCTCAATTTTCCTCCAGAGGACCACCCTCCTTAATCTTTACCAAACTAATTAACCATTAATTAGTCTCTTAAATTCTCAACTTTCTCCCTAATTAGAAATTACCTAGTAACTAATGTAGGAAATAGAGTTGAGTAGTGTGACGACTAATTATTAAGGAGCTGGGATAAATAAAAAAACGTACATAGGTAATATTTTTTTTTAGGGTTGATCTAGAGTCCAGGACAACTCTACTTAAGATCCGTCATTACCTCTAAGCTTGGATGTATGTGGACTCACACACACTTTATACTAATCACTATTTCTCACAAATATTAATGGACAAAAATTAAAAGGGAACTTTAAATTTTACAAATCATCAAAGGACGCTCCCTTTTCAACCAAAAAACAAATAAAAATCAATAGGATGTCCTTTTAATATTTTTATTCCGAAAATATCCCTCAACCTAGCATTATTGTAGAAGCTACTATAATATGTAGAAACTACTGAGTTATTATTATAACATGTAAAAACTATTGAACAACTACTACAATGTATTTAAGGTGAATTTGGGATTTATGATACAAGGTTTAGGGACTTTGGATATTATTATATCAAAATACGATATATGAACTTGGTCAAAATTATTTATTTTATCAAAATCACTTTAAAATGATTATAAAAACTATTATATAATTGCTATAACCCTAAACCTTAAACTCATCCTAAATATGTTGTAATAATTATTTGGTAGCTTGTACATAATGTAAACTAGAAAGCCTAAATCTTAAACTCTCCTAAATACATTGTAGCAATTATTTGATGGTTTCTGCACGTTATTGCAGTGCTAGGTCAGAAGAATATTGTTAGAATAAAATTATTAAAAGAGCACCCATTTAATTTATTTTGAAAAAGAGATGTCCATTTAATATTTGTCTCCGCTGGCCTTTTAATTTTTGCCCAATATTAATGGCCGCAAGTGAGATCTTTACTAGTTGTTTGGAGCCCAACCAATCGAAATATATTTAAATAAATATATTGTAATAATTAATAGAACGAATGCATAGATGAATGGAGAGTCATTAATAGGAAATTAATCAGCATATATATTGGTTGGAGTGAGGAGACAAATTTATTATGGTGTGTGCTGTGTTGGTTGTACTTATAGTCTGCTTAGTGGTGATATTAATTATTATGGTCCGAAGAGCCATTGTTTTTCTTAGCTGTCTCTCTCCTCAGCCAACTCTGACAGTATTAATGGTCTCTCTTAATTAAGCTCCTCGCCCAAAAGCGGTGACTTGGAGAATTCAATACTGTGCCCTTTTTATTTAGGGCGCATAATTGTTTAATTAGGTGAATTATATATTAAAAATATTTTTTTAATTAATTTTTCAATAAAATTATAAATCTTTAGAAAAACATAAAAATAGTCATGTAACTTTTCATATTTGCAAGTCGAATGGTACTTGACAGACGAAAAGAAGTCTGAGATTCTGAGTTAAATATAGAGTTAGGTCAACAGATATGCATTCTTAGTATCAGGGATCACGAAAGATCTCATAATCTTGGATTTTGAGTAGTCTTTTACCTAGATATTTATTCAACCAAAGAAAATATCTTTTTAAGGTTATAATTAATATTGACTAGCAAAGAACACATTCTGCTTACAAGCAAATTGTTGAAAATTTTATAACTATTGATGGGAGATGGATTTCCTTGGCGTCGATCCAATAGTTGGATTCAGTTAGTCATTTCAATAATGAGTCGATGATTTTAACCGGTGGAACTCAATATGACGATATAAATCTTGTCCCATTTAAACTCTCAACATATCTTTTCAGATATCGAGGCACCATTTTCAGATAATAGGCGTACTCTTCTCGGTATTGTCGTTACCAATTTAATCTCGTAAGTCATCAAGTTATCCTTTTGGATATCGGCACACCCCCTTTAGGTAAACTTATCCTTACATATAATAATATTAAGGTTGAGGTGAAGACTAGATTTTCTTTCCTTAAGACAATATTGTCTCATCTTATAAGATACAACGACTTATGTCTCGAAATAAGAGCACTCCAAATTTCGATCCTTGTTGAACTTTCAAAGCCTTGAAACTCATAAGAGAGGAGAGGGAAGAGAACTCAAGAGGAGAATTCATAACTTGATTTTTGAGTGTGTTAAATCAAAGAAATGGATTTTCTTTTATAAGGATGAAGGGTTATTCTTAAGAGGTGAAAGATTTCTTCTGAGAGGTAAAAAGATATGGAATGTATCTTTTTACTTAAACCTTTTCAATTATCATTAATGTAACGACCCAATTTTCCCTATTTCAAGTTCTAAAAGTCCATAAAAATATTTGGAAATACTTTTAAAATATTCTAGAGATTTTTAGGAATTTTTAGAGTATTTTTATGTAATTTTTGGAGGTCGTTTAGTAGGATTACAAAAAGAAAGAAGTTTTAAAAAAATAACGTTGAAGGTGAGATTCGAACCCACGACCTTGGGTCGGACTGACCCAACCGGACACGACCCAACCAGCTGAGATACACGGTTTTGTTAACCTTATATGGAGTGAATAATATTTAAGCAGTAGTTAGTGAATAGAGAATAAATAGGAAGAAAAATAGTTGCAGCCGAGACTCGAACCTGCGAGCCGCGCTTTAAGCAAAACACAGCCAACCAACTGTGCCAACGAGTTTTGTTAATTAAGGAAAGAACGGATTATATTTAAGGTATAGTTAGTAATAGAAAACCTAGTTATAAAGGGATTAAGTTTTCCCTTTCTCGCCGAAAACCCTATTCGCCCTTTCTTTCTCTCGCGACGGCGCGCGACGGTCTCGGGCGGAAACGCAGCAAGGTTAGGGTTCTTCCTCCGGCGGCCGGCGAGGGGTTTTTTCCGAGAATCCTTCTCATCCTCGTGATCTCCCCGACGTGGAGAGCCCGTGGACGCGTAGAAGGTGCTGTGATTTCGAGTCTCGCCGAATCCTAGCAACCCTTTTCTTCGGTTGTAAGTCCAAGAACGCTCGGTGAGTTGCTTCTCACCTGCAGTAGGAGTTGTTTTCGGACCTCGTTCTTCTCGGTTTTGAAACATGCTGTGGGATTATGGTGTTGTGCTTTTTGCCGTGAATCTCAAAGAATAGGAAAGAATTTTTAGTTTAAGCATATAGTTTAGTTTTGCCTCCTCTATTAGATTCTTTTGGTTTTCTTAAACAAATACAGATTGGATTTCTGTTTTCGTTTTGTTCTTCCTTATTGCTAGGATTGGTTTATTTTTACGTTTGCTGGATTAGCTGCCTCTTAAATTCTGCTGGGAATTGGTTACTTATGTTACTGTGTTGCGGTATTAATTTGATGCTGGGAAGGATCAGCAAAGGTAGTAGAATTCTTTTGTGGTTTAACAAGTATGCACAGGCTTGTAGTTAGAAAATTCTGTTATGAGTTTTTGTAGTTTAACAGGCATGAACAGCCGACCCTTTAAGCATCCCAGTATCTAATTCATCACTGATTTACTAATTAAGAATAGCCTCTTATAACTAGCATTTTTTTGATTTGTATTTCCTTGTTTTAATGGGCATGAATGGATATATCTATAGTAGCATGCAGATTAGTTTTCCTTTCCTTGCTACCATATTGAACATGAACAGCTTAAGCTTAAAGTATGCATAATTGATCTTTTTTTTAGCAATTCAGTTCTATTTCTTGAGCATTTTACAAGTACGAACAGCACTTTGTAGCAATTCAGATTTAGTACTTATTGTTGATTTAGTAGCATGAGCAGCCTTGCCATTTTTAAAGTATCAGTTTAACATGAACAGTAATGATTCCTATCTTTAGTCTTTTGCTATTGGACTAATATGAGAAGTTATAAGCTAAGAAAGACCAAGACTTTAACTTGATCTCAATTTCAGAAGTTTAAGATCAAAAGCGCACACAAGGTGTTTGCTTAAATGCCAAGTAAGGGCAAGTATAAAGAAGTTATATAAGAAAGTATTTTACTTTTAAAGGGCATGTACCGGACACAAGATCCAAGGGATGGGCTCCAAGTTGCCCCTAGGCACATGGCCTAGAAGTATCTTAGTAGTTTCGGGATTAGCTACCTCGATTCTTATTAAGAATGCGCGCAAAGTGGTACAATGCCGGGCCCAAGAGAAGTTGATTATTATTTTCAAGTATTAAAGTATAAATTTTAAACAAGTGAAATAAAAGAATAAATTTAGAGTAAATGAAGTAAGTTTCACTTTGTTTTAAAGATCAGCCGGTTTAGCTTTCTTTTATGCTAAGCAGCTTTTACATGTTTAGTTTCTTACATGTTATTTATTTGCTAGTTGATGAGCATGTTTAGCTTTACATGTTCAGTAGTTTTACATGTTTAGTATCTTTACATGTTCAGTAGTTTTACATGTTTAGTATGCTTCTTTTATTAGTTTATGAGCATGATAAACTACACATGTTTAGTATTTCAGTTAGTATGCTTCTTTTATTAGTTTATGAGCATGATAAACTACACATGTTTAGTATTTCAGTTAGTATGCTTCTTTTATTAGTTTATGAGCATGATAAACTACACATGTTTAGTATTTCAGTTAGTATGCTTCTTTTATTGGTTAGTGAGCATGAGTAGCTATACATGTTTAGCTTTTCAGTTAGTTGATTTCTTTGCTATTTATGAGCATGAGTAGCTATACATGTTAGTTTTTCTGTTAGTTGGTTTCTTTGCTATTTATGAGCATGAATAGCTTTACATGTTAGCATTCAGTTTTAGCATGTTTTTATTTGTATGCATGCATATCGAGTTTTTGTGAGTAGATAGCGCTCACTAAGCTTTATGCTTATAGACTGCACTTCCTCCTACTGCAGATAAAGGAAAGGAAAAGATTTAACAAGGAAGGCGACAAGGTGGTGGTGATGGAGGTGTGTGATGGCTGGACTATGGGGGAGATCAAAAGTTTACTAAGGAATTATCAAGACTTTTCTGTTTAGAGTTCTTTAGTTTCCTTTAAATGTTATTATGAGTTAAGATTGTTATTAAGTTTATTCCGCATTTGTAGTTGGGTTCTACTGTATGGAGTGGTATTGTTGTTTGCTATCGTTAGGATAGTTTCCTCTTTTTTTGTGATATTATACTGCGTGGTTGTGAAAATATATGTTCCAGCCGCCTGTGGCTGAGTATAGTATGTTTGTATTTTTGATTTGGTCACCGGTACAGGGGAGACTCTGTCGAAATTTTTCGGTAGAGTTTTCCTAGAGATTTATAATAAACCAGTTAAGTAGAGTAGTAGATAAGTAACGGTCACTCTTAGAGAGTAGTAGTAGTAGTAAGAAGGGTGGTTGTTACAGTTGGTATCAGAGCAGGTCCATTTTCCAGCAACACACACATCAGCATCATCCTTGCCGCCTTCAAGTAAGAAAGTATTTAAGTTCTTTCTTTATTGCTTTCTTTTATTATTATTATTTGCAGTATGGATGGATTGTTTATAAGTGATTGAGTAAGATAAAAGTTTTATTTTATTATTTTTTTTATTTTTTTTTTTTTAGCTATTTCCTTTCTTAATATATAAATGGGTATGTTTAGAAAGGGTAGAGAAATCATCAAATTTTCTTATTTGTTTAACTAGATGTCGAGAAGAGGACGTCCCCGTACCGCTCGTGTTGAGGACCATGTTCAGGAGAATGAGGTGCCAGGCTCAACTGAGCCCAATCTTTCTGAAGTTGTTGCCCAACTTCAGAAACAAGTAGCTGAACAGCAGCAAGTAATTGCCAATCTGATGGCAAATCAGCAACCAGTCCCTCCTACTCCTCAAACAGTAACTGTGGAGACTCCAGTGGTAACTGAGGTTCCACCAGCTGCCCAAGGAGTCGTCACAGCACCCCAGAGACAAGAAGCCTACCTCATACAGTGGCTGAAACTAAAACCAGAGAGTTTCTCAGGTACAACTGAGCCCTGGGATGCCCAGGCTTGGTTCAAAACACTGGAGAGCATCATGGAGCTTCTTGACTGGCCAGAAGTCGAGAAAGTCAAGTGTGCCTCCTTCTGCCTGACTGGAGACGCACGCATGTGGTGGGAGAGAGTCAAAAGCAAGAGGGCAGTCAATCAGATGAGATGGATTGATTTTGAGACAGAGTTCTACGACGAGTTCTTTCGCCAAAAGATCACCAACAAGCACTACGAGGAGTTTATGGAGTTCAGACAGGGGGATCTGACAGTGGAGGAAGCAGTTAAAAGATTCAACAGGCTAGCTCGTCTCTGCCCAGAACTAGTAAGTACAGAGAAGGAGCGAGTCAGACTAATGCTCAGAATGCTGAAGCCTGTGATATCACTTAATGTGAGCAGTGGGACTCATCAACCCCTGACTGGAGAAGAGTTGGTGAGTAGAGCCTTAGTAGCTGAGCACTACCTGAGCAGCATGAAGGCACAAAGAGAGCAACACAAGCCAATCAAGATGGAGACCAAGACTGGGGGAAATCAGAAACCCCAGTCAAATAATCAGAACTGGAAAGGCAAGGGCACTAAAAGAAAGCAGTGGAATTCAGGAAGTAACCAGAAGGGAGGACCAGAAATCAAACAGACTAAGCTCCTTCCCTGCCCTAAATGTGGGAGAACACATCCAGGAGCCTGTCTTTTGGGTAAGACTGGATGTTATTCTTATGGTCAAGAAGGACACATGGCCAAGCAGTGTCCTAACAAGTTCAAAGCACCCCAGCCACAGCCAATACAATATGGAGCCAAGCCTCAACTACATTATATGCCTGCAACTCTGGAAGGACCTCAGATCAGCCAAGGAAGGTTGGAAGCTCCACCAGTTCCAGCCTTTGACAATGCCAGAGTATTCTCCCTTACCAAAGAGGAAGCTGCTAGTGCCTCCACGGTCGTAACAGGTCAAGTAGTTATTTTTCAGCATATAGCTACTGCACTATTTGATACTGGGGCGACCCATTCTTTTGTATCCATACCTTTTGCCAAAGAATTACAGGTACCTACAGAAAGCATGAATTCCAAGTTCCTGACAACCCTACCTTCTGGGGAAGTCATGGAATCTAGTCAGTGGCTTCGGTCTGTACCAGTCAGAATTTCAGACCGAGAGCTATGTGTTAATCTGGTAGTCCTCGCTATGCAGGATTTCGATATCATTTTGGGTATGGATTTCCTCAGCAAGTACAGTGCTTCAGTGGACTGCCGCAGAAGAAAAGTGATCTTTAGTCCAGAAGGTGAACCATCCTTTGAATTTACAGGAGTACCAAAGAGGAAGACCCAGAAATTCCTCTCTTCTCTCACAGCTCACCAGATGTTAGCTAAAGGGTGTGCTGGTTTTCTTGCATTCATTGTGAGTACAGAGGAAGAAGAAAGACCTAAGCAGGAGGAAGTTCGGGTAGTCTGTGAGTATCCAGAGGTGTTCCCAGAAGAGCTACCTGGACTACCTCCGAATAGAGAGGTGGAGTTTGAGATTGAACTGGTTCCTGGTACCGGTCCAATTTCAAAAGCTCCATACCGTATGTCCCCAGCAGAGTTGAAAGAGCTACAAGAACAACTTCAGGAGCTGCTTGACAAGGGTTTCATTCGCCCTAGTCACTCACCATGGGGAGCTCCTGTGTTGTTTGTCAAGAAGAAGGATGGATCTATGCGGATGTGCATAGATTATAGGGCTCTAAATCAGGTGACCATCAAGAACAAGTATCCACTGCCCAGGATCGATGATTTATTTGATCAATTGAAAGGTGCAACAGTGTTCTCCAAGATAGATCTGCGCTCTGGGTACCATCAGTTGAAAGTGAAGGAGAGTGACATACCCAGAACAGCTTTCAGGACCAGATACGGACACTACGAATTCGTAGTCATGCCTTTTGGTGTGACTAATGCACCTGCAGTCTTCATGGACTTGATGAATAGAGTGTTCAGAGAATACCTCGACAAGTTCGTCATTGTGTTCATAGACGACATTCTAGTCTATTCCAGAACTTCAGAGGAGCATGACACGCACTTGAGAATAGTTCTGCAGACCCTTCAACAAAAGCAACTCTATGCTAAATTCTCAAAGTGCGAGTTCTGGTTGGAACAGGTGGCATTTCTAGGTCACATTGTTTCAAAGGAAGGTATTCAAGTAGATCCAGCCAAAGTAGAAGCGGTCAGCAACTGGAAGAGACCCAAGAATGCCAGGGAGATCAGAAGCTTCCTTGGTTTAGCTGGGTACTACAGGAAATTTGTGGAGGACTTTTCCAGGATAGCCTCTCCACTTACAGCCCTCACCAGGAAGGACAAGAAGTTTGAATGGTCAGATAAATGTGAGCAGAGCTTTCGAGAACTCAAGAGGAGACTGACCAGTGCTCTTATCCTGACAATTCCAGAAAGTGACAAGAGTTTTGACATCTATAGTGATGCTTCCAAGATGGGCTTAGGAGCTGTACTCATGCAAGAAGGAAAAGTCGTAGCTTATGCTTCCAGACAACTCAAAGACTGTGAGAAGAACTACCCTACTCATGATCTTGAGCTGGCAGCTGTGGTTTTTGCACTTAAACTCTGGCGACATTACTTGTGTGGAGTTCAGTATAGAATCTTCACAGATCATCAGAGTCTTAAGTACTTCTTCACTCAGAAGGACTTAAACATGAGACAGCGCAGGTGGCTGGAGTTGGTCAAAGATTACGACTGTGAGATCCTCTACCACCCAGGCAAAGCTAACGAAATGGCAGATGCACTAAGCAGAAAATCCAGTGCATCCCTGATGTCTTTGTCATCATTAGCCCTACCACTGCAGAAGGAGTTGTCAGATTTTGGTATGGAAATTATTTATGGGCAACTCTCCGCATTGACCATAGAGCCAACCCTACTTGAGGATATACAGAGAAAGCAAAGTGAAGATCCTAATATCCAAAAGATCAAGCAAGGGATACAAGAAGAAGGAAATTTGGAGTTTCGAGTATCAGACAGTGGAATTCTTTATCAGGGGAGCCGCCTTTGTGCCCAATGATGAAGAGCTGAGAAAGAAAATTTTAGAAGAAGCTCATAGTACACCTTATTCCATGCATCCTGGTCCTACCAAGATGTATCAAGACGTGAAACAGAGGTTCTGGTGGTCTGGACTCAAAAGGAATGTTGCTAAATATGTCAGTACCTGTCTGACATGTCAGAAAGTCAAAGCAGAGCACCAGAGACCAGGAGGAGTCCTGCATTCTCTTCCAATACTAGAATAGAAGTGGGAAGACATATTCATGGACTTTATAACAGGTCTTCCAAGAACCACAAATAAATATGATGCGATATGGGTAATAGTAGACAGAAGAGTTATGCTGACACACGCCGTAGACCACTTGAATTCCAAGTAGGGGATTCAGTCTTTCTTAAGGTCGCTCCTAAGAAGGGAGTGATGAGATTTGGCAAGAAGGGCAAATTAAGTCCTCGTTATGTGGGACCTTACCTGATCACAGAAAGGATTGGGAAAGTAGCTTACAAGCTGGATTTACCACAAGACACGCATGTCAGCAATACACCATGTGTTTCATGTCTCCATGTTAAAGAAATGCCTCCACGACCCTAGCCAAGTGATTGAGCCTCAGTCAGTGCAGATCCAAGAGGATCGTAGTTATGAGAGTAGACCTACACAGATAGTGGATAGAGCAGTCAAGAGACTAAGAAGCAAAGAAGTACCACTAGTGAAGGTCGTCTGGCAGAACCAGAAGCACGAGGAAGTCACTTGAGAGCGGGAGGACAGTATGAGACAGAAATATCCAGAGCTACTCTAAGTTCGAGGACGAACTTTTTATAAGGTATGGGGAATTGTAACGACCCAATTTTCCCTATTTCAAGTTCTAAAAGTCCATAAAAATATTTGGAAATACTTTTAAAATATTCTAGAGATTTTTAGGAATTTTTAGAGTATTTTTATGTAATTTTTGGAGGTCGTTTAGTAGGATTACAAAAAGAAAGAAGTTTTAAAAAAATAACGTTGAAGGTGAGATTCGAACCCACGACCTCGGGTCGGACTGACCCAACCGGACACGACCCAACCAGCTGAGATACACGGTTTTGTTAACCTTATATGGAGTGAATAATATTTAAGCAGTAGTTAGTGAATAGAGAATAAATAGGAAGAAAAATAGTTGCAGCCGAGACTCGAACCTGCGAGCCGCGCTTTAAGCAAAACACAGCCAACCAACTGTGCCAGCGAGTTTTGTTAATTAAGGAAAGAACGGATTATATTTAAGGTATAGTTAGTAATAGAAAACCTAGTTATAAAGGGATTAAGTTTTCCCTTTCTCGCCGAAAACCCTATTCGCCCTTTCTTTCTCTCGCGACGGCGCGCGACGGTCTCGGGCGGAAACGCAGCAAGGTTAGGGTTCTTCCTCCGGCGGCCGGCGAGGGGTTTTTCCGAGAATCCTTCTCATCCTCGTGATCTCCCCGACGTGGAGAGCCCGTGGACGCGTAGAAGGTGCTGTGATTTCGAGTCTCGCCGAATCCTAGCAACCCTTTTCTTCGGTTGTAAGTCCAAGAACGCTCGGTGAGTTGCTTCTCACCTGCAGTAGGAGTTGTTTTCGGACCTCGTTCTTCTCGGTTTTGAAACATGCTGTGGGATTATGGTGTTGTGCTTTTTGCCGTGAATCTCAAAGAATAGGAAAGAATTTTTAGTTTAAGCATATAGTTTAGTTTTGCCTCCTCTATTAGATTCTTTTGGTTTTCTTAAACAAATACAGATTGGATTTCTGTTTTCGTTTTGTTCTTCCTTATTGCTAGGATTGGTTTATTTTTACGTTTGCTGGATTAGCTGCCTCTTAAATTCTGCTGGGAATTGGTTACTTATGTTACTGTGTTGCGGTATTAATTTGATGCTGGGAAGGATCAGCAAAGGTAGTAGAATTCTTTTGTGGTTTAACAAGTATGCACAGGCTTGTAGTTAGAAAATTCTGTTATGAGTTTTTGTAGTTTAACAGGCATGAACAGCCGACCCTTTAAGCATCCCAGTATCTAATTCATCACTGATTTACTAATTAAGAATAGCCTCTTATAACTAGCATTTTTTTGATTTGTATTTCCTTGTTTTAATGGGCATGAATGGATATATCTATAGTAGCATGCAGATTAGTTTTCCTTTCCTTGCTACCATATTGAACATGAACAGCTTAAGCTTAAAGTATGCATAATTGATCTTTTTTTTAGCAATTCAGTTCTATTTCTTGAGCATTTTACAAGTACGAACAGCACTTTGTAGCAATTCAGATTTAGTACTTATTGTTGATTTAGTAGCATGAGCAGCCTTGCCATTTTTAAAGTATCAGTTTAACATGAACAGTAATGATTCCTATCTTTAGTCTTTTGCTATTGGACTAATATGAGAAGTTATAAGCTAAGAAAGACCAAGACTTTAACTTGATCTCAATTTCAGAAGTTTAAGATCAAAAGCGCACACAAGGTGTTTGCTTAAATGCCAAGTAAGGGCAAGTATAAAGAAGTTATATAAGAAAGTATTTTACTTTTAAAGGGCATGTACCGGACACAAGATCCAAGGGATGGGCTCCAAGTTGCCCCTAGGCACATGGCCTAGAAGTATCTTAGTAGTTTCGGGATTAGCTACCTCGATTCTTATTAAGAATGCGCGCAAAGTGGTACAATGCCGGGCCCAAGAGAAGTTGATTATTATTTTCAAGTATTAAAGTATAAATTTTAAACAAGTGAAATAAAAGAATAAATTTAGAGTAAATGAAGTAAGTTTCACTTTGTTTTAAAGATCAGCCGGTTTAGCTTTCTTTTATGCTAAGCAGCTTTTACATGTTTAGTTTCTTACATGTTATTTATTTGCTAGTTGATGAGCATGTTTAGCTTTACATGTTCAGTAGTTTTACATGTTTAGTATCTTTACATGTTCAGTAGTTTTACATGTTTAGTATGCTTCTTTTATTAGTTTATGAGCATGATAAACTACACATGTTTAGTATTTCAGTTAGTATGCTTCTTTTATTAGTTTATGAGCATGATAAACTACACATGTTTAGTATTTCAGTTAGTATGCTTCTTTTATTAGTTTATGAGCATGATAAACTACACATGTTTAGTATTTCAGTTAGTATGCTTCTTTTATTGGTTAGTGAGCATGAGTAGCTATACATGTTTAGCTTTTCAGTTAGTTGATTTCTTTGCTATTTATGAGCATGAGTAGCTATACATGTTAGTTTTTCTGTTAGTTGGTTTCTTTGCTATTTATGAGCATGAATAGCTTTACATGTTAGCATTCAGTTTTAGCATGTTTTTATTTGTATGCATGCATATCGAGTTTTTGTGAGTAGATAGCGCTCACTAAGCTTTATGCTTATAGACTGCACTTCCTCCTACTGCAGATAAAGGAAAGGAAAAGATTTAACAAGGAAGGCGACAAGGTGGTGGTGATGGAGGTGTGTGATGGCTGGACTATGGGGAGATCAAAAGTTTACTAAGGAATTATCAAGACTTTTCTGTTTAGAGTTCTTTAGTTTCCTTTAAATGTTATTATGAGTTAAGATTGTTATTAAGTTTATTCCGCATTTGTAGTTGGGTTCTACTGTATGGAGTGGTATTGTTGTTTGCTATCGTTAGGATAGTTTCCTCTTTTTTTGTGATATTATACTGCGTGGTTGTGAAAATATATGTTCCAGCCGCCTGTGGCTGAGTATAGTATGTTTGTATTTTTGATTTGGTCACCGGTACAGGGGAGACTCTGTCGAAATTTTTCGGTAGAGTTTTCCTAGAGATTTATAATAAACCAGTTAAGTAGAGTAGTAGATAAGTAACGGTCACTCTTAGAGAGTAGTAGTAGTAGTAAGAAGGGTGGTTGTTACAATTAAATAATTCAATTGATTAATCTGATTAATTATTTACTTAATCTATTATAAATATTAATTAATCAATTAATTATATCACAATCGTGATTAATTTTTTAATCAATCAATTAATAAAATTAATTATAATTTCACACACCTCAATGGTTCTGCATACTCGATTTAGCGTTCATATAATCTCATACTTGAATTCAACTCGTGTGCGAGTCAAATTTCCGTTGATCATATCAGACCATCCTTTCGTTAAACATTAATTTCTCATTCATTCAAGAAATTGATTTACGATGATCTACTCGCGAAGTAGCCATCTTATCCATATTGATTTATTAGTCACCAAAATCAATTTTCCAGCAATCCCCCACATACACATACATGAATGGAAATTATAGATAAGTTTCAAGTCTCACATAAGGGTTTTATCAAAAGTTTATCGCATCAGAAGAGGTAGCTTGTGAGTTTAAATCTTCCATAGTGGAATATGATCGGATTTATTTGGCTGTCCAATGAACTATCTTGAATTGTTCAGCCGTTGGTGTAAACCAAGATAATCATATCCTGCCCCTAGGCCTTTACTAGTTCTCTATCATGTCCATTTTAACCATGGATAAAGTTTGGGATTCATAAGTGTTTCATTGAAGCGGCTCGTCTTCACACTTATATAGGTAATCTCCTATTATGAGTATCCTGTAATACCATATTATACACTTTACGGTATAATATAGGTGTGAGTTTAAACCTTCTATATATAGTGGAATACAATCGGATTTATTTGGCTGCCCAATGAACTATTTTGAATTGTTCAGTCGTTGGTGTAAACCAAGATAATCATATCCAACCCCTAGGCCTTTACCAGTTCTCTATTATGTCCATTTTAACCATGGATAAAGTTTGTGATTCATAAGTATTTCATTGAAGCAGCTCGTCTTCACACTTATATAGGTAATCTTCTATTATAAGTATCCTGTAATACCATATTATACACTTTATGGTATAATATAGGAATCATTAAAAACTTTTGTTCATCCTTTACTCATTTTACATGTTGCATCTTTTGTCTCTAGAAATGAGTTGGAGTATTTACTCCTAGGTGCCTCAAATCTTGTAACCTAGTTATTACTTTTGAACTATAATCTTGGGATCTCTAGTCAACATGGTTGGATTACCTCTACTTGATTTAAATATTGAATTTTAGACTTATTCCCCTAGACATGCAGTATAGTCTGATCTCTCGATAGACCTTTTTTAACTAGCGGATCCACACAATTCTCCATATTCAATGGAAATTTCACCACTAGAGATCTATTACTTTAATGATATTAAGTCATTTTAAGACTTACCATTTTACACTAGTATCTTTCTCATAATTTCTTAGATACCATAATGTATCATATATATTGACACACATCGATGCATTTGATGTAATTAATTCTTTGTGCCCCAAATTTAGATATTTATATCCAAATACCCTCACATTTATTGGTTCACCCTCACATTTATAGGTTTTATTGGAAGGTTTGTAACCTTTCAATGTTGTATAAAGATTTTTCTTTTTTATTTCACTAGGACTTGTGGTTTGTCGAGAGGACAACTTCTCCTATAATTTTTAGGATAAACCTAAAACTTATCAACATAACTTTTATCACCATTGTTGAATTGAGGTGAATTTGATATAGTTGATTATTGGATGTTGCTCTTTCTCAAGAAACATTCCTTGAGCAATATTCTGCATTCTCTCCCTCAATCACCATAAATAATCTTGCTTAGTTGATTTTTCTAACCACATTTCTAGTGTTTTTAAAATACTTCAAATGCCTCAATCTTACTTAAAAGAAAGTATCCATAACTCTAATCTTTTAATTTCACCAAGTTAAAAATTGGGGTTGTCTAATTAGGATGATGACTAGATTGCACTTGTTCTCAAAGTGCTCAATCTATAAAATATGCATTACTTGGTCTTCCAATTTCATCAAGCTAGAGATACAATCATTTGATTGGAGTGTTAACCAGGATTACATTTACTCTTTAAGAGACACTCGACTCAAGAAGTATAAATCCCTTGGTCTTTCAATCTTATTGAGCCAAACTGTGGTTGTCTGATTGAAGTACCGACTAGGATTGTTTTTACACATCAAGAGACACTCGACTCAAGAAATATACATCCTTTGGTCTTCCAATCTTGTTGAGCCAAAGTTGCAATTGTCTGATTGGAGTGCTAACCAGGATTGTATTACCCTTCAAGAGACATTCGACTCAAGAAGTATATATCCCTTGATCTTCCAATCTCATCGAGCCAAAACTGTAGTAGTTTGATAGGAGTGCTAATCAGGATTGTATTTACTCTTTGAGTGACACTCAACTCTGTTAGGGTCGATTTGTAGCTAGAGGGGGGGGGGGGGGGTGAATAACTCATCACACTTCATTTGTTTGCTTGATGATGATGATATGCAGCGGAAAGAATCCGAAACAAGATGCTAACACGTAGATTTACTTGGTATCCACCTCAAGAAGAGGTGACTAATCTAAGGATCCACACACAACACACTCTCCACTAATAAAAGCACTCCTTCTCAGTAACTACCGAAGGCGGAGAAGCCTTGTACAATCTCTCAATACAACAAGAAGACAAGAAGAAGCAAATACAAAGAAAACCTTACAAGATTTTACACAAATGAAACCCTAGCTAGCTTCTTCTTCTTGTGTGAAACGACTCTTGACCTTGGAAGTACAACAACACTTTGCTCCAAGAAGCTTCAAGAACTGGCGTAAACTTGTGAGAAATGATCACAAGAAGTGGAGAGTAAAGAGCTATAGAATCACCGCGAGAGAAGAAGGCTTTTGTGTGCTTTCCTTTGCAACGGTCATATCTCAATCGATTGACCAATCAATTGGGGAGGTTTGAATCGATCAGCTGATTGATTCAGAGAGCCTTTGTGCTCTTCTAGAAACTATCTGAATTGATCGACTGATCGATTCAGACTTTCTCGCGATTGCGAGAGAAAACCAGCCTCCAATCGATCGACCGATCGATTGGGGTATCCAATTGATCGGCTGATTGATTGGGTAGCATTCTGTGCTCATGATTTTACTTCCCAATCGATCGATCGGTCGATTGGACCAGCCTTCAATCGCAGTCCACCTTCAATTGATCGACTGATCAATTGATTCACAGTTCAATCGATCGGCTGATCGATTGACCTTCCTTTGACATGCTTAACTCAAGTCCAAGGTTCTCAAACCTAAAATCCGATCAACCGTGACATGTTGGGACTTCTTCATGCATAACATCCGGTTAACCTTGACCTATTGGGACTTCTTCACCAAGTGTCCGGTCAATCCTTTGACCCACTTGGACTTTTCTTCTCGTGCCAAGTGTTCGGTTAGCTTTGACCCACTTAGACTTACCGTCTCGTGCCAAGTGTCTGGTCTTCCATGACCCACTTGGACTTCCTTCCACTAGATGTCCGGTCACCCTTGACCCATCTAGATTTCCTTGTGCCAAGTATCCGGTCACACCTTTGACCTACTTAGACTTCCCAACACTAGGTGTCCGATCAACCTTGCCCCACCTGGATTTCCACGTGCCTGGCTTCACTCACCAGGTCTTTGCATCTGCCTAGCTTCACTCACTAGGACTTTCCATCTGCCTAGCTTCACTCACCAGGACTTTCCATCTGCCTGGCTTCACTCACCAGGACTTTCCCACTGTCTGACTTCACTTACCAGGACTTTCACCTAGCTTCACTCACTAAGATTTTCCCACTGCCCGGCTTCACTCACTGGGACTTTCACCTACCTAGCTTCACTCACTAGGTCTTTCACATGGCTTCACTCACTAGGATTTCTCAACTGCCTAGCTTCACTCACTAGGTCTTTCAGCTGTCTAACCTCTAGTTAGGACTTTCCTAGTCAAGTATCCGATCAAACCTCTGACTTACTTGACTCTTCTTCTCATCTAACTAATCAGTCCTAGACCAGAGGAGAATTGTATCAACAATCTCCCTAATCGAATGATTACTTCTGCAATCTCCATATATTGTTAAACATCAAAACCTAAACATCAAAACTCAAGCTTGAGCCAACTCATGCTTAGTCAACCTGGTCAACCTTGACCCAAGGGATATTGCACCAACAATTTCTCTTTTTTTGATGTTGACAATACCTTTAAGTTAGGCTAATCCCATAGCCTCAACTTCTCTTCATGCCAAATCATGAATGAGGGTTTTCTTCATTCTCTCCCTTTCCTAGAGTGCAAACTCCCTCTTAAGGTAATGAATGCCTAACTTAAACCCTACATTCTCCCCCTTTGGCACACATAAAAAACTCTTTCCCTGAAGAGTTACTCATACGTTGTTCACAACTTCACTCATTATTTATAATACCACAATAAAGGTCTCATACCTTTCATTGTGTCCAATGCTCAACCTTGAGCATTAAACCATTTCACAATGCTCATCTTAGAGCATTTTCTCTAAAGAAGGTAAACCACCTTCCATGGTTTTAAAAAATAATTTTCATGCCCTTAAAGAGTGGCTCTCACTAAAGACATGTTCCAAACTTCTATCATTGTACCAACAATAACTTGGAATCCCTAAACCTTTAGGAAACCCAAAAACTTGAAGTTTTAAGGTTTAAAAGATTCAATATTGAAACCAACCTCATCCTAAACTTTAATCTAGTGTTCCTTAATCAATTCTCCTTGTTTTCATCATGAAAACTATCTTTAAATGTATAAATATATTTCAAGGGGCTAGGAGTGTTTAAACAGACTAAAAATGACTTAAAGTGCTGAAATCAGACTTTTCCAGCCAAAATCAACCTTTTCAATCGATTGGGCTGGGACTCAATCGATCCACTAATCGATTTAGCAAGGTTCTATTCGCAGAAAATGCCTTTGAATCAATTGCCCAATCGATCCAGGCATGAATGAATCGATCGGTTGATCAATTCAGTGAGCTTCTACTCATGGAAAACATATCCCAATCGATCGGCTGATCGATTGGGGCTCTGATTTCCTAAAATTAATTTTAGCAAAATTCAGAAATGCCCTAAAAATTTTACAAAATTTTAAAAATCATGAAACTTCTTGTAGATATTCTTTATGATATATACTATCATGGAAAAATAGTTTTCTAGGAAACTACACCTTATTTTCAAAGATTGACACAAAATTGAAAACTTGTAAAACTTCAATGTTTCTTTCAAGTTTGTGTCTAACTTTTCAATGATGATTACTATCAAAAGATAGCCTTCACCAAGGTTTTCCAAAGTATATTTAAAATAATTTTTAAAACCAATTTCTAACCATATTCTTCGGGCTCAATGCACATGACTTGTACATTAGCTTTCCTAATGATTGGAGTATACATACTTATGTGTTTTGATGAAGTCAAAACTTAATAAGATGCATTAAATCAACATCTTGAGTCTTGTTCATCATCCTAGCATCTCACTTGTATCTAATGTGTACTAAAACACATACAAGTCACCTTATAGTCTTTGTGAGATGCAGATTTTAGTTTTTCCCTAAACTAGGGATCATGCAGATCTATCTAGGTATTTTAGGAATTATGAACATTCACTCAAGATATCACTTGTTAATAAATGCCATTGTCCTTAATTACAAGGAAATTAAAATGATGCATGATGATTTATGGTATACATCAAAATAAGTAATTTTCAAAAGAAAATATACTATAGGTATATGATATATATATGACATGACATGACATTTTTATTTGTTTTTCATAACAAGTATGAATGCAAAATATGATGCTATGACATATGATCGGCAAACAAAGCATGAAAATTTAGCATAAATAAAATATACCTAGACATTCTATCTAAGTATCCTAAATCCTTAGCTAAACTAAAAATGATCCTAGATTTCCCTCATTTTCTCAAGAAAATGCCAAAACCCAACTTGGCATTTCTTTTGATTTTCCTCATTTGTGCCACTTTAAATTAAATCCACTTTCTCAAAGTTTGGCACATTTTACTCTTCCAAAGAGTAATCAATTAATCCTCTTCATTTTCAAAGGTTAACAAAAACCTTGAAAATGCCTCAAGTGCCAACTTTATCAAGGTTGGGTTAACCACCCTACCCATTTATAGTTGACACTCTCTAACCCATCTAGGGCATAGAGAATATGCTCCTAGGAACCCAAAACCTATTGGTGCTCCTTGTATGCTCTAAGTATTCACTAGGGATAACTTCCCTAGCTACCTACCTAATGACTTTTAGGCTTCTTAGAAGCCTTGGTCACTTTCTCTAGGTTAACTCTAGGGATAGCTTCCCTTGTGACCTTCTTGGAGACTTTCTTTGACTTCTTAGAAGTCTTAGTCACATTGCTCTTGGCAAAAATACTTCTAGGGATAGCTTCTCTTATATCTTTGACTTGACGCTTAGACCTAGGGTTGATTCCATAACTATGTGGAACCCTATGATATGAAGACACATTCTTCTTGGCCTTAGATTTGTATCCCAAACCTTTATGGCCATAGAATGACTCTTGTTTATCTAAACCTGGGTTTTGCTCATTTTGACCCTTAAGAATATTTTTCATTTTCTTTAGGGTCTTTTCTAATTTATCAAGCCTTGGCCTCAAGCCTTGGTTTTCCAACCTTAAATCCTTAGATTTTGGTTTTTCTTGATTCCTATGAACATTTTTGTTTTTAAGCCTATATCTAAAATCCTTAGAGTTATTGCCTAATTTGTTTTCTACCCTTCTAACTTTAGGTTGTGTGGTTTTAACTTGATAAGCTACATGTTTTTCCTTAATTCTATTATGCTTCCTATTTTTATGATGAATAGTATTAAAATGATATAAACTAGACCTAGCATGCTTTTTATCATGACTTAAAGGGATAGGCTCAACAAATGATACCTTGGGGTTGCTTTTGAGAGCTCCCCCATGACTTGAGCTTCCTCCCTTGACCTTGACCGGTTTCTTCCCCTTTGGACATTGGCTCCGATAATGTCCTTTTCAATGGCACAAGAAACACACAATGTGCTCCTTGCTTTTCTTTGTCACGAGGTCGGTCTCCTTGGGCTTCTCCTTGCCCTTAGGTGCTACTTGACCCTTTTTCTTGGTCAACTTAAGGTACTTACTTTTGTAATGCCTTCTTTCCCTACACTCAAAGCAAATTATATGATTTTAATTATTAACAATTGAAATTGTTATTACTTTGCTTGTAAGGGTGGCACATGATCTTCCATTTGATTTTTCTTGATTTGTGGAGGTGACTGTTGGTTGGTCCTAGGAAGATCGTACTGGTTCCAGTGTATAAAAATTTTGTACAAGTCCTGAACCTTTCCTAACAACCTATTGTGTTCTTTAGAAATTAAATTCGAAATCACAAACGGAACTTAACATTATTGATTCCAAATTTAACTTATCTGTTCTTAATGGTTTAGACTTGGATCACAAATGATGCTTAACATTATTGATCCAAATCCACCTATGTTATAAATTTAATTAAATATTAATTTCTATAATTAGCTTCCAGGACTGCATGGCGAGGTACTAGGCCTTCTTGGGTATGGGATCATCCACCACCGCCTAGACAAAGCCTTTTAAAGAAATCTAATATTTAATTTCCTTATATAACTCTAGATTTAACGAAAAGGAACAATCGAATCACAAATTCTAAAAAACAAAACAAAAGAAATACAACTTCGAATATCTAATCCGAAAATCTAGAATCACTAGCCTCTTGTGTTTGGAATTCATACAAAGAAAACTAGTATGATACGGAAAACAATTACTAGTTATATCTTTCTTTGTAAGCAATAACCTCTTGATCTTCTACCATATCCCTCTTCTTATCTCGGATGTTGTGTGGGCAACGATCTACCGAGATGAGAACCACCAAGCCTCCTTTCTTCTAGCAAGATTCGACCACCAACCAATGAGCTCCAAGGGATGCAAGAGCAAAGCCTCCTTTCTCTCCTTCTTCTCCAAGCTAGAACCGGCCACTAAGGACTCCTTTTGTGTTGATGCCGCAGGCCACCAAGGAGAAAGAGAAAAGGAGAAGAGCAAGGAGCTTATGGCTGGCCACCACCAAGGAAGAGAGGAGAGGAAAATAGAATAGAGTTATCACTCATGAAGGCACCCCTCCCTCTCTTTTATAATCCTTGGTCTTGGAAAATAAGGAAAATTTAAATAAAAACTTCCTTATTTTCTTTGCCATGAAAAGGAAAATTTAATTGATTAAAAATAATTTCCTTTTCTTACATTAAGTGGACGACCACCTCATAGCTCCAAGCAAGGAAAGTTTTAATAACACAAGAATTAAAACTTCCTAATTTGCTTCCAATATTTTAATAAAAATTTCTCTAATAATTTTTCCCTTCATGGTTGGTTATAAAATAAAATTTTATAAAAAAATCTCTCTATTAAAACATGTGGGTGATTTCCAAAAAGGAAAGTTTTCTCTAAAATTAAAATCTTCCTTTCAATTTACAAATAAGGAAAGATATCAAATCTTTTCTTAATCTTTTGTAGAAACTTATAAAAGGAAATATTTAATTTTAAAACTCTCTTTTAAATCATGAACATGATTATAAAGAAAGAAAGTTTTATCAAAAATTAAAATCTTCCTTTTAACTATAAATAAGGAAAGATATCAAATCTTTCACTTAATCTTTTGTAGAAAGTTATAAAAGGAAAGATTTAAATTTTAAACTCTCTCTTTTAAAACCATGATATCCACATAAGAAAAGATTTAAAATAAAATCCTTTTAATTTTATTAGGGTCGGCCACAACAAGCTTGGACTCCAAGCTATGGCCGACCCCCTTATCTTGACTCAACCCTTGGCTTAGACAACCCAAGCTTGGACTCCAAGCTTGCTTGGCCGGCCACCTAAGGGTGGGTAGGAGGTGGGTATAATTCTCTATATACAAGAGGCTACGATAGGGACCGAGAGGAGAATTGGTTTTGGTCTCCCGATGAAATTAAGCTTCTCGTATTCGCCCTAAACACCCAACTTAATTTCATCAATAATAATTCATACCACTAAAGAATTATTATTGAACTACCACACCAATCCCAAATTACATTTTGGGCTCCTTCTTATTATGAGTGTGTTAGTCTCGCTGTGTTTAAGATGTCAAATGCCCACTAATTAAATGAGTTACTAACAACTCTCTTTAATATCGTAGTCCAAGAGTAGTACCACTCAATCTTATTGTCATGTCGGACTAAGTCCACCTGCAGGGTTTAACATGACAAACCTTATGAGCTCCTCTTGGGGATATTATCAACCTAGATTACTAGGACACAATTTCCTTCTATAATCAACAACACACACTATAAGTAATATTATTTCCCAACTTATCGGACCTTTTGATTTATCGAGTTAAATCTCACCCTTTGATAAGTTAAAGAAATGAATACTAAATATATGTGCATGTTATTATATTAGGATTAAGAGCACACACTTCCATAATAACTAAGGTCTTGTTCTTTTATTAAGTTAATATAAAAAGAACTTACCTTAAATGGTCATGCTCAATACACTCAGAGTGTACTAGTGTAATTTTATAGTTAAGATAAACTAATACCAAATTACACTACGACTATTCCAATGGTTTGTTCCTTTCCATCTTAGTCATGGGTTACTGTTTATAATTTATAAAGAACTGATAACATGATCTTCTATGTGTGACACCACACACCATGTTATCTACAATATAAATTAATTAAACAATTACACTTAGCATATAAATGTAGACATTTTTGACCAATGTGATTCTTTATTTCAAAATAAATATTTACAAAAGCTAAGCTTTTAGTATACACTCTAACAGTGACACCATCTTCTTCTTCTTCATTTGACCCGGAGGTAGAAGTCTCTTTTTGCTCCAATGTCACTGAATGACTCTCCCCCTCAATCCTAGAGGTAGAGGCCTCTCCATCTTCATCCTCTTGCACGTGAAACAAAAAGTATGCTCTCTCTTTGCTCTTTTGGTTGCACTCCTTTGAGGATGAAGCTTCTTGGACTTCTTCTTCGGAAGTTGAGCATCTCTCAATTTTAGAGTCCTCTTCCTCTTGATCTTGATCCAATGAGTCACCCTCTTTGGATTCTTCTTGATTTGGTACAGTGGAGGGGACCTCATGGAGTTTAGTCAATTTGCTCTATAGCTCATTGACATCTTCAAATTCTCCTATTTGCTTCAAAATGTTGCTCAGCAATATGTTGACCAATACTTTGGTCACTTTGTTATTGGCCTCGCTTCTTTGAATTTGCTCTTGGCTCCTTTTACTTTTCATGAGAATTTTCCCTTTTGAATCTTTTGGAGCTTCAAATCCTTCCATTAGAGCATACCATTGCTCTATCTCCATCATGAAGAAAATTTTGATTCTTGATTTCCAAGAATCGAAGCTTGTCATTGTGAATGGTGGAGACACCCTTGTGTCGAATTCGAGTCCATCTCAGAATTCCATCTTGAAGTTGAGCCTTTGATGAAGTCTTTGACTTGTTGAAATTTGCTTCAACTTCTTCTCCCTCTACCTTATTGCCCTTTCCGGTGATGATTCCGGTGAAGAGTGACTTGGCTCTGATACCACTTATTAGGGTCGATTTGTAGCTAGGAGGGGGGGGGGGTGAATAGCTCGTCATGCTTTGTTTGCTTGCTTCATGATGATGATATGCAGCAAAAAGAACTCGAAACAAGACTCATAACGCTAACACATAGATTTACTTGGTATCCACCTCAAGAAGAGGTGACTAATCCAAGGATCCACACACGACGCACTCTCCACTAATAAAAACACTCCTTCTTGGTAACTACCAAAGGCGGAGAAGCTTTGTACAATCTCTCAATACAATAAGAAGAAAAGAAGAAGCAAATACAAAGAAAATCTTACAAGATTTTACACAACTGAAACCCTAGCTAGCTTCTTCTTCTTGTGTGAAACGCCTCTTGACCTTGGAAGTACAGTAACACTTTGCTCTAAGAAGCTTCAAGAATTGGCGTAAACCTGTGAAAAATGATCGCAAGAAGTGGAGATTAAAGAGCTATAGAATTGTCGCTAGAGAAGAAGGCTTTTGTGCACTTTCCTTCGCAACGGTCATATCCCAATCAATTGACCAATTGATTGGGGAGGCTTGAATCGATCGGCTGATCAATTCAGAGTGCCTCTATGCTCTTCTAGAAACTGCCTGAATCGATCGACTGATTGATTCAAGCTTTCTCGCGATCATGCGAGAAAACTAGCCTCCAATCGATCGACCGATCGATTAGGGTACCCAATCGATCGGCTAATAGATTTGGTAGCATTTTGTACTCACAATTTTATTTCCCAATCGATCGATCGATCGATTGGGTAGCCTTCAATCGCAACCCACCAATCAATCGACTGATCGATTGAATCACAGTTCAATCAATCAGCTGGTCGATTGGCCTTCCTTTGACTTGCTTAACTCAAGTCCAAGGTTCCCGAACCCAACATTCGGTCAACCGTGACCTGTTAGGACCAGGGGTGTAAATGAACCAAGCCACTTGCGAGCTATTCAAAGCTTGATTCGATAAAAGCTCGTTTGAACTCGTTTAATGAGGCTCGTTAAGATAAACAAACCAAGCTCAAGCTTCGCAATATTCGGCTCGTTAGCTCGTGAACACGTTCGTTAAGCTCATTAAGCAACTTTTAAATAAAAATAATAATAGTTTTGATATTGAATTTATAGATTTTACACTCTACTTATAAAAAATATATACAAATATATTAAATTTATTTATTAGAATAAAATTATAAATTTTAATAATAATATTATAATTTTCTCTAAATATATAATTTAGTTTTTAATGAATATTTAAATTTATGATTTATATTTATTAAGCTCGTTTAGGCTCGATAAAAGCTCGAATAAGCTCGTGAGCTATGAATATATTTGTTAAATAAAGCTCGAGCTCGGCTCGATTATAAACGAGCCAAGCTCAAACATTCAAGAGTTCGGCTCAGCTCGGTTCAATTACACCCCTAGTTGGGACTTCTTCATGCTAGCATCCGGTCAACCTTGATCTGTTGGGACTTCTTCACCAAGTGTCCGGTCAACCCATTGACCTACTTGGACTTTTCTCCTCGTGCTAAGTGTCTGGTCAACCTTGACCCACTTGGACTTACCATCTCGTACCAAGTGTCCGGTCTTCCATGACCCACTTGGACTTCCTTCCACTAGATGTCCGGTCATCCTTGACCCATTTAGATTTCCTTGTGTCAAGTATCCTGTCACACCTTTGACCTACTTAGACTTCCCAACACCAGGTGCCCGGTCAACCTTGACCCACCTGGATTTCCACGTGCTTGGCTTCACTCACCAAGGCTTTGCATCTTCCTAGCTTCACTCCCTAGGACTTTCCATCTATCTGGCTTCACTCACTAGGACTTTCCATCTGCTTGGCTTCACTCACCAGGACTTTCCATCTGCTTGGCTTCACTCACCAGGAGTTTCCCACTGTCTGACTTCACTAACCAGGACTTTCCCACTGCCTGACTTCACTCACCAGGACTTTCACCTAGCTTCACTCACTAGGATTTTTCCACTGCCAGCTTCACTCATCAGGACTTTCACCTACCTATCTTCACTCACTAGGCCTTTCTCCTGACTTCACTCACCAGGATTTCCCAACTGCTTAACTTCACTCACTAGGTCTTTCACCTGCCTAACTTCTAGTTAGGACTTTTTCAGTCAAGTATCTGGTCAAACCTCTGACTTACTTGACTCTTCTTCACATCTAACTGATCAGCCCTAGACCAGAGGAGAATTGTATCAATAATCTCTCCAATCAGACGATTGCTCCTGTAATCTCTATATATTGTCAAACATAAATTCAAACATCAAGACTCAAGCTTGAGCCAACTCAAGCTTAGTCAACCTGGTCAACCTTGACCCAAGGGATATTGCACCAACAGACTCAAGAAGTATACATTTCTTGGTCTTCCAATCTCATTGAGCAGAAGCTGTAGTAGTTTGATTGGAGTGTTGGCCAGGATTGTATTACTCTTTAAGAGACACTCGACTCAAGAAGTATATATCCCTTGGTCTTCCAATCTTATTCAGTCATAGCTATAGTCGTCTAATTAAAGTGCTGACCATGATTGCATTTATACTTGTAAAGACACTTTGACTCAATTTCTTAGTCAATTGCAACACATGTAATGTAATCCTTCTAACTCATTTATTTTGACATCCACTTAGGTCTCATTGAGTTAGACTTAAATCTAGCTTTTGGCCAAGTAGGTTTGATCTTTTATCTGAAGTCTTTCTTTAGTCTTCTTTTTGGATAGTTTAAACTCACTATCCTTAACTTTGTGATTTTAGTCAAACAACCCCCACAAAGCCTCGACCATCATAGTTATATTATACCCATGGTGTAATTTTATTGTCCATCCTTTTAAGACATGGTTCTTGCATAGGAAAATTCTATTCTTCCTTGCAAATAATTCTCTCATTGCTTAAGGTTCACTTTTAGATGTGCTAGGACATCCTTTGATAGTAATCTTAAAAAGTATATTTCCTTCAAGTAATACAGTGTCTTTTACTATCATCGCTTGAAGACGATTACAGAGAATTTCTCTTATTTCTCTCTAGTAGAAGTGGGACCCACGATCGCCATAACTGCAAATTTCATCTTAAGATTGTTAAAATTTTATAACTATTGATGGGAGATAGATCTGCTTGGTGTCGATCTAATCGTTGGGTCTGGTTAGTCATCTCGACAATGAGTCGATGACTCTAACTGGTGGTGCTTGTATGATGACATGTGCTTTGTCCCATTTAAACTCTTGACATACCCTTTTGGATATCGAGGCACCCTTTCAGATAATAGATGTACCCTTCTCGGTATCGTTGTTACTGACTTAATCTTGTCAGTTGTCGAGTTATCCATTTGGATATCGACATACCCCCTTTGGATAAACTTATCCCTATAGATAAGAATATTAAGGTCGAGGTGAATGCTAGGTCTTTTTTTTCTTAAGACGATATTTCCCTGCCCAGGTGCTTATGATTTATCAGCAATCATCTCCTAAGATATAACGACTTATGTCTCAAAATAGGAGCACTCTAAATTTCAATTCCGATCAAACTTTGAAAGCCTTGGAACTCTTAAGAGAGGAGAATTCACAACTTAAGTTTTGAGTGTGTTGAATGAGGTTTCTTTTATAGGGATGAATGTAGGGTTGTAAACGAGCTGAGCTGAGCCGAACAATAAGAGGCTCAAGCTCAAGCTCAGTTCATTATCCCTGAGCTCGAGCACAGCTCTAGTTCGATTCGAGCTTTAGTTCGAGCTCATTTAAGATAATTAGCTATATATATATATATATATATATATATATATATATATATATATATATATATATATATAAAAGATAAACAAGTCTCTTAACAAATATATTCGTGATCCTCTTAACGAACACATTCGCGAGCTCACAAATCAAATATTATTAAGCTTGAGCTCGCCTCGATAATATTTTTAAGCTCAAAATCAGGCTCGAACGAACTTTTTTCAAGTCGAGACCCGAATAGCTCACGAGTTGCTTGACTCGTTTATACCTCTAAATGAAGGGTTACTCCTAAGAGATGAAAGATTTCTTCTAAAAGGTGAAAAGACATGGGGTATGCCTTTTCACTTAAACATTTTCAATTATCACTAGTGATCGTGCACACATGTTGCATGAGCTAGGCCCCTTATACTAGGTGGGGCTAGGCCCCTTATACCAGGTGGGGCAATGCAGGTAGAGATTTGAGGGAGAAAAAAAATACCGATAGAAAATAATTTTAATTTTTGAGTATTGCCCCTACTTTATTTTTTTAGTGGGACAAGACTCTAATATTTTTATAATTTTATACACCTCTAGGAGTATAAAGCCAAGAAAAGTATGCTTTCTAACATCTCCGATCTAAGGTATAATACCCCGCAGCTAAGTCTCGAACTCTATATCTCTGATTGATTAATGAGAATTTTTTTTAACAATACGCTATAGCTGAGTCTCGAACTCTAAATCACTGATTGATTAATGAGAAACATTCCCAATAATACACCGCAATTGAGTCTTAAACTTTAGATCCTTGAAATGCGTTTGTGGAAATTACTAATAAACCTTAAAATTATTTTCGGTGTAAACAACAAGGAGCTTAATATAGTTTTATTTTGGGCTTCACTAAAATTTATTAGTAAATGGGGCATATTCTTAAATAGTAAGATTAAATAATTCAATTAATTAATCTAATTAATTATTTACTTAATCGATTATAAATATTAATTAATCTAATTAATTATTTACTTAAGCTATTATAAATATTAATTAATTAATTAATAAAACAATTATGATTAATCTTTTATAAATTAATTAATCAATAAATAAAATTAATTATAATTTCATACACCTTTCTAGTTCCGCATACTCAAATTACCATTCATGTAATCTCATCCATGAATTCAACTCGTATATGAATCAGACTTTCGTCCAATTATATCAGATGATTCCTTCATTAAACGTTAATTTTTTATTCACTCAGAAAAATTAATTTATAACGATCTACTCATAAAATATCTATCTTATCCCTATTAATTTATTGGTCACCCAAATCAATTTCTAGCCGTAATTATATGTCAACTTGATTCGACTGAAGGGAGTTAGAGTCGATTACAAACGTAGTTGATGGATACAAACAACATGCTTCTTATTTCATTTGAGTTAATTAGGCAGTCGAATGAATCACTATTTTAAAATTAAAACGTTTGAGTGAATCTTTATCACTTGAGTCGATTGACAGACTTTGGGTTGACTTGTTGAAATTTAAGTTAATTGAAAGTATTCTTTTCATCGATTAGAATCACAATAGACAAAAGATAAATCTGCAATCTGATACAAATCAAGCTATTGATAAATGTTGAGTCGATAAATATAACAACTAAAATACAAGGATCGGTATCATACTGAAAAAATTTCAGTGTCATCACTGAGTGCTCTGACTGATTGGACCAAAAAATCAATCAGACATGTTAGGCATATTACTCGGCTGGACCAAACTCTACGTTCAAGTATAGCGGCCAAGTGTGAGACGAATCACAACATAAAGTCCGACCAAACATTTTATCTAGATGGATGTCAAATCCCTAATATAAACCCGATTGGACATAACACTTGTCGGATCCACGGGGCTCAGCTCCACACTTTGTAGAGGCAAGGTTCCTAGTCGTCTACAGCTGGTCGGCCCAGCGCCAATCGGACTTACAGGGCCCTGGTCTCTACTTCAATGTAAGGTTTTCATCATAAACTCGGTTGACCCTAGCGCCTGTCAAACCTTAGAGGTTTTGCATTCCACTTCTCCGGAGCACGACTCCCAGTATATTTTTGGTTGGCTAAAAGGCCTATCGGACTTTTTCTAGAAGACAACATTGTCACAGCTGAATTGTAATAATATGTCAGAGAATATGTCATTACTCTGACATATACATACAATGAAGTCTTCCTCCGTATATAGGAAGACTGTCGTATATACTCCACCACCTGACATACTCTGACAACATTCTCTGTCGTCTTATTAAGGCGGAAGTTATGAAAAACGGTATAAAAAGGAGTATTTCCGTTGGCCAGGGAGGCACATGAATACATATGCTTCCTCCCACTCGCACATGGACACTATTATTCTACTGTTCATCATATTCTCTATTTCGCTAGATTACTAATTTAACTTGAGCGTTAGAATGTCTGTGCCATTGATCCCTTCCATAGCCTGGTGACTAATGCTTTATTCTCTTAATTCCTGCCTTTGCTGCGCAGGTTCGCTCGATGTCACTTTACTTCAACTTACAATCTTTATACGGTCAATATTAAGTCACCTCGACGTAATTCTAGAGTCAGTACATCATCTCTTCCGTTTTTAAATAGGATTACATCTATTGAAATTAAATAAAATAGTTGATTAAAATTTATCAAGATCATTTCAAACACTATAAGTAGATCAGGAATAAGAGGCGCCTGTCTAACAATAAAAGAGTTGTCAGTCTATAGCAACTCCTTTGCTCAATTTGTTTTTATTTAATATTTAATTTTTGTTCAACTTAAGGTTTTACATTTAATACTCTTTAATTTCTTTTACTCCAGATTTGTTTATGCTTTTCTGTTTTTTATCTTCCTAGTAAAAGCTTTTCTACAAAGTTTCTTTGACTCTTATATATAAAGAGAAATATGGCGCCATTTTAAGAGGTGACTCACATTACAAGTGCCTACGTAAGCTAGTAAGCTATGAAGTATGAACATGGATTCTAGAAGATATCATTGGGCTAGCATTAATGGACTCATTTTTGTTTGTCACATTTATCTTGATTGATGGGTGACTCATATTTAGATGAAGATTAATATAAATGATGTTATGAAAAAAAAATCTGTTAAAATTTTTCATAATAAAATTCTGTTAAGATTTTATATAACAGAATTATTGTAATTTTTCATAACAAAATTCTGTTACAATTTTACCGGGTCTAGGGTTTAACATTATTTATAGGGATTATTGTAAACATATTTCACAACAACAAACACAAGAATCATTAGATGTGATTCTCTTGTGTAGAGAGAATTCTAATAAAGCTTCGGCCGTTTTGTGGAGTAGACACGTCGTCGAACCATGGTAACTCTTTTTCTTCTCCTTCCTCGTGTTTGCTCTCCTTTTGTGCATCTTTGTCTTGTTGCTCCGCGCGATATTTTTTCTCTCTTCCTCTTCTTCTGTGTTTTAGAGGTTGAGAGGTGTTGCCCTCTCTTTGCGCAACAATTGGTATCAGAGCTATAGGTTTTTGGCGGATTTCTTCAACATGTCGGGGACGACTTTTGCAAAGTTTGATATGGTGATGTTTAACGGAACCGAAAACTTTGGATTATGGAAAAGAAGAGTCAAGGATTTGTTGGTGCAACAAGGCATGGTGAAGGCGCTAGGAGAAAGAAAACCGAAAAGCATGGAGAGATCAGATTGGGAAGAACTTCAGGCGAAGGCAATAGCAATAATCAGACTTTGTCTTACGGATGACGTGATGTATCATGTCATGGACGAAGAGTCATCGGTGACAGTTTGGCAAAAGCTGGAAAACTAGTACATGTCAAAGTTATTAACAAACAAGCTGTATCTTAAGTATAAATTATTCGGGCTGAAGATGACAGAAGGAACCGATCTGAGCCAGCACATCAACGTATTCAATCAGATTGTAAGTGATCTGAAGCGGGTTGATGTGAAGATCGAAGACGAAGACAAGGCGCTGATGTTGTTGAATTCTCTATCTTCTTCTCCTACGTACAAGAATTTGGTTATTACTTTGATGTGGGATAAGAAAACTCTCAAATTGGAGGAGATCACAAGTGCGTTACTAGGTTTTCAGCAAAGGAAGAAAACAAGCGATGAAATTTCTCAAGGGGAATGACTTGTAGTAAATAGTAACCAAGAGCGAGGTAGGAGTAAATCTCGACATGGATCGGGTAACAACAACAAGGCTCGTTCTAAATCAATAAGGAAGAAGGTGAAACGTGCTATAAATGTGGAGGCAAAGGTCATATCAAGAGAGATTGTCCAGAGATAAAGAAATATGTTGCAGAGAACAAAGGTAGTTAGGTAAAGTTTGCATGAGCTAGTTGAAGAAGAAAATTCAGAGAGTGGTGATGGAGATATGCTATTAGTTATGTCGAGTTCGGAGCAGCTGATAGATGCATGGATCTTAGACTCTGCATGTTCATATCACACGACCCCAAACAAGGAGTGGTTTGACACCTATAGGGAAGTGGATTCTGGTTCAGTGTTGATGGAAACGATACGTCATGTAAAGTTATTGGCGTAGGGAATTTCAGAATTAAGATGTTTGATGGTGTGATCAAAACTTTATGTGATGTCAGATATATACTAGAGTTAAGGAAGAACTTGATCTCACTAGGCACACTAGATGATATTGATTGTAATTACAAATCAGTGAGCGGGGTGATGAAGGTCAGCAAAGGAGCTCTGACGGTAATGAAAGGACAAAAGGTAGTAGGAAATATCTACATGTTGATAGGGACTACAGTTGTAGGTGGAGTTGCCTCAGTGGAGTCTGAATCAGACAGTACTGTCTTGTGGCATATGCGACTAGGGCATATGGGTGAACGTGGGATGCTAGAACTTCACAAGAGAGATTTGTTGAAGGGTGTCAAGACATGTAAGCTTGAATTCTGCAAATTTTGTGTTCTTGGGAAATAGAGCAAAGTGCAATTCAAGACGGCTGCAAACAAGATGAAGGGGATTCTGGACTACGTACATACGGATCTCTGGGGACCAGTCAGTGTAGCATCACGTGGAGGGCACTTGTATTTTGTGAGTTTTACTAATGATTTCTCACGAAAGGTTTGGGTATACTTTATGCGTCACAAGTTGGAAACTTTTGCAAAGTTTAAATTGTGGAAAACTGAAGTGGAGAACCAAACCAGAAGGAAGATCAAATGCCTTAGGTCAGACAATGGGATTGAGTACATGGATTCAAAGTTTTAGGAATTTTGTGAGCAACATGGGATAATGAGGCATTTCTTGGTTCACAGGACACCTCAGCAGAACAGGGAAGCAGAAAGGTTGAACAGGACAATCATTGAGAAGGCAAGATGTCTCAGGCTGAATACAAGTCTTGCAAAGAATTTTTGGGCGGAAACAGTTAACATGACATGTTATCTTATTAATATATCACCAAGGACAGCACTAGAAGACAAAGTATCAGAGGAAGTATGGACAGGGAATCAAGTAGATGTAACACCCATAGGATCCCTAACAATTTTATGAATTATTTTCCCATGATTAAAATAGGATTTACGTAGATTTTTCAAAAATAAAAAGGAAATAGAACCAAAAAGAGGCATAATCAAGGTTTGAACCTTGGACCTCTTGTTAGATGCATGTATGTGATAACTAGTAGCCCCAGCAGGGGTGTGCTGTTAGGAAGGGAAGGAACATTGTAGTTAAAGGTAAGGAAAGGCTCCCTTCACTTAGAAGGAAAAGTTGAGTTGCCTTCTTCCTCCCTAATGAAAAGATGAATTTGCCTTCTTCCTTCATTTAGCATAAATAAGAGAAAGGGAAAGAGAACTCCATTTTTTCTTCTCTCTTCTTCCTCCCTTCTTCTCTCCACCGAAAACCTAAGCCCTCACCTTCACCATTGCCGAAACCAAGCCAAAGGATTTCTCCCAGGGAAACTTCACAAAAGCAAGGGTACTTTCATTAGTAAACCAAGCGAAAGGAAGTAAGTATCTCCCTCACTTGCAGTACAAGTAGTTCCGTGTGTTTCATGTGTTGATAATGTTCAAAAACCTAGGATTAGGTTATTATATGTTTCGGCCAAGAAGGGATAAAAGCTTTAGAGGAAGTTTAAGACATCAACTATGCTTGTTTATTAGTCCTCATGATATGTAGACCATTATATGATGTTAGTATAAATTTTTCATGCTTCATGTTGCTTAGAAATTTCATGACATACTCTTAGGGTTTCGGCCAAAGAAGGACAAAGGGATTAGAGACAATTTAAGACCTCAACTATGCTTGTTTATTAGTCCTCATGATATGTAGACCATTATATGATGTTAGTATAAATTTTTCATGCTTCATGTTGCTTAGAAATTTCATGACATACTCTTAGGGTTTCGGCCAAAGAAGGACAAAGGGATTAGAGACAATTTAAGACCTCAACTATGCTTGTTTATTAGTCCTCATGATATGTAGACCATTATATGATGTTAGTATAAATTTTTCATGCTTCATGTTGCTTAGAAATTTCATGCCATACTCTTAGGGTTTCGGCCAAAGAAGGATAAAGGGATTAGAGACAATTTAAGACCTCAACTATGCTTATTTACTAGTCCTCATGATATGTAGATCATTATATGATGTTAGTATAAATTTTTCATGCTTCATGTTGCTTAGAAATTTCATGTCATACTCCTAGGGTTTCGGCCAAAGAAGGATAAGAGAATTAGAGACAATTTAAGGCCCCAACTATGCTTGTTTATTAGTCCTCATGATATGTAGACCATTATATGATGTTAGTATAAATTTTTCATGCTTCATGTTGCTTAGAAATTTCATGCCATACTATTAGGGTTTCGGCCAAAGAAGGATAAAGGGATTAGAGACAATTTAAGACCTCAACTATACTTGTTTATTAGTCCTCATGATATGTAGACCATTATATGTTGTTAATTTAAGTTTTTATGCTACATGTTGTATTCAAAAGTTAGAACCCTACCTTTAGGTTTCGGCCAAGATAGGAATATAAGGCTTAGAGCAAAGTTTTAAAAACCTAATCATGTTTGTTTATGCTTCTTCATGATGTATGATCTCTTATATGATGTGAGTTTAGGTTTTCATGCTACATGTTGTATTCAAAAGTTTAGAACCCTATCTTTAGGTTTCGGCCAAGATGAAATATAAGGCTTAGAGCAAAGTTTGAAATCTAACCATGCTTATTTATGCTTCTTCATGATGTATGATCTCTTATATGTTATAGTTTAAGTGTTCATGCTTCTTGTTGTAGTAAAAGTTTAAGAACCTTACCCTTAGGGTTCGGCCAAGATTGAATGAAAGGTTTAGGGAAAAGTTTTAAAACCTAACTGTCACGCCCCGGGAAAGTCCCTATCTGAAGAAATTTCGGCAGCACCTCCCCTGTACGACGGACAATCTGAAACATTTCTACATCCACAATATACATCAGCCACATGCGGCTGGAATATATACACAACAACACAGTTATATATATCATCAGCCCACTCGGCTGGAACAAAACCAACACAACGAAAAATGACAGAAATCAAATACAAACCAAAACACAAAAACTTCTAGCCGGCTAGGCTTACACAACCAACAACCAATACAAAATACCACATAACAACATCAACACTCCAAAAACAAAACCGGAGTACAGAGCTAAACAAACTGATACATAAACAAACAAAACATAAGTGAAACCGATAAGTCTTCTGATGTGACGTGGGGACCAGCAGACAAGATACTCTAAGCGACACCATAAACAACCTGGTACCTGAAAAATATAGTGTCCACAGGGGTGAGTTCAACAACTCAGCGAATACCAATAGACATGTCTAGTAAGATATATCTAACAGCAATAAACATGGAATCCAACTCCCTAATCATATTTAGGAAATATGCAAAACTGAAAGGTAATTGAGGAAGCTGTACTCACCACGAACTCCTATCCAGACAAAAGGGTCGTCAAACTAGATACACACTATGCCTCCTGTATGCATGTCAAACAAATGCATCCACCAAAATGCAGCACATAAGTGCAGCAAACACAAACAAATAAATACAATAAATGCATATGGTGCCAATGACATGGTCACCCCTGACGCCAGTCAGTCATCTCACACACAAATGGTGAGACTGAGTGGGTAGGGCTGTGACAACCATGCACTCTGACATCACTACCCCTAATGAGTGACCGAGTGGATGGGATGCTGTTGGAGTACACACATACTCCTACCCCAAATCATAAATGGGGGAGCGCAATGCTCTCATCTCCCGGTACACGATGATGGGGAGGGATCCCTGACGTGCTACCACGCTGTGTCACACTACCCATGAGCGGACCAACAGAGCACCGAACAGAGCAAAACTGACGTGCTACCACGCTGCGTCACGCTACCCATGAGCGGACGAACGGAGAACCGAACAGTGATGAAACTGGCGATATGCTCTATAATAATGGAGCAGCCTATCACGCAGCATGCAATCATGCGAATGGTGCATGAAACTAAGCATGACAATATCCTGAACCAAATCCACATATATATATAAAAATGTGTACCCTAGTACAAGTAAGTCAAGTCCACAGATCTAGGGTATACAAGTCCTCTATGGTATAACAACCTAGGTCCTGAACATATCCACCTCCATAAAATATGTACCAACAATATACATGGACCAAAGCAAAAAGTCTAGGTACACAGATCAGATATGATAGAAAAAAACATAGGTATTAGATAATCTAGATACACATGCCAGAAAATAAAATCCAGAAACCTAGTCCTAACCTCAGTAAGGTATGGTATGTCACTTACTCTAGGAACTAAGGTACTCATGGCAATAATCACGAAACGTAAACATGGATACATAACAAACACCCAACAGAACATGCTATGGGTAACAAATAATGACATACCAAAGGTAAACATGATTATTGCTTGTAGCTATAAAATACTATGCATATCAAATTGACAATATCATAAAAGATAAGTCAAGAGGTACCCGCCTTTAACTGTAGATCATGTCCAGAAATCCTACGTTGAGACGCTCGTTCCAAAACAAAATCCTGCGATCACATATGGTATGATATCACTAGTCAAGTAAGAACTAGTTAGCTAAATTCATCATAAACCAAATAGCTAACTTATCCCAATATGAATCAGAATCTATATATTAATTCCATTTCAATTATCAACACCAAATCTGGTAGTTAACCAATCTCATTAATCCTGTTAGGTTTAACTCAATCCATAACCTCTTATCATTCCACAACCCAATGTGTAGCTCATTTAAATTTAACTATTCCACATCATCTAGTTAACAACTAAACCTTTCCAATTTGAATCTACATTCATGTATAAATCAACAACAACTTACCCAAATCAATGCATTCCATTGCTATCTCATAGCTGGAGAAAGTTGTTGTTGTGAATGTCCAAACTAAGTATCCTACATTACAATTATCACAGTAACATCTTAACATTAGATCTAATTCCACCATTAATCCCAATATCTGAAATCATCCCAATTATGGCACAACAACCTCCTTACTAAAAGGAGTCTTACCTTTGCTTGACTCGTGATCCAGATATCCCGATCCATATTCATCTATTAGATTACCTTACGGTTGGTTACTGTCGAAGGCACTGCTTCTTTTCCATCTCTGCCGGAGGATGATCTTGAATACTCCTAGATCCGGTGAGAAAGCGTCGTTGGACCTCATTGTTCCAAATCTGGTGATGAGGAGGGGAAATCGGGTCTAGGGCTAGGGCACAGAAGGCTACGAGCAAGCATCAGAGATGTTGGCCGTCGGTGATCGGGTCGTGGCGGTGGGCTTCGGTTAGGGCACGACGTGCTTCCCTGATCTTGGCCGAGGACAACCCAATATGGCCGGCTTGAGCAGAGGAGTCGGTGAAACTGCATCTCTGTGAGGAGGAGACGGTAGGACCAATGGTCGACCAACGGCAATGGATCAGGGGGAACACTCGGCGACGTCGGGCAGTAAAGAGGAAAAAGGAAGGCGGCGTCGGAGATTAGGGCTCGGGTAGTTTTTCGTCCATCGATGCCTGTGGAGATGAGGTTAGGAGACGATAGTAAGGGCGTCGGCGGCGGCGCAATGAAGAGGGAAAAGGGGGTCGGCCGCGTGAGGGCTCGGGAAGAAGGAGGCTCGGCGCGACGGGAAAAAGGAACGGGCGATCGCGCGTGTGAGGCTCGGTGAGGGCACGGGGAGGAGAAGAAAATAAATAAGAAAAAGAAAAGGAAAATAAAATAAATAAATAACTAAATCTTTTCCTCGCTTAAATGGGTAGCCTAAATTGGCTCTCCCGGGCTCCGTTTTTTACTCCCGTTAACTCGGTCGTACGAGTTCCGAAAAATTCACGAAAAATTTCCAAAAATTCATGAAAAATTTCCAAAATTTCTGGAAAATTCCCTTATTATTATTCTCTATTTTCCGGTATTTTACATATTCCCCCACTAATAAAAATTTGGTCCCCAAATTTCGTTATCTACCATCAGCTAGTACTAACAACAGATAAAGAGTATAAATGCTGAACGGTAAATTAAATCACACACCTCAGTTGAAAAGATGGGGGTATCGAGCTTGGATCGTATCCTCGAGCTCCCAAGTAGCCTCCTCGTCGGTATGATGATGCCATCCGACTTTAACCAGCCGGATAGTTTTGTTCCGCAATTGACGCTCTTTCCAGTCTAGAATCCGTACCGGAATCTCCTCATAAGTGACGTCAGGCTGAACAAAAACTGAGATATCTGTCAGCATATGTATCGGTCGGGTATGTATCTCCTCAGCATAGATACGTGGAATCCATCGTGGACGCCTGCTAAGGACGGCGATAGTGTCAGCCAATAAGCTACCGCTCCAATCCTCTCCATGATCTGGAAAGGGCCAATGTATCGCGGAGCTAGTTTACCTCTGAAGTCAAATCTCTTCACCCCCTTTCATGGGTGAAACTCGCAGAATTACATGGTCGCCTGCAGAGAACTCTAAGAGTCTCCGACTCCGGTCTGCATAACCCTTCTGGCGATCCTACGCCTCTGACATCCTCCGTCTGACAGTACGGACCAACTCTGCCTCCTGCTGAGCTCTATGAGATCCCAACAACTGGGCCTCCCCAACCTCATCCCAGAGGGTGGGTGTCCGACAAGACCTACCATACAACGCTTCAAACGATGCCATCCGGATAGCTGAAAGAAAGCTGTTGTTGTAGGCGAACTCTACCAATGGCAGATGGTCCTCCCAACTGCCTCTGATATCCAATACACACGATCTTAGCAAATCCTCTAGAGTCTGAATGGTCCACTCTGACTGTCCATCTGTCTACGAATGAAAAGCTGTACCGAATCGGAATGGGGTGCCCAAGGCCTGTTGCAGACTCTGTCAAAATCGCGACGTGAAACGGGGGTCTCTATCCGAAATAATAGTCAACGGGACACCAGGTAATCTGATGATCTCCCGGCAATACATATCTACCAATCGATCTAGAGAATCAGTCTTCCGAATCGCTAACGAGTGCGCGGATCTGGTTAATCGATCAACGATTACCCAAATCGCGTCATGGCCTCGTCGTGTCCTCGGCAAACCCACCACAAAGTCCATAGTAATGTGTTCTCATTTCCACTCAGGAATAGGAATCTACTGAAGTAATATGGCAGGTCTCGAGTGCTCATCCTTCACCTGCTGATAAACTAGATATCTAGCTACAAAAATCTACGATGTCTTTCTTCATTCCGTTCCACCAATAGGAACGCATCAAATCTCGATACATGCGGGTCCCACCTGGGTCGACCACAATTCGAAAGTGATGAACCTCCTGAAGTAGCTCCTGTAAGACCGGATGAGACTGAGGTACGCATAATCTGCCTCGAAAGTATATAATACCCTCCTCGTCTCGTGTGAACTCGGTCTGCTGCCTGGAAGCTATCTGGCTGCCTATAAATTTCCAATGTTGATCACCAGCCTGGCCTATCAGATCCTCGTCCTGATCGACGACTGAGCAACCATGGTAACAAGAATACCCTGCTCTGTCCGTCCCTGCTCCTCAAGGTCTAATTCGAAGAAACCCTGAACCAAGTCTGTAACTGAAACTCGGTGGCAAGACAAAGTCCTTCTGGACTTCCTGCTGAGTGCATCAACAATCACATTAGCTTTCCTCGGGTAATAGCTAATGGTACAAATCGTAATCTTTCAGGAATTCCATCCTTCTCCTCAGTCGGAGATTTAGTTTCTTTCTAAGTGAATAGATATTTGAGACTCTTATGGTCGGTGAGAATCTCAAATGTAATACCGAACAGATGCTGCTGCCAAATCTTCAAGGCAAAATAATGGCAGCCAGCCACAAGTCATGTACTGGGTAGTTCTCCTCATAATCTTTCAACTGCCGAGAAGTAGAAGACTACCCTGCCGTACTGCATCAAACAGCGCCCAAACTCTGTAGAGATGCGTCGGTATAGAGCACAAATCCGTCATCTCCAGAATGTATAACCAACAATCGGAGCCGACACCAGTCTCTGCTTCAGCTCCTGGAAGCTGGTCTTGCCATCCTCAGTCCAAGTGAACTTCACGCCTTTCCTGGTCAGGCGTGTAAGTAGCATAGCAATCCGTGAGAAACCCTCAACGTATCTCCGGAAATATCGAGCCAAACAAAGAAAGTTGCGAGCCTCTTCTATAGACTCCGTCTACTCCCAACAGTATCAACCTCGATCTCCTATGAAACCACGGTACACTCCTACTGGTCATCATGTGTCCCAAAAATCTCACAGAAGACAATCCCAAAACGCATTACTGAACTTCGCATATAGATGTTCCCATCGAAACATATCTAGAACTATGCAAAATAGTGTGCGTGACTCACCGCAGATCCGAAATAGATCACAACATCGTCAACAAAGACAATGGAACCCGATCCAAACATTCTGGGAATACAAAAATCATCAAGTCTCTGAAAACATCTAAGGCTCTGCAAGTCCTAATGGTAAAACCGAGACACATAATGTCCATATCACAGACATTCCTAACCATAAGATCTCTGATAATAAATCGGAAATCTAATCACCAACAGCATAAATTACCTAAGAATAGATCCTCTAGTGTGAGAGCAATGCTCCATCACACAAAATACCACATATATGGGAGCAACACTCTACCACAAGAAATCCTCTATATGTGGGAGCAACGCTCAACCACAAATAATCTGAAATAGGTATCTGTAATAAATATAGGAGCAATGCTCCGCTACAAACAATCTGCAATATGTGGGAGCAACGCTCCACCACAAACAATCCATAACATGTGTGGGAGCAACGCTCCACCACAACCAATACATAAGTGCCCAAGGCACCTAACTATCCAGCTAGAGACTGCACGAGATCTCTCTACCACAGATCACTGTAGGTAGCCTAGGGTATAACACCCAGTAAGCAAATCAAATCGATAGTCAACTCTATCATCATCCTAGTGGGTCGATCACCCACTAATAGGAGAATTAGTTGACAGGGTAGTACAACCAATAACATAATGTAGACACTCAACATTCTACATTCAACATAGGTAGAATCATCATGATGCTACCAACCATACACCTGACACACGTGCACACACAACATATGTATGATCGACATAATCCTCCAATTAGTACACACCAAACATACTCACAACAAAGATATAAACCATCGTGGTACCTCCAACAATGCATACCGAACCCGTATGCACATATCAATATAGGTATAATCGACAATACACCTCAAACAACATTCACTTGACATATATACACCTATGCCAAGAGTATAATCAACATATACTTCCAATAAAGCATACTAAACTCAGGTACACTCACAAATCAAACCTAATCAACAAGATACTTCCAATAAGACACTCACACCCATATGCACATACCACGACACAGATTTAAATTGATAAGATACCTCCAATAAAACATTCAGACACGGGTAAAATTTACTAGAAACCCACAACAATCAGAACTGGAAAAGTATACCCACAATAATCATCATCTGGACAAATATACACCCACTACATGCAATTTAAACCGTCCATCATAACACTCCTACAACACATAATAATCATATGTACACCACATAGATATGCAGAATCAGCATATTTAATCCAATCAACCTGATATTCCATATGCTACCTTCTATGTTATCCAACTAGGTGCATACGGTCTAAAATAAAAGTCCACATGGAATAGGATACATCGATCCTCTATAGACTGACCAAACCGATAATGGTATACGGCTAATTCAGTCTTTTCCACGTTAGTACGAGTCATGTACCCAAATGTACTCTAGATATCTAACTAAGCACAAATAATCGAAAGATTCGAACCTCTAAAAATAGAGTATGACTGCCCTCTACTAATCAAACCAACAAAACTAAATCAGTCTTCTACTAACTAATCAAGAATACCTCAATCCTCCACAAGCAACTAAGGTATATCAATATACGACTACCCAAATCAATGACTGTAAATCAGACTTCTACTGACCAATCTAACAAGAGTAAACCAATATTTACTGATGAAATTAACTAAAATAACATGGTATACTACTGGCTAGGTCAACATAAAGATATAGATACTATCCACTACCCAGCTAATAATAGCAGAGGCTGGTATGTGCCTCAATCTGCTAACCAACTAGTAATAACAGAAGCTAAAAACTACTGGTGTATGATATGATAAATCACCAGAAACTATAACCCTTAATCTCTATCAAGGTCGATCATCATCAGAGTTTTACCTAATATATAAAATATATGCTATCTCAACTAGACAGGTACTAATAAAGAATACTAATACATGTCATAAACTGTAATAGTGAACAGGGCATATACTAACCAAAAAGGTAGGATAGCATATACCAACATACATCCTATAGCTTGGAGATGTCCTGCTGCTGTCAGGTCCCAAAATTTGAAAAGTCACATCGAGAAAACCAAATCATGAAATCCAAAATACCGGAAATAAGACTCGTAATTTGAGCTCTGATACCAAATAAATTGGCATCAGATAAATCTCAAAATCCAGAATACATAGCAAGTATCGTATACCTGCTCTGATACCACTAAATTGTCACGCCCCGGGAAAGTCCCTGTCCGAAGAAATTTCGGCAGCACCTCCCCTCTACGGCGGACAATCTGAAGCATTTCTACATCCACAATATACATCAGCCACATGTGGCTAGAATATATACACAACCATACAGTTATATATATCATCAGCCCACTCGGCTGGAACAAAACCAACACAACGAAAAATGATAGAAACCAAATACAAACCAAAACACAAAAACTGCTAGCCGGCTAGGCTTACACAACCAACAACCAATACAAAATACCACATAACAACATCAACACTCCAAAAACAAAACCGGAGTACAGAGCTAAACAAACTAATACATAAACAAACAAAACATAAGTGAAACCGATAAGTCTTCTGATGTGACATGGGGACCAGCAGACAGGATACTCCAAGCGACATCATAAACAACCTAGTACCTGAAAAATATAGTGTCCACGGGGATGAGTTCAACAACTCAGCGAATACCAATAGACATGTCTAGTAAGATATATCTAACAGCAATAAACATGGAATCCAACTCCCTAATCATATTTAGGAAATATGCAAAATTGAAAGGTAATTGAGGAAGCTGTACTCACCATGAACTCCTATCCAGACAAAAGGGTCGTCAAACCAGATACACACTATGCCTCCTGTATGCATGTCAAACAAATGCATCCACCAAAATGCAGCATATAAGTGCAGCAAACACAAACAAATAAATGCAATAAATGCATATGGTGCCAATGACATGGTCACCCCTGACGCCAGTCAGTCATCTCATACACAAATGGTGAGACTGAGTGGGTAGGACTGTGACAACCGTGCACTCTAACATCACTACCCCTGATGAGTGACCGAGTGGACGGGATGCTGTCGGAGTACACACATACTCCTACCCCAAATCATAAATGGGGGAGCGCAATGCTCTCATCTCCCGGTACACGATGACGGGGAGGGATCCCTGACGTGCTACCACGCTGTGTCACACTACCCATGAGCGGACCAATGGAGCACCGAACAGAGCAAAACTGACTTGCTACCACGCTGCATCACGCTACCCATGAGCGGACCAACGGAGCACCGAACAGTGATGAAACTGACGATATGCTCTACAATAATGGAGCAGCCTATCACGTAGCATGCAATCATGCGAATGGTGCATGAAACTAAGCATGACAATATCCTGAACCAAATCCACATATATATATTAAAATGTGTACCCTAGTACAAGTAAGTCAAGTCCACAGATCTAGGGTATACAGGTCCTCTATGGTATAACAACCTAGGTCCTGAACATATCCACCTCCATAAAATATGTACCAACAATATACATGGACCAAAGAAAAAAGTCTAGGTACACAGATCAGATATGATAGAAAAAAGCATAGGTATTAGATAATCTAGATACACATGCCAGAAAATAAAATCCAGAAACCTAGTCCTAACCTCAGTAAGGTATGGTATGTCACTTACTCTAGGAACTAAGGTACTCATGGCAATAATCACGAAACGTAAACATGGATACATAACAAACACCCAACAGAACATGCTATGGGTAACAAACAATGACATACCAAAGGCAAACATGATTGTTGCTTGTAGCTATAAAATACTATGCATATCAAATTGACAATATCATAAAAGATAAGTCAAGAGGTACCCGCCTTTAACTGTAGATCATGTCCAGAAATCCTACGTTGAGACACTCGTTCCAAAACAAAATCCTGCGATCACACATGGTATGATATCGCTAGTCAAGTAAGAACTAGTTAGCTAAATTCATCATAAACCAAATAGCTAACTTATTCCAATATGAATCAGAATCTATATATTAATTCCATTTCAATTATCAACCCCAAATCTGGTAGTTAACCAATCTCATTAATCCTGTTTGGTTTAACTCAATCCATAACCTCTTATCATTCCACAACCCAATGTGTAGCTCAATTAAATTTAACTATTCCACAACATCTAGTTAACAACTACACCTTTCCAATTTGAATCTACATTCATATATAAATCAACAACAACTTACCCAAATCAATGTATTCCATTGCTATCTCATAGCCGGAGAAAGTTGTTGTTGTGAATGTCCAAACCAAGTATCCTACATTACAATCATCACAGTAACATCTTAACATTAGATCTAATTCCACCATAAATCCCAATATCTGAAATCATCCCAATTATGGCACAACAACCTCCTTACTAAAAGGAGTCTTACCTTTGCTTGACCCGTGATCCAGATATCCTGATCCATATTCATCTATTAGATTACCTTACGGTTGGTTACTGTCGAAGGCACTGCTTCTTTTCCTTCTCTGCCGGAGGATGATCTTGAATACTCCTAGATCCGGTGAGAAAGTGTCGTTGGACCTCATTGTTCCAAATCTGGTGATGAGGAGGGTAAATCGGGTCTAGGGCTAGGGCACAGAAGGTTGCGAGCAAGCATCAGAGATGTTGGCCGTCGGTGATCGGGTCGTGGCGGTGGGCTTCAGCTAAGGCACGACGTGCTTTCCTGATCTTGGCCGAGGACAACCCAATGTGGCCGGCTTGAGCAGAGGAGTCGGTGAAACTGCATCTCTGTCAGGAGGAGACGGTAGGATCAATGGTCGACCGGCGACAATGGATTAGGGGGAACACTCGGCGACGTCGGGCAGTAAAGAGGAAAAAGGAAGGCAGCGCCGGAGATTAGGGCTCGGGTAGTTTTTCGTCCGTCGGTGCCGGTGGAGATGAGGTTAGGAGACGATAGTAAGGGCATCGGCGGCGGCGCAATGAAGAGGGAAAAGGGGGTCAGCCGCGTGAGGGCTCGGGAAGAAGGAGGCTCGGCGCGACGGGAAAAAGGAACGGGCGATCGCGCGTGTGAGGCTCGGTGAGGGCACGGGGAGGAGAAGAAAATAAATAAGAAAAAGAAAAGGAAAATAAAATAAATAAATAACTAAATCTTTTCCTCGCCTAAATGGGTAGCCTAAATTGGCTCTCCCGAGCTTCGTTTTTTACTCCTGTTAACTCGTCCGTACGAGCTTCGAAAAATTCACGATAAATTTCCAAAAATTTCAGAAAATTCCCTTATTATTATTCTCTATTTTCCGGTATTTTACACTAACTATGCTTGTTATGTTTCCTCATGATGTACGATTCTTGATATATGGTTAGTTTAAGTTTCCATGCTTCATGTTGGGTTAAAAACCTAGAATCCTACCTCTAGGTTTCGGCTAAGTTATGATTTAGGTTTTGTAGGAAGATCAAAACCCTAACCATGCATGATAATGACTTCTTATGATGTAATATGGATTTTATGTCACCATGTTATATGTTATGTACACTTGTGCCATCATGTTATGTTTTCCCTATGATATGCTAAATGTGATGTGCACTTATGCCATCATGTATGTTTTCTCTAGGAAATGATATATGTTATGTGCACTTTATGTCATTATGTTATGCAAGGCTTATGTATGATGAAAAGCCTAAGAGATGCTTCCCTTAAGTTGGGACTAAGAGCACTCTTCATGATATGACAAGAATATGATATGCCATGATATGACAAGAACATGATATGCTATGATATGATATGAAACATGATATGTTATTTTACTTTGTATGGCTTGTACCGAGGATGAGCTCCTAAGTTGCCCCTAGGTCGATGGTCAAAGAAACGGGCCTAGTAAGGGATGGGCTCCTAAGTGCCCCTAGGTCGATGGTCAATGAAACGGGCCTAATTCCTAATAGGTTCGGGATTAGCTACCTCGGATCTATTTAGGATGTGCGCAAATTCTGTATGTGGTACAAAGTCGGGCCCTCATGATGAGATTATGTTTAAGTATTTATATGATATATATGTTTTCAAAGGACATCTTGCATATACTCATTTCATGATACATGTTTTCAAAGGACATCTTGCATATGTTTATTCATGCTAAATGTTTCTTTATGTTTTAGTAAGATGTTTCTTTTTGAAAAATATATCTATGATGCCTAGATGATCATGCTACTACTTATGTATGAGTTCTCACATGCTATGTTATGATTTACTTACATGAATATGACTCTACTTTATGCTAGCATACAAATTTATATCTAGATGTTGGTTAAATGAACATGTCACCACTTTATGTTTAGATGCATGATTTATGTTTTGTGAGTAGGAAAGAATCTTATTAAGCCTATGTGCTTATAGTTTTATGTTTTCCTTGTACTGCAGAAAAGGCTAAGGAATGGTTACACTAAGAGGAGCAGCAGGAAGGGCGAAAGATGTGTGTGACAGTGGCATGGTGGAATAGATCCATTTGTGTCTCAAAACTTATATATATCTAAGTTGTGCATGTGAAACATGTTTTGACTTTATGCTTATGCTTTTGATAATAACTTGAGCTCGTATGGATAGTTATGCACTTATGTTCTTCTTGTTCATGTTAATATGCTTATGATATCATGAATCATGTCTTAAATGGTTGATATTAAATCAAGTTATATGCATGAATACTAGGATGTTCACATGTTATGTTAAAGGATTAGCTTGTTAGCATGTTTAATATGTGATATGATTATATTGTTCACATATCATGTTTAGTTAATATGCATATGATCTAATTGAATTTTTAAACCTCGCTTCCGCTGCCATGATTTTCATATGCATATATATGTGTGTATGTATGATTCAAGTAAGTAACCCCATCCCTCCCTTAGGGTAGTAGAAGGGGCGGGCGTTACAGTAGATTACTCTCATCTTCGAGTTTTTGGATGTCCAGCTTATATGCATATATCTAGTGAGGAAAGATCAAAGTTGGATGCAAAGTCAAAGCAATGCATTTTTTTGAGGTATCAGAAAAGAGTTAAAGGCTTCAAGCTTGGGGATCCTAAGGCAAACAAGGTGGTGATCAGCAGAGATGTGGTATTTGATGAGAAAGCTATGTTACAACGTACTCAGGAAGAAGGAAAGGAAACACCAAAGAGCAACATGGAGAAAGATATTATGCAGGTGGAGCTAGAGACTCATGTCTCTGATGATTCTAGCTCAGAGCACACGGAGCATCACACTATAGCTAGTGGTAGAATGAGACGAGTCGTAAAACCACCCACTAGATACGGATTCGAAGACTTGGTATCTTATGCGCTTATCACTAGTAGCAGAGACCCTACATCTTTTTAGGAGGTGATACACAGTTTTGAGAAGGACAGATGGACGGGTGCTATGGCAGAGGAGATGGAATCATTGCATAAGAACCAAACATGGGATCTATTAGAACTTCCTAAAGGAGAGAAAGCTATAGGGTGCAAGTGGATATTCAAAAAAAAAAAAGCAATGTCAGAGGAGGAAGAAGTGAAGTTCAAGGCTCGGTTGGTAGCAAAGGGGTATTCACAGAGAAAGGGGATTGACTATAAAGAAATTTTCTCTCCGGTGGTAAGACATATGTCAATTAGAGTGGTGTTGTCTTTAGTGGCATATCACGATTTGCAACTTGAGTAAATGGATGTGAAGATGACATTTCTTCATGGAAATTTAGAGGAGTAGATTTTTATGTTACAACCCGAGGGATTTTGTCAGCCCAGACAAGGGCGGTTGGTTTGCAAGTTGAAGAAATCACTCTATGGATTGAAACAATCTCCTAGGCAATGGTACAAATGTTTTGTTTCATAGATGATTCAAAATGGATATAGGAGATGTGAGTATGACTGCTGCATATATGTGAAGAGCCTTGAAGATGAATCACTGGTTTTCTTACTACTATACGTAGATGACATGCTTATTGTTGCGAAAAATATGAAAGACGTTGACAAATTGAAGAGGCTACTGAGGAAGGAATTTGACATGAAAGATTTGGGAGAGGCCAAGAAGATTCTTGGGATGGAGATTCATAGAGATAGAGCTGTAGGGAGATTATGGTTGTCTCAACGTAGTTATGTGGAGAAGGTGTTGGATAGGTTCAACATGAAGAATGTAAAGTCGGTGAGCACACCCTTGGCGCATCACTTCAAGTTATCCAGTATACAATATCCAAAGATGGATGACAAGATCGAAGAGATGTCAAAGGTTCCTTATGCTAGTGCAATTGGTTGTCTGATGTATGCCATGGTTTGCACGAGACCAGATTTGGTGCAAGCAGTTAGTATGGTAAGCAAGTTTCTCTCAAATCCTGGTCAACCACATTGGGATGCAGTGAAATGGATTTTCAGATATTTGAGAAATACAACTGATTATGGCATCATGTTTAGTAGACAACTGGAAGATCCTTCAGTTGCTGGGTACGTAGATGCAGACTATGCAGGAGATTTAGATAACAGGAGGTCTACTACAGGATACGTGTTCACTGTAGCAGGAGGACTTATTTGTTGGAAATCTATGGTACAATCTATTGTTGCATTGTCTACTACGGAGTTCGAGTACATGGCAACAGCTGAAGCAGCGAAGGAAACTTTATGGCTTACAGGATTGGTCAGAGAACTGGGTGTTTAGTAAAGTGGAGTCAAATTGTTATGCGATAGTCAGAGTGTTATCTATTTGGCGAAGAATCAAATGTATCATGCGAGAACTAAGCACATTGATGTGAGGTTTCACAAGATCAGAGAGTTGATTGTTTCTGGGAAAATTCAACTTGAGAAGGTTCACACTACAGATAATGTTGCAGATATGTTGACAACGCCAGTAACCACAGAAAAGTTTAAGCATTGCTTGAACTTGATCCATATCTCTAGATGCTAGAGGAAGGAAGCCCAGACTTATAGATCCAGATGGAGTTTTGTTCAGATACTCGTGTTCTTCGAAGGAGGTGAATATTCGCCAAGGTGGAGATTGTTGGTAGGTGGCTCATATTTGGATGAAGGTTAATATGAGAGATGTTATGAAAGAAAAACCTGTTAAGATTTTTCGTAATAAAATTCTGTTAAGATTTTATATAACAAAATTTGGTTGTGGTTTTTTATAACAAAATTCGGTTACGATTTTACTGGGGCTGGGGTTTAGCATTATTTATAGGGATTATTATAAGCCTATTGTACAACAACAAACACAAGAATCATTAGATGTGATTCTCTTGTGTAGAGGGAATTCTAATAAAGCTTCGGTCATTTTGTGGAGTAGGCACGCCACCGAACCACGGTAACTCTTCTTCTTTCTCTTCTTTCTCTTCTTCTGCTTCCTCGTGTTTGCTCTTCTTTTGTGCATCTTTGTCTTGTTGCTCCGCACGATCTCTTTTCTCTCTTCCTCTTCTTCCGTGTTTTAGAGGTTGAGAGGTGTTACCCTCTCTTTGCGCAACAATCTTCATTATTCCATTACAGAAACTAACTCCGTAATCTAATTGCTTTACTCGAAGTAAAAATTTTGAATTTTAGATTTTTGACTATTCATCCTTTATCTCTAACCACCATGTTCAATTCTATAGAATCAACTATATATGTTATATATACTCGTTTTTACCATATATAAATGATAAGCCCTGTATTGATTACTTCTTTATCCCTATAAGACTAGCAACATAATCAACAATAAGTGTACATGAAACTCTTTTTAAGGGACTAAATAACAAACATCAAAGTCTTAATTTAGTCTTCTTGTAAGATGAGTAATAACCTCAACTCTATGGAAGTGCTATATATTGTGATCTTTTAGTATAATTTATTAATTGTATAAACTTAACAAAACCAATGAATAAATAAACATTTCATTATATAACATGCAATTACATTGTACCATCATATATGCCCTTTTACAATTCAAGGTATCATTGGACTAACTACATATTCTCAAGGCACAAAATACATAAGTTCTTATAATGAGGTAATTATAAGGATACGGTGAATAATGTGAAGTTTCTGGGTGGGTCAAAATTAAGAGAATCGGTTGATATGATGGTCAAAATTAAGGAAGAGTCCATTTTTGAAGTCAGCATAGTTGATTATTAAGGCCGAAAGGTTATTCGATTGGATCATTAGGTCAGTCTGATGCCGAGTCCATCAGGTTATCCGACCAGACCAATGGTCTAGTCGGACGCCAAATCACTAAATATTGATGAATAACTTAAGATGAGTTAGCACTCTCCGGATCCAAGACTTATTTGCTACTTGAAGATAGCACGATTAACTAGCCGGGTTGAGTAGTCCAACTGATCGGAACTATAGTCCAATCGGACAGAATGGATACCCAATACGATTGAATCCTTTGACTAAACAAAAGGGGCGAGTAAAGGACGAGTTCATGGTAACACTCTATAAGTTCGATCAGATGATCCTTATGAGCGATTGTTGATCAGGTCACAGGAGAAACTCGGTCGGCTGGCCATATAAGCATATGGTGGGCCCCTCAATCTAACAACCTTATATTTCTTTTTGGCATTTTGTGTAACAGGGGATAGAGAATATTCTGCATGTAAACTATATATTAGAAGCTTTATTTCTGCCAAACATAGAGATTGTGGGTTAATTTTGAGAAAGGTGTCAAACCATAATTATGGTTTGTCCTTTTTTGGACACACTTTAAGATTCGTGCATAGACAACCAATAACACTATAAAAGGGGGTCTCTATCTACAACGAATGTCTGTGATGCTATGCATTTTTACACACTCATAGCTACTGCTCCTCTCATAGTTTCTCTACTTGATTCGATCACTAACTTGAGTGTCAGAGGGCCTACGTCAGTGACTCCTTCCCTGGCCCGATCACTAACTCTCCCTGTGACACGAAGGACCGCTCGGAGCCACTTTTTGCTGAATTGGAGTCTTCAAGTAGTCAACATTAGAGCCAGCTTCCTAGTTAACCATCTTCTTCACTTTCAGACGGGATCATATTTAGCGTCATCTGTGGGAATTTCACCTACATCCAAGATGTGAAAATGGATGAGACTGGATGACTCACCACAATAACTTTGCCGCAGGAAGATCTAGAGATGTTAATAGCTGCCCGAGCAGCTAGAATGGTACAACAACAACAAGTAGCAACCGAGTGCCCTCTTCAGAATGTTTTGGCTATGTTTATGATTAGCCACTAGGCCGAGCGCGGTATTCAAGTGGAAGGCCCGATCGGGTTCCAACTGACCTAGCCTCCCTTGGCCACCTTGACGTAAGCACCTGTGCATCCGACTAGCCTCCCGGTTGTACCCCCATCTCCATAGTATATCACCGGGCGTTGTTCCATATGCCTCTTACTTACACCGGCCGAGTGGAAAGGCCCCGAGGATGGTCTTTTGAGAATGCATCCACCATGAGCTTTAGAAAGGCAAAACTCGATTGATCGGTAGCTCCCCTAAGCGGGCAAGCATGCCGTTCTCCCAAGAAATCTTGGATGACAAACTGCTAGCTCATTTTTGACCCTTTTCAATCAGAGAAGATGGATGAGCGACTGACCCTAAGGATCACTTACTCAAATTTAAAAATTGCATCTATGATAGTGCAAAAAGCACCTGACGATCGAACCTAAGTTTTGGTTATGGCAAAGGATTCAAAGTTAAGCTATCTTGTGATCTAACAAGTGTAACTAAGTGTGCAGGAAAGTCGTAGTTAAGGATAGGCAGGTGGAAAGTCCTAGCTATAGTTAGGCAACGAAGTCCTAGTCTGAGGGACTGACGAAGTCTTGGCGGGTCGAGGATTTTAGGCGAAATCCTTGAGTTGAGGACTTTAGGTGAAAATCCTAGGGGTTGCAGACACGAGGTGGAAGACTGGACGGATAGTGGATCGAACGTTCAGCATAAAATCCAAAAGTCTAAGATGCTGAGCAAAAGTTTAAACAGTTTGGAGGACCGGACTGGCAAAAGATAATTTCTCCTGAGAGGAGTAGGTGAGGATGCACTCCCCGTTGAGGAAACAATAGGCATTGATTCAAGCTAGGGTTTTCGGAAAATTCGAAAGTCAAAACCAGATAGTCCAAAGATTGTCAAGTGGCTTTATTAATCATATTTTATTGTGCTAACTTTGTCTTACAGAGTATGTTTTATATTTTTGACTAACATGACTTGCAGGGAGTGAAAAGAATATTTCAAGCTTAGATGAACAGTGTTCAAGGCACCTCCGGGGCGGTTGGAGGCACCTTGGGTGGCTTGGCTGAAGGCCCACATGGAGAGGTGCGAAGGCGCCTTCTATGCACCTGAAGGCGCGTTGGAGATCGAATGGAAGGCGCCTTCCATGAGCTTGAAGGCACCTTCGAAGGGATAAACTTTGCAGATGGCAGAAGTTATCATCTCCTACATTACGGGGATAATTAAGTTGCATCGCTGGAGGCACCTTCAATGGGTTTGAAGGCGTCTTCAATAGTCTATAAAAGGATGGGTCGAGTAGATGCAAGAGTACAACTGATCTTCACAATCTTTCTCTTGCACACCGCTCCAAAGATGAACTGACGAAGCCTTAACGCGACTCCAACAACCGAAAGCCCAGAATTTCTCATTCTTAGTTGTCGGTATAATTTTAATTATTGTAGTTAAATTATTGTACTTATAATTCTCCAAATTATTATTGATTTGGCCAAAGTAAACATTCAACAAGGTTGGGCCTTGGAGTAGGAGTCGTCATAGGCTCCGAACTAAGTAAAACCAACTTGTGTTGCTATTTTCGTTACTTGTTCTTATTCCGCTGTGTTTTACTTGATTGTTTTTAAACGAAAGTGAAAGCCGCGAGTGCTATTCACCCCTCTAACACGTCTCAATCCTACAATTGATATCAGAGCAAGGTCCCTCTGAATTGGTGAAACCACCAATCGAGAAGGGGGTTCCTTTTTGAAAAAAAAAGTATATATCATTTTTGAAAAAAAAATTTGTATATACCCTTTTTGTTTTTTCCCTCTAATTTTTTTCATTGATTTTTTTTTCAATTTTAGTTTTTCACCATTAGTCAAAATTGGTAAAATAACTCTTTTGACAAAATTTGTCATAATATATATATTTTTTATTTTTTTATTTTATTATTTTTCTTTGAAATTAGTGTAAACACCACTCGAGTTTTACTATCTCTTTTCGTACCGCTCTACTAATCCAAGACTAAGTATTGGGACAAGTTTTCTTATTTTATTGTGTGCATGATTTGTTTCTTAAATAGCTTACTAAGAAGGCTATAGCACTGCATGGCCACCACTCTTCTCTGGGGAAGATTTCGGCTACTGGAAGAGTCGGATGGAGTACCATCTCAAAACCCAAGTGAAAATGTGGATTATAATCTAAATCAAATTCACATTTCCCATTGAAGACATAGTACTCATCCCGTATGACAAGTGGGATGCATAACAAAGAGGAAGATTGAGGTGGATGCAAAAGCAACATATACCCTCCAATACGGCCTAACCAAAGAAGAATTGACCCCTTCAACAGCGCCAAGGAGTTATATGAGAAATTGATTGAACTACACGAGGGCACCTCTGATGCAATAGTAAGTAAATGCGACTTAATATTAAATAAGTTATATAACATTAAAATGCAGGAAGATGAGTCGGCGAGCCAGCTACACGCTCGCATCCAAGATCTTCTGAATGACCTCCATGCAATCGGAGAGAAAGTGGAGAACTGCGATGTAATAAAGTACACACTTAATGCTTTTTCGAGGAATACCTTATGGACATAAATGGTAAATGCTTACAAAGTATCAAAGGATCTTTCTTTAATTAGACTAGATGAGTTATTTTCAAAATTTGAATTGCACGAACAAACTAATGTACTTCCAGTCAAAAAAGGCTGAGTCCGAAAATGAATCCAACTCGGAAGAAGACGACGAAACTACCACTGAACTCGTGAAACTAATGCGAAAACTGTACAAGAAGAAGAAGGGCTTCACAAAACGTGAGATCAAAAAGCTAAGCCAGTCAAACATAAAGACTAAGCCTGGAGTCACCTACTACGGCTGTAACAAGAAGAGACATATCAGGCCTGATTTTCCAAACCAAAAGCAACGAAGGAAGAATGCACTACAAGCAACATGGGACGAGTCCTCATCAGAAGACTCTGACGAAGAATGCAAGCAAGCGAGCTTCCTTGCTCTACAAGTGCAAGTTTACATTGTCGAAATCGAGTCTGAGTCTCGAACCGGAGCTAAATCCGAAATCAAGTCAAAGAACCAAGCTGAGCAAATTAACAAATCTGAATCCAGCTCAGAAGATAATTTCACTGTAAATCCACCAATAATTAAATTACAAAAGTTAATTTCATACTTCTTAAGAAAGTTGGCTAAATCTAATATCCGGGTAAAGATATTCCAAAAGGAGATTGAATCCCTTAAGGAGGAGACTAACCCAAGTCCTTTGATTATGCCAATTAAAAATAAAAATTCAACCCAAGTCCAACATCTTGAGAAAGAAAATTCTAATTTGAAAACTCAAGTCAAAGGACTTAAGGACACGTTGGAATGGTTCATATTGGATTTCAAGAACTTTGATCTGATTCTTGTAAAACAAAGGGTCGTATACAATCGAACTAGACTTGGATACAAGGCTAGACATTAATTCAAATCTTACTTGTCTTTAGTGAATCGATCAACTAAGAACCTAGCCCAAGCATGAGTCCCCAAGTCTAACCTGACTAATCAAGTTAGACTTGATCAATATTAGATCCCTAAGGATTAAATCTACTATCTTGATAGACCTTATCGAGACTATGATCCAGGAGGAGCCAATAGAAAAATCATCTTTATTATTAGATAAACCTGATTGATGCCTGATTTACTGTTTTTCTCTTATACATGCTTAGATTATGATAGATAAGAACTTAAGATTGATCAACACTTGTGTAGTTAGACCAATGATTCTCAGAAATAAAATTAAAGATTTAATTTCTTTAAAAGGCTTTGTCAAGAAGTGGTTGTTGTTCCAATATTCAAGAAGGTCTAATGTCTTGCCATAGTCGGGAAGCCAATTATTGAAATAAATGTTTAATTGACTAATTGTTAAACCTTACTTTAACTTAAATATAAATCAATCCTTAGATTTGAATTTAAATTAAAGCTTAAATATCTCACAAAACCCATAAGATTCCCTGATTAAAAATCTAGATAGGGTGAGGTGGATTTAGATTTAAATTAAGAATTAGTCTAACCTAATTCAAACCAATCAAATTCAAAAATTAATTATAAATCTTAATTAATTTTAAAATCTTAATTAATTTCAAAACTTTAATTAATTTCAAGACTTTAATTAATTTTAATAAATTTAATTAATATTCAAACTCAATTATTTTTCAAATTTAATTATTCAAACTTAATTATTTTTAGATATTAATTAATTTTCAAATCAGAACTTAATTTCAAAATCTTATTGACTTTCAAATATTAATTAATTTAAAAATCTTAATTATTTCAAAATTTAATTATTTTCAAATATTAATTAAAAGTTTCAAAATTAGAAATTTAATTATTTAAACATAAATATTCTAAATTTTTTTTAAATTCAAACTTAATTATTTTTAAACTCAAACTTAAAATGCTTTTTACAAATTAAAACTTTAAATATTTTAAAATTTAAAATTTTCAAATTCAGACTTAATAATTTTTAAAATTTAAAACTAACTTTAAAATTTGCTTAACTTCATCTCACACAAGCTCATAAGATGAACATGTTTAATAACATAGAAAGGGTGAGATGGAAATCAAGAAAATAGATAATAACTTTTATGTTTTTTTAATATTTCTCATGCTTAGACTCTAGGACCCTTAAACATAAATAATTTAGGTAAATATTTTTTTAAGGCATTAATCAAGGGGAGTGAAAGGATTTAAGTTAAACAATTATTTTTTCAAAAGTTAAATATTTTGTCAAAGTTAAAGTATTTTTTTTTTTCAAAATCTCAAAATTAAATATCCTTTTAAGTTAAAGTATTTCTTTTCAAAATCTCAAAATTAAATATCCTTTTAAGTTAAAGTATTTTTCTAAAATTTCAAAGTTAATTTTTTTTAAAAAAATAAGTTATGTAAAAAGGTCAAAGTATTTTAAAAAAATGAAGTTAAGTTTTTTTTTTAAGGTTTAACTATTTTTGAAAAGAAAGTTTAAACCATTTTTGAAAGGTGAGTTTAAATATTTTTAAAAAAGTAAGTTTAAATATTTTTTTATATTTGGCTAAGTTTGTTTGAAATCTTTTCAGCTAAGTATTTAACTAAGTTTTTCTATGAAAATCTTTTTTTTTTTTTTAAAAAAAAAGGGTACTTACCTAAATTTTTAAAGCTATGTACTGAACTAAGTTTTTATCAAACCTCTTTGAAGCTAAGTACTTAACTAAGTTTTAAAATTCTTTTCAAAGCTAAGTAACTCCTTTTTAATCTAAGTTTGTTTAAAGTGATAAATTCATAAGGAGCTTAAAGTTAAAAGAGATTAAAAGTTAGTTTTTTTTTCTATTTTTACAAATTAATTTTCTCTCTACTTAGTATTATTTTTTATTTATGTCAAAGGGGGAGAGAAAGGTTAAAAATTAAGTCAAACATAACTTAATAATTTTTCTTGAGGATTAAATTAAGCGGGAGTATCTTTAATTTGCTCAATTGGTTTATTTATGCTCAATTTACATACTTATGCTATATTTTTTTTTGTTATGCTTTACTTAACTTTGAATTGTATTGTCATAATCAAAAAGGAAAAGATTGTTAGTGTAAAAAGTACTTGATGATCGAATCAAAGTTTTGGTTATGGCAAAGGATTCAAAGTTAATCTATCTTGTGATGTAATAAGTGTAAATTAGTGTACAGGAAAGTCCTAGTTAAGGCTAAGTAGGTGAAAAGTCCTAGTTACGATTAAACAACGAAGTCCTGGTCTGAGGAACTGGGCGAAGTCTTGGTGGGTCGAGGATTTTGGGCAAAATCCTTGAGTTAAGGACTCTAGGTGAAAATCCTGGGAGTTGCGGACACTAGGTGAAAGATTGGATCGGTCGTGGATCTAATGTTCAACATAAAGTCCTGAAGTCTCAGAGTTGAGCAAAAGTCTAGACGGTCTGGAGGATCGGTCTGGACAAAGGTAATTTATCTTGAGAAGAGTAGGTGAGGACGCATTCCTCGTTGAGGGAACAGTAAACGTCGATTCGACCTAGGATTTTTGGGAAATCTGAAAGTCAAAATTGAACAGTCTGAAGATTGTCAAGTAGCTTGATTAATCATATTTTATTTTGCTAACTTTGTCTTGTAGAGTATGTTTTGTATTTTGAACTAACATAACTTGCAGGGAGTGAAAATCACATTTCAAGATCAGATGAACAGTGTTTAAGGCACCTCCGGGGCGGTTAGAGGCGCCTTGGGTGGCTTGGCTGAAGGCCCATGCAAAGAGGCGCGAAGGCGCCTTCCATGCGCCTGAAGGTGCATTGGAGACCGGATGGAAGGCACCTTCCATGAGCTTGAAGGCGCCTTTGAAGGGATAAACTTCACAGATGGCGGAAGTTATCACTACAACAAAATTGCTCATAGACATCGGTTTTCCACCGGTGTCTATTTGATTTTCGACCGATGTCTATGAAGCCGATGTTAAAAGTCTGCCATTTTAGACATCGGGTTAAAACCGGTGTAGTATCACTTAATGACACCGGTCTTCGAATCGGTTATTAACCGGTGTAGTATCACTTAACGACACCGTTTCATCAACGGTGTAAAACCGATGTAATATTGTATGTTAATAACACCAGTTTTGGCAGTGGTAAATGACCGATGTAATATTACTTTATAACACCGGTTTTACATCGGTGGAAAACCGATGTAATATGTATATTTTTTAACAGCACAGATTTGATTTTAAAACCGACAATAACAAAAAAAAATACACAAATATTCATAAATTGTACAAATATTCATCATTCAATAATATCCATAAAATACACAAATATTCACAAATTATATAAATAATCTTCTTACAACAATATCCATAAAATACCCAAACATTCTTTTTTACATCAAAAGCTAGCTAATAGATATCAAAATCAAAGTATAACATTCTGTTAACACATCAAGGTACAACTATCTCAAATGTAATCTAGCATGCATTCAGCCCACTCGAACCGCACTTCATCAATTTCAACTCTGGAGTACTTGAGATTTGTAAACTGTAAAAATACATAAATCCACCATATGTCAAATAACTAAAACAAATGTGTGCATGTATCAAATAAAATAGAATACTGAGTTTTTAAAGGCTGCTGTGGAAGATAACGAATATAACAGTGAAGGAAGCATAGAAGAACAAAGAAAATGTTCATAGTTAACAAGCAAATGAAGAGATATACTATTTATTGTACTACCTCTGATGCCATCTTCCAAATCTCATAAGCAAGAATGCAACTGTGCCCTTTGTATACACATGGCTAATAGACATAATACAATAAGGAGCAAAAGCTATAAAATTCACCATCACCACGCAATCAATGAAGCAGGCAAACACAAGGTGGGTTGATATGCAGTGAATCAAAAGGCAACTGTGCCCTTTTTTTGTGGCTTTCATCTTTCCCAGATAATTCCTTCAGTGATTTTTGCTGCTAACTTGGTTTCTGTTTTTTCACATCTTTGTATTAGCGGAATGGATTAAGATTATAAAACCCTCTTACATTTCTTTTGCAGTTGGTTGATTTTGAGAGCTGGAAAATTATTTTCTCAGAATCTAAGAAAAGTGCTGGTTACTTCAGCAGAGTCTCTCTTCCAGAATATAATGTTCCTCAAGAGCAACAAGAAATGGAAATTCAAGCTAACATCTTTGCTTTTGGAGTAGTTTTACTGGAAATAATCAGTGGAAGACCTCCATATTGCAAGGAAAGAGGGTGTCTGATAAATTGGGTAAGATGCATATTTGAAAATATTTGATACTCAAAAACAGCATCAGCTTCTTTGTAACAGATACTGAGGGCATAAACCCAAATTTGTTCTTATTTCCTACAAACTTCCGATAATCATTTGTTCCATGTAGTTTAGAAGCTTAATTCTCAACAAGCCCTCTAATCAGTTCATACAATAGTCAGGGTAAGTTAAAGGTTGTATTACCTCTATTTAGCTACCTTATCACATCCCAACTGAGGAAACCATAGCCTCGCTGCAAATCATAAGTTTCTTTCAACATTATCTTCCCTTTGGAGATTCATTAGTTGGAAAAGACATAACATTGTTTGCCCTTTGGGTTCGCTAGTCTCAAGATATATCCTTCTTGATCCAACAGTTTGTGATTCATATTAGTAGATTCATGCTATATATCCACGGCTCATTGTTCTTCTATGTTATACAGGCCACAAAGTATCTTCAAAACCCACAAGAGATAAGTAAACTAGTAGACCCTGAACTGAAAAACACAAAGTCAGAAGACCTCGCGGGTTACAGTTAGCCATGTGCATGAAGATGGGGGTCTAAAAGTGTATATCTGGTTAAGTAGGGTCATACTTGATGGTAGATGTACAAAAAAAAATTGGTTCTCAAAATTCAGAAAATACACTTAAACAATAAAAAAAAAAACTTAGTTTAGAGTCACAAAATGAACCTTTTGCTATGAAACAGGAGCCCAACATTTAAACAATCAAAATAAGGATTAGTATTGATTACCCATTTATCTTAATAGGTTAGGTTAAATTCGAGTATCAATCCTTTAATCCTAAGGTTACCATTTAAGATAGCTTATCCAGCCACTCTACTCACTGCATCTCCTAATCTCTATTTCCTTTCTTCTTAGGCAATCATTTAGTCTCCAACTAGTATATGGTTTGTATAAAAAAAAAGCATAGCATTCGGTTTGTATAAAAAAAATCATTGTAACAAAAGCATAGCATCCGATTTGTATCAAAAAATCATAGCAAGCACGAGTTTGTAAATCACGAATAAGTATTGGCAACATAATAGGCAATGAATGAGCCATATTGGAATTCAAGCAGGACAAATTGAACTTGAGATTAAGTATTGCATAAAGAAAGAATTGGATTTACCATATCCTTCCATAGAGATAATTTGTAAATCACCACCAAAATAGCGAGCATAGAGACGACTAATTGGAAGCCCATAACCATAACCAGCCATAATTACTCCATCTGAGCTTCCTTCATCATTTTCCTCGAGTGGATTTTTAGCAGTGCTATAGAGATATGTGAAAATCTTTGGAAGACCACTTCTTGGTATGCCACCCCCTTCATCTGATATATGAAATAATTGATAGCATATCAAGATCAGTATTCCAAAGCTAGAAAAACTAGATGATTGATATGTAACAAGAAATTCCTCGAACCATGAGTATTAACAAACAGAGAAATGCCATAAGATATAATTTAATGATATTAAGAAGAAGATAAATTACAAAAATTAGAAAATTTTTGCATTTATCCGGGTGTTATACTTGTATCAACAGCAGATGCTGATATACATGTTGGCAGTAAAAGATTTTCAACAGGCTCTGACGTATTCTCGTATGCATATAGTCAGATATAGACAAAGTGGAAGACTCTTGGATTTCACATAATCATTGTCTAGTTTAAAAATAACCAGTAGCAATGAGCCCCAAATTCATGAAATATTTGAGAATTTCCCTAACTTTCATTTGTAATAGTTTTCTGATAAATCTGATTAACCACTTTAAAGAGTGAGGAGTTAGTCCCATTATGTTCTTCAATGTATAATTGTTCTCTGTCTTGCAAATCTACATCTGGTGGTTCTGCAGTATCAACACTTTTCAAGAAATAAAAAATGCCTGCAAGACATCAGTAACTGTCAAGAATTCCCAAAGAAAATATAATTTAAATTCATATTTTTCATCTTCACTACATCTAGTTTCTATTTTCTAGAGTACCTAGTATTCTGTGTTAAATTCAAATTCTGCAACTTGCCAAGACAGCATGAATTTTTAACTAATTCTTTCTTATTCTTGAAGTATTGCAATCTTGCTTACCAAGCAGAATAACAGTAATTGAAGATTAAGTATTTATTGGTATCGTACCTTTATTGTAACATCTTCAATCCCATCAGCGACAATAATTCTAACAGGAGGGGCATTCTTATCAGAATTCATAAAACATTCTTGAACCGCACGCAGAGAGTTTTTTACCAACTCAAAGACCATAAGGTGCAAATGAGAAGGAACATACCCGGTCCACAATAGCAAGTTGAAAGAAATAATCAGATAAGTCATAAATATACAATATCATCAAAAAACTATTTATACAGTAAGGATGTGAACCTCAAACAAAAAGAAAGTTATAATCATATTACTCTGAAACGAGAGGATTGGTTATACTAATTCCTCCTCCTCGCGCTCTCCCCTACCTTGTGTCTCTTGGGGAAGCACGAGTTTGGGATGAGGATCATGGCCTTCGTGACCTTCTGCGGGCTGAGGACGGGGGACCTGAGGCTGATCGCTAGGACTGTGCTGCCGAAAATTTTCTTGGAGAACCTCCATCTGCATGCATGCAAGGTGCTGAAAGGGAGGCGAGCTGTTGTGCTCACCACCTTGCCGAGGCTCATGGTGGAGGGATTCATGAAGGAGTACTTAGAGGTGGGGGAGGTGGTGGGGGCGGAGCTGCAGGTGGTGAAGGGCTGCTACTTCACGGGGGTCATCTCTTGGCCTGACAAATAGAGAGCTCTCAGGGACATGGTCAAGGCCGGTGCGGCCATTGTGAACCTCTCCAATGTCCACCACCACCAACTCTCGGCCAAGGTTTGACCTAAATTTCTTTCGATTCCACGTTAGTCGATCAAAGATATGAGTTAAAAGTGATTGTTTTATTTTTCAGGAAATTTATGTCGTGAGAGAGGAGGAATCAAGGAGTGAGAGCAGCAAAATGCCGAGAAACAAGTACCCGAAGCCACTTGTGTTCCATGACGGAAGACTGGCTTTTCTCCCGACGCCATGCGAGATGATGGCGTTCTTCATGTGGATACCCGTGGCAATCCCTTTGGCCGTGTTCAGGATCGCGATGGGGATCGTTTTCCCTTATAAAATATCCATCTTCATCGCCGCTGTCACCGGAATCCGATTCCGGAGGGCCGGAGATGGGAAAGCGAACGGGGAGAAGAAGGGGGTGGTGTACGTGTGCACGCACCGGACGCTGTTGGACACGGTGATGCTGTGCTCGGCGCTGGAGAGGACGGTGCCGGCCGTGACGTACAGCCTGAGCCGGGTGTCGGAGGCGTTGGCGCCGATGCGGACTGTGCGGCTGACCCGGGACAGGGGACGAGACACGGCTATGATGCGGCGACTGCTGGCGGTGGAGGGGGGCCTGGCGGTGTGCCCGGAGGGGACGACGTGCCGGGAGCCGTACCTGTTGCGGTTCAGCCCGCTGTTCGCGGAGGTGGCGGAGGAGGTGGTACCGGTGGCTCTGGACGCGCGGGTGGGAATGCTGTACGCTACCAAGGCCTCCTCTTCTCAACCAAATGGAGGAGTTGGAGGAGATGCGGTGTGGTTGGACGGAGAAGCAAGTTCGTCGTGTCTTGATCCTGATCGGGAGAGGATCTAGGAAGGGGGGAAGAGGGAGATGAGGTTGAGAGAGATGGTCGGAGGTTTAGGTTTAGACTGAGAGAGATGGTCGGATGGTCGGAGGTTTAGGTTATCACGAGAGAGATGTCGCGCGGAGGAAGGGCGGGATAAAGATTTAGGTTTGGAGGGAATTCACAGTGTGCAGATTTTGGCTAGTGGGGAAAAATTAAAATATTATTTGGGTTCATTAACATCGGATTTTAAAAATCGATGTTAAAATCGGTGTCTATTAACCAAAAAAAGGGCGCTCATAGACATCGCCTAAAAAAACGATGTCTATGAGCTAAAATCTGCGCTCATAGACACCGGTTTTTAGAAAAACCGATGTAAAATACTCAAAGACATCGATTTTAGCCTAAAACCGTTGTTGTTCCACTGATATCTATGAGCGATTTTGTTGTAGTGTATCGTCTCCAACACTGCGGGGATAAGCTGCATCGTTGGAGATGCCTTTAATGGGGTTGAAGGCACCTTCAGCTGTCCATAAAAGGCTGTTTCAAGAAGATGCAAGAATACAACTGATCTTCACAATCTTTCTCCTATGCACTGCTCCAAAGATGATCTGACGAAGTTGTAACGTGACTCCGACAACCGGAAGCCCAGAATTTCTTATTCTTAGTTGTCAGTATAATTTTAATTATTGTAGTTAAATTATTATACTTGTAATTCTTTGATTTATTAGTGAATTACAAAAGTAAATACTCAATGAGTGTGGGCCTTGGTGTAGGAGTCGTCACAGGTTCCAAACCAAGTAAAACCAACTTGTGTCATTGTTTTCTTTACTTGTTCTTATTTCACTACGTTTTACTCAATTGTTTTTAAATGAAAGTGAAAGCCGCAAGTGCTATTCACGCCCTAGCACGTCTCAATCCTATAATCTATCCTCAATCAATAAATAGATGGAGTCAAGTGTCAAGTGTTCCTCACCACCCTATCTGGCTCGTCACAGAGATGGTTAACAAACTCCCAACTGAGTCCATATGCTGCTTCAAGGACTTTCACAAAATTTTTCTACATCACTTTGCCAGTAGTCATCGTTACCACAAGATGACGTTGAGTCTATTTTCTCTCAAGCAAGGGCCCAAGGAGATGTTGAGGCTTATATCAAGAAATTCAATCAAATGGTCATGGACGTCGTCTTGGCTACCTCAGAGATTCTAGTGAGCATCTTCTCCCAAGGGTTCATCAAAGACAAGTTCTTTTGATCCCTCATTAAGAAACCTCCGAGGAACTTCGACCATCTGCTCAGACGAGCCACCAAGTACATCAACATGGAAGAAGCTCAGTCCACTCAAAAGAAGGATGTTGCTCCTTCTGCCCCTTCCTCTGTGCCCGAGCGCCGAGCGCCCCTTCCCACTTTGCCACATAAAGGGCCTCGACCGGGTCACCTACCACATCACCATGACCCAAGGCATGCAATCTAATATGTAGAAATCGAGCATACACGCTTCCCTGAGCCCTAACAATGGGCTCCTATGTGTAAGTATCCCATGTTGATTTTGATGTGGTTAACCAAGTTAAGTTAGGCTCTGCGTAGTTGATACCTTACGTCTGAGTGCGCACAGACTTAGGAACACAAGAAGTCAAGCATAAGATGTGACAGACGAGAAGGATAGCATGGGAATCGAATTGATGGGCTCGGTGTATCTAATGGATGAGAAGTTACGAATGAGTACACCGGTGGAGTGAGAAGGACACGCGCGACGCTTCCAAGGGACAAGTAGCTTGAGCGGAAGACTGCTCAAAGAAAAGGTTGGAGTTGAGTTCAAGAGAGCTCTGTTGGAACCCCAAGGTTGTTTTGGTGTGATCAACAAGTTAAGTTAGGTCCTGTGTGTTTCTAACCTTGTGTCTAAGTGTGCAGGAGCATAGGAACACAGGTAGTCGAGCGGAAGACGTAGCTAGCGAGAAGGACGGCAGTCTGAGGGACGAGGTGCTGCGGAAGAGTACACCGGCGGACGAGAAATAAGCGCGCGGTGGTTCCGAGGGATGAAAGCCGGAGCGGAAAATTGCTCGGGGAGCAAGAGACGCAGCTAGCAAGAAGGACGGCATGCGGTGCGTCTGAGGGATGAAGACTGCGGATGAGTACGCCGATGGACGAGAAGGAAACACGCGGCGATTCTGAGGGACGAGAAGCCGGAAGGAAGCCCACTCGAGATGACCGGAAGTTGGGTTCGATTGAGCCTTTTTCTGGATGGCAGAGATCACCCAAGTGAGCGGATCCGGAGGAGAAGAACCAGACTGAGGCGGGACTGAACCAGAGAAGAGGTCCCAGATGAAAAAGTCAATGCCTGTTGACTTTGGGCTCTGGGGCGCCTGGAGCAGTCCGGGGTGCCTGGAACCCTTCCAGGTGCCCGGACCAGCCTTTTGACCAAGATAGAGTTTTGACTCGATCTGATCATTGGGGGATAAAGTTTATCCTCCCCAGGGCGCTCGGAACCCTTCGGGGCGCCCCGACCAAGGCTATAAATATAGCCTTGGTCCAGAAGCTTTTCAACAATCACGAGCATTCCATTTCAAACACTTGTACGCTTTAGTTGTAGTTAAGCTTCTATTTCTATGCTTCAACGTTATAAGAGGCTTTTTCGCCTGAAGGAGTATTAGTGCCATCACTTTCCTTAGATTAACAACCTCCCCGGTTGTAACCAAGTCAAAATCCGGTGCCTCGTTCTTTTCTACTTTTTATTTACTGCTTAGCTAATTTTATACAAGTGTTAGCTTAATCGTACGAGAAGGGTTGTTCTTGTTTTATTCAGGGCTATTCAACAACACCCTCCTAGCCGGCCCAACGGTCCTACGAGCTGAGACGCCTCAGAAGGACTAACCGCTATCTGAAGCAACAAAACGATGGTCGGAGCTAGCGACTACCCACCAGCATTCAAGGGGGAGCTTGCTTCTTGGAAGCAACAAATGAAGGTATTTCTTAACTCTGATATTGGTATTTCTTTAATAATGAAATCTGGTTATGAAGCACCAAAGAAAGCAAACAGAGAAAAGATCGACATACGCCTCTGGAACGAGAAGCAACGCGATGAGTTTATGGCAAACGGTCGGGCAGAGTTTCACATTCTAAGCGCGATACCAAATAAAGATTTCGACAGAGTCGGAGAATATTAAAGCGCAAAAGAACTTTGGGAAAAGTTCTTAAAACTCTACGAAGAACCGGTTGAAGCCGTCCCCTCAATAGACATCGAGCCATCATCAGAAGAATCCGAGACGGAAGAAATTACCGAGACAACCCCAACAGTCGAAGTACATCCTGAAGCTACAAGCTCATCCCAGATGAGCATCGATGAAGGGGGAGAGACTTCGGAAGAAAGCAACTCGATAGGGGGAGAATCAACTACTGACAAGGTAAGTCAGGTATGGTCTCCACCTTCTAAACAAGTAATTAACTCATCGAAAAAATTATTCGAATCGCAAAATGCTTTGACAAAAGATTCTTACGAATCACAAATTATTTTGTTAAAAGAATTTTGCAAATCAGAAAAATTGTCGAAAACTTTCTTCGAATATTTTTTCGAATTACAAATTACCTTCTCAAAAAAATTTTGCGAATTAAAAATTGAGTCATCGAAAAAGTTTTTCAGATTAAGAAATCTGTTGTTAATAGATTCCTGCAAATTAGAATTTTTGTTAAAAAATTCTTGCAAATTACAAAATATTTCTTCAAACCAATTTTGCATATTGTCGAAAGAAATTTTACAAATTATATTGTCGAAAAATTTTATCAAGTTAGAATTTAAGTTATAGAAATATTTTTGTGAAATAGAAAATCAAAAAATAACAGAAAATGACATGTTAAAAGATCGAATAAAATTTTTAGCATGTTTAATATTTGTTGCCTTAAATCTAAAAAATTATGATTTAAGAAGTTATGAAAAATTGAAATGGAAATTTAAAACTTTCTGATATAAGTATTAGTATAAAATAAATAAATAAATGCATAGAAATTTTTTTTTAATGTTTTCAATCTTCTTAAATTTTCTTGCATAAATTTTTGGGCTTAAAAAGATTTTTTATGGTGAAAACTTAGAAATTTTTCAAAAGTTATTCTTTGACTTAGAATTTTTTTTCTCTTAGCTTGGAAATATTCTTTCTCGGAAAACCATTGAAATAGATTCCTATAATTTTTCTAAGTGTCAAACCCTTAGATTGTTTTTCTTGAAACCCCATTTTTATTGTGATCAAAGGGGGAGAAGGGAAAATATAAGTCTAGGGGGAGGTAGAAAACTGAAAAAAATTGGAATTTTTGAAATTTAATTTTTTTCTATCATGTTGCATGTTATTGCAATAAATTATTTTATTCTATGTCTATTTTTAACCCTAGCTTAACTTGGGTTGATCACATCAAAAAGGGGGAGATTGTTGGAACCCCAAGGTTGTTTTGGTGTGATCAACAAGTTAAGTTAGGTCATGTGTGTTTCTAACCTTGTGTCTAAGTGTGTAGGAGCTTAGGAACACAGGTAGTCGAGCGGAAGACGCAGCTAGCGAGAAGGACGGCAGTCCGAGGGACGAGGTGCTGCGGAAGAGTACACCGGCGGATGAGAAGGAAGCGTGTGGTGGTTCCGAGGGACGAAAGCCGGAGCGGAAGATTGCTCGGGGAGCAAGAGACGCAGCTAGCGAGAAGGACGGCATGCGGTGCGTCCGAGGGACGAAGACTGCGGATGAGTACGCCGGTGGACGAGAAGGAAACACGCGGCGATTCCGAGGGACGAGAAGCCGGAAGGAAGTCCGCTCAAGAAGACCGGAAGTTGGGTTCGGGTGAGCCCTTTTCCGGATGGCAGAGATCACCCAAGCGAGCGGATCCGGAGGAGAAGAACCGGACCGAGGCGGGACTGAACCAGAGAAGAGGTCCCGGATGAAAAAGTCAACGCTTGTTGACTTTGGGCTTTGGGGCGCCCGAAGCAGTCCGGGGTGCCCGGAGCCCTCCGGGGCGCCCGGAACCCTTCCGAGCGCCCGGACTAGCCTTTTGACTAGGATCGAGTTTTGACTCGATCTGATCGTTGGGGGATAAAGTTTATCCCCCCTAGGGCGCCCGGAACCCTTCGGGGAGCCCCGACCAAGGCTATAATATAGCCTTGGTCCAGAAGCTTTTCAACAATCATGAGCATTCCATTTCAAACACTTGTACCCTTTAGTTGTAGTTAAGCTTCTGTTTCTGGGCTTCAACGTTGTAAGAGGCTTCTCCGCCTGAAGGAGTATTAGTGCGATCACTTTCCTTAGATTAACAACCTCCCCGGTTGTAACCAAGTCAAAATCCAGTGCCTCGTTCTTTTCTGCTTTTTATTTACTGCTTAGCTAATTTTATACAAGTGTTAGCTTAATCGTACGAGAAGGGTTGTTCTTGTTTTATTCAGGGTTATTCAACAACCCCCTCCTAGCCGGCCCAACGGTCCTACAAGCTCAACTCTGGATAGTTGGAGGATCACTCGTTCGACTGGAGAAGAAGTTGGATGAGTCAGCATAAAGCAAACTCATTCGGGCGCCTGGACTAAGTACGGATGCCTAGACCACCTTGGTGTTGATCAAGCATCTTCACAAGCCATTGGTGTGGATCACCTTTGGGGCCCAGTTAGTAGCACTTCAGGCACCTGGACTTGGCCTAAGCGCTAGGATGATGATACAATTTTATCATCGCACCATTGCATAGCCATTGCGAGCAGATAAGGCACACAGCTGGGGGTGCCCGGAGAGGGTCCAAGCACCTAGAGTTTCCACATCAGCAAACGAATATTTTCGACCAGTGGGCTATAAATAGAGCCTTGGTCCTCTTCATTCAAACTACACTTGAATTGTACTCGAATATTTTCCTGTTCTTTATTGCTCATGAGCTGTTAACATCTTGTACGAGGTTTCTCCACCTCCGACTTGTGTCGAAGAAGGAGTTGACTTAAAGAGCTTTATTTGCCTTAGATTAACAACCCTTGGGTTGCAAACCAAGTAACCTTTTTTCCTTATATTTCTTTCAGTTATTGTATTTATTTTTTATTGTTGTACTTAACGTTGAAAGAAAGAGAAAGGTAGATTTGTCTTAATTGTAGGGCTATTCACCCTCTAGTTGATCTCCATGGGACTAACAAATGTATCAGAGTAAGGTTGCTTTAGAAGGATTAACCACCGTCTAAAGCACAAGAAATGGCTAGAGCTAGCATCCATCCATCGAAGTTTGAGGGAGACTTCATGATTTGGAAGAAAAATATAGAGGTATTTTTTAAAATGGATTTTGAAATAGTATTGACTATTAAATATGGTTTTATAGAACCCAGAGATCAACATGGAGAGGTGAAGGAAGAACAATGGTGGAACAAGAAAGAACAGAGCGACTCACAGAATTTCATCTGCTCAGTGTTCTGCCACCTCAAGAGGTCAACTGGATCAGAAGCTACATTTTAGCCAAAGAACTTTGGGAGAAATTCCTAGACTTACATGAAGGTACCTCGAAAGCAAAGCTAGTGAGAAGGGGCATCCTAATAAATCAACTAACAATTCGGATGAACAAGGAGAGAAGGGGCCCAACTCCAAGCAAAGATCAAGGAACTAATCACCCAACTCAACAACTTTGCAGAAAAGGTAACTAATTGGGATGCAATCAGGTATGCGCTCAAACCTTCCCGAGAACAATGGAGTGGTAAACCTTAATAGATGCTTATTGCATCTCTAAAGACTTGGAGGTAAGTACCTTAGAAGAATTTTTTTCAACTTTCGAATTACATGAATCTAGATGTGCAGGAATGACAAAAGAAGTGGAGATAAGCCATAACTTGGCACTGAGAGCCAACAACGAGTCAGACTCATCCCTTGATGAAGATCAACAAGCATTTATGGTAAGAAAGTTAAAAAATAAAATTTAAATCTAACAAATTTAAAGAGATACAAACTAAGAAAAATCCAAGGAGCAAATGAAAGGTTCGATTCTACAATTGTCAGAAAGAATGACACATCAAGGATGATTGCTCAGAGCTCAAGAAGGAGAAAGACAAAGGGCCAAGGTGAACCATGCATAATAATATCAAGGCTACCTGGGATGAAATCTTAGAATCTGAGAGAGAAGCTTACACAGGACTGACACTAATGACAAGTTACGAAGAATCAAGTAACTTAGAAGCAAACATCGATAAAGGGGGAGCCATATCAGAAGATAGCAAGGATGAAGGGGGAGAATCAAGTTTCAGATCCGATATGGTGAGGTATGTCTTCTACCTTCTGATCAATTGTATTCAAGTATAAAATCTATATCTAAGACTCTATGTAAAATTAAAACAAAAAATTAAAAAGGAAAACCTAGAGATGAAAATAACCTTAGCAAAATCCTATTTATTAGAAGATTTCAATAATTTGAAAATTGAAAATGCTAAGTTAAAAGAAAAATTAGAACAATTGGAAAAGGGTGATGCATGTTCACATGTTTATAAACTTAGAAATTTTCAGGGGCTAAATTGATATTTTAGAAAACACAAGGATCAAATTGTAAAAGTATCATAAAAATATATTGCTAAAAAATATCTTTTAGATATCACAAGGATCATGTATAATTTAAATCTCTTTTTAAATTTAACTGACTTGCTAGACTAGAGTTTCTTTACTTAGAAAAATACTTTTCATGCAAACTTTCGGTTAGCGTATCTTATTCAAAATTTTTATACTGATAACACAATAAAATCTCCGTTTGAATTCTTTTAAAAAAAAATTGACTATTAATGAATTTTCTACGATTTTTTTTGCCAAAATATTAATTTTTATTATTAAAAATTCTCAAAAATTTAATCTTCAAAAATTTATTTATTTTTAGATAAACTTTCTATTTTACATACTCAGAAAATTTTACAAAATTTTTCAATCTCAAAATTTATTTTTATTTTTTTAAAAATACATCTCTCTGTATAAATAATTTATTATTTTTATATCAATTTTATTTATTCATAAAAAATTTAACACTATTCTAAATTATTGTGTTTAACAAATAAAAAAAATTTAGAATTTTTTAAAGAATAAAAATAATTTTAAAATTATTTTTACAGAAACTAGTTTTTAAATCAAAAAAATCATATTTTGAAAAATAATTCCTACAACTTTTTCTAAAAATTAGTCACTGTTTTGTAATCTTTAGAAAATTTTTCCAATTTATTTTTAAATGATTACCTCTATTTTTAATATGATCAAAATGGGAGATATAAGATTAAATCTAGGTGAGGTATAATTTTTTGTATCAATTGTTTTAATTTGCAAATTAAATATACGAAATGTAGCATCAGTGTGCTAGAGGGGTGAATAGCGCTCGTGGCTTTTCACATTTTTTACAAAACACAGAATACACGGTGGAAAGAAAGAGTAAAAGAAAAATAGTTGACACAGCCAATTTTATTTGGTTCGGATCCTGTGATGACTCCTACTCCAAGACCCGTGATCGTCGATCGCTTTCATTAGACAATTCACTATCAATTCGAGATGTAAATATTTAAAAGTTATCGATAACTATAGATCTGAATATTCTTGACTTCGGTTGTTGGAGCAGGGTTTAGGCGTTGTTGACTCATTTCCAGAGCAATGCGCAAGAGCGAATGTCGTTCGGATTGATGTGTTAAAGGTATTGGTTGAACCCTCTTTTTATAGCCCACTCTGGGCACCTGGATCCACTTCCAAATGTCCCCACTAGGCAGACATGGCTACACCTCATCGAAACTTCATCCTAGAAGCTTATCCATGTTCGGGTGCCTGGACCACCTTAGGGCACCTGGACCACTAATGTGGGTTGGCTAGTCGAAGCGTGCCACCATAGAATGAAGATAAATTTTTGTTGATCTGGGCGCCTGGATTTGTCTGGGTGCCCTCGGTAGACACCCTGGCACTCCCTCTTCACTACTAACTTGGGCGCCTAGAGCTACTTCAGGCGCTCGGATGTCCGAGCGCTTAGACATGCTTAAGGCACCTGAACTCCTCTTTTTTAGCTATCAACTTTCTGCAACACAAGGTTAGCACAAGCACAAATAATATGTAAAGTAGAATAATTTTGACAGTCTCTAAACTATCCGGTCCTGACTTTGAGTTTCGCTAAAACTCTAGGTCGGACCGACACCTACTATTCTCTCTACGAGGAGCGCATCCTCACCTACTCCTCTCAAGAGAGATTACTTTTTACCAAACCGGTCCTCTAGACCGTCTGGACTTTTGTTCAGTATCCGAGACTTCAGGACTTTTCGCTGGACGCCCGAACCCTGACCTGTCCAGTCTTCCATCTGGTATATGTGATCCCTAGGACATTCACCTAGTGTCCTCGACCCTAGAATTTTGCCCGATGTCCTCGACCTGCCAAGACTTGCCTAGTCCCACAGACCAAGACTTTATTTACTAGCCTCAACTATCCACTGCCTAATGTTCAAATAGAACTTCTTTGTCTAGCCTTAACTAGAACTTTCCTGCACACTCAATTAAACTTGTTAGATCACAATAAATCTTAACTTTGAACCCTTTTCCATTATAAAAACTTAGGTTCGATCATCTGGTGCTCCTTGGACCAACAATAAATTGCATATTCATTTAGTTTACTATTTTAGTTTAAACCCTAACTTAACTTGGGTTGATTCAAATCAAAAAGGGGGAGATTGTAAGTACACTGTGTTGGTTTTGATGTGGTCAACCAAGTTAAGTTAGATTCTGTGTAGTTGATGTCTTGCGTCTAAGTGTGTAGAGACTTAGGAACATAAGAAGTCGAGCGAAAGATTGGGCAAACGAGAAGGATGGTGCAAGAATTGAGTCAACAGGCTTGGTGTATCCGAGGGATGAGAAGCTACGGATGAGTACACCGGTGAAGCGAAAAGGACGCGCATGGCGCTTCTGAAGGACTAGAAGCCAGAACAGAAGATTGCTTGAGGAGAAGACTGGAGTTGGGTTCGGGTGATATCAATTCTGGATGGCTGGAGGATCACCCTTTTGACCGGAGAAGAAGTTAGATGAGTCAGCACAAAGATGACTCATCTGAGCAACTAGACCAAGTCTGGGTGCTCGGACCACCTTGGTGCCGATCAGCCACCTTCATAATTCATTGTCGCGGAACACCTTCGGGGCCACGTTAGCAGCACTCCATGTGCCCGAACTTGGTCCAGGTGTCGGGTCGGTGATAAAGTTTTATCATCGCACCATTGCATTGACGTTGCGAGCAGAGAAGGTGCACAGTTGGGGGCGTCTAGAGCGGATCCAGGCACCTAGAGTCACCACATCAGCAAACTACTATTTTCGACCAGTGGACTATAAATAAAGCTCTGGTCCTCTTCATTCAAACAACACTTAAATTGTACTCGAATACTTTCCTATTCTTTATTGTTCATAGCTGTCAACGTCTTAGATTAGCAACCTTCCCGGCTGTAAACCAAGTAACCTTTTTGCATCGTATTTCTTCAGTTATTGTATTTATTTTTTATTGTTGTACATAACGATGAAAGAAAGAGAAAGGTAGATTCGTCTTAATTGTAGGGCTATTCACCCCCTCTACCACAGAGATTTTAGTGAGTGTCTTCTATATATATGGATTTGGATCAAATCTAAACTCGTATCTTTTAACCCATAATTCATACCAATAGCCTTAAGTTTGGTTCAATACCAAACCATATTTGGTTAAAAAATAAAGCATCTTGGTTCAAAACTAAGAATCCCTTTTAATTAAACGAAAGATAGTCCAACTTGTCTTCAAAGGACATGACTCATCCTCGCTTCCATTGCGCCATGCTAATTCCATATTTATCCTTCGTCTGGTCCAACGAAACTCAATCTCTCTTGACATGAGAATTTAATTCTCAAACTCATTTTATGTCTCTTAGATAAACTCGTAGTACGTGTAATCTTATAGGTTTTCGATTATGTTGGTCATCCATAATTAATTATTAATTATAGAACGATCATGATGTTGGTACCCCAAGGTACTTTTGATGTGATCAAATAAGTTAGGTTAGGTCTTGTTGTGTTTAACCCTGTGTCTAAGTGTACAAGAACTTAGGAGCACAGGGCGTTGAGCAAAAGACATAGCTAGCGAGAAGGACGGCATGGGAGAGAGGCGATGTGTTGGTGCAATCTTAGGTCAAGGTTGACCTGGTTGACCCGACTCGAGTTGACCTGACTCGAGTTGTATTTTGATGTTTGACGATGTTTGACGAGAGTAGAAAAGTTGTATTCTGATGTGTTGACAAGAATATGAACTTGGGAGATTGAGGGTGCAATCGTTGGTCAAGGTTGACCTGACTTGAGTTGTTTCGGAAAAGTCCAAGTATGGAGACTTGGCATGGAAAAAGTCCAAGCAGGGAGCTTGGCATGGGAAAAGTCCAAGTATGGAGACTTGGCACGGAGAAGTCCAAGTATGGAGACTTGGCATGGAAAAGTCCAAGCAGGGAGCTTGGCGCGGGAAAAGTCAAAGTATGGAATCTTGGCATAGGAAGTCGGAGAGAGCTTGGGAGCTCGTTCTCCGGACTGTGGTCAGAGAGGGCTCGGTAGCTCGTTCTCTGGACCGGATGAAGTCGGAGAGGGCTCGGTAGCTCGTTCTCCAGACTAGGTCAGAGAGGGTTCGGTAGCACGGTCTCTGGACCGAATTGGCACGGGAAAAATCCTAGTGAGTGAAGCTAGGTCAGTTGGGAAGTCCTGGTGAGTGAAGCCAGGCAGATTGGAAATCCTGGTGAGTGAAGCCAGGTGAAAACCCTAGTGAGTGAAGCTAGGTGAAAGTCCTGGTGAGTGAAGCCGGGCAAGGGAAAATCCAGATGGATCAAGGGTGATCGGACATCTGGTGATGGGAAGTCCAAGTAGGTCATAGGAGTGACCGGATACTTGGTACGGAGAGAAAAGCCTAAGTGGGTCAAAGGGATTGACCGGACACTTAGCAGGGAGTCCTAGCAGGTCAAGGGAGTGACCGGATGCTAGGCGCAATGTACCAACAGGTCAAGATTGACCGGATGTTGGTTTGGACTTGGTTTGGGCGAAAACCATGAGCTGGATCGATCTGGTGATCGATCTTTGCATGTGTAGGCTTATAATAAGCTGTCACATCATCGAGCATATCTTGGGTGAAGCGATCGAATGTCGTTAATAGCTCACAGTATCAGGCAGGCATCTCGTCTGACTGAATCTTGATGCATCGAGAGTGTCGATGAATATTAGATCGAAGTTGTGTCTCGTTGATCATCTGAATGACGGGCACTAGCTGACGCAACGACTAGATTTTCTCTCTGCTTCTTTCTCCGCAGGTGGAGAAGGAGGGCGACTTCTCGATCTTCTTCTTCTTCCTTGGATTGAAGCTTCTGCTTCTGTGCTCTGAGGTTCTGAGCTTTGTTGAGCTTGCTTCCGAAGCTTCGCGTGAGTTTCCAGTCGTCGGTCAGCTGCTGCGTTTGGGTTGTGAAGTTGCTGCTTCATCGCCTCCGATCGACAGAGAAGGCAAGCGAGTGTTGCATTCATATTGTTGTTTGTATTTGCTTCTTGCTTTCCTTGTACTCCTTTCTTGTTGTTACAAGTATTGTGGCGAGGTTTCTCCACCCACAAGGAGCATTTATTAGCCGGTTCTCCGGGGACTCATCCACCGACGGATTGATAGGCTTCGTCCACCTTACGGACACGCCGAGGAGTAGGAGTTTATCTCCGAACCTCGTTACATCGGTTTGTTTGAGGTTTGTCTTCTTTCCCTTTCGTTTCTGTGTTTATTTTCCGCTGCGCTAACACGTTTTGTAGAAAGAAAGGACGGTTTGGGGTCGGCTATTCACACCCCCCTCTCTAGCCTCCGTACGAAGGATCCTAACAAGTGGTATCAGAGCAAGGTTGCTCTTCATCGGATTAACACCCGGGGGAGCACAAGCTAGAGAATGGATCGACTCGGAGAAGACATCACGTTTCCACCCTTCTACGAGTGCTGCGACTTCGCGTATTGGAAGGTAAGAATGAGGTATTTTCTTATGACTAACCTTGAAAATTGGAGTTGTGTTCAATTATGTTTCAAGCCTCCGATGGACAAGAAAGGAGAAACCCTAGAGAACAAGGAGTGGACCAAGGAGCAAATCCACCAATCAACCATCAATGATGAGGTAACGAAAATCATTGAATTTTCTTTACCTAATGATATTTTGTGTAAGATAGGAGGATACAATAATGCCAAGGAGTTGTGGAACAACTTGGCCAAACTCCATGAGGAGAGCCCCACTTCAAGCCATGAAGAGGAGCCTAGTGAGCCAAGTAGCTCACATCGTGGAGGTGAGGAATTAGAAGTTGAGAGCTACTCAACATCTAAAGAAGAAGAGGAGATGAGTTCTTCTTCAAGATCGGAGCACGAAGAAGAAGCTTCTACCTCCGGGAGGGATGAAGAAGAGAGCATCCATCCATCCTCAACCCTAGGTAACTCAAACACTTTAAGTTCAAGTAAATTGCATATAATGTGTTTTGAGTGTAGGGAATTTGGACATTATAAGAGTAAATGTCCAAAGAAGACTAAGAAGACTCCACCGGCGCCAAAGATCAAGGAAGTCGGAGTCCCAAAACGCAAGGGCAAGGAGCACGTGGTGTGCTTCCAATGCAAGCAACGAGGACACTATAGGAGTCAATGTCCAAGGGGGAGGCAATCTCACAAGGACAAAAGACCAAGCACGTGTAAAGGGGGAGCAAAGGCAAACCCTAAGGTATCCGCTAAGGTTCATTCTTGCACTTCTAATAAGATACATGCTAGTAGTCTTATTGCAATTGTCAAGAATGATAAGCATGATAATCATAGAAATCAACATGTGTGCTTAGGTGCTAAACATCTTAGCCTAGATAAGAACAATACTAGGAAGGCCAACCCTAGGATTAACTCATCTAAGGCTAAGAAGAACCTAGGTAGAAACCCCAAGACAACTAGACATATGCCTAGGAACACCTCAAGAAAGAATGATAAATTAAAACTTGAGGTTTTAGAGAAAGAAAATCAAGTCTTGAGGTCAAGACTTAACACTCTAGAAAAGGCCCTAAAGAATTTAGAGAAGTCAACTCTAGGGTCTAAGGGTTAAATTTCAAAGCCCAAGGACAAGAAAGGTTTGGGTCACAAACCTAAGTCCCAAATGGTCAAGCCCACCTATCATAATGTTCCACTCGATTATGGAACAAAAACTAGGGCTAGGAAGACCACCACCAAGGTCACAAGGGAAGTCACCCCTAAAGTTGATCTTGATGAGTCCCAAATGACCAAGGCTTTAAAGCCTAGGAGAGTCATTAGGAGGGTTGCTAGGGAAGTTATCCCTAGTGAATATTTAGTGAACCCAATGAGCTCAAATAGGTATTGGGTTCCTAGGAGCATCTCCTCTACCCCATAGATGGGTTAGAGAGCGTCAACTCCGATTAGAAGGGTAGTTAACCCAACTTTGAGGAAATTGACACTCAAGGAGCATTTTCAAGGTTTTGTGAACCTTTGAAAATGAAATGGAATAATCATTAATATTTACTCCTTGAAGAGTAAATTGTGCCATATTTGAAAATAAAAATTATATCGACTTTAATCTTTATTGGCACAAGTTAGGAAAACCTAGAGAAATACCAAGTTGGGGTCTTGGTACTCCCTTAGGAATTTAAGACAATCTAGGCCTTTAATTAAAAAGGTGCTATTCTTGAGGTAATATGAAATATGCCAATATTTGAGGATATACTTAATGTTAAGTGGCATAAATTAATCAAGAAAAATAGGAATGCCAACTTAGGTTTGGGCATTTTCTTGAAGCACTTTGAGCAATTTAGGTTTAGATTTTAAGTTAGCTAAGGTGTTAAGGATACTTAGATAGGTAATCTAGGTATTTTATTTGTGCTAACTTACCATGGTTGTTTGCCATGCCATGACATCATGTTTAACTTATTATCATTTGAAATGTCATGATCATGCTTAGGTTAATTATATGCCATGCTTTAGATTAAGTTTCATACTTTATGCCATGACATCATGACATTGGCACATGCTTTTATTTATGATATTATTTCATGCCATGTCATCATCTCTTGCATTAATAATCATAGAATTTGATTTAAGGATAAAAACACATTTTGATATTGAGATCAAAGTGTAGTTTAGCAAATGCATGAGAACTTAACCTAAGATAACCTAAACCCATATTCTCACATCAAAATTGACTTGGATGTGTTTGATACACTTTAGATGTGTGTGAGATATTAGGATCATGAGTTAGGATCAAGGTACATAGTTCTTGTACCTAGATGAGCCTAATTCAAGAGATTAGAGGATCATAGGGAAAACTTGTGTACAAGTCATGTACATATAGTCCTAAGATTATGGTCCTAAATTAAAGGGTTTAAAATCATTTTAAAATTGATTTGAAAAACCTTGATGAAGCTTTTCTAGTGATAGCATTCATCATTGAGCAAGATGATACAAAGATGAGTTAAACTTTGAACTATTTCAAAAGTTTTTGAACTTTGTATCAAGATTTGAAAATGGAATCTATTTTCATAGAAAACTATTTTTCCATGATAGTATATAGTATGAGGATTGTATCCTCAAAATTTTATAATTTTTGAAACTTTCTGGAATTTTCTAGGAGTTTCTGAATTTCTCCCGGGGAGAAAAATCAGAAATCTCTGATTTCAGAGGATGGATCGGTCACCGGACCGATCCAGGGAAGGCCTGATCGGTCTGGTGACCGATTAGTGACGATCCAGAAAGCGAGGATCGATTTGGGAATCGATCCAAGGGGTTCCTGATCGGTCTGGGGACCGATCAGTGCGTGCCGAATTTCTGATTTTCAGCAGGTGTCTGAAATTTCAGTTTTTGGGAGTTGAGTTTCGGGTTTCTAAAGGTTTGAAACTCTCCAAGACATTGTTGGTGCAATGGTCAAGGGGGAGTTGACCTTTAGGGGGAGTCTTACCTAATTGTCAAGGGGGAGTTGAATTTTAGGGGGAGATTTTACTCCTTAAGACTTTTTGAGGATTAGTGATATGGGATTGTCACTAAGTTGATTGTTGTGTTTAGTATCAAGGGGGAAATTAAGGGTTTCAATGAAAGGTATGGGACTTTTATTGGGAAGAAACTCTTGACCTTGATTCCCTCTTTTTGATGTGTGTCAAAAAGGGGGAGAGATGTCCCAAGGGGGAGAATGGGAGAATGCCCGGAGAATGTTCAGAGAGAACATTGGAATTGGAAAACCTAAGTTAGGTTATCCGTTTAACCTAACTTGATTATGAGTTTTGTCAAACATCAAAAAGGAGGAGATTGTTGGTGCAATCTTAGGTCAAGGTTGACCTGGTTGACCCGACTCGAGTTGACCTGACTCGAGTTGTATTTTGATGTTTGACGATGTTTGACGAGAGTAGAAAAGTTGTATTCTGATGTGTTGACAAGAATACGAACTTGGGAGATTAAGGGTGCAATCGTTGGTCAAGGTTGACCTGGTTGACCTGACTTGAGTTGTTTCGGAAAAGTCCAAGTATGGAGACTTGGCATGGAAAAAGTCCAAGCAAGGAGCTTGGCATGGGAAAAGTCCAAGTATGGAGACTTGGCACGGAGAAGTCCAAGTATGGAGACTTGGCATGGAAAAGTCCAAGCAGGGAGCTTGGCGCGGGAAAAGTCAAAGTATGGAATCTTGGCATGGGAAGTCGGAGAGAGCTTGGGAGCTCGTTCTCCGAACTATGGTCAGAGAGGGCTCAGTAGCTCGTTCTCTGGACCAGATGAAGTCGGAGAGGGCTCGGTAGCTCGTTCTCCAGACTAGGTCAGAGAGGGCTCGGTAGCTCGGTCTCTGGACCGAATTGGCACGGGAAAAATCCTAGTGAGTGAAGCTAGGTCAGTTGGGAAGTCCTGGTGAGTGAAGCCAGGCAGATTGGAAATCCTGGTGAGTGAAGCCAGGTGAAAACCCTAGTGAGTGAAGCTAGGTGAAAGTCCTGGTGAGTGAAGCCGGGCAAGGGAAAATCCAGATGGATCAAGGGTGATCGGACATCTGGTGATGGGAAGTCCAAGTAGGTCATAGGAGTGACCGGATACTTGGTACGGAGAGAAAAGCCTAAGTGGGTCAAAGGGATTGACCGGATACTTAGCAGGGATTCCTAGCAGGTCAAGGGAGTGACCGGATGCTAGGCGCAATGTACCAACAGGTCAAGATTGACCGGATGTTGGTTTGGACTTGGTTTGGGCGAAAACCATGAGCTGGATCGATCTGGTGATCGATCCAGTGATACCGCGAATATTCTGATCGGTCTGGTGACCGATCAGTAATACATCAGTAGCATACTGTGTGATAACTGATCGGTCTGGTGACCGATCAGGAGTCGATTAGAAGCCGAACAGGAGCGAGGCGCAATAAGGGCTTATCGGTCTGGGGACCGATCAGCACAAAGCCTGATCGGTCCCCCAGACCGATCAGGAAGTTCCCTGATCGGTCTGTGGACCGATCAGTAGGTTCCCTGATCGGTCCACAGACCGATCAGGGCACTAGCCGTTGCGACGCAACGGCTAGATTTTCTCTCTGCTTCTTTCTCCGCAGGTATAAAAGGAGGCTGAGAGCTTCTACAGTCTTCTGCTTCTTCTTCCTTGGATTGAAGCTTCTGCTTCTGTGCTCTGAGGTTCTGAGCTTTGTTGAGCTTGCTTCCGAAGCTTCGCGTGAGTTTCCAGTCGTCGATCAGCTGCTGCGTTTGGGTTGTGAAGTTGCTGCTTCATCGCCTCCGATCGACAGAGAAGGCAAGCGAGTGTTGCATTCATATTGTTGTTTGTATTTGCTTCTTGCTTTCCTTGTACTCCTTTCTTGTTGTTACAAGTATTGTGGCGAGGTTTCTCCACCCACAAGGAGCATTTATTAGCCGGTTCTCCGGGGACTCATCCACCGACGGATTGATAGGCTTCGTCCACCTTACGGACACGCCGAGGAGTAGGAGTTTATCTCCGAACCTCGTTACATCGGTTTGTTTGAGGTTTGTCTTCTTTCCCTTTCGTTTCTGTGTTTATTTTCCGCTGCGCTAACACGTTTTGTAGAAAGAAACGACGGTTTGGGGTCGGCTATTCACACCCCCCTCTCTAGCCTCCGTACGAAGGATCCTAACACGATGGCCTTAGTGTGTCTGAGGGACGAGGTGCTGCGGAAGAGTACCCGGGCGAACGAGAAGGAGGCGTGCAGCGTTTTCGAGGGAGAGAAGTCAGAGCGGAAGCTTGCTTGAGAAGGCCGAAAGTTGGGTTCGGGTGAGCCCTATTCCAGATGGCCGAAATCAACCAAGTGAGCGGAGCCGAAGCGAAAGACCTAGACTGAAGTAAACAGAGTCGAAGCAAGAAGTCGGGATCAAAAAATCAACAAGGGGCTGATTTTTCTACCCGGGACACCCGGACCAGTCCGGGGCGCTCGGAACCCGAAACTTAGTCAAATTTGGCGTGACATGTACCGTTGCATCGGAGATAAAATATTATCTCATTCCAAACGCCTGGAATCCTTTCAAGTGCCCTGAGCAGGACTATATGTGTTCATTGCTGTAAAGAGGCTTCTCTGCCTGAAGGAGAAATTAGTGCGACTTCATCTGCCTTGGATTACAATCTCCCTGGTTGTAATCAAGTAAACCTACTTTACCTCTTTCCTTTTAGTCTCTTTTATTATTCTTATGTAAGTGTTATTTTAATTAAGTTATAAGTTTGAGAAAGGTTGTGTTTGCTTGATTTGTGCATGGGCTATTTATCCCCCCCTCACGTACTGAAATTTCTTTCTTGCATATTGAATGTGTTCATTGCTTGTCAAAATTTCTTTCTTTTTGTAAACATACTAAACGACCTCCAAAAATTACGTAAAAATACTCTAAAAACTTCTAAAAATCTCTAGAATATTTTAAAGGTATTTCCAAATATTTTTATGAACTTTTAGAACTCGAAATAGGGAAAATTGGGTCGTTACAGTAATTCCAATCGAAAGGAACCTAGTGAATTCTTTCATAAAACCTCTACTTCAAAACTAGTTTTGAGAGTCATGTAGAGACCTGCGGTGTTGGACACCATGGCGATTGGCATTAGGCCAAATGGGAGTGTTAGTTTATAAGGGATGTCCTAAGGCAATCGTCTTATGATTTTTACTATTTATTTGATAAATATAGATTTGTGCACCTAAACATTCAGTACGTGAGTTTAAGATCCAATCATATATGCTTAGGCATATAGACTTCGAAACGTGAATCTCAACCTTTCTTAGATTCCAACATGCTAAACTGCTTTAGCACTCAGTCTATATATGCAGATTGTGAAAGACTAAGCAACATGTTCAATTAATCTCTATAGATCTAAATCCAAAGGATATAGGTTGCTTCTCTCATGTCTTTCATGGAGAATGTCTTAGATAACCAAAATTTAATTGATTATATAATGGGCACATAGTTTCCTATAAGTAATATGACAACAACATATAATACTTGGAACACGATTACACTCCCACTAACCTTTGTATATACGCAAGGTTCGTATGTATTTTTTGTGAGAAATCAAACTCTCATTCATGTTAGTTTTTCATCTTAAAAACTCACGTGCACCCAATAGGTTATATACCTTTAGGTGGATGCACCAAGTTCCAAACTTGGTTATACATGGAATCCATTTTTTGATTTCATGGTTCTCAACCACAAGTCCCTTTCTAAACTTTTTAGAACATCTTTATGACTAGTAGGCTCCTCATCCATAATGAGTGACAGGTCTCTCGATTCACTTATGAGAAATCCATATTTCTCAGGAATTAGGTGCGCCCTACTGGATTTATAAAGTGGCAGTGTATTAACAAGTTCAATTGTTACCTCATTCCAATGAGTAATCAACTGTGGGTCTTATTTAGGCATCTCTTTTGTGTTTATTGGAGTCACTTGAACTACTCTTAGTTCAACATCACTCCCACTTGTTTTCTTATAAGAGAAATCCTTTTTTCTAGAAATATAATATGCCTTGAAATAAACATCTTTTGTTTCAAGGGATCATAGAATTGGTAACCGTAGTTTTCTTAGGGTAAACCAATTAATAGACACTTATCCGACTTAGCATCTAGCTTCGCTGATATAGTCCTCTTCTCATAAGAAGGACAATCTCATATTTTCAAATAAGATAACTGAGGGTTTAACTAATCCATATCTTAAATGGATTAGTCGAGACTGCCTTAGTTGTGAGTTTGTTTAGCAAGTAAATAATTGTCACAAATATGTAACCTCAAAAGGCTTTGGGAAGACTTGCATGATTTATTATTGACCTAACCATATCCATCAAGGTTCAGTTTCACCTTCAAATATACTGTCACATGTGGTATATAAGGCGGAGTCCATTGAGATAATATTTCATTGTCTCTTAGATAATCTTGAAAACTCTTGGCTTTTCACCGCCTCGATCGGATTAAAGTATCTTAATACTTTTTCCAAATTGTTTCTCTACTTTATTTCTGAACCCTTTTGAACTTTCCAAAATCCTCAGTATTTCATTAAATACATATACCTTAGTCATGAGTAATCATCGATGAAGGTCATGAAATAGTTATAACTTCCTGTGCATGAGTTGACATTTGTCCACATACATCGGTATGTATAAGACTTAATATGTCATACTCTTGTTCACCCTTTTTAAATAAAAGGTAACTATGTCATCTTGCCTTTTAAGCATGAAGCACACATATCAAATGAATCCAATTCAAATTATTCCAAAAATTACATACTAGTGTAATTCGAATATGTGTTTCTTACTTATATGACTAAGGTGATTTTTGCCATGTATAGGAATCTAATTGATTATCTAATCCTTTACTATTCTTTAGCTCACTTATGTCATTACAAATATGTGAGACACATTCGCTATCTAATACCTAAGTGTTTAAAGAAATAGTGTGAGATCCAATCTCGAAAATAGGAGATAGGGTGTTCTCTTCTTCATGGACTCAAGATAAATCTTATTGTTTCTTCTCCAATGTGACATCTTACCACAATGGTAATATTCATCCTTTGGAGTTAACCCGGTCAGTTTGTTTGTTTCTATAGTTGAGTGCAAATTCAAAGAAAATATTCTAACTCTAATAATCTAGAAATACACAATTGAGCATGTGTAACGCCCGAAAATTCTCAAAACTATATTAGAAATATTCTATAATTATTCTGGAATTTTTAAATATTTTTCCGGAATTTTTAGAGTAGCGGAAGTAGCAAAAATAATTAGAAAAGTAAAATAGCTTAAGCGGGAATCGAACCCGGGACCTCTCGGGTCCGCTAAGCCTTTAGACCGCTTAAGTAACCAGTTGAACCCAGCAGGGCTGTGCTGAAAGAAAGGGGAGTCAATTATATTTATATTTAAGTTGGGCCGAGTTACCCACTTAATATAAATAGAAGATTTAAGTGGGGTTTGGTTTATTTTTAATTGGTTCGGCAATTTCTCCTCCTCACCCTAACCTCACGCCGCACCTCTCCCTCTTCTTCTTCCTCTCGGCGCCAATCCTAGGGTTCCCTCCCTAGGGCCCCAAGGTCATCTTCCGGTGACAACTCCGGCACGAGGACGCTCTTCTTCGCGAGGGGAACGCATAGACGCGAGAAGATCGTCAAAAGGATCGTCTCCTCCGGAAATCCAGCGATTAGAATCGTAAGAAAATCTAAACAGGAGGTAAGAAACCCCTCACCTGCAGTATAAGTAGCTTCCGTGTGAATTCCATGTCTTAGTTTAGTAATATGTAGACTATCGACACAAAGGATGCGAGTTAGCGCATACTAAGTGTTCGATTAAATTATTTAGCATAGAAAAATGCAACTTAGGCATTTTAATAGCTCAGTAAATGCAATAGAAGCATTTAAATAGTTTAGTTAGCCTTGCCACAGCATATATGGGACTACGGTCCAATGGGTGGGCACCCACAGTCGCCTCTAGGTTCAGATAACCTAGTAGAAGCAAGGTAAATTAACTAGCTATGATTCAGTATTTTATTTTCAGTAGTGGCACTATACAGGATTAGATATCCATTGGGCTGGGCTCCCATAGTCGGTCCCTAGGTTTAGATAACCTAGTAAACCTTACTAAATTCGGGATTTGCAACCCCGGGTCTAGTTAAGGATGCGCGCACAGCATGTACAGTTGTCGGGCCCATTAGCAGTATGATTATGTATTTTAATCTATTATATTATAGTTTTTCAAAACTCACAAAGATCAGTTATGTTAGTTGAGTTTGAATTCAGTTCCAGACTAGTTTAATTCATGTTCAGCTCAGTTTTCTTTATTGTTACACATGATAGTTATGGTTAGCTTAGTATGCCATGCTTTAGTGTTCATGTTCAGCTTTTATTACACATGTTTAGATGATAGTATGCCATGACTAGCTTTGATTTCTATGTATGATAACATGTCATGTTTCAGTCTAATCAGTGCACTCTCAAACAGCATGTTTTAAAAACATATTGCATCGAATGCATGTTTTAGTGAGGTAGATGGTTTCTTACTAAGCGAAAGCTTATAGATACTTTCTTTTCCTTATACTGCAGATAAAGGTAAAGGAAAGATGGACTAGCGGAGGCTGGAGGACAATGCTACGAAGATGTGTGTGGGCAGGAACTTGGAAAGAAGATCTTAGGAAACTCTAGCAAGTTGTTTAAACATTTGAACTTTTCAGTGTTTTAGTATTTTGCACTTCAGTATGTTAATTGCCATGAATTAGTTAACCATGCACCTGATCATGCTTAGAACACTTCTGTTATGATGTTAGAATGTTATTTGTTAGTGTTAGAGTGTTTCCTAGCCATCTTAGAACATGTAATGTGATTGAGGCATGAATTAGTGCTGAAATCAGGGGTTCTGGTTCGAAATCAGAAACCCAGATCGATCTACAGATCGATCAGAGTTGGGTGGTGCCACTGGATCGGTTAGCTGACCGATCCAGTCGTGAACAGAGAGTTAGCGCCTGTTATGGATCGGTCAGCCGACCGATCCAGATGCGAACAGTGAGTACCGAAGCTCACTGATCGGTCAGCCGATCGATCAGTGAGCCACTGGATCGGTCTGCCGACCGATCCAGCCGCATACAGAAACAATATCGCTTATGGATCGGTCAGCCGACCGATCCAGAGTCTTTCTCCGTGCCAGTATCAAGCTTGATCGATCACTGGATCGATCCGACAGCCCAATCGATTCATGGATCGATTGAAATGCCTGATTACAGCTAGCAGGACATCCGAGAGGCATAGATTATCTTCCCTAGCATGTGTACAACTCCTAGGTACACCTAGAATATTAAGTTCAGATTTTACAGTAATCAGATTAGTAAAATTTTAATCAATTCCAGATTTCTACAATAGTAATTTAGCACAGCATAATGTAGCGATCGGCCTCACAGCCTAGTCAGTAGGAGGCGGGTCGTTACAGCATGTTTAAGAAAGATGATTTTATTTCATAAATGTAAACAATTTACATATGAATACAAAATCCACTTACCTATCGAATTCAAGAGCCCTTACTATGAATTCGAGAGATGGTAGGTTATCTCTAAGTGGGTTGATATCCACTATAGATAAGAATAATCTTGACTTTGGCCAACAAGCCATTATTAGCTATAGCAGTAGGTAACAAGTTTACCAATTGCATATCGCTTATATGCAACTATCACATTATGCTAGAAACTAATTGATATTCACATAAACATCAGGTTGTTAACACATTAACAAGTATAAATTAAATGCATGTTACCTAACTTCACCTTTATTCACGTTGATCATGGCTTCGGCACAACAAATCAATGCTTCAAGTTAAAACCAACTCGTTAATCATGAGAATGCATCTTTATGGTTTGAACATATTTAATTTCAGGTTGAGCTTGACTTTGGCCAACAACTCAAACAAAAACTTAAACTCTGATTCTTACCATATTAACGGAAGTTGTAGGTTTTAATATTTTGATGTAAGGGATTGCAAATCTACTAACTACATGACATCACACGCATGACATAAATGATGATATGACACATCACATGCATGACATAGTATGACACATTACACATACAACAAGATTTAATCATATCACACGCATGACAAAATATAATCATGTCATAATTAATGCAACTACATAGCATACAATATGTCATGAACATGGCATAAATTTACATATATTATAATTTTATTTTAGAAATAAAAATATGTTATAAATATGATTTTAATAAATAAATATTTATCTAATAAATTAGGAAAATCAATTTTCTAAATTTAATTAACATATCTCATATAAAATCTTTCTATTAATCAAGAATCTTTAATTATTTTAGAAACAATTTTTTTAAATTAATTTTCTAATAATTTAAGAAATAAATAATTAATATTTTTTGATTTATTATAGAATAATTCAAATCTGGATTTTTTATAATTTTCTAAATCTATTGTATTTCCTAACAATTTAGGAAATTTTCTAAAAAAGAAATATTTTAATAAATTTAAAATTTTAAGAAAAGATAATTTCTATAATTTAATTCAGAATATCTAAATCTGGATTTTTTAAAAATTTCAGAATCTTTTCAAATTTAGTATTACCTAACAAATTAGGAAATTTTTCAAAAATAGAATATTTTTAAAAATTTCAAAAAAATTTAGAAATAAAAAATTTTAAATTAACATAATATTTCTAAATTTAATTTTCTAAAATTATTTCAGAAACTTTCTAAAAATAGAATTTCCTAATAATTTAGGAAACTTCCAAAAATAAAAAAATCTTAATAATTCTAGAAAATTTTTAAAATTAATTATAATACTAATTATGAACGGTAAAATAATTTTATGATAATGTCAAATCATGATCAGGCTCTGATACCACTATTAGGTAACTTGACGCGGGTCTATGCTAGAACACGTTTCTTGTTTCTATATGAATCATGATCATGAATCTCTCGTTTCTATATGAATTGTGATATGTTGTGCATCGCACAATGCGTGACTGTGCGCGCGCAGCATAATAGACTTTTTTAAAAAATATTTTTATAAATTTTGAATTAAAAAAATAAATATTTCTTTATATAAATCTCTAATACATAAATATATCTCCTAAACACATTATAATACTCTATAAATACTTAAATTTATTTCATTTTTAATTTTTTCTTTTGCTAAACACAATAAGCTAATTGGGAAGCCTGAACCTTAGAGATAAAATCTTAAAAAAAATAACTTAAATTATAACCCAATTGGGAAACATAAACCCTAAAAATATTCTGATTTTAAATTTAAAAAAAATCAATATTTCCATATATAAATACCTAATCCATGAATATATCTCTTAAATACATTACAATACTCCGTAAATACTTAAATTTATTTTATTTTTAATTTTTTTTACTAAATACTATAATCAAATTGGAAAGTCTAAACCCTAGAGATAAAATCTTTAAAAAAATAGCTTACAAATTATAATCCAATTGGGAAACATTAACTCTAGAAATAAAATCTTTAAAAAATATTTTAATTATTTTTTAAATTCAAATTTTTAAAAAATAATTTTTTTAAAAAAAAGCAAATGATATCCTGTGCGACGTGCATAGTTGCGTACTGTGCGCGTCGCGCAGGATATCACAATATATATATATATTTGGATAAATCCAAACTTGTATCCTTTAACCCGTAATTCATATCAATAACTTTAAGTTTATTTCAAGACTAAATCCGATTTGGTTCAAAACTAAATCATCTTGGTTCAAAACCAAAAATCTCTTTTTAATTAAACCAAGCCAATTTAGTTTATAATTAAATCAAAAATAGTCCCACTTATCTTCAAAAGACATGACTCATCCTTGCTTCTATTGCATCATTCTAATTCCATATTTACCCTTCGTCTGATCCAACTAGACTAAATCTATCTTGATCTGAGAATCTAATTCTCAAACTCATTTCATGTCTCTTAGATAAACTCATAGCGCGTGTAACTTTATAGGTTCTCGGTTATGTTGGTCGTCCATAATTAATCATTAATTATAAAATAATCATGAGTGACACCTATTAGTACATTATGATCCCCAATTAATCAGAAAATCATAGGTTGATCTCGGAACCATTTCCAAATGCTTCAACGGCTATAGTAAGTCGTGTCATGTTCCTTTCACTCGTCTTATACCCACTAATTGGTTCAGGACATAGTCTATGTGTTAGTCCCCACTATGTTGACTACGTTACACCTAACCCAAGTAATATTTCCTCATTCTGCAGATTCAAATTACTCTGACATATGTCTAAGAGTCTCGTACTCTTAACATATGATGTTTTGGCCAAAAACTTTGAGTAATAATCCTAACGAGTGACCATAGGGTATACGTCTCCTCGCAAGGAGCGGTGAATCCTCTGTGAGCTATCTAAACACTTTCGGACATTTCGACTTATACCCAATCATTCCAGGTCCACATCTTCAAAGAGATGCTTATTTAAGATGTCAAAGTATAAGCCTCTATGACCAAAGTGACTTGTATACCTTAAGTCGAAGGAAACTTGCACTCGAGCTGCAGTAAGTGCTTCATTGGCATATCTATATATGAAGAGAACCATATGAAGTCTTACAGCAGGTCACTCCAATGAACTAGTTACTATAATTAGCATCAACGTTTAACTATCGACATCCCAATATCTTTAGTTAGTGAGAACAGCTACTTGGTTAGACCAAGGAGTATAATCTCTGCTAGTCTATCAAAATCGATGATGTCCGAACTCATCAATTCATCGACTAGGAAATATTTTAATGCATTCATAATTGCACATGTATAGATATTCACAAGTTGTGATCCAATCACAAGTTCTCTTATGCTATGAATCATATCGTGGGCATTTAGTATGTGAGTTTAAGATCTAATCATACACATAGAGAATGTGCACCCAAATAGTGAATCTATATTTATCAAATAAATAGTAAAAATCATAAGTCGATTGTCTTAGGATATTCTTCATAAACTAACATCTCCAACAAGGAATTTTATCAGCCGAACGTGAGCAAGCGCAGATGATTAAGAAAAGAGTCCATTGGTTCACATTGGTGGGAGATCATTTATACAAGAGAGTCTTTTCTCGTCCTTTACTCAAATGCATCGGATTGGACGATATACAATATATTCTACAAGAAGTACATCAAAGTTCATGTGGAAGCCATCCGGGCGGTCGATCACTCATTTAGAAGATTCTATTAGCTGGGTTTTTTTGGACCACTCTGCAAGCAGACTTGACTTGGCTTGTATCCACTTGTTTATCATGCCAAAAATACCAAAACATTCCACACCTACCCTCTGAATTATTGAAGACCTCGATTGTCTCATGTCTGTTCAACCAATAGGGAATGGATATTGTAGGACTCTTTCAAATGACATCCAGCCAGAGAAAGTTCCTTCTAATAACCATGGATTATTTTTCCAAGTGGGTGGAAATCGAGTCGCTAGCTAAGATAACCGAGTATATGGTCATCAAATTTCAGTGGCAAAATATCATGTGTTGGTTCGGCATTCCTTACATGCTTGTCTCGGATAATGGAAAATAATTCTAAGTGTGGAAAATCCAAGAATGATGCTTAAGTTATGGCATTCAACAAGCCTTTACTTCAATGGCTTACCTCCAAAGTAATGGCCAGATGGAGGTCACTAACAGGGAAATTATCAGAGGAACCAAAACCAGGTAGATCATATCGAAGGAAGTTGGGTCAATGAGTTACATAGTGTGTTGTGGGCTTATCGTACTACACCCCGACAGGTCACAAGTATAACCCATTTCTATCTGGTGTATGTGGGAGAAGCAGTTGTGCTGATAGAAGTTGGAGTAGAGTCCGATCAGAGGTGACTATATGATGAGGATAATTTCGGTCAATGCCTTATGGAGCTTGATCTTGTAGATGAAGTTAGAAAGAAAGCATCCGCTCAGCTAATGGAGTATCAACAGCGAATGAAGTAAAGTTATAATCGAAGGGGCATCCCAAGATTTTTCTAGGTCGACGATTTAGTCTGGAAGAGGATAAAGTCAAACAGTGATGTCTGCAAGTTGAAACTACAATGGGGTGGACCATACAAGGTGGTGTAAAAGCTTAGTTTAGGCTCTTATTATCTCTAAGACTCAGAAGGAAAGAACTTAGATCAGCCATGGAGTGTGAATCATCTACTACCCTATCGGGCTTGAGAGTACGTTTGTATTGAATTGATGAAGCTTGTGAAAATTTATATTCAATAAATGTAGGCAAATTGAAGTTAAAATGACAAGTCCAAAATTCTCGAGCCGTTCGACTAAGTTATAAATGAGTTTGCTCTCACGACTAAGTCCCAAACTCTCGTGTCGTTCGGCCGAATTAGAAGTGAGCTTGCTCTCATGCCCAAGTCCCTAACTCTCACATTGTTCGACCGAGTTATAAGTGAGCTTGCTCTAACAACTAAATCTTAGACTCTCGCGCTGTTCAGTCGAGTTATAAGTGAGCTTACTCTCATGACTAAGTACCAGACTCTCAAGCCGATCGGTGAAGATATAAGTGAGCTTGTTCTCACGAAGAAGTCCTAGACTCTCGTGACAATCGGTTGAGTTATAAGTGAGCTTTCTCTCATGATCAAGTCCCAGACTCTCATACCGATCGACCGAGTTATAAGTAAGCTTCCTCTCATGACTAAGTCCCAGACTCTCATATCGATCAGCTGAATTATAAGTGAGCTTACTCTCACGACTAAGTCCTAGACTATCATGCTGATCGACAGAGTTATAAGTGAGTTTTCTCTCACGATCAAGTCCCAGACTCTCATGCCGATCGGCTGAGTTATAAATGAACTTTCTCTCACGACCAAGTCCCAGACTCTTGGCCCGTTCAGGTGAGTTATAAGTGTGTTTTCTCTCATGACTAAGTCCTAGACTCTCGTGTCGATTAGCCGAGTTATAAGTGAGCTTGATTTTATGACTAAGTCCCAGACTCTCGATCCATTCGGTTGAGTTATAAGTGAGTTTGCTCTTACGACTAAGTTATAAACTCTTAGGCCCATCGGTCGAGTTATAAGTGAGCTTGCTCTCATGACTAAGTCCCAGACTTCATGTTATTCGGACGAGTTATAAGTGAGCATTCTCTCATGAATAAGTCTGAAGAATTGGTTGCAAGTTAAGGGCTCTTCAAACCTACAAATTGTGAAGTTGCCCTAGTGGATGTTCACTTAAATATTGCTCAAATAAGCTAGAAGATGCGAGTGGAGGGACGGGTGAAATGCTAAGGGATAAAAATATTGAAGATCTTCAAACAAAGAGAAATATATACAACTAAGCACCAAAAGTCGTTAAATTTTTACAAACACCACAAAAACTCTTAAAAGAAATACTATGCAAAATCTGAAAAGGCATCATCTGGGATTATCTCCATAACCATGATCTTCTAGCACCGAATGAAGTTTTTGGGGATGTTGGCTATCAGATAGCCTCCTTCCCGTAGCTGTTTAATGGCCTCCTCTGCTCCGTAGCCAAACATCTTAGTGGTTCGATTGGAGAGCATTTGATTTAAGTCCTTTGAGCACAAATACTCCACTCTAAGGGACTCCAGCCGATCATATTCCCCCTCCTTATAGCTAACCAGCTCGGCCTTCGACACCTCCGTCTTAGCCTTAAGCTCTTCCAGCTCAGTGTCCTTTGTATTAAAAGCCTATTGTTTCTCCTCGAGCTGAAGTTCCTTGACAACTTATTTAGCCGCTCAGCTGACCTTTTCAGAAAGGAGTGTAGCCTTTGCTTCTTCTAGTTTCTTGGCCAGGGCCTGGGCCTCCTTGTTCTCAATATCTAAGTATTCTATGGCCCTAAGCTTTCGAGTGTTGGCCGACTGAAGGTGTGAATCAAAAGTTTACACTTGTTTATGAAACCTCTCGAGTTGCACAATCTGATCATGATTTTTATCTTTTTCTACTGTGAGGGCCCACTCAGCCCCCAACAGTAGGTCCGTGATGTGCGTAAATATTATGATGATTTATGCATGTTTTAACTCACATTCACTTGCTTTATACGTATATATTCCTTGCATGTTCACCTCTTTTATCATGTATTCATTATATATACTCTTTTGTTTAGATATTTGCTCTTTATTTGGTTCTGTGTTGACAAAGACAACTTTTGGAGTGAAAACGATGATTGTCGACGCACCGGAACAAAGCAGAGAGCAGGACGTGCAACCTTGCACAGCCGTGTGGCCAATCTAGAGAGGGATCAAAGCACGACCGTACAACCCTGCACGATCGTGCCTCACAACCAGCAGCCAAGCAAGGAACAACCATGCAACCCTCCTCGATCGTGCCCTCCCATGACCGCAGCCATGCAGCACACAAGGGGTTCGATCTAGCATCACTCGACCGCCAATCGAAGCTAACAATTTTGAAATCAAGCCTGCAGTAATTCACATGGTTCAGTAGAATCAATTTGGAGGAGGACCGCATGATGATCCAAACCACCACTTAGAGCTTTTCTATGAGATCTGCGGTACCATGAAAGTGAACGGAGTCCCTCCAGAATCAGTAAGCTTATTTCTCTTCGGATTCTCCCTAAAAGACAGAGCCAAGCAGTGGCTAAATTCACTTCCAGCGAACAACATTAACATCCTGGAAGTAGTGTGAGCAGAAATTCTTGGACAAATTCTATCCACCATGCAAAACAGCTCATATGAGGAATCTGATTGCAAGCTTCAAGCAGGTAGACTCGGAATCATTATTTGAAGCCTGGGACAGATTCAAAAGTATACTGAGACAGTGCCCCCATCATGGCCTTGAGAAATGGCTGGTTCTACACGCCTTCTACAATGGGATCAACTATCACACGAAGGTATCCCTCGATTCTGTAGCAGGAGGAGCACTGATGAACAAGAGCCTTGATGAAGCTGAAGAGATCATAGAGAATGCGGCACAAAATCATCATTAGTGGGCATCAGAAAGATCTGATGGTTCTTTCTCAGGGAACCCAATAAAAGCGTCAGGGAAATTCGACGTAGATGCAGTCACTCTCTTGTCTGCAAAGCTGGACGCTCTGACCAAGAAGTTTGAGGCCATGGGGAACAACAACAACACGACCAATGCGATAGTTTGTGTTTGCGAAACTTGCGGAAGTACAGATCATGCCCAAGATACTTGCTCCTTAGGGCCCATACAAGCACAAATAAACCAACTTGAGCAGTGTGATGCAATAGTCAGCTACAACTAAAGGTAAAATAATCTGTACTCCAATACATACAATCCAGGTCGGAAGAATCACCCAAACTTCTCATACTGGAACAATCAGGATCAAGGGCCAGCAAAACAAAGCTATCAACCTGGACAACAGAACTACTCACCTGGGCAGCAGGGCTACTCATTTGGACAATAGACTTTTTAACGGCAACCTTCACAATTGTCCAGAATTGAAAAAATGCTTGAAGAAGCTCTCTCAGAGCAAAAAGAGATGAAGAATGAGATCAAGCTGTTAACTCAAAGAATGAAAAATTCTGAGAAACATCAAAAGATGCAAGACAGCCAGATAGCCCAGTCCATCTCTAGGGCACAAGGAACATTTCCAGGGAAGCCAGATATAAACCCAGTGGAACACTACAACCACATCAAGCTGAGAAGCGGACGAACTGTGGGAGACCCCCAAATCATTACTCAGAAGGGACCTGACTCAGAGGAAGATCCCTCTCCCTTAATGCCCAATCAGACCCAGAACAGGGATGGAGAGGAGGTTACTAAGAAAGTTGAAGGAACCCTTCAAATTTCCCCACAAAGTCAGACGATTCATTTCCCTCAGAAATTGATAACCTCTCAGAAGGATGAAGAGTTCAACCGATTCTTGAAGAAGATTAAGGAAATTTGCGTAGAAGTACCACTGATAGATGCACTGCACCAAATGTCGAAGTTCACAAAGTTCTTAAAGGGTATTTTATCTAACAGGAGGCAGAAGGGCGACTTCGACACCGTAGCATTAACAGAGAATTGCAGCGCTCTACTTATGGTAAATATTCCACCAAAACTTCAGGATCCAGGAAGTTTTTCCATACCGTGCAAAATTGGTTCTGAACTCATACTGAGAACTTTCTGCGACTTAGGGGCCAGCGTTAGCCTACTTCCGTATTCTTTATGTAAGAAGCTGGGACTCAAGAATATTAAACTGACTATTATGACACTGTAATTAGCTGACCATTCTTGTAGATACCCAATGGGAATAGTGGAAGACGTGCCAGTAGAAGTGGGTGGATGTATCGTTCCCACAGATTTCATTATCTTGGATATGGAGGAGGATCCTAAGATACCGATCATCCTTGGAAGACCATTCCTTGCCACAGCTGGAGCCATCATTGATGTGAAAAGTCACAAGTTATCCTTGGAGATCGGCAAAGAAAAGATTGAATTTGATTTATCTGATTCCTCCATCTGTGACCCCTCTTCTCAAGGAAATTCTAGCAAGATCAACATATATAAAGTCGAGCAGTGCAGTTTCCATGAGACTTCCCCTCCAGCAAGCAATAAGAAATACATTTATCCTGCATGAGCGAAACTAAAGGCGCAGACTGGAGCATTAACCCTAGGAGGAGAGTCGTGCTTCCATGGGTTTAGTCCACATTAGCTGAATCAGGGTCGAGCTAAAGATCTAAAACAAGCGCTTCTTGGGAGCCAACGCAAGGGTTTTTCATTCTAATTCATTGTTCTAGTTTTAGTAAGTTTAGTTGAGTACTTTTATTATTTCTTTATTTTTGGATATTCATTTTCAGGATGTGCAGAGCCTCCGTAAGTTGGTCGTGAGCATTTCATGGGTGTGGAGGCGTCAGGGGAACCAAAATGGTGAAAGGCGAGTCTCCGTGCGAAGCCGACAAAGGAATGAAGGTCATGGGTCGTGAAACCTTGCACGACCGTGTGGCCTATGTAGAGAAAAGAAGAACACGGGCCGTGCCAATCGACACGGTCGTGCGAGACTGCCAGAGAGGGAGAAGACTTAGCCCGTGCCAATTGGCACGGCCGCGCGACGTATGCAAAGAAGGAGGAATGGGTCGTGCCAATTGGCACGACCGTGCGACCTTGGCCGAGGGGAGAAAAGAGGAGGTCGTGCCAATCGGCACGACCGTGCAGAATTCGGCCTAACCCGGCCGTGTCTATAAGACACGGTCATGCCCCTACCCGTGTGCACTGCCTACTCCTCAAAAAACCCTAATCTCCACCTTCTTCTCTCCCAAAAAGCCTTCTCCTCCCCACTACACCTCATCAAACCCTAATTCTCACCTCTAGAGCTCATTTTTACTTCTACATCTTGATCTAATACTTCTTCAAGCCACAAATCCGAAAAGAGAGAAGACCTCCTCTTCTATCCTCAAGACCCATCTCCACAAGAAATTCCTCAAAACCTTACACGCCATGTCGCAGATCTTGAAGAGACTTCGTCGAAGAAGCGGTGGATCTGGCGAAGGAAATGCACCAGGAGGCGACAAAGGCAAAGGGAAGGCGTCTTCTTCAAAAGGTAAAGGAAAAAGGGTGGTACGCGACGAAGGCAACGAAAATGAGTTCAATGTTATTTTTAGAAATCATGAACAAAAAGCTAGATATGATATCCTTGTCGCTAGAAAAATTACATGCACTAAATATATGGATCCCATTACTATGGATATGCTAGGAATTAGAGATGATGTAGATTGGATGATTAGTTCTTTAGATTGGAATGATATTATGTACGCTCATGCGCCGACTTACCCCCGCCTAGTCCTTGAATTTTTGAGCTCGATTGATGTTAAATTTTCTTCTGAGGATGACTACGTAGGGGTCATAACTTTTAGGATGATGAATAAAGAAGTTCGGTGGACTTTTAGTGATTTCAATAATTGTTTTGGTTTATCCATTAGTGGTGCCCGTGGATTTGATGATGAAATAAGATGGAATAAATTTTGGACGTCAATAACTGGATCAAAAGACCCTTATGAACCCTCTAGAGACAAGGCATCCCACATGCAAAACCCAACCTTTAGATACCTTCATCGAGTGATGAGCAAAACGATCTTTGGTCGAGGAGAGAGTGATAGGGTGGTTAGAAAGATAGAACTCTATTCTCTTTGGGCGATGTTGAATAAAGTCAATTTTGATTCCGGATTTCATTTCTTGCAAACTTTGTTGAGGGCAGCTAAGGCATCTTCGGGGATGATAATGTTTGGTGGATTGATCACCCAAATAGCATTAAATCTAGGTTATGAACTTGATGGATTAGAGGTGATTCATGGTAATGACAAGATCGATATTGATTCTTGTCTTGCTATGAAGATGATTTGTCGGGATGAGAATGAGTTTTCCTTCCCTAGGAACAATAGTTTTCCATTACCCCTTCCTTGCCTCGAACACACTTCAGTTCGTGACCCCACGAACTGGGTGATTACTGATTTACATCCCGAGACTATACCCTCCATTATAGAAGAAACCGAGTACCACCAAGAGCCCTCGTCATTAGGATTCTCGCAGCCTTCCGGACATCTGGAACCTCCTAGGCACTCTTTTGCATATGGCATGAGACCCTCTAGGTTTGATTTTTCTGATTTCCGTGCCTCTTTAGACTCCCTTCATGAGAAGCAAAATACCCAACAACGATTGTTGGAGGGTCGCTTAAAGTTATCTGATGACCAATTTAGGGAGGTACAAGATCACTTTCAGTTTACTAGGGACTTCCATAGTCAGGTGACAGGGTTCGTTCAGAATTATGAGGTTGACCAGAAAAGAATGAGAAATTTTATGGATGATATGGATATCACTAGACAACAAGTAGATACTCTTTATCAATATCATCAACACATTGGCCATCTTCCTGGTATGCTTAGATTTCCCCCTGGCACACATCAAGGACCCCCTTATCCCCCACCCTCACCATCATATTGATTTCATCAGGATGATGAAAAGTCTAAGTCTGGGGGGGTGTTGTGTCTGTCTGCACAACCTGAGTCGAGTCGAGTTTTCTTTTCTTTTTACATTTTATTTTGTTTTGTATATTTTATTAGTATGTTTTGTTTATTCGTATTTTACTAGTTTCATATTTGCATCTCATTTGCACTTTGCTTTGTTTATTCGCATTTTATGAGATTCATATTTCTAGTTTTGAGGCATATTTGAGAACATCAAACCTTCTACTTTTTCTACTACTTGTCCGATAGCAAAATGACTAGCATTTTCTTAGTTTATGTGTTGTCAAGATAGTGTTAGTATGTTTGATGTATCTTCTTTCTCTATCTCTAGTAGCATGAAATAAGCTAAGTATTGTATGGAGTTTGGTATAAGTTTTGGCCTAACCTTAAGGATCTTATTTACACTACACTTAAGTACTTAAGCTTGAATAGTAGAAATATTTTGGAATAATTATGATTCATCTAAATTGTTTAGTAATTTTGTTCCCATGGTGATTTCTTATTTACATTTTGGTTACTGGATGACCTCGGATCATGGAAGGTCATTTGGAAAAATCTAAATCCCAACATATGCATCCCGCATGTGTGATTAGTGCCACTATAGCACAAAAAAAATTATTATTAAAAAAATGAATAAGGGATAAAAAAAATAGTTGTCGTGAGTGGAAACTAACAATTCACCCCTTTGAGACCAAGTTAGGTTACTGGGGAAATGAATGTTACGTTTCTCTTGATTCCGAGAAGTATCCTTTGAGACCTTGTGTAATTTAAGAAAAATGAACCAAGTGTGTGGCAGGTAAGTGTCTATCACTGGGAACATTAGAAACTCAATTGTATGATGACTTAACTAGGATAAAGAATTGAAACTTGAAGAGTTTGAGCTACTTATTGCATCGAGCACAAAGAACTTATGCTTAGGCCATACTTTGGTAACTCCACAATCATGCTTATCAATGAAACTAGTTGATAGAGTTAGGTGAATGCACTAGGGATTATGAAACACTGTCAGGCGCTCATGAACATAGTTTGTAGCGTTTTTCTTGAGGACAAGCAAAGGTTCAAGTCTGAGGGTGTGATGTGCGTAAATATTATGATCGTTTATGCATGTTTTAATGCACATTCACTTGCTTTATACGTATATATTCCTTGCATGATCACCTTTTTTATCATGTATTCATCATATATACTCTTTTGTTCAGATATCTGCTCTTTGTTTGGTTTTGTGTTGACAAGGACAACTTTTGGAGTGAGATGATTGTCGACGCACCGGAACAAAGCAGAGAGCACGACCGTGCAACCTTGCACGGTCGTGTGGCCAATCCAGAGAGGGAGTAGAGCATGGTCGTGCAACCCGGCACGGTCATGCCTCACAGCCAACAACCAAGCAAGGAACGGTCGTGCAACCCTGCACGGTCGTGCAACCCTGCACAGTCGTGCCCTCCCATGACCGCAACCATGCAGCACACGGCCGTGCAACCCTGTACAACCGTGTCCCAGGAGTCGAGCCCATAGTTCACAAGGTCGTGCCAATTGGCATGGTCGTGCAGTGCAGCCAGAGACAAAGAAGGGCATGACCATGCCATCCTTACACAGTCGTGCCGCCGCAGCCGCGCCCTAGCCTATAAAAGGGTTTTAACCGTTTTCCTCAAGGGTGGAGAGTCGGGAAGCGAGCCGTCAATAGGAGAATCACTTTGGTGTTGTTCAACGTCATCCAGGACATTGGTCCAACGATCTTTCATCACCACATCAACTCTAGAAGCAAAGGATTAGGTCCGAAGATCACTCGTCGTTGTTGGATAATCATACTTCTTCTTTCTCTCTTTGTTTTTGAGGATTGTATGTTTAAATTCACTATATCTTGGGGTTTTTCTCCAGCGTCTATGGTGTAGAGTCCTTGTTCTAGGATGAGGGAGTAATTGTGGATTGGTTTGATGTAAGACTCGTATTATGCTTATATTCATTAGATGATTTCACTTGCCTTGTTTCGACTACTCAATCTCTATATCGTGTTGATTGATTGTGTAGATATTGCCAACCTCATAGAGGGAATACCTTAGATTGTACACCCAAGGGGCCCTAGAGACAAGGGTAATCCATTTACGGGTATCTAGGGTACTTCCTTGAAAAGAGAGACGACTCCTCCACAAGGAAGTAAGAGACCAAACTAAGCTCCTTAATTCTATCCTTGATAACATCAATTAGAGTTGTGTCCTTATGATCTACCAAGACGCCCTAGTGACTGTTAGCTAGAGCCCTAGAGCCAATCATTTGATGATTGTATTTTGGACTTATTGTATCATATTCTATATAAATAAAGGCATTTGGATTTTGGTTATTATACTTACTTGTATTGGTGCTAAATAAACTAAGTATAATAATGCCCTTGAGTAGATGGTTCTCACCTATATCAATCGGTTAGTTGAACCGATAGTGAGATGATATAGGGAACACTACTCTTAATCATTCCTAGTCGAGTATTAACATTCAGGGACAATGTTAATGCAATAAGACTAGTATATAGGTCAACTCGATGACTTGATCTCACAAGTCATGGATATAGAGATATCAAGTTGACACATGGGTATACATTAGATAATGTATACTGAATGATCCGCCATGAGAAAGTATCATGGATCGTTATATGAGTGTGATATACTTTCTCATGTGGCTATTAGTATGACTACTAGTCCTTAGACCTGAAGTCACCATAGATCCCTACATAAGGAGTTATGTACTTTGGTTTCGTCAAACGTCACCCGTAACTGGGTGGACTATAAAGGCGATTACTGGGTATATAACAAATTATGCAGAGGGATGTGAGTGATGTAGATGGGATCTATCCCTCCTATATGACGGGAGAGACATCGGTATTCTTGATAGAGTGAGACCACGAAGTGCATGGCCATGCCCAAATGAGTCAATATTGGACATTGAGCTCATTTGATTTAGTGAGTCTACTTGGAGTTCAAGATTTAGATTGGTCAGAGGATGACACGGTCTATGCCTCACATTGATCAATCTAGATGTCTAAGATAGAAGGACACTTGTCATATATTGTGAGGAGTCACAATTAGTAGTCACAAGGTGATGTTGGATCTCGACATTTCTTGTAACTTGGGTAGTAATGATGTGTTGCTAGATACCGCTCATTACTTATGCTCCTAAATGGGTTTAGGGCATTGCCAACGTTACAAGAACCTATAGGGTCACACACTTAGGACAATTAGATGGAGATTAGGTTCATATGATGAACCAAGAGGATTCGATTCATTTGATGAATCAAATTAGATTAAGAGTAATCCTAATTGAGCTAACTTGAGTTCGACTCAAGTTGATTCATGTGTTCAATGAGTCTAATTTAGATTTTGACTCATTGAATTAATTTAATTAAATGAATTAGATTCATTATATTAAGTTGGCTTGAATCAAATGGTTGGATTCGATCAACCATGGAAGAGATTTGGTCAAGTTTGACTTGATTTGGGAGGAAGATTAAAAGTCAAGTTTGACTTGACTTTATGCCACCTCATTGGTGAGTTGGCATTGATGTGGACCAATGATGTTACTCCACATCATCATGGGTGCCACCTCATGGAAGTTACAAAGCCATTCTCTTTAATGGCTTCATATTAATTGCAATTAATGCAATTAATTTGGGAGTTTCACAATGGAGAGTGGCCGGCCACTTTTGGTTTGAATGAGAATTCATTTTTCATTCAAGTGTGTATCTTCTTCCTTCTTCCTCTCAAGCTCTCCCTCTCCTCATCAACTTGGCTGAACCATACATAGGTGCTAGCACACCTTTTGTGTGGTTTTTCTCCACCTACGTGTTCGTGTGGATACTTTTAGAGGAGTATCTATCTTGATACTCTTGAGATCCGGCACCGTTTGGACGAGCGGGAACGCGAAGGGCTTCGCTTCAAAGGTATAAAAGTTTTCTTCATGTAGATCTAGGAGTAGATCTAAGTTGTAAACTCGTACTCGTAAATTTTGTTCTATACTCTTCGCACGAGATCCGTTGGCTAGGGTGATTCGGGGTTTCCGCGACGCGAAAAACCCAACAGTGGTATCAGAGCCACGTGCGAAGTTTGTACGAGTTTAATTTGATTTTTATGAAAAATTAAAGCTTCTGTACATTTCTGTAAATTTATGGTTTTTATAGTTTTAAGAGTAATTTTTCTCGTAGAAGCGAAGCACAAGTGTTTATACACTTGTAGGCTTCGACAACCGAGAAGTTTTTCCCGAAACAGCATCGTTTCGACCCAAATCTTTTTGGGACAGCAGGATAAGGCACTCTTGGATTGCTTAGGAGCAACTCGCGATGGTTAGATCACGGGTAGGGGTACTACTCCTAACCCCGCAAGGGGATTTGCTCCGCGATTGCGCCCGAAATCGCTAATTGGGACCGCCGGGAAAAATTTACTCATAAAATCTGTAAAATTATGAAAAATTACAGAAAAATTACAGAAATATATAATTTTGAATTATATATTAATTTTGTGATAGTCATGGCCCAAAGACCCAATTTGATTGGACAATATGTGTTGTAATTCATAATACAGCCTGCGCGCCGTATTGTGATATGCGTGTTGTATTTTATTCTTTTTATTTATTTTTCGCGACCTGCGCGTCGTGCCTTTCTATTATTCTGGTTGTAAATTAGATTTAGACTCGAATGTAACTCGAGTTTCAAAATTGTAATGTACAAAATTGGAGCTGTGGAAGGTCCACTCGAGACGGAGTTACGAGGAAGGCGCAAGCAACACAAGGTGGTCAAAAGGAAGACGCTTGAGAAGTTGACCTTAGGTTGACCATCTGATCTTCTCATTGGCTTGAGAAGATCGTAGTAGGGTCATGACTAATCACAAAACTTAGTTATTACTTGTGTATATGATGCATGTTTAATTAAGTAATTAATTAGTGCCTAGAGATTAAGATTAGATCTATATCGTGCACAAGATGCACTCTTACGATTAGATTAGATCTACATCGTGTACAAGATGCACTCTATCGATTAGATTAGATCTATTTCGTGTATATGATACAACATCATTTAGATTAGATCTAAATCACGACAACTCAAAATGCCTACCATGCCGTGATACCTACCACTACCTCGATCGCATGATGTTGTTGAATCTGCCAAAGCAGAGCAACACATACTATCTTGGTAGGGTACGGAGGGACAATCTTGGTCCCGCCTATCAACGCATGGGTGAGTACAACTCAATTAGATTGAGTATTCCTAGTTAACTCGGTTGGATCGAGTATAACTATAGGCATTCTTCCAACGGTTGGAAAGATAGGTCAAAATCACATTTATATTAACTCTCGGGTGTATTAGCCAAAGCTAACTCGAGTTTTAATATCAATGCGGATCTTGATCCTATAAACAAGAGTTGCATAGAGATGTAATTGGTAATCGTTACCTACCAATCATACTAAGTCTTGGGCATATTAGCCAAAGCTAACTCAAGGGTTAGTATGATGTGGATCTTATCCCACATGAATTATAGAATTCAGTGGGAGCATCATTTAGTTAAAGGCCTAATTAAATGATTAAGAATATGATATTTATTTCTTCTTTTATTCTGTTGTAGATTACCATGACGTCGAATACGAACACTTTCTCCCTGCGATCTGTCCTTGAGAAGGACAAGCTCAACAGAGCAAACTTCTTGGACTGGTACAGGAATTTGAGAATAGTTCTCACTCAGGAACGTAAACTGTACGTTCTGGAGCAGCCCATTCCGGAGGCTCCTCCTGCCAATGCCCCGCGAGCTGACAAAGATGCTTACAAGAAGCATCAAGATGACGCATTAGATGTGTCTTGTCTAATGCTCGCGACTATGAACTCTGAGCTTCAGAAGCAACACGAGTTAATGGGCGCTTACGATATGGTTGAACATCTTCGTCAACTGTATCAAGGTCAAGCGAGGCATGAGAGATTTGAGATCTTAAGGGCACTGTTTCAGTGCAAGATGTCAGACGGGGCTCCTGTAGGCCCATATGTACTCAAAATGATTGGGTACATAGAGAACCTACAAAGGTTGGGGTTCCCACTTGGCCAAGAGCTGACCACTGATCTGATCTTGCAATCCTTGCCGGATAGCTATAGTCAGTTCGTTCTAAACTACAATATGAACGAGATTGACAAGCCACTGCCCGAGCTACTCAGCATGTTAAGAACTGCAGAGCTAAACCTTAAGAAGGCTAAGCCCAACACTGTTCTGATGGTTCAGAAACATAAGGGCAAGGGCAAGCCCAAAGGCAAGGGAAAGTCCCAAGCCAAGGGCAAAGGCAAGGCACTGAAGCCTAAAGGAGGGGTCGCCAAGGATGCTACCTGCTTCCACTGCGGTCAGACCGGGCACTGGAAGAGGAACTGCAAGGTATACTTGGAGGATTTTAAGAAGAAGCCACTTCAGGTATATATGTTATAGAAGTCAATCTATCTATTTCTACATCATGGGTATTAGATACTGGATGTGCTTCTCACATTTGTACTGATGTGCAGGCGCTGAGAAATAGCAGGGCATTGACAAAGGGCGAGGTGGACCTACGAGTAGGCAATGGAGCACGGGTTGCTGCTGTTGCTATAGGGACTTACTTTCTATCTCTGCCCTCTGGGCTTGTACTAGAGTTAGTCGATTGTTGTTATGTGTCTGCATTAACTAAAAACATTATATCAGTTTCTTGTTTGGACAAGAAAGGTTTCTCATTTACAATAAAGAACAAATGTTGTTCCGTCTTTTTAAACGATATGTTCTATTGTAGTGCACCTCTGATAAATGGACTCTATATTCTAGACCTTGAGAGCCCTATCTATAACATAAATACCAAGAGGTTCAAGTCAAATGACATGAACCAAACCTACCTCTGGCACTGTCGCTTAGGTCATATAAATGACAAGCGCTTATCCCAGCTCCATAAGGATGGTATGCTGGACTCATTTGATTTTGAATCATACGAGGTATGCGAGTCATGCCTACGAGGCAAGATGACCAAGACTCCCTTTAATGGGCACAGCGAGAGAGCGACTGATTTGTTAGGACTCATACATAGTGATGTATGTGACCCTTTCAATGTCATGACTTCAGTAGATATGGTTATGTGTACTTGATGACACATAAGTCCGAATCCTTTGAAAAGTTCAAAGAATTCAAGAATGAAGTACAAAACCAGCTTGGCAAGAGTATTAAGATACTTCGATCCGATCGAGGTGGAGAATACCTTAGCCATGAGTTCCGTGACTATCTAGCTGAGTGTGGGATTCTATCCCAACTCACTCCTCCTGGAACACCACAGTGGAATGGTGTATCCAAACGGAGGAATCGTACCGTATTAGATATGGTACAATCTATGATGAGTCACACAGATCTTCCGACATATCTATGGGGATATGCTCTAGACACGGCAGCTTTCATACTCAACCAAGTTCCATCAAAGGCCGTGATAAAGACACCATATAGGATATGGACTGGGAGAGATGCCCAGGTGTATTTCATGAGGATTTGGGGTTGTGAGGCTTACGTACGATGTCAAGTCTCACACAAATTAGGACCCAAATCCGGCAAGTGCTATTTCATTGGATATCCCAAGGAAACTAAGGGATATTACTTCTACATTCCCAGTCAGCACAAGGTAGTTGTGGCAAAGACTGGGGTCTTTCTAGAAAGGGACTTTGTTTCTAGAAAGACTAGTGGGAGCGCGTTCGATCTTGAAGAAGTTCAAAATGCGAACAATAGCACTGATGCCTCGATGGAAATTGAACTGGAACCACAAAGTGTTGTGGATGATGTTGCTCCACAAGGAGTTGAGGAACAACAACCAGTTCATGTAGACATACCTCTTCGCGGGTCTGATAGGGTACGTCGTCAGCCTGAGAGATACTCATTTCTCTTGTCTGACCATGATGACATTGTTCTCATAGAGGATGAGCCTACCACCTATCAGGAAGCTGTGATGAGACCAAATTCCGAGAAATGGCTAGAAGCCATGAGATCCGAGATGGAATCTATGTACACCAACCAAGTATGGACTTTGGTTGATCTACCTGAAGGGGTAAAACCCATAGGGTGCAAGTGGGTCTTTAAGAGAAAGACTGACATGGATGGACTTATCTATAAGGGTCGCTTGGTAGCTTAAGGTTTCAAGCAGATTCATGGTATTGACTATGATGAAACCTTTTCTCCAGTAGTGATGTTTAAGTCCATTCGAATCATGCTTGCTATTGCAGCCTACCATGACTATGAGATATGGCAGATGGATGTCAAAACGGCGTTTCTGAATGGAAACCTACTCGAGGATGTGTACATGATACAACCTGAGGGTTTTGTAGATCCACAGCATACTAGCAGAGTATGTAAGCTGCATAGGCCCATTTATAGACTAAAGCAAGCTTCTCGGAGCTGGAATCTTCGATTCGATGATGCAATCAAACAGTTTGGTTTCATCAAAAATGAAGATGAACCTTGTGTCTACAAGAAGGTTGTAGGGGACATAGTTGTCTTTCTCATATTGTATGTGGATGACATACTACTCATTGGGAAGGACATCCCTATGCTTCAGTCTGTCAAGACCTGGCTAGAGAGTTGCTTCTCAATGAAGGACTTAGGTGAGGCATCCCGCATTCTAGGGATACAGATCTATAGAGATAGATCTAAGAGATTGCTTGGCCTAAGTCAGAGTACATACATTGACAAGGTACTCCTTCGGTTTGCCATGCAGAACTCCAAGAAGGGATTTCTGCCGATGTCACATGGCGTGAGTCTTTCGAAGACTCAAGGTCCCTCTTCTAGAGAGGAGAGAGACCGCATGGATCAGATCCCTTATGCTTCAGCCATAGGATCGATCATGTACGCCATGCTATGTACTCGACCTGATGTCTCGTATGCTTTGAGCATGACGAGCAGATACCAGTCAGATCCAGGTGAAAGTCACTAGATAGCGGTCAAGAATATTCTTAAGTTCTTAAGAAGGACTAAAGAATATTTCTTGATATATGGAGGCAATGATGAGCTAGTTAAAGGGTTACGTGATGCTAGCTTCCAGACCGACCGTGATGATTATATATTGCGGTCGGGTTCGTATTTTGCATTAATGGTGGTGTCACACCTGGAAGAGTTCAAGCGAGATATAGTATCCGATTCTACCGAGTACATTCTGCATTAGAGGCAAAGAAGGAGGCGATTTGGATCCGCAAGTTCATCATCGAACTTGGGGTGGTTCCTAGCATTCTTGACCTCATTGAGCTCTATTGTGACAACAATGGAGCTATAGCGAAGGAACCTCGCTCACACCAGCGGACCAAACACATACTACGGCGCTTCCATCTCATTCGAGAGATCATCGAGAGAGGATATGTGAAGATTTGCAGAGTACCTACAGAGGCTAACATCGCAGATCCCTTGACCAAGGCTTTAGCACAGAAGAAGCATGATGGTCACACTAGGTCATTTGGGCTTAGAGCCTACACTGATTGGCACTAATGCTAGTGGGAGATTGTTAGCTAGAGCCCTAGAGACAATCATTTGATGATTGTATTTTGGACTTATTGTATCATATTCTATATAAATAAAGACATTTGGATTTTGGTTATTATACTTACTTGTATTGGTGCCAAATAAACTAAGTATAATAATGTCCTTGAGTAGATGGTTCTCACCTATATCAATCGGTTAGTTGAACCGATAGTGAGATGATATAGGGAACACTACTCTTAATCATTCCTAGTCGAGTATTAACATTCAGGGACAATGTTAATGCAATAAGACTAGCATGTAGGTCAACTCGATGACTTGATCTCACAAGTCATGGATATAGAGATATCAAGTTAACACATGGGTATACATTAGAGAATGTATACTGAATGACCCGCCATGAGAAAGTATCATGGATCGTTATATGAGTGTTATATACTTTCTCATGTGGCTATTAGTATAACTACTAGTCCTTAGACCTGAAGTCACCATAGATCCCTACATAAGGAGTTATGTACTTTGGTTTCGTCAAACGTCACCCGTAACTGGGTGGACTATAAAGGCGATTACTGGGTATATAACAAATTATGCAGAGGGATGTGAGTGATGTAGATGGGATCTATCCCTCCTATATGACGGGAGAGACATCGGTATTCTTGATAGAGTGAGACCACGAAGTGCATGGCCATGCCCAAATGAGTCAATATTGGATATTGAGCTCATTTGATTTAGTGAGTCTACTTGGAGTTCAAGATTTAGATTGGTCAGAGGATGACACGGTCTATGCCTCACATTGATCAATCTAGATGTCTAGGATAGAAGGACACTTATCATATATTGTGAGGAGTCACAAGGTGATGTTGGATCTCGACATTTCTTGTAACTTGGGTAGTAATGATGTGTTACTAGATACCGCTCATTACTTATGCTCCTAAATGGGTTTAGGGCATTGCCAACGTTACAAGAACCTATAGGGTCACACACTTAGGACAATTAGATGGAGATTAGGTTCATATGATGAACCAAGAGGATTAGATTCATTTGATGAATCAAATTGGATTAAGAGTAATCCTAATTGAGCTAACTTGAGTTCGACTCAAGTTGATTCATGTGTTCAATGAGTCTAATTTAGATTTTGACTCATTGAATCAATTTAATTAAATGAATTAGATTCATTATATTAAGTTGGCTTGAATCAAATGGTTGGATTCGATCAACCATGGAAGAGATTTGGTCAAGTTTGACTTGATTTGAGAGGAAGATTAAAAGTCAAGTTTGACTTGACTTTATGCCACCTCATTGGTGAGTTGGCATTGATGTGGACCAATGATGTTACTCCACATCATCATGGGTGCCACCTCATGGAAGTTACAAAGTCATTCTCTTTAATGGCTTCATATTAATTGCAATTAATGCAATTAATTTGGGAGTTTCACAATGGAGAGTGGCCGGCCACTTTTGGTTTGAATGAGAATTCATTTTTCATTCAAGTGTGTATCTTCTTCCTTCTTCCTCTCAAGCTCTCCCTCTCCTCCTCAACTTGGCCGAACCATACATAGGTGCTAGCACACCTTTTGTGTGGTTTTTCTCCAACTACGTGTTCGTGTGGATACTTCTTGAGGAGTATCTATCTTGATACTCTTGAGATCCGACACCGTTTGGATGAGCGGGAACGCGAAGGGCTTCGCTTCAAAGGTATAAAAGTTTTCTTCATGTAGATCTAGGAGTAGATTTAAGTTGTAAACTCGTACTCGTAAATTTTGTTCTATACTCTTCGCACGAGATCCGTTGGCTAGGGTGATTCGGGGTTTCCGCGACGCGAAAAAGCGGTTTTCGCGGCCCGAAAAATCCAACAGTGACAGGGGTTAACCATAACAAGATTTCATAGGGATCGTCTTTGTTTGGTGCTTAAGGATAGTTGCTTTTAGCTTCCGGTGAATGCATGTCGATGGACAATGAGTATAGGATAGTATGTGATATATCAATACCGCCACAATGAAACCAAACTCCTAGAACTCTTCATAAACCAGGTTGATACTTCTCGTTGCTAGTTCTCGTTTCCGCTTCCCAAATCTCTTTTCTTAGATTACTTACAACCATCGATAGTGTTACTAATCCTAAGTGTGTCATCACTAGTGCTTATAACCAGTCCTTGTGGGATCGATAATCTTTATTACTGATGACGAATCCGTGCACTTGCGGAAGCATAACAGCCTGACTGGCCATCCAACTCTTTCTTTAGTTGAGCCACCTCTATTGATAGCTACTTGACCGAGCCTTGTGATGTGCTCGTTCCTCCAACCGAGCCCTGTAGAAATTTGTGCTCATGGCTCAACTTAGTGTCATAAGGCTAAGACATTCACCCAAAACTATCAAAGTAAAGAGAGAGTTAGTTGAAGCACACAAGATAGAAGAATGCATGAGTGCAAATATGGTTTACCAAGTGATATCTTGACTGAAGCGATCAACTAACTTCTCTAGTGAGCTCAACATCGCTCGGGCTCGAGAATCCACCTAAGTTTAGGCTAGAGGACCTTGGATCTTTATTATGTGCTTTGGGACCAGTGACTCAGTCGGGTGTGTGCAAAGCCATTCATGAGAGGGTAACCTAAGGATAGTCCTGGCCCGATGAGGTTTACCCTATTTGCCTAGTTTTGAGTTAGATTTAGATCTGGTCTTTGATTTGAACATGGCAGACGAGCGTATCATCGAAGAAGGGGGGGGGGGGGGTTGGCTTAATCGGAAATGGAAACAGAAAGGAGATGGGCGGTGTTGGCATAGTTTCGGTAGGCAATTCAGAAAGTGATGGTGTTCGCTCAGACGAAGCTAGAGTATGCTAACCGGCTGCAACTTTGGGAACAACTGAGGTTGAGCTCTCCCCTCACTGAGAATGTGCACGGGTGGTAGAGGCCTCGACTGAGGCTAGTGGTAAAGATGTGGCCGATCGGACCGATGTAGCCGATTGATGTCTTTTGTGACGTTGATGGTGAATTAGGGGTTCTGTGGAGGTTATGGATTTAGAGGGAACAACTACCAGTAGCAAGGAAGGGCGTGGAAGTGGTAGCTCGTCAATATTGGTTGTCACATCATTGTCGATGACTTGACTTGTCTCCTCTTCGTTGGTCATCTTGTCTCCTCTTCGCCAGTCGACTCCTCGGAGGGGCCAATCAGCAATAGTCCATGGCTTTCTAATTCGGCTTCCACCCGAGAGTCCATCTCTTCGTCCACTAGCTTTGTGGAGTCACTTAGCAATACCTTTCATATGGTTTTAGCTACAAAATAGAAAAATAAATCAGTTAGATCCAATAAAAATAAGAGGATGAATGTCTCATTGAAATGGTAGTCGGGTTCAAATGGGACTTAATCCAAACATATACAACATACCCTCAGTCAACAACTTGTGGATATGATCCTTCAAATTGGCTAGCTGAGTAGAGACCGTAAGGTACACCAGCTCCCATTTGAACTTTCTTAACACAAGAGGGTTGGAAATTTTCATTTGCCACTCGGTTGAGAAGTTCACTGAATGGGCCAGTCGAAGGATGAAACAGTGAGATTTTCAGCCTTTGTTAGAGGAGAGCATTTTATCAAAAAATATTACACCCACTCAGGCTTGGAAGATAAAAACACTCTGATTAGATTTCTTAGGATAATAGAAATAGTGGAAGACGCAGGGGTGCAAGGGGACTCGATATACATGGAACAGTACAATGACCCTGCACAGTAGCCTAATGGAGTTAGGTGTTAATTGTTACAAAGGGATATAAAAATATGAGCAAACTTTAGAGAAAAAAAGGTGTAGAGGAAAATGAAGACTGTAGAGGATCCGGTCCTTAAAAAAGCATGGAAGCTAGGCGGAGGAAGAGAGGATGATCATGACTAGAAGGAATGATGGTGTGATTGGGAGGAATGTGATAATTAAGGCTCATCTTGTCCACCTCTCTCCCATTGAAGTTAGAGGTGGTGGAGATGTACCAAAGCCCGTGGGCAATGACAGCAAGGGAGGATGTCATTCAAAGATCAAAAGTGAGGGGGAAATGGAACTTACTAAGAGAACAAGAAGTTTGAACAATCGTCGGCAATGCCAAGCAGAAAACAGAGAGGAAAAGAAGATGAAGAGAGGAATGCAAAAATGATGAAGTGGCGTTGAAGCGTAAACCTTACAAACCCTATTAAGGATCCCTTAGAGCCATTCGATCAAGGGCACAAAAAGGAGAGATTTAATCTGGACCATCAAAATTTGAACCGACAGCGATCACATCAAATCTCAATAGATGCCTATCATATTAGATATTCTCTCCATCAACACTTGACACGTGGCAACCCAATATCGGTGAAATTTATGAGGGATGGGAGATAATAAAGGATTATGATAAAAAGGCATACTCATCTTGTTTATTATTAATGATGAGTGATGTGCCATGTTTCCAAGGTGTTAGAGTGAGGTTAGCTCAACCCGAGCGGCTGTTCAAAAAGGGAGTGTTTGGTCGGAAACAAAGGACACCAAAAAAATCAATAAATAAGTATAACATCCGCTGGAGCCTAACGTCACCACAAAGAATGAGTGTCCGATCGGACACCGAATCACTAAATATTAATGAATAACTCAAGAAGAGTCAGCACTCTCCAAAGCCAAAACTTATTTGCCACTTGAAGATAGCACGATTAACTAGCCGGATCGAGTAGTCCAGCCGATCAAAACTATAGTCTGATCAGACAGAATGGGCACCCGATTCGATTGAACCCTTTGGCTAAACAAATGGCCCGAGTAAAGGACGAGTCCTGACAACACTTTATAAGACCAATCAGCTGGTCCTTATAAGCGATTGTCGATCGAATCAGAAGAGGAACTCGGTCGGCTGGCCATATAAGCATATGGTGAGTCCCTCAACCTAACGACCTTATATTCCTTTTTGATGTTTTATGTCACAGAGGACAGAGAATATTCTGCATGCAAGCTACACATTAGAAGCTTCCTTTCTGTCAAACGCAGAGATTGTTGGTTCATTTTGGGAAAGGTGTCAGAGCATCTTTATGGTATGTCCTTTTTTGGACACGCTTTGAGATTTGTGCACATGCAAATAATAACACTATAAAGTTTTATTATTGCACCATTTGGATAGCCATTGTGAGCAGATAAGGTGCACAGTTGGGGCACCCAAAGTGTGTCCATACGTTTGGAGTCACTACATCAACAAATGACTATTTTTGACCAGTGGACTAGAAATAGAGCTTTGGTGCTCTTCATTCAAACAAGACTTAAATTGTACTCAAATACCTTCCTATTCTTTATTGTTCATGAGTTGTCAACGTCTGGGATTAGCAATCTCCCTTATTGTAAACAAAGTAACTTTTTTTCCTCGTATTTCCTTCAGTTATTGTATTTATTTTTTATTATTGTCCTTAATAATGAAAGAAAGAAAAAGGTAGATTCATCTTAATTGCAGGGCTATTCACCCCCTCTATCCTGAAGATTCTAATGAGTGTCTTCTCCCAAGAGCTCACCGATGACAAGTTCTTTTGATCCCTCATTAAGAAATCTCTGAGGGGCTTCGACAATCTGCTCAGATGAGCCATTAAGTACATCAACATGGAACAAGCTCAGTCCACTCATAAGAAGGATGTTGCTCCTATTGCCCCTGCCTCTAAGCCCGAGCGTCGAGTGCCCCTTCCCGCTTTGCCACATAAAGGGACCCAACCAGGTCACCGGCCACAACACCATGACCCAAGGCCACATGTAGTCTAACATGTAGAAGTCGAGGAGCATGCTTCCCTGAGCCTTGACAATGGGCTCATATGTTTTGTACCTACCACCGCTCAAAAATCCATAATACAAAAGATTGCTATCATTATAATCAAGAGCAATGCTGATCGACTAATCAGGGGTTTTTCTAGCGTTCCCCTTCTCCTTACCATCAGTGCCATCACCAACTGAATGGACCCCCATGTCAGATCTTTGCAAGGGATGATTGGAAACAACAAAGGCTCCAACAAAGAAATAACTGAGCACCGACTTGGGCATCTACAGAATAACTTCACAAGTTGAATCGAGAATAAGAAAATAGTGACCATGGCACCCGGGGCGACATTGGCATGATTGTAGGAAGCTCGATTGATAGTGACTCCAATCAGAAAAGAAAATCATAGGCTCGTCGATTGGAGATCCACTCGGTTGGATGTAGCCAAGAGAGGGCACAAGGGCCAGAAATCAACATTAACCCCAAAGACTTGGAAAGAGTAGAGATACCTATGATAATGCTCTAATTATTAAAGTTGTGATAGCTAAGTATAACATTAATCTCACTTTTATTGACACAAGCAGCTCGGTTAATATCATTTTTAAGAAGACATTTAAGCAGCTTTAGATAGATGAGAGCGAGCTCGAGTCAATGACAACTCCTCTTTACGAGTTTATGGGAAACGAAGTGCAGCTGATCGTACAAGTCCAGTTGGCTATCTCTCTTGGGGAGGAGCCCCTTATGAAGACCCACCGCTCAAACTTCATTGTGGTGGACACACTGTTGGCTTATAACATAATCTTGGGTCAACCGACACTGAACGAATTTTGAGTGATCATCTCCACCTTTTGCCAAAAGATAAAATTTTCGGTTGATGACTCGATCGGTGAAGTAAATGGAGATCAACTTATCGCACACAAATGCTACATGGAAGTGGTGAAGACGGAAGCTCGCATCGCCTGAAAAAACTCAGTGAGTAAGGTTAACATCATTCAAGAAGGACCCCCAAGTTTATGAATAAAAATAGGAAGTATAGATTCACCTCGGCCGACCAGAGGTCATCACACAGATTGTAGTCGATCTGAGCCCCAATAACAAAGCAGAGTTGGTCACCTTCTTAACACGAAATAATGACGTCTTCGCTTGGATGCCTGAAGAACTCACGGGTATCTCACCAATAATAATGGAGCATGTGTTTCACGTCTACCCAGACGCTATGCAGATTAAATAGAGGAAGAGAGATTTCAGAGTCCAACAAAACCAAATCATCCCAGTGGAGTTGGAGAAGCTGCTTGAAGTCGACCATATCCATGAAGTATAATTTTTGAGCTGATTAGTAAATGTGGTGCTAGTATCCAAGCCTAGGAACAAGTGGCGGGTATATACGATTTTAAAGATCTAAACAAGGAATGCCCAAAAGACTACTACCCTCTACCCCGCATTGATCAGGTGGTCGACTCAACTACTGGTTACGAGGTGATTATGCATGTTGGATGCATATCAGAGCTACTATCAAGTCACCCTAGCAAAATAAGATCAAGAGAATGTTAGTTTAATCATTGCTAAAGGAACATATTGTTATAATGTCATGTCGTTCGGACTAAAAAATGTAGGAGCAACATACCAACAGTTTATGAACAACGCGTTCCAAAGGCAGATTGGCAGAAACATGGAGGTATATACAAATGATATACTAATTAAGTCCCTCCGAAAGGGTGATTTATGTGCAGATATAGAGGAGACATACTGCACCTTATGAAAGTATGAGCTCAAGCTGAACCCCAACAAATGATTATCTGGGGCTAAGAGAGGATGCTTCCTCAGCTATATCAAGACATAGAGGGGAATTGAAGCAAGACCAAGCAAGGTGAAGGATCTATAAGTCATGTCCCCGCAGCACAATTTGAAGGAAGCACAACGCCTGATCGGAAGAATCACATCTTTGTCCTGATTCATCTCAAGATCATCGGATCAAAGCCTACCATTCTTTCAGATACTCCATCGAGTCATAAAATTTCAGTGGGAAGTAGCGTGTGATAAGGCGTTGGTGGATCTTAAAGATTATTTATCTACTTTACCTATACTTGCAAAGCCCATGGTGGTTAAGTTGCTCTGGGTATACTTGTCTACCACTAAAAGGGTTGTCGAATCAGTGTTGGTATGCGAGGATGGTGATAAATAACAATATGTGTATTTCTTATGTTATTTATTAATATTTGAATGTCGCTACACTGCTCTCAAGAAGTTGACATATGAGCTGGTTTTAGCTGCTCAGAGGTTACGCCCTTACTTTCTTTCTCATCCTATAATTATGTTAATAATGCCTTGGGCCAAGTACTTGTCAACACAAAAACGTTAGGAAATTGATCAAGTGGACCATGGAACTAAGTGAATACAACATACAATATCAAACCCGATCGGCCATCAAAGCTTAAAGCTTAGCTGACTTTGTGATGGAGATTCTGAGCCGCCAGAGACTTGGAAGATTTATGTGGACAGATCGTTCACTCGACGGGATAGTGGAGTCAGGATCTTTATGATATCCCGATACGAAAATAGAATGCAATTGTCTGCTTAGTTGGAGTATTAGGCTACCAATAATAAAGTGGAATATGAAGCATTAATAGGTAGTCTGCAACCGATAAAACATGTGTGAGTCTCCCAGTCCTAATTTACTCATATTCTCAATTGGTAACTCAGCATCGAAAATTCCCCACTTGGGGAATTAGTACGTAGATGAGTTGGCCAAGTTGTCTAGTTCCCTAAGCCCTTGGATATTGGACAAACCGGTCAAGCAAACGTTATTGATAGCTCACATTAAGCGACAATCTAAGGAAGAAATATAAAGTGATTGACGGATGCCTTTGAGTTGGTCGGTTCACATTCGTGGGAGATCATTTATACAAGAGAGTCTTTTCTCGTCCATTACTCAAATACATCAGATCGGACAATATACAATATATTCTATAAGAAGTGCATCAAAGTTCATGTGAGAGTCATCCAAACGGTCGGTCACTCATTTAGAATATTCTATTAGCCGGGTATTTTTGGCCCACTCTGCAAGTGGATTCGTCTTGGCTTGTATCCATTTGTTTATCATGCCAAAAAAATTAAAATATTCCACACCAACCCACTGAATTATTTGAAGACCTCAATGACCTCATGTCCGTTTGACTAATGGGGAATGGATATCATAGGACCATTTCTAATGACATCCAGTCAAAGAAAATTCCTTCTAGTAGCCGTGGATTATTTTTCCAAGTGGGTGGAAATTGATTTGCTAGCCAAGATAACCGAGCAAATGTCATCAAATTCCAGTGGCAAATATCATGTGCCAGTTCGACATTCCTTACATGCTTGTCTCGGATAATGGAAAATAATTCCAAGAGCGGAAGATCCAAGAATGGTGCTCAAGTTATGACATCTAGAAAGCCTCTACTTTAGTAGCTCACCTCCAAAGTAATAGCTAGACAGAGGTCACTAACAGGAAAGTTATTAGAGAACTCAAAACTAGGCTAGATCATATCGGAGGAAGTTGAGTCGATGAGTTACGTAGTGTGTTGTGGGCTTATCGTACTACACTCTAAGAGGCCACAGGTATAATCCCTTTCCATCTGGTGTATGTGGGAGAAGCAGTTGTGCCGATAGAAGTTGGAGTAGAGTCCAATCAGAGGTGACTATATGATGAGGATAATTTCGGTCAGCACTTTATAAAGCTTGATCTTGTAGATAACATCAAAGGCAAAGTAGCCGCTCAGCTAATGGTGTATCAGCGGTGAATAAAGCAAAGTTATAATCGAAGGGCCATCCCCAGATTTTATTATGTCAGTGATTTAATCTATAAGCAGATAAAGTTGATTGATGATGTCAGTAAATTGGAACCACAATGGAAGGGGGCCATACAAGGTGGTGCAAAAGCTCAGTTCAGGCTCTTATTATCTCTAAGACTCAAAAGGAAAGAACTTGAATCGGTTATGGAGTGTGAATCATCTACAACCCTATTGGGCTTGAGAGTACGCTTGTATTGAATTGATGTAGCTTGTGAAAATTTATACTCAATAAATGCAGGCAAATTGAAGTTAAAATGACAAGTCTCGGACTCTTAAGTCGTTCGGCCGAATTATAAGTGAGCTTGCTCTCACGACTAAGTCCTAGACTCTCATGTCATTCGGACGAGTTATAAGTGAGCTTGCTCTCATGCCCAAGTCTTAGACTCTCACGTCGTTCAACCAAGTTATAAGTGAGATTGCTCTCATGATTAAGTACCAGACTCTCTCGATATTCAGCTGAGTTATAACTGAGCTTACTCTCGCGACTAAGTCCCAGACTCTCTCGTCGATTGACCAAGTTATAAGTGAGTTTGATCTCATGAATAAGCCCCAGACTCTCATACAGATCGACCAAGTTATAAGTGAGCTTGCTCTTACGATCAAGTCCCAGACTCTCATACTGATCGGCCGAATTATAAGTGAGCTTGCTCTAATAACCAAGTCTCAGACTCTCATACTGGTCGACCAAATTATATGTGAGCTTGCTCTCACTACTAAGTCCTAGACACTCATGCTAATTGACAGAGTTATAAGTGAGCTTGCTCTCACGACCAAGTCCTAAACTCTCGTGTTGATAGACCGAGTTATAAGTGAAATTGCTCTCGCGACCAAGTCCCAGACTCTCGAGCTATTAGAGTGAGTTATAAATGAGCTTGCTCTCATGACTAAGTTCCAGACTCTCGCGCCAATCAGCTGAGTTATAAGTGAGTTTTTTTTATGACTAAGTCCTAGACTCTTGAGTCATTCGGCCGAGTTATAAGTGAGCTTGCTCTCACTACTAAGTCCCAAACTCTTAGGCTGATCGATCGAGTTATAAGTGAGCTTGCTCTCACGACTAAGTCTTAGACTTTCATGTCATTCACACGAGTTATAAGTGAGCATGCTCTTATGACTAAGCCTGGAGAATCGGTTGCTAGTCAAGGGCTCTTCAAACCTACAAATTGTGAAGTTGCCCGAGTGGATGTTCGCCTAAATATCGCTCGAATAAGCTAGAAGATGCGAGTAGAGGGACAGTTTAAATGCAAAGGGATAAAAATATTGAAGACCTTCAAATCAAGAGAAATAATACAACTAAGCACAAAAAGTCGTTAAATTTTTACAATCACCTTGAAAACTCTTGAAAGACATACTATGCAAAATCTAAAAAGGCATCCTTTGGGATTATCTCCATGATCTTCTAGTGCTAGATGAAGTTTTTTGGGGATGTTGGCATTTGATTGAAGTCCTTTGAATGTAGATACTCCACTCTAAAGGCCTCCAGCTAATCAGACTCCTCCTCCTTATAGCTAACTAGTTCAGCCTTCAATGCCTTCAGCTCAGCCATAAGCTCCTCCAGCTCAGTGTCTTTTGTATTAAGAGCCTATTGTTTCTCCTCAAGCTGAAGGTCCTTGACGACTTGTTCAACCGCTCGGCTGACCTTTTCAGAAAGGAGTGTGGCCTTGGCTTCTTCTAGTTGCTTGGCCAAGGTCATGACCTCCTTGTTCTCGATATCTAAGTATTCTATGTCCCTGGGTTTCTTAGTGTTGGTCTAATGGAGGCGTGAATCAAAAGTTTGCACTTGTTTATGAAACCTCTCGAGTTGGACAACCTGATCATGATTTTTATCTTTTTCTACTATGAGGGTCTACTCGACCCCCAACAGTAGCTCCGACGGGCATCCAACTCTTTCTTTAATTGAGCCACCTCTGTTGATAGCCACTCGACCGAGCCTTGTGATGTATTTGTTCCTCCAACTGATCCCTATAGAAATTTGTGCTTGTGGCTCAACTTAGTGGCATAAGGCTAAGTCATCCACCCAAAACTATCAATGTAAAGAGAGGGTTAGTTAAAGCACACAAGATAGAAGAATGCATGAGCGCAAATAAGGTTTACCCTAGTGATATCCTGACTGAAGCAGTCAACTCACTCCTCTAGTGAGCTCAACATCGCTCGGGCTCGGGAATCCACCCAAGTTTAGGCTAGAGGACCTTGGATCTTTATTATGTGCTCTAGGACCAGTGACTCAGTCAGGTGTGTCCAAAGCCAGTCATGAGGATACCCGAAGAATAGTCCTAACCTGATGAGGTTTAACCTATTTGCTTGGTTCCAAGTTGGATTTAGATTTGGTCTTTGATTTGGACATGGTAGATGAGTGTATCATTGAAGAAGGGGGGGTTGGCTCAGTCAGAGATGACAGCAGAAAGGAGACGGGCGGTGCTAGTATAGCTCCGGTCGACAATTCAAAAAGTGATGGTGTCCGCTCAGACGAAGCTGGAGTATGCTGACTGGCTGAAACTTCGGGAATAATCGAGGTTGAGCTCTCCCCTCACTCAGAACATGCACGGGCGGTAGAGACCTTGATGAAGGCTGGTGGTAAAGATGTGGTCGATCGGACTGGTGTGGCTGATCGACGTCTTTTGCGATGTTGATGGTGAATTAGGGGTTCTGCGGAGGTTGTGGACTCAAAGGGAACAACTACCAATAGTAAGTAAGGGCGTGGAGGTGGTAGCTCATCAGTATTGGTTGTCATGTCATTGTCGATGACTTAGTTTGTCTCCTCTTCGTCGGTCATCTTGTCTCATCTTCGCTGGTCGGCTCCTTGAAGGGGTCGGTTGGCAATAGTCCATGGCTTTCTAATTCAACTTCCACCGAAGCGTCCATCTCTTTGTCCACTAGCTTTGTAGAGTCACTTAGCAAGACCTTTTACATGGTTTTAGCCATAACATAGAAAAATAAATTAGTTAGATCCAACAAACATAAGAGGATGAATGTCTCATCGAAGCTACAGTCGGATTCGAATGAGACTTAATCCAAATATGTACAACACACTCTCAGTCAACAACTTATGGATATGGTACTTCATATCGGCCAGCTAAGAGGAGATCGTAAGGTACACTGGCTACCATTTGAACTTGCTTAACTCTGGAGGGTTGGGAAATTCCATTTGCTACTCGGTTAGGAAGTTCACTGAATGGGCGAGTTAGAGGAAGAAATAATGAGATTTTCAACGTTTGTTAGAGGACATTTTATCAAAAAAAAATACTACACCCACTCAGGCTTAGAAGATAAAGACACCTAGATCAGATTTCTTAGGATACTTGAAATAGTAGAAGACACGGGGGGCAAGGGGACTCGGTATACATGGAACAATACGATGACCTCGTATAATAGCCTAATGGAGTTAGGTGCTAATTGTTGCAAAGGGATATGAAAATATAAGCAAACTTTAGAGAAAAAAAGGATGTAGAGGAAAATGAAGATCATCAAGGAACTGGTCCTTGAAAAAAGTGTGAAAGTTGGGCAGAGGAAGATGAGGATGATCATGACTAGAAGGGATGATGATGCGATGGTTGGGAGGAATGTGATAATTAAGCCTCATCTTGCCCACCTCCCTGCCATTGAAGTTAGAGGTGGTGGAGGTGTACCAGAGATCGTGGATAGCGATAGCAAGGGAGGACGTCATGAAAAAATCGAAAGTGAGGGAGAAATGGAACTTACTAAGAGAACAAGGAGTTTGAACAATCGCCGACAACGATAAGCAGAAAATAGAAAGGAAGAAGAAGATGAAGAGAGGAATGCCAAAATGATGAAGTGGCGTTGAAGTGTAAACCTTAAAAACTCTATTGAGGATCCCTGAGAGCATTCGATCAAGGGCATAAAAAGGAGAGATTTAATCTAGACTATCAAAATTTGAACCGGTAGTGGTCACATCAAATCTCAACAAATGCCCGTCACATTAGATATTCTCTCCATCAACGTTTGACATGTGGCAACCCAATACCGACCACATTTATGAGAGATGGGAGGTAATCTGCAGGATTATGATAAAAATGTGTACTCATCATGTTTATCATTAATGATGAGTGATGTGCCCTATTTCCAAGGTGTTAGAGTGAGGTCAACTCAACTCGAACGACTGTGCAAAAAAGGGAGCGCCCAGTTAGGAAACAAAGGATGCCAAAAATATCAATAAAAAAAGTATAACATTAGTTGGAGTTGAACGTCACCACAAAGAATGAGTGTTCAATCAAAGGACAAGGGAGCACCACAGATACAACTGTCCAGTCAGTCGGACTTGTAATTTCTTTTAACTAGACTTGAGGGGGAGGCTTGTGATATAGAGGATGATGTGGAGCTTTTGGGTGGGGTCAAAGTCAAGAGGGATGACTGACATAGTGGTCAAAGTCAAGGAAGAGTCAACATTTGAAGCCAGCACAGTCGATCATTACGTTCGAGAGGTTGTCCGATCGGACCATTGGGCTAGTCAGATGCTGAGTCCATCAGGTTATTTGATTGGACCAATGGTCTGGTCAGACACTAAATCATTAAATGAATAACTCAAGATGAGTCAACACTCTCTGGAGCCAAAACTTATTTCACTTGAAGATAGCACGATTTGTTGGTGTGGTTAGCACTAACGGTCTAACTCAAGTTTTAATGAATGACAAAATAGGTTAAGTTAGTTTCGTTGTTATCTAACACTCTGACCGAGTGTGCAGGAGAAGGCCAGACAGGTCGATGGGCTGACCTGATATCTGGCACGAAGCCCAGCTAGGTTGATGGGCCGACCGGATAGCTGGTACGAAGTCTAAATGGGTCGATAGGCTGACCGGACGTTTGGCACGAAGTCCAGCTAGGTCGACGGGCTGACCGGATAGCTGGCACGAAGCCCAGACGGGTCAAAGGGCTGACCGGAATTCTGGCAGGTAAATGAGGGTAAGTCACTGGAGGAGAGTGATTGTGAGGGCGTGTTCCCGGGAAGGGAACATTAGGCGTCGATCTGACTTAGATCCATTTCGGATATCTAAGTCGAGATCGTGACTAGATTTTGGTCTCGAGGAGAAGGAATCTAATTAATATTTTATTTAATAATAAACTGTGCTAACACTCTATTTTGAAGGATATATATTTACTTCGGACTAACGTTTTCTTGTAGGAAGGAAACCGTCGGAAAACAAATGTCCGGGCGCCCGGAGGTCTAGGCGCCCGGAACAAGTCCGGGTGCCCGGAGGTGAATTTTATCCCCAAACGTCACTCCGCCATGTGGAGATCCCTGGTTGGCTCGACTACGTCATATTCAGGGCGCCTAAAAGGATGCAGGCACCCCGAACCTCCTATATAAGTAGGGTAGAGGCTGGAGTCACAACGACAACGAGCAAGCTGCTCTTCTGTGCTCCTACAACGCTGCGAAGACTCTCCGACAAGTTTTATTTTTTTGTCTTTTTAATTATTGTCGGTTTTTCATTTATAATAATTCTTGTACTTCATTTTGTAACATCCTTTCAAATTATTAATGATTGCCCAACGAAAGCACTCGACGAGTGTGGGCCTTGGAGTAGGAGTCGCCGAAGGCTCCGAACCAAGTAAATCAACTTGTGTTAGCGTTGCTCTTTCTTTTTGTTTATTCTTTTTTCTGCTGCGTGCTTACTGTATGAAATTTTTTGATTCGCTATTCACCCCCCCCCCCTCTAGCGAAACTCATCGATCTAACAAGTGGTATCAGAGTAGGTACCGCTCTGATTTGGTGCAACCACCAATCAGATTTTTTTCGATTTTCAATTTTTTCGTTATATTCCAAACTGGTATTGTTACTTTTTTGGAAATATTTTTCATTGCAAGTTATCTGAATTGGTGCAACACCAATTCAACTTTTATATTATTTTTATTTCTTCCCGCACTACTAATCTAAGACCAAGTTTGGAGATTTTCCTTGTCTATATCTTTACTTGTGTGCAGGTTAAAGAATGTCTCAAATTGAAAGTTTCAGCACAGTACGTCCTCCCCTATTCAACGGGAATGATTTTTTGTACTTGAAGAAGCAGATGGAAAGTCTACCTGAAGACAGACTTCGACCAATGGTTCAGCGTCACAAGAGGCTACAAGGTGCCAATCGAAAACTCCAGAATTTCACTGGACCCGGAACAGTGGACTCCGGACATGAAGAAAAAGTCGTCAACGGACTTCAAAGCCCTCAATACCCTACAATGTGGACTAACAAAGAAAGAGTTGAACCGGGTAGGACTGCATCAAAATGCGAAAGAGCTATGAGACAAATTGATCGAGCTACACGAAGGAACTAGCGATGCTAAGTAAATAAAACGTGACCTCCTCTTAAATAAGTTATTTAATATTAAAATGTAGGAAGGAGAAATGGCGAGTCAACTTCACGCGAGGATCAAGGACATCCTCAACGAACTCCACGCGGTAGGCCATCAAATGGAGAACCGCGATTTAATAAGGTATGTGTTAAATGCCTTTCCACGTAACACCTTGTGGGCATCCATCGTGGATGCCTACAAGATTTCAAAAAATTTATCAAAATTAAAATTAGATTAACTGTTTTGTGAATTAGAATTGCACGAGCAAACTAACACCGGGACCGAGAAAGGTGTAGCTTTGTTTGGAGGTTCATCCAAGGAAAGGATGAAAAACAAGCATGAGGTTGAGGAGGAGTCTGACCAGGACTCTGAAGATGAAGAATACCTGGTGAACCTGGTAAGGAAAATGTTCACTAGGAGAAAGAAAAGCTTCATCAAGAAGGATCTACAAAATATCAACTCCCCAAACGAACCGAGGAGCATGACCTGCTTCGGATGCAACAAGAAGGGCCACTACAAGAACGAGTGTCCGAAACTGAAGAGCGACAAGACAAAGATATCCAAAAAGAAGGCTCTCAAAGCAACTTGGGACGACTCTTCCTCAGACGAATCAGAGGTCGAAGATCAGAAGTACCAGAGTCACCTCGCGTTGATGGCCCTCGAAGCAGAGTCGGAGGACGAATCGGAAGACGAGTCCGAACTCGAATCTTTCCACGAGTCCGTACTCGTTTTCGAAGGTCCCGACAAGGTAAACTTTAATTTGAATAGAAAATTCTTTAAAATTATTGCATGTCTAAATACTAAATTAATTACATTAGAAAAATAAAACAAATTGCTCCTTGAAGAGAATCAAAATCTTAAGGAACAAATCAAAAATCCAAATCCAACTCAAGACCTAACAATTGAGGAGGAAAATTTATCACTAAAAATAGAAATTAATAAATTAAAAGATCTCTTAGAAATATTTACAACAAGATCTAAGAATTTAGATCTAATTTTAAATAATCAAAAAGTAATCTACAACAAAACTGGACTTGGCTACAAGTTAAGTCATATAAAACATTTAAATTGTTAATAACCCAACACAAACAATCAAGTAAAGTTTGGGTTTCGAAAGCGTGCTTAACCACGCAAGTAGGACTTAACCAATACTACATACTCAAAGAAAAAATATATTATGTAAAATCAAATAAATCAAATTAAAAATCAAAATACAAACCTAGACCAACAAATTCAAAATTTAAATATTTTAAACCCCACCAAGACTTAGAATATCATCAAGTCAATTATAACTATAAAAAGAATAGACATAAACCAAGAACTAAAATTCAAAAATAAAGGCCAATAATTCAGGGCCAGAATAGCTGACACCTCCAAAATTAACCTACCGACAGGGTAACCCAAACTAACTTGTTCGGTAGGGTAATTAAGACTAGTTAGAAAGGGCTCAAGTTTAACTTGACCTATGATACTGGTGAAATTTTGGATGATAGTACGTTAGAGAAACTTAGTCTATGCATGCCTAGGAAGATATGACTTCGACCTGGTACATTTGGCTAAGTGGAACTAACCGAAGCTACCCTTTATGGATCCTAACCAGTTAGACCAAGGTTTTGTATTAAGTTCAGTGGATAGGACTATTTGAAAAATCTTGAAGGCATGGTTACTCTAATTATGTCCAAGTGACTCACCATACCCCAGAAGTTTATCCAGAGAATGTCTATTTGTTGAACCCAAAGCTAAACCTGAATCTAACACAAAGTTAAACCAAATCCTAAAACTGAACCTAATTCATCTCACAAAATTATAGGATTCCCTGATTGAAAATATAGATCGGGTGAGATGAATAAGGACTCAATTAAATAAAATTTAATTATTAAATTAAATTAAATTTAAAAAATTTTAAAAACCTTTATTTTTCTTTTAAAAATTTTAAAAACTATTTTAAAAATTCGTTTAAAATTCTTTTAAAAACTATTTTTAAAAATTCTTTTAAAATTCTCTTAAAAATTTTAAAAAACTATTTTAAAAATTATTTTAAAAAAAAATTTTAAACTATTTTAAAAATTCTTTTAAAATTCTTTTCAAAATTTTAAAAATTCTTTTAAAATTCTTTTTAAAAAAACTTCAAAAATCCTTTTAAAAATCCATTTTAAAAAAAACTTTAAAAATCCTTTTAAAAATTTTAAAAATCATTTTAAAAATTCTATTAAAAACTTTAAAAATTATTTTAAAATTTTTTTTTAAAATTTAAAAAAATATTTTAAAAATTCTGTTAAAAACTTTAAAAGTCATTTTAAAAAAATCTTTTAAAAATTTTAAAAATCATTTTAAAAATTCTTTTAAAACTTTTAAAACTATTTTTTTCTTTTAAAAACTTTAAAAATCATTTTAAAAATTCTTTTAAAAAATTTAAAAATCATTTAAAAAAATCTTTTAAACTTTAAAAATTCTTTTTAAAAAAAAAATACCCAATCAAAAACCAGGGGCGGGCGCCCCTGGTATGCCAATCCGGGGCGCTCGGAAGGGACTCCGGGCGCCCCATCCAACTATACTCCGAGCGCCCGGAGTGATTCCAGGCGCTCGGACCTCTCTATAAAAGGGAAGGGGGTGCCCCCTCCTCTTGCACCATACTTCTCCATCTCTTGTAAAGGCTTTCTTCAAGCCTCAACGAGAGAGGAAGTGCTAATTAAAATTTTCTTCGTTTCTCTGGTCATTACGCGGCTGCGAGTCAACCGAGGTCGTCATCTCTAAAAATATTATTCACGATGCCTCGGTAAATTCCTTTTCCCCTCTAAGTTTTTCTTTAAATATTTCACTTATTTTTATGCTTAGTATAGTTTGTTTTTATACAATGTAGAAAACGTTCTAGATATGGTGTTGGGCCCTCTACTGCTAGTGTTGACCCTAGGTTCCTTACTAACGAACATACACTACAAGAAAATTGGGATTCTACAACACTTAAACGACAACGCTTTTTATAAAAAGCGTTGTCTATTTTTTTTTAACAACGCTTTTAGTGAAAAGCGTTGTCTATTTCATTATTTTCTTATTAATAGACATCGCTTTTCTAAAAACCGTTGTGTATTAGTGATTTTTACGGGTCAAAGACAACGCTTCGTAAAAAACATTGTCTATTAGACTGATTTTTAGTGTCTACGACAACGTTTTATAAAAAGTGTTGTCTATGTTTAAAATCTCATCTAAATCTTGATTAATACAAACCGTTGGATCTAAATCTTGATCTAGGTAAGGAGTAGAAAACCCGAACCCTTCTCCCAACTTCTATCTTCCGATCGTTTTTGATCCCGAACCCTTCTCCCAACTCCTCATCTCACGCGACCTTCTCCATCCAACTCCTCTCCGGAAAACTCCTCTCCGCGAACGCCCTCTCCTTCCAACTCCTCCTCTCACGTCCTCTCCAGCAAACCCCTCTCAAGCGAACTCCTCTCCGCGAACCTCCTCTCCTCTGAATTCCTTCACGCAAATGCCCTAATCACGGTCGTGGGGAGAAGAAGCAAGGATTCTTCTCGGTGCTAAGGGAGGAGGTTGCGAGGGGGCTTTCTCCATCACGGTCACGGGGAAGGCCGAGGTCAGAGAGCCCACGGCGGAGCACATGACCTTCACCGTCACAAAGACTTCCGAGGGCTACATCCGGCCGGCGGAGCCGACGCCTTCGGGATCGCTGATGCTCGACTGGATCGGACAATACCCGACCCACCGCGGCCTCGTCGACTCCCTCCACATTTACAAGCACGGCCAGAACCCCGCCGAGGTCATCTGCGAGGCGCTGGCCCCATGATGCTCGAGCAGAATGACATCCTACCCTTCACCGAACTCGAGACCAGTCCTGCCAATACCTTGATGATGATCCAGGTAAGCAATTTTATTGTATTTAGAAATGAAAAAAAAAAAACAGAGAGCCAACACAATTTAGGACTGTACAAACCCGATGCTGAGGATGATGATGATGCTGTTGACGCTCATGATCAGGAATACTTGGAATTCAATGATCTTCTTCAGGTAACATCTCGGCTGTCTTCTTAAGCATGGTTGAAATAAAAAGGAAAAAAAATCTTGAAATGTTACCATGTGCATGAATGCTGCTAAAACAAAAAAGAAAGATGTTGAAACATGTGTCTGTTTGAATATCTTTGATAGTTCTTCAGTTCGTAATTTTGGGATAAAAAGATTGACATGGTATGGACATATTCAATTACCACCAAGAATCATGGAATTGGACAAGTTGAATCAATTAGAATTAAAGGTGGAAGAGGTAGAGTCAGACCAATGAAAATTCAAGTTAATATAATAAAAACGTCTAATTGACTTGAATGTTACAAGTTGTCTTGCATAGAGCTCAATTTATGGGAAAGATCCATGCGCTGACCCAAAATAGTTGTGAATTAGACTATCTACATGTTGAAAGCTAACACAACATAGTATTGGTTTTGACCAAACAAGAAGATCGGGGAAGTAAAATATAATGTGCCTTCATTATTGAATTGCATGATCACTGTTAAGATAATCAGGTTAGCAGGGAAATGCTTATTCATTTTTATGCAGCCGATTATCTTCTGCCTGCTAATTATATTTCCTCCTCTATTGAAGATTATTAAATTGACAGTGAAAATGCATATGCATGCATCTGGCCATTATATGCCTGTATTAATTTTCATAACTTCCCAATATAATTCAACATTCTTTTGGTTTATGTTTCTTGTAGCAACTATATTTATTCATTCTCAGCATTTTGTGGCAATGTAAGAGCATGTCAAATTCATAAAGGATATTATTTACTTGGTCGTCTCCATTTCAAATATGTTTTAACACAAACTAATATACTAGAGAATTTTTAGATATACTGGTGATTATTAATCAATTTACTGTAGTTTTTTCTATTCAATTTATTCATACATTGGAAAATATGACATAAGTTCAATATTCCCATCGTACATGGATTTAACTGCATTTATTCTTTTTTATCTCCTATTGATATTGTCACAGAATTGTGCATATGCACACACTCAAGATCATGTAGTTTCTCTACAAATGACATAAGGGCTTATACTCTAGCTTAATTCATTCACAACAAAGAGAAGGATTCTGATGTGAATGTCTGCAATTTTCTTTATGTTTTAAACTTTGCTTTCGTTATCAAGGAACAGAAGTTACTTTGTGAATTGAAGATATTCCCAATTTGTCATGTGTCTTGATCTCTGTCATTTCAATTTTGCAGGATCAAATAGTAAGTTGGATTTTTTATGTTCAATTTCTTTTATAAACTTAAACCAGTCCTGAGAGAGTTACCTGAAATGAAAATGGAATTCCTTATATTCTGAAGATTGAAAAGGGCTACTATGGCAATTCTGAAGGTTGTGAGTATTTAATAGTATCTAGGTGGTAATAATATCATATTTCACATGATTTACTATGGTTATTTTAATTGCGGTAATGCAACTTGTCTGACGAAATGCTAATCGTGTTGACTTTTACATTCTCCGGTTCCTCAAGTAAAATTCCTATTTGTAGGATTTGATAATAAAAATACATGATGCATTTCCTTCCATAATTTGATAAATTCATCCCATTTTTCAGCTCATATTTTCCTTGTTAAACATAGCTTTCTAGCATTTGTTTTTTAACTTGTTGTGGCAAGAGACTTCTGTACATCCTCCAGCAGTATATAGCAACATCAGGAGGTTTCAAGCTTCTCAGTTCCATTAGGAATACATATTCAATGGGGAAGGTGAGGATGGTGGCTATTGAGTTTGAGACGGCAACCAGGATCACCAAAAACAGGAACCAAACAAGGGATGCTGAGTCTGGTGGATTTGTGCTTTTTTTTTTTGTTTTAAATTTGAATGTCACTAACTACTTTGAAATAGAAATATTCAGTCTTTGTGTATAGTTGAATTCTCCTGTAAATACTAATACTTTGTAGTTGAATTCTATTGTTTGGTACGAGTTTGAAATCATTAGCTAAGCTAATTAATGCTATTTTATATGTCAAATTCGAATTTGGACATGGTAAAAGAAAATTAATAGTTTTGTAAATATAAAAAAATAATTTTGTAAATAGATTTTTTTAAAAAAAAAATTTTAAAAGACAACGCTTTTAAAGCGTTGCACAAGTATTGTCTTTGCCAAAAACAACAACGCTTTTAAAGCGTTGTAATAATGATGTTTTTGCAAAAAATACACAACGCTTTTAAAGCGTTGTCTTTGCTACAAACGATAACGCTTTAAAAGCGTTGTCGTTGAGTAGACTTTTAACAATAGTGCATTTAACAACGCTTTTTCAGGCACAAAGACAACGCTTTAAAAGCATTGTCTATTAGCTTTTTTCTTGTAGTGATAGGATTAGGTTTGAGTCTATCATCTATATGCCTATTAAGCCTAAGTGCTTAGACAGACAATTTTTCTTGCGTTCCTGTATTCCAGCTGTAGAGGTCATTAACCACTATAACTTACAGAACCTTATTTACTATACCAGTTCAGTAAACATAAGTTTATGTGTAGAATTTTATAATAATTTAGTTAGGGTAGATGATCTTACTTATACTACTAGGGTAACTGGTACAGATATCACATTATCTCCTACCATTATCCGGACTTTTTAGAGTTACGACCATCTACGCACCCTTTTCAGTGTTATCCTCCTAGGGATCTACCATTTGGTGATCTTTACTCACACGTTATTCTGGATACGATTTACTCATATTTTTTTGCAGGAGAGCGAGTACCCACTGTGACTATATTTAAGTCAGTATCCCTTCGAGTTAACGATTATGTACTCTATAGGGTTCTAGTCTTCTATATCTTACCGTTGTCCACTCGCAACATAGCGATGATGCGTCCATTTCACTCCTTTCTCTTGTATGTCCTTTACCATAGATTAGACATAGACATTATTTTACATATCTTTCAGACCATTATCCACTCAGCTGGAGTCTCCACCAGCGCTCGAGTTCATATGTTGTATTATTATATTTTGACGGCATATTTCGTCTCCCTACGTACTAACGTCACCTGAGGCGATATCCGAGTCATGACTAAGTTCAGCGTCTTAGGACCTAGAAACTTCTCTCTATGAGATGTCCATATAGATGATGAGGGTGTCCTATCCTGGCGGAGGGGGGCACAGGACCAACCAAACCCAGATGCCCAGGAGGAGGCAGAGTAGGATGAGTTTATGGTCGTACTATTTGGCGAGGATACTCCGTCCCCTGTACCACCTCCACCTCCAGGCCGAGCACCTCGTCCCGTTCCTCGCACTCTATGCGATTGAGTTGTCGGACTCGAGCTATCCATGACGAGTCTCTGTCGAGAGGTGAGACAGGAGATCTCCGACTTGCGACGAGAAGTGTGGCAAGAGGTCTCCGACTTGCGACGAGACATGAGACATGAGATCTCCAACCTTAGACGAGATCTATCCAGCTCCCGAGAGGATGACCAGACCCGTCATGCGGAGCTGATCGAGATGTTACATTCCTTGGGATCCAGACCACCCTCCTCCTCATCTCGATAGACTTCATCATCCTTATGTATATTTTATTATGATCATTGTACTTTGACCTTAACATTGACTTATGTTATTTTGATTTACTCTGACAGTTATATTTCGACTCTAACAATAATTTATTCTGATGTGTTTGATAGACTAGGATACTAAAATTGAAAAAACTATTTTCAAAAAATAATATTTTCAAATCCTAGGATAAAATCTTTATTTAAATCTTCCATTTTTAGAATTTTAAATCAGTGTTAGCCTTAGACTAGAATAATTCCCTAGAAAGCATGTACCCCTAGGGCTAGTACTTGAGCACCTCACCAACACCCTAGGATTCTCTTATTTATGATTGTCGATCATAGAAAGAGGTGAGATGCATAGATAAATTGCCTGGACTTAAGATGCTTATCTCAGTGCATTGATATAAGTCTAGGCGTTAAATACCAAACAGACATTAATCAAGTTAAGTCATTCAGTTTAGTCAAACACTAACTGATTACAATTAGACTTAACCTGACTAGCCAAGTGAAAGTGGTGATCCTCTAATAGTCAATAAATAGCTAATTGGTTAGACAGATTTTGTAATGTCAGGTTCAGGGGGAGGATTAATTGTCTTTATATCTATTTTAAAATTAATTTATGAAAAATATCTCTTTTTAAATCAGTTTAACACTAACTAAGTGTTTTAAAATTTTTTTGGATTTTTCCAAACTTGGTTTTGAAAGTTAAACTTACTTAATTTAGTTGTTTAAACTTAGGTTTGAAAATTAGTTTTATTTTCAAATTTTAAACTTTTCAAATTTAATTTTGAAAATTATACTTTCTAAACTTAATTTTGAAATTTAGACCTTCCAAACTTAGTTTTAAAAAATTGGTTTAGAAAAATAAACTTTATTCAGGTTTGTAAATTGGACTCCTCATTTTGAAAATTATATTCTACTTGGATTTAAAAACATATCTTTGGAGATTTATTTTAAAAATTGAAAGTTACACATTTAGGTTTGAAAACAAAATTCACTTAATTGGATTTAGTCTTAATTTGAAAATTAGACTTAGCTCTATTATCTCTTTTTAAAAAAATGTTTGATTTTTTTTTTGAAAAATTAAAATAACAAATTTTAAATTTAACTATTTTCAAGTCATCTTTTTAAAGTTAACTATTTTTTAAAAACACATCTTTCTATATTTCTAGCTTAAACTCTCCCAAAATAATCTGACTTACATTTCTAGACTTTTCTAAATTTCCGTGTTTAATTATAATTTGTTCTATGTTAATTTTTTTGATGAATGTCTAAGGGGGAGGGTTAGGTGGTTTAAGTTAGTTAAACAACCAACAAAAATAATAGTTTAGGTTAGTTAAACAACAAAAAAAAAATAACAAAATTTAAAAGCTAACTTGACAACCTTATGCTTATTTTTTTTGCATATTTTTTCACTAACTTAACCAGGTTGTCATTGCATCAAAAAGGGGGAGATTGTTGGCGCGGTTAGCACTAACTGTCTAACTCAAGTTTTGATGAATGACAAAATAAGTTAAGTTAGTTTTGTTGTTATCTAACACTCTGACCGAGTGTGCAGGAGAAGCCTAGATAGGTCGACGGGCTGACCTGATGTCTGGCACGAAACCTAGCTAGGTCAACGGGCCGACCGGATAGCTGGCACGAAGTCCAAACGAGTCGATGGGCTGACCGGACGTTTGGCATGAAGTCCAGTTAAGTCGACGGGCTGACCGGATAGCTGGCACGAAGTCGAGACGGGTCAAAGGGCTGACTGAACGTCTGGCAGGTAAGTGAGGGTAAGTCACTGGAGGAGAGTGACTGTGAGGACGCGTTCCCGGGAAGGGAACATTAGGCATCGATCCGACTTAGATCCATTTCGGATATCTAAGTCGAGATCGTGATTAGATTCCGGTCTTGAGGAGACGAAATCTAATTAATATTTTATTTGATGATAAACTGTGCTAACACTCTATTTTGTAGGATATATATTTGCCTCGGACTAACGTTTTCTTGCAGGAAGGAAACCGTTGGAAAACAAGGGTCTGGGCGCCCGGAAGGGATCCGGACACCCGGAGGTCCGGGCGCCCAGAACAGGTCCGAGCAGCCGGAGGTGAATTTTATCCCCAAACGTCACTTCGTCGCGTGGAGATCGCTTGTTGGCTCGGCTACGTCATATTCAAGATGCTCGAAAGGATCTAGGCGTCCCGAACCTCCTATATAAGGAGGGTAGAGGCTGGAGTCACAACGACAACGAACAAACTGCTTTTCTGTGCTCCTGCAACGCTGCGAAGACTCTCCAACAAGTTTTATTTTTCTATCTTTTTAATTATTGTCGGTTTTTCGTTTATAATAATTCCTGTACTTCATTTTGTAACATCCTTTAGAATTATTAGTGATTCCCCAACGAAAGCACTCGACGAGTGCGGGCCTTGAAGTAGGAGTCGTCGAAGACTCCGAACCAAGTAAATCAACTTGTGTTAGCGTTGCTCTTTCTTTTCGTTTATTCTTTTTTCCACTGCGTGGTTACTCTACGAAATTTTTTAATTCGCTATTCACCCCCCCCCCCCTAGCGAAACTCATTGATCCAACATGATTAACAAGCCGAGTTGAGTAGTCAGCCGATTAGAACTATAGTCCGATCAGACAGAATGGGCACCCAATCCGATTTTACCCTTTGGCTAAACAAATGGCCCGAGTGAAGGACAAGTTCATGATAACACTTTATAAATTCAATCGACTGATCCTTATGAGCGATTGCCGATCAGATCACAGGAGGAACTCGATCGGCTTGCCATATAAGCATATGGCGGATCCCTCAACCCAACGACTTTATATTCCTTTTTGGTGTTTTATGTCACGGATGACAGAGAATATTCTGCATGCAAGCTATACATTAAAAGCTTTCTTTCTGTCAAATGTAGAAATGTGGGTTCATTTTGAGAAGGATATCAGAATATCTTTATAGTATGTCTTTTTTTTTTTGATATACTTTGAGATTCATACACATGCAAACAGTAATACTATAAAAAAAAAAATCTTTATCTATAAACGAAGATACCCAATGCTATTCAACCTCTCATTATTTCTCTACTCAACTTGATCACTAACTTGAATATAAAAAGGTCAATCTCTTCTTAGTCCAGTTATTAACCCTCTGTATTACACACCCCTGGGAATCACTTTTTATTAAATCAAAATTTTTAAATAGTCCTATCAGAACTATCTACCTAGCCAACCAACTTCTCTACCTTTAAACGGAATTAATTAAATTAGTGGCATGCATTGTGAAAAAAAAAAACAAATGTAAATAATAAAAGGGATATGTCGGAAGAAAAGTGTGGCGCGGTGGCAGTGAAATAGTGCATGCCTCCATCCGCAGTTCCCATCTGCGGTGCGGGCGTCTCGATTAAGCGGAGCTAACCGTGCCATGCGGGGCCCCACTTCAATTAATTCCCCGCCATGTTAGCTCTGTCCAGCTAACTTTATTTAACTCCTAATCCACCTCCCTCGTCTTTATAAATATCACTAATCACCCATGATAACTCACTGCAGTTGCTGCTGCTAGTAGTCTAGTACTACTGCAACACATCTCCATTACTTGCGACACTGTGCGTGGAAGCTGTGTGTCTGAGAGAGAGATGGAGGTGGTGGTGGTGGTGGTCGTTGCGGCTGTATGCGTGGCGGCCTACGTCGTTTGGTTTTCTAAGCTGGCGGCGCGGCTGAGCGGGCCGAGGGTGTGGCCGGTGGTGGGCAGCCTGCCGGGGCTCATCCAGCACTCCGAGCGCATGCACGAATGGATCGCCGACAACCTGCGCGCCTGCGGCGGCACGTACCAGACGTGCATCTGCGCGGTGCCGGGACTGGCTCGGCGCCAGGGGCTGGTGACGGTCACGTGCGATCCACGCAACCTGGAGCACGTCCTAAAGACGCGCTTCGATAACTACCCCAAGGGTCCCACCTACCACGCCGTCTTCCTCGACCTCCTCGGCGACGGCATCTTCAATTCCGACGGCGACACGTGGCGATTTCAGCGAAAGACGGCGGCGTTGGAGTTCACCACGCGCACCCTTCGCCACGCCATGTCCCGCTGGGTCTCCCGCTCCATCCACAAACGCCTCCTCCCCATGCTCCGGGAAGCGGCCTCGGCCCCTGCCGCCGCCGCCGTCGATCTCCAGGATCTCCTCCTCCGCCTCACCTTCGACAACATCTGCGGCCTCACCTTCGGCAGGGACCCAGAGACGCTCTCCCAGGGTCTCCCGGAGAACGCCTTCGCCACCGCTTTTGACCGCGCCACCGAGGCCACCCTCAACCGCTTCATCCTCCCGGAGTCACTCTGGCGCTTCAAGAAGCGCCTCCGGATCGGCATGGAAGACACCCTCTCCCGCAGCGTCGACCACGTAGATCGCTACCTCTCCGCCGTCATCAAGGCGCGCGAGCTCGAGCTCCGTAACACTGACACGGCCACCGGCCCCGGCGGCCGCCACGTGCACGACGACCTCCTCTCCCGCTTCATGAAGAAGGGAGACTACTCCGACGACTTCCTCCGGCAGGTGGCTCTCAACTTCATCCTGGCCGGGCGGGACACGTCGTCCGTAGCGCTCTCCTGGTTCTTCTGGCTCGTGTCCACCCACCCCGCCGTCGAGCGTCGCATCCTCCTCGAGCTCGCCACCGTCCTCCACGCGTCCCGCGGCCACAACACGGCCGCGTGGCTCGACACTCCGCTCTCCTTCGAGGAGGTCGACGCGCTGGTCTACCTCAAGGCGGCGCTGTCGGAGACGCTCCGTCTGTACCCCTCGGTACCGGAGGACTCAAAGCACGTGTTGGCCGACGACGTGCTCCCGGACGGTACATTCGTGCCCGCCGGCTCCTCCGTGACCTACTCCATCTACTCGGTGGGACGGATTAAGTCCATGTGGGGGGAGGACTGCCTCGAGTTTCGCCCGGACAGGTGGCTGTCGGCCGACGGTCAGCGGTTCGAGCCGCAGGACGCCTTCCGTTTCGTGGCATTCAACGCCGGGCCAAGGATCTGCCTCGGGAAGGACCTCGCCTACCTCCAAATGAAGTCCATCGCCTCCGCCGTGCTTCTACGCCACCGCCTGCGCGTCGCCGACGGCCATCGCATCGAGCAGAAGATGTCCCTAACGCTGTTCATGAAGTACGGGCTCAAGGTGACGGTGGAGAACCGTTGTGTGGACCAAATTGCCGACGAAATCAAAGCGAAGGCCGCTCGGGTGGTCGGCGGCGAGCCCGATCGCCGAAATTGAAGGCGAGCAGAACAATCAATAATTCAAATCGCAGTGCTAATAATTTTATTATTTAAGACGTGCAGCTACAGCGTGCGGGGCCGTAGTGCCACTTGTCACACCCAAATTACATAGCAACGAAAAAGTCAACAAGTAATTAAAGTTGGTCAAGTAATTTGTATAGATCAGATTAAATAAATTGCTTTGGAAATTAATATCATACACGAATTTTTAAACTTAATTAAACCGATTAACGGGTCGATCGATATATACGAAATTAATTCTGCTATTTATTTTAGATCGCAGAGTTAATGGCCGGGCCATTTCCAGTTGCCAAAGTAGGTGGACATGGATAATTGGAGTGGGATCCACCTGAAATTATGCAGCGGACTTTACCCCAACAGCCAGAGCAGCGGCATGAGATCTTATGTGTCAAAAGAATAAATCTCCTATGTTACATAGAGCCTTCATGGATCCATACTTATACGAATGTTTACTTTAATAGATTTTAAAATATGTAAAATATTTATTAGGTGTTTGATTTTTTTTTTCCTTATAAAGAATCATTAGCTTATATATATATATATATATATATATATATATATATATATATATATATATATATATATATATATATATATATATATATATATATATATATATATATATATATATATATATAATTCCCAAAGCCAACCTTATAAATAAAATTTTTAAAAAATATTTTAATTATTTTTTTTAATTCAAAAAATAAAAAAAAATTAAAACCAGTGATATCTTGCGCGCGCGCACAATCGCGCACTGTGCAACCGCGCAGGATATCAAATTTATATATATATAATTAATAGATTTATATTACAGACTGTGATTCGATTGTGAGAGATAGATCGACTCTCTTTAACTAATAAGAGTTCAAATCTTATTTATAATATATTATATCAGGGAGTTTGGAAAATTTATGATGTTGAGCTATTCATTAGAATTCATTTGTATTTCTTGATTTATTTTGATGGTCGTTAGAAACCTTTTATAGGACAGAGTCGGTCATCTTGGGACTAATCAGATCGTAAGAGCCGGATATCTGAATTACTTTAAAAAAATGGTAAATGCATATTGGGATTCCCCATGCACCCATTCGAACCCCAAGAGAGTAGAAGAAATTCGCCTTTCGCATTTGAACCACTAGGACCGCTGGGACATTGTGTGGATTGTCGCTTGTGCTTCCAGATGTTCCTTAGTGACCGGTGGAAAATTTCCGTAGGGCCTGGCTAGTCACCTCTAGGATTAGTCAGATCGTAAGACTTGAATATCTAGATTATATTTTAAAAATATATATAATTGGCATGTTGGCAGTCGAGCAAGGAGTCGCCCATGCTTCCGAATTTGTGTTGTGACCAGTCTGTGGGGTTGGGTCATTCACCTCTAGGATACAAGTTGTATCGAAGATCCAAATACTTGGATTATATATAAAAAAGAAGGGATATAATTAGGCGCCCTTAGACCATGGTGTGATAGAAAGAGGTAGAAAGGGTTCACATGCAATGAGGATTTGAATCTCTCACAAGGCATATCATACGCTTGCGGTATTTAAACCACTCGTGATGTTAGGCTGTCCAGTATGACCATCCGCGCTTCCTAGATTTATCTTAGTAATTGATGGAAAACTTTTGTGGTGCTAAACCGGTCACCTCCAGGATTAAACGGTTCAAATAACTAGATACCTGGATTATAAAAAATCATATAATTGTTTCCCTCACTAATATAGCATAATGATAAAGTACTCGTGTGTCTATGTGCGCGCGCACACACACGCGCGCGCACACACACCTAGATTTTTACGTGCTTCTTATTGAAGTTATGTTTTCCAAATATTTTTAAGATTTGTGAATAGTAATTATGAATAGAAAATAGTAATTGTGAACAATAATTATGAATAGTAATTGTGAACAGTAAAAAATAAACAGGAATTTCAAACAGGGATTGTTAAATCTAGGCATTTTAGAAGGATATTTTTTATCATTGCTTCTCATCAGTTATGTCTTATTGTTCAAGCTTCACCCCAACTTTTGTAGGTTTTAATAACGAGCTTTCAATAGCTCTTGTTGTCCAACTTAGTCAGCACAGATTTTACAAGCTTAAACCACGAGACAAATCCTAACTTTTGAAGACAATGAGATGAAAATAGAGCCTTTTTACTAAGCCACCTTAGAAATTTTATAGGAAAATATATAAACTAGGAAATGGAAAGCATACGTAGCTAATTACAGACTTAAATAAGAAAATTATATAAACAAGGTACAAGCTTACATAAGGAAATTTACAGGAGATATTTACAGTACTCATAGGAAATTGAAATCACACTAGCACACACTATAACAATTGCTTCTTCTCTTCATATCGTCATTACTTATGATTTTTGTGAGACTGCCGTCATGGTTGACATAGTGTTGATGTTATATGCATCATGTTTCCATCATGCTTTCCAGATTCTATTCACCTACAGAATCTAAAGACAGAACCTGGAGCTAGTGGCTTGAGTTATTGTGTTTAGCTCATGTCTGTAAGTCGTTGTTGTTCTTGCTGAGCTGGCCAATATCTTGTTTGCCCAGTGTTTGGATTTCTTTTAGTAATGTTGAAACGGGGACATATGTTGAGTAGAGAAAGTAAACAAAAATATTCTGGTTCCCATATCTTTTGGCCAATAAATCTTTTCGATGTAAGTTTCAGCAACTAGGACGTAAGCGTCTGAATCTTCCTACTGATCCTAGAACCAATTATTTCCTTGAATAGAAGCTTGCCAGTATTTAATTTGATCTGCTGGTATTGAATGTGCCACCCATTCTAGATCAGGATCAGAAAGATATTCTTCAAGGTCTACTTGAAGACTAGTTATGTCATGAACATCTATCTTGATTAAATGTCTAGCTGGTTCTATCTTCAGATTTAGCCATTCTGGTGGGGAACTTTTAACAGTACATATCACAAATGTTTCATCTTCTTCGAGTGCTTGAGCTATTATATCACTCAATTTCTTTGGGAAGTCTATAACAGAGTCTACATCACATACCTAGAGTCTGGATAGAAGTCCATAATCCATTAAAGAAAATGGGATAATAAGTCGTCCCCTATAGTTTGTTAGGACATATTTTTCAAAGTCAATTTTGGCTTTTCTGAAAGAATACAGTAGTTAGCGTTGACATCCATATCTAACTGAGTCAACACAGTTTTTGGTGAGTTTCTAACAACTTAGTTTATTGTTGAATTTAGCTTTGTAGATGATTGTCATACCTTCTGGGGGGTTGGCATGGAATTCTTTGAGTATGTCACATAGCTCAAGGAAAGTGTTGAAGGTTGATTTCTCTACCATACTTCGAACATGTGTGAAGATGTCTTTTGGGATAGTTGTAGGAAGTCCTAACAACATAGATTTTAAGGCTCTTTATTTTGAAATTGAGGCGGCATTTGCTTTTAGTTGGGCCAGAGTTAAGTAATGAGGTCTATGGATAAAGTTTGAAGGCTGAGTTTCTATTTTGTCAAGTTCAGCTGTGGCTATTTGAGCATAAGTTCTGTTAGACTGTATTTTGTCAGATTTTCATCTTGCCTTAAGTAAGGTGCTTATAAAGAAGTTAGGGCCAATTATTTCCCTGGCAGAAGTGAATGCTTCATCTATGCAGTAAAAGCCTTTGTAGGATGGTTTTTCACATCCTTGTGTGGCTATTTTGGCTTCTTCCTAGTCATAGTAAACTCCTTCTTGTGTTCCTGAATAGATTGTATAGCAAGAAAACTTCTTGCCTTTTGGTTTTAGCACTATGGTCAAGAAGTAGTTGGATAAAGCATTAATTATTGCTATCTTGTAATTGACACTACCAAGAATTGTGGAAATATTCTAAATATTGTCAAGTAAACATTTTTGTATATTGTCAAGTAAACAGTTTTGTATATTGTCAAGTTTGTCTCTCGAGGAAAAATAGAACTGATCCTTATAGTTTGTAAACTGTTGTAATTCTTAGTTGCCAAACCTCATGGTTTTTGTGGAAAAAGTTCGTACCTTCTTTTGTTGATCCATTGATCCTGTAATATTTAGTGAAGTTTAATGTAAAAGTCAGGATAAAGTTGTTGGTCTCTTGCGGAAGGCAAAAGGAGAGTGAATTATCCTGCACAAATAAACTCAAACCTTTCTCGACTTATAGCTTGATTAATACAAGCACTTGCACAAAAACAAACTAATTAACAAAAAGAAATAAGAGGCAGATCGTTTACTTAGTTTGCAATTAGGGGATTGCTAATCCAAGACGTTGAAAGATCATTATAAATCTCCTTCAAATGGAGAAGTCTCTTACAACAGTTAATGTTGGACCCTTGGCGGTCGGATAGAGGGGGTGAATAGTCCTGCAAACAAAAATGAACCTTCATCAAAATTTATAGCTTTATAACAATTAACACTTGCATAAAATAATTAAGAGAATTAAATAAAGAAAGGAAGAGACATGAAAGAGTTTACTTGGTTACAATCAGGGAGGTTGTTAATCCAAGGAAGATGAAAACGCACTAAACTCTCCTTCAGGCGGAGAAGCCTCTTTACAGCAATTAAAGCACTCAGTTACAGAACAAGATTAAAAAGAAATGAATTACAAGTGTTCTAGTGTTGTTCTGACCTTCTAGGACTAGGTTTGTATTTATAACCCTGGTCGGAGTGCCTGGAAAGGTTCCAGGCGCCTGGGGGGGATAAACTTTTATTTCCGTTGCAACAGAGCATGCCACATCGTGTTCCGGATAAAATCCTGCTCTGGGCACACGGAGTCTGGGCACTTGGACTAGGTCCGGGTGCCTCGGACCAGCTCAGGGCACCTCGGAACGAAAAATCAACTTTTTATTGATTTTCAGTCCCGATCTTCTGCTCCGTTTCCGCTAGCATTGGTCTGGGTCTTCCGCTCCAGCTCCGCTAGCTTGGATGATCTCGGTCATCTGGAATAAGGCTCATTTGAACCCAACTTCTGGTCCTACTTCTTGTCCCTCGGAAATGTCGTGTGCCTCCTTCTTGTTCGCCCGCGTACCCTTCCACAACACCTCATCCCTTGGATGCACCAAGCCCATCGGCTATCTTCTGTGTCGTCCTTCTCACTAGCTACGTCTTTCGCTCGACTTCCTGCGCTCATAAGTGTTGGTGCAACCTTAGGTCAAGGTTGACCTGGTTGACCTGACTCGAGTTGACCTGACTCGAGTTGTATTTTGATGTTTGACTTAGGAAGATTGTTGGTGCAACCTTAGGTCAAGGTTGACCTAGTTGAGTTGTATTTTGATGTTTGACTTAGGAAGATTGTTGGTGCAACCTTAGGTCAAGGTTGACCTAGTTGAGTTGTATTTTGATGTTTGACACTCGTGGAAGAGTTGTATTCTTGATATGGGACAAGAATAGATATTTGGGAGATTATTGGTGCAACCGTAGGTCAAGGTTGACCTGGTTGACCTGATTCGGGAAAAGTCCAAGTATGGAGACTTGGCACTGGAAAAGTCCAAGCAGGGAGCTTGGCACGCGAAAAGTCCAAGTATGGAGACTTGGCACGGGAAAAGTCTAAGTATGGAGACTTGGCACTGGAAAAGTCCAAGTATGGAGACTTGGCACGGAGAAGTCCAAGCAGGGAGCTTGGCACGAGGGAAAGTCCTAACTGGGATGTTAGACAGTTGGAAAGTCCTGGTGAGTGAAGCCAGGCAGTAGGAAAGTCCTAACTGGGATGTTAGGCAGTGTGGAAAGTCCTGGTGAGTGAAGCCAGGCAGTGGAAAAGTCCTAACTGGGATGTTAGGCAATGGGAAAGTCCTAACTGGGATGTTAGGCAATTGGAAAGTCCTGGTGAGTGAAGCCAGGCAGTGAGAAAGTCCTAACTGGGATGTTAGGCAGTGTGGAAAGTCCTGGTGAGTGAAGCCGGGCAAGGGAAAAATCCAGATGGATCAAGGGTGATCGGACATCTGGTGTGGAGAAGTCTAAGTGGGTCAAAAGGATTGACCGGACAATTAGCGGGAAGTGCTAGCAGGTCAAGGGAGTGACCGGATGCTAGGAATGATGTACCAACAGGTCAAGGTTGACCGAATGTTGGTGTGGAAGCCTTAGGTCTAGGGCTGAGAAGTTTGGATCGGTCTGGTGACCGATCCAGTGATACTGCGTTTGCCCTGATCGGTCTGGTGACCGATCAGAATCAGATCAGTGGCTCACTGATTGTAATCTGATCGGTCTGGAGACCGATCAGGAGGCAACGCAACCTCGCGAGAAGAAAGCCGTGGATCGGTCTGCTGACCGATCCACCCATGGCCTGATCGGTCGGCAAGACCGATCAGGGCTTCGATCGCGACACCTGATCGGTCTGGGGACCGATCAGGTGACAAACAGAAGCTTCATGCGCCTAGGCTGATCGGTCTGCAGACCGATCAGGGTTCTAGCCGTTGCGACGCAACGGCTAGTTTCTTCGCTGTCTTCTTCGCAGGTATAAAGGGGTCGAGGGCTGCTGCTGCACGGGAACTTCTTCTTCCTCTTCTGCTTGAGCTTTGTTGTGCTTGAGCTTTGTTGAGCTCCTCCTTGTCGAAGCTTCGCGTGAGCTTCATTCCACGACTGGATCAGCTGCTGCTGAGTTGCTTGTTGCATCTGTCCGTGAAGTTGCTACTTCATCCGGGACCCCAGTCGACGAGAAGGCAAGCTACTGTGTTTACATTCCTGTTGTATTTTGTTCTTGCTATTCTCTTGTACTCTTAGCTTGCTGTTGCAAGTGATTGTGGCGAGGTTTCTCCACCCACAAGGAGTTTGATTTAGCCGGTTTTCCGGGGACTCATCCACCGACGGATTGATAGGCTTCGTCCACCTTACGGACACGCCGAGGAGTAGGAGTTTCATCTCTGAACCTCGTTACATCCTTGCGTAGAGGTTTGATTTCTTCTCCTGTTTTCTTTCTGCATTTAGTTTCCGCTGCGCTAACCCTAGTTTGTAGAAAGAAACGCGAGCAATTGGGGTCGGCTATTCACACCCCCCCCTCTCTAGCCGTACGAAGAGATCCTAACAATTGGTATCAGAGCAAAGGTTTGCTCTTCATCGGATTAACACCCGGGGAGCACGAGCTAGAGGATGGATCTACTCGGAGAAGATGTCACCATTCCACCCTTCTACGAATGCGGTGACTTCGCGTATTGGAAGGTAAGGATGAAGTACTTTCTTATGACTAACATAATGAATTGGTTTTGTGTACAAGAAGGTTTTACTCCTCCGGTGGATAAGGAAGGAAAACCTCTTGAGAAGAAGGAGTGGACCAGAGAACAAATTCACAAATCCGAAATCAACGAAGAGGTAATGAGAATAATTGAATTTTCATTGCCTACTAATATCTTGTGTAAGATAGGTTACAACAATGCCAAGGAATTATGGGATAACTTGGCCAAGTACCATGAGGAGAGCTCCACTTCAAATCATGAAGAGGAGACAAGTGAGTCATCAAGTAGCTCACATCATGGAGGAGAAGAATTAGAAGTTGAGGGTTACTCAACATCTAAGGACGAAGAGGAGGAGAGTTCTTCTTCAAGTTCGGAGCAAGAAGAAGAAGCTTCTACCTCCGAAAGGGATGAAGAAGAGAGTTCGCATCCACCCTCAACCCTAGGTAACTCAAGCAATTTAAGTTCAATTAAATTACACATTATGTGCTTTGAGTGTAGGGAACATGGACATTACAAGAGTAAGTGTCCGAAGAGGGTAAGAAAGACTCCACCGGCGCCAAAGGTCAAGGAAGCCGGAGTCCAGAAACGCAAGGGCAAGGAGCACATCGTGTGCTTCCAATGCAAGCAAAGGGGACACTATAGGAGCCATTGTCCGAGGGGGAGGCAACCTCACAAGGGCAAGAGACCGGGCACATCGATAGGGGGAGCTAAGGCAAACCCTAAGGTAACCTCTAAGGTTCATTTTTGCAATTCTAATAAAATGCATGCTAGGAATTTTATTGCACTTGTCGATAATAACAAGCATGATAACCTTAGGAATCAATACATGTGCTTAGGAGCTAAACATGTGAGTCTAGATAAGGATAATTCTAGAAAGGCTAACCCTAGGATCAACCCATCTAAGGCTAAGGATAACCTAGGTAGGAATCCTAAATCAACTAGACATATGCCTAACAATACCTCAAGGAAGAGTGATAAATCAAAAATTGAGGTATTAGAGAAGGAGAATCAAGTCTTGAAGTCAAGACTTGATACTTTGGAAAAGACTCTTAAGAACATGGAGAAGTCATCCCTAGGGTTTAAGGGTCAAAAACCAATGTCCAAGGACAAGAAAGGTATGGGTCACAAACCTAAGTCCCAAGTGGTCAAGCCCACCTATCATGATGTTCCATTCGATTATGGAACAAAACCTAGGGCTAGGAAGACCACCAAGGTCACAAGGGGAGTCATCCCTAGAGTTGATCTTGATGAGTCCCAAATGACCAAGGTTTCAAAGCTTAGGAGGGTCATTAGGAGGGTTGCTAGGGAAGTCATCCCTAGTGAATATTTAGTGAACCCAATGAGCTCACATAGATATTGGGTTCCTAGGAGCATCTTCTCTATCCCATAGATGGGTTAGAGAGTGTCAACTCCAATTAGAAGGGTAGTTAACCCAACTTTTGATGAAATTGACACTCAAGGAGCATTTTCAAGGTTTTGATAACCTTTGAAAATGAAAAAGAATTATTATTTACTCCTTGAAGAGTGAATTGTGCCATATTTGAAAAATATCGATTTTAATATTATTTGGCACAATTTAAGAAAACTTAGAGAAATACCATAATTGGGATTTTGGTTTTCTCTTAGGGATATATGGGCAATCTAGGGTTAGATTTTAAGTTAGCTAAGGCTAAGGATACTTAGATAGGGAATTTAGGTATTTTATTTGTGCTAACTTGCCATGATTGGTTGCCATATTCCATGCCATGACATCATATTTATTTTATTATCATTTGAAATGTCATGATAATGCTTAGGCTAGTTTATATGTCATGCTTTATTTAAGTTTTCAGACTTTATGTCATGACATCATGACATTGGCACATGTTTTTACTTATGATATCATTATATGCCATGTCATCATCTCTTGCATTATAATCAATGAAATTGATTTGAGGACAAACATATAATTTGATATTGAGATCAAATTGGTGTTTAGAAAATGCATGAGAACTTAGCCTAAGTTGACCTTAACCCATATCTCACATCAAATTGACTTGAATGTGGTTTGATACACCTTAGATGTGTGTGAGATATTAGGATCATGAGTTAGGATCAAGGTGCATTGTCCTTGTACCTAGATGACCCTAATTCAAGAAATTAAGGATCATAGGGAAAGCTTGTGTACAAGTCATGTACATCTAGCCCTAAGATTATGGTCCTAAATTCAAATGGTTTTAAAAGCATTTTAAAATTGATTTGAAAAACCTTGATGAAGCTTTCCTAGTGATAGCATTCATCATTGAACATTGTGATACAAAGTTGAGTTAAACTTGAACTATTTCAAAGTTTTTGAACTTTGTATCAAGATTGAAAAATGGAAGTTATTTTCATAGAAAACTATTTTTCCATGATAGTATATGTTATGAGGAATGTATCCTCAAAATTTCACAATTTTTCGAATTTTCTGAAATTTTCTAGGAGTTTCTGAATTTCGGGAAGGAAATTTCAGAAATCTGCCTATCAGAGTCTGGATCGGTCTGGGGACCGATCCAGGTAAGTCCTGATCGGTCTGTGGACCGATCCAGTGAAGCATGGATCAGTCTGCAGACCGATCCAGTAAGAACCAGAAAGCTTGGTGCGATCTGGTGAAGACCTGATCGGTCTGGGGACCGATCCAGGGGGCTTTTGATCGGTCTGAGGACCGATCAGTGCGTGTCAATGTGCCGAAATTCGACTGGATGTCTGAAATTTCAGCTGGAAGTTGGGTTTTAGATTTCTAAAGGTTTGAAACTCTCCAAGACATTGTTGATGCAATGGTCAAGGGGGAGTTGACCTTTAGGGGGAGTTTTTACCTAATTGTCAAGGGGAGTTGACTCTTAGGGGGAGTTTTTACTCCTTAAGACTTTTGAGGATTAGTGACATGGGATTATCACTAAGCTGATTGTTGAGTTTAGTATCAAGGGGGAAATTAAGAGTTTCAATGAAATGTATGGGACTTTCATTAGGAAGAAACTCTTGACCTTGATACCCTCTTTTTTTCCTTTTTGATGTGTGTCAAAAAGGGGAGAGTGTTCATTGGAGAATTATTGGAGAACACAAGTTAGGTTATCGGGTTAACCTAAGCTAGGGAAAGAATGTCAAGGAATGTTCAAGAAAAGAACATCGGAATTCTTTTTGATGTGTGTCAAAAAGGGGGAGAATTATTGGAGAACCCAAGTTAGGTTATCGGGTTAACCTAAGGGGAGAATGTCCAGAGAATGTTCAAGGAAAGAACATTGGACATTGGAAGATGGTTGGAAAACCTAAGTTAGGTTATCGGGTTAACCTAACTTGATTATGGGTTTTTGTCAAACATCAAAAAGGGGGAGATTGTTGGTGCAACCTTAGGTCAAGGTTGACCTGGTTGACCTGACTCGAGTTGACCTGACTCGAGTTGTATTTTGATGTTTGACTTAGGAAGATTGTTGGTGTAACCTTAGGTCAAGGTTGACCTAGTTGAGTTGTATTTTGATGTTTGACTTAGGAAGATTGTTGGTGCAACCTTAGGTCAAGGTTGACCTAGTTGAGTTGTATTTTGATGTTTGACACTCGTGGAAGAGTTGTATTCTTGATATGGGACAAGAATAGATGTTTGGGAGATTATTGGTGCAACCGTAGGTCAAGGTTGACCTGGTTGACCTGATTCGGGAAAAGTCCAAGTATGGAGACTTGGCACTGGAAAAGTCCAAGCAGGGAGTTTGGCACGCGAAAAGTCCAAGTATGGAGACTTGGCAACGGAAAAGTCCAAGTATGGAGACTTGGCACTGAAAAAGTCATGGAACTGATTCGGGAAAAAGTCCAAGTATGGAGACTTGGCACGGAGAAGTCCAAGCAGGAGCTTGGCACGAGGGAAAGTCCTAATCGGGATGTTAGGCGGTTGAAAAGTCCCGTGAGTGAAGCCAAGAGAAAGTCCTAACTGGGATGTTAGGCGGTGTGGAAAGTCCAGTGAGTGAAGCAGACGGTAAAAAGTCCTAAGCGGGATGTTAGGCAATGGGAAAGTCCTAAGCGGGATGTTAGGCAATTGGAAAGTCCCGTGAGTGAAGCCAAGTGAGAAAGTCCTAACTGGGATGTTAGGCGGTGTGGAAAGTCCGGTGAGTGAAGCCGGCAGGAAAAATCCGGATGGATCAAGGGTGATCGGACATCCGGTGTGGAGAAGTCTAAGTGGGTCAAAAGGATTAATCGGACAATTAGCGGGAAGTGCTAGCAGGTCAAGGGAGTGACCGGATGCTAGGAATGATGTACCAACAGGTCAAGGTTGACCGAATGTTGGTGTGGAAGCCTTAGGTCTAGGGTCGAGAAGTTTGGATCGGTCAGTGACCGATCCAGAGGGGTCCCGATCGGTCCGGTGACCGATCGGGCGTGGCTGAATTTGCTGATCGACTCAGACCGATCAGAGGCAACGCAACCTCGCGAGAAGAAGTGGATCGGTCCGCCGGCCGATCCAGTGACTTGATCGGTCGGCAAGACCGATCAGGCATCGATCAGTGGCCAAGGAACTTATCGCGACACTGATCGGTCCGGGGACCGATCGGTGACAAACTTCATGCGCCTTAGGGCGATCGGTTTGCGACCGATCAGGGTTCTAGCCGTTGCGACGCAACGGCTAGTTTCTTTGCTGTTTCTTCTTCAGGTATAAAGGGGTCGAGGGCTGCTGCTGCACGATTAACTTCTTCTTCTTCCTTGCTGTTGCGAAGTGCTGTTATGCTTGAGCTTAGTTGAGCTCCTCCTTGTTGAAGCTTCGCGTGAGCTTCATTCCACGACTGGATCAGCTGCTGCTGAGTTGCTTGTTGCATCTGTCCGTGAAGTTGCTACTTCATCCGGGACCCCAGTCGACGAGAAGGCAAGCTACTGTGTTTACATTCCTGTTGTATTTTGTTCTTGCTATTCTCTTGTACTCTTAGCTTGCTGTTGCAAGTGATTGTGGCGAGGTTTCTCCACCCACAAGGAGTTTGATTTAGCCGGTTTTCCGGGGACTCATCCACCGACGGATTGATAGGCTTCGTCCACCTTACGGACACGCCGAGGAGTAGGAGTTTCATCTCCGAACCTCGTTACATCCTTGCGTAGAGGTTTGATTTCTTCTCCTGTTTTCTTTCTGCATTTAGTTTCCGCTGCGCTAACCCTAGTTTGTAGAAAGAAACGCGAGCAATTGGGGTCGGCTATTCACACCCCCCTCTCTAGCCGTACGAAGAGATCCTAACAATAAGTTCCTACACACTTAGACACAAGGGTTAGATACCAACAAGACCTAACCTGACTTGATTGATCATATCAAAACTATCTTGGGATACTTACAATCTCTCCCTTTTTGATGTGAGTAAACCCAAACTAAGTTAGGGCAATCCTCAAACAAATAACAGTTATAATTTTTGCAAGTAAAAGAATTTGCAAGTAATGCGCAAAAAAAGTTTACAAGTACACAACTTAAAAATTTGTACTACCCTTCCCCTAGACTTAATCTTCACCACTCCCCCTTTTGATCACATTAAAAATAGGATACTTTTAAAATGACTTTAGAAAAGTTAAATAAAAAGTATAAGGGAAAACCAATTTTTTTTAAAAAAAAATTAACAAGGGTTGAACAAGAAAAAAAATCTTTAATTTTAGGAAAAATTAAACAAATTTGTATTTTGATAATTAATTCATAGAAAGTTTTCTAACGAAAAAAATTGTTTAGATAAAGTTCCACAATAACTTAAAATGATCAAAAATTTTGACAAACAATTCAAAGCATTTTTATAACTACTAAATGCTTAACAGTTAGTCAATTAAATACTTATTTCAATAATTGACTTCCAAGCTGTGGCGAGGCACAGGCCTTTTAGGATATTGGAACAACAACCACTTTCTAGACAAATCCTTTTAAAGAAATTGAATATTTAATTCTCTCTGAAAGCCCTAAGTCTAAAAATAATCAATCTAAATATGTTTTTGGACTCCAAAATAGATTCTTTTCTATAGGATTAATTACTAATTTCTGTGATATTTTTCTAATTTGACCTTTATGATATTTGAGATACTAGTTAAGTCCTGAATAATTTCTAAAATTAGAAGGAATAAAAGTTGAGCATGCATGACTTTTCAAATTTTCTATTTCCTTTTTCAATTTTTCATTTTCAATGTTTACTTTGTCAAAATCTTCTAATCGACAAGAACTAGGTAAGGTTGATTTTAAATCCTTATTTTCTTTCTCTAATTTACAACAATTTTTTGATAATAGTTTTATGAACTAAAATAACTTGTCAGGAGGAAAAGACCGTACCTAACTTACCTTGTCGATCCCGTAATCTGAAGCTCCCCTAAAGTACTACTTTCTTTTGATGTCGCTCCCCCTTCATTGATGCACTCGATGCTCATTTCGGATGAGCTTGCTTCGTTTTCATCTTCTTGGTGACTTGCTACTAGCGCAAGTCTAGCGAGGGCTTCTATCTCTAATTCGGATGATGTATCGTTCCACGTCACCTTTAAATTATACTTGGGCTGGGCTGGCATTTTGTTCTTTTCCTTATCCTTGTCTTTGCTTTTCAATTTTGGGTAGTTATCTTTGATATGCCCTTCTTTATTAAATGGTAGCATCTTACTTTTCTTTTTTTTTTTATACCTTGCACTTGATTAAATTTATTAGATTTAAATAATTTTTTAAATTTTCTTACCATTAACGATGTTTCGCCATTGTCAAGTGATGTCTCGAAATCTGGTTCATCCATTTTAGCTTTTAAGGTAATGTTTTTCCTTGAAGATGAACCTTCCTCGAATTTTATAACTTTATAACAATTAACACTTGCATAAAATAATTAAGAGGCTTAAATAAAGAAAGGAAGAGGTAAGAAAGAATTTATTTGGTTACAACCGGGGAGGTTGTTAATCCAAGGAAGATGAAAGCGCACTAAACTCTCCTTCAGGCAAAGAAATCTCTTTACAACAATTAAAGCACTTAGTTACAGAACAAGATTGAAAAGAAATGAATTACAAGTGTTCTCCAATGTTGTTCTAATATTCTGGGACCAGGATTGTATTTATAGCCCTGGTCAGGGGTGCCTGGAAGAGTTTCAGGCACATGGGGGGATAAACTTTTATCCCCATCGCAATGGAACGTGCCACGTCACGTTCCAGATAAAATCCTACTCCAGGTGCCCGGAAGGGTTCTGGGCTCTCGGACCGAAAAATCAACTTTTTGTTGAATTTTCGGTCCCGGTCTTCCGCTCCGTTTCTACTCGCATTGGTTCGGGCCTTTCACTCTGGCTTCACTTGCTTGAGTGATCTCCGCCATTCAGAATATGGCTCACCCGAACTCAACTTCCGGCCTTCGAGCAATCTTTCGCTCCAACTTCTCGTTCCTTGAAAATGTTGCGCACCTCCTTCTCATCCGCCCGCATACTCTTTACTTCGTCCCTCGGACGCACCAAACCCGTCGGCTCTCTTCTGTGCTGTCCTTCTCGCTAGCTGCATCTTTTGCTTGACTTCCTGCGCTCCTAAGTTCCAGCACACTTAGACACAGGGGTTAAATACCAACAGGACCTAACCTGATTTGGTTGATCACATTAAAACTACCTTGGGGGCACTTATAGTTAAAACACTCAATTACAAAGCTAAACAAAAGAAGAATCATTTACAAGTGTTGTATTTAGCTACTGGGATCAGGAGTATATTTATAGCCCTGATCGGGGTGCCTAGAAGTGTTCGAAGCCCCTGGACGTGGATCAAACTTTATCCACGTCGCACTGGATCGCAACAGGTGGCATCTTGATAAACTTTCTGGTCCGGGATCTGGACCCGCTCCGGGTGTCCGGACCCTGTTAAACTTGATCCACAGTCGAGGGTGCCCTCGGCGCCCGAAGTGGTCCCAGCACCCGGACCACAGTCAACAGTCAGTTGACTTTTTTCCGGCTTCCACTCCGGCTCCGCTCGCTTGGGTGATTTCGGCCATCCGAAATAGGACTCACCTAAACCCATTTTTCGACCTTTTTGAGCAACCTTCCGCTCTGGCTTCTCACTAGCTGCGTCTTTTGGATGCACCGAGCCTGTCAACTCTTTCCCGTGTCACCCTTCTTGATAGCTGTGTCTTTCGCTCGACCTCCTATGCTGTTAAGTTCCTGCACACTCAGACACAAGACATCAAACCATAATAGCACCTAACTTGACTAGGTTGATCAAATTAAAACTACCACGAGGTATTTACAATCTCCCCCTTTTTGATATGAGCAACCTAAGTTAAGTTAGGGTAAACTAAAAACAAATAAGAGTAAAAATATATTTTACATTTAAGAAAAAATGTGCAAAAATAAAAAATATTACCCTCCCCCTAGACTTAACCTTACTTCTCTCCCTTTAATCACATTAAAAATAGGGATAAGCTATGAACATAACTTGAAATAGATTTAAAGCAGAGTCTAAGGGATAACATTATAATGACTATCATCCAGAAAATCATGGAGTTTAAATTTCAAAAAATTTAGATTTTTACAATTTATAAACCAAGTTTGGAAAAAGATTAATTTGAAAAATATTTTTAATTATTTAAAAATTCTAAAAATATTTATTACAGTAAAACTGACATAACAAAAGCTGTGAAAAAAATTTCACTAAATTATGAATTTGACTTAAGTAGAAATAAACTATTTACTATAAAATTTGTATTTTTTAAAAAAAAATATTTAAAAATAGTTCTCAAGATTAGAAAATTATGAATTTTTTTTAAATGTAATAGAGCATGCATTTTTATAGAAAAAATAAATTTTCAAGAATTAAATTTTAATATATTTTTCATATTAAAAATTTATATTTTGATAAATAATTCATAAAAAATTCACCAATAGTCAAAAACTTTTAGAAATATTTTCTTAGATAGAGAAAATGATAAGGTTTCACATAAAAAATGAAGTTTAAAATGATAACTCTGAGAAATATTTTTAAATTGAAAATTATGATTTTTATTAGAAAAATTATAAAAAATAATATAATAAATAGAAAATTCTAAAATTTGTCTATGGATAAGAGATGAAATTAAATTTCTCAAAAAAAAAATAATTTCTAACAAAAATTATGTAAAACAATTTATTTAATAATTCTAAGCAAACAACAAAAAAATTTAAATCAATTAAAAGTATGACACGCATAAGAATTTAATTTAAGTATGATTTTTGAACCCAATATAGGTTCCTTCCAACTATGTTTATCAAAAATTTCTTAGGGATATATTTTATTAACAATTTTCTAATTTGGCCCTTCTAATATCTAAGATGTCATTTGAGTTCTTGCAAATTTCTAAAATTTGATGAAATAACATTCGAATATACAGAATTTTTCAAATTTTGTATTTATTCTTTTAAATTTTTATTTTTTTTTTATTTTATCAAAATCTTGTAATTGATAAGACGTAGTTAAGGTTCCTTTTAATTCATTATTTTATTTTAATAATTTTTTATTATTTATTTATAATTTACAAGAATTTTTTGATAATATTTTTATAAATTTAAATAATTTATCAGGAGAAAGAGATCATACCTGACTTACCTTGTCGATCTCATCATCTGAGACTCCCCCTGTAGAGCTGCTTTCTTTTGACGTTGCTCCCCCTTCATTGATATTTTCGATGCTCATTTTTTATGAGCTTGCTTCATTACCTTCTTCATGACTTGCCATTAGTGCAAGTCTGGCATAGGCTTCAATTTCTGATTCTGATGAAGTTTCGTCCCATGTCGCCTTTAGGTTCTTGTGCCTTTTCTGGGTTGGTCTTTTGTCCTTGCTCTTGTCTTTGTTTTTGTCCTTGCTTTTCAATTTTAGACAGTTGTCTTTCACGTGGCCTTCTTCATTGCAGTGATAGCATCTTACCTTTCTTTTTCTTCTTTTACCCTGCACTTGATTAAACTTATTAGTTTTTTAAAAAAAAAACTTTTGAACTTCCTTATCATGAATGTCATTTCATCATCATCGAGAGAGGTTTCGAATTCTGGTTGATCCACTTTTATCTTTAGGGCAATGTTCTGCTTCGTCCTCATTTTTAGATCTGCATTTCTAGATTCATGAATTTCAAATATTGAAAATAACTCCTCTAAATCACTTACCTCTAAGTCCCTAGAGATGAAATATGCATCTACTAGGGTTGACCATTTAGAGGTCCTAGAAAATGTATTAAGTGCGTACCTTAGCGAATCTCGGTTGGTTACCTTTTCTCTGAGATTCGTAAGTTTGGTGATGAGTTCCTTGATCCTCGAGTGGAGGTGTGCGACGGTTTCACCTTCTTCCAATCGGAGGTTGCAGATCTGGTTCTAGAGCAGATCCCGTCTCGTGAGTTTGGCTTCGGACATACCTTCGTGTAGCTCCAGGAACTTCTCCCCAAAGTTTCTTTACTGATTTATAGGCATTGATTCTGTTAACTTTTTGTGGAGGTAGCACTCTCAATAGATGGAATTCGGCTCGTCCATTTGTTACGAAGTCTACTTGCTCCTTCTTAGTCCATTGATATTCTTCTTTGTCCTTTAGTGCTACAAAATCATACTTTAATATTAATAATAAATCAAAATCTATTTTGAAGAATACCTCCATCTTCCTTTTCCAAATCGTGAACTCCCTCTCGAACTTAGGCGGGTAGATGCTTGGTCTGGCCATCATCTTTTGTGCTTCGGTCGGCGGTTAGTCCTTCTGAAGTGGTTGAGCTCTAATACCACTTGTTTATCCCTTGTGGTTAGTAAGAGGGGGTGAATTACCCTACACAAATAAATTCAAACCTTTCTCAACTTATAGTTTGATTAATACAAATACTTGCACAAAAAGAAACTAATTAACAAAAAGAAATAAGAGGTGGATTGCTTACTTGGTTTGCAATTAGGGGATTATTAATCAAAGACGTTGAAAGCTCACTATAAGTCTCCTTCAGGCAAAGAATCCTTTTATAGCAATTAAAGCACTCAATTACAAAGCTAAACAGAAGAAGAATCATTTACAAGTGTTATATTTAGCTACTGGGATCAAGGCCATATTTATAGCCCTGATTAGGGCACCTGAAAGGGTTGCAGGTGCCTGGACGTGGATAAAACTTTATCTACATCACATCGGATCACAACAGATGGCGTCTCGATAAACTTTTTGGTCCGAGCACCTGGACCCGCTCCCGCCGCTTAGACCCTATTAAACTTGATCCACAGTCGAGGGCGCCCACGGAGGCGCCCTGGCACCCGAAGTGGTCCAAGCGCCCGCACCAGCTCCGGGCACCTGGACCACAGTCAATAGCCAGTTGACTTTTCATCTGGCTTCTGCTCCGGTTCTGCTCGCTTGGGTGATTTTGGCCATCCGGAATAGGGCTTGCCCGAACCCATTTTCTGGCCTTCTCGAGCAACCATCCGCTTCGGCTTCTCATCTCTCGGAACCGCTGTGTACTTCCTTCTCATCCACCAGCATACTCTTATGCAGCACCTCGTTCCTCAAATGCAATGAGCCTGTCGACTCTTTCCTGTGTTGTCCTTCTTACTAGCTACATCTTTTACTCGACTTCCTGTGCTCCTAAGTTCCTGCACACTCAGACACTGGGCACCAAACCACAACAGGACCTAACTTGACTTGGTTGATCACATCAAAACTACTACAAGGTACTTACAAAAGTATCTGCTAGGGAATTATTTGTCCTCTTAATATGTTCCCACTGGATTTTTAATTCTTTATTTATAATTGTATTTGTGAACTTAAGCCATCATTTTGTGCTTAAGCTTTTACATAATCCTTTGGTTTGTTGACTATATTTCCAATTGCCTCGCAGTCAATTCAGATAGTAATTTCTTATTTATTGCAAATAAAGAGCATGAATGTGTCAAGAATGTAAATGACCGCTAGAATTTCATAATCTAGAGAAGTTAAGTGACCTTTTGCTTTGTATTTTTGTGAGGCATATCTACACAAAGATTCTAAGGTTTTAGGGTCATATTTGGAGGTTTTTCTAATAAAACTCCTCCCTAGCCTATTTCACATCTATCTATTTCTATGACCAAATAATTAGAGTCCAGTGGTAGAGTTAAAACTAGAATAGTCCTAACTCATTGTTTGATTTGTTTAACTAGCTCTATGCCTTGTTGATTAAAGTATTTTTGACCGATAATTAATGTTTTGTTGTATAAGGGTCCAATAATTTTTCTTATTTCCTTGAGGTAATATCTAACATAATTTAAGAGTCCTAAAAACACTCTTAATATTTTCGTATCTTCCATTTTGTCTGGAAAAGTGAGTATCTTGGATGAAATATGAGGTTGGAGTGTACTTTGTCCTTATCTAATTTCTGTTCTAAGAAAATCTATGTGTTTTGTGGCTAGTTTCATTTTCTTCCACGAAACTATGAGGTTATGTTTTTCAAAGAGGTTAAAAATAACATGTAGATGAGCAAAATGTTCATCTTTTATTTTAGAAAAGATTAACATATCATTAATGTAGATGCAGGAGAACATAAAAACATTTCTAAAAATGTCATCTATCTTCCTTTAGAAAATTTAGGGTGCTACCTTAAGTCCGAATGACATTACTAGCCATTCAAAATGTCCTTCTGGACATGAGAAGATTGTTCATTCAATAGAATCAGGATGCATCTTAATTTGCCAAAATCCTGATTTCATATCAAATTTGAATACCATTTTGAGTTTTATATTTTGTTAAGTAGTTGGTCTTTATTAGGTATTTTGTAACCATTTTCTTAACAATTATCATTTAACCTTTTGTAATTAAATATCATTCTTGATTGACCACATTTTTTCTTTTTGAATCCTTTATGTACTACAAAAGTCAGATTTCTATGTCTAGAAATAGATCTTTAGATTGCTCTAAGATTTAGTAATTGTTTGATGTGCATAGCACACTCTTCTATTTCCCAGTTAGTTTATCTTAAGTCTTATGCTTTTATGGTTAGATCCAGATTTATTATTACTAATTTGTAGTATACCTTATCTCTTTCCCAATATCTTGTAGGGTTCTCTTCTATAATTTCTAGTTTTTCTAATCTAGAAATTAAGGAATCTAAGTCTGGTTGTTGTCTATTTATTAATTGAAGTAAAGATGTTGGAGAGAGAATGTCTTTAGGTATCTTCCAATTTCTAGTACTATCTTCTGGATAAGGGCTTATACAGTCAAGTATTTCTAATTTTTCTGATAGTCTTGTAAAGCTAGTGAATAAGAAAGTTCCTATATATTTAGTAGGCAAGAACCCTTGCATGAGTTTTTGCTAAGACATTTGCATGACTCCTTAGTAAAGGTGATTGGCTATGCATTTGGGGCAGTGGAGGAGGAGGGATTAGTAATGGAAGGAACATAAGGAGCATTGGAAGGGGCATCATCATGCTTACACATGACGGAAGGATAATCAAAGACAATAGGAGAGACGACAAGGGTGGACAGGAAAAGAACATAGTCTTTTGTAAGTGGGAGAACTCGATCAAGAGTGATAAGAAAATTTAGACCGAGAATTAAGTGGATATTTTTATGTAATAGGGGCTTGATCCAAATCCTGGAAAACAAAAGAGAGGAGTTAAAAGTGTCGCAGTTATGTAAAACCTTATGTCAATGTTTGTGACAAACTTAGTATAGGACAATTGTTGGCCATCAAACTATGTGCTGACCATTGGTTGTGTAGCCGTTTTGATAAGGGCTAGAGATAGGATGGAAAGGCATCATCGATTGTGAAATTAGTGACACCACTATCAAGAAAAACATGAAGTATAAATTCATGATCATGGATATTGACCAAGCACTTGACGCAAATGTCAGTGGTTCTTCAAGTATTACAGATACTAGGGGATTTTATAAAGACTAAATCAGTATTTGAGTTTGGCTCGGTGAGCATAAGTCCTTTTCCTTTGCCTTCGGGCATAGAGGAAGTGGAGGCTGGCCTTAGATTGGGTAACTCTACTTCTAGTAAGTTAAGTTGAGTTTTCAATACGATACCCTGGTTTCAAGCAGTACGTTTTGTGTACTAGCTCAAACTTGATGAGTAACAGGTATCATGATATCAAAGATTGGTTGCATATTTGTCTTTTACAAATTTTGCAAGTTCCTCTTTTATCTATGGTTGGGTAGAAACCACAAGTAAAATAGAGAACATTGTCTATTCTAATTTTTAGTGCCCAATCATGGGGACATTCGGGTAAGTCGGGTCGCCCTATAGTAACCATATTTGGGTTGGATTGTGTGAACATTAGGTTCAAATCGTCGGGAGAGAATAGATTCTTCCATTGATTTGATAGCGCATCCATTTCCTGATGAAAATGGTCGTATGGATTTGGTGCTGTACATGGTTTGTCTAAGAATGAATTAATCAGGGTATAATCAGAAGAAGATTGTATGTCCTCAATCTCTTCTACGTATACTGTTAGTACATGGATCACTTGATAATTGAACCTGATTTTGATGATTGACAAAAGTTAAGGTTAATTATTATTCTAACTAGTTTGATTGAGTATATAGGAAAGTCCTAAGTGAACTTAGGCAATGTGAAAGTCCTAGTGAACACTAGGCAGGTGGAAAGTTCTAGTTGCGGCTAGGCAATGAAGTTCTAGTCCGGAGGATTGGACGAAGTCTTAGTAGGTCAAGGACATCGAGCAAAAATCCTAAGGTCAAGGACACTAGGTGAAATTCCTAGAGGTCGAAGACATCAGGCGAAAATCCTAGGGTCGAGGATATAAGTACCCTGTGGTAATTTTAATGTGGTCAACCAGGTTAAGTTAGGTCTTTTGGCGTTTTGATGTCTTGTATCTTAAGTGTGCAAGAACTTAGGAGTACAAGAAGTCAATCGAAAAATGCAGCAGACGAGAATGATGACACGGGAAAAGAGCCGACGGACTTGGTGCATATAAGGAACGAGGAGTTGCGGAAGAGTATACTAGTGGACGAGAAGGACGTGTGCAATGTTTAAGGGACGAGAAGGCAGGGAGGAAGCCTGCTCGAGGAGAAGGTCAGAGTTGGGTTCGAGTGATCTCAACTCCGGATAACAGAAGCATCACTCATGCGAAGAAGACTAGCTAGCTAGAGGCTGATCTGCCTTATGGAAGACGCCTTCCATGGCCTATGGAAGGCACCTTAAATGCTTTAAAGAAGGTACCTTCAAGCCTATGGAAGGCGCCTTCACTATCCGTTAGCTGATGATAAAGTTTTATCTTTGGCGGATAAAACCTATCCTATTGAAGGCGCCTTGGACCACTTTGAAGGCACTTTCAAGCTACAGATAACATTTTCTAGGAGCTATAAAAAGACCCCTAGACTTAGGAATTCCATAATAACTTTTGTATTCAATTCCTAGCTAATACCTAAGCTTTTCAAAGAGTGTAAGAGGCTTCTCTACATTCAACATAGGAGATTTTTGTTAATACTTTTATCTTCCTTGGATTAATAACCACCTAAGTTATAACCAAGTAAATCCTAGCCTTCTTACCTATTCCTTTTTAAGTTATTATTTTCATTAATGTTAATTGTCTTGAGTTGCTTAATATAATTATGCATCCTTATTAAGAAAAGCAAGAGATATTTTTTAAACTATGATTTCAGGCAATTTAGCCCCTCTTGCCAATTGTACCGGGACTAACAGAGAACACTATGTGAAAGTCCTGAAGTCTCGGATGCTGAGCAAAAGTCTAAATAGTTTGGAGGATCGGTTTGGAAAAAGATAAACTCTCCTAAGAGAAATAGGTGAGGACATGTTTCCCATTGAAAGAACATTAGATGTCGGTATAACCTAGAGTTTTAGCGAAACTCAAAGTCACGACCAAACAGTTTAGAGATGGTCAAATATTACTTTTCTTTATATATTATTGTTTGTCTCTAACCTTGTGGTGTAGGTGATTGAAAGTGCAAGTTGGCTAGAAAATGAGCATCCAGGCGCTCGAACATGGTTTAGGAGCTCGGACTAGGGTGAATCCAGGCACCTACGCAGGATGAGGTGGTGCACGTGGATTGGCAGCCCCACGTCAGCGGTCTAGGCACCCGGACCAGTCCAGGCACCTGGAGATGGATAGAGTTTACTGAATGAAGTTTCTACAAGAGCATGTCATGTTAGCCCTGTGGAGGCGCTCGAGGAGGAGTCCAGGCACCCAGATGAGGCTATAAAAGGAGGGTTCGAGTAGTACCTTTAGAACATTAATTAAAAGAAGTTTCTCTCTTACGTGCTACTCAAAAAATGTTGCTTCGATGCCCGAACACTGCTCCGACAATGGCTAGGCTCAAGATATTTTCTTCTAAGTCATCAGTATCTTTTATTTTTTAGTTACTTGTACTTAAATTTGAATTGCTTTTGTAACGACTTGATTGATTAGTGATTGTCCAATGAAAGCATTCTCAAGTGCAGGCCTTAGAGTAGGAGTTGTCACAGGCTCTAAATCAAATAAAACCAACATGTGTTGGCTTCAATTCTCTTCCCCTTCTTTACTTCTTTATTTCTGTTGCGTTTTCTTTTCTCGATAGTTTTACACAAAAAAGTGAAAAAGCCATGAGCGTTATTCAACCCCCCTCTAGCACTTTCGATCTAACAATTGGTATCAGCGCGGAACTACTCTGAATCGGTATAACTACCATTCGAATAATCTTTTTTGTTACTTTTTCATCTATTTTTTTGTAAAATTTTCATTTTAAATTTTTGTCATAAGTTAGAATTAGTCTAATAACCTCTTCTGACAAATTTATCATTTCTTCAATTTTTTTTGAAATTGATGCAACACCACTCAAGTTAGTATTTCGCCTTATCTCTTCCCACACTATTAATCCAAGACCAAGTCTTGGTGCACTGCCTTTTTTGTCTGAGGATTTTGGCTACTGGAAGGTTCGAATGGCATACCACATAAGGACCCAGGTGGAAATATGGTCCATAATTCAAACTAGATTCACGCTCCCCACCGAAGATGGAGTACCACTTGTCTGTAACAAATGGGGCAAACCAACGCAAAGGAAGATCAGGGTTGACACAAGGCGACTCTAACATTACTATGTGGCCTAACCAAAAAAGAATTTAATCGGGTCAGACCTTTCAAAAGTGCCAAAGAGATTTGGAAGAAACTGATCGAGCTACACAAAGAGACTTCCAACACCAAGGCTTTGAAAGTGACACGATCTGAATCATGGAAGAGCCAGATGAAGAAGAACAAGATCAAGTAAATTGCCTTGCACAATCAGTACAAGCACAAGTTGTCGAGACCGAGTCTGAACTCAAATCCAAAGCTGAATCAAAAGCCGAGTCCAAATCCGAGATGACAATAGTCAAGGGGGAGAATCCTAACAAGGATTCAAAAGATAACCTTGTAAGTTCAAAATTTAAAAATCATATAATATATTTTGAATGCGGTGAAAGAGGGCATTATAAAAGTAAGTGTCTTACTTACAAAAGTCGATCCGCACAACTGGAGGTAAAGGAGAAGCCGACACCAAAAGTTCAAAAAGGGAAGGAGCACATCAAGTGCTTCAAGTGCCAGAAGTTTGGACATTACAAAAGTCAATGTCCAGAAAAAAAATCAAAGTTTGAATTCTACCATGAATTTTGAAAACAAAGAAAATAATTGTTCAAAATTTAAAAATTCAAACTCAAGTTTCAGAAAATTGGAAACATAAAATAATATTTAAAAAAATAAAATTGATAAATTAGAAAAGTTAATTAATAATTTTACCAACTCATAAAATCTAGACTTGGGTTACAAGTTTAAATCAAATCTGAACAATAAACTTAAACTCCATAAACCAAGTTATAATCAAGTATCCTTCAATTATGAAACTAATCAATAAATCTAAACTTAAAACATAACTTAAACTTAAAACTTAAAACATAAAATTAAAATTAAATTTTAATTTAACTTTAAAAGTTAACTTAAACTTGAAACTTAAATCTTAAAATTAATTATAATATACCTTATAAGTATGGAACAAATTAATTAATAATTGCTTGACTTGGTTGATCCATGCATAATTTCCATGAACATGCATATGCTTAATTAATCTATATTGATAAATGTCATGTCATTTATGTTTACTAAATACTTAATCGAGAATAGTTAGATAAGGACCTAGGCTTGATTAAAATTTGCTCAACCTAGTAGTCGAATGGGGTGAGATGATAGTACGTTAGGAAAGCTTGGTCTAGGGAGTCAAGTTGGGTAAGACATACCCTATTTGGTCTACTTAGCTAAGTGGAACTAACCAAAATTATCTCGTCACATCCTAAACTAATTAGACCAAGATTTTTCAATAAGAAGGTTAAATATACAATTTTATAAAAAGGTTTTGTCTAGAAGTGATCATTGCTTTGATACCCAAGAAGGCCTCTGTTCTCGCTACAGTCTGGAAGCCAATATTTGAAATGGATATTTAACTAACCGACGGTTAAATCTGAATCCAACTCAAATGTCAATCAATTCTTAGATTACAAATTAACTTAATCAAGATTGATAACCATCTCACATATCTTATTAGGTTCCATGTTTGAAAATCTAAAAATGAGTGAGATGGATTTAAGTCAAACTCAACTTGTTATCAAACTAAATTAATTAGTCAAACTCAATCCAATTAATTAATTCATTTAATTAATAATTAATCAATTCAAACATAATTAACAAATCTAACTTAATTAATTAATTCAATTAAACTTAATTAACCAAGTTCATTTAATTAACTAATTAATTTATCTACTTAATTAATCAAACTTAATTGAAACTTGTAATTCTTAACAAATTAATTAATCTAATTAGTTAGACATAACTCAACTAATTAAGTTAGTTATAAAGTTAATTCAATATAATTAATATAATTTAATTAAATCTTAATTAATCAAATTCATTTAATTGATCTAACTTAGTAGGATTAAAACCAAGTTAATCAATTAAACCTATATTGATTAATTAAACTACTTAATTATTACGAATTAATTCAAACTTTAAATTGATTAATCTAAACCTTAACTAAATATAATTCAAAATTCAATTAACTAAAATCCGTGATTGATAATCAACTAACTCAGATATTCAATAAAGATAATTTCATAGAGATATTTTTGAAATGCATGCTTAGACTATAAGGAATTAATCTTAAATTATTGGCTTGCTCATTTCATTAATTATTTTCTTCTTGCTTAAATTCTATTAAATTATCACTTGAAAATTGATTGACCAACACTTAGACACAAAATCCTTGAGTCAACATTAGAACCAAGACCCCTATACCCTTAGGTAGAATTCCTTGCAGTTTACCAAGTTAATCAAGGTGTGTCAAATTAAGACGGTGGTAATGTTGAAGCATCTTTTGAAACACATAATTTTTAAAAGTGTTTCAAAATTTGCTACTGATCCTATCCGAGCGCTGAGTCGATGGACGCTGGGGACGTGATACTCTCCGCTGTCTTCGACTGGCTGAACGAATATCCGGCGAACCTACAAGGAAGTCGAGCCGGGAAGGGGTTCTCGGCGACGACCCTCTTACGCTCAAGTCAGGCAAGAGGAAAACAATGAAGTGGCTCCAAAGATGAGGGATCGCGTACCTCCGGTGAAGTCTGAGAGCTCTTATATAGAGTTGTAGGGAGGCTTATGCACACCTACCGAGGCGTACACATGTCCTTTACCATACCTTAGTATGGGCTTACCAGAGGAGCATGCCTGACACCATACTGCTACAGTCTGAGCACCTCTCTGATGGGATGGCAGAACCTTCCGTCGTAGGATTCTGCGTATGACTTGGTCGTCGAACATGCCTGTTGTCAGAAGATGTTCCCCAATGTCCCCTTGTCCTTGTCTCCTTTTTCCCCGCGCTGAGCGTCCAGCCGCTCGACAGGCACATCACTTCCGACCTGGCGTAGGTGTTGGCCCGACCGGGGAGATTCCCGGTCGCGTGCTCGGCTAATATCGTTCCTGCCCGTGTTGCTCTATGCCTCGGCCGAGCGGACTACCCGCTCGGCCCGGCGACCCTTTTCACTACGAGCGTCGGAAACCCGACTCCCCGTCGGGTTGTCTTTGATTCCGCTCGGACCCGTTCGACCGGTCGACCCAACCCTTCTCCGATCGGCCGGACCTCATGCTGACCCTTTTGACTTTTGACCTCTACGTGTCATTGGCTCCCCTCAAAGGGGGGTCCCCCATCCTTACCGTCGGATCACTTGCCTTCCCTTCAAGTCTAGTCGAAGGAGGCGATTAGTCCGACTGACTGGACCGCCAGTTACGCCGAGCGGCGTCTCTGTGAAGTTATCCTCCGCTCGACCTCCACGGGGGTAGCTATGACGTCAATCAACGCCAACATTCCTCGGATCTCTTCAAAATTTGCGCCAATCTTCGACATTAAGGCCGGGCATGCGCTCTGTGCCTTGTGAAGGTGCTCATTAAATGCACTCCAGTGGCCGAATGCCACGTGGCGCTGCTGCCGTCATCGTACGGCAGCGGCGTCGCGGGCGACAAGACCGAGGCGGTTTGAAATGGACGACCCGATAGAGTCCTTGGTTTTTGCGACCTACATCCGACGGCTGAGGTCGTTCTGGCCCAACCCTATAAAGCTCTCGCTTTCTTCCTCCGCCGCATTCCTGCTTTCGCGTGCCCAGAAGTTTTCCCTGTCGTTCCTGCTCCGGTGATCCTGCTGTTGCTTCTTCCGGCGACCTCTCGCATTTTTCCTTCGATCTTCGTCTGCTTCCGTAAGGTCCTTCTGCCATCTTCTTTTCATTTCTTGTTTTTCCTCGTGCTTTCTTCTTCTCTTCGCGTTCTCGTCTCCTGGTTACGATTCGGTCCCCTCTCTTAAGCTTTTTGCCCTTTCGTCCATCTCTTGCTCCTTTTCCCACTCGGCTTATGGCCAGCTCTTCTTAACCTCAAGACCCAGCCCTCGGCCTGTGGTATACCACCATGGAGTCGCGCTTCGATCGGAGCGACGCCGAGATTCTGATGGACAATTTTGACATCCCCTCTGACTTTGAACTTTTCTTAGCCTCCCCCTCCGCTCGGCCACACAGACCGCCGCGCGGAGCTATCTGTTTTTTCCGCGACCAGTTCATAGCCGGTCTACGCTTTCCACTCCATCCCTTTATCGTAGAAGTCTGTAATTTTTTCTGCATTCCGCTCGGAAGCTTAGTCCCTAACACCTTCCGCCTTCTATGTGGCATTGTTGTCTTATTCAGAATCCACAACATTCCCCTCCGACCGGAGGTCTTCTACTATTTTTATTATCCTAAACAGTCCGAGCTGGGTACTTACATGTTCCAGGCTCGGCCCGGTTTAGTCTTCTTTAATAAACTGCCCTCTTCCAATAAACATTGGAAAGAGTACTACTTCTATCTTCGTCTTCCCGAACGAGCCCTTTTCCGAACCCAGTGGCAGGTCGGACCGCCAACCTCCCCTGAGCTAAAGAGGTTCAAGACCCGACCGGACTATCTTCACGCTGCCAACATGTTAGCCGGTCTGAAGTTCGACATCAATAAGTTCTTACCTGAAGGGGTGATGTACATATTTGGTCTAAGTCCGATCCGGACTCCCCTCCCGAGCAGCTTCGGTAAGAATTTTATTTGTGCATTCACCTTGATTGCTAACTGATTTTCTCCTTTTTCCTTTGCAGCGGACATTGTCATGGAGTCCGTGATGGCCGGGATTTTGAAGAGGAAAGCGGCGACGCTTGAGGCCGCAGCTGCCAAGGAGATGGAGTTGCTTGGCATTGAGCCGGTCGGCTCACACGAAGGGGAGAGCGAGACCCACGAGGAGTCGGCCGCTCAAGCCTCTCCCCGGGATGTTGCAAGAGGCGCCACCCCCAGCAGGGGACCAACCGTCCAGGAGGAAGGCCCCGCTCAGGAGGAAGAGCGCCCTCTCCGACAAAAGAGGCACCGAACGGAGACACCACTTCGATCGGCCACTTCCGCGGTCCAGCCGTCCGAATGGACCACCACCGATTCTCGCGGCAAAGCCCCAGCGGTTGAGGCGATCTCGCCCCCTCGAGGCCATACCTGTCAGTGCCCTTCTGCCCTCTCCCCGCCGAGTCCAACGCTCGGCCATTTTGTCCCAGTTTTCTGCACCGGCCTCTGATCCTTCCCCAGCTTCCATTCAGACGACTCCCGGTCGGCGCCGTACCATCAGGGTCGCCCTGCATCTCCCCACCGAAGAGTTGATGCCCGAGTCCGATCGGCCAACCGTGCCTGAGCACATGATCACCATGAAGGGACCCTTAGCCGAGATGTGGGCCGACGCTCGCGCACGTGTCGTGATGATTCCACTCGGCAATCTGGCCAACAGCCATATGCAGCAGGCCACTGGGGTAACTATGTTTTCTTTGGAGTCTTCTACGCGCTTTCTCCGATCGGCTATTAATGATTTTATTTATGTCAGAGATGGGTAGAGGAGATCACTGTCTCCAATCGTCTGGCCATGGTGGATGAAGAGTTAAAGAGGTTAAGGAGTTCGGGCGGCGCGCCCTCCCAGGGTCCTTTATACGTCAAGCTGCAGAAAGAGCTCAAGAAGACCCAAGATCTGTTGGCGGCTGAGCAAAAGAAGTTGGCCGCCCAGGCCCATACTATGGCCGAACTCGAACGACAAGTCAAGTCACTTGACCGGAAAATAAGTCTTGCCACCGATCGGAAGAAGACGACCATCGCCGATCTGGAGAAGAAAAACATCGAGGCTCGAGGCCTGGAGCAACAGGTTAAGGAGCTGACGGAGCAGCTGGCCGGCAGAAGGCGGCCCGATCGGATGAGGTGACGAAGCTTGAGGCTGCCTTGCAAGAACACCAGGCAGCCGCCGATGCTTCCCGAGCGACCCTCAAGGAATACCAGGAGGCTGAGCCAGGCCGGGTCGCCGCCTTGAGGCTAAATTACATTCGTTCGGACGAATTCTCGGAGAAAGTCTGCGAACGGATGTACACTGCCTTTGAGCTTGCTACCTGAAGTCCAAGGGTTAGCTTCCCGACTCCGTCCTCATCCCGACCCAAGACCAAGCGACGCTTCTCAGCACCATCCCAAAGGACCTTTATAATTTCCTGGAATGAAGGCATTTTGTAACCACTCCGATCGGCCTTAACGACCTCTAATGATATGCTATCCTCTTGCTTGCTTTTTCTTTTGCTAATCAATACACGTGTTGTCCGCTCGGCTCACCAACTACCGTCGTTCACGTTCCTTCACTTCTCCTCGTTATTTGCCTCTCGTCCCGCCTCTCTTGTGTTTGAACGGGATTTTTCACTAAGTATTTTGTATAGCTAGGCCGCTCGGCTGAATATATCTCGTCTCGCAAATGGGATTTTCGCTAGATGCTTACGGGGTACTCTTGGTAACCTGCCCGCTTGCACACTTGGTCAGCCGGACCCGCTTAGTTGAATACATGCATCGCTTTAACTGGAATTACCGCTAAGCAGCATTACTTCCGGCCGGGGGGTTTATAGTCGCCGGTCTGACTCTCGATATTTAACGTTGGAGCTCGACGGTCTTCCGGCCGGAGGGTTTATAGTCGCCGATTCGACTCTCGATATTTAACGTCGGAGCTCGACGGTCTTCCGGCCGGGGGGTTTATAGTCGCCGGTCTGACTCTCGATATTTAACGTCGGAGCTCGACGGCCTTCTGGCTGGAGGGTTTATAGTCGTCGGTCTGACTCTCGATATTTAACGTCGGAGCTCGACGGTCTTCCGGCCGGGGGGGTTTATAGTCGCCGGTCCGACTCTCGATATTTAACGTCGGACCTCGACGGTCTTCTGGTCGGAGGGTTTATAGTCGCCGGTCCGACTCTCGATATTTAACGTCGGAGCTCGACGGTCTTCCGACCGGGGGGTTTATAGTCGCCGGTCCGACTCTCGATATTTAACGTCGGAGCTCGACGGCCTTCCAACCGGAGGGTTTATAATCGCCGGTCCGACTCTCGATATTTAACGTCGGAGCTCGACGGTCTTCCGACCGGGGGGTTTATAGTCACCGGCCCGACTCTCGATATTTAACGTCGGAGCTCGACGGTCTTCCGGCCGGAGGGTTTATAGTCACCGGTCCGACTCTCGATATTTAACGTCGGAGCTCAACGGTCTTCCGGCCGTAGGGTTTATAGTCGCCGGTCCGACTCTCGATATTTAACGTCGGAGCTCGACGGTCTTCCGGCCGGAGGGTTTATAGTCGCCGGTCCGACTCTCGATATTTAACGTCGGAGCTCGACGGCCTTCAAGGCTAATTTCAACACGGATGATATACGCCCTGCCGAGCGGCACGGGGTCTTCGTGTAGTCGGTCGTTCGGCGTATAATGTCAAATGCATTTTATCACTTTGCTTCCTGCATTAAAAGGACACAGGCGACCAAGACATACATAAAATGAATTACATCGGCGCACCTCTCACCTAGCTCGGTACGGCTGGAGATGATTTGCGCTCCATGGTCGATCCAACTGTCGTCCATCTTCATCCTCCAAATAATAGGCACCCGAGCGAAGCTTTTCGATGACTTTGAAGGGATCCGCCCAAGGAGCCTCCAGCTTGCCAACGTCCTCGACCGGCTTTACTTTCTTCCACACTAGGTCGCCGACCTGGAATGTTCTAGGGATCACGCGCCGGTTGTAGTTCTGCTTCATTCTCTGCCGGTATGCCATCAGCTGGACGGACGCCTTGGCTCGCTCCTCGTCGTTCAAGTCCAACTCCATCTTCCTCCGCTCGGCATTGTCATCATCATAGTTCTGGATCCGAACGGACTCTACGCCAACTTCAACTGGGATAACTGCTTCGCCTCCGTACACTAAATGGAATGGCGTGACGCCTGTTCCCTCCTTTGGAGTCGTGCGGATAGCCCATAGGACGCCCGGCAGCTCGTCCACCCAGCTTCCTCCTATGTGGTTAAGTCGAGCCCGAAGAATTCTGAGGATTTCCCGGTTGGTTACTTCAGCTTGGCCGTTGCTCTGGGGATACGCCACGGAAGTAAAGTGTTGTTCGATGCCATAACTTTTGCACCATTCTTCGAGCTGCTTCCCGACGAACTGTCGCCCGTTATCAGATATGAGCCGGCGAGGAATGCCGAACCGACAGATTATATGCTGCCAGATAAACCTTTTGACCATCTGCTCGGTGATCTTGGCCAGTGGCTCGACCTCCACCCATTTGGAAAAGTAGTCAACCGCCACTAGTAGAAACTTCCGCTGACCGGTCGCTATAGGGAACGGACCTACGATATCCATTCCCCACTGATCGAACGGACAGGACACTGTAGATGCCTTCATCTCCTCCGCCGGTCAGTGGGAGACGTTGTGGTACTTCTGGCAGGAGAGGCACATCGCGACGGTCCGAGCGGCGTCTGCTTGTAGGGTTGGCCAGAAGTACCCGACCAGCAGGATCTTCCTAGCCAACGATCGTCCGCCTGGATGTCCTCCGCACGATCCTTGGTGCACTTCCTGTAGGATGTACTCCGCGTCCTCCGAGCTCACACATTTCAAAAGTTGGCGGGAGAAAGCCTTCTTGTAGAGTTGGTCTCCAACGAGTGTGAACCGGCTAGCTCTCCTCCTCAATAGCTAGGCTTCCTCCCGATCGGACGGTGTCGCAACTGAGCGCAAAAACTCCATGATGGCTGTCCTCCAATCGCTCGGGAATGCGAGGCCCTCCATCCGGTCAATGTGCGCCACCAAGGATACTTGCTCAATTGGCTGTTGGATGACGACCGGTGATATTGAACTTGCGAGCTTGGCTAACTCGTCTGCCGCCTGGTTCTCTGCTCAGGGTATCTTCTGGATAATGACTTCTCTGAAGTGGGTCTTAAGCTTTTCAAAGGCCTCAGCGTAGAGCTTGAGCCGAGCGTTGTTAATCTCAAAAGTGCCTGAGAGCTGCTGGGCGGCCAGCTGAGAGTCTGAATGGAGTGTCACCCGACCGGCTCCTACATGCCGGGCTGCCTGCAAGCCGGCTATGAGGGCCTCATACTCCGCTTCATTATTTGTGGCTCTGTAGTCCAGCCGGACGGATAGGTGCATCCGTTCTTCTTGGGGAGAGAGTAATAGCACACCAATCCCGTTCCCGAGCCGAGTGGACGATCCATCCACAAATATTTTCCACATAGCTTCGGGCTCGGGATTTTGCACTTCGGTAACAAAATTTGCTAAGGACTGCGGCTTTATCGCCGAACGGGGTTGATACTGAATGTCAAATTCACTTAACTCCGTTGTCCATTTGATGAGTCGTCCGGACACTTCTGGGTTCAGCAGCACCCTTCCCAATGGGCTATTTGTCCGGACGATGATTGTATGTGCTAGGAAATAAGGATGAAGTCTCCGAGCGGCGAGGACCAAAGCAAAAGCCAGCTTCTCGAGCCCAGTGTAGCGAGATTCAGCATCTTTTAGAATATGGCTCAAGAAGTACACGGGTTGTTCTTCACCGCTCGTCCTCACTAATGCCGAGCCTACTGCCTGCTCGGTTGAAGATAAATAAATACAGAGTGACTCACCTACAGCTGGCTTGGCTAGCACGGGCAAGGAGTTCAGGTATGTCTTCAGCTCCTCAAACGCCCGATCGCATTCCTCGTCCCAATGAAACTTAGTAGCTTTGTGTAGGATCTTGAAAAAAGGGAGACTCCGGTCGGCAGTCTTAGAGATGAATCTTGACAATGCAGTTATCCGCTCGGTCAGGCGATGTACTTCCCTCAGATTTCTTGGGGGCGACATATCTTGCAACGCTTTTACCTTGCTGGGATTTGCCTCTATGCCCCGCTCGGTCACTATATAGCCCAAGAAACGCCCACCTTTTGCTCCGAACAAACATTTCTGAGGGTTCAGCTTGACTCCATACTTCCTCAGTGTTTGGAAGGTCTCCTCCATGTCCGTAAAAAGATCAGCCGCTCGGACGGACTTGATGAGAATATCATCCACGTACACTTCTAAATTGCGTCTGATCTGCTCCTTGAATACTTTGTTCATCAAGCGTTGGTAGGTTGCTCCCGCATTTTCAGTCCGAACGACATTACATTGTAACAGTAAGTGTCATCGGCTGTGACGAAGCTGACCTTCTCTTGATCTTCTCGGGCGAGCGGCACTTGGTGGTAGCCCTGATAGGCGTCTAGCATGCATATCAGCTCGCACCCGGCTGTGGAGTCCACCAGTTGATCAATCCGGGGCAGAGGGTAGAAATCCTTTGGGCATGCTTTGTTGAGATCCCGGAAATCGATGCAAACCCTCCACTTGTTGCCCGGCTTGGAGACTAGCACTACATTTGCGAGCCAGCTCGGGAATTGGACCTCCCTTATATGGTCGGCCTCCAAGAGCTTCTCGACCTCCGCTCGGATGATGGCGTTTTGTTCGGCGCTAAAGTCCCTCTTCCTTTGCTTCACCAGTCGAGCGTCCGGTCGGACGTGAAGCTCATGCTGTGCTATACTTGGCGAAATTCCCAGCAGCTCATGCGTCGACCAAACGAAGACGTCGCAATTTCTCTGGAGACATTCGATCACCTCCTTTTTCTGGCTTGCCTCCAGATCGGCCGCAATGTATGTGGTGGCCTCCGATCGGGTCGGGTGGATCTGCACCTCCTCTTTTTCTTCATAAACCAAAGAGGGTGGTTTTTCGATTATGGCGTTCACCTCGATCCGTGGCATCTTCCGCGCGGAATTAGCTTCGGCTCGGACCATTTTGACGTAGCATCGCCGAGCCGTCAGCTGGTCTCCTCGCACTTCTCCAACTTTATCTTCAACCGGGAACTTAATTTTCTGGTAGAAGGTGGAGACGGCCGCTCGGAACTCACTGAGCGCTGGTCTCCCCAGGATAACATTGTATGCTGAGGGAGAGTCGACCACGACGAAGTTGGCAGTCCGCGTCCTTCTGAGCGGCTCTTCTCCCAGCGAAATAGCCAGTCGGACCTGTCCGACCGGTAGAACGTCATTGCCCATAAACCCGTAGAGGGGGGTTGTCATGGGTAGCAACTCAGCTCGATCAATTTGCAGTTGGTCGAAAGCCTTTTGAAATATAATGTTAACCGAGCTGCCTGTATCGATGAAAATGCGGTGAATAGTATAGTTAGCTATTACCGCTTTGATGATGAGGGTGTCGTCATGTGGCACTTCGACTCCCTCAAGGTCCCTGGGCCCGAAGCTGATTTCAGGCCCGCTCGCCCGTTCTTGACTGCAACCGACCGCATGGATCTTGAGCTGCCTGACACTCTCCTTCCTCGCTCTGTTGGAGTCACCTCCGGTCGGTCCGCCAGCGATGATGTTGATTTCGTCCCGGGACGTGTTGCTTCTATTTTCTTCCTCCCGTGCGGACGGCCTAGGCCGCTCCTTAGATACCCGGGGATTGTCCTCATGCCTCTGAGGATGATACCGCTCGGGAGACTTTCTGGATATCCGTCGACCGGCTTCATGGTGTCGCTGTCGCCCGTCGGGCGATGTCGATCGACGACTGCCACTCCAGGGAGTGGGGTGGGCGATCAGGGGAAGGCTTCGGCAATCTCGTGTGTTATGCATGTCGGTCCGGTGGAACGAGCAAAACATGGGGGTCCATACCTTCTTTTTTGGTTTGGGCCGCTCGGCGGCTACCTCTTGGATGGCGTGGGACCTTACGTGGTGAGGGCGGACTGCTTCGGCTCGCGGTCCTCTGGGCGGCTGGTGGCCAGTGAGCGGCTTCCGCTCGGCAGGGGCTAGCCGCTCAGTTGGAGCTTCTTTTCTTCGGGCCGCCTGGGCTTCCTCCACATTAATGTACTCAATGGCCCGGTGTAACATATGATCATAGTCTCGGGGCGGCTTTCGAATAAGTGAACGGAAGAAGTCACCGTCCACAAGGCCTTGCGTGAACGCATTCATCATTGTTTCTGAGGTGGCCGTTGGAATATCCATGGCCACCCGGTTGAATCGCTGGATGTAAGCTCGGAGCGACTCCCTGGGCTCTTGCTTGATGGCAAATAGACTGACACTGGTCTTCTGGTAACGCCGACTGCTCACAAAATGATGGAGAAAAGCGATGTGGAACTCTTTAAAGCTGGTGATGGATCCGTCCGGCAGCCTCCGGAACCATCGTTGCGCCGATCCCGAGAGGGTGGTAAGGAACACCCGACATTTCACTCCATCTGTGTATTGATGTAGTGTAGCTGTGTTGTCGAACTTACCTAGATGGTCGTCCGGGTCAGTGGTTCTGTTGTATTCCCCGATCACCGGGGGCACATAATCCTTTGGCAGAGGGTCCCGCAGGATGACCTCTGAAAACTGTCGGTTGATCCGCTCAGGGGAGGTGTCCGTTCAGGGAGCCTTGCCTTTTCTGTAGTCTCGCCTAGGCGCCTCGTCGGATGAAGATCCTCGATCAAGGTTAGCTGGTGTGACTTCAGGAGGCGTACGGAATAGGGCCCGATGAAATGGAATCGAGGCAGGCGGTGCTTCTCCTTGGATGCCGATCGGATCCTTATCTCGGCCCCATGCTGCCGCTCGGCCTCCTGACGCTGACGTCGCTTGTTGCTCCAGTCGCTCGGCTTGCGCCTTTTGTTTCTGTTGCTCCACGAGCTTAGCTGCTCTTGCCTCGATTAGAGCGTCGAGCTCCTCCTGGGAGAGCATCACGGTGTGAGGTCGTCTAGCTTCGTCCATCTCTTCTGCTCGGATGCAGGTGCGTTCCCATAGACGGCGCCAATTTGATCCTGTCCGAGCGCTAAGTCGATGGACGCTGGGGACGTGGTGCTCTCCGCTGTCTTCGACTGGCTAAACGAATCTCCGACGAACCTGCAAGGAAGTCAAGTCAGGCAAGAGGAAAACGATGAAGTGGCTCCAAAGATGAGGGATCGCGTACCTCCGGTGAAGTCTGAGGGCTCTTATATAGAGCTGTGGGGAGGCTTATGCACACCTACCGAGGCGTACACGTGTCCTTTACCATACCTTAGTATGGGCTTACCAGAGGAGCATGCCTGACACCATACTGCTACAGTCCGAGCACCTCTCTGATGGGACGACAGAACCTTCCGTCGTAGGATTCTGCGTATGGCTTGGTCATCAAACATGCTTGTTGTCAGAAGATGTTCCTCAATGTCCCCTTGTCCTTGTCTCCTTTTTCCCCGCGCTGAGCGTCCAGCCGCTCGACAGGCACATCACTTCCGACCTGGCGTAGGTGTTGGCCCGACCGGGGAGATTCCCGGTCGCGTGCTCGGCTGATATTGTTCCTGCCCGTGTTGCTCTATGCCTCAACCGAGCGGACTACCCGCTCGGCTCGGCGACCCTTTTCACTACGAGCGTTGGAAACCAAACTCCCCGTCGGGTTGTCTTTGATTCCGCTCGGACCCGTTCGGTCGGTCGACCCAACCCTTCTCCGATCGGCCGAACCTCATGCTGACCCTTTTGACTTTTGACCTCTACGTGTCATTGGCTCCCCTCAAAGGGGGGTCCCCCGTCCTTACCGCCAGATCAGCTTCAATGATATGTTTTCAAAAATGTTAAAATGTTTTTAAAAGGCTTTTCAAAATATTCCTATCTTTAAGTATTTATTTTTAAAAATGTTTGTGTTTTTCAAGTAATTGTCTACTGAAAAATTATTTAAAAAATTCTTTTGAAAAAGAAATTTTTTTGAAAAATCTTTAGTCATTGAAAAATTGTGTCAATGCTCGAAAATACCTTGATTTTTTTTTAAAATAAATAATTTAATTGTTCTTTTGATTTTGATCATCTCCTAAGACATATAGGTCAATTTTCTTGTGATTAACAAGGATTACTATAGATGTGTCAGATTAAGGGGGAGTCCTAATTAAAAGATCAAATATAATTGACAAAATTATTTTAAAATTCATTTGTAAATCTTTAAAACTATATTTGAAAACTCATTTCTTACACATGTCTTTGACAAATATTTTTGAAAACCTCTGGAATACTCTGAATTTTTTTTGCAAATACTCTAGAATATCTTAAACATTATTATGGTAAATCTTTTGAAAACTCTAGATCTTTTGAAAACAATGTTTTATCTCAAATATTCTAAGTGTTTTTCAAAAGGGGTTTTGTTGAGACCTAATGGACCCTAGGTGATTTATGTTTTTTTTGTGTGTATCAAAATGGGAGAGTTTTAATTCAAGGGGAGATGAGTATGTTTGAAAATCGTTACATATCTGAATATTCTATACCTTAAAGAAATTATAATTTAAATATTTTTTAAAAATACATTTCATTTACTACACTTAAATTATTATCTCTTTTTTTTATTAAAGTAACAAAGTGTGTTTATATTAATTACATGTTCTTCCATAACTTAATACCATGTTATTTTGATTCCCTAGTTTTTTAATATATGTCAAAGGGAGAGAGAATAAGGTTAAAAGTTAAGGTTCTCTAAGACATTAATTTTAGGGGGAGAGAATAAATTAAGAGGGAGCATTTTTTTATTTAACTTATCTACTTTGTATATGCTCTATGTTTTTACTTACCTTTGAACTAGGTTACCATAATTAAAAAGAGAAAGAATGTTAGTTAATGGAGTACTAGATAATCAAACCTGATTTTGTTGATTGGCAAAGATTCAAAGTTAAGGTTAATTGTTATTTTAACAAGTTTGACTGAGTGTACAGAAAAGTCCTAAGTGAACTTAAGCAAGGTAAAAGTCCTAGTGGACACTAGGTAGGTGAAAAGTCCTAGTTATGGCTAGGTAATAAAGTCCTGGTCCGGAGATTGGGCGAAGTCTTGGGAGGTCAAGGCATCAGATAAAAATCTTAGGGTTGAAGACACTAGGTGAAAGTCCTAGAGGTCGCGGACACTAAGCAAGAAATCTTAGTGTCGAGGACACTAGGTGAAAGTCCTGAAGACTCGAATAATGAGCAAAAGTCTAAATGGTCTGGAGGATCAGTTTGGCAAAAGATAAACTCTCTTGAGAAGAGTAGGTGAGGATGTGCTCCCTGTTAAGGGAACAGTAGGCGTCGGTCCGACCTAGAGTTTCAATGAAACTCAAAATTAGAACCAGACAATCCAGACACAGTCAAATATTACTTTTCTTTACATATTATTGTCTGTCTCTAACCTTGTGGTACTAGTGATTGAAAGTGTAAGTCAGTTGGAAAATGAGCATCTAGGCGCCCGGACTGGGTTTGGACACCTGAACATCCAAGCGCCCAAACATGGTCCAGGCGCTTGGACTAGGGCAAATCCAGGCATCTGTGTGGGCTGAGGTGGCACACGTAGATTGACCACCTCACGTCAGCTGTCCAAGTGCATGCCTAAACCAGTCCAGGTGCCCAAAGATGGATAGAGTTTGCTGAATGAAGTTTCGATGAGAGCAAGCCATGTCAGCCCTATGGGGATGCCTGAGGAGGAGTCAAAGCACCCGAATAGGGATATAAAATAAGGGTTCGACCAGCACCTTCAAAACATCAATTAAAAGAAGTTTCTCTCTTGCACACGGCTCAAAAAAATGATTTTACAACTCTCAAACGCTTATTTGATGACAATTACACTTAAGATCTTTTCTTCTAAGTTATCCGTATCTTTTGTTTTTCAATTACTTATACTTAAATTTGAATTGCTTTTGTAACAACTTGATTGATTAGTGATTTTCCAATGAAAGTACTCTCAAGTGCGGGCCTTGAAGTAAGAGTCGTCACAAGCTCCGAACCAAGTAAAACCAACACGTGTTGGCTTAGATTCTCTTCCCCTTCTTTACTTCTTTATTTTCACTGCATTTTCTCTCTCAATAGTTTTACGTGAAAAAGTCATGAGTGCTATTCACTCCCCTCTCCCCTTAGCGATTTCGATCTAATAGATACTATGAAATATATAGAGGAAGTACCAAAAACATCTGATTGTATTTCTACTAAGTCTAAATTAGTACAAGTGACTAACTTAGCCTCTCTTGTATATAAATTCTTTTTGTTAGGGCATGTAGAAGACAAATGTCCTGATTCATTACAAGCAAAACATGTGATAGTGTTCGCATATATTTTCTTTGGTTTAAACTCCCTGACATGTTTATCTTTATTTAAATTTATTTTCCCTACTCTTTTGTACATAGTACATTTTTCTGGGGTTAGTGTTAAGTTTTGGTTGTTGTGTCATGGGTTTTCTAGTGGACCTAACATACCTTCATTTCTGGCGTTGTCTATGTTGATTAAGCCCATATTATTGTGGAATATATATTTGGCTACAGAAGTCATACTATTGTTTTTAAGTTATTTCTATATTTGGATGTATGTGCATTTGTCTTTAAGGACTGATATAATATGTTGTATGTGTACCCTAATATTATCGTATTGGGGTGCATTTGTCCATGCCTTATGAATTTCTTTTCCTATATCATCTGGTAGTTTACTAAATAGTCTTTCTCCTAGTTTAGGATTACAATAATTTTCTGAGATTGCTGTAAGTGTAAGGAAATCGTTACAAAATGGTTTAATCCAATTTTAGCTAAATAGTTGGAGTTGTTCCAAATCTCTCATAGCTTCCCTCTGTCCTAAATTTAAGCATGTATTAGTATCTCTAGTTGTAAATAATCTATGGATGATATAGCAAAAGTTTAATATGTTGCTACCTTGGGAGGCTATATGAGCTATTTCCTCTAGGAAATTTATTTTATAAGCTTCCCAAGCAGCTCTAGCAACATCACCTAAGTAATTTTCTCTTACCCTCATCATAGCTTCTCTAGTTTCTATGTCAAGTTTATGCCTTTCTTGGTAATCTCTTTTGACCGATACAATCCATTGTTCTAGGTAGGTATTATATATTTGAAGATCATCACATTCAGCTATGTTTAGAAGTATTGAATTATTCCCAAAGTAGGTTATTTCGAGTGGTCTTCTTTTGCCTATGGTTTGAAGTAAAGGATTATTGTTTGTATATGGAGCTATTTTTGTTCGTGCGGGATGTCCTTCTCCATAGTCCATTGTTCTCATTGAACTTTAGGGGTATCAGACTTGTAATGGTTGTGGTCTCAATGTGCCTAAGTTACTAGATTTTGCAGGATTCATAAGATTTACTTCTACATATTTTTTAGCAATTATATTTTGTTCTTCATCAAAATATAATTCCCAATCCTTATCAAGTTTATGTTGTTGTTTTCAAAGTGTTCAAGTTCCACTAGGTCTCTTGGAGTTAGGTGGATTGCTATTTCTGCAGATATGTATATGAATTCATCTAAGTCATCAAAAAAACCCTTGTTGTGATGAGTAATTTATATCGTATGTTTGTTGGTCTAACATATTGTTATTGTTATTTTCAATATTCATTAGATTGACATTATCATCTTCTTCATTTTCCTCATTGTGTGATGTGGAGGGTTTATAATTATTAAATCTAACTATCGAGCCGTCATGCCTATCATTATAGATTATTGAGTATGTTGGTTGAAGAGTTTGTGGTTGAGTGTTTAGATCTAAATTGAGGCTCCAATATAGTCCTGCTAGGATTTCTGAAGCAAAGTCTTTAAGTTTTAGGAAATAAATTCCTCTTGTAGTAAGGGCTTCAATGATGTTATGTGTTTGTACCCTGAAGTTATTATTAATTTGAGTCATTGTCTTGCCTAAAAAATTATATCAATTTGTATGTTATGTTTTTGGAAATTTCCATATCCTTTTGCTTGAACAATGATCTTAATATGTTTTATGAAATCTAACTTAGTCATATTGAAGTTTTGGCAAAAGTACATAATGCCCAGATTACTATTTATGTCTACCTCAATAAGTCCTATAATTGCCTTTTCATTGTTTGAGAATCGAGAGTCATAGAGGACTAAAAATACTTTAGCTGCTATACTTTTTCCCGTTAATCCTCTAAGACCAAACACAATTAGTCCTAAGTGGATATAATTATGTCTTCGCTGTAAGAGTGTTCTTTCAGACTTTTTAATCTTTCTTCTCCTCCATCAAGAAGATGAAGAGGTTGTGTCCTATGATGTCGGTAAAGTGTCGTAGAAAAGGAAATATTCCTTGGTTAGTCTTCTAGGATTTAGTGAATTTAATTGTTCATTGGAAAATGTTACTAAGTTTCTTTCTATATCTATCAATTCTTCCAACTGGTACGTGGATGTATTGTACACCGTCTAGTTATAGTATTTATCTAGGAGATTGTATTGGTTTCTGATTGTCCTCTCACTGTTCATGAGGGGCCTGCAAATGATTCAGTTTGAGTTCTTGTCAAACTCATTTTGATGAATAAGTTAGGAATGAATAAGTTTTAGGTTATCGTCTAGGGATTATGTTTCTAGTGGATAACTTACTTAGTTCTTTTGTTAAGTTATCTATGCTTTCTCTCCACTCTGTGGTATTGTATTGTTAAGTTATCTAGAAGTTTTCTAGTACTTGATCCCTTGTCCAATAACTTCTAGTTTACTATACCTGTTGTCTTGATTTTTGGAATATTGTTTAGAAAATTCTAATGTTTCTTCGTTGTATGAATTTTCAAAGTTCAGTTTGTTCATTTATATTTTATGTCTTCAAGGGTTTTATGTATACCTTTAGTTCTTCAAATTGAGTTTTATGTGAAATAATTTGTTCTTTAACTTGAAGTAAAATAGTTTTGGATTGCAGTTCAAATTGTTTGATTGAAATTCCTAATTCATAGGTCTATGTTCTTAAATAAGTTTTGAAAGGCTTAGTATTTTTTTTCTTGGTAGGAATTCTAAGTAAATTTAATCGACTAAATCTTTTGTTTAAAGAGTTTTGTGCATCTTTTAAGAAGTCTATGTTTCTCCTTAGATCTTTTATTATATGAGTTTGTTGAATCAAAGTACTATATAGTTGTTCTACTAATATTTTTGTTTGGCTTTGTTATTCTAATAGGGAAGTTCCTGTGTAAAGAAGTAGGTCAATGATTGTATTTAGGTGGGGATTATTGTCGGTGTGTACACAATGGCCATGTTTGGCTCTAATAAAGCATCTATGCTTATGTTGATCAATAGTAATAATTATTCTAGCCGGAACTTGTGTGGTTAGATCTAGAAAGTCTAACATAAGTGAGTTGATTAGATTATATATATAAAAGTGTTGTTACCTAGAGACCCTAAACTTGACTATACATGATTTTTAATAGATTATAATCGATGATTAATTTACTAAATTTGAAGGGGGGCCTTGGCACAATAGTAAAGTTGTTACTTTGTGACTAAAAGATTATAAGTTTGAATCCTAGAAACAGCCTCTTGAAAAAAATAAAGTAAGATTACGTACAATGGATCCTTCTCCGGGATAATATATGACCTGAGCTCCATGCACTGGACTGTTCTTTTTTTTTTTAATTAGTACACTAAATTACTGTAAGTAAATTTAGATAGTGACAAGAGTAAGTCTCAAATAGTCAATTTTTCACTCACTAAATATCTTACTATGTTTTCTAGATTAACAATCTAAAACAAAGGTCATGCTAATATCTTTTCAGAGGTCATGGGATATATAGGTAGTGGTGTAATCCTATATTTTATTTTGTTGTTTTTATTGTTTAGCATGTGTAACTTGTGATGTGCATAATTCGTACAACATCTCATTATAATTAGAGCCAATAAAATCAATCTAACATAATAGAAATCATTTTATCCTCTTCAAAGTGTTCAACTAGGTCATTCATATGCAATTCCCATATAAAAAATCTCTATGTGAAATTCTAAGAATGCATCGGTGTACATCCTTGAATAGGTCTTTGATTACACGCGATAGTTCCCATTTTAAACATCTTAAAAAAATTAATCCTAAGTCAAGACAAGTAATATATTTATCTTTACAAATATTGAATTATGCTATAATCATCATGTTTATGGTGTGCAATGTGACAATAATACAATTCTTAGTACATCAACTAAAATATACACTCTTATAAGAACTCAACCCACCTAATATGTTGAATATCTTGAAAAATTAATCCTAAGTCAAGACAAGTAATATATTTATCTTTAAGAAGATTGAATTATGCTATAATCATCATGTTTATAGTGTGCAATGTAATACATCTTAGTACATCAACTAGCAAATGTAGTCTTATAAGAACTCAATCCACTTAATATGTTTAATATCTACTTTCTTTCAGAACTGAGCCACATAGTTCAAATAGAAAATGAATTCATGGAGCAATAAGTAAAACCTTAATGTCTCAAGATTTAAATAATAGCATAAAAATTAATAGATAGGATATCATTATTGAGTTTTATTAAATTTTACAATCAGATAACCTTCTTGGCTCAAACCTGTACTCTTAACGTGTTGCAAAACACCTCGAACGATTTAAAGAGGTTAGGATGTCTAAACATAGGAGTCTTAATCATCCTTATTAATTACCTAATATATCTTATTAATTATCTAAAACAATGTCATAAAATAGATTTAGAGGTGCACTTTTTCTCAGTGCATATGATTTGAAACTAAGAAATGATTTGCAAACTCAAGCATGAATAATATTCTTAAATACTGAACACAGATTTCCAGCGAGTACAATAGTTCTCAGAGAAAATAATTGCATGAAGTTATGATCCTGAAGATCCTCATACATATACCCAAAGCATATTAAACAGATTCCCAATAAAAATTAAAAGGAATAGGGTAAAACTGTTGAGTTTGTAAGTCACAGAGGCATTTGAAGTGCCTATTCCCAGAAATACACCTCATGAGCTATATGAACTTATTTCTTCTTTCTTCTTGTTGTCGTCGTCATCATCTTCTCCCTGAGTGATATGTGAATCTTAGTGTATCCCTTTGCTAGGCTGGTGGCCACCAAGCAGAACATTCTTAAACCGGCCAACAGGTCTCAGCATCCTGCTCATCTTCTGTTAAAGGTGATTTAAAATTTTAGTTTATGACAGAAAAAAAGAAGCTACAGAAATAGATTCATTGATTGGAATTCAGTAACATACGGAATCTCAAGCAAGTGATATCCAGAACTTGAGGGAATAATAATAAAAAAAGAGATAGCTGAATTTCTTAAAACATTGTACTAGTATTGTGAAGCCTATATGCAAACATGAGAATAGAATGTAACATACTATCCTGTAAACATGAAAATAGACTGTCACATAATTGCATCAGCAATATAACTGACAAGTGCAACCTGCATTGACAAGATCAGAAGTGGACCCCTTGGGAGATTTTTTTGTCAAAATAAAATGCCTCCTGATTGCAACATAGGTTACATTCACATGCTAGAATTAGATGTGAGTTAGTCCCCAGTGTCATTCTGGTGAACTAGAGAAGTATTGCACCAATAAGGATGTAAGTCATGGCAGCAATGACTGAAGACGGCTTCATGTTCAGTGAAATACAAGACAGGATTGGGAGCAACAGCCAACTCTAAGCACTTTCACATAAATGAGTGAGCTTATTTACACGAGAGATTGGGAAATGAATACGTATTAGCATCCATTATAGTTATACTAGTAGTAATCATGCAAACTCCTTAGGCTGCAGCAAGCTCACGCTTGCTTAATGATGAAGTCACATTTAAAAAGTTAAAAAAAAAACTTTCACGGAGCAATCTAAATATTGATCCAAAATGGTTTTAATTCATTTCAAGGAAAAACAAATAAATGGTACTAGCTAATACAAGAAACAACTTATTGATCATTCTTGAACATGAATAATCATGAACCTGTAAGGTATTTTGTATTTTCGTATCTTTACCATGTTTTTTCCAACTGAACAATGATATCATTGAGTACTGGTTTGCCATGCCCACCTCACGGATAGCATTGAGTATTAGAAACCATTTCTTATACATATGTCATCCAAAATAATGCATCAAAGCCTGAAACAATATAGCCTCTGTATGTCCTAGATGAAATCTATCCCTCCATTGAACCATGCACAAGACTATAACAGTAGTTATAACTAACTCTAATCCGTTTGATCACACTTTATTATTCTTTACAACTTAGTCTTACTTTCCTGTTCATATTTTTGAATTTAATTGATTCAACTTACATAACAATGAAATCTAGTACTCATCTTTGAACCTACTCACCAAATTTATTTATAAAAGATTAATAGTGAAATAATTATATCCTTTAATTTTCATGAACTCAATGGGTGCAACTGTCACCCTTCAGCTTTACCAAGACCTGCCACTACCTCCTAGTATAATTTTCTATTCTCCATAGACTCACGTTAAGTGTTTCTTTCAGTTTCAGCTTTAAATTAGTCAATCAGAGATATATGGTGAAAAGTTCATTTAGGTTCTCTAATATACCCTTTTGATTTAATCATTTGATCATGCTTGAAAGCATAAACACATAACATTTAGTATCTCATTTCTTAAAAAATTAACAAACACGAGTGGAGGTTCAAAAGACTCTTGGTAAGATATAAGATCCTCAAAATTGGAAAATGAACTGAAGTTTAATTTTATCAGCAAGCTTGAGGTGTAAGCATCATGAAGTCTTCAAAATATACTACAAGCTCCATGATGAAAATTTTCTGTTGGTGTTTAGGAAGATTTTTAATAATAATAATAATAAAATAGTATCCTATATTGGATTTATTGACTCTTCAGTTGCTGACATACAATTTACTAATTATAATTATTTTCCTATCAATGGCACGTATCTATTGCAATTGTTTCAATATATGTCAACTCACGATGTTAAGACCCATATGAACATGTCATCATGATTGTAATCATGATCAAATTCATTACATTCAATAGGGATAGACGTTCTTGATTATTTTTGAGGTCTTCCTCAATGTTCTCATAGTTCTTCCTCTCTTCAACGATAGAGTATCTAGCTTACAAAATTGTGCAATAATCTCTGTAAAAGCAACCCAAACATACATGTAAGGCCGTTATAAGTATTGGAAGATTTAATTTCAAGATGGTCCAATCTCACTCCAATAATAATGTTGCTTAGATCCATGGTGACAACACTATTAATCATATTTTTCAAAATTCTGCCAGTGCAAGACTAACAATAGAGTATGACAATTTTAAAAGCACCTACTTAGATGATGATGATCATCGTCATGATAATAACTATAACAACAATAAGAAGAATAATACACAATGATGTGCAATATAAGGAGACAGAAGAGATGAGTATAATTTTTTTTAAGATGCAAAGGATAATAAATATGATTTAAATGATAAAATAATTTAATGGGTCAGTCCATAGATCACAGTTTGTGTCTCTTCTTGTGACTATTTCAAACCAGGTGACCACATATTGCGGGTTATTGCTAAGCATGGTGGGAAGTAAGTAGTCTCAATACCATGAGAACATGTCCAACGAACTTTGGGGCAAATGGAGTGCACATGGTCATGGTTCAAAGTATCATTCCATTAGCAGGCCAGATATTGATAGTGAACAATGGTAATGGTTCAAAATAATCGTTCATGTCGATTGCTACAATAAAAACTAATTTTTTATGTGTCAATATCATTGTGGCTCTGCTAGAGGATTGACGCATACGACGAGTTAAACCGTATTTCCTCTGCTAAGATGAGACACAACAAAGCCTTCCCAAGGTAAGCCATGAGCCTTCCTCTACAAAGACAAGACCAATCAGAAGCTTCCTCGACAAAGATGAGGTGCAACAAACCTTTCAATAGGTGAGGGAAAGGTCTCAGGGTTCCAACCAATCAGGAACTCCTCGCCGCTCTTTTCTTCCTTCAAGGTTCAATTCAAGGACCAACACTAGGACCTACATTCCATTGGCACGTCTTGCTCTAACCAAGGAACAAGATTTTAAACCTTGACAATAGTTGACTATTGTTCTGGAATTATAGTCCCCTAGCAGTGAGCAAGAGCAATGCACAAGCAGATCGACAAGGATAATTACATGGTTATTGGAGAAGCACAACAAGGATCAAGGACTACAGCAAATTCACTCAACCACAAGTGAAAAGGATAAAGGAAGAAGGAATTCCAGATAAAGAAATTGAAGGAGTCACCAGCACCAAAAGAGACAGAGAAAGATAAAGGATACAGGACAACACTACCTTGGAAAATGGATAGAGATTATGATCAACAAGGGTAGGCAAAATGATCATAAATGGTGGGGGATGTGGTGTATATGCAGTAGGCAAGGGTGGAGATTGTTAATAGTAGTGGACGCAAGATCTGTGAAGGAGAATAAAAAGGGTGTTTACTAAAGGGTAAAACATATAGATGAGGGATAAGGTGTTTACTAAATGCAATTAGGGGAAAGTGTTTCTGCTGTAAATTGATATGACATTTGGCAATACCATCACTTCAACTTTCTCAAGCTAAGAGCAGTGGGTGAATGCCATCGCCTTACCAAAGTCGTTGACAAGTGGAAGAGGATGCCAACACCACCATGCTCAAGCATCGAGGAAGACGACAACACAACGATTCAGAAGTATTCATGTGGTCAATAGATAATGAAGAGGTAGAAGAGGCAAGCATAGGAGGGCTCTAATTGCAAGATAAAGGTGGCAATATGAGCAAAATAGGAAGATAGGGAATATTTTAATGTTCCTTCACTCTTCTTTCTAGTATTGGGATAATTGAGTTCGGAAGAAAATGGGCTTATTTTAATCTCTGTACTTCTATATTGTCCCTTCACTTTTCTCAAGTAGACATGATGCTCACTACTAGCTTCCCTACTTTTCTCTCAAACTTTTCCCCTTTTTTTCTTAATTTTCTTCTCTTGTAAATAGGGTATAAAACTTTCTTAACCATATTTGATCAAATATTAAAAATAAATCTATACTTCCTGAACATATCATAACTTATTATTACCAACTCTATCTAGAGCTTATATACATATGTTTTTGTCTTTCTTTATTCACTTTATTTCATCATTAAGAACCTAATTGTAATTAGCATGAATATACATCAGAAGAATTTATACGAGCTACTTAATGTAATTTTATTTCAGAATCAACTATAACTAAGAAAGGGACAGGTAGTATGCATGGTTTTAAAAAGCAAACGATTAGGTCACATATACAATCACCTAGGTGGTTCTAGAAAGCAACCACATATGCCATATACATTTTGCATATGTAGTTTGAGAAAAAAAATTATTCGGTTCATTTGAACTTGTTTACAAAAGGTCGAAGTTACCTTATTTGGTAACTTAGTAATGTTAACTTGAAACTTGTTTGATAAGTGATAAACACTTTTGATACTAATTTGTGCATGTGACTTGTATATCATACATTTTAAGTTGTTGATTAATATTTGATCATCATATTATAGCAAGATTGTTGAATCGAGGTTCCTATCCTAAATTGTTTGATGAATTATCAAATTGTGAATCATAGCCGTCAAATAAAAAAATATATGAAATATATTTAAAAAATAATTCCATTTTATACACAATAATTTTGATAATTAAAATATATAAAATAATACAATATTTATTTAAGAGCATAATATAATAGATGAATTTGATGTTGATTGATAACAAATACATAAATTCTTAATTCTTTGTTGATGATAATGAACAAATTATTGCTTATTTCATTCTATTAAAATTGGAATAAAATGAGCGATAGGAAAAATTCTCGTCAAATACTTTTGAAATAGAAAAAATATTTGTCGTCAAAATGGAAGATAACTTATATATGATATGACTTCTAAGTCAATATTAATTTTGCTCTTATTATCACTCTAACATCAATTTAACAAGATTTTTTCTTGAATATCATTGTTAGGAGTTCACATTTGTTTTTGTCAATTTTTTTGTCTCTACTTGATAAGTTTTTTTTTCTTCTACATAATTGTTAACTTTAGCCAACTCCACTTAGTGGGGTAAAACTTGGTGGTTGTTGTTGTACATCATTGTTAATTTTGATATTTCACTATGTTTGAATGTTTTGCTTTTGTCATAGCATTCAGCTTTTGTCATAGCATATAAAAATCATCACTCTATATTGTTTTATAATAAAATTTGGTTAAGTTGTTTGTTTATAATTTTCAATGAGTTAGATTTAATTTAGTTGATTACATATAACTTTAGATGGTTTTTATAAGAGTTGTATTAAACAAGATTCATATCAAATTGTATTGAATCTCCTTTTCACTTCTAATCCATAAGTAAGAATCATATCTTTTTAAACATGAAGTATATTGTATCATATGATACAATCATGAAATATAATTTTGACAACTATAAGTATTTTGCATTGTAATAATTGACATTTTTTTTGTGTATATAAACTAAATATGTTGATTTATATAATACACTTTGAACATCATATATATATATATATACACACTGATATATAGATACATGGACCAAGATTTAAAATTTCAACCCATGTCGGAGTTTCAATCCTAGACCGGAATAATACAATTTGATACTGTATCGTGCCGTGTCAATCCAGTTTCGATATTTCTTTTAAAAAAATTAATATGAGTGTATATTAATTAAAAATTAATTTTATTAATATTTGATTATTAAATATGCTCACTATTGATGTTATATGTTAAATTCATATTTTAATATTTTCTTATAAAATAATGTCTATTAAATTTTTATAAAATTATTTTTAAAAAAAAGTAATTCTCAAAAATCAAAAATAAATTTAAAATTATAGAATTATTTGAAAGACTCAAAGCTAATTAGAAAATTTTTTGAAGGTCTTAAATTATTTTTTGAATGTATTTGTAATTTTTTAATATTTTAAAATTTATTTGAAATGTTTAAGAATTAGTTTTTAAAAAAAATGTTTATTTAAATTCACATTCAATTTTCAACACATATTGAAATTTTAAATTATTTTATAAAATATTTTATTAATTTTAAAATATTTAAAAATTTAAAACAATTCTTAATATTTTATAACTATTAGTAATAATATATTATTTTTATAACTATTATATATAATTAACCGTTATATAATAATTAATAATTTATTTATAATAAAAATAAATCTATTTAAAAAATAAAAAAATAACCTTAAAAAAATTGTGACAACAATTGCCCCACGGAGACTGTCGCGGGGTCACGACACCCTCTGAGTCCCGAGGGTCATGGTCATGACACCCTCCGCAACCTCATGATGGCCTCACAATCACGGTGCTAGTCCCATGGTAGAACGATAAATACCGTCTTTTTCAAGTGGCATGGGTCAACACTTCAAACCATGACACAAACACATGTATGCACACAAATTGCTTCTATGTGACATGTGTTATAATGGTACCTACGGCATATTACCTCATCTACTATTAGACAATATCAATGAAAATATCATAGTTAAGCACACTCGTGAAATTGGATTCAAGAATAGAGACTCGAGAATGAGGCAATCAATAAGCATTGGCACAGAGAAATGTCGAGTCTCAGGAGTTTCAACCTCAAAAGTTATTGAGTTTAAAGTTTATATAAAAAAATTTATAAGTAACTATAGTTTTATTTGAAAATTTACATTATAAAATTTATAATATAATCAATTAATTGATTAAAAACTTTATAATCAAGGTTATTATATAAGTTATTTAATTTATGCAATACACTATTAATTGTATAAATTAATTATAGTAGTGATTAGTTAATCACTAATTAATTAATTCAATATTTAATAAATATTTATTAATTAATTTCTGTATTAATTGATTTTAAATTGTTTAACAAATACTTTCTTTAATTAATAAATACCATATTAATTAATTATTGTATTAACCAATTTTAAGATGATTAGAATTATAATCAACATTGTTTATTATGGAATATTATTTTCTTTACTGCAGTTTATCTTCCAAACTAGTAAAATTATTAGCATGTTTACCTAATGTGTGTGTGAGGTGTGATAGGTTATTTCAGACAACAATAGATAAAAGGGCAGCTCGGTGCACGAAGCACCCAACATGCGGGATCCCGGGAAAGGATCCATTGTACGCAGTCTTACCCTACTTTTTGCAAGAGGTTGTTTCGGATTTGAACCCGTGACCTTTTGGTCATATAGCAACAACTTTACCGTTGCACCAAGGCTCCCCTTCATTTCAGACAACATATGCTAATCCAAATTTCAAATGACATGCTACAAAATCTGTAGTAGTATTCCTATCAAAGATTGAAACTCTAACAAGGCTGAAAATTTTACACCATGTGTCCCGCATATGCATATGCACTATGTTGTGAGTCATCTACATAGCACCTATATACACCTTTTAAATCCTTGGTGGTGTTTATGAAAACAAAGTAGTTAGTTTTCATCATAGTGCATTTTCACAATGGAACCAAACATACCTCATCAGTGATGGTAAACTTCCATTTATCCTGTTGCCATCGTCTCCCAAGAACTATAATGCCAACAACAGCAGCAGCCACTACAACAGACCAAAATGTATTAGCTTCCTTTGCCTGGCGATACACAGATGCTACATGTGCCTTCCACCATGCTTGGGAAGGAAGCTCAGGTCCATCAGAGTCATCTTCATCATCTATTTTGTGCTCTTCAAAAGAATCTGTATTCACATCTAAAGATTCACTAGTCTCAATTTTGGTGACACTTCTCTGCATTTCAGAATGACTAGCAACAGAATCAGGATCAGCGAGTATAAATTGCTCCAATCCAACCAATGTAGACCTTTGGGATCCCTTAACCTCTTCAAATCCCATTTCATGCACAGAAAATTTACTCCCCTCATCCAAAAACTCAACTCCATGTAGGTCATCTTTTGATTCAGTTTGCAACTGATCTATGTCATCAGCATCAACCATTTCAGGGCTTCCAATATTTTCCTCTGGGCGACCAGAGATCTCATTTGTATCCGGTTGTATTGGGAGATTCTCATGTTCACTGGGTGGAAAAATAAAGTGACCAGACATGAATAATGCAGCAGTAGATGACTCAGGATTACTTATGCTCTCGCTCTTCATCACTTTACTTTCATCAGAAGGGTCAACCTCGTGTGGACCAGGTGCAGCAGCATAAGCGGATGCTGTGAGGGATACAACTTCCCAGTCAGCTCCACGGGAAGTACCCTCTCCAACCTTCTCCTCGTCGGCCATTCCAAAACAAACGATTCACTTGAAATTCTGAAAAATATTATTTGAGTTGAAGACAGTTGACATAATCTACCCAAATGAAATCAGACAGAGCACCACAGTGAGAAAGACTTTACAATAAGGTCAAGATGAGAATGAGGTTTAATTGCTAAACCAATTCAAATAAAGCTAAACAGAGAATGAAAACAACATAAAGAAACACTTTGTGATAAGATCAAAATCCAAATGAGATTTTGGTAGTTAATCCCGCACAGACGACAAAAAACCAAATAAGTGAGCAACCGTTTATCTTCCATTCAATTTGGTTTCTTTACATAAAAGGATTCAATTTGATTCCTCGATATTAAATTGAGCAATCATGATCCAAAATCTGAAGATGATTTTTTTTTCTTGAAATACATAACCTCGTAATTAATGCTATGTACGGATCTCCAAATCACGTTTACTTTGTCTTCGGAACATACAATTATTCCCATGGCAGAAACAAAAATAGCAACAAATAAGAAAAACCTAATTCCCTAACTACTCTAGATCCCAAAAAGCAATCTTCAAGCGTCGTCAATGAAAAATCCACAAAGAAAATGAATCAAAAAACCAGATCCAACCCATACAAGCTTCGAGAGATAAATCGAGAAAACGCTAAAGGAGATATATACCTTCCAAAAGGAGATCGTCGGGAAGCAAAATATGAGGGAAGCAACGAGATGGAGAAAAAGCGAGAGATTGGCGTTGTGAGAGTTACCGAGACGCAGAAGAAAGGAAAGGATTGGGCAAAAACGAAAGCCGCTTCAGCCGGTGACGTCTGTGCGATAACCTCTTGAACAAGCCTCTGACTCGCGTGATAGTTTCTATTGTGGCAAGCTCGGGATTAATTCTAAATACGAGGGTTGGGCTGAAATTTTCCATTCATAATTAATATTAGACCATCAGATAGATAGGCAGATAATATGATGATTTTTATTGAATAATTGAAATGAATTTTTTTTGAAATTATAAATAATTTAAAACATTTATAAAATTATTTAATTGAGGTTTTTTTAAAATGCATATATTTTATTTTAAAATAATAAATCTAAACTTTGTTTATATTATATTATATTATATTATTTAATCTATTTGATTAATCAACTATTTAACGTATTATTTTATATTCTTACTTAAAATTTTTAATTATTTCATTTCATGTGTTTAATTTCATATTTATATCAGTTTCATGAGTAAAAATTTATTTTAATTTTTTTTACTTCAAATCTTTTCTAATTAATAGCATTTTACTGATATCTTATTTTATAGGAACTCAAAGGAAAATCGATTGAGCTTGGAGAATACTACAAGTACAACAGGGTACATGGCCTGGCTATATCCCCTGTTATGTTCTGACCATGTTCCACTCTAGAAGCTTGTTTGGAAGTAGTTGGCATGGTCTGACTGTGATATCTAGCACTCTCATAGCGCGGGTCGACTTAATGGGGTCATATAAAAGCTTCAACTCAAATCTAGGATAGGGGATTGATCCATTAGAGTCATCTTCTTGCTCCTTCATCTCCACCTCCATTGCTATCCTTCATTCAAGCCCTCATCTCGGTTGGGAGAGGTGCTTCCATCCATCTCCATTGGTCATCTCCACCTTTATCTCACCTTTGGTTGGGAGGGGTTTTCTCATGAGGGAACACAGCTTGAGGAAGAGAAGATGGTGTGATGGTCATCCACCCTCTTAACTTCCAAGAGTCCATTTTCAATCAAAAAGTAGGTGTGATGGTCTCCCGCTCTTCTTATTCGCATCAGCCTTATTTTGGTTAGAGAGGCACTCCCATTTTCATCATCGTAATATGCACTAACAAATCCTTATCCAAGTTAGGAGAGATGCTTCCATCTTCATCCACAAGCTTTTTGATCTCGAAGTTTGGCCCAATCTGCATCCACCGTTCATAGGATCAAAAGAAGTGAACTCCACTTTATCTTTAGAGTTTAGCTTAGCTTAGCTTAGTTTTAATGCTTGTAATGTGTTCAGTTTAATGCCCCTTATATTGTACATTACTTTCAATTTTGTTAACCCATTTCAATTCATTTAAATTCTCACAATGCTTTATTTCATTTGATTGTTAGTGTTAGGTTATTCTTCATTTGGATGCAAGTAAATTAGATTAGATTAGATTTCCTTTAATGCTTTATATTTCTTTAATTCTTCTGCAATGGTAGTTTAGCTAGGTTAGAGTTTTAATTACTTGAATTTTCTTTCATTTATTAGTCTTAGAATCCAACACAAATCCTCATTTCAACATTAAAAACTAAAACCCAAACCCCCAATAACATTTAGAGACAATCTAAATCATTCCTATGCTATATTAGTGTAGCGGGGTTTGATAATTTATTTGATTCTGTATCACGACAATATGATCTGATCAAAATGATATTATTGCCGAGGAGTGTATCGATATTTGATAATCTTGAGATTGCTTTTCTTTGAACTTTTTTGTTTATTTTATGGTGTCTTATTTATCAGTGTTCATGTGTTTTGTTCTTGTATATTTTCTATCTTTTGATCTTATTTGTTTCAGAGTTTCAGTGTAAGAACAGGAAATTATTTTTGTGAGGAAACATGGATGTGTATTTTCATCAGTTTAGAGGCATTAATGAGACCTGTGTTTCTGGTATTGGGCAATATAGAATGGAAAGTAAATTGGATGAGATAATTTCTCTTATCAGACAACTCGCAAATGAACAATTCTCAATAGCAAAATGTACATGATCCATTGTCCAATGCATGCATTCCTAGTTGGATGCAACAAGATGATAGTTATAACTATACTCATCAAACAACGGTAGACAATATTTTCTCTATCAAATAAATTATTTAATTTCAAGTATGGAAACACACAACAACATATTACTGAGTAACTTTGAAGTGAGAGAAAATTGAATGAGATAACTTTTATTGGCAATCAGCTCGGAATGAACCAATATAAACAGTCGACCACACATCCTCCAGCATACCAATGGCCACTTAAATTTCAGAATAATCTATTGTCTAACGAATTCCAGCTATTCCAACAAGTCTAGCAAACTCTCGCTTCTAGTCAAATGAAAATCACATTGTAGAAAATAGAAGGGCTCATGTAGAATTTGCAACTAATAATCTCTAGTTCTAGCAGAATTAAAGCATCACTAAAAAATTGCCAGATACATATGGACCAACTTGCATCATCCATTAGCCACTTGCAAGCACAATACTCCAATAAGCTTCCCTCATAGACTATTTCTAATAATATCGGTGTCCTGCAGGAGATGAATTATAGAGGTAGTGATCATCTTATCTCTGATTCTGTTGCTCTATAGGACTCCTATTATTCTTTGTGTTGTGATAATGAAGTTGTAGATGATGCCAGTTTTTATGATGAGGATGTTGTAGGAAAAACTCTTGATAAAATTGTTGATGTTGTAGATGTTGAGGATGATGATGCTGTTCAGTTATCTACTAATCTTGCCTATGATTTTGTTGTAGATGAAAGTGTAGAAATTTGTGTAGTGGAGGAAGTATCTCCAAGATTATTCCTTTCAATTGTGCAATCACCTTAATTTGAGTTAAAACTCTTTTATAATTAGTTAGAGTATGTATATATGGAGTTGGATAAATAGTTGCCAGATATCAATACCTAGAATCATCAACTTGAATAGAAGTCAAGTGGGATAATGATAGCAAATAAAGATGATGAGTTGATTTCCACATGGGTGTAAAATAGCTGGAGACCTCCGGATTAGAGACTCTGATTTAAGCTATTGTGTGATGCCTTCTACTATGTAGTAGAAGTGGTTATAGCTTAGAGGGATCTAAAATTCATGCTGAGAAAGACCCTAACTTTAAATGAAATACAGTCTCCGGACTGAAATACTTTTGTTGGGATATGTCTGATACGGTGTGTGTTGAAAACACGTTTCGTAAACATGCACAGCGGGAGACTTAATGATAAATAAACTAATTTATTACATCATAGAAACCACACGATGTAAGATACAATCACGCAGATAAGATCATAAAATAAAAAAATAGAATAACAATTATTATAGGTATACCTTACAGATGACCTATAATAAGAAGGGCATCAACCTTTTGCAATGTTATCAAACATGGCCTCTATTCGTATCCACACCAAGTTTTTTAAGATAACTCCAAGAAAACAAGCTTCACCTTCAGAAGGTACTAGCCACGAGCGAAAGAGAAGGATCAAGAAAAGGAAGAAAAAGCAAAAAGTGTTAGGACCAAAAGATTTTAGATATCTCTATAATAGTATGATATTGTCCACTTTAGGCCTAAACTCTCATGGATTTATTTTTGTGCTCTACCCAAAAGGCCTCATACTAATGAAGATATCTTAATCTTATCAACCTATGATCTTTTCCATGTATTTTTAATGTGGGACTTTGATTGTATTCCCACCAATCCTCCCCTCAAACGAAGGACCACCATTATTCTCATAGTTCAGGTCTCCCCTCAAGTATCAAGTTACTCTTGACCTATTGTGGCCTCCCCTCGAGCATCAAATCACTGACCTACTTAGGGTCTCCCATACTTTGTTCAATGTTCCACCCACATAGTTTGATTTGGATCATGGTTCTAGCTCATGCTTCTTCCGGTGGTTAGCCCAGTGAAGAGCGGTCTCGCTCTGATACCAATTATTAGTACCAAAAGATTTTGAATATCTCTATAATAGTATGATATTATCCACTTTGGGCTTAAGTCCTCGTGAATTTATTTTTAAGCTCTACCCAAAATGCCTCATACTAATGGAGATATCTTCATCTTATAAACTCATGATGTTTTCCATGTATTTCCAATGTAGAACTTTGATTGTATTCCCAACAAAAGGAAGATCTTCTTCCTTTGGGTGGCTCATGGCAACAATAGGAGAACCTCTTATTGTGGTCAGTGACAAGAGAGAGGAAGAGGGAGGGAGAGGAAGAGGGAGAGAGAGGTATTGAGTTTAGGCTTCTAAAATATAATCAAGCCAATAATGAATTGTATGTTAATTCTCTCTTAACCATATCAATATATAGTCCTCTTTAATGAGTTGGATTAGAAAGCCCAAATCCAACCTGTTATGCCTTAACTAAAAATTAACTCATTAACTCTTTGGTTTGGTTCACAACTAAATCAAGTTAGTTTATGGCTAAACCAAATTGATTTATGACTAAATCAAATAAGGTCCAACTCTTTCATAAGAGATATGGTCCATTCGCGCTTTCATTCCGACAAATATTTTCATATTTATCTCATGTATGTTCCAACTAAATATTTATGTCTTGATATGAGAATCCTATTCTCTAACTTATTTTACGTCTTTTAGAGACTCGTAGTATGTATGACCTAATAGGTTCCCAATTTATCTTGGTTGTTCATAATTAACTACTTAATTATGAAACGATCATGAGTGACACCTAGTAGTATATCATGATCTTCAATTAACCAGAAAATCACAGTCGATCTAAGAACTAATTTTGAACCCTTCAGTAGTTATAGTGAGTCGTACCTCATTCCTTTTACTCGTCTTATACCCACTTAGTTCAGGACATGGTCTATGTGTTTGCTCCCACTAGACTGACTATGTTACACCTAGTCCAAGTAATACTTTAGAGTCGCATATTTTTAACATGTGATGCTTTGGCCAAAGACTTTGAGTAATAATCCTAACGAGTGGTCATAGGGTATACATCTTTTCGTAAGAAACGGTGAAACCTCTGTGGGCTATCTAAACACCTTCGGATACTTTAACTTATCCAATCACCACGGGTCCATATCTCCAAGAGATGTTTGCTTAAGATGTCAAACTATAAGTCTCCATGGCCAAGATAACTTATATACCTCAAGTCGAAAGAAACTTACACTTGAGCTACAGTAATAACTTCACAAACATATCCATATATGTAGAGAATCATATGAAGTCTTACAGCAAGTCACTCTAATGAACTAGTCACCATAACTAGCATCCACATTTAACTCTCGATATTCCAATGTCTTCAGCTAGTGAGAAATAGTTGTTTGACCGAACCAAGGAGTATAACCCGTGCTAGTCTTAGAATTGATGATGTCCGAATGCACCAATTTGATAACTAGGAAAATTCTAATACATTCATAATTGCACATGTAGAGAAAATCACAAGTTGTGATTTAATCACAAATTCTCTCATGTTATGAATTGTATTGTGGGCATTCAGTAAATGAGTTTAAGACTATTCAAACATATAATATGTATTCAAATAGTGAATCTATATTTATCAAATAAATAGTAAAATCATAAAGTGATTGTCATAGGACATCTCTCAAAATTTAACTTCTACTGAATTGCCTCTATCTGCTAGAAATTAAAGAGAAAATGGTGGAGGAAGTGGTGCTCACGCCAACTTGGATCATTCCACTCCAAGGTTAGATGCTCAAAATAAACTGTTTTCAACCACCAAGCACTAAGGAAAAAATGGTGGAGGGAGCTATCTTTACCTCATTTATAATTATTTCACCTTTGGAGTGAATTCTACATTTGAACCATCTCCAATCACCTAGAAGAACATACGAGGAGTCGACGGCGGAGGGAGCGACACTTAACAACATTAACCACATGAAGGAAACCCTCACCTCTACTCAGACCATCCCACTTTTGGCTTGGCTTCTGCTATTGAATCACCTTCAACTGTCAGAAATAAAGGGGAGTCCATTTCTTTCCTTTCTTTTTCTTGTTTTCCTTTATCTTTTTGTTTGTGTTTGTGTTTGTTTTGTTTTTCTTTGCTTTGATTACTTTGCTTTCTTGTTTTATACTTTATGTAGTTTTGTTTTGTAATTCCATGCATGTTACCTCATAATACTTTGAGAATTGTAAAATATTTTTAAGTTTGACCATTGAGTTTTTAGATCATTTTACATGATTAATACTCTGCTTATATGTTGTCATTAGTGTGATGATGGATTTTGATAGTTGATATTTATCTAGTGAGGATTATAGCCATGCTTATTTGTTATCCTTTTGTATGTGAGTTGCACTCATAACAATTGTTATTTTTGAACTTGCATGAATGTGATGAAGACCCTCTTACTTGTTCACTTTGTGATTTCCTTTCTTAGTTAGTTACTAGTTGAATAATTCCCTTAGCACTATCATTGTCCATTACATTTTCCTTGCCACATCTTTATTGATTTATTCTTTGCCCTATTCTTTGATATTATGATGAGTTACATTATCTGAGATGAACAAATTCTAAGTGTGGGGGGAGTTCTATGTGAATAATGAGAGTTCCCAAATAGAACATGGGAAAACCATGTTAAGTGACATGGTCATGCCCTATTCTGAGAGGTTCAAGATAGAAAAAATTATCTATAGAATTCAACATGGACAGACTTTGTTGAGGAACATGATTGTGCCCCCATTCTATATGTTCCATGATTCAAAAAAAAAAAAAAAACATGGCCTAGTTGTGTCGTGTGCCACAACCATGGTGGATTTGGAATAAAAAATAAATAAAAGAAGAAGATCAAAAGAAGTTTTTCTTAGTTGGGTGAAAGGAAGTGAACTTTAGAATATTTGGGTGAGACTTTTGTGCATGTTATGTGGTTGTATTCATCATGTTCATCATCCTAAAACTATCATGTTCTTTTTTGGCTTCTCTTCTTATTTTACCTATCCTTCTTATTTCTTTTGACTTCTTTTTGTCACATTACAACTTTAATAAGTCCTTCAGATTTATATATGTGTATGTTTACCGTAGTGAAGAGTAGATAATAAGCAAACATATGGTAGTGCAATGTCATGAGTAGCATTGAGCGGAAAACTCCACCTTGCAAATGTTTACAAGAGCGAGAGCAAAACTATTTATCTTGTAAGGCTTTATTATTCTTAGTTTATTCAAGTTGATTAAAATCATCATGCTTATTGACTAGTGTAAGAATTAGATTCATGAATGTTTTGATCCTTGCAAATATGATGGTCCTAAGTAATTAGCTTTACGATCTTCAAAGTGTTGATAGATGATTGATAGGGAGATGAGTTTTGATTATTTTCTAGCTTTATTTACTTGCTGGAAACGTGCAAGAAATAAAGTGTGAGGGTGTGATAAGAAATGATTTGATGTATTATTTTGTGTTCCTACTTGGCATTTTTAATCATCTCCTGTGTTTATTTCCATATTTATATCATATTTTACTAGTAAAATTTTATTTTGATCTTCACTTCAAATCCTTTCTAATTGATAGCATTTTACTAACATATGAGTGTATCTTATTTTTTAGGAACTTCGAGAAGAAATCAACCAAGCTTGGAGCACACCATAGCAGGGAGCATGTCTTGGTCGTGTCCCACTCTGGAAGATTGTTTGGAAGTTGCAAACTTCACCTCGGTGGTTGACACGGCCTAGGCATGTTATCTAGTAAGGTCATGGCACGGGTTGTCTCAATGGGGTCATATAAAAGCTTCAACTCAGATCTAGGGCATGGGATCGATCCATTAGAGTCATCTTCTTCCTCCTTCATCTCCATCTTCATTGTTGTCCTCCATCTAAGCCCTTATCTTGGTTGGGAGAGGTTCCATCCATCTCCGGTAGTATCTCCACCTCCATCTCACCTTGGTTGGGAGGGGTTTCCTTACGAGAGAACACATAGCTTGAGGAGGAGAAGAGGGTATGGTGGCCATCCTCCCTCTTAGCTTCCAAGAGTCCATCTTTGATCAAGAAGTAGGCATGGTGTGTTGGTACAGGGATTACCAGACTATCAAACCTAAGTTTTGATTATGGCAAAGGGTCCAAAGTTAGGATGTCTTGTTATCTAACAAGTCTGAATAAGCTTGCAAAAAAAGTCCTAAGTATTCTTAGGTAAAAGTCCTAGTGGATTCTAGGCAGGTGGAAAACCCTAGGGGGAGGTAACCCTAAGTAAAGGAAAGTTCTAACTGTGGTTAGGCAAAGCGAAGTCTTGGCGGGTTGAGCACTTTGGGCGAAATTCTAGAGTCGGGGACTCTAGGTGAAAATCCTAGTGGTCGCAGACCAGATGGAAGTCTGAGCGGACGTTCAGCATGAAAACCTGAAGTCTCGGACGCTAAACAAAAGTCCAGACAGTCTGGAGGACCGATCTGGTAAAACGTAAACTCTCCTGAGAGGAGTAGGTGAGGATGCGTTCCTCTGAAGAGGAAACAGTAGGTGTCGGTTCGACCTAGAGTTTCAGCAAAACATAAAGTCAGAACAGGATAGTCAGAGATTGTCAAATTCATATTTTACATATATTTTATACTGCCTAGACTAACTTTATTTTGCAGAAAATAAAAAGATAGAAAAAGTTGATCCAGGTGCTCGGAAGGGGTCTGGGCACCCGGAGCTGGTCTGGGTGCCCGAAGTTGGTCTGGGTGCCCGGACTTAGTCCAGGCGCTCGGACCCGAAAATTTATCCACAAGCTGACGTGGAGCACGTCGATTGCCCGAAACATGTGGTCCAAGAGCCCGGAACAACCTATATAAGTAGCATTCGATCGAGAGTTTGATAACGACATTTAGAATGACTTCTGCATTTGTGCACTGCTCCAATAAATCCTCTACAACGTCCAAAAGCTCCGACGATGACTCTGCAGAAGCTTTCATCCTACAAAGTCATCAGTATTCTTAGTTTTCGAATTACTTGTAATTATTTCAAATTGTACTTGTAATCTTTATGAATTGATTAGTGATTATCCATTGAAAGCACTCTCATGTGTGGGCCTTGGAGTAGGAGTTGTCACAGGCTCCAAACCAAGTAAATCTTGGTCATGTTAGCATTGTTTGCTTTTTGTTTCTGTCTTTATTCCGCTATATTTTACTCAACTTTTTAAACAAGTGAATTAGCCATGAGCGCTATTCACCCCCCTCTAACACAATGATCCTACAATTGGTATCAGAGCGAGGTCGCTTCGAATCAGTGAAACCACCATTCAAGCAATTTTTTCATGGTATTAGTCTTTTATTTTTTTTGGAGTAGATCAGAATCAGTACAATTGCCTCATTCCGATCAATTTTATCGCAATCGAGATTTCTTCCTTCTCAAAACTGGTGCAACACCACTCGAGTCCATTTATTTAAATTCTTTATCCCGCACTACTAATCCAAGACCAAGTTTTGGGACAAGTTTCTATTTTTTTATAACTGTGTGCAAGATTTCCTTAATGACCCACCAAGAAAGTTATATCACTGCACCCCCTCTCCTTTTCTTCAGCGAAGACTTCGGCTACTAGAAGAGCTGAATGGAGTACCACCTCAAGACACAAGTTGAGATATGGATAATCATCGAGACAGGATTCACATATCCCACCGAAGATGGAGTCCTCGTCCTGTGTGACAAATGGGATGCACAAACTGGAAGGAAGATCGAAGCTGACTCCAAAGCTACTTAGACTCTACAATGCGGTTAGATAAAAGAAGAGTTGAACTTGAGTCGGCCTGTTCTCAAGTGCAAAGGAGCTGTGGGAAAAGTTGATCGAACTGCACGAGGGAACTTCCAACACGAAGGTAAGCAAATGTGATTTGATATTAAATAAACTGTATAACATAAAAATACAAGAAGGTGAATCAACAAGCCAACTTCACGTGCAGATTCAAGACCTGCTCAACGACCTCCACGTAATCGGTCAGAAGGTGGAAAACCACAATGTTATCAGGTATGCGCTCAATGCATTTCCAAGAAACACTTTGTGGGCATCCATGGTAGATGCTTACAAAGTATCCAATGGCATTTCCTTAATAAAATTAGGCGAATTATTTTCCGAATTCGAGCTTCACGAACAAACTAATACTACTTGGATCGAGAAAGGTATTGCTTTGATTACAGGAACAAGCAGAACGTGGGAACCAAAAACCAAGCGTCGAACCGAACCTGAGTCTGAAGATGAACTGGACTCAGAAAACGATGATGATGAGATCACTACCGAGTTCATCAACCTTGTATGAAAACTCTACAAGAAGAAGAAAGGATTCACCAAAAAGGACATCAAGAAAGTGATACAGTCAAAGACAGCTCAACCGAGTCCAAAAGTTAAGTCCGAATAATGTGCTACAGTTGCAACAATAAGGGACACATCAAACCCAATTGTCTAAACCAGAAGGAAACAAATAAGCAATGGAAGAAGAAGGTGCTTCAAGTGACATGGGATGAATTCTCTTCAGAAGATTCTGACGTAGATGTCGAGTAGATGAGCTTCCTCGCACTTATGGCCCAAGAACAAGTCGACAAATCTGAAATCAAGAGCGAGTTGAAAATAGAGTCTGAGAGAAGCCATGGATCTTTATCAATTTTCGAAGGGTCTAACTCCACTGTAAGTTCTTCTCAAATAGATAAACTGCATAACTTAGTAAATTATCTCATGCGGAAGTTAGCTAAATCCAACGTCCGGGTCAAGTCACTTCAAAAGGAGGTAACAACCCTTAAGGAAGTGACTAACCCAAGCTCCTTGACTGAACCTGTTCAGACTGGAACTTTAACTCAAGTTCAACAACTTAAGGAAGAAAATTCCAGACTAAAAAGTCAAGTCAAGGAACTGAAGGAAACATTGGAACGGTTCACCTTAGGTTCTAAGAATCTTGATCTGATTCTTAGAAAATAAAGAGTCATATACAATCTATCCGAACTCAGGTATAAGGTGAAACATAAATATAAATCGTATTTATCTCTTGTTAATCGTGCCAATAAAAGAATAGTCCAAGCATGGGTTCCCAAGTCTAACTTGATTAATTAAGTTGGACTTGGTCAATATTGGATCCCCAAGGATCAAATCCACTATCTTGATAGATCGTATCGAAGTTATGATCCAAGGGGAGCCAATAGAAAGATCATTTTTGTCATTAGATAGACTTGTTTGATGTTTACTTTACTGCTTTTATTATACATGCTTAGACTAGGGTATATAAGGACTTAGACTTGATTCACACTTGATTAGTTAGACCTAGGATTATCAGAAAAGGAATTAATATTCAATTTCTTTAAAATACTTTATCTAGAAGTGGTTGATAATCTAATACCCAATAAGGCCTAGTGTCTCACCACAGAATTGAAATAAATATTTAATTGACTAACTGGTAAATCTGAGTCTAACTCAAATGTAAATCAATCCTTAGATATTAATTAAAATTGAAGATAAAATTAACCATCTCACAAAAACCTATAAGGTTCCCTGATTGACAATCTAGAAAAATGTGAGATGGACTTAGGTTAAAAAAATAGTTTAATTTAATTAATTAACTTAATCACTTAATTAATTCAAACTTAATTAATTAATCAATAAACCTAATTCAAAATTAATTAAACTTAATCAATAAACCTAATTCAAAATTAATTAAACTTAATCAATAAATCCAATTCAAACTTAATCAATTAACCTAATTCAAAATTAATTAAACTTAATCAATAAATCCAATTCAAACTTAATCAATTAAACTCAATCAGTTAAACTTAATCACTTAATTAATCCAAACTTAATTAATTAATCAATAAACCTAATTCAAACTTAAATAATTAATCAATAAACCTAATTTTAAATTAATTAAACTTAATCAATAAATCTAATTCAAACTTAATCAATTAAACTCAATCAACCATCTGACTATCACCCATAGGTATAACATGATTCACAATCTATACTAGGTGAGATGGAGAATAAGGGATTGAATTCAATCAATCTATCTTACAATCCTTTTAAATTGGATCCAAATCAAATAATTTATGTGTAGGAACATAATGATTTAAACCAATAGATGTTGGATAGTGGATGCTCCAGATACATGACTGGAGACCGATTGAAGTTCACCAAGCTAAAATTTAAAAATCTAGGGTCAGTTGCGTTTGACAATGACGGAACACTTAAGGTAATCGGAACAAGTAATATCAAACTAAGTTCTAATTCTTTTTATTCGAAAAGTTCTATTAGTTGATAAATTGAATTTTAACTTACTTAGCATAAGTCAACTGTATGACTCTGGGTACTAAGTAATATTTTCAAACTCTAAGTATTTAATTAAAAATATCAAAAATCCTGAAATTACACTTAAGGGAATTACAAAAAAACATCTACACAATTAACCTACCAACCTCCTCACTCAAGTATCTTTTGACACAACAAGAGGAGACTAAATTGTGGCACAGAAGATTGAGTCATACTCATATCAGATTCGTTTCAAAAATGAGTCAAAATGGCTTAGTTAAAGGTCTACCCAAATTAAAAAATTTAGAAAATACAATTTGTAATGCTTGTCAACAAGAAAAATAAACTAAGTCAACCCATAAGTTAACCAACCTGAATTGAACTAACTCAATACTTGAGCTCCTACACTTATGTAACGACCACCCTTCTTACTATACTATACTACTCTCTAAGGATGACCGTTACTTAACTACTAACTCTACTTAACCGGTATGATCGAAACCACGAGGAGTCCTTACCGAAAAATTTCGGCAGAGTCTCCCCTGTACCGGTGACCATAAACTGAGATACATAAAATATATACTTCAGCCACAGGCGGCTGGAACATGTATCAAACACCCATGCAGTTTAATAAGAGTCAAAAACTATAATATCTACTTATTACATAGAACCTCATCACAGCATGCAATCTAAAACGTGAATAAACTCAATAAAACATGGAATATAAAATATAATCTCAAATGACATCAACAATAAAGTACAACTCAATTACTTCTTATCCACTAGACATGAAAATTCAAAACTTCCCAGTTCTCTCCCACAGTCTTGGCATCACACACCATCCGGACCACCTTGTCGCCTTCCTTGCTAAATCTTTTCCTTTCCTTTATCTGCAGTAAGAGGAAATGCAATCTATAAGTAAAATTTACTTAGTAAGCGCTATCTAATTCACAAAAACACGGATATGCATGTATACAAGAAGAACTAGAAACTGTATGCTCTAAAAGAAAATAAAGCATAAACATAGCTGCTCATGTTAATCTAATAGCAAAGAAAAGCTAAGGAATCTACTCATGTAATTCTAATAGCTAATCATGCTATACAAGGGTAAAACTGCATGCTGGAAGATAAAGCTAATCATGCTAAATAACTAATCAGGAAACAAATAAAACTAATACTGCATGCTTCGAATTAAAAGAAGCTAAACTTGCTGACTCTAAACATAAGTGGGGCTTGTTTCATTTGTTTCAAAACTTATACTTTATTACTTTAAAATAATAATCAACTTCTCTTGGGCCTAGGCATAGTACCAAAGCACGCTCCCTAATAGAGACTGTGGTAGTTAGTCACAAGTCCTACGAGGGTAAAGACCTTGGTCTTACCAGGGCCAAGACCTTGGAATTGGTCACCTAGATTTGTTTAACGACAACCTTGGAAGTCGGATACTAGCATCTTCAAAGTAAAATATCTTAATTACTTTTATTAAAATGTCTTGAAATTTTAACAAGCACCTTGTGTGCCAAAATCCCTAAGTCTTGACTTTGGGATCTACTTAAGGCCTTGGCCTTTTTCTTTCTTTTCTTTATCTTTCTTATACTTGTTATCTTTTAATATTCTTATAATAAAATACCTTGGCATTCCTTTTAGCACTTGGTGTGCTGCGGATTCTAATTCCAGAATTCGGAATCCCATAGAACCTCTAATCTTGTTTTTCTTACAACACACATTATAGCAAGGAAGGTCTAAACTAAATGCTATATATGTATATTTATGCTATTTCTGCTCATCCACATCTAAAAGAAAAAAGGGAAACAAAATCAGAAATCTATTCATGTACACCTAAAAGCAAGGGAAGAGCAGAAAAATCTGCTCATGTGTATCTAGTAGTAAAGAAAACTGATCATGCTCAACTCATGACAAATAAAAGCTCCACGTGCTCAATAATAGCAAATGAACACTAGAAAATCTGCATATACGACTAATAAAAATCTGCACTACATTATCTTAAATCTTGCTACAACAGAACTAAAAAGGAATAGTCAAATCCCCTTAGTAAAGACAAGTCCGATAGCTCAAGCAAAAGAAATGTTATCTACTAAAAAAAATGCTGCTGCTATCAAAAGTTGATACATGAACATTAGAACATATAAGGAACCAAAACATAATGCAATGCAAAATAATTCCTTAAACTACTCTTTTAATTCCAAGCTATCCTAATGTTGTACAGGAAGGAAATCCGGAAGCAAGACAACAAGGAACACCTACTACTCTTACCTTTCTATTCATCCTAATGCTGTACAAAACTGAAGCAAGGAAAACCATGCCATTAAAATTCAACAGAACTCCCAAATTAAAGTTATCCACACCCATTGCATGGCACAAACCCAAATCCGAACAGCAAGCTTAAGGAATTGTTCATGCCCTCTTTTCCTAGCACCAAACTGATTTGCACAGTAAGGTTACCAACCCAGATTACTCAACAATAAGGTGATCTCATATTCAACCTAGCAAATTCAGAATTAATGGTCATGGCAGCAACCACCACAAGCAACCCGAAACCACAGCTCTTCACCTGTTCAAGGTCAACCTCCCTATATCAAAAGGAACAAAAATGCCTAGTTCATACCATTAGTTCCCCTCTTTGAAGTACACGGCAGTAAACACACAAGCAACTTCATAACATACTTCAAAAATCAAAAGACACAAGGAAACATCAATCGAATTCAAAACCACTCTTACCGTAGGTGAGTAAGCGACTTACCTCGGTTCCTTGGACTCACAGCCGACGGGAAGCTTCTAGGGTTTGCGGAGAAGTTGTTTCCTCAGCGATCTCTTTGTACCTACTTGTTCTTCTCGACGAGGGGATCATGAAGGTGTGAAGATCTCGCCGGAAAAGTGCTCACCGGTCATCGGAGACAAAGCCCTAGGCTTGTTGTCTTCGTTTTCGCCCGAACAGCAAAGTCGTGCCGACGCCGCGTGAGGAGGGAGGAGAGAAAGTATATAGGTTTCGGGAGAAAATTAAGCCCTCTTTTGTAACTAGGGTTTTTTATTAAATACTATACCTTAAATATTTGTCGCTCTTTCCTTATTCAGCAACGACCGCGTGAACACTTGGTCAGCCAGGTTTTGACTGAGTCAAAGGTCGCAGGTTCGATTCCTCAGCCGAACCCTTTTTTTCCCAATTATTTCATGTTCCCTTAACTACTGCTTAAATATTATTCCTCCTTTATCTGATCAGTAATGACCGCTGGCACACTTGGTTAGCCGGATTCGCTTAAAGCTTGGTTCGGCTAGAGGTCTCGGGTTTGAATCTCGACTTGGACATTTTTTTGTCGAAACTTCTTTCGTTTAGTAAAAATACCATACGACCTATAAAAATTACATAAAAATACTCTAAAAATTTCTAAAAATCTCTAGAATATTTCTATAGCATTTTTAAACATTTTTAAATTATTTTTGGGACTCAAAATGAGGAAATTTGGGTTATTACAATTCCCCATACCTTATAAAAAGTTCGTCCTCGAACTTAGAATAACTCTGGATATTTCTGTCTCATACTGTCCTCACGCTCCCAAGTGACTTCCTCGTGCTTCTGGTTTTGCCAAACAACCTTCACTAGTGGCACTTCTTTGTTTCTTAGTCTCTTGACTGCTATGTCCACTATCTGTGTAGGTTTGCTCTCATAACTAAGGTCCTCCTGAATCTGTACTGACTGAGGCTGAATCACTTGGTTAAGGTCGTGGAGACACTTCTTTAGCATGGAGACATGAAATACATTATGTATGGCCGACATGTCCTGTGGTAAGTCCAGCTTGTATGCTAGTTTCCCAATCCTTTCTGTGATCAGGTAGGGTCCTACATAGCGTGGACTTAATTTGCCCTTCTTGCCAAATCTCATCACTCCCTTCATAGGAGCAACTTTGAGAAAGAATGAATCCCCTACTTGGAATTCAAGTGGCCTACGGCGTGTGTCAGCATAACTCTTCTGTCTACTCTGGACAGTCTCAATTCTCTGTCTGATCTTCTGAATAGCCTGAGTGGTTTCTTCTATCATCTCAGTCTGAATGCTTAGCTCTACTTCCATTTCTCTTTTTTCACCTGCTTCTTGCCAACAAATGGGTGATCTGCACTTCCTTCCTTACATCGCCTCATAAGGTGTCATCTTGATGGTGGCCTGATAGCTATTGTTGTAGGTAAACTCAGTTAAGCATAGATACTTGCACCAACTTCCCTTGAAATCTAGTGCACAAGCTCTGAGCATATCTTCTAGAATATGATTTACTCGCTCTGTCTGTCCATCAGTCTGAGGATGGAAGACTGTGCTGAACTTAAGTTTGGTGCCTAGTGCATTCTGAACACACTCCCAAAAGTGTGAGGTGAAGCGCCCATCTCTATCAGAAACAATAGATTTAGGAACTCCGTGAAGTCTGATCACCTCCTTAACATATAACTGTGCCAACTGCTCTATAGAGTGGGACACCTTGATGGCTAGAAAATGAGCAGACTTTGTCAATCTGTCCACTATCACCCATATCGCATCATATCCATTTGTGGTTCTTGGGAGACCTGTTATGAAGTCCATGGATATGTCTTCCCACTTCCACTCTGGTATAGGAAGAGGCTGTAGAACTCCTCATGGTCTCTGGTGTTCTGCTTTGACCCTTTGACATGTCAGGCAGGTACTGACATATTTAGCTACATCTCTTTTGAGTCCAGACCACCAGAACTTCTGTTTCACGTCTTGGTACATCTTGGTAGAACCAGGATGCATGGAGTAGGGTGTACTATGAGCTTCTTCTAAAATCTTCCTTCTTAATTCCTCATCATTGGGGACACAAAGGCGGCTCCCCTGATAAAGAACTCCACTGTCTGATACTCGAAACTCTGTATCTTCTTCTTGTATCCCCTGCTTGATCTTCTGGATATCTGGATCTTCACTTTGCTTTCTCTGTATATCCTCAAGAAGGGTTAACTCAAAGGTCAATGCAGAGAGTTGCCCATAAATAATTTCCATACCAAAGTCTGACAACTCCTTCTGTAGTGGTAGGGCTAATGATGACAAAGACATCAGGGATGCACTGGATTTTCTGCTATGTGCATCTACCACTTTGTTAGCTTTGCTTGGGTGGTAGAGGATTTCACAGTCATAGTCTTTGACTAACTCTAGCCACCTGCGCTGTCTCATGTTTAAGTCTTTCTGGGTGAAGAAATACTTTAAACTCTGATGGTCTGTGAAGATTCTGCACTGGACTCTATACAAGTAGTGTCGCCAGAGTTTCAGTGCAAAGACCACAGCTGCCAGCTCAAGATCATGAGTGGGCTAGTTCTTCTCATAATCTTTGAGTTGTCTGGAAGCATAAGCTATAACTTTTCCTTCTTGCATGAGTACAGCTCCTAGACCCATCTTGGAAGCATCACTGTAGATGTCAAAACTCTTGTCACTTTCTGGAACTATCAGGATAGGAGCATTGGTCAGTCTCTTCTTTATCTCTTAGAAACTCTGCTCACATTTGTCTGACCATTCAAACTTCTTGTTCTTCCTGGTTAAGGCCGTTAGTGGAGAGGCTATCTTGGAAAAGTCCTCCACGAATTTCCTGTAGTACCCAGCTAAACCAAGGAAGCTTCTGATCTCCCTGGCATTCTTGGGTCTAGTCCAGTTGTTGACCACTTCTATTTTGGCAGGATCCACCTGAATACCTTCTTTAGAAATGATGTGACCTAGAAACGCCACCTGATTTAACTAGAACTCGTACTTTGAGAATTTAGCATAAAGCTACTTTTGCTGAAGGGTCTGCAGTACTATCCTCAAGTGCATGTCATGCTCCTCTGGGGTTCTAGAATAGACTAGAATGTCGTCGATGAACACAATGACAAATTTGTCAAGGTATTCTCTGAACACTCTGTTCATTAGGTCCAAGAAGATTGCAGGTGCATTAGTCATACCAAAAGGCATGACTATGAACTCATAGTGTCCATATCTGGTCCTGAAAGCTGTTCTGGGTATATCACTTTCCTTCACTTTCAACTGATAGTACCCAGAGCGCAGGTCTATCTTCGAGAACACTGTTGCCCGTCTTGTTAGCTAGAGCCCTAGAGCCAATCATTTGATGATTGTATTATGGACTTGTTGTATCATATTCTATATAAATAAAGGTATTTGGTTTTTTGGTTATTATACTTACTTGTATTGGTGCCAAATAAACTAAATATAATAACGTCCTTGAGTAGAAGGTTCTTACCTATATCAATCGATTGGTTGAATCGATAGTGAGATGATATAGGGAACACTACTCTTAATCATTCCTAGTCGAGTATTAACATTCAGGGACAATGTTAATGCAATAAGACTAGCATGTAGGTCAACTTGATGACTTGATCTCACAAGTCATGGATATATGGATATAGAGATATCAAGTTGACACATGGGTATGCATTAGAGAATGTATACTGAATGACCCGCCATGAGAAAGTATCATGGATCGTTATATGAGTGTCATATACTTTCTCATGTGGCTATTAGTATGACTACTAGTCCTTAGACCTGAAGTCACCATGGTTCCCTACATAAGGAGTTATGTACTTTAGTTTCGTCAAACGTCACCCGTAACTGGGTGGACTATAAAGGCGATTACTGGGTATGTAACAAATTATGCGGAGGGATGTGAGTGATGTAGATGGGATCTATCCCTCCTACATGATGGGAGCGACATCGATATTCTTGATAGAGTGAGACCACGAAGTGCATGGCCATGCCTAAATGAGTCAATATGAGATATTGAGCTCATTTGATCGAGTGAGTCTACTTGGAGTTCAAGATTTAGATTGATTAGAGGATGACACGGTCTATGCCTCACATTGATCAATTTAGATGTCTAGGATAGAAGGACACTTGTCATATATTGTGAGGAGTCACAATTAGTAGTCACAAGGTGATGTTGGATCTCAACATTCTTGTAACTTGAGTAGCAATGATGTATTGCTAGATGCCGCTCATTGCTTATGTTTCTAAAGGAGTTTAGAAACATTGCCAACGTTACAAGAAGCTATTGGGTCACACACAAAGAACAAGTGGATGGAGATTAGGTTCATATGATGAACCAATTGAATTAGGTTCATATGATGCACCAAAGATTGGATTAATTGAAATTAGACTTATTGAGTTAGATTCAATTAGATTCAATTATTGAATGAATCTAATTTAAAGTTGATTCATTGGGTCAATTTATATTAATGAATTGAGATTCATTAAATTAAAATTGAATTGAATCAAAGGTTGGATTTAACTCAACAAGGAAGAGAATTAGTCAATTTTGACTTGACCAAATGGAAGTTGAAACATCAAGTTTGACTTGATGTATTGCCACATCATGAAGGTTGACTCATCCTACATGGCATGACTAACCTTGCCACATCATCTCCACATCATCAAGGGAGATCAAGAGGTTACAAGCCTCCTTCCTATTTAATGTGGCCGGCCACATTATATGGGGAGTTACCCATGTGTGGCCGGCCACATAAAGAAAAGGAGTTTCATTTTTGTGGCATTGATTTGGTGGTGTTGAATGCTTCTTCCTCCTTAGCTCTCTTCCTCCTCCTTCTCCTCTTCTTGGCGGAGAGTTTCAAGCAAGGGAAAAAAAGGTGAATGAGTTTAATCCAAGAAGAAAGATTAGTGAAAGTCACATAGAGATTTTAGAGGAGTGTATTCTCTTCTTTTTCCTTTCTTCTTCTTCCAATCCCATTCGAGAGCACCAAGAAGTGCTAGCACACTTGTGGTGTTCTCTTCTCCATCCTTGAGTGTTAGAGAACACTTCTTGTTCATGTGGATACTACTAGAGGAGTGTCTACATTGACACTCTCGAGATCCGGTACCTTTGGATGAGCGAGATTACGAAAAGGGCACACAACAAGGGTAACCTTCTAAACATGTAGATCTAAGTGTAGATTTAGTTAGTAAACTCGTACATGTAAATTTTGTTTTATATTCTTCGCACGGATTCGTTGGCTAGGGACTTTTGGGGTTTCCACGACGTGAAAAAGCGGTTTTCACGGCCCGAAAAACCCAACAGTGGTATCAGAGTCATGTGCGAAGGCGTGTACGAGTTTATTTTGATTTTTATGAAAAATAAACATTCTGTGAATTTCTGTAATTTCATGATTTTTATAGTTTTAAAGGGTATTTTTCTCGTAGAAGCGAAGCACAAGTGTTTAGACACTTGTAGGCTTCGACTACCGAGAAGATTTTTCCGTTACGGCAATGTTTCGACCCAAAACTTTTTGGGACAGCGGGCTAAGGTGCTGTAGGATCTCTTAGGAGCAACTCGCAATGGTTAGATCCCGGGTAGGGGTACTGCCCCTAACCCCGCAAGGGGATTTGCTCCGCGATTGCGTCCGAAATCGCTAATCGGGACCGCCGGGAAAAATTTACTCATAAAAATTGTAAAAATTATGAAAAATTACAGAAAATTATGAAAATATATAATTTTGAATTATATATTATTTTTGTGATAGTCATGGCCCCAAAAGACCCAATATGATTGGATTTGTGTTGTAATTTATAATACGGCCTGCGTGTCGTCATGTGTTTGTGTGTGCTGTATTTGATACGGGACCTGCGCGTCGTGCCTCCCTATTTATATTCTGGTTGTAAATTAGATTTAGACTCGAATGTAACTTGAGTTTCAAAATTGTAATATAAATTTTGAAGCGGTGGAAGGTCCACTCGAGACGGAGTTACGAGGAGGGCGCGAGCAACACGAGGTGGTCAAAGGAAGGAGCTTGAGAAGCTGTTGACCTTAGGTTGACCATCCGATCTTCTCATTGGCTTGAGAAGATCATAGTAGGGCCATGACATAATCACAAAATTTAGTTAATTACTTGTGTATGTGATGCATATTTAATTAAGGAATTAATTAGTGCCTAACGATTAAGATTAGATCTAAATCGTGCACAAGATGCACCCTTACGATTAGATTAGATCTACATCGTGTACAAGATGTACCCTATCGATTAGATTAGATCTATATCGAGTATATGATACAACATCGACGTTTAGATTAGATCTAAATCACGTCAACTCTAATGTCTACCGTGCCGTGATACCTATCACTACCTCGATCACATGTGTTGTTGAATCTGCCAAAGCAGAGCAACACATATTATCTTGGTAGGGTATGGAGGGACAATCTTGGTCCCTCCTATCAACGCATGGGTGAGTACAACTCAATTAGATTGAGTATTCCTAGTTTACTCGGTTGGATCGAGTACAACTATAGGCATTCTTCCAACGGTTGGAAAGGTAGGACAAAATCACGTTTATATTAATTCTCGGGCATATTAGTCAAAGCTAACTCGAGTTTTAATATCAATGCGGATCTTGATCCTATAAACAAGAGTTGCATAGAGATGTAATTGGTAATCGTTACCTACCAATCATACTAAAACTTGGGCGTATTAGCCAAAGCTAACTCAAGGGTTAGTATGATGTGGATCTTATCCCACATGAATTATAGAATTCAGTGGGAGCATCATTTAGTTGAAGGCCTAATTAAATGATTTAAAAGAATATGATATTTATTTCTGCATTTATTTCTGTTGTAGAATTTCCATGACGTCAAACATGAACAACTTCTCTCTGCGTTCTGTCCTTGAGAAGGACATGCTCAACGGAGCAAATTTCCTGGACTGGTACAGGAACCTGAGAATAGTTCTCACCCAAGAACGTAAACTGTACGTTCTTGAGCAGCCAATTCCGGAGGCTCCTCCTGCCACTTCCACGCGAGCAGACCGAGATGCTTACAAGAAGCATCAAGATGACGCATTAGATGTGTTCTGTCTTATGCTCGCGACCATGAACTCTGAGCTTCAGAAGCAACATGAGTTGATGGGCGCTTACGATATGGTTGAACATCTTTGTCACCTATATCAAGGACAAGCAAGGCACTAGAAGAGGAACTCCAAAGAATACCTGGAAGATCTTAAGAAGAAGAGAAATAAGATTTCTACTTCAGGTATACATGTTATAGAAGTCAACCTCTCTATTTCTTCATCGTGGGTATTAGATACCGGATGTGCTTCGCACATTTGTACTAATGTACAAGCGCTGAGAAATAGCAGGGCATTGATGAAGGGTGAGGTAGACCTACGAGTAGGTAATGGAGCACGGGTTGCTGCTATTGCTGTAGGAACTTACTATCTATCTCTACCCTCTGGGCTTGTACTAGAATTAGATGATTGTTGTTATGTGCCTGCCTTGACTAAGAACATAATTTCAGTTTCTTGTTTAGACAAGAAAGGATTTTCGTTTACAATAAAGAACAAATGTTGTTCCGTCTATTTAAACGATATGTTCTATTGTAGTGCACCTCTGATGAACGGACTCTACATTCTAGATCTTGAAAGCCCTATCTATAACATAAATACCAAGAGGTTCAAGTCAAAAGACCTGAACCAAACCTATCTCTGGCACTGTCGCTTAGGTCATATAAATGACAAGCGCTTATCCCAGCTCCATAAGGATGGTTTGCTGGACTCATTTGATTTTGAATCATATGAGATATGCGAGTCATGCTTACGAGGCAAGATGACCAAGACTCCCTTTAGTGGGCACAGCGAAAGAGCGGCTGATTTGTTAGGACTTATACATAGTGATGTATGTCGCCCTTTCAATGTCGCGGCTAGAGGCAGTTATAGGTACTTCATCACATTTACTGATGACTTCAGTAGATATGGTTATGTGTACTTGATGACACATAAGTCTGAATCCTTTGAAAAGTTCAAAGAATTCAAGAATAAAGTACAGAACCAGCTTGGCAAGAGTATTAAGATACTTCGATCAGATCGAGGTGGAGAATACCTTAGCCATGAGTTTCGTGACTATTTAGCTAAGTGTGGGATCCTATACCAACTCACTCCTCCTGGAACACCACAGTGGAATGGTGTATCCGAAAGGAGGAATCGTACCTTATTAGATATGGTACGGTCTATGATGAGTCACACAAATCTTCCGACATTCCTTTGGGGCTATGCTCTAGACACGACAGCTTTTATACTCAACCGAGTTCCATATAAGGCCGTGATAAAGACACCATATATGATATGGACTGGGAGAGATGCCCAGGTGTCTTTCATGAGGATTTGGGGTTGTGAGGCTTACGTTCGACGTCAAGTCTCAGACAAGTTAGGACCCAAATCCGACAAGTGCTACTTTATTGGATATCCCAAGGAAACTAAGGGATATTACTTCTACATTCCCAGTCAGCACAAGGTAGTTGTGGCAAAGACTGGGGTCTTTCTAGAAAGGAATTTTGTTTCTAGAAAGACTAGTGGGAGCACGTTCGATCTTGAAGAAGTTCAAGATGCGAACAATAGAACTGAAGCCTCGATGGAAGTTGAACTGGAACCACAAAGTGTTGTGGATGATGTTGTTCCACAAAGAGTTGAGGAACAACAACCGCACTTCAAAAGAAACACCCTTATAGGGGCGGTTCAGTTACTTTTGATGATTTTCGACCATGATGACGTTGTGCTCATAGAGGATGAGCCTACCACCTATCAGGAAGCTGTGATGAGACCAGATTCCGAGAAATGGCTAGAGGCCATGAGATCCGAGATGGAGTCCATGTACACCAACCAAGTATGGACTTTGGTTGATCCACCTGAAGGGGTAAAACCCATTGGGTGTAAGTGGGTCTTTAAGAGAAAGACTGACATGGATGGACTTATCTATAAGGGTTGCTTGGTAGCTAAAGGTTTCAAGCAAATTCATGGTATTGACTATGATGAAACCTTTTCTCTAGTAGCGATGTTTAAGTCCATTCGGATCATGCTTGCTATTGCAGCATACCATGACTATGAGATATGGCAGATGGACGTCAAAACCGCGTTTCTGAATGGAAACCTACTCGAGGATGTGTACATGACACAACATGAGGGTTTTGTAGATCCACAGCATACTAGCAGAGTATGCAAGCTGCATAGGTCCATTTATGAACTAAAGCAAGCTTCTATGAGCTGGAATCTTCGATTCAATGATGCAATCAAGCAGTTTGGTTTCATCAAGAACGAAGATGAGCCTTGTGTCTACAAGAAGGTTGTAGGGGATATAGTTGTCTTCCTCATATTGTATGTGGATGACATACTACTCATTGGGAAGGACATCCCTATGCTTCAGTCTGTCAAGACCTGGCTAGGGAGTTGCTTCTCAATGAAGGACTTAGGTGAGGCATCCCGCATTCTAGGGATACAGATCTATAGAGATAGATCTAAGAGATTGCTTGGCCTAAGTCAGAGTACATACATTGAGAAGGTACTCCTTCGGTTTGCCATGCAGAACTCTAAGAAGGGGTTTCTGCCGATGTCACATGGCGTGAGTCTTTCGAAGACTCAAGGTCCCTCTTCTAGAGAGGAGAGAGACCGCATGGATCAGTTCCCTTATGCTTCAGTCATAGGATCTATCATGTACGCCATGCTATGTACTCGACCTGATGTCTCGTATGCTTTGAGCATGACGAGCAGATACCAGTCAGGAAAGTCATCGATAGCGGTCAAGAATATTTTTAAGTACTTGAGAAGGACTAAAGAATATTTCTTGATATATGGAGGCGATGATGAGCTAGCTGTAAAGGGTTACAGTGATGCTAGCTTCCAGACCGACCAGGATGATTATCGATCGCAGTCAGGGTTCATTTTTTGCATAAATGGTGGTGCTGTGAGCTGGAAGAGTTCGAAGCAGGACACAGTAGCTGATTCTACGACAGAGGCCGAGTATATTGCTGCATCAGAGACAACAAAGGAGGAAGTTTGGATTCGCAAGTTCGTCACTGAACTTGGGGTGGTTCCTAGTATTGCTGACCCTATTGAGCTCTATTGTGACAACAATGGAGCTATAGCACAGGCGAAGGAACCTCGCTCACACCAGCGGACCAAACACATACTACGGCGCTTCCATCTCATTCGAGAGATTATCGAGAGAGGAGATGTAAAGATTTACAGAGTACCCACAGACGCTAACATCGCAGATCCCTTGACCAAGGCTTTAGCACAGAGGAAGCATGATGGTCACACTAGGTCATTGGGACTTAGAGCCTACACTGATTGGCACTAGTGCTAGTGGGAGATTGTTAGCTAGAGCCCTAGAGCCAATCATTTGATGATTATATTATGGACTTGTTGTATCATATTCTATATAAATAAAGGCATTTGGTTTTTTGGTTATTATACTTACTTGTATTGGTGCCAAATAAACTAAGTATAATAACGTCATTGATTAGAAGGTTCTTACCTATATCAATCGATTGGTTGAATCGATAGTGAGATGATATAGGGAACACTACTCTTAATCATTCCTAGTCGAGTATTAACATTCAGGGACAATTTAATGTAATAAGACTAGCATATAGGTCAACTCGATGACTTGATCTCACAAGTCATGGATATAGAGATATCAAGTTGACACATGGGTATGCATTAGAGAATGTATACTGAATGACCCGCCATGAGAAAGTATCATGGATCATTTCTCATGTGGCTATTAGTATGACTACTAGTCTTTAGACCTGAAGTCACCATGGTTCCCTACATAAGGAGTTATGTACTTTGGTTTCGTCAAACGTCACCCGTAACTGGGTGGACTATAAAGGCGATTACTGGGTATGTAACAAATTATGCGGAGGGATGTAGTGATGTAGATGGGATCTATCCCTCCTATATGACGGGAGCGACATCGATATTCTTGATAGAGTGAGACCACGAAGTGCATAGCCATGCCCAAATGAGTCAATATGAGATATTGAGCTCATTTGATCGAGTGAGTCTACTTGGAGTTCAAGATTTAGATTGATTAGAGGATGACACGGTCTATGCCTCACATTGATCAATCTAGATGTCTAGGATAGAAGGACACTTGTCATATATTGTGAGGAGTCACAATTAGTAGTCACAAGGTGATGTTGGATCTAAACATTCTTGTAACTTGGGTAGCAATGATGTATTGCTAGATGTCGCTTGATCTTGTCTGAGAAGCTGGACAAGACGGAGATCCGGAAGAAAGAAACCCACCATGCTGATGAAGAATAATGTCTACATAATACCAATCCGAGAAACCCAAAGCGGATCGGAAAAAAGTAGAGTCACCGGAGGTTTTCCTCGTATGAAGACCCGACGACGAAGAAGAAAGCCAAATATGAAGAGAAGAAACCCAGATCCAAAGCTTCCAAGACTCCCTGCGCACAAGAGACCAACCAACACTACCGTCAGTGATCTAAGACCGGGGTGGGAATCCCTGGCTAGGTCCTCCGACGCTCAAGTCAGTGATCTCTCTCGGTGTGGAAGAAGGAGGAAGAAGAAGATGAACAGTAGTTGAAAATTAGGGTTATGAATGTGCACAATGATGTGAACTTACCTAGCCAACGGAGAGGATTCTCCTTTTTATACCACTTCATATAACCTTCGTAGTCATGAAGTGGACCCCGGTTTGTAAGAGTTTGTTATGAGATGACGTCAGCTGTATACTTGTAGTAAATGACTTTTAAGGAATCTTTCTTATACCCCAGATGTACCTTCTTTGTCGTTTAGCACCTGCAAAATAATCTAAACGCACATGTCCCGCTGAAATATATAATACCTGTCATGTAGTTACATATTGCAGATATTCTCATTAATCATCCTATTTGAAATATTTATCTCTAATTTTCCCAAGAGGTTTCTGTCCGCCCCCTTTTATGCTATTTATCCTATCTAGTAATAGACCATACTTTGTGAAGTATTTTTCCAAGGTGTTGGTCGATCTGGCTGATATTAACCTTCCTTCTTCAGGGCATGTCGTGATCAACTATATGCTTCAAAAGTATCTCCCGGTCAATATTAACCTACCTCCTTTAAGGTGTATAGCTTTTCCTCCTGGGAAACATATTTCGGTCGATATAAACTTACCTCTTATGTATCGGTCGATATTAGCCTACCTCCTTTGAGGTATATAGCTTTTCCTCCTGGGAAACATATTTCGGTCGATATAGACTTACCTCTTATGTATCGATCGATATTAGCCTACCTCCTTTGAGGTGTACAGATCTTCCTCCTGGGAAGCATATTTCGGTCGATATAGACTTACCTTTTATGTATCGGCCGATATTAACCTACCTCCTTTGAGGTATATAGATCTTCCTCCTGGGAAGTATATTTCGGTCGATATAGACTTACTTCTTATGTACCGGCCGATATTAGCTTACCTCCTTTGAGGTATATAGATCTTCCTCCTGGGAAGCATATTTCGGTCGATATATACATTCTTATGTATCGGCCGATATTAACCTACCTCCTTTGAGGTATATAGATCTTCCTCCTGGGAAGCATATTTCGGTCGATATAGACTTACTTCTTATGTACCGACCGATATTAGCTTATCTCCTTTGAGGTATATAGATTTTCCTCCTGGAAAGTATGTTTCGGCCGACATAAACCTAACTCCCTCTCCGAGGTATGTCCCGGCCGAGATAAACCTAACTCCCCCTGGGAGGTATATTCCGGCCGATATAAACTTAACTCCACTTGGAGATATATCCCGGTCGATATTGGCCTATCTTCTTGATTTCCTTACCCCCTTTTCCTTATAAGGGACCCACAAAACCTTACCCATATCACTAGCCTTCCCTTCAAGTCTAGTCGAAGGAGGTGTAGACGACTGACTAGACATAAGTCTGGTTTTGTCTTTTCCTACCCGTGACTCTGCTCTAGATATTGAAATGACCTCACAGATTTTGTGTACAACTGTCTCATTAAACCAAGTATAGTGATCCTGTGAGCCTTTTGCTCCTTTAAATAGGGTTACAACCTTCTCTTCATCCACCACCCATCTCAGTTCTTTTCCTTCCTTGCCGCCTTTTATTGCTAAGGATATGGTCTCAGATCCTCCTCTTTGGGGGCGACCTTTGTCGGACAAGGTGAGATCTATATATGAGTTTATTGGGATTTTTGCTCCGGCTACCTCTGGGGTTCAAGGGATTGTCTTAAGAGATGAAGCTTCACAATTCAGATTTTTCATCCCAAGATGCCGATGCTCTGAAGGACTCAAGAAACTTCAGAGAGATTTTTGCTACTCATAGAGGGGCAGCCAAATGACCCAGGGGTGCTGTGTGAAGGGCACAACACATGTTACCCTTGGGCTATACTTGGTTTCTCCACTTGCCGAGCTCTAGAGCTTGAGAGGGGAAGCGGTTTTTTACATTTACTTTTCCATCATAGTCTGTATGGACCTTTCTCCTTCCCCTTGCCCTTGAGTTTTTCTACTTTGTTACTTTCTTCGTCCCGGGCAGAATATTGCCACTTATGTGCCTTGACAAGCCTAGGCGAAGTGAGATATTTCCATCTCTGCTCCATGGTAAGTTTGAATCCAGTGGGACTGAAATTTTCTAAGCGTTGTAAGAGCTTGTGTTTGTGAACTTTGTTATTTGTCTGAGGCTTACTGTTCTGAGGGAAAATGTAATATTATGTACTTGATCAAATTCTAAGTGTAACAACAGACTCTTGTATTGAATTAAATGATTCTATGGAGTCCTTCTGTAATTTACAAGAATAAATGTAATGTTGTATTCATTATCTCTCCGCATATCCTATGTGTCATTTATCATGACCAAGGCTGTCTTAACTGTTAGCATACTTCTATATCATAACTAATATTATGCCAACCAATATTGTTTCGTTGCTTGACATCAATATTATACCTTCCCAGCATGACCAAAGTCATATTGGCTAATATAAAATTGTTTCGATCAATATTAGTTTGTATTTCATAAGGACGTTAATTCAAAATCTGTCATTCGCCTAAATCTCCATCCTTAAATGTTTTTGTCCTTAGCTTGGACTTTAGTCAAGAAAATCAGTCCTTTTCGCTTTTTCATGTCCAGTTAATCACGTCTTCTTTCGAAGCTTCCTAGCTGGTGATTGACTCTTCTTCAGGTGAGAGAATGTTAGAAGCGTACCCCGAGACGCTACAACCCCAGCGTGATCCGACCTATCACATCCGATGTAAATGTTTTTATGATGGTATGACACATACTTTTTCTGACCGCCACGTCACGTGGGTCTTTTGCCTTTCTATTGTGATCCTCCGCGTCTGCTGCAAAAAATGTTTTGATCTGACGACGGTTGTGTGCTTTCCAAACCCTAAACCCTTCGTCTCCTTTTAAACTTTGTTCCTTCTTTTCTTTCCTCTAGAGTTCTTTTCTTGTCGCAGTCTTCAACCAAACCCCGTGCTCACCGTTTCTCGGTGATCTCCTTTCTTGCCTTCAGTAAGTAATCTATTGTTTCACTAGCCTATACTTTTGTCCATGGCTGAGGAAGTAATTGCTCCTTAGTATGTCCATATGTCTTCTTCCTTTGATAAAAATGCGAGGCTAGCTATCCGTCGTCAGTATGAAATTCCCCGAGAGTATGGCATCATAATCCCCACACCGGATGATCGTCCTCATCGTCCCCCTGATGATTGCGTAACCTTTTTTAAGGATCAGTTGATAGGAGGTTTAAGGTTTCCTATTCCTCCTTTCTTGATTGAAATAAACCAGTATTTTGATATTCCTTTGCAACAGTTTGCCCCCAACGCATTTCGTTACCTATGCGGTACTTACATGCTGTTTCGTTTGCGGGATATTCCTCCTACTCCTCAAAATTTCTTCATGTTCTCTTATCCCAAATGTTCAGAACCGGGTGTTTTTCTGTTTCATTCACAGACTAAAATGGTTCTTTTTGAGGATATGCCTTCGTCTCTCAAAGCTTGGAAATCTCGTTTTTTCTTCTTAAAGTTTCCTGGACTCATTCCTTGGTCTCATGCTTAGAAATCTTTCTTGCCCCCCTTGCCCGACGTCAAGGAGTTTCATCTTCATCCTTCTTTCCCTCTCTATTGTGAGAAATTATTAAATCATCGACTTTCTATTCTTAAGTGGCTACGGGTCGATCTCCTATACCTGTTTGGCTTAAGCCCTGTCAGGCCTGATACTCGAGTTCCTTTAGGTAACACCTTATTTCTTTCTTCTTATTTTTAACTTAACTAAACTATTTTTCTTCTCTATGTAGTGGATAGTTTCTATGATGCTTTAATTGACGAGGAACTATGTCTGGAAGAAGATGTTATTCGCGCCAAAGAAGCCGAACTTCTGGCTGCTATTGCTCTTCCTCCTCCAATAGAAGAACCAGCCCCTTTAGTTGAAGCACCCAGTTCTTTGGGCATTCTTGAAGCTCTTGAAGGTCCCTCCGCAGAGATCCCTGCCAGTTCTTTACCCGCTGTTACTTCTCCAGCGGTTGTTGCTGTCTCCTCATCTGCCCCTCTTCCCCTCATTGAGCTCACGTCTCCCGGTAGCTCCAGTAAATCGATAACTGAACTTTCTAAGGGTAAACGCGCAGGGCGTAAACTTACCAGAGTCCCTCCGTCAAAAAGGAGGCTCATTCTACCTGCTGACGAGCTAGTTTCGGAAGGTTTTGCTTCGGCTGACCTTCCTTCTGATGAGCCGACATTGGCAGAACTCTATCCTTCCCTTAGTTTTCCTGCCTCCCCCTTCTCTAATGCCAACGCTTCTGGTGATGTATCCTTCACTTTTCCCCTATCTATTCCGACTTCTGGGTCTTTGCCTTCCTCACCTTCTTATTTAGTCTTTGTTCCTCCATCTATTCCTACTTCCTCCTTTTCTACTGGTTCTTCTACTATTCCTGTTCTCCCCATACTTCTAGGAGGTTCCTTTGCTGGCGATTGGGATGAAATTCGTCCCCTTTTTAAAGAGCTCTCTATTCCTGAGGCAATTGATCGCTTCTCTCATAAGGAGAATCAGGTGTGCTTACTAACGCCTGCTTTCTATTTCTCAACTGTTATCTTATGGCTTTTCATTATACTTCCAGCGATGGATAGAAAATCTGGGTTTTTCTCGACTACTGCACAATTTATACACTGAGAACAAGAGGTTGAAATCTGAAAATGACAAACTAAGACAAGAGGTTGCTGAGCTATCTTCTGCTGCATTTTCTACTGCCACCAAGAAACAACTCGAAGCACAAATTAAAAGTCTTCAGACAAAATTTAAATCGGTTACGGACCTTAATCAAGAATTGACTTCCAAACTTGGCGAACTAAAGAATAATTATGAAGAAGAATTAACTGAAAAACTCAAAGCCCTGCAGCTGAAGGATGATGAAATAACTTTCTTGAACACCTCCCTTAACTCAGTCAAGACCGAGGTTTCTGCAAAAGAAGCTGAATTGAAGACTTCTCAAATGGCTTTGGTGGTTTACAAGGGTGACGAAGATGTTCGTTACAGGGAGCGGGCCACTGCCATGATCGAGTCTCCTGAATTCAATAGGCCGATCGTGAAGTCTATCTTATCAGCTTTTACTGCGGGAGCTCAAGGGGCAATTCAGCAATTAAGAGAAGAGAGTTACTTATCTCGTGACCCTCCTCCTAATTTCTTAAATCGACGCAGACTGATTGAGAACAAACCCCCTGATCTGTACCCTAAGTTGACTTTGACTTAAATTCAAACTTTTGTAAAGAGGCGGGCTGAAACTCTGTAATGACGATCTCACATAACGCTGCTTATTCTCCTTTTGTTATTAATTTTACTCTTTCTCATGATAGTTATCTGTTTTATATAAACGTGTCCAATGTTGCTCGGTTTGTCACCATACAATCTCTCCCAACAGGTTGTCACATCTTAGATTGTTTCCTTATGACCGGACGATATATATCAAGATTGATAAATATCGCCCGATATTTCATAGCGTAGTTATGTCTCGCTCGATTTGACATAGCTCTATCATGATGTCCTTAATATTGGTCGATTTATTTTACTCCATCGGTTTACCCCTATGTCTTCATATGTCCTTTTCACGTATTAATCGAGTCTCCTGGGGTTTTATTATAGTGTATATTATTTGACTCATTATGATAAGCTTTTGGTCGACATACCAGCTTGCTCTTTGTCTCGGCCGATCCATCAGGACCGCCCGTTTCGTATTTGCAGATCGTATCCAGTATCCTTTAACCAAGTCTCGTCTGTTAACTAATATCTGGTGCTCAACTTTTATTTCGTTATACCCATACCCTAAACTTATGATTACTAGATTAATTTTTCTCTGTACTTGTCAGACTCTCTTCAGAATTACTTCTAAGGAAACTTCACACATTTTTCGAGGTAGATTACTTAACTTTACCTCTTTCTCTTGATTTTATTCTTTAATATTATTATTTATGACGATTGGAATTCTAAGTACCCTTTACTCTCCTTTTTCCTTCTGCTGTTTCTGTTTGGGGGTTTTAGCACGAGGCCAGAAGAGAAACAAGGGTTTACAAAGTTTTCTTCCGCTTTCCTCCATCTCTCGTCCTCTTCCCTGATTCCTCTTTCATTTTACCGTCACTCTATGGCAGCTTCTTCTCCCGCATGGTTTCTCTCGTGTGTTTCCAACCTTATAGATATAGAAGAAGTGGACTTGCAGGCGACCTATGGTTTTCCTTCTTATATAATCCATCCTGCTCCTCATGAGGGTCCGCATCTACCTCCTTTAGGGTGTATATCTATCTTCCGAGACCAAGTCCTACAAGGTTTTCGCTTTCCTCTTCACCCTTTTTTTTGTAATGTCAGCCGTTATTTTAATATCCCACTCAACCAGTTTGTCCCCCAATCCTTTTTCCATTCTTATGGGTTTTATTGGGGTATCTAAACTGTTAGATTTCCCCTTGTCTCCACGTCTTTTTCATCACTTCTTCATTCCTCGTCGAGTGGATGTGGGTGTTTTTAAATTCCAATCTCGTCCCAAGGCTATTTTGTTCAACCGCATTCCTCCTTAGGGGGAATGGTGTCATAAATTTTTCTATATGCGTCTCCCTCCGTTTCCTATTCAATGGATACATGACTTACCCCACTTCCTAGCACCCATGATCTTCTTGACGATCCCTCTGTTGCTTCTGCTCTACCTAAACTAAGGGGAGCAAAATTCAGCTTGCCGCATCTAATTGTAGAGGGTTTAATGTTTCCTTTTGGAATAGGCAAGATTGACACCCCTTTGGATGGATCCTTTGATATGTAAAAACATCTCAATCCATATTTACTGATTAATACATCTCCTTTATAACGGTGTTTAATTCCTGTGTTTCAGCTGATGTTCTTCTTCCAGCCTTTATGTACAAGAATCCTGTCATGACTAAGTCTTTTGTAAATAATCTTGGAGAAGAATGGTTGCGCGACCGCCAATCGGATCCTAATTTTTCCACCTTGGGTTTACTACCTGAGGAAGAACGACGGGCAGAGGCGGTTGCAACCATGGAAGAGGAAGAAGAAGAACCCTTTGTTACCTTAGTTAAAAAGCCAAATCTTACTAATGCTTCTCCTTTTAGTGATTTCTTTAGTACTTTTGTGAAAGCTCCTCTTGTCCCGGCGCCTATTTCTCGAGAGAGAGGTAAGGCACCGATAACTCCAACCCATATTATCTCTAATCCTGCTCTTAGGATAATGAGACCCGGTCTACTTATTCCTTCTGCTTCTATTATTTCAGCTCCCTCTGCTTCTGCTTCTGAGACGACCGTTATGCCTTCTGTGTCCTCTGCATCTTTGGCATTGGCCTTGCCTCCCTTGGCTTCTAGGCCTCGAGCAAAGCGGACACCCTGCCGGAGGTCTTCTCCCTGTGCCATTCCCTCAACTGTTAGTGTTCCCACAACTGCATCAGCTCCCCCTACACTACCACCTTCTATTCCATCTAGCTCTTCCTCTGCTTCTCTTGTTTCTACTATTCCTTTCCCTTCTATTGCATCTTCTTCTTCTTTGCCTTCTTCTTCTTCCCTTCCTCGTCCTTTATTTAAACAGGCTGTGGGTTTACCTTCTCAATTAGGACAGCCCTCTAGTCCACCTAGCTATGTCACTCTGCAACTACAAGGTCTATTAGCCGAATCTTGGATGCAGGGTTACGAACAACTAAGAGGCCTTAGTCTTCCACATCGAGCTGATCGCCATAGTCGTCAAGCAGTGGCCGTAAGTATTTCTAGTTATATGTTATCAACTTTATACTTTCATTTTTAACTTACATCATCCTTTTGTTTAGTTTCTTGCCTCGAGTCTACATATCGACCAGCTACTCACAGCTAAGGACCATGAGAACAATAAATTAAAAGGTTAACTGGAAACATTGAAGGCTACTTCACCTTCTTCCAACAGCGATATATCTCAGCTGCAAGAGAAAGTGGTCTCACAAAATCAATAGTTGGGGACCTTGAAACAAGAATTGGAGGAGTGTCAGCAATTATTGAAAGATAAAGAGCTGGCCAGAAGAACTCTAGAATTACAGGTGGATCGGCTACATTCCTGTCTTCGACTAGAGATGACTTTAAAAGAGAAAGCTCTCTCGGATGCTTCTCACAAAAGCCTCCTTTTAGAGAAAGTAGAGAAGCTTTATAATGCCTGTCTTTATGACCAAGCTCAAGACCTATCCTCTCATGATTTCACTATCCTACAGGAACAAGAACAAAGGAAAGCTCAAGATGTCGAATTGTCACTGCTACAGAAGGAATTGGAGCAGCTTAAATCAGAGAAGGATGCTTTGAAAGATCAACACACAAAGCTGCAAGCTGACTTCCAAAGCTATAAGGAGCAAGAGAAGAGTCGATGGGAGGAATGGCGACTGACTTATTTAAAGTCTTCAGCCTTTGCCCGAGAATTCGTTCACAGGATAGTAGGTGCTCTAAACCATTCTGTATCGGGAGTTCTCCAACAGTTACGAGAGGGTGGCTATTTACCCAAGGAACCCCCCTTTCTTTCATAAATCGTCGTAGGCTTAACGAAGAATTACTCGCAGATATAAAAGGTCCTTTTCTAGATGTTTAAAGAGATTATTCAGAAAAAGGCTTGTAAATGCAGAACTAGTGAAGAAGTGTAATCAAAATTTGGCAATTAAACAATTACGCTGTATAAGAAAATTTTAATACTTACCTGTTTTTCCATTGCACTGATTAGAGAATGCCTCTCTTGAAATGCTCCTGAATATTAAATATAAGCATTATTCTAGAACTTCTTGCTCATTTTTCAAAATTAAGCCTTGTCTTGATGAATCCTTCCGTAAATGACATCCAGTGTGCTCCATATCCCCAAAAAAATAAATAATCCCAAGTGATCTTGGATAAGGAATCTGTATAAAAATTCCTGAGTTCCGAGCTGAATACACTACTCCAGGCGATTTTTAAGTGAAGACTTCCAGATAGATGAGCTTTCAGGTGAATAATGTATCATATGCATAGAATGCCCTTTTGAATCCTGGCTTCATATCTGTATAACCCCGGTCGATTAGTCTTTGAAATTATGAGATTTCTTGATCAATTATGTCCTGTGATGGTTTAGGGTCTCTGGTTCCTCCCATGAAGACCCGTTCGAGTTACTTCATGGGATTTCCCAATCGACATATATTCTGTGATGGTTTAGAGTCTTCGGTTCCTCCCATGAAGACCCGTCCAAGTTATTTCATGGGATTTCCCGATCGACTTATGTTCTGTGATGGTTTAGAGTCTCCGGTTCCTCCCATGAAGACCCGTCCGAGTTATTTCATGGGATTTCCCGATCGACTTATGTTCTGTAATGGTTTAGAGTCTCCGGTTCCTCCCATGAAGACTCGTCCAAGTTATTTCATGGGATTTCCCGATCGACTTATGTTCTGTAATGGTTTAGAGTCTTTGGTTCCTCCTATGAAGACCCGTCCAAGTTATTTCATGGGATTTCCCGATCGACTTATGTTATGTGATGGTTTAGAGTCTCCGGTTCTTCCCATGAAGACCCGTCCGAGTTATTTCATGGGATTTCTCGATCGACTTATGTTCTGTGATGGTTTAAAGTCTTCGGTTCCTCCTATGAAGACCCGTCTGAGTTATTTCATGGGATTTCCCGATCGAATTATGTTCTATGATGGTTTAGAGTCTCTGGTTCCTCCTATGAAGACTCGTCCGAGTTATTTCATGGGATTTCCCGATCGACTTATGTTCTGTGATGGTTTAGAGTCTCCGGTTCCTCCCATGAAGACCCGTCCGAGTTATTTCATGGGATTTCTTGATCGACTTATGTTCTGTAATGGTTTAGAGTCTCCGGTTCCTCCTATGAAGACCCGTCCGAGTTATTTCATGGGATTTCCCGATCGACTTATGTTCTGTAATGGTTTAGAGTCTCCGGTTCCTCCCATGAGACCCGTCCGAGTTATTTCATGGGATTTCTCGATCGACTTATGTTCTGTAATGGTTTAGAGTCTCCGGTTCCTCCTATGAAGACCCGCCCGAGTTATTTCATGGGATTTCCCGATCGACTTATGTTCTGTAATGGTTTAGAGTCTCCGGTTTCTCCCATGAAGACCCGTCCGAGTTATTTCATGGGATTTTCCGATTGACTTATGTTCTGTAATGGTTTAGAGTCTCCGGTTCCTCCCATGAAGACCCGTCCGAGTTATTTCATGGGATTTCCCGATTGACTTATGTTCTGTAATGGTTTAGAGTCTCCGGTTCCTCCCATGAAGACCCGTCCGAGTTATTTTATGGGATTTCCCGATCGACTTATGTTCTGTAATGGTTTAGAGTCTCTGGTTCCTCCCATGAAGACCCGTCCGAGTTATTTCATGGGATTTCCCGATCGACTTATGTTCTGTAATGGTTTAGAGTCTCCGGTTCCTCCCATGAAGACCCGTCCGAGTTATTTCATGGGATTTCCTGATCGACTTATGTTCTGTGACGGTTTATAGTCTCGGGTTCCTCCTATGAAGACGTGTCCGGGTTACTTCATGGGATTTCCCGATCGACTTATGTTCTGTGACGGTTTATAGTCTCGGGTTCCTCCTATGAAGACGTGTCCGGGTTACTTCATAGGATTTCCCGATCGACTGATGTTCTATGTAAAAATATGAGGTTTGTACTAACCTTGTGACAGTTTTCAGAGTTTCTAGGTTCTTGAAGGGAGCTGTGTAGACCCTTGGGGTTCCCCCCTGTAGATTGCTTGAAATAGCTAATGAAAGTTCCCTTGGTATTTATCAATCTGTATGAATCACACTTATTTCCATGGCGGTATTTGTCTTGCTTGACTTTTATTAAAAGAAATAGAGTATATAAGCTGTAGGTATACTTGTCCTCAGTCACCGAGGACCTCAAATAATTGTGATTTGTTTCTCCATACACCTTCTTGAGTAGTATGATGCAACTAGGTTCGTTAAGGCTGTAAGTGATTTGCACTCTAGGGACGCTCTAGAATTCTTCCTTCAGTATCTTGGAGATAATATGAACCTGATGTGAGTTTTTCTATTACTTTGTAAGGTCCTCCCCATTGTGGTGCTAACTTACTGACATCTCCGACAGGTTTAATTCGCTTCCATACTAAGTCTCCTACTTGGAAAAATCTGGGGATGACTCTTTTGTTATAGTTTTGTCTCATCCGTTGTCGATACGATGCCAGACGAGTAGCAACTTTATCTCTAATCTCCTCTATCAAGTCTAGCTCCATGAGTCGTTGACCTCCATTGTCCTCATCATATAATTGTCTTCTGTCAGATTCTACTCCCACCTCGATGGGAATTATTGCTTCTCCTCCGTAAACTAATTGAAAGGGAGTGATTCCTGTAGCCTCTCGAGGCGTAGTTCGATATGCCCAAAGAACGCTGGGTAGTTCATCTACCCAGCTACCTCCGACATGATCCAGTTTGGTCTTTAAACCTCTTATGATTTCCCTATTGGTTACTTCTGTCTGACCATTACTTTGCGGATAAGCTACAAAGGTGAAGGTCTGGGTAATGCCGTAACTGTTGCACCAGTCTAAGATCCTATCCCCTTGGAATTGCCTTCCATTATCAGAGACTAATTTATGAGGAATACCAAATCTGCAGATTATATTTTTCCATAAAAATTTAATAATTGCATCTTCAGTAATTCGAGCAAGTGGTTCTGCCTCCACCCATTTAGAAAAATAATCCACTGCTACCAATAAGAACCTTCTCTGTGCAGCTGCCATAGGAAATGGACCATGCCCCATTGATCAAAGGGGCATGCAACTATAGTGGTTCTCAATAACTGTGTGGGATGATGTAGGATATTTTGATGTTTTTGACAAGAAATACAAGTTCTTACCAACTTGTTAGCATCTTCATGTAGAGTAGGCCAAAAATATCCTGCTAGCAGAATTTTGCGAGCCAAAGATCTCCCTCCTATATGGCTACCACATGAACCTTGATGGACTTCTCATAAAATAAACTGTATATCTTCTGTGCCAATACACTTGAGCAAAGGTCTAGAAAAAGCTCTTTTATATAACTGTTCTCCTACCATAGTGTATTGAGAAACTCTCTTCTTGAATACCCTTGCCTGTTCTGTATCACTAGGAAGAATACCTTGCTGCAAATACAATATGATTTGAGCCCTCCAATCACTTAGAATTTCTGCTTCAGCCTATCGTTCAATACAAGATATTAACAGAGTTTGTTCTACGGGACGATCTAGACTCCATGGCACTATAGCAGAGGCCAACTTAGCCAATTCATCTGCCACTTGATTTTCAGATGTATGAACCTTTTGTATATTTACCTCTTAAAACTGAGCCTTCAACTTATCAAATGCTTCAGCATATAACTTAAGCCTGTCATTATTAATTTCAAAATTACCTGATAATTGTTGAGCTGCTAACTGAGAATCAGAATAAATAAGGACTCGAGCCGCCCCTATATGTCGCGCGGCTTGCAATCCTGCTATCAGGGCTTCATATTCTGCTTCATTGTTGGTGGCTCTGTAATTCAATCTGATGGAGAGTTGAAGTCTATCTTCCCTTGGAGATATAAGAAGAACACCAATTTCACTGCCTTGTCTAGTTGAAGAATCATCTACATAAACTTTCCAAATGTTGTCTTCCTCAGGGCTTTGAACTTCTATGATGAAGTCTGCTAGAGCTTGTGCTTTGATAGCCGAACGAGGTTGATATTGAATGTCATATTCCCCAAGTTCAGTTATCCATTTGATCAGCCGACCTGATGCCTCTGGGTTGAGTAACACCCATCCAAGAGTACTGTTGGTTAATACAACAATCTCATGTGCTAAGAAATATGGGCGCAACCTCCGAGCAGTCAATACTAGAGCATAAGCTAATTTTTCTAGTGTGGTGTATCTACACTCAGCTCCTTTTAATAAATGGCTAGAAAAATATACAGGTTGTTGTTCCTTTCCTTCTTGTCTGACTAATACCGAGCCCACAGCGTTTTCATTAGCAGACAAATATACCCAAAGAGTTTCTCCTACTATGGGTTTAGCCAATACAGGGAGAGTAGACAAATAATCTTTCAATTCTTGGAAAGCCTTATCACATTCTTCATTCCACTGAAATTTATTGGATTTTCTAAGTATTTTAAAGAAATGGAAACTACGATCGGCCGATCTAGAAATGAATCTAGACAAGGCTGTAATCCGGCCTGTCAGTCTCTGAGCTTCTCTCATGTTGCGAGGTGGCTCCATGTTTTGCAGTGCTTTCACCTTGCTCGGGTTGGCTTCTATCCCTCGTTCGGACACCATATATTCCAGGAACTTCCCCCCTTTCACTCCGAATAAGCATTTGCTCGGATTTAATTTGAGCCCATACTGCCTTAATGTCTTGCAAGTTTCTTCTACATCCCTGCATAGATCAGCAGCTTGAAGAGACTTAATGAAGATGTCATCAACATATACTTCCATATTTCTACCAATCTGCTTCTGGAAGACCTTATTCATAAGCCATTGATAGGTTGCTCCTGCATTTTTTAGTCCGAAAGGCATAACATTATAACAATAAGTACCTTCAGATGTTATAAAACTAACCTTTTCTTGATCTTCTTTAGCTAATGGAACCTGATGATAGCCCTGATAAGCGTCTAGCATAGAGATGTATTCGCATCCCATAGTGGAGTCTACCAATTGATCGATTCTAGGCAACGGATAATAGTCTTTTGGGCAAGCTCTATTGAGGTCCCGGAAATCAATGCACACTCGCCATTTGTTTCCAGGCTTAGAGACTAACACCACGTTAGCTAGCCAGCTTGGAAATTGTACTTCCCTGATGTAACCAATTTTCATAAGTTTAGTTATTTCTTCTTTGATGATCTGGTTTTGTTTCGTGCTAAAACTCCTTTTTCTTTGCATGACCGGGCGGGCATCTGGGAAGACATGCAAGGAATGCTCCATGACTGTAGGAGAAACGCCCGAGACTTCTTTGGGAGTCTAGGAAAATACATCATTATTCTTCTTCAGGCATTGCACCAATTCGGCTTTAAGAGCAGGATCAAGATCAGCCGCAACATATGTAGTAGCTTCAGGCCTGCCGGCCTGGATCTGAACTTCTTCCTTCTCCTCATAAACCAAGACGGGCTGCTTCTCCAGGATGGTATTAACCTCCATTCTTTGAATCTTTCGGGCGGTGTTAGCTTCAGTTCGAATTATTTCTATATAACATTTTCGGGCTGTCTTCTGATCACCCCGCACCTCCCCGACTTGGTCATTCACCGGAAATTTAATCTTCTGACAAAAAGTAGAAACGACCGCCCTAAACTCGTTTAAGGCAGGTCGACCTAGTATCACGTTATAAGAGGAAGGAGCATCTACTACCATGAAATAAGATCTTCTTGTTCTCATCAGAGGCTCTTCTCCCAGAGATATGGCCAACTTTATTTGGCCTAGTGGTTGTACTTCATTGCCTGTGAATCCATTTAGAGGAGTAACGATCTGCTGAAGTTCACTCGGATCAATTTGCAGTTGATCGAAAGCCTTCTTGAATATAATATTGACAGAACTGCCCGTGTCTATGAAGGTACGAGCAATGACATAGTTAGCTATGACAGCTTTAATGATCAGGGCATCATCATGGAGTATTTCTACCCCCTCGAGATCTCTGGGCCCAAAACTTATTTCGGGACCAGCCGCTCGTTCCATACTACATCCCACGACATGAATTTTTAGTCTTCGGGCATGTGCTTTTCTGGCTCTATTAGAATCCCCATCAGTGGGTCCGCTCGTAATCATATTGATACTGCCTCGAGCAGCATTACTCTTGTTTTCTTCCTGTCGAGTCGTCACAGCTTTGGAGGGTGCTTTCTCTAACACTTGGCTGGTACCGACCGGGACTGGTATTGCCTCCTGCCGAGGCTCGACCGGGCGATATTCCAGTTTGAGTGGACTTTGCTGCCTGGGGTACTGCTGTCGATAATAGTTCTACCTCTGATAACGATCCCTATTAGCTCGTTTATTTCTTAAAACAAAACAGTCTTCAGTATGATGACTGCTAGTTTTATGATAAGTGCACCATCTCCTTGGTGCCTCTGGCTGTATCTCCACATGTTGTACAGCTTGTGGACGATACTCTGGTTGTCGATGGGGTGGATGAGTTACTCTAGGCCCTCTTGGTGGAGGCACAAGGGCTGGAGCTTTCTCCTTAACTTGGGTAGGAGAAGAGGTAACACCCTCCTTCCTACGAGCAGCTTGAGCTTCCTCCACATTAATGAACTCGGTGGCACGCTCAATCAAGGAATCAAAAATAGCAGGGGGATTCCTTACTAAATCTTTAAAGAAATCATTATCATTTAAACCTTGAGAGAAAGCGCTGACTAATATTTCAGTGGTAGCATTAGGTACGTCAATAGCTACCTGATTGAATCTTTTGATGTATGCTCGGATAGACTCTTTAGATGCTTGCTTAATTGAAAACAAGCTTCAAGGAGTCTTATGATACCTTTTGTTGTTGGAGAAATGGTGTAGAAAGACTTTCTTGAAATATTTAAATTTCCGAATAGATTTCTCTAGTAATCTCTTGAACCAGCGCTGTGCAGCTCCTCCGAGGGTAGTGAGAAACATTCGACACTTCACCCCGTTAGAGAATTGTTGTAATAATGCTACGTTCTCGAATTTTAACAGATGATCTTCTGGATCTGTTGTTCCAGTATATTCTCCGATCTGAAGATTCTGATACCACTTAGGAAGCGGATCATCCAGTACACTTTGAGAGAATGGGGAGATGACCCTCTCTGGTGAGCTATCACTAGTTATCATTTTGATCTTACGCTTTTCTCTATCCAGTGCTTCACCAAAAGACTCTTGGAACACGGGCCTCTTGCCCCCTTGATCCATGGGAGTGAGAAGAAAGGCTCGTGGGCGCCTTGTTGGAGAAACAACGGTTGGAGGAAAATATGCATGTTCTTCTTCCTCCAGCTCTTTCCCCTTTCGATGCTTGGTAGTCGATATTGCTGGATTATGAGCTGTTGGTAGAGTAGCTCCGGTGTGGGCTTGAAGTTGTTGTTGCTGCTGTTGTAAGGCTTTCTGAACGTGAGAGTTGATGAGGAAATCTAAATCCTCACGACTAATAGTAAGTATATTTGATTTTCCGGCTTCTTCCATCCTGTAGTCTTAGATTCAGTTGAAGTTCCCACAGACGGCGCCAAATTTGATCCTGTCTGAGAAGCTGGACAAGACGAAGATCCAGAAGAAAGAAATCCACCGTGCTGATGAAGAATAATGTCGTGCTGATGAAGAATAATGTCTGCAAAATACCAATCCGAGAAACCCAAAGCGGATCGGAAAAAAGTAGAGTCACCGGAGGTTTTCCTCGTATGAAGACCCGACAACGAAAAAGAAAGCCAAACTTGAAGAGAAGAAACCCAGATCCGAAGCTTCCAAGACTCCCTACGCACAAGAGACCAACCAACAATACCGTCAGTGACCTAAGACCGGGGCGGGAATCCCTGGCTAGGCCCTCCGACGCTCAAGTCAGTGATCTCTCTCGGTGTGGAAGAAGGAGGAAGAAGAAGATGAACAGTAGTTGAAAATTAGGGTTATGAATGTGCACAATGATGTGAACTTACCTAGCCAATGGAGAGGATTTCCCTTTTTATACCACTTCATATAACCTCCGTAGTCATGAAGTGGACCCCGGTTTATTAGAGTTTGTTATGAGATGACGTCAGCTGTGTACTTGTAGTAAATGACTTTTAAGGAATCTTTCTTGTACCCCAGATGTACCTTCTTTGTCGTTTAGCACCTGTAAAATAATCTAAACGCACATTTCCCGCTGAAATATATAATACCTGTCATGTAGTTACATATTGCAGATATCCTCATTAATCATCCTATTTGAAATATTTATCTCTAATTTTCCCATGAGGCTTCTGTCCGCACCCTTTTATGCTATTTATCCTATCTAGTAATAGACCATACTTTGTCAAGTATTTTTCCAAGGTGTTGGTCGATCTGGCTGATATTAACCTTCCTTCTTCAGGGCATGTCGTGATCAACTATATGCTTCAGAAGTATCTCCCGGTCAATATTAACCTACCTCCTTTAAGGTGTATAGCTTTTCCTCCTGGGAAACATATTTCGATCGATATAGACTTACCTCTTATGTATCGGTCGATATTAGCCTACCTCCTTTGAGGTGTATAGCTTTTCCTCCTGGGAAACATATTTTGGTCGATATAGACTTACCTCTTATGTATCGATCGATATTAGCCTACCTCTTTTGAGGTGTATAGATCTTCCTCCTGGGAAGCATATTTCGGTTGATATAGACTTACCTCTTATATATTGGCCGATATTAACCTACCTCCTTTGAGGTATATAGATCTTCCTCCTGGGAAGCATATTTCGGTCGATATAGACTTACTTCTTATGTACCGGCCGATATTAGCTTACCTCCTTTGAGGTATATAGATCTTCCTCCTGGAAAGCATATTTCGGTCGATATATACTTACTTCTTATGTATCGGCCGATATTAACCTACCTCCTTTGAGGTATATAGATCTTCCTCCTGGGAAGCATATTTCGGTCGATATAGACTTACTTCTTATGTACCGGCCGATATTAGCTTACCTCCTTTGAGGTATATAGATTTTCCTCCTGGGAAGTATGTTTCGGCCGACATAAACCTAACTCCCTCTCCGAGGTATGTCCCGGCCGAGATAAACCTAACTCCCCCTGGGAGGTATATTCCGGCCGATATAAACTTAACTCCGCTTGGAGATATTTCCCGGTCGATATTGGCCTATCTTCTTGATTTCCTTACCCCCTTTTCCTTATCAAGGACCCACAAAACCTTACCCATATCACCGCTCATTGCTTATGTTTCTAAAGGAGTTTAGAAACATTGTCAACGTTACAAGAACCTATTGGGTCTCACACAAAGAACAAGTGGATGGAGATTAGGTTCATATGATGAACCAATTGAATTAAGTTCATATGATGCACCAAAGATTGGATTAATTGAAATTAGACTTATTGAGCTAGACTCAATTAGATTCCATTATTGAATGAGTCTAATTTAAAGTTGATTCATTGGGTCAATTTATATTAATGAATTGAGATTCATTAAATTAAAATTGACTTGAATCAAAGGTTGGATTTAACTCAACAAGGAAGAGAATTGGTCAATTTTGACTTGACCAAATGGAAGTTGAAACATCAAGTTTGACTTGATGTATTGCCACATCATGAAGGTTGACTCATCCTACATGGTATGACTAACCTTGCCACATCATCTCCATATCATCAAGGGAGATCAAGAGGTTACAAGCCTCCTTCCTATTTAATGTGGCCGACCACATTAAATGGGGAGTTACCCATGTGTGGCCGGCCACATAAAGAAAAGGAGTTTCATTTTTGTGGCATTGATTTGGTGGTGTTGAATGCTTCTTCCTCCTTAGCTCTCTTCCTCCTCCTTCTCCTCTTCTTGGCCGAGAGTTTCAAGCAAGGGAGAAAAAAGTGAATGAGTTTAATCCAAGAAGAAAGGTTAGTGAAAGTCACATAGAGATTTTAGAGGAGTGTATTCTCTTCTTTTTCCTTTCTTCTTCTTCCAATCCCATCCGAGAGCACCAAGAAGTGCTAGCACACTTGTGGTGTTCTCTTCTCCATCCTTGAGTGTTAGAGAACACTTCTTGTTCGTGTGGATACTACTAGAGGAGTGTCTACGTTGACACTCTCGAGATCCGATACCTTTAGACGAGCGGGATTACGAAAAGGGCATGCAACAAGGGTAACCTTCTAAACATGTAGATCTAAGTGTAGATCTAGTTAGTAAACTCGTACATGTAAATTTTGTTTTATATTCTTCGCACGAATCCGTTGGCTAGGGACTTTCGGGGTTTCCACGACGCGAAAAAGCGATTTTCGCGGCTTGAAAAACCCAACACGTCTCAACTGATCAAATAAGTCGTCGATTCTGGGCAGTGGATACTTGTTCTTGATGGTCACTTAATTCATAGCCCTATAATCTATGCACATCCGCATAGATCCATCCTTCTTCTTGACAAACAACACAGGAGCTCCCTATGGTGAATGACTAGGGCGGATGAAGCCTTTGTCAAGCAGCTCCTGAAGTTGTTCCTGTAACTCTTTCAGCTCTGCTGGAGACCGGTACCAGGAACCAATTCAATCTCAAACTCCACTTCTTTGTTGGGAGGTAGTCCAGGTAGCTCTTCTGGAAATACTTCTAGATACTCGCAAACTACCCGAACATCTTCCTGCTTGGGTCTTTCTTGTTCTTCTGTACTCACAATGAATGCAAGAAAACCAGCACACCCTTTGGCTAACATCTGGTGAGCTGTCAGAGAAGAAAGAAGCTTCTGGGTCCTCCTCCTTGGCACTCCTGTGAATTCAAATATTGGTTCACCCTCTGGACTAAAGATCACTTTTCTTCTGCGGCAGACCACTGAGGCACTGTACTTGCTGAGGAAATCCATACCCAAAATGATATCGAAATCCTGCATGGCGAGGACTACCAGATTAACATATAGCTCTCGGTCTGCAATTCTGACTGGTACAGACCGAAGCCACTGGTTGGATTCCATGACTTCCCCAGAAGGTAGGGTCGTTAGGAACTTGGAGTTCATGCTTTCTGTAGGTACCTGTAATTCTTTGGCAAAGGGTACTGATACAAAAGAATGGGTCTCTCCAGTATCAAATAGTGCAGTGGCTAAATGTTGAAAAATAACTACTTGACCTGTTACGACCGTGGAGGCACTAGCAGCTTCTTCTTTGGTGAGGGAGAATACTCTGACACTGGCTGGAACTGGTGGGGCTTCCAACCTTCCTTGACTAAGCTGAGGTCTTTCCAGAGTTGCAGGCATGTAATGTAGCTGAGGTTTGCCTCCATATTGTATTGGTTGTGGCTGAGGTGCTTTGAACTTGTTAGGACATTCTTTAGTCATGTGTCCTTCCTGCCTACATGAATAACATCCAGTCTTACCCAAAAGACTGGCTCCTGGATGTGTTCTCCCACATTTAGGACAATGAGGGAACTTGGTTTGCTTATTTGCTGGTCCTCCTTTCTGGTTACCTCCTGAGTTCCACTGCTTTCTTTTACTACCCTTGTCTTTCCAGTTCTGCTTATTTGCCTGAGGTTTCTGACTTCCAGCTGTCTTGTCTTCGATCTTGACTGGCTTATGCTGCGCTCGTTGTGCCCTGATGCTGTCTAGATAGTGCTCAGCAACTAATGCTCTGCTGACCAGCTCTTCGCCAGTCTGGGGCTGGTGAGTTCCACTACTCACATTAAGTGCTATCACTGGCCTCAACATCCTGAGCATCAGTCTGACTCGTTCCTTCTCCGTGCTTACTAGCTCTGGGCAGAGACGAGCTAGCCTATTGAATTTCTTTACTACTTCTTCCACTGACAGGTCACCTTGTCTGAATTCTATGAACTCCTCATAATGCTTATTGGTGATCCGTTGGCGGAAGAATTCTTTATAAAACTCTGCTTCAAAGTCAGCCCAGCTTATCTGATTGATTGCTCTCTTGCTTTTAACTCTCTCCCACCACATACGAGCATCTCCAGATAGGCAGAATGAAGCACACTTGACCTTCTCGACTTCTGGCCAGTCAAGAAGTTCCATGGTGCTCTCCAGTGTTTTGAACCAAGCCTGAGCATCCCAGGGCTCAGTCATGCCTGAGAAACTCTCTGGCTTCAGTTTCAGCCACTGTATCAGGTATGCTTCTTGTCTTCTAGGTGCTGTGGGGACTTCCAGGGTGGCTGGTGGAACCTCAGTCACCACTGGAGTCTCCACATTGATTGTTGGAGGAGTGGGAGGGACTGGCTACTGATTCACCATCAGATTGACGATCACTTGTTGCTGCTCTGCTACTTGTCTCTGGAGTTGAGCAACAACTTCAGAAAGATTTGGTTCAGCTGCTCTGGGCTCCTCGTTCCCTTGTGCTCGGTCCTCAGTACGAGCGGTACGGGGACGTCCTCTTCTTGACATCTAGTTATGCAGAGAAAAAGAAAGACTTGATATATTCTCTATCATTTTTAAACAAACTTAGGTATATAGATAAAAGAGAAACAAAACTTCTATCTTACTAAAGTGCATATAAGCAAATACTCTATACTGCAAATAATAAAGAAAGCATAAAAGGAAAACTTAAATACTTTCTTACTTGAAGACGGCAAGGCTGGTGCTGATGTGTGATGCTGGAGAATGGGGACTGTTCTGATACCAACTGTAACGACCATCCTTCTTACTATACTATACTACTCTCTAAGGATGACCGTTACTTAACTACTAACTCTACTTAACCGGTATGATCAAAACCACGAGGAGTCCTTACCGAAAAATTTTGGCAGAGTCTCCCCTGTACCTGTGACCATAAACTGAGATGCATAAAATATATACTTCAGCCATAGGCGGCTGGAACATGTATCAAACACCCATGAAGTTTAATAAGAGTCAAAAACTATAATATCTACTTATTACATAGAACCTCATCACAACATGTAATCTAAAACGTGAATAAACTCAATAAAACATGGAATATAAAATACAATCTCAAATGACATCAACAATAAAGTACAACTCAATTACTTCTTATCAACTAGACACGAAAACTCAAAACTTCCCAGTTCTCTCCCACAGTCCTGGCATCACACACCATCCGCACCACCTTGTCGCCTTTCTTGCTAAATCTTTTCCTTTCCTTTATCTGCAGTAAGAGGAAATGCAATCTATAAGCAAAATTTGCTTAGTAAGCGCTATCTAACTCACAAAAACACGGATATGCATGTATACAAGAAGAACTAGAAACTGTATGCTCTAAAAGAAAATAAAGCATAAACATAGCTGCTCATGTTAATCTAATAGCTAATCATGCTATACAAGGGTAAAACTGCATGCTGGAAGATAAAGCTAATCATGCTAAATAACTAATCAGGAAACAAATAAAACTAATACTGCATGCTTCGAATTAAAAGAAGCTAAACTTGCTAACTCTAAACATAAGTGGGGCTTGTTTCATTTGTTTCAAAACTTATACTTTATTACTTTAAAATAATAATCAACTTCTCTTGGGCCCAGGCATAGTACCAAAGCGCGCTCCCTAATAGAGACTGTGGTAGCTAGTCACAAGTCCTTCGAGGGTAAAGACCTTGGTCTTACCAGGGCCAAGACCTTGGAATTGGTCACCTGTATTTGTTTAACGACAACCTTGAAAGTCGGGTACTAGCCTCTTCAAAGTAAAATATCTTAATTACTTTTCTTAAAATGTCTTGACATTTTAACAAGCACCTTGTGTGCCAAAATCCCTAAGTCTTGACTTTGGAATCTACTTAAGGCCTTGGCCATTTTCTTTCTTTTCTTTATCTTTCTTATACTTGTTATCTTTTAATATTCTTTTAATAAAATGCCTTGGCATTCCTTTTAGCACTTGGTGTGCTGCGGATTCTAATTCCAGAATTCGGAATCCCATAGAACCTCTAATCTTGTTTTTCTTACAACACACATTATAGTAAGGAAGGTCTAAACTAAATGCTATATATGTATATATATGCTATTTCTGCTCATCCACATCTAAAAGCAAAAAGGGAAACAAAATCAGAAATATGTTCATGTACATCTAAAAGCAAGGGAAGAGCAGAAAAATCTGCTCATGTGTATCTAGTAGTAAAGAAAACTGATCATGCTCAACTCATGGCAAATAAAAGCTGCACGTGCTCAATAATAGCAAATGAACACTAGAAAATCTGCATATACGACTAATAAAAATCTGCACTACATTATCTTAAGTCTTGCTACAACATAACTAAAAAGGAACAGTCAAATCCCCTTAGTAAAGACAAGTCCGATAGCTCAAGCAAAAGAAAAGTTATCTACTAAAAAAAATGCTGCTGCTATCAAAAGTTGATACGTGAACATTAGAACATATAAGGAACCAAAACATAATGCAATGCAAAATAATTCCTTAAACTACTCTTTTAATTCCAAGCTATCCTAATGTTGTACAGGAAGGAAATCCGGAAGCAAGACAACAAGGAACACCTACTACTCTTACCTTTCTATTCATCCTAATGCTGTACAAAACCGAAGCAAGGAAAACCAAGCCATTAAAATTCAACAGAACTCCCAAATTAAAGTTATCCACACTCATTGCATGGCAGAAACCCAAATCCGAACAGCAAGCTTAAGGAATTGTTCATGCCCTCTTTTCCTAACACCAAACTGATTTGCACAGCAAGGTTACCAACTCAGATTACTCAACAATAAGGTGATCTCATATTCAACCTAGCAAATTCGGAATTAATGGTCATGGAAGCAACCACCACAAGCAACCCGAAACCACAGCTCTTCACCTGTTCAAGGTCAGCTGCCCTATATCAAAAGGAACAAAAATGCCTAGTTCATACCATTAGTTCCCCTCTTTGAAGTACACGGCAGTAAACACACAAGCAACTTCACAGCATAGTTCAAAAATCAAAAGAGACAAGGAAACATCAATCGAATTCGGAACCACTCTTACCGCAGGTGAGTAAGCGACTTACCTCGGTTCCTTGGATTCACAGCCGACGGGAAGCTTCTAGGGTTTGCGAAGAACTTGTTTCCTCAGCGATCTCTTTGTACCTAGTTGTTCTTCTCGACGAGGGGATCACGAAGGTGTGAAGATCTCACAAGAAAAGTGCTCACTGGTCGCCGGAGACAAAGCCCTATGCTTGTTGTCTTCGTTTTCGCCCGAACAGCAAAGTCGCGCCGACGCCGCGTGAGGAGGGAGGAGAGAAAGTGAATAGGTTTCGGGAGAAAATTAAGCCCTCTTTTGTAACTAGGGTTTTTTATTAAATACTATACCTTAAATATTTGTCACTCTTTCCTTATTCAGCAACGACCACGTGAACACTTGGTCAGCCAGGTTTTGACCGAGTCAAAGGTCGCAGGTTCGATTCCTCAGCCGAACCCTTTTTTTCCTAATTATTTCCTATTCCCTTAACTACTGCTTAAATATTATTCCTCCTTTATCTGATCAGTAATGACCGCTGGCACACTTGGTTAGCTGGATTCGCTTAAAGCTTGGTTCGGCCAGAGGTCTCAGGTTCGAATCTCGGCTTAGACATTTTTTTGTTGAAACTTCTTTCGTTTAGTAAAAATACCAAACGACCTCCAAAAATTGCATAAAAATACTCTAAAAATTTCGAAAAATCTCTAGAATATTTCTATATCATTTTTAAACATTTTTAAATTATTTTTGGGACTCAAAATGAGGAAATTTGGGTTGTTACAACTTAGACCTATTTGATTCACTTGGAGTCAAGTCATTAAGCAGAAACCAATACTGCTTGGTTATAATTGATGATTACTCAAGATTTACTTGGATAAAATTTTTAAAAACCAAAAATGAAACACTTGAGATCTTTAAGAGTTTTTGCAAATTAATAGAAAATGAAAAAGACACCAAAATCAAAAGAATTAGAAGTGATCATGGATGGAAATTTGACAAACATAGGTTTAACAAATTTTGTCAAACAAATGGCTACAATAATGAATTTTCATGTCCTAGAACCCCCCCCCCCCCCCCCAATAAAATAGTCTAGTAGAACGAAAAAATAGAACAATACAAGAGGCTGCTAGAATCATGTTAAACGAATATAACCTAAGTAATCAATTCTGGGGCAAAGTAATAAATATGACATGTTACATTCAAAATAGAATATTAGTAAATAAATATCAAAATAAAACTCCATATGAAATATATTATAATAAAATTTCTAACTTAAATTATTTAAAGGTATTTGGGTGTAAAGTCTACATACTAAACATTAAGGACTATTTAGGAAAATTTATATCAAAATCAACAACAAGAATCTTTTTAGGGTACTCCACAACCAGTAGGGCTTATAAAGTCTATAATAAAAATAGCCTAAAAGTTGAAGAAACAACCAATGTAATTTTTGATGAAGAAAATAATTTACCTAATTAAATAAATAAAAATATTAATCAAAATACAAAAAACATAGAAGATGATGAAGATATTTAAATTAAACCTAAACCTAGAGAATCACAAGAATCAATTGTTGACCTTAACATAAGGCCTTCTAGTATAAGCTCTAATCACCGAGTTGACCAAATTTTGGGTGATCGAACCCTAGGTCGATCATCATATAACTGCAAAATAGGTCAAATAGGTCTAATTTCCAAAATTGAACCCAAGACTATAGAAGAAGCATTACCTAACCCAGACTGGATAACTGCAATGCAAGAGGAGTAGCTCAATTTGAAAGAAACTAAGTCTGAGAACTTATACCTAAACCTATAAATAAATCCATAATTGACACTAAATGGGTATTTAGAAATAAATTAGATAATAAAGGTGAAATAGTAAGAAACAAGGCTAGATTAGTAGCAAAGGGGTTCAGCCAAGTAAAAGGGTTAGATTATGATGAAACCTATGCACCTGTGGTTAGGCTTGAATCCATCAGGATGCTACTAGCCTATGCAGCATATAAAGGATTCAAGTTATACCAAATGGATGTAAAATCTATATTTTTAAATGGGTTCATCAAAGAAGAAGTTTATATAAATTAACCCATAGGATTTGAGGATTTAGACCACTCAAACCATGTCTTTAGATTAAAGAAAGTCTTATATGGACTAAAACAAGTACCTAGGGCTTAGTATGAACGACTATCAACTTACCTAATATCCAAAGGGTTTAACTAAGGACAAATAGATCAAAATTTATTTGTTAAAACCTTAGAAAAAGACATCTTTATAGCTTAAATTTATGTAGATAACATAATTTTTGGCTCAACCAATACTAAATTCTTAAAAGAGTTTACTAACTTAATGGAAAGTGAATTTGAAATGAGCCAAGTAGGAGAACTTAACTTTTTCTTAGGCTTACAAATAAAACAACCAAAAGAAGGAATATATATTTTCAAACAAAGTATGCTAAGGAATTAATTAAAAAGTTTGGAATGAAAATTCTAAAAATATAAATACTCCAATGACAACTAATGTTAAAATTGACTCTGAATTAAAAGGGAAATAATAGACTTGAAATATTATAGAACTGAAATAGGGAGTCTACTATACCTAACTACAAATCGACTTAATATTCTATTTGCAGTAGGTATGTGTGCTGAGTACTAGTCTTGTGCAAAAGAATCACATTTAACTAATGTAAAGAGAATACTTAGATACATTAAGGGAACCTTAAGTGTAGGACTTTGGTACCCTAGGACTAGTACGTTTGATTTAGTTGGGTACTCTGACTTAAATTATGCTGGGTGCAAACTATATAGAAAAAGTACAAGTGGAAGCTGCTAACTTCTAGGTCAGTGCCTAGTAAGCTAGTCAAGATGAAAGCAACACTATGTTGCTCTATCTACTACTGAAGCAGAGTACATAGCAATGGGAGAATATGCATCACAATTACTATAGATGATGCACACTTTAAAGGATTATCAATTAGAATATAAAAATATAAAAATATCAATTGATAACATAAGCTCCATCAACTTAACTAAAAATTCAACCTACCACTCAAGGACTAAACACATAGAAGTAAAACATCACTTTATAAGGGATCATGTAGCTAGGGGTGACATTGTACTTGACTATGTTGAGTCTAAGTCAAACCTAGCTGACATTTTCACAAAACCCTTAGCTGAACTTGAGTCTAGTGCACTTAGAAGAAAATTAGGTATGTGCTTAGTAGGATGGATTTGAATACTTTCAAAATTATTCCTTTATACTATTTCTCTTTCAAAAGTTATGATTTTTTTCAGCTTGGTTTTAAAATTCTAGGAAAAATATTTTTAAAATTCTAATTTTATAGCATTTTCAAAAAATTGGACTTAGCCTAGGTATCTACCCCCTAAAAAGTATGGGGGTAACCCTCCTAACTGCGGTTAGGCAAGGCGAAGTCTTGGCAGGTCGAGCACTTTGGACGAAATCCTAGAGTTAGGTACTCTAGGTGAAAATCCTAGTGGTCACGGACCAGGTGGAAGTCTGAGCAAACATTCAGCATGAAGACCTGAAGTGTTGAACACTAAGCAAAAGTCCAGACAGTCTGGAGAATCGATCTAGAAAAAGGCAAACTCTCCTAAGAGGAGTAGGTGAGGACGTGTTTCCTCAAAGAGGGAATAGTAGACATCGGTTCGACCTAGAGGTTCAGCGAAACTCAAAGTCAGAATTGAACAGTCAGAGACTGTTAAATTCATATTTTACATATATTTTATACTTCCTGGACTAACTTTATTTCGTAGAAAACAAAAAATGGAAAAAGTTAGTCTGGGCGTCCAGACCAGGCTCGCCCCGGACAGGCTTGGGCACCCAGGCGGTCCGAGCGCCCGAACTCGGTCCAGCCGCTCGGACCCAAAAAGTCATCCACAAGCTGACGTAGAGCACATTGATTGGCCGGGACTTGTGGTCCAGGCACCCGGAGGGATTCCAGGTGCCTGAAACAACCTATATAAGCAACATTCGACCGGGATCTTGATAACGACATTCAGAATGACTTCTACATTTGCTCACTACTCCGATAAAGCCTCTACGATGTCCAAAAGCTTTGACGATGACTCTGCTGAAGATTTCATCCTACAAAGTCATCGGTATTCTTAGTTTTCAAATTACTTGTAATTATTTCAAACTGTACTTGTAATCTTTACGAATTGATTAGTGATTACCCATCGAAAGTACTCTCACGTGTGGGCCTTGGAGTAGGAGTCACCACAGGCTTCGAACCAAGTAAATTTTGGTCGTGTTAGCATTGTTTTCTTTTTCATTTCTATCTTTTTCCGTTGTGTTTTACTCAAATTTTAAACGAACGAATTAGACACGAGCGGTATTCACCCCCCCTAGTGTAACGATCCTACATGGTGGTCTCCCACTCTTCTTGTCCTCATCGGCCCTTGTCCTTGCTTATCCTAGTTGGGAGAGACGCTCTCATCTTCATCGCCAGAATCCACACCAACAAGTCCGCATCTGGGTTAGGAGAGGCACTTCCACCTTCATCCACAAGCTTTGTGGTCTCGAAGCTTGGTCCGATCTGTTGGTCCCTTATGACCGGCAAGAGAGGGGGGGGGGGGGTGAATTGCCCTACACATCAAAAATAACAAACACCTTTCTCAATATTTTCAAACTAAGTTAAAAGCACTTGTTCAATAAGAAACTAGAAAGGAAATGAGAGGTAGATCTTTTTACTTGGTTTGTAATCAGGGTATTGCTAGTCCAAGACGTTCAAAGTGCACTATCAAATCTCTTTTTGGCAGAGAAGTCTCTTACAGCAGTTACAACACTCGATTACAAAGCTAAACAGAAAGAAGATTTTTTACAAGTGTTATTTTGAATTACTGGAATCAGGGTTGTATTTATAACCCTGATCCGGGCGCTTAGAAGGGTTCCAGGTAACTTTATCCACCTTGTAACAGATCGCATCGCAATGGATCTGGATAAAATCTCTGGTCTAGGCTCCTAGAAGGGTTCCGAGCGCCCAGACCACCTTCGCATAGGGGCGTCTCACCAAGGTGCCTCGGCTGGACCAAGTCGGTCCAAGCACCCGAAATAGCTCTGGGCGCCCGGACTCCAGGTGCCCAGAATGACTCCGGGCGCTTGGACTCTAGTCAACTCTATGTTGACTTTCTGTCCGGGTATTCCACTCCGGCTTCGTTCACTTGGGTGATTTTGGTCATCTAGAATAGGGCTCACCTGAATCCATTTTCTGGCTTCTCGAGCAACCTTCCATTTCGGCTTCTCATCCCTCAGAAACACTGCACGCTTCCTTCTCGTCTGCCAACGTACTTTTCCGCAGCGCCTCATCCCTCGGACGCACTGAGCCCGTCGACTCTCACCTGTGTTGTTCTTCTCATTAGCTACATCTTTTTCTCGACTTCCTGTGCTTTTAAGCTTCTGCACACTTAGACACAAAGCATCAAAAAGACAATAGGAGCTAACTCTGACTTGGTTGATAATATCAAAACTACCACGGATACTTACAATCTCCCTCTTTTTGATATGAGCAATCCAAATTAAGTTAGGGTAATCTTAAACAATTAACAGTAAGGTAATTAGTATAAAATTTTATTAAAAAATGTAAAATAAAGATGTACCCTCTCCCTAGACTTAACCTCCAATTCTCTCCCTTTGATTACATTAAAAAAGGGTAATACTGGAAATAAATTCAAAACAGAGGTCTAAGGGATAAATTATGAAAAAAAAAATTAATCATAGGAAAATTATAAAAATAATTATAATTGTTAAATAGATATAGTCAAAGAAAAAATAAAATTTTTACTAAAAATTGAAATTACCCTAAGTCATAATAAATTCTTTTCTACATAGAAACATATTTCGTAAAAAAATTCTTAAAAATAGTTTTGAAACTCAAAAAAGTTTGAAAAATTTTCTAAGTGTGTATTATAGCAAGTATCTTTGCAGAGAAAACAAATTTTTAAACAATAACTTTTCGAGAATTTTTAATATTAAAAGGTAGCATTTAGATAAATAATTCATATAAAATGAAATAACAGTCAAAATATTTTGAAAATATTTTTTTTAATAGGGAACATGATAAATTTTCACAAAAAAATGAAGTTTGAAAAAATTACTCTATAAATTTTTTAAAATTAAAAAATATAGTTTTTGTTAAAAAAATCATAAAAATAATTTAATGGTCAAAAAAATTTAAAATATTTCCTACATATAAGTGATGAAATTCCCTTTCTTGGAAAAATTAAAGAATAAATTAATTTCCAATAGAAATTATATGAAATAATTTAGATAATTCTAATTAAACAAAAAAAATTAAATCAATTTAAAAATATGACATGCATAAAAATTTAATTTAAGTACGATTTTGAAACCTAATATAGGTTCCTTCCTACTAGATTAATTAAGAATTTTTTAGGAATATATTTGCTTGATAATTTTCTAATTTGGCCCTTGTGATATCTAAAATACTAATTTAGTCCTTGATAATTTTTAAAATTTGAATTAGCAATATTCGAACATGCAGAATTTTTCAAATTCTCTATTTCTACTTTAAATTTTTTATTTTAAATTTTTAGTTTATCGAAATCTTCTAATCGACAAAATGTTACTAAAGTTCCTATTAATTCATTATTTTCTTTTAATAATTTATTATTATTATTTTCTAATTGATAATAATTTTTTGATAAAATTTTAATAAATTTAAATAACCGGTCAGGAGGTAGAGACCGTACCTGACTTACCTTATCAATCTCTAATGCTCCCCCTGTAGAGCTGCTTTCTTTTGACGTTGCTCCCCCTTCATCGATGTTCATCTCCGATGAACTTGCTCCATCGTCTTCTTGGTGACTTGCCATCAATGCAAGTCCAGCATAGGCTATGATATCTAAATCTGATGACGATGTTTCATCCCATGTCGCTTTTAGATTCTTGTGTTTCTTCTAGGTCGCTCTTTTGTCTTTTTCCTTATCCTTGTCCCTGTTCTTCAGCTTTAGGCAGTTATTTTTGATATGCCCTTCTTCATTACAATGATAGCACCTTACTTTTCTTTTTCTTTTTTTGGCCTGCACTTAATTAAACTTATTAGTTTTAAAAAAACTTTTGAACTTCCTTACCATGAATGTCGTTTCGTCATCATCAAGAGAAGTTTTGGATTCTAGTTCATCCATTTTTGCCTTTAAGATAATGTTGTGTTTTGACTCCTTCTTTAGATCTGCATATCTTGACTCGTGAATTTCAAAAGTGGAGAATCATTTTTCTAAATTACTTACCTCTAAGTCTGTAGAGATGAAATATGCATCTACTAGGGTTGACCATTTAGGAGTTCTAGGAAATGAGTTAAGCGCGTACCTTAGCAAATCTCGGTTGGTTACCTTTTCTCTAAGATTCATGAGTCCGGTGATGAATTTTTTGATCATTGAGTGGAGGTGTGCAACAGTTTCACCTTCTTCTAACCAGAGGTTACTAATATGGTTCCAGAGCAAATCCCATCTAGCAAGTTTTTCTTTCGAGGTTTCTTCATGGATTTCTAGGAATTTTCCCATATATCTTTGGTTAACTCGTATGATCCGATCTAGTTGACTTTTTTAGGAGGTAAAACGTTTAGTAGATTAAACTCTGCCTTGCCGTTTGCCACAAAGCTGACTTGTTCCTTTTTCGTCCACTGATGTTCTCCTTTGCCCTTTGGTCTACAAAACCATACTTCATAATAATTAATAATTGAAAATTAGTTTTAAAGAATACCTCCATCTTCTTTTTTCAATTTGCGAACTGCCCCTCAAACTTTGTGGATAGATGCTCAGTCCAACCATTATCTTTTATGCTTCGATCGGCGATTAGTCCTTCTAAAGCAGTTGAGATCTAATACCACTTGTTGGTCTCTTACGATCGGCAAGAGGGGGAGAATTGCCCTGGATAACAAAAATAACAAACACCTTTCTCTCAAACTAAGTTTAAAACACTAGATCAATAAGAAACTAGAAAATAAAGGAGAGGCAGATCTTTTTACTTGGTTTGTAATCAGGGGATTGCTAGTCCAAAATATTGAAAGCGCACTATCAAATCTCCTTCTGGAGGAGAAACCTCTTACAGTAGTTAAAGCACTCGATTATAAAGCTAAACAAAAAGAAAATTATTTACAAGTATTGTTTTGAACTAGTGGGATCTAGGGTTGTATTTATAGCCTTGATTCAGACGCCCGGAAGGGTTCCGGGCACTTGGGTGTGGATAAAACTTTATCCGCATTGCAACAGATCCATCACAATGGATCTAGATAAAATCTCTAGTCCGGACATCCGGATGGCCTTCGCACAGGGGCGCCTTGCCAAGGCGCCCCGGTTGGACCAAGTCGATCCGGGCGCCAGGAATAGCTCTAGGCGCCCAGACTCCAGTCAACTCTAGGTTGACTTTTCGTCCGGGTCTTCTGCTCTGGCTCCGCTCGTTTGGATGATTTCAGTCATCCGTAGTAGAGCTCACCCAAACTTATTTTCCGACTTTCTCGAACAATCTTCCATTTCATCTTCTCATCCCTCGGAAATGTCACGTGCTTCCTTCTTGTCTGCAAGCATACTCTTCTGCAGCACATCGTCCCTCGGGCGCACCAAGTCCGTCGAATCTCTCCTGTGTCATCCTTTTCATTAGCTTCGTCTTTCGCTCGACTTCCTGTGCTCCTAAGTTCCTGCACACTTAGACACAAGGCATCAAAAAAATAACAAGACCAAACTCTAACTTGGTTGATCACATCAAACTACCATAAGATACTTACACGATCCGCATCCACCGTCTATCTGATCGAAGAGAGAGAACTCCACTTTATCTTTAGAGTTTAACTTAGCTTAATTTTTACGCTTGCAATGTGTTTAGTTTAATGCCCCCTACATTTTACATTCCTCAATTCTATTAATGCATTTCAATTCATTTATATTTTTGCAATGATTTATTTCGTTTGAATAATAGTGTTAGATTGTTCTTTATTTGGATTCAAAGTATGTTAGATTAGATTATGTTGTGTTGAATGCTTTATGTTCCCTTTAATTCTTCTACAACTCTAGTTTAGCTAAATTAGAGTTTTAATTACTTGTATTATCTTCCATTTATTAGTCTTAGAATCAACACAAACTCCCATTTCAATATTAAAAATTAGAATCTAAATCCCAACAACATTTTAATCATAAGATTATCATTCGATGACTATATATTTTTTCTGAGAGATGATCCGAATCATCCATATATTATATTAGTGTAGAGGGGTTCAACAATTTGTTCGATACCATATCACTATAATATAGTCTAATCACATATATGTATGGAGATAAAATAATTTAATTTGACTCAACTTTGATTTTGATTTTTTTAAAAAAAAACTATACATGACCACTTGGGTTGTGTAGCATGGCACATGAATAGATATATTATGCTAAGTCCGGCGACAAGTATCGTGAGTTGGATCAAGTTGGGTGTCTCAGCTCGTGAGAAAGTAAAATTATCTCTCTCACCATACAAATAATAATCTAAACACTCAGTGAGAAAGATGTCACCAAGAACTCTTCTACAATGAAGGATGAGACCTTTGATTGATGAGATTATTTTTTTTTTGCAAATTCTTGTTCCTAAAATAACTATAGAACCTCTTAAACCATGGTACTAACATACTTAGTAGATCCAAGGTTCACCTTAATCAATCAAAGCGATTAATAATAACAATTGGAGGCTAATTTTCAAGCTTAAGTAGACCAAGCCTCAACTAAATCTAACTATTTTACCGATCAAAGAAAATTTGATAGACCTTTGTCTCACTTAAGTGATCTTACGGTCATGTACTCCACCCTATCCTCTGGGATAATGATTTAGGATTATTGATGTGCGTAGATTATACATACTTTTACACATATTTTGACGTACATCTACTTATATTTCATGAGTATAATCTATATTTATTATACCCTATTTCATTATAATATCATATTTCCACTCCTTTTGTTTGGAGATCTACCCTTTGTGTGTTTTCTTATTGACATGATGCAATTTAAAACAAAAATGGAGCTTAAATGGAGTCTAGAGCCTCCAAAAGGTCTGGGCGATGCTTAAGAGGCATGACCATGTGAAGATCAAGCTTTTCCAATGCTTTGTCCGTGTGGAATTTGTTGGTGCGGGAAGCATCAGACGATCGAACCCAAGTTTTGATAATGACAAAGGGTTCAAAGTTAAGTCGTCTTGTGATCTAACAGTTTGAATGAGCTTGTAGGAAAAGTCCTAAGTGTACTTAGGCAAAAGTCCTAGCTGCGGTTAGGCAGGTAGAAAACTCTGGGGGGGGGGGGGGTAACCCTAGGTCATAGGGGGTGGTAACCCTATGCGGAAAGTCTTGGCGAGTCGAGAGCTTCAGGCAAAAGTCCTAGGGGATGGTAACCCTAGGTGGAAAGTCCTGGTGTCGCGAACCAGGTGGAAGACTGGACGGGCCGGGAAGCGGAAGTCCAGCAGAAAGTTCGGAAGCTTCGAACGCTGAGCAAAAGTCTAGTCGATCTGGAGGATCATACTGGCAACAGGTAAATCTCCTTAGTGGAGTAGGTGAGGATGCGTTCCCCATAGAGGGAACAGTAGGTGTCGGGTCGACTTAGGGTTTCCGGTTGGAAATCCGAAGTCAGACCCGGACAGTCCGATGACTGTCAACTATCATTTGTTATATCATTTCTGTGCTAACTTTATTTTGCAGGGTATGTGTTTGGGACTAACACATTTTGCAGGAACAAAGAAACAACTTTAGCCTCGGATGAACAGTGTCTGAGGCACCTCCATGGGGCTTGGAGGCGCCTTGGGTGCAAACCGAAGCCAGCTGTCTAGAGGAGCTGGCGACGCCTCGGATGAAGCTGGAGGCGCCTTGGATCAGGGCTTGAAGGTGCCTTGAGGAGGCTTGAAGGCGCCTTAGACTTGATAAGGTGCGACTAGGTTTGCGCTGATCCACCCATGCGACTCGGCGGCCTGGAGGCACCTTGGACAGGCTTGGAGGCGCCTCCAGCACAGTATAAAAGAGGGGTCGAGGCAACAACTCAAAACAACAACTTCCGAGCAATCCTAATGCTACAAGCTGCTAACGAGACGTGTAACGACCACCCTTCTTACTACTACTACTCTCTAAGGATGACCGTTACTTAACTACTAACTCTACTTAACCGGTGTGATTAAAAACCACATGGAAACCCTACCGAAAAATTTTGACAGAGCCTCCCCTGTACCGGTGACCATATTCAACAATACATGCAGTATATATACTCAGCCACAAGCGGCTGGAACACATAACAATCAACCACGCAGTATAATAATTCTAACTCAGCAACAATAAATGAAAACTAATCCATAACCACAACTGAATAACAAACACAGTATCAAGTGTCCTTATAAACAATTATCAAATTTCCTTAACACATAAAGACTTAATTAACTCAAGAATAAATCATAATTTATTTTATTCGCAAGGATCCCTAGGACTTCCATAGTGCAGACATCACACACCCCTCTTGCATCTCCTTGTCGCCTTCCTTCATATTAGCTTTCCTTTTTCTTTATCTGCAGTAGGAGAAAGTGCAGTCTATAAGCATAAAGCTTAGTGAGCGCTATCTAACTCACAAAAACTCGATATGCATGTATACAAATAAAAACATGCTAAAACTGAATGCTAATATGTAAAGTTACTCATGCTCATAAATAGCAAAGAAATCAACTAACAGAAAAGATAACATGTATAACTACTCATGCTCATAAACTAATAAAGAAAGCAAACTAACTGGAATGCTAACATATAAAGCAAAACATGCTCATCAACTAGCAAATAAATAACATGTAAGAAACTAAACATGTAAAAGCTGCTAGCATAAAAGAAAGCTAAACTTGCTGATCTTTAAAACAAAGTGAAACTTACTTCATTTACTCTAATCTTATTCTTTTATTTCACCTGTTTAAAATTTATACTTTAATACTTGAAAATAATAATCAACTTCTCTTGGGCCCAGGCTTAGTACCATTTATGCGCGTTCCCTAATAGGTTGGGGTAGCGAGCCGCCAATCCTAAAAGAGCAGACCTTGGTCTACTAGGGCCAAGACCTTGGAATTGGACACTTGGATTTGTTTAACGACAACCTTGGAAGTCGGGTACTAGCCTCTTCTTAAAAGTAAAATACTTATTATCTTAATTACTTCTTTAAATGCCTTGGCATATTAATAAGCACCTTGTGTGCTAAAATCCCTAAAATCTTGACTTTGGGATTTACTTAAGGCCTTGGCCTTTTCTTTCTTTTCTTTTTCTTTCTTTTTACTTGTTAATGCTTCTAAAAGAATTTGATAAAACTCTTATTTTCCCACTAGAATACATGGTTGTTCATGCTTATTAAAATAGCAAATAAAAACTAAAGAAACTGCTCATGTGTATCTAGTAATAAAGAAAACTGATCATGCTCAACTCATAGCAATTAAAAACTGCACATGCTCAATAATAGCAAATGAAAACTAGAAAATCTGCATATAAGACTAATACAAATCTGCGCTGTGAATGTTACAAAATTCTGCACTACAATGCTTATTAATATTTCCAATAAAGGAATGCTTCTACAAAACGAAAATGGTTAAACAGATTCTAAATCTGATATGCTTAAACAACTCTAAACTTGAAAAGCTTAACCAAAGAAAAAAACATGAATCTGCATATCTAAACTTCATGCTCCAATTTGACATAAGTAAATTCTGGAATTTGAACTACATTACTCAAACAATGACTTAAAACTACAACCCAAGATTTGCAAGGCTACACAACCAATTTAAACTGACTATAAACCTAAAACAATACTAATATAAAACATATTCACAGCTACACTTTTATAAGAAAATCGTAACCTTTAAGCCTGTTACAACTTGGTCAAAACTGGATTGCTAAGATACCGGCTGTTCTTATTCCTTTCCTACTGAATTAGAATTAACTTTAGAAGGAAGAACCACATGACTTTATATCTGCTACTAGGAGAACTAAAAGTGAGGTTAATGATTCTATTAAATCTATTCCAAACTAAATTAAAGAAAAGTTTAAGCATGGCATCTATAGCACATGGTATTATTAACCCAAGCAGAGCATGAAACAAACTAATTCATTATTACCTACTTATGTTAACTACTCCCAAAACCTTTATAGAGCATGGCTACAAACCATAACCAAACTAGATGCTAAAGAAAAGATAAATCTATACTATCTCATGTTCCTTTCCTAGTAGTAAAAATCTCAAGAAATCTGTAAAACTCCACATGAACTAAACATGCCCATTATGATCCCAACAGGAAGATCTACATCAAAAAGGAATCCGAATTCCTAACTACAAAGCTTGAAGAAACCAAACCACATGCTAAACAAACAAATCAATCTCCTTTCTTTGAGATTCTCGGCAGCAACTTCAACCGGAAGCAAAACTTCGAAAACAAAGAAATTAACAAGAAATAAACCTCGGAGCTATCCTACTGCAGGTGAGTAGCAACTCACCTTCGTTTTCTTGGACTTACAACCGAGAAAGAGAGGTTCTAAGGTTTCGGTAGCTCGACCTTCGGCTCCTCCTCGTGCCCACAACCTCTCCTCGACGAGAGGATCTCAACGGTGTGAAGAGCTCTTGGAGAAAAGTGCTCGCCGGCCGCCGGAGACGAAGCCCTAGCCGCGGCTTCGTTTCTGCCCGAGAGAAATCGTCGACGCCGTGTGAGAAGAGGTGAGAAAGAAATTAGGTTTCGGGAAACCTAAATCCTCTCCTTATAACTAGAGTTATTTTTGGTTCCAACTATAGCTTATATATTTGCCGCTGCCTATTTAATTAGCAACGATCGCTAGCCCAGTTGGACCGTTGGGCTTTGCTCGAAGCCAGAGGTCTGTGCTTCGATTCTCAGCCGCGCCCCTTTTTCACCAATTTATTTCAAACGTTCCAGCTACTGCATATATATATTTCGCTCCATATAAGGTTAACAAAAATCGTGTAGCTCAGCTGGTTGGATTGGTTTCGGCTGAGGTTGGGCTCGGGTCGAGGTTGTGGGTTCAAAACCTGGCTTCAACATATTTCTTCTCTTTTTTTTTTAAAAACTTCTTTCTCTTGGTAAAAATACCAAACGAACTCCAAAAATTACGTAAAAATACTCTAAAAATTTCTAAAAATCTCTAGAATATTTTAAAGGTATTTCCAAATATTTTTATGGACTTTTAGAACTTGAAATAGGGAAAATTGGGTTGTTACAAGACGATCCCGAAGTGCTGCAACATCATCCCGACGACCCGGAGCTTCAGCTTTCATTTCTTTGTTGTTGGTATTAAGTTAATTACTATTTTTCTCTGTACTTAGCTTGTAATATATTTTCGAGATTATAAGTGTTGCCCAACGTAAACGCTCAATGAGCGTGGGCCTTGGAGTAGGAGTCGCTCAAGACTCCGAACCAAGTAACTACTTGTATTTGCGTGTGCTCTTTTCTTTGCTTGATTCCACTGCGTATTTTCGACTCTATTTTAAATCGAACGAAATAGCCACGAGCACTATTCACCCCCCTCTAGTGCTTTCGATCCAACAATTGGTATCAGAGCAGGGTCATGTTGATTTGGTGCAACCACCAATCACGCAAACGTTTTCGTGGTGTTTTTGATTATACGGAGTCAATTAGAATCTAGCTTAATAGCTACATTCTAATTACTTTTTTTCGAATCGGTTTTAGCTCGAAGTTGGTGCAACACCACTCGAGCTCATAATCTTAACTTTATTTCCTGCACTGCTAATCCAAGACCTAGTCTTGGGACATTTCTATTTTTCTTTTATTTTGCATATTATCAATGGCCCAACAAGAGGGTTTCAGCACCGTTCGTCCCCCGCTCTTCACCGGAGAAGATTTCGGGTATTGGAAGGACGAATGGAAACATTCCTCAAAATCTAGTTCGAGACATGGATGATCGTCAAGACTGGACTGCAACTTCCAACGGACGAAGATGGCAAGCCTATGCCCTGCGAAAAATGGGAACCATCCCTAATCAAGAAAGTAGAAGCTGATGCCAGAGCTACCTGGACCCTCCAGTGCGGACTGACCAAGGAAGAGCTCAACAGAGTTGGACCGTTCTCCAACGCAAAAGAGATATGGGAGAAGCTGATCGAACTCCACGAGGGCACCTCCGACACCAAGGTTAGTAAGAGGGATTTGTTATTTAATAAATTATATAATCTAAAGATGCCGGAAGAAGAGACAACAAGTCAAGTCCATGCTCGCATACAAGACATTCTCAACTCCCTCCATGCGATCGGGCAGAGAGTCGAAAATCGGGATATTATAAGGTACGCTCTAAATGCTTTTCCAAGGAGCACATTGTGGGCATCAATGGTAGATGCCTACAAAGTCTCCAAGGATTTATCTTCCATTAGACTAGATGAACTATTTTCTGAATTCGAATTACATGAACAGACTAATACACAACCAACCGAGAAGGGTATTGCTTTGGTTGCAAGTACCAATCGAACACGCGAACCAAGATCATGGCGAAGAACTGAACCGGAGTCGAAAGACGAACCTGACTCAGACGATGAAGAGGACGAATTGACCTCCGAACTCGTGAATCTGGTGAAGAAGCTCTACAAGAAGAAGAAGGGCTTCAACAAGAGAGACCTAAAGAAAGCAGTTCAATCCAAGGAAAGTCAATCAAGCTCAAAAGTCAAGTTTGAGGTAACTTGCTATGAGTGCAACCAGAAAGGGCACATCAAGGCCAACTGCCCAAATCAGAAGGATGCAAAGAAGCAGAAGAAAAAGAAGGTGTTGAAAGCGACATGGGACGAATCCTTAGAAGAAGATACCGACGACGAACTCGATCAGACGAGTCTCCTCGCATTGATGGCCCGAGACCAGATCGTTGTGTCAGAGAGCAAGAGCGGATCGGAAGTCGAGTCTGAACGAAGCCACGGATCCGTATCCGTTTCCGAAGGGCCTGACACCGCTGTAAGTATTCCTCGACTTAATAATTTAGTTAATTATTTATTACGTAAATTAGCAAAATCAAACCTTAAGGTCAAGTCACTTCTAAAGGAAGTAGCAATCCTTAAAGAAGTGACTAACTCCAAGACCTTGCCTGACCCAGTTCAGACTGGGAGTTTAACTCAAGTCTAAAAACTTGAGGAAGAAAATTCCAATCTAAAAAATCAGGTCAAGGATTTGGAGAAAACTTTAGAACGGTTTTCTTTGGGCTCCAATAAACTTGACTTAATTCTTGGGACACAAAGAGTCATTTACAACAAAACTAGGCAGTAACAACCCGGCCCTCTTGGCCCATTTGGCGGACCATTTGGCGACCTCTCATGTCGTCGACCGTCGGCCCTTATGTCGTCGGCCCATTTGGCGACCTCTAATGTCGTCGACAGACGACCCTTGGCCGTGCCGTTACTCACTAGGACTTTCCACCCCTGGTCAGTGGATTTTTGCCTCCCCCAGGATTCGAACTCTAAACCTCCAGGCTTAAGTATTAGAGTTTATGAATCCTGGTAACCAAGTGAGATGATCTCACTTGGTTACCAGGATTCATAAACTCTAATACTTAAGGCTGGAGGTTTAGAATTCGAAAGCAACGTGGAAAGTCCTAGTGAGTAATGGCACGCCAAGGGTCGTCGATCGGCGACGATAAGGCCGACGATCGCGCCAAATGGGCCAAGAACGGTCGTTCAATAAAAGCGCCTTTTTATTGTAGCGATCCGGCCCTCTTGGCCCATTTGGCGGTCCATTTGGCGACCTCTCATGTGGTCGTGTCGTCGGCCCATCTGGCGACCTCTCATGTCGTCGTTATGTCGTCGGCCCATTTGGCGACCTCTCGTGTCGTCGACCAGCGACCCTTGGTCGTGCCGTTACTCACTAGGTCTTCCCACGGTGGTTTTTTCCCCAGGATTCGAACTCTAAACCTCCAGGCTTAAGTATTAGAGTTTATGAATCCTGGTAACCAAGTGAGATGATCTCACTTGGTTACCATGATTCATAAACTCTAATACTTAAGCCTGGATGTTTAGAGTTCGAATCCTGGGGGACGCAAATATCCACTGGCCAGGGGTGGGGTCGACGACATGAGAGGTTGCCAGATTGGCCGACGACATAAGGGCCGGCGGTCGACGACATGAGAGGTCGCCAAATGGACCGCCAAATGGGCCAAGAAGGTCGGATCGTTACACATAAACTCTAATACTTAAGCCTAGAGGTTTAGAGTTCGAATCCTGGGGGAGGCAAAAATCCACTTACCAGGGGTGGAAAGTCCTAGTGAGTAACGGCACGGCCAAAGGGTCATCGGTCGACGACATGAGAGGTCGCCAAATGGGCCGACGACATAAGGGTCGGCGGTCGACGACATGAGAGGTCGCCAAATGGGCCGACGACATAAGGGCCGGCAGTCGACGACATGAGAGGTCGCCAAATGGACCGCCAAATGGGCCAAGAAGGTCGGATCGTTACATAGGCTAGGATATAAAACCAAAAGAAAATATAGATCTTATCTATCCTTAGTAAGCATGCCTATTAGTAAATCAGTCCAAGCATGGGTACCCAAGTCCAACCTGGTTAATCAAGTTGGACTTGGTCAATATTGGGCCCCTAAAGATCAAATACATTACCTCGATAGACCATACCGAGGTTATGATCCAAGGGGAGCTAGAAGAAAAACAATAAAAATAAAATGAAATTAGAATCCAAAATTAAAATTAAAATTAAAATTAAATCTAAAATTCAAATTCAAATCAAATTAAATCTAAAATTAAAATTCAAATCAAATAAATTTAAAATTAAATTTAAAATTCAAATTAAAATTTAATTAAATAAAATTCAAATTGAAAATTCAGATTAATCCAAAATTAGAAATTAAATTCTTACAAAATCTTAAAAATTCAAGGGAAGGCTCCAGAATAGCTGGCACCTCCAAACTTAATCCACCCGATAAGGGTAACCAAGAGTAGACTACCCGACAGGGTAATTAAGGTTAGAATAAAAAGAGTTAGGGTTAACTTGATTTACGATACTGGTGAAATATTGGATGATAGTATGTTTGGGAAGCTTAGTCATTGCATGTCTAGGAAGATATGGCTTCGACCTGGTGTATTTGGCTAAGTGGAATTGACCGAAGCTACCCTTTATGGATCATAACCAGTTAGACCAAGGTTTTGTACTAAGTTCAATGGGTAGGACTATTTGGAAAACCTCGAAGGCATGGTTACTTTAATGATGTCCTTCTGACTCACCATAGCCCAGAAGTTTATTCAAAGAATGTCTACTTGTTGAACCCAAAGCTAAACCTGAATCTAACACAAAGTTAAACCAAACCCTAAAATTGAATCTAATACATCTCACAATATTATAGGATCCCCTGATTGAAAACTTAGATTGGGTGAGATGACTAAGGACAAATTAAAATTAAAATTAAAATAAATTATAAATCAAAATTCAAAATTAAATTAACTTAATTTTTTTTAAAATTAAATTAACTTATTTTTTTATCAAAATTAAATTAACTTAAAATTTTTTAAAATTTACAAAATTAAATTAACTTAAATTTTTTAAAAATTAAATTAACTTAAAAAGTTTTCAAAATTAAATTAACTTAATTTTTTTTTCAAAATTAAATTAACATAATATTTTTTCAAAATTAAAACAACTTAAATTTTTTTTTCAAAATTAAATTAACTTAATTTTTTTTCAAAATTAAATTAACTTTAATAACTTTTTAAAATTAAATTAACTTAAATATTTTTTAAAATTAAATTAACTTTAATAACTTTTCAAAATTTATTTAACTTAAATATTTTTCAAAATTAATTAACTTAAATATTTTTTGAAATTTAATTAACCTAAATATTTTTCAAAATTTAACTAACTTAATATTTTTCAAAATGTAATTAACTAAATATTTTTCAAAATTTAATTAACTTAAATATATTTTTCAAAATTTCATTAATCAATCTTCTTCAAAATCTTAATTAAAGTTAACACTTTTCAAAATTAATAACTTCTTCAAAATGTAATTAATCTTTTTCAAAAGCTTAACTAACTTAAATAATTTCTTCAAAATTAAAATTTAAAAGCATAACTAAAATAAAAAAAAACATGGCATCTCTCGGAGGCGCCTCCCACTCAAGGGAGGCGCCCTAAACAGAGGCGGGAAATTTCCCGCCGACTTAACCCAAGGCGCCTCGGAACGTCTCCGAGGCGCCTCCAACAGCGGGTATAAGGCGCCCTAAAACACCTTTAAGGTGCCTTCAACCCGAGAATTTCAACACGAACATAATCGATTCTATTCGTTTTCGGTCGAAAATTCCCACGCGCTCCACGTGCGATTTCTCCCCAACTAAGGTTCCTTCAACCCAACTCTTACTCCTCTACTCCTAGCAATGCCTCGTAGGTATACTCTAATCCACCCTTACTCATCTACTACATGATTTTAGTACTAGTTTTTGCTATTTTCTTGTATATTGTCAAAAATAGGAAACATTGCATTGTTGATCCTACATCGGCTAGGACCCCTTCTACGGATCCTAGATTCCCCTCAGAGCAGCATAGGGTAGATTTTTCTAGGTTTACATTTGAGTCTATTAAACCTAGGTATGTAGGTAGGACATTTTTTACCCAGTTCTATCACCCCGCAATCCAAATGATAGATTACTATCAATTAGGGAAACTGGTTAACTACAACAATACAGTAAACTAGGACTTGTGTACATAGTTCTATCACAACCTCGAGAAGGTTGATGATAGTACGTATTCCACAAGAGTCGGTGAAACAAACATCCAGTTTACTCCCTCCCTGATTCACACGAGTTTAGAGCTTAGGGAGTCTACATGTACCTTCCTGTGCTACCCGGGTAGGGATCTACCATTCGGTGATCCATATTCCTATATCACCTTAGACACCATCTACACACACTTTTTTGGGGAGGAGAGACCATTTGGCCTGACTGAGTTCAGGTCAACTTATCTTAGGGTTCAGGACTATGTTATGTACAGAGTCCTGACAGCATGCATTTTGCCGATCATATCTCGTAACGTCACGAAGATGTGATCCTCTCACTCATTCTTTTTGTACGCCCTGAGTTAGCGCCTAGATATAGACATTGCACTGCATATGTTCCATAACATTATACATGCATCTAGTACAGTCACGTCCGGAGTAGTCCACATGCCCTACTGTCATATCTTAACTCAGATTTTCTCCACCTCTAGGATAGACACGGCCATAGGGACACTCATCTCACTTACACTATATGATGAGTTAGGGCAGCGTAGTCTTCGATTAGCCGGTATAGAGGTCACTACTAAGGGGATTCTGGCCTGGAAGGGCCGGCCACAGCTAGCAGCTGCTCCTATTGCTCCAGAGGCTGAGGATGCATCGGGCGAGGGAGAGGAGTGGCCTGACTTCTTAGCAGAGGAGTTTTTCACAGATCCATTACCTTCCACCTCTGTCGGGCCCTCCACATCAGTCAGTCCTTCGACTTCGGCATCACTCTCCGTCGAGGACAGACTCGCTCGTCTCGAGGTTCAGTCCATTGAGACTCGACGCGCTGTTCGAGATAGCCATCGCTTCCTCCGATCCCTACGATCCAAGATAGTTGTTGGATTTGCTTCTCTCCGAGGGGAGATATGTCGCCAGGGCCAGCCTGCACCTGAGCAGCCCCTTGCACCACCTCCAGCTGACGACCCTCCAGCTGATGACCCTTCTCTTTGATGCTATGCATTGTATCTTGGATTGTGGACACAGACTCTTTCAGTTCCTAGTCTAGTGATACTCATGTTACTCTGCTCATTTATGGTTACCAGTCTTTTGATATTATTATTCTTGGTATGTATTGGGTAGAATAGATTTTAATTTTCAAACAAATTTCCCACATCACTTTAAAATTCTTATTGTTTTGTAGAAATTATTTTAAATTCTAGGAAAACTTTCGTTTCCAAAATTCCAATTTTACTAGATTTTCAAATTTGGACTTAGCCTAGGATCTACCTTAGAAATCATGTTCCCCTAGAATTCAGCCAAAGCATCTCACAAACACCTAGGCTTACCTTGATTGTGCTTGAAAAACTTAGAATGGTGTGAGATACATAGGGTACAGCCTGGACTCAAGAATGCTTATATCTGTACATCAATATGAGTCTGGGCGTTAAATACATAATTTACAGTAATCAAGTCAAGTCATCCAGTCCTAGTCAAATCTAACTGGATATATTGACTTAACTTGACTAACCAAGTGAAAGGTTGTCCTCTAGGCAATCAGCTAGATGGTTAGACATGTGACCAAGAAATTAAGTGTTTGATTTTTAGGGTTACTAAACTTGCACATTAGGGCTCTGATACCTTACTAAAAGAACTTAGTTAACTTGCAATCAATTTAACTCGACTCATGCTTGGACATTAAGGTTTAAACTTATTGCTCCTCCTTGGCCGTTAAGTATTTTAGAATTTATTATTCATCTAAATATTTTTTAAATAGTCTTAGACTTTCTTAATATTTTTCAGTCTTTTGAAAATTTAGTGAAGTTTATTTTTTTTCAAGTTAGTGTTCAAAAAGCTTGGTCAAAATTAAGAAAATATTTACCAACAAAAGCTTTTCAAATCTATCTATCAGAGTTTGAAAATTTATTTTTTCCCAAAGATTTTAACTAAGTTTCAAAATGGGATAAAATTATTTTTCAAAGTAAACTTTCTACTAGCTCTTTAAACTCAGTTGAAAGAAAATTATCGCTTTAGACATTTAGCTAAGAGTTTTACAATGAAAATTACTTATAAAAAGCTAAGTGTTTTCCTTAAAAGTTTTTTCCAAACTTAATTCAATTTTCGTATTTAAGAAAATCCCTTTTTAAAAGACTTTTTAAGGTTTAACAAAGTCTTTAAAAGCTTAAGTTTTCAAAAATTTCACTTAGCAAAATTTTACAAAGTTTTTTGATATATGGCAAAGGGGGAGAGTAGGACAAAAAATTCAAATTAAGGATAAGAGTTCTCTTATTAAGGGGGAGCCTTAACTTTGAAAATTTTAAATTTACCTTAACTTTCATAAAGTTTAAAATTTCTTTAGCTTGTACTTAACTTGTTACTTAAGTATGCTTATGTTTGTGCTTAAACTTCTTATTTAAAAGCATGCTTATGTTCATTTATGCATTTTGTTTTACTTAACTTTGAATTTGAGTTGCCATAAGTAAAAAGGGAGAGATTATTGGCGCGGGAAGCATCAGACGATCGAATCCAAGTTTTGATAATGGCAAAGAGTTCGAAGTTAAGTCGTCTTGTGATCTAACAGTTTGAATGAGCTTGTAGGAAAAGTCCTAAGTGTACTTAGGCAAAAGTCCTAGATGCGGTTAGGCAGGTAGAAAACCCTAGGGGGGAGGGGTAACCCTAGGTCATAGGGGGTGGTAACCCTATGCGGAAAGTCTTGGCGGGTCAAGAGCATCAGGCAAAAGTCCTAGGGGGTGGTAACCCTAGGTGGAAAGTCCTGGTGTCGTGAACCAGGTGGAAAACTGGACGGGCCGGGAAGCGGAAGTCCAACAGAAAGTCCGGAAACTTCGAACGTTGAGCAAAAGTCCAGTCGATCTGGAGAATTGCATTGGCAACAGGTAAATCTCCTTAGTGGAGTAGGTGAGGATGTGTTCCCCGTAGAGGGAATAGTAGGCGTCGGGTCGACCTAGGATTTACGGTTGGAAATCCGAAGTCAGACCCGGACAGTCTGATGACTGTCAACTATCATTTGTTATATCATTTCTGTGCTAACTTTGTTTTGCAAGGTATGTGTTTAGGACTAACACATTTTGTAGGAACAAAGAAGCAACTTTAGCCTCGGATGAACAGTGTCCGAGGCGCCTCCATGGGGTTTGGAGGCGCCTCAGGTGCAAACTGAAGCCAGCTGTCCAGAGGAGCTGGAGGCGCCTCGAATGAAGCTGGAGGTACCTTGGACCAGGGCTTGAAGGCGTCTTAGACCTGATAAGGTGAGACCAGGTTTGTGCTGATCCACCCGTGCGACTCGGCGGCCTAGAGGCGCCTTGGACATGCTTGGAGGCGCCTCTAGCACGATATAAAATAGGGGTCGAGGCAGCAGCTCAAAACAACAACTTCCGAGCAATCCTAAAGCTACAAGCTGCTAACGAGATGATCCCGAAGTGCTGCAACATCATCCCGATGACCCAGAGCTTCAGCTTTCATTTCTTTGTTGTCGGTATTAAGTTAATTACTATTTTTCTCTGTACTTAGCTTGTAATATATTTTTGAGATTATTAGTGTTGCCCAACGTAAACGCTCAATGAGCGTGGGCCTTGGAGTAAGAGTCGCTCAAGCCTCCGAACCAAGTAACTACTTGTGTGTGTGTGTGCTCTTTTCTTTACTTAATTCCGTTGCATATTTTTGACTCTGTTTTAAATCGAACAAAATAGCCACAAGCATTATTCACCCTCCTCTAGCACTTTCGATCCAACAGAATTCACACGGGCGTGTCTCAGCCGTGTGAAATTTTTTACACTATAGACTAATTTTGTAACGACCATAATTTTGTTCTCAGTTGGAGTTTTGAGCTATTCCAAATATTAAAATGTAGATAACTTCAAGATCTACAACTTTGATGAAGACTTCAACTAGAGAAAATCACATCTAGATGGTCTAAAAGATGTTTTCATGAGACACGGTTATGTTAGGGTCATTCTAGAGCCATGTTAGGACCTTTCCAGGGTCACATTTTTTTCACACGGTGGTGTGCTTCTTCTTGAGTTACATCAAGGCATGGCCGTGCCAAATGGCACGACCATGACAACTTACTAGAGCCTAATCAAAGAGGGGTCATGCCTTTTGGTACGACCGTGCCTCTATGGCCGTGTCCAACCACACCTAGGTCATGCTAAAAGGCATGGTTGTGGCGGACTATGGGTCGTGCCCCCTGCTATAAAAGGGGGTTTCTCTCCATTTTCACTAATCTTGGATCTTGGGGAAGGATTCTCTCCCTTGGGGGAGCTCTAGACTTCATCCTCGCCCATCTTTATTAATTCGTTCATCTCCAGAGCAAGAGAGCGCTTTCAAGGACGCTACGCTTCAAATATAAGCATCTCTTCTCTCTATCTCCATGTATTGAGTTATAGTTTGCTTCTTTATTTATCTTTGGATTGTAATCCCTTATAATAGAGTAGATTCTCTAGATCTATGATGTAGAAAGTAGTTATGATGTATGAACTATGTATTTGGACATGTTTTTATGCTATGAAGTATTTATATCATGTTCTATGTGTATTGTGTCTTGTATATATTTGATGAAATGTATGTGAGGTCAATTCATGTAGATGTGAAGGATTTATCTCTATGTTCTACTAGACTGGATAACTGATGTACGTAGATTGTATACATTTGTTTAGCATGTTTTGACGCACATTCACATATTTTGCGCATGCTTTATCTATGCATTTTCGTACTTCCAGCTTTGCTTTTAGCATATTTACTCTTTTTATTCGGAGATCTACTTTTGTATATTTTCTGTACGCAGAAGCCGTATTTGGAGAAGAATTTATGATCGAGGCTAAATCTGCAAGTTAACGAAAGGAGGAAGACACCGTCTTGGAGTGCCACACGACCATGTCTAGGAGAGTGACCTAGGTCGTGTGGTGATCCTCATCCATGCAGCATTGGCAGAGCAGGGTGATGTCCTAGCCGTGTGGTGATGATCACCCATGTAGCCTCTGCAGAAAAGGAAGAGGTCACGGTCGTGTGTGTATCACACGACCGTGCCAATTTGCAAGCCTTCCAGAGCCAAAGCAGTACATGGTCGTGTCCTAGACACGACCATACAAGCCTTCCAGAAGCTAAACAAGGCCTGGTCGTGTCCCATACACGGCCTTGCATGAGTTCCATAACCGTAGGCAGCAGAGGCCGTGTAGATCTACACGGCCGTGCAAGGAGGGCAGTGGTAGAGCATGTCACAGTCGTGTGAACTACACGGCCATGTGAGATGGGCAGTGAAGGGAATGATCAAGGTCGTGTCTCACACAAGGCCTAGTCTCAGGGTCGTGTGGCGCCCAAAATTTCTGCCCTATATAAGGGTTTCTTGCATCATTTGAAAGGGGAGTTCTCCCTCTTGGGAGAGAACGAGATTTGGGTGATTCCTCACCTTCTTGGAAGGATTTTCCAGCGATCTAAGGGCAGATCTTCAACAAATCGACTCCGGGAACAAGGATTGGATCCGAAGACCATTCTTCATCGTAGATAAACTTTTCTTCCCTTTCTCTTCTTGGATTTTGGGATCAAGATGCTTGTAATCTTCTTATCTTTGGGTTTCTTTTCCTGTTTTATGGATTAAATCTCTTTGTTCTAGGATGGAGGGAGTATTTGTAATGTGATTTGATGTAAACTCTTATGGATTTGTCAATTTCCTATTTCTATGATGTTGTCTTGTTTGTATCTATTTGATCTTGTGTAGATTGATGTGATTGGACTTAATTACCATACTTGATTGAATGTTTGAATGTCTTGTGGATCTTATAGAGGTAATCCCTCATTCGATTATCCGAGGGACGTACGTGATAGACAAGCCCGTGTAAGGACGATTGAGGGAAAATCTTGAAGGGGAAATAAGGACATTCAAGTGGGTAGGATAGATTGTATGCATTAATCTTTTATATCTTAATATGGGTTGAGAAGTAATGCATTCCTATGTTTATTATCTGAGGGGTGCACGTGACAGACAAGCCCGTGTAAGGACATCATAGGAATCATTCCTAATTGATCATATTTAGATATAGATTTTAGTCCTAAGCCGATTGTCTATTGCAAGAGAGAATCGACAACCTTCTACAAATGATGGACAATTGAGGAATAAGATTTGGTAGATCATTTACATTGAATAACATTACAAAGAAACCAAAACTCCTAGAACATCCTTTATCATAGCCCTTATCCCTATTTTTATGCCTTTACTTCTAGGTTTTACTTTCTATAGTTGCACCTAGCTTTTATAAATCAATTGATTAGTTGTTTAGCTAATTGGTGTTGAGATATCTTTAGTGGTTATAACCAGCCCTTGTGGATACGATATCTTTCTTTATTACTGACGACGTATCCGTACACTTGTGGAACGTTAACAATAACTGGGAGATTCTTAGTGACAGATGATACCCATTCAACTGCACATATTATGCTCTTAGTGACAGAGAGCATCGATACTTACTCACTTTCTAGAGTCAAAAGATCTTAACATAGAGACTAATTCTTGTTAGGGAATTCTAATTGAAGTGGATATTCTAGTGCTATGATTAGAAAGTGACTGTGTAATCTAGGAGCATATGACCAGGGGCTTTAGTGACATGGATTCCCTCTTAACCAGACTTTCTATGTTACATCTCTACTTAATAGCATTAGAACTTAGGCAGACTCTCTAGTGCAACCTACACGGGGGTTGTGCTAGGCTTTAATTTGAATCCCTACACGAGTGTAAGTATGGAGTTAGGTAGATAAACAATGTATATGAATATTAACTAGCATCATAACAAAATTGAAATCCTAGCATCTATCATCCATCCCCTTCCAAAATCATCTCTTATTCCTTCTCTCTCTCCATCTCCTTAATCTTCCTCTTACTCTCCCTTTTTCAACCAACCTTTCGTTTGTCTAGGGAATTTGCTGTACGAAATCAACTAGTGCTTGTGGATTCGATAATCTTTTATATTACTAACGATGTAGCCATGCACTTTCAGCTTTGTAATAGTTATTCAAGTCCCTCTAGATCTCCTAATGTCATTTAAAAATCTTGCAAAATAGTAATTCTATATGCCACATTAATTTCATCTAAGACATTCATTTTTATTGAAACAAACACAAAAATATAACAAACATGTATAGAATATGAGTTACATGTCTTTTAGCCTTTGTAAAGTTTGAGAGCCATCTTCAAGTCTAAAGTTTCATTTTGATCTTGGTTATCCACTCTTGAGTCCTCTTGATCTAAATCATCTACCCTTGAATTCAAGATGGAGCTAGATGTTGGACCGAGACACACGTGAGAGGAGGGGGAGGGGGGGTGAATCACATGGTTTTTAGAAACTTATCTTTTTATGTTTTAAAATAAGAGTACGCAGATGAAAAATAAATAGACAAAAATGGAAAAAGACATGAATATAAGAATTTACTTAGTTTGGAGCCTTCGACGACTCCTACTCCAAGATCCAGGTCTTGTAGACCTATTGATGGGCAATTTACTAAATGTCTCTTTTGAAACTGGTTGAAGAGGTGATCGAATATAAGAGATAGGGATAGTATAACAGCTTACACTTCTCCTTTTTAAGATAGTAATAAAAAGTGAAACACTTAATAAAATATTACCAACAATTAAGAGAGCTCGTGTGCTGCTGTCGGTCTGTTGAAGATGATCAGATGACTCGAAAGGATAGCTTGGTGGTAGACAAACTTCTATGAAGTAGCAGCAGGAAGTCGGAGTAGTCGGAAAGCCAATCAGACGTGTAGAGGCTCGTGTAGTAGTTGTCTCTAATGACTTAGGCAAAACACCCTTATAGAGGGTATGGAAGGCGCCTTCCATAGCCTTGAAGGCGTCTCCAATATGAGAAATTCAATCCCAAACAGCCTGGTCCTTATCTGCAACAAAGTTTAAATTTTATCCCATGGAAGGTGCCTTCCATGGCACTAAAGGTGCCTTCCATGCCATAGAAGGCACCTCAGACACTGTTCACCCGAGACCTTTTGTACTCCTTTTGCCCTGTAAAACATATTAGTCCAACAATATAAAGTATACCTTGTAAAATAAAGTTTAGCACAATCATAATAAGAAGTAGTAATTAGATCTTATCTCTCCGAGATCAGAATCTAGTCAGGGTTTCAATTTAGATTTTTGAAATAGACCTAAATTGGACCGATGCCTACTATCCCTTCGAACGGGGGCATGCCCTCACATAGTCACTCTCTTTTAGTAACTTACCTCTACTTATGAAGTGTAGAGTTACCTCCGAAATTCACATTCGGACTTCATGAATCAAACATCTCGACCTATCAGAATCACACATCCAGTCTTCTCCAATTGGGAATCGCACATCTTGACCCTTGCCAGAATCCCACATTTGGACTTCAACCTATCGGGAATCAAACATCTCGACTTGCTGGAATCACACATTCAGTCTTCAACCAATCAGGAATTGAACATCCTGATTGAGTTTAGTGAATCCTACACACTCGATAACAAGGTTAAATTACAACAACACCTAACTTAACTCACTTATCATTTATCAAAATTTGAGTTAGACCATCAGTGTAAATTGTACCAATAATCTCCCCCTTCTTGATGACATGACAACCTGAGTTAGAGTTAGGAAAAGATATGCAATAATAATTGATCCAAGGGAAAATTAAGAAATATTAATTGTTGTTTTATTCTCTTAATCATTTTAAGGTTAACTTTTTTTTACTTAGGGCATCTCCAATGCAAGGTTTATGAGAAGTTTGTAAAATTAAAAAAGCTGAATAAAAAGTCTTAGAATCATTATAGAGGTGAGGCTTGAGATTTGTAGTTTAAGAGCAGTAGTGAAAACACAAACCTGCTCTTTTGTATTAAATTTGATACAATATGCATGAACCCATGCAACTCATGCTATGACATGGATCATAAGAAAGCTCATTTAGAGCTTTAATAATTGAAGATATTTCAATGAGCTTTCATATTGTTGATGTGACATATTGGGATCTTGAAAAAAAACTCATTTAAAGTTCTAACCATTGGAGATGCCCTTAACCCCTTAACCCCCCCCCCCCCCCCCCCCCTTCTCTTTGTCATTCATCAAAAAATATGCAAGTAAGTATCCCAAAGTACTAAAACACACAAGTATAAACTTATCAAAATAAGCCTAAAATCTTGTAGATTTATTGTAGGGAGGAGGTTAGAGTGTAAAAAAATTCCACTCAAATAGTGGTCAAATTTAATAACAGATTTTAAAATCTAACATTTGCAAAAGTAAAGTAAAAAAAATGTGTAAAGTGTACACCAAGAAATTTTGCAAAGTAACTTTTCAAAATATTTGGAGAGTGAGTTACAAATTACTTTTCAAACCAACTTTCAAAATAATCATAAAAATAAACTTATGTTAAAAGAAAGTTCTAAGAATTTGACATATTTTCAAAATATCCTTTAACCAAAAATATTGAATGAGTTTAAAGTATTTTAAACAAAAGTTTTGGAGTTGTTTGCAAAATACTTGAAACAAGAGGTTTTATCTTAGAAATATTTTCAAAATATTTTAAGTTATTATGAGTAAAAGAAAATTTCTAAGTAAAAGAAATAATTGTCAAATACATTTTTGAAAATAAAAGTTTCAAAAGTTTTTCCCGAGAAAAATAATAATAGAAATATTGGCTTTGCAACATAGTTTTAGAAAGGGATAAATAATTGTGAATGTATGTTGCAAACTTTGAAAAGAATTTTGAAGGGAATTGTGAAATCATTTTGAAAGTATTTAGAAAAGGAAATAAATAATTTAGAAAATTATTTTTAAGTATCCTCCCCCTGAACCTAATATATTTAAAATAAATATTTATCTAATAATTTAACCTTAAATGTCTAATTGTTAGTTACTAACTAATTAACAGACGATAGCAGTGTTCATTGGGTTAATCAAGTTAAGTAAGTGTATCCAGTTAGTGTTTGACTAAGGTGAGTTACTTAACTTGATCACTGTAATTTTAGTATTTTTTGCCCAGGCTTATATTGATGCACTAATATAAGCATCTGAAGTCAAAGCAATAGACCTATATATTTCATGCCATTCTAGGTTTGTGCATACACAATTAAGGTAGACCTATTGTGTTTATGAGATGCTTAATTTCTAGATCTATAGGAACATGTTTTCTATGGATTTGATCTAGTCTAAGGCCAAAATTAATTTTGAAATACTAAGTATATGGGAATTTTAGAAAATATAAGTAAAAAATTTTCCCTAGAATTTGCAAACCATTTAAAAAATTATTTTAAAAATAACAATCCTAGTCTAAATATGAACTTCCTAGATTGATCAAATAACAGTGGAAAAGACTAGCAAACTCTATAGATCAAGTCATCCAAATATACTCTGTATAATAATGTACTAAAACATAATCAAGTAAGGTCATCTTTAGTTGGAGGAGGTGGGGGATGCTCTGGTGCTCAGAAAGCCAGAAGAATCTAATGAAATCCAGTGGCCAACTACTCCTAGGGAGAGGAGAATTCAGTGGTCATCTCTCCCCTAATAGTTCTGAATCCATCTGAGACTGATTGTCGGATCTAGCCAAAAGACTCCTCAAGTCGAGCAAGATGATCCTCAATAAAAACCGAAGTCGAGGGTTGGGTCGGAGTCAAGGGCTGGGTCAAAGAAGGACCAAAGAGCTCCTCGACTGTAAATGTCGGCAACTTCTCTCCCTCGACAGGAATAATAGGTGGAAAATCATCCTCGGCCTCGCCTGGAGCGTCTGGCTATGGTCGCGCTCCCCAAACTAGTCCCCCCAGAGCAGTGACGTCTATATGCACTAATGCAAGCTGATACTGACCAATCTCATCATACACGCTAAGGAAAGTGGGCGTACCCTGAGTCATATCTACCCCTATGGTTAAAAATATATATGTCAAAATGTGGCAATAGGGTATATGAACCTGCCTCCTAGTGATGAGACTAGATGCATGGATGAGATTCTGAAACATGTGCAATACAATATCGATATCAGAGCAAAGTTCCATACTTCCTCCATACACACATCAGCATTGAACCTGCAGCTTCCAAGTAAGAATATCTCTCACTTTATTTATGTTTCTTGCTTTCATGTTCATAGATAATTAAAGCTTGTTTGTATATGACAACCTCTAACATAATAATAGTAGTTATGTACCTATGATTGTATTAGTTATATATGTCCTCTATTTCTCTAGAAAATGGTGCGAGGGCACTGATAACTATCATTTTATCATGATATTTTGATCCATATAGGCATACATTTTAATCTTCTCATATGTTAAAGTCATGTTTACACCATGTTTCATGAGTTAGAGCCATTTATGGACCTAACTACAAATTATATCATATTTGAGGTATTTGATGCTAATATTTTATTATATGTTTTGTAGGATCAAAAGGGTCATGGACTTAATCAGATCAGACCAAGTTTGGATTCAAATCTAGGGCTAATTGAAGAGATCAAGTTCTGAAGCAATATGGATCGTCCATCCAAGAATGAAGCAGGTCTAAACCATCCATTGAGAATCTGGTCCATCCAAGCCAATGGGTAGTAGATCACAACCATTGATCGAGATCTGAAGATTTGGAACAGATTTGGAGCAATTTCCACCGTTGGATCGATCTAAGGAAACTACAGTCGTTCATCACAGATCTGAGATTTGATTTAAGTGGGAAATGAGAAGCTACAGGGATCGTGAATTAGCTACAGTCCTCGCGTCAAGAACAGAGGAGCGATCTGCTCCAGCGATCTCCTTCCTCAACCCATTCCACCGCCGGCGGCTAGGAAAGGTCAAGGGCATCCCTTCCTCCAACTGAGATCCATCCATTAGCAACCGGCGATGCCACTTCATACTTCTTTTCCAGATCTGACTCCAATCATTGCCGTGACTTCATGGAGAAGGAAGAAGCAGTGAAGGTGAAGGATTCTGTGGTTTCAGCCGATTCTTTTGTCTTCCGGCCGGCGATCTTCCTTTCCTGAAGTTCCACACCCATCTGAACTATCGAAAGTGTTTGATTCTTCCTTTTCTCTGATCTTGATCTATTTCCAGCTGAGTTACTTTGTTTGTCTTCAACGCCGAGTTCTTCATCTGATGTAGACCGAACCCAAGCTAGGGTTTCTCCAATTTGATTAGTGTGAATCCTCTAAATGATAGTTTCTTTATCTCTGTTTGAATATTAGTTTGTTGTAGTTGATCAATGCATAGTTGATTCAAATTCTCTTGCTATTGCTTTGAAGCCTTCGGTTAAGAGTACTGTTCTTGATGTATAAACAATTTAGGTTTGCTTAATGGTTGCAATAGGCTATTCTTGGTTATTATTTCTTTCAATGCAGTAGTTTAGATTAGTACATTCTTTTCTTGTTACTTTCCATGAATTGAATTTGCAAATGTAGCATAAATTTTGGTTCTTATTTCTTCTATTTGTTCATAAGTCATTTCTTAAATCCCAATTTGTCTAGAAAACCCAAGCCAACAATAATTGATCCTAAGATTATCATCCTACTGTTTACATTCCTTGAGAGAGACGATCCGAGTCATCCTATACTGCATTAGTGTAGAAAGGAGTTCGGTGAAATTATTTGATACCCAAATCACGACAAAATTAGGGTTTATCAAAATTGGCGCCGTTGCCGGGGAATGTAGCGGTGTTTGATACCTTAGGATTGTTTGTTTTTCTTTTTACATAAAAATTTGAAAAAAAATTGTTTCAATTGCTTTCATGTTCATATATTCATGTGTTTGATATTATATGCTCTTGTGTTTTCTGATTTTATTTGCTAGTGTTTCAGTGTAAGAGCAGGAAACTTCTTTGACCATGGATCCATATTATCAATACTATCAGCCTCAGACTTGGTTCTATCAGCCTGAACATCAGTACTACCCACCTGTGGATCAATCAAATTTCAGGTACGAGGTTACACATAGTCAGTCTACTGAGCCACATCCAGCGTATCAAAGGCTACAAGAAGTTCAAAATGATTATATAGCTATACGGAAAAAAATTCGTGGTATTCAACAATTAAAGGAGGAGACATTGAGTGAATATTGGAAGAGATTTAAGGAACTTTGCTCTAGTTGTCCTCAACATCAAATCAGTGATCAGATGCTTGTCTTACATTTTTATGATGGATTGTCACCGTTTGATTTGTACATGGTGGATAGAGCTAGTGGAGGGCCTTTGATTGACAAGACTCCTGATGAAGCTATTAAACTTTTGGAAAATATGGCTATCAACCCTCAACAATTTAGAAATGGACAACCAGTTACCATAAGAGTTGATGAGATTCTTTCTAAGGATGTAGAGGTGCCTGAACAAAGGGATTGTAGTGTTTTTGACAGATCTGATCTTGATTTTATTACTTCACAAGACTCCTCTAGTATTTCTTGTTATGATTCTGTAATTGTAAGGAATTTTAACTCTACTGATACTGTTTTTGTAGATGTTGTTGATGATGCAGGTACTGATGTGGATGATGAGGAAAGTGTAGGGGATTGTATAGTGGAAGCTATACCCCAAGAATCACATGAACCAGATGTTGATGATGAGAGTGTAGGGACTTATGCTGTGGAAGCAGAGCCCCAAGAATCACTTCCTTTAGATACACCACCTGAGCCAGAGCCTGAGCTACTACTTGATGATGAGGAGGTCACAGTCACCATTCTAGAACCTCTAGGTACCTTTCAACATGAAAAGGTTAGTATTTCGTGTGATTCATCAGAAAATTTCATGAAGGTACCATGGATTGACTTTATTGGATGTGATTTGTTTCTTGATACATTTTCTGCAAAAACTAATATTTTTCTGTCTTCTTCTTATCTACATGCATGTGGGAGGTGTTGTTTTTCTTTGGATTTGTAGGTCGTCGTAGGCTTCCAAAATGGTTGCTCCATCTAAACCGCCTTCGACCTCCGGGAAGAATTTTCAAAGGAAAAATGTTGGATGAAGGGGACTTGACTGCAACTACAAGTATTCCACTTCCAACTTGGATTTTGCACCTTAATTGACTCCAACCACCCGGAATTAAGGGGAGTTCGTTCCTTGCTTTTATTTTTGCTCTATACTTTTCTTTAGTTTCATACTTTATATTTGTATTTTGTTTCTAACTTTGCATGTTGTTTAGTCTATATAGCATTTCATTTTGAATAAAACTCTCCATGAAATTGTTCTAGTAATACTTTTAAGATGGTAAAAGTTCTTTAAGTTTGACCATTAAGCTTTAGGTCATTTGACATAATTGAATGCTTTACTTGCATGCTATTGGTTGGTGTGGTAATGGATTCCGTTTTGATTAACTAAGCTCAATTGTAAAAAAAAAAATTACCTAGAGAGGACCACCTAAAGCCCATACTCTATTAATTTCTCTTGTGTGACATGCACTCATAACAATTGAAACTCTAGAACTTGCTTAGCTTCTTTTCAAAGTCACAAAAGCATATGTATGCATGGAAATGAAGGATTGTGTTTATTCTTGATCCCTCATAACTTCAAATTCCTTTCTTCATAATTTTCTTAAACCACTTTTCTCTTACATTTTAACCTTTAATAACCTTTACTTGGTCCATTTCATTCTGAGTGTTGGTTGATTATCTTGATGAGTGGATGCTTGAGATGAATAAATTTCAAGTGTGGGGGAATGAGATTAAGCATGCTCAAGGTTTATGGAGATTGAGAAATTTTAGATTGGGTTGTTGGTTTGAATGTGCCAAGTTTGAATGCAGAAATTCGAAGTTCCACAGTAAGGTCCAATTGTGTTGTATGGAAGCTGCAACTTAAAGAGTTTGATAGGACATCACAGTAATTGAAATTTTAGTGAAACATTTAGATAGAATGGACATCTAAATGTGAAATCTGTTAATGCTAACTTCTGTGAATCTGAGGTGGAAGCTGAAATCTGAATTACTGAATATCAGAACTGAAATTGTAACACAAATGGAAGGCTGTGGGAATTGAACTAAATTGCTACTGCATGGAATTAGTGAATGGAACTAATTGCTTTTCATAATTAAAGTGAATAGAGTGTAGTCCAGGATTTTGAAACTCAGGTACTGGAATTATGCAGTAAGAATTTCTGCAGAACCACAACTCATTCACAGCAAAAATGGGCTGCAATCATATTTCTGGAATATGATAACGAAAAGCATCTTGCTGGAATCATATTTCTGAATATGATAACGAAATTTATAGTTTCTGAACTGTCAGAAACTAAACCTCAAGTCTGGTGGCCTTGCAGTGAGTTTAGAGTGCTGGAAGTTGCAGAATCTTAAAGAAATGACTCTGGAATTTTGTTGCTGTCATCAACTTAGCTGGAATTTTAGGTTACTTTTCTAGCATTCAAGAAATTTGGATTTTCTAGAATCTTAATTTTGAAGTGCAGAATTCAGAATACGAATTTGGCATCTCATCCTATTTTGTGTGATACTCATGTGAAGACACTTTAAATGTTGTTATTAATTTGACTTGTGGTGTGCCAAGTTTGTGGCAGGTTTCTGATAAGTTTCTGATAAGTGGGAAGACCAAGTGAAGTTCTTGCTTACACAAGGACAAGTAGCATTTCATTCTTCTCAAGTCTCATATTCAAATTCCAGAAACTGATTGAAAGAAGGAAAGGAGCTGTTTTCTTAAACTGGAAATCAGGGGCTATTATCAGAAATTGAAAGCTGGATGAAAGTTTATCAGACAAGTAATTCTTTGACAGTAAGAATCTTGTTATGCTAAGCATTTTGACTATTAAGCTTGGTGATCAGTGATGATTTGAAGTTAGTCTCTTCATAATTAAGAAGTTACTGAAATTACCTGATTCTCAAGTAATTCAGACAGTGGTTTGATATGAATACGGGGGAGTGTCAGTAAGGTTTTGGAGCTGAAGTTGCAGAAACTGTAGCTCAAATTACAGCAAATATCATTTCTGAATGGAAGTATCAATGGAGTTTTGATATGGTATTGCCCTTGCAGTAATTCTGAGCTGAATTCTAGTGGAAGAAATTCAGAAATGGAGTTGTACATTTGTTGATCAGGAAAAAACTTTAAGGATCTGAATTTTTGCTGAAATTGAGTACATGTATCAATAAGTACAGGTTTAGTGCATGTTCTATATGCTGTTTTAGTAACATCATGAATTCAAGATTGAAACCTGATGGTTCTTGCATATCAATTGATGATCACAAAATAGAAAGAGAAAAAAAACCTGCAGGATGATGCTGAACCAGGTTGCTGAGATTCTGAAAAGATTCTTTCAATTTAATGGTAAATGGGATCTCATTCCAAGCTGAACCTTTCATAATTTAGGTCAATTTTCCATGAATGTTGAATTCTAAAACTACAGATCAGAAACAAGAATTTGAAGAGAATTTGAATTATGTTACAGCTGGAGTTGTTGGTGCTTAAAGAGATCAATAGATGCTGTTAAAATAAAAGAAAAAAATGAGGAAAGAGTTACTGATCTGGAAGTAAATGTAGCTGTTGTAACTTGATTATAAGCTCTATACAATAGAGGCTGAAGAGTACAGAACTTCAAGTTTCTGAATTGCAGAAACATTCATCAAGTGCATAATTAGTGCAAAATCTCTATGCTGTTAAATTAGAATTCAATGCCAAATGATCCAATGAAGATTTCTGAATTGCTGCATCATTGAAACTAAGGTCTGGTTGAAACTGAAGTGCTGTATTTCCAGAGTTCTGAATCTAGATTCACCAAAAATCTGATCAAGTGCAGAATTTGAGAGGTAATCTTTGAAATTGTTTTGTTGAGATACATTGTTGTGGGCCAGGGAATAGTTTCAAATTTTTGAAATCTTTGATTTTCAAGGAAAACAGTACAAAAAAATAGGATTTGCTGAATGACTGCAACTTTGTGATGAATCAGTTGTTGTACGAATTTCTGATCAGAAAAACCTGCAAATCAGTATGTATCTTGTGTAGGAAGGTGGCATTGGAGTTGTTTTCTTGTTAATATAATCAGAAAATTATATTGAATGCAATAAGTGCAGAACACCAGATTGTTTTCTGTGAAGTTTGCAGAATGATAAAGAGGAAAGGAATCTAAATGCTGGAATTTTAAACATTTGGAGTTTTTCATGAATCTAATTTCTGGTAATGTTCTTGATGAAGACTTTACTACATTCTTTATACTGTAACACAGAAGGATTGAGGAATAATTGGAAGTATGCTAGAAAATGGTTGTTGTTGGTCAAAGAATAAAATGTTGAATCTACAATATCAGATATAGAGGAAGATTGCAGAATGAAGCAAACAGTGACAAGATTAGTATCAAGTAAGGAATAGCTTGTTGTGTTTTTATTGTCCGAGACGGTCAAGACTTTATGTGTGGGGGAGGGAATTCTTCTCCATGAGATGATTTAAGATTATTTGAGTTTTTCAAAGTGATGGAATGAAGTGGAAAAATAGTGAAAAACAGAAAAAATTTGAAAAATGACACATCAAGAGAGTATCAAGCGGAAGATAGAGTATCAAGATTCTTTGTTTGCATTCAAATTGAAGGAGAGGTTAGCTTGATACTTTGAATTGGTAACGACAAATGGTATATAACTCTTTTTACATCAAAAATGGTCAACTCATCAAGTATATTCCTCCAATACTCTCATCTTCTCATTTTCTTCATTGAATTCTTTTCTTTTGCCTATTTCATTTACTTCACTTGTTTTTTTTTATTCCATTTCAATTCTTGATGATAAATTCCTTTTGATTCATGTATGCTATGTTCTATGGTGGTGGAGAAGTAAAAAATAAGCAAGCTTATGATAGTGAAATATTGTGAGTTGCATTGAGTGAGCTCCAATTATATGCAATTTTGAGTGTGAGAGTTAGAATAGGTGAATACCTTGTGAGATTGCATCTTGCTTAATTCTTCAATTGGATTGAAACCACCATACCTACTGATTATTGTTTTGATTGAATTCGTGATTGTTTGTGATCTTTAGGTGGTCTTAGTTAAATTCCTATTACTATCTTCTAGGTATTGCTAGGGAATTATTGTGGAGATGTTTGTTTTAGTTGTTTCTTTGTTTTGTTTGCTTGCACGGGACGTGCAAGAATAAGTGTGGGGGAATTTGATAACTATCATTTTATCATGATATTTTGATCCATATAGGCATACATTTTAATCTTCTCATATGTTAAAGTCATGTTTACACCATGTTTCATGAGTTAGAGCCATTTATGGACCTAACTACAAATTATATCATATTTGAGGTATTTGATGCTAATATTTTGTTATATGTTTTGTAGGATCAAAAGGGTCATGGACTTGATCAGATCAGACCAAGTTTGGATTCAAATCTAGGGCTAATTGAAGAGATCAAGTTCTGAAGCAATATGGATCGTCCATCCAAGAACGAAGCGAGTCTAAACCATCCATTGAGAATCTGGTCCATCCAAGCTAATGGGTAGTAGATCACAACCATTGATCGAGATCTGAAGATTTGGAACAGATTTGGAGCAATTTCCACCGTTGGATCGATCTGAGGAAACAACAGCCGTTCATCACAGATCTGAGATTTGATTTAAGTGGGAAATGAGAAGCTACAGGGATCGTGAATTAGCTACAGTCCTCGCGTTAAGAACAGAGGAGCGATCTGCTCCGGCGATCTCCTTCCTCAACCCATTCCACTGCCGGCGGCTAGGAGAGGTCAAGGGCATCCCTTCCTCCAACTGAGATCCATCCATTAGCAACCGGCGATGCCACTTCATACTTCTTTTCCAGATCTGACTCCAATCATTGCCGCGACTTCATGGAGAAGGAAGAAGCAGCGAAGGTGAAGGATTCTGTAGTTTCAGCCGATTCTTTTGTCTTCCGGCCGGCGATCTTCCTTTCCTGAAGTACCACACCCATCTGAACTATCGAAAGTGTTTGATTCTTCCTTTTCTCTGATCTTGATCCATTTCCAGCTGAGTTACTTTGTTTGTCTTCAACGCCGAGTTCTTCATCTGATGTAGACCGAACCCAAGCTAGGGTTTCTCCAATTTGATTAGTGTGAATCCTCTAAATGATAGTTTCTTTATCTCTGTTTGAATATTAGTTTGTTGTAGTTGATCAATGCATAGTTGATTCAAATTCTCTTGCTATTGCTTTGAAGCATTCGGTTAAGAGTACTGTTCTTGATGTCTAAACAATTTAGGTTTGCTTAATGGTTGCAATAGGCTATTCTTGGTTATTATTTCTTTTAATGCAGTAGTTTAGATTAATAGATTCTTTTCTTGTTACTTTCTATGAATTGAATTTGCAAATGTAGCATAAATTTTGGTTCTTATTTCTTCTATTTGTTCATAAGTCATTTCTTAAATCCCAATTTGTCTAGAAAACCCAAGCCAACAATAATTGATCCTAAGACTATCATCCTACTGTTTACATTCCTTGAGAGAGACGATCCGAGTCATCCTATACTGCATTAGTGTAGAAAGGAGTTCGGTGAAATTATTTGATACCCAAATCACGACAAAATTAGGGTTTATCTGGCGCCCAACTAGAAAGGCACCCGCTACTGAGCCCCAGCATGAGGCAGGCAGCTCAGTGCCTCCCCTAGACCTTATAGAGGTAGTGGCTCAGTTACAGAAACAACTAGCTGACCAGCAATAGGAGATAGCCACCCTAAGGGCTAATCAGCAGAACACTCCCACTATCACTCCAGAACCTAACTTAGCAACCCCAGTAGTGATAGAGGTTCCACCAGTCCAGCCTACAGCACCAGCAGCCCTAGCAGCAGGGGCAAGGAGAGAAGCCTATCTGATCCAGTGGCAGAAGATCAAGCTAGAGAACATCTCAGGCACCAGTGAACCATGGGATGCCCAAGCCTGGTTCAAAACACTAGAAAGTACGATGGAGCTTTTGGACTGGCCAGAGTTTGAAAAGGTGAAATGTGCCTCATTCTGCCTGACAGGAGACGCACGTATGTGGTGAGAGAGGATTAAAGCGAAGCGCCCAGTGAACCAGATGACATGGGCTAACTTCGAGAAAGAATTCTTTAAGGAGTTCTTTCACATGCGGGTCATAAACCGCCACTATGACGAGTTCGCTGAATTTCGTCAGGACAACCTTTCAGTTGAGGAAGTCGTGAAGAAATTCAACAGAGTGGCTCGTCTATGCCCCGAACTAGTCAGCACTGAAAGAGAACGAGTCCAGTTGATGCTCAAAATGCTAAGGCCGGAAATAGCAATGAATGTGGCCAGTGGCGTTCATAGGCCGCAAACTACAGAAGAACTAGTAAGTAGTGCTCTGACCACCGAGCATTACCAGAACAGCATCAAGCAGCAGAAGCAAGCCTTCTCAGAGTCCAAAGGCCAAGGAGGCTCAGGTACTCAGAAACACCAGGGCCACAGCTCTAACTGGAAAGGGAACTCCGGCCACAAACGTAAACCAGGGAGTTACCCAAAAGGAGGGCCAACTAGTAAACAACCCAGTTATCCCAAGTGCTCTACTTGTGGGAAATTCCACCCAGGAGTTTGTGGCAAGGGCACACAAGGATGCTTTGAATGTGGCCAAGAAGGGCATATGGCTAAGCAATGCCCAAACAAGACCAATTTCCCTCCACCACAGCCGATTCAGTACGCAGGTAACCCAGCACAGTTACATCAGATGCAGGCTGCTATAGATGGTCCACACATCAGTCAGGGCAGACTAGAAGCCCCCTCAGCCACGATGAACGCAAGGATCTACTCACTCACCAGAGAGGACATAGCGAATGCCTCGACAGTTGTTACAGGTCAGATAAGTATTTTACAGCAAAGTGCAACTGTCTTATTCGATACTGGGGCAACCCATTCTTATATATCTAGGACATTCGCCGAAAAGTTAGTAATATCTCCAGAGGTACTCAGTGGTCGATTTTTGACAACACTACCTTCAAGAGAAATCATGGCATCTACGCACTGGCTCTGAGCAGTGCCAATCATTATAGCTGACAGAGAGCTTTTTGGCGATCTGATAGTGTTAGATATGGCTGATTACAATGTCATCTTGGGAATGAACTTTCTGATTAAGTACGGTGTCTCCATAGAGTACTGTAAATAGAGAGTTGTATTTCAACCTGAAGCAGGAGTGCAGTTTGGGTACATCGGAGAACCAAAGAGAAAAGCCAAGAAGTTTCTCTCAGCTCTGAAAGCACGGAAACTACTTGATTCAGGATGTACGGGATTCTTAGCACATGTAGTCAGTACCAGTCAGGACAAGGACCGAAAGCTAGAGGAGGTCCGAGTCATATGTGACTACCCAGCAGTCTTCCTTGAGGAGTTACCAGGCCTAGCACCAGACAGGGAGATTGAATTTAAGATAGAACTTATCCCCGGTATGAATCCCATCTCCAAAGTACCCTACCGCATGGCTCCAGCAGAACTGAAGGAACTTCAGGAGCAACTACAGGAGCTACTTGACAAGGGCTTCATACGCTCTAGTCACTCACCATGGGGAGCACCTGTATTGTTCGTGAAGAAGAAGGACGGGAGCATGCGCCTGTGTATAGACTACCGGGTACTAAACCAAGTTACGATTAAGTACAGGTATCCTCTTCCCAGGATAGATGACCTGTTCGATCAGCTAAAGGGAGTAGCAGTGTTCTCTAAAATAGACCTCAGATCGGAATATCACCAGGTGAGAGTTAAGGAAGGTGATATACCCAAGATAACTTTCAGGACCAGATATAGACATTATGAGTTCGTAGTCATGCCTTTTGGCGTGACAAATGCTCCAGCTACTTTCATGGACCTTATGAACAGAGTATTCAGAGAATACTTAGATAAGTTTGTTATCGTGTTTATCGACGACATTCTTATTTATTCCAAAACTCAGGAAGAACATGCAGAGCACCTGAAGATAGTACTGCAGACCCTTCAACGGAACCAGCTGTACGCCAAGTTCACGAAATGTGAATTCTGGCTCGATCAGGTATCCTTTCTAGGTCACATCATCTCCAAGGATGGTATCATGGTAGACCCCAGTAAGATAGAAGCTGCGAGTAATTGGAAGAGACCTAAGAACGCTAGTGAAATCAGAAGTTTTTTGGGACTAGCAGGCTATTACAGAAAATTTGTAGAGGAATTCTCCAGGATAGCCTCCCCACTGACAGCTCTCACCAGGAAGAACAGAAAATTTCAATGGACAGAGGACTGTGAGAATAGCTTCACCGAGCTCAAAAGAAGATTGACCAGTGCACCCATTCTGACTCTGCCAGAAAAGACAGACAACTTTGATATTTACAGTGATGCCTCTAAATTGAGACTAGGAGCAGTACTGATGCAAAATGGCATGGTGATCGCCTATGCCTCCAGACGACTCAAGGACTATGAGAGGAACTACCCTACTCATGACCTTGAGCTTGCAGGAGTTGTCTTCGCCCTCAAAATTTGGAGACATTACCTGTATGGAGCTCAGTGCAGAGTGTATACAGATCATTAGAGTCTGAAATACTTCTTCACTCAGAAGGATCTGAATATGCGACAGCGCAGATGGCTCGAGCTAGTCAAAGATTATGATATAGACATCCTCTATCACCCAGGAAAAGCGAATAAGGTGGCAGATGCACTTAGCAGGATGTCCAGTGTCACCTTACTATCCCTAGCAGCCATGTCACCGCCCCTACAAAAGGAGATTGCAGATTTCGGTCTCGAATTAATAGTTGGGCAACTCTCTACTATGACATTAGCATCTACCCTGCTTGGTGACATCCAGACAGCTCAGGAGCAGGACCCTGAAATTCAGAAAATCAAGCAAGGGTTAACAGAATCAGAAAGTGGAGAGTTCAGAGTATCTGATAGTGGGGTACTGTATTTTGGTGACAGACTATGTGTTCCGGATCAGGAGGAACTATGGAGGAAGATTCTAGATGAGGCTCACAGGACTCCGTATACGATGCATCCTGGTTCCACCAAAATGTATCAAGACCTAAAGAGACATTTTTGGTGGTCTGGGATGAAAGGAGACATCACTAGATATGTTAGTACCTGTCTGACCTGCCAGAGGGTCAAGGCAGAACATCAGAGACCAGGGGGAGTTCTACAGCCCATTTAGATCCCAAAATGGAAGTGGGAGGATATTTCTATGAATTTCATAGTGGGACTACCCAGAACCACGAATGGTTTTGATGCCATCTGGGTAATAGTCGACAGATTGACTAAATCAGTCCACTTCTTAGCCATCAGAATATCCTACTCCATGGAGCAGCTAGCTCAGTTGTATCTCAAGGAGATTGTCAGACTGCATGGAGTCCCACAGACCATCATTTCAGACAGAGATAGTAGATTCACATCACACTTCTGGGAGTGTGTACAGTCAGCACTAGGCACCAAGCTAAAGTTTAGTACAGCTTTCCATCCTCAGACAGATGGTCATACGGAGCGGGTAAATCAAGTACTCGAGGATATTCTCCGAGCGTGTGCCCTAGACTTCAAGGGAAGTTGGTGCCAATATATGAGTTTATCAGAATTTGCATACAACAATAGCTATCAGGCTACTATCAGCATGGCACCCTACGAGGCTCTCTATGGGCGGAGGTGTAGATCTCCAATCTGCTTGTATGAAAGTGGTGAACAGAAAGAATTAGAACTTCAGACAAATCTAGTAGCAGATACCACAGCAGCCATACAGCAGATCCGCCAGAGGATAGAGACAGCTCAGAGCCACTAGAAAAGCTATGCTGATACACGACGTCGACCCTTAGAGTTTTCAGTTGGGGATACAGTATTTCTCCGAGTGGCTCCTATGAAGGGAGTAATGCGTTTTGGGAAGAAGGGCAAATTAAGTCCCAGATATGTGGGGTCATACCTTATCACTAGAAGAGTTGGCAAGGTAGCATATGAGCTAGAGTTACCCCAGGAGATGTCAGCTATCCATAACGTATTTCATGTCTCTATGCTGAAGAAGCATATCCCAGATGCCACCCAGGTGATTGAGCCCCAGTCGGTACAAGTCCGCGAAGACCTCAGCTATGACAGTCGACCTATTCAGATAATAGACCGAGCAGTTAAGAAATTGCGAAATAAGGAGGTACCGTTAGTAAAAGTTATTTGGCAAAATCACACAACAGAAGAGGCAACTTGGGAGACAGAAGCTAGTATGAGGCAAAAGTACCCAGAGTTATTCTAAGTTCGAGGACGGACTTTTTTATAAGGTATGGGGGATTGTAACGCCCAAAAATTCTCAAATTAATTTTAGAAATATTCTATTATTTTTCTGGAATTTTAGAATATTTTTATGGAATTTTTTAGAATAGCCGAAGTAGCAAAATTAAACAAAAACATAAAACAGCTTAAGTGGGAATTGAACCCGAGACCTATTAGACCATACGACTTATAGATGACTTTAGTAACCAAGGGGCCCCAGCAGGGGTGTGCTAAAAGGAAAGGAGAACAATTATATTTAAGGTTTAGTTGGGGTGTATTAATCACTTAATATAAATAGGGAAATTAAGTGGAGAGTTATTATTTTAGAACGACACCTCTCCCTCAAACCCTCACCCGACGCCTCCTTCTCTCCCGCACCCTCTCGGCACAACAAGCCCAAGAAACCTAGGATTCCATCCCTAGGGTCGTAGGAGCACCTTCCGGCGACAACTCCGGCACAAGGACGCTTCCCTCCATGAGAAGAAAGTATAAACGTAAGAAGATCGTTGAAAAGATCTTCTCCTCCGGAAACCTAGCGATTGAAATTGTAAGAAATCTAGCGCAGGAAGTAAGTAACCCCTCACCTGCAGTATAAGTAGCTATTCGCATGCTTTTATGGTCCTAGTTCACTTTTATGATCTTAGCATAGCCATATGCAGAATTAGAGCACACTAGGTGCTCGATAAAATGACTAGTATATTCATATACCACAGTAGACATTTTTAATAGTACAGTTAAATGCCATAGATGTATTTTAATAACATACATGGTCTTGCTTCAGTTATATGGGACTACGGTCCAATGGGTGGGCTCCCACAGTCGCCTCTAGGTTCAGATAACCTATTAAGAGCAAGTTAAGATATCTTAGATATGAATCAGTATTTTACTTTATTAGTGGCACTATACTGGACTTCAGTTGTCCTTGGGTTGACCTCCCATAGTCGTCCCAAGGTTTAGATAACCTAGTAATCCTACTAGATTCGGGACTTACTATCTCGGGCCTAGTTAGGGATGTGCGCACAACAAGTACAGTTGCCGGGCCCATCAGCAACATGTTTAGTATTTTCACCTACTTATGAAAATAGTTTTCAAAAACTACACAAATTAGTTATGTGAATATGGTGCAGCTTCAGCATGAATTGAACATAGATTTTAGTTTAGCTTATGTATCAGTTAGTTTCCGTATTGACGCAATAAATAGTTTTATGTTCAGTATTTGATTGCCATGACTTGTATGTCTATATGCCATATTTTAGCATTTTCAGCATGACCCTCAGCATGTATTACAAATAGCATCTTTTTAAAGCATGATCTTATCGAATGCATGTTTTGTGAGGTAGATGGTTTCTTACTAAGCTGCCAAGCTTATAGTCTCCCTTTTTCCTTATGCTGCAGATAAAGGTAAAGGGAAGATGAAATAGTGGAGGCTGGAGGCAATGTGGTGAAGATGTGTGTGAGAAGGAACTTGGAATGAAGATCTTTGGGGAAACTAGCAAACTTAAGAACTTAGTATTTCTTATAGTGTTACTTTTCCGCACTTTTGGTTATTTGGGTGTCTTGAATTATGAAAGTTATGCTTAGATTACTCGTTGTCTAGATATTAGATAGCTAACCATGAGTAATGACATGCCTAGTATTAGTGTTATGTGTGTAGTTGAATTTTTGGAGGTTCTGTACAGGTCGGGTCTGATTTCTGCAGAAATCAGAAACCCAATCGATCAGCCGATCGATTGAGCAGTCCTCAATCGATCAGCCGATCGATTGGAAGAAGTCCCCGCGTACAGAACACTATGGAATCGATCAACTGATCGATTGAGGAGCCCTCAATCGATCAACTGATCGATTGGGAAGCGATCTGCCGCATACAGAAAATTGATGAATCGATCAGCTGATCGATCGGCCATAGATCGATCAACCGATCGATCGGGAAATTTTCTCCCACAAACAGAGAGCTTCTGAATCGATCTCTGGATCGATTGGCCAGACTGGATCGATCAGCCGATCGATCCAGACGGGATTTCCGTGCACAGTAGCACGTTGAATCGATCAAACAACTCCAATCGATCAGCCGATCGATTGGAGAGTCTGATTTCAGCTGGAAGTGTCTGCTTTCAGTCTTTTACCAAATAGAGAGTTTAGGTTCCCTTCATAGCTTATGTATAACTTCAGAAGTATATTCTGAATATAAATTTCAGATTTTATAGCAAATAGCATAGAGTTTTAATTAATTCAGTTTTTCCGCACCATAATATTCAGTTTTCCGCACAAATTAGTTTAGCATAATGTAACCCCCGACCTCACAGCCTAGACAGTAGGAGGCGGGGCGTTACACTTTGAGTCGGGAGTTCCTTCGTGTAGTTCGATGAACTTGTCCCAAAGCTCTTTTGTGTTCTCGTGCAGGCTGATTTGGTTGAGTTCCTCTTTGGTGAGTTTGCAATGGATTATATTTAATGCTTTAAAGTCGATCTAGGCTTTCTTTTTGTCTTCAGGACTACATCTTTTTGGATTGAGTGGTAATTTTGTTGCTTCGTCTACAGGCGCCTGATACCCTCGTCGGATGATGAATCATTGCTTGATGTCTGTCTTCAGAGAAACTCCATCCTCTTCTTCCAGTACCGAAAGTCATTTTCATTGAAGAGAGGAGGATGAGCGATGATGAATCCCTCAAGTTGGACCATTTGATTACTACAAAAGGAAAACTAGAAGGAGGTACAAAGACTTGGTCTTGGATTAGTAGTACTTGAGAGAGAAAAAAATTTACAACTTGAATGGTATTGCACCAATTTTGATTAAGAACCGAATGAGAAATAATTATTTAAAATGGTAAATTTTACCAAGTTAAATAAATTATAAAAAATAAAAAATCTAAAAAAAATGATTCCCCCGGCTTGATTGGTGGTTGCACGAATTTAGAGCATAACCTACTCTGATACCACTTGTTGGACCGAGACACACATGAGAGGAGAGTGAATCACATAGTTTTCAGAAACTCGTCTTTTTACATTTTAAAACAAGAGTACGCAGCAAAAAAAGAAATAGACAGAAACAGAAAAAGACATGAACACAAAGATTTACTTGGTTCGGAGCCTTTGGCGACTCGTATTCCAAGACCCAGGTCCTGCGGACCTAACGATGGACAATTCACTAAATGTCTCTTCCAGAACCGCCGAAAGAGGTGATCGAATACAAGAGATAGGGATAGTGTAACAACCTACACTTCCCCTTTTTAAAGTAGTAATAAAAAGTGCAACACTTAATAAAATATTACCAACAATTAAGAGCGCTTGTGTGTTGCCGTCAGTTTGCTGAAGATGATTGGATGATTTGGAAGAGCAACTTGGTGGTAGACAGACTTCTATGAAGTAGCAACAGGAAGCCAGATCAGTCGAAAGTCGATCAGACGCGTAGAAGCTCATATAATAGTTGTCTCTAATGGCTTCGGCAAAACACCCTTATAAAAGGTGTTGAAGGCGCCTTTCATAGCCTTGAAGGCACCTCTAATATGAGAAATCTGATCTCGAACAAGTTGCTCCTTATCTGTGACGAAGTCTGAATTTGATCCTGTGGAAAGCGCCTTCCATGGCACTAAAGGCGCCTTCCATAAATAGTGCGAAGGCGCCTTCCATAAATAGTGCGAAGGCGCCTTCCATACCATTGAAGGTGCTTCGGGCATTGTTCACCTGAGGTCTTTTGTGTTCTTTTTGTCCTACAAAATATGTTAGTCTAACAGTACAAAGTATACCCTGCAAGATAAAGTTTAGCACAATCATAGTAAGAAGTAGTAATTATATCCTGTCTCTCTGAGACCAGGATCTAGTTAGGATCTCAATTTAGACTTTTGAAATGGACCTAAATTGGATCGACGCCTATTGTTCCTTCGAACTAGGACGCATCATCACATAGTCACTCTCCTCTAGTGACTTACCTTTACTTACCAGGTGTAGAGTTACTTCCAAAATCATACATCCAGACTTCGAGAATCAAACATCCCGACCTACCAGAATCGTACATCCGATATTCTCCAATAGGGAATCGCACATCCCGACCCTTACCAGAATCCCACATCTGGACTTCAACCTATCGGAAAGCGAACATCCCGACTTGCTAGAATCACACATCCAGTCTTCAACCAATCAGGAATCAAACATCCTGACTGGGTTTAGTCAACCCTGCACACTCGATAACAAGGTTAGACTACGACAACACCTAACTTAACTCACTAATCATTTATCAAAATCTGAGTTAGACCGTTAGCAAATTACACCAACACTAGGATCTTAGTTCAGTATAGACAATAATATAATATAATTAATAATGTAAAAAATATAAAATCTTATAATCATAAAGCGCCCTAAAATAATTACCTTGTAATTTTTTTTTTTTGAGTCTTTATATTATGAAACATTTGGATAATAACTTTATTGTCAACTATTAAAATATATATTTCTTTACATAGACAATAAGATTATTATTTATTCAATTATCACTCATTCAATTGTGCAATCTATATTTCACAATTTTCATGATAGAAAATTCGCAACCAGTAGAATTAACGAAAGAAATTAGAAATTAGAAAATTTTTCTTGACCATGGCTATAAGAGCTAGTTGAAGCTGATGGGTAAAACAAAGTAAGTTGCAACATTTAAGTTGGAACTCACTACAACTTTTTTCTCCTGATTTTATGTAACGACCCGACTCCTGGGTACTAAGCTGTGAGCCGGAATGCTACATTATCTACTGAAGCTACTGTGCTGTACTTAGCGGAAACTGGGTAAAATAAAACATTACCAAACTATGGTAGTTGCCTCTATTAACACTGTGAGAGGGATTTTATACTTAACTACCTTCTAGATATTCATAGCTATGCTGGGGGGGAGGGGGGGTGAACTAGAACTTTGGATCGGTCCGTGGAACGATCCACTAACACGCACAGGAACGCTGGCTGGATCGGTCTGCCGACCGATCCAGCTGTTCACTGATCGGTCGGCTGACCGATCAGGGACCGCTGATTTCGTCCCGAACTCTCTGTTCACGGATGGAACGGTCGGCTGACCGATCCAGAGAGATACAGTAGGCTACTATATTCATCTGGATCGGTCGGCTGACCGATCCAGGAGAATAAATGTCACTGGATCGGTCGGCTGACCAATCCAGGAGAATAAATGTCACTGGATCGGTCTGCTGACCGATCCAGGCTCTGATAGTCTGAAACGAGATCAGAATTTCTGATTTCTAGCACTGATTCGTACCCATAATCACATACATAAGCTCTAGATACATGAAAAACACTCTAGCATGTAAGTACTAACATTCTAAACATGATAAACTAAACTAGACATAGTTTACTAAGCTATAACAACTAGTAACAAGACTAAGTCATAAAACTAGACATGTTAAGTACTAAAACTGAGATAAAAGCGTATAGATCCCAAGGATCTTTATTCCAGACCCCTTGCACACACCCATCATCGTAGCATCGCCCTCCAGCCTCCGCTAGTCCACTTTTCTTTTACCGGTATCTGCAGTATAAGAAAAGTAGCATCTGTAAGCTAAGAAGCTTAGTAAGAAACCATCTACCTCACAAAAACATGCAACGATGCGATTATATTTTTAAAACATGTTTTTTGAAAACTGAACTGAGCATGGCAACATGGTATGGCATACAAACATGTACTGAACTGATCATGGCATACAAACAAGCTGAGCATAGCATACTATATCTGAAACTAAGCATGAATACTGAACTGGTAATGTATATACATCTAACTGGTCATGAACTCAAATCATGAAACTTAACTGAGATAATTAACTAAAACTGAAACTAAGTTAGTGTTTCCATCACTGATTACATATTTGGAAAACTATATATAATAATAGATGAAAATACTAAACATGCTGCTGGGGCCCTGGCAACTGTACTTACTGTGCGCGCATCCCTACGAGACCCGGGATTGCAAGTTCCGAATCCAGCAGGGTTACTAGGTTATCTGAACCTAGGGACGACTGTGGGAGTCCAGCCCATAGATATCTGATCCAAGTACAGTGCCAACTGAATAAAAGTAAAATACTGAATACTGTTTTATTTTACTTTGCTGTTCTAGGTTATCTAAACCTAGAGCTAGGTTATCTGAACCTAGAGGCTACTGTGGGAGCCCACCCAATGGATATCTGATCCATATAGCTGTAATAACTGGTAATAAGCTGAATAAAATGTTTCTAATACATTTTACATGCTGTTAGGATGCCTACTGGTGCATCCTTCTGAACTGGGCATTCTACCGAATGCTTGGTGTGCACTAAAAGCACACTCTAAAACTGAAAACTGTAGAACTACTGAACTAACGCCAAAACTAACAAGCGAGAGCAATTATACTGCAGGTGAGGGGTTTCTTACCTCAATCGCAAGGTTTTCTTACGATTCTATCCGCTAGGTTTTCCGGAAAACTGCTCCGTTCGACGAACCGCTTACGTCCTCGCGTTCCTCTCGCGGAGAAGGACCGACTTCGTGCTGGTGTTGTCGCCGGAAAGTGAACACACGATCCTAGGGAAGGAACCCTAGGTCTCCTTTGCTTTGTTTGCTGCGCCGAGAGAAAGAAACGGGAGAGGGAGAGAAAGTGCCGAACCCAAAAGAAATAAACTAATCCCACTTAAGTTTTCTATTTATATCAAATAGTTATTTCTCCCAAATCAAATATAAATATATTTGATTTCCTATCCTTTCAGCACGGCCCTGCTGGGTTCACTTGGTTTCTACATAATCGTACACCATGGGTCCGGGTTCGATTCCCGCGTAAACCATTTTGCGACTTATTTGTTTTTGCTACTTCCGGTACTCCAAAAATTATGTAAAAATATCCTAAAAATCTAGAAAAATCATAGGATATTTCTAAAATAAATTTGGGAATTTTTCAGGCTTTACAATCCCCCATACCTTATAAAAAGTTCGTCCCCGAACTTAAAACAATTCTGGGTACTTCTGTCTCATACTGGCCTCTGTCTCCCAAGTCGCCTCTGCTGTTGTGTGATTTTGCCAGCTGACTTTGACTAATGGTACTTCCTTGTTCCGTAATTTCTTTACTGTTCGGTCTATTATCTGAATAGGCCGACTGTCATAGCTGAGATCATCACGGACCTGTACCAACTGGGGCTCAATCACCTGGGTGGCGTCTGGAATATGCTTCTTCAGCATGGAGACATGAAATACGTTGTGGACAGCTGACATCTCCTGAGGTAGCTCTAGCTCATATGCTACCTTGCCCACTCTCTTCGTGATAAGGTATGGTCCCACGTATCTGGGAGCTAGCTTGCCCTTCTTCCCAAAACGCATGACTCCCTTCATGGGAGCTACTCTGAGGAAAACTGTATCCCCAACTGAAAACTCTAGGGGTCTGCGTCGTGTATCAGCATAGCTCTTCTGACGGCTCTGTGCTGTCTCTATCCTCTGGCGAATCTGCTGTATGGCTGCTGTGGTATCTGCTACTAGATCTGTCTGAAGCTCTAGTTCCTTCTGTTCACCACTCTCATACTAGCAGATTGGTGATCTGCACCTCCGCCCATAGAGTGCCTCATAAGGTGCCATGCCGATAGTGACCTGATAACTGTTGTTGTATGTAAATTCTGCTAGACTCAGATATTTGCACCAACTTCCCTTGAAATCTAGGGCATAAGCCCGGAGCATATCTTCGAGTACCTGATTTACTCGCTCCGTCTGACCATCTGTCTGAGGATGGAAGGCTGTGCTGAATTTTAACTGGGTGCTCATAGCTGACTGTACACACTTCCAGAAGTGTGATGTAAATCTGCTGTCTTTGTCTGATATAATGGTTCATGGGACTCCATACAGCCTGACAATCTCCTTGAGATACAACTGAGCTAGCTGCTCCATGGAATAGGATATTCTGATAGCTAAGAAGTGGGCTGATTTAGTCAACCTGTCGACTATTACCCAGATAGCATCAAAACCATTCGTGGTTCTGGGTAATCCCACTATGAAGTCCATAGAGATATCCTCCCACTTCCATTCTGGAATCTGGATCGGCTGCAGAACTCCTCCTAGTCGCTGATGTTCTGCCTTAACTCTCTGACAGGTTATGTTGGTCCCTTTGGAGGCCGGCAAGAGGGGAGGGGTGAATTGCCCTACAAATTAAAACACGAACCTTTCTCGGATTTCAACTATATAATGAACACTTGTAATAAATAAATAAAAGAGACTAAGTAAAGAAAAACAGACACCAGAGTTTTACTTGGTTTGCAATCAGGGGATTGCTAATCCAAGGAATGTAAGCGCACTATCTGATTCTCCTCTAGGCGGAGTAGCCTCTTACAGCGTTGAACGTACAAGAAGAAAAGTAAAGCACACAGAAGTTGATTACAAGTTCGTCGTTCTGATTAATTGATTCTCGGACCAAGGCTATATTTATAGCCTTGGTCGGGCGCTGGAAGGGTTCCCTGGGGATAAAACTTTATCCCAACGCTCAGATCGAGTTTGACTCGATCCGGTCAAAAACCTCATTCCGGGCACCCCAAAAGTCAACTCGTTGACTTTTTCCGTCCTGGTCGTCCGCTTCGATTCCGCCTCGGTCCGGGTCTTCTGTTCCGGCCCACTAGCTTGGGTGATCTCGCCATCCGGAATGGGGCTAATGGTTCCGCCTTCTCCTCGAGCCTTCTTCCCCGGCTTAAGCGCGCACGCTCTTCTCGCCCACCGTGTACTCTTCCGCACACCTCGCCCTCAGACGCACCGCCCGTCGGCTCTCTCCCATGCCGCCCTTCTCGCTAGCCGCTTCCGCTCGACTTCCTGTGTTCCTAAGCTCCTGCACACTTAGACACAAGGGTTAAACAAACGCAGGACCTAACTTAGCTTGTTTGATCACATCAAAACACCTTGGGGTTCCAACAATCTCCCCCTTTTTGATGTGAGCAACCCAAGTTAAGTTAGGGTAACCATATGCAATAAAAACAATTTATATTAAAATAAGTCCAAATATTTTTCAATTGAAAAATTATAGTACCTCCCCCTAGACTTAACATACTTCTCCCCCTTTGATCACATAAAAATTGGGGTTATAAACAAGTCTAAGGTAAATTCAGACAAGAACTTTTAAGTGTGAAATATTTAGTAAAGACACTCTTCAGAATTTTTCGTTTGAAAAAAATATTTTTCAGATAAGAACAGTCATAAGTGTTAAAAAAAATTTAAGTTTAAAACTTATCTCAGCATTCCCAAAAAATTTTCTAATTTTTTTTTTTAAAAAAAAAAATCTAAGTGAATATTCATAAGAAACAATTCTTAGTCAATTTTTTTTTTTAAAAATGATAAGGCAATTTTAAAAAAATCTAAGTTAACTTAAAAAAAATTCTAAGTCAATTTTCATGAAAATTTCTAAGATAATAAAGAATTTCTAAGTTAAGTTAGAAAGTTTTTAAATATTTTCTAACACAAATTGAATAATTCTTTTAACACATTAAGTAATTTAAATTAATGCTTTTTCAGTTAGTCAATTAAACTTTTCATTTCGATAGTTGGCTTCCAGGTCATGGTGAGGCACTAGGCCTTCTTGGTTATTGGAGCAACAACCACTTCCTTAGACAAAGCCTCATAAAGAAATTAGTTGTTTAATTTCCTTGCTGAAAATGCTAAGTCTGACTTTAATTTTAAGTTAAACAGGTTTTTGGAATCCAGTAAAGGTTCCTACCTACAGGATTAACCAAGTATTTCCTGGGTATATAGATTTTTGATATATTTCTAATTTGACTTTGATGAAATCTATAATACCAATTTAAATTTCTAAAAGTAGGAATATTTGAACCATTAGATTTTTTCAATCTTTCTATTTCTTCTTTTAGTTTTTCATTTTCAATTTTCAATTTTTCAAAATCCTCTATAAGACATGATTTTGTCAAAATTCTCTTTGTTTCTAAAATTTCATTTTCTAATTTGACATTTTTATTTTCTAATTTATACATGGATTTAGTCATAGCTTTGATACCAGAGTAAAGCTGATCAGGGGGTAAGAGGCATACCTCACTTACCATGTCGGACTTGAAGCCTGAATCTCCCCCTGCTTCACTGCTTTCATCCGAGGTCGCTCCCCCTTCATCGATGCTAGGTTCTGATATACTTTGTCTATCGTAGCTTGCCATTAGTGCTATTCCGGCATATTCTTGAGCTTCTGATTCGGATGAAGAAGTGTCGTCCCAAGTTGCTTTTAGGTTGTGTTTCTTGGGAGACTTCCTTTTGGCCTTTTTGAGTTCTGGGCAGTCTTCTCTTAGGTGTCCCTCCTTCTGACACTGGTAGCACCGCACCTTTCTTCCACCTTTTTGATTCCTTTTATTCTGCATTTTAAATTTATTAGATCTAAAAAACTTTTTAAAATTTCTTACCATGTATGCTTCTTGATCGTCTTCGGAGTCTGACTCGAGTTCATCCTTCTGGGTTGCGTTCAGCGCCATAGTCTGGGTTGTATCCTTTGTCGTTCCTGCATACCTGGTTTCATGCAATTCTAGAGTAGAAAACAACTCTTCTAAAGTGCTTACCTCCAGGTCTTTTGAGATGTAGTAGGCGTCGACGATTGATGTCCATTCCGGAGTTCTTGGAAATGCGTTGAGCGCGTAGCGTATAGTGTCCCGGTTTGTTACCGTTTCACCGAGGTTCTTGAGACTAGTAACTAGTTCTTTTACCTTTGCATGTAAACCAGATACTTTCTCACCTTTCTCCAGACGGATGTTCATCAGTTTGTTGCGGAGGATGTCCCTTCTAGCGAGCTTTGCTTCGGGCGTGCCTTCGTGGAGTTCCAAGAACTTCTCCCAAAGTTCTTTAGCAGATAAATAGTTTCCGATGCGGTTGACCTCTTGAGGCGGTAACACGCTCAGCAGGTGATGTTCCGCACGGCTGTTTGCTACCGACTCATTCTGCTCCTTCTTTGTCCAATCGCTCTCTTCTTTTTCTTTTCCATCTTTATCTATTGGAGCTACAAAACCATATTTCATAATAAACCGAATTTCAAAATCTGTTTTTAGGAATACCTCCATACGACGCTTCCAGTCTGCGAAGTTCCCCTCGAATTTTGGTGGGACGATACTTGGTCCGACCATCTTGTTGCTTCGATCGGCGGTTAGTCCTCCTGAAGCGCCTTGCTCTGATACCACTTGTTGGTCCCTTTGGAGGCCGGCAAGAGGGGAGGGGTGAATTGCCCTACAAAATAAAACTCGAACCTTTCTCGGATTTCAACTATATAATGAACACTTGTAATAAATAAATAAAAGAGACTAAGTAAAGAAAAGCAGACACCAGAGTTTTACTTGGTTTGCAATCGGGGGATTGCTAATCCAAGGAATGTAAGCGCACTATCTGATTCTCTTCTGGGCGGAGTAGCCTCTTTACAACGTTGAATGTACAAGAAGAAAAGTAAAGCACAGAAGTTGATTACAAGTGAGTTATTTTTAAGCTTCGGACCAAGGCTATATTTATAGCCTTGGTCGGCGCCTGGAAGGGTTCCGCGCCTGGGGATAAAACTTATCCCCAACGTTCAGATCGAGTTTGACTTGATCTGGTCAAAAACCTCATTCCGGGCGCCATGGTCCGGGCGCGCCGGACCCCAAAAGTCAACTCGTTGACTTTTTCCCTGTGCCTCTGCTCCGGTTCAGTCCTGCCTCGGTCCGGGTCTTCTGTTCCGGCCCACTAGCTTGGGTGATCTCGGCCATCCGAATGGGGCTCACCCAACCCATGTTCCGCCTTCTCCTCGAGCAAGATTCCTTCCCGATTTCGCCCTCGAGCGCCACAAGACGCTCTTCTCGCCCACCGTGTACTCTTCCGCGACACCTCGCCCTCAGACGCACCGAGCCCGTCGGCTCTCTCCCGTGTCGTCCTTCCCGCCTTCCGCCGACTTCAGTGTTCCTAAGCTCCCCACACTTAGACACAAGGGTTAAACAAACGCAGACCTAACTTAGCTTGTTTGATCACATCAAAACACCTTGGGGTTCCAACAGATGGTTCTGAGCCACACTTTCAATGATGTCCTCGGCCTCATCTAGACTCTGATACATTTGGTGGAACCATAGCTGCGGAGTCTAGGGGCACCTTGGTGTGGTAGTTGATGTTGTTATAAAATATATGTAGTACTCACCATAGTTAACTCCGTGATGTGAGCACTGAACTCTCCACTTTCTGATTCTGCTAACCCTTGCTTGATTTTCTGGATTTCAGGATCCTGCTCCTGAGCTGTCTGGATATCATCAAGCAAGGTAGATGCTAAGGACATAGTGGAAAGCTGCCCGACTATAAGCTCGAGACTAAAAGTTGTAATCTCCTTCCTTAGGGGTGGTGACATAGCTGCTAAAGATAATAAGGTAGCACTGGACTTCCTGCTGAGTGCGTCTGCTACCTTATTAGCTTTCCCTGGATGGTAGAGGATATCTATGTCATAATCCTTGACCAGCTCTAACCATCTGCGCTGTCGCATATTCAGATCCTTCTGAGTAAAGAAATACTTCAGACTTTGATGATCTGTATACACTCTGCACTGAGCTCCGTACAAATAATGTCTCCAAATCTTGAGAGCGAACACCACTGCTGCAAGCTCAAGGTCGTGAGTAGGATAGTTCCTCTCATAATCCTTGAGTTGTCTGGAGGCATAGGCGATCACCTTGCCCTGCTGCATCAGTACTGCTCCTAATCCCAATTTAGAGGCGTCACTGTAGATGTCGAAGCTGTCTGTGTTTTCTGGTATAGCTAAAATAGGAGCACTGGTCAATCTCCATTTTAGTTCACTGAAGCTGGTCCTCCGTCCACCGAAATTTCTTGTTCTTTCTCGTGAGAGTCAGTGGGGAGGCTATCCCGGAGAAGTCCTCACGAATTTCAGTAGCCTCGCTAATCCCGTAAAGCTTCGATTTCACCGCATTCCCGGTCTCTTCCAGCTATTTACCGCTTCTATCTTGGGATCTACCATAACACCATCCTCGAGATGATGTGACCTAGAAAGGCTACCTGGTCCAGCCAAAATTCACATTTCGTGAATTTGGCGTACAGATTCTGCTGAAGGATCTGCAAAATTGTCTTCGGATGCTCTGCATGGTCCTCCCGAGTGCTCGAATAGATAAGAATGTCATCAATGAATACGATGACAAACTTGTCAAGTATTCTCTCATACTCTGCTCATGAGGTCCATGAAAGTAGCTGGAGCATTTGTCACGCCGAAGGCATGACTACGAACTCATAATGTCCGTATCTGGTCCTGAAAGCTGTTTTAGGTATATCACCTTTCTTGACTCTAACCCGGTGATATCCTGATCCGAGGTCAATTTTAGAGAACACTGTGGCTCCCTTTAGCTGATCCATCTATCCTCGGGAGAGGGTACATATTTTTAATTGTGACCTGGTTCAAGGCACAGTAGTCATGCATAGCGCATGCTTCCATCCTTCTTCTTCACGAACAACACAGTGCTCCCCATGGTGAGTGACTAGGGCGATGAAACCCTTGTCAAGAAGCTCCTGCAATTGCTCCTCAAGTTCCTTCTGGCCACCGAGCCATGCAGACGGTGCCTTGGAAATTGATTTGTGCCGGAATGAGCTCTATCTCAAATTCAATCTCCCCGTGCTAAGCCCGTAGCTCTTCAGTGGAAAACTGGTAGTCACAAACGACTCAACCTCGATAGCTGTTGGTTCTGTCCGGCCGGTGTTGACTACATTTGCTAAAAATCCCATGCATCCCGAATCCAATAACTGCGTGCTTTCAATCTGAGAGAAACTTCCTGGCTTTTCTCTTTGGTTTTCCTATGTACTCAAACTGCACTCCTTCTTCAGGTTGGAATATGACCTTTTATTTACGGCACTCTATAGACGCCATATCGATCGGAAAATCCATTCCAAGGATGACATCGTAGTCATCATTTCTAGCACTATCGATCACCAAAAGTTCTCTCGTCGCTATAATGACCTGCACCGCCTCGAGCCAGCAGATGCCATAATGTCTCCCGAGGGTAGTGTTGTCGAAACTGACTATTGAGTACCTCGGAGATGTTGCTAATTTCTTGCAAATGCCCTAGATACATAAGAGTGGGTTGCCCCAAGATCGAATAAGACAACAGTTGCATTATGTCAGAAATACTGATCCGACCTATGACAACTGCCGAGGCATTTGCTACGTCCTCTCTGGTCGGTGAGAAAATCGTGTTAGTTGTGGGGGCTTCTAATCTGCCCTGACCGATCTGTGGACCATCTAAGGCAAGATACATCTCGTGTAGCACCGGCCGAGCTCCATATCGACGCCGAGGTTGAGGAAGATCGTTCTTGTTCGGCACCGCTAGCCATGTGCCCTTCCCGTCCACATTCAAAACAACCTCGCATACCCTTGCGGCAAACTCCCGGATGATGTTTCTCACAAATAGCACACTTGGGATGTCTGGAATGTTTCCCACCGGTCCTCCTTTTGGGTCACTGCTTGCCTTGCGTTTCCCCTTCCGGTTGGAGCTATGTCCCTGTTGTTTTTGCTGAGTACTTGAGCCACTTGTCCCTTGGGCTCTGTGGAAACCTGCTTCTCTGGGTGATGTTGTGCTGATAGTGCTCGGTGATCGAGCACTACTCACTAGTTCCTCCGTGGTTTGTGGCCTATGAACGCCACCACCACATTCATTGCGATCTCGGTCCGAGCATCTTCAACATCAACCGTACTCGCTCCTTCTCTGAGCTGACTAGTTCGGACAGACGGGCCAACCAGTTGAATTTCTTCACGGCTTCCGAATCGATAGGTTGCCCCGACGAAATTCAGAAACTCGCCATAGTGTCGGTTCGTGATTGCATGTGAAAGAATTCTCAAGAATTCTTTCTCAAAGTTGGCCCATGTCATCTGATTTCGCCACTTCGATTTAATCCGCCCCCACCACATGCGTGCATCTCCGTTAAAAGAATGAGGCACACTTCACCTTTTCGTGTTCGGCCGCCTAGAAGCTCCATCGTGCTTTCCAATGTTTTAAACCATGCCCGAGCATCCCATGGTTCACCGGTGCCCGAGAAGTTCTCGCTTAATTCTCGCCACCGATAAGGTATGCTTCTTAGCCCCGCCATCGCCACCGGAACTGCATCAGAGGCCGAGTTGGTACAACCTCCGTGATTACCGGAGTCGTGAGGTTCGGTACTGAAGTGACCGGGAGTAGTCTCTTGGTTAGCCTTTAAGGAAGCTATCTCCGCCGTTTCACCTAATCGCCGAGAATGAGCCACTAGTGTCAGAAGGTCCGGGAGGCACCGAATCATGCCGGGCTCACCACCGATGCTTTCTTAGTCGGACGCCTCGTACCATTTTCTAAATAGCAGAGAACACATATATATATAACTGGGCTATCATGTTATAGTTAACTATTGGTAACATGTTATATACTATCACTGTAAACATGAATTAATTAACTACCAACATGAGAGCAAAGCACATATAACTGATATGAAAGCTGCAAACAAAACTGAGTGAGAGATGTTCTTACTTGGAAGCTGTAGGCACAATGCAGATGTGTGTGTAGGAAGTAAGGAACTTGCTCTGATACCACTCTGTAACGACCCGACTCCTGGGTACTAAGCTGTGAGCCGGAACGCTACATTATCTACTGAAGCTACTGTGCTGTACTGAGCGGAAACTGGGTAAAATAAAACATTACCAAACTATGGTAGTTGCCTCTATTAACACTGTGAGAGGGATTTTATACTTAACTACCTTCTAGATATTCATAACTATGCTGGGGGGGAATGAACTGGAACTTTGGATCGGTCCGTGGAACGATCCACTAACACGCATAGGAACGCTGGCTGGATCGGTCTGCCGACCGATCCAGCTGCTCACTGATCGGTCGGTCGACCGATCAGTGGCTCACTGATTTCATCCCGAACTCTCTGTTCGCGGATGGAACGGTCGGCTGACCGATGTAGGGAGATACAGTAGGCTACTGTATCCATCTGGATCGGTCGGCTGACCGATCCAGGAGAATAAATGGCACTGGATCGGTCTGCTGACCGATCTAGGCTCTGATAGTCTGAAACGAAATCAGAATTTCTGATTTCCAGCACTGATTCGTGCCCATAATCACATACATAAGCTCTAGATACATGAAAAACACTCTAGCATGTAAGTACTAACATTCTAAACATGATAAACTAAACTAGACATAGTTTACTAAGCTATAACAACTAGTAACAAGACTAAGTCATAAAACTAAACATGTTAAGTACTAAAACTGAGATAAAAGCGTATAGATCCCAAGGATCTTTATTCCAGACCCCTTGCACACACCCATCATCGTAGCATCGCCCTCCAGCCTCCGCTAGTCCACTTTTCTTTTACCGGTATCTGTAGTATAAGAAAAGTAGCATCTATAAGCTAAGAAGCTTAGTAAGAAACCATCTACCTCACAAAAACATGCAACGATGTGATTATGTTTTTAAAACATTTTTGAAAACTGAACTGAGCATGGCAACATGGCATGGCATACAAACATGTACTGAACTGATCATGGCATACAAACAAGCTGAGCATAGCATACTGTATCTGAAACTAAGCATGAATACTGAACTGGTAATGCATATACATCTAACTGGTCATGAACTCAAATCATGAAACTTAACTGAGATAATTAACTAAAACTGAAACTAAGTTAGTGTTTCCATCACTGATTACATATTTGGAAAATTATATATAATAATAGATGAAAATACTAAACATGCTGCTGGGGCCCTGGCAACTGTACTTACTGTGCGCGCATCCCTACGAGACCCGGGATTGCAAGTTCCGAATCCAGCAGGGTTACTAGGTTATCTGAACCTAGGGACGACTGTGGGAGTCCAGCCCATGGATATCTGATCCAAGTACAGTGCCAACTGAATAAAAGTAAAATACTGAATACTGTTTTATTTTACTTTGCTGTTCTAGGTTATCTAAACCTAGAGCTAGGTTATCTGAACCTAGAGGCTACTGTGGGAGCCCACCCAATGGATATCTGATCCATATAGCTGTAATAACTGGTAATAAGCTGAATAAAATGTTTCTAATACATTTTACATGCTGTTAGGATGCCTACTGGTGCATCCTTCTGAACTGGGCATTCTACCGAATGCTTGGTGTGCACTAAAAGCACACCCTAAAACTGAAAACTGTAGAACTACTGAACTAACGCCAAAACTAACAAGCGAGAGCAATTATACTACAGGTGAGGGGTTTCTTACCTCAATCGCAAGGTTTTCTTACGATTCTATCCGCTAGGTTTTCCGGAAAACTGCTCCGTTCGACGAACCGCTTACGTCCTCGCGTTCCTCTCGCGGAGAAGGACCGACTTCGTGCTGGTGTTGTCGCCGGAAAGTGAACACATGATCCTAGGGAGGGAACCCTAGGTCTCCTTTGCTTTGTTTGCTGCGCCGAGAGAAAGAAACGGGAGAGGGAGAGAAAGTGCCGAACCTAAAAGAAATAAACTAATCCCACTTAAGTTTTCTATTTATATCAAATAGTTATTTCTCCCAAATCAAATATAAATATATTTGATTTCCTATCCTTTCAGCACGACCCTGCTGGGTTCACTTGGTTTCCGGAACACATAATAAGTCGTAGGCTCCGATGGGTCCCGGGTTCGATTCCCGCGTAAACCATTTTGCGACTTATTTGTTTTTGCTACTTCCGGTACTCCAAAAATTATGTAAAAATATCTTAAAAATCTAGAAAAATCATAGGATATTTCTAAAATAAATTTGGGAATTTTTCGGGCTTTACATTTTATTAGAACTTAAACAGGATTTAAATTGTAACACTCCTTATATGAGGAACTGATGTTCTTGGACCATGTCTTGTTTAGGACTTGGAGTGACCTTGGAACATGAGGAATGCTGATATCTAGATCGCCCTCTAGAGCTTGAACAATTTGACTCATCATTGGCCACGAGCTCTCATCATCTGGAATGCACCAGCAAGCAAGTTTACAAGCAATTTCAAACTCTTCTGAGTTGGCTTTACCCACTGGCCTTTGGTCTGGCAAACTTTTGACATTTCCAATTACGAGTTTGATTGTTGCGACTAAGGGGAAGAACTCAAAACTACTTTCTCCCATGTACATTAGGTTTCTTTTTCCCGATATGATCTCAAACAACATCATTCCGTAGCTATAAACATTTACTTTTGTAATGATGGGTATACCTGAAATCCATTCGAGCACGATATACCCTCTACTTCCTTGAATGGTTGTGAGAACTTTGCTAAAGTTCCTTTGTTAGACCAAAATCAACTACTTTTGGCACAAGTCAATCATCCAAAAAGTATGTTCTCTGGCTTAATGACACAATGTATGATGTTATCCTTGCGTTGCTCATAGAGATAAGCTAATCCTCTTGCAGTTCCAATATCGATTCAATAACTTGTTTTCTAGCCAAAACATTCGAGTTGCTACGAAAAAGCTGATCAGCTAATGAACCACTTGGTATGAACTAATAGACCAACAACTTCTTGGTCCCTTGAGAGCAAAAGCAATTAGCCTAGTGAGTTTCACATGAATTGAATGGCTCCTGGTGTGCTCACCTCTTTTCGGAACTACTTCTCGCTTTAGTGAAACACCCTCAAGCTTCTTCACAACAATATCAGTTGAACCGGGCAACGACCCTTTAAACATGGATCCAAAACCCCCTCCCCTGAGTTTCGTAGAGAACTTCCCTGTGGCTTGCTACAGCTCATTATATGTGAACGAGATGAGATGACTCTGGCAAGGTTGTAAACAAGCCAAGCTTGAGCTATCCTAGGCTTGAGCTCGGCTTGACCCAATTTATACCGGCTCAACTCGAGCTCGAGTTCGCTCGAGCATGTAGAGTTGAGTTCGAGTTTGATTTTTTTTTATATTTTTTATTATTTTTTAATAAATAAATTAAATATATTATATATTATAAAAATATATATTATTACTAGCTCGTTTATCTCGATGAGCCACCAAGTTAGTAATAATTAGGCTTGAGTTCGACTCGATTTTTAATCAAATTAACTTGAGCTTGGTTAACTTCAAACTTGAGTCAAGTTTTGACCGAACCGTTCTGAGTAACTCATAAGTGACTTGATTCATTTGTACTACTTGACATAGCTTTTACTTTCACAATCATCCACTCACTTTCTCGCTTGTTTATTACAATCAAGATGACCAGAACAATGACAAATTATTTTTCCCTCCCCCATATGACAGCACCCCCCCTCTTCTCTCTCCTTGCCAAATGACACTTTTACCCTCTTCTTCTTTTTATTTAATTTTTTAAAATTAATTTTATTTATTATTTTGTTCATCAATACTTATATATTTTATTTAGTTTTATTTTTTAATCAATTTACTTTTTTATTTTATTTTTTTCCCAATTTTATTTAATTTTTATTTTTTTTAATCAATTTTGTTTATTATTATTTTTATCAATTTTTTATTTTATATAATTTTTAACATATATAAGAATCTCTCTTTGCCTTTAAATTACCTTCATAATTCGACATTTAAATTACCCCTCCAAATCTTGGCTAGCATCTTTTCTCCCTTTAAATTATCCCTCTCTCCAACCCTTGACACATGACACATGTAAGAACTTCTCACTCTCTTTAAATTACTCATCCTCCAAATATTGACACTTGTCAAAACACCCCTCTCTATTTAAATTACTCCTCTTCAACGCTTAACATATGTCAGAACCTTCCCTCCCTTTAAATTACTCATCCTTCAATCCTTGACACATGTCAAAACACTACTCTCCCTTAAACTACCACCTTCAACCCTTGACATATGTTAGAATCTCTCCTTCCTTTAAATTACCCCTCTTCAAACCCTTGACACATGTCAAAATCTCTCATCCCTTTAAATTACCTCCTTCCAACCCTTGATACATGTCAAAATCTCTCATCCCTTTAAATTACCCCTCTTCCAACTCTTGACATATGTCAGAACTTCTCACTATCTTTAAATTACCCACCCTCCAATCCTTGACACATGTCAAAACACTCATCTCCCTTTAAATTACCCCCTCCAACCCTTGACATATGTCAGAACCTGTCCTCCCCTTAAATTACCCACCCTTCAACTCTTGACATATGTCAAAACCTCTCCCTTTAAATCCTCCTCTCACACTTCATTTCTAGTCACTCTTCAGTCACAACTCCCTCCACTATTATCTCCCTCTCTCCCTCTCTCCCTCTCCTTCTCGCTGTCTAAAACATAGTTATCTTCTTAGTCATTACTTTTCATAATCCATAGAAGGAAATTATAGATGACTATTTGAGTTTATTTTCAGATAGTTAGTCAATTGAGAATGATGTTCCTACTGAAGAGAGTATCTCCAACAACAGTTGTGATTATACAGTCGAATTTACTACAGATCAGGTTAGTTATTATCATTATTTTATGCATATTCATTATTTATTTTATAAGTAGAGAAATTATATTAAGAATGGATAATATCATACTTATACATTTTTGTTATATTTTTTTATATAGATATTTAAAAGTAGAGAAGATATGATAAATTGGGTAAAGACAGTTGGTCCGAAGAATGGTATTGTAGTGATTATTAAAAATTCTGCTAATTTAAAAGGTGGCAAGCTACCAAAGTGTTATCTTATGTGTGAAAAAGGTGGAAAGTACAAACCACCACGATATTTAGTTGATGGACAATCCTTAAAAAGAAATACTGGGACTAAAAAATGTGAATACCCATTTGAGCTACGAGGTATACCAATACCTCCAGATGGTGTGATGTGGGGTTTAAGAATTGTCTGTGGTTTTCTTAATCATCAATTAGTAGAATATATTAATGGTCATGAGTACCCGAATAGGTTAAAACCAATAGAGAAAAAATTTATGCTCGACATGGTCAACACCATCTCGTGAAATTTTTAGTACTTTGAAGGAAAGAGACCCGTTAAACACTACAGGGATCAAAAGCATTTATAATGCCATTTTCACAAATAAATCCGCTAAATGGGGCGGCCTAAATTCTATGATCAGTATGTCTTGGAGCAATTAATCAAGAAAGAATACCTCCATAATTACCGTACAAACCCAGACACCAACGAAATCACAGATATTCTTTGGGTTTATCCAAAAAAGTCTAGAGTTGTCTGTCAAATTTTCATCTGTGTTAGATCATTAATGCCACATACAAGAAAAATGAGTATCGGATACCACTATTGTAGGTTGTGGATATCACATCCATAATGCGAACTTACTCACTTATGTTCTTATATCTTAGTAATAAGAGGACAAAGCAACTGACATGGGCATTAGGTACCTTAAAGAAGTGGATGGTTGAAAAGAAGACATCATTGCCATTGGTATTTTTTTCAGATCGAGATTTGGTGCTTATTAATGCCATTGAAACATGCTTTCCCAATGCACGTCACATCCTTTGTATTTGACACATAAACCAGTGTGTAATGAAGAAATGCACCCCTATGCTTGGTCTGGAGTGACAACATTTTTATGCATTATGACACTCACTCATTAATTCATCCACATAGTGGTTTTACCAGCAGAAGTGGGATGTCATGCGCAAGGAGTATCAACGATTCGAGGGTGTTCTAAATTACTTTTGGGATATAGTTGTACCCTTACAAAGAACGGTTTGTTTCAGCCTGGGTTGATATATGTATGCACCTCGGGAGTAATTCAAATTGAAGATATAGTTACTTTATAGCTTTATTATTTCAATTTTGTTCATTATTATACTATTTCAATTCTTTTCAATATTAAAACACAACACATTTTTTTATTACAGGGCAGAGTCTGCACATGCGAGACTGAAATTATATTTGGGAGATACCATGTCATCCCTACAAACATCTTTTGAAAAAATACATAAGATGTTAAGAATTCAGTTCAGGGATATTAAGAAGTCGTTCGAGAGATCTCTCAATATTTCATGCCATCAACATTTACATGATGACATTTTTAGTCAAATAAGATGTCGGATTTCATTAGAGACAATGGAGTTAATTTTTGGTCAGCTAAAATACGTTGAGGAAATACCTTACCAGCTAGTCAGTAGATGCAACTGTTCTATCAAAATTGTATATGTATTGTCATGTGAGCACGATCTTGCACATTACCGTTAGTTCTCCATTCCAATTCTGCTATAGAGTATCAATGCTCATTGGAAGAGATTGTCTATGCACGTACATCAATTTAATGATGAGGGAGCACGACCCAACAGGACATCCCACGTTGTTGAGATATTAGATGAGATTGATCCATATATACGAGAGCATATGATATATAAGTTTTTCGATATGATAGATCCATCTCAAAGTACAGTTCAAGCCCTTCGTACAACACGGAACATAGAGATCGACCTACGAGTAGAGATGAGCAAAGTGGACATCGCATACCTTCTTTTGCAGATGCATCCACTTCAGGATCTAGGGTCTCTCAACCGATTGCAACATCTCGAGGGAGAGGAAGACGTGGAATGGTCGAATATTTGCAATACTCAAACGACCCATGATCACTCTCCAATTCCACCCATCTATGACACTTATATTGAGAAATTACCTGTGCCTCTTAGCGTTATATTTTTCACACTGTTGACGTTCAACCCGATGGTCATTGTGGATTTAGGACAATAGCTGCACTAATTGGGTATGGTGAAGAAGGTTGGTTTTAAGTACGATCTAGCTTATAGAAGAGATTCAATAAAATAAGGATCTATATGATCAACTTTATCCAGATCGAAATTTGGTAGTCAATCTATTATTCTCATTGAATTGGTTCGAACCGTGGGCATCAGAAATGTATTGGATGACATCACATCAAGATACAATCTTGTACTGTATACATTTGGTCAAAATGCTTAGAGTTGTTTTACTCACTTGCCATTAAGAACTCATCCAGTTCCAAACCAAGAGCGTCGAGAAATAGCTATTACCCATGTTGGCAATCACTTCATGCAAATTTTCTTATACCCTCATTACCCTGCACCATCCATTCCAACATGGTGGTGACAACATTCATTGAACGAAGCTAAATGATGGGTCACTCGTTATAGGACACGTATTCATTCGTGGTACGAAGTAATAGGTACACCACCATCAAATGCGTTAGGAGCAAAATTTGGAGGTAATATTGATTAAAATTTCTATTTTTATATATTTTCATATTTTTTTTATTATTGCTGTACTCTTCATTTGAAAAAAAAATATTTGTTCCTAAGTTATGAATATATTCATTATTAATTGTTAGTATTTTTATTAGTTTTAAATATATAATTTTTATTTTGTTAAAATTTTTATAAATAATAACTCTTAAAATCTTTAACTAAAAATAAACAAAATATTTTAAACATATAAAAAAATGATAAAAAAAATTGATAAAAAACTGATTAAAAAATAAAACCAATAGATAAAAGAAACAAAAGAAAGTGGACAATTATTCAAAGGGTATAAGGGTAAAAAAAATTGATGGATTCCCGAGATGAGTGTGTGGGAGGGGGAATAGCAGCTCTCCCAGAACAATGACAACCCAACTTGCCACTCTCCTTTTGTTAATATATATATGTTTTTTATTTTGTCTGGGCCAGTGTGGGTGGTTGTCCCCATTGGATCCATGTAAACTCTGCCCATATTTATATCCTCTTGATTAGAGTTGTCTAACTTGAGTTCTCATGATTTGGATAATCTATCTTTTGAATTCTCTTAATCCAAACTACGGTATTACTATTATTTTGTTGTAATAAGATAATATAAAGGCTATTTAAAATTATTTTTTTCATCAGGTAGTGACTTTATAATTAAAAAACTGTAAAAATATTTTACTGATTTTATAATTGCATAGTTATTTAAAATAACTAGATTATAGAGGTCAAATTTATTTATTTATTTTTAACAATTTATATCAATTTTCAAAAATATTTTTAGCCTACCAATTGAATGGGTAAAATGAAACTTTAGAAAAATTAAAAAGGCAAAATCATTTAATAAAAAAATGAAATGATAAATTAAAAAAAAACGAGTACAATCCAATTATTCTAAAAGTAAACTTATAATTTTCAAAAATTTAGTGGTTAAATAATTTCAAAAAGTGACAGTGGCAAATGAAAATTTCTAAAATTCAAAGTGAGCACATCAATAATTAGAAAACTAAATCCGATAGTAAATAGAATTTTTGAAAACTTTAAGGGGCAAAATGGAAACTACTTAAACCCAACCCAAGTTAAGCCCAACCCGAAGTATTTGTCTCGACCACTTCGCTTCCTAAAATTCCCCACCGCTTCAAACCTCGCTCTGCGTCACCAACACAGCGACACTGGCCATCGATCCTTGCGGCGGGCAACGCTCCTTCCTGGACGGATCGAAGGAGGCAAGTTTCCACAATTTTCGCCAAGCTTAGTCGTTTTCTCCATCTCTACCACCTTTCTTCAATTGCGTTGGTAGACCAGAACACAGGGAATTCTCCTGAAGCCTTTTCGGCCGAAGTAGATTCCGAATGCTCATAGATCTATTAGGTCGTGGGTTAATTTACTTTTGAGTCGTTGTTTTTTTTTTTCGACGTACCTTAGATTCTTCGCACGGATAGAATTTGGTATTATTAGATCGCTTGGAAAATGCATTCGAGGGATGGAATTTTACGCAATGGGATTTAAAGGTTTATCAATTGGTGGTTGATAAGAATAAAAATTAGTACGTCTCCATTTTCAGTTCATTTGAAGTCGAAGTTCGTTTGGCTTAAATGAAGTTTTGTGATGATTGGACAATGCAAGTTCTCTCAATCCCTAGACTTGTTCGAGTTATGGAATGTTTGGGATTCTAACAAGTAGACTGAGTTTTAAACAGGCAAGTAACAATTTGAATTAGGTTAGTTCTGTCAGGTTGATGGTTGAATTTTACAAAGTAGCATGTCTAAGCTATACAGGATACACGTGAGATACCTGTTAGGAGACATGGCTACGGGTAGAGCCTCTTACTAGAATGGTTCCTGTCTATCTTTGAATGAACTCAGCATGCTAAAGGACGGATTCAAGTAGCCTATGGAATTTCGTTTTATTTTTTAGCCAGAATCAGCAGTGCCATCTATTTTCCGTAGAGATTAATGTGGTGTTGCCCTTCTCACGCTGTTGGATTATACAATAAGGTGAATCAATCTTCCAAAATTTCTCACTGCCTTGGATGCATGCATTTTTTTTCCACATGTGGGCAATGGCTAACAGCCTTCTATCCATGTTAGTTTGCATCTTTTTTGCATCTCTAATAATGGTTGTTAGTGATTCCTTTTCTATCTATATATACAGATAATACTCCCCCTCAAGTTGGAGTATAGATATTAATCATACCCAACTTGTTACAAAGATAATCAACCCGAACCCCATTTAAAAATTTTGTGAATATGCCCCTAAGTTGTTCTCCAGTCTTCACATATCCGGTAAAAATCAAGTTTTGTTGAATTTTCTCACGAACAAAATGACAATCAATTTCAATGTGCTTGGTTCGCTCATGAAACACAAAATTCGATGTAATATGAAGAGCAGCTTGGTTATCACACCACAGTTTAGCTAACACTGAAATTTTAAATCCTACTACAGTCAAGAGTTGATATATTCATATTATCTCGCACACAGACTATGCCATGATCTTATATTTTGACTCTGGATCATGACACAATGTTTTACTTCTTACTACTCCATGAAACTAAATTTCTTTTAACAAAGATACATATCTTCTATCCATTTTAGAACTTGCCTAATCTGCATCTGAAAAACATTCCATAATTATTAGTTGCCATATATATATATATATATATATATATATATATATATATATACAGATAATACTCTCCCTCAAGTTGGAGCATAAATATTAATCATACCCAACTTGTTACAAAGATAATCAACCTGAACCCCATTTAAAGCTTTTGTGAATATGTCCCCAAGTTGTTCTCCAGTCTTCACATATCCGGTAAAAATCAAGTTTTGTTGAATTTTCTCATGAACAAAATGACAATCAATTTCAATGTGCTTGGTTCGCTCATGAAACATAGGATTTGATGTGATATGAAGAGCAGCTTGGTTATCACACCATAATTTAGCTGACATTGAAATTTTAAATCCTACTTCAGTCAAGAGTTGATATATCTATATTATCTCGCACACAGACTGTGCCATGACCCTATATTCTGACTATACACCGGATCGTGACACAATGTTTTGCTTTTTACTTCTCCATGAAACGAAATTTCTTCTAACAAAGATACAATAACTTGAAGTAGATCTTCTATCCATTTTAGAACTTGCCCAATCTGCATCTGAAAAACATTCCATATGAGTATGCCCATGATTTTTATATATGATACCCCGTCCGGGTGGTCCCTTCAAATAACACAAAACCTGCTCTAATGCTTCCCAATGATGAATGGTTGGAGATGACATAAACTGACTAACAACACTGACCGAATATGCAATATCTGGATGAGTCATGGTAAGGTAATTCAACTTCCCAACCAACGTTCGATATTTTTTTGGATATTCAAATAGTTTCCCTTCTCCTGTGAGACACATTGGAGTACTACAAGGCTTTGCCTCCAATTTTCTTGTTTTAGTTAATAAGTTGAGGAGTTAATAAGTTGAGGATATATTTTCTCTAAGATAGAAATACTTTTTTTACTTCTCATAACTTTAACACCCAAGAAATACTTTAGCACCCTCAAGTTTTCGTATGAAACTGAGTATGAAAGATTTAAGAGATGAGATTCTCATAGTATCATTTCCTGATAACAATATCATCTACATATACAACTAAATGATACTAGCTCCTGACTGCTTGTAGAACACAGAATGATCAGACTTGTTTTTCATCATACCAAATTTTTCAATAATTTAACTAAATTAGCAGAACACAGAATGATTAGACTTGTTTTTCATCATACCAAATTTTTCAATAATTTAACTAAATTTTCCAAACCAAGCATGAAGATTCTGTTTCAAACTATACAAAAATTTTTGAAGATGACAAACTTGCCCTGACTCCCCTTGAGCAACAAAACCAGGAGATTGCTCCATATACACCTCCTCCTAAAGATCACCATGAAGAAAAGCATTCTTGATGTCAAGTTGATGTAAAGGCCAATAATGGGTAGCGGCCATTGAGATAAATAATCGAACAGTTGTTAACTTTGCAACAGGAGAAAAAGTGTTAGAATAATCCACCCCATAAATCTGAGCATAACCTTTAGCGACAAGATGTGCTTTTAATATGGCAACTAACCCATCCAGATTTACTTTAACTGTGAATATCCATTTGCATCTAATAGTCCGTTTCCCTGAAGGTAGATCAACCAAGTTCCAAGTGCCATTGTCATCTAAAGCATTTATCTCCATTATCATTGCTTCTTCCAACCAGGATTAGATATGGCCTTGCGCACATTCTTAGGAATAGAGGTAGAATCAAGTGAAGCAATAAAAGAATAAGAGGAAGATGACAAGTCGTCGTAAGAAACAAAAGAAGAAGTAGGATAAGTACACTGTCGTTTACCTTTGCGTAATGCAATAGGAAGATCATCGCTCGGGACTGGACCTGATGACGAAGTCGTAGGTGCAGGACATGAATCTAGAGGGTAACACCTGGAGTAGACTTGAATAATAGGAGGCTTGACAAGCCGATTCAGGGATAGGTGCAGAGTGTGTGATAGAATACACCAACAAATCATCATCCTCCATTTGATGAGTTAGAATTGATGTGGATGGAAAATAAAGTGTGTCTTCCATGAAGGTAACATCAATTGGGATAGGATTTTTGTTAATACTCGGATAATAACTCCTATAACCTTTCTGAAGACGAGAATAACCAAGAAAGATACACTTCAAAGACTTGGGATTTAATTTAGTAACATGTGGATGAACATCCCGGGTAAAACAGGTGCTACTAAATATCTTAGGGTTAATAGGAAATAACTACTTATTAGGGAAAAGGATTTTGTAAGGGATATCACTATGAAGAACAGAGGATGACATGTCATTAATGAGAAAACATACTGTAGAAACTGCATTAGCCCGAAAAAGCTTGGGAACATTCATTTAAAATAAAGGGGCCCATGCAGTTTCAAGAAGATGTCTATTTTTACGTTCAACTACACTATTTTGGAATGGAGTGCCAACACAAGAGATTTTATGAAGCATGCCATTCTAACTCATATACGATTGGAATAAACCGGACATATACTCCTTAGTATTATCACTTCATAAAGTATGGACAAGTGTATTGAACTGAGTTTTAATTTCAACACAAAAGGAACAAAACAAAGAAAATAAATCATAACTATTTTTCATTAAATATAACCAACTTACACGAGAGTAATCATCAACAAAAGTAACAAAATACCTAAAATCAAGTTTAGATAGAACAGGACAAGGACCCTAAATATCGGAATGAACTAATTTAAAAGGAGTAGTAGCACATTTATTTACTTTAGGACTTAAACTAAGATGATGATGTTTTGCAAACTGGCACGACTCACAATCTAATGAAGACACCTTACTATATTGTGGACAAAGCTTTTTGCGCATAGGTAGAGACGGATGCCCCAACCGACAATGATCCTTGAACGGAGAAGTGATACTTGAGCTAGCAAAAGAATATGGGACCGGTGTGTCAAAAATGTAGAGACCTCCAGTAATCTTCTTCGTCAAAAGATCCTGAAATAAATAATGATCAGGAAAAAATGAGATGCAACAGTTAAGATTACGAGTTAATTGACTGACAGAGAGCAAATTAAAGGATAAATTAGGTAAATGTAAGACAAAGGACACAGAAAACAAAGGAGCAGGATTGATAGTGTCAGACCCATGAATATAAGATAGAGACCCATCAGCTAAAGTAACAGTAGGAGTGTTAGCTTTGGATTGAAAAGTAGAAAAGAGACTAGAATGACTTGTTATATGATTCGTGGCACCAGAATCAATGACCCATTTGGAAGAGGAGGAAAGAAGACATGCATTTTGTTTACTTGAATCAGCAATAGCAGTGACAGAGGAAGATGAAGACTTGAGTGATTCATGATATTTTGAGAATTTGATAAATTTATCTGCAGAGATAAGGACCGATTCATCAGATGCATCATTAGTAGATGCAATATAGGCTAAGTGTTTTTGCTGATTTTTATACCGTATCTTTCTACATCCAAACTTCATATGTCCTGGCTTACAACAGTGGTTGCATATAATCTACCTAAATTCGACGTTCGAGTTTCAAAGTCCTGTGAGCCACCTTCTTTGCTTCCACTGTGATTAGTTGGTTTTCCATGTACATATTTAGTTTTGTGACTCACCAAAGCACCACTAAGCGAAATGGGTGCAGTGTTTTCTTTACGAAGAACACGACTAAATACATCTTGTAAAGAAGAGACGTTAGAACCGGAGAAAACTTGTGACTTAGCAGACTCAAAATCAGTAGATAGGTCAGCAAGGAAGCTCACAATAGCCATTTGCTCTCGTTGTCGTTGTCGAACCTTCACATCAGGGCTAAATGACAAAAGCATATTAAGCTCATCATATGTCTTCTTGAACGCCATAAGATAATTGATGAGAGGTTGATCTTGTTTTTCCACACGATAAAATGCTTTACACACCTCATACATGCGAGAGAGAATCCCTTTCCCATAATACAGAAATTCCAAGTAATCCATTAGTTCTTTAACAAATTCACAATGATTGATCAAACCTATTACCTCACCATCAATACAATTCTAAATTTGAAGAAACAAGCGAGCATCTTCTCTAAGCCATGTTTACTTTGAATCATCTTGAGGAGGGTTATTAGTCAAATGACCATCTTTGTAAATATTTCGTAGATAAAGACGAACCGTCTTACTCCAATCCAAATAGTTCAAACCATTTAGCTAATAGTCCGTGATTTTAGACATCACTGGTACCATGTCCGTCACAAGAGAAGGCTTATTTTCAACCATGAGGATTTATCCCAAAGAAAGTCGAATAAAAGATGAAGGAAGGAAGACTTCTCTGATTTCTGCCGATCTGATTTCTGCCAAAGGAAGACGACGCAGCTGCTGCTGCTCGGAGAGGGAACAACAACAGAAGACTTCGCTGTTTTCTTTCTGCTGCGTTAGGGCTAGAGGCGGTGGTGTGAGGCAGCAGCAAAGGAAGACTTCGGAGAGCAAGAGAGAGGAAAGACTTTAGAGAGCAAGCGAGTGGAAGAAGCAGCTAATAGAGGTTGCTGTCTGGCGAAACAGGTTGCTGTCCAGCAACTTTTCCTGCTGCCCATCCGCTGGAAGATCAGTAGGAGAGGGCTGTGATGGCCAGAAACTCAGTGGCAACCAACAGTTGGCCGGCAATGAGCGGTAGAGGGCGGCAGCGGCACAAAACCTAGCTGGACAGCGGCGAACAAAATCTGTCCGCTGACTCCTTTGCTGCGGACGGCGGTGGCTGACCGGAGGGATGTCCTCTGGGTCCTGGCCAGCAAGGAGGCGCTGTTTGGGGCTTGATGGTGGAAGCGGCGAAGCCCTTTTTGTTTGCGTCGGTGACAAAGGAAGAAGGACGCATGATGCGTTGGCGCGAGTCTTTGTCGTATGCAGATTTGGGAAAAAAATAGCAGTTTCCAGACAAACCCTAATTTCAATTCTACTACTTTGATACCATGTAAAGTTGAAATAAAAAGTATATACCTTTATTGAAAAGTGAGACATATTTATATGCAAATACGGGATCTAATTTTAGGAAACAACCTTCTATCCATGTTAGTTTGCATCTTTTTTGCATCTCTAATAATGGTTGTTAGTGATTCCTTTTCTATCCTTTTTCTTGTTTGTTATGGAGCAAATTTCAGAATATAACGTCCTACTTGCTTCATAGAAATTAGAGTGTAGTGTTGCTCACTATTCCACTGTTTTTATTAGAAAGGGTTATTCACCTTACGCTAGGTGACAATGAAAATTTTTGGATATTGAATATTGCTTCTCCATTTGCTCTTCTCATACTTGTTTCTCTGTTTTCTTATTTGTTGCTGGTGTTAAACACCTTATCATTTCGTCATCCATAATAAAGATTGTAGGAAATTGCCTCCTGGTTATATTTTCAGGTTGGGATTCTTGATCAACTTTCAAGATAGGTGACAATATGTCTTTGAACAGTGTGATTTTTATTTGCCTTCTTCAATCTCTAATTGCAGTTTTTTTTTTTTTTCAGAAATTGGTTGCTAGAATCTAACTCAATCCTCAGAATCATGAATTTGGTTTCATTAATAAAATTTTTGTTTGTAATTGTTTGTTCGATGAGTATCAATCACCTTCAATTGCTACTCATTTTCATTGTTTTACATTTAGTTACGCTATCTTTTTCTGTATCTTTGAAACTTTTAATGTTTGCAGCTACTCGGGCCTTCAATTTGTTCTGTTTTACTCTCAATTTTGTTCGCATATACATCACATGCACGTATACAGAAGAAATTGAGATGTGTGGCGGGAACAGATTATGGTTATTCACAAAGAAGTCCATAACTGGAGCTTTGATTGGTATAACAATGTCTGATCGATATGCAAGCATTGCTACTATAAGAGGCAGTTCTATGCATCCAACATTTTCAGCTTCTGAAGTTGGTTTGTCTGGACTTCTTAAAGGTATCTTTTGTGAAAGCACTATATTAAATCTTGTATATTTAGTAAATACTTCTTCACTAATTGTACTGCCTACACCCAGCTGATATTGTACTTGTTGAAAAATTCTGCCTGGAAAAATATGAATTCTCACGTGGGGACGTTATCATTTTCAAGTAAGTTCCACAGATGGGTTCCATCTGCAGGTGTTTAGCTTGAAATACTTTTCTTTGTTCCAAGTTACTTCCCCAGCCATCATTTTTCATGATTGTACAAGCATGTCTGACCATCTAGTATGCATACTTAATTACTTTTTAATTTCTCCTCTAATTGTGTCTTTTGTTTATGGGTAGATCTCCAACTAACCACAGGCAGACTTTTGCTAAAAGATTAATTGCATTGCCTGGTGACTGGGTGCAAATTCCAGAGTCTTCTGATGTTTTTACAATCCCGGAAGGTCATTGTTGGGTGGAAGGTGATAATGCTGCGCATAGTTTTGATTCACGATCTTTTGGCTCTGTAAGTATTTGACACTGAGATCTATGACAACTGGGCTTTATTTTTGAAGCTTGCTCTTCTCTATGCATGGGATTTTTGTTTTAGGTTGCACATCTAGATCCTCTTATCTCTATTCTCTCCCTGTTCTGGAGATTCAACTTGGAACTTAAAACATGAAGGTGGTTGTGGTCGTTTGTCCTTCAGTTTTCACTTAAGAAAAACATTGAAGCATTAGGGAATTAATTCAAATATCTTAAAATGAAAGTAAATAATGTTGTTGACCATGAAAACATGTTAATACAGTATTTAACTAGTTAGCAGAATATTGGAGTTCCAACTACTGGCTCTATTTTTCAAACTTACCAGAATATAATCTCTTTTCTAAATAGTTTCTTACATTATGTATCCTTTTCATTACTTATAAGCAGGAAATGTGGTCTTTTTACATAAATAATGTTTGAGGTAGCCTACCTTTTCAGCAGAAATTGGTGTTGTTAGCCTTTTGACGTAAACTTCAGCATGTTCATGATGGGGGTCTACAAGAAAATCTGTATCTGGAGATCGTACATGGGCCTTGAAAGAATAATACTTTTTCCATATACTTTTACTTGCATGAATTTTAAATATACTAGTGCTGTCCCTTACAGTTTTGGGCACTTAGGAAATAACATAAAAAGAAACTAACACAACAAATATGAAAATTCTATGATTGATCTATGGGGTTAATAGGAAAAGATAATTATGTATATACACACGCTAAAATCCTTGGGCAATTACATGTAGGTCCACTAGATGATAAAATGATTAAAATGGTAGGTGACCAATGTACTCTATCATTAGACTAGTTAAATCTATTAGAGTTGAAGGTGCAAGGGATATTGTAAGAAGAAAGAAAATTTTAATTAATGTAATAAGTAATATGATTTTTATGAATTTTTATTATATAATCTTGTATAAAGAGAGTTCAATGGACAAGTAAGATGCATATAATCAACTTGAAATAGTTGGGATTTACACTGCTCAATGATGTTCCCTATGCAAGATACAGACTATAGGACATTAGCAATTATCCTGAATGTAGATAAGCTTCTATTTGACTGTCTTGAGCTATTTACTTTATAAATTTAGGCATTATAGAAATCCAGTTTGGATTGAAACACTTTAAAGATGATCCGGGAGCATGCATATATACTCAACTCACAATTGGAGGTAGGTTGCTTATGGCCATCACCACCCAATGACAATAGATATTGGACATCGAAGTTTTAAGTCAACAAACTCTTCCATTTTCTCCAATTTAAAAGGATTGGTAAAAAATTTAACCTTAAAATATATTGGAGAATATTATAACAGAAGCAAAGTCAAGGATTGCTATCAAGAAAATCTAAACATGTCTGATTGCATCGTATGATGACCAAATATCTCAGGATGTGACTCAGCGAGTTCTTATGAATCTGGATTAACAAACTCTAGGTTTAAAGAGTTGAGCAGTAATTATGTAAGGTAAATCTTCTACAATGTAAGCATTGGTAACAATTTGGTACTAAAATTCTACTGTGAATTCTTGTTTCATTGATTTTTACGAATGTGTTAAGAATCCAAATTATACGTATTCATTAATGTAAGCTTCATCATTTTATATTTCAATTTGTGTTCCGGTGTCAAATTTTAGCTCTTGGAAGAGCTTCTACCGTTCATACTGTACTGCTGCTGTACCCTAGTGAACAAATGTCTTTCAAATATTTGAGAGAGGCAATTTGTTCAGATTTTTCTTTTCAAACTATAATCAATATATCCCTTTTGTCAGTGTTAGAAAATGCTTTCTACATACTGCAAATGTTATGCCTCCTTGCTACCACATTATGCTGTGCTAGATTATTGATTCAGAATACACCCAGTGGAAGAGACTGAAACATATTGTTGTTTGTAGCCTCTTAGTTGTGTGCTACCACATCATAGACTAATACTTATTGATATAAATAATAAAAAATATTGTAATTGATGGCTTATGCTTGCATAATAAAGAAGAAATTATTCTTAAAAGTTGTGTATTTAAAGCCAATTGTTTTGAAGAAAAACCAGACATAATGCATCTATGCTACTTGTATTGCTAACCTATGGGCATAATAATTACCTCTTCAAGTTCATTTTCATCACTCATGCATCTGTTGAGCTAATCAAATGTTTAGATGCTTGACATGTTCTTCATTGGAGTATTCTTATCATGATAACTCTGCATTTATGTTACAGATTCTGAAGTCAAATTGTTCTTTTTTTTTTAGGAAAAAGGGATAAACTGAGTCATCATGTCACTTTTTTATTTTAAATTGTGCTGCTAATACCATGATTATTGTTGTCGATTTTAGTGAATGAATATGGTCTTTTCGCTCCAATGAACACGAATGACTATTCTTTACCTCTGGTGCAGGTTCCCTTAGGGTTGATTCAAGGGAGGGTAACTCATGTTATATGGCCACCCCAGAGAATAAGCAAAGTGGAAAGAAAGACGGCATCGGAGAGATGTTCACCACAATGATTTGCTTTGATATGAAAATTCTAACCATTTCCAGTTATATTTGGATCATTGGCAAAGCTGTTGTACGTTTGGTTCACTCATTCATCAACAATTTTCGCAAATAATGGGATTTTTTTGTACCTTTTCCTTTTCTAACAATCTTACAAGATCCATTTTCCATGATTTTCTTAGGGAACTTACTTTTCTGTCACGTTTTTTGTTACTCTAAAAACTGTATTGGGGTGGACACTCCCCATTCCCAAGTCGTGTGGGAAATGATATATTTTTTTTCTATGATTGTTAAAATCAAAATAAAAATTGTATGTGAGCATGAGTGTGCATAAATTGGGTTTCGAATTTATACGGTAGGTGAATTAGAGGAAGATCGTCTACTTTTAAGATTAATCATATGAAATCTAGATATTTAAATTATTAAAAATAAATAAATGAAGAGTATGTTTGTTGGATCTAATTTAGGAACTTTTTAAAAATACTCATTCACGCTTTTTAAAAGTTGTTATTTACTTTAGTTCTTTGATCACAAGGTTAATTTGTAAATTAATTCTATATTTATTATACATAAAAGAAACTATGATGTGTCACGAACAATACTGAGATCAGAAAATTATAAAAGAAACTTATATATAGCTTGAAATTTGCAGGGTTCTTGGAGCATGAAGGCATCTGGATAAGAATCCATGAGTTCATATGCCTTCTTCACTGTTCCTCCTATTCCCTTGGTTGGATTATAGAGCACTAAATTAAATTGGCACCTAATGAAGGGTGCCCTCAAATCATGAATCCAAACATTAAATTCTAACAAACTATACTAAATCGAGAAGATTCATGCGCAGGATCTAGTTAACATCAAATTTACAGCACAAACAAAAAGGCAATTGAAAAGATGATGACCTAAATTAAATATGATTTGAATGCAATAGAATTATCATCGTGGCAGATCTTCTGTAATGACTGAGGTATCAACACCGTACTCTTCTTACTAATGGAAGGTAGGAAGATCTCAAGTTATCTAATTCTACGAGGACCATGTTATATATATAGTAGCAGACTCCGATTCTATTATCAACCCATTATTAATAACAGAATACGGGTTAATGAGTTCTATATATAAACTCCCGTTCAATAACACAAACTCACAGTTAATATCAATTAGACCACTATAAACTATAAACTATGTATTCATATACAAAACCTGTGTAATACAAAACAACATGCAAGCCCATCGAGGGATAAAATCCAACACCAACAACTCTCATTGTCACCCTCCTCTCTAGGCTTGTGTATGATGGCATTGCTTGCACAAGTTTGTACCCTTTTAGTGCAGCCATAAAGGAAAGTCCAATGCTCATATTTCCAGATGTGTGGTCTGGCAAGTAGTAGACTAGAGCCTTTGACTTAAATGATCATAGAGTAAAAAACGAATTATTTTATTAGATTTTCCACAGCTTAAAAAGAAAAAAAGGCCATTTAGTAGAAAAAGGCTTTAATTTTGCTAAGCAAAATCACATATGCATTCTTTACTACAGAAAAAGGGGTGCAATTTTCATATCACTATCACAAAAGACAAAGAAGACAGCTGTTGTTTGTCAAAGATAAAGTCTCCTTACTAAAAATATATGAGTGTGATGTACATGCAAATAAGGAGCTCCCTCTGATAGTAGAAGAAAATTTCTTTGTTAATTTTGAGGAAGTGGTTAGGTGTTCATGGAGCTTCTTTATTTTTTTTATTGAATATTTTTTTCTATTATAAAAAATAAAAATATTAAAATATTAAAAAAAAAAGTTAGGAATGTTGATTTTTAGCCATTAAACAACGGTTAAGTTTTAGCCGTTGTTCAATGATTAATTTTTATTTTTTTTTTATTTTAAAAATTATATATAATGAAAAGTGAAGGATCCATGAAGGAGCGTTGAGAAATTTTGTTTTATTTTTTTTATAGTAGAGAGATGTGTAAAATTTTTTACTTTTGACGTGGTGTATATGTGGTAACAAAGGAGCTCATGGAGAGGTTTCATGACTATGAATACCCTAAAAAATAATTTATTTGATAGGCTCATGTCTATCCTCAAGTGCTATAGAGACGTTCGACATCATTTAGTCTAGGACGTAAAATCTTGGGGGTGATTTAAGAATATCTAATGACACCAAATTAAGTGTAATTCTCTCATCTAAGCATTATCAAGGATCCTCTTAGCATGTAACTTCTCGTAACTGACTAAATGTGGGCGTTGCAGTTGTTATGCATATATTAGAGGGTATATATAATAATTTTTTTGAGAAACCATAAAACTCTATATTTACAAATATGTAATGCTTCACATGTCTATACCTTCAAAATCCATCGAAATAAATAAAATTATGGCCAACCATTACTATTGATGTTCAAAAAAAATACTAGAAATTTTAAATTGTCTACCTATTTTTTATGAATGTGAAAGTTATTCTGAAAATTTTGAAAGAGTGCTATTATTAACTAAAATAAGTCTTATATGTACCAAATTTATATTCATCCCTCAACTAAACTCACTAATTATCAATTATGATCATTAATATTTTAACAATATTATGTGTGTTTTTTTTGTGTGGGATATAACCTTGTCTTGTAATTTTTTAGATGTCCTAATGTGGATAAATTGTTTAACGAGTATTAAATATTAACATGCTGTGAACTCTTATGCTTTCATGAATGTATACATTGACTTAAATTTGAATTATGAAGCATAGATAGAAGATATTATTGTTTGGATACTCCGGGAGCTAGGGGTGATTAACTTCAATCGCTTTGTTGATGATGATTTGATGTAGCGGAAAAACTCAAAGTAATGTTAACACCCAAATTTACTTGGTATCCACCTTCTTGAGGTAACTAATCCAAGGATTCACACAGTACACACACTACACTATGAAAATTACTCCTTCTAAAAAATAATCCGGAGGCGGAGAAACCTTGTACAAGCTCACATACAAGAATACAATGAAAATAAAATGTAAATACACAATACAAATGAAGACTTTACTTTCTTGATCTCTTGTTGCTTGAAATACCTCTTGTAAACTCGAAAATGTAATAACACTTCTCTCAGAGTCTTCTAAGAACCGGATGTGAAGAGTGGAGAAGAAGAGTTGTTGATTTGAATCTTCGAACACCTTTGTATCTCATAGACTAGGGTTCCCAATCGATTAGCCTTACTCCCAATCGATTGCTATGTCAGATCCAAGTAAATCAAGAAGTCAAAATCTTACAACAACTCTTTTCTTCTTCTCTCAATCAATTATGTGGCTTCAATCGATCACCTGATGGATTATGAAGCCCACTATTTACTCGTGAATTCCTTTCAATCGATTACCTAATCAATTAAACTCCTCGCAACAAAAATAACTCTCCAATCAATTGTCTAATCGATTAGAGGACTAAATTGATTGACCAATCGATTCAGCACTACTCTGTGCTCACGATTTATTACCCAAATCGATTAACCAATCAATTGGTGAAGGCTTAATTGATTGGCTAATCGATTCAGCCTTCTCCTCTCTCGCGACACACAACTCTCAATCGATTAGTTGATAGATTGGCATTGGCCTAATCGATTACTTAATTGATTGCCCAACTCTAACTTGCTTAACCCAAGCCTAGGGTTCCCTTGCCCAACCTCCAGTCAACTGTGACCTGTTGGGACTTCCCCACCAAGTGTTCGATCAACCTTTGGCCTACTTGGACTTTGCCAACTTCTCGTTAAACTTTCGATCTCCAAGTGCAGTTCTTCTTGATCCACTGGATTTTCCTCTGCCTAATCACAGTTAGGACTTTTCTTTTGTCAACGTGCGGTCCTCCTTGACCCACTTGGGCTTTCCTTTGTTTAACTATAGCTAGGACTTTCTTTTGCTAACGTGCGATCCTCCTTGACCCATTTGGACTTCCTTTTGCCTAACCGTAGTCAGGACTTTCTTTTACCAACGTGTGATCTTTCTTGACCCACTTGGACTTTCATTTACCAACGTGTGGTCCTCCTTAACCCATTTAGATTTTTCTTTACCTAATCATAGTTAGGACTTCCCTTTGCCAACGTCCGATCCTCCTTAACCTAGTTGGACTTTCCTTTCCCTAACTTCTGAGTTAGAACTTTGCCTTTGCTTAACCTCTAGTTAAGACTTTGCCAGTCAAGTATCTGGTCCTCCACGACCTACTTGAATTTTCTCTCACAAATTTTCCAAACATATTGTCCAAACATTGAAACTCAAGGTTGAATCCACTCGGGCTTAGTCAAATTGGTCAACCTTGACCTAGGGACGATTACACCAACAATCTCCCAACAATCTCTTAATTTTTAATGTTTAACAATATGTTTAGATTAGGCTAACCCATTAGCCCAAATCTCATGACAAATGCATGCATGTGTGTTTCTAACTTAAACCCCATATTTTCTTTCCCTTTGACACACATAAAAAACTCTTCACCTTAAGAGTCATTATGTTCAAAGGAAACTAATGAAAGTCTCATATCTTTCATTGTATCCTATGCTCAACCTTGAGCATAACTCCATCACAATGAAAAATTTCAATATTCCATTGTTTCCAATACTCATCCTCAAGCATTCATAACAATGAAGGTTCCCTACCTTCCATTGTTTCTTCATCCTTATATAAAAAAAATCATGCTTTTAAGGAAGACCTCCTCCTTAAAACATGCACTAAACTTTTATCATTGCACCAACAATGATTTAGAGTTTCTAAACCTTTAGGAGATCTAAAATTGAAGTTTTGAGTTTAAAATTTAATTTTGAAACTAAACCTCATCCTAAACTTTAAGTTAGTCCCTTTTAACCATCCCTTTCTTATTTTCATTGATAAAATTACCCTAATGTACTTATACAAGTATTTTAGAGGGTTAGGAATTGTTAACTTGACTAAATGTGACTTAATGGGCTAAAATCATATCTTAAACCAAAAATGATCTTCCTAATCGATTGATTTTACCTATCAATCGATTCCAGCATGTTTTAATTGGATGAAGTTGGGTTTCAATTGATTAAGACATGTCAGAATCGATTGGTTTCAGCTACCAATCGATTTCGGCATGTCTTAATCAATTGAAGTTGGGGTTCAATCAATTATTGACATCTTAATAGATCAGCTGATCAATATAGAGGGCCTCTACTCGTCAAAATCCCATTATCAATCGATCACCTGATTGATTAACATGTCCCAATCAATCACCTGATCAATTAGGGTTTCTAATTTTCTGAAATGAATTTCAAACTGAAATTTAGAAATCCCTAAAAAATTCTACAATTTTCTAAAATTCATGAAATTTTATGTAAACATTATTTATATCATATACTATCATGGAAAAATAGTTTTATATGAAAATGACTCTCATTTTCAAAGATTGATACAAAATTAGAAACCATTAAAAACTTCAATGTTTCACTCTACTTTATTTCTAACTACTCAATGATGATTACTATCAAAAGATAGACTTCACCAAGGTTTTCTAAAATAATTTTGAAATAATTTTTAAAAATAAATTTCTAATCATGATCTTTTGGCTAAATACACATGACTTGTACACTTACTTTCCCAATGATTGTACTTTACATTATCATTTATTTTGATGAAACTAAAACTCAAAAGGATGCACTAAATCAACATCTTAAGTTTTGTACATCTTTCTAATATCTCACTTGTATCTAATGCATCTCAAAAATACATACAAGTCAAACTTATGGTCTTGTGAGATATAAAATGGGGTTTCCCTAAAACTAAGGGATCATGCATTTTTAACTAGGCATTTAAATTTTGATCATCCAATCCAAGATGTCAATCGATGTTATTTCCCTTAATTTTAAGAAATTAAAATAATAGATGAAAATGATTATGACATACATCAAAATAAATATTTTTCAAAAGAAAAATTATCATAAATAATGATACATGTATGACATGACATATGACATTTTTCATAACAAATATGATTGCAAAATATAATAACATGACATATGATAGGACACACAAAATATGATAATTTTAGTATAAATAAAATACCTAGATTCTCTATCTAAATATCACTTAACTAATTGTTAAATTAAAAATAAGCCTAAGTTGCCCTTATCTCCCTAAGAAAACATCAAAAAACCCAACTTAATATTTCTTTGACCTGTTAACCAAATTGTGTCAATTTAATCATCAATTCCTCAAAATTATCGTCACACTTTTACTCTTCAAGAGTAAAGATTTAAACCCTCATTTTTAAGGTGTAACATTACCTTGAAAATGCCCCAAAGTACTAACTTTGTCAAGGTTGGGTTAACCACCCTTCTATTTAGAGTTTACACACTCTAAACTCATCTAAGATGTAGAGAACATACTCTTAGAAATCCAAAACCTATTAGTGTTCCTCAAGTGTTCTAGGTATTCACTAGAAATAACTTCCCTTGATACCTTCTTGATGACCCTCCTAGGCTTCATGGAAGCCTTACTCATACTAGTCTCCTCTTAGGTCAACTCTAGGGATACCTTCCTTTGTGACCTTCTTAATAACTTTCTTAGGCTTCTTAGAAGCCTTAACCATATTAATCTTCTCAAGGTTAACTCTAGGGATAACTTCTCTTGTAACCTTGGCTTGACTCCTAGACTTGACTAGTTCCATAACCGTACGAAACTGTATAGTGTGAGGGCACATTCTTCTTGACTTTTGGATTGTATCTCAAACCTCTCTTGCCATTGAATGACTCATGTTCTTCTAAACCTAGGTTTTGCTTCTTAGACCCTAAGACTTCATTTGACATTTTCTTAAGGGTCTTCTCTAATTTATTAAGTCTTGACCTCAAGACTTTAATTTTTATCCTTAAATTCTCAAATTTGGATTTTCTATTATGTTCTTGGACATTTTTCTTTTTAGGCACAAAAATTTCCTTAGATTTGTTACCTAATCCATTTTCTACCCTCCTATCCTTAGGTATGGTAGTCTTAGCATGAAATAATTTATAATTTTCCCTAGATTTTTCATGCTTTCTATTCTTATAGTAAATAACATTAAAATAATAAAAGTTATTTCTAACATACTTTTTATCATGATTTAACAAAATATCATTAACTAATGGTACCTTAATATTATTCTTGGAAGCTCCCCCTCGACTTGAACTTCCTCATTTTTTCTTGGTCAAAATTTTTTCCTTTGGACATTGACTACGATAATGTCCTCTTTGATTGCAAGAAAAACACATAATGTGCTCTTTGCCTTTATGTACCATGGGGCTGACCTTCTTTGGCTTTTCCTTGCCCTTGGGTGTCACTTGAGTCTTCTTCTTCCCCAATTTAAGACACTTGCTATTATAATATCCTTTTCCCCTACACTAAAAGTAAATAATATAATCTTTATTTTTATAAATTGAAATTTTATACCTTTGCTTGTAGGGGTGACACATGATCCTTCTTCATTCGATCTAGAAGTAGAGGCTTCTTCTTGCTCCGGTGTCAATGAATTATGCTCCCCTCAATTCTTGAGATAGATGTCTCTTCAACTTCATCCTCAGATATTGAGCATCTCTCAACCTCCGAAACCTCTTGTTCTTGATCCAAAGAGTTTCCTTCTTTGGATTTTGCTTCACTTTGCTCTGAGGTTGGATCTTCATGAAGTTATGCCAACTTGCTCTATAGCTCATTACCATATTGATATTCTCCAATCGTACACAAGATGGTGCTCGACAATAAATTAACTAATAATTTGGTTACTTTCACATTGACCTCGCATCTCTTGATTTGCTTATCATTCCATTTCTTTTTCTTGAGGAGTTTTTCATTTCCATCAATTGGAGTTTGAAATCCCCCATTAGAGCAAACTATTGATAGATCGATTACGTGCGATAGAGGGGGGGGGGGGTGAATATCATGCTCTTTAAAAACTTTTTCTTTTTGGAAAACAGAGTTATGCAGCGGAAAGTAAAGAGAGAGACAAGTTTGTTTACTTTGTTCGGAGCTTGGTTGACTCCTACTCGAAGGCCCGCGATCCTTGATCGCACCGATGGACAAATCACTATAATCCTTCTTTCCGAGATCCTCGGAAAGAAGCAGATCGTACAGATACAAAGATATAAGATAATAACAACCCTACTATCTTATATGAAAATGCAATACAAATAAAATGTACTGACAGTAGTAAGTAAAAGTTGAAGCTCGGTCGGTTCTTCCGGACGGAGTAGCTTGAAGAGACGTAGAACACGTGCAGTACAGTCAGCTTCCAGAGATAAACTTTGAGATAATCAGAAAACTATATATTTCGCCTCAGACCTCGATCCCCTTTTTATAAGTACCTTTGATGTTCGGTCGACCGATCCCTCTGTTCGGTCAACCGAACCAACTCCCTTCCTTCCTGGCTAGAGTCTGACACTGGCTCGATCTCTGGCATTAATTAATCATAAAGGGTTCGGTCGACCGATCCCATTTTCGGTCGACCGAATAGACACCCTCCTTGTTCATCGAGATTCACATTTACTGTGCATTTAATGTTGATTGGTTCGATCGACCGATCATCCGGTTCAGTCGACCGATCAGTGTAGTTTCCTTCTACTCCTGATCATTACTGTCTGTGCTAAGTCATAATGGTTCGGTCGACCGATCCTCCGGTTTGATCGACCGATCATGGCTTGATCGGACTCGGTCTGTTCTGATCTGATCTGAACACTACTTTAATCTCTTCTTGTTCGGTCGACCGATTCTCCGGTTCGGTCGACCAATCCAGCCAAACCTGTAAAACAGTGTTAGACACTAAACATGCAAAACAGATGTTATCACAACAATATAATAATGCATGAGTAATATAGGACAGTAGAACTGTCTTGATCTCAACTTAGAAACCTTCCCGGTTTCTTTAGTTGGATCAACGACCTAAGGTTGTTCCCTACGGGAACCCGACCTCACTGTCACTCCTCCAGTTGTTTACCTCAACTTACCTGCCAAACATGGTCCTTCAGACATGTTTGGACTTTGCCTGCTTAGTGTCTGATCACCTGATCCACTAAGACCTTTCCTGCAATACTATATTAGCCAATAGCAATAATAGTAATACAGAGTATAATGGTAAACCTAATTCTAGATTTACCGAGATCTGTTGGTCCGGTCGACCACGTGCGGTCGATCGGAAACCATCCGATCAACCTTTCTTGGAGTTCACTCCTCCAAGACTTTTCGTTACCTAAGGTTATCTCCCCCTAGGGTTTTCTCCACCTGGCTTCACTCACCAAGACTCAATATTCGGCTACCCAGGGATCAGGTCTTCCAAACTTATCCACCTGACTTCATGATATATCGAGATTTCCCTTGCCTCAGTATTCATCTACCTAGGGATCAGATCCTCCAGACCTATCCACCTAACTTCCACGATATACTGAGATTTCTCTTGCCTAACCTCCAACTAGGACTTCCCTTGCCTAGCCTATAACTAGGACTTCCCTAGATCAAGCTCCATACTTAAACATACTTAAACATATTTGTCTAACATTAAAACTTTGGAGGTCGATTGCACCAACAACTATTGCTCTATCTCCATCATAAATAAATTTTCAACCTTTGATTTTCAAAGGTCAAAATTCCCAATTCCGTAGGGTGGAGGTGCTCATATATCATATCCGAATCCATCTTGGAAATCTATTTGAAGTTGAGCTCCTTGATGATGAATCTTTACGTTAGGACCAAAAGAATTAAGATATCTCTATAATGATATGATATTATTCACTTTAGGCCTAAGTCCTGATAGTTTTTTGGGCTATATTTAAAAGGCCTCATACCAATGGAAATATCTTTCCCTTATAAGTCCATGATCCTTTCCATGTGTTTTCAACATGGGACTTTATTTGCAACCATTGCAACCAACACTTTAATCGTTGAAATTAGGGCTTCACTTCAAAACTTCTTCTTCCTCTAACTTATTGCTCTCTTAGCGATTAGTCCAATGAAGAGCAACCTCACTCTGATACCACTTGTTAGGACACTCTGGGAGCTAGAGGGAGGATGATTATTGGTGCAGGTTGCACTGATAATCAGATTTTGATGTATAACAAATGGTTAAAAGTTAGATATGTTGTTTGTCTAACTTTTATACCAAGTGTGCAGGAGTTGACTAGTTTGAAGGACTTGACACCAGGCTGAAATCCAGCTAGGTCTATAGGACTTGATAGTTGGTGCGAAATCCAGATAGGTTAACGAGACCCAATATCTGGCAGGAAGTCCAGTTGGGTATACAAGACCTGACAGCCGGATGAAGTCCAGTTGGATCTGTGGGACCTGACAACTAGTGGGAAGACCTGGTAAATCAAAGGAAAGTCAAGCGACTACAGTTGGTAAATAAGAGGTAAGAAACTAGAGGAGAGATTCAATGAAGACACGTTCCCTGTTAAGGGAACTATAGGCATCAGTTCAACTTAAGTTCATTTGAGAAACCTAAGTTGAGACCTTGTAGGGAAGAATGTTGAAAAAAAAGAGAGTTCGGGCGTTCAGAGATTGTCTGGGTGCCCCGACTCGCCTCGTTCGGGCGGGCACCAGGCACCTCGACAGTTCAGGTGCCCGGAGCTGGTCCAGGCATCCGGACCAAAAATTTCATCCTAAAGCTGAGTTGGAGCGCGTCGACTGGCTAAGCCCACATCAACGGTCCAAACACCTGGAGGGGGTCTAGGCGCCCGGAGGTGGATAAAACTTCACAGATGAAGTTTTGATGAGAGCTCGCATGTTAGTATGGTCTAGGCACCCGGAGGGGTTTTAGGCCCATAAAATGGGCTTATATAAGAGCCTTTGACCAACAACTTCAAGAGAACATCTGTTATGACTTTCCTTCCTGCGTGCTACTTCAAAAAGGCTCCTACGATGCTATAACACTCCACCGACAACCAAATATCAAGCTTTATTTAGTTTTCTCTGTTGTCAGTAACCTTTCATATACAGTTCCTATACTTCATTATTGTATCTTTTTGAACTATTAGTGGATTTCCTAAAGAAAATCACTCAACGAGTGTGCGCCTTGGAGTAGGAGCTATCGAAGGCTCCGAACCAAGTAAAAAATTACTTGTGTTAGCACGTGAATGTCTTCTTCCTTCTAGTTCCTTTTTGTTTTCTTTATTCTGTTGCTTAACTCATTTTAATTCATGATTTTCGACGAATACTATTTACCCCTCCCCCCTCTAACGTCTTTATGATCTAACAGTGATTAGCTCCAATCGCTTTGTTGATGATAATTTGCTGCTGCAAAAAAACTCAAAGCAATGTTAATATCCGATTTACTTGGTATCCACCTCCTTGAGGTGACTAATCCAAGGATCTACACAGTGCACACACTCCACTATGAAAATCACTCCTTCTTAGAAACAATCGAGAGAAACCTCATACAAGCTCACATATAAGAATACAATGATAACAAGATGTAAATACATAATACAAATGAAGACCTTGTTTTCTTGATCTCTTGTTGCTTGAAATACCTCTTGTAGACTCAAAAATGCAGTAGCACTTCTCTCAGAGTCTTCCACGTACCAACCGTGAAGAGTGAAGAAGAAGAGTTGTTGATTTGAATCTTCAAACATCTTTGTATCCCACAGATTAGTGTTCCCAATTAGTTAACCTTACCCCCAATTGATTGTCATGCCAGATCTAAGAAAATCCAGCCATTCAAACCTCGTAATGGCTCTTTTTTTTATTCTCTTAATCAATTAGCTAATCGATTACATGACTTTAATCGATCACCTGATCAATTATGTGGCTTTAATCAATTACCTGATCGATTACGAAGCCCATTGTTTGCTCATGAATTTCTCTCAATCGATTAAACTCCTTGCAATAAAAACAACTCCCCAATCGATTGCCTAATCAATTGGAGGGTTGAATCAAGTAGCCAATCAATTCAGTACCTCTCTGTGCTCGTGATTTAGGCCCCCAATTGATTAGCCAAATGATAGGTAAAGTCTTAATCATTTGGATAATCAATTCATCTTTCTTCTCTCTCATGACACACAGCTCTCAATCAATCAGTTAATTGATTGGTATTGGCTCAGTCGATTACCTAATCGATTGTCCAACCATACCTTTCTTAACCCAAGTCTAGGGTTCCCTTGCATAACCTCTGGTCAACCGTGACCTATTGGTACTTCCCTACCAAGTATCCGATCAACTTTTGACCCATTTAGACTTTACCAACTTCTTGTTGGACTTTCGATCACCAAGTGCGGTCCTCCTTGACCCACTTAGATTTTTCTTTGTCTAACTGCAATTAGGACTTTGCTCTTATCAATGTGTGGTCCTCCTTGACCCACTTGGACTTCCCTTTACCTAACCCCAGTTAGGATTTTTCTTTGCCAACGTGTGGTTCTCCTTGACTCACTTGGACTTCTCTTTGTCTAACCGTAGTTAAGACTGCCCTTTGTCAACGTGTAGTCCCCCTTGACCTACTTGGACTTTCCTTTGCCAACGTGTGATCCTCCTTAACCTTCTTGGACTTTCTTTTACCTAGCCGTAGTTAGGACTTCTCTTTGCTAACATGTGGTTCTTGACCCACTTGGACTTTCCTTTTCCTAATTTCCGAGTTATGACTTTGCCTTTGCCTAACTTTTAGTTAGGACTTTGCCAATCAAATATCTGGTCCTTTATGACCTACTTGACTTTTCTCTCAGATATTTTCCAAACATATTGTTTACATATCGAAAATCAAGTTCGAATTCACTCGGGCTTAGTTAGATTGATCAACCTTGACCTAGGGACGATTGCACCAATACTCTCCCAATAATTATTTATACTGAGTAAAATTTTAAATCTTGTACTATATTGGATAAAATAGTTGAAATATAGTATTTTGATAAATTACTAAAACTTGATATCACTGAACACATACAATATCTCCTTCCTTTGTTTCATCTTCTCCCTTTTTAAACCTCTAATTTGTCATCAATACTATTCAATCAAAGATCAAAACAATGGTATGACAGGAGAATTTGAACCTTGGTAACAAGTGATATCAAGTTTTAGTGATTTATTGAAATAATATATTTTGACCGTTTCACCCGGTATGATATGAAATTTTAAATCATGATCTTAATGCTTGTAGACAAGATTTGTTTTCTTATTAATTTTTCCTTTATTTTGTTTTTGCTTTTTGGTAACTAAAATATTGTATCCTATATGCCTCATCATTTTCTAATTTTCTTTTGTAAACAAAGTTGTATATATATATGTGCTAAATTATTCAGATAAATAAGATGAATATTTTCTTGTAATCAGTTTATGGTATCAAAGTTATAAAAAATATATTCCTCTTCATCTTCCTTTATTTGTATTTATGTTAGAATGATGAGTTTGAAGACCAACATGGATAAGGATGTGTCTTCATCTAGCACATCCAAATTGGTTAATTCATCTGTAATCATGCAACCCTTTAGAGAAGGGTTATCACTGTAATTCACAAGTCACAAGTTGGATGATAAGAACTGTTGGATTGATACACATGTGAGAGGGGGGTGGGGGTGAATCATGTGGTTTTCAAAAACTTGTTTTCTCATTTTTAAAATCACGAGTGCGAACGCAACGGAAAGTAAATAAGAATTCTAAAACAAAAACCACAAGAAAACTCAGTAAGTTTATTTGGTTTGGAGCCTTCGGCGACTCCTACTCCAAGACCTAGGTCTCGTAGACCTACCAATGGGAAATCCACTGAAAACCTCTTCTAGTACCTCTAAAAGAGGGAATTGAGTACCAAAAGGATTAGAACAAGTGCAACACACTCACTTGTCCTTTTGTAGAAATTAAGTACACAAACAAAATTCATTACTGACACTTAAGGATCAAAATGGGAGCACTCATGTGTCATTGTCGGTCTACCAACCATGATTGAAAGTCATCAGAATAGTCGTCAGGTGAAGCAGCTTTGCAGCAGAGTCTTAACAAAAGCCTGGAGTGGTTGGAAGCTCAAACGGATGCACAGTAGCTCATATATCAGTGTTCTCTCAAAACCTTCTTGACACTGCCTTAAATAGGGCTTGGAAGGTGCCTTCCATAGCTGTTGAAGGTGCCATTAACCTGATAAATTTGATCCCAAGCAACCCAGCACTTATCTGAGACTGCATCCAAAATTTATCCTGTGGAAGGCGCCTTCCATAGCCATGGAAGGCGCCTTCTATGAACAGTACGAAGGCGCCTTCACTGCTTAAAGGCGCATTCAGACACTGTTCATCTGAAGACAAATTTTCTCCTTTGTCCTGCAAAAATAATGTTAGTCCAAATAACCTACAATACAAGGATAATAATAACTAATAATAAAGAGTAGTAATTAGTTCCTGTCCTCCCAGGACCAGGAACTAGTCAAGATCTCAGTCTAGGGATCCCAAATGGACCTAAACTGGATCGACACCTACTGTCCCTCAACCTGTTAGAGTGTATACTAAAAGCCTAGCTTTTGTAAACATTTATTTGCTAAAATAAAAGAATCATATTGGTCAATATATGCATTTATTTATTAAATGTAATTGTTCAATTAAGTTATATAGTAGACAACATGAAGTGTGGTGTCACACTTAGAAGATCATGTTGTCAGTTCTTTATAAATTATAAATAGTTGCTCGCGACTAAGATAGAAAGGAACAAACTATCAGTATAGTCGTAGTGTAATTAAGTATTAGTTTATCTTAACTAATAAATTACACTGATACACTTTAAGTGTATTGAGTAGGATCATTTAGGTAAGTTCTTTTTGTACTGACTTAGTAAAAGAACTAAACCTTAGTTATTATGGAAGTATGTGCTCTTAATCCTAATATAATAACAAGCACATATATTTAATATTTATTTCTTTGATTTATCAAAGGGTGAGGTTTAGCTCGATAAATCAATATGTCCGATAAGTTGGGAAATGATATTACTTATAGTGTGTGTTGTTGATTATAGAAGGAATCTGTGTCCTAGTTATCTAGGTTGAGAATGTCCCCAAGAGAAGCTCATAAGGATTGTCATGTTAAACCCTGCAGGTGGACTTAGTCCGACATGACAATAAAGTTGAGTGGTACTACTCTTGAAGCTAGATATTAATTAAGTGAGTTGTCAGTAATTTACTTAATTAGTGGACATTCATAATCTTAAACACAGGGAGACTAACACACTCATGATATGAAGGAGCCCATAATGTAATTTGGGATTGGTGCGGTAGTGCGGTAATAACTCTTTAGTGGAATGAGTTGTTATCGATGAACTTGAGTTGTGTGTTCGGGGCGAACACGGTACTCAAGCTCATTGGAAGGCCAAAATCAATTTCTCCTCTAGATCCCTGTCATAGCCTCATTATAGCCTTAAGTCCATCCAATGAAAGGCTCTTCTTGGTGTCCAGAAGGGGGCCGGACCATTGCTTGGCATAGCCGGCCATATCCTCTTGAAGGGGTCGGCCCTATAGCTGGTGACCAAGCTTGTCGGCCACAATAATTCAAAAAGGAGGGTTGTTTTGAATTTTAAAATCTTCTCTTTGTAGAAAACTATTAGTTTTAAAAGAGATTTTAATTTTAAAACTTTCCTAATTTGAATTTGGCCACATGTTTTAATAGAGAGTTTTAAAAGTTTTAAAACTTTCCTTTTTAATCATCCTCATGGTTTAAGAAAAAAGGGAGATAAGTTTTAAAATTAAAATTTTCTATCATCATGTTAAAAAAGGAAATTTTATAAGAGAGTTTTTAAATTTTAAAACATGATTTTAATTTTTAGAAACTTTCCTTTTTTAACTCCTACTTAAGGAAAGAGAGCTTGTAAAATTTTATAAGAGTTTATCTTGTAAAATTTTATATAAAAAAATTTTTCTTTTCCTTTTAATGTGGCCAGCCAACTTGCTTGGTGCCCAAGCAAGGGTCGGCCAATAGGATTAAATCAATCTCAATCCTAAACCAAATAGGATTGATCTCAACCATTGATTGATGATTAATTCAATCAATAGGAAGGAAAAGGAAAATAAAAAGGGAAAAGGAAAATTATTAAAATCTTTCCTTATTTGCCTTGGGCTAGTAATATAAAAGAAGGGGTAAGGGGGCTTCATGTGACACAACTCTTATTCTTTTGCTTGGGTGATCTCTTGGTGGCCGGCCCTCTCCCTTCTCTTCTCCCTTTGCTCTCTTTTCTATTAGAGGTGGTGGTGGCCGAATATTGCAAGGAGGAGAAGGACTCTCTAGGGTGGTGTTCATCTTGGAAGATCGTCGCCCACACGACGTCCAAGGCGAGGCGAGGAATACGGCAGAAGATCTTGAGGTCATTAGCATACAAAAAGAAGGTATAATTAGCAATTGTTTTCCGCATCATGCTAGTTTTTCTTTTTGAAAGAATTCTAAATACAAGAGGCAATTAGATCTAGTTTTTCGAAATAGTTTTTCGAGTTTGTGTTTTCTTCTTTTTCGAACTTGTGTTTCGATTGTTCCTTTTGGTTGACCTAGAGTTATTTAAGGAAATAAATATTAGCTTTCCTTAAAAGGCTTTGCCTAGGCGGTGGTGGTTGCTCCCATATCCAAGAAGGCCATGTGCCTCGCCATGCAGTCCTGGAAGCCAATTTTGGAAATTAATATTTATGGAATTAATAATCTAGGTAGGTTTGAATCAATAGTGTTAAGTTCCGCTTGCGATTCAAATCTAAACCATTAAGAACAGATAAGTTAAATTTGGAATCAATGATGTTAAGTTCCGTCTGCGATTCCTAATTTAACTTCTAAAGAACACAATAGGTTATTTAAGGAAAGGTTCGACACTTGTACAAAAAATTTTGTATAGTGGAACCGGTATATTTTCCTAGGATTAACCAACACAACCGGGATGCGTCCTCACAAGGCCACTCTCCTCCAATGACTTACCTTAATTTATGAATTTGCCAGACATCCGGTCAGCCCGTCGACTTGTTTGGACTTTATGTCAGCGATCTGATTAACCTGTTGACCTAGCTAGACTTCTTGCCAGATATCTATTCAGTCCGTCGACCTATCTAGACTTCATATCAACTATCCGGTCGGCCCATTGGACTAGCCAGATTTTCTGCCAGATATCTGGTCAGCCCGTCGACTTATATGGACTTCTCCTGTACACTTAAGCAAGTGGTTATATCACAACAAAATCTAACTTAACTTATTTTTCATTCATCAAAACTTGAGTTAGATTGTTAGTACAAATTGTACTAATAATCTCCTCCTTTTTGATGCAATGATAACCTGGGTTAAGTAAGGAAAGAATAGAAACAGAAATACACAAATGATATGGTTTAAGTTATTCAGATTTCGGTGTTTGCTAACTTTTCGGTGTTTGCTAACTTTTCAATGTTTGCTAACGTTTTGGTGTTTGCTAACTTAATCCCTAATCCTCCCCCTTTGACATTCATAAAAAATATGAATAGACAACTAAGCAAACAAAATGTGCTAAGTAAAGTAATCAGAAAAAATTTGACAATAGGATAAGTTTCAAGATTAACTCCCATGAATATTCAAATGAATGCAAGGAACACTAACACGTCAATAGGAAGAAGAAAATTAAGATAGTTTCAATCCAATAACCAACCTCGTCGTAGCCAAAAGAGAGAGCTATCACATGGGTAGCTTCCCTAAAATCTTCGGTTCTGTCCCTACTCTTAGCCATCACATAACCTTATACCACCTAATCTCTACCTGCTCATCAACGGTTGGAAGCGGTTCGCAGGAGAAACGCTGCTTGCTGGGCTTCTGCTCAACCCGAATGGAGAGGAGGCCTACGGTGATGCTTCGACCTTTGATCAGCCCAAGACAAGAGGAGGCCGTAGATCGATGTGGCTTCTGCTCAACCTGAGAGGGGAGGAGACCGCAGGCGCTATCCTTGTACAAAACAGGGAAGATCCCGGAAGTAGATCCAGGCGGCAGTGTGCCGACCATAGTGAGCAGAAGCGTCGGTGATCAACAGGGAGGAGGCCGCAGGCGCTTGCTTAGATCCTTGTGCCGAACCACATCGAGCGATTGCTAAAACATCACATCTGCTGTTGCCCGTTCGAAGCATAAAACAACGAAACCAGGAGAACGATGAGCAGTCTACCTCAACTAACTATGGAATTGAAGATCACCTGTTTGATTCAGAGAACGAGTCCGCAGTACTCCCCTCTCCAATCCCGTGGATATCACGCTCAGGGTCAAAGGGGAATAAGGTCGAACAGGTGGCCGGCATAAAAGGCAGTAGCATCATTCCCTCAACTCCCGTGTCCCCCACTTTGCCTTCCCCAAGGCATCTTTCTCCTTCATCGTCGTTCTCATCCGACACGTCGAAGCCGAAGATTATCTACAAAAGCAAGGCCAGTCCGCCACCGCCGCCTCCACCCGACTACCTCAAACATGAGCACGGAAATCACGCAACGGCCAGAAGGCTCAAAGAGGAATTGAAGAACTCGAGTAGGAGAGAATGTCGGGATGCCACCAACGACATAACAAGTCCAAGGAATGAGCAGGCCGATAATTGCGAGGAGGACGTTGCAGAGGCATCTGGTGGTGCCACAAAAGAAACGTCAAACCATGAAGCGGGAGGAGGGGAAGCGAATGAGGTGGACAAGAAGGCGGATGAGTTCATAGCAAGATTCAGAGAACAGATCAGACTTCAGAGGATCGAGTCGATCAAGAGATCCACCAAGCAGCGAAGTAACAAGAAGCAACAAGTCGTGTGAAGAAGGTGACTAGCAATTTACACGCTTGTACATAAAAGAAAGGAGCGATTGCTAAAACATCACATCGAGCGCCGTCGAGGTAGCAGCAGCAACCCTTGAAGGAGGCGGCGGAGGAAGAGGAGGAGGAAGGGGTGGCGATGGGCGTGCCAAGGTAGTGGCGCTGCCTCCTAGGGTCGGGCGGAGGGTGTGGGCGCTGGTGGTGGCCGCCGTTGGGAAGGTTGTTGGGCGTCGTCATCGCCAGCGAAATCCACCACCGCACTTCCCGATTCTTGAGAGGGGTCTGTGCGGCAGTGAAGAGAAGAAAGAGCTGCCGGTCGATGGTGAGGAAGAAGAGACGGCCGGCGGTGGGAGGTCGCGTGCCCTAGCCGCGCGAGAGGAGATGTCACGAACACAAAGGAATCACCAGTACTGTGTCGTCCCATGGGTAAAAGGAAACAAGTTTTCTCCTCCTTTAATCTGGGCTGTCCATATTGTGATGAAGATGGATGAAGATCCAGCCGTCAGATCTTGAGATAAACGGTCTAGATCACTTAAGATTGAGATGATAATTTGACAGTAGACAACGCTTTTTAGAAATCGTTGTCGTAGATACTAAAAAAAAGGCTAATAGACAACGCTTTTTACGAAGCGTTGTCTTTGACCCGTAAAAATCACTAATAAACAACGCTTTTTAAAAATCGTTGTCTATTGATAAGAAAATAATGAAATAGACAACGCTTTTCACTAAAAGCGTTGTTAAAAAAAAATAGACAACGCTTTTTATAAAAAGCGTTGTCGTTTAAGTGTTGTAAATTCGCAATTTTCTTGTAGTGGAAGTTAAAAAATTTTATAATCATAAAAGCTTTTCAAAGTGTTTTCAACATATGTTAAAATACGTTCAAAAATTGCTAAAATATGTTCAAAATAGTTTTCAAACACTTATCATTTCAAAATGATAAAATATAGAGAACAATTATTAAGAAGCTTAAAAGTGAAAAATAAGTTTTGAAAGAAAGAGACTTTTCCAAAGCATTTTCAAAGACATCTTTTAAAGAAGTTTTCAAAAATTGGAATAGGTTTCAAATTGATTGTTTAAAGACATCTTAAAATAGATTTTAAAACACTCTATATCAGAATTTTTACAAGGCTAATAAAGTTAAAATTTTCAAAATCTACTAATCTTTTTTTTTTTTTATTTTAAGAGTTTTGGGCATGGAAAAATTTGTAAAAAAAATTTTTCTAAATTTTTTTTTTTAAAAAATGCTAGGTTTTGCAACAATGAAACTTTTCCAAGAATAATAAGCATTTTCCAAGAATAAAATTTAAAATACTAAGTGTTGCAACAATTTGGAAAACTTTTCAAAAATATTTTTAAAAAATTATTTAAAGTAGTTTAAAAAAATTGAAATAATTGTCACATTTATTTTTTAAAACCTATGAATTGAGAAATAACAGAGTTTTTCAACACATATTTTCAAAGGTGGATTTATGAAAAGTATAAGTGTGATTTGAAGACAATTTTTAGAAATATTTTGAAAATCAATCCTACCCCTGAACATGATATTATTTCAAAATAATCTAATCAACTATAAATTATCCTTAACTGTCTAACCATTAGTTACTAACTAACTATTAGAATATAGAAGTGCTCACTTGGTTAGTCAGGTTAAGTCTTTTTATCCAGTTAGTGTTTGACTAAACTGGATTACTTAACCTGATCATTATAAATTTGATATTTAACACTCAAACTTATGTTGATACACTAATATAAGCATCTTAAGTCTCGACAATCTACCTATGCATTTCACCCCTTTCTAAGTTTTGGTAATACACAAACAAGATAGCCCTAATATGTTGGTGAGATGTTCAAGTCCTAAATCTATAGGAATATGCTTTTTATGGATTTGATCCAGACTAAGGCTAAAATTGATTTTAAAAATTCTAAAAATTCTAAAAAAAAGGGAATTTTGAGAAAAATAAAGAAAACAAATTTTACCCTAGAATTTACAAATTATTTGAAAAATAACTTTGAAAATAGTGGTTCTAGTCTATTAAACACAATCCTGATTTAACAAATAGACTGAAGGGAAAAAATTGATTGTAGATAGTAAGTAAAAAAACTATACAATGCATAATAGTGTATGTAACATGATCAGGTCTGATCATCATCAACAGGTGGTGGTGGTATGGGTCGCTCAGGTGCTCGCAGAATCTGAAGAATCTGCTAAAATCTAGTGGTCATGTCATCTCAGAGAAAAGTAAATCTGGTGGTCATCTCCCCTCGGAGTGTGCTGAATCCATCCGAGACTGACTGCCGAAGTTGTGTGGAGGACTCCTTAAGTCGAGTGAGTCGATCCTCAATGGATAGTGATGTCGAGGGTTGGGTCGAGGTCGAGGGTTAGGTCGGAGTCAAAGGATGCCCTAGGAGCTCCTCAGTAGTAAATGCTGGCCACTCCTCTCCCTTGGCTAGAAAATCATCCTCGGCCTCGACTCGTATGGCTGGCTACGACCAGTATGGCTGGCTACGACCAGTATGGCTGGCTATGACCCAGCTCTCCAAGCTAGAACCCCCTGAGCAGTGATGTCTATATGCACTAAAGCTATCTGACGTTGACCAATCTTATCATACGTACTAAGGGAACTAGATGTACCTTGGGTCATATCTACTCCTATGGTCGAAAATATATATGTCAAGATGTGAAAATAGGGTATATGAACCTGAGGCCTAGTGACGAGATTAGATGCATGAATGACATTGTGAAATATGTGTAATGCAATATCAATGTCAAGGCGCTGGCATAGTGTATACAAAAAAAAAAAAAAAGAATGAGACGGCCGCATCATCGCAACATCACGAGATGTAATCGGTAAAATGCAGGTAGTCAAGACTCGATATAGGATATAGTCTTGGACCCTAAGAGAGAGTGACCTAAAGTCAGTTACTGTAGGTAGTCTCTCCTCCCCAAAAAATACATATAGATAGTATCTAATGTAATATTGGAGTAGGGATGGCCAAATGACAGATCCCTATCAGGGTAATATAAAAATATGCATGTAGATCTCCTAAGTCCTAAGCTATCATATAATAAGGCGGGGAAAAAGTGAAAGTCCTTTCCTCCAACTCTGGCGGAGTAGGTCAGATCATTAATCTTAATTAAATTGTTATAAAATTGTGCACACAGGTCTAGATTTACTGCATGGCTATAGTAAACTAGTCTATCTAACTGATAGTAATCAATAATCTCTATAATCGATGCACAGTACTGGGTAAAAAAAGTCCTACTCAGAAACTTAGATTTTAAGGCAACATATGTATGTTGTAAAAAAGACAACCTAAGTTGCTCAGTGGGGAATCTGGCATAAGTAGATGGAGTATTACTAGACCTAGGGGCAACATATCGTCTTTTCCTAATTTTATACAAGCATATAAGCATAAATTGACAAAGAAAATACATATGAACTAAGTATTGACAAGATAAACTAAATTAAGGTATACCTAGGAAGCATTTTGAGGTTTTGGGAGGAAGAATCATGGGAGAAAGTGGCTGGAAGGTGCCTTGTTGCGTCTAAAATTGCAAACAGAGCAACACTCTATTCACTAGAAAAATCCTACTCGAAGGCGCCTTCAAACTTAATGGAAGGTGCCTTCCATGTGCTTCAGAAGGTGCCTTCAGCCGACTAAAGGTGTCTTTAGTCGATTAGGGCAGGATTTTTCCCGCTCTTCCGAGGGTGCCTTCAGTTGACCTAGAGGTGCCTTTGGTAGGCATTTTTTTATTTTAAGGTTTAATTAAAATTTTAGTTTAATTTTAAATTTAAGTTTAATTTTAAGTTTTAATTTTAATTTTAATTTTAATTTTAATTTTAATTTTAATTTTAAATTTTAATTTTAAATTTTAAGTTTAATTTTTAATTTTAGGTTTAAGTTTAATTTTTTAATTTTAGGTTTAATTTTAGTTTAAGTTTAATTTTTGATTTGAGGTTAAGTTTAATTTTTTATTTTAGGTTTAAGTTAATTTTTTTTTAAAATTTTAGGTTTAATTTTAGATTTAATTTAAGTTTAAGTTTAATTTTTTATTTTAGGTCCTTAGTCATCTCACCCGATCTATGTTTTCAATCAGAATTTTGTGAGATGGGTTAAATTTAATTTCAGTGTTTGGTTTAACTTTATATTAGATTTAAGTTTAGCTTTGTGTTCAACAAACAAACATTTTTTGGATAAACTTATGGGCTATGGTGAGTCACTTAGACATCATTAGAGTAACCATGCCTTTGAGATTTTTCAAATAGTCTCATCCACTGAATTTAGTACAAAACTTTGGTCTAACTAGTTAGGATTCGTAAGGGGTAGCTTCAATTAGTTCCACTAAGCCAAATGCACCAAGTCGAAGCCATATCTTCCTAGACATATATAGACAGAGTTTCCCTAATCTACTATTATCTAAAACTTCACTAGTACATTTGTCAAGTTAAACTGTTGTCCCTATTTTAGCTAGTCCTAATTATCCAGCTAGATAAGTTATTATTTTAGAGGTGCCAACTAATTTGGAGCCTTCCTCTAAATTATTGAGTTTGATTTTTAAATTTTGAGTTTGTGTCGATTACTTTTATAATTATAGTGAACTTGATGGTAATTTGATTTGTTTGATTTTATTTTATCTTCTGGATTTAGGTTTGATTTTTCTTTGTTTTTAAGTTTAGAATTTAGTTTTGAAGATTTATTTTGGTTTGAATTTAATGTTTTAGTTGGATTTGATTTTATATAATGGATTTCATTCTTAGGTAGATAATATTGGTTAATTCCTACTCATGTGGTTAGGCACGCTTTTGGAACCCAAACTTTAGTTTGGGTCTTATTTTGATTAACTAAGGATATAAAGGATTTATTGGTTGAGCTGGACTTGTATTCGATTTTGGACTTGTTGTACACAACTCTTTGTGACCCAAGTATCATGTCGAGGTACTTGGATCTAGTTGTGAATTTTTGTAGTAACTCTTATAGTTCAATTATTTCATTTTTTAGTCTGAAATTATCCTCCTCAAGTTTTGTAACTTGAGTTGGGATTTTAGCTTGAATTGGTTCAATTGTTGAACTTGATTTTAATTGTTCATTAAGTTTGTTATTTTCTTTTATTAGTTCGTTTATGTAATTTTCAGAGTTAGTTAATTCTTATTTAAACATGCAATAATTTTAAAAAAATCTTTTGCTTAAAGTAAAGTATACCTCATCAGAACCTTCAAAAATAAGTGTAGACTCGTGGCTCGATTCGGGAGGTAGTTGGTGTGCTTCAGTTCTCCGCCGTCTGATTCATCTCCAGACAATTCATCCCCTGTCACTTTGAGGGCCTTCTTTTTCTTCAGATTCGGACAATTATTCTTGTAATGCCCCTTTTTGTTGCACTCGAAACATGTGACGTTCGTTTTGTTGCTATTTAATGTTGAGTTGATCTTCTACAGGTCCCTTTTTGAGAAATTCTTCTTTCTCCCGGTGAACATTTTTCTTAAAAAGTTCACTAGGTGTTCTTCATCATCTGAGTCTTGGTCAGTCTCAACTTCTGATTCTGGTTTGGTTCTGGTCTTCTCTTTTGACGTTCCTACAATAGGAGCAATATCTTTCTCGGTTTTGGCGTTAGTTTGTTCAGGTAGCTCTAATTCACAAAATAATTCATCTAATTTTAATTTATACAAGTTTCTCGAAATCTAATAGGCATCCACGAAGGATTCCCACAATGCATTTCAAGGAAACACGTTTAGTGCATACCTTATTAAGTCTCGATTCTCCATTTGATGGTCGATTATATGAAGCCCGTTTAGGATATCTTTTATCCTTCCATGTAGTTGACTCGCAGATTCTCCTTCCTACATTTTTATGTTAAATAATTTATTCAAATAAAGGTCCCTTTTTGTTACCTTTGTATCATTGGTTCCCTCGTGCAATTTGATGAATTTATTCCACGGCTCCTTCGCATTTTTGTGTGGGATGACACGGTTCAGTTCTTCCTTCGTTAGCCCACACTAGATTGTGTTAAGAGCATTGAAGTCGATCTGAGCCTTCTTCTTCATTTCCGGATTCCAATGTTCTGGGTCCATTGGAATTCCGACGTTGTCAATGAGAGTCTTGTAGCCTCTGGTGATGCTGAACTGTAACGACCCGCCTTCTACTAACTAAGCTGTAAGGTCGATCGTCACATTATGCTGTGCTAAACTATTCCCTGACCACCATTAAATCTAGGTGCGGAAGCTGTACTAACTGAAATTTTGCTAAACTACTAACATTTCTTGGTTCTATACATGCTAAGGGGTGTAAACTAACTATTCATAACATGTTTTACCTTCCCCATGGTCAAGGAACTGAACTTAAACATTTTCCCGCAGATATCAGACCTCCCAATCGATCCATTGATCGATTGGAATGTTGGATCGATCCAGTGATCGATCCAGCACGCTACTGTGCTCGGGGCAATATTCTGGATCGATCGGCTGATCGATCCAGACTGGTCAATCGATCTAGTGGTCGATCCCAGAGCCTTCTGTTAGCGACAAAAATTGCTGGATCGATCGGCTGATCGATCCAGAAGCCTACTGTTCGCGGAACAATATGCCCAATCGATCAGCTGATCGATTGGGAACCCTCAAATCGATCAGCTGATCGATTCGAGTTTCTGATTTCGACCAAAGGTCTGATTTCAGCACTCGTTCGTGCCAAAATCACCTATAACAATTCTAAACCAAATATAATGTCACGCCCCCAGAGGAGTCCCTGTCCGAGAAAATTTCGGCAGCATCTCCCCTGTACGACGGACAATCAAAAATTTCTACAAGCACTAAATACTCAGCCACAGGCGGCTGGAATCATAACAATAAATAAAATCAATATATTCAGCCTCTGGCTGACACAACCACGCAGTAATAATACTCTGACTCGAAATCCACCCTACTCAACTACACTCGTAAAGCCCAAATCCGATTTTTTTCTTACCTCTTCTGCCGTTCAGGCAGGCATGTAGTAGAATAAAACCAAGTCCAATTTCATCGACATCATAAAATCCATACAACGTCCATAGGTGGAAAAAATCTAAAACATAACAAGTTTTAAATAGTCTAGAACAGAAAAGAAACCAAAACGGAAACCAAATCCTATCCTCGAGGTCTGCAGGGACTAGCAACTGGAACTCTCTCCTGACAGCATCAACCTGAAAATATCAACAATGGAGGCGGGGTGAGTCCAACACTCAGCAGGTACAATTGATATGCAAAGTAAAGAAATAACACCTAACACTAATCATGCGTACAGTCTCCTGATATAAGAAAGATATAAATATGCATCTGAAGTAAACAGGAGAATGCTGTACTAACCAGGTCCTGAGTATAAGGTCAAACAGTCCGAGTGGTATAGGAATCCTGTATGCATGTCAAACATAGGCATCCAAACAATATGCAGCATATAAATGCAGCAACCACAAACACAAGCAATAAATGCATCATGCATATGATGCCAATGATGCGTCCTGGTCACCCCTGACGCCAGTCGATCATCTCATACCAAAGTGAGGCCGAGTGGGTAGGGCTGTGACAACCGTGCACTCTGTCGTCACTACTCCTGATGAGTGACCGAGTGGACGGGATGCTGTCGGAGTACACCTATCCTCCTACCCCAAATCATAGATGGGGGAGCGCAATGCTCTCAACTCCGGCTCAAAGGCGGGAGGAATTCCTGTCGGATAACTCGTTGTGTCACACTACCCATGGCGGACCAGCGGTGCCTAACAGAGTCCCCGCTACACTCTGGCTGAATCGACCACTAACCCATGAGTGGTGGTGTGTGCGAGATCCATGTAGCTGGCGTGCTCAGCAATAATGGAGCGGACTATCGCACAGCATGCAATCATGCAAATGATGCATGGCAATAACCATATAAACATCCTGACCTAATCCATATATATAGAAATGTGCACCCTAGGTCAAAGAATCATATCAAATCAAGGTACACAGAAGGTATAAAAACCTAGGTCCTGAACATGGTCAAGCATGGCATATCACTACCCCTATAAGCATGTATAAACAGGTAAAAATATACCTGAGATGCAAAACCAATCAATCAATCAAGCATGTAAGATTTGGGTAGTGATTAACCGAAATAGATAAGAAACATAATTAATGAAACATGTTAATTCCATTACTAAGCATATCAAAGACAACAAGAGTCAAAAGTACCCGCCTCCGATAAAATAGTCCAAATCTGACTCCGAGATACTCGTCTCGCGTCAAAGTCCTGTGATACCAAACATACATTTTTATTTAGCTACAAATTAAACGAATAACTAAATAAAAATCCTTAAGAACAGTTTTAGGGAAAAACCCTAAACCATAATCTCGACCCTCCTAAATTAAATCCAACAATTAACTAGGATTAATTTCCTTTAACCCTAATCATAACATTAGATTAAAAGTCTAAAGCAAATCAAATCTACCTACTCCAAACATAAACATAATCAACCTACTCGAAGTTCAATATCCTAAACCTTACCTCAAATTCACCGTCGTTACAAGAACCAATAGCCACTGTATGGAGTGACTGTCCAACCACAGCACAAAACTTCACCTCAAAGCTGGGATCACTGCTGAAATCAAACCGATCAGAAAAAGGATCAATCAGTGGAAATCACAGATCCTACACAACCCTACTCACCTTATCTTCTTCCTCTCCACTGATCGGAGGTGATCCAAGACTCCGGCGACAGTGCTAGGGCACAGATGAATCGGCTACCAGCGCTAGGGCACAGCCTAAATGAGGCAGCGTAGTGAGGAGCGGCACTGCTACGGGCGACGCCGACGGCTTGCTAGGGCACCGACACAGAAGAGGGGCCGGCACTGGGGTTCTCTACCGTGCGGAGGTGGCCGAAGAGGGAAAGGAATCGCGGGTCGGGCTAGAGCTGAGGAGGAGCAGTGTCGGCGGTGGAATCTCCACGGCGAAGGCGTCTGTGTGCGTCGGCGGTGTGGCTCGGAAGGGAAGAGGAGAGGAAGATGGAGAGATCGCCGGTTAGGGCACGGGAGAAGACGCCGCGCGGAAGAAAAGGCACCGGCGTTGCTGTCGGGTGGAGGAAACCGGCGTCACGGCCCAAGCACAGAGAGGAGAAGGCGTCGGCTTTCTCCCTTGGTCCGGGACTTATGCTCGCGTGGGAGAGGAGAGGAGGTAACCGCCGAGTGGCCGGCGGTTAGGGCACGGAGGAGGTGCGGCTCGGCGTCGGCGCGTGCGGGAGGGAAAGGAAACGGTGAGAAAAGAAAAGGGAAAAAAAAAAAAACAAAAACTAAATAAAGAAAATAAAGAAAAGGAAATGTAAATATAAACATTTCCTCACATAAACGGGGTAGCCTAAACAGGCTTTTCCGGGCCCCGTTTTTATCCCCGTTAACTCGTCCGTACGAGCTCCGAAAAATTCCCGAAAAATTTCTAAAAATTCCGGAAAAATCCCTTATTAATATTTCCTATTTTTTCCGGTATTTTACATTCTCCCCCACTTATAAAAATTTGGTCCCCAAATTTCGTTATCTACCACCAGCAAGTACTAACAACAGATAATAGAGTATAAATGCTGAACGGTAAATAAGTCACATACCTCAAGTGAAAAGATGGGGATATCGAGCTCGGATAGTATCCTCGAGCTCCCAAGTAGCCTCCTCGTCCGAATGATGCTGCCATCCGACTTTAACCAGCCGGATAGTCTTGTTCCGCAACCGACGCTCTTCCGGTCGAGTATCCGTACCGGAACCTCCTCATATGTAATATCAGGCTGAACTGGAACTGGAATATCAGCCAGTACATGCGTCGGGTCAGGCACGTATCTCCTCAGCATCGATACGTGAAATACATCGTGCACGCCTGACAGGGACGGTGGTAGTGCCAGTCGGTAAGCTACTGCTCCGATCCTCTCCAAGATCTCGAAGGGACCAATGTACCGCGGAGCTAGCTTACCTCTGAGGCCAAATCTCTTCACCCCTTTCGTGGGTGAAACTCGCAGAAATACATGGTCGCCAACAGAGAACTCTAGTGGTCTGCGTCTCCGATCAGCATAACTCTTCTGGCGATCCTGCGCCTCTGACATCCTCCGTCTGATAGTACGGACCAACTCTGCATCCTGCTGAACTCTATGAGGTCCCAACAACTGGGCCTCTCCAACCTCATCCCAAAGGACGGGTGTCCGACAAGGTCTACCATACAACGCCTCAAACGGTGCCATCTGGATAGCCGAATGGAAGCTGTTGTTGTAGGCAAACTCTACCAATGGCAGATGGTCCTCCCAACTGCCTCCGAAATCCATAACACATGATCTCAGCAGGTCCTCTAAAGTCTGAATGGTCCGCTCTGACTGTCCATCTGTCTGTGGATGGAAGGCTGTACTGAAACGGAGCTGTGTGCCCAAGGCCTGCTGCAGACTCTGCCAGAAACGAGACGTGAACCGTGGATCTCTATCCGAAATGATACTCAACGGAACACCATGTAGTCTGATAATCTCTCGACAATACAGATCTGCCAATCGATCCAGGGGATCAGTCCTCCGAATCGCTAAGAAGTGCGGATTTGGTTAATCGATCAACGATTACCCAAATCGCGTCATGGCCTCGTCGTGTCCTCGGCAACCCTACCACAAAGTCCATGGTAATGTGATCCCACTTCCACTCAGGAATAGGAATCCGCTGAAGTAACCCTGCAGGTCTCTGGTGTTCAGCCTTCACCTGCTGACAAACAAGACATCTAGCTACGAAATCCGCGATGTCCTTCTGCATGCCGTTCCACCGGTCGGAACGCCTCGAGTCTCGATACATGCGGGTCCCGCCTGGATGGATCGCAAATCGAGAACGGTGTGCCTCCTGTAATAACTCCTGTAAGACCGGATGAGGCCGAGGTACGCATAATCTGCCTCGGAAGTATATGATACCCTCCTCGTCTCGTGTAAATTTCTGCCGGAAGCTATCTCGATTGCTAATAAAGCGCAAATCCTGATCACTAGCTGCCTCTCGGATCCTCGTCACGATCGGCGGTGAGCAACCATGGTAACTGAATACCGCTCGCGGGTCCTCGCCTCAAGATCTAACTCAGAAACTCTGAAGTCCGTGATCGAAGTCCGGTGGCAAGCCAAAGTCCTCTGGACTTCCTGCTGAGTGCATCGCAACCACATTAGCTTTCCCGGTGATAGCTAATGGTACAATCGTAGTCCTTCAGAACTCCATCCATCTCCTCAGTCGGAGATTAAGCTCCTTCCGAGTGAAAATGTATTTGAGACTCTTATGATCGGTGAGAATCTCAAATGTGATACAGTATAAATGATGACGCCAAAGCTTAGAGCAAAGATGATGGCAGCTAACTCCAAGTCATGAACTGGATAGTTCTTCTCATGCTCCTTCAACCGACGAGAAGCATAAGAGACTACTCTCCCGTGCTGCATCAGAACGCCCAAACCCTGTAGAGACGCGTCGGTGTAAAGTACAAATCCATCCTCTCCGGAAGGTAAAACCAAAAGCTGAGCCGACACTAATCTCCGCTTGGCTCAAGCCGGTCTCGCAATCCTCGGACCATATGAACTTCACGCCTTTCCGGGTAAGGCGTGTCGGTGGCATAGCAATACGCGAAACCCTCGACAAAACGTCGGTAATATCCGGCTAATCCCGAACTGCGGATCTCCTGAATCGACTTCGCTCCCAGCCGGTGATGACCTCGATCTTCGAGGATCAACTGAAATACCTCTGCTAGAAACCACGTGTCCTAGAAAACCGATTGAGGATAGCAGAATGCACACTTGCTGAACTTCGTCTGCTGATGTCGTCGAAGAATCTCCAAGATCGTGCGAAGATGCATGCTCCTCCTCGAACGCGAGTAGACCAATATGTCATCAATGAAAGCGATAACAAACCGATCCGGATACTCCGAAATATGCGGTTCATCAAGTCCATAAACACCGTGGAGCATTGGTAAGCCAAATGGCATTACCAAAACTCATAATGACCGTATACCGTACGGAAAGCATCTTCATATCGAGTATCTCGACTCTCAGCTGATGATATCCGGATCGCAGATCAATCTTAGAATACATCGAAGTACCTCCGAGCTGATCAAACAAATCCTCAATCCGTGGTAATGGATATTTATTTACGACGGTCACGCATTCAGTTGCTATAGTCAATACATAACCTCATGGTGCCGTCTTTCTTCTTGACAAATAGGGGAGAACCCCATGGTGAAACACTAGGGCGAATAAACCCCCTATCCAGGAGTTGAACCTTCACTCGTTCAACTCTTTTGGTGCCATACGATACGGAGCTTTCGATGTCGTAGCGGTTCCCGGAATCTCAATAGCGAACTCCATGGCCTTCTAGGAGGCAAACTCGCAACTCCTCCGGAAATACATCCGGTACTCCGGGACAGAACGCGTCGGAGAGTCGAACTACTCTTGTCCGCAGATCGATCAACGATAATAGAAACCATGACAACCGTGAGCCTGAATCGCCGAAATAATCGAGATGCCGTCCTTTGATGCCGGTGAAACTCCACGAGGGTTGGTTCGAGGCGGAATGTGACCACCCTCGTCGGCAATCAACGGTAGCATGATATATTGACATCAATCCATGCCAAGAATGATATCAAACTCGACCATCTCGATACTAGAAGATCTACCGTAAGTATCATGTTGCCAAAGTCTAACGGGCAACCTCGATCTCGGGTGACGTCTAAAGTATCACCGGACGGTAGGGAGACAATCAATCGCCGCAACCTAACAGTAGGTAATCTACCATCCCGCATAAAGGTACGGGATATAAAAGAGTGCGAACTACGAGTATCAATCAAAATATCGCGATAAATGCATAAATGGAAATCGTACAGCGGAAAGCGGATCCGTCGGCCCGAGCATCCTCTCTGGTAATAGCATGAACACGACCGGTCTACGGCGGAGGAGGAGGTGGTGCCGGTAAGGCTCGCCATCGAGGCTCACTGGGCTATGTGCGATAAGGCCGAGAAGATGGTGATCGTAGGCCGAGACCGAGTCACATCGCTTGAGTCGGATAATAAGGTCCGGAGCAAAACTCGGGTGCTAAGCAGAGTACTCTGCCCAAGCATGCCAAATCTTTGCCGGAGGAGCTACTCCTGCCGTGTGGATTGGGCTTCGCCTCCTCGATATACCGACTAGTGCCCCTCCGACCTGACCCTCGGGCCGTGTCTTGAGCCTTGGTGACAATCTCGGCTCTGGTGCCCGGCAGTTGCAATAAAAGCAATGGCTCTCCTGGCAAGGTGAGGTGATCTCTGGATCCACATCTGAAACAATGAGTATCACCGGAAGGCGGTTGCCGGTTCTGCTGAGAAAACCGGGAACGTCCTGAAGAAGACCGTCCTGATTTCTGAGGCCTACGAGACGCCCCAGAAGAACTCTGACCTGACTGTCTGCGACTACTCTGAGGCTGTCCTGTCGCCTGAGTCTGCTGGACCTGCCCTGATGTCTGACCCGTATGCTTTCTTTTCCTGTCCGGATATGCTGTCTGCCGAGCTAACTCTATCATCAAAGCTCGATTCAATGCATCAGAGTAAGATGTAATCCCTAATCCGGCAAGCTGTACATGCAGATAACCATCCAATCCCTGTATAAACTGCATCATGCGAGTTCTGTCCTCCGCAACTAACTCTGGACAAAACTGAGCCAACCGGAGGAATTCAGTATTATACTCGGTCACTGAGCGATTATTCTGCCTCAGACTCATAAAATCCTGTCGGCGAGCCATCTGATAAGACAATGGAAAGAAGCGGCTCTCAAAAGCCTCTCTGAACCTGGTCCATGTGACGTTGCGCTCACCAATAATAGAACGCTGAGTAACCCACCAGGCATTAGCTTCATCCCGTAAATGGTAAGCAGCCAGCTCTGCTTTCTCCCACTCGGAGCAAGCCATATAGAAGAAAGTCTGCTCCATAGTCTCTATCCATGACAGAGCCATACTCGGATCGAGATCTCCGCGGAAAAGAGTGAAACGAGTCTTCATCGACTCAGCCAGTGCTGGAATCCTAGCTCGTGCAGCGACAATATCAGTGATCTGTGTCGGGACGGCTGCAGGAACTGGCGGAAACACTGGAGCTGATACTACAGGTGGTACCGCAGAATAGACCGGAGGAGGAACTCCCGGTGCTACTGTATATACCGGAGCATAAGCCGTCGGTGGTACTGCCTGGGGAACAAACGTGGTGGCAACTGGAGGTACGGTAGGAAAAGGTACCGGATGTGGAACAGCTGCTGCTACTGTAGGCACTGGAGGTACAGGTGCCACTGGTGTCGGGTACACTGTAGGTCCAAGTGGCGGTGGTCCTGAATACACCGTAGGCTGCGCTGGAGCAGATGTCGGGTACACCAATGGTACTCCTGATGGTACTGTAAACAGGGTAGGCGTGGATACCGTCGGTGTGGCCAAAGTAGATATCTCTACAGGAGCTATCGGGATTTGAGAGCCCGATGCTCCCGCTGCCTCCTGAGTCTGTCCCTGACTGACAGGCTCACTAACAGTGGGCATCTCTGGCATATCCAGAGATCCCGTGGTCCTCGCACGTGGTCGACCAGCACCACGTCTCGCAGCAATACGAGTAGATCGTCTCATATCTGTTAAATTAAATTACAGATATCAATACCAATATAACCAACACAAAATAACAACATACCTATTTGCTGTCTGGAGATGTTCCGTCGCTGTCCAGTCCCCAATTTGACCTCAAAATTCCGAACGTACATATCGCCGGAAATCCAAATAAATCCGAAACGGAAATCCGAAACATAACCATATCGAAAATCCGATAATGCCCAGTTTGACTCGCAAACCTGGCTAACCCAAATATCCAGAATACCAACAACCGGTATCCGATAAATCTCCAGAAACCAAAAGCAGGTATCCATAACCTGCTCTGATACCAATAAATTGGTATCAGATAAATCCCGAAAATCCAAAATACGAAACAAAAGATCGTATAACTGTGCTCTGATACCACTAAATTGTCACGCCCCCAGAGGAGTCCCTGTCCGAGAAAATTTCGGCAGCATCTCCCCTGTACGACGGACAATCAAAAATTTCTACAAGCACTAAATACTCAGCCACAGGCGGCTGGAATCATAACAATAAATAAAATCAATCACCACGCAGTTTATATATATATTCAGCCTCTGGCTGACACAACCACGCAGTAATAATACTCTGACTCGAAATCCACCCTACTCAACTACACTCGTAAAGCCCAAATCCGATTTTTTTCTTACCTCTTCTGCCGTTCAGGCAGGCATGTAGTAGAATAAAACCAAATCCAATTTCATCGACATCATAAAATCCATACAACGTCCATAGGTGGAATAAATCTAAAACATAACAAGTTTTAAATAGTCTAGAACAGAAAAGAAACCAAAACGGAAACCAAATCCTATCCTCGAGGTCTGCAGGGACCAGCAACTGGAACTCTCTCCTGACAGCATCAACCTGAAAATATCAACAATGGAGGCGGGGTGAGTCCAACACTCAGCAGGTACAATTGATATGCAAAGTAAAGAAATAACACCTAACACTAATCATGCGTACAGTCTCCTGATATAAGAAAGATATAAATATGCATCTGAAGTAAACAGGAGAATGCTGTACTAACCAGGTCCTGAGTATAAGGTCAAACAGTCTGAGTGGTATAGGAATCCTGTATGCATGTCAAACATAGGCATCCAAACAATATGCAGCATATAAATGCAGCAACCACAAACACAAGCAATAAATGCATCATGCATATGATGCCAATGATGCGTCTTGGTCACCCCTGACGCCAGTCGATCGTCTCATACAAAAGTGAGGCCGAGTGGGTAGGACTGTGACAACCGTGCACTCTGTCGTCACTACTCCTGATGAGTGACCGAGTGGACGGGATGCTGTCGGAGTACACCTATCCTCCTACCCCAAATCATAGATGGGGGAGCGCAATGCTCTCAACTCCCGGTACTCAAAGACGGGGAGGAATCCCTGTCGGATAACTCGTTGTGTCACACTACCCATGAGCGGACCAACGGTGCCTAACAGAGTCTCTGCTGCGACACACTCGGCTGAATCGACCACTAACCCATGAGTGGTGGTGTGTGCAGATCCATGTAACTGGCGATGTGCTCAGCAATAATGGAGCGGACTATCGCACGGCATGCAATCATGCAAATGATGCATGGCAATAACCATATAAACATCCTGACCTAATCCATATATATAGAAATGTGCACCCTAGGTCAAAGAATCATATCAAATCAAGGTACACAGAAGGTATAAAAACCTAGGTCCTGAACATGGTCAAGCATGGCATATCACTACCCCTATAAGCATGTATAAACAGGCAAAAATATCCCCGAGATGCAAAACCAATCAATCACTCCAGCATGTAAGATTTGGGTAGTGATTAACCGAAATAGATAAGAAACATAATTAATGAAACATGTTAATTCCATTACTAAGCATATCAAAGACAACAAGAGTCAAAAGTACCCGCCTCCGATAAAATAGTCCAAATCTGACTCCGAGATACTCGTCTCGCGTCAAAGTCCTGTGATACCAAACATACATTTTTATTTAGCTACAAATTAAACGAATAACTAAATAAAAATCCTTAAGAACAGTTTTAGGGAAAAACCCTAAACCATAATCTCGACCCTCCTAAATTAAATCCAACAATTAACTAGGATTAATTTCCTTTAACCCTAATCATAACATTAGATTAAAAGTCTAAAGCAAATCAAATCTACCTACTCCAAACATAAACATAATCAACCTACTCGAAGTTCAATATCCTAAACCTTACCTCAAATTCACCGTCGTTACAAGAACCAATAGCCACTGTATGGAGTGACTGTCCAACCACAGCACAAAACTTCACCTCAAAGCTGGGATCACTGCTGAAATCAGACTGATCAGAAAAAGGATCAATCAGTGGAAATCACAGATCCTACACAACCCTACTCACCTTATCTTCTTCCTCTCCACTGATCGGAGGTGATCCAAGACTCCGGCGACAGTGCTAGGGCACAGATGAATCGGCTACCAGCGCTAGGGCACAGCCTAAATGAGGCAGCGTAGTGAGGAGCGGCACTGCTACGGGCGACGCCGACGGCTTGCTAGGGCACCGACACAGAAGAGGGGCCGGCACTGGGGTTCTCTACCGTGCGGAGGTGGCCGAAGAGGGAAAGGAATCGCGGGTCGGGCTAGAGCTGAGGAGGAGCAGTGTCGGCGGTGGAATCTCCACGGCGAAGGCGTCTGTGTGCGTCGGCGGTGTGGCTCGGAAGGGAAGAGGAGAGGAAGATGGAGAGATCGCCGGTTAGGGCACAGGAGAAGACGCCGCGCGGAAGAAAAGGCACCGGCGTTGCTGTCGGGTGGAGGAAACCGGCGTCACGGCCCAAGCACAGAGAGGAGAAGGCGTCGGCTTTCTCCCTTGGTCCGGGACTTATGCTCGCGTGGGAGAGGAGAGGAGGTAACCGCCGAGTGGCCGGCGGTTAGGGCACGGAGGAGGTGCGGCTCGGCGTCGGCGCGTGCGGGAGGGAAAGGAAACGGTGAGAAAAGAAAAGGGAAAAAAAAAAAAAAAAAACAAAAACTAAATAAAGAAAATAAAGAAAAGGAAATGTAAATATAAACATTTCCTCACATAAACGGGGTAGCCTAAACAGGCTTTTCCGGGCCCCGTTTTTATCCCCGTTAACTCGTCCGTACGAGCTCCGAAAAATTCCCGAAAAATTTCTAAAAATTCCGGAAAAATCCCTTATTAATATTTCCTATTTTTTCCGGTATTTTACATATAAAATATTCTAACATCACAAAATGGTGTTTAAACTTGACAGGATGCATGATTAACTAATTCATAACATTTAAGATACTGAAGTGCAAAATATCGAAAAGCTAAAAGGTTCTAATGCTTAAATAAGCTTGCTGAAATTCCCTAAGATCTCTATTCCAAGTTCCATCCACACACATCTTCATCGCATTGCCCTCCAGCCTCCGCTAGTCCATCTTTCCTTTACCTTTATCTGCAGTATAAGGAAAAAAAGTATCTGTAAGCTTTCGCTTAGTAAGAAACCATCTACCTCACAAAACATGCAATCGATGCAAATCATGCTTTGAAAACATGCTATTTAAAACATGTGCTGATTGAACTAAAACATGGCATGCTATCATACAATACATGGAAATCAAAAGCTAGTCATGGCATACTATCATCTAAAACATGTGTAACAAAACTGAATATAGAGCTATCATACATAATCATAGGAAAAAGCTGAGCTGAAGCATGAACTGAGCTAAACTAAACTAAGCTAGTACTGAAGTTAAACTATATACACAACTGATTTGTGAGTTTTGAAATCTAATTATCATAATAGATTAAAATACATAATCATACTGCTAATGGGTCCGGCAACTGTACGTGCTATGCGCGCATCCCTAACTAGATCCGGGTTTGCAAGTCCCGAATTTAATAGGGTTACTAGGTTATCTGAACCTAGGGACGACTGTGGGAGCCCAACCCAATGGATATCTAATCCAGTACAGTGCCACTGAAAGGTAAAATACTGAACATAAGCTAATAAATCCTTGTCTTGCTTTTACTAGGTTGTCTAAGCCCAGAACTAGGTTATCTAAACCTCGAGGCGACTGTGGGAGCCCACCCATTGGACATCTAGTCCTGTAAAAACTGAAGCAAGACTAAATAAGCTATAAAAATGCCTCCATTGCATTTATCTAAGCTACTAAAATGCCTAAGTTGCATTTTTCTGTGCTAAACAATTTAATCGAACACTTGGTATGCGCTAATTCGCATCCTTTGTGTCGATAGTCTACATATTATTAAACTAAGACATGGAATTCACACGAAAGCTACTTATACTGCAGGTGAGGGGTTTCTTACCTCCTGTTAGGATTTTCTTACGATTCTAATCGTTAGATTTCCGGAGGAGACGATCCTTTCGACAATCTTCTCGCGTCTAAGCGTTCCTCTCGCGGAGGGGAGCGTCCACGTGTCGAAGTCGTCGCCGGAATTTGCCCTTAGAACCCTTGGGACGGAACCCTTGCTTGTTCTTGTGGTTGGCGCCGAGAGGAGGAGAGGAGAGGGAGAGGGCGGCGTGACTAGGGTGAGGGAAAGGTTTTTCCTCGTTTAAGAAAAATAACAATTCCTCACTTAAATCCCTATTTATATTTAGGAATTAATTCACCCAACTCTAACTTAAATAAAATTGTTTCCCTTTCCTTTCAGCACGACCCTGCTGGGTTCACTTGGTTTACTAAAGCTATCTATATGTCATAGGGTTCGCTAGGTCTCGGGTTCAATTCCCGCGTAGGCTATTTTCGTTTTCTATTTATTTTTGCTACTTCCGCTATTCTAAAAATTCCATAAAAATATTCTAAAATTCCAGAAAAATCATAGAATATTTATAAAATAGTTTTGAGAATTTTTGGGCGTTACAATCCCCCATACCTTATAAAAAGTTCGTCCTCGAACTTAGAATAACTCTGGGTACTTCTGTCTCATACTAGCTTCTGTCTCCCAAGTTGCCTCTTCTGTTGTGTGACTGTGCCAAATAACTTTTACTAATGGTACTTCCTTGTTCCGCAATTTCTTAACTGCTCGGTCTATTATCTGAATAGGGCGACTGTCATAGCTGAGGTTTTCGCGGACTTGTACCAGCTGGGGCTCAATTACCTGGGTGGCATCTGGGATATGCTTCTTCAGCATAGAGACATGAAATACATTGTGGACAGCTGACATTTCCTGTGGTAGCTCTAGCTCATATGCTACTTTGCCAACTCTTCTGTTGATAAGGTATGGTCCCACATATCTGGGACTTAGCTTGCCCTTCTTCCCAAAACGCATTACTCCCTTCATGGGAGCTACTCTGAGGAACACTGAATCCCCAACTGAAAACTCTAAGGGTCTCTGGCGGCTCTGAGCTGTCTCTATCCTCTGGCGGATCTGCTGTATAGCTGCTGTGGTATCTGCCACTAGATCTGTCTGAAGTTCTAGTTCTTTCTGTTCACCACTCTCATACCAGCAAATTGGAGATCTACACCTCCACCCATAGAGAGCCTCGTAAGGTTCCATACCGATAGTGGCCTGATAGCTGTTGTTGTATGCAAATTCTGCTAAGCTCAGATATTTGCACCAACTTCCTTTGAAATCTAGGGCACATGCTCGGAGCATATATTCGAGTACCTGATTTACTCGCTCCGTCTGTCCATCTGTCTGAGGATGGAAAGCTGTGCTGAACTTTAATTTCGTGCCCAAAGCTGACTGTACACACTCCCAGAAGTGTGACGTGAACCTATTGTCTCTGTCTGATATAATGGTTCGTGGGACTCCATGTAATCTAACGATCTCCTTGAGATACAACTGAGCTAGCTGTTCCATGGAGTAGGATATCCTAATAGCTAAGAAGTGGGCTGATTTAGTCAACCTGTCGACTATTACCCAGATGGTATCAAAACCATTCGTGGTTCTGGGCAATCCCACTATGAAATCCATAGAAATGTCTTCCCACTTCCATTCTGGAATCTGAATGGGCTGCAAAACTCCTCCTGGTCTCTGATGTTCTGCCTTAACCCTCTGACAGGTTAGGTAGGTGCTGACATATCGAGCGATGTCTCTCTTCATCCCAGGCCACCAAAAACGTTTCTTCAAGTCTTGGTACATCTTGGTGGAGCCGGGATGCATCGCATAAGGAGTCTTGTGAGCCTCATCTAAAATCTTCCTTCTGAGTTCCTCCTGATCCGGAACACATAATCTTTCGCCAAAGTACAACACCCCGCTAGCGGACACTCGGAATTCTCCACTTTCTGTTTCTGCTAATCCTTGCTTGATTTTCTGAATTTCAGGATCTTGTTCCTGAGCTGTCTGGAGATCACCAAACAAGGTAGACTCTAATGTCATATTAGAGAGCTGTCCGACTATGAGTTTGAGACCGAAATCTGTGATCTCTCTCTGTAGGGGCGGTGACATGGCTGCTAGAGATAATAGGGCAGCACTGGACTTTCTGCTAAGGGCGTCTGCTACCCTATTTGCTTTTCCTGGGTGGTAGAGGATGTCTATGTCGTAGTCTTTGACCAGTTCTAGCCATCTGCGCTGTCGCATATTCAGATCTTTCTGAGTGAAGAAGTACTTCAGGCTCTGATGATCTGTATATACTCTGCACTGAGCTCCATACAAGTAATGTCTCTAAATCTTGAGAGCGAACACCACTGCTGCAAGCTCAAGGTCATGAGTGGGGTAATTCCTCTCATAATCCTTGAGTTGTCTGGAGGCATAGGCGATCACCTTGCCATTTTGCATCAGCACTGCTCCTAGTCCCAACTTCGAGGCATCACTATATATATCGAAGCTGTCTGTATTTTCTGGTAGAGTCAGAATAGGTGCACTGGTCAATCTCCTCTTTAGCTCGCTGAAGCTGTTCTCACAGTCCTCTGTCCACTGAAACTTCCTATTCTTTCTGGTAAGAGCTATCAGCGGGGAGGCTATCCTGGAGAAGTCCTCTACAAATTTCCTGTAGTAACCTACTAATCCCAGAAAGCTTCTGATCTCACTGGCGTTCTTAGGTCTTTTCCAGTTACTCACAGCTTCTATCTTACTAGGATCTACCATGATACCATCCCTTGAGATGATGTGACCCAGGAAGGACACCTGATTTAACTAAAATTCACATTTTGTGAACTTGGCGTACAGCTGATTCTGCTGAAGGGTCTGCAATACTGTTCTAAGGTGCTCTGCGTGTTCTTCCTGAGTTCCTGAATAGATAAGAATGTCATCGATGAACATGATAACGAACTTATCTAAGTATTCTCTGAATACCCTGTTCATGAGGTCCATGAAAGTAGCTGGAGCATTTGTCACGCCAAAGGGCATGACTACGAATTCGTAGTGTCCGTATCTAGTCCTGAATGCTGTCTTAGGTATGTCTCCTTCTTTAACCTTCACCTGATGATAAACTGATCTGAGGTCTATCTTAGAGAACACTGCTGCTCCCTTTAGCTAATCGAACATGTCATCTATTCTGGGAAGAGGATACCTGTTCTTGATCGTAACTTGATTCAGTGCCCGGTAATCTATACACAGGCGCATGCTCCCGTCCTTCTTCTTCACGAACAATATAGGCGCTCCCCATGGTGAGTGACTAGGGCGTATGAAGCCTTTGTCAAGCAGCTCCTGTAGTTGCTCATGAAGTTCCTTTAGTTCTGTTGGAGCCATGCGATACGGCGCTTTGGAAATTGGATTTGTACCGGGAATGAGTTCTATCTCAAATTCAATCTTCCTGTCTGGTGCTAGACCTGGTAACTCCTCAGGGAAGACTGCTGAGTAGTCACATACGACTCGGACCTCTGCTAGCTGTTGGTCCTTGCCCTGACTGGTACTGACTACATGTGCTAAAAATCCCGTACATCCTGAATCCATCAATCTCTGTGCCCTCATAGCTGAGAGAAATTTCTTGGGCTTTCTCTTTGGTTCTCCGATGTACTCAAACTGCACTTCTGCTTCAGGTTAGAATATGACTTTCTGTTTACGGCACTCTATGGAAGCACCGTATCTGATCAGGAAGTCCATCCCAAAAATGACATCGTAGTCAGTCATATTTAGCACTATCAGATCACAGAAGAGTTCTCTGTCTGCTATAATGACCGGCACTGCTCTGAGCCAGTGCGTGGATGCCATAATTTCTCCTGAAGGTAACGTCATCAGAAACTGACTACTGAGTATCTCTGGAGGTATTGCTAACTTCTCAGCAAATGCCCTGGATATATATGAATGGGTTGTCCCAGTATCGAATAAGACAGTTGTACTTTGCTGTAAAATACTAATCTGACCTGTAACAACTGTCGAGGCATTTGCTACGTCCTCTCTGGTGAGTGAATAGATCCTTGCATTGGTCGTAGTGGGAGGGGCTTCTAGTCTGCCCTGGCTGATGTGTGGACCATCTAAAGCGGCCTGCATCTGATGCAACTGTGCTGGCTTGGCTTCGTACTGGATCGGCTGTGGTGGAGGAAAGCTGGCCTTGTTCGGACACTGCTTGGCCATATGCCCTTCTTGTCCGCATTCAAAGCATCCTCGTGTTCCCTTACGACAAATTCCAGGATGGAATTTCCCACAAGTAGCACATTTCGGATAGCTGGACTGTTTACTAGCTGGTCCCGCTTTTGGGTAACTCCCTGGTTTGTGCTTGTTGCTAGAGTTCCCTTTCCAGTTAGAGCCGTGGGAGCTGTGGCCCTGGTGTTTCTGAATGCCTGAACCGCCTTGACCTTTGGATTCTGAGAGAACTTGCTTCTGCAGCTTGATACTGTTCTGGTAGTGCTCAGTGGTCAGGGCGCTGCTGACTAGTTCTTCTGTGGTTTGCGGCCTATGAACACTGCCAGCCACGTTCATTGCTATTTCTGGCCTCAGCATCTTGAGCATCAACCGAACTCGTTCTTTTTCTGTACTGACTAGTTCAGGGCATAGACGAGCCAACCTGTTGAATTTCTTCACGGCCTCCTCAACTGAAAGGCTGCCCTAGCGAAACTCAGTGAACTCGTTGTAGTGGCAGTTTGTGACCCGCATGTGAAAGAATTCCTCGAAGAATTCTTTCTTTAAGTCAGCCCATGTCATCTAGTTTACTGGGCGCTTCGTTCTAATTCTCTCCCACCACATACGTGCATCTCCTGTCAAGCAGAAGGAGGCACATTTCACCTTCTCATGTTCTGGCCAGTCCAGAAGCTCCATCGTACTCTCCAGTGTTTTGAACTAGGCTTGAGCATCCCATGGTTCACTGGTGCCTGAGAAATTCTCTGGCTTGACTCTCTGCCACTGGATTAGATAGGCTTCCCTCTGTGTTCCTGCTGCTAGGGCTACTGGTGCTGTAGGCTGGACTGGTGGAACCTCTAAGACTACTGGTGTCGCTAAGTTTGGTTCCGGGGTGACTGTGGGAGTATTCTGCTGATTAGCCTTTAAGGTGGCTATTTCCTGTTGCTGTTCAGCTAGCTGCTGCTGTAACTGAGCCACTAATGCTGTAAGGTCTGGGGTAGGCACTAAACTGCCTGCCTCGTGCTGGGGCTCAGTAGCTGGTGCCCTTCTAGCTGGGTGTACTCGTGCCATTTCTAAAGGAACAAAGGACATACATGACTAACACAATCATAATGGAGTAGCTATTGTCATCATATTAACTACTATCATAACAAGCATGCTTTAATTATATCTAAACATGAAAACAAAAACATAAGAATGTGAGAGATGTTCTTACTTGGAAGCTGCAGGTTCAATGCTGATGTGTGTGTAGGAAGTATGGAAACTGCTCTGATACCACTCTGTAACGACCCGCCTTCTACTAACTAAGTTGTAAGGTCGATCGTCACATTATGCTGTGCTAAACTATTCCCTGACCACCATTAAATCTAGGTGCGAAAGCTATACTAACTGAAATTTTGCTAAACTACTAACATTTCTTGGTTCTATACATGCTAAGGGGTGTAAACTAACTATTCACAATATGTTTTACCTTCCCCAAGGTCAAGGAACTGAACTTAAACATTTTCCCGCTGATATTAGACCTCCCAATCGATCCATTGATCGATTGGAATGTCGGATCGATCCAGTGATCGATCCAGTACGCTACTGTGCTCGGGGCAATATTCTGGATCGATCGGCTGATCGATCCAGAAGCCTACTGTTCGCGACAGAAATTGCTGGATCGATCGGCTGATCGATCCAGAAGCCTACTGTTCGTGGAACAATTTGCCCAATCGATCAGCTGATCGATTGGGAACCCTCAAATCGATCAGCTGATCGATTCGAGTTTCTGATTTCGACCAAAGGTCTGATTTCAGCACTCGTTCGTGCCAAAATCACCTATAACAATTCTAAACCAAATACAAAATATTCTAACATCACAAAATGGTGTTTAAACTTAACAGGATGCATAATTAACTAATTCATAACATTTAAGATACTGAAGTGCAAAATATCGAAAAGCTAAAAGGTTCTAATGCTTAAATAAGCTTGCTGAAATTCCCTAAGATCTCTATTCCAAGTTCCATCCACACACATCTTCATCGCATTGCCCTCCAGCCTCCGCTAGTCCATCTTTCCTTTACCTTTATCTGCAGTATAAGGAAAAAAAGTATCTGTAAGCTTTCGCTTAGTAAGAAACCATCTACCTCACAAAACATGCAATCGATGCAAATCATGCTTTGAAAACATGCTATTTAAAACATGTGTTGATTGAACTAAAACATGGCATGCTATCATACAATACATGGAAATCAAAAGCTAGTCATGGCATACTATCATCTAAAGCATGTGTAACAAAACTGAATATAGAGCTATCATACATAATCATAGGAAAAAGCTGAGCTGAAGCATGAACTGAGCTAAACTAACATAAGCTAGTACTGAAGTTAAACTATATACACAACTGATTTGTGAGTTTTGAAATTTAATTATCATAATAGATTAAAATACATAATCATACTGCTAATGGGCCCGGCAACTATACGTGCTATGCGCGCATCCCTAACTAGATCCGGGTTTGCAAGTCCCGAATTTAATAGGGTTACTAGGTTATCTGAACCTAGGGACGACTGTGGGAGCCCAACCCAATGGATATGTAATCCAGTACAGTGCCATTGAAAGGTAAAATACTGAACATAAGCTAATAAATCCTTGTCTTGCTTTTACTAGGTTGTCTAAGCCCAGAACTAGGTTATCTAAACCTAGAGGCGACTGTGGGAGCCCACCCATTGGACATCTAGTCCTGTAAAAACTGAAGCAAGACTAAATAAGCTGTAAAAATGCCTCCATTGCATTTATCTAAGCTACTAAAATGCCTAAGTTGCATATTTCTGTGCTAAACAATTTAATCGAACACTTGGTATGCGCTAATTCGCATCCTTTGTGTCGATAGTCTACATATTATTAAACTAAGACATGGAATTCACACGAAAGCTACTTATACTGCAGGTGAGGGGTTTCTTACCTCCTGTTAGGATTTTCTTACGATTCTAATCGTTAGATTTCAGGAGGAGACGATCCTTTCGACAATCTTCTCGCGTCTAAGCGTTCCTCTCGCGGAGGGGAGCGTCCACGTGTCGAAGTCGTCGCCGGAATTTGCCCTTAGAACCCTTGGGACGGAACCCTTGCTTGTTCTTGTGGTTGGCGCCGAGAGGAGGAGAGGAGAGGGAGAGGGCGGCGTGACTAGGGTGAGGGAAAGGTTTTTCCTCGTTTAAGAAAAATAACAATTCCTCACTTAAATCCCTATTTATATTTAGGAATTAATTCACCCAACTCTTACTTAAATAAAATTGTTTCCCTTTCCTTTCAGCACGACCCTGCTAGGTTCACTTGGTTTACTAAAGCTATCTATAAGTCATAGGGTTCGCTAGGTCTCGGGTTCAATTCCCGCGTAGGCTATTTTCGTTTTCTATTTATTTTTGCTACTTCCGCTATTCTAAAAATTCCATAAAAATATCCTAAAATTCCAAAAAAATCATAGAATATTTATAAAATAGTTTTGAGAATTTTCGGGCATTACATGAACCACTGGTCAAAATCGATCTTCAGGTATACCTCCATCCGCTTCTTCTAGTATGGGAAGTCATCACCATTGAAGAGGAGAGTGTTGGTGCGGGAAGCATCCGACGATCGAACCCAAGTTTTGATAATAGAAAAGGGATTCAAAGTTAAGTTTAATTGTTAGCTAATGTGTGTGATTGAGTGTTTCAAGAAAGTCCTAGCTGTGGTTAGGCAAGGGGAAAACTCTAGGGGGTGGTAACCTTAGGTCATAGGGGGTGGTAACTCTATGCGGAAAGTCTTGGCGGGTCGGGTGCTTCAGGAGAAAGTCCTAGGGGTGGTAACCCTAAGTGGAAAGTCCTGGTGTCGTGAATAAGGTGGAAGACTGGACGGGTCGGGAAGCGGGCGTCCAGCAGAAAGTCCGGAGGCAACGAGCGCCGAGCAAAAGTCCAGTCAATTTGAAGGATCGCACTGGTAACAAGTAAATCTCCTGAGTGGAGTAGGTGAGGACGCATTCCCCGTAGAGGGAACAGTAGGCATCGGGTCAACCTAGGGTTTCCGTTCGGAAACCCGAAGTCAGATCCGGACAGTCCGAAGACTGTTAGTTTATTCGTTTATATATTCCATTGTGTTCTAACTCTGTTTTGTAGGTAACTAACATTTTTATGCAGAGTTAGAAGTGACGGGGATCGGTCGACCGAACCTTAGGATCAGTCGACCGAACCCATAAGCCAGCAGATCAGATCTCCAGAGGTTGGACCGGGCTCGACCAGGGGATCGGTCGACCGAACCTTGGGATCGATCGACCGAACCTGGGTTAGGTGCCGACTGGATCAGGCTGACTGGGTTGAGTCAGAAGAGCTTATCGGTCAACCGGACCTTTTTATCGGTCGACCAAACCTCGGATGGAGTTTTGACCAGAACGAAGCGGAGCGAGAGGATCGGGCGGATCAGATAGGAGGAGATCGCCTGATCGGTTGATCGAACATTGGGATCGGTCGACCGATCCGCGTCAGGTCAAACTTGATCCCGAAGCTTGGGGATCTGGATCAGACTTTGCAGAGCTATAAAAGGAGGCCTCGAGGTGTAGTTCAAAGATAACTTCGAACAGAAAACTGTGCTCTTCCGTGTGTTGCTGCTAACGCCTCAACAACGCTCTGCTACTCCAACGAATCACTCCAAAGTTCTCTGTTCTCTTTTCGTTGGTATAGTTCCTTTATTGCACTTAATTGTACTCCAAATTGTAATCATCTTTTCGACATATAGTTGTTGCCCACCGAAAGCGATCAACGACCGCGGGCCTTCGAGTAGGAGTCAAGATAGACTCCGAATGAAGTAACTTCTCGTGTTCCTCTATGATTGCTCTGTCTTATTCTGTTGCGTTTATTTACTTGATTGCTCTTACGATTCCGAAATGAACAAAATTGCCACGAGCGCTATTCACCCCCCCCTCTAGAGCTTTCGATCCAACAATTGGTATCAGAGAGGGGTCATTTTTTTAAAACAATTTTTTGTGGTATTTTCAGATTTTTCGTTGTCAATTAGAATTTAGCTTTATAGCTATATTCTAATTCTTTTCTCGAATCAGTTTTTGCTCAAGGTTGGTGCAACACCACCCGAGTTCGTGTTCTAGTTTTTATACTTCCCGCACTACTAATCCAAGACCAAGTCCTGGAATTTTCTTGTTGTTTATTTTCTTCATAGTTGATCTAAAATGACCCTTCAAGAAGGCTACAGTATAGCTCACCCCCGCTATTCACCAGAGATGACTTCGGGTATTGGAAAGGTCAGATGGAGGCATATCTCCAGACTTATTTTGAAGTCTAGATGATCGTCAAAACCGGACTCCAACACAACTGATAGTGCCGGCAAGCCACTACCATACGAGGACTGGGACACATCTTTGCTTAAGAAGGTGGAAGCTAATGCCAAGGCGACCTGCACCCTCCAGTGTGGCCTATCAAAAGAAGAACTTAACCTGGTCGGCCCCTTCAACAGTGCCAAGGAGCTGTGGGAGAAGCTCATTGAACTTCATGAAGGAACGTCCGACACCAAAGTAAGTAAAAGAGACCTAATCTTCAATAAATTATTTAATATCAAACTGCAGGAAGGTGAGATGGCTGCCCAACTCCACGCCCAGATTCAAGATCTGCTCAACGATCTTCATGCAATTGGACAGAAGGTAGATAATCGGGACATCATAATGTACTCCTTAAACGCCTTTCCGTGGAACACCTTGTGGGCATCCATGGTAGATGCCTACAAGGTTTCTAGGGACCTATCTACCATTAAATTAGATGAACTTTTTGCAGAATTCGAACTTCATGAACAGATTAATGCACGCCCGACTGAGAAAGGGTTGGCTTTGGTTGCAGGAACAGGGAGAATGTGTGAATCAAAGATCAAGCGCAGAACCGAACCAGAGTCAGAAGAAGAACCAGATTCAGACGATGAAGATGACGAACTAACAATTGAACTCATCAATCTGGTAAAGAAATTGTACAAGAAGAAGAAGGGGTTCAACAAGAAGGACCTCAAGAAGGCAGTTCAGTCCAAGGAAGTTCAATCAAAGGTGAAGTTCGAGGTAACGTGCTACGGATGCAATCAGAAGGGGCACATCAAGGCGAATTGCCCAAATCAGAAAGATCCGATGAAATCAAGGAAGAAAAAGGCCCTAAAGGCGACATGGGATGAATCTTCAGAAGAGGATACCGACGATGAGCTCGAACAGATGAGCCTTCTTGCGCTGATGGCCCGGGACCAGATCGACATGTCCGAGAGCGAGTCGGAAGCAGAATCGGAAAGAAGCCACGGATCCACATCCATTTCCGAAGGGCCCGATCCCACTGTGAGTATCCCTCGACTAAACAATCTAGTCAATTACCTGTTACGAAAATTAGCTAAGTCTAATCTTAGAATTAAGTCACTTTTAAAGGAAGTAGTTGTCCTTAAAGAAGTGACTAACTCCGAATCTTTGACTGAACCAGTTCAGACTGGAAACTCGACTCAAGTCCAAAAACTTGAGGAAGAGAATTCCAGCCTAAAAATTCAGGTCAAGGATCTAGAGAAAACATTAGAACGATTCTCTTTGGGTTACAAGAACCTTGATCTGATTCTTGGAACACAAAGGACAATCTACAATAGAACTGAACTAGGATTCAAACAAAAAAAGAAATATAAATCATATTTGTCAATTATAAATAGACAAAATAATAAATCAGTCCAAGCATGGGTACCCAAGTCCAACTTGGTTAATCAAGTTGGACTTGGTCAATATTGGGTCCCTAAGGATCAAATACATTACCTCGATAGACCATATCGAGGCTATGATCCAGGGGGAGCTAGAAGAAAAATAATAAAAATAAAATTGAATTAAAATTTAAATTAAATTAAAATTCAAATTAAATCAAATTCAAATTAAAATCCAAAGGAAGGCTCCAAAATAGCTGGTACCTCCTAACTTAATCCACCCGATAAGGGTAACCAAGACTAGACTACCCGGCAGGGTAATTAAGATTAGAGTAAAGTAGGCAAGGTTTAACTTGACCCATGGTACTGGTGAAGTATTGGATGATAGTACGTTGGGGAAGCTTAGTCATCGCATGTCTAGGAAGATATGACTTCGACCTGGTGCGTTTGGCTAAGTGAAACTAACCGAAGCTACCCTCTATGAATCCTAACCAATTAGACCAAGGTTTTGTATTAAGTTCAATGGGTAGGACTATTTGGAAAACGTAGAAGGCATGGTTACTTTAATGATGTCCTTGTGACTCATCATAGTCCAGAAGTTTATCCAAAGAATGCCTATTTGTTGAACCCAAAGCTAAACCTGAATCTAACACAAAGTTAAACCAAAACCCTAAATTTGAATCTAATTCATCTCATAAAAATTATAAGATTCCCTGATTGAAAATTTAGATCGAGTGAGAAGACTAAGGAATTAAAAATTAATTCAAACTCATAATTAATTCAAATTTAAAATTAAAATTAATTTAAAATTAAATTTGTAATTATAATTAATTCAATTTTAAAATTAAATTCGTAATTAAAATTAATTCAGTTTTAAAATTAAATTCGTAATTATAATTAATTCAATTTTAAAATAAATATTTTTCAAAACTTTAATTAACTTAAAATATTTTTCAAAACTTTAATTAACTTAAAATATTTTTCAAAACTTTAATTAACTTAAATATTTTTCAAAATAAATTTAACTTAAACATTTTTCAAAAATTCTTCAATTAACGTCAAACCACCCTACAATCCCCCATAGGATTAACTGATAATTAACCTAGATTGGGTGAGATTGAAAACTAGGAAGTTTACCTCAATTAAACTGTCTTTTGATCAAAGAACAAAAATCCAATTCAACTACTTTATGTGTAGGAATTAGATCAATGGATACTGGACAGTGGATGCTCCAGACATATGACTGGAGATAAGTTGAAATTTACTAAGCTCAAACTAAAGAACCTAGGGTCGGTTGCATTCGGCAACGACAGTAAACTTAAGGTAATCAAAAAAGGTAATATCGAACTTAACTCCGATTTTATTATTCGAAAAGTTTTATTAGTTGAAAATTTCAATTTTAATTTATTAAGTATAAGCCAATTATGCGATACTGGTTACTCAATTAATTTTACTAAGTCCGAATGTATAGTCAAATATATTGATAATCCAAAAATCATACTTAAGGGCACTAGGAAAGATAATGTCTACACCATTTATCTACCAACACCCTCAATAAAGTGTTTTCTAACACAACAAGAGGAAACTGAGTTGTGGCACAGAAGATTGGGTCACACTCTGTAACGACCACCCTTCTTAATACTCTACTACTCTCTAAGAGTGACCGTTACTTAACTACTAACTCTACTTAACCGGTATAATTAAAAATCACGAGGAATCCCTACCAAAAAATTTCGGCAGAGTCTCCCCTGTACCGGTGACCATAATTATTAATACATAACATAATATACACAGCCACAGGCAGCTGGAACATTTATCAAACAACCACACAGTTTATAAGACACAACAACTAAAAAAAAAAAACTATTCTAGCAATAACAAATGAATAAAACTCCAATAGTGGAAAATAACTAAACTAACAATGCGGAATGAAAATACAATCTCAAAAGACATAAACCATAAGGTACAACTCAACTATTTCTATCCACTAAACATGAAAACTCAAAACTTCCCAGGTCTCTCCATAGTCCTGGCATCACACATCCTTCGAACACCTCCTTGTCGCCTTCCTTTCTATATCTTTTCCTTTTCTGTATCTGTAGTAAGAGGAAATGCAAACTATAAGAAAAATGCTTAGTAAGCGCTATCTAACTCACAAAAACTTGATATGCATGTGAATATACTGAAAACTAAAACTGAATGCTCAAAAGGAAAACTACTCATGCTCATCTACTAGTAAATAAACAAACATACTGAAATACTAAACATGTAAAGCTACTCATACTCTTCTAATAGCAAAGAACAGTAAACTAATCTAAATAACATGCTAGCATAAAAGAAAACTTCACTTGCTGATTTTAAAACAAAGTGAAACTTATTTCATTTGTTCTAAACTTATTCTTTATTTCACTTGGTTAAAACTTATTCTTTAATACTTTATACTTATGTAAAACTTGTTTTACTTGTTCAAAAACTTATACTTATAATACTTCAAAATAGTAATCAACTTCTCTTGGGCCCGACAACTGTACTTGCTTTTACTTTTGTAACGACCCGACCCATTTGGCGGTCTATTTGGCGGCCCATTTGGCGACCCTCGGGTCATCGACCGTCGACCGTCGGTCGTGCCGTTACTACTAGGTTATCTAAACCTAGGGACGACTATGGGAGCCCAACCCAAGGACAACTGAGAGTCCAGCACAGTGCCACTGATAAAAGTAAAATACTTGTTATCTTTTAATACTTCTATATAATGCCTCGGCATTTTCTTTAGCACCTTGTGTGCCAAAATCCCTAAAGTCTTGACTTTGGGATCTACTTAAGGCCTTGGCCTTTTTCTTTCTTTTCTTTATCTTTCTTTACTTGTTAATACCTCTAATAAAAGAATGTTTCTTTAAAAGAGTGAATGCTTTGAAATGCTTAGAGAAATTCTAACTTTGAAATGCTTAGAGAAACTGAAATTTACACTTGAACATACTAAGAGTGAATGCTTAAACAAATAATTTTGCAGACTATAACTAACAAAAATATGCATGCTACATAACAAAAATCTGCTCTATTACTCATTGAAAAATCTGCACTATTACAAACTAATTTATGTTATCTAAAGTTTATACATGAATAAAATGATATGCTAGAACCTACAAGGAACCAAAGCATAATGTATGCAGAAGAATTTCTTAAACTACTCATTAATTCCAAGACATCCTAATGCTGTACAAGAGTAATAACATATAAGAGCCTAAAATCTTAACGACAGCACAGTAAATCAATACTTAAAGAGACAGATTAAAACCAACTCAAATTCTATCAATAAGTGCAAGCTACAATAATAACAGTTCACGCTACTGATTCTTTACCCACTCGTGTCCACTTGAGCTTGCTGGAAATCTAAAACAGAAACCATAGAAAACTTGTTCACAGCTTAAACCTATATAAGACACCCAAAATCTGTGCTAACAGTGGAGCATTTTAACTACTTGCCCATTTGAGGTACACGACAGCAAACTCAACAGCCATATCTAACCTGCTATTTATTTAGAATTCATGCTATTATGAAAATGTTAGTTAGGAAACCAAAACCTAAATTCCAATTTGTCCTTCATGCTTCAAATTCAAGAATGCAAAGATATGAAACTATGAAACTCTACACGAACAGAGCATGCTCATCAAGGTCACCACAGAAACATCTAACTTGAAAGCTGCAGTACCAATTCCAAAGCTTGAATGGATCAACTCACTTGCTTAAACTTAAATAATCTTTTTCTTTCTTCCTTTAACCTCACGGCAGCAAACAAAACCCAAAAAAAAACTTCACGGCAAAAACTTAAACAAACAAGAAAACATCAAAACGAAGTCGGAACTACTCTTACCACAGGTGAGTAGCCACTTACCTTGCGTTCTTAGACTCTCTACCGAAGGAGAAAAGGGCTTCTAGGGTTGCTGAGATGCTTGAGTTCCTGACCTCTTCTTGTGCCTATGTGTCCACCTCGCCGAGAGGATCGTGAAGAGGCGAAAAGCTCTCGGATTGGACCCTCATCGGCCGCTGGAGAAGCCCTAAAGCTCTGTTGCGTTTTTCGCCCGAGAGAAAACGCCGTCGCCGAGAGAGGAGAAAGGAAAAGTTAGGTTTTTTCAAAAATCACTTAAGCCCTCTTTTTATAACCTAAGGTAATTTCCGTTATTAACTATTGCTTAAGAATATTTCGTGCCTTACTCTTTCACGAAATATCCGCGGGCCAGTTGGTTGGCTGCGTTCTGCTTAAGACTCGGCTCGTGGGTTCAAATCTCAGCTTGGACATTTTTTTGTCAAAACTTCTTTCGCCTAGTAAAAATACCAAACGACCTCCAAAAATTACATAAAAATACTCTAAAAATCCCTAGAATATTTCTAAAATATTTCTAAATATTTTTAAAAACTTTTAGAACTCCTAATGAGGAAAATTGGGTCGTTACAACTCACACTAGACTCATTTCAAAAATGAGTCAAAATGGACTAGTTAGAGGGTTGCCCAAATTAAAAGTTATTGAAAACTCAATCTGTAATGCTTGTCAACAAGGAAAACAAACCAAGTCAACCCACAAGTCAACCAATCTAGTTAGAACTACTTGTTTACTTGAGCTCCTTCACCTAGACCTATTTGATTCACATGGAGCCAAGTCACTAAGCAAGAACCAGTATTGCTTAGTTATAATTGATGACTTCTCCAGGTTCACCTAGGTAAAATTTCTAAAAACAAAAGATGAAACCTTTGAAGTATTTAGTAATTTTTGCAAATTAACAGAAAATAAAAAAGATACTAAAATTAAAAAGATAAGAAGTGATCATGGAGGGGAATTTGAAAATCATAAATTCACCCAATTCTGTAAAATCAATGGGTATAAATATGAATACTCATGCCCTAGAATCCCTCAACAGAACGATCTAGTGGAACGAAAAAATAGAACCCTACAAGAAGCCGCTAGAACCATGCTAAACGAATATAATCTAAACCATCAATTTTGGGCTGAAGCAATAAATATGGCAAATTATATTCAAAATCGAATTCTAATTAACAAACTTCATAACAAAACCCCATATGAAATATATTATAATAAAATTCCCAACTTAAACTATTTAAAAGTATTTGGATGTAAAGTTCACATTTTAAACACTAAAGACTACTTAGGAAAATTTACACCCAAATCAAACCAAAGAATCTTTTTAGGATACTCTACAACCAGTAGGGCCTATAGAGTCTATAATCAAAATATCCTAAAAGTTGAAGAAATAACTAATGTAATATTTGATGAAGAAAATATTCTACCTAATATAGATCAAAATATTGACATTAACCCAAGAAACAGAGAAGATGATGAAATCAAACCTGAACCTATAGAATCTGAAGAACAAATCACTAACTCAAATGGTATATGACCAACAAGAACAAGCACAAATCACTCATCTGACCAAATTTTAGGTGAACCAACTTTAGGAGTCAGAACTAGGTCAACTTATAGAAACCAGAGCCAAATAGCCCTGATTTCAAAAATCGAACCCAAAACCATAGAAGAAGCCCTACCAGACCTAGATTGGACTCTAGCAATGCAAGAAGAATTGACCCAATTTGAAAGAAATCAGGTCTGGGAATTAGTGCCTAAACCCGTTAATAAATCCATAATTGACACTAAATGGGTTTTTAGAAAAAAATTATATGATCAAGGTGAAATAGTTAGAAACAAAGCTAGGTTAGTAGCTAAAGGATTCAATCAAGTAGAAGGGTTAGACTATGATGAAACCTATGCCCCTGTAGCAAGACTTGAATCCATTAGGATGCTGTTGGCCTATGCAGCACACAAGGGATTCAAGCTATTTCAAATGGATGTAAACTCCACATTTTTAAATGGATTTATTAAAGAAGAAGTATATGTAGGTCAACCCCCAGGATTTGAGGACATAGAACAACCAAATTATGTCTTCAGACTAAAAAAAGGCCCTATACGGACTAAAACAAGCACCTAGGGCTTGGTATGAACATCTGTCAAATTATCTAACATCAAAAGGGTTTAAACAAGGTCAAATAGATCCAACCCTTTTCATAAAAACCTTAGAAAATGACATTTTCATAGCCCAAATTTACATCGATGATATTATTTTCGGTTCAACAAACTCTAAATTTCTAACGGAATTCACCAAACTAATGGAAAATGAATTTGAAATGAGTCTGGTAGGAAAACTTAATTTTTTCTTAGGTTTACAGATTAAGCAAACTAAAGATGGAATTTATATTTATCAAACTAAATATGCTAAGGAATTAGTTAGAAAATTTGGCATGGAGAACTCAAAAACAATTAATACACCAATGGCTACAAATGCAAAAAATTGACTCAGACTTAGAAGGTAAACCAGTATATTTGAAATACTATCGAAGTACGATAGGAAGTCTACTGTACTTAACTGCGAGTCAACCAGACATTATTTTTGCAGTAGGTATGTGTGCACGATACCAATCTTGTGCAAAAGAGTCTCACTTAACCCTTGTCAAAAGAATCCTTAGGTATGTTAAGGGAACCCAAAATGTAGGACTATGGTACCCTAGACCTAGCACCCTTGACCTAACCGGCTACTCTGACTCAGACTATGCCAGATGCAAGCTAGATAGAAAAAGCACAAGTGGTAGTTGTCAATTTCTAGGACAATGCCTAGTAAGTTGGTCAAGTAAAAAGCAACACTGTGTTGCTTTATCTACCACTGAAGCTGAATATATAGCCTTAGGTGAATGCACATCTCAGTTGCTATGGATGATGCATACCCTTAAAGACTATCAACTGGAGTATCATAAAACAAAAATCTCAATTGATAATATAAGATCAATAAATCTAACAAAAACCCCAATTCATCACTCAAGGACTAAACATATAGAAGTGAAGCACCATTTTGTAAGGGATCACGTAGCTAAGGGTGATATTGAACTCAACTATGTTGAGTCAAAATCAAACTTAGCTGACATCTTCACAAAGCCCTTACTTGAACTTGAGTTCAGCTCACTTAGAAGACAAATAGGAATGTGTTGGGTAGAGTAGGTATTGAGTTTCAAATCAGTTTCCTAGCTTCACTGTTCTACTTATTTTCAAAATAAGGTTTTAAACATTCTAGGAAAATATTATTTTTAAAATTCCAATTTTACTAGATTTTCAAAATATGAAATTAGCTTAGGCTCTACCCTAGAAAACTTGCTCCCCTAAGTTTCGGCCAGAGCATCTCACAAACACCTAGGCTTACCTTGCTTGTATTTGAAAAACATAGAACGGCGTGAGATGCATAGGGTACAACCTGGACTCAAGAATGCTTATATCTGTGCATCAATATGAGTCTGGGCATTAAACACCAAGTCAACAGTAATCAAGTTAAGTCTTCCAGCACTAGTCAAATCTAACTGGATCTATTGACTTAACTTGACTAACCAAGTGAAAGCTGTTGCCCTCTAGGTAATCAGCTAGTAGCTAAATGGTTAGACATGTGGCCGCAAAACAACGTGCGTGATATTTAAACCATGTTGAGTTTACTCAGGCATGAACTTTAGGGCTCTAATACCTCTCTAAAGTAAATTAGATAATCTGAAACATATTTAACTTGACTCATGCTTGGACTTAAGGACCAACTAAATTTGAATGAATAACCTTACTTAAATTTTTATAAGTCTAACTACTCCCTCTTTCAATTTTTATAAGTCAACTTTAGCTATATTTTTATATTAAAACATCTTATCAAATTTTTAATATCCTTTTAGGATCCTTCAAAATACAATATTTTCAACTATAGTATTTGCAAAACGCTTAGCTACGTGATCTCTATAGCTGTCTACAAATATTTTAGCAAATACTTTTAAACTTAGTCAATTTTTTAGAAACCTTAATTTCAAATATATCAAATTTTTCAAACTTTCAAAGCAAAAATAATCTTTCAAATTTTATTCAAAATTGAGCTAAGTAAACTCTATTAAACTCTATTTTTCACTTAGCAAAAATTATCCCCAAATTAAACTCTATTAATTATGAAAAGTCAAGTGTTTTCCAAATATTTTTATCCCCAAATTATCTCTCTGATTATCAAATCTTTTTGAAAAGTTGGTATTTTATCAAACATGTTTTTGATAAATGGCAAAGGGGGAGAATAAGAAAATTCAAAGAAAATTTAAAGACTGTTCAAAAGAAAATTTTTGTTAAGGGGGAGGTTCACTTAAGGGGGAGCTTTAATGTATATTTATGCGTATCCTTATTGCATTTTTTTTTCTTAACTTTGAATTTCGGTTGCCATAATCAAAAAGGGGGAGATTGTTGATGCGGGAAGCATCCGACGATTGAACCCAAGTTTTGATAATGGCAAAGGGATTCAAAGTTAAGTTTAATTGTTAACTAATGTGTGTGATTGAGTGTTTCAGGAAAGTCCTAGTTGTGGTTAGTCAAGGGAAAAACCCTAGGGGGTGGTAATCCTAGGTCATAGGGGGTGGTAACCTTATGCGGAAAGTCTTGGCGGTTCGGGCGCTTCAGGCGAAAGTCCTAGGGGGTGGTAACCCTAGGTGGAAAGTCCTGGTGTCGCGAACCAGGTGGAAGACTGGACGGGTCGGGAAGTGGGCGTCCAGCAGAAAGTCCAGAGGCAACGAGCGCCGAGCAAAAGTCTAGTCGATATGGAGAATCGCACTGGCAATAGGTAAATCTCCTGAGTGGAGTAGGTGAGGACGCGTTCTCCGTAGAGGGAACAGTAGGCATCGGGTCGACTTAGGGTTTCCAGCCGAACTGTCCGAAGACTGTCAGTTTATTCGTTTATATATTCCATTGTGTTCTAACTCTATTTTGCAGGTAACTAACATTTTTATGCAGAGTTAGAAGTGACCGGGATCGGTCGACCGAACCTTAGGATCAGTCGACCGAACCCACAAGCCAGCAGATCAGATCTCCAGAGGTTGGACCGGGCTCGACCAGGGGATCGGTCGACTGAACCTTGGGATCGGTCGACCGAACCTGGGTTAGGTGTCGACTGGATCAGGCTGACTGGGCTGACTCAGAAGAGCTTATTGGTCGACCGGACCTTTTTATCGGTCGACCGAACCTCGGATGGAGTTTTGACCAGAACGAAGCGGAGCAAGAGGATCGGGCGGATCAGATAGGAGGAGATCGCCTGATCGGTCGACCGAACATTGGGATCGGTCGACCGATCCGCGTCGGGTCAAACTTGATCCCGAAGCTTGGGGATCTGGATCAGACTTTGCAGAGCTATAAAAGGAGGCCTCGAGGTGCAGTTCAAAGATAACTTCAAACAGAAAACTGTGCTCTTCTGTGTGCTGTTGCTAACGCCTCAACAACGCTCTGCTACTCCAACGAATCACTCCAAAGTTCTATGTTCTCTTTTCGTTGGTATAGTTCCTTTATTGCACTTAATTGTACTCCAAATTGTAATCATCTTTTCGACATATAGTTGTTGCCCACCGAAAGCGGTCAACGCCCGCGGGCTTTAAGTAGGAGTCGAGATAGGCTCCGAACGAAGTAACTTCTCGTGTTCCTCTGTGATTGCTCTGTCTTTTTCCGCTGCGTTTATTTAATTGATTGCTCTTACGATTCCGAAACGAACAAAATAGCCACGAGCGCTATTCACCCCCCCCTCTAGCGCTTTCGATCCAATAGAGAGGACGGATGGTGCTGTATCCCTCCTTTTGAGCCATGAATCTTGCACACAAAGAGAAAAAGAGAAAGGAGGCCCCAAGACTTGGTCTTGGATCAACAATGTTTAAGATATAAAAAAAATAGAGGAACTCGAGAGGTGTTACACTAACTTCGAGTTAAAATCAAATGAGCGAAAAAAATTTATCTGAATAGGTAAAGTTTTACCAATTCAGATAGAAAAAAATTAAAAACGTTTTCCCCTAGCTTGATTGGTGGTTGCACCAATTAAAAGCAGAACCTACTCTGATATCACTTGTTAGATTGATACGCACGTGAGAGGAGGGTGAATCACGTGGGTTTTAAAATCTTGTTTTCTCATTTTTAAAATTGTGAGTACAAATGCAGCGGAAAGTAAATAAGAAATCAAAAATAAAAACTACAAGAAAACACAGTCGGTTTACTTGGTTCGAAGCTTTCGGCGACTCCTACTCCAAGACCTAGGTTCCGTAGACCTACCGATGGGTAATCTACTAAAAACTTCTTCCGGTACCTCCGTAAGAGAGAATCGAGTACAAAAAGGATTAGAACAAGTGCAATACACTGCACTTGTCCTTTTGTAGAAATTAAGTACACTAACAAAATTCGTTACATACACTTAAGGATCAAAATAGGAGCGCTCGTGTGTCATTGTCAGTCTACTGGCTACAATCGAAAGTCCTTGAAATAGTTATCAGGAGCAGTAGCTTTGCAGCAAAGTCGTAGCAAAAGCCTTGAGCAGTCGGAAGCTCAAACGGATGTGCAGTAGTTCGTATATCAATGTTCTCTCAAAGCCTTCTCGAGACTACCTTAAATAGGGCTTAGAAGGCGCCTTCCATAGCTATTGAAGGCACCTTCTATAATGCCATAAATTTCCTCTATGTCAAAAGAGCAAAAATAAATAGGAGACAATAAAAGAAATAAAAATAGATTTATAAATAGCCTTGGGTTAGAATTGAACCCAAGACCTTTTATTTAAGATTAGTTGAAGTTGCCATTAGGGTGGTGGTAAAGCATCACATTAGGAATAGAAAACAATTGATTATAAGTAGATTTTGTGTGAAAAGATGCTTCAACTTCCACCTAGTATAAAAGGGAAAAGAAGAGATGAAAACCTAGCTTCTGACTTCCTCTTCTCCTCTCTAGCTGAAATCTCTCCTTCCTCCTTTCAAGTTTCGGCCAAGAAACCTAGGGCTTCAAGGCTTTAAGCTTTTCAAGGGAAGAATCTAAGGGGAGGGTCTCTCCCAAGGAAGTAGAACATGCAGAAAAGTGTCTTGGAAATTAGGGAGGGCAAGAGAAGATTGTCTTCCCTACATCTTATACTAGTAAGATTTAGCGAAAGGATGCAAGTACTTCTCACCTGCGGTATAAGTTGCTTCGTCAATGCATGTTGTAGTATGTATCTATGTAAGTTAAAAGAAGATTCATGCCATGATATGTTTTATGTATGTTAAAGGAGATAGATGTTATGATTGTAAGATGCCCTCTAAAGGTTGGGATTAAGAGCACGTTTAGAGTATTTGATTTGCTTCCCATTAAGTTTTGGGATTAAGAAGCATAATCAAGTGCCCCAAGTTGCTTCCCTATAAGTGTGAGGGATTAAGTGCACACAAGGTGTTTGTTGAAATGACAAGTTAGTGCAAGTATAAGAAAAAAGTATTAAAAAGAAAGTATTTTACTTTAAGATGGCATGTACTGGACACAAGGTCATGGGTGGGCTCCTAGATCGCCCCTAGGCCCCTAGATTGCCTAGTAGTACCTTAATAAGTTCGGGATTAGCTACCTCGGACTTTATTAAGGATGCACGTAAAGTGGTATAATGCTAGGCCCAAAGCAAGTGATTATTATTTTCACTAGTATGTAAGATAAAGTTTTCAAAGCTCATTGATTTGTTAAAGTGAAACATTATTAAGTTGAGAACTAGAGTTAGAGAGTGTAGGGTTTGATCTCTATAGCATAGCAAATTTTATGTTTTTCATTGCATGATTTTAAGTGGATATTTTGCATGATAAACTGATTTTAAAATGCATGTCATATACCTATTTCCGAGTTATGTATTTTAGCATAAATGATTGTTAAGTGCATGTTTTGGGTTTCCGCAAGCAGTTTGAAAAACATGTACTCTTTGAATGCATTGTTTTGTGAGTAGATGGTACTTACTAAGCATTTGCTTATAGATTAATTTTCCTTATATTGCAGATAAAGGTAAAGGAAAGCTCGAGTAAGGAGGGGCAGCAGGAGAAATGTTTGCTGGTGTGTGTGACAGAACAGTGGGAAGTGATCTTGGAACTTGCTAGTGCATGGAATATGTTAGATTTTGGTACTGATTGACCTATTTTCTTATCCCGCTTAGTATAAAAATACTATTAAGAATTGTGTATGATGAAATTGACAGTTTGTTAGTAATTAGCATGTCAAAGACTCTTCCTAAAAGAAATGGGAGAGAACGGTAAAACAAGAGGGAGTACAAAGGGGAGAACCAACCTCCTTTGTAGTGTTGTGTGTGACCTCCTGCACGGCCCGTGACACGGCCGTGTGGGTTCACACGGCCATCACCTACTCCCTCTTGGCCAGGGTGACATGGTCGTGTGGATTCACACGGCCATCACCTGCTCCCTCTCGGCCAGGGTGTTACGGCTGTGTGGTTTCACACGGTCGTGCACCTCTTCTTGTCGGCCGGAGTGATACGGTCGTGTGGCTTCACACAGCCGTGCATTCCTCTTGGTCTCGGTCAAGGTGACACAGCCGTGTGAAGCTCACAGCTGTGCACCTCTTCTTCTCGGGTAAGATGACATGACCGTGTGGTTTCACACGACCGAGCACCCCTTCGTCACATCCGAGGTAACACGGCCGTGTGAGCCACACGGTCGTGCCCCTCTTCCTCATTGCCCAGGTGACACAGCCGTGTGGCACACACGGTCGTGCCTAAACTTGGATCTGGTAAGGCTATACGATCGGTCATCACCACACGACCGGTCATCACCACACGACCACAGCATGCCCCTTCACGGGCAGGGCCACAGGGCTGGTTAGGGTCACACGGCCCAGACCCCTAAGCAACTATAGAGTTCCTCTCAGCTCTGCTTCGCTCCAAACCATGGCTTAACAGTCGAAATAAGTTCAGACTAGATTTCTAAATCGAGCGAAGTGCAAATAACAATGTCCTTAGAAGGTATACAAAAAAAGTAATGTCCGTGCTCTAAGTTAGGGTTTCAGTCAGGCGGTCGTTACACCTTCAACCTGGTAAATTTGATCCCGAGCAGCCTGACACTTATTTGAGACTGCATCCAAAATTTATCCTGTGGAAGGCGCCTTCCATAGCCATGGAAGGCGCATTCTATGAACAGTATGAAGATGCCTTCACTGCTTGAAGGCATCTTCCGAAACTGTTCATCCGAAGATAAATTTTTTCCTTTGTCTTGCAAAAATAATGTTAGTCCAAATAACCTACAACACAAGGACAATAATAATTAATAATAAAGAGTAGTAATTAGTTCCTGTCCTCCCAGGGCTAGGAACTAGTCAATGTCTCAGTTTAGGGATCCCAAATGCACCTAAACTTGATTGACGCCTACTGTCCCTTAACCGGGGCATGCCCTCATAAGGTCACTGTACTCTAGTGACTTACCTTAACTTACGAATTTATCAAACATCCGGTCAGCCCGTCGACATGTCTGGACTTCATGCCAGCTATCCGATCGGTCCGTTGACCTAGCTGAACTTCTTGCCAAATATATGTCAGCCCGTCGACCTATCTGGACTTCGTACCAGCTATCTGGTCAACCCGTTGACTTAGCTGGATTTCCTGCTAGATATCTGGTCAACTCGTTGACCTATCTAGACTTCTTCTGCACATTTAAGCAAGTGATTAGATTACAACAAAACCTAACTCAACTTACTTGTCATTTATCAAAACCTGAGTTAGACCGTTAGTACAAACTGCACCAACAAGAACTTCCTTTAATGGTTCAAATATGTATTGTTGATGGTAATAGGAAGGGAGAAACTGTTGGAATACAAACAATCTGTTGCCGGAGATTTTTAGGGGACTTAGTTGAATTTAAAATATTACACAGAATTTAAATTCAACTTACAGTTGAGCTGACCTAAGCAGATGATCTCAGGCTGCCAGCAGGTGCTAGTTTTTATGCAAGTGTCAACCTCAGAGTGACTGAGTGAGCAGAGCGTTCGAGCAAAGAAGCCGGTCGGACGAGGCAGACAGGCCTATCAAGAGAGGCCGGTTGGACGAGACAGACAGGCCGAGCAAGAGAGGCCGGTCGGACGAGGTAGACATGCCAAGAAAGAGAGGTCGGTCGGGTCGAGTAGACAGACCGAGCGGACAGAGAGGTCGGCCGGGTCGAGCAGACAGACCGGTCGAAGCAGACAGGTCGGGCTATCAGAGAGGTTGGCCGAGTCGAGCAGACAGGTCGGGTTGTCATAGAGGTCGGCCAGGTCGAGTAGACAGGCCGAGTAAAGCAGACAGGTCGGGCTATCAAAGAGACTGGCCAATCAGGCGAGTTGATAGGCCGGGCGAAGATCCCGAGCGGGCAAAGAAGTCTATCGGTCTGACAAAGAGATCGATCGGGCGAGCTGACCGAGGCCTGCGAGTCGCAGTTTCCTTGAAACACATTCGCCCACCTCCGGTTGTGTTTCGAGGCTTACAAGGGTCGTCTGTTTCCCAGGATACAATGACCGACCGTAAATCCGACCAAGTACTGATGGTCACGACGAACTAAGTGGTACCCGAATGCTACCATGGGCACTCATTAACTCTGGCAATTTTTTTTCACTTCATAAATACATCAATGGAGTAGTCCTTTCTGTCAAACAACAATTTCATGCTTAGTGAATGATAAACCATTTCCCTACAACTTTCTTTCTTTCCTTCGAGATTAAACCAAAAAACTTAACCACGCCCACTTAACTTGGTTTACGTTTTTCTTTGTCTTGTGGTTTTTTATTCAATAATCCGTTGCAACAAAAACAAAAGAGAGAAAAGTAATTCTGATTCGGTGCAGATTTAATATGATATCAAAGCTCATGGGTTAAGAATAGGAGTATTCTAGAATTTGTTTTATTATTATTATTTTTGTAGTACCTCTTCAAAATGCCAATGGAATAAGCATAAAAACAATGAAATATTAAACTTAAAGAAAAACAAAGATGGTTATTTTTAGCGGACTTGAGATCATTATCAAAGTGCGAAATGGTGAAACGATAGAGAAAGTGAAGGGGGTTTATTACTCGAGGAGAGAAGAGGGAGGGTTTCCCTTTCGTTTGTAACAACAACAACAACATAATTATCCTTTTGGGATAAACATTGTACCATACATGTTTAATCATTAAGAATTACAGAGTAAAAGTGCGAATATATTTGAATCCATAATGCCTTTTACCTTCTGGAGTTGTGCGGTTTGACATTCCGAATCATCACGATTCCCTTGAGAGTCCACCGTATGATCTGTGACCATAACCCCTTATTTACAAGAAACTCTATTATAGTTATGCTTTTGGTATTTTCTATTTAGCTCATCATTAAAATAGAAATTACCCCAGAGGTCTCTACACATGAGGGGCACGTACCCTATTAGATAAATTAAAATCCAAATATCTAAAATCTTAATAGATCACCTTTAATTGGGTTTAACAAAATATGATAGTCCGCAATACATGTTATTTCACATATAAGTATAATGTTAACTCCGTCCATGACAAATTATCTCATCATCAATTCCAAATTTGGATAAAGGAGGAGGGTTACGTTAGGTCATTCGCCGGCCTTAAATTATGATAAATGTTCAATGTATGAATCTATTAAACTAATGTGTTAATGTTAGGTTGTTCTCCAGTAGGAACGTGATGTAAGGTCCCACTATAACATCTCAACAAGGAACACTACATCTCCAAAATTCCGGTGTAGTGTTAAAAATGTAAGAGTTCTCATTACAGGGTAGGACTATAATGTATTGGTAAAAACTGTTATATCTCTTAAGAATTTGGTGAAGTGTTAAATAGGTAAGAATTCTTGCACCATAAGTTGGAGAAGAACAAATATTATAAGAAAACTAAAAGTCTAAGATTTCGAACACGGAACATAGGAACCAACACTGATAAAACAATGAAGGTAGTAGAGACGATAATTAGAAGAAGAATTAGTATCTTGGGTGTACATGTAACGACCACCCTCCTTACTACTACTCTGAGGGTGACCGCTACTGTTTCTACTAACTTCACGTATCTGGTACTACTTACTCTAATACCAGAGATACTTTAAACTATTGGAAACATATCAGAACATGCCTCTAAATAGTAGCATACAATTTCTTGATACATTTTTTTTTCTTTTCTATTCTTCCACAAGGTCAGGTATGCAATCATGTAAACTACAGACGAGCATGGCATACGAACATCGAGTAGAACCTGCCTACTGTACCTAAACAAGCATAGCTACTAATATGTAGAACATGACTCTATATCTATTTTAAAGAGTGTTGTGATTCATTCTGAGATTTAAAGACTACTATACCTAAGTTCCAAGGTAACAACATAAAAGGGAAAATCTGTAATGCAAGCTGCCATTGTAATGGAGAGAGAATTTCAGCAGTAACAAAAGACTACTGAGCATACTACTTCACACTTCTAACTGAATTTGCAAACTACAAATCAGATATGAACTCACGGCGGATTTTCAAGCAGCACTTAACCACAACATAAGAAAGAAGCACTCAAATCAAATATGTTCTTACTTGACACTTGCTAATCCGAAAGAAGCACCTGCTGCAGAAATTTCAAGCAGTACTTAACCATAACAAAAGAACCATTAAAACCAAACCAGCTACTGCAATTGAATCAAATCCAGAAACATGAATTTTACCCACTTCCAGATACATTAAGTGATAAGGTGAATCATGCGGCAGTTCTTTTATTGAAGCAAAACTCACTTCACAAAACTTGAAAACTAATCCAGAATAAGGAAAAAGGGACATGTTCTCAACTTAACAGTTATTCCAACTAAATGACAGGAAGATAACGAAATTAGTAATGCAAGGAAACTACTCTACAGCAACTTCCAATTATTTGTTCTAACATTTAAAAGAAGTGATCTAAAACAATCCTTAGCAATGCAAAATAAATTCTACTCTAACAGTAACATAAACACAAGCAAATATGATTTCTAAACTCTTCTAGTAAGGTCCCAAGCTTCCATATCAGCCACCACACACACACCATCGACGTCTCCTTGTCGCCTTCCTCTATAACACTTTAGCTTTTCCTTTACTTTTATCTATATATGCAGTAGGAGGAAAGTAGTATCTATAAGCTAAAAGCTTAGTAAGTGCTATCTGCTCACAAAAACTCGATAAGAAATGCATGTGCATAAAGGAAAGTAGGAAATACATGCTCCACATGAAAATAGCAACTAAAACTAAATCATGCATCTCTAAAAGGAACAACAGATTTAACTTGCTAAAATTTGCAACTTAGATAAAAGAACTTGTTCCATTTGTTCCCTAATTTATACTCTTATACTTTAAAATAATAATCAACTTTTCTTGGGCCCGGCATTGTACCACTTTGCGCGCATTCTTAGTAAGAATCGAGGTAGAAAATCCCGAAACTACTAAGATACTTCTAGGCCTTGTGCCTAGGGGCATCTTGGAGCCCATCCCTTGGACCTTGTGTCCGGTACATGCCCTTTAAAAGTAAAATACTTTTTATCTTTAAATACTTCTTATAATAAAATGCCTTGGCATTTATTTAAGCACTTAGTGTGCTTTGATTCTAAATCCTGGAATTCAGGATCAATCTGTGACCTTGGTCTTGCTTTGCTTGTACTTCTTACATATATACGTTATGCAAGAGATTCTAAAATCATATGCCACTGATATATAACAGTACATATTCAAAACAAAACTCAGCAGCAATTAAAAACTACATGGTCATAAGAAGTAAATTTAGTCAGGCTCATGGCAGCAGAAATTTCCAAATAACAAGCTTGTAAAACTAATTTATTGTTGAATCTTAACAATCTTTTAGGCATGCTGTAACTTGAAGGAAATATACTACTTAGACATGCATAAAATATAGGGTAAATACATCTAAGTAGGCATGCTGTAACAATCAAGGAAGACCATCAAAATTTCTGTCTGTGCACTAAAAACAACAAAGGATTGGAACCAAAGCTTAAACTAAACTGCTAGAGTAAAGGTCAAAATCCAAAACCATATGCTAGAATGGAAGCTGCTATTATTCATTTCACAACAAAATGCAAAACAAAACCCCGAGAGCTACTCCTACCGCAGGTGAGAAGCACTTACATCGGGTTCTTGGACTTACAACCGAAGGGAAATGCTTTAGGGTTTCGGTGGAGCTTCGATTCTACCGGTTCCTTGTATTTCCCGAGTTCTCCTTGTCGGAATGGTCACCCACGGGTGAAAAACCGGCCGGAAAAACCCTTCGCCGACGCCGAAGGAAGGAAACCCTAGCCTTGGCTGCGGTTTCGCCCGAGAGAAGGAACGACGCCGCGTGCGTGAGGAGAAGAGAAATTTCGAGAGAAAATTTTAGGTTTTCCTCTCTTAACTTAACCTCTTTTTATAACCTAGGTTATTTTATTAAATACTATACCTTAGATATTTGTCCATTCTTTCCTTAATTAACAATAGCTGCTGGCACAGTTGGTTGGGCCGGTTTTGCTTGGGTCACTCCGACCCGATGTCGTGGGTTCGAATCTCACCTTCAACATTTTTTTTAAAACTTCTTTCTTTTTGTAACCCTACTAAACGACCTCCAAAAATTACGTAAAAATACTCTAAAAATTCTTAAAAATCTCTAGAATATTTTAAAAGTATTTCCAAATATTTTTATGGACTTTTAGAACTTGAAATAGGGAAAATTGGGTCGTTACAATTCCCCATACCTTATAAAAAGTTCGTCCTCGAACTTAGAATAGTTCTGGATATTTCTGTCTCATACTGTCCTCCCGCTCCCAAGTAACTTCCTCGTGCTTCTGGTTCTGCCAGATGACCTTCACTAGTGGTACTTCTTTGCTTCTTAGTCTCTTGACTACTCTGTCCACTATCTGTGTAGGTCTACTCTCATAACTAAGATCCTCTTGGATCTGCACTGACTGAGGCTCAATCACTTGGCTAGGGTCATGGAGGCACTTCTTTAACATGGAGACATGAAACACATTATGTATTGCTGACATGTCCTGTGGTAAATCCAGCTTGTAAGCTACTTTTCCAATCCTTTCTGTGATCAGGTAAGGTCCTACATAGCGAGGACTTAACTTGCCCTTCTTGCCAAATCTCATCACTCCCTTCATCGGAGCAACCTTGAGAAAAACTGAATCCCCTACTTGGAACTCAAGTGGCCTACGGCGAGTGTCAGCATAACTCTTCTGTCTACTCTGGGCAGTCTCAATCCTCTGTCTGATCTTCTGGATAGCCTGAGTAGTCTCATCTATCAGTTCTGTCTGAATGCCCAGCTCCACTTCCATTTCTCTTCTTTCTCCTGCTTCTTGCCAGCATATAGGTGATCTGCACTTTCTGCCATACAATGCTTCATATGGTGCCATCCTGATGGTGGCCTGATAGCTATTGTTGTAGGCAAACTCTGCTAAGCACAGATACTTGCACCAACTGCCTTTAAAATCTAGTGCACAAGCCCTGAGCATATCTTCTAGGATCTGGTTTACTTGCTCTGTCTGTCCATCAGTCTGAGGATGGAAGGCTGTGCTGAACTTGAGTTTGGTGCCTAGTGCAGTCTGAACACACTCCCAAAAGTGAGAGGTGAAACGCCCATCTCTATCAGACACAATAGATTTGGCAACTCCATGAAGTCTGATCACTTCCTTAACATATAACTGTGCCAACTGCTCTATAGAGTGGGACACCTTGATGGCTAGAAAATGGGCAGACTTGGTCAATCTATCCACTATTACCCATATTGCATCATGTCCATTCATAGTTCTTGGGAGACCTGTTATAAAGTCCATGGATATGTCTTCCCACTTCCACTCTGGTATTGAAAGAGGTTGTAGCATCCCTCCTGGTCTCTGGTGTTCTGCTTTGACTCTCTGGCATGTCAGGCAAGTACTGACATATTTTGTAACATCTCTCTTGAGTCCAGACCACCAGAACCTCTGTTTCAGATCTTGATACATCTTGGTGGATCCAGGATGCATAGAGTACGGTGTACTGTGAGCTTCTTCTAAAATTTTCTTTCTCAGTTCCTCATCATTGTGGACACAAAGGCGGCTCCCCTGATAAAGAATTCCACTGTCTGATACTTGAAATTCGGAATGTTCTTCTTCCTGTATCCCTTGCTTGATCCTTTGGATATCTGGATCTTCACTTTGCTTCTTCTGTATATCCTCAAGCAGGGTTGACTCTAGAGTCAATGCAGAGAGTTGCCCATAAATAATTTCAAGTCCGAAATCTGACAACTCCTTCTGTAGTGACAGGGCTAATGATGACAAGGACATCAGGGATGCACTGGATTTTCTGCTTAGTGCATCTGCCACTTTATTAGCTTTACCTGGGTGGTAGAGGATTTCACAGTCATAATCTTTGACCAACTCTAGCCACCTGCACTGTCTCATGTTTAAGTCCTTCTGAGTGAAGAAGTACTTAAGACTCTGATGGTCTGTGAAGATTCTGCACTGGACTCCATACAAGTAGTGTCGCCAGAGTTTCAGTGCAAAGACCACAGCTGCCAGCTCTAGATCATGAGTGGGATAGTTCTTCTCGTAGTCTTTGAGTTGTCTGGAAGCATAAGCTATAACTTTTCCTTCCTGCATGAGTACAGCTCCTAAGCCCATCTTGGAAGCATCACTGTTAATGTCAAAACTCTTGTCACTCTCTGGAACAGTCAGAATGGGAGCACTGGTCAGTCTCTTCTTGAGTTCTTGAAAACTCTGCTCACATTTATCTGACCATTCAAACTTCTTGTTCTTCCTGGTGAGGGCTGTAAGTGGAGAGACTATTCTGGAAAAGTCTTCCACGAATTTCCTGTAGTACCCAGCTAAACCAAGGAAGCTCTTGATCTCCCTGGCATTCTTGGGTCTCTTCCAGTTGCTGACCGCTTCTACTTTGGCTGGATCAACTTGAATGCCTTCTTTAGAAACGATATGCCCTAGAAACGCCACCTGCTCCAACCAGAACTCGCACTTTGAGAATTTAGCATAGAGTTGCTTTTACTGAAGGGTCTGCAGGACTATTCTCAAGTGCGTGTCATGCTCCTCCGAAGTTCTGGAATAGACTAGAATGTCGTCGATGAAGACAATGACAAACTTGTCAAGGTATTCTCTGAACACTCTATTCATCAAGTCCATGAAGACTGCAGGTGCATTAGTCACACCAAAAGGCATGACTACGAATTCGTAGTGTCCGTATCTGGTCCTGAAAGCTATTCTGGGTATATCCTCTTCCTTCACTTTCAACTGATGGTACCCAGAGCGCAGGTCTATCTTGGAGAACACTGTTGCCCCTCTCAACTGATCAAATAAGTCGTCGATTCTGGGCAGTGGATACTTGTTCTTGATGGTCACTTGATTCAGAGCTCTATAATCTATGCACATCCGCATAGATCCATCCTTCTTCTTGACAAACAACACAGGAGCTCCCCATGGTGAGTGACTAGGGCGAATGAAGCATTTGTCAAGCAGCTCCTGAAGTTGTTCTTGCAACTCTTTCAACTCTGCTGGAGACATACGGTATGGAGCTTTTGAAATTGGACCGGTACTAGGAACTAGTTCAATCTCAAACTCCACTTCTCTGTTGGGAGATGGTCCAGGTAGCTCTTCTGGGAATACATCTGGATACTCACAGACTACCCGAACTTCCTCCTGCTTGGGTCTTTCTTCTTCTTCTGTACTCACAATGAATGCAAGAAAACCAGCACACCCTTTAGCTAACATCTGGTGTGCTGTGAGGAAAGAGAGGAATTTCTGGGTCTTCCTCTTTGGCACTCCAGTAAATTCAAAGGATGGTTCACCTTCTAGACTAAAGATCACTTTCCTTCTGCGACAGTCCACTGAAGCACTGTACTTGCTGAGGAAATCCATACCAAAAATGATATCGAAATCCTGCATAGCGAGGACTACCAGGTTAACACATAACTCTCGGTCTGAAATTCTGACTGGTACAGACCGAAGCCACTGACTGGATTCCATGACTTCCCCAGAAGGTAGGGTTGTCAGGAACCTGGAATTCATGCTTTCTATAGGTACCTGTAATTCTTTGGCAAAAGGTATGGATACAAAAGAATGGGTCGCCCTAGTATCAAATAGTGCAGTAGCTATATGCTGAAAAATAACTACTTGACTTGTTACGACCGTGGAGGTACTAGCAGCTTCCTCTTTAGTAAGGGAGAATACTCTGGCATTGGCTGGAACTGGTGGAGCTTCCAACCTTCCTTGACTGATCTGAGGTCCTTCCAGAGTTGCAGGCATGTAATGTAACTGAGGCTTGCCTCCATATTGTATTGGCTGTGGCTGAGGTGCTTTGAACTTGTTAGGACACTGTTTAGCCATGTGTCCTTCTTGACCACAAGAATAACATCCAGTCTTACCCAAAAGACAGGCTCCTGGATGTGTTCTCCCACATTTGGAGCAGGGAGGGAAATTAGTCTGCTTGTTTTCTAGTTCTCCCTTCTGGTTACTCCCTGAATTCCACTGCTTTCTTTTAGTACCCTTGCCTTTCCAGTTCTGATTATTTAACTGGGGTTTCTGACTTCCCCCAGTCTTGGTTTCTATCTTGATTGGCTTGTGCTGCTCTCGTTGTGCCTTCATACTGTTCAGGTAATGCTCAACTACTAAGGCTCTACTAACCAACTCTTCTCCAGTCAGGGGCTGATGAGCTCCACTACTCACATTAAGTGATATCACAGGCTTCAGCATTCTGAGCATTAGTCTGACTCGCTCCTTCTCTGTGCTTACTAGTTCTGGGCAGAGACGAGCTAGCCTGTTGAATCTTTTAACTGCTTCCTCCACTGTCAGATCACCCTGTCTGAACTCCATAAACTCCTCGTAGTGCTTATTGGTGATCCTTTGACGGAAGAACTCGTCGTAGAACTCTGTCTCAAAATCAATCCATCTCATCTGATTGACTGCCCTCTTGCTTTTGACTCTCTCCCACCACATGCGTGCGTCTCCAGTCAGGCAGAAGGAGGCACACTTGACCTTCTCGACTTCTGGCCAGTCAAGAAGCTCCATGGTGCTCTCCAGTGTCTTGAACCAAGCCTGGGCATCCCAGGGCTCAGTCGTGCCTGAGAAGCTCTCTGGTTTCAATCTCAGCCACTGTATCAGGTAGGTTTCTTGTCTCTGAGGTGCTGTGACGACTCCCAGGGCAGCTGGTGGAACCTCGGTTACCCCTGGAGTCTCCACAGTTACTGTTGGAGGAGTGGGAGGGACTGGCTGCTGATTCGCCATCAGATTGACGATCACTTGCTGCTGCTCTGCTACCTGTCTCTGAAGTTGAGCAACAACTTCAGAGAGATTCGGTTCAGCTACTCTGGGCTCTTCATTCTCCTGTGCTCGGTCCGCAGTACGAGCGGTACGAGAACGTCCTCTTCTTGACATCTAGTTATACAAATAAAAAGATTTGATATTTTCTCTACCCCTTTCTATACATACATGTTTGTATATGAAGAAAGAAAAATAGCAAAAACTCTTATCTACTTAAGCACTTATAAGCAATCACTCTATACTGCAAATAATAATAAAGGAAAGCAATAAAGAAAGAACTTAAATACTTTCTTACTTGAAGACGGCAAGGATGATGCTGATGTGTGTGTGATGCTGGAGAATGGGAACTGCTCTGATACCAACTGTAACGACCACCCTCCTTACTACTACTCTGAGGGTGACCGCTACTGTTTCTACTAACTTCACGTATCAGGTACTACTTACTCTAATACCAGAGATACTTTAAACTATTGGAAACATATCAGAACATGCCTCTAAATAGTAGCATACAATTTCTTGATACATTTTTTTTTCTTTTCTATTCTTCCACAAGGTCAGGTATGCAATCATGTAAACTACAGACGAGCATGGCATACGAACATCGAGTAGAACCTGCCTACTGTACCTAAACAAGCATAGCTACTGATATATAGAACATGACTCTATATCTATTTTAAAGAGTGTTGTGATTCATTCTGAGATTTAAAGACTATTATACCTAAGTTCCAAGGCAACAACATAAAAGGGAAAATCTGTAATGCAAGCTGCCATTGTAATGGAGAGAGAATTTCAGCAGTAACAAAAGACTACTGAGCATACTACTTCACACTTCTAACTAAATTTGCAAACTACAAATCAGATATGAACTCACGGCAGATTTTCAAGCAGCACTTAACCACAACATAAGAAAGAAGCACTCAAATCAAATATGTTCTTACTTGACACTTGCTAATCCGAAAGAAGTACCCGCTGCAGAAATTTCAAGCAGTACTTAACCATAACAAAAGAACCATTAAAACCAAACCAGCTACTGCAATTGAATCAAATCCAGAAAGATGAATTTTACCCACTTCCAGATACATTAAGTGATAAGGTGAATCATGCGGCAATTCTTTTATTGAAGCAAAACTCACTTCACAAAACTTGAAAACTAAGCCAGAATAAGGAAAAAGGGACATGTTCTCAGCTTAACAGTTATTCCAACTCAATGACAGGAAGATAACGAAATTAGTAATGCAAGGAAACTACTCTACAGCAACTTCCAATTATTTGTTCTAACACTTAAAAGAAGCGATCTAAAACAATCCTTAGCAATGCAAAATAAATTCTACTCTAACAGTAACATAAACACAAGTAAATATGATTTCTAAACTCTTCTAGTAAGGTCCCAAGCTTCCATATCAGCCACCACACACACACCATCGACGTCTCCTTGTCGCCTTCCTCTATAACACTTTAGCTTTTCCTTTACTTTTATCTATATATGCAGTAGGAGGAAAGTAGTATCTATAAGCTAAAAGCTTAGTAAGTGCTATCTGCTCACAAAAACTCGATAAGAAATGCATGTGCATAAAGGAAAGTAGGAAATACATGCTCCACATGAAAATAGCAACTAAAACTAAATCATGCATCTCTAAAAGGAACAACAGATTTAACTTGCTAAAATTTGCAACTTAGATAAAAGAACTTGTTCCATTTGTTCCCCAATTTATACTCTTATACTTTAAAATAATAATCAACTTTTCTTGGGCCCGGCATTGTACCACTTTGCGCGCATTCTTAGTAAGAATCGAGGTAGAAAATCCCGAAACTACTAAGATACTTCTAGGCCTTGTGCCTAGGGGCATCTTGGAGCCCATCCCTTGGACCTTGTGTCCGGTACATGCCCTTTAAAAGTAAAATACTTTTTATCTTTAAATACTTCTTATAATAAAATGCCTTGGCATTTATTTAAGCACTTAGTGTGCTTTGATTCTAAATCCTGGAATTCAGGATCAATCTGTGACCTTGGTCTTGCTTTGCTTGTACTTCTCACATATATACGTTATGCAAGAGATTCTAAAATCATATGCCACTGATATATAACAGTACATATTCAAAACAGAACTCAGCAGCAATTAAAAACTACATGGTCATAAGAAGTAAATTTAGTCAGGCTCACGGCAGCAGAAATTTCCAAATAACAAGCTTGTAAAACTAATTTATTGTTGAATCTTAACAATCTTTTAGGCATGCTGTAACTTGAAGGAAATATACTACTTAGACATGCATAAAATATAAGGTAAATACATCTAAGTAGGCATGCTGTAACAATCAAGGAAGACCATCAAAATTTCTGTCCGTGCACTAAACACAACAAAGGATTGGAACCAAAGCTTAAACTAAACTGCTAGAGTAAAGGTCAAAATCCAAAACCATATGCTAGAATGGAAGCTGCTATTATTCATTTCACAACAAAATGCAAAACAAAACCCCGAGAGCTACTCCTACCGCAGGTGAGAAGCACTTACATCGGGTTCTTGGACTTACAACCGAAGGGAAATGCTTTAGGGTTTCGGTGGAGCTTCGATTCTACCGGTTCCTTGTATTTCCCGAGTTCTCCTTGTCGGAATGGTCACCCACGAGTGAAAAACCGGCCGGAAAAACCCTTCGCCGACGCCGGAGGAAGGAAACCCTAGCCTTGGCTGTGGTTTCGCCCGAGAGAAGGAACGGCGCCGCGTGCGTGAGGAGAAGAGAAATTTCGAGAGAAAATTTTAGGTTTTCCTCTCTTAACTTAACCTCTTTTTATAACCTAGGTTATTTTATTAAATACTATACCTTAAATATCTGTCCATTCTTTCCTTAATTAACAATAGTCGCTGGCATAGTTGGTTGGGTCGGTTTTGCTTGGGTCACTCCCACCCGAGGTCGTGGGTTCGAATCTCACCTTTAACATTTTTTTTAAAACTTTTTTCTTTTTGTAACCCTACTAAACGACCTCCAAAAATTACGTAAAAATACTCTAAAAATTCTTTAAAATCTCTAGAATATTTTAAAAGTATTTCCAAATAATTTCATGGACTTTTAGAACTTGAAATAGGAAAAATTAGTTCGTTACAGTACAAGAGACAAAATGAGTAGGCGAAAAGGCAAACATGATAGAAAAATAAGATTTTAAGTTATGATATACAAGAAAAATTATAATAAGAAATGGAGTGAGTATTGTTGTAGATAGTTCGTTAAAGAATGAAGTTATAGGAGTAGTTAGAAAGGATGATAGAATTATAACTTTCAAAATAGTAGTGGTGAACGAAATTATAAACATAATTAGCATATATGCACCTTAAGTAGGATTAGATGAAAAATACTAAATCAAAGTTTTGAGACGACCAAAATGAGTATTACAAAATGTTTTGCTAAATGAAATGATTTTAATAAGAGACGATCTAAATAGACATGTTAGAGTGAAAAATGAGGAATATAAGAAGGTGCATGAGAGTTATGAATTTGAAATAAGAAATGAAGAAGAGAAAACTATATTGGATTTTATGATAGCATATGATCTTATACTAGCTAATACATTTTTTAAGACAAAAGAAGAACACTTGGTCACATTCAAATGTAGAAATAATAAATTATAAATTGACTTTCTTATGTTTAGGAAAAGAGATAGAAAAATTTATAAAGATTGCAAAGTCATCCTTAGAGAAAGCTTAACTACCAACATAGGCTAGTAGTGTTGAATATATGTCTTAATTATAGTATCAATAAAAGGAAAATATACATGAGTCCTAAATTTAGTGGTGGAAATTAAAAAAATGAGAAGCAAATCATATTTAAGGAGAAAGTAGGAATACAAACATTAGGTAAAATATATGGTGACTCTAATATGACATGAGATAAGATGATATCAAAATTGAAAATAGTAGCAAAGAGTGTACTCAGTGAGTTAAAGGGGAATGCACCACCAAATAAGGAATCTTGATGGTGGAATGAGAAAGTATAAGAGAAAGTGAAGAAAAAATGAATATCCTATAAGAAATTATATATTTGTAAAAATGAGAAAAACTTAAAAAAAATATAATAGCAAAAGAAATGCTAAGAAAGTAGTGAATAAAGTAGAAAATGAACAACTATATTGAGAATTGGATACAAAAATAGAAAAGAGACATTTATAAAATATCTAAAGTGAGAGAGAGAAAGACAAGAGATCTTATCCAAATAAGATGTATTAAAAATGAATGCATAATGATACCAGTAAATGATGGAGAAATAAAAGAATGGTGGAAGACATATTTTCATCAACTTTTTAATGAAGGTTTAGATGACCAACTTAACTTAGGTAATTTAAGTAGGTCAAATGAGTAAAAATTTAATTTTTTATCGTAAAATTCAAACTTCAAAAGTAGAACAAACTTTAAATGAAATGTAAAATAGAAAAGTTATTGGACTAGATGATATTTCGATAGATGTATGAAAGTACCTAGAGAAATAATATATTGAATGATTTATAAAATTATTTAACATGATATTAAAAATGTAAAAAAATACTTGATCAATAGAGAGTAAGTACTCTTATTCTCTTATATAAGAACAAGGGAGACATATAAAATTATGCAAACTATAGGGGTATTAAACTAATGAGTCATACCATAAAAATTTAGGAAAGAGTAATAGAAAAAAGATTAAGGAACGAGACCACGGTAACCAAAATTCAATTTGGATTCATGCCTAAAAGGTTGATAATATAGGCTATATATCTGCTTAGACAACTAATTAAAAAGTATCAGGAGCAAAAGCAAAATTATGTAAATCTTAAATCTTAAATAAAAATTTCCGTATATGCTAAATTATGTAAATCTTAAATGCAATTTTAATCGAAAATTGTAAATTTCCGTATGTGACAAATTATCCAAACCTTAAGCATAATCTTACTATCTTACTATTCTTACTATTTTATTAAAAATCTCTCCTCTTTAATAACTAATTTTGGTGAAGCCTAAAATGCATTTACGTTAATGTCCTTTTATCTATTTACAATAAAAATAATTCCAAGGTTTATTAGTAATTCCACAAGCGAAACAATCAATGATCTAGAATTCGAGACTCAGCTATAACGTATTATTATGAATTTTTCTCATCATTAATTTGGTTGTTTTATATAAAAAAAATATAGTTCTCTTTAGTCCCATATCTTAGAATTGACATTACTATGATCTATAAATATTTTAGGCCGACGATGTTAAAAAATATACTTTTCTTAGTTTGTTTTACTAAGACAAGTATAATATTAAATTAAAATAATTGTTTGCATAGGGAAGTTTATTACAGTAGTTGTTGGGATTCTCTAGCGTCACTATTGCATGGGTTTGACAAATCTTATCCAAATAATTAATTCTTAGTTTATAAGGGCGACACTAGAAAATCCAAATAATTCAGATTTTCAAATACCCAAATAATTTATATATTATTATATTACACACGCAACGTGTGTGCACGATCACACTAGTTTTAATTAAAAATTACAAATTTTCTTATATGGCAAATTTTCCAAATCCTTACTTACAATTTTAAAAGTAGTTACAACGTATTATTATGAATTTTTCTCATCATTAATTTGATTGTTTTATATAAAAAAAATATAGTTCTCTTTAGTCCCATATCTTAGAATTGACAACACTATAATCAAAGAAGCTTGTATAAATATTTTAGGCCGACGATGTTAAAAATTAAGATCACACTAGTTTTAATTAAAAATTACAAATTTTCTTATATGGCAAATTTTCCAAATCCTTACAATTTTAAAAGAAATTATACATTTTCATATATGCCAAATTAACAACTGAAACCCTAAATCATTGTTTTATTGTTGTCACACAACCATATACATAATTAAGAGATTAAATCATGCAATATAATATTCCAGAAACATAATCTTAATTAGATTTTATCTAATAGAATTTATAACAACAAAACAGATTGTGCAAGAGAATTAAACAAAATTGTTCTTTATTTCTAAACATAATTCCTAATGATAAAACATTAGGGCTTTGATACTATTTGTTGTAATAATAATTAGTCTAATTAGTTTTTTTATTCATCTTTCTACAAATAACTATGAGGTGAATTGCGAGGGACGTTCGGATCAGTGTATCCCCTTTTGCAAAATGAATATAATTATCCTTTCGGGATAAACATCACATATAAATCTTGGACTGTACATGTTTAATTATTAGGAATTGTAACAACAAAAGTGCGGAAGTAGACCTGAATCCACAATGCCTTTTACTTTCTAGAAGTATACCTGAATCCATAATACCTTTTACCGTCTAGAGTGGCTTGGTTTGGTTTTTGGGATCAACATGATCCTCTGAAAGTCCCCTTTATAGTTCTCTTTCATACGCCAACTATGGGATACAAGAGAGAATTGGTGACATCAGTCCCCCCAAAAAAATCATCATGTGATTTAGAAACCATAACCCCCTATTTATAGGAAACCCTATTAGGGTTATTCTGATAGTTCTTATAAAATCTAAGTCGCATGAATTCTAAGAATCATATAAGAATTTATATATCAGAAATACAGGAACATATGAGCACGGATCTTCGTTTCATCAATTAAACATGGCATAAGAAAAATAAATACATAAATAGATAAGGAACCTGATTGAAGAGCCATCTTCTTGTCTTTAGCGTCATTGGCTTAATTTGTATGGAAGAAGATGCAGCGGAAAGGGAGATCTTCTAAGGGGCTTAAGGGATGACGGCGCTGTAAAGCTTCTTGTAAATGGGAATAAGAAACTATGTTAAAATTTCGCCCTAAACATTTGAGGGTCAACCCTATATATAGTGGGCATCTATTATCAACTCATAGATAATAATAGATGCGGGACTATAAGTCCATATATATACTGAACATCTATTATCAACATATAGATGATAATATATGCGGAGCTAAAGGTTCTACGGATACAAGGTCTACATCCAACAATCGAACCCAATAAGCCTAAGTTAGATCACTTTAAAGGATTCAGATCGTATTCACATATGCAATATATTGCTTTGTATGTCAAGGTCTACATCTCCCACTGAACTTGACATATATGCACTGATCAATGGGGTTCTCTTTAAATACAAATGAGGTAACCATTTGATCAAATTTTCGGTACCACTGACGGGATGCCTATTTAAACCACAAATAGATTTCTTTAATCTACATACTAGGTACTTTGAGTTTTTAAATTCAAAGTTCTTTGGTTGCACCATATATATAGACTCCTCTATGTCTCCATTGAGGAATGCAGTCTTTATGTTCATTTGATATAGCTTCAAATCATAATGAGCTACAAGTGTCATGATTACCCTAAGGGAGTCTTTCGTCAACACAGGTGAGAAAGTCTCCTTGTAATCAATGTCTTCTTTCTGAGTGAATCGCTTGGCAACAAGACGAGCCTTATACTTTTCAACATTGTCCTTGAATCCTGATTGGTTTTAAATATCGATTTACAACCAACGGGCTTCTTTCCTTCAAGCAATTCGACAAGTTCCCAAACGTCATTGTCCGCCATAGACTTCAACTCTTCTTTCATGATGTTAATCCACCTTTCATGGTTAGAGCATTGTTTGACTTCTTGGAAAGATGTAGGATCGCTCTCCAACCCTATGTCAAAATCATGCTCTTGGAGATAAACATAATCACGAGAATTTGTGGTTCTCCGTTCCCTTGTGGATTGTCTTAAAGGCACTTGAGTTTGAGGTGATTGAGGTACTTGCTCATCAATATGAGTCAATACTTGAATCTCAATGGCAAGTTCCTCCAATTGCATTGGAGATGTCATGGGAATATCTTAGTTCACTACGCTCACTAGATGTGTGATACCCATAATGTGTGGTATGATAACCATATCGCTATTGATCGCACTAGTAGTAACCACAGGAGGATCGCCAATGCTTTTCTCAAAAGATACTTCCCTGATTTTATTACTCCCACTGTCCTCAATGAACTTGTCATTTCCCGTTTCAAAGAAGGATCTATTAGCGGGATCATAAAATTTAAACTCTCTTGACTTCTCAGAGTATCGTACAAAATTACAACTATCTTGAGTCCAGTTTCCTTTCATTAGGCTTGTAAGGCCTAGCTTCAGCTGGACAACCCCAGACGTGTAAGTGCCTAATGCTAGGCTTCTTACCCGTCCACATCTCGAATGGGGTTTTAGTTACTGCCTTACTAGGTACTCTATTGAGTAGGTAAACTACAATCTTGAGTGCTTCACCCTAAAAGGATTATGGTAAAGAAGTGAAAGTCATAATACTTTTTACCATGTCTTTTAGGGTTCGATTGTGACGCTCAGCTACACCATTCTGACTGGGTGTACCAGACATGGTATAATGAGGCACAATTCCACACTCAGCAAGGTAATTCACAAAAGGTCCTAGACATTGTTCACCTGATCCATCATATCGATCGTAATATTCACCTCCACGGTCAGATCGGACAGCTTTAATTTTCTTACCTAGTTGAAGTTCAACTTCGGCTTTGAAAATTTTGAACATATTCAAAGATTGCGGTTTCTCATGAATAAGGTACAGATAGCCAAATCTGGAATAGTCGTCTATGAAGCTAATAAAATATGTGTGTCTCTTCCAAGATACCTTAGGGAATAATCCATAAATATTCGTATATATTAGCTCCAAAACATCACTACAATGGCTAGCCCCCTATTCCTTTTGTTAGTAGTATTCCTCTTGATACACTCTATGTAAATATCAAAGTCTGGCATGTCAAGGGAATTGAGAATTCCATGTGACATTAACCTTTCTAAGCGTTGTTTGGATATATGTCCTAAACGCCTATGCCACAACATGGAAGAATTCTCGTCGGTCAATTTACGTTTCGTACCTATACTATGCATTATTATGTTGTCAACTGTAGGAGTAAAGGTGTTCAATTTATAAAGGTTATCAACCAAAGAATTATTGCCAACCAACACTGAATTAAAAAAAAATACTGAAATTTTCATTTATAAACGAACAAGAATAACCTGATTTGTCCAAAAAGAAATTAAAATTAAATTCTATCGAAAAGCCGGTACAATAAATGTATTTTCTAAATCTAGAAAAATATTAGTACCTAAACAAAGCCTAAAAACACAAATCGACTCGACTTTAGCCTTCTTTCCATTTCCTGTAGAGATGTATTTTTCACCATCAAATGGAAGTTGGCTCCTGAGACAACCTTGCATAGTGACACTTATGTGAGTAGTAGAACTGGTATCTATCCACCAAGTGTTAATGAGTACTATAACTAAATTAACTTTTGAACTAACAAAATTTTGAAAACTCCCAGAATCTGCAGTCTACTTTCCTTTTCCTTTATTGATCCTCTTTCTCTTCTTGCTTGAACCTTGAGATCTAGATGCTAGGTGAGCACCTTTAGGGGTCTCAAGCCTCAGTCTCTCCCTTATGTTTCCTTTTCTAGTATACCGCACAGTTACCAACTTCATAAGAAGTGTGGTAGTGTCGACATTTTCATTTGAGATGAATCGGTCTGCCAATTGGTTTAGAAAACTCCTATCATCTTCTCCCTCAGTTATCGAGCCATTTATTAGTGCCGGTATGGAAAACTTCATGATACTCAAACACATGCGATTTGATTTCTCCCACAGTTAAAATTCAGCCCTCTGCTCTATAGTGCTAGCACTAGTCAGAGATGTGGGATGATCATTCCTTAATACATAGTCTAAGTCCATGTAGTTTAAGACTACAGTCACGTATTCTTTTCATTCTAGAAAATTTGAACCAATTAGTATTGGAATGTTATTAATACTGGTAGTTACATATTGCACTGAAATTTAAAAAATAAATTTATTTAAACTCACGATTTAACTAAAGCCAAGAACATAAAAGTAATATATAAAATTATGCAAATAAAATAAAAATTTTAAATGCATATAAATGAGCTCTTTATGAGATATCAAGTATACCATAATATGTCTTCTTTTGGGTCGACACATTATTTGTTAGCGATAATCTCTGATATAACTCAAACTTTAATTGACCACATAATGTGCCTTCCTTGGATCGACCCATTGTGCGCATAATATGATACTTTATATGAGTTATATTTTTATTCATAGCTTACAATAACCTTAATCGGTCACATAATATGTCTTTCTTTGGGCCGACATATTTTGTGCATGATTTGAACAAAATAATATTTTGTTCATAGCTATAAGCTACTTTATGCATATATATGGCATAAAAGTAACCTTCCTTTGGGCCAATTACTTTTAGTATAGATATATGTCTACCAACACAAAATGCACTTAACCTACCTAAGGTGTCTTTCTTTGGGCCGACACAATAGTGCAACTTAGTAATACGTTATATGGATAGACTCAAGAAAACTTTAGAAACTTAATTCAAATAGAAATTACTTAATCAACCTTAACAACATAAAATTAAGTTTATTAATTGATTGATATCTTATGATAATTGATTGGTATGATCCAATCGATTATCTCAATTAATTTAAAAGTCTATTATATGTAACTATATTATTATATATAGAACCCTTCTTTAAGGAGCTAAAATTACCTTTAAATTTTATAATTAAATGACATTATTTAACACTATTTAATTTCTTAATTAATCATGCATTAAAAATTTAATGTATTTTTTTTTATTTCGTTTGTTCATTGTTTCACGTTGAAACACTGATAATTTTTTTAAATTTCTTTTACTGTTTCATTGAAACATAGTGTGGATTTTTTTTAATTGTTTCTTTACCTCACTGTTTCACGTTGAAACAGTAAAAAAACCTTAAAAAAATAATAATCTTAATCGACTAAAAATCAATTCTAATTAATTAATAATTGAAATAGTCGTAAGTTCAAGGTCGTTAATCGAATAAAATTTTTAATTATTTCAGTTGAAACGTTTAGACTCGACAATTGATTATTCGACCAAAATCACTACAATAATTATTATATTTTGGGACGAATTTTGGGACGAATTTATAAAAAAATTTCGTTGCAAAAGATTTGGGGACGAAATTTGGGACGAAAAAATTTTCGTCCCAAACAGGTTGATGCCAACTTTTGGAACAAATTTATGTTTGTTGCAAAATTGGCAACGAAATTGGGGACGAAAATAGGGACGAAAATAATTTTCGTCCCCAAATTCGTCGCAAAATTTATAACATACACCGCAACGAATTTGGGGTCAAAAAATTTTTGGGACGAAAAATTTTGGGGACGAAAAATTTTATAACATACACCGCAAAAGTTTATAGAATTTTGGGACGAAAAATTTTTTTGTTGCAAACTTAGCAACGAATTTGGGGTCAAAAAATTTTGTCGATTTTTTTTTTGTTGCTAATTTTGTCCCAAATTTTGCATATGATTTTCCAACGAATAGTAAATTTGTTGCAAAATCGGCAACGAATTTGGCAACAAAATTTAGCAACGAATTTTATTTTCGTTGCCAAAGCCGTCACCAAATTTGCAACAAAAACCCTTATTTGTTGCAATATTTCATACAATTTTGGGACGAAAAATTTTTTTGTTGCAAACTTAGCAACGAATTTGGGGTCAAAAAATTTTGTCGAATTTTTTTTTGTTGCTAATTTTGTCCCAAATTTTGCATATGATTTTCCAACGAATAGTAATTTTGTTGCAAAATCGGCAACGAATTTGGCAACAAAATTTAGCAACGAATTTTATTTTCGTTGCCCAAGCCGTCGCCAAATTTGCAACAAAAACCCTTATTTGTTGGAATATTTCATACAATTTTGGGACGAAAAATTTTTTTGTTGCAATCTTTGCAACGAATTTGGGGACAAATTCAGTGACGAATTAATTTTTGTTGCTAAGTTAGTCCCTAATTTTTCAACGAATAAGATATTTGTTTCAAATTTGGCAACGAATTAAATTTTCGTTGCCAAATCCGTTGCTTTTATATATGGGATTCTGGGACGAATCCACAGATTCGTCCCAGAATCTGGGACGAAATTACGATAGATTGGCAACAAAAATTATTTGTTGCCAAATTCGTTCCTACCATCAAAACTACATTCCAGATATAGCTGATTTCTACAATTCAATCCATACATACATATGCAACAAATTCAAATAACACATTCAACACATCCTAATTAACATTAACACATCCTAATTAACATTAACACATCTTAATTAATTCACATACATATATTCATTCAAACTCAACAAGTCATACAATATCATAATTTGTTCTTTAAGTTACTCAAAAATATTTCACAAGTTCAACACTCCAACAAGTTTCCATACGAGTCCATCAATCCAAGAAGGTACATCAATCCAACAAGTTAAACAAACTAAGATACATCAAGTTATCTTCTTATTCCACAAAAGCTTTCATCCCCATCAAGTCTTCTTTTCCTACATAAAAACAAACAAATAAACTAGATCATATGTAACCAGAAAACTAATTAATTACTTAAAATGTAACAGTATCATAATTAGTTTGCTTGCATGGGAGTGTGACATCACAAACTTGGTTTGAGGCTTGGTGCTTGAGGATGTTATATAACTTGTATTGTTGGCATAAAACAGATCCAACCAGTAGCCCTAGTATTTGAAGATATCAAACACACATAAAAGATGTAGAGGGAGAAAGTATTAATCCGAATTATATTGAGTAGTGTAACAAAAGGGAAACAATCGATCAGAAATTCTTCTTATAAGTTGGAACCTGAATCTTACAAACCCAACCATGAGATGCTCATTTTAATGGGATGTGACAAGTAGGAACTTGTAAAGCAATGTTGTATTATGTGATGCCAATATATAAGTTCACAGTTCTGCTGTGCTTTATCAGAGAAAAAAAGTAACAAATTGAGGAAACATGAATGATATGAGTTTGGTATTAATTGTTATACAGTAGAGTTAACACACTATTACTGAGACTACCATAGATTCCCTAGGTAAAAGATCAATTGTATGCAGAATAAGTGAAGCCCGACAGAATGTACAGAAATGAATCAGAGATCTTGTAGCTACAAATTGATAGAGTGGACTAAAGCTTGGTTTGATATTTCAAACTAATAAGAAGACAAGTCAAAATTAAGACAGGTCATAAACTTTTAATTGCCCATGGATTGAAGTTAGCAAACTCAAGACAATTACTCTTAAACACCTTTATACAAGCAATCAGAAATTCCTTGAACATTCAAAAAAAGGCCCTATTTATCAACGGTATCAACTATCCATTTCATAGCAACGGTAAATTAAAATATAAGAAGTATCTTGAAGCTAGCTAACAGTTTCTTAAATATAATACATCCTATTTCACCATAGCAAATAAAAACTACAAATATCCTATTTCCATTTTGCATGAATAGCATGAGATGTATTCTTAAAAATCCTAACATATGAAAATATCTCAAATGAATAAAACACAAACTAGTTAATATCAAATTGGTTCCAAACACCTTCCTCATTGATTAAAGACATCACTGAATTAGTTTGTTTCAAATATAATCAATCAAATGACCTCCAGAAGATATGGTTGACAAATCCGTCAATATATAATGCAGTAGTAGCAAATCCGTCTATATCAATCTAATTTGATAAAATTTTAAATGATTTCATTCTTTCTTCGTGCTGACCTAATTTTAATTGATTCCCTCCTATGTGAACTAATAATGCAGTAATAGCAAATTTTAATAAATTTTTAAAAAGAATGATACCCTTATTTAACTTTTCAAATGCAACTGAAAAATATAAATAAATCAATAAAATTAGATTACATAATACTTACTTTTTTCTCCATCATATATTTCGTCTCACCAGCCCTGTTAAAAACAAATCAATCATAGTAATTAAAATAAAAATTAAAGAAGTTAAGAAACTATTAATTAATGTTGAAAACACTAATTAGGAGACATTTAATCAGCGTACATAATTAAAATCAGGAACAACCATCACCACCATCATCGTTATCATCATAGCCATCATCATCGTCGTCATTGGAAGGAACCTGACTTTGAGCGGAGGTCAACTGAAGGTGTCGCATGATAAATTCTTGTTGTCGGCGCAATGCTCTCATATCTTGCTCCATTTTCGCCCTTTCTTGGTCTCTTTGCACCCTTTCTTGGTCTCTTTGTGATATTATTTCCTTCAGATTGCTAACCTCATCAGTCAAGGTATTTACTTGGGTCCTAAGTGTTGTTGAGGAGGAAGATGATCCAACTATTCTTTGGGTTCTGCTCAAGGAACCCATTCCCAAAATCCTTCCCCCTTTTGGTCCTCCACTAGCCTCCAACCATAAACTCAAATTATTGCCAACAGACTCCTCATACCCCTGACTATCGACACCAGCTTGTGAGCATGATTGGGCTAGCTCGAGTTCATCATATTTGTCCTATTTTTTAAAAAACATAAAGATATTGATTAGATATAATAGAAACACATATAATATTAAGACATCTACCTAGAGTACAATTAAGTAAATAAATATTTATTCAAACCTTGACTGCTTTTGCTCTCTCCCCACTCCAAGTGTTATTTTTTTTAAAAAAAAGTGCGGGTGAAAGTATCAATGAAAGAGGGCTCCTTCCCTAGCTCCTTGGTCTAAAAAAACATAATTACAAATAATGAAATAATTTGATATAAATAATTAATTTGTGGAAGAGTTAAAAAATTACCAATCTCCATCTATGCTCATCTATGTTAATGGAGCCTCCCGCATATATAGCAGATGAGTCACCAGAATTGTGAGATTGATTCATTCTATTCAGGTCACTCCTTTGCTTACTCTCCTCTGTTGCCCAAAACTGGGTGATCCGCTCCCAATTTTCTTCGGTGATGAAGTTTGGTTTTTTCCCCCGATGCTTGGCGTGACTTAATACATGTCTGATGTGATCGCCATATTTTTTTTAAAATATTCTGCGGATCTCCATTTCATCATTAGGGTCCCAATTATTTAGCCGCTGAAATGGAAATTTTTTTAATTATATATTAATTTTAAATTTGAATTAAATTCAAGAAAATATACCTTGAACTCGCTCCACCATAGTTGTTTTGTGGCTGGTGGGGTGCTTGAATATGTCATCGACTCTCCTCCCCAATGGTTATTCACAATTCTATTAATCTCGCGAACAACTTGTACAGGATTTTCAAATCTGCATTAAATTACAAATAAATTATGTTAAATAATTAAGATAAATAAAAAAAATAAAATATTTTATAGTACTTACGAATCTCCGATGGGGACTAAAAATTCTCTATCATTTCTAAACTCAGCAAATGAGCTTCTTGCAGAGTCAGGAAGATTTGTGGGGGCTGGTAAATGCGCTGGGGATGGTAATGGCGGCGGCGAATTTGAAGCCGGTGGAGATGGTACATGTGATGGTCCTGCCTGATCAGGGGGTGGCATAGGTACACTGGCAGGTGATGAATTTGTTTGGTCCTGTGAGCTCCGTCTACGCCCACCACGGCGAAATATATGCTGAAAATTCCAACAATATAGGATAAAGTAAATTATAGATATGATACATAAAAAAAGGACATTTAAAAACCTTACCATTGTAACGACCCAATTTTCCCTATTTCAAGTTCTAAAAGTCCATAAAAATATTTGAAAATACTTTTAAAATATTCTAGAAATTTTTAAGAATTTTTAGAGTATTTTTACGTAATTTTTGGAGGTCGTTTAGTAGGGTTACAAAAAGAAAGAAATTTTGATAAAAAACGTTAAAGGTGAGACTCGAACCCGAGACCTTGACCTGAGTTGAACCTCAATCGAACCCAGCCCAACCAACCGGTCTGTAGTTGTTTTGTGAATATATATGGAGCGAAATATATATATGCAGTAGTTGGAATGTTTAAAATAATTGGAAATAAAAGTGCGCGACTGAGGGATTGAAGCCGAGACCCTGGACTCGGTTAAAACCCAGGCAACCAACTGTGCTAGCAGGCATTTCTTATTAAAGAAGGAGAAATATTCTAGTTAAGCAGTAGTTAATGATTAGGGAATAAATGGGAAGAAAAATGGTTGCAGCCGAGATTCGAACCCGTGAGCTGCGCCTTAAGCAAAACGCAGCCAACCAACTGTGCTAGCGGCTGTTGTTAATTAAGGAAAGAACGGATTATATTTAAGGTATAGTATTTAATAAAATAACCCTAGGTTATAAAAAGAGGTTAAGTTAAGAGAGGAAAACCTAAAAATTTTCTCTCGAAATTTCTCTCCTTTTCTCTCCCAACGGCGCGATTCTTCTCTCTCGGGCGAAAAGGGGCGACAGCGCTAGGGCTCGTCTCCGGCGGCCAGCGAGGACTTCTTTCCGGGAGTTGTTCACGGATTCGTGGTCTCCTCGTCAAGGAGAACACGCGGATAGGAAGGGATCGCCGAGACCTTCACCTCATCCGAACCCTAGATCTCCTTCCTCTCCTTCGGTTGTAAGTCCAAGCAAATCCCGGTGAGTTGCTTCTCACCTGCAGTAGGAGTAGTTCCGTTCGATTGGTTTTCGAAAAAAGTTTTCTCTTTGAAGATTTCTGCCGTGAATTGAGGATTTAAATTTCTACACGAGTTTTGTGTTTTGTACTACTTCTTCTAGGTAGTTTGGGATTCCAGATTAAGAACGTGAAGGTTTAGGCTTGTGGATTAGACTCCTCAGCCTTATGATTTGAGTTTCATGTTTAGATAATTATCTGTTGTTACCTTAGTGGGCAGAATTGATTGGATCAACTTGTTGCCTTACAGGTTTCGGGTTTGTTTCATGCTACAGCAATTTCATGAGTAGGTGGCTGCAAAACCCTAGTTTCGGTTGTAATTAGATCAGCCTTTCTAGGGAGTTTTTCAGTTTTGTTTTCCTTGTAGTTTAACAAGCATGTACAGTTTTGGAACTTAGAGGTTTAATTTTGAATTGTTTGTTGAATTTCCTGCTATACAGTTAGCATGATTGTGCTATATAATGTCATGGTAAGTTTAGATGTTTTCCTTGGAGTAGATAGCCTTCCTCAATGTGATACTAGCTTGGTCCCTGCACTCTCAATTCCATTGTGCATTCTGATCATGACCACCTGTACCATTGTGCACTCTTTTGTTGTTGTTTTAGGTGCAAGAACAATCTTTATTTAGTAGAATAGGTTTAGCATTATAGTTTTCTTGTCTTTGCACTTAAGGAGCAAGAACAGTCCTTAACATCAGTGTTTTGGTTTTGGGTACATTACATTTTAACAAGCATGAACAGTTTGTGTCGAGTTTCGGATTTCTTTTGAAGTATAAAGTTATTCCAGTAAGCATGAGATTTTCTATTTGTTATTCCAGCAAGAATGAAGTTTTCATTGCAAGTTATTAAGCACGAACAGTCTCTAATTTCCAGAAAACAGTTTGTTTCTGTTTAATTACAGTTAGTATATCTTGAGCATGCAATTATTAGTTTCTTTGCTATTACATAAGCATGAGTTTCTGTCTTTAAGAACTATAAGCAAGAAAGACTAAGGTTTAGACTTGATTTCAATTCCAGAAGATTGAATATCCAAAGCGCACACAAGGTGTTTGCTTAAATGCCAAGTAAGGGCAAGTATAAAGAAGTTATAGTTAAAAAGAAAGTATTTTACTTTTAAAGGGCATGTACCGGACACAAGGTCCAAGGGATGGGCTCCAAGATGCCCCTAGGCACAAGGCCTAGAAGTATCTTAGTAGTTTCGGGATTAGCTACCTCGATTCTTATTAAGAATGCGCGCTAAGTGGTACAATGCCGGGCCCAAAAGAAGTTTATTATTATTTTGAAGTATTAAAGTATAAGTTTTGAAACAAATGAAACGAGCTTCAAATCTGTCTAGAATTAGAAAGTTAGTTTTCTTGTTATTTGAAGCATGCAGTAGTAGTTTCAATTGTTTCCTTGCTACTAGATTATTCAGCCTGTTTAGCTTTACATGTTTAGTAGTTTTACATGTTTAGTAGCTTTACATGTTTAGTAGTTTTACATGTTTAGAAGTTTTACATGTTTAGTAGTTTTACATGTTTAGAAGTTTTACATGTTTAGTAGCTTTACATGTTTAGTATGCTTCTTTTATAGTTTCATTCTTATGAGCATGATTAGCTATACATGTTTAGTATTTCAGTTAGCATGATTCCTTTGCTATATATGAGCATGAGTAGTTTTATATGTTAGCATTCAGTTTTAGCATATTTTATTTATATACATGCATATCGAGTTTTTGTGAGTAGATAGCGCTCACTAAGCTTTATGCTTATAGACTGCATTTCCTCCTACTGCAGATAAAGGGAAAGAAAATATACAGTGAAGGAAGGCGACAAGGAGATGCAAGAGGAGTGTGTGATGTGTGGACTATGGAGGTCCTTGGGACTTAGCTAAAGAACTCATTTAGTTTAAGAATTTGTTTAGTTTAATTTCTTATTAAGTTGATAAGAGAATTATGTAGTAAGAGGTCATGTTTTCGGTTTTTCATTATCTGCATGATTTGAATTATTAAACTGCGTGGTTGATTGGAATATATTTCCAGCCGCCTGTGGCTGAGTATATTATGCTTGTATTATGGAAAATGGTCATCGGTACAGGGGAGACTCTGCCGAAATTTTTCGGTAGAGTTTTCCATGTGATTTTTAATAAACCGGTTAAGTAGAGTAGTAGATAAGTAACGGCCACTCTTAGAGAGTAGTAGTAGTAGTAAGAAGGGTGGTCGTTACAACCATTTTTACGTAAAGCTTATAGAATAAGGAGGAAAAAATATGAGATAGTCACCTCTAATGACCTGTAGGAACAAATATAATGTATTAACAAATAAAATAAATAAAATTATAAATGAGACACTATAAAAGAAATATGGTAAATTTCTTTAAATAATCTAACAAAACTTACTCATCATCAAAAATCAAAGTCATCATTATCGTTATCATCATCCTCCCCCTCCTCCTCCTCCTCCTCCTCCTCCGACTCCTCTTCCTCTTCCTCTTCCTCCTCCTCCTCCTCATCATCATCATCGTCAACATCATCAATTTCACTTCTATCCACGTTTATCACTACACCGCTAGGATCTCGTAAAGTTGGAATAATAAATTCCTCAGTCTGAAAGGTGTTTGCAACTTCCTCTTGTTGATATGCAATGTTTTCCCAACGTGCCTCAATTTTTTTTCGTGCTTTGGTTTTACAAACAGCCCACCAATCAATCTTATCACGTTTTAAACTCGGGTATGCAGAATAAAATACTTGGATTGCTTGTTGTGCCAATACAAATGGTTCATATCTCTTATAAAATCTCTTATGATTTATTTCAACCAAATTATAATGTGGATGCACCTTCATCCCTCTAATAGGGTCAAACCAGCCACACATAAATAATATAACTTGCATTTGTGGCCCTGGGTATTCTACTTCTATAATTTCATCCAACAAACCATAAAAATCATTGCTTGGACCTCCTTCATTAGATGACGATACACACACCCCACTATTCATGGTATTCTTTCCCATTCCATATTCTTGAGTATGAAAATTATATCTGTAACGACCCAATTTTCCCTATTTCAAGTTCTAAAAGTCCATAAAAATATTTGGAAATACTTTTAAAATATTCTAGAGATTTTTAGGAATTTTTAGAATATTTTTACGTAATTTTTGGAGGTCGTTTAGTAGGGTTACAAAAAGAAAGAAGTTTTAAAAAAAATGTGTTGAAGGTGAGATTCGAACCCACGATCTCGGGTCGGACTGACCCAAGCCGAAACCAGCCCAACCAGCTGAGCTACACTATTTTTGTTAACCTTATATGGAGCGAAATATATATATGCAGTAGCTGGAACGTTTGAAATAAATTGAAGAAAAAGGGGCGCGACTGAGAATCGAAGCACAGACCTCTTGCTTCGAGCAAAGCCCAACGGACCAACTGGGCTAAAGATCGTTGCTAATTAAATAGGCAGCGACAAATATATAAGCTATAGTTGGAATCAAAAATAACTCGAGTTATAAGGAGAGGATTTAAGTTTCCCGAAACCTAATTTTTCCTCACCTTTCTCTCCCGACGGCGCTGTTCCTCTCCTCGGGCGAAAACGCAGCGGCGTTAGGGCTTCGATCCGGCGGCCGACGAGCACCTTTCTTCGAGAGCTCTTCACACATTCGTGACCGGCTCGTCGAGGGGAGCACGCAGACACGAAGAGATCGAAGAAATTTCAAGTCTCTGCAAGCCCTAGAAGCCGATCTCGGCTGTAAGTCCAAGAAATCCAAGGTGAGTTGCTACTCACCTGCAGTAGGAGTAGTTCCGCGAGTTTTGATTTGCGAACGAGCTCTGATTTGGTGTTCCTGCACCTTCCTGTTGTTCGGCTGGTTTCCTTTGGGTTCCTGCGATTTCTGGTGTTTAAGTTAGATCAGTGAAGCTCTGTTTTCTTATTGTAATGAGATTTCTAGCCGGATTTGAATTTGGTGAAGCATTTGTGTTGCCGGCATTTCCATAAGCAGCATTTATAGATCATAGTTTCCTTTCAAAAAGGGGCACGAACAGTCCCTTTCGAAGCTTACTGTTAAGTTTTGTTTGTGCATGTCCATGGGCAAGAACAACCCATAATTTCATAGCAGTTTAGATCTTGTGATGACTTAGTAAGCATGATATTCCGTTAATTCCAAGTAGGATCAGCTTAAAATTCTTTTGCTGTGTAGACCTTTCATTTGCTATTAAATGGGCATGATCGGATTTCATTTAGCCTTGTAGTTGCAAGTTTTGTTATTGGGATAGTAGTGTATTGAGGTCACAACCAATGTTAAACCATTCTCACTGTCCTTATTTGGATACTACAGCAATAAACTTTAGAACCAACGTAGCTGGGGAGTGTTGGATCCTTATGTAGCTAAATGCTTAAAGTTATAGTCATGAATAGGTAGACTTTGATAAAACTGGTCTCCAATTAACAGAAGAAAGAATGCTATCTCCTAGTCCACAACATGCACATTTTCTCATACTTAACCCTTGCTTAAGTTCTGAATTACATGCTTAAATGCTTACCCAACAAGGAATGTGCATATTATGATCAGATCTAGGCTAGCTTGATAGCATACAACCCCAAACATTTTATTAAAGGTAATAACACTACCAAGCTTGAACTCTTTTATGATTAGCATAGTATGCAGATTTTTCTAAGCTAGTATGCAGATTTTTAATAAGCAGATTTTGTAAGTATAGCATGCAGATTTTTTATAAGTATAGTATGCAGATTTTTAATAAGCAGATTTTCATAAGTATTGCTTGCAGATTTTGATAAGTATTGCATGCAGAACCTCAGTTTTAGAACAGATTTTTTTTATAGCTTACAGTGCAGAATTTTGATTAAGCTTGTATGCAGATTTGTCTTTTTGCCTTGAAAGTTTAGAATTGTTTAAGCATATCAGATTTAGAACTTGTTTAAACATTTTAGCTTAGTAGAAGCATTCCTTTATTGGAAGTATTAATGAGAACAAGTATTTTACTTGAACAAGTATAAGAAAGTACTAAAGAAAAGAAAGAAAAGGCCAAGGCCTTAAGTAGATCCTAAAGTCAAGACTTTAGGGATTTTGGCACACAGGGTGCTTATTAAAATGCCAAGACATTTTATTATAAGAAGTATTTAAAGATAAAAGTATTTTACTTTTTAATGGCATGTACCGGACACAAGTTCCAAGGGATGGGCTCCAAGTTGCCCCTAGACATAAGGTCTAGAAGTGTCTTAATGGTTTTGGGATTAGCTACCTCAATTCTCATTAAGAAAGGGATGGGCTCCAAGTTGCCCCTAGGCACATGGCCTAGAAGTATCTTAGTAGTTTCGGGATTAGCTACCTCGATTCTTATTAAGAATGCGCGCAAAGTGGTACAATGCCGGGCCCAAGAGAAGTTGATTATTATTTTGAAGTATAAAAGTAAAAGTTTTTGGAAACAAATGAAACAAACATCAAATATGTTTAGAATTAGAAAGTTTAGCTTCTTGTTATTTGAAGCATGCAGTATCAGTTTTCATTTGCTTCCTTATGAGTTTATTTGAGCATGACTATATGTCTTATCATTTAGTTGATTTCTTGCTATTAGATTATTTAGCATGATTAGTTTTATTTGCTTTTCAGCATGCAGTTATAGTTTTATTCTTGTATAGCATGAGTAGCTTTACATGTTAGCTTTTCAGTTAGTATGATTCCTTTATTGGATTATGAGCATGATTAGCTATACATGTTTAGTATTTCAGTTAGTACGATTCCTTTATTGGATTATGAGCATGATTAGCTATACATGTTTAGTATTTCAGTTAGTATGATTCCTTTATTGGATTATGAGCATGATTAGCTATACATGTTTAGTATTCCAGATAGTATGATTCCTTTACTATTTATGAGCATGAGTAGCTTTACATGTTAGCATTCAGTTTTAGCATGTTTTTATTTATATACATGCATATCGTGATTTTGTGAGTTAGATAGCGCTCACTAAGCATTTTGCTTATAGATACTACTTTCCTCCTACTGCAGATAAAGGAAAAGGAAAGCTAAAGTATAAGAAGGAAGGCGACGAGGAGATGTTGTAACGGTGTGTGATGCCAGGACTATGGAGAGATCATGAGTTTGCTAAGGAAACTGTCAAGACCCCTTTTGAGTTTTTCTTTCAGTTATTAAGTTGATAGAGATTGTATTAGTTGTTTCCTTTGTCTATGTTGATTAATTGAGTCTATTCCGCATTGTTAGTTGAGTTATTTCCTATTGTTGGAGTTATATAGTTTTCTATTGCTTTAGTGTCGTGCTATTATTTCTGCGTGGTTGTGAAAAATATGTTCCAGCCGCCTGTGGCTGTGTATATAGTGTTTGTATCCCAGTTTGGGGTCACCGGTACAGGGGAGACTCTGCCAAAATTTTTCGGTAGGGATTTCTCGAAGTTTAAGTAGCGTACCGGTTAAGTGGAGTTAGTAGTTAAGTAACGGTCACTCTTAGAGAGTAGTAGTAATAGTAAGAAGGGTGGTCGTTACAGTTGGTATCAGAGTAGTTCCCATTCTCCAGCATCACACACATCAGCATCAACCTTGCCGTCTTCAAGTAAGAAAGTATTTAAGTTCTTTCTTTATTGCTTTCCTTATTATTAACTGCAGTACTGAGTAATTGCTTATGAGTGCTTAAGTAAGATAGAAGTTATTGTTTCTCCTTTCTTGATTCATACATATGTTTGTTTAGAAAGGATAGAGAAGTTAGAAAGGATAGAGAAGATATCAAGCCTTTTCTTTGCATAACTAGATGTTAAGAAGAGGATATCCCCGCACCGTTCGTACTGAGAACCAAGATAAGGTGAACGAAGAGCTTAGATCAATTGAGCCCAATCTCTTTGAATTTCTTGCCCAACTCCAGAGACAAGTAGCGAGCAGCAGCGAGTGATTGCCAATCTAATGGCAAATCAGAAGCCAGCTCCTCTCACTCCCCCAACCATTAATGTGGAGACCCCAATGGTGACTGAAGTTCCATCAACTGCCCTGGAAGTCGCCACCGCATCTAAAAGACAAGAAGCATATCTCATCCAGTGGCTGAAGCTGAAACCAGAAAGCTTCTCAGGAACGACTGAGCCCTGGGATGCCCAGGCTTGGTTCAAGACATTTGAGAGCATAATGGAGCTTCTTGACTGACCAGAAGTCGAGAAGGTTGATACCATTAAGTGTGCCTCTTTCTGCCTATCTGGAGATGCTTGTATGTAGTGGGAGCGAGTTAAGAGTAAGAGAGCAGTCAATCAGATGAGCTGGGTTGACTTTGAAATAGAGTTGTACTAAGAGTTCTTCCGCCAACGGATCACCAATAAACATTATGAGCAGTTTATAGAATTTAGACCAGGTGACCTACCAGTAGAAGAAGCGGTTAAAAGATTTAACAGGCTAGCTCACCTTTGCCTAGAGTTAGTAAGTACAGTGAAAGAACGAGTCAGACTGATGCTCCTAATGCTGAGACCAGAAATAACATCTAATGTGAGTAGTGAAACTCACCGACCATAGATTGGTGAAGAGTTGGTCAGCAGAGCATTAGTGAGCACTATCTGAACAGCAACAAGGCACAACAAACGCAACACAAGCCAGTCAAGATAGAAGACAAGACAGTGGGGAAACAGAGAACCCAGTCAAGTAATCAGAACTGGAAGGACAAAGATAACAAGAAAGACCCAAGCAGGAAGATGTTCGGGTAGTCTGTGAGTATCCAAAAGTATTTCCAGAAGGGCTACCTGGACTACCTCCCAACAGGGAAGTGGAGCTTGAGATTGAATTGGTTTCTGGTACCGGTCCAATTTCAAAAGCTCCGTATTGCATGTCTCTAGCAGAGCTGGAAGAGTTACAAGCACAACTATAGGAGTTACTTGACAAAGGCTCCATTCGCCCTAGTCACTCATCTTGGGGAGCTCCTGTGTTGTTTGTCAAGAAGGAAGAAGGATGGATCTATGCGGATGTGCATAGATTATAGGGCTCTGAATCAAGTGACCATCAAAAACAAGTATCCACTGCCCAGAATCGACGACTTATTTGATCAGTTGAGAGGGGCAACAGTGTTCTCCAAGATAGACCTGCGCTCTGGGTACCATCAGTTGAAAGTGAAGGAAAAGGATATACCCAGAACGGCTTTCAGGACCAAATACGGACACTACGAGTTCGTAGTCATGTCTTTTGGTGTGACTAATGCACCTGCAGTTTTCATGGACCTGATGAACAGAGTGTTCAAAGAATACCTTGATAAATTTGTCATTGTGTTCATCGACGACATTCTAGTCTATTCCAGAACCCCAGAGGAGCATGACACGCACTTGAGAATAGTTCTGCAGACCTTTCAGCAAAAGCAGCTTTACGCTAAATTCTCAAAGTGCGAGTTCTGGTTAGATCAGGTGGCATTTCTAGGTCACATAATTTCTAAAGAAGGCATCCAAGTGGATCTAACCAAAATAGAAGCAGTCAACCCTGCTTGAGGATATACAGAAGAAGCAAAGTGAGGATCCACATATCCAAAAGATCAAGCAAGGGATACAAGAAGAAGGAAATTCAGAATTTTGAGTATCAGACAGTGAGATTCTTTATCAGGGAAGTCGCCTTTGTGTCCCTAATGATGAAGAGCTGAGAAAGAAGATTCTAGAAAAAGCCCATAATATACCGTACTCCATGCATCCTGGTTCTACCAAGATGTATCAGGATCTGAAACAGAGGTTCTGGTGGTCTGGACTCAAGAGAGATGTTGCAAAATATGTCAGTACTTGCCTGACATGCCAGAGAGTCAAAGCAGAACACCAGAGACCAGGAGGAGTTCTACAGCCTCATCCTATACCAGAGTGGAAGTGGGAAGACATCTCTATGGACTTCATAACAGGTCTCCCAAGAACTACGAATGGATATGATGCAATATGGGTAATAGTGCATAGATTGACCAAGTCTGCCCAATTTCTAGCCATCAAGGTGTCCCACTCTATAGAACAGTTGACACAAATATACGTTAAGGAAGTGATCAGACTTCATGGAGTTCCGAAATCTATTGTTTCTGATAGAGATGGGCGTTTCACCTCTCACCTTTGGGAGTGTGTTCATAAGACACTAGGCACCAAACTCAAGTTCAGCACAGCCTTCCATCCTCAGACTGATGGACAGATGGAGCGAGTAAATCAGATCTTAGAAGATATGCTCAGGGCTTGTGTACTAGATTTCAAGGGAAGTTGGTGCAAGTACCTGTGCTTAGCTGAATTTGCCTACAACAACAGCTATCCGACCACCATCGAGATGGCTCCTTATGAGGCATTGTATGGCAGGAAATGCAGATCACCCATTTGCTGGCAAGAAACAGGTGAGAGAAAAGAAATAGAAGTAGAACTGGGCATTCAGACAGAACTGATAGATGAGACTACTCAGGCTATCCAGAAAATCAGACAGAGGATTGAGATTGCCCAGAGTAGACAGAAGAGTTATGCTGACACACGCCATAGGCCACTTGAATTTCAAGAAGGGGATTCAGTCTTTCTCAAGGTTGCTCCTATGAAGGGAGTGATGAGATTTGGCAAGAAGGGTAAATTAAGTCCTCGTTATGTAGGACCTTACCTAATCATAGAAAGGATTAGGAAAGTAGCTTACAAGCTGGATTTACCACAGGACATGTCAGCAATACACAATGTGTTTCATGTCTCCATGTTAAAGAAGTGCCTCCATGACCCTAGCCAAGTGATTGAGCCTCAGTCAGTGCAGATCCAAGAGGATCTTAGTTATGAGAGTAGACCTACACAGATAGTGGACAGAGCAGTCAAGAGACTAAGAAGCAAAGAAATACCACTAGTGAAGGTCGTCTGGCAGAACCAGAAGCACGAGGAAGTCACTTGGGAGCGGGAGGATAGTATGAGACAGAAATATCCAGAATTATTCTAAGTTCGAGGACGAACTTTTTATAAGGTATGGGGAATTGTAACGACCCAATTTTCCCTATTTCAAGTTCTAAAAGTCCATAAAAATATTTGGAAATACTTTTAAAATATTCTAGAGATTTTTAGGAATTTTTAGAATATTTTTACGTAATTTTTGGAGGTCGTTTAGTAGGGTTACAAAAAGAAAGAAGTTTTAAAAAAAATGTGTTGAAGGTGAGATTCGAACCCACGATCTCGGGTCGGACTGACCCAAGCCGAAACCAGCCCAACCAGCTGAGCTACACTATTTTTGTTAACCTTATATGGAGCGAAATATATATATGCAGTAGCTGGAACGTTTGAAATAAATTGAAGAAAAAAGGGCGCGACTGAGAATCGAAGCACAGACCTCTTGCTTCGAGCAAAGCCCAACGGACCAACTGGGCTAAAGATCGTTGCTAATTAAATAGGCAGCGGCAAATATATAAGCTATAGTTGGAATCAAAAATAACTCGAGTTATAAGGAGAGGATTTAAGTTTCCCGAAACCTAATTTTTCCTCACCTTTCTCTCCCGACGGCGCTGTTCCTCTCCTCGGGCGAAAACGCAGCGGCGTTAGGGCTTCGATCCGGCGGCCGACGAGCACCTTTCTTCGAGAGCTCTTCACACATTCGTGACCGGCTCGTCGAGGGGAGCACGCAGACACGAAGAGATCGAAGAAATTTCAAGTCTCTGCAAGCCCTAGAAGCCGATCTCGGCTGTAAGTCCAAGAAATCCAAGGTGAGTTGCTACTCACCTGCAGTAGGAGTAGTTCCGTGAGTTTTGATTTGCGAACGAGCTCTGATTTGGTGTTCCTGCACCTTCCTGTTGTTCGGCTGGTTTCCTTTGGGTTCCTGCGATTTCTGGTGTTTAAGTTAGATCAGTGAAGCTCTGTTTTCTTATTGTAATGAGATTTCTGGCCGGATTTGAATTTGGTGAAGCATTTGTGTTGCCGGCATTTCCATAAGCAGCATTTATAGATCATAGTTTCCTTTCAAAAAGGGGCACGAACAGTCCCTTTCGAAGCTTACTGTTAAGTTTTGTTTGTGCATGTCCATGGGCAAGAACAACCCATAATTTCATAGCAGTTTAGATCTTGTGATGACTTAGTAAGCATGATATTCCGTTAATTCCAAGTAGGATCAGCTTAAAATTCTTTTGCTGTGTAGACCTTTCATTTGCTATTAAATGGGCATGATCGGATTTCATTTAGCCTTGTAGTTGCAAGTTTTGTTATTGGGATAGTAGTGTATTGAGGTCACAACCAATGTTAAACCATTCTCACTGTCCTTATTTGGATACTACAGCAATAAACTTTAGAACCAACGTAGCTGGGGAGTGTTGGATCCTTATGTAGCTAAATGCTTAAAGTTATAGTCATGAATAGGTAGACTTTGATAAAACTGGTCTCCAATTAACAGAAGAAAGAATGCTATCTCCTAGTCCACAACATGCACATTTTCTCATACTTAACCCTTGCTTAAGTTCTGAATTACATGCTTAAATGCTTACCCAACAAGGAATGTGCATATTATGATCAGATCTAGGCTAGCTTGATAGCATACAACCCCAAACATTTTATTAAAGGTAATAACACTACCAAGCTTGAACTCTTTTATGATTAGCATAGTATGCAGATTTTTCTAAGCTAGTATGCAGATTTTTAATAAGCAGATTTTGTAAGTATAGCATGCAGATTTTTTATAAGTATAGTATGCAGATTTTTAATAAGCAGATTTTCATAAGTATTGCTTGCAGATTTTGATAAGTATTGCATGCAGAACCTCAGTTTTAGAACAGATTTTTTTAGCTTACAGTGCAGAATTTTGATTAAGCTTGTATGCAGATTTGTCTTTTTGCCTTGAAAGTTTAGAATTGTTTAAGCATATCAGATTTAGAACTTGTTTAAACATTTTAGCTTAGTAGAAGCATTCCTTTATTGGAAGTATTAATGAGAACAAGTATTTTACTTGAACAAGTATAAGAAAGTACTAAAGAAAAGAAAGAAAAGGCCAAGGCCTTAAGTAGATCCTAAAGTCAAGACTTTAGGGATTTTGGCACACAGGGTGCTTATTAAAATGCCAAGACATTTTATTATAAGAAGTATTTAAAGATAAAAGTATTTTACTTTTTAATGGCATGTACCGGACACAAGTTCCAAGGGATGGGCTCCAAGTTGCCCCTAGACATAAGGTCTAGAAGTGTCTTAATGGTTTTGGGATTAGCTACCTCAATTCTCATTAAGAAAGGGATGGGCTCCAAGTTGCCCCTAGGCACATGGCCTAGAAGTATCTTAGTAGTTTCGGGATTAGCTACCTCGATTCTTATTAAGAATGCGCGCAAAGTGGTACAATGCCGGGCCCAAGAGAAGTTGATTATTATTTTGAAGTATAAAAGTAAAAGTTTTTGGAAACAAATGAAACAAACATCAAATATGTTTAGAATTAGAAAGTTTAGCTTCTTGTTATTTGAAGCATGCAGTATCAGTTTTCATTTGCTTCCTTATGAGTTTATTTGAGCATGACTATATGTCTTATCATTTAGTTGATTTCTTGCTATTAGATTATTTAGCATGATTAGTTTTATTTGCTTTTCAGCATGCAGTTATAGTTTTATTCTTGTATAGCATGAGTAGCTTTACATGTTAGCTTTTCAGTTAGTATGATTCCTTTATTGGATTATGAGCATGATTAGCTATACATGTTTAGTATTTCAGTTAGTACGATTCCTTTATTGGATTATGAGCATGATTAGCTATACATGTTTAGTATTTCAGTTAGTATGATTCCTTTATTGGATTATGAGCATGATTAGCTATACATGTTTAGTATTCCAGATAGTATGATTCCTTTACTATTTATGAGCATGAGTAGCTTTACATGTTAGCATTCAGTTTTAGCATGTTTTTATTTATATACATGCATATCGTGATTTTGTGAGTTAGATAGCGCTCACTAAGCATTTTGCTTATAGATACTACTTTCCTCCTACTGCAGATAAAGGAAAAGGAAAGCTAAAGTATAAGAAGGAAGGCGACGAGGAGATGTTGTAACGGTGTGTGATGCCAGGACTATGGAGAGATCATGAGTTTGCTAAGGAAACTGTTAAGACCCCTTTTGAGTTTTTCTTTCAGTTATTAAGTTGATAGAGATTGTATTAGTTGTTTCCTTTGTCTATGTTGATTAATTGAGTCTATTCCGCATTGTTAGTTGAGTTATTTCCTATTGTTGGAGTTATATAGTTTTCTATTGCTTTAGTGTCGTGCTATTATTTCTGCGTGGTTGTGAAAAATATGTTCCAGCCGCCTGTGGCTGTGTATATAGTGTTTGTATCCCAGTTTGGGGTCACCGGTACAGGGGAGACTCTGCCGAAATTTTTCGGTAGGGATTTCTCGAAGTTTAAGTAGCGTACCGGTTAAGTGGAGTTAGTAGTCAAGTAATGGTCCACCTTTAGAGAGTAGTAGTAGTGTAAAAAAAGGTGGGTCGTTACAATATCCATTTATGAAATATGCTGGCCAAGTGCGTACGAATGATTTTGGACCCCATGACAGATGGAATAGCCATTCTTGCTCAAGGTGAGTTTGATTACCTTGAACCTAAGGTCAAAACACCAATTGTTAAACATATGCATATGATTCAACCAAATAGATATTATTTACTTACATATGATTTGAACCATGCAGCAAATTCTTCTTCGCAAAATCTATCGAACTCTTGTGGCGATAATTCAGAATATAAGTTTTGAAATATCCTACTTAAAAAAAAACATATTATTACACAACCAATTTACGGCATAAAAAGAATTAAAATATAAATATATACTTACTCGTAATACGACGATACTTCTGGACAATTTAGTAAAATATAGGTTTGGGCTGCCCGCCATTCTTTACCAGTTAAATATCTTTGTTTACATGGTCCACTTGGTCGACCAAGGTAGTTAAAGATTGAAAATGAGTTGACATTTGGATCAATAGGACCCTCATCATTTCTGCCCGCTTTTCGCCTTTTGCTAGGGACATGAGATTCAAAATAATATGATGCAAAAGTTGTTACTTCCTCCACAATGTATGCATTAACAATAGAGGCTTCAACACGTGCTTTATTTTTCACTTTTTTCTTCAAATGATATAAGAATCTGTTGAAAATTTAATAAATTATGTTAACTATTAATACATAATCCAGCATAATTAGTAATATTTTTCCATTCAAAGAGTTAAAGTATAGGAAAAAAGAAATTCTACCTTTCAAATGGATACATCCACCGAAAATGGACGGGTCCTCCAACTTTAGCCTCATATGGCAAGTGAACCAAAAGATGTTCCATGGAATCAAAAAAAGAGGGTGGAAATATCCTTTCCAAATTGCACAAAATGATTGAAATGTCTCTCTCTAACTTCTCCATGTGTGAACGTCTCAAAACTGTTGAGCAAATATCATGTAGGAAAATACTTAACTCCGTAATCGCTCCCCATACAAATTGTGGTAAGAGTTCCTTAAAAGCAATAGGAATCAATCTTTGCATTATTATATGACAATCATGACTTTTCAAGCCAAATAATTTGCATTCTTTGATATCAACACATCTTCCAAGATTAGAGACATACCCATCTGGAAATTTCAAAGACTTCAACCATTCACATAGGACACGTCGTTGATCCTTATTTAATGTATAAACTGCCTTTGGCTTTGGTCCCCTACTATTTTCATCAACATCAAGAGTGGGTCTTTTACAAATGAGTCGCATATCTTTTCTTTCATTGAGATTGTCTTTTGTTTTTCCATTGATATCCATCACTGTATTTATCATATTATCAAAAACATTCTTCTCAATATGCATTACATTGAGATTATGATGTATCAAATGACTAAACCAATATGGCAAATCCCAAAATATACTCCGTTTAGTTCATTTATGTGTATGCCCATAATCATATGTTGTACCATGAGGGTTTTCAATAATAGATGAAAAGTGAAGCACTCTGTACCAAATATCTAGACCTGTCAATTTCAAAGGCGGAAGTGTTCGTTCAATCCTATTTTTAGTGAATTCATCTTTATTCCTTCTGAAATTATGATTTGTTGGTAAAAATTTCCTATGACAATCAAAATAACTCGGTTTCTTCCCATGTTTCAATCTGATTGACTTTGATCTCTCCATACATATGGGACATCCCAGCAGTACTCCAACCTGATAGCATACCGTAGGCTGGAAAGTCATTTATGGTCCAAAGAAGAGCAGCCTTCATTATAAACATCTGGTTAGAATTAACATCATATGTAGGAACACCTTCATCCCATAGTTGTTTAAGTTCAGCTATCAGGGGTTGCATATAAATATCTATCAACTTCTTTGGATTTTGCAGCCCAGGTACAACCAATGTTAAAAACATATAAGGTGTTTTCATGCACATCCCAGGTGGAAGATTATATGGCGTTAAGATAACTGGCCAACAAGAATAATTTCTTCCTGATTTACCAAATGGAGCAAATCCATCAGCACATAGACATAATCTAATGTTTCAAGTCTCCTTTGCAAAATCTGGATATGTTCTATCAAAATTTTTCCACGCATCTGCATCTGATGGATGACACATGAGCCCCTCTTCTGTTTTATGAGTTGCATGCCAAGTCATGTGTTCTGCTGTTGCCTTTGATGCATACAGTCTTTGTAATCTAGGAGTTAAAGGTAAATAAAACAACTGGCTGTATGATTTACGTCGTTGTTGACTCCTTCTGGTTGTCTTATACCTATCTTGATTACAGAATTTACAAACATCTGCATATGCATCATCTCCCCAATATAACATACAACCATCTCTGCAAACATCAATTCTTTCAACCGGAAGACCTAAATCTTTCACCATTTTTTTCATACTGTAAAAATCAGGAGGCAAAATGTGATCACGTGGCAATGTATCATCAAAAGCTTGAACAATATCATTAAAACAATCTTCGGAGAGATTATGATCTGCCTTTATATTTAATAGTTTGGTGGTGAGAGATAATTTAGTTTGAGTATCACAATCAGCCCATAATGGTTCATTTGCGGCACTCAACACTTCATTAAATTTGTGATATATTTCATCAAGACCTGGTACATCGAGCTCCTCCAACGGTGATGTATTAGAAACAAACATTTGTTCACCTGTTGGGGGAAAACTAGAACTTGCACCAAGCGTATTGGGAATAAAATTCTGACATCTTGCATCAATTACCATCCTCTGATATGGATTTACTTGTTCATCATAACTCTAATCCCCACTAACAGAGGCTTGGAAATTCCGTTCATTATCCTCATTAGATATAAACGGTTCACCATGACTTGTCCAATTATAATAATTGGGGGTAAAACCAAATCTACAAAGATGTTCTTCAACTTTATCGGTGGGTAAAAATTTGCCATTGTGACACTTTCTACATGGACACCTTATCTTCTTGCCATACATATACTTAACTTAACTAGATGCAAAATGCAAAAATTGTCTCAAACCAGTGATAAACTCATTAGTTAACCCTTGACGATTAGGTAAATTCTTATTATACATCCAACTTCTTTGATTCTACATTTTACCTATATGTAATTATTTAGTTAAACATTATTAAAAGTTACTACAAATTAAATCTTATCATTGAAGACTAAGCAACAAAGAACATCAGATCAAAATGAAGGAACACAATTAAACACCCAACTATAACCTAATTATTTAAAGTTAACTTAATATACAGATAAGAAAATGTATATTAATGTACTTAGGAATACCGAAAAGAGGTGAACAAAAATGGTTGTCCTGATCGTACACTGATATTACGACAAATTGATCGAGACCTGCAAAAAATAACACAATGAATTATAAGAGCAACTTTCAAATTTTAAATAAAAATGTATACAATATTAATTTCCATGCTGCCGCGCTTAGCGGGGGCAGCCGCAGCCATCCGGGGGCATCCACGGCCAGCATGGGCAGCCGCATTCCTAGCGTCCGACAGCTGCCACAGTGGGCAGCCGTTGCCACCCTACATGTGCAGCCAGATTTGGCCAGTGACTGCCAAGGCCGGTCAAGCGGCCACCAGCGACCAAATGCGGCGACTCGCCCACCCACAACAGCCCACGCCAGATTTGTCGATCCCGGCATCGGCGAGCGCCTGGGCGGCGGCGACGAACAGCGGCTCCGGGTTCGAGTCGTTGCAGCCCTGGATCGCGCCGTTCGGCGAGAGGCGCACGCCGGTGCGCTCCGGCCCGGCGACCTTCGCCACCGCCTCGCGGCGGCCACTCGCGCTTGCCAGCAGCCACCCGCGGGTGACACCGTCCGCGCGGCTAGAGAGGGGAAAGGGGAGATGCATGGGAGAGGCCGAGATAGAAGATGCATACCTACACAGGATTCCACCGTCGGAGATCAACGCCACCGCCGGAGTACAAAGCTGCCGCCGAAATGAGCGCAGATCTGGGAAGGTCGCAGTGGCAGAGACGAAGGGGAAGGGACAGAGATGAAAAGAAACAAAGGAAAAGGGACAGAGACGAAAAGAAACAAAGGAAACTAGAGCCAAACATATTAGATCTAGGGTTTTTTGCATCAAACAAGTTTTGTTGCCAATTTCGTCCCAGAATTTGGGACAAATCTTGGATTTGTCCCAGATTTGGGGACGAATCCAGGTTTTGTCCCAAAATTTGGGACAAATAGATGAATTCGTCCCAAAATTTTTTTAAAAAGAAAAACAATTGAAAGACTTACATATAGACCTAAAGATATCAGAATTTCATAAAACAAGTTTCTATGCGTTCGTATCATTGTTCTGATCGTAAATATATATTTATAAATATTTTTATCCAAATATATTGATATGTTTGAATTTTTTATCCTAATTTGACCTAATTTGATTTTAAAAAATGAATCTCTCAAAATATTAATTATAAATTATGGATGATGATATATTTACGATCAGGACAATAATACAAATCCATAGAAATTTATTTCATAAAATTCCAATATCTCTAGGTCCAAATTTAAGGTTTCCGTCACTTATCTACTAACAAGCGTTGCATAACAACTTTTAATTTAGTTGTAAACTATATATGTTTAAAAAACATCTACCTAGAGACATCAGAATTTTATGAAACAAGTTTCTATGCATTCATATCATTATCCTGATCGTAAATATATATTTATAAATATTTTTGACCAAATATATTGATTGTTTGAATTTTTTATCCTAATTTGACCAAATTTGATTTTAAAAATTGAATCTCTCAAAATATTAATTAAAAATTATATGATGTATATTTACGATCAAAACAATAATACAAATCCATAAAAATTTATTTCATAAAATTCTGATGTCTCTAGGTCCAAATTTAAGATTTCCGTCACTTATCTACTAACATGCGTTGCATAACAACTTTTAATTTAGTCGTAAACTATATATGTTTTAAAAAACATCTACCTAGAGACATCAGAATTTTATGAAACAAGTTTCTATGCGTTTGTATCATTATCCTGAGCGTAAATATATATTTATAAATATTTTTGACCAAATATATTGATTGTTTGAATTTTTTATCCTAATTTGACCTAATTTGATTTAAAAAATTGAATCTCTCAAAATATTAATTAAAAATTATTGATGATGGTATATTTATGATCAGAATAACAATACGAATCCATAGAAATTTATTTCATGAAATTCCGATGACTCTAGGTCAATATATAAGCCCTCCGTGTTTTTTTTTTAATATTTTCAATTCTAGGACGAATCCTGGATTCATCCCAGATTTGGGGACAAATCCTGGATTCGTCCCAAATTTTGGGACGAATCCAGGATTCGTCCCAAACTTAAAAAGAAAAAGATATCAAATCATAAGGCTTACATATCGACCTAGAGACATCAGAATTTTATGAAACAAGTTTCTATGCGTTCGTATCATTCTCCTGATCATAAATATATATTTATAAATATTTTTGACCAAATATATTGATTGTTTGAATTTTTTATCCTAATTTGACCTAATTTGATTTAAAAAATTGAATCTCTCAAAATATTAATTAAAAATTATGGATGATGGTATATTTATGATCAGAACAACAATACGAATCCATAGAAATTTATTTCATGAAATTCCGATGACTCTAGGTCAATATATAAGCCCTCCATGTTTTTTTTTTTAAATATTTTCAATTCTGGGACGAATCCTGGATTCGTCCCAGATTTGGGGACAAATCTTGGATTCGTCCCAAATTTTGGAACGAATCCAGGATTTGTCCCAAATTTTGGGACGAATCCAGGATTCGTCCCAAAAGTTTAAAAAAAAGAAGAAAAATAGTAAAGCTTACATATCGACGTAGAGACATCAGAATTTCATGAAGCAAGTTTCTATGCGTTTATATCATTGTCCTGATTATAAATATATATTTATAAATATTTTTGACCAAATATATTGATTGTTTGAATTTTTTATCCTAATTTGACCTAATTTGATTTAAAAAATTGAATCTCTCAAAATATTAATTAAAAATTATGGATGATGATATATTTATGATCAGAACAACAATACGAATCCATAGAAATTTATTTCATGAAATTCCGATGACTCTAGGTCAATATATAAGCCCTCCGTGTTTTTTTTTTAAATATTTTCAATTCTGGGACGAATCCTGGATTCGTCCCAGATTTGGGGACAAATCCTGGATTCGTCCCAAATTTTGGGACGAATCCAGGATTCGTCCCAAACTTAAAAAAAAAAAAAGAAATCAAATCGTAGGGCTTACATATCGACCTAGAGACATCAGAATTTTATGAAACAAGTTTCTTTGCGTTCGTATCATTTTCCTGATCATAAATATATATTTATAAATATTTTTGACAAATATATTGATTGTTTGAATTTTTTATCCTAATTTGACCTAATTTGATTTAAAAAATTGAATCTCTCAAAATGTTAATTAAAAATTATGGATGATGTTATATTTACGATCAGGATAACAATACAAATCTTTAGAGATTTATTTCATAAAATTCCGATGTCTCTAGGTCAATATATAAGCCCTTCGTATTTTTTTTTCTTTTATTTTTAATATTTTCAATTCTGGGACGAATCCTGGATTCGTCCCAGATTTGTGGACGAATCATGGATTCGTCCCAAAAGTTTAAAAAAAGAAGAAAAAGCGTAAAGCTTACATATCGACGTAGAGACATCAGAATTTCATGAAACAAGTTTCTATGCGTTTATATCATTGTCCTGATCATAAATATATATTTATAAATATTTTTGACCAAATATATTGATTGTTTGAATTTTTATCCTAATTTGACTTAATTTGATTTAAAAATTTAAATATCTTAAAATATTAATTAAAAATTATGGATGATGGTATATTTATGATCAGGACAATAATACAAATCCATAGAAATTTATTTTATGAAATTCCGATGTCTCTAGGTCAATATATAAACCCTTCGTGTTTTTTTTCATTTTTTTTTAATATTTTCAATTCTGGGACGAATCCTGGATTCGTCCCAAACTTTAAAAAAAAAAGAAATCAAATCGTAAGGCTTACATATTGACCTAGAGATATCGGAATTTCATGAAACAAGTTTCTATGTGTTCGTATCATTGTCCTTATCATAATTATATATTTATAAATATTTTTGACCAAATATATTGATTGTTTGAATTTTTTTATCCTAATTTGACCTAAAAAATTTAAATATCTTAAAATATTAATTAAAAATTATGGATGATGGTATATTTATGATCATGACAATAATATGAATCCATATAAATTTATTTCATAAAATTCTGATATCTCTAGGTCAATATATAAGCCCTCCGTGTTTTTTTCCTTTTTTTTTTAAATATTTTCAATTTTGGGTCGAATCCAGGATTCGTCCCAGATTTGGGGACGAATCCTGGATTCGTCCCTAAATTTGGGACGAATCTGTTATTCGTCCCAAATTTGGAGACGAATTTAGCAACGAAATATTTTTCTGTTGCCAACTTGAAACGAAATATTTTTGTTGCAAATTTCGTTAGAAATTTGGGTCGATATTTATTTTTGTCGGTAAATTTATCCCAATTTTGGGACGAATTTTTTTTGTTCCAAAATTTTGTCCCTAAATTAGTGTTCTTTTGTAGTGAATAATCGATTGAACCATGATAATTTTATCTAAAATTAAGTTAAACAATGACAATTTTCGTCGTTCTTTATAATTTTTCAAAGAAATACGAAAAACTCGAAAAATAAGTCTATCCTAATTTTGTCATTTTCAACGATTAAAAAATTTGTATTAACTAGGAAAGACTTAATTTAGTATACAAACAACAAATCAAAGATAAACCTAAACTTTATTGCCAATGAAAACGACGAAACAGAACTTGGCTCTGATACCAATTAATAGTTCTTATAAACCTAAGCTGCATGGATTCTAAGAACCGTATAAGAATTCAGATGTAGGAAATACACAAACATATGAGCATTGATATTTGTTTCATCAATTAAACATGACATAAGAAAAATAAATATATAAACATAATAGGCAAGGAACCTGATTGAAGAGTCATCACCTTATCTTTAGCGTCGTCGGCTTGATTTTTGTGGAAGAAGATGCAGCGGAAAGGAAGGTCTTCCAAGGGGCTTAAGGGATGACGACACCGTAAAGCTTCTTGTCAATAGGGAACAAGAAACTATGTCAAGATTTCGCCATAAACCTTTGGGGACCAACCCTATATATAGTGGATATCTATTATCAACTTATAGATAATAATAGATGCGGGACTATAAGTATATATATATATATATACTGACATCTAGTATCAACATATAGATGATAATATATATATGAGACTAAAGGTTCTACACATATAAGGTCTACATCCAACAATTGAATCCAATAAACCTAAGTTAAATAACTTTAAAGGATTCAAATCATATTCATATATATAATTTATAAATAAATTCACCTAATAGAGATAATCATATCCAATATATCCTTTTTGTATTTTCTATTTTCGCCATCATTAAATAGAAATTATCCTTGGGTCTATGCACATAAAGAGTCATACCTTATTAGATACATTAAAAATCTAAATATCCAAAATCTTAATTGATCACCTTTAATTAGGTTTAATCGGATACGACCGCATGCAATACATAGTTATTTACATATTGGATTAATGATCTAACATTTCAGACAAGAGACAAGAGACAAGAGACAAGAGAAAGCCTGTTGCTTCCCCCTCTCATGAGCTCCTTCACATACCTCGCCATCTATAGTGCCTTTCGTTGAGTTTTGTGTATTTAATTCAAACTATTTTTTTTTTATTTTGGTAATATATATTTGTATATATTTAGTCCCATATTACTAAGTCAAGAAGGTTAGAAGAGCTTATTTATGAAGTTCTTCTATCCTTGCTTAGCAATGTTAAGGGGGCCTACATGTATGTGTGGGCCGAGGTGTAAATCCTCAGCTCGCGGGTCTCACACTTACAGATGGCCTGATTTATTTTTACCAGTCTGTTTTTGATTTGGTTTTGTCCCGCGTAAAGTTACGCGAGGTAATCTTACCATCTATTTACCTGTTTATTACATACTTATTAAAATTTTAATGCAATTACAGTGTTAGTGCTCCCCTTAAGCAACACTTCTTTCGATCTTGATCCATTTAGCTGTCAAAAAACTCATCACCTATTGTCAACAAGACAATGGACTCTGAATTTAGCTGCTCTTATTGCCCAATACAAATCAAAAGGCCACTCATTATTGAAAACATATTTAAAAAAAATAAAAATAAAAATAAAAGGGCACTCAGGTAGCTAGCTACTCTATGACTGTTACACTGTTATAATAACTATTAAATAATAGCTACAATAATTTTAAAATGATTTTACCCAAATTAAGATGATTTTAATGAAATTTAAAATTTTTTAACTTAGTAAAATGTTTTTTATATAAAATACTTTATATAGTTTTTCTAATAAAATTGAATTATAAAAATATTTTTAAACATATCTATGCAGTTAACTTATAACAGCTATAACTATCTACTACGATAGTTGAAATAAGAATATTTTTTATACAATAAATACCATATAGTACTTTTTAATTTTTAAAAAAATGTTTTTTAATGATTAATAATCAAGGGTGCTAAAAATTGATTGCAGTTGTTACAGTGGAATTCATTCTTACACTTGGATATTTTTTTGATATTTTAATATTCTATTTTTCCTTTATGTGGAATTCATTTTTTATGGGATTATAAATATGGATAAGTTATGGTATACAAGGCTCTTTGTTGTGCACATTAGATTGCTACTTTTTATTGCATACGTTGGAATTTAAATAACAGATAAAATTTTACTTTTTATAGGAAAGATTCTTGAAATGAGTTGTCACCTTCGTGGTTGGCATAATTGTGATTTTTGAAGAGTACATTAATGATTGGGTCTGAAAGAAAGTACTCTTCAAAAGTAACGCCAATTATTGTTTGTTCCCTTTTCTGTATGCAGCCAATTTATGGGCTAGCAATAAAAAGTATATATATTTGAAGTTGACACAGTATATTTAATTGTTTGAACGGATTAATTTATGATCGATTTAGTATTATAAAAAAATTTTGTTAATGGATAAACAGGATGGTGCTTATGGGCCCACTTTCTTAGGCATACTATCCATTAAGGATTTTTATTTTTTTATAATTTAGCTGAATCTAGATTATGAGATCTAAATATATAATACTGTAACCTCAGTATGATTTCAAAGCCTAATTATTACCTAAATGTTTTTTTACAAAGTTTTTTTTTTTCTAAAATGATATTAGTAATCAATTTCTTTTATTTGATATTTACAAATATTATTTTATTATTAGATTTTTTCTAATTAATTATATTCTTCGTGGTGCATCCCAACGGGGATTGCTTTAATCTATATGGTGTTTTTTTTTAAAGTTGCATACTTTCTATTTTTATCATTCACATTATTAGAATTAATAGATATTATGATATTCTTTGAGAATATTTTTTAAATGTAATTATAAATACTTTTTAATGATGCCTATTATAAATTATTAATTTTAAAAATAAAAAATCAAATTATTATTTATGATGATAATTTTCATAAGTTTCATTTTTACAGTTTCTAAACTTATTAATCATTAAACCTAATTAATTTATTTTTCCTAAATATTTTTTTTCTTTCTAAACCTTAACCCAACCTTCTTTCTTCTTCCTAGCAAACGACTAGAGGTAACCTCTCTCTTTTTTTTCTTGTCTCAATTTTCCTAAATTTTGCATTTTCTAATGTGATAAATAGAATGATTTTTTGCCATTTTGCATATGGTAAGATCATATATGTGTTTCAAAAAGAGATGCCTATAATCATTTGATAATTGTTGGAATTATCAAAGGGTATACTCACTGGATAGCTTATAGAGAGATAGCATAAGCACATTAGTCCATTAATGGAGAAAATTATAAAAGATTAATTTCTATTGGGCTGAAGGAGACAACAGAATGGGAGAGGAGGGGGGGGGGGGGGTGAATCTCACATGTTTAAAAATTCTTCTTTTCATTTTATAAATCTAAGTAAAGTAGCAACGGAATAAAGAAAACACAAACAAGAACATAATTTAATTTTTTACTTGATTTGTAGTCCAGTAACTACTACAGGCTCACAATCCTTGATCACTTCTGAATGAGCAATCAACTAAAGTTTTTCTCTCATAAAACATTTAGAGAAAAAACAAACTCATACAAGAAATGAGGAGGATAGTAACAACATTATTATCTCTTTAAATTAATGCAAGTAATGAAAAGATTATATCGATAACAAAGTAGAAGATAGGCATAAGTTGTTAGAGAATCTCTCGTCATCGTAGTAGCAACACTTGCACGTACAGAATCAACAAAAGTGAGATGGAATGAAGATGGAATTGATACATAGCCTCATATGTCGAGGTTTCTTTTATAAGTCACTTTTGGTCAACTGGAAACCACTTAGTTGATTGAACCCTATCAATCGACTGATCCTTTATTAGGTGATTGGTTCTACTTCTTTCCTTACTCCCTGGGATATGATCTGATCAATCTAGTGAAATCTAAATTTTCAATCGATTAACCCCATCCAATTGATTAGTCCCCAAGGGTTTCCTTAACTATGATGATTCAATCATGCTCGTATCCACTTTCTAAATGTGGTTTGATCGATTGATCCCCCTGATCAGTCGATTGAACCCTGGTTTCTTTTGTTGTAGTGATTTGAATCTTACTATTCTTATCCACTTGGATCGATAGAGTAAACCTCCATGTTCAGTCAACTGAATCCCTCAATCAACTAAAACTTTGCTTTTCTACAAAACAAAGTTAGTACAATACACTAATAATCAACCTACAAAATAGAGTTAGATAATTGATAATTATATGCATGAATAAGTCTGACAATTAGGATTGTCTGATCTTAATTTAGAAACCTTTGTTAGGTTCTTTAGTCGAATCAACGCCTAAGGTTTAGCCTAACTGGAACACGACCTCACGGTTCTTCTTTTTAGAAGAACCATTCCACTCAAGAGTTTACCTTAACTTACCCGCCAAATATCTGATTCTCTAGACCTGTTTGGACTTTCTATTCTCAATGTCTGATCAACCTGATCTACTAAGACTTTTCCTATAATACTAAATTAGCACAATAACAATAATAGTAATGTAAAATAGTGTTAGCAACACTATACTTAGATTTACCAAAATCCGCTGCAACACTAAATTGTTTAGAGTTCACTCCTCTAAGACTTCTCACTGAAGGAATTGTATATTAATTGTACAAAACAATTAAATATTTACAGCGATCTCCCGTAGATCTACAATTGGTGATGACATGACTTACTGTTGGAAGAACGATCATAGGATCAGAAAGCTCTCTGCAATTCCACAAACCAAATCCCACCGCCTCAGATGTTCTTCTTCCTCTCTCGTTGTCTCTTTCTCCACCACTGTGAATGATTCTTGGACGCACCCCCTATAAAGGGAAAATAACCTAGGGTATAATGGATTTTTTTCATTAAGAGTAGTGGGCAACGTGGGCACGTTCCCATGTTCCTACGTTCCCATTTCCTACATCTCCCACTCATCCAAGGTAAGTCACCAAGACTAATTTATTCAAGTAAGTCACTAAGACCAGTTAGTCACAAAGACCTAATAAGTCACATACACTATTTGAGAGTTTGATCACAAAGACCATATTAGAACATCCAATCTATACTTAGAGAAAATGGTTTGTGTGACAGCAAACACACTGAGCGATAGTTGCTAAGAAGATTGTTACACTTTACATAGCCGTTTTCTGAGATATCAATGCTAACAAAGTTGTTACACTTTACTTAGCCGCTCTTTCTGTAACACCCCACCCTCCTCGCTACTAGTCTGTGAGGACGGAGCGCTACTGGACTACTAACTTTACTTAACTATCCTTGTTCACATGTTGATAGAAATTCTAAAAACTCTCGGAGAACTCAAAACATACAATTAACTAGCAGCGGAAGACTAAATGACTCATCTAATACATTCTTAATAAATGACAATCTTAATAAATTCTTATGCTAGGTCCCAAGGTTTCTATAGTCCAGGGATCACACATCCATCCGCACCTCCTTGTCGCCTTCCTTTGCTATAACTTTTCCTTCTCCTGTATCTGCAGTAAGAGGAAATACAAACTATAAGCAAAATGCTTAGTAAGTGCTATCTAACTCACAAAATCTCGATATGCATGTACATATATCTATAACATGATTTAACTGATTACTTATTGAAGACTACTCATGCTCATCTAATAATAAAGGAATCAAACAGGCTGAAATGCTAAACATGTAAAGCTACACATGCTCAGAAAATAGCAAAGAACAGTAAGCTAATCTAAATAACTTGCTAGCATAAAAGAAAACTCAACTTGCTGCTTTTAAAACAAAATGAAACTTATTTCATTTGTTCTAAACTTATTTTTTTATTTCACTTGTTTAAAAACTTTTTCTTTAATACTTTTATACTTATGTAAAACTTACTTTACTTGTTCAAAAACTTATACTTATAATACTTCAAAATAATAATCAACTTTCTTCTTGGGCCCGACAATTGTACTTGCTTTTACTTTTGTAATAACCCGACCCATTTGGCGGCCCATTTGGCGACCCTCGGGTCGTCGACCGTCGACCATCGGCCGTGCTATTACTACTAGGTTATCTAAACCTAGGGACGACTATGGGAGCCCAACCCAAGGACAACTGAGAGTCCAGTACAGTGCCACTGATAAAAGTAAAATACTCGTTATCTTTTAATACTTCTAATATATAATGCCTCGATATTTTAACAAGCACCTTGTGTGCCAAAAATCCCTAAAGTCTTGACTTTGGGATCTACTTAAGGCCTTGACCTTTTTCTTTCTTTTCTTTATCTTTCTTATATTTTTTAATACCTCTAATAAAAGAATGCTTCTTTAAAAATTGAAATGTTTAAACAAATTCTAACTTTGAAATGCATAAACAAAAATCTGCATACTATGCTAATCAAAATTCTGTATACTATTCTAATCAAGATTCTGCATTCTATGCTACACTATTTCTGCATACTATGCAAACATAAAATCTGCACTATAAGCTTAATTAAAATCTGCACTATAAGCCTACATAAAAATCTACACTATAAGCTTAATTAAAATCTGTACTATAGGCTTAATTAAAAATCTGCACTATAAGCGCTTAATTAAAATCTGCAATATAAGCTCTATATAAAAATCTGCATTATAAGCTTAATTAAAATCTACACTATAGGCTTAATTAAAAATCTGCACTATAAGCGCTAAATTAAAATTTGCAATATAAGCTCTACATAAAAATCTGCATTATAAGCTTAATTAAAATCTGCACTATAGGCTTAATTAAAAATCTGCACTATAAGCGCTTAATTAAAATCTGCAATATAAGCTCTACATAAAAATCTACATTATAAACTTAATTAAAATCTGTACTATAGGCTTAATTAAAAATCTGCACTATAAGCGCTTCTTATGCTTCGAATTCAAGAAGAACAAAGGTCCGAAACTACTCCTACTGCATGTGAGAAGCACTTACCTTGATTCTTGGACTCACAACCGAACAAAAAGGGCTTCTAGGACCTTGGCCGACCGCCGGAGATGATACCCTAACCCCCTTTCATTTTCTGCCCGAGCTTCGCCATCGTACGCAGAAGAGAAGGAGAGAATGGTTTAAGTCACCGGAAAACAAAGCATCAACTTATCCCTTTCTATAACTTAATATTTCTGTTAACTCCTTAAATAAATTCGCTACCTTTTCTAAATAGACAAATCCAACATCAACTTATCCCTTTTATAATATTCTGTTAACTATCTTAAATAAATTTGCTACTTTTTCTAAACAAACAAATCCAAGATCAACTTATCCCTTTTATAATCCAATATTCTGTTAACTATCTTAAATAAATTCGCTACATTTTCTAAATAGAAAAATTTGTTTGCCCACCTGGTCAGTTGGGTTTTGATCGAGTCAAAGGTCGTGGGTTCAATTCTCGGCTTGGACATTTTTTTGTCGAAACTTTCTTCGTTTAGTAAAAATACCAAACGACCTCCAAAAATTACATAAAAATACTTTAAAAATTTCTAAAAATCTCTAGAATATTTCTAAAATATTTCTAAATATTTTTAAGAACTTTTAAAACTCCTAATGAGGAAAATTGGGTCGTTACAATCCCCCATACCTTATAAAAAGTTCGTCCTCAAACTTAGAATAATTCTATAGCATGTTCTCTACCTTGTACATGCATTAGTTAGCGTCTATAATCTAATGTACTAAGGAAAATCACATCAAAGGTATCTTAGGACCTCCTAACCTACTTTCAATGAACATAAGCATAAGCAGTGGCATAAGCATGACAACTGTCACGCCCCAGAGGAGTCCCTGTCCGAGAAAATTTCGGCAACATCTCCCCTGTACGGTGGACAATCTGAAACTTTTCTACATCCTCATATACCTCAGCCACAGGCGGCTGGAATAATAAAAACAATAAAATACAACCACATATACATCCACGCAGTTTATATATAAGTACACAGATCAGTAATATCATGACTCGAAAACAACCCTACTCCACTACACTCGTAAAGCTCAAATCCGACAATAAAACCAACTTACCTCTTCTGTCATCTAAGCAGGCATGTAGTAAAAGCAAATCCAAAACCAAATCCATCGACGTCACAAAATCCATACAATGTCCAAGTATCATCAAACAAGAACAGAATCTAAAACAAATTTAGCATAGTCTATGTAAGAAAAATCAAAAGTCCAATAATATCCTCGAGGTCTGCAGCGGACTAGCGACTGGAACTCTCTCCTGACAGCATCAACCTGAAAATATCAACAATGGAGGCGGGGTGAGTCCAACACTCAGCAGGTACAACTGATATACAAAGTAAGGAAATAACACCTAGCACTAATCATGCGTACAGTCTCCTGAGGTAATAAAGGTAAATGCAAACTGAAGTAAACAGGAGAATACTGTACTAACCAGGACCTGGGTATAAAGACAAGCAGTCCGAGAGATATGGAAATCCTGTATGCATGTCAAACATAAGTATCCAAACAATATGCAGCATATAAATGCAGCAAACACAAACACAAGCAATAAATGCATCATGCATATGATGCCAATGACGCGTCCTGGTCACCCCTGACGCCAGTCAATCATCTCACACAATAGAGAGGCCGAGTGGGTAGAGCTGTGACAACCGTGCACTCTATCGTCACTACTCCTGATGAGTGACCGAGTGGACAGGATGATATCGGAGTACACCTATCCTCCTACCCTAAATCATAAATGGGGGAGCGCAATGCTCTCATCTCCCGGTACACGATGACGGGGAGGAATCCCTGCCGGATAACACGTTGTGTCACACTACCCATGAGCGGACCAACGGTGCCTAACAGAGTCCCTACTGCAACACACTCTGCTTGAATCGACCACTAACCCATGAGTGGTGGTGTGTGCAGATCCATGTAACTGGCGATGTACTCACAATAATGGAGCGAACTATCGCACAGCATGCAATCATGCAAATGGTGCATGGCACTAACCACAACATATCCTGACCTAATCCATATATATATAAGTGCATCATAGGTCAACGAATCAAATCAAATCAAAGGTACACAAGGTATAAAACCTAGGTCCCGAACATGGTGAAGCATGGTATATCACTACCCCTATAAGCATGTATCAACAGGTAAGGAATACATGAGATGCAAAACAAACAATCAATCAATCATGTAACAATTATCGGGTAATGATTAACTGGAACAAATAAGAACATAATTAATGCAACTTGTTATATTCACTACAATGTATATCAAATGACATAAGTCAAAAGTACCCGCCTCCAATCGAAATAAGATCAATCCGGTCCAACTCGGACGTCGAGATGCTCGTCTCGAATCAAAGTCCTGTAATAAATCGTACAGTTAGCTAAGTTAACTATAAACAAATAACTAAACAATTTCCAAATCCACCAACCATCTAGGGTTAGCTTCATTAACCCTAATTATACCTTTAGATTTATTCCAAATCTAAATTAACAACTATTGCTAACATATCTAGCAATCATCTACAACGGAGACCAATTCCTACACTATACCTCAACCACAGTCGTTGTGGCTCAATAGCAAAGATCGTTGTTGCTGGACCTAGAGTGGGTTGCTGGACTAAAGGTCCTCCACAGCCAAGACCTCCTATTGAAACTTCACTGCCGGAATTCAAGAAAAGATTCACTGATCAAACCAGACAACCAATATCTAAAATTAGTGAACAGATGAACTCCAAAGAAGGAATACCACTACAATCCCGCAACAAAAACACAATCTCCCTTACCTCTTCATTCATAGCTAGGGCAGATATCAATGAAGACAGAACCATTGTGAAAAGAAAAATAGGGCACGACACTAGTGAGGAAGATCCCTGCGATTGCCGGCTGCTCAAGCAAGGAACAAGGCGGTGGTCGGCTGTGGCGTCGGAGCCGGCTAGGGCACTCGAGATGGAGGAAAGCTCGGCTCTGATGTGAGGTGATCGGAGATAGAGCTCGCGGTGGCCGGCTGTGCTGAGTGAGTCTAGGGCAGAGGATGAGTCGCCGGCACTGCTCGTGCGTCGGTGGAGATGCTCGGCTCGGCGGCGGGCCGGCGCTAGGGCGGAGAGGGCTTGGTTTGGCTGGTGCTCGCGCGTCGCCGCCGCTTGGACAGGGAGGGAGAAGAGATCGACGCAGTCAGGGGTTGGCGTCGGCGCACAGAGATCAGAAGAAGATAGCTTCGGGTGTGCGGCTCGGGAGGAAGAAAATGAGAAGAGGGGAGAAAATCGGCCTCAGAGAAGAGGAGGAGGCGGCTAGTGTCGGCACAGAGGAGGTTAGGGCAAGGAGAGGGCACGGGCGGTTTCGGGGAGAAGAAACTGAGGAAAACGGCGAAAAACATAAAGAAAAATATAAAGAAAAAGAAAAAGAAAAGGAAAAGGAAAAGAAAATAAATCTTTTCCTCATTAAAACAAGGTAACCTAAACAGGCTTTTCCGGGCTCCGTTTTTATCCCCGTTAAATCATCCGTACAAGCTCCAGAAAATTCCCAAAAAATTTCCAAAAATTCCTAAAAATTCCCCTTGTTATTTCCTTTATTTTTCCGGTATTTTACATTCTCTCCCACTAATAAAAATTTGGTCCCCAAATTTCGTTATCTACCATCAGCAAGTACTAACAACAGATATAGAGTATAAATGCGTAACGGTAAATAAATCACATACCTCAAGTGAAAAGATGGGGATATCGAGCTCGGATAGTATCCTCGAGCTCCCAAGTAGCCTCCTCGTCCTAATGATGCTATCATCCGACTTTAACTAGCCAGATAGTCTTGTTCCGCAACTGACACTCTTTCTAGTCGAGAATCCTCACCGGAACCTCCTCATACGTAATGTCAGGCTGAACTGGAACTGGAATATCTGCCAGCACATGTGTCGGATCATGTACGTATCTCCTCAACATCGATACGTGGAATACATCATGAACGCCTGCCAGGGACGGTGGTAGTGCCAGTCGGTAAGCTACCGCTCCGATCCTCTCCAAGATCTCGAAAGGGCCAATGTACCGCGGAGCTAGCTTACCCCTGAGGCCAAATCTCTTCACCCCTTTCATGGGTGAAACTCGCAGAAATACATGGTCGCCAACAGAGAACTCTAGTGGTCTGTGTCTCCGATCAGCATAACTCTTCTGATGGTCCTGCGCCTTTGACATCCTCCGTCTGATAGTACGGACCAACTCTGCATCCTGCTGAACTCTATGAGGTCCCAACAACTGGGCCTCACGGATTCTCATCCTGATCGACGATTGAGCAACTATGGTAACAAGAATACCCTGCTCGGTCTGTTGCTGCTCCTCAAGGTCTAACTCGGAGAAACCCTGAATCAAGTCTGTGACCACAACTCGATGGCAGGCTAAAGTCCCTTTGGACTTCTGGCTAAGTGCATCGGCAACCACATTAGCTTTTCCCGGGTGATAGCTAATGGTACAATCATAATTCTTCAGGAACTCCATCCATCTCCTCTGTCGAAGATTAAGTTCCTTCTGAATGAACGGATATTTGAGACTCTGATGGTCAGTGCGAATCTCAATGTAATATTATACAGGTATTACCGCCAAATCTTCAGGGCAAAAATAATAGCGGCCAACTCCAGATCATGAGCTGGGTATTTCTTCTCATGCTCCTTCCACTATCGAGAAGCATATGAGAATACTCTACCGTGCTGCATTAGAACAGCACCCATACCCTGTAGAAACGCGTCAGTGTAGAGGACAAATTCGTCCTCTCCAGAAGGTAAAAACTAAAAATCGAAGCCGACACTAGTCTCCGCTTCAGCTCCTAGAAGCTGATCTTGAAATCCTCAGTCCATGTAAACTTCACGCCTTCCATGGTCAGGCGTGTAAGTAGCATGGCAATCCATGAGAAACCCTCAACGTATCTCTGGAAATATCGAGCCAAACAAAGGAAGTTACGAGCCTCCTCTATAGACTCTGTCTACTCCCAACGGTAACAACCTCGATCCCCTGTGAAACCATGGTATACTCCTATTGGTGACCGTGTGTCCCAAAAATCTCACAGAAGAACAAACCCAAAACGCACACAGAACTTCACATATAGATGTTCCCATCGAAACATCTCTAGACTATGCAAAGATGATGTGCGTGACTCACCGTGGACCCGATATAGATCACAACATCGTCAACAAAGACAATGGAAACCGATCCAAACATCCTCGACATACCAGGATCATCGAGTCCCTGAGAACATCTAAGGCACTGTAAGCCTATATGGCAAAAACAAAGACACATAATGTTCGTATCATAGACATTCCTATCCATAAGATCTCAGATAATAAATCGAAAATCTGATCATCAACAACATAAATCACCAAGAATAAATCCTCCAGTGTGAGAGCAACGCTCCATCACAGGAAATACCACATATGTGGGACCAACTCTCTACCACAAGAAATCCTTAATATGTGGGAGCAACACTCCACCACAAATAATATGAAATATGTATCTGCAATAAATATAGGAGCAATGCTTCGCTACCATCAATCCGTAATTTGTGGGAGCAACACCCCACCACAAAACAATATATAAGTGCCCCAAAGTACCTAACTATCTAGCTAAAGACTGCACGAGATCTCTCTACCACAAATCACTGTGGTTAGCCTAGGGTATAACAACCTAGTAAGCTAATCAAATCCATCATCAACTCTATCAGCATCCCAGTGGGTCATCCACTGATAGGAGAATTAGTTGACGGGTTAATCCAACAAATGACATAATGCAGACACTCCACATCCTGCATTCAACATAAGTAGAATCATCATGCTGCTACCAATAATACAACTGGCACACGTGCTCATACAACATATGTATGGTCGATATAATCCTCCAATTAGTACACACCAAACACACACACAACTCAGGTATATTCAGTTTGATACTTCCAACAATACATACCGAACACGTGTGCAAAATCAATGTAGATAAAATCAACAATACACCTCAAACAACACTCACATGATATATATACATCTATGCCAAGAGAATAACCAACATATACTTCCAATAAAGCATACTAAACCCAGGTGCACTCACAAATCAAACATAATAAAAAAGATACCTTAGATACCACACCAAACACATATGTACATATCACGGCTCAGATTAAATCGACAAGATACCTCCATCAAAACACCACAGATGTACTTATACCACAACTCGGATTTAATCGACAAGATATCTTCAATAATACATTCAGATACATACATCGAACTACATAACCATGATCCACAAGGAACCTACAAACCATATCAGAACATGGATACATATACTACTCGCAAATGGACAGTCTACCATAGGACTCCTACAACACATAACAATCATAATATACATGCAACATAGACATGCAAAATCAGCATACCAGCTCAATCAAAGAGACCAACCTTATGCTGACAACACTCATGGTTTACGGGTATATCTAAACAAAATTCATGCATATGTATCAAGCATGAATACATCAATCAAAAGCAACCCAAAATAAAACAGCCTAATCATCCAGTAACAACCCTGCTCTAGGTTCAAAGGAACTAATATCGAACAAGAAAGATATACACAACATGGTATAACATTGCAAGTCAATGTCGTACACTACCAAGACTATATCTAATGGGGAAAATTTTATCATCTTAAATCCAATGTACTCTCCCAGTATACACTAGTAAAGATTGTATCCCATAAATGTTAAGCAATTAGCTCTACACTTCCTTACATCAGCGGGGTCACATATCCCAATGCACTTTCTGAGTCATCCAACCGGGTATATACAGTCCATGGTCAAAGTCTTCATGGAATAGGATACATCGATCCTCTATAAACTATCCAAGCCGACAATGGTATATGGCTAAATCAGTCCTTTCCACGTCAGTACCAAAACATGTACTCAAATGTGCTCTAGACACATAACTAAGCACAAATAACCTAAAGGTTCGAACCTCTAAAAATAGAGTATAAAAATCCTCTACTGATCAACCAACAAAACTAAATCATTCCTCTACTAACTAATCAAGAATACCTTAATCCTCCACAAGCAACTAAGGTATATCAAACCACGACTACCCAACTCGACAAATGTAAATCAGTCTTCTACTGACCGATCTAATAAGAGTAAATCAATATTTATTGATAAAAATTAACTAAGATAAAATGGATACTGTTGGTGAAACCATAGGTCAAGGTTGACCTGGTTGACCTGACTCGAGTTGACCTGACTCGAGTTGTATTTTGATGTTTGACTTAGGAAGATTGTTGGTGCAACCTTAGGTCAAGGTTGACCTAGTTGAGTTGTATTTTGATGTTTGACACTCGTGGAAGAGTTGTATTCTTGATATGAGACAAGAATAGATGTTTGGGAGATTATTGGTGCAACCGTAGGTCAAGGTTGACCTGGTTGACCTGATTCGGGAAAGAGTCCAAGTATGGAGACTTGGCAACGGAAAAAGTCCAAGCAGGGAACTTGGCACTGGAAAAGTCCAAGCAGGGAGCTTGGCACGCGAAAAGTCCAAGTGTGGAGACTTGGCACGGGAAAAGTCCAAATGTGGAGACTTGGCACGGGAAAAGTCCAAGTATGGAGACTTGGCACTGGAAAAGTCCAAGTATGGAGACTTGGCACGGAGAAGTCCAAGCAGGGAGCTTGGCACGAGGGAAAGTCCTAACTGGGATGTTAGACAGTTGGAAAGTCCTGGTGAGTGAAGCCAGGCAGTGAGAAAGTCCTAACTGGGATGTTAGGCAGTGTGAAAATCCTGGTGAGTGAAGCCAGGTGAAAGTCCGGGTGAGTGAAGCCAGGCAAGGGAAAATCCAGATGGATCAGGGATGATCGGACATCTGGTGTTGAGGAAAGTCCAAGTAGGTCAAAGGGATTGACCGGACACTTGGCGGGGAATTCTAGTAGGTTAAGGGAGTGACCAGATGCTAGGAATGAAGTACCAACAGGTCGAGGTTGACCGAATGTTGGTTTGGAAGGCTTGGGACTTGGTTTGGGAAAAAACCAAGTCACTAGTTATCTGATCGGTCTGGTAACCGATCAGTAACCGATCAGTGTGCTACTGATCGGTATCTGATCGGTCCGCAGACCGATCAGAAGGTGATCAGTAGCCGCGAGAAAGACGCCTGATCTGTCTGTGGACCGATCAGGAGCTTCCCTGATCGATCGTGGCGACCGATCAGGAGACGATGTCGCGGAAGGAAGAGCTTCAAAGCCAAGAGTTGGGATCGGTCTATGGACCGATCCAGCTGTGGCCTGATCGGTCCACAGACCGATCAGAGTACGCACAGAATGTTTCTGTGCACTGACTGATCGGTCTGGGGACCGATCAGCGCAGGGCCTGATCGGTCCACAGACCGATCAGGGTTCTAGCCGTTGCAACGCAACGGCTAGTTTCTTCGCTGTTTCTTCTTCGCAGGTATAAAGGAAACGAGGGCATCTTCTGTGCTACTGCTTCTTCCTCTTCTTTTCTGCTACAGAGCTGCTGTTCTGGTGCTTGAGCTTTGTTGAGCTCTTCTTCGCAAGCTTCGCGTGAGCTTCTTCCTTCGGCTGGGACTCCGACTGAGCTGCTGCTGTGGTTGGCGTCTGAGAAGCTGTTGCTTCTTCAACAGTCGACAAGAAGGCAAGGGTTGTTTACATTTGCTGTGTATTTACTTCTTGCTTCTCTTGTATTTGTACTCCTTATCTTGCTGTTGCAAGAAGTAGTTGTGGCGAGGTTTCTCCACCCATAAGGAGCTCATATTTAGCCGGTTCTCCGGGGACTCATCCACCGACGGATTGGTGGGCTTCGTCCACCTTACGGACACGCCGAGGAGTAGGAGTTCATCTCCGAACCTCGTTAAATCGGTTTGTTTTTCTTCTCCTTAGTTTCTTCCTTGTATTTCCGCTGCGACTAACCCTAACTGTAGGAAGAACGCGAGAATTTGGGGCGGCTATTCACACCCCCCTCTCTAGCCGAGTACGAACGATCCCAACAGATACTACATTGTTAAATAACTAAATCAGTTCATGGGTCAATTCAACACTAATTACATCAACTCAAACTAGAGAATGTCAACCCACACAATACTATATGTATAAATGTGTACGACCCAAAATAAAAAGTCAGAATTCAAGATCATCAAGACACCCTCATTTTTTTTTTCCAAAAATATCAGCCCACATAATATCAGATGAATAAGTCTCTACTCCCCGTGAGGGCAAATTAGCATTCAAAACATCAAATCATTATTTATCCACATAGTTCAATATTAGAGGAAGCAAATATCAACCAATTTTTTTTTATCATCCTGTTAACTAATCACAACTAACCAGATTTATTAAAATCTCATAAGCACACTCAACCGTAAACTCTCTAGCACCCAATTTATAATCTGATCACCAACTATAATCAGTAAACCTATGAACATCATACATGACACTCACTATGTCACCATCAACGACAACCCAAATACTAGATCATCAAATAGTTATCCGCTAATAGATCATCAAAACAAATATCTAGTAATAGATCATCAGACAACCACATAACATTTACTCTCATAAATCATTAGAAATCAACATATCACAATATCTGATCTCATAATATCCCTCAACCTCAAACCATTCTCAACAATGATCAAACATGGTCACTCCCAAATAAATAATTTTCATCGTATCGGGTACCCTAATATCCAAAAGATATGAGTATAAAAACTCTACTGACTAAATCAACAGGAATTATGTAGGTATCATCCTGTAACGACCCGCCTTCTACTGGCTAAGCTGTAAGGCCGGACCGTCACATTATGCTGTGCTAAACTATTCCATGACCATTACTAAATCTAGGCGCGGAAGCTGTACTAATTAAAATTTTGCTAAACTATTATCATTTCTTTATTCCCTATGTGCTAAGGGGTGTAATCTAAAGTATACCTAGCATATACTACATCCCCTATGGTCAAGGAACTGAATTAAATATTTTCCAACTGTTATCAGACCTCGCAATCGATCCACAGATCTATTGGAAGGGTCGAATTGATCCAGTGATTGATCCTGCATACTACTGTATGCGGAACTTGGGTTGGATCGATCCAGTGATCGATTCAGCCCGCTACTGTGCTCGGGCGATATTCTGGATCGATCGGCTGATCGATCCAGGATAACCAATCAATCCAGTGATTGATTCCGGAGCTCTCTGTTCGCGATGAAACTAAGCTGGATCGATCGGCTGATCGATCCAGACGCAGTCTGTTCGCGGAACAAGCTGCCAATCGATCCAGTGATCAATTGAGGACCCCCAATCGATCCATCGATCGATTAGGGTTTCTGATTTTGCAGCTAAGCTCTAATTTCAGCATTTGTTCGTGCCAAAATTACTTATATCAATTCTAAACTAAATGCAAAACATTCTAGCATCACACAAACAGTGTTCTAAGCATGATAGGGTGCATGATTAACTAATTTATAGCAATTAACATACTAAGGTGCAAAATAATAAAATGCTAAAAGGTTTTAGTGCTTAAAATAAGCTTGCTGAGATTCCCTAAGATCTTTATTCCAAGTTCCATCCACACACATCTTCATCGCATTGACCTCCAGCCTCCGCTAGTCCATTTTTCCTTTACCTTTATCTGCAGTATAAGGAAAAAGTATCTGTAAGCTTGAGAGCTTAGTAAGAAACCATCTACCTCACTTAAAACATGCAAACGATGCAATTCATGGTTTCAAAACATGATATTTAAAATATGTGCTGAACATGCTAAGACATGGCATTCTGGCATACAAAACATGGAACTAAGAAACTGAACATGGCAATAAAACTAATCATATGCTATCATGTTGTATCAACAGAGAACTAAACTGGTAGAAAAGCTAAATTGAGCTAATTCTAGCTAGTGCTAAAGCTGTATTGAATTCACCTAACTATCTTGTGAGAGTTTGAAAACTATGTACATATAATAGGTGAAAATACTAATCATACTGCTGATGGGCCCGTCATCTGTACGTGCTATGCGCGCATCCCTAACTAGATCCGGGTTTGCAAGTCCCGAATTTAGTAGGGTTACTAGGTTATCTGAACCTAGGGACGACTATGGGAGCCCAACCCAATGGATATCTAATCCAGTACAGTGCCATTGAGAAAGTAAAATACTGAACATAAGCTAATAAATTCTTGTCTTGCTTTTACTAGGTTGTCTAAACCCAGAACTAGGTTATCTAAACCTAGAGGTGACTGTGGGAGCCCACCCATTGGACATCTAGTCCTGTAAAAGCTGATGCAAGACTAAATAAGCTGTAAAATGCTTCTATTGCATTTATCTACGCTACTAAAATGCCTAAGTTGCATTTCACTGTGCTAAACAATTTAATCGAACACTTGGTATGCGCTAATTCGCATCCTTTGTGTCGAAAGTTTACATACTACTAAACTAAAACATAGAATTCACACGAAAGCTACTTATACTACAGGTGAGGGGTTTCTTACCTTCTACGCGAAATTTCTTACAAATCTGATCGCTAGGTTTTCCGGAGAAGAGATCTTCTTGACGATCTTCTCGCGTCTATGCGTTCTTCTCGCGGAGAGGAGCGTCCTCGTATCCCTTATGTCGTCGGGAGGTGCTCCTAGGGCCCTTGGCTTGATGCGCCGAGAGAGAGAGAGGGGAAGAAGGAGGGGTCGACGGTGAGGGTTTTAGGAGGAGAAAAGTTACGATCAAAATAACTCTTCACTAATTTATTCCCCTATTTATATTAAGTGATCTAATTCGCCCCAACTCTAACTTAAATAAAATTGATTCTCTTTTCTTTCAGCACGGCCCTGCTGGGTTCACTTGGTTACTAGAGTCACCCTATAAGACATAGAGTTCGCTAGGTCCCGGGTTCAATTCCCGCGTAGGCTATTTTCGTTCTCTATTTATTTTTGCTACTTCCGCTATTTTAAAAATTCCATAAAAATATCCTAAAATTCCAGAAAAATCGTAGAATATTTCTAAAATAGTTTTGAAAATTTTCGGGTGTTACAATCCCCCATAGCTTATAAAAAGTTTATCCTCGAACTTAGAATAACTCTGGGTACTTTTGTCTGATACTAGCTTCTGTCTCCCAAGTTGCCTCTTCTGCTGTGTGATTTTGCTAAATAACTTTTACTAATGGTACTTCCTTGTTCTGCAATTTCTTAACTGCTCGATCTACTATCTGAGTAGGTCGACTATCATAGCTGAGGTCTTCGCGGACTTGTACCAGTTGGGGCTCAATCACCTGGGTGGCATCTGGGATGTGCTTCTTCAGCATAGAGACATGAAATACCTTGTGGACAGCTGACATCTCCTGCGATAGCACTAGCTCATATGCTACCTTGCCAACTCTTCTGCTGATAAGGTATGATCCCATATATCTAGGACTTAGCTTGCCCTTCTTCCCAAAACGCATTACTCTCTTCATGGGAGCTACTCTGAGGAACACTGAATCCCCAACTGAAAACTCTAAAGGTCTGCGCCGTGTATCAGCATAGCTTTTCTGGCAGCTCTGAGCTGTCTCTATCCTCTGGCGGATCTGCTGTATAGCTGCTGTGGTATCTGCCACTAGATCTGTCTGAAGTTCTAGTTCTTTCTGTTCACCACTCTCATACCAGCAGATTGGAGATCTACACCTCCGCCCATAGAGAACCTCATAAGGTGCCATGCCGATGGTGGCCTGATAGCTGTTGTTGTATGCAAATTCTGCTAAGCTCAGATATTTGCACCAACTTCCTTTGAAATCTAGGGCACATGCTCGGAGCATATCTTCGAGTACCTGATTTACTCGCTCCGTCTGTCCATCTGTCTGAGGATGGAAAGCTGTGCTGAACTTTAACTTCGTGCCCAAAGCTGACTGTACACACTCTCAGAAGTGTGATGTGAACCTACTGTCTCTGTCTGATATAATGGTTCGTGGGACTCCATGTAGTCTAACGATCTCCTTGAGATACAACTGTGCTAGCTGTTCCATGGGGTACGATATCCTGATAGCTAAGAAGTGGGCTGATTTTGTCAACCTGTCGACTATTACCCAGATGGTATCAAAACCATTCGTGGTTCTGGGCAATCCCACTATGAAATCTATAGAAATGTCTTCCCACTTCCATTCTAGTATCTGAATGGGCTGCAAAACTCCTCCTGGTCTCTGATGTTCTGCCTTAACCCTCTGACAGGTTAAGCAGGTGCTGACATATCGAGCAATGTCTCTCTTCATCCCAGGCCACCAAAAACGTTTCTTCAAGTCCTGGTACATTTTGGTGGAGCCTGGATGCATCGCATAGGGAGTCTTGTGAGCCTCATCTAAAATCTTTCTTCGTAGTTCCTCCTGATCTCGAACACATAATCTGTCGCCAAAGTACAACACCCCGCTAGCGGACACTCTGAACTCTCCACTTTCTGTTTCTGCTAATCGTTGCTTGATTTTCTGAATTTCGGGATCCTGTTCCTGAGCTGTCTGGATGTCACCAAGCAAGGTCGACTCTAAGGTCATAGTAGAGAGCTGTCCTACTATGAGTTCAAGACCGAAATCTATGATCTCTTTCTGTAGGGGTGGTGACATGACTGCTAGAGATAACAAGGTAGCACTGGACTTTCTGTTAAGTGCATCTGCTGCCCTATTTGCTTTTCCTGGGTGGTAGAGGATGTCTATGTCGTAGTCTTTGACCAGTTCTAGTCATCTGCGCTGTCGCATATTCAGATCCTTCTGAGTGAAGAAGTACTTCAGGCTCTGATGATCTGTATACACTCTGCATTGAGCTCCATACAAGTAATGTTTCCAAATTTTGAGAGCGAACACCACTGCTGCAAGCTCAAGGTCATGAGTGAGGTAATTCCTCTCATAATCCTTGAGTTGTCTGGAGGTATAAGCAATCACCTTGCCATTTTGCATCAGCACTGCTCCTAGTCCCAACTTCGAGGCATCACTATATATATCGAAGCTGTCTGTATTTTCTGGTAGAGTCAGAATAGGTGCGCTGGTCAATCTTCTCTTTAGCTCGCTAAAACTGTTCTCACAGTCCTCTGTCCACTGAAATTTTCTGTTCTTTCTGGTGAGAGCTGTCAGTGGGGAGGCTATCCTGGAGAAGTCCTCTACGAATTTCCGGTAATAACCTGCTAATCCCAGAAAACTTCTGATCTCGCTAGCATTCTTGGGTCTTTTCCAGTTACTCACAGCTTCTATCTTACTGGGGTCTACCATGATACCATCCCTTGAGATGATGTGACCCAGGAAGGACACCTGATTTAACAAAAATTCACATTTTATGAACTTGGCGTACAGCTGATTCTGCTGAAGGGTCTGCAATATTGTTCTCAGGTGCTCTGCGTGTTCTTCATGAGTTCCTGAATAGATAAGAATGTCATCGATGAACACGATAACGAACTTATCTAAGTATTCTCTGAATACCCTGTTCATGAGGTCCATGAAAGTAGCTGGAGCATTTGTCACGCCGAAGGGCATGACTACGAACTCGTAATGTCCGTATCTAGTCCTGAATGCTGTCTTGGGTATATCCCCTTCCTTGACTTTCACCTGATGATAACCTGATCTGAGGTCTATTTTAGAGAACACTGCTGCTCCCTTTAGCTGGTCGAACACGTCATCTATTCTGGGAAGAGGATACCTGTTCTTGATCGTGACTTGGTTCAGTGCCCGGTAATGTATACACAGGCGCATGCTCCCGTCCTTCTTCTTTACGAACAATACAGGCGCTCCCCATGGTGAGTGACTAGGGCGTATGAAGCCTTTGTCAAGCAGCTCCTGTAGTTGCTCATGAAGTTCTTTTAGTTCTACTGGAGCCATGCGGTACAGTGCTTTGGAAATAGGATTTGTACCGGGAATGAGCTCTATCTCAAATTCAATCTCCCTGTCTGGTGCTAAGCCTAGTAACTCTTTAGGGAAGACTGCTGGGTAGTCACATACGACTCGGACCTCTGCTAGCTGTTGGTCCTTGTCCTGACTGACATTGACTACATGCGCTAAAAATCCCGTACATCCTGAATCCATTAATTTCTGTGCCTTCAGAGCTGAGAGAAATTTCTTGGCTTTTCTCTTGAGTTCTTCGATGAACTCGAACTGTGCTTCTGCTTCAGGTTGAAATACGACTTTCTGCTTACGACACTCGATGGAGGAACCGTATCTGATCAAGAAGTCCATTCCAAATATGACATCGTAGTCAGTCATATTTAGCACTATCAGATCACAAAAGAGTTCTCTGTCTGCTATAACGACTGACACTGCTCTGAGCCAGTGCGTGGATGCCATAATTTCTCCTGAAGGTAATGTTGTCAGAAACTGACTACTGAGTACCTCTGGAGGTATTGCTAACTTCTCGGAAAATGCCCTGGATATATAAGACTGGGTTGCCCCAGTATCGAATAAGACAGTTGTACTTTGCTGTAAAATACTAATCTGACCTGAAACAACTGTCGAGGCATTTGCTACGTCCTCTCTGGTGAGTGAGTAAATCCTCGCATTGATCATAGTTGGAGGGGCTTCTAGTCTGCCCTGGCTAATGTGTGGACCATCTAAAGCAGCCTGCATCTGATGTAGCTGTGCTGGCTGGCCTCCATACTGTATCGGCTGTGGTTGAGGAAGACTTGTCTTGTTCGGGCATTGCTTAGCCATATGCCCTTCTTGTCCACATTCAAAGCATCCTCGTGTGCCCTTGCGACAAACTCCTGGGTGAAATTTCCCACAAGTAGCACATTTGGGATAACTAGGCTGTTTACTAGCTGGTCCTCCTTTTGGGTAACTCCCTGGTTTGCGCTTGTTGCTAGAGTTCCCTTTCCAGTTAGAGCTGTGGCCCTGTTGTTTCTGAGTACCTGAGCCTCCTTGCCCTTTGGACTCTGAGAGGACTTGTTTCTGCTGCTTGATATTATTCTGGTAGTGCTCGGTGGTCAGAGCACTGCTGACTAGTTCTTCGGTGGTTTGCAGTCTATGAATGCCGCCCGCCACATTCATTGCTATTTCCGGCCTCAGCATCTTGAGCATCAACCGAACTTTTTCTTTTTATGTGCTGACTAGTTCGGGGCATAGACGAGCCAATCTATTGAATTTCTTCACGGCTTCCTCAACTGATAGGTTGCCCTGACGAAACTCAGTGAACTCGTCGTAGTGGCAGTTTGTAACCCGCATGTGAAAGAATTCTTCAAAGAACTCCTTCTCGAAGTCAGCCCATGTCATCTGGTTTTCTGGGCGCTTCGCTCTAATCCTCTCCCACCACATGCGTGCATCTCCTGTCAGACAGAAGGAGGCGCACTTCACCTTCTCATGTTCTGGCCAGTCCAGAAGCTCCATCGTACTCTCCAGTGTCTCGGGCTTGACTCTCTGTCACTGGATCAGATAGGCTTCTCTCTTTGCCTCTGCTGCTGGGGCTACTGGTGCTGTAGGCTGGACTAGGGGAACCTCTAAGACTACTGGCATTGCTAGGTTTGGTTCCGGAGTGACTGTGGGAGTATTCTGTTGATTAGCCTTTAAGGTGGCTATCTCCTATTGCTGTTCAGCTAGCTGCTGCTGTAACTGAGCCACTAATGCTGTAAGGTCTGGGGGAGGCACTGAACTGCCTGCCTCATGCCCTTCTAGCTGGGCGTCCTCGTGCCATTTCTAAAGACATAGAGGATATACATAACTAAGGCAATCATGTTTATATAGCTACTATCACTATCATGTTAGGTACTATCATCAATCAACATGCTACAGTATCTATAAACATGAAAGAAAGAACATAATAAAGTGAGAGACGTTTCTTACTTGGAAACTGCAGGTTCAATGCTGATGTGTGTGTAGGAAGTATGGAAACTGTTCTGATACCTCTCTGTAACGACCCGCCTTCTACTGTCTAAGCTGTAAGGCCGGACTGTCACATTATGCTGTGCTAAACTATTCCATGACCATTACTAAATCTAGGTGCGGAAGCTGTACTAATTAAAATTTTGCTAAACTATTATCATTTCTTTATTCCCTATGTGCTAAGGGGTGTAATCTAAAGTATACCTAGCATATACTACATCCCCTATGGTCAAGGAACTGAATTAAACATTTTCCAACTGTTATCAGACCTCCTAATCGATCCACAGATCGATTGGAAGGGTCGAATCGATCCAGTGATCGATCCAGCATGCTACTGTATGCGGAACTTGGGTTGGATCAATCCAGTGATCGATTCAGCCCGCTACTGTGCTCGGGCGATATTCTGGATCAATCGGCTGATCGATCCAGGATAACCAATCGATCCAGTGATCGATTCCGGAGCTCTCTGTTCGCGATGAAACTAAGCTGGATCGATCGGCTGATCGATCCAGACGTAGTCTGTTCGCGGAACAAGCTGCCAATCGATCCAGTGATCAATTGAGGACCCCCAATCGATCCACCGATCGATTGGGGTTTTTGATTTTGCAGCTAAGCTCTGATTTCAGCACTTGTTCGTGCCAAAATTACTTATATCAATTCTAAACTAAATGCAAAACATTCTAGCATCACACAAACAGTGTTCTAAGCATGATAGGGTGCAAGATTAACTAATTCATAGCAATTAACATACTAAGGTGCAAAATAATAAAATGCTAAAAGGTTTTAGTGCTTAAAACAAGCTTGCTGAGATTCCCTAAGATCTTTATTCCAAGTTCCATCCACACACATCTTCATCGCATTGACCTCCAGCCTCCGCTAGTCCATTTTTCCTTTACCTTTATCTACAGTATAAGGAAAAAGTATCTGTAAGCTTGAGAGCTTAGTAAGAAACCATCTACCTTACTTAAAACATGCAAACGATGCAATTCATGGTTTCAAAACATGATATTTAAAATATGTACTGAACATGCTAAGACATAGCATTCTGGCATACAAAACATGGAACTAAGAAATTGAACATGGCAATAAAACTAATCATAAGCTATCATGTTGTATTAACAGAGAACTAAACTGGTAGAAAAGCTAAACTGAGCTAATTCTAGCTAGTGCTAAAGCTGTACTGAATTCACCTAACTATCTTGTGAGAGTTTGAAAACTATGTACATATAATAGGTGAAAATACTAATCATGCTGCTGATGGGCCCGACATCTGTACGTGCTATGCGCGCATCCCTAACTAGATCCGGGTTTGGAAGTCCCGAATTTAGTAGGGTTACTAGGTTATCTGAACCTAGGGACGACTGTGGGAGCCCAACCCAATGGATATCTAATCCAGTACAGTGCCACTGAGAAAGTAAAATACTGAACATAAGTTAATAAATTCTTGTCTTGCTTTTACTAGGTTGTCTAAACCCAGAACTAGATTATCTAAACCTAGAGGTGACTGTGGGAGCCCACCCATTGGACATCTAGTCCTGTAAAAGCTGATGCAAGACTAAATAAGCTGTAAAAATGTTTCTATTGCATTTATCTACGCTACTAAAATGACTAAGTTGCATTTCACTGTGCTAAACAATTTAATCGAACACTTGGTATGCGCTAATTCACATCCTTTGTGTCGAAAGTTTACATACTACTAAACTAAAACATAGAATTCACACAAAAGCTACTTATACTGCAGGTGAGGGGATTCTTACCTTCTACGCGAAATTTCTTACAAATCTGATCGCTAGGTTTTCCGGAGAAGAGATCTTCTTGACGATCTTCTCGCGTCTATGCGTTCTTCTCGCGGAGAGGAGCGTCCTCGTATCCCTTATGTCGCCGGGGGGGGGGGGGGGGGGGGCTCCTAGGGCCCTTGGCTTGATGCGCCGAGAGAGAGAGGGGAAGAAGGAGGGGTCGGCGGTGAGGGTTTTAGGAGGAGAAAAGTTACGATCAAAATAACTCTTCACTAATTTATTTCCCTATTTATATTAAGTGATCTAATTCACCCCAACTCTAACTTAAATAATATTGATTCCCTTTCCTTTCAGCACGGCCCTGCTGGGTTCACTTGGTTACTAGAGTCACCCTATAAGACATAGAGTTCGCTAGGTCCCGGGTTCAATTCCCGCGTAGGCTATTTTCATTCTCTATTTATTTTTGCTACTTCCGCTATTCTAAAAATTCCATAAAAATATCCTAAAATTCCAGAAAAATCGTAGAATATTTTTAAAATAGTTTTGAGAATTTTCGGGTGTTACACATCCACTACCCAGCTAACAATAGTAAAGGCTGGTATGTGCCTCCATCTCCTACTAGTAGTAACAGAAGCTAAAACTACTGATGGTATGATAAGAAAAATCACCAAAGACTATAATCCTTGATCTCTATTAAGGTCAACCATGCTCAATGGCTAACCCGTCACATGTAATATGTGCTACAACAACCAAACAGGTACTACATAAAGAATGCTAATACCTATCATAAACTATAAAATTAAACATCATACCTATATGCCGTCTGGAGATGTTCCATCGCTGTCCAATCCCCAACTTCTGACCTCAAAATTCCGAACATGAAAATCACCGGAAATCCATATAAATCCGAAATGGAAGTCCAAAATATATACATAATGAAAAATCCGTGCAATCCAAATAACTACCTAGTTTGCCTCGAAAACTTGGGCTAATCCGAATACCAAAAGCAAGTATCATAACCCACTCTGATACCAATAAATTGGTATCAGCCAAATCTTGAAATCCGTAACACGAAAATCAAACAAGTATCGCCAAACTTTGGCGCTCTGAAACCAATAAATTGGTATCAGGTTATCCCCAATATCCAAAATACAAAAACAAACGATCGTAAAACTTAAGCTCTGATACCAAATAAATTGTCACACCCCAGAGGAGTCCCTGTCCGAGAAAATTTCCGCAACATCTCCCCTGTACGGTGGACAATCTAAAACTTTTCTACATCCTCATATACCTCAGCCACAGGCAGCTGGAATAATAAAAAGAATAAAATACAACCACACATACATCCACGCAGTTTATATATAAGTACACAGATCAGTAATATCATAACTCGAAAACAACCCTACTCCACTACACTCGTAAAGCTCAAATCCGACAATAAAATCAACTTACCTCTTCTGCCATCTAAGCAGGCATGTAGTAAAAGCAAATCCAAAACCAAATCCATCGACGTCACAAAATCCATGCAATGTCCAAGTATCATCAAACAAGAACAGAATCTAAAACAAATTTACCATAGTCTATGTAAGAAAAACCAAAAGTCCAATAATATCCTCGAGGTCTGCAGGGGACTAGCGACTGGAACTCTCTCCTGACAGCATCAACCTGAAAATATCAACAATGGAGGCGGGGTGAGTCCAACACTCAGCAGGTACAACTGATATACAAAGTAAGGAAATAAAACCTAGCACTAATCATGCGTACAGTCTCCTGAGGTAATAAAGGTAAATGCAAACTGAAGTAAACAGGAGAATACTGTACTAACTAGGACCTGGGTATAAGGACAAACAGTCCGAGTGGTATAGAAATCTTGTATGCATGTCAAACATAGGTATCCAAACAATATGCAGCATATAAATGCAGCAAACACAAGCAAGAAATGCATCATGCATATGATGCCAATGATGCGTCCTGGTCACCGACGCCATCGATCATCTCACACAATAGAGAGGCCGAGTGGATAGGGCTGTGACAACGTGCACTCTCCACCACTACTGCCGAGTGACCGAGTGGACGGGATGCTGTCAGAGTACACCTATCCTCCTACCCCAAATCATAAATGGGGGAGCGCAATGCTCTCATCTCCCGGTACACGATGACGGGGAGAAATCCCTGCCGGATAACACGTTGTGTCACACTACCCATGAGCGGACCAACGGTGCCTAACAGAGTCCCTGCTGCAACACACTCTGCCTGAATCGACCACTAACCCATGAGTAGTGGTGTGTGCAGATCCATGTAACTGGCGATGTGCTCACAATAATGGAGCGAACTATCGCACAGCATGCAATCATGCAAATGGTGCATGGCACTAACCACAACATATCCTGACCTAATCCATATATATATAAGTGCGTCATAGGTCAACGAATCAAATCAAATCAAAGGTACACAAGGTATAAAACCTAGGTCCCGAATATGGTGAAGCATGGTATATTACTACCCCTATAAGCATGTATCAACAGGTAAGGAATACATGAGATGCAAAACAAACAATCAATCAATCATGTAACAATTATCGGGTAGTGATTAACCGGAACAAATAAGAACATAATTAATGCAACTTGTTATATTCACTACTATGTATATCAAATGACATAAGTCAAAAGTACCCGCCTCCAATCGAAATAAGATCAATCCGGTCCAACTCGGACGTCGAGATGCTCGTCTCGAATCAAAGTCCTGTAATAAATCGTACAGTTAGCTAAGTTAACTATAAACAAATAACTAAACAATTTCCAAATCCACCAACCATCTAGGGTTAGCTTCATTAACCTAATTATACCTTTAGATTTATTCCAAATCTAAATTAACAACTATTGCTAACATATCTAGCAATCATCTACAACGGAGACCAATTCCTACACTATACCTCAACCACAGTCGTTGTGGCTCAATAGCAAAGGTCGTTGTTGCTGGACCTAGAGTGGGTTGCTGGACTAAAGGTCCTCCACAGCCAAGACCTCCTGTTGAAACTTCACTGCCGGAATTCAAGAAAAGATTCACTGATCAAACCAGACTACCAACATCTAAAATTAGTGAACAGATGAACTCCAAAGAAGGAATACCACTACAATCCCGCAACAAAAACACAATCTCCCTTACCTCTTCGTTTACAGCTAGGGCAGATAACAATGAAGACAGAACCACTGTGAAAAGCAAAATAGGGCACGACACTGGTGAGGAAGATCCCTGCGATTGCCGGTTGCTCAAGCAAGGAACAAGGCAGTGGTCGGCAGTGGCGTCGGAGCCGGCTAGGGCACTCGAGATGGAGGAAAGCTCGGCTCTGATGTGAGGTGATCGGAGATAGAGCTCGCGGTGGCCGACTGTGCTGAGTGAGTCTAGGGCAGAGGATGAGTCGTCGGCACTGCTCGTGCGTCGGTGGAGATGCTCGGCTCGGCGGCGGGCCGGTGCTAGGGCGGAGAGGGCTTGGTTCGGCTGGTGCTCGCGCGTCGCCGCCGCTTGGACAGGGAGGAAGAAGAGATCGGCGCAGTCAGGGGTTGGCGTCGACGCGCAGAGATCAGAAGAAGATAACTTCGGGTGTGCGGCTCGGGAGGAAGAAAATGAGAAGAGGGGAGAAAATCGGCCTCGGAGAAGAGGAGGAGGCGGCTAGTGTCGGCGCAGAGGAGGTTAGGGCAAGGAGAGTGCGCGGGCGGTTTCGGGGAGAAGAAACTGAGGAAAACAGTGAAAAAAATAAAGAAAAATATAAAGAAAAAGAAAAAGAAAAGAAAAGGAAAAGGAAAAGAAAATAAATCTTTTCCTCATTAAAACAGGATAACCTAAATAGGCTTTTCTGGGCCTTGTTTTTATCCCCGTTAACTCGTTCGTACAAGCTCCGGAAAATTTCCGAAAAGTTTCCAAAAATTCCTAAAAATTCCCCTTGTTATTTCCTTTATTTTTCGGTATTTTACAACAACATAAACATAAGCATGGTAGATGAACTAAACATAATGATAGACTCGATCACAAGCATGTCCATATGCATAGGCAAGAACATAACATGAACATAACGTGGACCTAAACATAAACGTAAATATAAATATAACATGACTTGAACATACTTGCATGCATACTTATAAACATACAATTGTGGTGGCCTAGTTGCACTTAGTAGTACCGTAACATAAGTTGTTGATCAGACAACTACCCTAGCGCTAGGTTGGTAGGGGTCCGAACTTAGGACTGGAGTTCCCCTTTATTCTGGCGCGCTTACCGGGCTTAGGTCCCCGGATCATACCACCATCCCAGAACATATCTTGTTTGATTCTGGCGTGCTCACTGGGCTTAGGTCCCCAGATCATACTACCATCCCAGAACATATCTTGTTTGATTCTGGCGCGCTCACCGGGCTTAGGTCCCCGGATCATACCACCATCCCAGAACACATCTTGTTTGATTCTGGCGCGCTCACCGGGCTTAGGTCCCCGGATCATACCACCATCCCAGAACATATCTTGTTATGTAAAAGAAACTAAGCAGAATTCTTAACTTTATAAGCACTTCTAAACATCTCCCTATTCTGTACATATAATCTAATACTTCTAACGATTTCCCTTTATTGTAAAGAATAAAGAAAAACATACTAAAAATTAAATACTTTCTTACTTGAAGACGGCAAGGTTGGTGCTGATGTGTGATGTTGGAGAATAGGAACTGCTCTGATACCAACTTGTAACACCCCACCCTCCTCGCTACTAGTCTGTGAGGGCGGAGCGCTACTGGACTACTAACTTTACTTAACTATCCTTGTTCACATGTTGATAGAAATTCTAAAAACTCTCGGAGAACTCAAAACATACAATTAACTAGCAGCGGAAGACTAAATGACTCATCTAATACATTCTTAATAAATGACAATCTTAATAAATTCTTATGCTAGGTCCCAAGGCTTCTATAGTCCAGGCATCACACATCCATCCGCACCTCCTTGTCGCCTTCCCTTGCTATAACTTTTCCTTCTCCTGTATCTGTAGTAAGAGGAAATGCAAACTATAAGCAAAATGCTTAGTAAGCGCTATCTAACTCACAAAATCTCGATATGCATGTACATATATCTATAACATGATTTAACTGATTACTTACTGAAGACTACTCATGCTCAGAAAATAGCAAAGAACAGTAAGCTAATCTAAATAACTTGCTAGCATAAAAGAAAACTCAACTTGCTGCTTTTAAAACAAAATGAAACTTATTTCATTTGTTCTAAACTTATTTTTTTATTTCACTTGTTTAAAAACTTTTTCTTTAATACTTTTATACTTATGTAAAACTTATTTTACTTGTTCAAAAACTTATACTTATAATACTTCAAAATAATAATCAACTTTCTTCTTGGGCCTGACAACTGTACTTGCTTTTACTTTTGTAACGACCCGACCCATTTAGCGGCCCATTTGGCGACCCTCGGGTCGTCGACCGTCGGCCGTGCCGTTACTACTAGGTTATCTAAACCTAGGGACGACTATGGGAGCCCAACCCAAGGACAACTAAGAGTCTAGTACAGTGCCACTGATAAAAGTAAAATACTCGTTATCTTTTAATACTTCTAATATATAATGCCTCGATATTTTAACAAGCACCTTGTGTGCCAAAAATCTCTAAAGTCTTGACTTTGGGATCTACTTAAGGCCTTGACCTTTTTCTTTCTTTTCTTTATCTTTCTTATACTTGTTAATACCTCTAATAAAAGAATGCTTCTTTAAAAATTGAAATGTTTAAACAAATTCTAACTTTGAAATGCATAAACAAAAATCTGCATATTATGCTAATCAAAATTCTGCATACTATTCTAATCAAGATTCTGCATTCTATGCTATACTATTTCTGCATACTATGCAAACATAAAATCTGCACTATAAGCTTAATTAAAATCTGCACTATAAGCCTACATAAAAATCTGCACTATAAGCTTAATTAAAATCTGTACTATAGGCTTAATTAAAAATCTACACTATAAGCGCTTAATTAAAATCTACAATATAAGCTCTACATAAAAATCTGCATTGTAAGCTTAATTAAAATCTGCACTATAGGCTTAATTAAAAATCTGCACTATAAGCGCTTAATTAAAATCTGCAATATAAGCTCTACATAAAAATCTGCATTATAAGCTTAATTAAAATCTGCACTATAGGCTTAATTAAAAATCTGCACTATAAGCACTTAATTAAAATCTGCAATATAAGCTCTACATAAAAATCTACATTATAAGCTTAATTAAGATTTGCACTATAGGCTTAATTAAAAATCTGCACTATAAGCGCTTCTTATGCTTCGAATTCAAGAAGAACAAAGGTCTGAAACTACTCCTACTGCAGGTGAGAAGCACTTACCTTGATTCTTGGACTCACAACCGAACAAAAAGGGCTTCTAGGACCTTGGCCGACCGCCGGAGATGATGCCCTAACCCCCTTTCGTTTTCTGCCCGAGCTTCGCCATCGTACGCAGAAGAGAAGGAGAGAATGGTTTAAGTCACCGGAAAACAGAGCATCAACTTATCCCTTTTTATAACTTAATATTTCTGTTAACTCCTTAAATAAATTCGCTACCTTTTCTAAACAGACAAATCCAACATCAACTTATCCCTTTTATAATATTCTGTTAACTATCTTAAATAAATTCACTAGCTTTTCTAAACAGACAAATCCAACATCAACTTATCCCTTTTATAATCCAATATTCTGTTAACTATCTTAAATAAATTCGCTACCTTTTCTAAATAGAAAATTCCGTTTGCCCACCTTGTCAGCCAGGTTTTGACCGAGTCAAAGGTCGTGGGTTCAATTCTCGGCTTGGATATTTTTTTGTCGAAACTTCCTTCGTTTAGTAAAAATACCAAACGACCTCCAAAAATTACATAAAAATACTCTAAAACTTTCTAAAAATCTCTAGAATATTTCTAGAATATTTCTAAATATTTTTAAGAACTTTTAGAACTCCTAATGAGGAAAATTGGGTCATTACACTTTCAAATAAATTAAAAACACACTCTTCATGGCACATAGTCTCTCTCTCCTGGTGGTACATAGCCTTTATCCATGATTCATCCAATCTCCCAGTGGCACACAACCATTATCTTAAAGATATCTATGTATTGCTATTTACCCAAATTAAATAATCTTCATTTACATCAATATGAACATCTCTAATCCCTTATAATGACTATTGTAAGGACCCAGCCCCTTGGGCGGCCCAACTGGCGACCCATTTGGCAGCCCCTTGGCGGTTCCTTGGGTGGCCCAACTAGTGGATTTTTGCCTTCCCTAGGATTTGAACTCTAGACCTCCAGGCTAAGTGCTAGAGTTTATGAATCCTGGTAGCCAAGTGAGCGCTCACTTGGCTACTAGGATTCATAAACTGTAGTACTTAGCATGAAGGTCTAGAGTTCAAATCCTGGGGAAGGCAAAAATCCACTGGCCAGGGGTGGGAAGACCTAGTGAGTAATGACACGGCCGAGGGTAGTCGGTCGACGACATAAGGGGTCGCCAAATGGGCCGCCAGTTGGGACGCTCAAGGGACCACCAAGGGGCCACCAAATGGGCCGTCAGTTGAGCCACCCAAGGGGCCAAGGGGCCGGGTCGTTACAACTATTATGTCAAGAGCATGTTCTATATTCAAATATTCACTATCATTTCTATACACAACAAAAATGGATCAACCAGTGAATAACATCAAAATATGTAAATATATTTAATCTTCCTTTTTAGCTAGTATCTATTCATTTCAATCAGTCGCTTTCCTAATTATGCTCCATAGACCGAATTATCTGTAGCAATAGGATACACGCTAAAGTAGCAGACACTGATTAAAATTTCAAGTAAATAGCTAAATAGTCAGTAAGGGCAAAAACTGAGATAATCTCAAAGGTCTCACATAGTAGAGAAATAGGGATCTGTTCTCATATTACCTTTATCATTGCAATAGCACATGTGGTATGAATCACATGTTACGATGTTATTCTCTTTACTAAAAAGAGCGCATGTTATCTTCAAATTTAACATCGTACAGATTTTGATCTAGATATACCTAATGTCTAACCCTGAGTTTAACATATGAATTCTAATATAGCTTTCAACAGGTTCAGTAAATGGTGAGTTTATTTACTTCGATCATTATTAATACATAAATGTGGTAGAGTGTATACTAAAAGCCTAGCTTTTGTAAACATTTATTTTTAAATAAAGAATCACATTGGTAAAAAATGTCTACATTTATATGCTAAGTGTAATTGTTCAATTAATTTATATTATAGATAACATGGTGTGTGGTGTCACACACAGAAGATCATGCTATTAGTTCCTTATAAATTATAAACAGTAGCTCACGACTGAGATGGAAAGGAACAAACCATCAGAACAGTCGTAGTGTAATTAGGTATTAGTTTATCTTGACTATATAATTACACTAATACACTTAGAGTGTATTGAGTAGGACCATTGAGGTAGTTTCTTTTTATACTGACTAAATAAAAGAACAAGATCTCAGTTATTATGGAAGTGTGTGCTCTTAATCCTAATATAATTACAAGCACATATATTTAATATTTATTTCTTTGGCTTATCAAAGAGTGAGATTTAGTTCGATAAATCAAAATGCCCGATAAGTTGGGAAATGATATTATTTATAGTGTGTGTTGTTGATTATAGAAGGAAACTGTGTCCTAATAATCTAGGTTGATAATGTCCCCAAGAGGAGCTCATAAAGATTGTCATGTTAAACCCTGCAGGTGGACTTAGTCCAACATGACAATGAGGTTGAGTGGTACTACTCTTGGACTAAGCCATTAATTAAAATGAGTTGTCAGTAACTCAATTAATTAGTGGACATTTGATATCTTAAACATAGGGAGACTTACACATTCATGATAAGAAGGAGACCATAATGTAATTTGAGATTGGTGCGGTAGTGCAATAATAACTCTCTAGTGGAATACTCAAGCTCGCCGGGAGGCCAAAATCAATTTCTCCTCTAGGTCCCTGTCGTAGCCTCATTAATGCCTCATATCCACCCATGAAAAGCCCATCTTGGTGTCCAAGAGGGGGTCGGCCCAAGTCTTGATGACCAAGCCAAGGGCCGGCCACTATCTTCTCTAAAGTGGCCTGCCACAAGTTTTGTAAAAGGGGCCGACCACATAATTCAAATTATGAGGGGTGTTTCAAATTTTTAAAATCTTCTCTTTGTAAATATCTACAAGTTTTAAAAGAGAGATTTTAAATTATAAAACTTTCTTTATTTGAATTAGGTCACATGGTTTAAAAGAAAGTTTAAAAGTTTTAAAACTTTCCTTTTTTAACCATCCTCATGGTTTTTAAAAAGGGAGTTTTAAATTTGAAACTTTCTTTTTTTTGTAACCATGTTAAAAAAGAAATTTTTAAATGAGAAGTTTTACATTTTAAAACTTGTTTTAAAATAAAGAAAACTTTCCTTTTTTAAACATCCACATTAGGAGATTAAAAGAGAGCTTGTAAAATTTTATAAGAGTATTCCTTCTTTACTTATAAAATTTTTACAAAATTTTTATTTCCTTCCTCTTAGGGCCGGCCACCCTTGCTTGGTGCCCAAGCAAGGGGCCGACCAATCAATTAAATCAATCAAAGAGGAGAAAAAGGAATTAAAAAGGAGAAAAAGAAAAACAAGAGGAAGATTTTAATTGTTTGTAAAAATCTTTCCTTATATACCTTGAGCAAGTATTATAAAAGAAGGAGAGGAGAGGCCTCATGATGCATCAATTTTTATTCTCTTGCATGTGCTCCCTCTTGTTGCCGGCCCTCTCCCCTTCCTTTCCCCTTGCTCTCTTTTATTTCTTTGTGGTGGTGGTGGCCGGATTTAAGAGAAGGAGAAAGAAGCTTTTGGGTGGTGTTCATCTTGGAGGTTCGTCGCCCACTGACGTCCAAGAGGAGGCGAGGAATACGGCAGAAGATCTCGAGGTTATTAGCATACAAAGAAAGGTATAAGTAGTAATTGTTTTCCGCATCATGCTAGTTTTTCTTTGTATGAATTCTAAACACAAGAGGCATATGATTCTAGAGTTTCGAATTTGTGATTCGAGTTTGTGTTTTTTTTTTTTGTTTTTAGAATTTGTGATTCGATTGTTCTTTTTGGTTAAACTTAGAGTTATATAAGGAAATTAAATATTAGCTTTCCTTAAAAGCTTTGTCTAGGCGGTGGTGGATGATCCCATACCCAAGAAGGACTAGTGCCTCGCTATGCAGTCCTGGAAGCCAATTTTTGAAATTAATATTTAATTGAATTTATAATATAGGTGGATTTGGATCAATAATGTTAAGCATCGTTTGCGATCTAAATCTAAACCATTAAGAACAGATAAATTAAATTTGGAATCAATAATGTTAAGTTTCATTTGCGATTCCTAATTTAATTTCTAAAAAGAACACAATAGGTTGTTTAGGAAAGGTTCGACACTTGTACAAATTTTTTGTACAGTGGAACCGGTACGATCTTCCTAGGACCAACCAACAATTGGTATCAGAGCTAGGGTTTGTCTCTGTGTATTTTGGTTTTCAGTTTAATTATGCACATGTCATACATAATTTAGGCAGGATAATAGTAGGATGTGTTAACTCTATGGTTGCAGACTCCAACTATTATGGCTTACAGATATTATGTGTGATTGGACCCTTAGACATGTCAAGGGAATTTTATTGTGTGTGCATGATTGTAATATTAAATATAGCAGGAGCAGTATTAGTTATTAGGAATTTATATTTTTTGTTTCGATCTAGATTATATGTACAATCCTTTGTGGAATATAGGATCGATATATGTAAAATTCTATTTTTGTCGCGGATCATATCCTTGCAAGGCGTGGTACTATTGGAGGACCAGAAGCGCAGCGAAAAAAGGAAGCTCGATGGACCCGACGACATGAACCCTAGGGATAGCAACACACGAAGGACAGTGATGGAAAAGACCATAATATTTGGAGAATAATTTCCATATTTATTACTTTTATTTACTGTTATGTGTGTGATGTAGCTTACTAGGTTAAAATTCCTCACCTTAAATAACTAAGTGGGAGAGGAATTTTTTAATAAATTCCACGGTCTCCATTACTGGTTTGTAAGTGATGCAAACAAACTTGCGCGTTGGCTCTAAGTGCTTTCCTCCATATCGGATGAGTTTTTTTGTGGATCACTAGATCAAACTTCCATTTTTGGATGACTATAGGAAATTAATTAGGAGTGTGTGATCTTCCCCATCGGAAGGGGCACAATCTTATTTAATGGACTAAGTGTCAAGTAATGGTATACACTTAGACAAGTCTAATAGTATTCTCCCCATTTGAGTCACTGCTATTATTTATATGATAGAAGGAAAACCAACTATTAATTTTATTTGTCATAAAATTAGGTTGACAAGAATAAAATTAATGGGTAAAACCTCCTCTTTCAAATGTTTGATTTTGTATACGTCCACACTATCGTGGAATGCAAAATTCACGGTGATTTGAGGTGTTGGTTAATTTAAATAGTATTGTTTGAGAAATCAATATTATTTTAAATTTAGAGTCTTGACCAAAGCTTATTTTATGATTCTTAGGATGACTTTCAACTCACTGGCCATCATACTGAAAGAGAACAAACTTATTGGACACAATTATATAGATTGGAAAAGAAACCTGGACATTGTCCTAACTACTGAGGGCTATAAGTTTGTACTGTTAGAGGAGTGCCCTAATGCGCCTAATGGTGAGTCTACCCAAGAGAAGATTGAAAATCATAGGAAATGGGTAAAGGTAGATGAGATGGCGCGATGTTACATTTTGGCTTCAATGTCAAATGTACTGCAACATCAGCATCAGGATTTACCAACAGTTTATGATATAATGAACAATCTCAAGGATCTCTTTTGTCACCAGGATCGGGCCGCTAGGTAAGAAGCTATGAGAAAGTTAATGACAACCACCATGACAGAGTGGACTCCCGTTAGGAATCATATCCTAAAGATGATGGCTTATTTGAACGAAATACAAATCCTTGGAGGAGAAATCGATGGGGAAACCCATATCGATATCATTCTCCAAATGCTACCCAGAAGTTTTGAGCATTTTCACCTGAACTATAATATGAATAAAAGGATGTATTCATTGGCGGAACTGCTGACAAAACTTTAGGCAGCAGAAGGGCTATTTCGTTATAATTCTCAGATTCACTATGCTGAAAATGGTTCTACTTCTAAGTTGAAAGGAAAGAAGAAGAAGAAACAAGCTGTTTCAGCAAAGAAAGTGAATAAACCTCAAGGTATAGGACAAAAAGCTGGAATGAAGAAGCCGAAGGGCAAGTGCTTCATCTGCAAGCAGACTGGACATTGGAAGCCAGACTGTCCTCGTAGGAAAGAGAATAATAAAGATATATCTCATTCTCTAGTAGTTGAAGCATGTTTAGCGGTGTTATCTACTAGCACCTAGTGTGTAGATACGGGAGCCACTGATCATGTCTGCAATTCTTTGCAGGGGTTTCAGGAAACCCGACGACTATTTGAAGGAGAGATAACCGTCTACATGGGCAATGCTACTAAGGTGGCGGCTATTGCAGTGGGAGACGTCTACTTATCTTTTGAGAGGAATAGAAGTTTGGTTTTAAGAAATTATCTTTATGTATCCAGTTTTAGAAAGAATTTAATTTCAGTTTCTAAATTGTATTTGGATGGATATTCTGTTTCTTTTAATGATAATATGGTTATAAAGAGAAATAGGGTTATTATTTTTTCTGGTGCATTAGTTGGTAATTTATATACTTTAAATCCAATTTCTCCCATAATGCAAAATATGGAAATTAATAACACATTTTCTAACTCTAATAAGAGAAAGGAACCTTATGAAATGAACTAGACATATCTTTAGCATCTAAGGCTTGGACATATTAATTTAAGTAGGATTCAAAGGCTTATAGACGATGGACTCTTGCGTTCATTAGTGTTGGAAAACTTTTCAACTTGTGAATCTTGCTTAGAAGGTAAAATGACCAAGAGACCTTTTAAGGCCAAGGGGTATAGAGTCAAAGATGTGTTAGAACTGGTTCATTTTGATTTGTATGGTCTTATGTCTATCCAGGCAACAGGTGGTTTCGAATACTTTGTCTCTTTTATAGACGATTATTCGAGATATGGATACATTTACTTGATGCGTCGCAAGTTTGAGTGCTTTGATAAGTTCAAAGAGTACAAGGCTAATGTGGAGAAACGTCTTGGTAAAAGTATCAAGACACTACGGTCTGATCGTGGTGGCGAATACTTCTTAGGAGAGTTTAGGAATTACTTATCAGAAGCTGGGATTTAATCCTAATTATCAGCACTTGGTACACCCAAACAAAATGGTGTGGCCGAACGAAGGAATATGACTTTTATGGAGATGGTTAGATCGATGATGAGCTATTCAGAATTACCAAATTCGTTTTGGGGATACGTTCTAAAAACGACAGTACACATTCTGAACTTGGTACCTTCTAAATCAGTACCCACTACTCCCACAGAATTGTGGAATGGACGAAAGCCTAGTCTGAGACATATTCGGATTTGGAGTAGTCCAACACATGTGCTGAAAGAAGATGCTGATAAGTTGGAATCTCATACAGAAGTTCGCGTATTTGTGGGATATCCTAGAGGAACAAAAGGTGATTTATTTTATAGTCCTAAAGATCAGAAGGTCATTGTTAGCACCAATGTCCAGTTTTTAGAAGAAGACTATATAATGGACCACAAGCCCAAAAGTAAAATTGTTCTAGAAGAAATAAGAGAGGACACGTCTACTTTAATACCAACAGTACAAGATGAAGTTGTTGGTTAGTCCTAGGAAATTCGTACCGGTTCTACTGTAAAAAATTTTTGTACAAATGTTGAACCTTTCCTTAAATAACCTATTGCGTTCTTTAAAAGTTAAGTTAAGAATCGCAAATGGAACTTAACATTATTGATTCCAAATTTAACTTATCTATTCTTAATGGTTTATACTTGGATCGCAAGCGGAACTTAACACTATTGATCCAAATCCACCTATCTTATAAATTTAATTAAATATTAAATTTCAAAATTGGCTTCCAGGACTGCATGGCGAGACACATGGTCTTCTTGAGTATGAGAGCATCCACCACCGCCTAGACAAAGCCTTTTAAGGAAAGCTAATATTTAATTTCCTTATATAACTCTAGGTTTAACCAAAAAGAACAATCGAATCACAAATTTGAAAAACAAAGAAAAACACAAACACGAATTACTAATTCGAAAAACTAGATCTAATGCCTCTTGTGTTTGGAATTCATACAAAGAAAAATAATTAGCATGATGCGGAAAACAATTGCTAATTATACCTTTTCTTTGCAAGCTAATAACCTCAAGATCTTCTGTCGTATTCCTCGCCTCACCTTAAACGTCGTGTGGGTGACGATCTTTCAAGATGAACACCACCCAAAAGAGCTGCTCCTCCTTGTAATATTCGGCCACCACCACCACAAAATAAAAGAGAGCAAAGGGAGAAGAGAGGGAGAGAGGGCCCCGCTACTTAAGGATCACCAAGCAAAAAAAAAAAAAAAAAAGAATTGTGTCTCATGAGGCCTCCTCACCCCTTCTTTTATATTACTTGCCCAAGACAAATAAGGGAAGAATTTTTACAAAAGTTAAAATCTTCCTCTAATTTTTCCTTTTTCCTTTTTATTTTTCCTTTTCTTTCCTCTTGATTGAATCAATTACCAAATCAATGATTGGCTTGATTTAATCTTGGTCGGCCCCTTGCTTAGGCACCAAGAAAGGGTGGCCGACCACTTATAAGAAGGAATAAAAATTTTTTTATAAAATTTTACAAGAAGAAATCTTCTTATAAAATTTTACAAGCTCTCTTTCCTAAAGTGGATATTAAAAAGAAAAGTTTTAAAAATTAAAATCATGTTTTAAAATTTAAAACTTCTCTTCTAAAAATTTTCTTTTTTGATATGGTTACTTTAAAACATCTCTTCCTTTTTTCTCAAACCATGAGGATGATTAAAAAAGGAAAGTTTTAAAAACTTTTAAAACTCTCTATTAAACCATGTGACCTAATTCAAATAAGGAAAGTTTTTAAAATTAAAATCTTTCTTTTAAAACTTATAGTTTTCTACAAAGAGAATATTTTAAAAATTCAAAACACCCCTCCTTGTTTGAATTAATGTGGTCGACCCCCTCTTGCTTGGGCACCAAGCAAGGGGCCGACCCCTTAAGAGGATATGGTGGCTGGCCCTTGGCTTGGTCACCAAGCCTTGGGCCGACCCTCTCTTGGACACCAAGATGAGCTTTTAATGAGTGGTTTATAAGGCACTAATGAAGTTACGACAGAGACCTAGAGGAGAAATTAGTTTTGACCTTCCGATGAGCTTGAGTATCCCGTGTTCACCCGGAACACACTGTTGGTGCGGCTAGCACTAACGATTTAACCTAGGTTTTGATGAATGACAAATAGGTTAAGTTAGTCTTGTTGTTGTCTGACACTTTGATCAAGTGTGTAGGAGAAGCCCAGACAGGTCGACGGGCTGACCGGATGTCTGGCACGAAGTCCAGCTAGGTTGACGGGCTGACCGGATAGCTGGCGAGAAGTCCAAGCGGGTCGACGGGCTGACCGGACGCTTGGCAAGAAGTCCAGCTAGGTCGACGGGCTGACCGGATAGCTGGCAAGAAGTCCAGACGGGTCGAAGGGCTGACCAGACGTTTGACAGGTAAGTGAGGTAAGTCACTAGAGGGGAGTGACTGCGAGGACGCGTTCCCGGGAAGGGAACATTAGGCGTCGATCCGGCTTAGAACCATTTCGAATGTCTAAGTCGAGATCGTGACTAGATTCCGGTCTCGGAAAGACGGAATCTAAGTCATACTAACTTATGCTAATTCATACTATTATAAATGTGCTAATAATCTGTTTTGCAGGATATATATTGCCTCGGACTAACTTTGTTTTGCAGGAAAATGGAGATTTCTGGAACAAGGTGGTCCGGGCGCCCGGAGGTCCGGGCGCCCGGAAGGGATTCGGGAGCCCGGAAGGCGAATTCTATCCAGCCGAGTCGTCGCCACGTGGAGCATCATGGTTTGTGCAGTTACGTCACATTCCAGGCGCCCGGAAGGGATCCAGGCGCCTGGAACAGCATATAAAAGAAGCCCCAGGCAGGAGCTTCAGAATCAATCAATTAAGCTGAAAATTCTTCTACTGCTGGTCTTGCTGCTCAACGTTCAGTGCGACGCCAACAAAGCTCCGACACTACGCTCCATTCTTTTCCCTTCTTGTCGGTATTTTGTTTTTAGTTTTCATTAGCATTCACTGTACGGTTCTTTTGTAATCATTATTTCGAATTGCTAGTGATTGCCCAACGAAAGTGGTCAAGGACCACGGGCCTTCGAGTAGGAGTCGTCACAGGCTCCGAACGAAGTAAAACAACCGTGTCTATTTTACTTTTCCGCTGCGTTTATACTCGTCTTTTTCGAATCGATATTCACCCCCCCCTCTATCGAATCTAACGGTCCTACAAGTGGTATCAGAGCAGGTATCGCTCTGATTTGGTGCAACCACCAATCAGACTGGGGGTGATTTTTTTTTGTTTTCAGTTTTATACTCAAAACTTGTTTATCATTTTTTTTGCAATATCAATCTAGATTTATTTTACTATTTTTCTCTTCCCGCACTACTAATCCAAGACCAAGTTTTGTGATTTTTTTTCGGTTATTTACCTGTGCACAGAATGTCCCAACAAGAAGGATTTAGCACGGTGCGACCTCCACTCTTCAACGGGGACGACTTCCCGTACTGGAAGAAGCGCATGGAGGTCTACCTCAAAACAGACTTCGACCAGTGGATGAGCATTACGAGACCCTACAAAATTCCAGTGGACAACGCCGGCAATCTAGTAGATCCTGAAGACTGGACAGCAGATCTGAAGAAAAAAGCATCAACAGAAAATAAGGCGATCAACACTCTACAATGTGGATTGACAAGAGAAGAACTGAACAAAGTCGGTCCACACAAAAACGCTAAAGAGCTATGGGACAAGTTGATCGAGCTGCACGAGGGAACGAGCGACGCCAAGGTAACAAAACGAGACCTTCTCTTAAATAAAATTTTTAATATAAAAATGCAGGAAGGTGAAACGGCGAATCAACTACACGCGAGGATCAAGGACATCCTCAACGGGCTTCATGCAATAGGCCACCAGATGGAGAACAGAGACTTAATAAGGTACGCATTAAACGCCTTTCCACGTAATAGTTTGTGGGCATCAATAGTGGATGCCTACAAAATCTATAAGAACCTTTCTAACTTAAAATTAGATGAGCTTTTCTGTGAATTAGAATTACACGAACAAACTAATGCTGGAGCCGAGAAAGGTATAGCTCTATTTGCAGGGTCCTCCAAAGAAAAGAAAAGCAAGCCTGAATTTGAAGAAGAATCTGACCAAGACTCTGAAAACGAAGAACACCTGGTGAACTTGGTAAGAAAAATGTTCACCAGGAGAAAGAGGAGCTTCAGCAAAAAGGATCTTCAAAAGATCAGCTCTCCCTCAGAACAAAAGAACGTGACTTGCTACGGCTGCAACAAAAAGGGACATTACAAGAACGAATGCCCAAAACTAAAGTTCGACAAACCAAAGCCAACAAAAAAGAAAGCACTCAAAGCAACGTGGGACGACTCCTCGGACGAATCAGAGGAAGAAGAGCAGAAACATCAGAGCCACCTCGCACTGATGGCTCGCGAAGCCGAAACTGAAAATGAGTCGGAAGATGAAGACGGGTTTGAACCCGAAACAAGCCACGAGTCCGTACTCGTTTCCGAAGGCTCGAATGAGGTATATTTTAATTTAAACAAAAAGTTTTTTAGAATCATTTCTTGTTTAAATAGTAAATTAACCAAAGTAGAAAATGAAAACAAATTACTTCTTGAGGAAAATCAAAACCTCAAGGTACAATTAAAAAATTCAAATCCAACTCAAGATCTAACACTTGAGGAGGAGAATTTATTATTAAAAAATGAAATAAACAATTTAAAGGAGATGTTAGAAAAATTCACAACAAGATCAAAAAATTTAGACTTAATCCTAAATAATCAAAAAGCATGTTATAATAAAACCGGACTAGGATATAAGTCGAATTCAAATAAAACCTTCAAATCATTAATAACCCAATACAAGTCAACCAATCTAGCTTGGGTTCCGAAAGCGTGTCTAACCATGCAAGTAGGACTTAATCAATATTATATACCTAAAGAAAAAATACATTATATAAAATTAAATAAACCAAACCAAAATCCAAAATCCAAACCTAAATCAAATTCAAAATCTAAACAGTTTAAAAAACAACAAAATTATCACCAAGTTAACTATAACTATAAAAAGAATCGACACAAGCCTAAAATCAAAACTTAAATTAATGGCCAATAATTCAGGGGGAGGCTCCAGAATAGCTGGCACCTCCAAAACTAACTTACCCGACAGGGTAACCCAAAACTAACAAACCCGGCAGGGCAATTAGAATTAGAGACCAAGCTTAACTTGAATCATGGTATTGGTGAAATTTTTGGATGATAGTACGTTAGGGAAACTTGGGCATCGCATGTCTAGAAAGATATGGTTTCGATCTGGTGCATTTGGCCAAGTGGAACTGACCGAAGCTACCCTTAAACGAATCCTAACCAGTTAGACCAAGATTTAGTACTAAGTTCCGTGGATAGGACTATTCAGAAAACCTCGAAAGGTTGGTTATTTCTAATGATGTCCTGGTGACTCACCAAGCTTAGAAGTTTATCCGAAGAATGCCTATTTGTGGAAACCAAAGCTAAGTCTGAATCTAACACAAGTTAAACCAAAACTCTGTAATCAAACCAATTTCATCTCACAAAATCATAGGATTCCCTGATTGATAATATAGATCGGGTGAGATGAATAAGGCCTAAAAATTAATTTCAATTTTAAACTTAAAAATTAATTTCAAAATTTTAATTTTAAACTTAAAAAAAATTATTTTCAAAATTTTAATTTTAAACTCAAAAATTAATTTCAAAATTTTAATTTTAAAAATTATTTTCAAAATTTTAATTTTTAAACTTAAAAATTAATTTCAAAATTTTAATTTTAAAAATTAATTTCAAAATTTTAATTTTAAACTAAAAAAAAATTATTTTCAAAATTTTAATTTTAAACTCAAAAATTAATTTCAAAATTTTAATTTTAAACTAAAAAATTATTTTCAAAATTTTAATTTTAAACTTAAAAATTACTTTCAAAATTTTAATTTTAAACTTAAAAATTATTTTCAAAATTTTAATTTTAAACTTAAAAATTATTTTCAAAATTTTAATTTTAAACTTAAAAAATTAATTTCAATATTTTAATTTTAAACTTAAAAAATTAATTTCAAAATTTTAATTTTAAACTCAAAAATTAATTTCAAAATTTTAATTTTAAACTTAAAAATTATTTTCAAAATTTTAATTTTAAACTTAAAAAATTAATTTCAAAATTTTAATTTTAAACTAAAAAATTAATTTCAAAATTTTAATTTTAAACTCAAAAATTATTTTCAAAATTTTAATTTTAAGCTTAAAAATTATTTTCAAAATCTTAATTTTAAACTTAAAAATTATTTTCAAAATTTTAATTTTAAACTTAAAAATTAATTTCAAAATTTTAATTTTAAACTCAAAAATTATTTTGAAAATTTTAAATTTAAACTTAAAAATTATTTTCAAAATTTTAAACTTAAAAATTATTTTCAAAATTTTAATTTTAAACTTAAAAAATTAATTTCAAAATTTTAATTTTAAACTCAAAAATTATTTTCAAAATTTTTATTTTAAGCTTAAAAATTATTTTCAAAATCTTAATTTTAAACTTAAAAATTATTTTCAAAATTTTAATTTTAAACTTAAAAATTAATTTCAAAATTTTAATTTTAAACTCAAAAATTATTTTGAAAATTTTAAATTTAAACTTAAAAATTATTTTCAAAATTTTAAACTTAAAAATTATTTTCAAAATTTTAAACTTAAAAATTATTTTCAAAATTTTAATTTTAAACTTAAAAAATTAATTTCAAAATTTTAATTTTAAACTCAAAAATTAATTTCAAAATTTTAATTTTAAAAATTATTTTTTAAACTTAAAAATTAATTTCAAAATTTTAATTTTAAAAATTAATTTCAAAATTTTAATTTTAAACTCAAAAATTAATTTCAGAATTTTAATTTTAAAAATTATTTTTTAAACTTAAAAATTAATTTCAAAATTTTAATTTTAAAAATTAATTTCAAAATTTTAATTTTAAACTTAAAAAATTATTTTCAAAATTTTAATTTTAAACTCAAAAATTAATTTCAAAATTTTAATTTTAAAAATTAATTTCAAAATTTTAATTTTAAACTTAAAAATTATTTTCAAAATTTTAATTTTAAACTTAAAAAATATTTTCAAAATTTTAATTTTAAAACTTAAAAATTATTTTCAAAATTTTAATTTTAAACTTAAAAATATTAATTTCAAAATTTTAAGTTTAATTTCAACTTTTTTTTTAAAAAAAAAAAAATTCAGTTTCAAAATATTTAATTCAAAATTTTAATTTCAAAATCTTAAAACTTAACTCCAAAACCTAAAACTCTAACAAAAAAAAAAATCAGTCAAAAACCAGGGGCGGGCGCCCCTGGTATTCCCCTCCGGGGCGCCCGAATGGGGATCCGGGCGCCCCGCCCTAAATCAACCCCGGGCGCCCGGAGTCCCCTATAAATAAGGGGCAGCAGGCGCTCCCAATCTTTGCACCACTCACTCTCACTTTTGCTAAGGTTCACTTCGAACCTCAGCGCGAAAGTACTTTTAACTAAAGTTTGCTTACGGTGAAGACTCTGTCGCGATTCAACCGAGGTCGTCAGATCTATATTTATCGATGGCTCCTCGGTAAAACTTCTTCCCCTATCTGAAATTTTAATTGAAATTATTTTTGCAAACTTTCTTAGAATATTTTTTTAACAGTAAGAAACGAACAAATATTGGTGCTGGACCCTCCAATGCTAGTACAGACCCTAGGTTTCCCATAGACGACCTTAGGATTAAGTTTGAGTCTACTATTTATAAGGCCATTAGGACTACCTGCATAGATAGATCGTTCTTTCTAAGGTCATGTCCCTCCGCTTTAGAGGTTATAGGCCACTATAACTTAAGGAACCTTGTCGAATGTACTAGTCCAATAAACATAAGTCTGTGTGCCGAATTTTGCAATAACCTAGTGAGAGTGGACGATCTCACATATACCACTAGGGCAGCAGGCATTGATATCACATTTTCCCCTACGACCATCCGAGAGTTCTTAGAGTTGCGTCCATCTACCTGTTCCTTTTTGTGCTATCCTCCGAGGGATCTACCATTCGGAGATCCCTCCTCACATATTACTCTCGATACGATTTACTCGTATTTTTTTGGGGGAGAGAGAGATCCCACTGTGACACAGTTTAGGTCAGTAGAACTTCGGGTCCAGGACTACGCTCTTTATAGGGTTGTAGTCCTTTGCATTTTACCACTGACTACTCGGGACATCGCTGTGATGCGCCCATTCCATTCGTTCTTACTTTATGCCCTGATTCATAGGTTAGACATTGACATCAGCCTACATATCTTCTCCACCATCATCTATTCAGCTGGATTTGTGACTGACAGTCGAGTCCATATGTAACGACCTCCCTTCTTACTACTACTACTACTCTCTAAGAGTGACCGTTACTTATCTACCAACTCTACTTAACCGGTTTATTAAAAATCTCTAGGAAAACCCTACCGAAAAATTTCGGCAGAGTCTCCCCTGTACCGGTGACCATTTCCCATAATACAAGCATAATATACTCAGCCACAGGCGGCTGGAACATATATCTTCACAACCACGCAGTATAATATCACAAATAAAAGAAAGAAACTACCCTATCAATAGCAAACATCAATACCACTCCATCAATAGAACCCAACTACAAACGCGGAATAAACTTAAATACAATATTGACTCATAATAGCATTAAAAGAAAACTAAAGAACTCTAAACAGAAATGTCTTAATAATTCCTTAGCAAACTCTTGATCTCCCCATAGTCCAGCCATCACACACCTTCATCACCACCACCTTGTCGCCTTCCATGCTAAATCTTTTCCTTTCCTTTATCTGCAGTAGGAGGAAGTGCAGTCTATAAGCATAAAGCTTAGTGAGCGCTATCTACTCACAAAAACCCGATATGCATGTATATAAATAAAAACATGCTAAAACTGAATGCTAACATATAAAACTACTCATGCTCATATATAGCAAAGGAAATCATGCTAACTGAAATACTAAACATGTATAGTTTATCATGCTCATAAACTAATAAAAGAAGCATACTAAACATGCAAAACTACTAAACATGTAAAACTACTGAACATGTAAAACTACTAAACATGTAAAACTACTAAACATGTAAAGCTAAACATGCTCATAAGAATAAAACTATAACAGCATGCTGAAAGCAAATAAAACTAAACATGCTGAATAATCCAATAGCAAGAAACAAAAAAAACTACTACTGCATACTTCAAATAACAAGAAACTAAACTTTCTAATTCTAACCATATTTGAAGCTTGTTTCATTTGTTTCAAAACTTATACTTTAATACTTCAAAATAATAATAAACTTCTTTTGGGCCCGGCATTGTACCTCTTAGCGCGCATTCTTAATAAGAATCGAGGTAGCTAATCCCGAAACTACTAAGATACTTCTAGGCCTTGTGCCTAGGGGCAACTTGGAGCCCATCCCTTGGACCTTGTGTCCGGTACATGTCCTTTAAAAGTAAAATACTTATTATCTTAATTACTTCTTCTTTAAATGCCTTGGCATTTTAATAAGCACCTTGTGTGCCAAAAATCCCTAAAGTCTTGACTTTGGGATCTACTTAAGGTCTTGGCCTTTTTCTTTCTTTCCTTTATCTTTCTTATACTTGTATATACTTCTAACAGAATACTTCTTTAAAGAGAAGCTGAAATGTTTAAGCAAATTCTATCTTTGAAATGCTTAAACCAAAAACTGCCTACTATGCTAATAAAATTCTGCATATTAAGCTTAATAAAAATCTGTCCTAACATTGAAGTTCTGCATGCAATACTTATCAAAATCTGCAAGAAATGCTTATGAAAATCTGCTTATTAAAAATCTGCATACTATACTTATAAAAACCTGCATACTATACTTATAAAAATCTGCTTATTAAAGTCTGCATACTATACTTAACAAATCTGAAATCTTTAGGCATGCTACAGCAGAAATAAATCAAAGAAAGATCTGCATTCTTTAAAAGGAAAACTGCATACACTTAGAGGGTAGCTGTTCATGCTTGTTAAAGTAGCGAAGAAACTAAAACTGCAATGCTAATAAACTGGGCTTATCATGTTTGTTAAATAGCAAAGAAAACTAATACTATGCACTTAGACTAAAGGCTGTTCGTGCCCTCTAAATAGCACAAAAAGGTCTAAACAGAAAATGCTAAACATAGGGCTGTTCGTGCCCATTAATGGCACAAAAAGATCTAAACTGGTATGCTAAATATAAGGGCTGCTCATATTAAATCTGCAAAAGATCTAAAACTGGTATACAATTTGTGGTCGGTTCTTGCTTATGGAGATACAAAAGAAATCTGGACTGCAACTTGAATTAAAGCTGTTCATGCTCAGAATTAACGCTGATCTAAATCTGATCCGGATTTGGCACTAATCTAAAACTTCTTACTAAATAAATAAAAGATCTAAAACTGATCTAACTTGCTATAGGCTTATAAAACCCAAGTCGAAGTTAAACATGAACTTAAAATTCATTTAAGTTAATCACAACCTATTTTGAAGTGTGTCCGCATCTCAATCTGAGAATGAAGCTACAAGATGGCATCTAAACATTTGCAGATTCATTTCCATAAGATACAGAACTATATATATAACTACATATATATATATATATAACTATTTCTTGTTATTTAATTCAATCTAGATGCTCAATTAAACTAAACCATTTCTTGATCCTTCTTTGAAACCCACAGCAGCAACACCAAAATCGCAAGAACCAAAAGGAAACCAGCCGAACAACAGGAAGGCACAGAAATACCAAATCAGAGTTCATTCGCAAATCAAGACTCGCGGAACTACTCCTACTGCAGGTGAGAAGCAACTCACCTCGCTGTTCTTGGACTTACAACCGAAAAGGAAGAAGAAAAGCCCTAGGGTTTCGGTCAACTCAAGTCTTTCGGTTCCTCTTCGTGCGCCTTCGTGTGTTCCTCGTTGAGAGGAGCTCGGCGGTGTGAAGACCGGCCGGAAAAAGCCCTTCGCCGGCACCGGAGATCAAGCCCTAGGTCCTCCTTTGTTTCCGCCCGTGAGTCGGCGCCGTCGCGCACCAGAGAAGAGAAGGAGAAGATTTTGAGAGAAAATGTTGATTTTCCGAAAAGAAACCTAAATTCCTTTTCTTATACTAGGGTTTAAATCGAACTATACCTTAAATCAATTTGTTCCCATATTTAATTAACAAATCAAGCGCAGCTCGGTTGGTTGGCTGGGTTTTAACCGAGTCCAGGGTCTCGGCTTCAATCCCTCAGCCGCGCACTTTTTCCCAATTTATTCCCTAATCATTAACTATGCTATAAACTTAGTTCTCACCATATAAGGTTAACAAAACTGTTTAGCTCAGCTGGTTGGGGCCGGTTTTGCTTGGGTCAGTCCAACCCGAGATCGTGGGTTCAAATCTCACCTTCAACATTTTTTTTTTAAAACTTCTTTCTTTTTATAACCCTACTAAACGACCTCCAAAAATTACGTAAAAATATTCTAAAAATTCCTAAAAATCTCTAGAATATTTTAAAAGTATTTCCAAATATTTTTATGGACTTTTAGAACTTGAAATTGGAAAAATTGGGTCGTTACACCATATGCCATTTGGTCACATTCTGACAGCCTATATGTCCTCGTTGCACATTGATGTCACTAGGGGAGACGTTGCCCATATGACTGAGTTCGTTGTTATAGCCGCTCGGAACTTTTCCCTAGCCGACATCCATATAGATAGAGATGACGGGACTATGTCTTGGCGGAGGGGGGCACAGCACCAGCCCGATCCAGACGCACAGGTGGACGAGTTCATGCTCGCACTATTTCCAGAGGAAGCCGCACCGGCTCCACCACCACCCCCAGCTCGAGCACCACGACACGCTCCCCGCACTCTAGCCGACCGTATGACCGAACTAGAGAGAGCTATGGCGAGTCTCCAGCAGGAGAACTCTGATTTTCATCGGGACATACGGCAAGAGGTTGCCGAGTTACGGGCTGCCGAAGACACCCGACACACTGAGCTGATGGCGCTTCTTCGATCCTTGGGATCTGGACCACCCCCTTCATCATCTCAGTAGCTTTAGTGATGACCTACTTCTGTAGCTACACTACTTGTAAAATATTTTGGATTTATCCAGTGATATTTCAGACCTACATTGATTATGTTTTATCTCGGTAGACTATAATTTTCCTAAAACTGTATGTTTTCAAAAACTTACCATTTTTAGATTTTCAAAAACAGTTTTGGCCTTAGACTAGTTTTGAATCCTTAGAAAGCATGTACCCATAGGACTAGTTTTTGAGCATCTCACCAACACCCTAGGTTTACCTTGCTTGTGTTTGACAAACATAGAAAGGGGTGAGATGCATAGGCCAACTGTCTGGACTTAAGATGCTTATTTCAGTGCATCAACATAAGTCTGGACGTTAAATACAACTCAGATATTAATCAGATTAAAGTTAATCAGTCAAGTAAAAAAAAAAAAAATGACTGCCTGTAATCAACTTAATCTGACTAACCATGTGAAAGCTACTATCTTCTGATAGCTAGTTAGTACCTAATTGGTTAGACAGCTGGTTAAAGTTAAATATCAAGTTCAGGGGGAGAATTAACTCAAATCTTGTGTAAATGCCTTTTAAAACCTAACCTATGTTTCAACATTGATTTACAAAAGTTAAATTTAACTAAGTATTTGATAAATGTGAAAGTTTAATCCCACCCAATTTTCAAACCTGATTTGAAAAATTAACTATTTCCAAATTTAGCCTTTATCAAATTAGCCTTAAAAATTAATTTTGGAAAAATTTTATTTCTTGAAAAATTATTTAATTTTTGCTTTGTTTTGAAAAATCGAAGTTGAAAAATTTACCTTTTTGAAAAGTAGATGTTACTTAAACATAAAAAGTAAATTTGAAAAACCTATTCCACACGCTTGAGAGTTAAACTTGATTAACCTTAAATTTATACTTTTCAAAACTCAACCTGTCTCCCCCAAGTCAACTTGACTATTTGTTTTACTTGGTGTTAAAAATTGCACTTTTATCGTTCAAATTTTGAACCAAACTTAGATATCTTTCAAAATTTGATTACCTGTTACAGTAACTCTTCACTATGATTATTTACCTTTGTTCATTTTTTTTTATGAATGCCAAAGGGGGAGAAGGGTTAGGTGGTTAAGTTAACTAAATCAATTTGAAAACACAAACTAACTTTAAAACCAAACTAACTTTAAAACCACACAAATGCATGTTGTTTCTTGCATATACCTTCACTAACATAACCAGGTTGTCATTCCATCAAAAAGGGGGAGATTGTTGGTGCGGCTAGCACTAACGATTTAACCTAGGTTTTGATGAATGACAAATAGGTTAAGTTAGTCTTGTTGTTGTCTGACACTTTGATCAAGTGTGCAGGAGAAGCCCAGACAGGTCGACGGGCTGACCGGATGTCTGGCACGAAGTCCAGCTAGGTCGACGGACTGACCGGATAACTGGCGAGAAGTCCAAGCGGGTCGACGGGCTGACCGGACGCTTGGCAAGAAGTCCAGCTAGGTCGACGGGCTGACCGGATAGCTGGCAAGAAGTCCAGACGGGTCGAAGGGCTGACCAGACGTTTGACAGGTAAGTGAGGTAAGTCACTAGAGGGGAGTGACTGCGAGGACGCGTTCCCGGGAAGGGAACATTAGGCGTCGATCCGGCTTAGAACCATTTCGGATGTCTAAGTCGAGATCGTGACTAGATTCCGGTCTCGGAAAGACGGAATCTAAGTCATACTAACTTATGCTAATTCATACTATTATAAATGTGCTAATAATCTGTTTTGCAGGATATATATTGCCTCGGACTAACTTTGTTTTGCAGGAAAATGGAGATTTCTGGAACAAGGTGGTCCGGGCGCCCAGAGGGGATCCGGGCGCCCGGAGGTCCGGGCGCCCGGAGGTCCGGGCGCCCAGAAGGGATCCGGGAGCCCGGAAGGGATCCGGGAGCCCGGAAGGCGAATTCTATTCAGCCGAGTCGTCGCCACGTGGAGCATCATGGTTTGTGCAGTTACGTCACATTCCAGGCGCCCGGAAGGGATCCAGGCGCCTGGAACAGCATATAAAAGAAGCTCAGAATCAATCAATTAAGCTGAGAATTCTTCTACTGCTGGTCTTGCTGCTCAACGTTCAGTGCGACGCCAACAAAGCTCCGACACTACGCTCCATTCTTTTCCCTTCTTGTCGGTATTTTGTTTTTAGTTTTCATTAGCATTCACTGTACGGTTCTTTTGTAATCATTATTTCGAATTGCTAGTGATTGCCCAACGAAAGTGGTCAAGGACCACGGGCCTTCGAGTAGGAGTCGTCACAGGCTCCGAACGAAGTAAAACAACTGTGTCTATTTTACTTTTCCGCTGCGTTTATACTCGTCTTTTTCGAATCGATATTCACCCCCCCCCCCCCCCTCTATCGAATCTAACGGTCCTACAGACACAACTTAAGTTCATCAACAATAACTCATTCCACTAGAGAGTTATTGTTGCACTACCACACCAATCCCAAATTACATTATGGGCTCCTTCTTACCATGAGTGTGTTAGTCTCCCTGTATTTAAGATAACGAATGCCCACTAATTAAGTAAGTTAATGACAACTCACTTAATTAATATCTAGCTCCAAGAGTAGTACCACTCAACTTCATTGTTATGTCGGACTAAGTCCACCTGCAGGGTTTAAAATGACAATCCTTATGAGCTCCTCTTGGGTATATTCTCAACCTACATAACTCGGACATAGTTTCCTTCTATAATCAACAACACACGCTATAAGTAATATCATTTCCCAACTTATCGGGCCTATTGATTTATCAAGCTAAATCTTACCCTTTGATAAGTTAAAGAAATAGATACTAAATATATATGCTTGTTATTATATTAGGATTAAGAGTACACACTTCAATAATAACTAAGGTCTAGTTCTTTTATTAAGTCAGTATAAAAAGAACTTAACTAAAATGGTCATACTTAGTACACTTAGAGTGTACTAGTGTAATTTATTAGTCAAGATAAACTAATACCTAATTACACTACGACTATACTAATGGTTTGTTCCTTTTCCATCTTAGTCATGAGCAATTGTTTATAATTTATAAAGAGCTGATAACATGATCTTCTTTGTGTGATACCACACACCATGTTATCTACTTTATAAATTAATTGAACAACATTGAACAACTATATTCAACAAATAAATATAGATATTTGACCAATGTGATTCCTTTATTTCAAAAATAAATGTTTACAAAAGTTAGGCTTTTAGTATACACTCCAATAATCTCCCACTTATACTAAAAGACTAAGCTGTCATATCTGTTGTCATACATTTGATTCCTATCCCTCCCACATGCCGATCAAAAGCTTTTGCCGGAAGGGCCTTAGTGATAGGATCTGCCAGGTTATCTGCTGATGCAATCTTGGCGACGACAACTTCTCCTTGCTTGACGATGTCTCGTATCAGGTGGTACTCGCGCTCTATATGTTTACTTGCCTTATGGGCTCATGGTTCCTTCGAGTTTGCAACTGCACCGGTATTATCACAATAAATTGTGATGATTTTGGGCAAACCAGGAATCACATCTAAGTCCATTAGGAAATTCCTGAGCCATACTACTTCTTTGGCTACCTCAGAAGCTGTCACATACTCAGCTTCCATGGTTGAGTCTGAAACGCATTTCTGCTTAACACTCCTCCATGCAATGGCTCCACCTCCTAAAGTAAACACATAGCCTGATGTAGACTTACTGTTGTCCCTATATGATTGGAAATCCGAATCCGTGTAACCATAGGGAGCAAATCGTCTGCTTGGTAAACTAGCATATAATCTTTAGTCCTTCTCAGGTACTTCAATATATGCTTTACAACAGTCCAATGTCCTTGTTTAAGGTTACTCTGATATCTACTAACTATGCCCACGGTAAAACAGATATCAGGTCTCGTACACAGCATTGCATACATAAGGCTTCCTACAGCCGAAGCATAAGGAACTGCCTTCATATCCTCTATCTCCTTTGATGTCTTCGGAGACATCTCTTTAGATAAGGCTACTCCATGCCTAAAAGGTAAGAAACCTTTCTTGGAGTTCTTCATGCTAAAACGAGCAAGGATTGTATCTATATATGAAGCTTGAGATAAGCACAACATTCTTTTCTTGCGATCCCTTATAACTTTGATCCCAAGAATGTGTGCACATTCTCCTACGTCCTTCATATAATATTATTTGGATAACCATATCCTTACGTCCGATAATACCTTGACATTGTTGCCAATTAACAAAATATCATCTACATATAGTACAAGAAATACCACTACGTTTCCGTTACACTTCTTGTATACACAAGACTCATCCGGACATTGAATAAATCCATATGACTGGATTACTTCATTAAACCGGATGTTCCAAGATCTTGAAGCTTGCTTCAGTCCATAAATGGACCGATTGAGCTTACACACTAGATGCTCTTTGCCTTTTTCAATGAACCCTTCTGGTTGCTTCATATGGATGTTTTCTTCAAGACTTCCATTAAGGAATGCTGTCTTAACATCCATTTGCCAAATCTCATAATCCATATGAGCAGTAATGGATAAGAGTATCCGGATAGACTTTAGAATAGCTACCGGCGAAAAAGTCTCCTCATAATCAATTCTCTCTTTCTAAGTATACCCTTTCGCAACAAGCCTTGCTTTGAAGGTTTCTACCTTCCCGTCTGTCCCTGCTTTCCTTTTGTAGATCCATTTGCATCCAACGGCTTTTACGCCATCTGGTGATTCTACAAGCTCCCAGACCTTATTATAATACATAGACTCTATTTCAGAATTCATTACCTTTTGCCAAGATACTACATCTATATCTTGGAGTGCTTCGTCATATGTTCGGGGATCAGGTTCATGTTTACCCGGGATCAAGTCCGAAGACTCTCCTAAAAACATGAATATCTCAGGTTGCCTTACAACCCTCCCACTACGACGAGGTACTGTCTCTGGTTGTGTATCATGTGTGACATGTGTTGCAGTTTCTTGTAGTACTTCATCTTGTACTGTTGGTACTAAAGTAGATGTGCCCTCTCTTATTTCTTCTAGAACTATTTCACTCATGGGCTTATGGTTCATTACATAATCTTCTTCTAAAAATCGACCATTGGTGCTAACAATGATCTTCTGAGTTTTAGGATTATAAAACAAACCACCTTTCGTTCCCTTAGGATATCCTACAAACAGACACACTTCTGTACGTGATTCCAACTTGTCAGTATCTCCCTTCAGCACATGTGCTGGACTACCCCATATCCAGATATGATTCAGACTAGGCTTACGCCCATTCCACAATTCCATGGGAGTAGAAGGAACTATTTTAGAAGGTACCATATTCAGAATGTACACTGCTGTTTCCAGAGCATATCCCCAAAATGAATTTGGTAATTCTGAATAACTCATCATCGATCTAACCATTTCCATAAGAGTCATATTCCTTCGTTCTGCCACACCATTCTGTTGGGGTGTACCAGGTGCAGATAATTAGGATTGGATCTCGGCTTTTGATTAGTAATTTCTAAACTCTCTAAAGAGGTATTTGTCACCACGGTCAGACCGTAGTGTGTTGATACTTTTACCAAGACGTTTCTCCGCATCAGCCCTATATTCTTTGAACTTGTCAAAGCATTCAGACTTGCAGCGCATCAGGTAAATGTATCCGTATCTTGAATAATCGTCTATAAAGGAGATGATGTATTCATAACCACCTCTTGCCTGGATAGATATAGGACCACACAAATCAGAATGAACCAATTCTAACACATCTTTGGCTCTATACCCCTTGGCCTTAAAAGGTCTCTTGGTCATTTTACCTCCAAGCAGGATTCACATGTTGGAAAGTTTTCCAACTCTAATGAATCCAAGAGTCCATCGGCTACAAGCATTTGAATCCTACTTAAGTTAATATGACCAAGTCTTAGATGCCAAAGATACGTTTGGTTCATTTCCGAAGGTTCTTTTCTCTTATTAGAGTTAGAAGATGTGTTATTAATTTCCATATTTTGCTTTGTGGGAGAAATTGGATTTAAAGTATATAAATTGTCAACCAATGCACTAGAACAGATAATCACCTTATTTCTCTTTATAACCACATTGTTACTAAAAGAAATAGAATATCCATCCAAATACAGTTTAGAAACTGAAATTAAATTATTTCTAAAACTGGGAACATAAAGACAATTTCTTAAAATCAAACTTCTATTCCTATCAAAAGATAAGTAGACGTCTCCCACTACAACAGCTGCCACCTTAATAGCATTGCCCATGTAGATGGTTATCTCCTTCAAATAGTCATCGGGTTTCCTAGAACCCCTGCAAAGAATTGCAGACATGATCAGTGGCTCATGTATCTACACACTAGGTGCTGGTAGATAATACCGCTAAACATATTTCAACTACTAGAGCATGAGATATACCTTTATTGTTTTGATTCCTACAAGGATAGTCCGCCTTCCAATGTCCTGACTGCTTGCAGATGAAGCACTTGTCCTTCGGCTTCTTCATTCCAGCTTTTTATCCTGTACCCTGAGATTTATTCACCTTCTTTGCTGAAAAGACCTGTTTCTTCTTCTTCTTCTTCTTGCCTTTCGACTTAGAAGTAGAACCATTTTCATCATAGTGAATCTGAGAACTATGACGAAATATTCCTTTTGTTGCCTATAGTTCTGTCAGAAGTTTCACCAACGTATACTCTCTTTTGTTCATGTCATAGTTCAGGCAGAACTGCTCAAAACTTCTGGGTAGTGTTTGGAGAATTATATCAACCTGCGTTTCCCCATCGATTTCTCCTCCAAGGACTTGTATTTCATTCAGATAAGCCATCATTTTAAGGATATGATCCTTTACGGGTGTCCCCTCAGACATGGTGGCTGTCATTAACTTTCTCATTGCCTCTTGCCTAGCAGTCCGACTCTGGTACCCAAAGAGTTCTTTGAGATTGTTCATTATATCATAAGCAATTGGTAAATCTTGATACTGATGTTGCAATACATTTGACATTAAAGCCAAAATGTAACACCGCGCCATCTCATATACTTTTACCCATTTCTTATGATACTCAATCTCCTCTGGGGTAGAGTCATCATTAGGTGTATCTGGGCATACCTTTGACAGTATAAACTTATAGCTTTCAACAGTTAAGACAATATCTAGGTTTCTTTTCCAATCTATATAGTTGGGAACCAGTAAGTCTATTCTCTTTTAGAATAATGGTCAGTGGGTTAAAAGTCATCTTAAGAATCACAAAATAAATTTTGGTCAAGACTCTAAATTTAGAATAATATTGATTCCTCAAACAATACTATTTAAATTTACCAACACCTCAAAACATCGTGAATATTGCATGTCACGTTAGTATGGACGTATACAAATTCAACATTTGTAAGAGGAGGGTGTAACCCATTAATTTTATTATCTTGTCATCCTAACTTTATGACAAATAAAATTAATAGTTGGTTTTCCTTTGGTCACACAAAACAATAGCAGTGACTCCGTTGGAGAGGATACTATTGAATGCGTCTAAGTGTATACTATTACTTGATACTTAGTCCATTAAATAGGATTGTACCCCTTCAGTTTGAGAAGATCACACGCTCCTAAATAATTTCCTATAACTATACCAAAGGAAGTTTGATCTAGTGGTCTACAACAAATCCATCCGTTGTGGAGGGAGGCACTCAGAGCCAACACGCAAGCTTGTTGCATCACTTACAAACCAGTAATGGAGACCGTGGAATTTATTAAAATCCCTCTCCCACTTAGTTATTTAAAAATGAGGAATTTTAACCTATGCTAGCATATCATGCACACATACATCACATTAAATAAAAACAATAAATTTGGAAATTAATTTTCCAACTATTATGACCTTTTCCATCACTGTCTTCAGTATGCTCCAACCCTACCTGTTATCATCTTTAGCCACCGCCATCGGGTCGAGTTGTCACATCTATCTTGCTTCTTATTCCACTGCGTCTCTGGTCCTCCAAAAGAACCACGCCTCGCAAAGATACGATCCACGACAAATAATGAATTTTACATATATCGATCATATATTCCATAAAGGAATGTACATGTATTCTAGATCGAAAAAATAAAATTCTAAAAATAATACAACTCCTGCTGTATTTGATACATACAATCATGCACACAAAATAATGCCCTTGACATGTCCAAGGGTCCAATCACACACAATATCTAAATGCCATAATAGTTGGAGACTACAACCACAAAGTTAGCACATCCTACTATTATCCTGCCTAAATTATGTATGACATGTGCATAATTAATTTGAAAACCAAAACACACAGAGGCAAACCCTAGATCTGATACCAATTGTTGGTTAGTCTTAGGAAAATCGTACCGGTTCCACTGAACAAAATTTTTATACAAGTGTCGAACCTTTCCTTAAATAACCTATTGTGTTCTTTAGAAGTTAAGTTAAGAATCGCAAACGGAACTTAACATTATTGATTCCAAATTTAACTTATCTATTCTTAATGGTTTAGACTTGGATCGCAAGCGGAACTTAACACTATTGATCCAAATCCACCTATGTTATAAATTCAATTAAATATTAAATTTCAAAATTGGCTTCCAAGACTGTATGGCGAGGCACATGGTCTTCTTGGGTATGGGAGCATCCACCACCGCCTAGTTAAAGTCTTTTAAGGAAAGCTAATATTTAATTTCCTTATATAACTCTAGGTTTAACCAAAAAGAACAATCAAATCACAAATTTGAAAAAAAAAAGAAAAACACAAACATAAATTACTAATTCGAAAAACTAGATCTAATGTCTCTTGTGTTTGGAATTCATACAAAGAAAAATAATTAGCATGATGTGGAAAACAATTGCTAATTATACCTTTTCTTTGCAAGCTAATGACCTCAAGAGCTTCTGTCGTATTCCTCGCCTCGCCTTAAACGTCGTGTGGGTGACGATCCTTCAAGATGAACACCACCCAAAAGAGCTTCTCCTCCTTGTAATATTCGGCCACCACCACCACAAAATAAAAGAGAGCAAAGGGAGAAGAGAGGGAGAGAGGGCCCCGCTACTTGAGGATCACCAAGCAAAAAAAAAAAGAATTGTGTCTCATGAGGCCTCCTCACCCCTTCTTTTATATTACTTGCCCAAGACAAATAAGGGAAGAATTTTTACAAAAGTTAAAATCTTCCTCTAGTTTTTCCTTTTCCCTTTTTATTTTTCTTTTTCTTTCCTCTTGATTGAATCAATCATCAAATCAATGATTGGCTTGATTTAATCTTGGTCGGCCCCTTGCTTAGGCACCAAGAAAGGGTGGCCGACCACTTATAAGAAGGAATAAAAATTTTTTTATAAAATTTTACAAGAAGAAATCTTCTTATAAAATTTTACAAGCTCTCTTTCCTAAAGTGGATGTTAAAAATAAAGTTTTAAAAATTAAAACCATGTTTTAAAATTTTAAACTTCTCTTCTAAAAATTTCCTTTTTTAACATGGTTATAAAATAGAAAATTTTAATTTTAAACTCCTCTTCCTTTTTTCTAAAACCATGAGGATGGTTAAAAAGGAAAGTTTTAAAACTTTTAAAACTCTCTATTAAACCATGTGGCCTAATTCAGATAAGGAAAGTTTTTAAAATTAAAATCTCTCTTTTAAAACTTATAGTTTTCTACAAAGACAAGATTTTTGAAAAGTCAAAATACCCCTCCTTGTTTGAATTAATGTGGCCGGCCCCCTCTTGCTTGGGCACCAAGCAAGGGGCCGGCCCCTTAAGAGGATATGGTGGCCGGCCCTTGGCTTGGTCACCAAGCCTTGGGCTGACCCTCTCTTGGACAACAAGATGGGCTTTTAATGATTGATTTATAAGGCACTAATGAGGCTACGATAGGGACCTTGAGGAGAAATTGATTTTGGCCTTTCGATGAGCTTGAGTATCCCGTGTTCGCCCCGAACACACAACTCAAGTTCATCAGCAATAACTCATTCCACTAGAGAGTTATTGTTGCACTACCGCACCAATCCCAAATTACATTATGGGCTCCTTCTTACCACGAGTGTGTTAGGGTCCCTGTGTTTAAGATAACGAATGCCCACTAATTAAGTAAGTTACTGACAACTCAATTAATATCTAACTCCAAGAGTAGTACCACTCAACTTCATTGTCATGTCAGACTAAGTCCACCTGCAGGGTTTAACATGACAATCCTTATGAGCTCCTCTTGGGGACATTCTCAACCTAGATAACTAGGACATAGTTTCCTTCTATAATCAGCAACACACACTATAAGTAATATCATTTCCCAACTTATCAGGCCTATTGATTTATCAAGCTAAATCTCACCCTTTGATAAGTTAAAGAAATAGATACTAAATATATATGCATGTTATTATATTAGGATTAAGAGTACACACTTCCATAATAACTAAGGTCTAGTTCTTTTATTAACTCAGTATAAAAAGAACTAACCTAAAATGGTCTTACTCAATACACTTAGAGTGTACTAGTGTAATTTATTAGTCAAGATAAACTAATACCTAATTACACTACGACTATACCAATGGTTTGTTCCTTTTCCATCTTAGTCGTGAACAACTGTTTATAATTTATAAAGAGCTGATAACATGATCTTCTGTGTGTGACACCACACACCATGTTATCTACTTTATAAATTAATTGAACAACTATATTCAACAAATAAATATAGACATTTGACCAATGTGATTCTTTTATTTCAAAAATAAATATTTACAAAAGCTAGGCTTTTAGTATACACTTCAACAGAAATATCACAAGAAACTGCAACACGTGTTACAAATGATGCACAATTATAGATAGTGCCTCGTCGTAGTGGGAGGGTTGTTAGACAACCTGAGAGATTCATGTTTTTGGGAGAATCTTCGGACTTGATCCCGGGTAAACATGAATCTGATCCCCGGACGTATGACGAAACACTCCAAGATAAAGATGCAATATCTTGGTAAAAGGTGATAAATTCTGAAATAGAATCTATGTATTCTAATAAGGTCTGGGAGCTTGTAGGACCACCAAATGGTATAAAAGCCGTTGGATGCAAGTGGATCTACAAAAGGAAAAGAGAGACAGACGGGTAGGTAGAAACCTTCAAAGCAATGCTTGTTGCGAAAGGGTATACTCAGAAAGAGGGAATCGATTATGAGGAGACCTTTTCACCGGTAGCTATGCTTAAGTCTATCCAGATAGTCTTATCCATTGCTGCTCATATGGATTATGAAGTTTTGCAAATGGATGTCAAGACAGCTTTTCTTAACGGAAGTCTTGAAGAAAACATCCATATAAAGCAACCAGAGGGGTTGAGGGGTTCATTGAAAAAGGCAAAGAGCATCTAGTATGCAAGCTCAATCGGTCTATTTATGGACTGAAGCAAGCTTCAAGATCTTGGAACATCCGGTTTAATGAAGTAATCCTGTCATACGGATTTACTCTGTGTCCGGATGAGTCTTGTGTATATAAAAAGTGTAACGGAAACGTGGTGGTATTTCTTGAACTATACGTAGATGATATTTTGTTAATTGGTAACAATGTCAAAGTATTGTCAGACGTAAGGGTATGGTTGTCCAAGTAATTTGATATGAAGGACTTAGGAGAATGCGCATACATTCTAGGGATCAAAGTTATAAGGGATCGCAAGAAAAGGATGTTGTTCCTATCTCAAGCCTCATATATAGATACAATCCTTGCTCGTTTTAGCATGCAAAACTTCAAGAAAGGTTTCTTACCTTTTATGCATGGAGTAGCTTTATCTAAAGAGATGTCTCCGAAGACATCAAAGGAGATAGAGGACATGAAGGCAGTTCCTTATGCTTCAGCTGTGGGAAGCCTAATGTATGTAATACTATGTACGAGACCGGATATCTATTTTACCGTGGGCATGGTTAGCAGCTATCAAAGTAACCCTGGACAGGGACATTGGACTGTTGTAAAACATATATTGAAGTACCTGAGAAGGACTCGAGACTATATGTTAGTTTACCAGTTAGATGACTTACTCCCTATGAGTTACACGGATTCAGATTTCCAAACAGATAGGGACAATAGTAAGTCTACATCACGAAATGTGATTACTTTAGGAGGTGGAGCCATTACATGGAGGAGTGTTAAGAAGAAATGTGTTTCAGACTCAACCATAGACGCTGAGTATGTGGCAGCCTCTGAGGCAGCCAAAGAAGCTGTATGGCTTAGGAACTTCCTAACGGACTTAGATGTGATTCTTGGTTTGCCTAAAATCATCACAATTTATTGTGATAATAGCGGTGCAGTTGCAAACTCGAAGGAACCATGATCCCATAAGGCAAGTAAACATATAGAGCGCGAGTACCACCTGATACGAGACATCGTCAAGCAAGGAGAAGTTGTCGTCGCCAAGATTGCATCAGCAGATAACCTGGCAGATCCTATCACTAAGGCCCTTCCGGCAAAAGCTTTTGATCGGCATGTGGGAGGGATAGGAATCAGATGTATGACAACAGATATGGCAGCTTAGTCTTTTAGTATAAGTGGGAGATTGTTAGAGTGTATACTAAAAGCCTAGCTTTTGTAAACATTTATTTTTAAATAAAGAATCACATTGGTCAAAAATGTCTACATTTATATGCTAAGTGTAGTTGTTCAATTAAGTTATATTATAGATAACATGGTGTGTGGTGTCACACACAGAAGATCATGTTATCAGTTCCTTATAAATTATAAACAGTAGCTCACGACTGAGATGGAAAGACACAAACCATCAGAACAGTCATAGTGTAATTAGGTATTAGTTTATCTTGACTATATAATTACACTAGTACACTTAGAGTGTATTGAGTAGGACCATTGAGGCGGTTTCTTTTTATACTGACTAAATAAAAGAATAAGATCTCGGTTATTATGGAAATGTGTGCTCTTAATTCTAATATAATGACAAGAACATATATTTAATATTTATTTCTTTGACTTATCAAAGGGTGAGATTTAGTTCGATAAATCAAAAGGCCCGATAAGTTGGGAAATGATATTACTTATAGTGTGTATTGTTGATTATAGAAGGAAACTGTGTTCGAGTAATCTAGGTTGATAATGCCCCCAAGAGGAGCTTATAAAGATTGTCATGTTAAACCCTACAGGTGGACTTAGTCCGACACGACAATGAGGTTGAGTGGTACTACTTTTGGACTAAGCATTAATTAAAATGAGTTGTCAGTAACTCAATTAATTAGTAGACATTCGACATCTTAAACACAGGGAGACTTACACACTCATGATAAGAAGGAGCCCATAATGTAATTTGGGATTGGTGTAGTAGTGCAATAATAACTCTCTAGTGGAATGAGTTATTATTGATAAACTTGAGTTGTGTTCGGGGCGAACACAGGATACTCAAGCTCGTCGGGAGGCCAAAACCAATTTCTCCTCTAGGTTCCTGTCGTAGCCTCATTAATGCCTCATATCCATCCATGAAAAGCCCATCTCGGTGTCCAAGAGGGGGCTGACCCAAGGCTTGATGACCAAGCCAAGGGTCGTCCACTATCTTCTCTAAAGTGGTCGGCCACAAGTTTTGTAAAGGGGGCCGGCCACAAAATTTAAATTATGAGGGGTGTTTCGAATTTTCAAAATCTTCTCTTTGTAGATATCTACTAGTAGATATCTACTAGTTTTAAAAGAGAGATTTTAAATTATAAAAGTTTTCTTATTTGAATTAGGCCACATGGTTTAAAAGAAAGTTTAAAAGTTTTGAAACTTTCCTTTTTTAACCATCCTCATGGTTTTTAAAAAGGGAGTTTTAAATTTGAAACTTTCTTTTTTTGTAACCATGTTAAAAAAAATTTAAATGAGAAGTTTTAAATTTTAAAACTTGTTTTAAAATAAAGAAAACTTTCCTTTTTTAAACATCCACATTAGGAGATTAAAAGAGAGCTTGTAAAATTTTATAAGAGTATTCCTTCTTTGCTTATAAAATTTTTACAAAATTTTTATTTCCTTCCTCTTAGGGTCGGCCACCCTTGCTTGGTGTCCAAGCAAGGGGTCAACCAATCAATAAAATCAATCAAAGAGGAGAAAAAGGAATTAAAAAGGAGGAAAGAAAAAACAAGAGGAAGATTTTAATTTTTTGTAAAAATCTTTCCTTGTATGCCTTGGGCAAGTATTATTAAAGAAGGGGAGGTGAGGCCTCATGATGCATCAATTCTTATTCTCTTGCTTGTGCTCCCTCTTGTTGTCGACCCTCTCCCCTTCCTTTCCCCTTGCTCTCTTTTATTTCTTTGTGGTGGTGGTGGCCGGATTTTTGAGAAGGAGAAAAAAGCTTTTGGGTGGTGTTCATCTTGGAGGTTCGTTGCCCACATGACGTCCAAGAGGAGGTGAGGAATACGGCAGAAGATCTCGAGGTTATTAGCATACAAAGAAATTGTATAACTAGTAATTGTTTTCCGCGTTATGCTAGTTTCTCTTTGTATGAATTCCAAACACAAGAGGCATATGATTCTAGAGTTTCGAATTTGTGATTAGAGTTTGTGTTTTTTTTTTGTTTTTTGAATTTGTGATTCGATTATTCTTTTTGGTTAAACCTAGAGTTATATAAGGAAATTAAATATTAGCTTTCCTTAAAAGCTTTGTCTAGGCGGTGGTGGCTGATCCCATGCCCAAGAAGGACTAGTGCCTCGCCATGCAGTCCTGGAAGCTAATTTTGGAAATTAATATTTAATTAAATTTATAACATAGGTGGATTTGGATCAATAATGTTAAGCATCATTTGTGATCCAAATCTAAACCATTAAGAACAGATAAGTTAAATATGGAATCAATAATGTTAAGTTCCGTTTGTGATTCCTAATTTAATTTCTAAAGAACACAATAGGTTGTTTAGGAAAGGTTCGACACTTGTACAAAATTTGTGTACAGTGGAACCGGTACGATCTTCCTAGGACCAACCAACAATTGGTATCAGAGCTAGGGTTTGCCTCTGTGTATTTTGGTTTTCAGTTTAATTATGCACATGCCATACATAATTTAGGCAGGATAATAGTAGGATATGCTAACTCTGTGGTTGCAGACTCCAACTATTATGCCTTACAGATATTGTGTGTGATTGGACCCTTGGACATGTCAAGGGTATTTTATTGTGTATGCATGATTGTAATATTAAATACAACAGGAGCTGTATTAGTTATTAGAAATTTATATATTTGTTTCGATCTAGATTATATGTATATTCCTTTGTGGAATATAGGATCGATATATGTAAAATTTTATTTTTGTCGCGGATCGTATCCTTGCAAGGCGTGGTACTATTAGAGGACGAGAAGCGCAGCGGAAAAAGGAAGCTTGATGGACCCGGCGACATGAACCCTAGGGGTGGTAGCACAAGAAGGATAGTGATGGAAAAGATCATAATAGTTGGAAAATAATTTCCATATTTATTGCTTTTATTTACTGTTATGTGTGTGATGTAGCTTACTAGGTTAAAATTTCTCAACTTAAATAACTAAGTGGGAGAGGGATTTTTTAATAAATTCTACGGTCTCCCTTACTGGTTTGTAAGTAATGTAAACAAACTTGCGTGTTGGCTCTGAGTGCCTTCCTCTATATTAGATGAGTTTGTTTGTGGATCACTAGATCAAACTTCTATTTTTGGATGACTATAGGAAATTAATTAGGAGCATGTGATCTTTGTTAGAACCTTCGGATAGCGGCTAGAGAGGGGGGGGGTGTGAATAGCCGACCCCAAATTCGCGTTTCTTTCTACAAATCAAGTTAGCGCAGCGGAAATACAATGTAGAAACGAAAGTGGAGAAGATCAAACCTCAAACACGATAATGTAACGAGGTTCGGAGATGATACTCCTACTCCTCGGCATGTCCGTAAGGTGGACAAATCCTCTCAATCCGTCGGTGGAAGAGACCCCGGAAAACCGGCTAATAGAAACTCCTTCTGGGTGGAGAAACCTCGCCACAAACTTCTTGCAACAGCAAGATAGAAGTACAAAGATACAGCACAATACAAAGGCAGTAAGAATGTAAAAACACAGCTTGCCTTCTCGTCGACTGGATGAAGCAGCAACTTCATGAAACACCTACAACAGCAAGAACCAGCCGAAGGAAGCTTCCACGAAGCTTCAGGAAAATGAGAGCTCAGCAAAGCTCTGATTGCAGTCTCGTAAGTAAGTGCAAACGTCCCTTCGTCTACTGTAGAGCTCTTATATCCTGCACCTGCGAAGAAGACAAAGAAGACACAGAATCTAGCCGTTGTGTCTCAACGGCTAGGCCTGGACCGATCAGGCTCCACCCTAATCGGTCCAGGGAAGATATGATCGGTCGGGGGACCGATCAGGCCCTATGCTGATCGGTCCCCAGACCGATCAGAAGCTTCACAGAGAGTTGCCCAACTCTCTGATCGGTCTGTGGACCGATCAGGGCTCAGGTGGATCGGTCCACAGACCGATCCCCCTCTTTCTTCACCCGATCTTCTTCGCTTCTGTATGATTACTGATCGGTCACCAGACCGATCAGGTAATTCACAGAAACACACTGTTTGGTTACTGATCGGTTACCAGACCGATCAGTCAACCAGTGTATCACTGGATTGGTCACCAGACCGATCCAGGTTTAGAGCTCCCAGCCCTAAACCCTACCTGGTCCTGAGAACGAGCTACCGAGCCCTCTCTGACCTAGTCCGGAGAACGAGCTACCGAGCCCTCTCCGACTTCGTCCGGTCCAGAGAAAGAGCTACCGAGCCCTCTCTGACCTAGTCCGGAGAACGAGCTGTCGAACCCTCTCCGACTTCATCCGGTCCAAAGAACGAGCTACCGAGCCCTCTCTGACCTAGTCCGGAGAACGAGCTACCGAGCCCTCTCCGACTTCGTCCGGTCCAGAGAACGAGCTACCGAGCCCTCTCCGACTTCCCATGCCAAGTTTTCATACTTGGACTTTTCCGTGCCAAGTCTCCATACTTGGACTTTTCCCGTGCCAAGCTCCCTGCTTGGACTTTTCCGTGCCAAGTCTCCATACTTGGACTTTTCTCGTGCCAAGTCTCCATACTTGGACTTTTCCGTGCCAAGTCTCCATACTTGGACTTTTCCCGTGCCAAGTCTCCATACTTAGACTTTTCCGTGCCAAGTCTCCATACTTGGACTTTTTCCGTGCCAAGCTCCCTGCTTGGACTTTTCACCAGATGTCTGGTCAACCTTGACCTATCTAGATTTCCCTTGCCTGGCTTCAGTCACCAGGACTTTCCAACTGCCTGGCTTCACTCACCAGGACTTTCCCTTGCCTGGCTTCACTCACCAGGACTTTTACCTGGCTTCACTCACCAGGACTTTCCCTTGCCTGGCTTCACTCACCAGGACTTCCCAACTGTCTGACTTCACTCACCAGGACTTTCCCTTGCCTGGCTTCACTCACCAGGACTTTCACCTGGCTTCACTCAACAGGATTTCCCGAATCAGGTTGACTCACCTCGGGTCAACCAGGTCAACCTTGACCAAAGATTACACCCACAATCTCCCAAGTTTGTATTCTGTCAAACATCAGAATACAACTTTTCTACTCTCGTCAAACATTAGAATAGAACTTTTATATTCTCGTCAAACATCAAAATACAACTCGAGTCAGGTCAACTCGAGCCAGGTCAACCAGGTCAACCTTGACCTAAGGTTGCACCAACAATCTCCAACAATCTCCCCCTTTTTGATGTTTGACAAAACCATAAACAAGTTAGGTTAACCAGATAACCTAACTTAGGTTTCCCAATAGTCCAATATTCTCTCTGAACATTCTCCGGACACTCTCCCCCTTTTTGACACACATCAAAAAGAGTGAATCAAGGTCAAGAGTTTCTTTCCAATGAAAGTCCCATACCTTTCATTGAAACTCTTAATTTCCCCCTTGATACTAAGGTCAATAATCAACTTAGTGATAATCCCATATCACTCAAACTTTGGCGAGTAAAAACTCCCCCTAAAAGTCAACTCCCCCTTGACTAATAAGTAAAACTCCCCCTAAAGGTCAACTCCCCCTTGACCATTTCACCAACAATGTCTTGGAGAGTTTCAAACCTTTGGAAATCCAAAACACAAACTATGTTTTAACTTTCAGCTGAAATTTTAGACAACACAGTCGAAAATCAGCAATTTGGCACGCTCTGATCGGTCACCAGACCGGTCAGACCTCACTGGATCGGTCACCAGACCGATCCACACTTCTCTGGATCGGTCCAGTGACCGATCCAGACTTCCCTGGACCGATCAGCATCCCTTCTGATTGGTCCACAAAGCTCTGATAGGAATTTCTGATTTTTCTCCCGAAATTCAGAAACCCCTAAAAAAATCACAGAAAATTCCAAAAATTATAAAATTTTGAGGATACATTCCTCATAACATATATTATCATGGAAAAATAGTTTTCTATGAAAATAACTTCCATTTTCAAATCTTGATACAAAGTTTAAAAACTTTGAAATAGTTCAAGTTTACCTCTACTTTGTATCAACTTGCTCAATGATGAATGCTATCACTAGAAAAGCTTCATCAAGGTTTTTCAAATCAATTTTGAAATGATTTTAAACCATTCAATTTAGGACCACAATCTTAGGGCTAAGTGTACATGACTTGTACGCAAGCTTTCCCTATGATCCTCCATTTTGAATTAGGCTCATCTAGGTACAAGAACTATGCACCTTGATCCTAACTCATGATCCTAATATCTCACACACATCTAAGGTGTATCAAACACATCCAAGTCAATTTTGATGTGAGATATGGTTTAAGTCATCTTAATCTAAGTTCTCATGCATTTTCTAAACAACAATTTGATCTCCATATCAAATTGTGTTTTTAATCCTTAAATTAAATTAATTGATAAATGCAAGAGATGATGACATGGCATAAAATAATATCATAAGTAAAAACATGTGCCAATGTCATGATGTCATGTCATAAAGTATGAAACTTAAATAAGGCATGACATATAGCTAACCTAAGTATTATCATGACACTTCAAATGATAATAAATTAAATATGATGTCATGACATGGCATATGGCAAACAATACATGGCAAATAATATATAAAGGTATAGAAAATACCTAATTCTAGCCTTAGTTGCCATTTTTGATAATTTTGATCATTTTGCCATAAATTCCATATTCCTAAGTGTAATAGACCTAAAATCATATACTAAAGATTTTTAGATCACTATGTGCCAATTAGATTGACCCTAGAGAATTCCTCGAATATGGTTGGCACATCCTAATCACCTTAGGAATAACTTTTCATTTCATTTTCAAGGCTTGATTACACCTTGAAAATTCCTAAAGTGCCACCTTTTGCCATGACTAGGTTAACTACCTATTCAAGTAAGGTTGGCACACCCTAAACCATCTAGCGTGATGGAATCACGCTCTTAGGAACCCAATACCTATTTGAGCTCATTGGGTTCACTAAATATTCACTAGGGATGACTTCCCTAGCAACCCTCCTAATGACCTCCTAGGCTTTAAAGCCTTGGTTATTTGGGACTCATCAAGATCAACTCTAGGGGTGACTCCCCTTGTGACCTTGGTGATGGTCTTTCTAGCCCTAGGTCTTGTTCCATAATCGAATGGAACATTATGATAAGTGGGCTTTGATTTTTGACCCTTAGACCCTTGAGTTGACTTCTCTAAATTCTTAAGGGCCTTTTCTAAATTGTCAAGTCTTGAACTCAAGACTTGATTTTCCTTTTCTAATACCTCAAGTTTTAATTTGTCATTTTTCTTTGAGGTATACCTAGGCATATGTCTAGTTGTTTTGGGATCCCTACCTAGATTTTCCTTAACCTTAGATGAGTTAATTCTAGGGTTAGCATTTCTAGAATTGTCCTTACCTAGGCTAACATGTTTGGCACCTAAGCACGTGTATCGGTTACTATAGTTTTCATGCTTATTGTTATTGACAATAGCAATAAGGCTACTAGCATGCATCCTACTAGAATTGTAAGAATGTGCCTTAGAGATTACCTTAGGGTTTGCCTTAGCTCCCCCTATAGACGTGCTCGATCTCTTGTCCTTGTGAGATTGCCTCCCCCTTGGACATTGGCTCCTATAGTGTCCCCTTCGCTTGCATTGGAAGCACACCACGTGCTCCTTACCCTTGCGTATCGGGACTCCGGCTTTCTTGACCTTTGGCGCCGGTGGAGTCTTCCTAATCCTCTTTGGACATTTACTCTTGTAATGCCCAAATTCCCTACACTCAAAGCACATTATATGTAATTTACTTGAAAGCAAATTGCTTGAGTTACCTAGGGTTGAGGATGGTTGTATGCTTTCTTCTTCATCCCTTCCGAAAGTAGAGGCTTCTTCTTCTTGCTCCAATCTTGAAGAAGAACTCTCCTCCTCCTCTTCCTTAGATGTTGAGTAGCCCTCAACTTCTAATTCCTTACCTCCATGAAGTGAGCTACTTGACTCACTTGACTCCTCTTCATGACTTGAATTGGAGCTTCCCTCATGGAACTTGGCCAAGTTGTTCCACAATTCCTTGGCATTGTTGTAACCACCTATCTTACACAAGATATCGTTAGGTAATGAGAATTCAAAAATTTTCATTACCTCGTCGTTGATTACGGATTGGTGGATTTGTTCCTTCGTCCACCTCTTCTTCTCAAGAATTTCTCCTTCTTCATCCCTTGGAGGAACAAAACCTACTTGTACACAATTCCAATTAACTAAGTTAGTCATAAGAAAGTACTTCATTCTTACCTTCCAAAACGTGAAGTCGTCGCGATCGTAGAAGGGTGGAATCGTGATGTCTTCTCCAAGTTGATCCATTCTCTAGCTTGTTCTCTCCCGGGTGTTAATCCGACGAAGAGCAACCTCGCTCTGATACCACTTGTTAGGACCTTCGGATAGCGGCTAGAGAGGGGGGGGGTGTGAATAGCCGACCCCAAATTCATGTTTCTTTCTACAAATCAAGTTAGCGCAGCGGAAATACAATGTAGAAACGAAAGTGGAGAAGATCAAACCTCAAACACGATGATGTAACGAGGTTCGGAGATGATACTCCTACTCCTCGGCGTGTCCGTAAGGTAGACGAATCCTCTCAATCCGTCGGTGGATGAGACCCCGAAAAATCGGCTAATAGAAACTCCTTCTGGGTGGAGAAACCTCGCCACAAACTTCTTGCAACAGCAAGATAGAAGTACAAAGATACAGCACAATACAAAGGCAGTAAGAATGTAAAAACACAGCTTGCCTTCTCATCGACTGGATGAAGCAGCAACTTCACGAAACACCTACAACAGCAGGAACCAGCCGAAGGAAGCTTCCACGAAGCTTCAGGAAAATGAGAGCTCAGCAAAGCTCTGATTGCAGACTCGTAAGTAAGTGCAAGCGTCCCTTCGTCTACTGTAGAGCTCTTATATCCTGCACCTGCGAAGAAGACAAAGAAGACACAGAATCTAGCCGTTGTGTCTCAACGGCTAGGCCTGGACCGATCAGGCTCCACCCTAATCGGTCCAGGGAAGATCTGATCGGTCGGGGGACCGATCAGGCCCTATGCTGATCGGTCCCCAGACCGATCAGAAGCTTCACAGAGAGTTGCCCAACTCTCTGATCGGTCTGTGGACCGATCAGGGCTCAGGTGGATCGGTCCACAGACCGATCCCCCTCTTTCTTCACCCGATCTTCTTCGCTTCTGTATGATTACTGATCGGTCACCAGACCGATCAGGTAATTCACAGAAACACACTGTTTGGTTACTGATCGGTTACCAGACCGATCAGTCAACCAGCGTATCACTGGATTGGTCACCAGACCGATCCAGGTTTAGAGCTCCCAGCCCTAAACCCTACCTGGTCCTGAGAACGAGCTACCGAACCCTCTCTGACCTAGTCCGGAGAACGAGCTACCGAGCCCTCTCCGACTTCGTCCGGTCCAGAGAACGAGCTACCGAGCCCTCTCTGACCTAGTCCGGAGAACGAAATGTTGAACCCTCTCCGACTTTGTCCGGTCCAGAGAACGAGCTAACGAGCCCTCTCTGACCTAGTTCGGAGAACGAGCTACCGAGCCCTCTCCGACTTCGTCCGGTCCAGAGAACGAGCTACCGAGCCCTCTCCGACTTCCCATGCCAAGTTTCCATACTTGGACTTTTCCGTGCCAAGTCTCCATACTTGGACTTTTCCCGTGCCAAGCTCCCTGCTTGGACTTTTCCATGCCAAGTCTCCATACTTGGACTTTTCTCGTGCCAAGTCTCCATACTTGGACTTTTCCGTGCCAAGTCTCCATATTTGGACTTTTCCCGTGCCAAGTCTCCATACTTGGACTTTTCCGTGCCAAGTCTCCATACTTGGACTTTTCCCGTGCCAAGCTCCCTGCTTGGACTTTTCACCAGATGTCTGGTCAACCTTGACCTATCTGGATTTCCCTTGCCTGGCTTCAGTCACCAGGACTTTCCAACTGCCTCGCTTCACTCACCAGGACTTTCCCTTGCCTGGCTTCACTCACCAGGACTTTTACCTGGCTTCACTCACCAGGACTTTCCCTTGCCTGGCTTCACTCACCAGGACTTCGCAACTGCCTGGCTTCACTCACCAGGACTTTCCCTTGCCTGGCTTCACTCACCAGGACTTTCACCTGGCTTCACTCACCAGGATTTCCCGAATCAGGTCGACTCACCTCGGGTCAACCAGGTCAACCTTGACCAAAGATTACACCCACAATCTCCCAAGTTTGTATTCTGTCAAACATCAGAATACAACTTTTCTACTCTCGTCAAACATCAGAATAGAACTTTTCTATTCTCGTCAAACATCAAAATACAACTCGAGTCAGGTCAACTAGGTCAACCTTGACCTAAGGTTGCACCAACAATCTCCAATAATCTTCTCCATCGGAAGGGGCAGAATCCTATTTAATGGACTAAGTGTCAAGTAATTGTATACACTTAGGCACGTCTAATAGTATCCTCTCCATCGGAGTCACTGTTATTATTTGTGTGACCGAAGGAAAACCAACTATTAATTTTATTTGTCATAAATTTAGGTTGACAAAAATAAAATTAATGGGTAAAACCTCGTCTTACAGATATTTGATTTTGTATGCGTCCACACTATCGTGGCATGCAAAATTCACAGTGATTTGAGGTGTTGGTTAATTTAAATAGCATTATTTGAGAAATCAATATTATTTTAAATTTAGAGTCTTGACCAAAGTTTATTTTGTGATTCTTAGGATGACTTTCAACCCATTGGCCATCATATTGAAAGAGAACAAACTTACTGGACCCAATTATATAGATTGGAAAAGAAAACTGGACATTGTCCTAACTATTGAGGGCTATAAGTTTGTACTGTAAGAGGAGTGCCCTAATGCGCCTAATGGTGAGTCTACCCAAGAGGAGATTGAAAATCATAGGAAATGGGTAAAGACAGATGAGATGGCGCGTTGTTACATTTTGGCTTCAATGTCAAATGTACTACAACATCAACATCAGGATTTACCAACAGCTTATGATATAATGAACAATCTCAAGGATCTCTTTGGTCACCAGGATCGGGCCGCTAGGCAAGAAGCTATGAGAAAGTTAATGACAACCACCATGACAGAGTGGACTCCCGTTAGGGATCATATTCTAAAGATGATGGCTTATTTGAACGAAATACAAATCCTTGGAGGAGAAATCGATGGGAAAACGCAGATCGATATCATTCTCCAAACGCTACCCAGAAGTTTTGAGCATTTATGCCTGACCTATAATATGAATAAAAGGATGTATTCATTGGCAGAACTGCTGACAGAACATCAGGCAGCAGAAGAGCTATTTCATCATAATTCTCAGATTCACTATGCTGAAAATTATTCTACTTCTAAGTCGAAAGGAAAGAAGAAGAAGAAACAGGCTGTTTCAGCAAAGAAGGTGAATAAACCTCAAGGTACAGGACAAAAAGCTGGAATGAAGAAGCCGAAGGGCAAGTGGTTCATCTGCAAGCAGACTGGACATTGGAAGGCGGACTGCTCTCGTAGGAAAGAGAACAATAAAGGTATATCTCATTCTCTAGTAATTGAAACATGTTTAGTGGTGTTATCTATCAGCACCTGGTGTGTAGATACGTGAGCCACTGATCATGTCTGCAACTCTTTGTAGGGGTTTCAGGAAACCCGACGACTATTTGAAGGAGAGATAACCATCTACATAGACAATGCTACTAAGGTGGCGGCTATTGCAATGGGAGACGTCTACTTATCTTTTGAGAGGAATAGAAATTTGGTTTTAAGAAATTGTCTTTATGTACCCAGTTTTAGAAAGAATTTAATTTCAGTTTTTAAACTGTATTTGGATGGATATTCTATTTTTTTAATGATAATGTGGTTATAAAGACAAATAGGGTTATTATCTGTTCTAGTGCATTGGTTGGTAATTTATATACTTTAAATCTAATTTCTCCCACAATGTAAAATATGGAAATTAATAACACATTTTCTAACTCTAGTAAGAGAAAGGAACCTTCAGAAATGAATCAGACATATCTTTGGCATCTAAGGCTTAGACATATTATTTTAAGTAAGATTCAAAGGCTTATATCCGATGAACTCTTGGGTTTATTAGTGTTGGAAAACTTTTGAACTTGCGAATCTTGCTTAGAAGGTAAAATGACCAAAAGACCTTTAAATTCCAAGGGGTATAGAGCCAAAGATGTGTTAGACTGGTTCATTTTGATTTGTGTGGTCTTATGTCTATCCAGGCTATTGGAGTGTATACTAAAAGCCTAGCTTTTGTAAATATTTATTTTTGAAATAAAAGAATCACATTGGTCAAATGTCTATATTTATTTGTTAAATATAGTTGTTCAATTAATTTATAAAGTAGATAACATGGTGTGTAGTGTCACACACAGAAGATCATGTTATCAACTCTTTATAAATTATAAACAGTTGCTCATGACTAAGATTGAAAGGAACAAACCATTGGTATAGTCGTAGTGTAATTAGGTATTAGTTTATCTTGACTAATAAATTACACTAGTACACTCTAAGTGTATTGAGTAGGACCTTTTAGGTAAGTTCTTTTTATACTGACTTAATAAAAGAATTAAACCTTAGTTATTGTGAAAGTGTGTACTTTTAATCCTAATATAATAACAAGTATATATATTTAGTATCTATTTCTTTAACTTATCAAAGGGTGTAATTTAGCTTGATAAATCAATAGGCCCGATAAGTTGGGAAATGATATTACTTATAGTGTGTGTTGTTGATTATAGAAGGAAACTGTGTCCTAGTAATCTAGGTTGAGAATGTACCCAAGAGGAGCTCATAAGGACTGTCATGTTAAACCCTGCAGGTGGACTTAGTCTGATGTGACAATGAGGTTGAGTGGTACTACTCTTGAACTTAGATATTAATTAAGTGAGTTGTCAGTAACTCGCTTAATTAGTGGACATTCGTTATCTTAAACACAGGGAGACTAACACACTCATGATAAGAAGCAGCCCTAAATGTAATTTAGGATTGATGCGGTAGTGCAACAATAACTCTCTAGTAGAATGAGTTATTGTTGATGAACTTGAGTTGTGTGTTCGGGGCGAACATGGGATACTCAAGTTCATCGGAAGGCCAAAACCAATATCTCCTCTAGGTCCCTGTCATGGAATGAGTTATTGTTGATGAACTTGAGTTGTGTGTTCGAGGCTTACATCAGCGATGTTAGCCCTATTTCGACTTAGGTTTTACAAATTCTATCAATTGGTATCAGAGTGCAAGTTCTATTTCTTTATTTTCATGGCAGTAAAGGTTGAGTTTTGTGTCGATCTTTATTTTTTTTATGTTTGATAAGGTTTTCTAGAAATTTGATCATCAAAACTCTTGTAATAGAAAACCTAGGAAAGGCTTATTTTCCAAGTTTTTCATGATTATCACGAAGAATACAAAGAACAATAGTGAATCATTGCTGTCTTCAGGAAGAACCACCACGCTTAACCTAATTTTAGGTCAAATCACAATGGCTCAATCGATTGGCTTGGTCGATCAATCAATTACCAGCCTAAATTTGCAAGCATAATCATAAGGAATCAATTGTCTTAATGGATCAATTGCTATCAATCGATTGCCTGAATAAGTCAATCGATTGATGATTGAACTCGACATAAATTGATCTGAATTGATTTCTAGACTACAACCAATCAATTGGCAATCTTGCCAATCGATTGATGGCTTTGTTATGAGACACAGAACAACTCAAATCAATCAAGTAAGTCGATTAAAGTTATCCTAATCGATTAGCAATTTTGCTAATCGATTAAAGCTTTGAAATAATGATAAATCAATTGGAATTGATAAGCCAGATCGATTGATACCATCAATCGATTAGGAATTTTATCCAATCGATTAATAGAAGAAAATTATGACAAAATTGATTTGAACCGATCAACCTAATCTATTAGTGAATTGTGCCAAAATTGATTGGAATTGATTGGTTTCACCAATTGATTAAGAATTTGATTCAATCAATTACAATCTTAAAATCATGACAGGAAAGGGTTTAATCGATTAGCTTGATCGATTAAGGTGGCCAATCAATTGACAATTTATGCCAATCAATTAACAATACTAAAATCGAACACAGAAGGCATTCACATCGATCAACAGATTGATTAGCTTGGATCATCAATCAATTACTGACCCTGAAGTCAGATATAGTAGACTTTCAAATCGATTGGGATAATTAATTGGGTAATACCAATTGATTGAGATACTAAGATTGATTAAATGATTATCTATTCAATTAAAGTTCCCAAGATTAGGGCATCTCCATGCGTGCTACTAAATTAAACTATTGTGTCAGCCCAAAGAAAAACACATTAGATAGGTTTAGGGCATCATGTGTTGATAGACGTATATCTATCCTAAAAGTAATTGGCCAAAAGGAAAATTGCTTTTATATCAAATATATGTTTCCAGGTAGCCTACAACTATATAATAGAATTTATTTTATTTAGATCATGCACAAAAATATGTCAGTCTAAAGGAAGACATATTGCATGATAGATTAAAGTTACTGTAAGTTATGAACCAATTCATTGTTGGTGCGGGTAGCACTAATAACCAAACTCAGATTTTGATATATAACAAAGGTTAAAATTAGATTATGTTGTGATCTAATCCTTTTAACAATTATGTAGAATATAAACTTGATGGGTCTAGAGGACCGAAACACTAGGCTCAAGTCTAGCTAGGTTGATAGTTGGCATGAAGTCCAGATTGATTGAGATCTAGTAGGAGGAAGATCAGTTGGGTTGACAACTAATTGAAGTCCAAATTGGTTGAGATCTGGTAGGAAGTTCTAGTAGGTCAAGGAACTTGACATCAAGAAAGTCTGTAATTGGTAAGTGGAGGTAAATAACTAGAGGAGAGATCTAACGAGAACGTGTTCCTGGTTGAGGGAACAGTAGATGTCGATCCAACCTAGAGTTTTAGTGAAACTCAAAGTCAGGACTGGACAGCCCGAAGACTATCAAATATTTAATTATTACTCTTCTTTCTATATTATTTATTATTGTGCTAACCTTGTGATGTAGGAAAATCATGCGGCTGAAAAAGGGGGCTCTAGGCGCTCTAACATAGTCTAAGCGCCCAGAGGTGGTCCAGGTGTCTGGGCAAGGAGGTGAAGCAGTGATGTGTGTAGGTTATACATCCATTTAGACCTTTATTGATATACATTTATATGTATTTCTTATTATTTTATTAGCATTACTACTCGTTTGTCCATAGATATGCTCTTTCTGTGTTTTTATTGATAGAGAGCGAAAAGGAACGAAATCGGACAAAGAATGCAAGGGAAAAGCTCTTTTTGAAGCCAACATTGGGTAGGTCGTGCCTTGAGTCATGGTCATGCCCCTCATTTCAGATACCCACACTACTCGGTCGTGTTAGGAGGCACGACCGTGCCTCCTCAACAGGCGGCCACAAGGGTCGGACGTGTAGAACATTCCAGAAGAGCACATGGGTAGACTGTGCCTCTCCATTCTATAGGTGCACACGGTCTGGTCGTGCCCACTAGGCATGGCCATGTGGACTCTTACACAGTGTGCACGACCTGACAATGCCAAATGGCATGGTCATGTGAGTTTGATAGCCAGGGCACACAACCCCAACCCTATATAAGGAGATTTTCTCCCCTCTTGACACATATTGGGTTTAGGGTTATGCTCCCTTCCTTAGAAAAGGGTTTTCCCCTCTAGAGGAAACCCTAGAGCCTCCATTGTTGTTGATCTACACCATCCGTCTACCTCTGAAGCAAGGAAGTATCCCAAAGACACTGATAAACTCTGTGATAAGCATTTCTTCTCCTCCATCTTCTGTTTGGAGTTGTAAGAATATTTTATTTTATGTTCTTGGTTTGTTGTTCCTTTGCAATGGAGTAAATCTTCTTTGTTCTAGAACTAGGGAGTAGTTATGATATGAATTGATGTAAAACTTTCTAGATATTCCCGTCTTTTATTTCTATGACATGTTTGTGCTCCTCTCTTGACTCATCTTGGGTTTGGGGTTGTGCTCCCTTCCTTGTAAAAGGGTTTTCCCCTCTAGGGGAAAACCTAGAGCCTCCATATTTTTCAATTTCCACCATCCGTCCACCTCCGAGGCAAGGAAGCATCCTGAAGACACCAGAAAACTCTGTGATAAGCATTTCTTCTCATCCATCTTCTATTTGAAGTTGTAAGAATATTTATTTTGTGTTCTTGGTTTGTTATTCCTTTGCAATGGAGTAGATCTTTTTTGTTCTAAAACTAGTGAGTAGTTATGATGTGAATTGATGTAAAACTTTCTAGATATGCTTGTCTTTTATTTCTATGATATGTTTGTGCTTGGTTCTTATTCGATTGAATATATGTGTGAATCTTTATTGCTAACTCTTGTTGTTTGATTGGATGGATGTATGGATTAGTCTCCACGTAGCGGGCATACTCGAGATTGTATGACCGGGGGCCCCTTAGTGATAGAGGGTAACCATTAAATCAGACATCTCGGGCATTCCCTTGAAATAGAGGCTAAATCTATACAAGGGAGACTCTAAGTAGTGCTTAATGGGTTTTCCCAAATTCTATGCTAAGAGGTGATAGAGTAATTTAGATCGTATGATCAGGGGTTCCTTGGTGTTAAAGGGTAACCACTAAATTGGACCTTCTATATTGCCTTTTTGTTTAGTAGCATCTAATGTCAATGGAGAGAGTACTCTGGTGAGACCATCATGGGGTAGTATTGGTATTCATTTAGGTTCCTTACAAGTCATAAACATAGAGGAATTAAGATTAGAATCTATATTACATTAAGGAGTATCACAATGAAACTGAAATCCTTGAACTACCTTCCCCAAACTAACTCTTCTCTCTCTCTCAAACTCTTCTCTCAACACGCTCTCTCTTCTCTCAAATCTCTTGATCTCTTGCGTTCGTTACTCTAATCAGCCTTCGATTGTTTAAATAATTCATCATATGAGCTCAACTATTGCTTAATCAATAGTCCTTATCGATCAATAATTATTTTATTACGGATGATATTTTCATACACTTACAGATTTGTAACAAGTAGTAAGCGATTGGCTAAGGTGGCGTACACTGGTTGTGTTGGTCCCTTTGGAGGCTGGCAAGAGGGGAGGGGTGAATTGCCATGAAAAAATAAATCAACCCTTTCTCGACTTATAACTAAATTAAGAATATTTGTAATTAAAAATAAAGAGACTAATTAAACATAAAATAGACACAAAGGAGTTACTTGATTTGTAATCAGAAGATTGCTAATCCAAAGAGAATGGAGCGCACTATCTGAAGATCTCCTTCGGGCGGAGTAGCCTCTTATAACATTAATAGCACACAAAGAAAAGTAGAATAAACAAAAATGGATTACAAGTTGTTGTTCAGCTTCTTGGACCAAGGCTATATTTATAGCCTTGGTCGGGGCGCCTCGAAGGGTTCCAGGCACTTGGGAGAGGATAAAACTTTATCCCTTTTTGCATATATCACGTTTGACCACGATCTAGATAAAATCCAAGTCCGAGCACCCGAAAAGGTTCCAAGCGCCCTGGACTGGTCCGGGTGCCCAAACTAAGAAAGTCAATAGTGTTGACTTTTTCAGTGTGGGCCCTCTGCTCCGGTTCAACTCGCCTTGATCCGGGCCTTCCACTTTGGCTTTGCTTGCTTGGGTGATCTTGGCCATTCGGAATAGGGCTCACTCGAACTCAACTTCCGGCCTTCTCCTCGAGCAGCCTTCCCCCCGGGCTCTCGTCCCTTGAATGTCGTGTACGTTTTTCTCATCCACCGGTGTACTCTTCCGTGGCACCTCGCCCCTCGGACATACCAAGCCCGTCGGCTCTCTCCCCGTGTCGTCTTTCTCGCTAGCCATGTCTTCTGCTTGACTTCCTATGCTCCTAAGCTCCTGCACACTTAAACACAAGGGTTAACCAAACATGACCTAACTTAACTTGTTTGATCACATCAAAACACCTTGGGCTTCCAACAATCTCCCCCTTTTGATGTGAGCAACACAAGTTAAGCTAGGATAAACAAATGCAATGTAAAAACAATTAATTTTGCAAATAAGTGCAAAAATATTTTTCAGTTTAAAAAATTAGATTATACCATACCTCCCCCTAGACTTAATATCCTTCTCCCCCTTTGATCACATAAAAAAAATGGGGTTTCTTAATGAGTCTAAGGTTAACTTTTAAAAAAATTTGCAATAAATTAGAAAATTTTAAGTGTTAAAAAAATTTTAAGTGAGAAAATTTTCAGACAGAAAATTTTCTAATTAAGAAAATTCCTAAGTAAGAACAATTTAATTTTCTAAGTTAAAAATAAATTTTTTGTATAATGGAATAAATAACTTAAAAAAGATTTTTAACTGAAATAATTTAAATATTGAATTTTTCTCAGTGAATTTTTTAGAATAAATTTCAATAAGTGTTAAACTATTGATAAATATTGAAAGCAATTAACTATTTTATGCTTATCAGTTTGTCAATTAAATATTTAATTCAGAAATCGGCTTCTAGGCTGTGGCGAGGCACTAGGTCTTCTTGGTTATTGGATCATCAACCACTTCTAGACAAAACGTTTTAATGAATTCAAATATTTAATTTTCTACTTGAAAGCCCTAAGTCTTAATTATTCTTTTAATTTAAATACATTTTTGGAATCCAATAGAGGTTCCTTCCTACAGGGTTAATCATGTATTTTCTAGGTACATAAGCTTTTGATATTTTTCTGATCTGACTTTTGTGAAACCTATGGTAATAGCTTAATCCTCTATAGTTTCTAAAAACAGAAATATTTGACTAAGTAGAATTTCTCAAGTTTTCTATTTCTTCTTTTAATTTATCATTTTCAAGTCTTACTTTATCAAAATCTTCTATAAGACATGATTTTACTAAAATTCTTTTTATTTCTAAGTTTTCATTCTTTAATTTATTATTTTTACTTTTTAATTTGTACATAGATTTTGCTATAGATTTAATACTATAATAAAGTTGATCAGGAGGTAAGAGGCATACCTCAATTACTATATTAGACTTGAAGCTTGACTCTCCCCCTACTTCGCTGCATTCATCTGAAGTCACTCCCCCTTCATCGATGTTGACTTCTGATGTGACTTTCTCTTCGTGGTTTGCCATCAGTTCTATACCGGCATATTCTTGTATTCCGGACTCAGATGATGAGTTGTCGTCCCAAGTAGCTTTTATATTCTTGAGCTTCTTGGGTATCTTGACTTTATCTTTCTTGAGTTCTGGGCAATCCTCTTTTAAGTGTCCTTCCTTTTGACACTGGTAACAACGAACCCTTCTTCTATTTCTTGGATTTTTCTTATTATGCATTTCTTTAAATTTATTAGATCTAAAGAATTTTTTGAAATTTCTTACCATATAAGCTTCTTGATCTTCTGAGTCTGACTCGGGTTCATCCTTCTTGGTTACAGTTAGCACCATAATCTGACTTGATTCTTTTGTTGTCCCTGCATATCTGGTTTCATGTAATTCTAAAGTGGAAAAAAATTCCTCTAGGGTACTTACCTCCAGGTCCTTTGAGATGTAGTAGGCGTCGATTATTGAGGTCCAATCTGGAGTCCTGGGAAAGGCATTGAGTGCGTAGCATATCGTGTCCTAGTTGGTTATCATTTCTCTGAGGTTTTCGAGTCTGATGATTAGTTCTTTTACCTTTGCATGTAGATCAGCTACCTTCTCACCTTTTTCTAAACAAATATTTGTCAGTTTGTTCCAAAGTATATCTCTTCTTGCAAGTTTGGATTCGGATGTGTCTTCATGGAGTTCCAGGAATTTTTTATAGAGTTCTTTGGCCGACGAGTAGCTTCCAATGCGGTTGTCTTCTTGAGGCGCCAACATGCTCAGCAAGTGATATTCCGCCCGGTTATTTGCTACGGAATCATTTTGTTCTTTCTTTGTCCAAAGACTTTCTTCTTTTTCCTCTCCATTTTGATTCGTAGGAGCTACAAAACCATATTTTATTATTAAACAAATTTCAAAGTTTGTTTTCAGAAATACCTCCATACGACATTTCCAGTGTGCAAAGTCTCCCTCGAATTTTGGTAGAATGATGCTTGGTCTGGCTATTTGTTGCTTTGCTTTGGTTGGCGATTAGTCCTTCTAAAGCGTCCTTGCTCTGATACCACTTGTTGGTCCCTTTGGGGGCCAGCAAGAGGGGAGGGGTGAATTGCCCTGAAAAAATAAATCAACCCTTTCTCGACTTATAACTAAATTAAGAATACTTGTAATTAAAAATAAAGAGATTAATTCAATATGAAATAGGCACAAAGGAGTTACTTAGTTTGAAATCAGAAGATTGCTAATCTAAGGATAATGAAGCGCACTATCCGAAGATCTCCTTTGGACGGAGTAGCCTCTTACAGCGTTAACAGAACACAAAGAAAAGTAGAACAAACAGAAATGGATTACAAGTTGTTGTTTAGCTTCTTGGACCAAGGCTATATTTATAGTCTTGGTCGGGGCGCCTAAAAGGGTTCCAAGCGCCTGGGAGGAGATAAAACTTTATCCCTTTTCGCATAGATCGCGTTTGACCGTGATCTAGATAAAATCCAGGCTCGGGCGCCTGGAAGGGTTCTGGGCGCCCCAGACCGAGAAAGTCAACAATGTTGACTTTTCAGTCTGGGCTCTCTGCTCCGGTCCAGCTAGCCTCGATCCAGGTCTTCCGCTCCGGCTCCGCTTGCTTGGGTGATCTCGTCTATCCGGAAAAGGGCTCACCCGAACCCAAGTTCGGACCTTCTCTTCGAGCAGTCTTCCTCCCCAATTTCTCGTCCCTCGAACGTCGTGTACGTTCTTCTCATCCACCGGTGTACTCTTCTGCGACATCTCATCCCTCGGACGCACCAAGCCCATCGGCTCTCTCCCCATGCCGTCCTTCTCGCTAGTCTTGTCTTCCGCTCGACTTCCTGTGCTCCTAAGCTCTTGCACACTTAGACACAAGGGTTAAACCAAACAGGACCTAACTTAACTTGTTTGATCACATCAAAACACCTTGGGGTTCCAACAGGTTGGAATTAGTTTTTCAAATATTTTTCAAAGGATATTGAAATTAGTTTTTCAAATATTTTCAAAGGATTTTGAAATAAGTTTTTCAAGTATTTTTCAAAGGATTTTGAAATAAGTTTTTCAAGTATGAAATGATTTTGGAAAGGTTTTTCAAATAAAGTTGAAATAAAGTTTTAAAAGATTTTTAAAATGATTTTGAAAAGATTTTTCAAATAATTTTGAAATAAAGTTTTAAAATATTTTTAAAATGATTTTGAAAAGATTTTTAAAATGATTTTGAAAAGATTTTTCAAATAATTTTAAAGAATTTAAGTTTTGAAGAAGTTTTGAAAAGATTTTAAAATGATTTTGAAAAGATTTTTCAAATAATTTTAAAGAATATTGAAATTAAGTTTTAATGATTTTGAAATGATTTTGAAAATATTTTTCAAATAATTTTGAAGTAAAGTTTTAAAAGATTTTTAAAATGATTTTGAAAAGATTTTTCAAATAATTTTGAAATAAAGTTTTAAAGATTTTTAAATGATTTTGAAAATATTTTTCAAATAATTTTGAAATAAAGTTTTAAAGATTTTGAAAATATTTTTCAAATAATTTTAAAGAATGTTGAAATTAAGTTTTAAATATTTTGAAAATATTTTTCAAATAATTTTGAAATTAAGTTTTAAAGATTTAGAAATGATTTTGAAAATATTTTTCAAATAATTTTGAAGTAAAGTTTTAAAAGATTTTTAAAATGATTTTGAAAAGATTTTTTAAATAAAGTTGAAATAAAGTTTTAAAAGATTTTTAAAATGATTTTGAATAGATTTTTCAAATAATTTTGAAATAAAGTTTTAAAAGATTTTTAAAATAATTTTGAAAAGATTTTTCAAATAATTTTGAAATAAAGTTTTAAAAGATTTTTAAAATGATTTTGAAAAGATTTTTCAAATAATTTTAAAGAATTTTGAAATTAAGTTTTAAATATTTTGAAATGATTTTGAAAATATTTTTCAAATAATTTTGAAATTAAGTTTTAAAGATTTAGAAATGATTTTGAAAATATTTTTCAAATAGATTTTGAAATAAAGTTTCAAAGGATTTTGAAATTGAGTTTTAAAATAATTTTGAAATTGAGTTTTGAAATAATTTTGAAATTGAGTTTATAATGATTTTGAAATTGAGTTTAAAATAATTTTGAAATTGAGTTTAAAATAATTTTGAAATTGACTTTAAAATAATTTTGAAATAATTTTGAAATTGAGTTTTAAAATAATTTTGAAATTGAGTTTTAAAATAATTTTGAAATTGAGTTTAAATTAATTTTGAAATTGAGTTTAAAATAATTTTGAAATTGAGTTTTAAAATAATTTTGAAATTGAGTTTTGAAATAATTTTGAAATTGAGTTTAAAATAATTTTGAAATTGAGTTTATAATAATTTTGAAATTGAGTTTTGAAATAATTTTGAAATTTTGAAATTAAGTTTATAATGATTTTGAATTGATTTTGAAAAGAAGTTTTGAAAAGATTTTAAAATGATTTTTAAATTAGGTTTTGAAAAGATTTTAAAATGATTTTTGAAAAGAGTTTTTTTTTAAGAAGATTTTTCAAATTGATTAATTGATTATAGAATTATAGTTATGAGTTTAATTTGAATTTTAAATTCCTTAGTCATCTCACCCGATCTAAGTTTTCAATCAGGTAATCCTATAATTGTTGTGAGATGAATTATTGTTGAATTTAAGGGTCTGGTTTAACTTTGTGTTAGATTCAGGTTTAGCTTTGGTTTCAACAAGTAAGCATTCTTTGGATAAACTTCTGGGCTATGGTGAGTCACATGGAGCTCATTAAAGTAACCATGCCTTCGAGGTTTTCCAAATAGTCCTACCCATTGAACTTAATACTAATCCTTGGTCTAACTAGTTAGGATCCATTTAAGGGTAGCTTCGGTCAGTTCCACTTGGCCAAATGCACCAGGTCGAAGCCATATCTTCCTAGACATGCGATGCCCAAGCTTCCTTAACGTACTATCATCCAAAAACTTCACCAGTACTATGGGTCAAGTTAAACCTAGCCCGTTTTAATCTAACCTTAATTACCCTGCCGGGTAATCTATTCTTGTTTTACCCATTTCGGGTAAATTAGGTTCAGTTACCCTATCGGGTAGTTCAGTTGGAGGTGCCAGCTAGTTTAGATCCTCCATCTATTTTTTAATTTTTTAATTTAATTTCGAATTTTGAATTTGTAATTTGAATTTTGAATTTAATTTTAATTTAATTTCGAATTTAGAATTTGTAATTTGAATTTTGAATTTAATTTCAAAATTTAAATTAAGTTGGTTTGATTAATATCGTTTTTCTTTTTGCTCCCCCTGGATCATGGCCTCGATATGGTCTATCGAGGTAGTGTATTTGATCCTTCGGGACCCAATATTGACCAAGCCCAACTTGATTGACCAAGTTGGACTTAGGTACCCATGCTTGGACTACCTTTATATTATTTCTATTAACTAATGATAAATACGATTTGTATTTCGTTTTGGTCTTAAATCCAAGTCCGGCTTTGTTGTAAACGGCTCGCTGTTTTCCAAGAATCAGATCCAGGTTCTTGGAACCCAAGGTGAACCGTTCCAATGTGTTCTTGAGTTCTTTAATTTGAGCTTTCAGATTGGAATTTTCTTCCTCAAGTTGTTGGACTTGAGTTGAACTTCCAATTTGAACTGACTCAGTTAAAGAACTTGAGTCAGTCGCTTCCTTAAGGGTTGTTACCTCCTTTTGGAGCGACTTAACCCGGACGTTGGATTTAGCCAATTTTTTAAGCAACTATGGAATTAAATTTTGCGAGTCATCTAAGTTAATACTAGACATTAAAGCACTTACTGTGGGTTTTGGTCCTTCGGAAACGGATGCGGATCCGTGGCTTCGCTTGGACTCGGTGTCTGATTCACTCTCGGTTTCTGAATCGGACTCGAACTCGGACTCGGTGTCGATAATGTTTGCTAGTACTGGTAGAGCGAGAAGGCTTGGTTGCTCTTCAACGGATCCGGATTCATCTGATGACTCAGACCAGGTTGCTTTCAACATATGTTTCTCTGTCTTACTTGTACCTGCAACCATCATAATACCTTCCTCGGCCGAAGTAGTATCATTCTGTTCATCCAATTCAAATAAATCATTTAAATCATGCTTACTTGTGTTTGACATACCTTCGTGAAGTTCTATCAGATTCTCCCACAGCTCCTTAGCGCTTGAGAATGGGCCGGCGCGATTTAGCTCCTTATTCGTTAAGCCACACTGAAGTGTATCCGTTGCTTTTGCGTTTGCTTCTACCTTTTTGATAAGGTTCGTGTCCCAGTTCTCGTACGGTAGTGGCTTGCCGGAGCCGTCAGTTGGCAGTTGAAGCCCAGTTTTGACGATCATCCAGACTTCAAAGTGAGTCTGGAGATACGCCTCCATCCGACCCTTCCAATCTTCGAAATCATCTCCGGAGAAGAGCGGTGGGCGAGCAGTGTTATAGCCTTCTTGGAGAGCCATTGAATCTTGCACGAAAAAATGAGCAAAAAAACTTGTCCTAGGACTTAATCCTGGATTAGTAGTGTGGTAGAAGGATAGAAAAAGAAATTTACGAGTTTCAAGAAAAAATAATAAAATAATAATAAAATATTATTAAAAAATATTTAAAAATATTATTTCAAATTTTGTCAAATTCAATATTTTATCAATACTAATAAATCGTGAAAGGATGAAAATGTATTTTTCGAAAATAATTTTGGAGGGAAAAAACGAAAGGCGTAAGGTTTTATTTTTACCCTATAAACACGACAAAGCCATAAAAAAAATGCTTGAATGGTGGTTGCACCAGTTCAAAGCGACTCCGCTCTGATACCAATTGTTTGATCGAGACGCGCTAGAGGGGGGGTGAATAGCGTGCGTGGCTATTTCTTTCAATTATCGAAAAACTATCGGAGTTAAAACGTGCAGCGGAATAAGCGGAAATAAAATAAAGAGACAACACAAAGAGACAGGTCGATTTACTTCGTTCAGAGCCTAAGGCGACTCCTACTCGAAGGCCCGCGATCCTTGATCGCTTTCCGTGGGCAACAACTATAAGCACGATAAAGATATTACAGACTAAGTACAATTCAAAGTAGTGAACAGATTATACTGACAACAAAGGACTAAATCTAAAGCTCCGGGTTGTCGGGGTGTCGTTGCAGCACTTTCTGGATCGAGTCGTTAGCAGCTTGTCGTAGGGAGATTGCTTATAAGATTGTTGTATTCGTTGTTTGTTGAAGCTGCACCTCAACCCTCCTTTTATATGCGGTTCCGGGCGCCTGGATCCCTTCCGGGCGCCTGGAGTGTGACGTGACCAACCAACCAGGATGATCCACGTGGCGAAGTCGCGGTAGGGATAAAGTTTGGTCCCGGGCGCCTGGACCTGTTCCGGGCGCCCGGATCCATCCCGGGCGCCCGGACAGCCTTTTTCCAGCAGGTTCCTCACCTGCAAACAAAGGTTAGTCCGAGCAAAATCCCCTGCAAGACAGTGTTAGAATAAGATAAAACATAGTAAAGAAGAATTGACAGTCTTCGGACTGTCCGAGTCTGACTTCGGATTTCCTACCGGAAATCCTAGGTCGACCCGACGCCTACTGTTCCCTCTACGGGGAACGCGTCCTCACCTACTCCACTCAGGAGATTTACCTGTTGCCAGTCGATCCTCCAGATCGACTGGACTTTTGCTCAGCACTCGATGCTTCCGGACTTTCTGCTGGACATCCGCTTCCCGGCTAGTCCAGACTTTCACCTGGTTCACGACACCAGGACTTTCCACCTAGGGTTACCACGCCCTAGGACTTTTGCCTGAAGCCATCGACCTGCCAAGACTTTCCGCATAGGGTTACCACCCCCTATGACCTAGGGTTACCACCCCCTAGGGTTTTCCCTTTGCCTAACCGCAGCTAGGACTTTTCTCCACCTAGGGTTACCACCCCCTAGGGTTTTCACCTGCCTAACCGCAGTTAGGACTTTCCTGAAATACTCATTCAACATGTTAGATAACAAGGAATCTTAACTTTGAATCCCTTTGCCATTATCAAAACTTAGGTTCGATCGTCGGATGCTTCCTGCACCAACATTTTGGTCTTTCTCTTCCTCGTTTGATATGCATGTTTATCATAATTTCACATCGCCTAATTGGAGCATTTATTGGTCATCTAAGTACATGTCCGTACCATCTTAAGCGTGTCTATCGGAGTTTGTCCTCAATAGATGTAACTCCGACTTTTTCTCTAATGCTCTCATTCCTTATTTTGTCCATCTTCGTATGTCCACACATCCACCTTAACATCCTCATCTCTGCAACTCTCATCTTATGCTCATGTGCTCGAGTCATAGCCCAACATTCAGCTCCATATAACATAGCAGGTCTAACAGCGATTTTATAGAACTTACCTTTAAGTTTAAGAGGTACTTTACGGTCACATAAAACACCCGACGCTCCCCTCCATTTTACCCATCCTGCTTGTATTCTATGTAAGACGTCTCTCTCAATCCCTCCATCATTTTGTAAAAATGATCCTAAATATTTAAATCTCTCGGTTCCGGGCAACTCGTCCTCTCCTATCTTAACAATTGTTTCATTACTTCTAATATTGCTAAATTTAAATTCCATATATTCTGTCTTTAATCTACTAGGCTTAAAACCTTTCCCTTCTAGTGTTTCCCTCCAAGATTCTAGCTTAGCATTTACTCCTTCACGTGTCTCATCTATCAAAATAATATCATCTGCAAACAACATGCACCACGGTACTGTGTCTTAAATGTGCGCAGTGAGTTCATCCATAATTAGTGTAAAAAGATAGGGACTTAGGGCTGATCCTTGATGTAACCCTATCTTTATTGGAAATGCTTCAGTTACTCCGCCTGAAGTCTTTACTCTGGTTGTTACATCCTCATACATATCCTTAATTAGTTCAATATATGTTACACTAACACCTCTTTTTTCTAAAATTCTCCATATAATTTCTCTTGGGACTCTATCATAAGCTTTTTCTAAGTCAATAAATACCATGTGTAGATCTTGTTTTTGCTCCCGATATTTTTCAATTAATTGTCTAAGGAGATGTATAGCTTCTATTGTCGACCTTCCAGGCATGAACCCAAATTGATTTTCTGTCACTGTGCTCTCCTTCCTTAATCTTTTTTCTATTACTTTTTCCCAAAGTTTCATAGTATGACTCATTAGTTTAATACCCCTATAGTTTGCACAATTTTGTATGTCTCCCTTGTTCTTATATAAGGGAACTAGAGTACTTATCCTCCATTGATCAGACATTCTTTTCGTTTTTAATATCATGTTAAATAATTTTGTAAGTCATTCAATACCTTGTTTCCCTAAGCACTTCCATACCTCTATCGGAATATCATCTGGTCCAACGACTTTTCCATTGTGCATCTCATTTAAAGTTTGCTTTACTTCTGAAGTTTGAATTCTACGATAAAAATTAAAATTTCTATACTCATTTGACCTAATTAAATTACCTAAGTTAAGTTGGTCACCTAAACCTTCATTAAAAAGTTGATGAAAATACCTCTTCCACCGCTCTTTTATTTCTCCATCATTTACTAATACCCTATTATATTCATCTTTAATACATTTTATTTGGCTAAGATCTCTTGTTTTCCTTTCTCTCACTTTAGCTATTCTATAAATATCTCTTTCCCCTTCTTTTGTATCCAATTTTTGATATAACCGTTCAAAAGTTTCATTTTTTGCTTCACTCACTACTTTCTTAGCTTCTTTCTTGGCTATTGTATATTTTTTTAAGTTTTCCTCGTTCTTACAAATATATAATTCCTTATAAGCTATTCGTTTTTCCTTCACTTTCTCTTGTACTTTCTCATTCCACCACCAAGATTCTTTACTTAATGGTACATGTCCCTTTGACTCACCGAGTACACTCTTAGCTACTATTTTCAACTTTGATACCATCTTATCCCATGTTGTATTAGAGTCATCGTATATCTCACCTAATGCTTGTACTTCTACCTTCTCCTTAAATATATTTTGTTTCCCATCCTTTAACTTCCACCACTTAATTCTAGGAATTGTATATATTTTCTTTCTATTGATACTATGTTTGAGGCGTATATCCAACACTACTACCCTATGTTGGGTAGTTAAGCTTTCTCCAGGGATGACTTTGCAATCTTTACAAATCTTTCTATCCTTCTTCCTAACCATAAGAAAGTCAATTTGCGATTTATTATTCCCACTTTTGAATGTGACTAAGTGTTCTTCTATTTTCTTAAAAAACATATTAGCTAATATAAGGTCATATGCTATCGCAAAATCTAATATAGTTTTCCCTTCCTCATTCCTCGTTCCAAACCCATAACTCCCATGTACTCTCTCATATTTCTCATTTTTCACTCCGACATGCCCATTTAGATCACCTCCTATTAAAATCATTTCACTTGGTGGAATATTTTGTAATATTTCATCTAAGTCCTCTCAAAATCTTGATTTGGTAGCTTCATCTAATCCTACTTGTGGTGCATATATGCTAATTATGCTCATAGTTTCTTTCGCCACTATTATCTTAAGGGCTATAATTTTATCCCCTTTTCTAACTACTCCTACAACTTCATCCTTTAACAAATTATCTACAATAATACCCACTCCATTTCTTACTTTACTCTTTCCAGTGTACCATAACTTAAAACCCGAGTTCTCTATCATCTTTGCCTTCTCGCCTATCCATTTTGTCTCTTGTACACACAAAATACTAATTTTTCTCCTAATCATCACATCTACTACCTCCATTGATTTACAAGTGAGAGTTCCTATATTTCATGTTCCAAATCTTAGATTATTAGTTTTCTTATCATAGTTTCTCTTATCTAACCTATGATGTGAGAACTTTTGTCTATTTAACACTACACCCAAGTTCTCATGGAGATGTAGCGGTCCTTGCTGAGACATTATAGTCGGACCTTGTAATGCGAACTCTTGCATATTTATCACTACACCCAAGTTCTGGAGATGTAGCGGTCCTTGCCGAGACGTTACAGTCGGACCCTGCAACGCGTTCCTTCCGGGGAACAACCTACCATTAGCACAATAGTTTAATGGATTCATTCATTGAATATTTGCCATAGTTTGACGCTGGCTGGCAACCTAACGCAACCCTCCTCCTTTATCCGGGCTTGGGACCGGCCATGACTGGTCATCACGGGCGGAGTTAGGAAGACTTATTATATAGTCAATTAAAATTTGAGTTATACTAGAGAGTAGCACTAACAAATTATATTTTAGTCCATAGAGAAAAATACAATATTGTATTTGATATCTCATAAAGAGTCCATTTATATGCATTTAAAATTTTATTTTATTTGCATAATCTTATATTTTCCTTATACATGTTCTTGACTTTAGTTAAATCATAAACTTACATTACTTTCACTCTTTTAATTTCAGTGCAATATGTTACTACTAGTATTAATAGCATCCTCATATTAACTGATTCAAATTTTACTGAATGGACAGAATACATTATCGTAGTCTTAGGCTGAATGGACTTAGACTATGCATTGAGACGTGATAGCCTTGCACCCCTGACTGGTGCTAGCACTATAGAGCAAAGGTTGAATTTGAAAAGTGGGAGTGATCTAACTGCATGTATCTAAATATCATGAGGCTTTCCATTCCGATACCAATCAAAGGCTCAATAACTAAAGGAGAGGATGCTAAGAGTTTCCTTAACTAATTATCAGATTATTTCATGGCAAACAAAAGGGTCAAGACTACCACACTTTTTGTAAAGTTGATAACTATGTGGTATAACGACAAAGGGAACATCAGAGAGTATATTATGGAGATGTCCAATATCACCACAAATCTAAAAGAACTTAAACTTGATATATCTGAGTCTATGTTAGTGTATTTTGTCTTAATATCTCTACCTGCATGGTTCACTATTTTTAAATTTTTTTATAATACTCAAAACTAAAAATGAACATTGAATGAGCTTATAGCTCAATGCATGCAAGAGGAGGAGAGATTGGGGTGTGAGACACATGAAAGTGCTCACCTAGTATCTAGTTCCCATGGTTCGGGCAAGAAGAGAAAGAGGATCAATAAAGGAAAAGGAATGGAAATTGAAGATTCTGAGGGTTTTGGCCATAAGGAGCAAAAAATAGTAGGATAAGGAGTCCACTTGTTTCTTCTGCAAGAAATAGGTCATATGAAGGAAGACTACCCCAAGTACATCAACTAGCGTGTAAAGTGTTGGATCGATATGCATGAAGAGTAAACTTCTCAACTTTGTAGTTTAGAAATCAATTTGCCTATTATACCCACTAATACTTGATGGATTGATACTAGTGCTACTACTCACATAAGTGTCATTATATAGTGCTGTCTTAGGAGTTGATTTTCACTTGATGATGAAAGATGCATCTATATGGGGAATGAAAAGAAGGCTAAAGTTAAGTCGATTGATATTTTTAGGCTTTATTTTAGAACTAATGTCTTTCTGGATTTAGAAAATAAATTTATTGTACTATCTTTTGACGGAATTTAATTTCAATTTCTTGTTTAGACAAATCAAGTTATTCTTGTTCATTTAGAAATAAATTTTTAGTATTTTCTTTAATTTAGTATTGGTTGGAAATGGTTCCTTAGTTGATAAACTATATAAATTAATCACCATAACTCTTATGGTTGACAATGTGATTATACATAATATATGTACAAAATATAAATTGATTAACTAGAATTTATCTATGATGTAGCATAAGCGTTTGGAATATATATCCAGACAATGCCTAAAAAGGTTAATGTTATATGGAATTCTCGATTCCCTTAATATATCACACTTTAATGTCTACATAGAATGTGTTAAAGGGAAACAACTAATAAAAGAAATAAGGGAGCAAATCATTGTAGCGATGTTTTGGAGTTGATGCATACGAATGTTTGTAGATCATTTCCTAAGGTATCTTAGAAAGGTTAAACATATTTCATCAATTTCATAAACGAATACTCTCAAGTCGGCTATCTCTACCTTATTCATAAGAATTCATAATCTTTGGATATATTCAAAATTTTTAAAGGAAAAGTTGAAAATTAACTAGGTAAGCAAATTAAAGTCGTCTGATACAACTGTGGAGGTGGATATTATGGTCAATATGATGGATCAGGTGAACAATGTTCAGGACCTTTTGTAAATTATCTTATTAAGTGTGGAATTGTGTCTCGGTATAACATGCTTGACACACCAAGTTAGAATGGTGTATCTAAGTAATACAGTCGTATCCTAAAGATATGGTGAAAAGTATGATGACCTTCACTTCTCTATCAGAGTTTGTGTGGGGTGAGGCACCCAAGATTATAATTTACCTACTAAATAAAGTACTTACTTAGTAAGGTAGTAACTAAAATCACATTCGAGATATGGATGGGTAGACAACCTAACATTAGGCCTTCTAGGGTTATCCAACTAAGGCTAAGCCTATAGGCCTAATAAAAGAAAATTAAACTCAAGAATAGTTAGCTACAATTTTATAGGTTACTCTAAGAACTCAAAGGGGTATAAATTTTATAATCCCTCTACGATATCCTTCTTTGAAATGGGAAATATAAATTTGTTGAGGATATTAGGAGTGATAAGGATAGGGAAGTATATCCATTAAGGAAAGCGTTAGCAATCCTCATATAGTCACTAGTAGTACAATAAGTAGTAATATGGTTTCCATACCGTACATTATGAAAATTGCACATCTAGTGGAAGTAGTGAGTCAAGATATTTTTGTGTCATCTCCAATATAATTAGAGATTCCTACCACTCAAATTGAGGTATTGTCTCATATTAATGAGCAAATACCTCAACCTCCTTAAGTATAAGTGCCTTTAAGGTGATTTATAACAGAATGGAGAACCACGACTTCTCATAATTATGTTTATCTCTAAAAGCATGATTTTGAAATAGGGTTGAAAAATGATCCTGTATCTTTCCAAGAGGCCAAATAATTCTTTAACTCTGAAAAGTGGATTAACGTCATATAAGAAGATTAAAATCTATGACAGATAATGATATTTAGGAACTTGTCAAATTCCATGAAGGTTCGAAATTCGTTGGTTATAAATGGATATTTAAAACCAAGAGGGATTTAAGGGGAAATGTCAAAAAGTATAAATCTCATCTTTTGGCTAAGAGATTCACTCAGAAAGAAGACATTGATTACAAGAAGACTTTCTCATCTGTGCCGACAAAAGACTCTCTTAGGATAATAAGGGTGTTATAGTAGGTGCCCTATAAGACAACTGTTGGCTAGGACTTTATTGACTCATGTAAATAAATATCCTTTATTTTAATATAATTTAATTTAGTATAGCATTTACTTTATCTTTATACCCATGCTAGGTGTATAAATAAAGTCCTTGAATATAATATGGTGAGATAGTGTGGTACATATGATGACCATTATGAAATACATCAATATTCACTAGATATTACAAATATATTCCTAGTCAATTGGGCTTCCTAATAAACAAGGATAAAAGGTCACTCGAGTTAGAGACTTGCATCTTTGATGTAGTGTACCATATTTCATTAGTAAAGACATAGAGATGTTCAAGTATATAGATGGATGCTTATACGATAATTAATCAAACAACCCTCACATGGACTTTTAAAGTGGTTATCATTTATCGAGTGGATAAGTCTTTAGTTGTGGTTGTACACTAGTAGTCCTTATGACAAGACAACACTAAGACTATATGCTGGGGCTATATTTTAATCATTTACCGACTCCATTAGGGCCATCAGGTGGTGAGATTGGGTGTAGTAACAAAACATATAGGAGTCAGTATATTGTAGTCGGGAATTCATCACACACTCATGGTTGTGGATATCCTATGTAATGTATTGTTCTATAGTATATGAAGTCTCTGATCATAGCTATAAGATGTGTTTTAGGAAATGAGTTTCCTAGTTGCACACGTGATGTCACTATAAGATATATCACATGGTCGTCGAATCAATATACAATCCTTGATGCACTAATGGTTATAGAAACGACTGGGATGGATATATGAGATGGCTAGACTATACATTAACCATAATCGACTGGTTCTTTCAAGCACTATTCAGTGATATCTGGAGAGTCATGGGGTGGTGATTCTAGATGCTCTTAACATGATTTATTAGGTGCTAATCAAAATTAGTTCTGACATCTTATAATCAAGTAGTTGATCATAGGATGGAGGTACTGAGGGTATGCCCATATAAAGGATGAGTATAGTCCTGAATCACAAAGAGTTGTGAACCCACGATCAACTGTATCCTTGAACCATTGAGGGTCACACAATTATTGGTTTTCCTATTTTTCGTTGAGAAAGTTAAATTCAAATAGTTGAATTTAGTGAATAAAGTTTGATGTGATAAAATAGTGAATAAAGTTTGATATGATCAAATGTTATCATAATTATGATGGACTCACATTATTGAGTTTTAGAAATATTCTAATATCTAATGGGCCAAGATGGAAGAAAGAAAAATGTCTAGATTTAATTTGTTAGCCACACATGTCTCTTCATATTCCTTGGAGAGGTGAAAAGACACATGTCTATTCATCTTCCTTGGATAGATGAAGAGACACTCATCTCTTCATATTCTTTGGAGAGGTGAAGAGACACATATCTCTTCATCTTCCTTGGATAGATGAAGAGACACTCATCTCTTCATCTTCCATAGAGAGTTAATGAACTATATAAAGAGATGTGGCCATCCTTGGAAATGAGAGGCCAAGAGTGTAAAAGTGAGAGAGAAGTGAGGTGGTGTTGGTTAGTCCTAGGAAAACGTACCGGTTCCACTGTACAAAATTTTTTGTACAAGTGTCGAACCTTTCCTTAAATAACCTATTGTGTTCTTTAAAAATTAAATTAGAAATCGCAGACGGAACTTAACATCATTGATTCCAAATTTAACTTATCTGTTCTTAATGGTTTAGATTTGAATCGCAAGCGGAACTTAACACTATTGATTCAAATCTACCTAAGTTATTAATTCCATAAATATTAATTTCCAAAATTGGCTTCCAGGACTGCATGGCGAGGCACATGGCCTTCTTGGATATGGGAGCAACCACCACCGCCTAGGCAAAGCCTTTTAAGGAAAGCTAATATTTATTTCCTTAAATAACCCTAGGTTAACCAAAAAGAACAATCGAATCACAAATTCGAAAAAGAAGAAAACACAAACTCGAAAAGAAAACTATTTCGAAAACTCTAGAATCATATGCCTCTTGTGTTTGGTATTTTCATAAATAACTATACAAAGAAAAACTAGTATGATGCGGAAAATAATTACTAGTTATACCTTTCTTTGTAAGCAAAAATAATCTCTTGATCTTCTACCGTATTCCTCTTCTGACCTCGGACGTTGTGTGGGCAACGATCTTCCGAGATGAGAACCACCAAGCACCTTCTTCTTCCTTGCAAGTTTCGGCCACCATAATTCTCCAAGAGAAGTAGAGGTCTGGCCACCACCACCAAGCTCCAAGGGATGCAAGAAACAAAAACACCTTTCTCTCCTTCTTCTCCTAGCTAGAACCGGCCACCATCAAGAGCTCCAAGAGAGGTTGCCGCCGGCCATAAGAAGAAGAGAAGAGGAAGAAGCTAGGGTCGGCCACCAAGGAGGAAAAGAGAGGAGAAGAATAATAGAGTTGATCACCCGTGAAGGCACCTCTACCCCCTCTTTTATAATCCTTGGTCTTGGCAAATAAGGAAATTTTAATAAAAAATTCCTTAATTCTTTTGTCATAAAAAAGGAAAATTATTTTAATTAGAAAACAATTTTCTTCTTTTAATAATAATGGCCGGCCACTTTCTCCCCTAAACAAGGAAATATTTAATTCACACAAGAATTAAAACTTCCTAATTTGTCTCCAGAAATTTATAAAAATTTCTCCAATAATTTTTATCCCTTCATGATTGGTTAATAAAAAAAAATTTATAAATTAAAATTCTTCTTTTAAACATGTGGATAATTTCCAAAAGGAAAGTTATCTCTAAAAATTAAAATCTCTTTTCAATCTACAAATAAGGAAAGATGTCAAATCTTTTCTTAATCTTTTGTAGAAACTAATAAAAGAGAATATTTAATTTTTAAACTTCTCTTTTAAATTATTATCATAGTTAAAAAGGAAAGTTTTTCTTAAAAATAAAATCTCCTTTCAATCTACAAATAAGGAAAGATTTCAAATCTTTTCTTAATCTTTTGTAGAAAGCTTTAAAAGGAAAGATTTAAATTTTAAACTCTCTTTAAAACTATGATATCCACATAAGAAATAATTTTAATAAAAATCCCTTTTTAATATGATGTGGCCGGCCACCTAAGCTTGGGCTCCAAGCTATTGGTCGACCACCTTAAGGCCGGCCCTAAGCTTAAGCTTCAAGCTTAGCTTGGTTGGCCCCTATTGGTTGGGTAAGAAGGTGGGTATGTGGTGGGTATAAATCTCTATATACAAGAGGCTACGATAGGGACCGAGAGGAGGAATTGGTTTTGGTCTCCCGATGAAATTAAGCTTCCCGTGTTCGCCCCGAACACACAACTTAATTCCATCAATAATAATTCATTCCACTAAAGAACTATTATTGAACTACCGCACCAATCCCAAATTACATTTTGGGCTCCTTCTTATTATGAGTGTGTTAGTCTCTCTGTGTTTAAGATGTCAAATATCCACTAATTAAGTGAGTTACTGATAACTCATTTAATTAATATCTTAGTCCAAGAGTAGTACCACTCAACCTTATCGTCATGTCGGACTAAGTCCACCTGCAGGGTTTAACATGACAATCTTTATGAGCTCCTCTTGGGGACATTATCAACCTAGATCACTAGGACACAGTTTCCTTCTATAATCAACAACACACACTATAAGTGATATCATTTCCCAACTTATCGGGCTTATTGATTTATCGAACTAAATCTTACCCATTGATAAATTAAAGAAATAAATATCAAATATATGTGCTTGTTATTATATCAGGATTAAGAGCACACACTTCCATAATAACTGAGGTCTTTGTTTCTTTATAAAGTCAGTATAAAAGAAACGACCTCTAATGGTCCTACTCAATACACTCTAAGTGTACTAGTGTAATTATATAGTTAAGATAAACTAATATCTAATTACACTACGACCTTCCAATGGTTTGTTCCTTTCCATCTTGGTCGTGAGCTACTGTTTATAATTTATAAGGTACTGATAACATGATCCTCTGTGTGTGACACCACACACCATGTTATCTACAATATAAATTAATTGAACATCTACATTTGGTATATACAAATGTAGACACTTGACCAATGTGATTCTTATAAATGTATATACAAATGCTAGGCTTTTAGTATACACTCCAACAGGTGGGTGAAGAGAGAAGTATTTTTCTTTCAAGTTATCACCTCCTCTCAAGAAGATAGAGATCTTCCCATTTCTTCCATCAAGAGAAATCCATCTCTTTGTCAATTATTTGTTATGATCGTCTCAATAAAAATTGACACTTGATCTCTAGTGCAATCAAGCATTGGAAAGGGAACTCCAATTGTGGACTGGATTAGATGGAGGAAGCACAAGTTCAAGATAAACAAAGAAGAGCTATTTTGCTAAACCCGAAATAGTTGGAGACATCCCCAAACAAAGGTTGTTTGAAAGGTATGTTTTCACTTATGTTTTGATTTATTTGTATAATGATGCACGTGTTAATAATTTTATTTAGATTTTGCTAAATGATCTAGTATATTTAAATTAGATATCTTTGTATGTTTAAATAAAAGGATTAAAATGATATTAGATGAATCATTCAAATGATAATTTATCTTTGTTATTCTTTATGGATCTTACTTGAATGGTTAAATTGTAATGCATACTTAGATTAAAGACCATGCTCATGTTTATTTTTGAAAATCTATATAAACATTCCTTTGATTTAATTATTAAATCATAAAATAAATTTTAAACTTTCACTGTGCATAGGGGTGTAGAAACATAATATGTAAATTTTGAATTCCGTTCCAACACATGACACTCATAACTCATTAGGATTTAGAGCTATACCAAATGAATGTAAAGATTGCATTTCTCAATGGAGGCATTGAGAAATCTATATATATGGTACAATCAGAGAACTTTGAATCCTTAGACTCAAAGCACCTAGTATATATATTAAAGATGTTTGTTTATAGTTTGAAATAAACGCCCCATTAATGGTATAAAAAATTTGATCAATTGGTCATCTCTTTTGGATTTAGAGAAAACCCTATTGATTGGTGCATATATATCAAGTTTAGTGTGAGTAAGTTTGTTATATTTGTTCTTTACATGGATGACATATTGCTTGCAAACAATAATAAGGGTTTACTGCATGAAACTAGATCATTTCTATCTAGCATTTTTGAAATGAAATATCTTGGTGAAGTATCCTTTGTTTTAAATATGTAGATATGTCATGATCTTTCAAGAGACATTCTTGGACTCTCACAATAGGCCTATATTGAAAAGATACTTATAAGGTATGACATGTAGAACTATGCACCTGGTGACACACTTGTGTCAAGAGGTGACAAGTTCAACTTGCAACAATGTCCACATCTTGAACTTGAAATAAAGGAAATGGAATAATTCCTGATGTGGTGTAAACTGTAAGTGTACGATTATCATTAAATAATAAAATATTAAATTCACAGAGATTAGTAGCTAAGTACTAGTTTACTAAATAAATATAATTGTTTAGACTAATAGTGAGGTTTGAATTGTACAAGAGAAAGAGATCTAAAGAGAAAATTCAAAGAATATTATGAGGAAAGGGTATTGAGTGAGATGAGAGAAGGGAAAGAAGAGTGCTTTGAGAGAATTAGATAGGAAAAGTGATTCTAGGATTTTGATTTCACCACAATGATTATAAATACCTAATTTAGATTTGATTTCGTATCCTCAGTGGTTATTTATGTAGGCATGCTATCCTATGGTATCTAATGTTAACTTTTGGCACTATACTAGCATATTTGTTCCAATTCATCATCTACTTTCAGAGCGATAGAGCTGAGGGATTACTTTCTTAAAGAGATTCTTGTCATGTGATCCCACAACTCCTAAGTTACCTTCTCTTACTGCATGGTGATGATTTGGAACCGATCTATTAAAATCTATGATAGTGTAAGATCAAAAAGTGCGCTAGAGGGGGAGGGTGAATAGTGCTCATAAATTTTTCAAGTTTTTCATAAAGAAATAGAGAAAATGTAGTAGAAATAAAGAAGTAAAGAAGAACAACAAAAACTAAGGTAACACATTATTTTTATTTGGTTCTGAGCATGTGACGACTCCTACTCTAAGACCCATATTCATTGAGTATTTACTTTGGGCAATCCACTAAAATTTTGAACGTTTACATAATTAGCTTGAAATGAAAGTACAAGTAAACTAAAATTAATTATACCGACAATTTTGAAATAGAAGCTCATGCGTAGTCATCATCGGGGTGGTGCTTAGGCATTGTGGAGAGTTTTTTGGAGTAGCGCGCAAGAACGAAAGATGTAGAGAGTTGTTATCAAAGTTCTGCCCAAAGGGCTGGTCGAACCAAGCTTTTATGGAGCATTGAAGGTGCCTCCAACCTTGTCCGAGGCACCTTGAAGTGTAAATATGATCTCTTGAGCTTTGGTCGTGATAAGTTACGTGGACTACGACCTTTATTCACCCGAGGGCACCTTCCAAGCACTTCGAGGTGCCTCTTCCGCACTCCAAGGTTCCTTCCATTCACTTCAGGGCACTTCTCCACAATGAGAACTTTATCTTCAAAGTTCATCTGCTCGAGGAATCCTCCTCCCTATCCAGGGCACCTTCGCACAGCTCCGAGTTACCTCAATGCAACTCTAAGGCACCTTAAGCAATGTTCACCCAATGCTAACTTATGCATTTTTACTCCTACAAAATATGTCAGTCCAAATATAAAAAGATATCCTGCAAAATAATAGTATTATGACAGTCTCAGGACTGTCCTGTTCTGACTTTCAGATTTCTATTGAAACCTTAGGTCAAACCGATACCTACTGTTCCTTAATAGGGAATACATCCTCACCTATTCCTCTTAGGAGAGTTACCTTTTGCCAAACACCCCTTTGGACTTTTGCATAGTGTAACAACCCAAATTTTCTCATTTCGAGTCCTAATAGTACTTAAAAATATTTAGAAATGCTTTAGAAAAATTCTAGAGATTTTTAGAAATTTTTAGAGTTATTTTTATGCAATTTTTGGAGTTCGTTTGGTATTTTTACCAAAAGAAACAAGTTGCAAAAAATAAAGAAAATTAGCCGAGATTCAAACCTGCAACCTCCGGCCAAACCAAGCCTTAAGCAAATCTGGCTGACCAAGTGGTCAAGCAGTCGGTTCTGTTTAAAAAAGGTACCAAAATTTATTTAAGATAGTTAACAGAATAATGGATTATAAAAGGGATAAGTTGATGTTGGATTTGTTTGTTTAGAAAAGGTAGCGAATTTATTTAAGATAGTTAACAGAATATTATAAAAGGGATAAGTTGATGTTGGATTTGTCTGTTTAGAAAAGGTAGCGAATTTATTTAAGATAGTTAACATAATATTATAAAAGGGACAAGTTGATGTTGGATTTGTCTGTTTAGAAAAGGTAGCGAATTTATTTAAGGTGTTAACAGAAATATTAAGTTATAAAAAGGGATAAGTTGATGCTCTGTTTTCCGGTGACTTAAACCATTCTCTCCTTCTCTTCTGCGTACGATGGCGGAGCTCGGGCAGAAAACGAAAGGGAGTTAGGGCATCATCTCTGGCGGCCAGCCAAGGTCCTAGAAGCCCTTTTTGTTCGGTTGTGAGTCCAAGAAGCAAGGTAAGTGCTTCTCACCTGCAGTAGGAGTAGTTTCGGACCTTTGTTCTTCTTGAATTCGAAGCATAAGAAGCGCTTATAGTGCAGATTTTTAATTAAGCCTATAGTGCAGATTTTAATTAAGCTTATAATGCAGATTTTTATGTAGAGCTTATATTGCAGATTTTAATTAAGCGTTTATAGTGCAGATTTTTAATTAAGCCTATAGTGTAGATTTTAATTAAGCTTATAATGTAAATATTTATGTAGAGCTTATATTGCAGATTTTAATTAAGCAAGGTAAGTGCTTCTCACCTGCAGTAGGAGTAGTTTCGGACCTTTGTTCTTCTTGAATTCGAAGCATAAGAAGCGCTTATAGTGTAGATTTTTAATTAAGCCTATAGTGAGATTTTAATTAAGCTTATAATGCAGATTTTTATGTAGAGCTTATATTGCAGATTTTAATTAAGCGCTTATAGTGCAGATTTTTAATTAAGCCTATAGTGCAGATTTTAATTAAGCTTATAATGTAAATTTTTATGTAGAGCTTATATTGCAGATTTTAATTAAGCGCTTATAGTGCATATTTTTAATTAAGCCTATAGTACAGATTTTAATAAAGATTATAGTGCAGTTTGGTTAAGTATTATAGTGCAGAATTTATGTTTGCATAGTATGCAGAAATAGTGTAGCATAGAATGCAGAATCTTGATTAGAATAGTATGCAGAATTTTGATTAGCATAGTATGTAGATTTTTGTTTATGCATTTCAAAGTTAGAATTTGTTTAAACATTTCAGTTTTTAAAGAAGCATTATTTTATTAGAGGTATTAACAAGTATAAGAAAGATAAAGAAAAGAAAGAAAAAGGCCAAGGCCTTAAGTAGATCCCAAAGTCAAGACTTTAGGGATTTTGGCACACAAGGTACTCGTTAAAATGCCGAGGCATTATATATTAGAAGTATTAAAAGATAACAAGTATTTTACTTTTATCAGTGGCACTGTGTTGGACTCTCAGTTGTCCTTGGGTTGGGCTCCCATAGTCGTGCCTAGGTTTAGATAACCTAGTAGTAACGGCACGACTGACGGTCGACGGTCGACGACTCGAGGGTCGCCAAATGGGCCGCCAAATGGGCCGGGTCGTTACAATAGTAAACCCTACTAGATTCAGAACTAGCTACCTTGGGTCTAGTTAGGGATGCGCGCATAGCAAGTACAGTTGCCGGGCCCAAGAAGAAAGTTGATTATTATTTTGAAGTATTAAAGTATAAGTTTTCAAACAAAAGAAATAAGCTTCACATAAGTTTAAAATTCAGCAAGTTTAGCTTTCTTATATACTGACATGTTGTTTAGATGTGCTTACATGTTTAGTATTTCAGTATGCTATGTTTCGTTTGCTATTAGATGAGCATTTAGTTTCTAGATTTCTTTCAGCTTACGTGTATACTTGAGTTTTGTGAGTTAGATAGCGCTTACTAAGCAATTTTGCTTATAGATGCATTTCCTCTTACTGCAGATAAAGGAAAGGAAAAGCTATAGTAAAGGAAGGTGACAAGGAGGTGCGGATGGATGTGTGATGCCTGGACTATAGAAGCCTTGGGATTTAGCATAAGAAGTTATTAACAAAGAGTTGAGTAGAATGTATTAGATGAGTCATTTAGTCTTCCACTGCTAGTTAATTGTATGTTTTGAGTTCTCTGAGAGTTTTAGGAATTTCTATCAACATGTGTGCAATGTTAGTTAAGTAAAGTTAGTAGTCCAGTAGCGCTCCGCCCTCACAGTCCAGTAGTGAGGAGGGTGGGGTCGCTACAGTTGGTATCAGAGCAGTTCCTATTCTCCAACATCACACATCAGCACCAATCTTGTCGTCTTCAAGTAAGAAAGTACTTAAATTCTTTTTAGTATGCTTTTCTTTTTTTTTTTTTTGCAGTAAAGAGAAATCTTTAGAAGTATTTGTTTATATGTGCTTAAGCGAGATAAAAGTTCTTGTGTGAGGACAGCATGAGGCAGAAATATCCAGAATTGTTCTAAGTTCGAGGACGAACTTTTTATAAAGCATGGGGAATTGTAACAACCCAAATTTCCTCATTTCGAGTCCTAATAGTACTTAAAAATATTTAGAAATGCTTTATAAAAATTCTAGAGATTTTTAAAAACATTTATAGTATTTTTATGTAATTTTTGGAGTACGTTTGGTATTTTTACCAAAAGAAACAAGTTGCAAAAAATAAAGAAAATTAGCCGAGATTCAAACCTGCAACCTCCGGCCAAACCGAGCCTTAAGCAAATCCGGCTGACCAAGTGGTCAAGCAATCGGTTCTGTTTAAAAAAGGTAGCAAAATTTACTTAAGATAGTTAACAGAATATTGGATTATAAAAGGGATAAGTTGATGTTGGATTTGTCTATTTAGAAAAGGTAGTGAATTTATTTAAGATAGTTAACGGAATATTATAAAAGGGATAAGTTGATGTTGGATTTGTCTGTTTAGAAAAAGTAGCGAATTTATTTAAGATAGTTAACAGAATATTATAAAAGGGATAAGTTGATGTTGGATTTGTCTGTTTAGAAAAGGTAGCAAATTTATTTAAGGAGTTAACAGAAATATTAAGTTATAAAAAGGGATAAGTTGATGCTCTATTTTCCGATGACTTAAACCATTCTCTCCTTCTCTTCTGCGTACGATGGCGGAGCTCGGGCAGAAAACGAAAGGGAGTTAGGGCATCATCTCCGGCGGCCAGCCAAGGTCCTAGAAGCCCTTTTTGTTCGGTTGTGAGTCCAAGAAGCAAGGTAAGTGCTTCTCACCTGCAATAGGAGTAGTTTCAGACCTTTGTTCTTCTTGAATTCGAAGCATAAGAAGCGCTTATAGTGCAGATTTTTAATTAAGCCTATAGTGCAAATTTTAATTAAGCTTATAATGTAGATTTTTATGTAGTGCTTATATTGCAGATTTTAATTAAGCGCTTATAGTGCAAATTTTTAATTAAGCCTATAGTGCAGATTTTAATTAAGCTTATAATGCAGATATTTATGTAGAGCTTATATTGCAGATTTTAATTAAGCGCTTATAGTGCAAATTTTTAATTAAGCCTATAGTACAGATTTTAATAAAGATTATAGTGCAGTTTGGTTAAGTATTATAGTGCAGAATTTATGTTTGCATAGTATGCAGAAATAGTGTAGCATAGAATGCAGAATCTTGATTAGAATAGTATGCAGAATTTTGATTAGCATAGTATGTAGATTTTTGTTTATGCATTTCAAAGTTAGAATTTGTTTAAACATTTCAGTTTTTAAAGAAACATTATTTTATTAGAGGTATTAACAAGTATAAGAAAGATAAAGAAAAGAAAGAAAAAGGCCAAGGCCTTAAGTAGATCCCAAAGTCAAGACTATAGGGATTTTGGCACACAAGGTGCTCGTTAAAATGCCGAGGCATTGAATATTAGAAGTATTAAAAGATAACAAGTATTTTACTTTTATCAGTGGCACTGTGTTGGACTCTCAGTTGTCCTTGGGTTGGGCTCTCATAGTCGTGCCTAGGTTTAGATAACCTAGTAGTAATGGCACGGCCGACGGTCGACGGTCGACGGTCGCCGACCCGAGGGTCGCCAAATGGGCCGCCAAATGGGTCGCCAAATGGGTCGGGTCATTACAATAGTAAACCCTACTAGATTCGGAACTAGCTACCTTGGGTCTAGTTAGGGATGCGCGCATAGCAAGTACAGTTGCTGGGCCCAAGAAAAAAGTTGATTATTATTTTGAAGTATTAAAGTATAAGTTTTCAAACAAAAGAAATAAGTTTCACATAAGTTTAAAATTCAGCAAATTTAGCTTTCTTATATACTGACATGTTGTTTAGATTTGCTTACATGTTTAGTATTTCAGTATGCTATGTTTCGTTTGCTATTAGATGAGCATTCAGTTTCTAGATTTCTTTCAGCTTACGTGCATACTCGAGTTTTGTGAGTTAGATAGCGCTTACTAAGCAATTTTACTTATAGATGCATTTCCTCTTACTGCAGATAAAGGAAAGGAAAAGCTAGAGTAAAGAAAGGCGACAAGGAGGTGCGGATAGATGTGTGATGCCTGGACTATAGAAGCCTTGGGATTTAGCATAAGAATTTATTAACAAAGAGTTGAGTAGAATGTATTAGATGAGTCATTTAGTCTTCCGCTGCTATTTAATTGTATGTTTTGAGTTCTCCGAGAGTTTTAGGAATTTCTATCAACATGTGTGCAATGTTAGTTAAGTAAAGTTAGTAGTCCAGTAGCGCTCCGCCCTCACAGTCCAGTAGTGAGGAGGGTGGGGTCGCTACACATAGCATTTGACATTGACCTCTGGGACTTCTTCTAGATGTCTGATCCTCGACCGGCCTAGACTTCTTCCTAGTGTTTTTGATCCCCAGGACTTCCACCTGATGTCCTCAATCTGGCAAGTCTTCTGCCTAGTCCACCCAACCAAGACGTTGTGACCAATCCTCTCGACCAAGACTTCGTGCCCAATCCCTTGACCAGGACTTTGTGCCCAATCCCTTAACCAAGACTTTGCTACTTAGCCTTAACTAGGTCTTGTATGTACACTTAGATAAGCTTGTTAGATTACAACATAGCTTAACTTTAAACTTTTGTCATTATCAAAACCAGGTTCAATTATCTCGTACTTCCAGCACCAACAGATAGTTTATTACTTCTCATGATATATTGATCTACTTTTATAAGTGACTCTCCATGTCTCAGGTTTCTATGGATTGGAGGATTGAGTTCTCCTTTCGGTTCATCCCTGTACCTTATGGGATACAAATATTGCATTTTTGGTATCAAGATTATGTGTACATAGTAAACCTGGACAACAAATACACATGTCATTGAATAAGAAACATTCAAACTCAATAGATTCAACAAAATAGTATTTATATATAAAAGATCTAATCCCTAATCCTAAAATCAAGAGTCTACTCTATAAACTCAAAGTTACAGCCAGAAATCATCATTCAAACAAGTTACAATCAAGGAAAATTCATAAAAGGGAAGAAAAGCTTAGTCTCGATGTATAGGAGCGTCTCAAGATGCTCTTTGATCTAAAATTTGGGTGTTAAGGTGTCAAAAATCTCTTGTAACAGTTCTCTGAAGTCTTCATGGAGCCTTTCGATGGTTCCCAATCGGGAACCCCTAGTTTGAGATCCAAATGGTCTTTTATACTTTATTTCTAAGCACCTAACATAGTCGTGCCCTCCGGCATGCCCTACCTGTGTCGGGCGGTGTAGTTGCCTTTGAGCGATGGCATGGCTGTACCAGCTATCATGACCTACCCGTAGCGCACACTATGAAGAATCTAGAAATCTAGCACGGACATACTGGATGGGCATGGTTGTATTGAATTCAAATCTACATTCAGTTCAAATTCTCTGGCTTCGATTAAGGGTCTAACAATACAAGATCTCAAGGACTGAAAGAGAGGCATAGCAAAGTCTTTGAGAAGTCTAGCCCCGTTGACCACCCTAATTATGTTCACTTGATTTTCAATATATTTCAGATTTAAAATCCCCTAAAAAAGAAAAAGAAATAATGCTAAGAAAAATGTAAACAAATGCAAATAAAAACTGTGAAGTAAAATAGTCTAGTCCAATCAATTTATAATACAACTAATATTAACCAAAATGAATCCCCAACAATGGCGCCAAAAATTTAATGTGGTGCAAATCACAAATGCACTATTGTTGTTAAGTAATAAAATATCGAATCTATAGGGATTGATCGCTAAGTACTAGTCTACTAAACAAATATAATTGTCTAGACAAATCATGAGATTTGAGTTGTGCAAGAGAAAGAGATCTAAGGAGAAAATTATGAGAATATGGTGAGGAAAGAGTATTGAGTGAAATCAGAGAAGAGAAAGGAGAATGATATGAGAGAATTTGATGCGAAAAAGTGATTCTAGAATTTCAGTTTTACCACCATGATTATAAACACCTAATCTTAGTTTGGTTTCCTATCCTCAATGATTATTTATGTAGATTGACTATCTTATAATATCCGATGTAAACTTTTGGGACTACACCGATGTATCCATTCTAATTCGAGTTCTACTTTCAAAGTGACAGAGTTGAGGAATTATTTTCTTAAGGAGATACATGTGATGTGATCCCACAACCTCCGAGTTGCCTTCTCTTACTGCATCGCAATGAATTAGAATCGATACATTAAGATCTCTGATAGCATATTGCTCCTCGTGGCATACCGATCTACTTTTGTAGGTGACTCTCCATGTCTCAACTTTCTACAAGTCAAAGAATTGGGTTCTCCTTTCATTTCATCCTCGTACCTCATGGGATGCAAATTGTATACTGTTAGCATCAAGATTGTGTGTACATAGTATTTACATATCCAAAGAGCTAATCCTTTACCCTAGAATCAAGAGTATACTCTATAAACTCAGAGTTACAACCAGAGATTAGTATTCAAACAAGTTACAATCTTAGTCTCAATGTGTAGGATTATCTCCAGATGCTCTTCAATATGAAATCTAGGTGTTAAGGCATCGAAAATCTCTCGTATCAACTCTCTGAAGTTTTTTTGGGGTCCTTGGACGACTCTCAATTGAGATCCCCTAGTTTGAGATCTAAATGGTCTTTTATACTTGATTTCTAGGCACCCAACATGGTCGTGCTCACTGGCATAGCCTGCTAGTGTCAGGCACTACGGTTTCTTTTATACGATGACACAACTATGTCAGTTGACATGACCTACTCGTGGTGCACACTGTGAAGAATCTAGAATTCTGGCACGGCCATGTTGGATGGCCACGGCAGTGGCCACGATCATGTTGGATGGAGTGCACTCAGGAATTAGTCTTTGAACTATGTTTTCACTCCTCTTCATGACCTATCCAAGAAAATAAGCAAGGGTAGCTCTCCAACCTAGAAATGTATCAAAATAAAGCATGAATAGATGAAAACATGAGATATATACACATGAAATAGGATAGGATGTATGTCAAACTATGGTAAAAATTCTATATGAAACACACACATCAATTCCCTTATGCATCTTTTGTGGTTAAAGAAAGAGTTTAGAGTCGTCAAGTAGGGATGACAATTTCCTCCAAACCTAATGGAGAATCTGATATCTGACCCGAATAGAGGAGGGTATGGAGGGAACTCTTTGAGGATATCTAGCACAAGATATCTGATCTTTTAATGGGTATGGATATAGGGATGGATATCTGATATTCGATGGGTATAGGGACAAAGGATATGGAATCTGACTCAAATATAACCCATTATCATCCCTATCATCAGGTCATAATAGAGCACATCAGTACATATTCCATATTGGCAGATCCACTCACCAAGGGCTTTGTACCTAAGGTGTTTCATATGCATGTTGTGCCTAGGGTGTTTCATCCGTATTTTCTTTATTGCTCTATAATTTTTTGACAATAATTTGTTTTGATTATTGTACATACTTAAGTTCAGAACATTAATAAAAGGTTTGTTTGTTTATTTGACACTCTGAAATAAAGTATCATGATTTACTGTTGCTATTTGTGACGACCCACCTTCTACTTACTAGGCTGTAAGGCCAGACCGTCACATTATACTGTGCTAAGCTATGAGTTACGGAGAGGCGAACTAATTTAAATTTTTCATGCTAATGACTATTAGAAGCTGTAGCTTCTATTCATAACGCCTTTTTATTATGCTACACACGCCAAGAGATGAAACCTAAGCTTCCGAGTGGGCTAGAGACTGTACACAGAGCTTCCTAGCCAACATCAGGCCTTCCAATCGATCGGTGGATCGATTGGAGTTATTTAATTGATCCACTGATCGATTCAGCGCGCTACTGTGCTCGGGTAATATTCTGGATCGATCGACTGATCGATCCAGACTTGCCAATCAACCCAGTGATCGATTCCGAAGCTCTCTGTTCGCGAGAGCGAATTCCTCGATCGATCGGTTGATCGATCCCTTAACCTTCTGTTCGCGACAGAATGCGACTGGATCGATCGGCGGATCGATCTGGAAGCTTACTGTTCACGGAAGCAAGCTCCCCAATCGATCAGCTGATCGACTGAGGACCCCCAATCGATCGGCTGATCGATCGGGGTTTCTGATTTTGTATCAGGAGTATGATTTCAGCACTATTTCGTGCCCAATTCACCCGCATAGGTTCTAACATGGCTGAAAACATACTAATGACAATTAACTAGCATTCTGAGTATGATCACTAACAACCTAAGCAGGTCTTTCATGATTCAAAACGTTAAAATAACTAGAAGTGCGGAAACGTAATAACATAAGAAAATGCTAAAGGTTTCTAATTTTGCTAGTTTCTCCAAGATCTTTATTCCAAGTTCTCATCCACACACATTTTCACTGCATTGACCTCCAGCCTCCACTAGTTCATCTTTCCTTTACCTTTATTTGCGGTATAAGGGAAAGAAGTATCTGTAAGCTTACGCTTAGTAAGAAACCATCTACCTCACAAAACCATGCATACGATGCAATTTATGCTTTGGAAACATGCTATTTGAAATATGTGCTGAACATGCTAAAACATGGCATTCTGGCATACAAAACATAGAAAGCAAAAGCTGATCATAGCAATATCTTCTAGTATCAACAAGATAGAACTAAACTGATACAATTGCTAACTAAACCAATGCTAAGCTGATATAAATCCTGAACTATAATCACATACTAAATTGTGAAGCTTTGAAAAACTATTTATCATAAATAGATGAAAATACTAATCATGCTGTTGATGGGCCCGGCAACTGCACTTGCTATGCGCACATCCCTAACTAGACCCGGGGTTGCAAGTCCCTAATCTAGTAGGGTTTACTAGGTTATCTAAACCTAGGGACGACTATGGGAGCCCAGCCCAAGGACAACTGAAGTCCAGTACAGTGCCACTGAAAAGTAAAATACTAATTTGTAGCTAATATGTCTTACCTTGCTCTTACTAGGTTATCTGAACCTAGAACTAGGTTATCTAAACCTAGAGGCGACTGTGGGAGCCCACCCATTGGACCGTAGTCCCGTAAAAATTTTAGCAAGACTAACTGTGCTATAAAATGCTTCTACTACATTTATCTAAACTATTGGAATGCCTATAGGGGCATTTTACTGAGCTAAGCATTAAAGCAAACACTTGGTGTGCGCTAATTCACACCCTATATACTGAAAACTCTGCATATGACTAAACTAATGCATAAAACGTACGAAGAGCTACTTATACTGCAGGTGAGGGGTTTCTTACATCCTGCGCTAGTTTTCCTTACGATCTGATCGCTAGGTTTTTCCATAAAAATAATCTTCTCGACGACCCTCTTGCTTCCACGTGCTCTTCTCGCGGAGAGGAGCGTCCTCGTGCCGGAGTTGTCGCCGGAAGGTGTTCTTGGAGCCTTTGGGACGGAACCCTAGCCCTTGGGGCTTGGTGCGCCGAGAGAAGAAGAGGAGGGAGAGGGGCGGCGTGACTAGGGTTGAGGGAAAAGAAAATTCCTGATGAAAATAATCCCCTTACTTAATTATTTCCCTATTTATATTAAGTGAGTAATTCGGCCCAACTCTAACATAAATATAATTGATTCCCTTTTCTTTCAGCACACCCCTGCTGGGGCCTCCTGGTTACTGGAGCTGTCCATAAGACATAAGGTCTCATAGGTCTCGAGTTCAATTCTCGCTTAAGATATTTTACATTTCTATTTGTTTTTGCTACTTCTGCTACTCTAAAAATTCTGTAAAATATCCTAAAATTTCAGAAAAATCGTAGAATATTTTTAAAAGTCTTTTGAGAATTTTCGGGCATTACAATCCCCATACCTTATAAAAAGTTCGTCCTTGAACTTAGAATAACTCTGGGTACTTCTGTCTCATACTGGCTTCTGTCTCCCAAGTTGCCTCTTCTGCTGTGTGGCTGTGTCAAATAACTTTTACTAATGATACTTCTTTGTTCCTTAATTTCTTAACTGCTCGGTCTATTATCTGAATAGGCCGACTGTCATAGCTGAGGTCTTCACGAACTTGTACCAACTGAGGCTCAATCACCTAGGTGACATCTGGGATATGCTTCTTCAGCATAGAGACATGAAATACATTATGGATAGCTGACATCTCCTGGGGTAGCTCTAGCTCATATGCTACTTTGCCAACTCTCTTAGTGATGAGGTATGGTCCCACATATCTGGGACTTAATTTGCCCTTCTTCCCAAAACGCATTACTCCCTTCATGGGAGCTACTCTGAGAAATACTGTATCCCCAACTGAAAATTCTAAGAGTCTGCGCCGTGTATCAGCATAGCTTTTCTGGTGGCTCTGAGCTGTCTCTATCCTATGACGGATCTGCCGTATAGCTACTGTGGTATCTGCTACTAGATCTGTCTGAAGTTTTAGTTCCTTCTGTTCACCACTCTCATACCAGTAGATTGGAGATCTACACCTCCGTCCATAGAGAGCCTCGTAGGGTGCCATACCGATAGTGGCCTGATAGCTGTTGTTGTATGCAAATTCTGCTAAACTCAGATATTTGCACCAACTTCCCTTAAAGTCTAGGGCACATGCTCGGAGCATATCTTCGAGTACCTGATTTACTCGCTCCGTCTGACCATCTGTCTGAGGATGGAAAGCTGTGCTGAATCTTAACTTAGTGCCCAATGCTGACTGTACACACTCCCAGAAGTGTGATGTGAACCTACTGTCTCTATCTGAAATGTTGGTCCATGGGACTCCATGTAGTCTGACAATCTCCTTGAGATGCAACTGAGCTAGCTGCTCCATGGAGTAGGATATCCTGATAGCTAAGAAGTGGGCTGATTTAGTCAATCTGTCGACTATTACCCAGATGGCATCAAAACCATTCGTGGTTCTGGGTAGTCCCACTATGAAATCCATAGAAATATCCTCCCACTTTCACTCTGGAATCTAGATAGGTTGCAGAACTCCTCCTGGTCTCTGGTGTTCTGCCTTGACCCTCTGCCAGGTCAGACAAGTACTGACATATCTAGCGATGTCTCTTTTCATCCCAGGCCACCAAAAACATTTCTTTAGGTCTTGGTACATCTTGGTGGAGCCAGGATACATCGCATAAGGAGTCCTGTGAGCCTCGTTTAAGATCTTCCTCCGTAGTTCCTCCTGATCTGGAACACAAAGTCTGTCACCAAAATATAATGCCCCACTTTCGGACACTCTGAACTCTCCACTTTCTGATTCCGCTAACCCTTGCTTGATTTTCTGAATTTCAAGGTCCTGCTCCTGAGCTGTCTGGATGTCATCAAGCAGGGTAGATACTAAAGTCATAGTAGAGAGTTGTCCCACTATAAGTTCGAGACTGAAACCTGTGATCTCCTTCTGTAGGGGCGGTGACATGACTGCTAGGGATAGTAAGGTAGCGCTAGACTTCCTGCTAAGTGCATCTGCCACCTTATTGGCTTTTCCTAGATGGTAGAGGATGTCTATGTCGTAGTCTTTGACCAGTTCGAGCCATCTGCGCTGCCGCATATTCAGATCCTTCTGAGTGAAGAAATACTTCAAACTTTGATGATCTGTATACACTATACACTGAGCTCCATACAAGTAGTGTCTCCAAATTTTGAGGGCGAACACAACCGCTGCAAGCTCAAGATCGTGAGTAGGATAGTTCCTCTCATAGTCTTTGAGTTGTCTGGAGGCGTAGGCGATCACCTTGCCATTTTGCATCAGTACTGCTCCTAGTCCCAATTTAGAGGCATCGCTATAAATATCAAAGATGTCCGTGTTTTCTGGTAGAGTCAGAATGGGTGCACTGGTCAGTCTTCTTTTGAGTTCCATAAAACTATTCTCACAGTCCTCTGTCCACTAAAATTTTCTATTTTTCCTGGTAAGAGCTGTCAGTGGGGAGGCTATTCTGGAGAAATCCTCTACGAACTTTCTGTAATAACCTTCTAGTCCCAAAAAGCTTCTGATTTCACTGGCGTTCTTGGGTCTTTTCCAGTTACTCACAGCTTCTATCTTACTGGGGTCTACCTGTTGGAGTGTATACTGAAAGTCTAAGCTTTTGTAAACATTTATTTTGAATAAAGAATCACATTTGGTCAAATTATCAACATTTGTTTGTAGTTGTTCAATTAATTTATATTGTAGATAACATAGTATGTGGTGTCACATGCAGAAGATGATGTTATCAGTTCCTTATAAATTATAAACAGTAGCTCACGACCAAAATGGAAAGGAACAAACCATTAGAAGCTCGTAGTGTAATTAGGTATTAGTCTATCTTCACTATATAATTACACTAGTACACTCAGAGTGTATTGAGTAGGACCATTTGAGGTCGTTTCTTTTATACTGACTTTATAAAGAAACAAAGACCTCAGTTATTATGGAAGTGTGTGCTCTTAATCCTAATATAATAACAAGCACATATATTTGATATTTATTTCTTTAATTTATCAATGGGTGAGATTTAGTTCGATGAATCAATAAGCCCGATAAGTTGGGAAATGATATCACTTATAGTGTGTGTTGTTGATTATAGAAGGAAACTGTGTCCTAGAGATACTAGGTTGATAATGTCCCCAAGAGGAGCTCATAAGGATTGTCACGTTAAATCCTGCAGGTGGACTTAGTCCGACATGACGATAATGTTGAGTGGTACTACTCTTGGACTAAGATATTAATTAAATGAGTTATCAGTAACTCACTTAATTAGTGGACATTCGATATCTTAAACACAGGGAGACTAACACACTCATAATAAGAAGGAGCCCAAAAATATAATTTGGGATTGGTGCGGTAGTTCAATAATAGTTCTCTAGTGGAATGAATTATTATTGATAAAATTAAGTTGTGTGTTCGGGGCGAACACGGGATGCTTAATTTTATCGGGAGACCAAAACCAATTCCTCCTCTCGGTCTCTATCGTAACCTCTTATTTATAGAGTACTATACCCACCTTCTATACCCACCTAAAGGGGGTCGGCCAAGCTAGCTTGGGAATCAAGCTAGGGCCGGCCTAAGCATGGTTTATGGGTGGTCGGCCCTAGCTTAAACCCAAGCTAGAAGGGGTCGGCCTTAATGAAATTAAAAAGAATTTTAATTTTAATTTTTATTATGTGGAAGATATAATTTATTAAAGAGAATTAAAATTAAAATATCTCTCTTAAAAGGATCTACAAAAGATTAAAGAAAGAGATTAGATCTCTTTCCTTATTTGTAGATTGGAAAGATATTTTATTTTCTCTTTGAAAATTATTCACATGTTGAAAAATTAAAATTATAGAAATTTATTTTTATCAACCATGAAGGGATTTTTGAAGAGAAATTTTATTTTTAAAATTTCCGGAAACAAATTAAGAAGTTTTAATTTGTTGATTGAAACTTGTCTAATTTGTCTCTCTATGATGTGGCCGACCATTATAAGTTTAATTGGGAAATTTTATTTTATTTTTCTCAATTAATTCATGTCAAGGAAAATTAAGGAAATTTTATTGTAATTAAATTTCCTAATTTACCAAGGCTAAGGAATATAAAAGAGGGGGTTGGGGTGCCTTCATGAGGTACAACCTCTATTATTTTTCTCCCTCTCTTATTCGTTGGTGTGGCCGGCCATCCTCTTCCTCTCTTCCTCTTTGTGGTGGCCGAAACCTCTCTATTGCTGTAACGACCCACCCACCTTCTGGATACTGGCTGTAAGGCCGGTCGCTACAATTATGCTAAACTATACTGTGCGGAAAACTGATCTAATTTGAATTTTTTTTCTAATCTAATTGCTGGGAACGCTGAAACTGAATGTTATACATGTACCTAATAATTGTACACATGCTAGGGAAGACAATCTATGCCTCCCGGATGACTTGCTAGCTGTAATTAAGCATTCCAATCGATCCATGAATCGATTGGGCTGTCGGATCGATCCAGGAATCGATCCAGCTCGACACTGGCACGGAAGGAGACTCTGGATCGGTCGGCTGACCGATCCATAGCTTCTGTATGTAGCTGGATCGGTCTACCGACCGATCCAGGAGCACCCTGATCGGTCGGTAGACCGATCTAGGTATGTCTGGATCGGTCGGCTGACCGATCCAGGTACCTGAAGCTCTCCTGGAAACTACTGTATCGTGTTGGATCGGTCGGCTGACCGATCCAGGAGGATTGCCTAGGCTCTGATCGGTCTGGAGACCGATCAGAGTTCTGATTTCGCCTGGGAACTCTGATTTCAGCACTCTGGCGTGCCAAAATACCGCATAACAACTATCTAATGCATGATAAACTATTCTAATAGCATGTAGTAACAATTCTAAACTTAAGCTAAAGCAAGGTACATCAACTCATAACCTTTAACTACTAGAAATGCATAAAAAGCAAAGTATAAGAAAATATCTTAAGGAAGAACTAGTTTCTAGTTTGCTAAACTCTCCAAGGTCTTTTATTCCAATTCCTGCCACACACACCATCCTTTGCATTGTCCTCCAGCTCCCTCTGCTAGTCCATCTTTCCTTTACCTTTATCTGCAGTATAAGGAAAAATAGTATCTGTAAGCTTAAAGCTTAGTAAGAAACCATCTACCTCACAAAAACATGCAACGATGCAAATATGATTTTAAATCATGCTGTTTAAAACATAACATACTGAATAAACTAGCATGGCATGGCAATAAGCATACAATCATGGCATATCTAAACTGAACATAAAAACATGTATAACAACTACACATAAAGTTATCATACATATTCACAGGGAAAAACTAAACTGGAGCATGATACTGAACTGAAACTGAATTCAAACTCAACTAACATAACTGATTTAGAGTTTGAAAGCTAATATCATAATAAGTGAAAATAGTAATCATGCCGTTTGGGCCCGGCAACTGTACTTGTGCGCGCATCCCTAACTAGACCCGGGTTTGCAAGTCCCGAATTTAGTAGGGTTAACTAGGTTATCTAAACCTAGGGATGACTGGAGTCCAACCCAATGGATATCTGATCCAGTACAGTGCCACCGAAAATAAAATACTGAATATAGCTAATCGCTTATTCTATTGTTTCTAGGTTATATGAACCTAGAGCTAGGTTATCTGAACCTAGTGGCGACTGTGGGAGCCCACCCATTGGACCGTAGTCCCATAAACTGAACTAAACTAATGTGCTGTTTTAAATGCTCCTAATGCATTTAACTGAGCTATTAAACATAACTAAGGTGGTATTTAGCTACACTAACATTTTACCGAACACTTGGTGTGCTCCAACTCTCTCCTCTAATAGGGAGATCACCTCCAGGCACCCGACAACGTCTAGAATCTCCAACTAAAGGAGACCAACGTGTCCGGCCCGTCTAGAGGTGCTCAACTAGATCCCTAATCCTCGAGGAGGGTTTAAACACACCCTATGTGCCGAAAAACTTGCATATAGCTAAAACTAATGTGTAGAAAACCAAATGGAGCTATTATACTGCAGGTGAGGGGTTTCTTACCTCCGGTTCATAATTTCTTACGATTCTATTCGCTAGAATTCCGGTGGAGATGACCTTCTCGACGATCCGCTCACGTCTTCGCGTTCCTCTCGCGGAGACGAACCTCTTTCGTGTTGGAGTCGTCACCGGAAAGTGTCCTTGGGCCCTAGAGAAAGAACCCTAGGCTTTCCCTTGTTGTGGCGCCGATAGAAGGAGGAGAGGGAGAGGTGGCGTCGGTGAGGTTAGGGTGAGGGAAAGTTGCCGAACCAACACAAAATAAACCAAACCAACTTATGTTTTCCTATTTATACTAAATAATTAATTCGGCCAAACCAATTATAAATATAATTGATTCCCTTTCCTTTCAGCACGGCCCTGCTGGGTTCAACCGGTTACTAACATTATCCCTAAACCATAGGTCTCGGGTTCGATTCCCGCCTAAGCTATTTTGCGGTTCTATTTATTTTTGCTGCTTCCGCTACTCGGAAAATTCCGGAAAAATATCTAAAAATTCCAGAAAAATCATAGAATATTTCTAAAAATAATTTGAGAATTTTCGAGCGTTACAACTCCCCATACCTTATAAAAAGTTCATCCTCGAACTTAGAATAATTCGGGGTACTTCTGTCTCATGCTAGCTTCTGTCTCATGCTAGCTTCTGTCTCCCAAGTTGCCTCTTCTGCTGTGTGACTGTGCCAAATGACTTTGACTAATGGTACTTCCTTGTTCCGCAATTTCTTATCTGCTCGGTCTATTATCTGAATAGGCCGACTATCATAGCTGAGGTCTTCGCGGATCTGTACCGACTGGGGCTCAATCACCTGGGTGGCATCTGGGGTATGCTTCTTCAGCATAGAGACATGAAATACGTTATGGACAGCTGACATTTCCTGGGGTAGCTCTAGCTCATATGCTACCTTGCCCACTCTTCTGCTGATAAGGTATGGTCCCACATATCTGGGATTTAGCTTGTCCTTCTTCCCAAAACGCATTACTCCCTTCATGGGAGCTACTCTGAGGAACACTGAATCCCCAACTGAAAACTCTAAGGGTCTGCGCCGTGTATCAGCATAGCTCTTCTGGCGGCTCTGCCTATCCTCTGGCGGATCTGTTGTATAGCTGCTGTGGTATCTGCTACTAGATCTGTCTGAAGCTCTAGTTCTTTCTGTTCACCACTCTCATACCAGCAGATTGGAGATCTACACCTCCGCCCATAGAGAGCCTCATAAGGTGCCATGCCGATAGTGGCCTGATAGCTGTTGTTGTATGCAAATTCTGCTAAACTCAGATATTTGCACCAACTTCCTTTGAAGTCTAGGGCACACGCTCGGAGTATATCTTCGAGTACCTGGTTTACTCGCTCTGTCTGACCATCTGTCTGAGGATGGAATGCTGTGCTGAACTTTAACTTAGTGCCCAACGCTGACTGTACACACTCCCAGAAGTGTGATGTGAATCTGCTATCTCTGTCTGAAATGATGGTTCGTGGGACTCCATGTAGTCTGACGATCTCCTAGAGATACAACTGAGCTAGCTTCTCCATGGAGTAGGATATCTTGATAGCTAAGAAGTGGGCTGATTTAGTCATCCTGTCGACTATTACCCATATGGCGTCAAAACCATTCGTGGTTCTGGGCAGTCCCACTATGAAATCCATAGAGATATCCTCCCACTTCCATTCTGGAATCTGTATAGGCTGCAGAACTCCTCCTGGTCGCTGATGTTCTGCCTTGACCCTCTGATAGGCGAGGCAGATGCTAACATATCTGGCGATGCCTCGCTTCATCCCGGGCCACCAAAAATGGTTCTTCAGGTCTTGATACATTTTGGTGGAACCTGGATACATCGCATAGGGAGTTCTGTGAGCCTCATCTAAAATCTGTCTCCGTAGCTCCTCCTGATCTGGAACACAGAGTCTGTCACCAAAATACAATACCCCGCTATCGGACACTCTGAATTCTCTACTTTCTGATTCCGCTAGCCCTTGCTTGATTTTCTGAATTCCAGGGTCCTGCTCCTGAGCTGACTGAATATCACCAAGCAAGGTAAACTCTAAGGTCATAGTAGAGAGCTGTCCAACGATGAGTTCAAGACTGAAATCTACGATCTCCTTCTGTAGGGGCGGTGACATGGCTGTAAGTGATAATAAGGTAGCACTGGATTTTCGGCTAAGTGCATCGGCTACCTTATTGGCTTTCCCTGGATGGTAGAGGATGTATATATCGTAGTCTTTGACCAGTTCAAGCCATCTGCGCTGTCGCATGTTCAAATCCTTCTGAGTGAAGAAGTACTTCAGACTCTGATGATCTGTATACACTCTGCACTGAGCTCCATATAAGTAATGTCTCCAAATTTTGAGAGCGAACACTACTGCTGCAAGCTCAAGGTCATGAGTAGGGTAATTCTTCTCATAATCCTTGAGTTGTCTGGAGGCATAGGCGATCACCTTGCCGTTTTGCATCAAGATCGCTCCTAGTCCCAACTTAGAGGCATCACTATAGATGTCAAAGGCTGATGTTGTCTGGTAGAGCCAAAATGAGAGCACTGTCAATCTCCTTTTAGCTCATTGAAGTTCTCACGATCCTCCACCTGAAATTTTCTTCTTTCGGTGAGAGGCTGGGGAGGCTATCCCGGAGAAGTCCTCTACAAACTTTCTCGTAATTCCGCTCCCTGAAAGCTCCCGATTTCGCTGGCGTTCCTAGGTCTCTTCCAGTTACTTCTTCTATCTTGCTGGGATCTACCATAATACCATCCTTTGAGATGATGTGACCCAGGAAGGACACCTGATCTAGCCAAAATTCACATTTCGTGAACTTGGCGTAAAGCTGGTTCTGCTGAAGGGTCTGCAATACTAGTTTCAGGTGTTCTGAGTGTTCTTCCTGAGTTCCTGAGTAGATAAGAATGTCATCAATAAACACAATAACAAACTTATCTAAATACTCCCTGAATACTCTGTTCATGAGATCCATGAATGTAGCTGGAGCATTGGTCACGCCAAAGGGCATGACTACGAACTCGTAGTGTCCGTATCTGGTTCTGAATGCTGTCTTGGGTATATCCCCTTCTTTAACCTTCACCTGATGATAACCTGATCTGAGATCTATCTTAGAGAACACTGCTGCTCCCTTCAGTTGGTCGAACAGGTCATCTATTCTGGGAAGGGGATACCTGTTCTTGATTGTGACTTGGTTCAGTGATCTGTAGTCTATGCACAGTCGCATGCTTCCATCCTTCTTCTTCACGAACAATACAGGCGCTCCCCATGGTGAGTGACTCGGGCGTATGAAACCCTTGTCAAGCAGCTCCTGTAGTTGCTCCTGAAGCTCCTTCAGTTCTGCTGGAGCCATGCGATAAGGCGCTTTGGAGATAGGATTTGTACCGGGAATGAGCTCTATCTCAAAGTCGATCTCCCTGTCTGGTGCTAAGCCTGGTAACTCTTCAGGGAAGACTGCTGGGTAGTCACATACGACTCGAACCTCTTCTAGCTGTTGGTTCTTGTCCTGGCTGGCGTTGACCACATGTGCTAGAAATCCTGTACATCCTGAATCCAGTAGCTTTTGTGCTTTCATAGCTGAGAGGAACTTCTTGGCCTTTCTCTTTGGTTCCCCGTTGTATTCAAATTGCACTGCCGCTTCAGGTTGGAAGATGACTTTCTGCTTACGGCACTCTATGGTAGCACCGTATTTGATCAGAAAGTCCATTCCAAAGATAACGTCATAGTCGGTCATTTCTAGCACTATCAGATCACAAAAGAGCTCTCTGTCTGCTATAATGACCGGCACTGCTCTGAGCCAGTGCGTGGATGCCATGATCTCTCCTGAAGGTAGTGTCGTCAAAAACTGACCACTGAGTACTTCTGAGGGTATTTCTAACTTTTCGGAGAACATCCTGGCTATATATGAATGGGTTACCCCAGTATCAAATAGAACAGTAGCACTATACTGAAAAATGCTAATCTGACCTGTGACAACTGTCGAGGCATTGGCTACGTCCTCTCTGGTGAGTGAGTAGATCATAGCTGGAGGGGCTTCTAATCTGCCCTGGCTGATGAGTGGACCTTCTAGAGCGGCCTGCATCTGATATAACTGAGCTGGCTGGCCTGCATACTGAATCTGCTATGGCTGAGGAAGACCGGTCTTGTTCGGGCACTGCTTAGCCATGTGCCCTTCTTGTCCACATTCAAAACATCCTCGTGTGCCCTTGCGACAAACCCCTGGGTGGAATTTCCCACAAGTAGCACACTTTGGATAACTGGGTCGCTTACTAGATGGTCCTCCTTTTGGGTCACTTCCTGATCTGCGCTTGCTGTTGGAGTTTCCTTTCCAGTTAGAGCTGTGGCCTTGCTGTTTTTGAGTGTGAGAGTTTCCTTAGCCTTTGGACTCTGAGGAGAATTGCTTTTGCTGCTTTATGCTATTCTGGTAATGCTCCGTGGTCAAGGCACTGCTTACTAGCTCCTCTGTGGTTTGTGGCCTATGTATGCCACCAGCCACGTTCACTGCTATCTCTGGCCTCAGCATCTTGAGCATCAACCGGATTCGTTCCTTCTCTGTGCTGACTAGCTCTGGGCATAGACGAGCCAACCTGTTGAATTTCTTCACGGCTTCGTCAACTGAAAGGTTGCCCTGACGAAACTCAGTGAACTCGTTGTAGTGGCGGTTTGTAACCCGTATGTGAAAGAACTCCTCGAAGAATTCTTTCTCGAAGTCAGCCCATGACATCTGGTTCACTGGGCGCTTTGTTCTGATTCTCTCCCACCACATGCGTGCGTCTCCTGTCAGGCAGAAGGAGGCACACTTCACCTTCTCGTGTTCTGGCCAGTCCAGAAGCTCCATCGTGCTCTCCAGTGTTTTGAACCAGGCTTGTGCATCCCATGGTTCACTAGTGCCTGAGAAGTTCTCTGGCTTGACCCGCTGCCACTGGATCAGATAGGCTTCCTTTCTTGGCTCAGCTGCTGGGGCTGCTGGTGCTGGTGCTGGTGTTGTAGGCTGAGCTGGTGGAACCTCCAAGACTACCGGAGTAGTCAAATTCGGTTCCGGGGTGACTGTGGGGGTACTCTGCTGATTAGCCTTTAAGGTGGCTATTTCCTATTGCTGTTCAGCTAGCCGCTGCTGTAACTGAGCCAATAATGCTGTAAGGTCTGGAGGAGGCACTGAACTGCCTGCCTCTTGCTGAGGCTCAGTAGCTAATGCCCTTCTAGCTGGGCGCCCTCGTGCCATTTCTAAAGACATAGAGAACATAACATAACTAATGTAATCACAGTTATATAACTACTGATATCATGTTTAAAACTATCACATACTAACAAGCAGTAGGCATATAAACATGAACTGTAATAACAAGACAAGGAGCATAAATAAAGTAGAGGTATTCTTACTTGGAAGCTGCAGGTCAATGCTGATGTGTGTGTAGGAAGTATGGAATTCTGCTCTGATACCACTCTGTAACGACCCACCTTCTGGATACTGGCTGTAAGGCCGGTCGCTACAATTATGCTAAACTATACTGTACGGAAAACTGATCTAATTTGAATTTTTTTCTAATCTAATTGCTGGGAACGTTGAAACTGAATGTTATACATGTACCTAATAATTGTACACATGCTAGGGAAGACAATCTATGCCTCCCGGATGACTTGCTAGCTGTAATTAAGCATTCCAATCGATCCATGGATCGATTGGGCTGTCGGATCGATCCAGGAATCGATCCAGCTCGACACTGGCACGGAAGGAGACTCTGGATCGGTCGGCTGACCGATCCATAGCTTCTGTATGTAGCTGGATCGGTCTACCGACCGATCCAGGAGCACCCTGATCGGTCGGCAGACCGATCCAGGTATGTCTGGATCGGTCGGCTGACCGATCCAGGTACCTGAAGCTCTCCTGGAAACCACTGTATCGTGCTGGATCGGTCGGCTGACCGATCCAGGAGGATACAGTAGCATACTGTATCTGTCTGGATCGGTCGGCTGACCGATCCAGTGACATTGCCCAGGCTCTGATCGGTCTGGAGACCGATCAGAGTTCTGATTTCGCCTGGGAACTCTGATTTCAGTACTCTGGCGTGCCAAAATACCGCATAACAACTATCTAATGCATGATAAACTATTCTAATAGCATGTAGTAACAATTCTAAACTTAAGCTAAAGCAAGGTACATCAACTCATAACCTTTAACTACTAAAAATGCATAAAAAGCAAAGTATAAGAAAATGTCTTAAGGAAGAACTAGTTTCTAGTTTGCTATAAGAAAATGTCTTAAGGAAGAACTAGTTTCTAGTTTGCTAAACTCTCCAAGGTCTTTTATTCCAGTTCCTGCCACACACACCATCCTTTGCATTGTCCTCCAGCTCCCTCTGCTAGTCCATCTTTCCTTTACCTTTATCTGCAGTATAAGGAAAAATAGTATCTGTAAGCTTAAAGCTTAGTAAGAAACCATCTACCTCACAAAAACATGCAACGATGCAAATATGATTTTAAATCATGCTGTTTAAAACATATGCTGGATATACTGAATAAACTAGCATGGCATGGCACATAAGCATACAATCATGGCATATCTAAACCTGAACATAAAAACATGTATAACAACTACACATAAAGTTATCATACATATTCACAGGGAAAAACTAAACTGGAGCATGATACTGAACTGAAACTGAACTACGCTAAAACTGATCTTAAACTATAATCACTGGATTAGATTAAGAGTTTGAAAGCTAATATCATAATAAGTGAAAATAGTAATCATGCTGTTTGGGTCCGACAACTGTACTTGCTGTGCGTGCATCCCTAACTAGACCCGGGTTTGCAAGTCCCGAATTTAGTAGGGTTAACTAGGTTATCTAAACCTAGGGACGACTGTGGGAGTCCAACCCAATGGATATCTGATCCAGTACTACTGAATATCTAATACTTGCTTATTTAATTGTTTCTAGGTTATCTGAACCTAGAGCTAGGTTATCTGAACCTAGAGGCGACTGTGGGAGCCTACCCATTAGACCGTAGTCCCATAAACTGAACTAAACTAATGTGCTGTTTTAAATGCTCCTAATGCATTTAACTGAGCTATTAAACATAACTGAGGTGGTATTTAGCTACACTAACATTTTACCGAACACTTGGTGTGCTCCAACTCTCTCCTCTAATAGGGAGATCACCTCTAGGCACCCGACAATGTCTAGAATCTCCAACTAAAGGAGACTAACGTGTCCGGCCCGTCTAGAGGTGCTCAACTAGATCCCTAATCCTCGAGGAGGGTTTAAACACACCCTATGTGCCGAAAAACCTGCATATAACTAAAACTAATGCGTAGAAAACCAAACGGAGCTATTATACTACAGGTGAGGGGTTTCTTACCTCCGGTTCGTAATTTCTTACGATTCTATTCGCTAGAATTCCGGTGGAGATGACCTTCTCGACGATCCGCTCACGTCTTCGCGTTCCTCTCGTGGAGACGAACCTCTTTCGTGTTGGAGTCGTCGCTGGAAAGTGTCCTTGGGCCCTAGAGAAAGAACCCTAGGCTTTCCCTAGTTGTGGCGCCGAGAGAAGGAGGAGAGGGAGAGGTGGCGTCGGTGAGGTTAGGGTGAGGGAAAGTTGCCGAACCAACACAAAATAAACCAAACCAACTTATGTTTTCCTATTTATACTAAATAATTAATTCGGCCAAACCAATTATAAATATAATTGATTCCCTTTCCTTTCAGCACGGCCCTGCTGGGTTCAACCGGTTACTAACATTATCCCTAAACCATAGGTCTCGGGTTCGATTCCCGCCTAAGCTATTTTGCGGTTCTATTTATTTTTGCTGCTTCCGCTACTCGGAAAATTCCTGAAAAATATCTAAAAATTCCAGAAAAATCATAGAATATTTCTAAAAATAATTTGAGAATTTTTGGGCGTTACAATTGCTTGGAGCTCTTGTGGTGGCCGGATACTACTAGGAGAAGAAGAAGAAGAATGAGAGAAAGCTTGCATCCCTTGGAGCTTGGTTGGTGGTTTTCTTCATCCTTGGTAAAGCTCTTGTTTTGGCCGAACCTAGCTAGGAGGAGAAGAAGGTGCTTTGGTGGTTTCTCATCTCGGAAGATCGTTTCCCACACAACATCCGAGGTTAGAAGAGGAATACGGTAGAAGATCAGGAGGTCTTTCTAAAAGGTATAACTAGTAATTTTTCCTTTCCGCATCATACTAGTTATTTTTGGAAATAATACCAAATACAAGAGGCTTACGATTCTAGTGTTTCGAATTTATTTTCGATGTAGTCTTCTTATGTTTATTTCTTTTCCTTGTGATTTGATTGTTCCTTTCGGTTAACCTAAAGTTATTTTAGGAAATTTAATATTAGCTTTCCATAAAAGGTTTTGTCTAGTCGGTGGTGGTTGCTCCCATATCCAAGAAGGTCATGTGCCTCGCCACGTCAGTACTGGGAACCAATTATGGAAATTAATATTTAATGGAATTAATAACTTAAGGTGATTTGGGTCGAACGTGTTAAGTTCCGCAGGAGATCCAAATCAAAACCTAAAAGAACAAATAAATTAAGTTTTGGATCAAACGTGTTAAGTTCCGCAGGTGATCCAAAATTTAATTTAAAAGAACACATGGTAGCTAGGAAAAGGTTCAGACCTTTGTACAAAAATTTTTGTACAGTGGAACCTCTAGGTTTTCCAAGTAGCAACCAACAATTGGTATCAGAGCTAGGGTTTTGCCTCTATGTATTTGGTATTAGTTTAATTATGCACATGTCATACATAATTTAGGCAGGATAATAGTAGGATGTGCTAACTTTGTGGATGCAGGATCCAACTATTATGGGTTATAGTTTTATGTGTGTGATTGGACCCTTGGACATGTCAAGGGCATTTATATGTGTGTGCATGATTGTATTATAAAATACAGCAGGAGCTGTATTTAGTTTTATTAGGATTTTGTTTTTGATCTAGATACATGTACATTCCTTTTAAGGAATATAGGATCAAAATTCTAAAATTCTATTTATGTCGCGGATCAAATCTTGCAAAGCGTGGAACCTTCTGAGGACCAAAGGCGCAACGGAACAAGGAGCAAGATGGATGCGACAGCTAGACCCGGTGGCGGTGGCCAAATATGGCAGCAGCTTGGGATGACAACACACGGAGGACAACTATAGATAAAAGTCATAATAGTTGAAAATTAGATTTTCTATTTATTGCTTTTATATTGTGCTGTGTGTGTATGTTAGTATACATGTTTAGTAGGCTAGCATAGTTAAAATTCCTCATTTATAAATAACTAAGTGGGAGAGGGTTTTTTAAGTAAAACTCATGGTCTCCATTAATGGTTTGTAAGTGATGCAAACAAGCTTGCGCGTTGGCTCTGAGTGTCTTCCTCCATATCGGATTAGCTTGTTTGTGGATCACTAGAACAAACTTCCATTTGGGATGACTATAGGAAGTTAATTAAGAGCGTTTCCCCATCGGAAGGGGCACAATCTTATTAATGGATTTAGTGTCAAGTAATGGTATACACTTAGGTACAACTAATAGTATCCTCCCCATCGGAGTCACTGCTATTATTTGTGTGACCAAAGGATACCAACTATTAATTTTATTTGTCAAAAAGTTAGGTTGACAAGATAATAAAATTAATGGGTTAAAACCCTCCTTTTACAAATGTTGAATTTGTATACGTCCACACTATCGTGGCATACAAAATTCACGGTGGTTTGAGGTGTTGGTTAATTTAAAATAGTATTGTTTGAGGAATCAATATTATTCTAAATTTAGAGTTCTGATCCAAAGTTATTTGTGATTCTTAGGATGACTTTCAACCCACTGTCCATCATACTACAACAGAATAGACTTACTGGTCCTAACTACATAGATTGGAAAAGGAACCTGACATTGTTCTTACTGCTGAAAGCTATAAGTTTGTACTGACTGAGCCTTGTCCTGATGCACCCACTGGTGAGTCTACCCAAGAGGAGATTGAATATCATAGGAAATGGGTAAAAGCAGATGAGATGATGCGGTGTTACATTTTGGCTTCAATGTTAAATGTATTGCAACATCAGCATCAAGATTTACCAACAGCTTATGATATTATGAACAATCTCAAGAAACTCTTTGGTCATCAGGATCGGGCTTCTAGACAAGAAGCCATGAGAAAGATAATGACAGCCACCATGCAAGAGGGTACTCCTGTGAGGGATCATATCCTAAAGATGATGGCTTATCTGAACGAGATACAGATCCTTGGAGGAGAAATTGATGGGGAAACCCAGATCGATATGATCCTCCAAACACTACCTAGAAGTTTTGAGCAATTCCGCCTGAATTACAATATGAACAAAAGGATATATTCATTGGCGGAACTATTGACAGAACTTCAGGCAGCAGAAGGTTTGTTTCGTCACAATTCTCAAATTCACTATGCTGAAAATGGTTCTACTTCTAAACCGAAAGGAAAGAAGAAGAAAAAACAAGTTGGTTCAGCAAAGAAAGTGAATAAATCTCAGAGTATGGGACCTAAAGCTGGAATGAAGAAGCCGAAGGGCAAGTGCTTCATCTACAAGCAGTTAGGGCATTGGAAGGCGGACTGTCCTCGTAGGAATCAGAACAACAAAGGTATATCTCATACTCTAGTTGTTGAAACATGTTTAGCGGTGTTATCTACCAGCACCTGGTGTGTAGATACAGGAGCCACTGATCATGTCTGCAATTCCTTGCAGGGGTTCCAGGAAACCCGACGACTAACTGAAGGAGAGATTACCATCTACATGGGCAATTCTACTAAGGTGGCGGCTGTTGCAGTGGGAGACATCTACTTATCTTTTAGTAGAAATAAAAATTTGGTTTTAAGAAATTATCTTTATGTACCCAGTTTTAGAAAGAATTTAATTTCAGTTTCTAAACTGTTTTTAGATGGATATTCAGTTTCCTTTAGTAACGATGTAGTTATTAAAAGAAATAAAGTGATTATCTGTTCTGGTGCATTAGTTGGCAATTTGTATACTTTAAATCCAATTTTTCCCACAAAGAAAAATATGGAAATTCATAACTCATCTTCTAACTCAAATAAGAGAAAAGAACCTTCAGAAATGAACCAAGCATATCTTTGGCATCTAAGGCTTGGTCATATTAACTTAAATAGGATTCAGAGGCTTATAGCCGATGAACTTTTGGGTTCATTAGAGTTGGAAAATTTTCCAACTTGTGAATCTTGCTTGGAAGGTAAAATGACCAAAAGGCCTTTCAAGGCCAAGGAGTATAGAGCCAAAAAAGTGTTAGAATTGGTTCACTCTGATTTGTGTGGTCCTATGTCTGTCCAGGCAAGAGGAGGTTTTGAATATTTTGTCTCTTTCATTGACGATTATTCAAGATATGGATACATTTACCTAATGCGCCGCAAGTCCGAGTGCTTTGATAAGTTCAAAGAATACAAGGCTGATGTGGAGAAACGACTAGGTAAAAGTATCAAGACACTACGGTCTGATCGTGGTGGCGAATACCTCTTAGGAGAGTTTAGGAATTACTTATCAGAGGTCGGGATTCAATCCCAATTATCTGCACCTTGAACACCCCAACAGAATGGTGTGGCAAAATGAAGGAATAGGACTCTTATGGAGATGGTTAGATCGATGATGAGTTATTCAGAATTACCAAATTCGTTTTGGGGATATGCTCTAAAAATAATCTGAACTTAGTACCTTCTAAATCAGTTTCTTCTACTCCCACAGAATTGTGGAATGGGCGAAAACCCAATCTAAAACATATTCGGATTTGGGGTAGTCCAGCACATGGGCTGAAACCAGATGCTGATAAGTTAGAATCTCGTACAGAAGTTCGCGTGTTTGTGGGATATCCCAGAGGAACGAAAGGTGGTTTATTTTATAGTCCTAAAGACCAGAAGGTCATTGTTAGCACCAATGCCCAGTTTTTAGAAGAAGACTATATAATGGATCACAAGCCCAATAGTAAGGTTGTTTTAGAAGAACTAAGAGAGGACACGTCTACTTTAGTACCAACTGTACAAGATAAAGTACCACAAGAGACTGCAACACGTGTCACACATGATACACAACCACAGACAGTGCCTCGTCGTAGTGGGAGGGTTGTAAGGCAGCCTGAGAGATTCATGTTTTTGGGAGAGTCTTCGGACTTGATCCCGGGTAAACATGAAGCTGATCCCCGGATATATGACGAAGCACTCCAAGATATAGATGCAACATCTTGGCAAAAGGCGATGAATTCTGAAATAGAGTCTCTGTACTCTAATAAGGTCTGGGAGCTTGTAGAACCACCTGATGGTGTAAAAGCTGTTGGATTCAAGTGGATCTACAAAAGGAAAAGAGGGACAGACGGGAAGGTAGAAACCTTCTAAGCTAGGCTTGTTGCGAAAGGGTATACTCAGAAAGAGGGAATCGATTATGAGGAAACCTTTTCACCGGTAGCCATGCTTAAGTCTATCCGGATACTCTTATCCATTGCTGCTCATATGGATTATGAGATTTGGCAAATGGATGTCAAGACAGCTTTCCTTAATGGAAGTCTTGAAGAGAACATCCATATGAAGCAACCAGAAGGGTTCATTGAAAAAGACAAAGAGCATCTAGTGTGCAAGCTCAATCGGTCCATTTATGGACTGAAGCAAGCTTCAAGATCTTGGAATATCCGGTTTAATGAAGTAATCCAGTCATATGGATTTGTTCAGAGTCCGGATGAGTCTTGTGTATATAAGAAGTGTAACAGAAACGTGGTGGTATTTCTTGTACTATACGTAGATGATATTTTGTTAATTGGCAGCAATGTCAAGGTATTATCAGACGTAAGGGTATGGTTGTCCAAACAATTTGATATGAAGGACTTAGGAGAGTGTGCACACATTCATGGAATCAAAGTAATAAGGGATCACAAGAAAAGAATGTTGTGTCTATCCCAAGCTTCATATATAGATACAATCCTTGCTCATTTTAGCATGCAGGATTCCAAGAAAGGTTTCTTACCTTTTAGGCATGGAATAGCTCTATCTAAAGAGATGTCTCCAAAGACATCAAAGGAGATAGAAGACATGAAAGCAATTCCTTATGCTTCGGCTGTAGGAAGCCTTATGTATGTAATGCTATGTACGAGACCTGATATTTGTTTTGCCGTGGGCATGGTCAGCAGATATCAGAGTAACCCTGGACAAGGACATTGGACTGCGGTAAAGCATATATTAAAGTACCTGAGAAGGACTAGAGATTATATGCTAGTTTACCAAGCAGACGATTTGCTCCTTGTGGGTTACACGGATTCAGATTTCCAATCAGATAGGGACAACAGTAAGTCTACATCAGGCTATGTGTTTACTTTAGGAGGTGGAGCCATTTCATGGAGGAGTGTTAAGCCTCTGAGTATGTAGCAGCCTCTGAGGCAGCTAAAGAAGCAGTATGGCTCAGGAACTTTCTAATGGACTTAGATGTGATTCCTGGTTTGCCCAAAATCATCACAATTTATTGTGATAATAGCGGTGCAGTTGCAAACTCGAAGGAACCACAAGCTCATAAGGCAAGTAAACATATAGAGCGCAAGTACCACCTGATACGAGATATCGTGAAGCGAGGAGAAGTTGTCATCGCCAAGATTGCATCAGTGGATAACCTGGCAGATCCTTTCACTAAGGCCCTTCCGGCGAAAGCTTTTGATCGGCATGTGGAGGGAATGAGAATCAGATGTATGGTAGAAGATATGGCAGCTTAGTCATTAGTATAAGTGGGAGATTGTTGGAGTGTATACTGAAAGCCTAAGCTTTTGTAAACATTTGTTTTGAATAAAGAATCACATTTGGTCAAATTATCTACATTTGTTTGTAGTTGTTCAATTAATTTATATTGTAGATAACATAGTATGTGGTGTCACATGCAGAAGATGATGTTATTAGTTCCTTATAAATTATAAACAGTAGCTCACGACCAAAATGGAAAGGAACAAACCATTAGAAGGTCGTAGTGTAATTAGGTATTAGTTTATCTTGACTATATAATTACACTAGTACACTCAGAGTGTATTGAGTAGGACCATTTGAGGTCGTTGCTTTTATACTGACTTTATAAAGGAACAAAGACCTCAGTTATTATGGAAGTATGTGCTTTTAATCCTAATATAATAACAAGCACATATATTTGATATTTATTTCTTTAATTTATCAATGGGTGAGATTTAGTTCGATGAATCAATAAGCCCAATAAGTTGAGAAATGATATCACTTATAGTGTGTGTTGTTGATTATAGAAGGAAACTGTGTCCTAGAGATACTAGGTTGATAATGTCTCCAAGAGGAGCTCATAAGGATTGTCATGTTAAATCCTGCAGGTGGACTTAGTCCGACATGACGATAAGGTTGAGTGGTACTACTCTTGGACTAAGATATTAATTAAATGAGTTGTCAGTAACTCACTTAATTAGTGGACATTCGATATCTTAAACACAAGGAGACTAACACACTCATAATAAGGAGCCCAAAAATGTAATTTGGGATTGATGCGGTAGTTCAATAATAATTCTCTAGTGGAATGAATTATTATTGATAAAATTAAGTTGTGTGTTCGGGGCGAACACGGGATGCTTAATTTTATCGGGAGACCAAAACCAATTCCTCCTCTCGGTCCCTATCGTAGCCTCTTATTTATAGAGTACTATACCCACCTATACCCACCTTCTATACCCACCTAAAGGGGGCCGGCCAAGCTAGCTTGGGAATCAAGCTAGGGTCGGCCTAAGCATGGTTTATGGGTGGTCGGCCCTAGCTTGAACCCAAGCTAGAAGGGGCCGGCCTTAATGAAATTAAAAAGAATTTTAATTTTAATTTTTATTATGTGGAAGATATAATTTATTAAAGAGAATTAAAATTAAAATATCTCTCTTAAAAGGATCTACAAAAGATTAAAGAAAGAAATTAGATCTCTTTCCTTATTTGTAGATTGGAAAGATATTTTATTTTCTCTTTGAAAATTATTCACATGTTGAAAAATTAAAATTATAGAAATTTCTTTTTATCAACAATGAAGGGATTTTTGAAGAGAAATTTTATTTTTAAAATTTTCGGAAATAAATTAGAAAGTTTTAATTTGTTGATTGAAACTTGTCTAATTTGTCTCTCTATGATGTGGCCGGCCATTATAAGTTTAATTGGGAAATTTTATTTTATTTTTCTCAATTAATTCATGTCAAGGAAAATTAAGGAAATTTTATTGTAATTAAATTTCCTAATTTACCAAGGCTAAGGAATATAAAAGAGGGGGTTGGGGTGCCTTCATGAGGTACAACCTCTATTATTTTTCTCCCTCTCTTATTCCTTGGTGTGGCCGGCCATCCTCTTCCTCTCTTCCTCTTTGTGGTGGCCGAAACCTCTCTATTGCATGGAGCTCTTGTGGTGGCCGGATACTACTAGGAGAAGAAGAAGAAGAATGAGAGAAAGCTTGCATCCCTTGGAGCTTGGTTGGTGGTTTTCTTCATCCTTGGTAAAGCTCTTGTTTTGGCCGAACCTAGCTAGGAGGAGAAGAAGGTGCTTTGGTGGTTTCTCATCTCGGAAGATCGTTGCCCACACAACGTCCGAGGTTAGAAGAGGAATACGGTAGAAGATCAAGAGGTCTTTCTAAAAGGTATAACTAGTAATTTTTCCTTCCCGCATCATACTAGTTATTTTTGGAAATAATACCAAATACAAGAGGCTTACGATTCTAGTGTTTCGAATTTATTTTCGATGTAGTGTTCTTATGTTTATTTCTTTTCCTTGTGATTTGATTGTTCCTTTCGGTTAACGTAAAGTTATTTTAGGAAATTAAATATTAGCTTTCCATAAAAGGTTTTGTCTAGTCGGTGGTGGTTGCTCCCATATCCAAGAAGGTCATGTGCCTCGCCACGTCAGTACTGGGAACCAATTATGGAAATTAATATTTAATGGAATTAATAACTTAAGGTGATTTGGGTCGAACGTGTTAAGTTCCGCAGGAGATCCAAATCAAAACCTAAAAGAACAAATAGATTAAGTTTTGGATCAAACGTGTTAAGTTCCGCAGGCGATCCAAAATTTAATTTAAAAGAACACATGGTAGCTAGGAAAAGGTTCAGACCTTTGTACAAAAATTTTTGTACAGTGGAACCTCTAGGTTTTCCGAGTAGCAACCAACACTACCATGATACCATCTTTGGAGATGATGTGACCCAGAAAAGCTACTTGATCGAGCCAGAATTCACATTTCGTGAACTTGGCGTACAGCTGGTTCTGCTGAAGGGTCTGCAATACTATTTTCAGGTGCGCTGCATGTTCTTCCTGAGTTCCGGAATATATAAGAATATCATCGATGAACACGATAACAAACTTATCTAAGTATTCTCTGAATAACCTGTTCATGAGGTCCATGAAAGTAGCTGGAGCATTCGTCACACCAAAGGGCATGACTACGAACTCATAATGTCCGTATCTGGTCCTGAAAGCCATCTTTGGTATATCACCTTCTTTAACCTTCACTTGGTGATATTCCAATCTGAGGTCTATTTTAGAGAACACTGCTGCTCCCTTCAACTGATCAAACAGGTCATCTATTCTGGGAAGAGGATACCTGTTCTTAACCGTGACTTGGTTTAGTGCCCGGTAGTCTATACACAGGCACATGCTCCCGTCCTTCTTTTTCACGAACAATACAGGCGCTCCCCATGGTGAGTGACTAGAGCATATAAAGCCCTTGTCGAGCAGCTCCTGTAGTTGCTCATGAAGTTCCTTTAGTTCGGCTGGAGCCATGCGATAGGGTGCTTTGGAGATGGGATTTGTACCAGGAATGAGCTCTATCTCAAATTCTATCTCCCTGTCTGGTGCTAGGCCTGGTAACTCCTCAGGAAAGACTGCTGGGTAGTCACATACGACTCGGACCTCTTCTAGCTTTCGGCCCTTGTCCTGGCTGGTACTGACTACATGTGCTAAGAATCTCATACATCCCGAATCCAGTAGTTTCTGTGCCTTCAGAGCTGAGAGAAACTTCTTGCCCTTTCTCTTTGGTTCTCCGATGAACCCAAACTGCACTCCTGTTTCGGGTTGGAATACAACTCTCTGTTTACGACACTCTATAGAGGCGCCGTACTTCATCAGAAAGTTCATTCCCAAGATGACGTCGTAGTCGGCCATATCTAATACTATCAGATCACCAAAAAGCTCTCTGTCTGCTATTATGATCGGCACTGCTCGAAGCCAGTGCGTGGACGCCATAATCTCTCCCGAAGGTAGCGTCTTCAAAAACTGACTACTGAGTACCTCTGGAGGTATTGCCAACTTTTCGGCGAATGCCCTGGATATATAAGAATGGGTTGCCCCAGTATCGAATAAGACAGTTGCACTTTGCTGTAAAATACTAATCTGACCTGTAACAACTATCGAGGCATTAGCTACGTCCTCTCTGGTGAGTGAGTAGATCTTCGCATTCGTCGTGACTGAGGGGGCTTCTAGTCTGCCCTGGCTAATGTGTGGACCATCTAAAGCCGTCTGCATCTGGTGCAATTGTGCTGGCTTGAGTTCGTACTGAATCGGCTGTGGTGGAGGAAAGCTGGTCTTGTTTGGGCATTGTTTAGCTAAATGCCCTTCCTAGCCACATTCGAAACATCCTCGAGTGTCCTTGCGATAAACTCCTGGGTGAAATTTTCCACAAGTGGAACACTTGGGATAGCTAGGCTATTTACTAGCTGGTCCTCCTTTTGGGTAACTCTCTGGTTTGCGTTTGTTGCTGGAGTTCCCTTTCTAGTTAGAGCCGTGGGAGCTGTGGCCCTGGTGTTTCTGAGTACCTGAGCCTCCTTGGCCTTTCGACTCTAAGAGGACTTCCTTCTGCTGCTTGATACTGTTCTGGTAGTGCTCGGTGGTTAAAGCACTGCTCACTAGTTCTTCCGTAGTTTGTGGCCTACGGACCCCCAGGCCACATTCATTGCTATTTCCGGCCTTAACATCTTGAGCATCAACCAGACTCGTTCTCTTTCAGTGCTGACTAGTTCAGGGCATAGACGAGCCAATCTGTTGAATTTCCTCACGGCCTCCTCGACTGAAAGGTTGCCCTGACGAAATTCAGTGAACTCGTCGTAGTGGCGGTTTGTAACCCACATGTGGAAAAACTCCTCGAAGAATTCCCTTTTGAAGTCAGCCCATGTTATCTGATTCACTGGGTGCTTCGCTTTAATTTTCTCCCACCACATACGTGCGTCTCCTGTCAGGCAGAAAGAGGCGCATTTCACCTTCTCATATTCTGGCCAGTCCAGAAGCTCCATCATACTCTCCAGTGTTTTGAACCAGGCTTGAGCATCCCATGGTTCACTAGTGCCTGAGAAATTCTCTGGCTTGATCTTCTGCCACTGGAGCAGATAGGCTTCTCTCTGTGTCCCTGCTGCTGGGGCTACTGGTGCTGCAGGTTGGACTGGTGGAATCTCTATCACTACTGGGGTTGCTAAATTAGGTTCTGGAGTGACAGTGAGAGTGTTCTGCTGGTTAGCCCTTAAAGTGGCTATCTCCTGTTGCTGTTCAGCTAGTTGCTTCTGTAACTGAGCCACTACCTCTGCAAGGTATGGAGGAGGCACTGAGCTGCCTGTTTCATGCTGGGGCTCAATAGCTGGTGTCTTTCTAGTTGGGCGTCCTCGTACCATTTTCTAAAGAAATAGAGGACATACATAACTAACAGGATCATGTTGCATAACTATTGTTATCATATTTAACTAGCTACCATAATCACATTAGAGGCTATCATACATAAGCATGCTTTAGTTATCTATAAACATGAAAGCAAAACATAAATAAAGTGAGAGGTATTCTTACTTGGAAGCTGCAGGTTAAATGCTGATGTGTGTGTGGGGGAGTATGGAACTTTACTCTGATACCACTCTGTGACGACCCACCTTCTACTTACTAGGCTGTAAGGCCAGACCATCACATTATACTGTGCTAAGATATGAGTTGCGGAGAGGCGAACTAATTTAAATTTTTCATGCTAATGACTATTAGAAGTTGTAGCTTCTATTCATAACGCCTTTTTATTATGCTACACACGCTAAGAGATGAAACCTAAGCTTCCGAGTGGGCTAGAGACTGTACACAGACTACCTAGCCAACATCAGGCCTTCCAATCGATCGATGGATCGATTGGAGTTATTTGATCGATCCACTGATCGATTCAGCGCGCTACTGTGCCCGGGTAAATATTCTGGATCGATCGACTGATCGATCCAGACTTGCCAATCAACCCAGTGATCGATTCCGAAGCTCTCTGTTCGCGAGAGCGAATTCCTCGATCGATCGGTTGATCGATCCCTTAACCTTCTGTTCATGACAGAATGTGACTGGATCAATCCAGAAGCTTACTGTTCACGGAAGCAAGCTCCCCAATCGATCAGCTGATCGACTGAGGACCCCCAATCGATCGGCTGATCGATCGGGGTTTCTGATTTCGTATCAGGAGTCTGATTTCAGCACTGTTTCGTGCCCAATTCACCTGCATAGGTTCTAACATGGCTGAAAACATACTAATGACAATTAACTAGCATTCTGAGTATGATCACTAACAACCTAAGTAGGTCTTTCATGATTCAAAACGTTAAAATAACTAGAAGTGCGGAAACGTAATAACATAAGAAAATGCTAAAGGTTTCTAATTTTGCTAGTTTCTCCAAGATCTTTATTCCAAGTTCTCATCCACACACATCTTCACTGCATTGACCTCCAGCCTCCGCTAGTTCATCTTTCCTTTACCTTTATTTGCAGTATAAGGGAAAGAAGTATCTGTAAGCTTACGCTTAGTAAGAAACCATCTACCTCACAAAACTATGCATACGATGCAAATTATGCTTTGGAAACATACTATTTGAAATATATGCTGAACATGCTAAAACATGGCATTGTGGCATACAAAACATAGAAAGCAAAAGCTGATCATAGCAATATCTTCTAGTATCAACAAGATAGAACTAAACTGATACAATTGCTAACTAAACCAATGCTAAGCTGATATAAATCCTGAACTGTAATCACATACTAAATTATGAAGCTTTGAAAAACTATTTATCATAAATAGATGAAAATACTAATCATGCTGCTGATGGGTCCGGCAACTGCACTTGCTATGCGCGCATCCCTAACTAGACCCGGGGTTGCAAGTCCCTAATCTAGTAGGGTTTACTAGGTTATCTAAACCTAGGGACGACTATGGGAGTCCAGCCCAAGGACAACTGAAGTCCAGTACAGTGCCACTGAAAAGTAAAATACTAATTTGTAGCTAATATGCCTTACCTTTCACTTACTAGGTTATCTGAACCTAGAACTAGGTTATCTAAACCTAGAGGCGGCTGTGGGAGCCCATCCATTGGACCGTAGTCCCATAAAAACTGTAGCAAGACTAACTGTGCTATAAAATGCTTCTACTACATTTATCTAAACTATTGGAATGCCTATAGGGGCATTTTACTTAGCTAAGCATTAAAGCAAACACTTGGTGTGCGCTAATTCACACCCTATATACTGAAAATTCTGCATATGACTAAACTAATACATAAAACGTATGAAGAGCTACTTATACTGCAGGTGAGGGGTTTCTTACATCCTGCGCTAGTTTTCCTTACGATCTGATCGCTAGGTTTTTTCGGAAAAATAATCGTCTCGACGACCCTCTTGCTTCCACGTGCTCTTCTCGCGGAGAGGAGCATCCTCATGTCGAAGTTGTCACCGGAAGGTGTTCTTGGAGCCTTTAGGACGGAACCCTAGCCCTTGGGGCTTGGTGCGCCGAGAGAAGAAGAGGAGGGAGAGGGGCGGCGTGACTAGGGTTGAGGGAAAAGAAAATTCCCGATGAAAATAATCCCCTTACTTAATTATTTCCCTATTTATATTAAGTGGGTAATTCGGCCCAACTCTAATATAAATATAATTGATTCCCTTTTCTTTCAGCACACCCCTGCTGGGGCCTCCTGGTTACTGGAGCTGTCTATAAGACATAAGGTCTCATAGATCTCGGGTTCAATTCCCGCTTAAGCTATTTTACGTTTCTATTTGTTTTTGCTACTTCCGCTACTCTAAAAATTTTGTAAAATATCCTAAAATTCCAGAAAAATCGTAGAATATTTCTAAAAGTCTTTTGAGAATTTTCGGGCATTACACTATTTAACATTTGATATTTGTAAATATAATATAGATTTCATTTGGAATCATAAGGCTTCTTGGATCATGATTTGCTAGTGCAGTTTAACATAAAGTTTTAGCCAATAGGATCAGACCCTTTTGGGTCACTTTGGACCAGTTAGAAATTAACATGTACTGATCACATTTCATGTAATTTACACATTATACATCCACATCTTGATATATGTCATTAATGGCATTGGTATTATGATTGTGCGAAGCATTGGTAATTTACACTTTGGACCCTTTTGGGGAAGCATTTGAAGGATGCAAGGCTGATGGAGGAGGTTAGAATACAAAGTCAAGATTGTGCGAACAAGAACGAGTACTGAGAGAATGGGTAAACCCTAGGTTTAGGGTTTACTAGTTTACTAGAGAGAGAACAGAATGTTTCTGTTCTCTCAATTGAAGTGGACCAATCGACTGGTCCTGACACTAGTTGACTGGTATTGAGCCGTTGACATGTAACAATCGAATTCCACACGAGACTAGTCGACTGGTAATGATAGAAATAGTTTGGTTATTTTCCCTAAGCTCTATATAATGGAGTTTGGGGTGGCTGGCTTGAGTAACGACAATAGGAGTAGTTAACCCCTATTAGAGTCTCCAAGATTCTCCTTATGTGATCCAAGTACTCATGATCAAGGAGTGTGGTGAGGTTTCTTCACTGACAAGGAAGTTGTGTTTGCCGAAGTTTTTTGAGGAGTCATCCATCGACGGATTGGGATTGTTCACCTTACAAACAATTGTAGAGTAGGAGTAAACTATCTTCAAACCACATAAACGAACGTGTTGATTTATTCTTCTTATTTTTATTATCTTTAGGTTAACTTTCTATTTTCTTATTTGTATTCTTGCTGCACTAACAAGTGTAGGAATAGATCGAAGTGAGTGATCGATTATTCACCCTCTCTAGCTGAGCACAAAGGTCCCAACACAAGGACCATGATCCTTCAATCAAGATCCTTGTGTCCTTGTCCTTTGTGTCATCTGAGCAATCCTTGTGGAAGAAGATGAAGCGGAAATGAGAGAAAGGTCTTCCAAGAGAATTAGGGTGACATCACCGCAAACCTTCATTAATGGGAAATGAAGGAAGATATTAACATGCCCTAACCCTTTGAGGACCTCTCCCTCATATAGACACTCTGATGTGTTATCAGCCCATATAGATGATAATGGATTGAGCTAAAGGATTCTACACATTAAACTCATATTCAATAATTCGAAACTTAATAACATTAAGTTAGATCATTTAAATAGATTTGATTCGTATTCATATGCACAACTTATAAATAATCCCATGCAAAGAGGATAATATCCAACACCATTAACTAAATTTCATTTGACTAAAGCATATCAATAGATTGGGGAGTTGACAAAATGTGAGGATTTTAAGGATGGGGAAGCATTTGAAGGATGCAAGGCTGATGGAGGAGGTTAGAATACAAAGTCAAGATTGTGCGAACAAGAACGAGTACTGAGAGAATGGGTAAACCCTAGGTTTAGGGTTTACTAGTTTACTAGAGAGAGAACAGAATGTTTCTGTTCTCTCAATTGAAGTGGACCAATCGACTGGTCCTGACACTAGTTGACTGGTATCGAGCCGTTGACATGTAACAATCGAATTCCACACGAGACTAGTCGACTGGTAATGATAGAAATAGTTTGGTTATTTTCCCTAAGCTCTATATAATGGAGTTTGGGGTGGCTGGCTTGAGTAACGACAATAGGAGTAGTTAACCCCTATTAGAGTCTCCAAGATTCTCCTTATGTGATCCAAGTACTCATGATCAAGGAGTGTGGTGAGGTTTCTTCACTGACAAGGAAGTTGTGTTTGCCGAAGTTTTTTGAGGAGTCATCCATCGACGGATTGGGATTGTTCACCTTACAAACAATTGTAGAGTAGGAGTAAACTATCTTCAAACCACATAAACGAACGTGTTGATTTATTCTTCTTATTTTTATTATCTTTAGGTTAACTTTCTATTTTCTTATTTGTATTCTTGCTGCACTAACAAGTGTAGGAATAGATCGAAGTGAGTGATCGATTATTCACCCTCTCTAGCTGAGCACAAAGGTCCCAACACAAGGACCATGATCCTTCAATCAAGATCCTTGTGTCCTTGTCCTTTGTGTCATCTGAGCAATCCTTGTGGAAGAAGATGAAGCGGAAATGAGAGAAAGGTCTTCCAAGAGAATTAGGGTGACATCACCGCAAACCTTCATTAATGGGAAATGAAGGAAGATATTAACATGCCCTAACCCTTTGAGGACCTCTCCCTCATATAGACACTCTGATGTGTTATCAGCCCATATAGATGATAATGGATTGAGCTAAAGGATTCTACACATTAAACTCATATTCAATAATTCGAAACTTAATAACATTAAGTTAGATCATTTAAATAGATTTGATTCGTATTCATATGCACAACTTATAAATAATCCCATGCAAAGAGGATAATATCCAACACCATTAACTAAATTTCATTTGACTAAAGCATATCAATAGATTGGGGAGTTGACAAAATGTGAGGATTTTATGAACTAGAACATTTCTATTTGAGATGCTATTTTCAATTGATTAGAGCATTTAGTTGACTAGGCACTATTTTAAATTTGTTGGCTTCTAGTAATAACAATATATGTCTGATTAGTTTGTTGGCCGATGTTTTAATCAATTACGGATAAACAAGATGGAGCCATTAGAGTTGCTTTTACATAAGCTCTTGGAGAGCTTTGAACTGAAAGGTAGGATGAAAAGCTATACTCCTCTAATCGTCTGCTAAAAGTGATCAATAGTTTCCAAGGGCTTAGATCATGGTTGAAGACTTTAACTCAAACTCATGGCAATCTTCTCTTAATATTGCATTACATTTTATTGCATTTTAGAGTAGTGGTTATTGTTAACATCGGAAAGTTGGGATTGTAAAAGGCTTACCTCATTGCCTTTTGCGAAGGGACAATTTATAGTGGAATTATAGGGCTGACACACTGAATGTGTTGTAAGTCATGGATTAAGAGTAGAGTTTTTAAATCTTGTTAAATATCAATGTTTGTGTCTTGTACTCATATTTATCTTATTTTCATTGTGCACACTCTAGACACAATCGACTGAATACACACACGTGCACAATGACGCTACTAATTATTTTATTTGCTTGTGTTTCAAAAAATTTGTGATATAGAGACATCATCTATTCACTTCCTCTCCCTTTAGTTCCACAAGTTGACCATCCTATCATCAGTCCTAAGATCAATTTTTTTTTTTTAGTAATTTAGATATCTCATTTTTTATGGTTTGACTAATCTTGAAGATATCAATTTGACTCTATATAAATTTTTTATCAGCCAACAGAGTAAATTAAAAAATACAGATAGATCCTGACGAATAATCTATCGTTATGAATATTTTGAACTCCTCAAGTATAATACGTCCTAAATAAAATTTAAACTCTCATTACTTAAGGAGCACATCCTACATCATTATTGATGCATGTGTTTAAATTTTATCTCAAGTTAAATGAGTGGTAAAGAAGTAGAGCAACATGTGTTGGTACCTTAATGTCCAGTTAGAGGGGGGTGAATAGTCAATCACCCATAATAGTTTATTTCCTATAGTCATTAGCACAGTGGAGTACAAAATAAACTACAAGTACTAATGAAAGCTAACCCTAGAAGACAATACACAATAAGAAAAACAAACACAAACTCAAACATGTTCATTTAACGTGGTTCGGAGATGATGCTCCTATTTCACAACTATTCGTAAGATGGATGATCCCTATCCGGCGATGGATAATTTCCTGACAAACTCCGACTAGCTGAAACCTCCTTGTCAGTGGAGAAACCTTACCACACACACTAAACACACACTCTTGATCACCAAGAGAACTTTAGAGACTCTAATAGGGGTTAACCACTCCTATTGACATCACCAAGGCTAACCACCCTGAGCTTTATTAAATAGAGCATGGGAGGAAAACACCAAGCTATTTTTCCCTTACCTATTGACTGGTCTCGTGTGGAATTTGACTATTACATGCCAACAGCTCAATATCAGTTGATTGATAAACCCTAAACCTAGGGTTTACCCCGAGTACATTCTCACAACACTCGTCCTCGCCTGCACAACCATAACCTTGCCTTCTAGCCATCTTCCATTAGCCTTGTGTCCTTCGGATGCTTCCCCATCCTTCACGTCTTGCCTTCAAGATGCTTCCTTCAACCTTATTCTTGTTGTCGGGTCTTCTTATGACCTTGCCTTTTAGCCTCCTCCATTAGCCTTGCGTCCCTTGGATGCTTCCCCATCCTTCACGACTTGCCTTCAAGAGCTTACTTCGGCCTCGATCTTCATCCTTGCCAAGCCACACTTGGACTTACGTTGCCAAGACTACATACTTGGACTTATACCGCCAAGACTTCACTTTGACTTTAACCTTTCCAAGATCCCACTTGGACTTTGTCTTTACCAAGATCATACTTGAACTTTTCTTGTTGTACCTGCATCCTACACACTCATAAACTCATATCAAATACAACAATAATCCTAACTTAAACTTTTGCCCAAACATCAAAACCTAGGGTCACATAGATTGCTCCAACAATCTCCCCCTTTTTAATGTTTGACAACCAATTTAAGTTAGGGAAACTGTGACGCCCGCCCCTTTTTCTACTCACTCCTGCCTAGTGAGGGCAGGGTCACTTCTTTTTTTCTTTTTTTTCTTTTTTTTTTCTTTTTAGACTTAGCGTACATAAACATACATACAGCGGAAGCATATATATATATTTTTATAAAATCATACTAAGCATATGAGCATGAAATAGCATAGTTCAACTTAATTAGTCACATTCTTCATTTCTAACACATGCATACGGAATCATGAAAGACATCAACATAACATAACATATTATTCATAAGTTCACTTAAGCAGGTCATTTTATTTCTTTAGCCAAGTCACCATCACACATCTCTTGCCCCTTCCTGCTGCTCCTCTAGTTTATCCATTCTTTACCTTTATCTGTGGTACAAGGAAAAGTATCTGTAAGCACTCAAGGCTTAGTGAGATCCTTTCCTACTCACAAAAACCAGCATATCATGCAACATCATCATATCATACATTCTAGAATAAATGACGCTCATATCACCATATAATTAGAAACATATCATATCATGGCATGAATCTCAATAATATCATAACGTAAAGTAAACAACATATTATGGCATAAATCTTATAATAGTATAAGTAACCTCATATCATGGCATAAATCATATCATAGCTTAGGTAATCATCACATCATGGTAGAGATCATATCATAGCATAAGAAATCATCATATCATGGTATAGATCATATCATAGCATAAGAACTCATCATATCATGGTATAAATCATATCATAACATAAGAAATCATCATAGCATGGTATAGATCATATCATAGCATAGAGGTACATCAGAGCATAAGTGAAATCATCATGACATTTCTTTTCATAACATCAAGGCATCATATCTTAGCATATCTGTAAGCATTGGTTCACATCATATCGTAAGCATGGATGCAAAATGTCCTTTAAAACATGAGTAATGTCATGTGCAATATGCCTTTCAAAACATGGGTTATGTCATGTGAGATGTCTTAAAACAATATCATATAGTACTTGAAAATAATCTCAACATGAAAGGGGTCCGGCTTAGTACCACATACATACATAATGCGCGCATCCTAAGTAGACCCAAGGTAGCTAGTCTTGAACCTACTAGGAAACTAGGCCCGTAGCTCGGCCTAGGGGCACGTAAGGAGCCCACCCTTTACTAGGCCCGTAATTCGACCTAGGGGCGCATAAGGAACCCACCCTTTTGGTACAAGCCATTCAAAGTAAAATACATGTCATGTCATATCTCTATCATTTCATAACATATTCGTGTCATTCATAGCATATCTTATTCATGTCATTTATAGCCTATCATGTTCATGTCATTCATAGCATATCATGTTCATGTCATTCATAGCATATCACATTCATGTCATTCATAGCATATCATGTTCATGTCATTCATGTCATTTATAAGGTATGCATAATGGGCACATAGCCATGCATACTTGGGCACATAGCCATCATACTTATCTTGGGCACATAGCCATCATATTTGGGCACATAGCTATTTTAGGTATTATTCTCATGCATGGTTCATAAGCATACTTAAACGAGCAATATAATATATCATGGAAGGAAAAAGAAAACATAATCATGCATGGATCACAAGTTAACTTCTCCTAATTCATATCATGGCAAGGAAAGTACATATTGAGTCATAACTTAGTCTAAATTCTCAACCCACTAAGGGTGGCCGAAACATGCATAGGTTCATTTAGGCTTCATGAAATCATACAAGCATATGAACCCACATTCATTTCTATAACATTTAACATAAGGAACATCATAAGCATATTTGATTTAGGTTCTATGCTTCCTAGGTTTTTAAACCCACCTTGGCCGAAACATACAAGGTCCAAACTTGGTTACAAATAGCATGTAAACATGTGAACCCTAATCAATTTCCATGCATTTATCATAGGCAATCACATGAGCATATTAGGTTAAAGTTTCAAGCTTCCTAAGTCCACAAAATATAGGTGGCCGAATGCCACAAAACATAGGTTCTAAGCATGTGAGTACCCTACAAATTTCATAGCATATCATGGAGAGGAACATAAACATGTTAGGGTTGAATTTAGGCTTGCCTAAGCCCTACATTTCATGTTGGCCGAATGTTCATCATGTGAAAACATAACCCTAAGCAACATGAAATCTCAAGTGCATTATGTTATCTTCATATCTTTTCATAAGGTAAAACATAAGCAAGCTAGATTTGAGGTTGAGCCTCCTTAAGGTATTTAATCCCTTCATGGCCGAAACCTTGTGGTAGGGTCCTACTAGTTCTAAGTAACATACAAGTATAAAACATCAAGAGAACATTCATAACATATTATGGGAAACTTCATACTTGATACTTCTTCTAGGATTTACAAACATGTGAGTACCTTATGAATTTCATAGCATATCATGGAGAGAAACATAAACATGTTAGGGTTGAATTTAGGCTTGCCTAAGCCTTACATTTCATGTTGGCCGAAAGTTTATCATGTGAATACCTAACCCTAAGCAACATGAATCTTAAGTGCTCTATGTTATTTTCATATCTTTTCATAAGGTAAAACATAAGCAAGCTAGATTTAAGGTTGAGCCTCCTTAAGGTATTTAATCCCTTCATGGCCGAAACCTTGTGATAAGGTCCTACTAGTTCTAAGCAACATACAAGTATAAAACATCAAGACAATATTCATATAACATCATAGAAGAGATCATAGACATGTTAGTTTTTAAATTTAGCTTCCCTAGGGTTTTAAATCTTTTCATGTCCGAACCCTAAGGTAGGGTATTACCTAACTCCAAGCCACATACAAGCATGAAATATCAAGGTCATATTCATAGTATATCATGAGAACAAAAACTTAAACATGTTGGTTTTGGTTTTGAACTTCCATAAACCTTACAAGTGTCATGGCCGAAATTTCTAAAGGAAACTTTAGGTTGTTGATCCATCTAAACTTGAACAAAAATCATATAACAACTTGTACCACAGGTGAGGGGACACTCACTTCCTTTTGTTTGGTCTTTTCCCTAAAAGAAGATACCCCTTGTGAAGAGAAAGAAGAGAGGTTCTCCTCCTAGTGCTCCTTTTGCTTCTCTTGCTTGTGAGAGGTAGATCTTGAGGATTCCTTCTTGTTGTTTGGTTTTCTTAGGGAGAAAACCTAGTTAGATTTTTTGGAAAAAGGAGAGGGGATACTCTAGGTCACGGCAATGGTGAGGGAAGGGAAGAAAAAATGAAATCCCTTCTTTGTTTTTCCTCTTATGCTAGGTGGGAGTAAGAAGCAAAAAGAAACTTTGCTTTCCCCTCTTCTTAACTCATCCTTTATCCTCTTAATGATGAAGAAAATGTCTTCATTCATCCCCTTACTTCCTCTCCTCTCATTCCCTCTTGAATCTCCACGAAAATGGAAAAGAGTGAGGAAGGAAAAGACAATTTGTCTTGTTTCTTAATCAAGAGAAAGAGGAAGAAAGCTACTTGATGTTTTCTTGCTTCCTTCTCTTAATCATGGTTTTATCTTTATCTACAATTCCCATTCTCTATTCAACAATAACTCATGATGGTCTAGTGGTAATTCCATAATCCTTAGCTGTAACGACCACCCTTCTTACTACTACTACCACTCTCTAAGAGTGACCGTTACTTATCTACTACTCTACTTAACCGGTTTATTAAAAATCACATGGAAAACCCTACCGAAAAATTTCGACAAAGTCTCCCCTGTACCGGTGACCATTTTCCATAATACAAGCATAATATACTCAGCCACAGGCGGCTGGAAATATATTTCAATCAACCACGCAGTTTAATAAGAAATCATGCAGATAATGAAAAACCGAAAACATAACTTCTTACTACATCCTTTTCTTATCAACTTAATAAGAAATCAAACTAATCACATTCTTAAACTAAATGAGTTCTTTAGTTAAGTCCCAAGGACCTCCATAGTCCACACATCACACACTCCTCTTGCATCTCCTTGTCGCCTTCCTTCACTGTATCTTTTCTTTCCCTTTATCTGTAGTAGGAGGAAATGCAGTCTATAAGCATAAAGCTTAGTGAGCGCTATCTACTCACAAAAACTCGATATGCATGTATATAAATAAAAACATGCTAAAACTGAATGCTAACATATAAAACTACTCATGCTCATATATAGCAAAGGAAATCATGCTAACTGAAATGTTAATCATTGTATAGCTAAATATGCTCATAAACCAATAAGGGAAGCATACTAAACATGGAAAGCTACTAAACATGTAAAGCTACTAAACATGTAAAACTACCAAACATGTAAAGCTAAACATGCTTATAAGAATAAAACTATAACAGCATGCTGAAAGCAAATAAAACTAAACATGCTGAATAATCTAATAGCAAGAAACAAATAAAACTACTACTGCATGCTTCAAATAACAAGAAACTAAACTTTCTAATTCTAAACATATTTGAAGCTTGTTTCATTTGTTTCAAAACTTATACTTTAATACTTCAAAATAATAATAAACTTCTTTTGGGCCCAGCATTGTACCACTTAGCGCGCATTCTTAATAAGAATCGAGGTAGCTAATCCCGAAACTACTAAGATACTTCTAGGCCTTGTGCCTAGGGGCATCTTGGAGCCCATCCCTTGGACCTTGTGTCCGGTACATGCCCTTTAAAAGTAAAATACTTTCTTTTTAACTATAACTTCTTTATACTTGCCCTTACTTGGCATTTAAGCAAACACCTTGTGTGCGCTTTTGATATTCAATCTTCTGGAATTGAAATCAAGTCTAAACCTTAGTCTTTCTTGCTTATAGTTCTTAAAGATAGAAACTCATGCTTATGTAATAGCAAAGAAACTAATAACTGCATGCTCAAGATATTCTAATAGCAAAAGAGACTAGAAAGTATCACCGTGCACATCTAATGGCAAAGGGAACTGATCATGCTTAATTAATAGAAAATGAATTCTACTGATGTTCAACTAATAGCAATGAAGACTATTAAGGCTACTGGTGTTCAAAAAAGCTACTGTTAAGATTGTCCCTGTTCACTTGATAACAAACAAAGCTACTGTTATTTAGTAATAGCATGGAAGGGCTGTACACATACATGTGATAACAAATAAAAGCTACTGTTAAAAGGCTTAAACTGCAATGCTATATATGTGATTCAACCTCACAAGCTACTTGATATACAGAAGTGCACATCAAAGGCTCACGCTTTAAGAGATACAACGTTTACAATTTCATGCCCTCATTAACCCGAATCCATCTATACTTCCTTGAACATGACAAGCAAAAATCACTTGTTTCAGACCCAAACTAAGAATAAATTCCAAAGCTCCATTCCATGGGGACATAATAATACCAGAAAAAAAAATGATAAAAGAAGTAGATCTAAGCAAAGGTCTAAACAACATGCCTACCCATTCAAATTCCTTCTCCTCTTCTTTAACAAACTCATGACATCAAAGGTAAGAGAATTATCATTGATAACCTAGATTCGAATCTGTTCTTCATGCCTAACCTAAACTATCCTTCTCTTCTTTCTTTTTGGGTTCACGGCAGCAACAAAGGAAAAATACAAGCTTCATGAAACATGCTCTGAAATCAACACAAGGACTAGCATTAATCCGAAACAAAAAGACATGCTGTAGATGATAAGGAATGAAATCGAATTCCGAAATCAAAAGGAAAAGAAGATCAATGTCGCGGAACTACTCCTACTGCAGGTGAGAAGCAACTCACATCGATGTTCTTGGACTTACAATCGGAAAAGAGAACTCTAAAGCTTCTAGGGTTCGGAGAAGGTGAAGATCTCGACGATCCCTTCCTTTCCGCGTGTTCTCCTTGACGAGGAGAGCTCGGATCCGCAAGATTCGCCGGAAGAAGCCTTTGCCGGCCACTGGAGAGAAGCTCCAAAGTTGCTGCGGTTCCGCCCGAAAAGAAGTCGCGTCGTCGCGTGAGAAGAGGAGAGGTTTAGGGCTCGGGAAGAAAATTTAGGTCTTTTTAAAACTAGGTTTCCTATTACTAACTATAGCTTATATATTTGCCGCTGCATATTTGATTAACACTGACCGCTGGCACAATTGGTCTGTTGGGTTTTGCTCGAAACCACAGGTCTGTGCTTCGATTCTCAGCCGCGCCCCTTTTTCTCCAATTTATTTCAAACGTTCCAACTACTGTATATATATATTTCGCTCCATATAAGGTTAACAAAAATCGTGTAGCTCAGCTGGTTGGGCTTGTTTCGGCTGAGGTTCGGCTTTAGTCGAGGTTGTGGGTTCAAAACCTAGCTTCAACATATTTCTTCTCCCTTTTTTTTAAAACTTCTTCCTCTTGATAAAAATACCAAACGAACTCCAAAAATTGCATAAAAATACTCTAAAAATTTCTAAAAATCTCTAGAATATTTTAAAAGCATTTCCAAATATTTTTATGGACATTTGGAACTCAAAATAAGGAAAATTGGGTCGTTACATTAGCTTAAGAAGGTTCAAGGTTCAATCCTTGACCAACTCTCTTTTCTTTTATATATATATTTTTTTTCTATCTTATCTTTTATTCTAAGAGAAAATCTTCACATACTTAGCTTACGAAATTCGTGGGTGTTACAGAAACAATATAACAATACAAATGTAAATAATATGCAAACCAATTCATGCATAAATCATGGAACCTAATCATAGGCTTTCCCTTCACCTAATCTCCCCCTTGAGCTAGGATTTTTCGCAAGGTAAACTTCTCCCCTTTGCAAATAAATAAGTAATCTACTCATGTTTATATCATGGAACATAATCCTAGGCTCCCCCTTCATCTAAGCTGTTGGAACCCCAAGGTTGTTTTGATGTGATCAATAAGTTAAGTTAGGTCCTGTCATGTTTTAACCTTGTGTCTAAGTGTGCAGGAGCTTAGGAGCACAAGGAGTCGAGCAAAAGACGCAACTAGCGAGAAGGATGACACGGGAGGGAGCCGACGGGCTCGGTGCGTTTGAGGTACAAGGCGCTATAGAAGAGTACGCAGGTGGATGAGAGGGAGGCGTGCGGCGTTTCCGAGAGACGAGAAGCCGGAGCAGAAGGTTGCTCGAGAAGGCCGAAATTGGGTTCGGGTGAGCCTTATTTTGATTGGTTGAAATCACCCAAGCGAACGGAGCCGGAGCGGAAGACCCAGACCGAGGCGAGCAGCACTGGACCAGAGGACCCGGACCAAAAGTCAACTTGGTTGACTTTAGTGGTCCGGGCGCCCGGATCCATTCCGGGCGTCCGGGATTGAATTTTGACCAGGATCGCGTCAAACGTGATCTGTTGCAAAGGGGATAAAATTTTATCCCCTCCTAAGCACCTGGAACCCTTCTAGGCGCCCCGACCAAGGCTATAAATATAGATTTGGTCCAGAAGCTTCAAATCAACTCAAGAATTCTGTATTCCAACACTTGTGTGCTTCCTTGTTAGTTTAGCCTCTGTTTTTTTTGCTGTCACTGCTGTAAGAGGCTTCTCCACCTGAAGGAGATACTAGTACAATATTTTCCTTGGATTAACAACCTCCTCGGTTTTAACCAAGTAAAAACCCTTTGCCTCTTCTTTTACTTTCTGTTTATTTTTATGCAAGTGTTTATTTGAAAGATCGAGAAGGGTTTGTGTTTTATTTTCGCAAGGTTATTCAACCCCCCTTCTAGTTGGCCGCCGCGATCCAACAAGTGGTATCAAAGCGAGGACGCTTTAGGAGGACTAACCGCCGATCGAAGCAAAGACGATGACCGGACTGAGTATATACTCGCCAAAATTTGAAGGGGAATTCGCTACCTGGAAAAAGCGAATGCAGGTATTTTTCAAAACCAACTTTGAATTACTTCTTATAATGGAATTTGATTTTGTAGCACAGGAGGGCAAAGAAAAATATCAATGGACAAAAAAGGAGCAGGCCGACTACGTGGCAAACGGCAAAATAGAGTACCATCTGCTGAGTGTTCTTCCGCCACAAGAAGTCAACTGAATCGGCAACTACGACTCCACGAAGGAACTTTGGGAGAAGTTCCTTGAGCTGCATGAAGGGACGTCTGAAGCCAAGCTCGCAAGACGGGATCTACTTCGCAAACAGCTCACCAACCTATGACTCGGAGAAGACGAAACAACTGTGCATCTGCACTCGAGAGTTAAAGAGCTTATCACCGAACTTTCGAATCTCATAGAAAAGGTAAGTAACCGAGATTCACTAAGGTACACATTAAATTCTTTTCCTAGAAATATGAAATGAGCATCACTAGTAGATGCTTTTTATATTTCTAAAGATTTAGAAAAAATTACTTTAGAAGAATTATTCTCGACATTTGAAGTGCATGAATCAAGATATGCAGGTACGAAGGAGTCCAAGAACAACGTCGCCTTCAAAGCATCGAGAGACGAACCTGAGTTATAGTCCTCTCTCGATGACGAGGAAATGGTTATGATGGTAAGACGTTTCAAGAAACTTTGTAAATATAAAAATACTTACCATCCGCAGGGTAGAAAGAAAAGGATGATTCGTTGCTACCACTGCAACGAAGAAGGGCTCATCAAAGACAACTGCCCCAAGATGAGGAATAAGGACAAGGACAAAGGTAAGAAGTCTATCCAAAAATACAAGGTCTTAAAGGCGACGTGGGATGATACATCATTCTCTGGACTTGCACTAATGGCAAGTCATCAAGACGACAACTACGAGTCAAGCTCTTCCGAAATGAGCATCGAGAGCATCGATGAAGGGGGAGTTACGTCGGAAGATAGTAGCAGTTCAAGGGGGACACGGACAACGAGATCGATAAGGTAAGTCATGTATGATCTCTTCCTCCCAATAAACTATTTAAGTTTATTAAACTGTTAACTAAGGATTGCTATAAATTAGAAAAAGAAATTGAAAATTTAAAAGTAATACTAGCTAAATCTTGACCTTTAGAAGAGTTAGACAAATTAAAATTAGAAAATGATAATTTAAAAATACAAGTAAATAACTTGAAAAATTGTGCATGCTCAGCTAATATAAATATTAGAAAATTTAATAATCTAAATTGGTATTTTAGATACCACAAGGGACAAATTAGGAATATCTCAAAAAGGTATGCCCCTAAGAAATTTTTAGTCAATCCAATAGGCTGGAACCTATATTGGGTTCCAAAGTCCTGTTTAACTTGAACTATTAATTAGATTTAGAGCTTTCAGCGAGAAAATTAGACATTAAATTTTGTTATGAGGATTTGTCTAAGAAAGTGGTTGTTGCTCTGATAACCAAGAAGGCCTAGTGCATCGCCACTGCTTGGAAGCCAAAATATTGAAATAAAATATTTAAATAACTTTCTGATAGAGCATTAAGATTGAAATTTAATAATGCTTTAAAAAAAATTCAAATATTTTTTTTGGAAATTTTTAAAAAAAAAATTATACTTAGAAAAAAAATTTCTTGCGTAAATTTTTTACTTAGAAAATTCACAAAGATTTAAGTTAGAAAATTGTTTTAAAAAATATTTCTTTTACAAATTATCTAACTTAGAATTTTGTTTAACTTAGAATTTTTTTTTAGAAACTTTGTTGAAAATTATTGCAAATTTTTAAGTAAAATCAAAATAATTTTTCAAAATTTCAAAATGATTACCCTTAGAGTTTTGTTTGAACCCCAATTTTTTATGTGATCAAAGGGGGAGAAGGAAAAATATAAGTCTAGGGGGAGGTAGGCCAAAATTTTTTATCTTTTTGCACTCTATTGTAAAATTAGTTATTTCATTTTTATGTCTATTTACCCTAGCTTAATTAACTTGGGTTGCTTACATCAAAAAGGGAGAGATTATTGGAACCCCAAGGTTATTTTGATGTGATCAACAAGTTAAGTTAGGTCTTGTCGTGTTTTAACCTTGTGTCTAAGTGTGCAGGAGCTTAGGAGCATAGGGAGTCGAGCAAAAGATGCAGCTAGCGAGAAGGACAACACGGGAGAGAGCCGACGGGCTTGGTGCATCTGAGGTAGGAGGCGCTGCGGAAGAGTACGTGGGCCGATGAGAAGGAGGCGCGCGACGTTTTCGAGGGACGAAAAGTCAGAGCAGAAGGTTGCTCGAGAAGGCCGAAATTGAGTTCGGGTGAACCTTATTTCAGTTGGCTGAAATCACCCAAGCGAACAGAGCCGGAGCGGAAGCACGGATCAAGGTGAGCAGCATGTAACACCCCACCCTTCTCACTACTAGTCTGCGAGGGCGGAACACTACTGGACTACTAACTTATCTTAACTAACATTGCACACATGTTGATAGTAATTCCTAAAACTCTCGGAGAACTCAAAACATAGAATTAACTAGCAGCGGAAGACTAAATGACTCATCTAATACATTCTTAATAAATGACAATCTTAATAAATTCTTATGCTAGGTCCCAAGGCTTCTATAGTCCAGGCATCACACATCCATCCGCACCTCCTTGTCGCCTTCCTTTGCTATAACTTTTCCTTTCCTTTATCTGCAGTAAGAGGAAATGCAAACTATAAGCAAAATTGCTTAGTAAACGCTATCTAACTCACAAAACTCGAATATGCATGTAACTGGAAGAAATCTAAAACTGAATGCTCAGAAAGAAACACTACTCATGCTCATCTATTAGCAAAAGAAACAAGATATACTGGAATGCTAAACATGTAAAGAAAATCTAAACAAACATGCTAGCATAAAAGAAAACTAAACTTACTAGATTTTAAACTTATGTGAAGCTTGTTTTATTTGTTTAAAAAGTTATACTTTAATACTTCAAAATAATAATCAACTTTCTTCTTGGGCCCGGCAACTGTACTTGCTATCCGCGCATCCCTAACTAGACCCGAGATAGCTGGTCCCGAATCTAGTAGGGTTTACTAGGTTATCTAAACCTAGGGACGACTATGGGAGCCCAACCCAAGGACAACTGAGAGTCCAGCACAGTGCCACTGATAAAAGTAAAATACTTATTATCTTTTAATACTTCTAATATATAATGCCTCGACATTTTAACAAGCACCTTGTGTGCCAAAAATCTCTAAAGTCTTGACTTTGGGATCTACTTAAGGCCTTGGCCTTTTTCTTTCTTTTCTTTATCTTTCTTATACTTTTTAATACCTCTAATAAAAGAATGCTTCTTTAAAAACTGAAATGTTTAAACAAAAATCTGCATACTATGCTAATCAAAATTCTGCATACTATACTAATCAAGATTCTGCATTCTATGCTACACTATTTCTGCATACTATGCAAACATAAATTCTGCACTATAATACTTAACCAAACTGCACTATAATCTTTTTTCTTTAAAAACTGCACTATAAGTTCCACCAAAAATATGCACTACAAGTTTCACCAAAAATCTGCACTATAAATTCCACCAAAAATCTGCACTACAAGTTCCACCAAAAATCTGCACTATAAACTTTAAAGAAATCTGCACCATAAGCTCTTAAGAAATCTGCACTACAAGCTCTAAAGAAATCTGCTCTAAAGAAATATACATTTTAAGCTCTAAGAAATCTGCACTACAAGCTTAATTAAAATCTACACTATAAACTTATATAAAAATCTGCACTATAAGCTTAATTAAAATCTGCACTATAGGCTTAATTAAAATCTGCACTATAAAAATCTGCACTATAAGCTTAATTAAAAATCAACACTATAAGCTTAATTAAAATCTGCACTATCGGCTTAATTAAAATATGCACTATAAGCTTAATTAAAATCTGCACTATAAGCTTACATAAAAATCTGCATTATAATCTTCATAAAAATCTGCACTATAAGCCTACATAAAAATCTGCACTATAACTTAATTAAAATCTGCACTATAGGCTTAATTAAAAATCTGCACTATAAGCTTAATTAAAATCTGCACTATAAGCTTACATAAAAATCTGCATTATAAGCTTCATTAAAATCTACACTATAAGCCTACATAAAAATCTGCACTATAAGCTTAATTAAAATCTGCAATATAAGCGCTTCTCATGCTTCGAATTCAAGAAGAACAAAGGTCCGAAACTACTCCTACTGCATGTGAGAAGCACTTACCTTTGCGTTCTTGGGCTTACAACCGGAAAGAAAACTTCTAGGGTTTGCGAGAATTGCAAGCTTCGACCCCTCCTTCGTGCTCACGGTTTCCCCTTGACGAGAGGATCACAACCATGTGAAGATCTCCCGGAAATCTCCCTTGGCCGGCCGCCGGAGAGGAACCCTAGATCCCCCCCTTTTTTCCTTCGCCCAAACAGGAGACGCTGTGCTGTCGGGAGAGAAAAGGAGAGGAGAGGTTTAGGTTTTGGAAAATAATCCCTAAGTTCTCCATTTTTATAACTTAATATTTCTGTTAACTATCTTAAATAAATTCACTACCTTTTCTAAACAGACAAATCCAACATCAACTTATCCCTTTTATAATCCAATATTTTGTTAATTATCTTAAATAAATTCGCTACCTTTTCTAAACAGACAAATCCAACATCAACTTATCCCTTTTATAATCCAATATTCTGTTAACTATCTTAAATAAATTTTGCTACCTTTTCTAAACAGAACTGCCTGCTTGACCACTTGGTCAGTTGGATTTGCTTAAGGCTTGGTTCGGTCGGAGGTTGCAGGTTTGAATCTCGGCTAATTTTCTTTATTTTTTGCAACTTGTTTCTTTTGGTAAAAATACCAAACGAACTCCAAAAATTACATAAAAATACTCGAAAAATTTCTAAAAATCTCTAGAATTTTTCTAAAATATTTCTAAATATTTTTTAAGTACTATTAGGACTCGAAATGAGGAAATTTGGATTGTTACACAACACCAGAGCAGAGGGCCCAGATCAAAAGTCAACTTGGTTGACTTTAGTGGTCCAGGGGCTCGAATCCATTCCAGGCGCCCGGACCGTCCGGGCGCCCGAGATTGACTTTTGACCAGGATCGTGTCAAACGTGATCCGTTGCGAAGGGGATAAAAGTTTATCCCCTCCTAGGTGTCTGGAACCCTTCCAGGCGCCCCGACCAAGGCTATAAATATAGTCTTGGTCCAAAAACTTCAAATCAACTCAAGAATTCTATATTCCAACACTTGTGTGTTTCCTTGTTAGTTTAGCTTCTGTTTTTTATGTTGTCACTGCTGTAAGAGGCTTCTCCACCTGAAGGAGATACTAGTGCGACATTTTCCTTGGATTAACAACCTCCCCGGTTGTAACCAAGTAAAAACCCTTTGCCTCTTCTTTTGCTTTCTGTTTATTTTTATGCAAGTGTTATTTGAAAGATTGAGAAGGGTTTGTGTTTTATTTTCGCAGGGCTATTCAACCCCCCTTCTAGCCGGCCGCTGTGATCCAACATAAGATCCCCTTGAGTTAGGATTTCTTGCAAAGGTATTTAGGTTTCCCACTTAAACCTAAGCTTCTCTCCCTTTGTCATACATAAAAAAGAGTTCCAACAATATTCCAATTATTAGATTCTTTATCCTCTAATGATCATAATTATCATGTATTAATTCTCCATAAAATTACATATATGTTTACCATCCTTTTTGTCATTTCCTATTTCTAAAAGACCAATTTTAGCCTATATCAATTGACTATCATAGACTCAATTGGCTGATCTCATTTAAATAACCTCACAAAACCATTCTATACTTGATGAACACTGTTACCAATCGATTGGTATCTGAGCTATTTAACTGACACCCTATTTCAACCCTAAATAGTATTTTGTACCTAATTTCAAAAATACACCAAAAATTTCATAGACCTCTAAAAAATTTTAAATTTTATGGAGAGACATGTTTTGCCAATGTCTAGTTGGGAAAAAGATATATATAAAAATATATTTATCATGGATCCTAAGATTGACACAAAACATAAAACTATCTAAATGGTTCAATTTACTCTTGTTCTAAAGTCCTAGTTTTGACTTCCTCTTGATGTATCTGCCTATACTAAACCATAATACATCCCTTGCATTAGTTTATATAACATCTATACATCTAAAACTAATTTTCATGCAATGTGAACTCAATTTCATATTTTAATAAATGAAACACATCTCATATGTGTCAATTCCTTAGGTTTGAGACTCAAGTTCATTTCCAGACAACTTTGGCACATTTCATGACCCATATAGAATCTCAAGTAATGTTCACTTGAGATCCATTGGTCATGGGTTCCAAATTGACTCTTTGAGCTCCCTCTAGAGCTCTTAACCTTAGCCACCTCTCTAGGTGAGTCATCCATTATGGCTAGGCCACATCAGTGTACCTCGAGTGATACTTGGCCTATAAACTTGACTTTCTTAACCTTACACACCTTGTCGTTGGTTAATTTCTTCTTATCCTTAAATGATCTTCCCTTTACATTTCTTAATCACTCCTTGCTATAGTCATATGTAATCCTAGCATAAAACTCTCTCTTAGCCTTGGAGGGACTGGATCAATATCCCAAACTTAATCTATCATTTTTGAGTCTTTGACTATCTAAAATATTATCAAGTCCATTAGATCTAATAGTGAATCTATCTAAAACTTTTTATAACCTATCAACCTTTTCCCTTAAAGCTTGATTTTCTAATTCTAGTTTTCTAACCCTAGAATCAACTTGTCCGCCATGGACACTTCTAGAGCTACCTACCTTTTTAGTCATGTGTCTCCCCTTCTTGGGATTAATGTCTAGATCCTTCACTACCTTTCTCTCCTTAGTCATGGTAGTTTGGTTCTTGTTAGTTCTAATCTTTGCATATGATTTCCTAGGGTTATTACCATGTTAACCCTATTTCTATCATTGTACTTAAATCCAAAATTATGTATGGCCAAATAATCTACATTATTTCTAGCATGCATAAACCTTAATCTTGAATTAAGATTTGAATTGAAATTCAAGTTAGGGTTTACCTCTCTACTTACCATTGTAACTCCGCCCTTGACTCGAGCATCCACATGGCTTCTTCCACTTCCTCATATACTTCCTTTTGATTTCCTCCTTCCTTGGGCACTTTGTGTGATAATGACCCCGCTCACCACACATGAAGCAAATGATGTGTCATTTCTTCTTCGAACCCTCCTTCTTACAATCCACATTAGATTTTAAATGAACTTTCGTGGGTTTAGGACTTACCTTATTAAGCAAGGGACATCTACTATTGTAGTGTCTCATCTCCTCGTACTCAAAGCACTTGATATGAGCTTTAGTGCTCTTGTCGGTAGTTACATTGAGGGTTGAGCCTCCAAGATCTCTTCTTCACTTGTCTTGAATTCTTCTTCCTCCTTTGAAGATGTGGGTGATTCCACATCCTCCTCCTCTTCGGATTTTGATCTCATCTTCACATTCAATTGGTCCTTCACCTCCTCTTGGACCAACGAACCCTTCTCCTTGGGCTCCTCCACTTCTTGGATTCATGTAGGGTCTTCATAAAGCACAATTACCTTCTTCCAATGGTCACTTGCACTCTTGTATTCACCTACACTAAACAACACCTTAGGAGACCAGATCCTCTGGTCCACAAAAAAAGTGGACAAGGAGATGGACCACTTGCAATTATGGTCGGATAGTGGGCATGATCCGACCATAATAGGTTATGATCTCTCCCTGTGTTCAACATCCACCCAGATTATAGTTTGGATCGAAGCAGGTGGTCTAAGGCTAGTCGGTAGTTACTGGGGGGGGGGGGGGGGACGGTGAACCCAGAGAGAGATCACAACCAATCACAGCCAGATCACTACCATGATCCGACAGCAATTGCAAGTGGTCCATCCCCTGGTCTACTTTTTTGGACCAGGGGATCTGGAGGAGGCCATAAATTTACCAAAATTTTGGTTACCTCCTTATCTGCCTCCAATTGTAGTCTTTGCTCCTCGATCCAATATCAATGTCAGAGATCGTTCCTCTTCTTGTCTATCAGAGCTTCGAAGGGATATTCTAATGCCACCCAATGGTCCCAATCCATTTGGAATCAAGTCTCCAATTGCATTCTCCAATACTTGAAGTCTCCTTCCTCATATGATGGTAGAATTCGGATATCCCATCTTAATGATCCTTCCAACTCCATCTTCTTCCTCTAGCGTTTACTCCTTTAGGTGGTTAGTCCTTCAAGAGCGCTCTATATGATCGGAAAGACACTGGAGGGGGGAGGGGGTAAATAGAGTTTGTAAAAAATTATGACTAAAAACAAGTTACGCAACAAAAATAAGAAGGAAAGGAAACATAGAAACCAAGTGATAACACAAGTCATTTTTGACTTGGTTCAGAGCCTTCAACGACTCCTACTTCAAGGCCCGCACTCGTCAAGTGCTTTCATTGGGCAATCACTATCAGTTCATAAAGTATTACAAAAGTTGAGTATAAGAACTAAAAATAATAAAGTTACCAACAAATAGAAAGGAAAATGAAGTCTCTTGTTCCTCCAACTTTGGAGGAGCCTTTCGGTGTTGTCGGAGCCTTTTCGGAGAAGCACTTGAATATAAAAGTCGTAATAGTTGATGTTCTGAAGTTGTTGGTCAAAAGGCTTTATATAGGCCCATTTCAGGTGATTGGAACTCCTCCGGATGCCTGGACCTCTGCTGACATGGTGAGCTCTCGTCGAAACTTCATCTGTGAAATTTGTCCACTTTCGGGCTCCTGGACCATTGACGTGGGTCTAACCAGTCGTTACGCTCCAAATCAGCTTCAGAATAACTTTTCGGGTCTGAGTGTGTAAAATACCGGAAATAAGGTGAATCTTAATAAGGGAATTTTCCGGAATTTTTGGAGATTTTTCGGGAATTTTTCGGAGCTCGTATGGACAAGTAAAAGGGGATAAAAACGGGGCCCAGAAAAGTCTGTTTAGGCTACCCGATTTAAATGAGGGAAAGATTATATTTATATATATATCCTTTTCCTTTTTATTTTCTTTATTTCTTCGCCGTTCCCTTTCCTCACTACCCAGAGAGAGATCACAACCAATCACAGCCAGATCACTACCATGATCCGACAGTAATTGCAAGTGGTCCATCCCCTGGTCTACTTTTTTGGACCAGGGGATCTGGAGGAGGCCATAAATTTACCAAAATTTTGGTTACCTCCTTATCTGCCTCCAATTGTAGTCTTTGCTCCTCGATCCAATATCAATGTCAGAGATCGTTCCTCTTCTTGTCTATCAGAGCTTCGAAGGGATATTCTAATGCCACCCAATGGTCCCAATCCATTTGGAATCAAGTCTCCAATTGCATTCTCCAATACTTGAAGTCTCCTTCCTCATATGATGGTAGAATTCGGATATCCCATCCTAATGATCCTTCCAACTCCATCTTCTTCCTCTAGCGTTTACTCCTTTAGGTGGTTAGTCCTTCAAGAGCGCTCTATATGATCGGAAAGACACTGGAGGGGGGAGGGGGTAAATAGAGTTTGTAAAAAATTATGACTAAAAACAAGTTACGCAACAAAAATAAGAAGGAAAGGAAACATAGAAACCAAGTGATAACACAAGTCATTTTTGACTTGGTTCAGAGCCTTCAACGACTCCTACTTCAAGGCCCGCACTCGTCAAGTGCTTTCATTGGGCAATCACTATCAGTTCATAAAGTATTACAAAAGTTGAGTATAAGAACTAAAAATAATAAAGTTACCAACAAATAGAAAGGAAAATGAAGTCTCTTGTTCCTCCAACTTTGGAGGAGCCTTTCGGTGTTGTCGGAGCCTTTTCGGAGAAGCACTTGAATATAAAAGTCGTAATAGTTGATGTTCTGAAGTTGTTGGTCAAAAGGCTTTATATAGGCCCATTTCAGGTGATTGGAACTCCTCCGGATGCCTGGACCTCTGCTGACATGGTGAGCTCTCGTCGAAACTTCATCTGTGAAGTTTGTCCACTTTCGGGCTCCTGGACCATTGACGTGGGTCTAACCAGTCGTTACGCTCCAAATCAGCTTCAGAATAACTTTTCGGGTCTGAGTGTGTAAAATACCGGAAATAAGGTGAATCTTAATAAGGGAATTTTCCGGAATTTTTTGAGATTTTTCTGGAATTTTTCGGAGCTCGTATGGATAAGTAAAAGGGGATAAAAACGGGGCCCAGAAAAGCCTGTTTAGGCTACCCGATTTAAACGAGGGAAAGATTATATTTATATATATATCCTTTTCCTTTTTATTTTCTTTATTTCTTCGTCGTTCCCTTTCCTCACTCGCGCACCCTTTCCCCGCACGCCCGACGCCGAACTCGCATGCCTTCTCCTTCTGTGCCCTAACCGCCGGCCCAGCGGTTCTCCTCTTCTTCCTCATCCCCTGCCCCTCACGACGACAGCATTCTCAGCCCTAGCACCGCCGCCCGACCGCCTGCCCTAGCCACCCGACGCCGACCACAGAAGCTGACGCCGACCTCAATTGCCGGTGCCCTAGCCTCTGCCCCGACTCCTGATTCTCCTCTTCAGTGTGCCCTAGTAACTCACAGAGCCTTCCTTCCTCTTCTCGCGGACACCTGGAGCTGCCGAAAATCGAGCATCCGAACCCTAGGTTGGGTCCCTGAGCACTGGCCGGAATTTCTCTTCTGGTGTCTCTGTTTGACAGTGCCGAAGACAAGGAGTTGTGCCCTAGTTTTGCTTTTCACAGTGGTTCTGTCTTCATTGTGATTTGCCCTAGCAGAATTGGGAAGGTAAGGGCCATACCTAGCTGTGGAATTAGGTTTGTGGCTAGATCTCAGTTCATGTTTTTCTTTGCTTCTAATCTAGGTCACGGATTGGTGAGGTTTGGTGTATTGTGGGGTGTTTTTGATTTTTGGCAGCAACCCCATCCCGCAGCGGTAAGGTAAGTATTTGGTTTATGGATTTAGTTGACACATTTTTGATACATGTTCTAGGTACGACTTGATACATAATTAATTTGGTTATAGGGTGATTTAGGTTTATAAGTTGTATAACTGTGTGATTGGGGTTCATGAAACTAACCCTAACTAGTCAGTGGATTAGAAATTAGTTTAGCTATTTGTTTATAATTAAATTAGCTAAACTGTACGATTTAACACAGGATTTTAACGCGAGACGAGTATCTCGGAGTCAGATCGGACCTTTCTATTTTTCGGAGGCGGGTACTTTGACTTATGTCTTTTGATATGCATAATAAAGTGTTTAACATATAGCAAGAATTGTGTTTTCCATTTGATTCGGTTGGTCACTACATGATCCGTTACATGTTGTTTGTTTATTTATTATGCACTGCATGTTATTATTGACCTGACCATACATGCTTTCGGTAGTGACCCAACCATGTGATACATCATGTTCAGGACCTAGGGTTTATATGATACCCTATCTGTTTGTGTACCTTCCATCTGATACATTGACTTGTGGTACACCTTTTATTTATGTATGGATCTTGCTATGCTATTCATGAGATTGCCATGCTTAGTATCATGCATCATGTTTGCATGCTGTGCGATTGTCGGCTCCACCATGGTTGAGCCCATCGCCAGTTACATGTACTGCACACACCACCACCACCCATGGATTAGTGGTATATCAGGCAGGTGTGTGGCGGTTCTGCTGTTTGGCTCCGTTGGTCTGAGGACTCAGCGTGGTAGCCGGCAGTCAGTTCCGCTCTGTTTGGCTCCGCTGGCATTTAGTGTAGCAGCGTAGTAGCCGGCAGATGGTGGACTCTGTTTGGCTCCGTTGGTCAGATGACTCAGCGTGGTAGCCGGCAGAGATATCCTCCCCGTCATTGTGTACCGGGAGATGAGAGCATTGAGCTCCCCCATTTATGATTTGGGGACAGAGGACAGGAGTACTCCGACAGCATCCCGTCCACTCGGTCGCTCTGCAGGAGCAGTGATGTCAGAGTGCACAGTCACCATATGCATTTATTGCATTTATTGTTTGTGATTGCTGCATTTACTTGCTGCATTTATGTGGATGCATATGATTGACATGCATACAGGATTATGACTTCCCCGGTCTGACGACCTTGTTACCTTGTACTTTGATCCCGGTTAGTACAGTTATCTCCTGATTTCGTTTCAGTTGCATTTATCCTTCTCGTATTCAGGAGACTGTACGCATGATTAGTGTTGTTTGTTATTTGTTTTATTATGCATATCAGTTGTACCTGCTGAGTGTTGGACTCACCCCGCCTCCATTGTTGATATTTTCATGTTGAAGCTATCCGGAGCAGTTCCAGTCGCTGGCCCCCCATCTGCACGTAGTGCTAGCTCTCTACTAGTTCGTTATTTGTTTTATTTTGGCCTTTTTCTATATCAGACTTTGTTTTTAGTATTGTCTTTGGATTTTTCCTATGGATATTGTATAGGTGATACCTTTTGATGGATTTTTGATATGATATTGGATTTCATTCTACTTCGTGCCTGTCTGGACGGCAGAAGAGGTGAGTTCGTTGGATTTAAGCTTTACGAGTGTAGTGGAGTAGGGTGGATTTCGAGTCAGAGTCCTATTGTTATTGATTACTATTTTTAATTGCGTGGTTGTGACAGCCAGAGGCTGAATATCTTTATTAACTGCGTGGTGTTTGTTTTTATTTCTGTTATCATTCCAGCCGCCTGTGGCTGATGTATATGTGAGATGTAGAAAAGTTTCAGATTGTCCGCCGTACAGGGGAGATGTTGCCAAAATTTCTTCGGACAGGGACTCCTCCGGGGCGTGACAATTTAGTGGTATCAGAGCAGGTATACGATACTTGCTGTGTGTTCTAGATTTATACGATTTTTGTTTTCGTATTATGGATACTTTGAATAACCTGATATCAATTTATTGGGTATCAGCGCGCCAAAGTTTGGCGATGTTTATTTGATTTCTGTGTGTTGGATTTTCGGGATTTATCTGATACCAATTCATTGGTATCAGAGCAGGGTGTGATACCTGCGTTTGGTATTTTGGACATTTTTATACTAGCCCTAGTTGCGAGACAGATTAGTCTGGGCAGTTATTTTGGGTTGCACGGATTTTCCGTTTCGATTTTGTTATGGACTTCCGTTATTGATTTATATGGATTTCCAGTGTTGTTTTTCTCGTATGGCAGAAGTTGGGGAATGGACAACGATGGAACATCTCCAGACAGCAATTAGGTATGGTCTCATTTTGGTAATTGTTTATACCTGTAGTAATATCTGTAATATAATTTAAAAGATATGAGGCGATCTACGCGTATTGCTGCGAGACGTGGTGCTGGACGAGCACGTGCGAGGACTGCAGGATCTCTGGATATACCAGAGATGCCTACCGAGGCTGAGCCTGTCGGTCAGGAACAGACTCAGCATACTGCGAGTGCGGCGGGCCTTCAGACTTCGATGACTCCCTTAGAGGTGCCTACCTCAGCTGCACCGACAGTATCCACTGCTCCTGTATTTCCGGTACCACCACGGATACCATTAGCATATCCGACACGCTCGATTGCGTACTCGGCACCACCACCACTGGACCCACCGTGTATCCCAAGACCACCGCCTCTGTGCCTCCAAAGACATCATGTACTGAGCTTTGCACTAGGGATACTGCTACTCCACATTCGATACCATTGCCTACCGTACATCCAGTAGTGACACCGACGACATATGCTCCAGTTTACCCAGCAGCACGGAGTACCTCCTCCGGTTTATGCAATACCACCAGAGCACCAAGATGAGCCCGTCCGACACTGCCCGACACACCTCACGATATTGCAAGACGAGCCAGATTCCAGATTGGCGTAATCGATGAAGAGTCGATTCACACTCTTCCGAGGAGAGAGATTCGAGTGTGGCTTTGTCTTGGATTGAGACTATGGAGCGGACTTTCTTTATATTGCTTGCTCCGAGTGGGAGAAAGCAGGGCTGGCTACTTGGGACGCGGCCGACACTTGGTGGCTTACCCAGCGTTCCATCATCGGTGAGCAGAACATCACTTGGGCCAGATTCAGAGAGGCTTTTGAGAGCCGTTTCTTTCCACGAGCTTATCAGATGGCTCGCCGGCAGGATTTCCTGAGTTTGCGACAGAATAATCGGACAGTGACTGAGTATAATGCAGAGTTTGACAGATTGGCCAGATTTTGTCCAGAGCTAGTTGCTGAGGACAGTTCACGTATGCAGCAGTTCATTCAGGGGCTGGATGGACATTTGCAACTAAGACTTGTCGGTCTTGGTATCACATCTTATGCGGAGATGTTGGACAGAGCCCTCATTATTGAGTCAGCTCAGCAGAGAGTTTTTCCGGATAGGAAAAGGAAGCAGCCGAGTCAGACATCTGGACAGATCCAGCAGCCTCAGGCTACACCACAGCAGAGCAGGCGTAGTCGATCAGATCAGGGTACATCTGGGGTATCACGTAAACCTCAGAAATCAGGGCAGTCTTCTTCAGGACGTTTCCGGTCTTCCCAGCAGAACAACATCCTGATCTGACATCTTTTGAGGTTTGCTTTCATTGCAAACCGCCTGGACACCAGAGCCGAGATTGTCCGCAGAAGACTCAGCATATGACTTCCGGAGGGTCTGATCATGGAGGACAGTCCGGTCAGTCCAGAACTTATCGAGGAGGGCGACGAGCCCAACCTTTACATGGTCAGCAGCAGAGTGCTTCACCTGCAGCAGCGGCATTTGGCATGCTTGGACAGGAGTACTCTAGTGCTTCCATAGCACCCCAGAGTTTTGTTCCAGGACCTTATTATCCGACGTAGGGGCAGTATCAGATGCAGCCTCAGCCTCTAGGCCAGTACCAAACTCAGTCCCAGCCATCGGCACAGTATCAGTCACCGCCCTCTCAGTTTTCTCTGGCACATTATCCAGCAGCGCCTCACAGAGGCCGTGGCGGTATTCCTCCTCCTCCGCCGGGACGTGTTCATGTGATGACTAGAGAGGATGCGCAGCGAGCCGATGGATCCATTTTCCGCGGTATGATTTCTATTTATGCCTTATCTGCAGATATACTGATAGATACTGGTAGCTCGTATTCATTTATATCTCGCACTTTTATGCGGGAGGTTGGTAAATTACCCACTTTCTGACGCCAGCGATTGACCGTCTCCCTACCGTCCGGTGATTCATTGGACGTCACCTAGGAGGTCAGAGGTTGCCCGTTAGATTTTGGCAACCTAATACTTACAGTGGATCTTTTAGTATTAGAAATGGTCGAGTTTGATATCATTCTTGGCATGGATTAGCTGTCAGTATATCATGCTACCGCTGATTGCCAGATGAGGGTGGTCACCTTCCGGCCTCTGAACCAACCCTCGTGGGATTTCACTGGCATCAGAGATGACGGCATATCGATCATTTCGGCGATTCAGGCTCAGAAGCTACTATCACATGGCTGTCAAGGTTTTCTGTTATCTTTGTTTAGTACTGAGGACAGCAGTAGTTCGCAGCTCTCCGACGTTCCTGTAGTCCGGGAGTACCCAGATGTATTTCCAGAGGAGCTGTCAGGTTTGCCTCCTAGAAGGCAAGTGGAGTTCGCTATTGAGCTGATTCTGGGGACCGCACCGGCATCGAAAGCTCCTTATCGTATGGCACCAAAAGAGTTGAATGAGCTGAAGGTTCAACTCCAGGAGCTTTTGGATAGGGGATTTATTCGCCCTAGTGTTTCTCCATGGGGTTCTCCGGTATTATTTGTTAAGAAAAAGGACGGCACCATGAGGTTATGTATTGACTACAGACAGCTGAATGTAGTGACTGTCAGAAATAAATATCCATTACCACAGATTGAGGATTTGTTTGATCAGCTCAGAGGTACATCAGTGTATTCTAAGATTGATCTGCGATCCGGATATCATCAGCTGAGAGTCAGAGACTCAGATATTCAGAAGACAGCTTTCCGTACTCGATACGGTCATTATGAGTTTTTGGTAATGCCATTTGGGCTTACCAATGCTCCAGCGGTGTTTATGGACTTGATGAACCGCATATTTCTGGAGTATCTGGATCAGTTTGTTATCGTTTTTATTGATGACATATTGGTCTACTCTCATTCCGAGGAGGAGCACGCACAGCATCTTCGCACAGTTTTGGAGATTCTTCGACGACATCAGCTGTACGCGAAGTTCAGCAAGTGTGTGTTCTGGCTATCCTCAGTCGGTTTTCTAGGACACGTGGTTTCTAGTAGAGGTATTTCAGTTGATCCTCAGAAGATCGAGGCTGTCACCAGTTGGGAGCAGCCGAAGTCAGTTCAGGAGATCCGCAGTTTTCTGGGATTGGCCGAATATTACCGACGTTTTGTCGAGGGTTTCTCGCGTATTGCTATGCCGCTGACACGCCTTACCAGGAAAGGCGTGAAGTTTACGTGGACTGAGGATTGCGAGACCAGCTTTCAGGAGCTGAAGCGGAGATTAGTGTCGGCTCCAGTTTTGGTTTTACCTTCTGGAGAGGATGGATTTGTACTTTACACCGACGCATCTCTTCAGGGTTTGGGCGTTGTTCTGATGCAGCATGGCAGAGTAGTCTCTTATGCTTCTCGTCAGCTGAAGGAGCATGAGAAGAACTACCCAGTTTATGACTTGGAGTTAGCTGCCATCATTTTTGCTCTGAAGCTATGGCGACATCATTTATACGGTATCACATTTGAGATTCTCACTGATCATAAGAGTCTCAAATATATTTTCACTCAGAAGGAGCTTAATCTCCGACAGAGGAGATGGATGGAGTTCTTGAAGGACTACGATTGTACCATTAGCTACCACCCAGGGAAAGCTAATGTAGTTGCAGATGCACTCAGCAGGAAGTCCAGAGCGACTTTGGCTTGCCACCGGACTTCAGTCACGGACTTGATTCAGAGTTTTTCTGAGTTAGACTTGGAGGAGCAGGGATCTACAGAGCAGGGTATTCTGGTTACCATGGTTGCTCAGTCGTCGATCAGGACGAAGATCCGAGAGGCACAGGCTAGTGATCAGCATTTGCAGTTCATTAGCAGTCAGATAGCTTCCAGGCAGCAGACCGAGTTTACACGAGACGAGGAGGGTGTTATATATTTCCGAGGCAGATTATGCGTACCTCAGTCTCATCCGGTTTTACAGGAGCTACTTCAGGAGGCTCACCGTTCTCGATTTGCGATCCATCCAGGCGGGACCCGTATGTATCGAGACTTGAGACATTCCTACTGGTGGAACGGCATGAAGAAAGACATCGCAGATTTCGTAGCTAGATGTCTCGTCTGTCAGCAGGTGAAGGTTGAGCATCAGAGACCTGCAGGATTACTTCAGCAGATTCCTATTCCTGAGTGGAAGTGGGATCACATTACCATGGACTTTGTGGTAGGATTGCCGAGGACACGACGAGGTCATGACGCGATTTGGGTAATCGTTGATCGATTAACCAAATCCGCGCATTTCTTAGCGATCCGGAGGATTGATCCCCTGGATCGATTGGCAGATCTATATTGTTGGGAGATCATCAGACTACATGGTGTTCCGTTGAGTATCATTTCGGATAGAGATCCACGGTTTATGTCTCGTTTCTGGCAGAGTCTGCAGCAGGCCTTAGGCACACAGCTCCGACTTAGTACAGCTTTCCATCCACAGACAGATGGACAGTCAGAGCGGACTATTCAGACTCTTGAGGACTTGCTGAGATCATGTGTTATGGATTTTGGAGGCAGTTGGGAGGACCATCTGCCGTTAGTAGAGTTTGCTTACAACAACAGCTTTCATTCGGCTATTCAGATGGCACCGTTTGAGGCGTTGTATGGTAGACCTTGTCGGACACCTGTCCTTTGGGATAAGGTTGGAGAGGCCCAGTTGTTGGGACCTCATAGAGTTCAGCAGGATGCAGAGTTGGTCCGTACTATCAGACGGAGGATGTCAGAGGCGCAGGATCGCCAGAAGAGTTACGCTGATCGGAGACGCAGACCACTAGAGTTCTCTGTTAGCGACCATGTATTTCTACGAGTTTCGCCCACGAAAGGGGTGAAGAGATTTGGCATCAGAGGTAAGCTAGCTCCGCGGTATATTGGTCCTTTCGAGATCTTGGAGAGGATCGGAGCAGTAGCTTATCGATTGGCACTACCACCGTCCCTGTCAGGCGTCCACGATGTATTTCACGTGTCTATGCTGAGGAGATACGTACCTGACCCGACGCATGTGCTGGCTGATATTCCAGTTCCAGTTCAGCCTGACATTACTTATGAGGAGATTCCGGTACAGATTTTGGACCGGAAAGAGCGTCAGTTGTGGAACAAGACTATCCGACTGGTTAAAGTCGGATGGCAGCATCATACGGACGAGGAGGCTACTTGGGAGCTCGAGGATACTATCCGAGCTCGATATCCCTATCTTTTCACTTGAGGTATGTGATTTATTTACCGTTCAGCATTTATACTCTGTATCTGTTATTAGTGTTTGCTGATGATAGATAACGAAATTTGGGGACCAAATTTTTGTTAGTGGGGGAGAATGTAAAATACCGGAAAATAGGCGAATCTTAATAAGGGAATTTTCCGGAATTTTTGGAGATTTTTCGGGAATTTTTTGGAGCTCGTATGGACAAGTAAAAGGGGATAAAAACGGGGCCCGGAAAAGCCTGTTTAGGCTACCCGATTTAAACGAGGGAAAGATTATATTTATATATATATCCTTTTCCTTTTTATTTTCTTTATTTCTTCGTCGTTCCCTTTCCTCACTCGCGCACCCTTTCCCCGCACGCCCGACGCCGAACTCGCACGCCTTCTCCTTCTGTGCCCTAACCGCCAGCCCAGCGGTTCTCCTCTTCTTCCTCATCCCCTACCCCTCACGACGACAGCATTCTCAGCCCTAGCACCGCCGCCCGACCGCCTGCCTAGCCACTCGACGCCGACCACAGAAGCCGACGCCGACCTCAATCGCCGATGCCCTAGCCTCTGCCCCGACTCCAGTGACGCTGATTATTCTCTCCTCTGTCCAGCCGAAGCCTCGTCTGCCGTAGCCCTTGCTGTGGAGTTTCCAGCGCCACCGCTGCAACTCACAGAGCCTCCCATCCTCTTCTCGCGGACACCTGGAGCCGCCGAAAATCGAGCATCCGAACCCTAGGTTGGGTCCCTGAGCGCTGACCGGAATTTCTCTTCTGGTGTCTTTGTTTGACAGTGCCGAAGACAAGGAGTTGTGCCCTAGTTTTGCTTTTCACAGTGGTTCTGTCTTCATTGTGATTTGCCCTAGCAGAATTGGGAAGGTAAGGGCTATACCTAGCTGTGGAATTAGGTTTGTGGCTAGATCTCAGTTCATGTTTTTCTTTGCTTCTAATCTAGGTCACGGATTGGTGAGGTTTGGTGTATTGTGGGGTGTTTTTGATTTTTGGCAGCAACCCCATCCCGCAGCGGTAAGGTAAGTATTTGGTTTATGGATTTAGTTGACACATTTTTGATACATGTTCTAGGTACGACTTGATACATAATTAATTTGGTTATAGGGTGATTTAGGTTTATAAGTTGTATAACTGTGTGATTGGGGTTCATGAAACTAACCCTAACTAGTCAGTGGATTAGAAATTAGTTTAGCTATTTGTTTATAATTAAATTAGCTAAACTGTACGATTTAACACAGGATTTTAACGCGACTGTATTCGACCAGATCGGACCTTTCTTTTTTGAGGCGGGTACTTTGACTTATGTCTTTTGATATGCATAATAAAGTGTTTAACATATAGCAAGAATTGTGTTTTCCATTTGATTCGGTTGGTCACTACATGATCTGTTACATGTTGTTTGTTTATTTATTATGCACTGCATGTTATTATTGACCTGACCATACATGCTTTCGGTAGTGACCCAACCATGTAATACATCATGTTCAGGACCTAGGGTTTATATGATTCCCTATCTGTTTGTGTACCTTCCATCCGATACATTGACTTGTGGTACACCTTTTATTTATGTATGGATTTTGCTATGCTATTCATGAGATTGCCATGCTTAGTATCATGCATCATGTTTGCATGCTGTGCGATTGTCGGCTCCACTATGGTTGAGCCCATCGCCAGTTACATGTACTGCACACACCACCACCACCCATGGATTAGTGGTATATCAGGCAGGTGTGTGGCGGTTCTGCTGTTTGGCTCCGTTGGTCTGAGGACTCAGCGTGGTAGCCGGCAGTCAGTTCCGCTCTGTTTGGCTCCGTTGGCATTTAGTGTAGCAGCGTGGTAGCCGGCAGATGGTGGACTCTGTTTGGCTCCGTTGGTCAGGAGACTCAGCGTGGTAGCCGGCAGAGATATCCTCCCCGTTATTGTGTACCGGGAGATGAGAGCATTGAGCTCCCCCATTTATGATTTGGGGACAGAGGACAGGAGTACTCCGACAGCATCCCGTCCACTCGGTCGCTCTGCAGGAGCAGTGATGTCAGAGTGCACGGTTACCATATGCATTTATTGCATTTATTGTTTGTGATTGCTGCATTTACTTGCTGCATTTATGTGGATGCATATGATTGACATGCATACAGGATTATGACTTCCCCGGTCTGACGACCTTGTTACCTTGTACTTTGATCCCGGTTAGTACAGTTATTTCCTGATTTCGTTTCAGTTGCATTTATTCTTCTCGTATTCAGGAGACTGTACGCATGATTAGTGTTGTCTGTTATTTGTTTTATTATGCATATCAGTTGTACCTGCTGAGTGTTGGACTCACCCCGCCTCCATTGTTGATATTTTCAGGTTGAAGCTGTCCGGAGTAGTTCCAGTCGCTGGCCCCCCATCTGCACGTAGAGCTAGCTCTCTACTAGTTCGTTATTTGTTTTATTTTGGCCTTTTTCTATATCAGACTTTGTTTTTAGTATTGTCTTTGGATTTTTCCTATGGATATTGTATAGGTGATACCTTTTGATGGATTTTTGATATGATATTGGATTTCATTCTACTTCGTGCCTGTCTGGACGGCAGAAGAGGTGAGTTCATTGGATTTGAGCTTTACGAGTGTAGTGGAGTAAGGTGGATTTCGAGTCAGAGTCCTATTGTTATTGATTATTATTTTTAACTGCGTGGTTGTGACAGCCAGAGGCTGAATATCTTTATTAACTGCGTGGTGTTTGTTTTTATTTCTGTTATCATTCCAGCCGCCTGTGACTGATGTATATGTGAGATGTAGAAAAGTTTCAGATTGTCCGCCATACAGGGGAGATGCTGCCGAAATTTCTTCGGACAGGGACTCCTCCGGGGCGTGACAGAGTGCCTAGACTAACTCTGGGCACCCGAATCGCCCAAGTGCCCCACCCTGGCGAGCTGGTTCGAGTGCTTGGACTAGATTCGAGGGTCTTTTGGGCGCCCGGACTCCTCTTTTTTCAAGCTTTTTCCCTGTAAAAAAGAGTTAGCCCTCGGCAACAAAAATAAGTATATCCTACAAAATAAAGTTAGCTCAATTCAGTAAATAGTAGTAATTAGATCCTATTTCCTCGAGACCAAGATCTAATCAAGATCTCAACTTAAGTTTTCCAAATGGACCTAAGTTTGACTTGTTGGGTGCTACTCGAAATTTCATTCTGTTTCCCCTGTATAAAAATTTATACAAGCACAAAACTTTTCCTAGCAACCCATGTGTTCTTAAACTTGGATTGAAAATGAAACTTAACATTTTTACTCCAAGTTCAAACCATGTGTTCTTCATAAGTTAAACTTAGATTGAAAACGAAACTTAATATTTTTATTCCAAGTTCAACTCATGTGTTCTTCAGAAGTTAAACCATATTACAAAAGTTGATTAAATATCTATTTCAAGGATTGGCTTCCAGGTCGTTGGTGAGGTACTCGGCCTTCTTGGTTATGGGATCATTCACCACTTCCTAGACAAAGCCTTTCAAAGAAATTGAATATTTAAACTCCTCACAGTAAACCCTAGGTTTAATTAAAGAGACCTCAATCGAAGCACAAGATCGAAACACAAAATCAAAGCACAAAATCAAAACACAAAATCGCTAAATTCTTGTGTTGGTATTTCAGGATCCATATAAAGAAAACTAAACTAGTTTGCAATGGAATAAAGAACTAGTTGTACATTTCCTTGTAGCTAAAGACCTCTTGATCTTCTGTTGTATTCCTCTCCTCTTCTTGGACGTCGTGTGGGAGACAATCTACCAAGATGAAGACACCTGACCTTCTCCTTCTTTTCCAAGCTTTCGGCCACCAAAGAATACAAAGTGAATAGGCCTCCTTCTTCTTCTTCTTCTCCTTCAAGCAAACGACCACCAAGGTAGAGTGTTCTCCAAAGGGGCGCCGACCCTAATGAAGAAAAAAAGGATGGATGTCGCCGACCTTTAGGGAAAGAAGACAATAGAAGAAGATAGAAGAAGGGTCGGCCACACAAGAGAATAAAAGAGGAGCCTTAGGTTGTGTTAGTTTTTGGACACCTCCCTCCTCCTCTTTTATAATCTTTGCTAGCGGCTAATAAGGAAAGTTTTTTTTAATAAAATTTCCTTTTATTTGCTATTATAGATGGTTACAAAAAAGAAAAGATTTTAACATAATTAAAATCTCTCTTTTAAACCATTGTAAATAGCTATACAAGGAAAGATTATAACAAAATTTTATTTTAAACAAAAATCTTCCTATTATTCCTATAATGGTTGATTACAAAAAAAGGAAAGATTTTAACAAAATTAAAATCTCTCTTTTAATCCATTGTAGAAGCTATAAAAGGAATGATTTTAACAAAATTTTGTTTTCAACAAAACTTCCTTTTCTCTTCTTGTATGGTCGGCCCCATGCTTGGGCACCAAGCATGGCTTGGCCGGCACACATCTTGGGCACCAAGCAAGGATGTGGCCGGCCCCTCATTTGGGTAAGAAGGAAAATCAAAACGGGTGAACACGAGGCTTTATAGAGCCTACAGTAGGGACCGAGAAGAGGAATTGGTTTTGGCCTCCCGATGAGCTTGAGTTTTCTGTGTTCGACCCGAACACCCAACTCAAGTTCATCAATAATAACTCATACCACTAAAGAGTTATTATTGAACTACCGCACCAATCCATATTACATTATAGGCTCCTTATAATGAGTGCATTAATCTCCCTGTGTTTAAGATATCGAATGTCTATTAATTAAATGAGTTACTGACAACTCACTTAATTAATATCTAACTCCAAGAGTAGTACCACTCAACTTCATTGTCATGTCAGACTAAGTCCACATGCAGAGTTTACATGACAATTCTTATGAGCTCCTCAAGGGAACATCATCAACCTAGATAGCTAGGACACAATTTCCTTCTATAATCAACAACACACCATATAAATAATATTATTTTCCAACTTATCGGGCCTATTGATTTTGTAGGACCGTTAGAGTCGATAGAGGGGGGGTGAATATCGATTCGAAAAAGACGAGTATAAACGCAGCGGAAAAATAAAATAGACACAGATGTTTTTACTTCGTTCGGAGCCTGTGACGACTCCTACTCGAAGGCCCGTGGTCCTTGACCACTTTCGTTGGGCAATCACTAACAAGTCGAAATATGATTACAGAATGAGTACAGGAAATGCAAGTGAAAATAAAGCAATACCGAAAAGGAAATTAAATAAAAACCGAAGTAGCACTTTGTCGGAACTTTGTTGGCGTCGCACTGAACGTCGAGCAGCAAGACCAGCAGTAGAAGAGTTCTCAGCTTAATTGAATTCATCTGAAGTTCCTGTCTGGAGCTTCTTTTATATGCTGTTCTAGGCGCCTGGATCCCTTCCGGGCGCCTGGAATGTGACGTAGCTGCACAAACCATGATGCTCCACGTGGCGACGACTCGGCTGGATAGAATTCGCCTTCCGGGCGCCCGGATCCCTTCCGAGCGCCCAGACCTCCGGGCGCCCGGACCACCTTGTTTCAGAAAACTCCCTTTTCCTGCAAAACAAAGTTAGTCCGAGGCAAATAGGTATCCTGTAAAACAGATTGTTAGCACAGTTAAAGTTCAACAGATGGATAAAAAGAGTATGACTTAGATTCCGTCTTTCCGAGACCGGAATCTAGTCACGATCTCGACTTAGACATCCGAAATGGTTCTAAACCGGATCGACGCCTAATGTCCCCTTTCCGGGAACGCGTCCTCACAGTCACTCTCCTCCAGTGACTTATTTCACTTACCTGCCAGACGTCCGGTCAGCCCGTCGACCCGTCTGGACTTCTCGCCAAGCGTCCGGTCAGCCCGTCGACCCGCTTGGACTTCTTGCCAACTATCCGGTCAGCCCGTCGACCTAGCTGGACTTCTCGCCAAGCGTCCGGTCAACCCGTCGACCCGCTTGGACTTCGTGCCAGACATCCGGTCAGCCCGTCGACCTGTCTGGACTTCTCCTGCACACTCGATCAAAGTGTCAGACAACAACAAAACTAACTTAACCTATTTGTCATTCATCAAAACCTGGGTTAAATCGTTAGTGCTAACTGCACCAACAATCTCCCCCTTTTTGATGGAATGACAACCTGGTTAAGTTAGTGTTAACATATGCAAGAAACAACATGCATTTATGTGGTTTTTAAAGTTAGTTTGTATTTTCAAATTGGTTTAGCTAACTTAACCACCTAACCCTCCCCCTTTGGCATTCATCAAAAAAATAAGCAAGGGTAAATAATCAAAGTGTTGAGTTTCTGCAAAAAGTAACTAGATTTTGCAATATATTTAAGTTTGGTTTAATTTTTTAACACCAAAAAATAGTCAAAATGACTTGTGGGAGACAAGTTGAATTTTTGAAAAATATAAAGTTAATCAAGTTTCACTTTTCAAGTGTGTAAAGATTTCCAAGCATATTTTACAATAACTGAATAAGTTTAAATATGCTATATTCAACTTTTAAACTTAGGTTTAAAAAAAAATAGATGGGATTTAAACTTTCAAGTTTTGCTATTAATTTCTCCCCCTGTACTTGATATCTTAAAATTAAACAGCTGTCTAACCAATTAGGTACTAACTAACTATCAGAAGATAGTAGCTTTCACTTGGTTAGTCAGATTAAGGTCAGTGTATGACTTGACTGATTATCTTTAATCTGATTACTGTCTGATTTGTATTTAACGTCCAGACTTATGCTGATGCACTGAAATAAGCATCTTAAGTCCAAACAGTTGGCCTATGCATCTCATCCCTTTCTATGTTTGTCAAACACAAGCAAGGTAAGCCTAAGGTGTTGGTGAGATGCTCAAAAACTAGTCCTATGGGTACATGCTTTCTAAGGATTCGGGTGAGCACATCCCTAATTTTCGTCGTAAGTTGCTAAATTCACTTTCAGGGAGTGGTTTTGTAAAAATGTCAGCTAAATTTGATTTGGACTCAATGTACTTGAGTTCAATATCACCTTTAGTAACATGATCCCTGATGAAGTGGTGCCTAATTTCAATATGTTTGGTTCTTGAATGATGCACAGGATTCTTGGTTAAGTTAATTGAACTTATATTGTCAATTAATACTTTTACATTTGTGATATTTAAGTTGAAATCTTTTAGAGTATGCATCATCCATAATAATTGTGCAACACATTCGCCTATAGCTATGTATTCTGACTCAGTTGTAGACAGAGCAACACAATGTTGTTTTCTACTAAACCAGCTAACAAGTGATGAACCTAATAATTGGCATCCACCACTTGTACTTTTGCGGTCTAATTTGCATCCAGCATAATCTGAGTCAGAATACCCTATTAGTTCAAAATTATTTGTCCTAGGATACCAGATTCCTACATTTGTTGTTCCTTTAAGATATCTAAAAATTCTTTTAACTTGTGTCAAATGGGATTCCTTAGCACAAGTTTGGTATCTAGCACACATACGAACTGCAAATAAAATATCAGGTCGGCTTGCAGTTAAGTACAGTAGGCTACCTATTGCACTTCTATAATGTTTTAAATCAATTGGTTTTCCAATTGGGTCACTATCTAAGATTGTGTTTACTGCCATCGGTGTTTTTATTTCTTTTGTATTTTCCATTCCGAATTTTTTAAGTAATTCCTTGGTGTATTTATGTTGAGAAATATAGTTTCCTTCATTTGTCTGTTTGATTTGTAATCCTAAGAAATAGGTTAGTTTTCCCACTAAGCTCATTTCAAATTCTTTTTCCATTAGATTAATAAATTCTTCTAAAAATTCTGAATTTGTTGAGCCAAATATTATGTCATCTACGTATATTTGTGCAATAAAAATGTTTGTATTTAATGATTTAACAAACAAGGTTGGGTCAATTTGACCTTGTTTGAATCCTTTAGATGTTAGGTAAGATGTTAGCCTCTCATACCAGGCCCTGGGTGCTTGTTTAAGTCCATATAGGGCTTTCTTTAATTTAAAAACATAATCAGGGTGTTCTAGACTTTCAAAACCAGGAGGCTGACCTACATAAACTTCTTCTTTGATTAGTCCATTAAGAAAGGCAGACTTAACATCCATTTGGTATAGTTTGAATCCCTTATGGGCTGCATAACTTAGTAGCATTCTAATGGATTCTAATCTGGCTACTGGGGCATATGTTTCATCATAGTCAAGTCCTTCAACTTGACTAAATCCTTTGGCAACCAGCCTAGCCTTATTTCTAGTAATTTCCCCAGTTTCACTTAGTTTGTTTTTGAATACCCATTTTGTTTCTATTATTTTCTTATTCTTGGGTGGTGGGACTAGGTCCCAGACCTCATTACGCTCAAATTGGGCTAGTTCTTCTTGCATAGCTATAATCCAATCTGGGTCTAGTAGGGATTCTTTCATAGTTTTGGGTTCAATTTTTGAAATTTGACTTAGGTTTCTAAAAGATGATCTGGTTTGAACTCTTAAGTCTGGGTCACCAATTATTTGATCAGTTGGATGATTTGGATTTACCCTTATTGTTCTAGGAGGTTGATGCTCTTGATGGTGTTCCTCTTCTTCATGACTTAGAGTTTGGTTGGTTTCTGGAACAAACTCAGGTGGTTGTGTAGGTTTTATGTCTTGTTTAGTTTTTTTAAATTTTACATTAGTAGTTTCTTCAATTTTTAATGTAACCTTATTATAAATTCTGTAGCCTCTACTGTTTAGGGAATATCCCACAAAAATTCCATTTTCAATTTTAGAGGTGAATTTTCCTAAGTGTTCTCTTGTATTTAAGATAAAAACTGGGCACCCAAATACCTTAAAATATTTTATGTTTGGTTGTTTATTATAAAATATTTCGAAAAGCGTTTTGTTATGATTTTTATTTATTGTTGTTCTGTTCTGTACATAGCAGGCTGTACTAACAGCTTCTACCCAAAAGTATTTAGGTAGGTTGTACTCATTTAACATTGTTCTAGAAGCTTCAAGTAAGGTTCTATTTTTTCTTTCTACAATTCCATTTTGTTGGGGGGTTTTAGGGCATGAGAACTCATGATGGTAACCGTTTTCTAGACAAAAACTGTTAAAGTTGTGATTTTTAAATTCTCCCCCATTGTCACTCCTAATTCTTTTAATTTTAATATCTTTTTCATTTTCAATCTGTTTGCAAAAATTTGTAAAAATTTCAAAAGTTTCATCTTTATGTTTTAAGAATTTTACCCAAGTAAACCTAGAATAATCGTCTATAATTACTAAACAATATAAGTTTCCATTTATGGATTTGACTCCATGGGAGTCAAAAAGGTCTAAATGTAGAAGTTCTAAGATTGAGTTAGTTTGTGGTTGATTTGTTTGTTTGTGGGTTGATTTAGTTTGTTTGCCTTGTTGACAAGCATTACATATGGTTAAATCTAAGTTAGGTAACTTTGGTAAGCCTTTTACAAGTCCATTTAGTTTACTTATATTTCTAAAGTTGGTGTGAGACATCCTCCTATGCCATAACCAAGTTTCTTCTTTTTGTGTTAAATAACACTTAATGGAAGAAATGGTTAAGTTGATGACATAGATGTTGTCTTCTCTAAAACCTTTTAGGCTTATGGTAGGATTATCTAGATGTTTGATTGAACATTCTGTAGATAGAAATTTGACCTTATACCTAGTATCACACAATTGACTTATACTTAGAAGATTATATTTAAAGTTTTCAACAAGTAAGACATTTGTAATTATAAAGTCTAATTTTAACTCAATATAACCGATACCAATTACCTTGAGTTTGCCGTTGTTTCCGAAGGCAACTATTCCTAGGCTTTTGTAAGTGAGTTGAGTGAACTTGGTGTGATCTCCAGTCATATGTTTGGAGCAACCACTGTCCAAAATCCACTTGGTTTCCTACAGTAAGTAGGATTAAAGTTAGTCTTTTGAGCATGCATTGTTTAACTTTAAAATTGGTTTAAGTTTAAGTTAAAATTAAAATTTTGAAATTAATTTTTAAGTTTAAAAAATTTGAAATTAATGTTTAAGTTAAAATTAAAATTTTAAAATTAATTTTTAAGTTTGAAGTTAAAATTTTGAAATTAATTTTTAAGTTTAAAATTAAAATTTTAAAATTAATTTTTTAAGTTAAAATTAAAATTTTGAAATTAATTTTTAAGTTTAAAATTTTGAAATTAATTTTTAAGTTTGAAATTAAAATTTTGAAATTATTTTTTATGTTTAAAATTAAAATTTTGAAATTAATTTTTAAGTTTAAAATTAAAATTTTGAAATTAATTTTTAAGTTAAAATTAAAATTTTGAAATTAATTTTTTAAGTTTAAAATTAAAATTTTGAAATTAATTTTTTAAGTTTAAAATTGAAATTAATTTTTAAGTTAAAATTAAAATTTTGAAATTAATTTTTAAGTTAAAATTAAAATTTTGAAATTAATTTTTAAGTTTAAAAAATTTGAAATTAATTTTTAAGTTAAAATTAAAATTTTAAAATTAATTTTTTAAGTTAAAATTAAAATTTTGAAATTAATTTTTTAAGTTTAAAATTAAAATTTTGAAATTAATTTTTAAGTTTACAATTAAAATTTTGAAATTAATTTTTTTAAGTTTAAAATTAAAATTTTGAAATTACTTTTTAAGTTTAAAATTAAAATTTTGAAATTAATTTTTTTAACTTTAAAATTAAAATTTTGAAATTAATTTTTAAGTTTGGAATTAAAATTTTGAAATTAATATTTAAGTTTGAAGTTAAAATTTTGAAATTAATTTTTAAGTTAAAATTAAAATTTTGAAATTAATTTTTAAGTTAAAATTAAAATTTTGAAATTAATTTTTAAGTTAAAATTAAAATTTTGAAATTAATTTTTAAGTTTAAAATTTTGAAATTAATTTTTAAGTTAAAATTAAAATTTTGAAATTAATTTTTTTTAAGTTTAAAATTAAAATTTTGAAATTAATTTTTTAAGTTTAAAATTAAAATTTTGAAATTAATTTTTAAGTTTGAAATTAAAATTTTGAAATTAATTTTTAAGTTTGAAATTAAAATTTTAACTTTAAAATTTAAGCCTTATTCATCTCACCCGATCTATATTATCAATCAGGGAATCCTATGATTTTGTGAAATGAAATTGGTTTGATTACCGAGTTTTGGTTTAACTTGTGTTAGATTCAGACTTAGCTTTGGTTTCCACAAATAGGCATTTTTCGGATAAACTTCTAAGCTTGGTGAGTCACATGGACATCATTAGAAGTAACCAACCTTTCGAGGTTTTCCGAATAGTCCTATCCACGGAACTTAGTACTAAATCTTGGTCTAACTGGTTAGGATTCGTTTAAGGGTAGCTTCGGTCAGTTCCACTTGGCCAAATGCACCAGATCGAAGTCATATCTTTCTAGACATGCGATGCCCAAGCTTCCCTAACGTACTATCATCCAAAAACTTCACCAGTACCATGAGTCAAGTTAAACTGGTCTCTTTTTAACTAATCCTAATTACCCTGCCAGGATCGTTTGTTTTGGGTTACCCTTGTCGGGTAGGTTAGTTTTGGAGGTGCCAGCTATTCCGGAGCCTCCCCCAGAATTATTGGCCATTAATTTAGATTTTGGTTTTAGGTTTGTGTCGATTCTTTTTATAGTTATGGTTAACTTGGTGATAATTTTGTTGATTTTTAAAATGTTTAGATTTTGAATTTGATTTAGGTTTGTATTTTGGATTTTGGTTTGGTTTATTCGATTTTATATAATGTATTTTTTCTTTAGGTATATAATATTGATTAAGTCCTACTTGCGTGGTCAGACACGCTTTCGGAACCCAAGCTAGATTGGTTGATTTATATTGGGTTATTAATGATTTGAAGGTTTTATTTGAATTCGACTTATATCCTAGTCCGGTTTTATTATAACATGCTTTTTGATTATTTAGGATTAAGTCTAGATTTTTTGATCTTGTTGTGAATTTTTCTAACATTTCTTTTAAATTGTTAATCTCATTTTTTAGTAATAAATTTTCTTCCTCAAGTGTTAGATCTTGAGTTGGATTTGAATTTATGATTTGTTCCTTGAGGTTTTGATTTGTCGAACTTCAGTTTTGGGCATTCGTTCTTGTAGTGTCCCTTTTTATTGCAGCCGTAGCAAGTGACGTTCTTTTGTTCTGAGGGAGAGATGATCTTTTGAAGGTCCTTTTTGCTGAAGCTCCTCTTTCTCCTGGTGAACATTTTTCTTACCAAGTTCACCAGGTGTTCTTCATCTTCGGAGTCTTGGTCGGCGTCTTCTTCAAATTCAGGCTTGCTTTTCTTGGAGGAACCTGCAAATAAAGCTACACCTTTCTTGGCTCCAGCATTAGTTTGTTCGTGTAATTCTAATTCACAGAAAAGCTCATCCAATTTTAATTTAGAAAGATTCTTAGAAATTTTGTAGGCATCCACTATTGATGCCCACAAACTATTACGTGGAAAGGCGTTTAATGCGTACCTTATCAAGTCTATGTTCTCCATCTGGTTGCCTATCGCATGGAGCCCGTTGAGGATGTCCTTGATCCTCGCGTGGAGTTGATTCGCTGTTTCTCCTTCCTGCATTTTTATATTAAAAATTTTATTTAAAAGCAGGTCTCGTTTTGTTACCTTAGCGTCGCTTGTTCCTTCGTGCAGCTCGATCAGTTTGTCCCACAGTTCTTTAGCGTTTTTGTGTGGACCGACTCTGTTTAGCTCTTCTCTTGTTAGTCCGCACTGTAGAGTGTTGATCGCTTTGTTTTCTGTTGACGCCTTCTTCTTCAAGTCAGTTGTCCATTCTTCAGGATCCAGTATATTCCCGGAGGTGTCTGCCGGAATTTTGTAAGGTCTCGTAATGCTCATCCACTGGTCAAAGTCAGTTTTGAGGTAGACCTCCATGCGCTTCTTCCAGTAAGGGAAGTCGTCCCCATTGAAGAGTGGAGGTCACACTGTGCTGAATCCTTCTTGTTGGGACATTCTGTGCACAGGTAAATAACCAAAAAATATCCCAAGACTTGGTCTTGGATTAGTAGTGCGGGAAGAGAGAGAAAAAAAAAACTAGATTCATGTTGCACTAATTTAAATTGATTAGAGAACTATTAAGTTAACGAAACACCAATTTTAAAATTAATTAAAAAAAACAAAAGAAAATTCACCCCCTGTCTGATTGGTGGTTGCACCAAATCAGAGCGGTACCCGCTCTGATACCACTTGTAGGACCGTTAGAGTCGATAGAGGGGGGGTGAATATCGATTCGAAAAAGACGAGTATAAACGCAGCGGAAAAATAAAATAGACACAGATGTTTTTACTTCGTTCGGAGCCTGTGACGACTCCTACTCGAAGGCCCGTGGTCCTTGACCACTTTCGTTGGGCAATCACTAACAAGTCGAAATATGATTACAGAATGAGTACAGGAAATGCAAGTGAAAATAAAGCAATACCGACAAGGAAATTAAATAAAAACCGAAGTAGCACTTTGTCGGAACTTTGTTGGCGTCGCACTGAACGTCGAGCAGCAAGACCAGCAGTAGAAGAGTTCTCAGCTTAATTGAATTCATCTGAAGCTCCTGTCTGGGGCTTCTTTTATATGTTGTTCCAGGCGCCTGGATCCCTTCCGGGCGCCTGGAATGTGACGTAGCTGCACAAACCATGATGCTCCACGTGGCGACGACTCGGCTGGATAGAATTCGCCTTCCGGGCGCCCGGACCTCCGGGCGCCCGGACCACCTTGTTTCAGAAAACTCCCTTTTCCTGCAAAACAAAGTTAGTCCGAGGCAAATATATATCCTGTAAAACAGATTGTTAGCACAGTTAAAGTTCAACAGATGGATAAAAAGAGTATGACTTAGATTCCGTCTTTCCGAGACCGGAATCTAGTCAGGATCTCGACTTAGACATCCGAAATGGATCTAAGCCGGATCGACGCCTAATGTCCCCTTTCCGGGAACGCGTCCTCACAGTCACTCCCCTCCAGTGACTTACCTCACTTACCTGCCAGACGTCCGGTCAGCCCGTCGACCCGTCTGGACTTCTCGCCAAGCGTCCGGTCAGCCCGTCGACCCGCTTGGACTTCTTGCCAACTATCCGGTCAGCCCGTCGACCTAGCTGGACTTCTCGCCAAGCGTCCGGTCAGCCCGTCGACCTGCTTAGACTTCGTGCCAGACATCCGGTCAGCCCGTCGACCTATCTGGACTTCTCCTGCACACTCGATCAAAGTGTCAGACAACAACAAAACTAACTTAACCTATTTGTCATTCATCAAAACCTGGGTTAAATCGTTAGTGCTAACTGCACCAACAGATTTAACGAATAAATCTCACCCATTGATAAATTAAAGAAATAAATACTAAGTATATGTGCTTGTTATTATATCGTGATTAAGAGTACGCACATTCATAATAACAGAGGTTATGTTCTTTTATGCAGTCAGTATAAAAGAACAACCTCAAATGGTCCTGCTCAATACACACATAGTGTACTAGTGTAATTTTATAGTCAAGATAAACTACTACCAAATTACACTACAATCATTCCAATGGTTTGTCCCAATCCATCTTGGTTGTGAGCTACTATTTATAATTTATAAGGAACTGATAACATGATTTTCTGTGTGACACCATACACCATGTTGTTTACAATATAAATTAAATGGACAACTGTATTTTACTAAATGCAGACATTTGACCAATGTGATTCTCATTTTAAAATAAATGTTCATACAAAAAGCTTGGCTTTTAGTATACATCCTAATAAGGCCGACGTCTATAGTTCCCTCGACAGGGAACGCATCCTCACTGGATATCTCCTCCACTTGGTTACCTCTACTTATCAACTGCAGTCACTTAACATATCTTTGACCTACCAGGTCTTTCTACTAATTGTCAGATCTGTAGATCCAACTAGAGTTCGGCCGATTATCAGGTCCCACAGACCCAACCGGACTTCCCACCAAATATCAGGTCCCGTAGACCTATCTGAACTTCGCACTAGCTATCAAGCTCTGTGGGCCTAGCCAAATTTTAGTCTGGTATCAGGTCCTTTGGACCAGTCAACTCTTGCACACTTGGTAGAAATGTTAGACAAACAATGCATCTATCTTTAACCTATTTATCGTATATCAAAACCAGATTATTAGTGCAACCTACACAAGCAATCTCTCCCTTTTTGATGTAATGTGTAACGCCCGAAAATTCTCAAAGCTAAATTAGAAATATTCTATGATCATTCTGGAACTTTTAGATATTTTTCCGGAATTTTTAGAATAACGGAAGTGGCAAAAACAAATAGAAAACGAAAACGGCCTAAGCGGGAATTGAACCCGAGACCTATGGTTTACGGATAATGTTAGTAACCAATTGAACCCAGTAGGGCCGTGCTGAAAGGAAAGGGAGGCAACTAAATTTATATTAGAGTTGGGCTGAAATTACCCACTTAATATAAATAGGGAATTTAATAGGTGAAGAGTTATTTTTTTTAACGTGACTTTTCCTTCTCCTCACCCTAGCCACGCCGCCCCCTTCCCTCTCCTTCTCTCGGCGCCAACCACAAGAAGAAACCTAGGGTTCCTTTCCTAGGGCTTCAAGGACACCTTCCGGCGACATCTCCGACACGAGAACGTTCCCCTCCGCGAGAAGAACGCGTAGGCGCGAGAGGATCGTCGAGAAGATCGTCTCCACCGGAGTTCTAGCGAATAGAATTGTAAGGAAATTAGCGTACGAGGTAAGAAACCCCTCACCTGCAGTATAAGTAGCTTCGTTTGGGTTTCTACGCATTAGTTTAGCTATACGCCGATTTTTTATCGACGCTTAGTGTGAAATTGATCCTCCTCGCAGGTTTAGGGATTTAGTGAGCACTTCTAGATGGGCCGGACATGTAATCCCTCTTCAGTGGGGGTTTCTAGACGTTGTTGGGTGCCTAGAAGTGGTCTCCCTAATAGAGAGGAGAGTTGGGACACACTAAGTGTTAGATAAAATAGCTAGTTAAGTAAAAATGCAAATTAGGCATTTTAACCGCTAAGTTGAATGCATTAGAAGCATCTAAATCTGTAAATCAGTTTATTCTAGCTTATATGGGACTACGGTCCAATGGGTGGGCTCCCACAGTCGCCTCTGGGTTTAGACAACCTAGCTCTAGGTTCAGATAACCTAGAAACAGCAGTTTAGAACAGTTTAGCTATATTCAGTATTTTACTTTTCAGTTGGCACTGTACCGGATTAGATATCCATTGGGTTGGACTCCCACAGTCATCCCTAGGTTCAGATAACCTAGTAAACCCTACTAAATTCGGGACTTGCAAACCCGGGTTTAGTTAGGGATGTGCGCACAGTAAGTACAGTTGCCGGGCCCAACAGCACATGATTATTATTTTGATCTACTATGCTATTAGTTTTCAAAACTCATAAAATCAGTTATGTTAGTTGAGTTTGATTTCAGCTTTAGGTTAACTTCAGTTAGCGTAGTTCTCTATTGTTGTTCTATGTGATTAGCTTGCTATGCCATGCTTCAGCTTACATGTTCAGTTATTTCAGTTATGCTTGCAACCATAGTATGCCATGCCAGTACATGTTTTCAAATAGCATTCTTTAAAAAGCATTCTTTGCATCGTTGCATGTTTTAGTGAGGTAGTTGGTTTCTTACTAAGCTTTAAACTTACAGATTCTACTTTCCTTATACTGCAGATAAAGGTAAAGGGAAAATGGACTAGCAGAGGAAGCTGGAGTTCAATGCAAAGATGGTGTGTGTGGCAGGAACTGGAATAAAAGATTCTCAGGGATTTTAGCCAGCTTAAATAGTTAAATTCTTAGTATTTCTTCTTTCATGCATTTTTAGACCTTAGAATATTTAAACCATGGGAGATTTATTTAATTTGTTAGTAATTATGTTAGAATGCTGGTTAATAGTTGCTAGAATATATTTCAATTGGTTTTAGAATTGTTGTGCGAGGTTTTGGCACGCCAGAGTGCTGAAATCAGAGTTTCAGTGCGAAATCAGAAACTCCGATCGATCCATGGATCGATCTGGGGTTCCCGATCGATCCATGGATCGATTGAGGGCTGATTCCGCGAACAGAAGGCTTCTGGATCGATCATCCGATCGATCCAGTCACATTCTGTCGCGAACAGAAGGCCTCTGGATCGATCGGTCGATCGTTCCAAGCTATTCCTCGCGAACAGAAAGGTTTTTGATCGATCATTGGATCGATTGACCTATGTTGGATCGATCAGCCGATCGATCCAAATAAAGTCCCGTGCACAGAAGCACGCTGGATCGATCACTGGATCGATCAGTGAGCCTGGATCGATCAGCCGATCGATCCAGATTACCACCCGAGCACAGTAGCAGTCTGGATCGATCCAATAGAGAGCCATCGACCCAGTTCAATCTAGATCGATTGGGAAGTTCAGTTTCGACCAAGAAACTTAGCAGATCAGCTTCTAGTCCATAGGGGATGTGGGATACACCTTGTATCCTTTATATTACACCCTTCAGCACATGTAGAACCAAGAATAGTTAGCAGTTAGCAACACAATTTAAATTAGATCAGTTTTCCGCACAGTTAGCACAGCATAACTATAGCGATCGGTCTTACAGCCTAGTAGTAGAAGGCGGGTCGTTACATAATGACAACTTGGGTTAAAGTTAGTAAAACAAATGTAAATAAGCATTAAGCATGAAATGTTTAAAGTGAGTTGATTTTTTTAACCTAACCCACTATCCTCCCCCTTTAGCATACATCAAAAAAACAATACATGAAGCATAAAGGTTTATCCAAAAAAAACTCTAAACTAGCAAAAACATTTTCAAACAGGTATGGAAAGTACTTCAAAGAACATTGAAAACAAGGTTTTGAAAAACTACTTGAAATAGAAAGTTCTAATTTTTACAAGTAATGTTTTCAAATAAAGACCATACAAAGATAAAGACTCAAGGTCATTTCAAGGAGGAACAATTGTTTTTAATAAAATTTTATAAGGAATTTCAAATTTTGTAAAACAATTTATACAATAGTATTTGAGGAGTTTTTAAAAAATTAGTAGGGAAGATTTGAAAGGAGTTTTAAATTTTTCCAATGGTTTTCAAAGGTTTAGATTTTTCAAAAAAAATATTTTGCAAACAATTTGAAAAAGACTAAGTTTTAAAATGTTTTACAAACATTTGAAGATATCAGTGTAAAGAAATAGCACAAAAAATTTTTTGAAAAGATGAAAAAAGTTTTCAAATTTGGAATGGCAATATTAAAAATGCAACCAGTATTGAATAATATGAACAAACTGAAGTAAATGATAGCAAGCATAATGTGATAAAAATCAGATCACACACACTAGCTGAAGTAACAAAAAACATCTAGTAACCAAACTATAGATCTAAGAATATCAAGTCAGGAAAATGTAGTAGAAAAGTAAACTACTAAGATGACGAAGAAGAGGGGCTAGAACCCCAAGATTGTAACATACCCATCAACTTAGTATGATGAGTCTGGTCTGCCTCTCGAAGACCAAAAATATCCTGTCAAAGACCGAAGACTTCTCATCGAAGATCGGAGACCTCTTGTCGAAGACCCGCCATGGATGCCTCAAGTCTAGTAACTCTGTCGTCTAAAGTATGAGGGACTGGAGCTGGAGCTGGAGCTGGAGGTAGTCCAAAAAGGTCAGCTATGAGATCATGCACCTCTGCATCCTCTCCCTGAGTTAGGTTAGGTTGTGGCTAGGCTGTGGGATCAAGCGGCTGAGCTATGGGGTCAGGCTGATGCTGGTCCTCTTTCCTCCAAGATAGGGCACCCTTATCATCTATATATACACCAGCTAAGGACATGTTCCTAGCACCTACTATATCAAACTCATTTTGGGCTCTAACATCACCCATGGTGACATCAGTACCTAATGATGTTATATAGGTGGTCAAAATATAACAGTACGACATATTGACCCATCAACTAGTGGTAATACTTGCTAAGTAGAGGATGGTATGAAATATGTGCAAACTAATATCTATGTCTAACCTATGACATAATGCATAAAGGAGAAATAAATGAAATGGGTGCATCATCACTGCGTCGCAAGTGGTTAAAGGCAGAATGCATGTGACTAAGACTCTATAAAGAGCATAGTCCTAGACTCTAAGGGTGACTGATCAAACAGGATCACAGTCGGTACACACTGACCCCCCAAAAAAAATGAATATATCGTATCGAGCATAATATGTGAGTAGGGATCATCAAATGGTGAATCCCGAGGGGGATAGCACTGGAAGGGGCATACGGATGGTCATAATCCTAAAAATGTCCTAGATGATAGTAGGGGATAATGTAACATCCGTACAAGCGACCTTAGTGGTGTAGGTAAGATCATTAACTCTAACTAAGTTGTTATACAGTTTAGTACATAGTTTGATGTTTACTGAACTTAAACAATAAACTAACCTCTACAACCTATAATAATCAATAACCTCTACACTAGGAATGCATGATCTCATGAAGAAACTCCTATCTAAGTATCTAGAAAGTAGAGGAACATATATGGTGGAGGAAAATCTAATTCTAAGTTCATCAATAGGAAACCTAGAGTCTGTACTAATAGTCAAGAGACCAGCACCAGGATGTGATCATTTCCTAATTAACAAAAACATTCAAAATAGGTTGGTCCGAGCGCCTGAATTTGTAGGCGAGGTGGGGTGCCTGGATCCCTCTTCCGGGCGCTCAGAGCCTTATACCAGGGGTGCCCGCCCTTGGTTTTGGGTCCCTAGTTTGTATGGCGATTTTTTTTAAATGTAATTAACTTAAGTTAAATATTTAATTGAATTGGTGAAAATTAATTTAAGTTAAAACTTATGTTATTTACAAATTAACTAAGTTATTGAAAAAATTAATTTAAGTTGAAACTTAGTTTATTTACAAATTAACTAAGTTGTTAAAAAAATTAATTTAAGTTAATTAAATAAGTTGTTTAAGAACAATTTAGTTTATGTTTAAAAGTTAAAACTTAATTAAGTTGTTTAAAAATTAGGTTGTTGAAAAATTAATTTAAGTTTAAGTCAAAAATTAAAATTTAATTTCAAATTAAGAAATTAATTTTAGTTAAGAGATTAACTTTAAAAAAAATAAATTAAACTTAAGTTAAGAATTAATTTATGGTAATTAAGTTATTTAATAAGTAATTTAATTAGTTAAAGTGTTTTATAATTAAGTTAATTAAAATTAATTTAAGTTAAGAATTAATTTATGGTAAATATTAATTAAGTTGTTTAATAAGTAATTTAATTAGTTAAATTGTTTAATACTTAAGTTAATTAAAAATTAATTTAAGAATTAAATTATGGTAAAGATAAGTAATTTAATTAGTTAAATTGTTTAATAATTAAGTTAATTTAAAATTAATTTAAGTTTAGAATTAATTTATGGTTTTGACTACGTAAAATTTAATTAAGAATAATTTCATATTTAAAAAAATTAGTTTAAAAGTACTCATCTAAAATTGGTTCTTAAATGTCTAACCTTTAGTTACTAACTGACTACCAGAAGATAGCAGTATTCACTTGGTTAATCAAGTTAAGTATTAATATCCAGTTAAAATTTGCTAAAAAAAGGACTCCTTAACTTGATTAATATACTATTGTATTTTTCATCTAAACTTATGTTGATGCACTAATATAAGCATCTGAAGTCCAGGTAAGAGGCTTATGCATCTCACGCCATTCTATGTTTTTGAATACACAATCAAGGTGAACCTAATGTGTTTGTGAGATACTTGATTTCTAGATCTATAGGAACATGCTTTCTATGGGTTCGATCTAGACTAAGGTCAAAATAATTTTTACAACACTAAGAGAAAAAAAAGGGAAATTTTTAGAAAAAGTAAATAGTTTTTCCTAGAATATAAAAATTAACCGAATAAGCAACCTCCTTCTTAATCTAAGATCTTAGTTTTCAAAAATTAGTATGATCATTGAATTTCAGATTGATTAATTAGAATTAATCATAGTTTAATTTTATTTACTTTAATATAACCTTATTCATCTCACTAGTCTAAATTTTCAGACAAAAGGGATCTTATGATTTTGTGAGATGAGTTACATTGAATTTAGGGTTTAGTTTAACTTGTGTTAGATTCAAGTTTAGCTTTAGATTCAATAAATAGACATTCTTTGAATAAACTTCTAAGTTATGATGAATCACTTGGACATCATTAGAGTAATCATGCCTTCAAAATTTTCTAAATAGTCCTATCTACTAAACTTAATAAGAAAACTTTAGTCTAACGAGCTAAGATTGGTAAGGGGTAGCTTTATTTAGTTCCACTAGGCCAAATGCACCAGGTCAAAGCTATATCTTTCTAGACATGCATAGACATAGTTTCCCTAATCTATTATCATCTAAAACTTTTCTAGTGTTATTTTTTAAGTTAAACTTTTGTCTCTTTTTAACCTAATCATAATTACCCAACCAAGTACCTATTGTTTTGGAGGTGCCAACTAATTTGGAGTCTCCCCCTGAATTATTGGGCTTTTTTAGGTTTGAGTTTTTTATGTCTATTATTTTTTTAGTTATAATAGACTTGATAGTAATTTGAATTTAAATTAGTTTTGTAGTTATTTGGTTTAGGTTTAGTTTTTTTATTTGATTTTTTTATTTCATTTTATGTTTTGAGTTGATAGGTTTAGATGAATTTGGTTTTAGGTAATAAATTTCATGTTTGGATACATAGAATTGATTGAGTCCTACTTGAGTGGTTAGACATGCTTTTGGAACCCATGCTTTGGTCAATTTCTCATTTTGACTTATTAGTGAGATAAAAGTTTTGTTTGTAGAGCTGGATTTATATCCAAGCTCGGACTTATTATATACGACTTTTTATGTTTTAAGAATCAGGTCTAAATTTTTGGATCTTGTGATAAAAGTTTCTAATAGTCCTTTGAGTTTGTTGATTTCACTTTTTAAGCTTGTATTTTCCTCCTCAAGTTTTATCTCTTGATTTGGATTTTTATTTTCAATTTGCTTCTTGAGTTATTGATATCCCTTAAGAAGAGTTTTAGTTTGTTTTTTATATTTTATTAATTTTTTATTCAAGCATGCAATTATTCAAAAAAAAATTAGAGGTTAGGATAAAAGATACCTAGTTCGAACCTTCAAAAACGAGTGTGGGTTTATGGCTTGATTCATATTCAAACCTGTCATATTGTTCTATCTTATTTTCTGATTCCGGTGTAACGACCCGCCTTCTACTACTAGGCTGTAAGGCGAATCGCTACGGTTTTTGCTAAACTATACTGTGCGGGAAGCTGGTCTAATTAAATTTTTCTACTAAACTGATCAAAACTTAATGCTCTGGGTGTACCTAGGAGTTGTACACTTGCTAGGGGAGACAACCTATGCCTCCCGAATGACCTGCTAGCTGTAATCAGGCATTTCAATCGATCCACAGATCGATTGGGCTGTCGGATCGATCACGGGATCGATCCAGCTTGATACTGACGCGGTAGAGGTCTCTGGATCGGTCGGCGAACCGATCCAAGAGCTTTCTCTTCTTCTTTCGCTTCTGTACGCACCTGGATCGGTCTGTCGACCGATCCAGGACCTTACTGATCGGTCGGACTGACCGATCAGCGAGCCTCCGTGCGTCTGCTGCGTTGGGCGCATCTGGATCGGTCTACCGACCGATCCAGGGGCACCCTGATCGGTCGGTAGACCGATCAGTTCACCTCCGATGTTTCTGTTCGCCTCTGGATCGGTCGGCTGACCGATCCATGAGGATACAGTAGCATACTGTATCTGTCTGGATCGGTCGGCTGACCGATCCATTGGCACAACCAGGCCCTGATCGGTCTGAAGACCGATCAGAGTTCTGATTTCGAATCTGAACTCTGATTTCAGCCCCTGGGTTGTGCCAAGACTCCACCTATCAACTATCCCATGCATACTAACTATTCTAACAACATGCAATAACAATTTTAAACTTAAGCTAGAGTAAGGTTCACTGGTTCATGGCATTTTAAGTCACTAAACACGTCTAACAATTGAAAGTGTATGAAGACAAAAATTTTGCTAAAGTTCTAATTGGTTAAACTTGCTAAGTCCCCTAAGGACCTTTGATTCCGGTTCCTGCCACACACACCATCTTTGCATTGCCCTCCAGCTTCCTCTGTTAGTCCATCTTTCCTTTACCTTTATCTGCAGTATAAGGAAAAGTAGAATCTGTAAGCTTAAAGCTTAGTAAGAAACCATCTACCTCACAAAATCATGCATTCGATGCAGTATGCTTTTAAATCATGCTATTTGAAAATATGCACTGAACTTACTAAGACATGGTATACTGAAATCGTAAGGCATAACATATAAGCATGACATAAGCACTGAATCATGGCATAGCAACCAAATAAGCACTGAACTGAATATAAGCTAAACTAACTGAAACTAAATCTGTAACTGGAAACAAACTCAACTAGCATCACTGATTTTGAGTTTTGAAATCTAATACATAATAAGTGAAAATACTAAACATGTTGTTGGGCCCGGCAATTGTACTTGCTGTGCGCGCATCCCTACTAGACCCGGGGTTGCAAGTCCCGAATTTAGCAGGGTTGTCTAGGCTATCTGAACCTAGGGACGACTGTGGGAGTCCAACCCAATGGATATCTAATCAGTACAGTGCCACTGAAAATAAAATACTGATATCTATAGCTAACTGATATAACATGTTGTTTCTAGGTTATCTGAACCTAGAGCTAGGTTGTCTGAACCTAGAGGCGACTGTGGGAGCCCACCCATTGGACCGTAGTCCCATACAGCTAAAATAAACTGATTTACTGTTTTAAACGCTTCTAATGCATTTAACTGTAGTATTAAAATGCCTAAGTTGCATTTTTACGGATCTAGTTATTTTATCGAACACTTAGTGTGCCCCAACTCTCCTCTTTATTAGGGAGACCACCTTTAGGCACCCGACAACGTCTACAACCCCAACTGGAGAAGGTAGGCGTGTCCGGCCCATCTAAAGGTGCTCAACTAAATCCCTAAATCTGAGAGGAGGGTTAAAACACCCTACATGTCAACAAAATCTTCATATTACTAATCTAATGCATAGAAAATCCCAAACGGAGCTATTATACTGCAGGTGAGGGGTTTCTTACCTCTTGATCGTAATTTCTTACGATTCTATTCGCTAGAGTTCCGGTGGAGATGATCCTCTCGACGATCCGATCACGTCTTCGCGTTCCTCTCGCGGAGAAGAACCTCTTTCGTGTTGGAGTCATCGCCGGAAGATGAACCTATGAACCCTTGCCTTGGTGTGCCGTGCGTGAGGAAGAGGAGAAGGGGTGTTCGGCGTTGAGGGTTGGGAGAGGGAAAGTGGCGTGAGGTTTTCGTGAGGAGGAATTGCCGAACCAACTTGAAAATAAACCAAACCCCAACTTAAGTTCTTATTTATATTAAGTGGGTAACTAGGCCTAATTCTAATATAAATATAATTGATTCCTCTTTCTTTCAGCACGGCCCTGCTGGGTTCACCGGTTACTAAACTTACCCGTAAACCATAGGTCTCGGGTTCGATTCCCGCCTAAGCTATTTTACGGTTCTAATTATTTTTGCTACTTCCGCTACTCGGAAAATTCCGGAAAAATATCTAAAAATTCCAGAAAAATCATACTATATTTCTAAAACAAATTTGGGAATTTTTTGGGCTTTACAATCCCCCATACCTTATAAAAAGTTCATCCCCGAACTTAAAACAATTCTGGGTACTTCTGTCTCATGCTGGCCTCTGTCTCCCAAGTCGCCTCTGCTGCTGTGTGATTTTGCCAGCTGACTTTGACTAATGGTACTTCCTTGTTCCGTAATTTCTTTACTGCTCGGTCTATTATCTGAATAGGCCGACTGTCATAGTTGAGATCGTCACGGACCTGTACCAACTGGGGCTCAATCACCTGGGTGGCGTCTGGAATATGCTTCTTCAGCATGGAGACATGAAATACGTTGTGGACGGCTGACATCTCCTGAGGTAGCTCTAGCTCATATGCTACCTTGCCCACTCTCTTCGTGATAGGGTATGGTCCCACATATCTGGGAGCTAGCTTGCCCTTCTTCCCAAAACGCATGACTCCCTTCATGGGAGCTACTCTGAGGAAAACTGTATCCCCAACTTAAGGGTCTGCGTCGTGTATCAGCATAGCTTTTCTGGCGGCTCTGTGCTGTCTCTATCCTCTGGCGAATCTGCTGTATGGCTGCTGTGGTATCTGCCACTAGATCTGTCTGAAGCTCTAGCTCCTTCTGTTCACCACTCTCATACCAACAGATTGGTGATCTGCACCTCCACCCATAGAGTGCCTCATAAGGTGTCATGCCGATAGTGGCCTGATAACTGTTGTTGTATGCAAATTCTGCTAAGCTCAGATATTTGCACCAACTTCCCTTGAAGTCTAGGGCACACGCTCGGAGCATATCTTCGAGTACCTGATTTACTCGCTCCGTCTGACCGTCTGTCTGAGGATGGAAGGCTGTGCTAAATTTCAATTTGGTGCCCAATGCTGACTGTACACACTCCCAGAAGTGTGACGTGAATCTGCTGTCTCTGTCTGAAATGATGGTTCGTGGGACTCCATGTAGTCTGACGATCTCTTGAAGATACAACTGAGCTAGCTTCTCCATGGAGTAGTATATCTTGATAGCTAAAAAGTGGGCTGATTTAGTCAACCTGTCGACTATTACCCAGATGGCATCAAAACCATTCGTGGTTCTGGGTAGCCCCACTATGAAGTCCATCGAGATATCCTCCCACTTCCATTCTGGAATCTGTATAGGCTGCAGAACTCCTCCTGGTCACTGATGTTCTGCCTTGACCCTCTGACAGGTGAGGCAGATGCTAACATATCTGGCGATGTCTCGCTTCATCCCGGGCCACCAAAAACGTTTCTTCAGGTCTTGATACATTTTGGTGGAACCTGGATGCATCGCATAAGGAGTCCTGTGAGCCTCATCTAAAACCTCTCGTAGCTCCTCCCGATCGGAACACGAGTGCATCACCAAAATACAACTCCCGCTATCGGACACTCAATTCTCTACTTTCGATTACATTGGCCTTGCTTGATTTTCCGAATTTCGGGGTCCTGGTCCTGAGTGATGAATATCACCAAGCAAGGTAGACTCTAAGGTCATAGTAGAGAGCTGTCACGATGAGTTCGAGACTAAAATCCGCGATCTCCTTCGTAGGGGTGGTGACATGGCTGCTAGAGATAATAAGGTAGCCGTTTTTCCGCTAAGTGCATCTGCTACCCTATTGGCTTTCCCTGGGTGGTAGAGGATGTCTATGTCATAATCTTTGACTAGCTCTAGCCACTCTGTCGCATATTCAGATCCTTCGAGTGAAGAAGTACTTCAGACTCGATGATCTGTATACACTCTGCGAGCTCCATACAAGTAATGTCTCCAAATTTTGAGAGCGAACACTCCTGCTGCAAGCTCAAGATCATGAGTAGGGTAGTTCTTCTCATAATCCTTGAGTTGTCCGGAGGCATAGGCGATTACCTTGCCATCTTGCATCAAGACCGCTCCTAATCCCAATTTAGAGGCGTCACTATATATATCAAGCTATTTTTTGGCAGAGTCGAATAGGTGCACTAGTCAATCTCCTCTTGAGTTCGCTGAAGCTCTGTCCTGAAATTTCTTGTTCTTCCCGGTGAGAGCCGCTGGGGAGGCTATCTGGAGAAGTCCTCTACAAACTTTCTGTAATATCCTGCTAATCCCGAGCTCCTGATCTCGCTGGCGTTCCTAGGTCTCCTCCAGTTACTTACCGCTTCTATCTTGGGATCTACCATAATACCATCCTTTGAGATTACGTGACCCAGGAAGGACACCTGATTTAGCCAAAACTCACATTTCGTGAACTTGGCGTATAGCTGGTTCTGCTGAAGGGTCTGCAATACTAGTTTCAGGTGCTCTGAGTGTTCTTCCTGAGTTCCTGAGTAGATAAGAATGTCATCGATAAACACAATAACAAACTTATCTAAATACTCCCTGAATACTCTGTTCATGAGATCCATGAATGTAGCTGGAGCATTTGTCACGCCAAAAGGCATGACTACGAACTCGTAATGTCCGTATCTGGTCCTGAATGCTGTCTTCGGTATATCACCCTCCTTGACTCTGACTTGGTGATATCCTGATCTGAGGTCAATCTTAGAGAACACTGCTGCTCCCTTTAACTGGTCGAACAGGTCATCTATTCTGGGAAGAGGATACCTGTTCTTGATCGTGACCTGATTCAGTGCTCTGTAGTCTATACATAGCCGCATGCTTCCATCCTTCTTCTTCACGAACAGCACAGGCGCTCCCCATGGTGAGTGACTAGGGCGTATGAAGCCCTTGTCAAGTAGCTCCTGTAGCTGCTCATGAAGTTCCTTCAGTTCTGCTGGAGCCATGCGGTAGGGCGCTTTGGAAATAGGATTGGTGCCGGGGAAGAGCTCTATCTCAAATTCAATCTCCCTGACTGGTGCTAGGCCTGGTAACTCTTCAGGGAAGACTGCTGGGTAGTCACATACAACTCGGACCTCTGCTAGCTGTTGGTCCTCCTGGTTGGTAGTGACTACATGTGCTAGGTACCCGTACATCCCGAATCCATCAACCTCGTGCCTTCATGAGAGAAATTTTCGGCTTTTCTCTTTGGTTCTCCGATGTACTCGAGCTGTACTTCCGGTTGGAATACGACTTTCCATTTACGGCACTCTATGGAAGCACCGTATCGATCAGGAAGTCCATTCCAAGGATGACGTCGTAGTCGGTCATTTCAGCAGGATCAAATCACAAAAGAGTTCCTGCTATGATGATGACTCACTGCTCTGAGCCATGCGTTGATATCATGACCTCTCCTGAAGGTAGTGCCGTCACTGAGTACCTCTGGGGTATCTCTAATTTCTCGGAGAACATCCACGGCTATATATGAATAGGTTGCCCCGATATCAAATAGAACGGTAGCACTATATTGAAAAATGCTAATCGGACCTGTCGAGGCATTTGCTACGTCCTCTCGGTGAGTGAGTAGATCCTCGCATTCGCCATAGCTGGAGGGGCATCTGCCCGGGCTGATAAGTGGACCTTCTAGAGCGACTGCATCTGATGTAACTGAGTCTGGGCCTGCATACTGAATCTGCTGTGGCGAGGAAGACCGGTCTTGTTCGAACGCACTGTTTGGCCATGTGCCCTTCTTGTCCACATTCAAAGCATCCTCGTGTGCCCTTGCGACAAACCCCGGTGGAATTTCCCACAAGTGGCACACTTTGGATAATCGGGTCGTTGCTAAATGGTCCTCCTTTGAGTCACTCCACGATTTGCGCTTCTGTTGGGTTCCCCTTCCGATTAGTGGCCTTCTTGTTTTTGAGTGTGAGAGTTTCCTTGGCCCTTGGACTCCGAGGAGACTTGCCTCTGCGCTTTATCTTTGATGCGTAATGCTCGTGGTCAAGGCACCGCTCACCAATTCCTCCGTGGTTTGTGGCCTATGTATGCCACCACCCACGTTCGCTATTTCCGGCCTCGGCATCTTGAGCATCAACTTGATCCGTTCCTTTTGCTGACCAGCTCTGGGCACAGACGAGCCAAACTGTTGAATTTCTTCACGGCTTCCTCAACTGATAGGTTGCCCTGACGAAACTCAGTGAACTCGTCATAGTGGCGGTTTGTAACCCGCATATGAAAGAACTCCTCAAAGAATTCCTTCTCAAAGTCAGCCCATGTCATCTGGTTCACTGGGCGCTTCGTTCTGATTCTTTCCCACCACATGCGTGCGTCTCCTGTCAGGCAGAAGGAGGCACACTTCACCTTCTCGTGTTCTGGCCAGTCCAGAAGCTCCATCGTACTCTCCAGTGTTTTGAACCAGGCTTGTGCATCCCATGGTTCACTAGCGCCTGAGAAGTTCTCTGGCTTGACTCGCTGCCACTGGATCAGATAGGCTTCCTTTCTTGGCTCAGCTGCTGGGGCTACTGGTGCTGGTGCTGGTGCTGTAGGCTGAGCTGGTGGAACCTCTAGGACTACCGGAGTCGTCAAATTCGGTTCCGGGGTGACTGTGGGGGTATTCTGCTGATTAGCCTTTAAGGTGGCTATTTCCTGTTGCTGTTCAGCTAGTTGCTGCTGTAACTGAGCCACTAATGCTGTAAGGTCTGGAGGAGGCACTGAACTGCCTGTCTCTTGCTGGGGCTCAGTAGCTAGTGCCCTTCTAGCTGGGCGTCCTCGTGCCATTTCTAAAGACATAGAGAACATATGTATAACTAATACTATCACAGTTCTATAATCACTGATATCATGTTCAAAGACTATCTCATACAAGCAGGAAGTAGGCATATAACATGAACTGTAACTAGAAAGCAATAACAATAAGGAGAGTAGAGGTATTCTTACTTGGAAGCTACAGGTACAATGCTGATGTGTGTGTAGGAAGTATGGAACACTGCTCTGATACCACTCTGTAACGACCCGCCTTCTACTACTAGGCTGTAAGGTGAATCGCTACGGTTTTTGCTAAACTATACTGTGCGGGAAGCTGGTCTAATTAAATTTTTCTACTAAACTGATCAAAACTTAATGCTCTGGGTGTACCTAGGAGTTGTACACTTGCTAGGGGAGACAACCTATGCCTCCCGAATGACCTGCTAGCTGTAATCAGGCATTTCAATCGATCCACAGATCGATTGGGCTGTCGGATCGATCACGGGATCGATCCAGCTTGATACTGACGCGGTAGAGGTCTCTGGATCGGTCGGCGAACCGATCCAAGAGCTTTCTCTTCTTCTTTCGCTTCTGTACGCACCTGGATCGGTCTGTCGACCGATCCAGGACCTTACTGATCGGTCGGACTGACCGATCAGCGAGCCTCCATGCATCTGCTGCGTTGGGCGCATCTGGATCGGTCTACCGACCGATCCAGGGGCACCCTGATCGGTCGGTAGACCGATCAGTTCACCTCCGATGTTTCTGTTCGCCTCTGGATCGGTCGGCTGACCGATCCATGAGGATACAGTAGCATACTGTATCTGTCTGGATCGGTCGGCTGACCGATCCATTGGCACAACCAGGCCCTGATCGGTCTGAAGACCGATCAGAGTTCTGATTTCGAATCTGAACTCTGATTTCAGCCCCTGGGTTGTGCCAAGACTCCACCTATCAACTATCCCATGCATACTAACTATTCTAACAACATGCAATAACAATTTTAAACTTAAGCTAGAGTAAGGTTCACTGGTTCATGGCATTTTAAGTCACTAAACACGTCTAACAATTGAAAGTGTATGAAGATAAAAATTTTGCTAAAGTTCTAATTGGTTAAACTTGCTAAGTCCCCTAAGGACCTTTGATTCCGGTTCCTGCCACACACACCATCTTTGCATTGCCCTCCAGCTTCCTCTGTTAGTCCATCTTTCCTTTACCTTTATCTGCAGTATAAGGAAAAGTAGAATCTGTAAGCTTAAAGCTTAGTAAGAAACCATCTACCTCACAAAATCATGCATTCGATGCAGTATGCTTTTAAATCATGCTATTTGAAAATATGCACTGAACTTACTAAGACATGGTATACTGAAATCGTAAGGCATAACATATAAGCATGACATAAGCACTGAATCATGGCATAGCAACCAAATAAGCACTGAACTGAATATAAGCTAAACTAACTGAAACTAAATCTGTAACTGGAAACAAACTCAACTAGCATCACTGATTTTGAGTTTTGAAATCTAATACATAATAAGTGAAAATACTAAACATGCTGTTGGGCCCGGCAACTGTACTTGCTGTGCGCGCATCCCTACTAGACCCGGGGTTGCAAGTCCCGAATTTAGCAGGGTTGTCTAGGCTATCTGAACCTAGGGACGACTGTGGGAGTCCAACCCAATGGATATCTAATCCAGTACAGTGCCACTGAAAATAAAATACTGATATCTATAGCTAACTGATATAACATGTTGTTTCTAGGTTATCTGAACCTAGAGCTAGGTTGTCTGAACCTAGAGGCGACTGTGGGAGCCCACCCATTGGACCGTAGTCCCATACAGCTAAAATAAACTGATTTACTGTTTTAAACGCTTCTAATGCATTTAACTGTAGTATTAAAATGCCTAAGTTGCATTTTTACGGATCTAGTTATTTTATCGAACACTTAGTGTGCCCCAACTCTCCTCTTTATTAGGGAGACCACCTTTAGGCACCCGACAACGTCTACAACCCCAACTGGAGAAGGTAGGCGTGTCCGGCCCATCTAAAGGTGCTCAACTAAATCCCTAAATCTGAGAGGAGGGTTAAAACACCCTACATGTCAACAAAATCTTCATATTACTAATCTAATGCATAGAAAATCCCAAACAGAGCTATTATACTGCAGGTGAGGGGTTTCTTACCTCTTGATCATAATTTCTTACGATTCTATTCGCTAGAGTTCCGGTGGAGATGATCCTCTCGACGATCCGATCACGTCTTCGCGTTCCTCTCGCGGAGAAGAACCTCTTTCGTGTTGGAGTCGTCGCCGGAAGATGAACCTATGGACACTTGCCTTGGTGTGCCGTGCGTGAGGAAGAGGAGAAGGGGTGTTCGGCGTTGAGGGTTGGGAGAGGGAAAGTGGCGTGAGGTTTTCGTGAGGAGGAATTGCCGAACCAACTTGAAAATAAACCAAACCCCAACTTAAGTTCTTATTTATATTAAGTGGGTAACTAGGCCTAATTCTAATATAAATATAATTGATTCCTCTTTCTTTCAGCACGGCCCTGCTGGGTTCACCGGTTACTAAACTTACCCGTAAACCATAGGTCTCGGGTTCGATTCCCGCCTAAGCTATTTTACGGTTCTAATTATTTTTGCTACTTCCGCTACTCGGAAAATTCCGGAAAAATATCTAAAAATTCTAGAAAAATCATACTATATTTCTAAAATAAATTTGGGAATTTTTCGGGCTTTACATCCGGTTTGGATGCTATCAGCACGAGGTATAGTTGTGATGCTTTTGATCTTTGACATCTAATTCTTCTGAAGATGATTCGTCCCATATCGCCATGAGTGCCTTCTTCCTTCTGGTTGTTTTGGATTTGTTGTCTTTTGTTTTTGGACACTCGTGCTTGTAGTGTCTTTTCTTATTACATCCATAGCATGTGATCTTCACCTTTGCGTCATTCAATTTGATCACCTTTTGTAGGTCCTTCGTGAAGTTGTTCTTCCTGTTGGAGTGTATACTTAAAATTTTAGCTTTTGTACACATTTATTTTGAAATAAAGAATCACATTGGTCAAATGTTTACATTTATTTGTTAAATGTAATTGTTCAATTAATTTATATAGTAGATAACATGGAGTGTGGAGTCACACTTAGAAGATCATGTTGTCGGTTCTCTATAAATTATAAATAGTTGCTCACGACTAAGATGGAAAGGACAAACCATCAGAATAGACGTAGTGTAATTATGTATTAGTTTATCTTGACTAATAAATTACACTGATACACTTTAAGTGTATTGAGTAGGATCATTTAGGTAAGTTCTTTTTGTACTGACTTAGTAAAAGAACTAGACCTTAGTTATTATGGAAGTGTGTGCTCTTAATCCTAATATAATAACAAGCATGTATATTTAATATTTATTTCTTTGACTTATCAAAGGGTGAGGTTTAGCTCGATAAATCAATATGCCCGATAAATTGGGAAATGATATTACTTATAGTATGTGTTGTTGATTATAGAAGGAATCTGTGTCCTAGTTATCTAGGTTGAGAATGTCCCCAAGAGGAGCTCATAAGGATTGTCATGTTAAACCATGCAGGTGAACCTAGTCCAACATGACAATAAAGTTGGGTGGTACTACTTTTGGAGCTAGATATTAATTAAATGAGTTGTCAAGAACTCACTTAATTAGTGGGCATTCGTAATCTTAAACACAGGGAGACTAACACACTCATGATAAGAAAGAGCCCATAATGTAATTTGGAATTTGTGCGGTAGTGCAGTAATAACTCTCTAGTGGAATGAGTTATTATCGATGCACTTGAGTTGTGTGTTCGGGGCGAGCACGGGATACTCAAGCTCATCGAAAGGCCAAAACCAATTTCTCCTCTAGGTCCCTGTTGTAGCCTCAATAAAGCCTCAATTCCATCCAAAGAAAAGTCTATCTTGGTGTCCAAGAAGGGGCCGGTTCATTGCTTGGTGACCAAGCAATGGCCGGCCACATATTCTCTATAAGTGGTTGGCCCTTGCCTTGGGCAAGGGGGCCGGCCGCAATATTTAAATTAGGAAGGTTGTTTTTGAATTTTAAAATTTCCTCAGATATTTACAATTTGTAAAAAGAGAGATTTTAAAAATTTATAAAATTTTCCTAATTTAAATTAGGCCACAAGGTTTTAAAAGAGAGTTGTAAAATTTATAAAACTTTCTTTTAAAAGAAATATTATTAGAGATGTTTTAAATTTTAAAACTTAGTTTTAAATTTTAAAACTTTCCTTTTAATATCCACATTAGAAAAAAAAAAGAGTTTGTAAAATTTTATTAGAAGTTTTTTTCTTTTAAATTTTATAAAAAAAATTTCTTTCTTTCCCTTTTAATAAGTGGTCGGCCACCTTGCTTGGTGCCCAAGCAAGGGGCCGGTCAAATAATTAATTATCAACAAATAGTTGTTTAATTAATAAATCAATCTAGGATTGATTAATTAAAAGGAAAGAAAAAGAAAAAATTAAAAGGAAATAGGAATGAGTCTAATTTTTTATAAAACTCTTTCCATAATTTTCCGTTGGGAAACTAATATAAAAAGAGGAGAAGGGGAGGCCTTGAAAAACATAACAATTGATATTGTGTTGTTGGAGATCATCAAGTGGTCGACCCCTCTCCCTCTCTTCCCTTTGCTCTCTTTTGCTCCTTTGTGGTGGTGGTGGCCGAATTCTAGAGAAGGAGGAGAAGCTTTCCGGGTGGTGTTCATCTTGGAGGATCGTCGCCCACACGACGTCTAAGAGGAGGCGAGGGATATGGTAGAAGATCTCGAGGTTTTTAGCATACAAGGAAGAGGTATAACTAGTATTTAATTTCCGCATCATACTAGTTAATTTTTCTTTGTATAAATACCAAAGACAAGAGGCATTCGATTCTTGTTTTTCGAATTTAATTTCAATGTTGTGTTCTTTTTCTTTTTTCCTTGTGATTTGATTATTCCTTTTGATTAACCTAGAGTTATATAAGGAAATTAAATATTAACTTTCCTTAAAAGGCTTTGTCTAGTCGGTGGTGGTTGCTCCCATATCCAAGAAGGCCAAGTGCCTCGCCATGCAATACTGGAAGCCAATTTTGGAAACTAATATTTAATTAAATTTATAACCTAGGTGATTTGGATCAAACGTGTTAAGTTCCGCAGGAGATCCAAATCTAAACCTAAAAGAACATATAAGTTAAACTTGGAATCAAACGTGTTAAGTTCCGCAGGAGATACAAGTTTAACTTAAAAGAACACATGGTAGCTAGGAAAGGTTCAGATCACATACAAAATTTTTGTACAGTGGAGTCATTGGGTTTTCCGAGTCGCAACCAACAATTGGTATCAGAGCTAGGGTTTTACCTCTGTGTATTTGGTATTAGTTTAATTATGCACATGTCATACATAATTTAGGCAGGTTAAAAGTAGGATGTGCTAACTTTGTGGATGCAGGATCCAACTATTATGGCTTATAGTTATTATGTGTGTAATTGGACCCTTGGACATGTCAAGGGCATTTATTATGTGTGCATGATTGTATTATAAAAAACACAAGAGTTGTATTTAGTTTTATTAGGATTTTATTTTTTGATCTAGATACATGTACATTCCTTTTATGGAATATAGGATCGATGGATGTAAATTTTATTTTATGTTCGATCTAGTTTACATGTACATTCCTTCGAGGAATATAGGATCGAAAAATGTAAAATTCTATTTATGTCGCGGATCGAATCTTGCAAGGCGTCGAACCTTTTGAGGATCAGAGTGGCACAGCGGAACAAGAAGCAAGATGGATGGATGTGACAACTAGACCCGGTGGCGGTGGCCAAAGATGGCAGCAGCTAGGGATGACGACACACGGAGGATAACAATAGATAAAAGCCATAATAGTTGAAAATTAGTTTTTCTATTTATTGCTTTTGTATTGTGCTGTGTGTGAATGTTAGTGTACATGTTTAGTAGGCTAGCATTATCAAAATTCCTCACTTTAAATAACTAAGTGGGAGAGGAATTTATTTTAGTGAATTCTATGGTCTCCATTACTGGTTTGTAAGTGATGCAAACAAACTTGCGCGTTGGCTCTGAGTGCCTTCCTCCATATCGGATGAGTTTGTTTGCGGATCACTAGACCAAACTTCCATTTCGGATGACTATAGGAAATTAATTAAGAGTGTGTGATCTTCCCCATCGGAAGGGGCACAATCTTATTAATGGACTTAGTGTCAAGTAATGGTATACACTTAGGCACGTCTAATAGTATCCTCCCCATCGGAGTCACTGCTATTATTTGTGTGACCGAAGGAAACCAACTATTAATTTTATTTGTCAAAAAGTTAGGTTGATAAGATAATAAAATTAATGGGATATACCCTCCTTTTACAAATGTTGAATTTGTATACGTCCACACTATCGTGGCATACAAAATTCACGGTGTTTTAAGGTGTTGGTTAATTTAAAATAGTATTGTTTGAGGAATCAATATTATTCTAAATTTAGAGTTCTGATCAAAATTTATTTTGTGATTCTTAGGATGACTTTCAACCCACTGGCCATTATTCTAAAAGAAAACAGACTTACTGGTCCCAACTATATAGATTGGAAAAGAAACCTGGACATTGTTTTAACTATTGAGGGCTATAAGTTTGTACTGTCAGAGGAATGCCCAGAAACACCTAGCAATGATTCTACCCCAGAGGAGATTCAGCATCATAGTAAATGGGTAAAAGCTGATGAGATGGCGTGGTGTTACATCTTGGCTTCGATGTCAAATGTATTGCAACATCATCATCAGGACTTACCAACAGCGTATGATATAATGAACAATCTCAAGGAACTCTTCGGACATCAGAATCGGGCTGCTAGGCAAGAGGCAATGAGAAAACTGATGACAGCCACCATGACTGAGGGGACTCCCGTGAGGGATCATATTCTCAAGATGATGGCTTACTTAAACGAAATACAAGTTCTTGGAGGGGAAATTGATGGGGAAACCCAGGTCGATATCATCCTCCAAACGATGCCGAGAAGTTTTGAGCATTTTCGCCTGAACTATAATATGAATAAAAGGATGTATTCATTGGCGGAACTTCTGACAGAACTTCAGGCAGCCGAAGGGTTGTTTCGTCAACATTCTCAAATTCACTATGCTGAAAATGGTTCTACTTCTAAGCCGAAAGGCAAGAAGAAGAAGAAATAAAATGGCTCAGCAAAGAAGGTGAATAAACCTCAAGGTGCAGGACAAAAAGCTGGAATAAAGAAGTTGAAGGGCAAGTGCTTTATTTACAAGCAGACTGGACATTGGAAGGCGGACTGTTCTCATAGGAAACAGAACAATAAAGGTATATCTCATACTCTAGTAGTTGAAACATGTTTAGCGGTGTTATCTACCAGCACCTGGTGTGCAGATACGGGAGCCACTGATCATGTCTGCAATTCTTTGTAGGGGTTCCAGGAAATCCGACGACTATTTGATAGAGAGATAACTATCTATCTACATGGGCAATGCTACTAAGGTAGCGGCTGTTGCAGTGGGAGACGTCTACTTATCATTTGATAGGAATAGGAAATTGGTTTTAAGGAATTGTCTTTATGTACCCAATTTTAGAAAGAATTTAATTTCAGTTTCTAAACTGTATTTGGATGGATATTAAGTTTCCTTTAGTAACAATGTGGTTATAAAGAGAAAAAAAGTGATTATCTGTTCTAGTGCATTGGTTGGTAATTTATATACTTTAAATCCAATTTCTCTCACAAAGTAAAATATGAAAATTAATAACACATCTTCTAACTCTAATAAGAGAAAAGAACCTTCGGAAATGAACTAAACACATCTTTGGCGTCTAAGGCTTGGTCATATTAACTTAAGTAGGATTCAAAGGCTTGTAGCCGATGGACTCTTGGGTCCATTAGAGTTGGAAAACTTTCCAACGTGTGAATCCTGCTTGGAAGGTAAGATGACCAAGAGACCTTTTAAGGCCAAGGGGTATAGAGCCAAAGAAGCGTTAGAATTAGTTCATTCTGATTTATGTGGTCCTATGTCTATCCAAGCTAGAGGTGGCTTTGAATATTTTGTCTCTTTTATAGACGATTATTTAAGATATGGATACATTTACCTAATGCGCCATAAGTCTGAGTGCTTTGATAAGTTCAAAGAGTACAAGACTGATGTGGAGAAACGTCTAGGTAAAAGTATCAAGACATTACGGTCTGATCGTGGTGGCGAATATCTCTTAGGAGAGTTTAGGAATTACTTATCAGAGGCCGGGATTCAATCCCAATTATCTGCACCTAGTACACCCTAACAGAATGGTGTGGCAGAATGAAGGAATAGGACTCTTATGGAGATGGTTAGATCGATGATGAGTTATTCAGAATTACCAAATTTGTTTTGGGGATACGCTCTGGAAACAGCAGCACACATTCTGAACTTAGTACCTTCTAAATCAGCATCTTCTACTCCCACAGAATTATGGAATGGGCGGAAGCCCAGTCTAAGACATATTCGGATTTGGGATAGTCCAGCACATGTGCTGAAACAAGATGCTAATAAGTTAGAATCTCGTACAGAAGTTCGTATGTTTGTGGGGTATCCCAGAGGAACGAAAGGCGGTTTATTTTATAGTCCTAAAGACCAGAAGGTCATTGTTAGCACCAATGCTCAGTTTTTAGAAGAAGACTATAAAATGGATCACAAACCCAGTAGTAAAATTGTTTTAGAAGAACTTAGAGAGGACACGTCTACTTCAGTACCAACAGTACAAGATGAAGTACTACAAGAGACTACAATACGTGTCACACATGATACACAACCACAGACGGTGCCTCGTCGTAGTGGGAGGGTTGTAAGGCAGCCCGAGAGATTCATGTTTTTTGGTGAGTCTTCGGACTTGATCCCAGGCAAACATGAACCAGATCCCCGGACATATGATGAAGCACTCCAAGATATAGATGCAGTATCTTGGCAAAAGGCAATGAATTCCGAAATAGAATCTATGTATTCTAATAAGGTCTGGGAGCTTGTAGAACCACCCGATGGTGTAAAAGTCATTGATGCAAGTGGATCTATAAAAGGAAAAGAGGGACAGATGGGAAGGTAGAAACCTTCAAAGCAAGGCTTGTTGCGAAAGGGTACACTCAGAAAGAGAGAATCGATTATGAGGAGACTTTTTCGCCGGTAGCTATGCTTAAGTCTATCCGGATACTCTTATCCATTGCCGCTCATATGGATTATGAGATTTGGCAAATGGATGTCAAGACAGCTTTCCTTAATGGAAGTTTTGAAGAAAACATCCATATGAAGCAACCAGAAGGGTTCATTGAAAAGGGCAAAGAGCATCTAGTGTGCAAGCTTAATCGGTCCATTTATGGACTGAAGCAATCTTCAAGATCTTAGAACATCTGGTTTAATGAAGTAATCCAGTCATATGGATTTATTCAGTGTCTGGATGAGTCTTGTGTATACAAGAAGTGTAACGGAAACATGGTGGTATTTCTTGTACTATACGTAGATGATATTTTGTTAATTGGCAACAATGTCAAGGTATTATCAGACGTAAGGGTATGGTTGTCCAAACAATTTGATATGAAGGACTTAGGCGAATTTGCACACATCCTTGGGATCAAAGTTATAAGGGATTGCAAGAAAAGAATGTTGTACCTATCCCAAGCTTTATATATAGATACAATCCTTGCTCGTTTTAGCATGCAAAACTCCAAGAAAGGTTTCTTACCTTTTAGGCATGGAATAGCCTTATCTAAAGAGATGTCTCCAAAAACATCAAAGGAGATTGAGGACATGAAGGCAGTTCCTTATGCTTCGGCTGTAGGAAGCCTTATGTATGTAATGTTGTGTACGAGACCTGATATCTGTTTTGTCGTGGGCATGGTTAGCAGATATCAAAGTAACCCTGGACAAGGACATTGGACTGCAGTAAAGCATATATTAAAGTACCTGAGAAGGACTAGAGATTATATGCTAGTTTACCAAGCAGACGATTTACTCCCTGTGGGTTACACGAATTCGGACTTCCAATCAGATAGGGACAACAGTAAGTCTACATCAGGCTATGTGTTTACTTTAGGAGGTGGAGCCATTGCATGGAGGAGTGTTAAGCAGAAATGCGTCTCAGACTCTACCATGGAAGCTGAGTATGTGGCAGCCTCTGAGGCAGCCAAAGAAGTTGTATGGCTCAGGAACTTTCTAATGGACTTAGATGTGATTTCTGGTTTTCCCAAGATCGTCACAATTTATTGTGATAATAGTGGAGCAGTTGCAAACTCGAAGGAACCATGAGCCCATAAGGTAAGTAAACATATAGAGCGCAAGTACCACCTGATACGAGACATCGTCAAGCGAGGAGAAGTTGTCATCGCCAAGATAGCATCAGCAGATAACCTGGCAGATCCTTTCACTAAGGCCCTTCCGGCGAAAGTTTTTGATCGACATATGGAGGGGATGGGAATCAGATGTATGGCAACAGATATGGCAGCTTAGACTTTTAGTATATGTGGGAGATTGTTGGAGTGTATACTTAAAAGTTTAGCTTTTGTACACATTTATTTTGAAATAAAGAATCACATTGGTCAAATGTTTACATTTATTTGTTAAATGTAATTGTTCAATTAATTTATATAGTAGATAACATGGAGTGTGGAGTCACACTTAGAAGATCATGTTGTCGGTTCTCTATAAATTATAAACAGTTGCTCACGACTAAGATGGAAAGGAACAAACCATCAGAATAGACGTAGTGTAATTAAGTATTAGTTTATCTTGACTAATAAATTACACTGATACACTTTAAGTGTATTGAGTAGGATCATTTAGGTAAATTCTTTTTGTACTGACTTAGTAAAAGAACTAGACCTTAGTTATTATGGAAGTGTGTGCTCTTAATCCTAATATAATAACAAGCATGTATATTTAATATTTATTTCTTTGACTTATCAAAGGGTGAGGTTTAGCTCGATAAATCAATATGTCCGATAAGTTGGAAATGATATTACTTATAGTATGTGTTGTTGATTATAGAAGGAATCTGTGTCCTAGTTATCTAGGTTGAGAATGTCCCCAAGAGGAGCTCATAAGGATTGCCATGTTAAACCTTGCAGGTGGACCTAGTCCAACATGACAATAAAGTTGGGTGGTACTACTCTTGGAGCTAGATATTAATTAAATGAGTTGTTAGTAACTCACTTAATTAGTGGGCATTCGTAATCTTAAACACAGGGAGACTAACACACTCATGATAAGAAGGAGCCCATAATGTAATTTGGGATTGGTGTGGTAGTGCGGTAATAACTCTCTAGTGGAATGAGTTATTATCGATGAACTTGAGTTGTGTGTTCGGGGCGAGCATGAGATACTCAAGCTCATCGGAAGGCCAAAACCAATTTCTCCTCTAGGTCCCTGTTGTAGCCTCAATAAAGCCTCAAGTCCATCCAAAGAAAAGCCTATCTTGGTGTCCAAGAAGGGGTCGGTTCATTGCTTGATGACCAAGCAATGGTCGGCCACATATTCTCTAGAAGTGGTCGGCCCTTGCCTTGGGCAAGGGGGTCGGCCGCAATATTTAAATTAGGAAGGTTGTTTTTGAATTTTAAAATTTCCTCAGATATTTACAATTTGTAAAAAGAGAGATTTTAAAAATTTATAAAATTTTCCTAATTTAAATTAGGCCACAAGGTTTTAAAAGAGAGTTGTAAAATTTATAAAACTTTCTTTTAAAAAGAAATATTATTAGAGATGTTTTAAATTTTAAAACTTGGTTTTAAATTTTAAAACTTGGTTTTAAATTTTAAAACTTGGTTTTAAATTTTAAACCTTTCCTTTTAATATCCACATTAGAAAAAAAAGAGAGTTTGTAAAATTTTATTAGAAGTTTTCTTCTTTTAAATTTTATAAAAAAAAATTTCTTTCTTTCCCTTTTAATAAGTGGCCAGCCACCTTCCTTGGTGCCCAAGCAAGGGGCCGGTCAAATAATTAAACATCAACAAATAGTTGTTTAATTAATAAATCAATCTAGGATTGATTAATGAAAAGGAAAGAAAAAGAAAAAATTAAAAGGAAATAGGAATGAGTCTAATTTTTTATAAAACTCTTTCCATAATTTTCCGTTGAGAAACTAATATAAAAAGGGGGGAAGGGGAGGTCTTGAAAAACATAACAATTGATATTGTGTTGTTGGAGATCATCAAGTGGTCGGCCCCTCTCCCTCTCTTCCCTTTGCTCTCTTTTGCTCCTTTGTGGTGGTGGTGGCCGAATTCTAGAGAAGGAGGAAAAGCTTTCCAGGTGGTGTTCGTCTTGGAGGATCGTCGCCCACACAACTTCTAAGAGGAGGCGAGGAATACGGCAGAAGATCTCGAGGTTTTTAGCATACAAGGAAGAGGTATAACTAGTATTTAACTTCCGCATCATACTAGTTAATTTTTCTTTGTATAAATACCAAATACAAGAGGCATTCGATTCTTGTTTTTCGAATTTAATTTCGATGTTGTGTTCTTTTTCTTTTTTCCTTGTGATTTGATTGTTCCTTTTGGTTAACCTAGAGTTATATAAGGAAATTAAATATTAACTTTCCTTAAAAGGCTTTATCTAGTCGGCGGTGGTTGCTCCCATATCCAAGAAGGCCAAATGCCTCGCCATGCAGTACTGGAAGTCAATTTTAGAAACTAATATTTAATTGAATTTATAACCTAGGTGATTTGGATCAAACGTATTAAGTTCCGCAGGAGATCCAAATCTAAACCTAAAAGAACATATAAGTTAAACTTGGAATCAAACGTGTTAAGTTCCGCAGAAGATACAAGTTTAACTTAAAAGAACACATGGTAGCTAGGAAAGGTTCAGATCACGTACAAAATTTTTGTACAGTGGAGCCATTAGGTTTTCCGAGTAGCAACCAACACTTCCTTCTTATGAATATTTTTCTGACCATGTTCACGAGTTATTCTTCTTCATCTTCTGAGTTAGATTTAGATTCTGGCTCTAGTTTGTTCTTGTGTTTGGCTTCTTTTGAGGGACCTGCAAAAAGTGCAATACCTTTCTTAACCTGCTTTGAGTTAATCTGTTCATGGAATTCAAATTCACAACATAACTTATCTAGTTTTAATTTATTAAGTTCCTCGAAACTTTATAGACTAGATTGGTATTGCACCAATTCAAAGTAGTTTGCAATGAAAAAAAATTATCCAAAGAGGTAATTATACCATCTTGGATTTTATCGAGAAAGTTCAAGAACTGAAAGAGAGTTATAAAAAAAAGGTTAAAAGTCACCTCCTTACCTGATTGGTGGTTGCACCAATTTAGAGTGGTACCCGCTCTAATACCACTTTTAGGATCAGAAACACACTATAGAGGGGATGAATAGCGTTCATCAAAAATTGTGACTAAAAACAAGTTACGCAATAGAAATAAAAAGGAAAGGAAACAGAGAAACCAAGCGCTAACACAAGTCATTTTTCACTTGGTTTGAAGCTTTCGACGACTCCTACTCCAAGGTCCGCACTCGTTGAGTATTTTTGTTGGGAAATCACTATCAGTTCATAAAAGTATTACAAAATTTAAGTATAAGAACTGAAAAATAGCAAAGTTACTGACAAATAGAAAGGAAAATGAAGTCTCTTGTTCCTCCAACTTCGGAACATCCCTTCGGTGTTGTTGGAGCCTTTTCGGAGTAGCACTTGAATATGAAAGTCGTAATAGTTGATGTTTTGAAGCTGCTGGTCAAAGGATTTTATATAGTCCTATTTCAGGCGCTTGGACCACTGCTGACATGGCAAGCTCTCATCGAAACTTTATCCATGAAGTTTATCCACTTCCAGGCACCTGGACCCCTTCAAAGCATATGGACCGTTGACGTGGGTCTGACCAATTGTCGTGATCTAACTCAGCTTCTAGATAACATTTTGGGACTAGGCACCTCAACTGACTCCGGGCGCCCGGATCACTCCGGTGCCCTGCCTTGGGGAGCTGGTTCGTGCACTTGGACCAGATCCGGGCGCCCGGACTCGGTGAGCTTGGATTTCTTCCGGGCGCTCGGACTCCTCTTTTTCCAGCCTTCTTCCCAGCAAAAAAGAGTTAGTGCTAGGCAACAAAAATAAGTATATTCTGCAAAATAAAGTTAGTTCAATTTAGTAAAATAGTAGTAATTAGATCATGTCTCCTCGAGACTAGGATCTAGTCAAGGTCTCAACTTAGATTTTCTAAATGGATCTAAGTTGGACCGACATCTACAGTTCCCTCAATAGGGAACGTGTCCTCACTGGATCTCTCCTCCAGTTGTTTACCTTCACTTACCAACTACAGTCGCTTGACTTGCCTTTGACTCACCAGGTCTTTCTACTAATTGTCAAGTCTGCATACCCAACTAGACTTCGGTCGGTTGTCAGGTCCTACGGACTCAACCAGACTTCCTGCCAGATATCAGGTCCTACGGACCTATCTGGACTTCGCACTAGTTATCAGGGCCCACAGACCTAGTTGAATTTCAGCTTGGTGTTAGGTCCTTCAGACCAATCAACTCCTATACACTTGGTAGAAATGTTAGACAAACAACACATCTAACTTTAACCTATTTGTCATATATCAAAACCAAATTATTAGTGCAACCTACACCAACACACTCTTTTCTCTAATACCAATTGTTGGGACTTTGATACCCAGCTAGAGGGGGTGAATAACTGATCACCCATAACCCTCATTTCCTATAATTGTTAGTACAACAGAATACAAAACAAACTACAAGTACTAATGAAAGCTAAACCTAGAAGACAATACACAATAAGAAAAACAAATACAAACCCAAACATGTTCGTTTAACGTGGTTAGGAGATGATGCTCCTACTCCATAGCTATCCGTAAGGTGGATGATCTCTATCCATTGGTGGATGATTCCCGGGCAAACTCGGGCTAGTTCAAACCTCCTTGTCAGTGGAGAAACCTCACCACAAACACTTGAACACATACTCTTAATCACCAAGAGATCTTTGGAGACTCTAATAGGAGTTAACCACTCCTATTATCGTCACCAAGGATAGCCACCCCGAGCTCTATTAAATAAAACATGGGAGGAAAACACCAAATTTTTTCCCATTATTAGTCGACTGATAAATGTTGGTGCAATATCCTTTAGGTCAAGGTTGACCTGGTTGACCAAGCTTGAGTCTTGGTTTGAGTTTCGATGTTTGATAATATATTGGGTTTAGATGATATGGACAATGCAGGTGCAGTTGTTCATTTGGGGAGATTGTTGATACAATTCTCGTTTGGTCAAGTTTGACCAGTTGAGATGTAAAGGAAAGTCAAGTAGGTCAAGGTTGACCGGATACTTGACTGGAAAGTCCTGATGAGTGAAGCCAGGTAGAAGAAAGTCCTAGTGAGTGAAGCTAGGCAGAAGAAAAGTCCTGGTGAGTGAAACCAGACAGAAGAAAGTCCTAGTGAGTGAAGCTAGGCAGAAGGAAAGTCCTAGTGAGTGAAGCCAGGCAGAAGGAAATCCTGGTGAGTGAAGCCAGGTGAAAATCCTAGTGAGTGAAGCCAGGCAGTTGGAAAGTCCTAGTAAGTGAAGCTAAGCAAATGGAAATCCTAGTGGGTGAAACTAGGTGAAAGCCCTGGTGAGTGAAGCCAGGCAAGGGAAATCCAGATGGGTCAAGGTTGACCAAACATCTGGTGGAAGTCCAAGTAGGTCAAAGGGATTGACTGGATACTTGGTAGAAGGAGAAAAGTCCAAGTGGGTCAAAGGGATTGACCAGACACTTGGTGAGGGAGTCCTAGCAGGTCAAGGGTGACCGGGTGCTAGATTTTATGTACCAACAGGTCAAGGTTGACCGAATGTTGGTTTGGGGGGTTTGGGACTTGGTTTTGGGCAAAAACCAGCAGCTGGATCGATCAGTCGATCGATTGGCTAGAGTCCAAGCCAATCGATCGACCGATCGATTGGGGAGTCCCCACGAGAAGCCTTTGTCCCAATCGATCAGTGGATCGATTGGGATGCAGTCGCGAGCGCATAGAAGCCTGCTGGATCAATCAGCTGATCGATCCAGAGGTCCCAATCGATCAGTGGATCGATTGGGAGTTGCGACTTCGCGCGATAAGCCCTGGATCGATCAGCCGATCGATCCAGGAATTTTTCCAAGAGCACAGAAGTGCTCTGGATCGATCAGCCGATCGATCCAAAGCCTCCCCGATCAATTGGGAGCAATCCAATCGATCAGGATTCGACCATTGGCGACGTTTATAGCTGCAGGTGTTCGATTCCTTCGGTAGAGAACTCGCAGAACTCTCGTCCACTTCTCCCGATCTTCACCAGTGATCACAGAGCTTCTCCACAGGGTTCTCACTGCCAGTTCTTGAAGCTCTTGGAGGTCCTTCCATGTCAAGAGGCGGATCCACAGCAAGAGGAAGAGAGCTAGGGTTAGGGTTTTCTATACTCATTGTAAGCTTTTGCTTGTATTGGTGTATCCTTTCCCTTTCTTCTTGTAGTGTGAGATTGTAGGGCTTCTCCGCCTTTGGTAGTTACCATAAAGGAGTGTTTTATTAGTGGAGGGTGTGTGAGTGTGTGGATCCTTGGATTAGTCACCTCCTTTGGAGGTGGATACCAAGTAAATCCTTTTGTTAGCGTTGTGTATCTTGTTTCTTTGTATTTCCGCTACAAAATCCTTGAAGAAACGAGAAACGCCGACCACGAGCACGTGACGAGCTATTCACCCCCCCCCCCCCTCTAGCTACATTTTGATCCCAACAAGTGGTATCAGAGCGAGGTCGCTCTTCACCGGAATCATCACCGGAAGGGGCAAACATAACAAGCAAAGCTAGAGGGTGAAGAAGTTGGAGCAAATTCATCAAAGTCAAAGAATTCAAGAAGCTCAACTTCAAGATGCAATTCCAAGATGGACTTGAATTTGACACACGGGTGCCTCCACCATTCACAATGATGAGCTTCAATCTTTGGAGATCAAGGATCGAGAATTTCTTAATGGTGGAGATAGAGCAATGGTTTACTCTAATGGAAGATTTTGAAGCTCCAAAGAACTCCAGGGGCAAAATTCTCAAGAGGAGCAAGTGGAGCCAAGACCAAATCCAAAGATGTGAGGCCAATGATAAAGTGACCAAGCTTTTGGTCAATCTATTGCCGAGCAACATCTTGGAGCAAATTGGAGATTTTGAAGATGCCAAAGAGCTATGGAGCAAATTGGCCAAGATTCATGAGATCCCCTCCACTGTACCTAATCAAGAGGAATCCAAAGAGGGCGACTCATTGGAGCAAGACCAAGAGGAGGACTCCGAAGTTGAGAGATGCTCAACTTCCAAAAAAGAAGTCCAAGAAGCCTCATCTTCAAAGGAATGCAATGAAGAAGGCAAGGAGGGAGCATACTGTTGGACCCCGTGGTAGTTTTGATGTGATCAACCAAGTTGGTTAGGTCCTGCGTTTTGTCTAACCCCTGTGTCTAAGTGTGCAGGAACTTAGGAGCACAGGAAGTCAAGCGGAAGACGCAGCTAGCGAGAAGGACGGCACAGGAAGGGAGCCGACAGGCTCGGTGCGTCCGAAGGACGAGAGAGCTACAGAAGAGTACTTCGGTGGAGCGAGAAGAACGTGCGCAGCGTTCGAGGGATGAGAAGCCGGACGGAAGCCTGCTCGAGGAGAAGGCCAGGAATTGGGTTCGGGTGAGCCCTATTCCGGTAGGCCGCAATCACCCAAGGAGCCGAACCGGAACAAGTCAACTGGAAGTTGATTTGTCAATGGTTCGGTCGACCGAATCCCTTGATCGGTCGACCGAACCCTTCTTTATCGTAAGCCAACTGTTGGTGACACGTCAGAAGCCATGTCAAGCAGCCAACCGTTGGGGAGCTGATCGGTCGACCGAACCTTCTGATCAGTCGACCGAACCGAAGTCTATCCAGAGACTGAGTCAAGCAGATTGATCGGGCCAACTCAGCTGAAGACCGTTGGCCGATCGGTGACCGAACAAAAGGATCGGTCGACCGAACCCAAGCTCGATCCACAGAGACTGTACTTGGACGGAAACTTGGGAAGATACAGTAGGTTCGGTCGACCGAACCTGGGGATCGGTCGACCAATCCCTCTCGAGTCAAAAACCTGATCCCGGAAATCAGGTCATCCGATAAGCTCTAGAACCCCTATATAAAGAGGGTCTCGAGTAGCTTTACAGAACAACGATTTCGAAATACAACTCCTGTACTCTCATTTCCTAAGCAACAGTTCTGTGCTCTTCAAGTGTAAAAGGCTACTCCGCCTTCAGAGAAGGAGACTTCTTTTAGTGCGCTCTCTTACTGCCTTGGATTAACAACCTTCTTGGTTGTAACCAAGTAAATAGCTGAGTCTTCTATTTCTGTTTATTTTAGTTATGTTGAATTTCATAACTGTTGCTTTATTATTTAAGTTGAAAGCCTTGAGGAGGGTTTAGTTTTTATTCGCAGGCAATTCACCCCCCTCTTGCCGGTCCTCGCTGCACCTACACATACTCCTTGTTCCATGTACAAGATGAGGATGAGGAAGCCTCCACTTCTAGGATTGAGGGGGAGCAACTTTTGGTGACACTGGATCAAGAAGAAGTTTCTACATCCGGGTCAAATGGAGGAGCAAGTGCCACCCCTACACAAGAAGGTATAAACAGTTCATTTAAAAATAAAAATCATATTATATTTTTTGAGTGTAGGTCACACGGGCACTACAAGAGCAAGTGCCCTAAATTGACCAACAAGAAGGGCCAAGTGGCACAAAAGGGCAAGGAGAAGCCCAAGGAGACTGCTCCTGGAACAAAAAGGAGCAAGGAGCACATTGTGTGCTTTTTGTGCAATCAAAAGGGGCATTACCGAAGTCAATGCCCTAAGGGGAAGAAGGTGGTCAAGGCTCAAGGAGAAAGCTCAATTCAAGGGGGAGCCTCCAAGGTAAAAAGAAAGGTAACTTTTATTGAGCCTACCCCTTTAAATTATGGTAAAAATCATGCTAGTTCAAGTATATATTATTTTAATGCTATTTACCATGAAAATAGGAGGTATGATAAATTTAAGGAAAATTATGTAGCTTATCATGCTAAAATCTCTCAACCTAGGTTTAGAAAGGTAGATAGGAATTTAGGCAAGAACCCTAAGGATTCTAGGTATTTGCCTAAGAAGAAGAAAAATCAAGGTTTTAGTGAAAAACCTAAGGTTGAAGAATTAGTGATGAAAAATCAAGTCTTGAGGTCAAGACTTGATAAAATGGAAAAGACCCTAAAAAGGATGAAAAATATCCTAAAGGGGCAAAATGAGCAAAACCTAGGTCTAGGACAACAAAAGTCATCCAATGGTCAAAGAGGTTTGGGATACAAACTTAAGGCCAAGAAGGATGTAATTTCTTACCATAGGGTTCCATATAGTTATGGAACCGAGTCTAGATCTAAGGGTCAAGTCAAGAATACTATGGAGGTTATCCCTAAGAGTATTTTTGCCACAAATGTGACTAAGACTTCTAAGAAGTCTAAGAAAGTCACTAAGAAGGTCACAAGGGAAGCAATCCCTAGGGTTGACCTAGAAAAGATGACCAAGGCTTCTAAGAAGCCAAACAAGGTCACTAGGAAGGTATCTAGGGAAGTTGTCCCTAGTGAGTACCTAGAGCATCCAAGGAGCACCAATAGGTTTTGGGTTCCTAGGAGCATCTTCTCTACCCCATAGATGGGTTAGAGAGTGTCAACTCTAAGTGGAAGGGTAGTTAACCCAATCATGATGAGTTTGACACTCAAGGAGCATTTTCAAGGTTATTATTAACCTTTGAAAATGAAAAGGATAAAGGGTTTACTCTTGGAAAGAGCAAAATGTGTCATACCTTGAGAAATTGGATAAATTTTAAATGACAAAATTTGAGAAAATAATAAGAACTACCAAATTGGGATTTTGGTATATTCTTAGGAAGTTAAAGGCAAATTTAAGCCTTAACTCAATTGATTACTCTTTAAAAGAGTAAATTGTGCCAAAAATTTGAGGAATATGCTTAATTTAAATTGGCACAAATTAGGAAAAGCAAAAGAAATGTCAAATTTAGTTTTTGACATTTTCTTGGGAAATAGTGGGCAATCTAGGGTTTAATTTTTAACTTAGTTAAGGTTTAAGGATACTTAGGTAGGTAATCTAGGTATTTTATCTATGCTAACTTGCCATGCTTTGCTTGCTCATTATATGACATGACATCATATTTATTTAATTGTGTTTGCACTCATGCATTATTATGAAAAAACACAAAAATACCATGTCATGTCATGCATACATCATATAGTTATAAGAAAATTTTCTTTTGAAAATTATTTATTTTTGACGTATGCCATAACATCATCATGCGTCATTTTAAATCCTATTTATTAAGGATAAATGGCATTACTTAACAAGTAACATCCTTGGTGGATGTCTATTACTCAAAAATGCCTAGATAGATATGCATGGTCCATAGATTAGGGCAAACCCAAACTTTACATCTCACAAAAACCCATAAGGTGACTTGTATGTGTTTTAGTGCACATTAGATACAAGTGAGATGTTAGGATGATGAACAAAACTCAAGATGTTGATTTAGTGCATTCTGTTGAGTTTTAAGTTCATCAAAACACATAGTGATGTGTTTTCCCATCATTGGGAAAGCTAATGTACAAGTCATGTGCATTAAGCCCAAGGAATATGGTGGGATATTGGTTTTGAAAATATTTTTAAACATACTTTGGAAAACCTTGATGAAGGCTATCTTTTGATAGTAATCATCATTGAATAGTTGAGCATAAACTAGAAGAAAACACTAAAGTTTTTGTAAGTTCTCTAGTTTTTGTCAATCTTAGAGAATATGAAGTATTTTATTATAAAATTATTTTTCCATGATAATATATGCCCTAAATAATGTCTACACAAATTTTCACAATTTTTGAATTTTTGTAGAATTTTCTAGGGGTTTCTGAAGTTGACTGAAATGGAATTTCAGCAACTATCAGAACTCTAATCGATCACCCGATCGATTGGAGTGCCTCAATCGATCAGCCGATCAATTGAGAAGGCCATTCTCGCGAGCAGAAGCTCGCTGGATCGATCAGTCGATCGATCCAGACTGGCTGAATTGATCAGTGGATCGATTCAAGGTAGTTCAATTGATTGGGACCAAACTCCAATCGATTGAGGAAGCTGATTTTGGCTAGGAAAGCCTGATTTCAGCATTCCAAACCTTGTTTAGTCTAGGAAACCATTCCTAACCCCTTGAAATACATTTGTATACATAAAAATGGTGTTTTCATGTTGAAAACAAGGATGGATTGGTTGAGGAAGACTAAATTGAAGTTTAGGTTGAGGTTTACTTCAAATTTTGAACATTTGAACCTCTAAACTTCTAAATTTGGGTTTCCTAAAGGTTTAGGGATTCCAAGTCATTGTTGGTACAATGACAAAAGGTATGATCATGTCTTTAGGAGGAGTTACTATTTAAGGATATGAAAATTATTTTTCATACACCTTGGAAGGTGGTTAACCTTCGTTTAGAGAAAATGCTCAAGGTTGGGCATTGGGATATAATGGAGAGTGGATATCTTCATTATTCAAGTGGTGTTTGCTCACGGATGAGCAATTGATGATAATGAAGGGTATGGGACCTTCATTATCGTGTTGTGAGCAACGAGTGAAGTTGTAAATAACGTTGGGTAACTCTTCAAGGGGAGAGTTTGTTTTTGATGTGTGCCCAAAGATGGGGACATGTATGTGATATGTGCCAATAGGGGGAGAATGCATGGTTAAGTTAGGCCTTCAGTACCTAAAGGGGGAGGTTGCCCTCTAGGAAAGGAGGAGAATGAAGGGAACCATCATTCATATATTGGCATGAAGGGAATTGAGGTTATGGGATTAGCCTAATTTCCTAACTTAACAAGAGGTATTGTCAAACATCAAAAAGGGAGAGATTGTTGGTGCAAAATCCTTTAGGTCAAGGTTGACCTGGTTGACCAAGCCTGAGTCTTGGTTTGGGTTTCGATGTTTGACAATATATTGGGTTTAGATGATATGGACAATGCAGGTGCAGTTGTTCATTTGGGGAGATTGTTGATACAATTCTCGTTTGGTCAAGGTTGACTAGTTGAGATGTAAAGGAAAGTCAAGTAGGTCAAGGTTGACCGGATACTTGACTGGAAAGTCCTGATGAGTGAAGCCAGGCAGAAGAAAGTCCTAGTGAGTGAAGCTAGGCAGAAGGAAAGTCCTGGTGAGTAAAGTCAGGCAGAAGAAAGTACTAGTGAGTGAAGCTAGGCAGAAGGAAAGTCTTGGTGAGTGAAGCCAGACAGAAGGAAATCCTGGTGAGTGAAGCCAGGTGAAAATCCTAGTGAGTGAAGCTAGGTGAAAGTCCTGGTGAGTGAAGCCAGGCGGTTGGAAAGTCCTAGTAAGTGAAGCTAGGCAAATGGAAATCCTAGTGAGTGAAGTTAGGTGAAAGCCTTGGTGAGTGAAGCCAGGCAAGGGAAATCCAGATGGGTCAAGCTTGACCAGACATCTGGTGGAAGTCCAAGTAGGTCAAAGGGATTGACCGGATACTTGGCAGAAGGAGAAAAGTCCAAGTGAGTCAAAGGGATTGACCAGACACTTGGTGAGGGAGTCCTAGCAGGTCAAGGGTGACCGGATGCTAGGTTTTATGTACCAACAGGTCAAAGTTGATCGGATGTCGGTTTGGGGGGCTTGGGACTTGGTTTTGGGTAAAAACCAGCAGCTGGATCGATCAGTTGATCGATTGGCTGGAGCCCAATCAATCGGTCGATCAATTGGGGAGTCCCTGCGAGAAGCCTTCGTCCCAATCAATCAGTGGATCGATTGGGAGGCAGTCACGAGCGCACAGAAGCCTACTGGATCGATCAGCTGATCGATCCAAAGGTCCCAATCGATCAGTGGATCGATTGGGAGGTGTGATTTCGCGCAATAAGCCCTGGATTGATCAGCCGATCGATTCAGGCATTTTTCCAAGAGTACATAGGTGCTCTGGATCGATCAGTCGATCGATCCAAAGCCTCCCAGATCGATTGGGAGAAATCTAATCGATCAGGATTCGACCGTTGGCGTCGTTTATAGCTGCAGGCGTTCGATTCCTTCGGTAGAGAACTCGCAGAACTCTCGGCCACTTCTCCCGATCTTCACTAGTGATCACAGAGCTTCTCCACAGGGTTCTCACCGCTAGTTCTTGAAGCTCTTGGAGGTCCTTCCAAGTCAAGAGGCGGATCCACAGCAAGAGAAAGAGAGCTAGGGTTAGGGTTTTCTATACTCATTGTAAGCTTTTGCTTGTATTGGTGTATTCTTTCCCTTTCTTCTTGTAGTGTGAGATTGTAGGGCTTCTCCGCCTTTGGTTGTTACCATAAAGGAGTGTATTAGTGGAGGGTGTGTGAGTGTGTGGATCCTTGGATTAGTCACCTCCTTTGAAGGTGGATACCAAGTAAATCCTTTTGTTAGCGTTGTGTATCTTGTTTCTTTGTATTTCCGCTGCAAAATCCTTGAAGAAACGAGCAACGCCGACCACGAGCACGCGACGAGCTATTCACCCCCCCCCCTCCCCCTCTAGCTACATTTTGGTCCCAACAATAAATACACCAATCAATTGGCCTCATGTGGAATTCGACCGTTACATGCCAACAGCCTGATACCAGTCGACTAGTAAACCCTAAACCTAGGGTTTACCCCGAGTACATTCTCTTAGCACTCGTCCTTGCCCACATAACATTAACCTTGCTTCTAGCCATCTTCTATCAGCCTTGCGTCCCTTGGATGCTTCCCCATCCATCATGTCTTGCCTTCAAGATGCTTCCTTCGACTTTGTCCTTGTTGTTGAGTCTTCTCATAACCTTGCCTTCTAGCCTCCTCCATCAGCTTTGTGTCGCTCGAATGCTTTTCCATCTTTCATGACTTACCTTCAAAAGCTTCCTTCAGCCTCAGTATTCATCCTTGCCAAGCTGCACTTGGACTTATGTTGCTAAGATTACATACTTGGACTTACATCGCCAAGACTTCACTTGGACTTTTACGTTTACCAAGATCCCACTTAGACTTCGTCTTTACCAAGATCACACGTATACTTTCCTTATTATACCTGCATCCTACACACTTATAAGCACATATTATCAAATAAATTAATTAAGGCGATCGAATAAATTTATATTATCAAATTTAATAATTAATTAAATAATTTTAAAATTATAAATTTAATTCTAACTTAAATTTTTACTCAAATATCAAAACATAGATCATATATATTACTCCAACAATATGTCTATGTTTAACTGAGTTGGCTCCAAGTGCTCTCATAGAACAATGTTATTAAATGGAAGCATACCTAGAAGGAATTGGATCGTATGTAGAGATGTTAATTTGGGTTGGGCCCGTCGGGTTGGCCCGCCCCGCCAAATAATTTAAATGGGTTGGATTGAAAATTTATCAACCCATCATCTAGCGGGCTAGATGGATTAGCCCGCGCGGGGCGCGGGTCGCGGGTCCAGGCGGGCCAACCCGTGGTGGGCTCGGGTTGGCCCGCGAGCTTGATAAAAAAATCAATCAATATTTAAAACTAGATATCCAATGGCTGAGATTTCAACTTTCACTATAGCTACAGTAGACGTAAAAGCTAAACGCCTAAACCCTATTTCCCACCACCTGAGATCGCTTCGAGCGTTTGACAGACTTCATCGAATCACCGCCGCCTAGCTCCACTGTCATCTGTCGCACACTCGCACTTGCAAAGGCACAGCTGCAGGCGCACACACTGTAAGCACCTACTGTCGAATCGCCGCCTACCTCGGGCTAGCAGAGTCGCACGCATACTCATAGTGCCCGAGTCCGAGCGCCTCCTCGTGCGCGTCTACCTCAAGGCTCTCAACATCTCCCCATAGCCGCATGAACCTGTAGAGTGCAGAGAGTAGAGTGCTTAAAGAAGGTAGTCCGATTTCAATAGACGATAAACTTGAATCCAAGTTCGGCAGTCTCCGACTCTCCAAGCTCTTGTTTGAGACTTTGAGGTAAGATTTTTGGCTTCCTTTCCTAATTTCGTTCTATTTGCCAGTAATTTGCAGTCCTTAATGTTTTGAATTTCCAAACTCTCTAATGTTTTAGCATTTGTTGATTGTTCTGCAATACTAGTTCTCTCTTTTGATGCTCAACATATATGGTGTGTTTTGAATTTTGATTGATTTGTTCTGCAGTCCAGAGGGCTAACACAAAAATAAATTTATGCTATTCTACTATTGACATTTAGAGTTTTTGTTTGATTGATTTTATTAGAAACTAAATTTATTTATTATATTTCAGATTGATTTTTAAATGGACTCTACTTCTCAAAAGTAAACTGTTATTTTAGATGATGAATTGGAAAGTGCTAAGCATGACAAGGGGTCAATTAAAAGGTCCAAAGAAACTTCTGATATTTGGGTGCATTTTAAGAAAATCAAAGGGGTTGATAGTATAGATAAAGCTGAATGTATTAGATGTAAAAAAACAGTATAAGTGTGGGGGTAAACAATATGGAACTTCTACGTTGTTGCGTCATCTTAAAATTTGTGACAAATTAAAGTTTCATGATATAGGAACAAATGGTTCTTGATCAAGATGGGAAGATGAGATCTAAGAAAATAAATCAAAAGTTTTCACGTGAGTTACTGGCTTGTGCAATCATCAGACATGATTTACCATTTTCATTTGTTGAGTATGATGGTATTAGAACTTGGATGAAGTACATAAATCCTGATGTTGCTTGCATTTCTAGAAATACTCTTGTTTCTAATATTAACCGAATCTACTTGAAGGAGAAAGAGAAACTCAAGTATGTTTTGACTACTATTCAGAATAGAGTTTGTTTAACTTCAGATTTGTGGGTGGCGTGCACTAGTAAGGGTTATATTTGTTTGACTATCCATTTTGTTGATAATGACTGGAAATTGAATAGTAAAATACTTAGTTTTTCTCATATACCCCCTCCACACTCAAGAGTTGAATTAGTTGTAAAATTATTTGAATATTTGAAGGAATGGGGAATTGAGAAAAAGGTTTTCTCTTTGACATTGGATAATGCATCTAATAACGATAACATGCAAGTTCATTTGAAAGAGCAACTCTCTTTGCATGATAGTTTATTATGTAACGGTGAATTTTTTTAATGTTCGTTGTTCTGCGATCATATATTGAATCTCATTGTCCAAGAAGGTTTAAAACTTGCTATTGTAGCTTTGAATAAAATTAGAGAGTCAGTCAAGTATGTTAAAGGTTCAGAGACTAGGATGAAGAAATTTGGAGAGTGTGTACAAGCAGTTGGTAACATTGGTACTAGTATTGACTTGCGATTGGATGTGTCTACTCGTTGGAACTCAACATATTTAATGCTGGATAGTGCCATCAAATATAAAAAGCTTTTGCTTCTCTTCAATTCAATGACAAGAATTATAAATATTGTCCTTCAAGTGAAGAGTGAAAAAGAGGAGAGAAAATATGTGAGTTCCTTGAGTCATTTTATGACACTACTAATTTGATCTCTGGTTTTTCTTATCCTACATCAAATTTATATTTTATGCAAGTATGGAAAATTGAAATTTTGTTAAAGGAAAATTTAGCAAATGAAGATGAGGTGATAAGTTGTATGTGTAAAAACATGATGGAGAAGTTTGACAAGTATTGGACTCAATATAGCATGGTGCTTGCATTTGGAGCTATTCTTGACCCACGAATAAAGCTTTCGATGGAGTTTTTTTATTCAAAGGTTGAAAGTGATTCTCTTAAATGCCAAAGGAAGATGGATCTTGTGAAGACAAAATTGTATAAGCTTTTTGACCAGTATTCTAATACGAACAATACAAGTTCTTCACAACCACAATCTTCTACCACACATACACTTTCACAAAGTGTAGGAGGAGTTTAAGGAAAGAACAAAAGAATCTTTGATGTAAGTACTCTAATATTTTTTTCCTTGTATTCTCTGATTGATTTATAATTTTTTTTGTCACTACTATTTCAATTAATGTAGGAAATGATGGCATATGAGAGCCAAACAATTACAAGTGTTGGAAAATCTCAATTGGATCTCTATTTGGAGGAGCCAAAACTTGAATTTGCTTATTATCAAGATTTGGATATTTTGGAGCATTGGAAGAATCAAAAGCATAGGTATCCAACCCTTGCACTAATGGCATGCGATGTTTTAGCTATTCCTATAACTACTGTTGTATCAGAATCAGCTTTTTCCATTGGTGCTCGTGTGCTTACCAAGTATAGAAGTTACACCCTTCATGAAAAAGTCCAAGCTCTTATTTGCACTCACAATTGGTTACATGGTTATGCTATTGGTAATTTTATTTATTTTAGTTATGTTCTTAACTTAGTTGATATATTATTCTATTGTTATTTTATTTTTTAACTATCTTCATCCTTGTATATTTTATATGTAGATAAAGATAATGAAGACAATGCAAGTATCAAAACAACATTGTCTAAGTAAGAATCAAATACTCTAGAAGAGGATATCAATGAAGAGAAAGGAGGTGAAGGAGCATCAGAAGAAATTGATGTGGATGATGTTATTGATGAAATTTAAAAAATATTATATTATTTGTTTAGGTTCATCCTTTCATAGAGTGTTAGAGTTACTGAACTTTCCGTTTTAGTTTTATTTTATGTTTTTAATTATTATACAATGACTACTGGTGTAGACATGTAGTGGCACTGCATATTACTGGCAGTAGTCCCACGTTAATCTGTAGTCCCTAATTTCTTTCTATTTGCCACTGTGGCAGTAGTGCTAACTTGCTGTGGTGTAGTGGTGTTGTGTGTTTGGTACTTTGGTTATTGTTGTGTAATCTCTTTAAGTCTTATCTCTTAATTAGTTAATTGTTTATGTTGTAGATTTGTAGTTTTGTAAGTTGTAGACCGTAGATTAGAAATTAGAATCTGGAATTTTGGATTGGAATTTGGAGTCTTCATTAGAATTTAGAATTTGTAGACTAGACCGTGGAATATGAAATTCTGGATTCTAATCTTCTAGATTTGGATTTTGGAGTCTTCAATTTCATTAGCATTTGAAAAAGAATGTTAACCACTGTAGTTTTGTAATGAAGTAAACAGTAATGGATGAGAATAATTATCACTTATCAGTAATGATTTTTCATATGGATCAGTTTATGTTTTTTTTACAGGCTCGTGGGTTGATCTACCTAACTCGCAGCCCGCCTTGAATTGGATTGAGTTGAAGATTTTGTAGTTCGTCGGGATGGTGGGTTGGTCCGTCCCGCCCCGCCAAATGTTGGATTTTTGATGGGTTGACCTGCTTCACCACGGTTCGACCCGTTTGACAGCTCTAATCGTATGTTGCAACTGAGCACATCTTTTCATATTTTCAAATTTTGTTATGTTTGCCTATGATCGTATTAGTAGGCAATAGAAAATAGAAAATAGAAATAATATGAAAAAAAAATCAAATACACAACACATAAATTAGTTTTACGTGGTTTAGACCCATAAGTATTTTCTAGATGACCTATAATATGTTGATGGATGAAGACACAACTATATTTTCTCCTCTTTAGGCACCTTTTAAAGATAAAGAAACTTTTTATAGTTCCAGTGCTTCTGGCAAATACAAGAAATACAAGAGTATAATAAGATAGTGTAAAAATAATTATTACACCAAAAAGAAATTAACTTGAATTTGCTTGTTGTGAGTTGCTCAAAGTGGTCTTGGAACGCAACACCACTCTCCCTAGAATCAATCACCAGTATTGTTGTTCAAGCAACCTTCACTTCCCTTTTATAGTTGTTGTTCGATCACCATTAATTGACTAGTTGTTGTTGATTAGTCGGCTAGTCTGCTAATCTTGAATGTTATCTACAATAACTTTTATTGGATCATTATCACCTTTAGACGATTATTATTTGGTTATTAGTCGACTTCTCTTCAATCATCATCGCTTGAATGAATACTACTTTTCAATTGACTTATACGTGACACATTGTTATTTTGTTTGGATTTAGGCTTACTCATCTAGTTGCTTACCATCAATCGACTCAACTGTGACATGTTCGTTTCATCTGGATTTGAATATGTTCATATCTGTTGACTAGTTCATAGTCAATTATTTGCTTATCGCCAATTGACAAGACTAGAGAAATTGTGACTGAATCCTCTAGGCCACTTGTGTCCTCATTGACTATCAATCAACTATAAGTCATTATCAGTCAACTAAGTCTGAGTTTATCATGACTATATTATATTATCTATGAGAAAATTATATTTTCAGTCCTGTAATTTATATTTTTTTTCAATTTTAGCCCTGTTATGAGTTAATTTATGTTCTTAGTCCTGTAACTTGTAATATTTTTCAATTTTAATCCTTTTTCCTCAAAAATTAAAATTTTTCAACGAAAAATGTATAGTTTGTGGTTGGAATATAAAAAACACATGGGTCATAAAAAATCAAAATCCCCAAATTCAATTTACAACTCATCATTTTCCATTGAAAATTTTCAATTTTAGATAAAAAAGGATTGAAATTGAAAAATATTACAAGTTACAAGACTAAAAATGTAAATTGACTCATAACAGAATTAAAATTGAAGGAAATGTAAGTTACAGGACTAAAAATATAATTTTTTCTATTATCTATTGACAAAATCTTTTACTAACTAGCTAGGTCAATTGACTACATCATCAATCAATTGGTTTACCCACATAGATCAATCGCTTTACTCTCAAATTTGACCAAGTTATAACTTCATCATTTCAAAGTTCATTAGTGGACTACTCTACTTGTCCTCTCAGATGGATCTAGTGGCTAGCACATGAGGTGTTGCCATAATGAGATATGAGGTTCGAATCTTGGCAAACCCGAGGTAAATACCTCCCTTATGTGCTTATCACTATTCCAAAGGCTAGTAGCCGCCCGTGATTTACCTCCTCTGTGTTGACCCTGAGACGGATTGACGAGGACGCTGAGGGCCTGTGTATTTACTTTTTGCCATAATTAATGGACTACTCTACTTCATCAATTGACGAGAAATATGATTCTAGCCACAACAAGGCTGAATTCATATCATGCTAAAAGACTGGATTTCTATTTGCCTAGCACATGTAACTTTGACTTACAAAAGTTTTCAATGCCTAAACATAAATTCTTTGGGACTTCCTCTATTGTCCCACGTTAGCCACTTTTGACTTATCAAGACTTTGACTTGCTAAACTACCGGTCAACCTTAACCCATAAGACTTTTATTTATTTGGAGCTCACGCCTTTGAGACTTCAATATTGTATATAGTTCACTCATCTATAATTCCAACACCTACCACCTGCTAAGCATCTAGTCATTCTTGATTTGCTTAGATTTTCACTACCAATGCCAGTTGAATTTCCCCAGTAACAAATGTCTAGCCTACCTAATTTACTCAGACTTCTCATCAACTAAATATTTGGTCATCCTTTACCCTCTTAAACTTTCTCCTTTACTAAATCTTTGTTGGACTCTCCATATCTATTAATACCTATTGGTCTTTAATCAATACTTCTATTATTAAATATTCGATCAACTTTAACTTACTTAACATCTCATCTTTAATCATCAAATATATTATTTAAATATATTTCTCAATATTTAAATACTAAACTATGATCAACCTTAACTAGTAGTCAATTGCCTAATAGAGGAGATATTATGTAAGCTAAAGACATTTGATGGAGCATGCCAACCAATCTAGTTTGATATTGCCCTTATCAATACACTATGAGTCCACAAAATCAAAGGAAAAGAACAAAGAGAATTCATCACGGAACCATTGATAGAGACCTTACATGGTTGGTCAATAGCAATATTTCTAGTGCTATACAAGAGGAACCATTGATAGAGACCTTACATGGTTGGTCAATAGCAATATTTCTAGTGCTATACAAGAAGAATATGAGTAGATGAAGCTTCCTTGAGTTAGCTTGTTCACGCCACTTTCATAAGATCAATGAGCTGCTTAACTACTTTATGCAAGGCAAATTTTGAACCACAATTTAACTTGTTTGGGTAAAATTGAGCTATTTAAATCCACATTCTACGAAATATCGTGAAATTATATTTTCAAGTGAAAATAAGGAATATGAAATGGTAAAAAAAAATATATACAACGCAAAAGAAAATTAGAGGGGCCCATGTTATTAGGAATAAAAAATAAAATAATGGAGTATATTCTATAAAATCCAATCAAATAAATTTATCCTTAATTTTATTCCACTTAGGGGTAAATGAACCAAGCCCCTCATGAATTATTCAAAACTCGATTCGATAAAAGCTCGTTTAATGAGACTCGTTAAGATAAACAAATCAAACTCAAACTTCACAATATTTGACTCGTTAGCTTATGAACATGTTCGTTAAGCTCATGAATCAACTTTTAAATAAATAAAAATAATAGTTTTGATATTGAATTTATAGATTTTACACTTTACTTATGAAATATATAGATAAATATATTAATTTTTTTTATTAGAATAAAATTATAAATTTTAATAAGAATATTATAATTCTCTCTAAATATATAATTTAGCTTTTAATAAATATTTAAATTTATAATTTATATTTATTAAGCGAGGCTCAATAAAAGCTCGAATAAGCTCGTGAGTCATGAATATATTCATTAAATAAAGCTCGAGTTTAATTCCATTATAAACAAATCAAACTCAAACATTTAAAAGTTCAACTCAACACGGCTCGATTACACCCTAATTTCACTATCCATGACTGTATCACCTCCGAGATCAAATCTGAAAACAGGAGACGTGGCACGGTGCCGGTTAGGAAAAGCTAAAACTAAAATCCAAGCTTTATTTATTTGTTTTTTATTTGTTATTTTAGTTTTTAGTTTTTAATTTTTTACTACTCGACAAATGGGTGGGGATCGATTTGGTTCATAAAATTTTTTTATAATAAAGTGTAATGTGTTTTAGTTGAAATTTAAACTCTTGCTGCGTTAGAAATCCATCATATAACACTCGTAAGCAAGAAACAGATTTTAGTGCAAGAGGTGCAAGGGTATAAAAATAGGGGCCGACGATATGCTCCCGTTCAATGTAAACGGATATCTTTCACCCCATCTAAAATTCTTAACTCCGTCCGTCTCAGGACTAAAATCAAAGTTTTGTGTTCGGCCGGGAAATGTATAATAATAATAATAATAATAAATAAATAAATAAATAAATAAACCACGTCTCTATTTTACAGTGGCGCTCCGCTGTGTTCTTAGAATACTCTATTCACCAAGACTGAGCGCACGAAGTGGAGGCATCCATCCATGTGATAGCGCGTTGGCGACCTCAGGAAACCAACCAAGACGTAAGCTTCCTCCATCCGAATCCCGTCCTCTTTCTCCTGCTCAATCTTGGGGCTAGATTCTTCCTAGGGTAGGTTCGTTGTCGATCCCCCAATGGCCACTCAGTCGCCTTTCTTTTTGAATCTCTAAATTACATCCCTGCTTTCCTTTCTTCCCTTTGGTGCACCAAGGAGAGCGATCGGGTAAGCTAGCAGCATAATAAATATTTGTTTTTTTTTGTTTTTTTTTTTAAAAGTTTTCTGAGTCCTGTAATGGTTCTTGTTGCAGTTTGATTGATTTGTTTTATTGACTTTTGTTTGAACCCTTTAGGATCTGGTGGCACTAGGTTGTGTTTGTTCTACTTAACACATCTTATTTTGCCCTATCAATCTTAAAGTTTGGAATTTTACTTTATTTAACCTCTTTTCAGAGAGTTCAGTTCGTAGAGTGTAGGCTTGAGTGCAGATCTTGAAGCTGTTAGGGTTTGAATCTATTGATAGAAAGTTTGTATGTTCTGGATTCTGTTGACTTTCTACCCGTTATTAAATTGAATGACTGATTGCTTCCTCTGGATTTGATGGCCAAAAATACCTTTCTAATTGATGTATATATGCGCATTAGATTCTAGAATTTCTTTTCTTTTCTATAGATATCTGACAAGATCTTGAATATTTTCTTCATGATTAATTTGCAAGAAGACACAAGAGTTCCTGGACTCCCTAACATTGGAAACTATAAAGTTTCCAGCTTATTTTTGGCAAATTTTGACTCAGAAATTGCCTGTTATAATAAACTTTGTGCTAGTAGGTTATTTTGGTTGTGGTTTTATTCTTTTGCTAGTGGTTTCCATTTCTTCATTTGGAAATGGTTAGCTCTCATGAAAATACTTTTTGTTTTGCCTTTTAACTATTTTGCTTCTACTGTTGGAAAGCTGATTTTCAACCATGTTATCGAAGTTTGTAAAAATTTATTATAAAATTGATACTATTTCCACTTTAAAAGTTTCAGTACTGTTGGAGTACTCGACACTTTCTTTGTTTCTGTGGAAAATTAGATTCTCCTATCACATGTAATAACAGTTTATTGCGGGCTATGCAGCCTCATAATGCAAATTTAAGTTGTGGACTGATATGTTGATTCAATAATATGGTTCCTTCTTTTACCCACTAACTAAAAAATTGCGCATGTCACTTTTTATATAGCATCTCATCATAAATTTAATCCTTGTAATTTCAGAATACCAGTTTATTTGTGTTAATAAGTTTCCATGTTTCTTAGTGATGCAGTCTTGATGCATTAATTGGTCCCGTCTCATATGAAAATGGATATATGGAGCTTCAACAAGAAAGCTCCAGTGTCAGGGCATTGTTTGCAACAAACCTCAGGAATCCGTCATCTTCTTCTTCAGCATTTGTCTCTGCTAATCAGTCTCCTTTCTTCTCCCCTCGGTCACCAGCAACACATGCATCTGGACCTATAAAAAATGACAATGCAGTCAGCCCAAATGATGTTGTTGCAAGTGTTGATCAATTTGGATCCCTAACTGGACTATTACAACCAATTTCTAATATTCATTTTCTTGCTTCCAATCATTCTCCTTCTCTAGATTGTTGTTCTTCCAGTAATTTTGAAACCCCAGCAACCTTTTACAACAGCAACCTAAGTCTAGTATCTTCCTTTAATGGCTTTTGCAATGCCAGTTCATCTAATAATAGCCAGGGAATTGAAAATTGTCACTTGGGCCATAGAGCAAAGCATAAGAGGCTAGGAAAAAACCAAGGGAAGTTTTCTGGTTCTCGGCCTTCACCTTCTGTTTCTTCAACTAATAAGTATAGGAATTGTGATGTGTACATTGGATTTCATGGAAGGAAGCCTTCTTTATTGAGGTATGTTCATTGGCTTCGAGCAGAGCTTGAAATTCAGGGGATCAGTTGCTTCACATCTGACAGAGCCCGATGTAGGAATACTCGTAGCCATGATGCAGTTGAGAAAATGATGAATGCTTCTACCTATGGAGTCATGATACTCACAAAGAAGTCATTTGGCAACCCTTATAGCATAGAGGAGCTTAGGTATTTCCTGAGCAAGAAAAATCTAATTCCAATTTACTTTGATTTGAGTGCTGCTGATTGTCTTGCTAGAGATATAATCGAAAAGAGAGGTGATTTGTGGGAGAAATATGGCGGTGAGTTGTGGATGCTCTATGGTGGCTTGGAGAGAGAATGGACAGAAGCTATTGATGGACTTTCGAGAGTGTTAGATTGGCAGTTGGAAGCATTTGATGGTAACTGGAGATATTGCATAATGCAAACAGTGGTTTTTCTAGCTACAAGATTAGGTAGGAGAAGTGTGGTTGATCGAATTAACAGATGGAGGGAAAGAGTGGAAAAGGAAGAATTCCTGTTTCCCCGAAATGAAGACTTTGTTGGGAGGCAAAAGGAGCTCTCAGAGTTGGAGCTTATTTTGTTTGGTGATGTTACTGGAGATGGGGAAAGAGAGTACTTTGAACTCAAGACTCGACATAAGAGAAGATCGCTGTTAATTGAGAAAGCTGACAAGCATCATGAAAAAGAAAACTCAAAAGATCTACAATCAGAGAGTAGTAGCAAAGGAAAAGAACCAGTTATGTGGAAGGAATCTGAGTATGAAATAGAGATGCAAAGGTTGGGAAGCCCACTAAAGCAATATCGTCCTTTGAGGCGAAAGAATGGGAGCAGACATGCTAGGAAGAGAAACCCCTCCAAGATATTATATGGCAAGGGTATTGCTTGTGTCTCTGGAGACTCTGGAATTGGCAAGACAGAATTAACCTTGGAGTATGCTTACAGGTTCTCTCAAAGATACAAAATGGTACTGTGGGTTGGAGGGGAAGCTAGATATATTCGCCAAAATTATTTGGCTCTGCGGAATCTTTTGGATGTTGACATTAGCAATGAAAACCATTCTCTTAAAAAGGGAAGAGCAAAGTGCTTCGAAGAGCAGGAAGAGGAAGCTATTGCAAGTACTAGAAAAGAACTAATGCGTGACATTCCGTTCTTACTTATAATAGACAATTTGGAGAATGAAAAGGACTGGTGGGACCAAACGGATATCATGGATTTGTTGCCACGATTTGGTGGGGAAACACATGTGATAATAACCACAAGACATCCACGGCTGATGAACTTGGATCCGTTGAACCTTTCTTACTTATCTGGTGCAGAAGCATTGACTTTGATGAAAGGAAGTATAAAGGATTATCCTATAGTGGAGATTGATGCTCTCAAGGTCATTGAGGAGAAGCTTGGCAGGCTTACCCTTGGTCTTTCTATAGTAGGTGCCATTCTTTCTGAGCTTCCTATCATGCCAAGTAGACTTCTTGATACTATAAATAGAATGCCTATGCGAGATTTATCATGGACTGACAAAGAGACAATTACATTCAGTAAAAAAGCAGCTCTTGTTCAACTTCTAGATGTTTGTCTTTCAATCTTTGATCATGCAGATGGACCAAGAAGTTTGGCAACTAGAATGGTTCAGGTAAGTGGTTGGTTTGCTCCTTCTGCAATTCCAATCTCTCTCTTAGCTTTTGCCGCTCACAAGGTTCCAGAGAAATATGATAGTTCTTCACCTTGGAAGAAGTGCTGGCATGCCTGGACCTGTAGCTTAACTGTTTCTCATAGCAAGAGATCTGAAGCTGAGGCATCTTCTATGTTAATCAGATTTGGATTTGCCAGAAGTAGCAACAAACCTGATTGTGTCCTTGTGCCTGAGCTTATCAAGTTGTATGCTCGTAAAAGAGGAGACATTCGATTTGCTCATGCCATGGTTCAAGCAATTTACCTTAGAGGTTCCATCTCTCTGTTTCCTGAACATATGTGGGCAGCTTGTTTCTTGCTTTTTGGATTTGCATCAGATCCCATCATGGTGAAACTCCGACCGTCTGAGTTGCTTTCTTTCGTGAAACGGGTGGTTCTACCACTTGCAATAAATATGCTTGTAAATTTGTCACAGTGCAACGCCGCATTAGATCTCCTCAGACTCTGTACTGATGTCTTAGAAGTTTCTGCAGAATCTCTCATTTCTCGAAATGAGAAGTGGATTGAAAGATCTTTCTGCTGTGTCAGACAAGTTCAATCGAACTCCCAGAGCACATATCTATGGCAGGAATTATCACTTCTGAGAGCAACTGTTTTAGAGACCAGAGCAAAACTAATGCTTAGAGGAGGACAATATGACAAAGGAGATGATCTCATCCGGGAAGCTATATATATTAGGACTTCAATATGCGGTGAACATCATCCAGACACCGTATCTGCACGAGAGACACTAAGTAAAGTTACAAGACTTCTTACAAATGTCCAAGTCAGTTAATTATCATTTATTTTGAAGTTTGCTATACATTCTTTCATGTGGATTCATATTAGAACAACACAAATGTCTCAGTTCAAAATAACAAGTAAATTGGCCATATTTACATTACTTGTCTAATTTCTCCCCTTTCATTTCCATCTTTAGACACTTCTTCATCTGTCAGCCCTTGTGAAAACACTGTCCGTATATATGAGATAGATCCAAGTGGTAACACTTTTTGGACGATTTTATTTATTAGGATCTTGTTCTGTGCTAGTCCATTAGGCAGGTGAATGTTACTTTTTTGTTTCAACTTAAAACTGGCAGATGAACAAGGGTTATATATCTATACTACTTCAGCTTTGGTTCACAAAATCTTGGAGACCTAGGAATTGCATGAATAAAATGTTCCTTCAAAATGCTGGAATCATCCAGTCTTCCCCATGAAACATAACAGTGGTTTAGAAATTGTAACTGCCACAGATACTCTTTTCTTGGATTAAATGTGGAACTCTTGTTATAGCTTCCTTCAATAGTATTGCTAATGGAGGGTAATTATGATAAATCATTTCAATATTTGGAGAATCAGTGGAGCTTTCTCCATTACCTGCATGAAAAAACAAATGCTGCTATAGATATTTGTATGAGAAATGTCTTCAAAGTTATCCTCAATGCCTTGGCCCCTGAATGTCTTGTGATCTCTGAATCAAAGAACTTTCTTTTATTCTTTAGCATTATCTTAGTTAATCCTCATGGCGAGTTTGGTACTATTGTTTATTTATCAATTCTCATAAAATAGCAAGTTCTTTGATTTATTTCCAAAATGGATTTGAAATAAATTCTAATGAAATCACTCTTTCCTTATTGTTCTTAGCTATTTTTGCTCACTTCCGAGGAATACATATTTATTTTATATTCTAATATTCCTAATGATATAGATGGGTTGAGTGGATAGAGTTGGTCAATCAAGGTTGTTAGATAATGATTGTGAGAAGAATTAGGGGAACTAGACAAGATGAGTTGGCCAAGTTGATTAGGCGCACCGAGTGAATCTATTGAGTTCGAGTGAAGTGAGGAGATTAGACGAGCAAGACAAATTGGACACATCGATGGGGCTAGGTGGTACTAGCAAGCTTGTTATACCTAGTAAAAAAAAAAAATCACACCTTCATGAACAGTACACATGTCGATTTGATGAGCAAGTGAGCGGATGCCACTCGCAAAGAGGCATTATGTTGCCCCGATCGACTAGTAAGCAAGTGGGTTTAAGCCATTCTTGTGGCCTTTTCCCTTTTCCTCTTTTCTTAGCTCAAGTTGCCCCCTTAATAGATCAACCAACAACCTCTACTAATCGCACTAAGTATTAGGATTGATGGGAGTAGACGGAGGTGAATGGATATAACCTAAAATCAATGTTCGAAATATCGCCCTAAGTAGCCGTCTAGGCGTTGTGCGGTGGCAAACCGCGTCGAAAACCAGCCAGACGGGTGACCTAGACAGTTGGGCCACCTAGGCGGTCCTCGGCGGCCCTCGCAGGCTTAGGCGGGTTCAGCGGGCCTCAATATTTTTGTCATATTTTTAGGCTTTTAATATTAAATCCTAATTTGCACAAGGCTCTTCGACTTCTCTCATCGTTGGCTCTTCATCTTCTCTTATCGTTGTTTCGGCTTTGTTGCTTCTGATAAGTTTTTATTTTTGTTTCTGTTTTTTTTTTTTTTTGTTTCTCCTCATGATTCGTCATCGCGGCAACTCTCCAGCGACGCTAAATGTGTTCCAGCGCCGCTGGAAGCGTCTCTAGTGCGTCCGACGTTGTTTCGAGGGCGCTAGTAGTGTCGCGATGCTTTCGGCGGCGACGAAAACTTTCCACGACGCTACCGGCGCCGCTGGAAGCAACACCGGGCTTCGTCAGACGCGCCAGAGATGCTTCCGGCGGCGCCGATGCCTCTTGTGAGGCGTCCGGTGGCGTCTGCACCATCACCTCGAGTTTTCCTGTTTTGTTATTGTGCATAATTTTTTTTAAGATTTAATAAAATAAAACAATTCCTAACTGGGATAATTTCAATAATAGGGTTTATAAAACTTAATTAAATTATCTCAATTATATACATTTAAAATTTAAATTTTTTAATTTTTATAATAAATATTATTAATTTATATAAAACAAATTTAAATATATAAAAATTATATATATAATTCTAATAAACATAATTAATTTATATAATCAGATTTAAATATATAAATAATATTTAAAATTAAATTTTTTAATAAATATTATTAATTTAGATAACAGATTTAAAAATTATATTTAAAATTAAAAAATTTATAATAAATATTATCATTTATCAGATTTAAAAATATAAAAATTATATTTAAAATTTAAAAAATTCTAATACATATTAATATTATTAATTTATATAAATCAGATTTTTCAAATTTTATATATTATTAATTTATATTAATCAAATTTATAAATATTAAAATTATATTAAAATTTTAAAAATTCTAATAAATATTATTAATTGATATTAATCAGATTTATAAATATTAAAATTTAAAAATTCTAATAAATATTATTAATTTATATAAATCAGTTTTAAAAATCTAAAATTTAAATTAAAATTTTTAAAAAAACCCAATAAATATTATTAATTTATATAAAACATATTTAAAAATATAAAAAAAATATTTAAAATATATTATTTTAATAAATATCTAATAAATTTTATTAATTAGATTAAGATATATATATATATATATATATAAAATTCTCAGATTTGTTAATGTTATATTTTGTATTGTATGATATAATTTAATTTTATTATCATTTTATGTTGTTATATATAATTTTTTCAGGTTATCTGTTATTATAGTGACAAGAAATTCATCTTCGACAGCATTTGTCACTCAACCCGAATCTGGGATTCTTAAAAGAAAATCAAATGATATCGGATGAGAGTTTGAGATATTGATTGATCTTAAGAACCTCAACAAAATTAAAAGCAAGTTATGTGGAAAACAATGTCGGGGGAGTGTATAGGATCAAGGAGCACATTGGAAATATCCCTGGAAATGTATCTGGTTATCGAAAAACATCTCAAGAAGTAAAAATAAGTGCAAATAAGCTATTATAGAAGGGAGAAATAGAAAGAAGAACAAAATAATGGAAGAACAAAGTTTTAGAGCAGAGGTGGTTGTTTCTCTAGACGAAGGTCTTGAAATTGAAGGGATGGATGGAATTAAAAAACCTCTTCCACTTGGCCCCATGGATAGATATGCATCAGTAATTGCTCCAAAAAATGTAAGTTCAAGTGGGAGTAAAGTGCTTCGCCAAAAAAATATAAATGGAGTTCAACAATATATTGGGAGATGAGTTTATAAAAATGGAATCTCATTTAATGTTGTTGATAATGATAGTTTCAAGTAACTAATGGAAGTAGTGGGTCAATTTGGACTAGGATTCAAGCCTCCAACTCAATATCACCTTAGGGAGCCACTGTTGAAAGCCGAAGTTGAAAGAACAAAACAATTGCTGAAGAAACATGAAGAAGAATGGGCAAAGAATGAGTATTCGATCATGACAGATGCATGGAGTGATAAAAAAGAAGAAGCATCTTCAATTTGCGTGTTAATTGCAAGGAGAGTACTACATGTTTAGAGTCTAAGAAGTCTTCAGACGAGGCGCATACAACTGAACTTATTTTTGAGTATGTTGACAAGTGTGTTGAACAAGTAGGAGCTCAGAATATTATTCAGATTGTAACAGACAATACCACCAACAATATGGTTGTAGCTAAATTGATGAGAGAAAAGTGACGTGGGATTTTTTGGAGTTTATATACAATTCATACGGTTAATCTCATGCTTGAAAGTATTGACAAACTTCCACGATATAAAAAGGTTATTGAGCAAGTCAAGTCTTTTACCATTTTCATCTATGCTCACCATAAGACTTTGTCATTGATGAAAAGTTTCACGAAGAAGAGAGATATAGTCCGACCAGGAGTTACCAGGTTTGCATCAAATTTCCTCACATTGCAAAATTTGATTGAAAAAAAAAGCTAGTTTAAGGGTCATGCTTATAAGTAATATGTGGGAGAAATGTAAATGGTCATAAAACAAACAAAGGAAAATCGACTTACTCTACAGTGATGAGCATGAGTTTTTGGAATGGTGTGACATTTTATTTGAAAACATTTGCTCTTTTTGGTAAGAGTTCTTCGATTGGTAGATGGAGATAGAAAGTCATCGATGGAGTTTCTATATAGGGAGCTTCTTCAAGCTAAAGAAGATATCAAGGTGGCTCGGAACAACGTGGAATCAAATTATCAGCCTATCATAGTCATTATTGAGTCAAAAATGAAAGATAGACTTGATACACCATTACATACCACTGGTTTTTTGTTGAATCCTTATTTTTACTATAAATATAATTCTATTGCTCTTTATGAGGAGGTCGCGGCGGGGATTTTTGAATGCATGAAAATTTTGCATGCCAATGAGTTAGATCTACAAAATACAATTATTAACAAGGAATCTGCAAAATATAGAGATAAGACTGGGTTATTTAGAAAAACACTGGTAGCAAAAGCATGTGAAAAAAATGATGATACATTTAATCCATATGCATGGTGGAATACATACTGTGCTCACACACCTAACTTGCTAAGGGTGGCATTGAGGATACTTTCAGTAACTACAAGTTCATCTGGGTGTGAAAGAAATTGGAGTACATTTGAAAAAGTAAGTTTTAAATTTTCAGTCTTTAATTAAATTAGCTATAATTTTTAACATTTATATTCATATACTAAATATAATATTTACTTTCTCTTCTTTTTTTTTTTTTTTATGTTCATGCAAAGAAAAAAAATAGGTTGGATGCCAATAGGTTGAACAATCTAGTATTTGTCCAATTTAATGCTAGATTATTGAACAAACAAAAAAGAGAAAAAGAAAGGAATATTGATGTCCTTCTTGCAAAAGATGCTTCAAAAGTACAAGGTTGGATTGTGGATGGTGGGGAAGATGATGAAGTTGAACTAGGTTCCGGGCTCACTTGGCAAATGGTTGATGAAGCAAGTAGAGCAGATGAAAATCTACAACCCCGAAGAAGCTCTAGAGTGAGAGAACTTCATGAAGATTTTGTATCCGAAGAAGAAGAGGAGGATCATAATAATGATATTGAGTTGGTGTCCGATGAAGAACAAGTTATTGAAAATTATGGAGAAGAAGAAGTAGAATAAATATAAGTCTATGAGATATTATTAGTTGTGTAATTTTGAACTCATTTTGTTAATGCATGATTTATGTTATTCAACAATTATATTTTGCTTAGTGGTTCACAATGATGTAATCTTGATTTGAACTCTTGCTACTATTTTGATATTTTCTAATGTTTTTCACCACTAAAATTGTTTTAGCTTATAGTAAGTGACCCGGTAGTAAGAGTGGGCCCCCCCTTCCTGCAAAGTCAACGCCAAGTGGAAGTCACCGGAACAGCCGCCCACCCAGAGGAGAGTGTGGTCCGACCGGACGGACGGCCGTAGATGGCCGGTCCGATTGGACTGCCGGCCGGCCTATGGAATCGAGTACCCGGAGTGGTCCGGCCGGCTCGCACTTATAGTTGGGAGGCACCCTGTCAAATCGGGGTTCCGGCGCTCAGTTAAAAAGGTCATGGACCGAGCTGACCTTTTGACCGACCACAGTCATAAAGCACCCCTGTTTGTTAGTCTCCACAAAGCACAAGTAAACCACTGCGGATGTCCGGTCGGATGTTTAGGTACCTGTCCGCTCGGACTACAAGTTTGGAGCAAGGGAAAAGGCCAGAGGATTTCTTTCTTTGACAACCTGTAGGTTTCACGTGTGTGCCATGCTCCAAATCTTGTGACAGGGGATTCTGCTGTCCCATCGAGGGCATGCTTTGACTGTATCGATATGGGTCAGGTAAACTTTCTGACAGCCGCGTACCTAGGAAAGGACAGGTAAGCTTTCTGACAGCCGCATACCTAGGATAAGACAGAGGACACTTATGCACCTTGGTACGCGTGCCCAAACCTTTCACAGCTCTATATAAAGAACTTCAGGTTTCACCGACAGGGGAGGATTCTGGGTACGTACTCTGAGACTTTGGGAGCCACCTTATTCATCGTAGTTTACCTGACTTGAGCGTCGGAGGGTCGTCGCCGGGAACCCCCTTCCCGGCCCGACTTCTGTGTAGGTTAGCCGGAGCATCGCGCCACCAGTTGGAGATCTACATCATCGAGCCAGGGAGTGCCACGTGCCCAGCGTCTGTTGATTTCTGGTTCGGACAGGATCAAATTGGCGCCGTCTGTGGGAACGCACCTGCATTCGAACAAGAGCAATGGACGAGGCTGGACGACAACACACGGTGGCGCTTTCAACAGAAGAACTCGAAGCTCTGGTCGAGATGAGGGCTGCCAAACTAGTGGAGCAAAGACAAAAAACATCAGCCGAACGGCCAGAGCAACAAGCAACATCTGCATCCGGTGGCCGAGCGGAAGCACCTCCAGCCACCGTCGCATTCCATCGGGCCTTATTTCGCACCCCTGAAGCCGCACCAGCTCGAAGAGATAGAGGCTCTTCTTCAGACGAAATTCCAAGGCGGGATGACAGAAAAGGAAAAGCTCCCCGGGCGGACTCATCTCCCGAGCGAATCAATCGCCAATTCTCGGAGGCTATTTTACGAGACCCTCTACCCAAGCACTACGTGCCTCCGACGATCGGCGAGTACAATGGAACAACGGACCCGGATGATCATCTGGGTAAGTTTGATAACACAGCCACGCTCCATCAATACACCGATGGAGTAAAGTGCCGAGTCTTTCTTACCACTCTCTCGGGATCCGCTCAACGGTGGTTAGGCTGCCAGACGGATCCATCACTAGCTTCAAGGACTTCGAGCGGCCTTCCTCCACCACTTCGCAGTCGGCGTTATCGGAAGACAAGTGTCGCTTGTTTGCCATCAAGCAAGAGCCGAGAGAATCGCCGAGCTTACATCCAGCGATTCAACCAAGTGGCGATGGATATCCCAGCGGCCACATCGGAGGCGATGATGAGCCTTCACGCAAGGCCTTGTGGATGGGGACTTCTTCCGGTCGCTCGTCAAGCCGCCCCGAGATTACGATCACATGCTACATCGGGCCAACGAATACATAAGCGTGGAAGAAGCGCAAGCCGCCGGAAAAACTCAATCGGCGCTTTGTTCATGCCGGAAGCGAGCGCCGCTCGACCACCAGGACCGAGGGCGAAGCAATTCGATCCCCACGTCGGATCGCACGTACAAGAAGTGGCGTCGGGCCAAGCCAAAGAAGAGGTGGACCCTATGTTCTGCTCCATCCACCGACGGATCGCACAACACGAGGGATTGTCGAAGTCTTCCCTTCGTGGCTAATCCCGTTCCCACGACGGTCGCCTCCCATCGACGGAGACAAAGGGCTCATGAAGTGGCGGACCCACACCGAGGCGACATCACCGACGCCTGTCGGCACCGATCCCAAGGCAGGAGAATCGCGGGCGTCAGAGAGGTCCCGTCCACTCGGAGGAGGAAAGCAGGAGCAATACTTCCAGGCGAGATCAGCGTTATTGTTGGTGGGCCGACCGGAGGAGACTCAACCGAGCCGAAAGGCGGGCGTCCGTGCAGATTCACGCGGTCATAGCCAAGGCGGGCAAGTGGACCGAAATCACTTTCGGACCGGGGACTTAGAAGGAGTAGAAGTGCCCCACGACGCTCTGTTCATTAAAGCGGTAATAGCAAATTACACCATTCACCGCATATTTGACACACGGAGCTCGGTCAACATCATATTCAAGAAGGCGTTCGATCAACAAATTGATCGAGCCGAGTTCTTGCCCATGACGACCCGCTCTACGGGTTTCTGGGCAACAGAAGTTGACGGTCGGACGGATCGGTGGCTACCTCAGGGAGAAGAGCCGCTCGGAGAACCGGGACAATAAACTTCGTGGTGGTCGACTCTCCCTCATCCTACAACGTCATTTTGGGACCGGGGCTCGGCGAATTCCGAGCGGTTGTCTCAACCTTCCACCGAAGATAAGGTTCCCGTGGAGGACAAAGTAGGAGAAGTGCGGGGAGATCAGCTAGCAACTCGGCGGTGCTATATAGAGATGATCCGAGCTTGTTCCGCTCGGAAGGCGCCCGAATCGAGGTACACGCCATAACAAACCTCCCGCTTTAATTTATGATGAAAAGGAGGAAGTTCAGATCCATCCGACCCGATCGGAGGCCACGACTTTATCGCCTCGATCCGGAGGAAGAAGAAGTGATCCAATGCCTCCAACGAAATCATGATGTCTTCGTCTGCGACACATGAGTTGCCGAATTTCGAGCCTAGCGCGACATGAGGTTGCATGTCCGACCGGGCCTCGGCGGTGAAGCGAGGAAAAGAGATTTCGATGCGAATGCCATCATCCGGAAGTAGAAACTTCGGAGGCCGGCCACATCGCGAGGTTCAGTGGTAGCGTGGTATTGGTCTCAAGCCGGCAAGTGGAGAGTTTGCATCGACTTTCGGGACTTAAACAAAGCATGCCCCAAAGATTTTTATCCTCTGCCCCGGATAGATCAGCTGGTGGACTCTACGCGGCTGTGAATTAATTGCATGCTCGACGCCTACCGGGGCTATCACCAAGTACCGCTCGCCCGTGAAGATCGGGAAAAGGTTAGCTTCGTGACTGCACATATTGCTACAATGTGATGTCGTTCGGATTGAAGAATCTTGGGGCCACCTATCAACGCTTGATGAACAAAGTGTTCAGGGAGCGGGCGGAATCTGGAAGTTTATGTGGACGACATTCTTCTCAAATCCTTCCGAGCGGCCGATCTCTTCAAGGACATGGAAGAAACCTTTCAAACGCTACGCAGATATGGAGTCAAGCTAAATCCCCGAAATGCTTGTTCGGAGCAAAAGGGCGTTTCTTGGGATATATACCGAGCGGGGAATTGAAGCCAATCCTAGCAAGGTGAAAGCTCTGCAAGACATGCGCCTCCCAAATACGAGGGAAGTGCAACGGTTAACCGGTCGGATAACTGCTTTGTCCAGATTCATCTCCAAAACCGCCGGAGCCTACCATTCTTCAAGATCCTGCCAAGGCTACAGTTTCAATGGGATGAGGAATGTGACCGAGCGTTGAAGAATTGAAAACATATCTGAATTCTCGCCTATACTTGCCAAGCCGATCGGGGTGAGTCACTTTATCTGTATCTGTCGAGCATGTTGTAGGCTCGGCACTTGTGAAGGCGAGAGCCGGTGTATTTTCTAAGCCACATTTTAAAAGATGTTGAATCTCGTTACACAGGGCTCGAGAAGTTGGCCTTTGCTTTGATTCTAGCCGCCGACCATATTTCTTGGCTCACACCATCATCGTCCGGACAAACAGTCCACTAGGAAGAGTGCTGTTGAATCCAGAAGCGTCCGGACGGCTCATCAAGTGGACGACAGAACTAAGTGAATTTGACATCCAATACCAGCCCCGCTCGGCAATCAAAGCGCAATCCTTGGCTGATTTTGTGACCGAAGTGCAGAGGCCAGAGCCGGAAGCTCTGTGGAGGATATATGTGGATGGGTCTTCCACTCGACTCGGAAGTGGGATTGGAATATTGCTGATCTCACCTCAAGAAGAAAAGATGCACCTATCCGTCCGGCTGGACTACAAAGCCACCAACAATGAAGCAGAGTATGAGGCCCTCATAGCCGGATTACAGGCAGCCCGGCATGCGGGAGCCGGTCGGGTGACTCTCTATTCGGATTCACAGCTGGCCGCTCAGCAACTTTCTGGTACCTTTGAAATCAACAGCGTTCGGCTTAAGCTCTACGCTGAAGCCTTTGAAAAACTCAAAGTTACTTTCCGAGAGGTCCTTATTCTAAAGATTCCCCGAACGGAGAACCAGGCTGCCGATGAGTTGGCCAAACTAGCAAGTTCTATAACGCCGATCGCCATTCAGCAACCAATTGAAAAAGTACTGCTGGTGGCGCACGTCGACCGAATGGAAGGCCTCACATTTCCAAGCGACTAGAGGACACCCATCATAGAGTTCCTCCGCTCGGGAGCCACATCGGCCGGTCGGGATGAAGCCCAGCTGCTCAGGAGGAGGGCCGGTCGGTTCACACTCATCGGCGATCAGCTCTACAAGAAGGCTTTCTCTCGCCCGCTGTTGAAGTGTGTGAGCTCGGAAGACTCGGCTTACATCCTCCAAGATGTACATCAAGGATCGTGCGGAGGACATCCGGGCGGACGATCACTAGCCAAGAAGATTTTGCTAGCTGGATACTTTTGGCCGACCTTACAAGTGGACACCGCTCGGACAGTATCTACTTGCCTTTCATGCCAGAAGTATCACAACTTGTCTCACCGACCGGCAGAGGAGAGGCATCAACCGTCTCATGTCCGTTCGATCGATGGGGAATGGATATTGTGGGTCCATTTCCTATGGCGGCCGGGGAAATTTTTGCTAGTGGCGGTCGATTATTTCTCCAAGTGGGTGGAGCCCGAGCCACTAGCCAGGATCACCGAGCGGATGGTCAAGAAATTCATCGGCAACATATCATCTGTAGGTTCGGTATCCCTCGCCGATTGGTTTCCGACAAGGCGGCAATTCACGGGGAAGGTGTTGGAAGATTGGTGCAAAGCTACGGCATCGAGCAACACTTCACGTCGTGGCTTACCCCCACAGCGGTCAAGCCGAAGTAGCCAATCGGAAATTCTCCGCGCGCTCGGCTCGACCACGTGGGAGGAAGTTGGCGGATGAAGTCTTATGGGCCATCCGAACGACGCGAAAAGAAGGGACGGAGTCACGCCGTTCCATTTGGTATCTGGCGGTGAGGCCGTCGTCCGGTCGGTCGGCGTCGAGTCAGCCCGGATCCGAGTTATGATGAAGGCAACGCCGAGCGGAGAAACATGGAGCTGGATTTGGTCGAAGAGGAGAAGGCAAACGCGGCCCAGGCTTCGGGGCAGATGCCCGCGTAATTGTCGCTCGCAAATTGCTGGGGGGCGATTGATTGGGGTCGGGCCGTTTCCATCACAAATCCTTGCGTCCGTTCGGGCGAGTCGGATGGAGGAGAAAGTGGCTGATCGTCCCGTAGCCACCTCCAGCCTTACCGGGCGGGGTGAAAGGTGTGCCTATGTAAATCATCCTGTGTACATTTTTCGATTGATTACTGGAAATGCAGAAATGAAAAGTCAAAAGAGCGAATATAAGGCATTATCATCGAGGAACGAAGGCCCCGCGCCGCTCGGCCGGAGGTAAATGGGTCGAGCCAAACGCTCGAGGAACGAAGGCCCCGTGCCGTTCGGACGGAGGCAAATTATTCGAGCCAAAATGCCCGACGAAGTAGACCCTGGGCCGTTCGGCCATGAATGCGTTCTCCAAGTTGGGTGAAAGGTGCGCTAAGTATAAACTTATATACTTTTTGGTCGCCTATGTACTTGCGATGCAGGAAGTAGAAAGATGAAAGCACAGGGTATCCTCTGCTGAAAGGAAGGCCAAGGTCGCTCGACCTGGTAAGGAGTTAGCCTTAAAGGTCGTCTAGCCCAGACGTTAAACCGTAGAGCCGCGCCGACCGGCTATAAATATCCGCGCCGACGAGTTCCGTCGTTAAAGATCGAGAGCCGCGCCGTCCGGCTATAAATATCCGCGCCGACGAGCTCCGTCGTTAAAGATCGAGAGCCGCGCCGACCGGCTATAAATATCTGCGCCGACGAGCTCCGTCGTTAAAAATCGAGAGCAGCGCCGACGAGTGAATATCAGAGTAAGAAACCGCGGAAACTACAAATATTAAACCATTCAGGCCCGATCGGGGGTTGGTCCTTCGATACTCGGCGTTAAAATCACGCAGGCAGGATACGTGTAGAGCGAGTAGACCTCCTCGCTCGTCGTTAAAAATCGAGAGACGAGCCGGCGTTTATAAATAATCCGAGCGGAATATCGTCGACACTGCAATTATCCGTATTCTCCGCTGAGTCAGACCGACGCTAATTTCCGCTCGGACTCGAGGTATAAAAGGTTCGGATCGGCTTATAACGAGCGATTCTGGCTAGCAGCACAGAATGATATTCGGCCGAACGGAAGAGCTGGGGAAAACACTTGCAAGAATGCACCTCGAATGCCCAAGGTATGATGTGATAGAAGACGAGCGGACAGTACAAGTGTTAGCAAGGGAACAGTGTAAAAAGATAGAGTACACGAAAGGAAAGCATTTCATTAAAATTAAAACCTTAGGCCGAGTGGCCTAAGTACAAAAAGGTTCATGTTCAGCCGAGCGGCGAAATTACAAGAATTACTCGATGTAGTCGTAGAGGTCCCTCGGAATGTTGCTCAGGAGCTCCACTTGATCGGCGGCCGGAATATTGGTGGACTCCGGAAGAAGGCCCTTCGACTTCAGATAGGTCATAGTGGCCGTAATGGCCAAGTCGAAAGCCGAGTACATCCGCTCGCAAATTTTCTCCGAGAACTCGGGCGATCGGATGTGGCTTTGTCGGAGAGCGGCGACTCGGCTCGGCTCGGCATCCTGGTATTCTTTGAAGGTTGCCTGGGAGCTTGTGAGGGCCTCATTTAGACGTTCAATCTTCTCCGCATCGGTCGAGCCTTCTCCCGATCGAGCTGCTCCGTCAGCTCCTTTATCTTCAACTCCAGGCCCCGGGCCTCCACATTTTTCTTCTCCAGATCGGAGATGGCTGTGTTCTTCCGAGTGGTGGCCAGAGTTATCTTTGTGTCAAGCGACTTGACCTGTCGCTCGGACTCGGCTAGGGCGTGGGCCTGGTCAGCTGTTTTCTTCTGCTCAGCAACTAGTAGAGTTTGAGCCCTCTTCAGCTCTTTTTGCAGCTCGGAGTAGGAAGGGCCTTGGGAGCCGCTCGGACCGCCTGCCGCCCGCAGTTGTCTTATCTCCTCGTCCGCCATAGCCAAGCGGCTGGAAACTGCTATCTCTTCCACCCATCTCTGAAACAAGAAGACCCAGTTGTTAAAAGCCGAGCTGAAATATTTAGGCAAAACTTGAAAAAACAACAAACTTACCCCCGTAGCCGCTTGCATGTGGCTGTCGGCTAAGTTCCGGAGGGGGATCATTGCCACGCGTGCCCGAGCGTCGGCCCACATCTCGGCAAGGGGCCCTTTCAAAGTAATGGTGCGCTCGGGCACGGTGGGCCGGTCGGCTTCTGGTAGCAACTCTTCAGTTGGAAGATGAAGAGTTACCCGTATTGTGCGGCCGTGACCAGGGATCGCCCGACCGGGATCAGAAGCTGGCAAAGGGGGAGAGTGTCGACCGGAGTGGCCTCAACCGGAGCAGTCAGCTCGTCCCAGTCAGAAGGCGTCCGGTCGGACGAAATGGTCTCGGGCACAGGCTCCTTTCCTTTAGCAGCCACGGCGGCCCGATCGGAGGGTTGGACCGCGGAGGTAGCCGAGCGCAGCGGAGTCTCCACCCGGCGCCTCTTTTGCAGTGGCTGTTCCTCCTCCCGAACGGACCCTTCCTCGGGGGTCGTTGGTTCCCTGGAGGGGGTAGCTCCGCTGGTCGCCTGTTGTTGAGAGGCCTGAGCGGCTGATTCAGCCTGAGTGCCGCTCTCTCCTTCGTGAGAACCGACCGGCTGAATACCCAGCGCTTTCATTTCCTTGGCCGCCGCGGCCTTCCTCTTCAGAACGCCGGCCATCACCGAGTCCATGACGATGTCAGCTGCATGAAGAGAAGAAGAAATCAGTTAGCAATTAAAGCAAGTGCCCAAGCAAAATTCTTACCGAAGCCGGTCGGAAGTGGGGTCCGTATAGGACTCAGCCCAAAAATGTACATCACTCCCTCGTGAAGAAGTTTGTTGATGTCGAGCCGCAGACCGGCTAGTACATTTGCGGCGTGAAGATAATCCGGTCGGGTCTTGAATTTCTTCAACTCAGGAGTAGGAGGTAGACTGACTTGCCACTGGGTCGGAAAGTTTGGCTGACTGGGCATGCGGATATAGAAATAATAGTCCTTCCAATGTTTATTGGAAGTGGGTAGTTTATTGAAGAAGACCAAACCGGGCCGGGCTTGGAACATAAAGGTGCCCGGCTCGGCTTGCTTAGGATAATAGAAATAAAAGAAGACCTCCGGTCGGAGGGGAATGTTGTGAATCTTAAACAAAACGACAACGCCACAGAGGAGACGGAAGGTATTGGGTACTAAACTTCCGAGCGGCACGCCAAAATAATTGCAGACGTCTGCTATAAAAGGATGTACGGGGAACCGCAGACCGGCGGTAAATTGGTCGCGAAAGACACAGAAACCACCGCGCGGCGGTCTGTGTGGCCGAGCGACGCGATATCCTCGGGGATTTCGAAATTGTCAGCCAATATATCAAAATCCCGTTGTTCGAAACGGGATCGCATGGTAGTATACCATGGGCCTAGGGATTGTTCTTCGAGATGAGAGGAACTGGCCATGATCCGGACAGGAGAAATCAAAAAAGGAAGTTCCAAAGACGAAGGAATGGAATTTCAAAGACTGGAGCTAGGGGAAGAAATGCGAATTAGATACCGGAAAGGAAGGAGGAGAGATCTAAAACCTTACTGAGGGGAGATGAATCGAGGAGAGGCGCCGGAGAGCGTCAGAGGGCAGCAACAAGATCGCCGGAGCTCCACAGCGCAGAGAGCAACAGTAGAGGTAACGGAGGCGTGTGAAGGCGAGAAGAAAACGAAGAATTTATAGGGTGAGGGCCGGTCGGCCTCCACCGTCGGATCCAGGTCACGGGAATCAATGCATACATCTAGCCGTTTATTTCGAATTGCTTCGGTCACATCCAAATATCATGCAACCGCCTCCGTACTCTGATGGCATTGCTCCACGTGGCAGTCAATCATTCGGAGCATTTAATGAAGGTATGGTCGACATTGATGTCAAAGATTGGCGCAGAACGCGAGGAGATCCAGCGAAAGCCATCATTGATTCATTCAAGGATATCTCTACCGCTGACCGGGCGGAGAGTATTAGCATGGAGGAGCCGTTCGGCTAGACTCACAGTCCAGTCAGTCGGACTATACGCCTCCTTCGACTAGACTTGAAGGGAAGGCAAGTGACCCGGTAGTAAGAGTGGGCCCCCCCTTCCTGCAAAGTCAACGCCAAGTGGAAGTCACCGGAACAGCCGCCCACCTAGAGGAGAGTGTGGTCCGACCGGACGGACGGCCGTAGATGGCCGGTCCGATTGGACTGCCGGCCGGCCTATGGAATCGAGTACCCGGAGTGGTCCGGCCGGCTCGCACTTATAGTTGGGAGGCACCCTGTCAAATCGGGGTTCCGACGCTCAGTTAAAAAGGTCATGGACCGAGCTGACCTTTTGACCGACCACAGTCATAAAGCACCCCTGTTTGTTAGTCTCCACAAAGCACAAGTAAACCACTGCAGATGTCCGGTCGGATGTTTAGGTACCTGTCCGCTCGGACTACAAGTTTGGAGCAAGGGAAAAGGCCAGAGGATTTCTTTCTTTGACAACCTGTAGGTTTCACGTGTGTGCCATGCTCCAAATCTTGTGACAGGGGATTCTGCTGTCCCATCGAGGGCATGCTTTGACTGTATCGATATGGGTCAGGTAAACTTTCTGACAGCCGCGTACCTAGGAAAGGACAGGTAAGCTTTCTGACAGCCGCATACCTAGGATAAGACAGAGGACACTTATGCACCTTGGTACGCGTGCCCAAACCTTTCACAGCTCTATATAAAGAACTTCAGGTTTCACCGACAGGGGAGGATTCTGGGTACGTACTCTGAGACTTTGGGAGCCACCTTATTCATCGTAGTTTACCTGACTTGAGCGTCGGAGGGTCGTCGCCGGGAACCCCCTTCCCGGCCCGACTTCTGTGCAGGTTAGCCGGAGCATCGCGCCACCAGTTGGAGATCTACATCATCGAGCCAGGGAGCGCCACGTGCCCAACGTCTGTTGATTTCTGGTTCGGACAGGATCAGTAAGGTTTTAAAATTGTTTAACTGTTTTTTTGCTCATATTTACTGAGTCTATTATATTTCCTTTGCACAAAATTATTAATTTTCTTTTTTAATTTTTTATTTTTAGGTATTGGAAAATATGCACTTATCCATACATAGTTAGATCTTCATTGTTATAAAATTGTTTAAGATAATATTCAGATTTGCACATGACATTGTCCACAGTCCACGTAAAACAAGAGAAATTGAGAAATCCGTCTAACGGCGCTTAGTCCCCGCCTAGGCGCTAGGCATTAGTCTACTGTCCGATTAGCGCCTAACAAATTTTAGAACCTTACCTAAAATAATTTTTTATTGCTCTTGAAAATGCAAGACTTAAATAGATTTGTTAGCAATTAATATCAAAGATATGCAATGGAAATAATAAAGAAAGACGATCAATGCTAACAAAATTTTTTCACGTGGTTTGGATGTAGGTCCTATTTTGTGGTTTATGACTCTAAAGTTGAGTCACCTCTCGAAGTTTCCTACACTAAATGAGTTCTCCTAGTTTTTTTTTTAATTTTATTTTTTTTAGCTAGCACCAAACCAAATATATATCCTTTCGGGCGGACTAAAATTTGTTTCCAACACCGACTAAAGTTTTTTTTTCCCTCCTAGTTCTCGTTCCAAAAGGTAGAGAGACTTTGTACAGAAATTTTACTTTTCTGGTTTTTACAGGTGATACCAAATTGACTCACAAAAGAGAATAACAATAGAAAATAAGTAAAATGAACCATTTTAGAGAAACCTCTCCTTCAAAGTTGTCTAGCACTAAGAATGAAGAGAATGCAAATGAATAAGTTATGGTTTCAAGTCACCTCACTTATTTTTTTAATTATTTATAGTCATAGTTTATAAGATTTTAGTTTACTGATGTGACTCAAACTTGCATGTTTGTCTACTTAAATATCGATTTTGAAAACTTATTGACAGTAGCTATTTCTTCTCTAATCGATTCAAGGCTCTCCCAGTTGATTCAATCTTCATCGGTCGATTCAAAACAGTATGCGTCAACTCAACTGAATGATCATTGACTTTTTCATTCAATGATTGTCTTCAGTCGACTGACATTATTCTTTAGTCAATTTCAATATCTGTCATTGACTTATCTAGATAATCTTTTGACCTTTTCTATTGACAATTATATTTTCAGTTGATTAAATCTTTGGTTAGTCGACTAACTTGGATAAACTCATAACCTTTTTTTTTGCTATTGACATGACCACAACCTGCTGGTTCATCCTAGTCGAGTCAAATCCTATAGCCACAAACCTTATCCCATGAAGAGCAAGCTTTCAATCAATTCACTATCATGACAATCAATTCAACTCAATCAAATACAAATTCTGTTGACTATGTTGACTTATACACCTTTAGTCAACTAAATTATAGTTCAATTGACTCAAACATAATAGAAGATTTATGTTTATAAGCAAACCGCCTACCATTAACTTTCGAGTCAACTCGACTATTTAGTTGATTAAGAAATTCTTTACTCAACTAAATCCACTTAATTTGAGTTTATTCATTGACTTTAACTCAAAACACTTGTTCCTTAATAGAATACATATCTAAGAAGAAAATTCTTTTCAAAATGACATTTTGTCATACGGTCATCTCACATGTATAGGGAGGGAGGGATTATAACACCCTAGTTTTGTCTCACATGATGAGTTGTAGGTGAATAGTTTAATAATCCTAGCTAAGTTGTGTCATGATAGAGCCTCCTTCCAATGTGTAGGAATAAGTACTCCAATGGGACAATTTCATGGCATGAGCCTTATGCTAGTCAACAAGTTGTGCTCCAAAAACACTAATCCGACATTGTTAGTGTAATCATGCTTTACGTGGTCATGTTCAAAAAATATGTTTGAAAAAGGATTTAAGATTGCTTGTATTATTGATGTATGCATGAAGTCATAAAATGACTTGAAGGTTGCACATAGAGTTTGCAGAGCTTGCGACTCAACGAGGTTGATTTGTGTTGCTCAATGCCTTAGAAGTTTGCCGAAGATTGGAGAAGGAACGTATAGGACATTGAGGGACCACGAGATAAGGATCATTGAGATGTGTTGACGAAGCTCATGGAGCTTGACTGGCTATCCAAGTTGGTGTTGGTTTAAAAGCTTAGAGATTCGCTGGAGACCAAGAAGAATGGTTTAAGAACATCTAAGGAACCACTAGATGATAAACATTGAGTTAGGAGCTTGGAAAATGACTTACACAAAGTTGCAGGCCAGTTAACTAGGAAAAGGTTGAATGGGCTAAAGTATATGTTGCCAAATAGAATAGTTGACTGGAATCAAGTTGAGTCGACTAAAGGACTTATTGTCAAGCAAAAGCTTAAGTGATTACAAAACAATATACTAGAAAAAGGTTGAGTTAACTAAAGTGTTAACAAAAATAATAGATTGAAGCTCGTTGGAGAGCAACTTAGATGGTATAAATAAAGTGATGAGAGGAGCTTGTTAAGGTCAGGGTGACAAATAATGCTTAATTTCATATATGTTATTGCTCTAGCCTTAGTTTTGCAAATTGTCTTACAAGCTTGTATTGCGTTTCCTTATTATAAAAATGACTTGTAAGAAGTTTCTCAACCTTTTGGAAGGAGAAAGAAAGCAGAAGTCATTGAGTGAATTACCTTGAATTACCTTAATGCTCTGTTTAATTCAGAGCACGGATCGTATAAAGGATGGATTTTCCATGAATCGATCCATTTTCTCCCGTTTACTTCAGAAAAAAACGTACGGGCAGATGGATTTTAAACTTATCAGTGAATTAAATTTAACCCATTTTCTTATCCACCCAAATCGGATGGAACCAACTTTCCATCTGTCATCAAGTCAACCTCACCACCACAACATCTCGACAATGGGGCCGCAAACTAGCCTTGGCCTTGACCGCTGCGAGTTCGCTAGCGAGGTGCAACATCGCCGGGGCACGCGACCTCATGGTGGCGAGGGGCGACCTCGTCGGGGTCAGGCGCAAACTTGCCGGTGAGAAGAAGTTGACAGGTCAATCTCCAAGTCTTCGTCAAACTTCATCGGAAACAAATTGCTCTTTGCTCCATGAAAGCCGCCAAATTGGTTCGACGGAGCATGGAGAAACTGCTCAATGAGAACTACTGAAAGGGCGGCGGTGAACAAGAACTCATCATGTAGAAAGGAGGCAAGGGGGCCCTTGGACATAAAATTGAAGACCAGGAGCTTCTCTCCTTTAGGCCCCAAGTAGTAAGCTCTTAGAGGCAAAAGATTCGGGTGCCAAATCTTTCCGATCACATTCACCTCGGTCTCCAATTCTTTTTGGCTCTTGGCAATCTTCTCCCTTAGCCTCTTCATTGCAACTTGGCTTTCGTCCTTGTGTCGCCTTGCAGACTGCCCTGTAAGTGCTCTTCCCCATGATCTCTGTTGTGCCACAGAGGAGGTCGGCGGCCGCGAAGACTAGTGGGCCATCGAAATGGACCAGCTTTCCTCCAATATCACTGCCAGATTTGGCCTCAGCGCCAGTTGCAGGCCTGGACTTCTTGCCGAAGCCAGCCGCTTCCTCTCTAGTATCCATAATGCTCTGCTTGCTCATCATAGTTTTCCTTATCCTTAAGCAGAAGAGAAGAATGCAGAAGAGCATAAGCGACAGGGCAAGGAGGATGTGAGGCCGCGGGTTGCAGCGACGTCGCTCCTTTTGTTTTTTTTTCTCTTCCTCAAGTTTACTTTATTTTCTTTATCTATCCATTCCCTTTCTCTGGGGAAATATTTGTACGTTGAATTCCTTTCTCTACTCGATCCATGCCTCCGAGTAAACATAACCTAATGGTGACGAAAGACAAATATGCTCATCCTCAGCGTCGCCGTCAATCCATCTCAGGATCAACACGGAAAAAAAATAGGTGCAACACGAGGACTTTCTAGGGGGTCACCCATCCTAGTACTATTCTCGTCCAAGCACGCTTAACTTCGGAGTTCTGATGGGATCCGGTGTTAACACTTGTTTGTGGAGTAAGAGGGAGTTCCATAATATGTAAAATTCCTCGTGTTAGCACTTGTTTGTATTTCTTTTTTATAATTCAGGTATTTGACATTTTGAATTGACTGATCTAGGAGATGATCGATCCTGCTCCATTGAAATTTTCTATCGATTATTAGGGTAAATCAAGAAGTGCTTATAGAGCTCCATCTAAGTGGCCAACATTCTTAAGTTTGTCATCCAATTGGAAGCAAATCTTTATAGTGTGCCACAGTTAGAATTCGAACATTAAATGTCTGATTAACTACTTGAAGGGCTTAACCATTATACCGTAGCCCCAGGTGCTAGCACTTGTTTGTATTGTATATTTTTGTTGCATTAATTTGATTAATTGAACTTGTTAAGTGTTAGCAAAGGAAAAGACTAGGTGAAGTGAGATTCACTTCTGCTTGTTAGTTATCTGACAATTCATCAATTGATCCTATATTTGATCTCAAAGCAGGACGCTCTGAGAAGGCTCACTACCTATAAAGTCATGAAGTAGAAGAAAATTTTTGAACGACCAACAAAGAAAATGATCGAATCACACTTTGCACCCCTAAAGTTCGAGGAGAGTTCAGAATGTTGAAATATTGGATGGAGGTCTTCTCCAAAATTGATTTTGACATTATATTATCACGTTAGAATGATATTGATTTTCCTAGGAACTCAAATGGAGAAATATTGGATAAAAATAGATGGACAAAGAAGTAAAAAAAGATAAGTATATGACAAACACAAAGGCTGAATTAGAACCTACTTATTCACTATGGAGCTTTGGGAGAAGCTTGTGGAGCTACATGGAAGAACTACATACAAAAGCCAAGTACTTCAAACATATTCTCTTGCCCTCTCAAGTTAGTGCCTTTAAAATGTAATATGGAGAGACTGTAGCCAAAATGCAATAAGGTAGAAAGAGCTAATAAATGGCTCGACCACCGTTGGAAAAACCATGTCCAACCGAGAGGTACTTCGAAATGCACTAAATGGGTTTCCAAGAATGCCTCGATAGGCTTGGATGATAGATGCCTTCTACGTGTTAAGAAACTTCAAAGTATGCACCTTAGAAGATTTATTTTCGAATATGGAATTGCATTAAACACGATATTTAGGAATAATTGAGGAAGAAAGACTAAAACAAGACGAGTTGACTTTGTAGTAAGCAAGAAGGACAAAAGGAGAAGTACCATGCCTTCTGAATCATTGTCGTAATCGTCATCTTCAAAAGATAAAAAGGAAAAATTATACATGGTAAGACAAGTATTAAACCTTTTAGAAACTTAAATCTTAGTAGGGACAATGTGAAGAAGATTTTAAGGAGGAGAAGAACAAGAAGAGAAACGCTCAATGCCTTAATTGCTAAGAAAAATGACACGTGAGAGACCAATGCCCAAAATTGAAAAAGGGAAATAAAAGAAGCCAAGAAGAAGGAAGTGTTAAAGGCTAATGACCCTTCTTCATCGAAGGAAATAAAGGAGACCAAATATAGGAATTACCTAGTATCCACTATCAACTAAAATGGATAATTACTGGCATATCATTGAAAGAAGAAGAAGAAGAAGAAGAAGAAGAAGAAGAAGAAGAAGAAGAAGAAGAGAACTCAAGTTAAAGGGGACTTAAATCAAATGACTCAAACGATTTGGTTCATGAAGTAAATAATATTTTTTTAAAGAATTAATAGGTGCAATTTCTATCTTGCGAAATGTCAATCAATATTTATTGATGTAATTGTCATCGAGTCAATGTTTAACAGTATGGTTAAGCTTGGATTAGTCTATGCTTATGTTTCGATATTTGACAATGTGTGACAGAGAAGTCAAGTAAGTCAAGGGAGGACCAATTACTTGACTGGGAAAGTCTTAATTAGAGGTTAGATAAGACAATAGAAGTCTTAGCGAGACTAAGCAAGGGAAAAGTCTAAGTGGGTCATGGAGAATTGGACATTTGGTGATCAAAAATTCAATGGAAAGGTTGCTAAGGGAAATGTTCAAGTGGGCCAAGAAGAACCAAACATTTGGTAAGGAAGCCATGGCAGGTTCAAGTTGACCAGATGCTAGGCAATGCGAAGTCCCAACAGGTCACAAATAACTTGATGTTAGACAGAGAAAGTCTTGGTAGATTGAGGCTAATCAGATACTTGGTAAGAAAAAAAAATCAACCTTAGAAAGGTTGAATTTAGGGTTATCAATTGATTAGGGTGATGTGCCAATCGATTGAGAAACTCTAAATCCAAAATTTCAAATTTTGCTGCTAAGATCGATTGACCTAATCAATTAAAGCAGTGCCAATCTATTGGGAGGTTGATTCATGAAAATACAAGGGGTTGGAATTGATTGAGGCAATCAATCCCAGCAATGTCGATCAAGTAGGGCAATCAATTAGGTAGTGTTCTCTCCGCGAATGGAAAGGTCTGGAATTGATTAGGGCAATCGATTAGGGGTTAAAGCAATTGATTAAGTTAATCGATTGGATGTATTTTCGTGTGAGAATAGAAAGCCTCGGAATCAATTGGAGCAATCGATTAGAGGCTAAACAATCGATTGGTATGACTCACTAATAATTGGTCCAGTGAAAAAGAGTCATTCTATCCATTTTGAATGGTCAATCTGACATGGCAATCGGTTGGGGGTATGACCAATTGATTGATAGACATTTTCTATCTCGAAAGTAACCCTAGAAAAGGGGAGTTCGTGGATATTTGAAGACACCAGTTCTTGAGAAGTTTAAAGAGAAGTGTTGCTGTATTTTCAACTAATCAAGAGACATTTCTAGGCAACAAGATAACAAGCTAAGTAATGTGGGTGTAATCAACCTAAGTTTGATCAAGTATGATCATGATTTTGATGTATGTGTTAAAGAGTTTAAGTTAGGTTTAATATGTATGTTTGAGTCGTGCAAGACTTGGTGAACCACACATGAGAAACTTGGTGCGGCCAAGTTTGGTAAGACTCATCCTATGGCTCGGGTCCTTGAGATCAGTGAAGGATGGTGCATTCGAGGGATCGTCGGGCGAGGACTAATGGAGTGGGTCGAGGGAAGCGGACTTCAAGGTAACGTGAAGGATGACACAGATAGGAGCCGCGGACTCAAGTGCATCTGAGGGACGAAGGCTGAGGAAAAGGGTTTCAAGGAAAACTCTGGAGAGGATGAATATAAGTGATTGTAAGGGACCAGTTGACTAATGTGAATGTCAGTCGACTAGCCTAGGATCATGAAGGCACATAATGTTTCTGTGCCCAGTAGTTGTGAAGACCAGTCGACTGATGGAGGTGCTAGTCGATTGGTAAAGAGCTAGCCTTTGAACAGAATCACGAATTATGTGGAGTACCATTGGCTGTGACCAATGGCTACACTAATCAACTAATGAATGGACCTATCGATTAGTGCATGAAATGAGTTGTTTTGTGATCAACTCTTTTCACTCTACTTATAGGAAGCTTGGGGGCATGAAGGAGACTACTAATTCTTGTTAATACTCCTAAGTCATTGCCCTCAAGTTTATAAGGTCATTTTCTTCCTCTTAAACCCAAGTCTCCATCTTGTAAATGTTGGGCAATCTGCTGGAGATTTTAGGGAATTAGCCGAATTTAAATTACACTAAATTAAATTCAATTTATTTGTCAAGATGACTTGAGCAAATAATCTCAGACTGCTAGCGGGGGTTAGTTTCTGCCAAGTGCTGAGTACATATTATAGAGCGACCGAGCGGGCAGATCGGCCTAACGGGCAAATCGACAAAGCAAACCCAATGTCCAGGCCGCTGAGAGGTTGAGTAGTTGAGACCGCCGAACATTGAGTCTAAGTGGATGAGTGGAGCAAAGTTGTTGATCGGGTACAACTTCTGAGCGGATAGTACAACATAGTGGTTGATCAAGTCGAGTGGTGCAGAGCAACCGAGTGAGCAAGGCGGTCGAGTCACAAATCAGACTGAGTGATCGACCGGGTAGATCTACCGATCGGGTAGTGTAGCAAAATGATTGATTTGGACGAGCAGGATGAGTGACCGAGCAACTAATCGAGTAGAGCAATCTTATAGTAGAAGGCAGGGCGACCTAAAGGCAGAGCAGCCCGAGCGATAGAGCGTCCTGAATGGGTGAGCCAGTCGAGCAGGCAAAGTGACCAAGTAGGCTAGTGGACCGAGACATGCGATGGTCATAGTATCCTTGAAACAGATTAGCCCCACATCCAACTGTGCTTCGAGATTTTCTTAGGTCGCCTGTTTCCGAGGATATAATGGTTAATCATAATTCCCGCCAAGTACTGGTGGTCACGGCAAACTGAGAGGTACCCGACTGCTATCACGGATATTCCGTTGAGCAAGAGATGCACGACAAAGGAGGAGGGGGAATGTAGGCGGAGAGCTTCAGTTTTTTTGTGTGTGTGTACTGCTCAAGACCACGGTCTCCCTTTATATAGGAGCACCATCCCTTACCTACATTGAATGTCGATAATGACTATTTAATACCCAAGGATTAATGATAGTTGGAGGCCCTCAATGGTCAACAATTACTATCTGGGAGGTTATGAAATCGCCATTAACAATGTTAATGCTTCCGTTACCTTCTTGAGCAGTAAATAAAAAGAATCCATATGACAAAATGCTAGTTGTTCCACTTGGACAAATTTTGCCCCGATCGGTCCGGCATTCGATGTGCACAGGTCGTACTCATACACGAGTCAACTTGGTTCAGTGCAATCCATACCCTGGATTTGCACCTTCCCTATGGACCAATGCATGAGAGAGAGTCTCTCCTCATACAATTTTCATATCATCAATGCATGTGAATCAATATAAATCAACTAATATGCCATGAAACTCCCAATCTCTCATTCATGATAGAGTTTCTTCTCTCTTCCACCTCTTCTCCATTCACATATGTCCAATAATTCCCTACATGAATGGAAATAGGGTATGTGATAGTATTCAACAATTGAGTCCAGTATATGATAGGTAAATTTTACCCTTTGAACCTTTTCTTATGAATATCTATTTGTTTACTGGCTGGCAGTAGACACAATATCCTTGAATTATTCTACCGTCTGTGTAAGCATTGACATATCTCACCCAAGACTATTCCTGATACAACTCAGTTCTCATAATTGTGTTCATTCTTGGCCATAAGCACGTCTGGTTCTATGAGAAGTTCTAAGAATTATGTCTCCAATTTTTTTCGAAACGGTCTCACTTCTTTCTCACATAGGTGATCTCTTACGAGTATTCCATATTACTCTTCTTGGATCATTAAAAGTCATGTGCTCAACCTCCATATTTCATTGATTCATTGGGTCGTTCCCCCAAAGTGAGCAATTTTATCGGTACAATTTGGTTATCCCTTTGAATCTAGTTCTTGGGATCTCCAATATGCATAGGTTATGTTTCCTTTACACCAACATTTCCAATCGGTATCAAGCCCATCCCTTACAGTGGGCTTGCAACTAACTCTTTGTGTAACCCTTTGGTTAATGGATCTGGTAGGTTATCCTTTGACTTCACATGATCAATAATGATAACTCTTGTTGAGAGTAGTTGTCTAATAGTATTATGTCTATGACGTATATGCCTAGACTTACCATTATATAGATTGCTCTGTGTCCGGCCAATTGCTAATAGACTATCACAATGTATACAAATTGTCGGCACTAGTTTTATCCATTTCGGAATATCTTCTAAGAATTATCATAGTCATTCAACCTCTTTACCATATTTGTCAAGAGCTATAAACTCAGATTCTATCATGGATTTGGTTATTACAATCTGCTTAGAAGATTTCTAAGAAAATGTTGCACCTCCAAGAGTGAACACATATCTACTCGTAGACTTAGAGTTTTCTATATCAGATATCCAACTCGCATTGTTGTATCCTTCAATCATAGTAGAATATCTCATATAGTGCAATCCATATTCATGAGTATACCTCAAGTATCTTAGTACTTTTGTAATCTCTTTCCAATGCTCAACACTGGGATTACTCATATATTTACTTAGTTTACTTACTACATAGGTCAAGTCTAGTCATGTACAACTCATCAGATACATCATACTTCCAATCACTCGAGAGTACTCTATCTAAGAGATACTTTTACCTCGATTTTTTGATAGATGTTGACTCGTATCTATCGATGTTCGTGCTAATGAAATATCACCCTTGGTGAATTTCTTAAGAATTTTATCCACATAATGAGACTGACTAAGAATAAGTCCTTTGTTGTTCTAAGAATTTTGATTCCTAGAATCACATCAGCTAGATTCATGTCTTTCATGTCAAATCTTGAGTTCAACATATCATTAGTGGATTTGATTATCTTATCATTACTGCCAATGATAAGTATGTCATCTACATATAAGCATAAGATGACGCAGTCATTCTCTGTGACTTTCATGCAGACACATTTATCACATTCATTAATCTTGAATCCACATTCCTTCATGACATTATTAAATTTCTCATGTCACTACTTTGGTGCTTATTTTAAGCCATATAATGATTTCACCAATCTACAAATCTTATTTTTCTTTCCTGGTACAGAAAAATCCTCAGGTTACTTTATGTATATTTCCTCTTCTAAATTCCCATTTAGAAATGTTGTCTTTACATTCATCTGATGTATTTTGAGATTCCATAGAGCGGCTATAGTCAACAATACTCTTACGAAAGTTATTCTCGACACCGGATAATATGTATCAAAGTAATCAATATCTTCTCATTGTCGGTATCCTTTGATTGTCAATCTGACCTTGTATTTATTAATTGTTTCATCTGACTTTATTTTTTTCTTGAAGATTCACTTCCAACCTAGTAGGTTACTTCCCGAAAGAAGATCTACAAGTTTCCAAATATGATTTTCCAATATAGATTCTATCTCAAATGCAATTGACTCTCTCTAGTGAGGTCCATCAGAAGAGCTTACTACTTTTGAGTAACTGCGGGGTTCACTTTCCAACATGAAAGTGATAAAAGCCATTCTATAGGATTTTTCCACCCGAGCTCTTTTACTCCATCTAAGCTCAACCTCGACTGGTTCCTCATCATCATCTTCACCTTGTGTTTCATATGCATGTTTTGAGGAGCTAGCTTCCTCTAGAATCTTATACAAAAATATATGCTCGAAGAATAAGACATTTCTCAATTCTAATATCGAGTTCTTGTGTATATTTGGTATTTATGGCTCACATACAAAAAATTGATACACACTACTGTTATATTCATATCCAATAAATATACAATCAACAGTCTTTTAATCCTTTTCGGATTAGGTACCAAAATTTTGGCAAAACACCCCCACATTTGTAAATATTTATAGGATGATTATCTTTCATTCCACAATTTATAAGGGCTCTTATTAATTTTCTTCTAGGGCACCTTATTTAAAAGGTAATTAACTGTTAACACAACTTCCCCTTACAAGAACTCTGGCAGTCCAGAGTTTAATATAAGAGTGTTCATCATCTCCTTTAGAGTGCGATTCTTTTGCTGAGTAACACCATTTTGCTGAGGCATATAGGGACCTATTATTTTGTGTATAATCCCATGTTTAGTACACAACTCAACAAATAGTGATACATATTCATCTCCTCGATCACTTTGAATCACCTTAATCTTTTTATTAAGTTGGTTTTCAACCTCATTCTTATAGAGAGTAAATTTATCTATAGCTTCATCCTTACTTTTGAGAAGATACACATAGCAGTATTTTGTGTTATCATCTATAAAAGTAATGAAGTATTTATTCCCACCGTATGTTGGTATACCTTTGAGGTCGTACACATCGGTGTGAATTAGCTCAAGTGGTTCGTTGCTTCTCTCAACATATTGAAAAGATGACCTAATCATTTTTGCTTTAACACAAGTCTCACACTTGTGTTTTGGGTAAATGTAGAATGTAGGTATGCTTTGCATGTTTATTAATCTACATAACACATAGTAGTTAATATGTCATAGTCTACCATGCCACAAATATGAAAACTCAAGCATATAAGTGGAAGATCTTTCATTTTTATTTATCTTAGGCCTAATATCCATTACATTGAGCATGAATAGCCTATCAAATACATAGACATTTCTACAAACATTCTATTCTTTGACAGTACAACTTTGTCTGACTCAAAAATAATGTGAAAGTCATGCTTGCTTAACAGTGATCTAGACACTAAATTCTTCCAAATCTCTGGAACATACAATACATTGTTCAGAGTAAGGTCCTTGCCCGAGGTCATCTTCAGCACCTCTATTCCTTGGCCTATGATCTCTGAGGTTGCTGAGTTCCCCATGAACACCTTGTGCCCACCTTTGACTTCTTCAAAGTTGTGGAGAAACTCCTTATTGCAACAGACATGTGTTGGGACTCGTTGGTCGGCTAAAAGGGGGATTGAATATCCTTGCACAAAATCAAAAACAAACCCTTCTTCGACTTAAAGAAACACTTGCATAAAATAAAATAAAGAAATAAAAAGATGAGGCTCACAGTTTTTACTTGGTTACAACCAGGGAGGTTCTTAATCCAAGGAAATGAATCGCACTAAGTATCTCCTTCAGGTAGAGAAGCCTCTTACAGCAGTGAAAGCACAAAAAGATGAAGCTAAACTAACAAAGTGAAGTGCACAAGTGTTGGAACTCAAATTGCTTGTAGTTTTTAAGCTTCTGGACCAAGGTTGTATTTATAGTCTTGGTCAAGGCGCCTAGAAGGGTTCCAGGCACCTGGAGTGGGATAGAATTCTATCCCCGACGTAACAGTCAACATCCACGTCGGATGTGGATAAAAATAGGTTCTGGGCGCCCAAACCCTAAAAGTCAACAAGATTGACTTTTTTTTGTCTGGGCCCTCTGCTCCGGTGCTGCTTGCCTTGGTCCGGCTCTTCCGCTCCGGTTTCGCTCGCTTGAGTGATTTCGACCATCCGGAATAGGGCTCACCCGAACCCAACTTCCGATCTTCTCGAGCAACCTTCCACTCCGGCTTCTCGTCCCTCGGAAACGTCGCGCACCTCCTTCTTATCCGCCCGCGTACTCTTCCTCAGCACCTCGTTCCTCAGATGCACAAAGCCCGTCGGCTCTGTCCCGTGCCGTCCTTCTCGCTAGCTGCGTCTTTTGCTCGACTTCCTGTGCTCCTAAGCTCCCGCACACTTAGACACAGGGTTAAACACAACAGGACCTAACTTAACTTGTTTGATCACATCAAAACAAGTTACCACCAAATCGGAGCGGTACCTGCTCTGATACCACTTATTGGATCGTGAATATCGATTGAAAATTTTGAAGCAAGTACGCAGCGAAAAAATAAAAATAAAACAATGCTAACACAAACCAATTTACTTGGTTTGGAGACTTGGTCGACTCCTACTCCAAGGCTCGCACTCGTCGAGTGCTTTCGTTGGGCAATCACTAATAGTTTGCAAACAGGTTTACAAAGTTGGGTACAAGAACTATATAAAAAAATGAACAATACCGACAACAATAAACAGAACTTGAGTCGTAGGTTATCGGAGAAGCAGCGTCGCAGGAGCACAGTGCAGTAGAGCAGATGTCATTGTTGTTCTTTGATTCAGGACTCACCCTCCTTATATAGGAGGCTCCGAGCACCCGGATCCCTTCCAGGTGCCTGGAACGTGACGTCGTTGAACTAATCAGCGCGCTCCAAGTTGCCTTCCGGGGGCCCAGACCAGTTCCAAGCGCCCGGACCAACGCTGAGCGCTCGAATCCCTTCCGGGCACCCAGACCACCTTTCTCCAGAATGTCTTTCTCCTGCAAGAAAAAGTTAGTTCGAGGCAAAAATAATAGTTTAAACTACCCTGCAAAATAGAAGTTAGCACAATAGAAAAAGAGTAGTAATTATATTTTGTCTCCCCGAGACCAGAATCTAGTCATGATCTCAACTTAGATTTTCGAAATGGATCTAAGTTGGATCGACGCCTAAGTTCCCTACCCGAGAACGTGTCCTCATAGTCACTCTCCTCCAATGACTTACCTTAACTTACCTGTCAAACGTCCGGTCAGCCCATCGCCCCGACTGGACTTTATGCCAGCTATCATGTCAGCTCGTCGACCTAGCTGAACTTCATGCCAAACATCCGGTCAGTCCGTCGACCAGTCTGGGCTTTGTGCCAACTATCAAGTTGACCCGTTGACCAAACTATATTTCGTGTCAGACATCTGATCAGCCCATCGACCAGTTTAGGCTTCTCCTGCACACTTAGTTAAAATGTAAGATCATAATGAAACTAACTTAACCTACTTTTTCATTCATCAAAACATGAGTTAGACCGTTAGTGCTAATCGCACCAACATAAAACATATTTTTTTAATATACTCGCCTCGAGGTCCTTAAAGATATAAAAGGAGTCAACTATGGATGTTCTTGAAAATACATTTAAAAAGTACTTTAATGGATCTCAATTTGTTACCATTTCTCTAAAATTCATGAGTTCGATGATCAACTCCTTGATCTTTGAGTGTAGATGTGTGACTGTTTCACCTTCTTCCATTTTGAGCTTGCTGAGTTAGTTCCACAGCTGATCTCGCCTTGCAAGTTTGGCTTACGAGGTCCCTTTGTGCAACACCAGAAATTTCTCTCAGAGCTCTTTAGCTGACTTGTAGGCTTCAATTCAATTGACTTCTTATGGTGGTAGAATGCTTAGCAAATGAAATTCTACTTTACCGTTTGCCACGAAGTCGTCTTGTTCTTTTTTTGTCCATAGGTATTCTTCTTTATTGGCTCCTTGCTGATCTTTAAGTGCTATAAAACCATATTTCATTATTAAAAATAAATCAAAATCTGTTTTAAAAAATACCTCCATTTTCTTTTTCCATGTCGCTAACTCCCCCTCGAACTTAGGCGAATAGATGCTTGGTCCGGCCATTTCTTGTGTGCTTCAGTCAGCGGTTAGTCCTTCTGAAGCATCCTTACTCTAATACCAATTGTTGGTCCTGTGTGGCCGACAAGAGGGGAGTGAATTGTCTAAAATTACAAAAATACTCTTCTTGTTCTTTCTACTAGAATTAGACAAACACTTAAATAAATTAAAACAAAATAAAAGGAAGGTATGAGACAACCAAGCTTATTTGGTTTGCAATCAGAAGACTGCTACTCCAAGGCAATTCAAGCTCACTACTATCTCCTTCTACAAGCGAATCCTTAGAGGTGGAGAAACCTTATACAAGCATTGAAAGTATGATTATGTAAGACAGAGTAAGAAATTCAAAGTACAAAAAGTGTTGTGTTGAAAATAAGTGAACCATGACTCTATTTATAGTGCTCTGGTCAAGTTTATCCGTTTCTGATGTGGCGGACTCTGGGCCCTTGGATGATGATCCGGGCACCTCTAGAGAGGCAAACACTATCTCCATGTAACGATTTCACGATGGTTGGAAGATATAATTTTTTTCATGTTCGAGTGCCTAGACCGTTGCTGACGTGGACCCGAAACATGATCCAATGTGATGAGGCAACTGTTTGACACCCTGGTGATCCAGGAGCCAGAACTAGATGGTCAATGCCCCCAAACTAGTCAGCCAGATGTTGATTGTTCGATGTCTTCTCCAATCATTGTTAGAGTGTATACTAAAAGCATAACTTTTTGTAAACATTTATTTTGAAATAAAGAATCACATTGGTCAAATGTCTACATTTATATGCTAAGTGTAGTTGTTTAATTAATTTATATTATAGATAACATAGTGTGTGGTGTCACACACAGAAAATCATGTTATCAGTTCCTTATAAGTTATAAAAAGTAGCTCACGACTAAGATGGAAAGGAACAAACCATTGGAATAGTCGTAGTATAATTTGGTATTAGTTTATTTTAACTATAAAGTTACACTAGTAAACTCTGAGTGTATTGAGCAGGACCATTTGAGGAAGTATCTCTTTATACTAACTATATAAAAGAACAAGACCTCCGTTATTATGGAAGTGTGTGCTCTTAATCATGATATAATAACAAGCACGTATACTTAATATTTATTTCTTTAATTTATCAAAGGGTATAATTTAGTTCGATAAATCAATAGGCCCGATGAGTTGGGAAATGATATTATTTATATGGTGTGTTGTTGATTATAGAATGAAACTGTGTCTTAGGAATCTAGGTTGATGATGTCCCCAAGAGGAGCTCATAAGGATTGTCATGTAAACCCTGCAGGTGGACTTAGTCCAACATGACGATAAGGTTGAGTGGTAATACTCTTGGAGCTAGATATTAATTAAGTGAGTTATCAGTAACTCATTTAATTAGTGGGCATTCGATATCTTAAACACAGGGAGATTAACACACTCATGATAAGAAGGAGCCCAAAATGTAATTTGGGATTGGTGCGGTAGTTCAATAATAGCTTTTTAGTGGTATGAGTTATTATTGATGAACTTAAGTTAGGTGTTCGGGGCGAACACGAGAAGCTCAAGTTCATCGGGAGACCATAACCAATTTCTCCTCTCAGTCCCTATTGTAGCCTCTTATATATAGCCTTATATCCACCCAAAGCCTAGCCTCTTAGCCCATGCTAAGGGTCGGCCCCTATCCTTGCTTGGAGCCCAAGCAAGGGGTCGGCCAAGCCAAGCTTGGTGCTTGAGCTAGGGCCGACCAAGCCTTGCTTGGTGCCCAAGCAAGGGACCGGCCAAGTGTGAAAAGGGAAGAGAGATTTTATTAAAAATAATATTTTGATAAAATCTTTCCTTTTATGTTTTTATCCACATGATTTTAAAAGAGAGTTTTAAATTTTAAAATCTTTCCTTTTATAGATTTTCTACAAAGGATTAAAAGAGAGATTAGATATATTTCCTTATTTGTAGTTATCTATAATGTGAAAGAAAGATTTTAATTTTTTGACAAAACTTTTCTTTTTGTAACCATGATATAAAAGGAGTTTTATTTTTAAATCTTATCTTTTATAGATATCCATAAAAGGATTTAAAAGAGGGAGATTTTAATTTATAAAATATTCCTTTTATAGCCAACCACAAAAGGGATTTATAAAAGAGAGATTTTAATTTTTGTTTAAAATCTTTCCTTGTATGATTAAACACATGGTGGTCGGCCAATATAGAGGAATAAAAGGAAGTTTTATTTTTGTTATAAAACTTTCCTTTTTTGGATTCACCAAGGAATATAAAAGAGGGGGAGAGGGTGCCTTCATGAGGCACACAACTTATTCTATTATTCCTTTCCTCCATCCTTGGTGGCCGGCCCTACCTCTTCTCTTTCTCTTCTTCATTGTGGCCGGCGGCATCTTCCCTTGTGGAGCACTTGGTGGTCGGTAGCTTGGAGGTGAAGAAGTAGAGAAACGAGGCATTGTTTTCTAGCATCCCTTAGAGCATTGTGGTGGTGGCCAAAACTTGGAAGCAAGGAAGGCTTTGGTGGTTTTCTTCTTGGTAGATCATCGCCCACACGATGTCCAAGAAAAGAAGAGGAATGCAATAGAAGATCAAGAGGTTGTTGCTTACAAAGAAAGGTATAACTAATAGTTTTATTCCGCATCATACTAGTTTTCTTTGTATAGATTTTGAAATACCAAACACAAGAGGCTAACGATTCTAGGTTTCAAATTTATGATTCGAGTTTGTGTTTCTTTTGTTTTTTTTCGATCTTATGATTCGATTGTTCTTAATGGTTAAACCTAGGGTTACTATAAGGAGATTAAATATTGAATTTCGTTGAAAGGCTTTGTCTAGGAAGTGGTGGATGCTCCCTTAACCAAGAAGGCCTAGTGCCTCGCCATGTTTAACCTGGAAGCCGATCTTTGAAATTAATATTTAATCAAATTTATAACATACATGGATTTAGATTAATAATGTTAAGCATCGTTTGCGATCCAAGTCTAAACCTCTAAGAACAGATAAGTTGAATTTGGAATCAATAATGTTAAGTTATGTTTGCGATTCCAAATTTAATTTCTAAAGAACACAATAGGTTGTTAGGAATGGTTCAGGACTTGTACAAAATTTTTGTACAGGAGAACTAGTATGATATTCTAGAATAGCAACCAACAATTGGTATCAAAGCTAGGGTTTGCCTCTATGTGTTTGGTTTTTAGTTTAATTATGCACATGCCATACATATTTTAGGTAGGATAATAGTAGGATGTGTAAATAGATTTAACTCTGTGGTTGCAGGCATCCTAGATCCAACTATTATCGCCCTAATGTGATTGTGTGTGATTGGACCCTTGGACATGTCGAGGGCATTTTTTGTGTGCATGATTATATGTATTTAAATACAGCAGGAGTTGTATTAGTTTTAGGATTTTACATTTTTTTCGATCTAGATTACATGTACATTTCTTTGTGGAATATAGAATCGATATATGTAAAATTCTATTTTTGTCGCAGATCGTATCCTTGCGAGGCGTGGTACTATTTGTGGACCAAAGGCGCAGCGGAAAAAGAAGCAAGATAGATGCGACGACTAGACCCGATTGCGGTGGCTAAAGATGGCAGCAGCTAGGGTTGGCAGCACACGGAGGATAGTGATGGAAAATGCCATAATAGTTGGAAAATTGTTTTCCATATTTATTGCTTTATTTGCTGTGATGTGTGTGTGCATGGTTAAAATTCCTCACCTTAAATAACCAAGTGGGAGAGGGATTAGTAAATAAATTCCACGGTTTCCATTACTAGTTTGTAAGTGATGCAACAAACTTGCGTGTTGGCTCTGAGTGTCTCCCTCCACAACGGATGAGTTTGTTTACGGATCACTAGGTCAAACTTCCTTTATGAATGGTTATAAAATATTATTTAGGAGCGTGTGATCTTCTCCAATTGAAGGGGCACAATCCTATTTAATGGACTAAGTATCAAGTAATAGTATACATTTAGGCGCATTTAATAGTATCCTCCCCAACGGAGTCACTACTATTATTTGTGTGGTCAAAGAAATACCAACTATTAATTTTATTTGTCATAAAGTTAGGATGACAAGAATAAAATTAATGGGTAAGACCCTCCTCTTATAAATGTTTGATTTTGTATACGTCCACATTAACATGACATGCAAAATTCATGGTGTTTTGAGGTGTTGGTAAATTTAAATAGTATTATTTGAGGAATCAATATTATTCTAAATTTAGAGTCTTGACGAAAAGTTTTTTTGTGATTCTTAGGATGACTTTCAATCCACTGGCTATTATACTAAAAGAGAACAAACTTACTGGTCCAAATTACATAGATTGGAAAAGAAACCTGGATATTGTCCTAACTGCTGAAGGCTATAAGTATGTACTGTTAGAGGTCTGCCCTAATGTATCTAATGCTGATTATAGTGAAGAGGAGATTGAGCATCATAGGAAATAGGTCAAGGCTGATAAGATGGCGCGGTGTTACATATTGGCTTCAATGTCAAATGTACTGCAACATCAGCATCATGACTTGCCAACTACCTATGACATGATGAACAATCTAAAGGAACTCTTTGGACACCAGAATCGGGCTGCTAGGCAAGAGGCAATGAGAAAATTAATGACAACCACCATGTCAGAGGGGACACCCGTAAGGGATCATATCCTAAAGATGATGGCTTATTTGATCGAAATACAAATCCTTGGAGCTGAAATCGATGGGGAAACCCATATCGATATTATTATCCAAACGCTATCCAGAAGTTTTGAGCAGTTCTACCTGAACTATAACATGAACAAAAGAGCTTATACGTTGGCGGAACTTCTGATAGAACTTCAGGCAGCAGAAGGTATATTTCGTCATAGTTCTCAGATTCACTTTGCTGAAAATGTTTCTATTTCTAAGTCGAAAGGCCAGAAGAAGAAGAAGAAATAGGTTGGCTTAGTAAAGAAGGTGAATAGATCTCTAGGTACTGGACCTAAAGCTGGAGTGAAGAAGCCAAAGGGCAAGTGCTTCATCTGCAAGCAGTCGGGACATTGGAAGGTGGATTGTCCTCGTAGGAGAGAGAATAATAAAGGTATATCTTATTCTCTAGTAGTTGAAATATGTTTAGCGGTGTTATCTACCAGCACCTATGTGTAGATATAGGAGCCACTGATCATGTCTGCAATATATTGCAGGGGTTCCAGGAAACCCGACGACTATATGAGGGAGAGATAACCATCTACATGGGCAATGCTACGAAAGTGGCAGTTGTTGTAGTGGGAGACGTCTACTTATCATTTGATAGGAATAGAACTTTGGTTTTAAAAAATTATCTTTATGTACAAACTTTTAGAAAGAATTTAATTTCAGTTTCTAAATTGTTTGTGGATGGATATACTGTTTCTTTTGATGACAAAGTGATTATCAAGAAAAATAGGATAATTATCTGTTCTGGTACATTAGTTAGCAATTTGTATACTCTAAATCCAATAACTCCCATAAAATAACAAATAGAAATTGTTGGAACCCCGAGGTGTTTTGATGTGATCAAACAAGTTAGGCTAGGTCCTGCGTTGTTTAACCCTTGTGTCTAAGTGTGCAGGAACTTAGGAACATAGGAAGTCGAGCGGAAGACGCGGCTAGCGAGAAGGACGGCACGGGAGAGAGCTGACGGGCTTGGTGCGTCCGAGGGACGAGGTGTCCGCGGAAGAGTACACCGGTGGACGAGAAGAACGTGCGCGGCGTTCGAGGGACGAGAAACCGGGAAGGAAGGCTGCTCGAGGAGAAGGCCGGAACATGGGTTCGGGTGAGCCCTATTCCGGAAGGCCGAGATCACCCAAGCAAACGGAGCCGGAGTGAACAGACCCGGACCGAGATGAGCTGGATCGAGACGAGCTGAACCGGAGTCGAAAAGTCAACCTATGTTGACCTTAGGGCTCCGGGCTCCCGGAACCGACCGGGGCGCCCGGAACCCTTCCAGGCGCCCGGAATCGACTTTTCAACAGGATCGAGTTTTGACTCGATCCGACCGTTGGGGGATAAAATTTATCCCCCCCAGGGCGCCCGGAACCCTTCCAGGCGCCCGGACCAAGACTATAAATATAGCCTTGGTCCAGAAGCAATTATGAATTAAGAGAACAACTACTTGTAATCCAGTGCTTTCATTTGTGTTATTTCTTTCTGTGCTTTCAACGCTGTAAGAGGCTACTCCGCCCAGAGGAGAATCAATTAGTGCGCCTTCTTTGCCTTGGATTAACAATCCTCTGATTGCAAACCAAGTAATTCCTCTGTGTCTATTTTCTGTTTTAATTAGTCTCTGCCTTTTTAATTACAAGTTCTTTTAAGTTAGTTGAATATCCGAGAAGGGTTTTTGGTTTTATTTTGTAGGGCAATTCACCCCTCCCCTCTTGCCGGCCTCCAAAGGGACCTACAGAAATTAATAACACATCTTCTAATTCTAATAAGAGAAAGGAACCTTCGGAAATGAATCAAACATATCTTTGGCATCTAAGGCTTGGTCATATTAACTTGAGTAGGATTTAAAGGCTAATAGTCGATGGACTCTTGGGTTCATTAGTGTTGGAAAACTTTCCAACTTGCGAATCTTGCTTGGAAGGTAAAATGACTAAGAGACCTTTTAAGGCCAAGGGGTATAGAGTCAAAGATGTGTTGGAACTGGTTCATTCTGATTTGTGTGGTCCTATGTCTATCCAGGCAAAAGGTGGTTTCGAATATATTGTCTCTTTTATAGATGACTATTCGAGATATGGGTACATTTACTTGATGTGCCGCAAGTCTGAATGCTTTGATAAGTTCAAAGAGTACAAGGCTGATGTGGAGAAACGTCATGGTAAAAGTATCAAGACACTACGGTCTGATCGTTGTGGCGAATACCTCTTTGGAGAGTTTAGGAATTACTTATCAGAGGCTGGGATTCAATCCCAATTGTCTACACCTGGTACACCCCAACAGAATGGTGTGGCAAAACGAAGGAATAGGACTTTTATGGAAATTGTTAGATCGATAATGAGTTATTCAGAATTACCAGATTCGTTTTGGGGATGTGCTCTGGAAATAGTAATGTACATTCTGAATATGATACCTTCTAAATCAGTACCCTCTACTCCCATGAAATTGTGGAATGGGCGTAAGCCTAGTCTGAGTCATATTCAGATATGGGGTAGTCCAACACATGTGCTAAAGGGAGATATTAACAAGTTGGAATCACGTACAGAAGTTTGTCTGTTTGTAGGATATCCTAAGGGAATGAAAGGTGGTTTGTTTTATAATCCTAAAAATCAGAAGATCATTATTAGCACCAATGCTCGATTTTTAGAGGAAGAGTATGTAATAAACCATAAGTCATGAGTGAAATTGTTCTAGAAGAAATGAGAGAGAACATGCCTACTTTAGTACCAACAGTGTAAGATGAAATATCACAAGAAACTGTAACACGTATCACAAATGATACACAACAACAGACAGTACCTCGTCGTAGTGGGAGGGTTATTAGGCAACCTGAAAGATTCATGTTTTTGGGAAAGTCATCGGACTTGATCCCATGTAAACATGAACATGATCCCCGAACTTATGATGAAGCACTCCAAGATAAAGATGCAGCATCTTGGCAAAGAGCAATGAATTCAGAAATAGAATCTATGTATTCTAACAAAGTCTGGGAGCTAGTAGAACCATCAAATAGTGTAAAAGCTATTGGATGTAAATGAATCTACAAAAGGAAAAGAGGGATAGATGGGAAGGTGGAAACCTTTAAAGCAAGACTTGTTGTGAAAGGGTACACTCAGAAAGAGGGAATTGATTATGAGGAAACTTTTTCGCTGGTGGCCATGCTTAAGTCTATCCGGATACTCTTATCTATTGCCGCTCATATGGATTATGAGGTTTGGCAAATGGATGTCAAGACAGCTTTCCTTAACGGAAGTCTTGAAGAAAACATCCACATGAAGCAATCAGAGGGGTTTATTGCAAAGGGCAAAGAGCATCTAGTGTGCAAGCTCCATCGGTCAATTTATGGACTGAAGCAAGCTTCAAGGTCTTGGAACAACCGGTTTAATGAAGTAATCTAGTCGTATGGATTTATTCAGTGTCCGGATGAGTCTTGTGTATACAAGAAGTGTGATGAAAACGTGGTGGTATTTCTTGTACTATACGTAGATGACATTTTGTTAGTTGGAAACAATATCAAAGTATTGTCGGAAGTAAGGGTATTGTTGTCCAAGCAATTCGATATGAAAAACTTGGGAGAATGTGCACATATTCTCGAGATCAAAGTAATAAGGGATCGCAAGAAAAGAATGTTGTGCTTATCCCAAGCTTCATATATCGATACGATCCTAGCTCGTTTTAGCATGCAAGACTCCAAGAAAGGTTTTCTACCTTTTAGGCATGAAGTATCTTTATCTAAAGAGATGTTTCCGAAGACATCAAAAGAGATAGAAGAAATGAAGGCAGTTCCTTATGCTTCAGAAGTAGGAAGCCTAATGTATGTTATGTTGTGCACGAGATCGGATATCTGTTTTGCCGTGGGCATGGTTAGCAGATATCAAAGTAATCTAGGACAGGGACATTGGATTACCGTAAAGAATATATTAAAGTACCTGAGAATGACTAGAGATTATATGCTGGTTTACCAAGCAGATGATTTGCTCCCTATGGGTTACACGGATTCTGACTTCAAATCAGATAGGGACAATAGTAAGCCTACATCAGGCTATGTGTTTACTTTAGGAGGTAGAGTCATTGCATGGAGGAGTGTTAAGCAGAAATGCGTTTCAGACTCAACCATGGAAGCTGAGTATGTGGCAGCCTCTAAGGCAGCCAAAGAAGTTGTATGGCTTAGGAACTTCCTAATGGACTTAGATGTGATTCCTAGTTTGCCCAAAATCATCACAATTTATTGTGATAATAGCGGTGGCAAACTCGAAGGAACCACGAGCCCATAAGGCGAGTAAACATATAGAGCACAAGTACCACCTGATACGAGACATCGTAAAGCTAGGAGAAGTTGTTGTCGCCAAGATTACATCAGCAGATAACCTGGCAGATCCTTTCACTAACGCCCTTCCGGCGAAAGCTTTTGATCGGCATGTTGAAGGAATGAGAATCATATGTATGACAGCATTTATGACAGCATAGTCTTTTAGAATAAGTGAAAGATTGTTAGAGTGTATACTAAAAGCCTAGCTTTTTGTAAACATTTATTTTGAAATAAAGAATCACATTGGTCAAATGTCTATATTTATATGCTAAGTGTAGTTGTTCAATTAATTTATACTGTAGATAACATGGTGTGTGGTATCACACACAGAAGATCATGTTATCAGTTCCTTATAAGTTATAAAAAGTAGCTCACGACTAAGATGGAAAGGAACAAACCATTGGAATAGTCGTAGTGTAATTTGGTATTAGTTTATCTTAACTATAAAGTTACACTAGTACACTCTGAGTGTATTGAGCAGGACCATTTGAGGAAGTATCTCTTTATACTGACTATATAAAAGAACAAGACCTCTGTTATTATGGAAGTGTGTGCTCTTAATCATGATATAATAACAAACACGTATACTTAATATTTATTTCTTTAATTTATCAAAAGGTGTGATTTAGTTCAATAAATCAATAGGCCCGATAAGTTGAGAAATGATATTATTTATATGTGTGTTGTTGATTATAGAATGAAACTGTGTCTTAGGAATCTAGGTTGATGATGTCTCCAAGAGGAGCTCATAAAGATTGTCATGTAAACCCTGCAGGTGGACTTAGTTTGACATGACGATAAGGTTGAGTGGTACTACTCTTGGAGCTAGATATTAATTAAGTAAGTTATCAGTAACTCATTTAATTAGTGGGCATTCGATATCTTAAATACAGGGAGATTAACACACTCATGATAAGAAGGAGCCCAAAATGTAATTTGGGATTGGTGCGGTAGTTCAATAATAGCTTTTTAGTGGTATAAGTTATTATTGATGAACTTGAGTTAGGTATTCGGGGCGAACACGGGAAGCTCAAGTTCATCAGGAGACCATAACTAATTTCTCCTCTCGGTCCTTATTGTAGCCTCTTATATATAGCCTTATATCCACCCAAAGTCTAGCCTCTTAGCCCATGCTAGGGGACAACCCTTATCCTTGCTTGGAGCCTAAGCAAGGGGTCGGCCAAGCCAAGCTTGGTGCTTGAGCAAGGGTCGGCCAAGCCTTGCTTGGTGCCCAAGCAAGGGGTCGGCCAAGTGTGAAAAGGGAAGAGGGATTTCATTAAAAATAGATTTTTTATAAAATCTTTCCTTTTATGTTTTCATCCACATGCTTTTAAAAGAGAGTTTTAAATTTTAAAATCTTTCCTTTTATAGATTTTCTACAAAGGATTAAAAGAGAGATTAGATATATTTCCTTATTTGTAGTTATCTATAATGTGAAAAAAAGATTTTAATTTTTTGAAAAAACTTTTCTTTTTGTAACCATGATATAAAAGGAATTTTATTTTTAAATCTTATCTTTTATAGATATCTATAAAAGGATTTAAAAGAGAGAGATTTTAATTTATAAAACATTCCTTTTATAGCCAACCACAAAAGGGATTTATAAAAGAGATTTTTTAATTTTTGTTTAAAATATTTCCTTGTATGATTAAACACATGGTGGCCGGCCAATATAGAGGAATAAAAGGAAGTTTTATTTTTGTTATAAAACTTTCCTTTTTTGGATTCACCAAGGAATATAAAAGAGGGGGAGAGGGTGCCTTCATGAGACACACAACTTATTCTATTGTTCTTCTCCTCTATCCTTGGTGGTCGGCCCTACCTCTTCTCTTTCTCTTCTTCATTGTGGCCGGCGGCATCTTCCCTTGTGGAGCACTTGGTGGCCAGTAGCTTGGAGGTAAAGAAGTAGAGAAAGGAGACATTGTTTTCTAGCATCCCTTGGAGCATTGTGGTGGTGGCTGAAACTTGGAAGCAAGGAAGGCTTTGGTGGTTTTCTTCTTGGTAGATCGTCGCCCACACGACGTCTAAGAAAAGAAGAGGAATACAATAGAAGATCAAGAGGTTGTTGTTTACAAAGAAAGGTATAACTAGTAGTTTTATTCCGCATCATACTAGTTTCCTTTGTATGAATTTTGAAATACCAAACACAAGAGGCTAACGATTCTAGGTTTCAAATTTATGATTCGAGTTTGTGTTTCTTTTGTTTTTTTCGATCTTGTGATTCGATTATTCTTACTGGTTAAACCTAGGGTTACTATAAGGAGATTAAATATTGAATTTCGTTGAAAGGCTTTGTCTAAGAAGTGGTGGATGCTCCCATAACCAAGAAGGTCTAATGCCTCGCCATGTTTAACCTGGAAGTCGATCTCTGAAATTAATATTTAATCAAATTTGTAACATAGGTGGATTTGGATTAATAATATTAAGCATTGTTTGCAATCCAAGTCTAAATCTCTAAAAACAGATAAGTTGAATTTGGAATCAATAATGTTAAGTTCTGTTTGTGATTCCAAATTTAATTTCTAAAGAACACAAGTGGTTGTTAGGAATGGTTCAGGACTTGTACAAAATTTTTGTACAGGGGAACCAGTACGATATTCCGGAATAGCAACCAACAATCATTGCTTCTTCTGTGGTCGCTTGAGTGATGCTTTAGCCTTCTAGAGTTGAGCTCACCCGAATCCAACTCTGGCTTTCTCCTCGAGTAGTCTTCTGCTCTAGCTTCTCATCCCTCGAATGCGATGCACGCGTCCTTCTCGCTCCATCGGCGCACTCTTCCACAACTTCTCATCCCTCAGATGCACCGAGTCCATTGACTCGATTTCTGTATTATCATTCTCGTCCGCTGCATCTTCTGTTCGATTTCTTGCGTTCCTAAGTCCCTTCACACTCATACGCAAGAAATCAAAATACGCAGAATCTAACATGACTTGGTTGATCACATCAAAACCCCAGGATACTTACACCTATAAGTGTTATAAATCCTTTTAGATGAAATAATATTTTATTTTGTTGAACTAATATAGATTAAAATATTGAAAATATTTTATTTTGATCATGAATCTTAGTGACACATATTTGTTAAGATTTTATTATGCACAATCTTTTGTCTTAATAAAGAGGTCATATATTATAAGATTTAAATGTGCATAATTAATTGAAATCTTACCTTAATATAAATATCATATCTTTTAATATGGTATGATTATTTTATCATATCTTTTAATATGGTATAATTATTTAATCATGATTTGCCATAATATTAAGGAAGAAAATGATATATAGAGGAAAAGATCTTAGGAAAAATCTTATGGATAGACACATAAAGTGATGGGGCTCACAAAAGTGAAAATGGTGGGTCATTAATTTATGTGTCTATCCCTGCGCTTTTCTATGAGATTTTTTCCCTCTGAGTATCATTACTCATTAAGGAATGACTCAATGATGGTAATGACTCCCTATAAATAGTGGTCTTTAGGGTCCCTAAATATACACACCTTTTAAGAATAACAGCACCATCTATAAAAGAGGGTTGGAGTGTTTAAAAGTCTCTAAAGCATTAAGCATCAAAAGGGGTGACAAGCATTCTTCAAATATCAATGGTTGGAGGTAATAATCGATTTATTTTTTTCACATTCAGTTATCATGTTTATTTAAAAACAAGCATGACCTATTATTTATAATAGTTAGTATTAGAGCAACTTTTACTTTCGTCTTGATATAATTATAAATCAATCAAATTTTTTTATGCAATTTTCTAATTTCTATTTTTTTAAAACAAAAAAATATTAGAATTTAGAATTATGAAAAATTTGCATGTACAAAATAAGCATGTATTTAATTTATGCAGCACAATCTTCAAATTTCTCTAATATGCATTGTGATATCCTCCAACTCAAGGGTGATAACTATAAAGTATGGATGGAAAGAGCTCTCCTTCATTTGAGATGGTTGGACATTGACTATGCCATAAGGAAAGATGAATCACTTGCTATTAATGATTTTAGTATTCCCAATGAGATTGACCTTTATGAAAAATGGGAGCGATCTAATCGTCTCTGTGTAATATTCATAAAGACTAAAATCTCTACTGATATTCGTGGTTCGATTGAGGAGCATGGAAATGTCAAGGACCTATTTAAGACAATTGATGAACAATTTGCAACTTCAAACAAGGCCCTTGCTAGCACCCTAATAATGGAATTCTCATCATTAAGACTCACCAGCGTGAAAGGTGTGCGAGAGCACATCATGAAGATAATGGATATAGATTTTATTGTCCATCTCATAACACTAGAATTGTAGAATCAAGAAATGTAAAATTTCTTGAGAATGACTTGACTAGTGTGAGTGATCATTCTCAAGACATAGTTTTTGAGAAAGATCATATTAATGATCAACCACCTTGTTCAAGTTATGAATGAGCTGTCATTCACACCCCTCAAGCATAAATGGGTGTTAGACAATCAATTGAGGAGATTCCATAAAATATTGATAAAAATCTAGTCAATCAAATGGTTAATGAGGAACAATAAGGAATTGCTCAACCAATTGAACAACAAGTTTCTCAAGAGGATAACTTAAGAAGATCTACTATAATAAGGAAGTCAACAATACCTAGTGATTATGTTGTGTATCTACAAGAATTGGATTTTAATGTTAGAGCCAAAAATGACCCTGAAACATTTTCACAAGCTATGAGTTGTAGTGAATCAAAATTTTGGTATGATGCTATGAAAGAAGAATTGAATTCTATGGCATCTAATGGAGTCTGGGATCTTGTCAAGTTGCCTGATAATGCAAAAACCATAGGATGTCAAAACAAAGGACTCATTGGGCAACATTGAGAGATATAAAGCAAGACTCATGGTTAAAGGATTCACCCGAAGGGAAGGAATCGACTACAAAGAGACATTTTCTCCTGTCTCTAAGAAAGATTCCTTTCACATTATTATAGCATTGGTTGCACATTGACTTAGAATTATAACAAATGGATGTAAAAATTATGTTTCTTAATGGAGATCGAGGGAAAGAGGTTTATATGAAACAACCAGAAGGTTTTTTCTCTAGTAATGGTGAGCACTTGGTGTGCAAGCTCAAGAAATCCATATGTGGATTGAAACAAGCTTCTCGTTAATAGTATTTGAAATTTCATTATGTTATCTCTTCATTTTTTTTTTTTTTGAGAATGTCATGGATCAATGTATATACCAGAAGGTTAGTGGGAGCAAGATTTATTTCGTTATTCTCTATATGGATGATATTTTACTTACAACCAATGATAAGGGGTTACTATATGAGATAAAATAATTTCTCTCTAAGAATTTTTATATGAAAGATATGGGTGATGTTTCTTATGTCATTGGTAATAAGATATACAGAGACAAATTTCAAGGAATCTTAGGCCTATTTCAAGAAACCTATATCAACAAAGTTTTAGAGAGATTTCAGGTGAAAAATTATTCACCAAATATAGCTCCCTTTGTGAGAGATAGCAAATTCAATATGGATCAATGTCCGAAAAATGACTTTGAAAGATAACAACTAAAAAACATTCCTTATGTTTCTGCTGTCAGAAACTTGATGTATGCTTAAGTCTACACTAGACTTGACATTGCATTTGATGTTGGTATATTGGAAAGATATCAAAGTAATCCGAGTATAGACCACTAGAAAGTTACAAAAAAAATGATGAGATACCTTTAAGGGACTAAAGACTACATGCTTGTATTAAAACTAGCTAAAAATTTAGAAGTGATTGGCTACTTTGATTCAGACTACACTAGCTGCATTAATTCATGAAAATCAACTTCTGGATATATTTTTATGATAGCCGGTGGAGCTATATCTTGGAGAAGTGCAAAGTAGATATTGTCTGTCACTTCTACTATGGAGGCTGAGTTTGTATCTTGTTTTGAGGTGACTTCGCATGGTGTTTAGATGAAGAGTTTCATTTTGGAGCTTAAAATTATGGATTCTATTTCTAAGTCATTGAGGATATATTATGACAATTCAACTATTGTCTTATGGCTAAGAACAATAAAAGTAAGAGTCGAACTAAGCATATCGACATTAAATATCTAGTCATAAAAGAATGTGTTAGAGATAAGACAATGGTTATTGAGCACATTAGCACTAAATTGATGATTGTTGATCCTTTGACTAAAGGCATGCCACCTTTGAAATATAGGAATCAAGTAGAGAGGATGAGACTTGGTTCCCTTATGTAATTTTTGTTATTAGAACAATTTAGTTATCAATGAAACTCAATTATGATATTTTCTCATATTTGTGTACACATTAATTAATTTGAGAAATATCACTAAAGTTGGACCTTGAATAAAATACATAAGGTTTATTCATTAAGATATATTGGTTGAGAATTATGATACAATGCAATACATGGAAGATAATACTCGCGTTTGGAGGACCTATCACTATGATTCATGTATCATGTACACTCATTTAGTGAATGATGAAATATATATGTGTCAAGTGAGAAAATATTAGAAATATTTTATTTTGATTATGAATCTTTTCTTATTAAGTTGCACATATTTGTTAAAATTTATTTATATACAATCTTTTATCTTAATAAAGAGGTCATATATTGTAAGATTTAAAAGTGCATAATTAATTAAAATCTTACCTTAATAAATATTATATTTTTTTTAATATGGTAGGATTATTTTATCATATTTTTTAATATGATATGATTATTTCATCATGATTTATCACAATATTAAAAGTTGACTCAATGATGATAATGAATAGTGGTCTCTAGGTTCCTAAACATACATACCTTTCAAGAATAATAATATAGAAGAGATTTAGAGTGTGGCTCTAAAGCATTAAGCGTTAAAAGGGGTGCTAAACGTTTTTCAAATATCAATGGCTGAAGGTAACAATTAATTTATTTTTCACATTTAATTATCATGTTTATTTAGAAATAAGTATGATCTATTATTTCATAAAATACAAGTACGAGACCACTAATATGCTCTTGGAGCTCCCAAAAAGTGAAACATGCCCTCACGCTTTTGTTAGACTTGGACCTATGAGCAACTACGAGAATAAGAGATTTTAAAGTTTTTTAAATTGATATGAGATATCTAGTTTATACTAATTATTTTTATAGTAATTAGTTTGATCTTATAAAATTTTTCCATCGGTCATTAGAATAAATTAAGAAATGCTCGCAGCGGGTGGTCCATTAGTCCTGTATTCTTAGATTAATCATCCATTAAAAAAAATTTATCCATTAATTCTCTAAAATTGAGTTTTACTTAATTAGATGGTTGAGAAACTAAGAATGTGTCTTATTTGTTTTATTTTATTTTATTTATTTTTGGAGGCATGGATATATAAAAAAAAAAGGTAAATTGCATAGAAATCAAAATCTTTTGCTCTGTTTAGCTAATATAAAATAATGAACAGACGAATTATAATAGATCAATTTTTTGTTATTATTTCATTCGTCCGAAATCAATAAGGGAACCTAACATTTCTTCCCCTCTTCCTCAAACTCGTGGCCTGAGCCTCACTCGAATCTCTTATAGCGATACCATGACGCCAATAGTAGTGGCGGTAAGGGAACTCACGGTCATAAGGTTTAGCTTGGCAGCCGCGAGCCACTGTAAATTTACTGGACACACTACAATTTCTTCTCGTTTTTTTTCTTCTCTTTCCCCTGCTTCTTCTTTTCCCTTACTTTTCCATGGGATTTTTTTTTCACTTGTAAGTTATTTCCATATTCAATTCATATTGTTCACACCGTTCACTAGGGATGTATTACATGTTCTCTTTTCTCATTCTCATTTATTATTTCATCCTTTAATTTTCATTCTGATTTTCATATCTACCAGAGAATCATATATTTATATCCTATCAAATATCCTATTACCCTTGATATATATATATAATTAAAGAGCTGTTAGTTGGCGGTTCAAAGGGTTTCCTCTGGTTCGAATGGACAATTCTGATGAACCGGTACTTGGTTCAGCCGTTGCAGGTAAAAAATCACAAAGAAATGTGAGAATCTAAAGATGTTTCTAGAAGAAAAAACAAACATGAGATTAATTATGCCAAAGCTAAAATGCTCTAAAATAACAGAAGATATTAGGGCATATACGTAATTCCGTCCGGTCCTTGGGGTGCACCCCACTTCACCAGCGCACCCTCGCGAACGACCATCGCAATCTTTTCCTTTCCCTTGTAGGACTTGCCTGGGTCCCGTGTAGCTTCGAATAAGAAAAGAGGGTATTCGAATTCAGGGCGCGTCCGTAGGCTTATATTTGGGTCTATATTTATTCCAACTAATAAACAGAAAAATAAGAAAATAAATTAAATAAAGAGTTTCCAGGGATCGAGATCGTCACCCATAAAGTGTCCGCATCGCAGGCGAGGAGGAGGCGGCCTCTGCCAAGCCCGCCGCCGCGCTCCCATTTGCTTCTTCTCGGCGGCGCCGCCCGAATCCCTTCCCTCCTCTCACGTCTACCTCCTCTCTCTCATCGCGGGAGTCCTGCCATGCGCATCCGCAAATGCGCCGCTCGGCTGCTTGGCACTGTCTGCGCCGCCTCCTTCTCCTCTCCCACTCCGCCGCCGCAGCACCCGCGGGCCGCCGATGATGCCTTCTCATCCGACGGCTGCGGGATTCTCTGCGAGCTGAATCGCGCCCCCTGGGACGACCTGATGTGCCTCGACCTCGTGGCGGCTTTCGACCAGGTACGGCCTATCGATCCGCACTTGTCGCGGTCCTCTTCGTTTAGCTCCGAAGGAGCTTCATTTCCGCTTCTGAACCAGCTCGAAAGATCTAAATTCGGATGGCTTCGGCTCTATTTAGCTCCTCGTCGCTTAAATATCGCTTCCTCCAACAGTTAGGGTTTTTTATTCCTTGCCTCCCAACTTTCTCCCTAAACCTGGGATTGAACCCTAATTAATATACAAGCAATAGCGGAGTCGATGCCCTGAAGTGAATTCGCTTAGCTATCCGCGTCCACTGGACAACTAATTACCCTCCGCATTTATAGATTCGGCAAAGGAAACCCTAGCTAGTTTGCTTCTCATCGATCTCAATAGTGCTAAGTTTTCCCAATCTCATTCCTGATTCAATCTCTGTGATTCTTGGTCGGTCTCTGCGACTGGATCGGTGCAACGATTCGACCTAACTTAATCCAAGTATTGGCAGGATGAAGAGGAGGAAGACGGCGAGGGCATTATGGGGAATGCAGTGAAAGCAGAAGCGGGAGAGGACACGGGTATTCTTGGAAATCACCTAAAAAATGACGCCGATTCCACTGCCACTGTCGAGCGGTATGCTTCTCCTGACCTAACCCTCGACTTCTCTCCCTCCTCCTCCTCTTCCAAAAGGAAAAGCTTTGTTTTTTTTTTTCCTTTTCTTGGCAGCGAGGAAGCAAGGAAGGAGCCCAAGAAGAAGAAGAAGAAGAAGAAGGAGAATGAGGAGAAGACCGGCGCGAGATGCAAGAAGAGCGACGGAAGGGGGTGGCACTGCAAGCGGCTGGCGCAGCACCCGCATTCCCTCTGCAGTTACCATCTCGCGCAGCTCCGGTCATACAATGCCAGCAAGGTCGAGGTAAGCAAGGAAAACCGCGCGGGGAGGAAGAAGCAGGCCGACCTATTATCCGGTGGCACTGCCGATGACTCGAACTTCTACTATTACTACTCCGGCTTCGGCCCTTGGCGCGGGAAGACTAGAAGCAGCGGCAGTCGAAGTGACCATATCTGTGTTCGCGGCTTTGCCCTCGAAGATGAAGACGACAAGGAGGAAGATAGAGAGGATAATGGGATCGTATACGAGGTTGCAGCCGTGACGATTGCTGGTGGGGATGAAGAGGACAGCGACGTCGACAACAACGGAGGCAGCGGTGGTAATCGGGAAGATAACACGTCGAGGAACGCCAGTAATCGTGGCAATCATAAGAGCTACAAGAAGAGAGGAAGGAAGAGAATGAAAGCTAGATCGCTCAAGTCTTTGCTTTGACTGATAGACGATCATTTGTAATTGGACATGCACACTTGCATGCGTAGAATATTTGTGCCTGCATGTCATGGGCCTGGCACAGACACGGCTGCAACATTTAACCAGCAGAGCCCATGGATAGCTGAATTTGGCCCGCAAATATAGACGTGGATTCTTCAGATATCTTAGTCCACACACACGCACAAAAGAATAGCTAAATCTTCCAAAATATGATTTTAGATAATAAAATAAAACCATCTCGGACTACTAAGGTTTGCATTAGTGTATCATGTCGTCTGTACAAACATCATCCCTTGGACACATTTCTTTTCTCGTCTGAGGGGGGGCCTTCAAAAACACATTTTGTTTCAGTACCCGCCAAGACTTCTGCAACAGAAACATCAACGAAAAACACTAGAAATTATCAGACTACCCTTGGTTTATTCTCCTCAAGTCGATCACGATTACGCTTATGTTATCAGTGGCATTCCGTGCCAATGCAAGCCTTGCCAAGAGCGCCGCTGCGAGAGAGCAGCGTGAGTCAGATGGTTGCTTGTTCTCTGCATCAGATGCTTGTTCTTTCTCTGGACCACCAGCTTCATCCCCACCACCTATTCCACTGAGGATCTCAGAATCCTTTGGTGGATCAGCTTCTGCCAGACACTGTCGAGCCACATTGCATGCTACCTCATTAGGTATGACGTCCCATAGCCCGTCGCTCGCAATGATTAAGCACTCATCTTCGGCAGATCTATCCAACGCGCAGATCTCCGGCTCGGATGTCACAAAAGCTTTCAGGTACTTGTCTCCTGATGTAACAAAATCATCATGTGAAACAATTAAAAGCATACAAGCACATCGATGGCATGAATTAAACAGGAAATCAGCATGTGAAGAATCTACAAATCATTCCCCATATGATGCACATCAATTTCTAAAGATCTCTTAACAATGTCTAATCTCTCACAAGACTGAGACTGAGCACGACAAAGCAAGTAGAATCAGTTCTAGAATTCAGCAATTGTTGTTGGGTTCACTGAGCCAAAACCAATTTATTAGGCTCATGTTCGTATCAAATTAATATTAACTTGGACTTTTCATAAACATTGCTATGGTTGAAATTTCATGACAGCTGAGACTTTACCTGTTGCACTTTGTCGAGAGCCCAAAAGATACTAAGGAGTGAAGTTAAAGACGATGGGGGTCTAATAGACCTAATAGAGGAAAGAAATTTTTCTGCAATTTTTTTAATACCCCAGCAGCGCAAGAGGTGTTGTCAATTTTTGGTATTGCTGAGATAATTTCAGAAAAGATTGAAAAATATCTTGCAAAATGTGCGGTGGATTTGCTTGAATTTCATTATACCTATTTACTAGATACTTGGGATTCTCTAAGTGATTGTAAATTTGTGGTGAACTACATTAATTACTCGTCTTTTGTTATATTTGTACTATTATATATACCAAGAGAGTTGAATATTCCATCATATGAACTTGTGGCAGAGATCATTCTACATTCCATAGACTAGATTTAGATGTATAAATATATGAGTTAAGACATTAGAGACTAGTAAGCTATGTTGAAGTAGTCTGCAAACCCATCTAGCAGTACTAGAGGCCCTGATCCCAAAAAGTGATATCAAAGTTGAAGTCACCTACTTTTGTAGTAGACTTTGTATTAGGAAAAACAATATGCAAGGCGTCCAATTCTTTTAGACAAGCAACATGGACTTTAGTGAACAATAGAGTTGATGCGGAGGTTAGTAATCTTGACTCGATCAACATAGACTCCATGTAGAAAGCCCTTGACCTAGTTGAGGTAGACTCTATGTGGCATCCCTTTGACTCGGTCAAAGGAGGTCCAGGTCATTTGAGTCCCAGGGTACATTTGGATTGATGTAGTTGGGATAAGAATTAGAGCCATCACAGGAAAAGGACGCTTTTGTTTCTAAGGTATTTGCTCCAACCTCCAAAGGTATGCACAATTAACCACAAAACCATTATTCTACTATTCTCCGTTCTTTTCTCCAACCCTACCCTGACTTGAGTGTCAAAGGAGTCATGCCAAGGTACGTCTTGACCCCCTTCTAATCCCATGTTAATCCTTTCCAGAGAGGACAAGGCCCTTGGAATCTTGTTGGTTCTCAGCGAACACTAGTTTAATCTGCAAACAACTAACTTGTCAAAGCTGACTCATCGATAGTTGACCGATCGACAGCTGACCTGACGATAGCCGACCCATTAGAATTCAACTTGTCGAAGACAGGCTCGATTAAAGGGCAGAAGTCGTTGCATCAAGAAGTCAAACTGAGACAACTCGTGTAAAATACCGAAAAAATGGCGAATAATGATAAGGGAATTTTCCGAAATTTTTCTGGGAAATTTTCGAAGTCCGTATGGCTTAGGTTACGTGGATAAAAACTGGGCCCCTGGGAAAGCATGTTTAAGCTACCAGTTTTAATGAGGAAAAGTTGAATTTTTCCTTTTCCTTTTCTTTTATTTCTGCCGTGTGCCCGAGCGGTTTCCCCGACGCCGTTTCCTTCTCTTCTTCCCCCCCCCCCCCCCCCCCCCCCCAACCAATCACTTTCCTCTCCTCATCTCCCTCGTGCGCACGCCCTCACTCCTCTGCCGCCGGCGACGAGAGCCACCTCTCCTCTCCTCTTGCCGACGCCGACTCCTCTCTTCTCCCGAGCGTCGGTCGTCGGCTAATTTCCTTTGCCCTAGCCGCCGCAATGAGGGGGGAGCCGGCCGATTCCCACCTCTTCCCTCTCGCGCCGCTGCCTCCCTCTCCCCTCCAGCGACGCCGACTTGACCGCCCGGCGCCACCCGATTGCTGGCCGCCGTCTCCCTCTTGCCCTAGTCGTCTCCATCGCAGCCTGCTTCGGTCGATCACCGTCGGAAATCGAGCATCGCGTCTCTGCCCTAGAGCAGTCGCCACCTCTCCTCTGTCTTACCCGTCGACCCTTGCCGTGGAGATCCCAGTGGCGCAGCCCTTTTATTCCTCCCTTGTGCCCTAGCAGTGTGGTCTCGCTGCGCCACACCGGTCGCCAGCGCCAATCAAGCCAACGCTGACCCCCGATCGCCGTGCCCTAAGTCCTCGTTCTCTTCTCCGACGCCGACGACGCCAGGGAACAAAGAGCCGGCGACTAAGCATTTCCTCTGCCCTAGTTCCTCAGCCGCCTTCTGTGTGAGGTCTCCAGCCGACGGTCTTCTACTACGCCAAAGAACCCTAGATTTTCACCAAATCCAGAGAAGGGTAAGGAAAAACATTTCTTTTTGTGGCTGAATTGTAGCGGTGAATGGATTTCTGGGTTGATTTATGATTTTCTTTTGATCCGGGCAGTGAGGAGGGTCTTCCAGCAGCCACCCGTTTTCTGGCAGCCACCTTCTAGCGGCGAACAACCCTATTGGGCAGCACCTCTTGGATTCCAACAACGAGAACGGTTGTGAATTTGAGGTAAGGGTAGAGATTTGATATATGTGTTGAATTAGGGCTAAATTGGGAAGATGCTATGATTGATTATGCTTATTGTAAGTCCTAATTCGAATGGATTTGTAGAATCGATTGAGGAGTTAGATGATCCAATTAGGGTTTATAATTGGATCTGGATTTATGTTAGCTTCTCAAGGATTTGATTTAGCTAATTTATTTATATGTAATTAGCTAAATCTGGATATTATGTATCACAGGACTTTGACACGAGACGAGCATCTCGACGTCGGATTTGGACTGGATTGGACCTTCCTATTGGAGGCGGGTACCTTGACTTATCTTTGATAATGTCATGTTGATATGTCATGTTGATATGTTTAGTAGGTTATAACCTTTAGTAATAATTATGCTCGTCTTTGCTTCGGTTGGTCACTACCCGATACCTGTTACATGCTTGTTTTGTTTACTTATTATGTACTTCATGTTAGTACCTACCTGATTATACATGCTTATAGGGTAGTGACATAACCATGTGTTTATTATGTTCAGGATCTAGGTTTTTATACCTTATCTGATCTGTGTACCTTTGATTTGGTTCATTGTCCTATGGGACACATTTTATATATATATATATATGTATATATATATATATATATATATATATATATATTGCTATGTTGTTTAGGATTTTGTCATGCTTAGTGTCATGCATCATCTCTCATGATTGCATGTTGTTCGATAGTTTGCTCCATTATTGTCGAGCGCATCGCCAGTTACATGGATCTACACACACCACCACTCATGGGTTAGTGGTATATTCAGGCAGGGTGTGTGGCAGCTATACTCTGTTAGGCTCCGCTGGTCCACTCTTGGGTAGTGGTGACGCAGCGTGATAGCCTGCAAACAGGTTGCTCTGTTAGGCTCCGCTGGGTAGTGGTGACGCAGCGTGGTAGCCGGCATGACAGATTTGCTCTGTTTAGCTCCGTTGGTCCGCTCATGGGTAGTGTGACGCAGCGTGGTAGCCGGCAGAGATCCCTCCCCGTCATCGTGTACCGGGAGATGAGAGCATTGCGCTCCCTCACTATGTTTGAGGTAGGAGGATAGGTGTACTCCGACAGCATCCTGTCCACTCGGTTACTCATCAGGAGGAGTGACAGCAAATTGCACGGTTGTCACAGCCCTACCCACTCGGTCTCACCATCATGTGAGTGGCTGACTGGCGTCAGGGGTGACCATGTCATTGGCATCATATGCATTGATGCATTTACTGATTGTGGTTGTTGTACTTATATGCTGCATTTGGATGGATGCATATGTTTGACATGCATACAGGATTTATGATACTCCCGGTCTGACGACCTGACTATTCTGATAGGAGGCCCTGGTGAGTACAGCCTCTTCAGCCCTTTTCTATTGTGCATTTCCAGTTTTTGTCTAGGAGACTGTACTTCATAGTTATTAGTATTTGTTATAGCTTACTATACATGTCAACTAGGTATCTGCTGAGTTGTTGAACTCACCCCCATGGACAATATCTTTTTCAGGTATCAGGTTGTTTATGGAGACGCTTGGAGTATCCTGCCTGCCGGTCCCCACGTCACATCAGAAGACCTGCCTCCGCTTATGTTTATTTCTAGTTTGTGTATTTAGCTTTGTGTTCCGATTTTATTTCTGGAGTGTTGTTTTGTTGTGTGGTGTAAGTCTATCCGGCTAGCAGTCTTCGTTTTTAGTTTGTATGTGTTGTTCATTGTATTTCCGCTGTGTTTGGTTTTGGTACAACCGAGTGGGCTGTTAGATTTACATATAACTGCGTGGTTATGTATTTTATTATATTAGCCGAGTAGGCTGCATATAAACTGCGTGATTGTGTGTATATTCCAACCGTCTGTGGCTGAGGTATATATTGTGTCTGTAGAAATAGTTCAGATTGTCACCCGTACAGGGGAGGTGCTGTTGAAATTTCTTCGGACAAAGACTCCCCCGGGACGTGACAACTCAGCAAGGAGTTGACCTGTCCTCCGTTCTCAAATTGGAACAAAGGTGTTTTATGTTCAAAGGCTTGATAAGAAGTCCATTTTTCTTTTCCTTTTAGTTATTGATATATCAAATATTCATTGATACAATAGGAGTTGTAATGTGCATGACAAAAAAAAAAGGCATTATATATTAAAGAGAGTGACTAAAAAGAAAAAACAGGCAAAGAAGTTAATACCAATACCATTAGATTAAGTCTTACAAATAATGCCATGTATATGGTGGCAATAAGATTTTACATTTGTGCAAAATCTGAAGGCATGTCACATGGTGACAATTTAATTAACAAGATTCATCTCAAAAGGCAGCTACATAAGTAACATATGATAGATGACAAGGACTTAAAAGGAACATATAACTTTGTTGCTAGGTTGTGGATAACTAAAATGGAGATCTCAGGTGAAAATTTAGTGTTGATATCCATAACTTTGTTGCTTAAATATATTTCCTGTGAAGACTCTTTTGATAGGTTAAAGAGGTGAGTTCACTCTTTAGGCGATGAATGAAGCTATTGTATATATTGCTCAAGTAGAAATTGTCATTTCAAATTTGAGTAAATATACACTAATTAAACAGAGCAAGAGCAGAAAGGAACAAAACCATTGGGATGAAGATAACCTACAAATATAAACAAGTATATTCTAAGTAATTTCTATGACAAACATTAGAGAAGTTGCAAAATCTTGAATAATCAATGAGGAATTGATAGAATTTTATGAGGAATCAATCATAATCAACTTAGACTAGAAGAGATCAGCAAAGTTGAGTAAAATTGCTCAATTCAACTGTATGCTTCTTTGTATTAAGATATTTAGTTTGTGTGTGAACTTGTATATCTGCACTAGACATTTCAAAATTACAAAAAAAGATGTATATGAATACCCTAATGAACAATTACAAGTTTTTAACAAATTGTTCGTAAACAATGTTAATGTACAGGAATAGTAATAGGACGAGTTCTCAAATTTCTATACCTTCCCTTTCTTGATTATTTTTCATCTCATGGGATATTGATATTTGGCCGGCTAAAAATATATTATAATTAGACAAATTGAAATTGAACTCCAACTAATATAACAAAAAATAATTGGATACTTTAAATATCATTAGTGAATTGACTTTGTATCAGTTAAATGGGGGAACACCACTCAGGTAGTTGACCCAAAATATGGCTTGATAATGATCTCATGAGAATGAGATACATGTAACTAGCATGTTGCCTTAGTGATGCAAACTGAGGAATGTTTATTACCTTGAATGTATAGTATAGTAGATGTATTAAAGATTTCTCAATTGCACTTGCATTGATAATCACCGTCTATATTGTATTTCGACTTGGATGATTGTAAATCTATTCAAGACCGATGATTTAGAGACCATTTTTAGATCAAATATGCTTTGAGGGTCGACCTATTCATGTCTCTCCTTGGTGGAATATAAACATTGGTGCCCCTAATGCGTCACTTTCAATAGATATCATCTCTATTTTTGTTTAGTATAATCCCTCTCATTGCTTTCATCACCGCCTAGAACTTGCACAAATGAACTAGCAACCACATTGCTCCATTCCCACTTTAAATATACCAAAATGGTGTATTATGAGAACCAATCATCTTTCCCTCTAACATTGCTTAATGGCTGGCAACAGTAGTGCCGCTACTTCAGTCATCCACAAGTGCTGTCACCTCCTTTATTATTGAGCAGGATCATTGTCTTACTTTTAGCTCATCTCAAACTCGATCAAGGTTTTCACTAGTTATTTGTTGATCTCAATCCAATAAGGTTCATATCTAAGCTAGCTGATCACCACAATACACCCTTGTGAGTTGTATCATTACTTCCAAGCATACCCACAATTCCGTAAACCTAAAGATGCCAAAGAACGCCTATAAGCAAACCTTGGTCGATGGTGACTATGAAATACAATAGTAATAAGAAGAGTCTGAAAATACAAGGTATCATTACTTCCAAGCATACCCACAATTCCGTAAACCTAAAGATGCCAAAGAACGCCTATAAGCAAACCTTGGTCGATGGTGACTATGAAATACAATAGTAATAAGAAGAGTCTGAAAATACAAGGTAGGGGTGATCATATTTTTAAAATCCCCAAGCTAGCAATTATAATTGACCATGTCTTGTAACTAGCACAATCCAATTCAATGGTTCAATAGTCCAATTATTTAATATATTATACACATGAAGAATATCATTGAATGCTCATTAAAGATTTTTCAGAGTTTTTCATAAATAAGCGAATGAATAAATGATCATACACTAATCTAAAGGTCTAGTTGAAAAAAAGTAGCCCCCGGAACTATGGTGCAGCGGTAGGTCATTCAGGTTGTCATCCAGGCACCCATGGTTCAAGCCCCAGCTATGACGAATTTGTATGAATTTTTCCTCCAAATAGGGCACGCAACTAAAGGATGTTGGGCTCCTGGGCTACCCGCTGCGAGCGCTTCCCGATTTACCCTAGTAACCGGTGGGAAACTTCGGTGGGGCCGGACCGGTCACCCAGGCTCGACGTTACCCAGCCTCGTTAATCATTTTTTTAATTGAAAAAAAAGTAGCACATCAAAACAATCTTAAAGCTTTTCATTAATGAGATAATGAAGATGCTAGTTGAAAAGAAACTAGCGCATCAAAACATTTTCAGAGCTTTTCATAAAATGTGAGGATGAATAAAGATGATATAGCAATCTCAAGATCTGGTTGAAAATAAAGTAACACATTAAACATCATGCAATATAAGCATTACCAAAGCATTAAGTGGGCAATGTTGTTAAAATAAGTAGAGGACAAGTATATTAGTCCAGTATGGAATAGAATGAAATACCTAATTAATGCATATCAGAACTCAATTATTAAAAACTAAATAAACTTGATAAAAGTTGATAATTGAAGTGACCCAAATCAAACCAAGTTTTAATCCTACTTGACAATTAGACTTATACAACACCCACCCACATATAAACAACAAAAGCATTGCATTTAAACATTCACCCTTTCTCACATCTCCCAATTGTCACTCCATCAACACACTATTGTATGTTTTTAATCACAATGTTGATGTGTCCAAGATGAATGATCTCAAAATTGACAATGCACATTGAATTGGGCTTTTATGAGAGATCAGAGTGGGCAAGTGGGCACAAGGGTTCACACTATAATCACAAGATTTAACCATTGTTGCCTTGGAAGTTGATGCCAAAAATGTATATTGTGAGAAAAGTGATGTAGTTGCAAACGAACTAAACTAGTACATATGTTGAGAGCAATATTTTGCGAAAAAAGCAAATTGAAGGTTACCTTTCCATTTATACCACGTCTTCACTTGAAATTCAAGAATTGAGTTGAAATTGAGTGGGCAATGCCATGGAGTCTAAAGACATCATGTTGAAGTAAACAAGACTATACTAGGCCAACATTAGCTAACTCAGCTCAAATGTTAATATTATCACTTCACGTTTCACACCACTAAGTAAGCATCTCAAGAATTGCTTTTATAAATCTGAATAGATTTAAGTAATCTGACTAAAGAGTGTCCTTTACGATTTATGATAGCATAAATTCCATAAAATTGAGATAACAAACCATCTTATACTTTCATCAAGTACCATCATTCAACTATATTATTCGGTTTGTTGGTCATGCTCCTTGCTTTTTTGGCTGTTGGCTGATGTTTCATATGAGACTTCTAACCTATGATTAAATTGGATAAAAATAGCTGTGCCTTGTGAAAAAAATGAAAAATGCTTCTGAGTCAATGTGTCATCTATTTTATGAATGTGACAGCTCAACATTGGTTTGAAATCAGATCGCTGCAAATATATGATTTGAGTAACAGAAGAGCCTTTGGGTTAGAATCATGACAATGTAGCAAGTTATCTGTTGCTATGACGAACTGAAGTTCACTCTGTACATATGGTATATTTTGAAGAAAAGAAATGAAAGGATCTTCCAAAAATTGGATAAATTGCATGAGCTAGTGGCAGCTCGTATCCTCTAGATGTGGAGGTTAAAATGCCTTTCCTAACAGGAAAACTGCATCCTGCTGAATCCCTGAGGCTTTATGACTGTACCAAGTTTGGGGCTCTAAATTTATTGTCATTCCAAATCTGGAGTTGGCTGCTTTAGTGATGAGTTGTAAAGGCTATTTGTTCTCTGAACTATTGAGATTGTAGTTACTTTAGATCAAAATGCTGAACATTTACTGTTCTAGAAATCTGTTTTGGATAACAGATTATTTTGAGCTGATGAATGAAATTTCAGATACTGAACTTTAAAATTGCATTTTTTTTTTGTTCCAACTTGGATGCTGAAACATGAACTTCCTTTAAAAAATAAACAGGGTATTGATACGGGGCTGAAGGATTTTCTTGGGAGCTTATGGAAAGATGAAAAGGTCACATAAATGAAGGTTTTCAGTTTGAAATTTTGAATGTTTGGAAGAAAAATATCCAGAAGACTAGAAAATACTCAGAAGACTAGAAAAGGAAATGAACTTTATTATTAAAGGAAGTTGACATTAAAAGATATGTTTTATATTCTTTTTCTTTCTAATTTTGTTGTATGACATCTTTGTCTTTAAAATATGCCTTCTAACCCTCTTGGTTTCCTACACTCATATATTGTGAGTGACCCTTATGAGACAATGCATTTGAAATGTTGGAAAGAGCAAGTTGATACATGGTTCGTCGGAACGGATGTGGAACCGACGTTCTGGCACGGGAACACCTCATCCCATGTCAAATTTCTAGTAAATAACATTTGTTGCTATGGGCTGGCATTCTTGGGCGTTATAACGACAAAAAAAAAAGGCATAGAATAGAACGAAATGACTTAGAAAGAACTTTGGATTCTTCTTTTAGTGTTTTGTTTGCATTTAAGGCAGAGTCGACTTTGCTTTGATTTTTTTTAATGTTTTGTTTGTATTTAAAGAAAAAAAATAAATTTGATAGGTGGATCACATCACTATCTTCTTTTTTTTAGTATTTTACAAATAATGTAAAATTATCGATCTACCATACATAAACATATTGAAATTTGAATATATTCATTTTTTACTTATGGCCATCAGCTCAGCTCCTTTGTTTGATTTTTTTCTATCATCATTCCAATATATTTGACAAACAAACCTGTTTATTCAAATATTTTGGTTTAATCTACTAAGTTATTAAGAATTCTTTATTTTTATGTAGCTCAAAAATATAATATTAGCGATATATATTTATCATATAAGCATGGTTATAACCATGTTATTAGTTAAATAGAAATGTAATGCAATTTTTTATTTGAAAGATTAAGGTATGATTATCATTTATTTTTATTATCTTGTTTAGTGTTTTAGGCACATCCATAAATTGTTAGCACATCATTAATTATTTTTTTAGAAAATATATTAAAATAAATTGAAAATTATACTCGTAATTACTAATAAATTTGAGATCGATTTAATCAAACATGATACTCAAGGAGAATATAATGAAAATTTGGTTCCCTCTCCGTCACTCTTCGTGATATTAATACAAGATATAATTTACATTGTAAGTGTTCCGTGAAATGATATTGAAACCAGAATGGTAGAAACCATGATAGTCGCCGCAACCGTTCTTGCGAACCTTGTTTAAGATTATCACAAGTTATCTTTGTAAGTACCCCGTAATTTTATCCAGACCCATTTCATCGTCATTCGTTGCGACGCGAATAAAATTTTATCCACACCCAGGCGCCCCGAACCCTTTCAGGTATCCGGATTAGGCCTATAAATGCAATCCTGATTTCTATAGTTAGAACAACACTTGAAAAATGACTTCTATTCTTGTTCTACTACTTTTGTGAGCTGTCAATATTGTAAAGAGGCTACTCCGACTTCATTTTTCTAGGATTAGCAATCCTCTAATTACAAACCTAGTAAATTCTCTTGCCTCTACTTTTTAATTTATGCATTTACGTTTTTTTTTATACAAGTATTTTCTTAATTTAGCTTGAAATGCTGAGAAAGGTTGATTTTGATTTCGACCGAAGTAAAATTAATGGCCGGACCAAACCTTATCCCACCAAAGTTCAAGGGGGAGTTCGCACACTAGAAACACCGAATGGAGGTATTTCTAAAAACCGACTTTAAAATTCTTTTAATAATTAAGTACAGTTTTACAGTTCTAAAAGATCAATAAGGCGTAGAGAAAGAAGAATACCTCTGAACGAAGGAGCAAAGCGATTTCGTAACCAACAGTAGAGCGGAATATCACTTACTAAGTATATTATCGCCTCAAGAAGTAAATCACATCGAAAGCTACACATCGGCAAAAGGCCTCTGGGAGAAGTTCTTGGAACTCCACGAAGAAACATCCGAAGCAAAACTAACACGATGGGATATTCTTCGGAACAAGCTAACGAACATCCATCTGAAAAAAGGTGAGAAGGTAGCTGAACTACACACAAAGATCGAGGAGCTCGCCGGACTAGTCACCCTCGGCAAAACGATAATCAACCGGGACTCGGTACGCTACGCACAACGCTTTTCCCAGGACACCAGAATGGACCTCGACAATCGACACCTACTACATCTCGAAGAATCTGGAGATAAGAACCTAGAGGAACTCTTTTCTACTTTATAATTAAATGAAACCAAATGTGCAGGTACAACAAAAGAATAAAGCTAGAATTTGGAACTAAAAGCCACCAAAAAGGACAAACCTGAGTCAGACTCAGATCTGGAAGGAGACCAAGAAGCTTATATGGTAAGGAAATTTAGAAAAATTTTTAGATCTAACAAATTTAAAGAAATGCAGAACAGAAAAAATCTAAGAAATAGAAGAAAGGTTCAATGCTACCAGTGTCAAGAAAGACACATAAAGGAAGATTGCCCGGAACTCAAAAAGGAAATAGACAAGAGGCACAAGCAAAACAAGCACAATAATCTCAAAGCCACTTGGGACGAAAGCTCATCATCCGAGTCAGAAATAGAAGCATACGCTGGTCTAGCATTGATGGCTAACCATAAAGAACAAAGCACCTCAGAAGCCAGCAATGATGAAGGGGGAGCAACTTCAGACGAATGCAGCGAAGCAGGGGGAGAATCAAGCTTCAGATCTGACATGATAAGTGAGGTATGCCTCTTACTATGAGTGTAATCAAGCCGAGCTGAGCCGAACTCTTGAATGTTTGAGTTTTGCTCGTTTATAATCGAGTTGAGCTCGAGCTTTATTTAACGAATATATTTATGACTTACGAACTTATTCGAACTTTTATCGAAACTAAACGAGCTTAATAAATATAAATTATAAATTTAAATATTCATTAAAAACTAAATTATATATTTAGAGAAAATTATAATATTCTTATTAAAATTTATAATTTTATTCGAATATATAAATTTAATATATGTCTATATGTTTTAAAAGTAGAGTGTAAAATCTATAAATTCAATATCAAAACTATTATTTTTTTTAAAAGTTGATCCATGAGCTTAATGGACATGTTCATGAGCTATCAAGCCGAATATTATGAAGCTTGAGCTTGATTTGTTTATCTTAACGAGTCTCGTTAAACGAGCTCAAATGAGCTTTTATCGAATCGAGTTTCGAAGAGCTCATGTGCGGCTTAGTTCATTTACACCCCTATTTCTTACAACCTGATCAACTGTATTTCGACATTAAATCAATGGCAAAATCAATGCACAAATTGAAAACTAAATATGACAAATTAAAAACTAAAAATTTAGAGATAAAAAGAATCTTAGCAAAATCATGCTTAATAGAGGATCTAGATGAGTTAAAAATTTAAAATGCCAATTTGAAAGAAAAAATAAAAAATTTAAAATGTTCAAATTTTTTTGCTTCAAATTTTAGGAACTGTAAAGGATTAAATTGGTATTATAGATTTCACAAGGGTCAAATCAAAAAAATAATGAAAACATGCATCCCTAGAAAATATTTGATTAACTTAGTAGGAAGGAACTTATATTGAGTTCCAAAATCATGCTTAGTTTAATTTGTGCATATTTTTAATTTTAATTTACTTTAATATCTGCCTTTTAATTACCTAATATGCTAAAATAAATTCCTTTATACAACTTTTGAAAAAGAGGACTTAATTTCCTATTTATAGAAAATTTTCAATTTTTTTTACTGTAATGATTTGTTTTTCAAATATTATAATTTTCAATTTTAAAAAAAAATTGCAGAGATATTTTACTTATAATATTCTCTGTCCAACAAAATATTTTTAAAGTATTTTGATTTTTTATGAATTATTTAGATAAATGCTAAATTTAAAATAAAAAATTTCTTGAATACTTAATTTTCGAAAAAGTAATTTTTCTGCAAATATACGTATACATTTATATTCTCAGAAAATTTCTCATGATTTTCTGAACCTCTAAACTATTTTTGAGCATTTTTTTATCAAAATTCCTCCTTCTATAATAAATAAATCATCACTGCTTAAATTAATGTCATTTTTTATGAAAATCTTATTCCTACTTTCGATGTATCTGATTAACCTTTATAAAAATATTCAAAATTTTTCAACAAATAAACTAAATTTTAGAATTATTTTTTTTGTTTTAAATTGTTTTTTAATCACAAAAATTAGAATTTTGAGTATCAATTTTTAAAATTTAGGAAATTTTTTTCCTAAGTATAAGTCACTAATTTTTAATTTCGAGTATGCAATCCTTTAGACTTTAATTTCAACTTATTTTAGTAAAACCCTTATTTTTAATGTGATCAAAGGGAGAGAGTTAGAAGTTAAGTTTAAGAGGAGGTATATTTTTCAAAATATTGCATATCTACTGCTTTGTTTCAAAACATGCAATTTTATTTAATGTTTTATCTTGTTTTACCCTAACTTAACTTAGGTTGATCCATATCAAAAAGGGGGAGATTGTAAGTATTCCGTGATGGTTTTGATGTGATCAACCAAGTCAAGTTAGGTCTGTTGTTATTTTGATACCTTGTGCCTAAGTGTGCAAGAACTTAGGAGCATAGGAAGTCGAGTGAAAGACGCAGCTAGCGAAAAGGACGGCACAGGAGAGAACCAACGGGCTCGGTGTGTCCGAGGGACAAGGCACTGCAGAAGCGTACGCTGGCAGACGAGGAGGCGCGTCGCATTTCCGAGGGACGAGAAGCTAAAGCGGAAGACTATTCGAGAAGGTCAGAAAATGAGTTTGGGTGAACCCTATTATGGATAGCCGAAATCATCCAAGCGAGCGGAGCCGGAGAGGAAGACCCGAATGAAAAGTCAACTTTGGTCCGGGCACCCAAAGCTATTCCGAGCGCCTGGACCGGTCTGGTTCAGCCAGGGCGCCTTGCCAAGGCACCCCTGTGTGAAGGTGATCCGAGAGCCCAGAACCCTTCCAGTGCCCGAATTGGAAATTTTATCTAGATCCATTCCGTCGCAATCCGTTGCGACGCAGATAAAATTTTATCCACACTCAGGTGCTTGGAACCTTCTAAGCGCTCGGATCAGGCCTATAAATGCAACCTTGATTTCTATAGTTAGAACAACATTTGAAAAACGACTTCTATTCTACTTCTACTACTTTTGTGAGCTGTCAACGTTGTAAAGAGGCTACTCCGCCCAAAAGAGACTTGAGTGAACTTCATTTGTCTAGGATTAGCAATCCTCTGATTATAAACCTAGTAAATTCTCTTGCCTTTGCTTTTTAATTTATGAAACGTCGAGAAAGGTTGATTTTGATTTTCAGGGCAATTCACCCCTTTCTTGTCGGCCGCCAAGGAACCAACAATTTTTTTCCTTGACTTCTAAGAATTTCATTGTCATCACAATGCCCGTTTTCTGAGACAAAAGATAAAACCGTCACCTTGGCGACTCCTCCAGAACAATCCCACACTTCCTGGAAAGAGGTAAATCACGACGGGCACAATGCCCATTTTGTCTTGATAGATTGGTTAAACAAGTTCATATACAACTTCTTTGACAAATATCATTGTGAATGTTTTGAAATGCCCAACGATCCTATCATGTTGTATGTTTCATGAGCTTAAAACAGCACACAATATAGGTTTTATCAAAAAAATTTCTTAGTAACTTATCCCGGGTTCATAAGAACGGTCATGGCGACTGCCACAGATTCTATTGTTCTAGTTCCAATATCATTTCACGGAACGCTCACGACGCTGATTTGTAATTTTTTTTAAACAAAGAATTAGCAAAAATTTAAATAAATATATATATTACATTAGTTTAAAAAATAAAATATATGAAGCCATAAAAAATCAATACATCAATTATCATACAATAATAATGAGAAAAATATAATGAAAATTATACCTTCTCGGAGCTAATACCACGAAGAATTTTCATTATATTCTCCTTGAGTATTATGCTGATTAAATTGATCTTAAATTTATTAGTAATTATGAGTATAATGAATCATTTTAATTTTCAATTTCTTTTTAATACATTTTCTAAAAATAATAATTAATGATGAGTTTGAGGATGTGCCTAAAATACTAAACAAGACAATAATAATAAATGATAAACAATCATAACCTAATCCTTCACTTCAAAGACTGCACGACATTTCTATTTAAGTAATAACTTGATACAATCATACTAATATGATAGCAAATATTTTCTTTTTGAACCACATAAAAATAAAAAATTCTTAATAACTTAGTAGATTAAACCAAAAAAATCAAAACTTACTTTAACCAAGATTGTTTGCCAAATATGTTGGAAATGATGATAAAAGAAATCAAATGAAGAGCTCAGTCACTCTGTAAGTCAAAAATGAATATATTCAAATTTTAATATGTTTATGCATGATAGATCTGTAGTGTTGCATTATTTGCAAAATGCTGAAGTGATGTGATGCACATATCAAATGTCTTTTTTCTTCTTTGAATAACAAAAAACATTAAAAAAAAAAGCAAAGCAACATCAAATCTACCTTACATGCAAACAAAGTAGTAAAAAAAAAAATTCAGTAAGTTCCAAGCTGTTTCGTTCCATTCCATGCCCTTTTTTTTTGCTGTTATAACGTCCAAGAACGACGTCCCATAACAACTAATGTTATTTATTAAAAATTTGACATGGCATGAGGCGTTGGCGTGGCGGAACACCCGTTCCGGTCGTTCTAACGAACCATGTATCAATTTGCTTTTCCCAATATTTTTGCATTGTTTCACTAAGGTTTCTCATATTCTGGGTGCAGGAAACTGAGAGAGTTAGAAAAGATATTTGAAAGACAAAGATGCCACACACAAAAATTAGAAAGAAAAAGAATAGACCCATTTCCTTTTCTAGTCTTCTGAGTATTTTCCAATCTGCTGAATATTTTCCAATCTTCTGAATATTTTTCTTCCAAACATTCAAAATTTCAAATTGAAAAACCTTCATTTATGGCACCTTTTCATCTAGCCATAAACTCCCAAGAAAATCCTTCAGCCCTACACCATGAGTTGATACGTCACTTCAAAAAGTCTAAAACTTCAAAGGTGAGGACTCGAAGCCTAGATGATTCGTGAAGGCCCCGACTAGATATGCATCCTTTGAATTTTGGATAAGGTCCTTTGACATTCAAGAAAAGCAATAGAATCCCATGGATTGCTTTGTTATAAAAAATTCTTGTGGAGATTAGGGATAAAAGATTAGTAATGACTAAATTGCAGCTCAACTTAATTTGTATCTCACAAGGACCACAATAAATTTTGCCTCTTTATAATGAGCATGAGCATGATATTGATGACTGCATCGTTTGCTCAAACATAGAAGGAAAGAACCAAAGGAGGAAATAGTCGAATTAGTTTAAAATAAAATTTAATCATTGGTGGCTCACCAGGAAGGAGAGTCGAGCAGCACAAAAGTCAAGGCTTATGAAAAGAAGAGGCCTGCATACTTCTCTTTGAGTGTAGCACCCGAGTACAGTTGTGATATCACTTTCTTAGACGTTGACAGGCCATCAAAATGCTCTAATGGTCAAGTTTCAGATTTTCACCTGCTTAGTAAAGAGAATACTTGTGGGCATCGGTAGCTTCGCAATGAAATTCCTAACCCCCACTAGTATCAATTGGCATCAGTAGCTTCGCAATGAAATTCCTAACCCCCACTAGGATCAAATTGATAGGAGCTGACTCTGCAGAGTCAAAGGCATGTTATAAAACTGCCTTGAACATAACAAGGAGACGCAGCCACCCAAACCGATGCAAAAAAGGTCACAAAAAAGCTGAAGGCAAGGCATCCAAGGACCAGTTCATTCTTGAGACGTGAGCCTATGGAATAACCTAGAGAATTTGAGGAAGGACTAGATCAGACATTAAATCTAGGAAGCGAAACATCCTCCAACTCTACATAGAGTACTGAGACATATTTACATGGATAGTCGAAGATATATTAGGGATCCCGGGTCGTATGGTTGAACACCAATTGCATCTCTAACCTAGTCTGCCACTAGTATAACAAAGAGCAAGAAAATTCACAAACATGGAAAATTATCAAGGAAGAGGTGAGAAAACGGATAAAAGTGCAATTATTTGAGAAATATAGTCCTGACAATGTTAGCCAACATGGTCATAGTGAAGAAGCCAAAATGGGAAGTGGCAGATGTGCATGGACTTCATCAACTTTAATAAAGCTTGCTTGAAAGATGTTTCCTAGTTCATAAGCTAGATGAAATAGTGGACAGCACTGCAAGTTATGAGTTATTGAGCTTTCTGAGTGCCTCCTTTAGATACAACCAGATCAGAATAGCTTAGGATGACAAGCCCTACACCTCCTTTAAAATTGACCAAAGTACATTCTACTGTAAAATCATATCTTTTCAATTCAAAAAATGTAGGGGCAATATATCAATGGATAGTTAACAAGTTATTTGGTGGTCAGATTGAGAGGAACATGGAGGCATACATTGATCGCATGGTAGTAAAGAGAATTCACAAAGATCATAAGGAACCTTAGAGAGGTATTTGAAATGAGGAATCAAATAAGGTTAAACTTGTTAAAATAACTTTAGGGTAGGCTTAGCCAAGTTCCTTGGTTACATAGTTCATCAAGGGGAAATTAAAGCAAACCCCAAAAAGGAAAATTCTGGTTATGCGACAACCTCACAATAAGTCAAATTGAAAAGCTAAACCGTTGAGTAGTAGCCTTAAGTGTTTTCTTCTCTAAGTAAATCAACCATGCATCAAAGTTGTTGAGAGGATAACGAGAAGCTTTTGAGGATAAAAGAGGCCTTGGAAGGACTACCTCCATTATCCCAAATTGCACTAAGAGAATTGTTGATCTTCTAGATGTTAGTACCTAAGCATGCTTCAAGTGTTGTGTTGTTGAAGAGGAAGGAAAGGAAAAGCTTATTTAATTCGTAAATTGCACAATGAAAGGGGTTAAACTATGATATGCAGTCGTTGAGAAATTACATACTTTCAAAGTCATGCCATTCATATGATGATGAATTACTCGTTAAGGCAAGTGCTGCAACACCCAGATGTGGTAGGCAGGATATTGTGTTGGGCAATTGAGTTAGGTGAATTCAACGTAATTTCCTATATGCAAATGGAAATGAAGTGTAAGAAATGAAGTGTTGGGTTATCTATGAGGAAATACAAGGGCATTGTGTTGCAACTTATCAGCTTGGACAGTGTAAAACTCGAAATGAACCCAAGGTTTGCTTTCATGATAACGAATAATGAAGAATGGCATATGGCTCTCACTATAGGTCAAACTCTAGAGATTGAGGTATCTACAGAAAGGATTAAAGTGTTCGGGAACTCCCAATCGATGCAAACAAACAGTGAGGTAGCCCTAGCATAATGCAAGAGTCAATGTCCTACCAAAAGTTGCAACCCTCACTCCTTTGGAGATAGCCCTAGTTAGTATCGAAGTGGTCAATAAATGCAACATTTAGATACTTCTAGAGGTAGATATGTGCACTTATTGGATGGGGGGAGTTATCATACGGTAAAGCCCAAGTTTACAGTAAATTATCAAAGGCCAAAGCCATTATATCTTAATCAATGGAATCCTATATAAACATTCCTAGTTAGTGAGTTACTTGAAGTGTTTTCATGCAATATAGATCTAGTTAGTTTTGTTTGCACCCAATATAAATCTAGTTAGTTTTGAGGGACTTACATAAAGGAATATGTGGAAATCAAGTGGAGCCCAAAGCCTTTGATTTAAAGTGGTGAGGGCTAGATACTTTGGCCCGCTCTTTAAAGAGATACATCTAGCCTAGTAAAGAAATACATTATATGTTAGAAATACTTGGTGATTTCAACAATTAGTAGTGGAAGTTATACTAATAGATTGTGTTTATCCATTTTACTAGTAATGAATTGACATTTTGAGTCCTTTTCCACTGAGCGAAAGATAGGATAAATTAATTGTAGGAGTTGATTACTTCACAAGTGAATGAAATCTAAGCTAGTTTGGATCATTTCAGAGCAATAGTTGGTTATGCCCCTCCCTATCTTTAAGGCCAAGTTCTCAACCCTTAATTTCTCTAGTTCTCTAGGTCCTCAGCTTGAAAGTGGGCAAGGACCCAACATCACAAACTCAATTCTACGAAGCCACCTCTTATTAGTGATCAGACCACTATTGCAACACTCTTTGATTTGACCTTTTTTTAGCTTATTCCATGTAATTCAATGGCAAACCCAGGGATAAGAAAGCCCATGAGGTACTCTTCACAGTGTTTGAAGATTTCCCAAATTGGATAGTCATCCTTCAACCTCCATCATGCTTGCAAACAAGGCCTCTTTAGGCTCCCCAACACCTTCCTCAATTTCCACTTGAGAGGAGATAATCATGAATTGGTTTGACTCTCAAAGGGAGGTAAAATATTAAGTAGAGGGCTCATGGTGCTTGAAGGGCACATAACGTCAGATATGTCCATTAATCTCGAAGAACCCACTAAACTTGAAGGACCTATAGTTTGGCACACAAAGCCCACCTCTTTATCCATGCAAACCCCAAGCCTTCTAAGCTCGGGAGAGGACTCAACCATTGCGTCTCCTCATCCAAGAGAGAACATCATTAAAGTTGGTGATTATATATATACATATATATATATATATATATATATATATATATATATATATATATCCATGAAATAGAGAATTAGTATGTTAACCTAGTGATACAACCAAGGAAAAAGAAAGCACATCTATAAAGCTTCATAGGCCAACTTCAATTAGATCCTCCTAGTGTAGCTACTTAAGGAGCTTGGACTTAGTGATGAGCGTTTGCAAACTCAATGCATCTAACTTTTCTTTCTCGGTTAAGGAGTGAAGAGAATTTCCAACATGAGGAGAATGTGCCTAGTGGATTGGGATGGTTAACTCAGGATAACCTATATAGAAGAACTATCTCTCCTATCCCATCTTCAAAGTTCCCTCCCTCACCGCGACAAAGCTCCATTGCCGGTAAACATAAATTTCAGATAGGAAAAACTTTTAAAGGACAAAACTAGCTGAATTTTGATCTGCAAGTTTTCTTTCTGAATTTAAACTTGCAGATCAAAAAGTTGCTTCCCCTGTTGATTTTCCCCGCTATGCCCTGGTCTCCCTTGTCGCGACGAAGCTCCCTTGTTGATAAACACTCATGCTTTTCATTTTATTGTTAATCATGTTTTGTTTCTATCATTTTGTGTTATAATTCCTTCGTACTTGCTTTTTCCCACTTATCATTTTTAGAAATTGCATGATTCTTAACTGTTTGCTTTTAGTTATATCAACTTAAGGAACCTTTAAATCTTAAGGAGCAGGAAAACACATCCACTTTTTGTCGATTTTCATCTAATCACTATTGTTTTCAGGTATATTCATATTTTGATTTTTTTATAATAAAGTTGATGTACTCGTGTCTTTAATTGCACGAATAAGGTCCTATCTCCTAAATAATTGAATTGTTGTGGTTTTTATAACTTACAGGATATTTGTGTAAGGTCATATATAAGTGGATTACGAATCGAAGAAAAATTCTCCATATCATGTTTTATTGTTCTTTGTTTATTGCTTATTGTTCATAATTATCTATTATCATAAAACAACTCTATGGATATCAAAAAAAAAAAAAAAAAAAAAAAAAGATAACCCAAATCTTGAGAGGTTCATTGAATAAATATTTTAGTAAAAAAATCATATAACAAAATAGAAAGCTTAGTTCAGATTTTAACTAATGAATCAAATGTAAATGAAGATTTTGTTAAAAACAAGAATGATGAAAATGAAAAATTTATGAGAAATGAAAGTGATGAGAATGGAAAATTTGTAGAAAATGAGAACGAAATAATACAAATTTTAATGATTTAGATGAAATTGAAATTGACAAAACTAAAGATATGATCCTGTCTGAAAATCGTGAAAAAGACTGATTGGGGATGTGGCTCCTCAATTGACCTCGTGAAGACTTGACTCTAATCTACAACACAAGAAACGTCAGTGTCGGGCAAGGGAAAGGGTCCCCAACGTAGACCCTCTGACGCTTAAGTCAGTCACCAGAACAGTAGAAGAAGACAGAGCAACAGCGAAAGCAATGAAAGAACAAGCGTGAATAATGAATAGCACATACCTCCGCTGGTGCATGAACCCCCTTTATATAGTGCTATAGTAGGCGATGTGCATGCTCCTCAAGGCGCGAGCATATTTTTCCAACCGTCCTGTGAAAGGACATGTTAGAAAAGTGTCTCTAACACCATACTTTAACAGGGCATGCAAATCCCTAACATGACCGTAGAAGCTTTCGTCGTACGATTTGCCTGTTGATCATGCCCTGTTGTCGGTGACATTACCTCCCAAAGGGATATTATGAGATATGCGAGGGGCCCCACTGTTTAGCCGAGCAGGGTAGCCGCTCGGTCGGGACTTCCTACCCAGTCGATCTTAGCTGTTCTTCTTCATTGTAGTTTGGTTCAGCTGATTGTCTCTACCCGACTGGACATGAGTTACGATCGGCTCGGTACTCGCCTGGTCAGTTGTGTGTCATATGATGTTCTTTCTATATGACCCATCCGGATGAACAATCTGCTCCAATGAACCTGCTAGCCAATCGAACCCTTCAAGCCAGATCGGCCGTTGAAGTCGACCTCCGCTCGGCCCACTTTTGGTGAGCCCGTGGTTCCCTGACATTTGACCGCCTTGACTTTGACCTCCACGTCGGCTACTATCTCTGTTCTTTACCCGCACTTGGTGGGCCTCCCTTATCACTGCATCAGTTGTGATGATCAACATACAAACGAATATCAATGTTCAACACCTAGATATGATTTGAACATATTTGATCCAAGAGTTTGGGATAATCTTGATACAAAAATGAGAGATTTACTCAAGAAAAGAGGTCCTAAAAGAGAAGATATTCTCAAGTTTCCTTTAGATAAAGAATCTCGACACTTTTCTTATACTTACTATATTCAAATGTTACCAAATGGTGAGACTCGTGATTGAAAATAGTTAGTGTCCTCGAAGGAGTTGGACAAAGTATTTTGTATTTGTTGTAAATTATTTAAAGTAATACACACTAAAAGTAATTTAGCAAGAGGAGCTAATGATGGGAAACATTTATGTGACAAATTTAAACAACATGAAAATAGTGTTGAACACCTGACTAATCTGAGAGTTTTTGTTGAACTACAAATGAAATTAAAGAAAACATTGACAATTGATAAGGAAATGCAAGAACAAATTAAAAAGAAACAAAATATTGGAAACATGTTATGCTAAGAATAGTTGCTATTGTCAAATGTCTTGCTATACCTAATTTGACATTGTGGTACACATGATAAAATTTATAAAGATGGTAATGGTAATTTTTTGGATCTACTTGAAATGATTGTAAATTTTGATCCAATAATGCAAGAGCATTTTTGATTCATTCAAGATAAAAAGATTTATTATCATTATCTTAGTCATAAAAGAAAAAAACGTGTTAATATCTATTCTAGCCTCCAAAGTCAAGAATGCAATAATTAAAAATGTAAAAGAGGTAAAATATTTTTCAGTAATTCTTGATTATACACTGGATGCAAGTCACAAAGAACAAATAACTCTCATATTAAGATGTGTAGATGTTTAAGAGACTCCAATTAATATAGAAGAGTACTTCTTAAAATTTGTAAATGTAGAAGATACAACTGGTTTAGGTTTTTTCAATTAATTGCAAGTTGCTTAACAATCTTTAAAACTTGATATTGATAATGTGAGAAGGCAAGGTTATGATAATGGATCTAATATGAAAGGCAAAAATTAAGGTGTGCAAAGGAGATTACTTGACATTAATCCTCGAGCATTTTACATGTCATGTGGTTCTCATTCTCTTAACTTAGTTGTTTGTGACATGACAAATTCTTGTACTAAAGTAAAATCATTTTTTGGAGCATGTCAATGTATGTATACCATGTTCTTTAATTCATCAAATAGATGGAATGTTTTACTTGAATATATTGATGGATTAACTTTAAAATTATTGTAACTAAAAGATGGGAAAGTCATATTGAAACAATCAAAGCAATATTATCTCAAGCTTCCCAAATCAAAGAAGCTTTGTTCAAATTAGCAGAAATAAGTAAAGACAGCAAATTAAGTAGAGATGCTGAATGTAGATCCGCTACATTAAAGACCCCTAGTGCCGACCCCACGGATATGGAGGGAGGTACATGCAGATACACAGACATCAGGTGCATAGTGGTGTAAACCCCAAATCGTCAATTCCTGAGAATCGACCCCTGGCCATTACGCCAGAGATGTCATGCACCCACCGTCTGTGTTATTCCCTAGGGGCTTAAGTAGAGATGCTGAAACTTTAGCATCTGGTGAACTTTGAAGTTTTGAATTTATATTAAGCCTTGTTATTTGACATGATATTTTGCATAAAATTAACTTAGTTAGCAAAAAATTACAGTTAAAGTATATGCATCGGATATGCATCTTGATGTTGTTGTAAAATAATTGTCTAGTCTTGTTTCTTTTTTTGAAAAATATAGAAGAAATGGTTTTACTTCTGCTATGGTTGATGCAAAAGAAATGGAAATTGATCTTGTATTTTCTACAAAACATAAAATTTGTAGAAAGAGGTATTTTGATGAGATTGCTTACACTGAAAGGAAAAATCAATCATCGGAAGAATCTTTTCGAATAGATTATTTTATCTTAGTGGTAGATATTGCTCTTGGACAATTGAAGGGTAGGTTTGAACCGTTACAATATTTTGAATCTATATTTGGATGCTTGTATGATGTTGCAAAATTAGTTTCATTGGATGATGAATTGATGAGTTCTTGTGTGAATCTTAAAAATACTATAAGAAATGGTGGCACTTCTAATATTGATGTAAAATATTTATTTTCAGAACTACAAGTTTTACAAGTAATGTTACCAAGTGAATCTCATGAAACAAATAAAAAAATAGTCTTCCATTCAAATATTAGAGTTTTTAAAAACAATGGATATATTTCCAAATGTGATGATTACTTATAGGATATTACTGACAATACCCATAATAGTGGCATTTGCCGAAAGAAGTTTTTTAAAATTAAAATTAATAAAATCTTATTTACGTACCATAATGACTCAAGATAGGCAATTTTATACATTGAAAAGAATATTTTGGAAAACATTGAATATGAACTATTATTGATGATTTTGCCTTTAAAAGCGTATCCATCACGAAGACACTTTAAATGAGTTACCTCTGTTTTTTTAGTGTATATATATTCTATGATGGATGATGTAAAAGTTTCTTTTTGGAAGAAATAGTATTAGGAAGATAAAATTGGAGCATATTTTATAGTTTCACCCAGGGCCTTTAAACAACAAGGGCCTACTCTATATAATTATATAAAGGTTCCAGCGCCCATGTTAGGAGAGGCAACAAAAGGAAGAAAGAAACATAGTTTGGACTAAGCAAGATGACTACAGTGTATTAAAAAATATTTGAGATATAAGAGCAACCTACAAGCAATAGGTCGATAGTTTGTTGACGAAAAAGTCAAAAATATCCCAATATAATAGGCAAAAATATGATAGGCAAGTATGGCACAAGCCAGTGAACATACCATCATTAAGGCACCATAAATTAGTGCCTAACAAATAATATAAGTGACTAAAGGGCGCACTTAAAGTTGTGGAATTCTCAAAGGGTGTATCCAACTTATAGATTTTTCAAAGGGCGCACTTTTTCCCATTTTACCCCCACTAGCCACTTTGGTGTTGGATTTCAAAGAACAACACCACCCTATGGCTACTATTGGGTATTCAGAACAACAGGGTTCTAGATTTCAAAAATCAACACTATTGTGACACTGAATTTCAAAAGTCAATACCACTGTGATGCTGCATTTAAAAAATCAACACTGCTGTGGTGCTGCATAAATACTAAAACCATCACCACCACAGTGTTGTATTTTGAAACCAGTACTTCCCTATTTTTGAAGACAGAGAAGTCAGAGGAGTGTGGTTCTATTTTTAGAAAGTCAGCACCACCTTGGATGCTTTGGAAAAAGTGAAATTTGGTCGGCTGTTGGCAGAAGGGGTAAAATGAAAAATAAGTGTGCTATTTGGGAAATCTAAAAGTTAAGTGCGCCCTTTAGGAATTATGCTACTTTAAGTGCGTCCTTTGATCAATTGCCGAATAATATACACATAAGATTCTTCACTTCAAACTCCATCATGATTAGCCTCGATGCGAGGAGTAACGGATGCAGGGTTATCGCACCCCACCAACTATCAAGGCATGCCCCACCCTATCCTTGTTAGATCACATGGGCATTACCGTGGGAATTAGCTTGACAACCTATCACATCATCGACAAAATACATAAGGGTGATGCCACAATTAGGATATATGGTGACACCCAACGATGTAATCACAAATTCCAAGGCCTATAACTACAACCTTAGAGGGGGAAAGAGAGGGAGACCTTTTTTTCCTTTTCATAAACAGACAAAAAGAGAGGCTTCACAATAGAATCTCGACCTCAAATTGAGAAAATCCACCTCAGCAACATGAACTTCAACTTGACCAATTTAACCAATACCCTAATGGTTAGTCATGCCCCTAACCAATCCTTCTCGAACCAACATTCATTCATTCACTAGTTCTAGTTGCCTCAAGTCCCTTGCTCATATTCCTCCAACTTGGCCCTATGGAAGACTTGCTCTAGTGAAAAAAATTGGAAGGTGTGAATTATATATTGATCTCGACCTTAACAAGTGTTAATACTAGTTTGTTTTCGGTTGCTATTACTCATATTTTTATTATCTCACACAAAATCATTTTAAGGTTTTCTTTATAATCATAAGTTCACAATTGGACTAGTAAAAATGGAAAAAAAAAAATACTAGTCTTAATCATTTTTGTTCGCCTATAAGTTTTACTAAAATAAAGCTCTAAAACTTTTATTAGAACCCTTTCATGGCAAATTTATCACCCTACTTTCAACATTTATTACAAAGATCATGTTATGTACACAATGGGTCCCCTCGGGGCGGTGCGATGGTTAAGACACGAGGAGTTGCCACATGAGGTCTTGGGGTCGAAACTCGGCGTGACCGAGCATAACCTCCCTCATATCTTGACCATTTGCACTAATGGCTAGTAGCCACCCGTGATTTACCTCCTCCGTGTTGGCTTAGGGACGGGTTGACGAGGGCGTTGGGGGCGAGCGAATTGCCTTTTGCCACATGTTATGTACACAATGGAATATGATTTTGTGAGAAACTAATAAAATTTAAATCTACTAATATTTTATCATAGTTTAAAAAAGGGCAACAATGAGAGAAAATCATACCTAATGCTCGTGACATAGCAAGCATTCCACTAACTCGAGCTCCATTAAAATAAATCACACGCCCACCAGCACCTTCTATCCTTGCCAGCTCATCCGGGCGATCGGGCTGTAAAACAAGAAACATTAATAACAATCAATAATACAAAAAAACTATTATATACCATCTTTCATATTATCCCATATATGTAAAAAAGGCCTCAAGGCTATGGTGCAATAGAAAGGCGTTAAGTTATTACTTAGGTACCTATGTTCGATCCACATCTACGACGCATGTGGAGGAATTTTTTTCTCCAAATGAGACGCGCAACCACACATTTTTTTTTCCATATATGTAAAAAAGCAAAGAGGCACCCCTAGCATTTAACAACACTATAGGATACATCTTTTGATTTTTTTTTTATCATTGAGAATCCTAAATCTAACTTTTTTATCTTACCTTTATTAATAATTTTTATTTTACAAAATTAGAATTCGTTTATTCATTTTAGAATTTTTTTTTATTGAATCAAACTAGTTAAATAATATATTTTTATATTTATAGAAATATTTTTTTAAAAAAAAAAGTTTAGTTTTAAGGTGACTTTAAGAGGTACTTTAGTGATTTTAGAAGTTAGCATCTTTGAACTTTTCCCTCTAATATTTAGCTCCATAAAGTTTAACACGGGCCCGTGACTGCCCACTCTAGTCCAACGTGTCCCAACTTAACACGTGTCACGCTCTTGGAATCATCTTTTAGAAACTTTAGCTCCCAATTTGAAGACGCAATACTCGTGGCAACATAATTACATGAGGTGTCACTGGACTTACCTTGTGATCATCGGTGAGAGGCACCGCTTGACCCCCGCGGCTGAGCACCGCCCGCGAGTCCCCGCAGTTGGCCACGACGAGCTTCCTGTTCCCGTCGAGTAGGGCCACAACCGCTGTCGATCCGACGATGTCAGACTCGATCCCGGAGCGATCGCACCTGCAGAGGGGAAGCCCGACCCTCCCGCACGCGCACGCCGACAGCGCCAGGTCTTCCATCCGCGCGAAGCTCCTCTCAACTGCTGCCCTCATCCAAGCCACTTCCTCGCCGTCGGTCGCCTCCCCCTGGCTTAGCTCCTCAGCCAATATGGCGTGCATCCGTTCCTTGCACAGAGCCGAAACCTAGGCCACAAGATTCGGTAAGCAACCAAATTAGTTTTCAGGCGAGTTAGATTTTAAAAACATAAAGCCTCGAACTTTGTCGATCGATCATTTAAAGGGCGGATTACAGTACTTTTAGTTTAAAGGAACGAAGAAAGAAAGGTGAGTAAAGGTTTCAATATTTACATGGGAGCCGCCGTGACCGTCGAAGACAGCAAAGAAATGGAGCGGAGCGCGTCCATCACGCCTGAAAAATCCCGGCTGGACAGATACAGCGTCCTCCATCTCTCTAGACCTACCGGAGAGGGATATAAATCCGAACATGATGGAGGTCTCCACGAGTGCCGGTGCCGACATAGAACTAGAAGCGATCGCCGGAATGCTAGCGTCTCCGCCAGATGGCGAAGAAGTAGACGATGAAGAACTCGAGGAGGTATGCAGCGGCGAGAGAGATACAGGAAGTGGTGCTTGGTCGCTACGGCCAGCCCGGTACCTCTTCCCGCTTCCCGCATCGCCTGGACAGAGCAGTTCAACCACCTCTCCGATCTCCGGCCTCCTCACCGCAGCCCTTGTGCTCGAAGAAGATGCAATTGCCCTATCGGGCTCGAGGGGGCTCGTCTCGATCCGCCGCCGGCGCGGCTCGCGGCATTTTTCCGGTGAGTCGCCTTCGCCGGCCATCACCAAGAAGTGAGCGGCCATTAACGGCTGGGATCGGCCAGAGAAACCGAGAGCCGCGAGTAACTCCGATCTCCGTCGTCGATCATCTGGCGAGGTGAGCAGAGAGAGAAGGGGGTGGGGAGTGGGAGAGAAGGGGGAGAGCAGAGAGGTTGATTACCTGTGTTCTATTTCTATTTAAAGGAGGAGGACATGGACTTGACCCAACTGAGACAGAGGGAGAGAGACGAGAGCATGATTATTGTTGGTTTGGATTTCCGTTTTAGTTTGGGTTTAGGAAAGGAGGAAGAGAAATGTAGAGTAGTGGGACCAGGGCGGCCTTGTTCGTGGAAACCAGCTCGAGGTGGCTCTTTCCCGAACCGCGATGCTGCGACACGTGTAAAAGTCAGTCGTCGTCCTCTTTCGTGGCACGTCGAAACTGCAACTGCTTAGACGCCTCTTCTTTCTCACTTTTATTAATGTAATTAAATGAATACGATAAATAAATAAATAAATCCGGATTTAACTTTGTTAAGTTAATTAATTCAATAAATTCTAGTTCCTCCTTATTCCTTAAGTAGTAAATCATAATAATGTGAAGAGAAGTTTCATTCTGTTTCTATGTTCTACACACAGACAGCGATGTCTTAAATTATAACTGACCGTTGCATGCTGTACGACTCTGCTGGCCATCAGATGAGCGACGCGTATTCTTGCAGCGGCGAGTGGCAGCGCTCCACGAGACAGGGATGGTGGGACCCGCTCCACCACTTTCCGAACCCCGCGTTTGCTTTCAATTAAGCCGGGTCCGCCGTCGCCGATACCACGTGGCTGCCTCCCGAATGCTTAGCGTCGCGCGCATGGCGACGTGTCGAAGCGAGGCGGCGATCTCGAATCTCAACGGAGTGGCTTCGCACGTCCCGAAACAATTGCAATTTGAATTGATTTGCCTTTTTAACCTTTTGGCCGTGTCTGATTCGGGTCGGATGTATTCGGATCGGGCAAAACATCTGCCCCTTCCCGCACCGAACCGTGCAGGTGAATGTCAGATAAACGCAATTTTGCAAAAATTTAAAAAATATAAGCAGAATTTTAAAGTGAAATGAAAATTTTAAAAAGTTAAACCGTGAATAAAAATATAATTAATAGAATAAATGACGTCAAGAAACTTTCTACACTAACTACGAGCTGATAAAACTCAATTTCTACCTACCCTATACATAAAGCATAGTCCATGGTCTTTAATCGTTGACACTCACACAAAGATGGAGGTAGATCAAAGATGTTTTGTATTCCGTAAGTTAGTTTGTTAAGATTGCCAACCTTTGTCGAGCTACTAGCTTCCTTAGGCCGATCTAGCCCTAAGTTAACCTACTAGCTACCTCGATAAAAGTGTGTTTTAGGCAATCGTCAACTTGGCTCTTGGAAACAATCACTTAAGTCGACCCAACAAAGACCAAGGTTAGAGGTTGCTTAAGACATAGGTTGCTTAATAATTAAGGATTACGATGAAACTCCCTAGATAATGCTCTTTACCTTAAAAAAAAAAAAATCTTATCATCGTAATATTTCTACGTCATATAAATACAAAATATTACAATTTTGACACAAGCCTCCTTAGGCTACAAAATCTAAAAATCTAATATATATATCCTTGTAAACCACCATATTAACATCCTTGGAAGGAGGTTCATCAGGAACATGGGTGTTAAGTATTAGTCCCGATGAGGACGATTAGAGGAGAGTGAATAGCCTACAATAATAAATTAGTACTTTCTCTCACTTCTAAACTTAGCAAGAACGAACACACATTAATTAATAAAAAATAATAATATAAAAGGAAAGTAAGAGACTTAAGGTTTACTTGGTTACAATCTGGATGGTTATTAATACAAGACAAGTGTAAGTTTACTAAATAGAATTTCTTCAATGAAGACGGAGTAACTTCTTACAACCGTTGAAAGCACTAACAACTAAAAAAAGGATACAGAGATTTAAAATGAGTGTCTTGTTCTAACTTCAAAGACCAGGACTATATTTATAACCCACTGGTCAAGTGTAGTCGTTGGTTGACGTGGCAGCTCCTTGACGCCTAGACCTGGTCAGGCCCATGGACTTGGTCACCTCTGTTGGTGTGGTTAGCACTGGAGGTCTAACTCAGGTTTTGATGAATGACAAAGTAGATTAAGTTAGTCTCATTATGATCTAATACTTTGAATAAGTGTGCAGGAGAAGTCTAGCTAGGTCAACTGGCCGACCTAATAGTTGGCACGAAGCCCAACTAGGTTGACGTACCGACCCGATAGTTGGCACGAAGTCCAGACTGGTCGACGGGCTGACCTGATGTCTGGCACGAAGTCCAGTTAGGTCGACGGGTTGACCTGATAGCTGGTACGAAGTCCAGATAGGTCGACGGGCTGACCAGACGTCTAACAGGTAAGTTAAGGTAAGTCACTAGAGGAGAGGCACTTGGTGAGGATGCGTTCCCCGTTCGAGGGAACAGTAGGCGTCAATCCAACTTAAAACCATTTCGGGAATCTAAGTTGAGATCGTGACTAGATTCCGGTCTCAGTGAGACGGAATCTAATTACTAGTCTTTTACTATAATTGTGCTAACTTCTGTTTTGCATGGTAGTTTAGCTGTTATTTTGCCTCGGACTAACTCTTTCTTGCAGGAGGACTTTCTGGAGAAAGGTGGTCCAGGCGCCAGGAAGGGATCCGGGCACCTGGAGTCAGTCCGAGCGTCCGGAAGGCAAAAATCTATCCTGTCGTCACGGGGAGCGCGCTGATTGGCTGGGCCTATGTCATGGTTCGGGCGCCCGGAAGGGATTCGGGTGCTCGGAGCATCCTATATAAGGAGGTCTTGCCCTGGAGCAAAATACACCAACGTCTTCCAACGACTGCTCTACTGCGCTGCGCTCCTATAACGCTGCTTCTCCGACAATGTGCTGCTAAAGTGTTCTTTCTTTCTGTTGTCGGTATTTCTGTTTAATTACACTTATACTTAATTTTGTAATCATCTTTTCGAACTACTAGTGAATTGTCTAACGAAAGCACTCGACGAGTGCGGACCTTGGAGTAGGAGTCGACGAAGGCTCCGAACCAAGTAAATTTGTTTGTGTTAGCGTTTGTATTCTCTTTTAATTTTCCGCTGCTTACTCTTACTTAACTACAAATTTTTTCGATCGCTATTCACCCCCTCCCCCCTCCTTCTAGCGCTTTCACGATCCAACAAGTGGTATTAAAGTAAGTACCGCTCTAATTTGGTGCAACTACCAATCAGACAAAAGGGGTGAATTTTTTTTCTTTTTCGATTTTGAGTTTTTCGAAACAATCCAAACTGGTATTATTGCCTTTTTGGATTTTTTTTCGTAGCAAGTTAAACTGAATTGGTGCAACACCAATTCAGTCTTAAAATTTCTTTCTTTCTCCAACACTGCTAATCTAAGACTAAGTCTTGGGATTTCTCTTTTCTTGTTTTTTTGTGTGTAAGGTAAAATGTCTCAAATCGAAGGCTTCAGCACAATTCGTCTCCCTCTATTCAACGGTGACGATTTCCTCTACTGGAAGAAGCAAATAGAGGTCCATCTGAAGACCGACTTTGTCCAGTGGTTTAGCGTCACTAGAGGATACAAGGCGTCGATCGACAACTCCAGAAATCCACTGGACCCGAAATAGTGGAATCCGTACATGAAGAAGAAAGCTCAGATGGATTTCAAAGCACTCAACACTCTACAATGCGGGTTGACGAAGGAAAAGCTGAACCGGGTGGGCCCACACCAAAATGCGAAGGAACTATGGGACAATCTCGTCGAACTACACGAAGGAACGAACGACGCCAAGGTAACTAAACGTGATCTTTTTTAAATAGATTATTTAATATTAAAATGTAGCAAGGAAAAAACAGCAAGTCAACTTCACGCGAGAATCAACGACATCCTCAACAGACTTCACGTGATAGGCCACCAAATGGAGAATCGCGATTTGATCAGGTACGCTCTAAACTCGTTTCCTCGAAATGCATTGTGGGCATTCATTGTGGATGCCTACAAGATTTTGAAGAATCTTTCTAAGTTAAAATTAGACGAGCTATTTTGTGAACTTGAGCTACACGAGCAAACTAATGTCAGAACCGAGAAAGGTATCGCTTTGTTTGCAGGCTCCTCCAAGGAAAAGACAAAGACCAAGCCTGAACCAGAAGATGATTCTGACCAATATTCAGAAGACGAAGAGTACCTGGTGAACTTGGTAAGGAAGATGTTCACCAGGAGGAAGAAGAATTTCAGCAGAAAAGACTTGCAGAAGATCAACTCCACAACTGAACCAAGAAATGTGACCTGCTTCGAGTGCAACAAGAAGAGCCACTACAAGCACGAGTGCCCAAAATTGAAGAACGAGAAGTCAAAAATGACCAAGAAGAAGGCACTCAAAGTGACGTGGGACGACTCATCTTCAGAAGAATCTGTAACGCCCCGCCCCTCCTGCTAAGGAGACGGGGGTTACTTACACATACATATACATACCTACTTACTACAGCAGAAGTCTTATTTATAAAGATTAGAAACATTTCTTTCTTTTTTTCTATATGAATCAACATGACTAATCACCTGGACATATAGAAATCACATAGCATACTTAACATGATTTGTAAGTCATAATGTCCAAACATAAAATTAAATGTCATGGAGTCATAAAGCAGTAACATAACTAGGCATGGTTCTTATTAAACAAAAACAGGTCTTTCTCCTTTTGCCAGGACACTACCACACACATCCTTCCAGCCCCTCCGCTCCCATAGTTCATCCATTCCTTGCCTTTATCTGTGGTACAAGAAAGTAAGCTGTGAGCACTCATGGCTCAGTAAGTTCCTTTCCTACTCACAAAAACCGTATGACATATATCAAAATCACAAGACATAACACATGAAGGCAATTCATTATATCATGCAGCATATCATAGCATATCATAACATAAGCGTAAGGTATCATGGCATAACATAACAAAATCATCAATTTCACCCTGACATATCATAACATCATCATAAATATCATGGCATAATCATAAGGTATATGCAAGGTAAATTCCTAACCATGTATCATGAAAACATATGTAATATGTCCTTTGAAAAATTATAATATACATACTTAAACATAATCTTAACATGATTAGGGCCCTGGCTTGTGCCACATACATAAATGTGTGCGTCCTATGTAGGTCCAAGGTAGCAAGTCTTGAACCCTACAAGGCATACATACTAGGCCCGTTTCTTAGTCCATCGACCTAGGGGCACTTAGGAGCTCATCCCTAACGAGGCCCGTTTCTTAGTCCATCGACCCCGGGGCGCTTATGGAGCCCACCCTTGGTACAAGTCATACATAAAGTAAAATAGCATGTTCTTACATATCATGGTTCTTATCTCTTCTTGTACATCATGTCACTTATCATATCATACCATATAGACTTTTGGGCACACAGCTCATCATAATGGTATGTAAAGATTTAGGCACACAACACATCATATATTTTATGCATAAATTGGGCACACAGCACATCATATATTTCATGCATAAATTGGGCACACAGCACATCATATATTTCATGCATAAATTGGGCACACAGCACATCATATATTTCATGCATAAATTGGGCACATAGCTTCATCATAAATAATACACACCATAGCATAAGGGTTTCCATCATGTATAGATCATAAGTGTGCATAATTAAACATAGAAGCATGGAAATCTTACAATCATGGCATATAAGATACATGGAAAACATAATTCGATCTCTAACCCTAATGTCTCTTTGTGGCCGAACCATATAGGTTGGGTTTATGGTGAAAACTTCATCCCAACATGTGAACCCTAAGCAAGCATCACTTCTTATACCATACGAACTATCATGAGTAAGTTTAGGTAGAGTTCTAGGTTACTTAGACTTACAACTTATCATGGCCGAACCTTATCAAGCATGCATTGGGTTAAAGACTATCATTCAAGCTTGTGAACCCTAAACAACTTTCATAGCAAACATTTCAAGGAATAATATGAGCATGGTTGAGTTTGGGTTCTAAGTTTCCTAAGTCCTTCATCATGTATTGGCTGAAACTTGTAGGGTTTGAAATTAGGGTTCAAGTGCCCTAAAAACATGAGAACCTTAAACAACCTTCATAGCAAATATATCAAGGAATAACATGAGCATAGTTGAGCTAGGTTCTAAGTTCCCTAAGCCCTAGATCTTGATGTGGCCGAAACATATAGGGTTTAGAATTAGGGTTCAAGTGCCCTAAAAACATGAGAATCTTAAATAACTTTCATAGCAAAAATATCAAGAAATAACATGAGCATAGTTGAGTTAAGCTCTAGGTTCCCTAAGTCCTTCATCATGACATGGCCGAATACTATAGGACTAAAAACCTAGGTTCAAGTGTCCTAAAAGCATGGAAACCTTAAACAACTTTCATAACATATATATCAAGGCATAACATGAGTATAGTTGGGTTAGGTTCTAAGTTCCCTAAGCCCTAGGTCTTGATGTGGCCGAAACATGTAGGGTTTAAAATTAGGGTTCAAGTGCCCTAAAAACATGAGAACCTTAAACAACTTTCATAGAAAAAATATTAAGGAATAACATGAGCATAATTGAGTTAGGTTCTAGGTTTCCTAAGTTATACATCATGTAATGGCCGAATACTATAGGACTAAAAATTTAGGTTCAAGTGTCCTAAAAGCATGGAAACCTTAAACAACTTCCATAGCATATATATCAAGGAATAACATGAGCATAGTTGGGTTAGGTTCTAAGTTCCCTAAGTACTAAATCATGAAGTGGCCGAATGATATAGAGCATGAATTTAATTTCCTTACAACAATAAACATGAGCCTACTAGATTAGCTACATAACATTTCATCAAGGAGATCATGAGCATCTTAGGTTTTGCTTTAAATTCTCCTAGGCTTTTAAAAAAAACCAACATAACCGAACCTTCATGGACATGAATAGAGTTTAACTAAACATATAATCATGGCATATCATAATACTTTCATGACTTACCTTAAGGGGATCTCGGCATACTTAATTTTAACTTAAAGCTCTCCTAGGCCCTTAGTTTTTACCATGGCCGAATACTCATGGATCTAGGTTTTTCCAAACATTTTTAACATAGATAAATCCTTACCATAAAATACACGCTACAAGAGAAATATTCAATCATATTAAATCTAGATCCTTTCATTCTCTATATCCTTCCTTTGATCTTATCTTGGTTAGAATTCCTTCATGATGTTTTCTTAGCTTTCTCTTTCTTTTTATATGCAACCGAACCTTCATAGCAAAATAAAAGCTATTGTACCACAGGTGAGGGGAACTTACATCCTTTCGCTTGTGGTTTTTCCTTAGAGAAAAAGGTGTTCTAGTGATAAGGAAGGTGGAAGCTTCTTCTTCTTGTATCTTCTCTTGTTTCCTTTGCTTGTAAGGGCTAGAACTTGAAGTTTCCTTCTCGGTAATTAGCTTTCTTGGAGAAGAACTTAACTTAGAAATTGGTATGAGGAGAGGAAAGGAGTTTTCTTGGTTCGGTGAGAATGGAGAAAGAAGAAGGAGGAAGAAGAAAATGAATTAAATCCCTTTGTTTTCTTCTCTAATCCTATTTATCCCTTGCCAATGAGACATGTCCCCATTCTTTCCCCCAACTCTTCTTTTCCCTCACTCCATTAATTCCCACGAAAATAGAGAGGGGAAGGAAAGTAGTCTATCCTTCTTTTGCTTGCTCCCTTTTCTTAACCATGAGAGAAAAGGAGGTAAGCAACTTGATTTTCTCTTGCTCTTTTGCTTAGTTTTCTTTTATTCTTTAACTAAATTTTTCATTCCTTTCATTCCAATTATTTCTTCTTATCCTAATGGTTATCATTCATAAATCTATCTCCATCATTTGTGGGAGGTTCAAGGTTCAATCCTTGACCTCATCTCTTCTTATTCTATATTTCTTCTTTTTGTTTTTTTTATTTCTTTTTCTTTTTCTCTTATTCTTTTCATTTCTATGCTCTAAGGAAAAAAAATAATATTCATACACCTATCTTATAATTTCGTGGGTGTTACAGAATCGGAGGCCGAAGATCAGAAGCACCAAAGCCACCTCGTGCTAATGGCCCACGAATTAGAGGACGAATCGAAAGACGGGTCCGAACCCGAATCGAGCCACGAGTCCGTACTCGTTTCCGAAGGTCCCAAAGAGGTATACCTTAGTTTAAATAAGAACTTTTTTAAAATCATTGCATGTTTAGATAGAAACTTAACTGCAATTGAAAATGAAAAAAAAAATACTCCTTGAGGAAAACCAAAACCTCAAGGAACAAATCACAAATTCTAATCCAACTCAAGTTTTAACACTTGAGGAGGAAAATTCAACACTAAAAGCTGAAATTAATAAATTAAAAAGGCTTTTAGAGAAATTTACAACTAGATCTAAAAATTTAGATCTTATATTAAATAATCAAAAAACTATTTACAATAAATCTGGACTTGGATACAAGTTGAATTCAAATAAGTCGTTTATATCTCTAATAACTCAACACAAACAACAATTAAAGCTTTGGTTCCGAAAGTGTGCTTAACCACGCAAGTAAGAATTAACCAATATTATATACCCAAAGATAAAATATATTATGTAAAATCAAATAAACCAAATCAAAAGTTAAAATACAAACCTAAACCAACTAAATCAAAAACAAATTATTTTAGAACCTACCAAAAATTAGATTATCATGAAACTAAATACAATTATAAAAGTAATCGACATAAACCCAAAATTAAAATCTAAATCAGATTAATAATTCAAGGGGAGGCTCCAAAATAGTTGGCACCTTCAAAAATAATCTATCCGACAGGGGTAACCAAAAACTAACCTACCCGGTAGGGTAATTAGGACTAGTTTAAAAAGGGACAACAGTTTAACTTGACCTATGGTACTGATGAAGTTTTGGATAATAGTACATTAGAGAAACTCTGTCTATACATGTCTAGGAAGATATGACTTCGACCTGGTGCATTTGGCTTAGGAGTACTAACTGAAGCTACCCCTTACGGATTCTAATTAATTAGACCAAAATTTTGTACTAAGTTCAGTAGATAGGACTATTTGGAAAACCTTGAAGGCATGGTTACTCTAATGATGTCCAAGTGACTCACCATAGCCCAGAAGTTTATCCAGAGAATGTCTATTTATTGAGCCCAAAGCTAAACCTGAATCTAACACAAAGTTAAACCAAACTCTAGAATTGAACTTAACTTTATCTCACAAAAATTATAAGTTTCCCTGATTGAAAACATAGATCGGGTGAGTTGACTAAGTAATTCAAATTGAATCAAATGGAATCGAATCGAATCAAATCAAAACGAATCGAATCAAATCAAATCAAAACGAATCGAATCGAATCAAATCAAATCGAATAGAATTAAATCAAATCGAATTAAAGTAAATCAAACCTAATTAAAATTAAATTAAATCTAATTAAAATTAAATTAAATCTAATTAAATTAAACCAAATCAAATTAAATTGAAAATTCAATTTCAAATTATTTTAAATTTTATCTTAAAAATTATTTTTTTAACAAAAAATTAATTTATATTACAAATTATTTCAAAAAATTAATTTAACTTAAAAATTATTTTAAAAATTATTTTTAAAAAATAATTTAACTTAAAAATTATTTTAAATATTAATTTAACTTAAAATTTACTTTAAAAAAATTAATTTAACTTATAAATTATTTTAAAAAAAATTATTTTAACTTAAAAATTATTTTTAAAAAATTAATTTAGCTTAAAATTTATTTTAATTTAACATAAAAATTATTAAAAAATTAATTTAACTTAAAATTTATTTTAAAAAAAAATTAATTTAGCTTAAAAATTATTTTAAAAATTAATTTAACTTAAAAATTATTTTAAAAGATAATTTAACTTATAAATTATTTTTTAAAAAATTAATTTAACTTATAAATTATTTTTAAAAAAATTATTTTAACTTAAAAATTATTTTAAAAAATTAGCAACACTTTTATAAGGTGTGGAAGGCGCCTTCCATAGAGCTAAAGGTGCCTTCTATAGATAAAAGTTTATCCCGAAAAGTGCTAATCCTTATGGCCGAATAAGATATATTTTATCTGATAGAATGCACCTTCCATAGCACCAAATGTGCCTTCCATGAATAGTCCGAAGGCCTCTTCCAATGGCTTAAAAGTGTCTTGGGTATTGTTCACCCCAAGGCCTTTTTACTCCTTTTGCCCTACAAGTTAGGTTAGTCTAACACGATAATATCAATCCTGTAAAATAAAGTTAGCATAATAATAATAATATGATTAATTTATGACTTAAATCCTGTCCTCCAGACCAGGATCTAGTTATGTTTCAATTTAAGTTTTTGAAATGGACCTAAATTGGACCTACACCTACTGTCCCCTCAACCGGGACGCATTCTCATTTAGTCACTCTCCTCCAGTAACTTACCTCACTTACCGAGTATCGAGTTACCTTTCCAATATCCAATCTGATCCATCAGGTCTTCCTACCAGAATCACACATTCGGACTTCGCCAACCGAAAATCGAACATCCCGATCTCCTGTCGAAATCACACATCTAGACTTCCTCTTATCAGAATCCCACATCTAAACTTCCTCCTGCCATAATCCCACATTTGGACTTCGCTAATCGGGAATCACACATCCCAACTAGACTTCCTACCTGGTGTAAGGTCCTCTTGACCCGTCAAGTTAGTCAACCATGCACACTCAATAATAAGGTTAAATCAATAATAAATCTAACTTTAATACATTTGTCATTCATCAAAACTCAGGTTTGATCATTGGTGTTAAATGCACCAACACTAAGTCCTACACACTTAGACACAAGACATAAAAAATAACAAGACTTAACTTGACTTGGTTGACCATATCAAAATCAATTCGGGGTACTTACAATCTCCCCCTTTTTGATGTGCATCAATCCTAGTTAAGTCATGATAATAAATAATAAAATAACATATGAATTATTAAGTAAAAAGATTTACAATTATTAAGTATAGAAATGAAATTACAATAATACAAACATGATATGCAAAAAAAAAAAAAAAAAAATTTCAATATCTCCTCCTAAACTTAACCCCTCCATTTTCTCCCCCTTGATCATATGAAAAATAAGAGAAAAAAAAATACAAAAACTTATAGAAAAATTTTAGAAAATTTCTTTGGGTGTATAATAGAGTTTTCAGGAATATTACTTTTTCTCAAAATTAATTTTCAAAAATAATAATTTTTATCAATTAAACCTTAGTTTTAGTAAAAATAATTTAAAAATTATTTTAACTTTTAAAAAATATTGAAAATTTTGTCATGGTCAAAGAGAAAAAGTGGGATCAAGAAAAAAATTTCACGATAAAATTATTTTTATTTTGACCAGAATAATTATTTTTAAACAAAAATAATGATTTTGAATTTAAATATTTAAAAATAGATTTTTAACTCAAAAATATTGTTGATTTTTCTCAATGTTCAAAATATAGCGGTAATCTCAAAAAAAAAAAAAAAAAAAAAAAAAAATCAAAAAGCTCAAACTTAATCTTTGAAAGAAATTTAAAATTTAAATTACATTTTTGATTAAAAAATTCATAAAAATAAGATAATTGCCAAAATTATCAAAAAAAATTAATTTAATAGAAAATGAATTCTATTATCACAGAAAAATATTTGAATAGGTATATAAAATAATTAATTTTCCTAATCAATAATAGGATTAAACTAAGTTTTTATTTTAACACTCATAAAAATTAATTAAATCAAACGAAACTTGATTTGGGCACCCAATATAAATTTCTACTTATTGGATTAACTAGATAAAATTTTATAATATTTTTTCATGTTACTTTTATAATTTAACCCTTGTGATATCGAAAATATCAATCTAGTTCTACATTATTTCTAAATTTTGAAGATGATGAAAAATTTGAGCATGTATTATTATTATTCAGTAATTCTATTTTCTATTTTAGTTTATCATTTTTAATTTTTAATTTATCATAATCTTCTAATAAACATGCTTTTGCTAAGGTAATTTTTAATTTGATATTTTTTTTATTTTTAATTATGCATGCTTTGTTTTTAATCTATACATACTTCTAGACAATATTTTTATAAACTTGTATAATTTTTCAGAAGGTAAGGGGCATACCTTACTTACTGTGTTATTCTCGTAGTCTGTTGCTTCTCCTTTATCACCGCTTTCTTTTGTCATATATCCTCCTTCTTCGATGCACATTTTGGATGAGTTTTCAATGTCTTCATGGTGATCCGCCATTAGTGCTAACCCAACATATTCTTCTAGCTAGGATTTGGATGAGGACTTGTTCCACGTTGCTTTTAGGTTCTTGTGCTTGGATCTGCATTCTTTAATTCGAACGACATAATATTATAGCAGTAAGTGCCTTAAGCGATTATGAAGCTAACATTCTCTTGGTCATCTTTGACGAGCGAGATTTGATGATAGCCCTGATACATGTCTAGCATGCATATCAGTTCACATCCAGAGGTTGAATCCACTACCTAGTGGATGTGAGCTAGGGGATAAAAATCCTTAAAGCATGCCTTATTGAGGCCTCTGAAGTCGATGTAGATCCGTCATTTATTTCCTAGCTTAGACACTAGGACGATGTTTGCTATCCAACTCAGAAATTGTACTTCCTGAATATAACTGACCTCCAGTAGTTTGTCCACCTCTACCTAGATGATTTTATTCTGCTCAACTCTAAAATCCCACTTTCTTTACTTGACTAGCTAGGCGTCTGGATAGACAAGGAGTACATGCTCCATGACCGTAGGTGAGATGCCTATGATTTCCTTGAGCTCCCAAGCAAAGACATCATTGTTGTGTGTTAGACACACAATGAGTCTTGCTTTAAGCTTTGGGGACAAGTTAACCACCATTTGAGTAGTAGCCTCGAGTCGGCCTGGTCAAATTTGCACCTCTTCTTTTTCTTCATAGATGAGTGTAGGAGGAGCTTCACGAATGGTGTTAACCTCCATCCGTTAATCTTCTGAGCGACGTTAGTCTTCGTCTTGATAATGTCAACGTAGCACTTTCATGTTGACAGTTGATCTCCTTTAACTTCCCTGACCTGATCATACACGGGAAACTTTATTTTTGGCAGAAGGTTGACACGACTACTCATAATTCATTTAGGTTTGGTCGACCTAAAATGGCATTGTAGGCTGAGGGCACATCGACCACTATAAAAGTTGATCGGTGTATCCTTATTAGTGGCTCCTCCCTTAACAATATGACCTGTTTAATTTGGTCAAGCGGTTGGACCTCATTACCCGTAAATCCATATAGCGGAGTCATCATGGGCTGGAGCTCACCTTTGTCAATCTGCAGCTACTCGAATGCTTGTTTAAAGATGATGTTAACCGAGTTACCTATATCGACAAAGGTGTGATAGATGTTATAATTGGCTATAATAGTCTTAATTATTAAAGCATCGTCATGGGGTACTTCGACCCCTTCCAAATCTTTGGGTTCAAATATTATTTTAGGCCCCTAGGCCTGCTCTTGACTGCAACTGATCGTGTGGATATCCAGTCGATGGCCATGAGACTTCCTCACATGGATGAAGTCTTTATCAGCCAAGCCTCCTGCGATTATGCCAATATCTCCCTGAGCGGAATTCCTGTAATTTTCCTCTTGCCGCGTCGAGGGGTGCTCCTGTTGGATTCAAGCAGGGGTCTGGGCCCGATGTTTTTACTATTAGGGCATTCTTTGACACCGCTCAGTGCCCTAGTAGTCTCTTAGTGGAGATGCATTCAGCTGCTGGTAATGATGATGATTGGGTGATGGTGAGCACTGGCGAAACCCTTGGTTGACTGCTTGGCAATTCCCCATACTGTAATAATCCCGGGTATTATGGGTCTCTGATCAGTGGTATGTACAAAACTTTCACGGAGCCCATGATCAAGGGGGTTCAGGAGATCTTGCCCGCTTGGCCTCAATGTGCTTACAGCATAAGGCCACAGCTCTTGATGATGAGGTTGAGGACTCACCCGGGGTTCTTTATATGGAAGAGGTGGTGGCACTCGATACTCGGGAGCTGAGCCCAGAGCAGGCGTGGTGGCATTCTTCTTCCGGGTGAACTGCGCCTCTTTGACATTGATATACTTGATCGCTCGACCGAGTAGATGGTGGAAGTCTCTAGGAGGCCTCCTGATTAAGGAGTAAAAGAAATCATTATCTGCAAGCCCTTGAGAAAAGGTGCTCACAAGAATTTTAGGGGTGGTCAAGGGGACATCCATGACCACCTAATCGAATTTCTTCATGTAGGCCCTATGCATATGTTTGGGCCCCTATTTTAGTGAAAAGAGGCTAAGGGGGTTTTGTGGTAACGACAACTACTAGAGAAATGATGATGGAAATCCTTGCGAAAATCTTTAAAACAACAGATGAACTCGGTCAACAATCGCTTGAACCACCTCTGTGCCAAGCCAGAAAGTTTAGTGAGGAACACTTGACACTTCACACCGTTAGTATACTGGTGAAGGAGGGCGGTGTTCTCAAACTTGAGGAGGTGATCCTCGGGGTTAGTTGCCCATGTATATTCCCCTATTGTTAGGGGACAGTAGTATTTAGGCAACTTGTCCTCCAGTATCCCCTGTGAGAATGGCATGCTAACGCGTTCAGGGGAGTTGCTAACCATGGGGGATTTTCCTCTACATAGATCCCATGTAGGGGCATCCCTAGAAGGCAATGCTTAGGGCCTTTCCTCTCGGCCCATACCCTTGAGCGGCATACGGAATAGTGCCCGACGGTGCGTAGGCAAGGGTGGCACGGGCGGCAAGTTGACTAGTGGAATATGTGGTGGCACTAACACAACCGGCAGAGGGATTGGCTAGGGCCCTATTGGGCCTCCCACTCGAGCTCCTCGTTCAGTGTAAGGGCATGTTGTTGATGCAGCATGGTTGTGCAATAAAGTACTACCAATTGCCTCTTATTATTATTGCATCATTTTTGGGCCTGGGCGTGGGCTCTCTGACATTCATGTCAATACGGTGTCCGAGCAGGAAAATGGAGAGATGAATAGTAAAATACGTGTGCATAAGTAAGACTATCGTAAGACGTGTACCTAGCCAACAGAGTGGAACCCCCTTTATATGCCACCTCTTATAACCTCTACAATCATGAGGTGGCAAAGAATCTTGAGTGTCAAAGGTTGTCGGGTATGGGAAGATGTACGACCTGGTAGATACATCATCATCGTCCGAGGAATTTTCTGTTATCTATAATTGTACCTCTTTATAACTTACACCATTAATGAGGCGGTTGAAGGTTATGCTGTCATAATATATCAGTTAATGGAAAGTATAAAGTTACCTTCGAAGAAGGTTGTAGTGAATGCTCATATTACAATAGAGGATTATTCTCTGATAAACGGTTGTTACTCTGATAGATTGTTGTGATTCTCTAACTATATTATCTACTAAGTGTATCTCAACCAGATCTTTAAATCGACTAACTGTATAGTCGTACTTCTTTTAAGCCGCTCGATCGGCTATCAAATGATTGGATAAATAATAGATGTCTTAATACAAAAATGAAGCACTAGGTCCTCTAGGTCTAACAGGCTCATGGGTTGGTCATCCTCGTACTAAAGGCCTTAGCGATGGGTGAAGAGCAAAGTCCTGTGGAGAGTGACACATTGGCTGCCACCTCCCCTTGACTTTGATTGTCATGTCACCTTGACTTTGACTACCACTTCATACCTGGGTTCGTCCATAACATCCCGTATCAAAGAATAATATATAATTACAAATTGCATGTCAAGCACTACTCAACGGCCATTTGACCACATACTCTATCGATCTTAATACTTAGAATTAGTCTATACTTCCTTCCCTAGAACCTTCTTCACTTTGCTAGGAATCCTTCAATTATTTTACGACAATTTCCCCAAGCTAGTATTTCAAGTTTGATTTTACCAAAAAGTGTACCTAAGTTTCAGAATTCCTAAGACACTCAACTGATTCCAATTTTACCCCTCTGTCAACTATTGACTTTTCGTTTTCTCTTTCCTCCCATTTAATCTATTCTCTTTCTTCTCTTCTAATTTGTTGTTGCATGTAATATCTTTCCTTGCTTCTCTTTCCTTAAAATTAATTATTTAAACTTTAATTGATACTCTATTCTTTTTTATTTTTTTTTAAACTGCAAGTGCACTCTTTGATGGTCCTCTTTTGCTTAGAGGAAGGGATGCTAGTAGTGTGGTGAGTGAAACATTTTAGATCTCAATGGACGTACTACATTACATGCAAAATTATGTTTTATTCTTTCATTGGTTTTCTTATGTAGCACTATAGGGGAATCTATATTCCAATTTGTTTGATGATATGTATTGACACTAAAATAATAATTAGTTGAAGTCCAAAGTACAAAAAATTTAGTGTCCCTTTTTCTACCCTTCTCACATGCTTCACCCATAACCAACACTGTAGTGTTGGTCTTCAGAAATCAGCACCCCAATATGATCAAAACCAACATTGTGATGTTGGTTTCGGGAGACCAACACCACTATGGTGCTGATATTCGAAAACTAATGCCAATGTCTGTTCTAGTTGGCACATGATCATAATTTTACCTATGTGTCTTAGGACCAATATTGGACACCATATATACCTTCTGCACACTAACCTCTCCCATCTCATTTTAAGTTTTTGGGAATCCAAGTTCCCTAAGTCCATCAATAGATTTCAATCAAAATCCATTGATGGACTTAGAGCACTCTAATTGAGCTTATTTTAACTCATGTAGATTTTTTACAGTTCCTAAGAGTCCAAATATACCCTCTGTTATCATTGTAAAGGATTACTTACATTACTCAAAAGGTTTAGAAAGTTTTAGACTTTATTTCATTTGACACAGACCTATAACTTCATGTAGGAGACTTGGGTCTAGAATGTTTCACCATATATCCCTTCTACATGCTTTATACTTCCATCTCATTGCAAGTTTTTAGAAATCCAAGTCTCTTAGGTCCATCAATAAGTTTCAGTGAAAATCCATTGATGAACTTAGAAAACTCTGATTAGGCTCATTCCAACTCATATAGGTTACTATAGTGCTCAGGAGTCTAAATATACTCTCCATTATCATTTTAGAGGATTTCCAATATTGCTTAAAAGATTTAGAAAGTTTCAGACTTTGTATCAATTGGCATGGGTCTATAACTTTATTTAGGAGACTAAGGACTAACATTTCTCACCCCATATACCTTCTACATACTCCACACTTTCATCTTATTGTAAAATTTTAGAAATTTGAGTCCCTTAGATCCATCAATGAGTTTTGGTCGAAACTCATTGGTAGACCTAGAGAGCTCTGATTAGACTCATTGTAACTCATGTAGGTTTCTGGAATATCTAGGAGTCTAAATATATCATCCATTATAATCTTAAAGGATTCCCAACATTGCTCAAAATGTTTAGAAAGTTCAAGACTTTGTGCTAATTGACATGAGCCTATAACTTTATATAAAAGACTCATAACTAGGATTTCTCACCATATATCCCTTCTACACACTTCACGCTTCCATCTCATTGTAAAATTTTAGAAATATGAGTCTTCTAGGTTTATCAATGAGTTTCAGTTAAAATCTATTGATGGATCTAGAGAGCTATAATCTGACTCATTCCAACTCCTATAGATTTATTAGGTGAATTTGAGTCCAAATAAGCCCTTATTTAGTCTTTTAAACCTCTCCCAATAGTGCTCAAAATGATTTGAAACCTTCATAATACTATAGTGTTGGTTTCCAAAGACCAACACCACTTTGATGCTGGTCTTTCGAAACCAACACTTTTTTGGTGCTAGTCTTCATAAATCAACATCACAATCTATGATCAGAACCAATATTGTGGTGTTGGTTTCTGAATACCAACATCACTATAGTGCTGATCTTCGAAAATCAACACTAACATCTATTCTAGTTGGCACGTGACCTTGATTTTGCCTATGTGACTTAGGACCAGTTTTGGACACTATATATATCTTCTATATACAAACCTCTCCCATCTCATTTCAAGTTTTTAGCAATCCAAGTCCTCTAGGTCCATCAATGAATTTTGGTTAAAATCTATTGATAGATTTAGATAGCTCTAATCGGGCTCATTCCAACTAATGTATGTTTCTATAATGCCTAAGAGTCTAAATATGCCCTCTATTATCATCTTAAAGGATTTCTAACATTACTCAAAAGGTTTAGAAAGTTTAAGATTTTATGCAAATTGTCACGAGCTTATAACTTCATGTAGAAGACTTAGGACTAGAATTTCTCACCATATATCCCTTCTACATACTCCACACTTCTATTTCATTATAAAATTTTAGAAATCCAAGTCTCCTAGATCGATCAATAGGTTTCAATTAAAATTTATTGATGGACCTAGGAGCTCTGATCAGACTCATTCTGTAACGACCCGCCTTCTACTAACTAAGCTGTAAGGTCGGACCGTCACATTATGCTGTGCTAACTAATCCATGACCATCATTAAATCTAGATGCGGAAGCTGTACTGATCAAAATTTTGCTACACTATTCATTTCTTTATTCTCCATGTGCTAAGGGGTGTAATCTAAGCTATTCATGACATCTATTACATCCCCCAATGGTTAAGGAACCAAACTAAGAGTTTCTAGCTAATATCAGGCCTCCCAATCGATCCACCGATCGATTGGAATGGTCGAATCGATCCGACGATCGATTCAGAGGGCTACTGTATCCGGGACGTGGGTTGGATCAATCCAGTGATCGATCCAGCACGCTACTGCGCTCGGGGCAATATTCTGGATCAATCGGCTGATCGATCCAGACTGGCCAATCGATCCAGTGATCGATCCCAGAGCCTTCTGTTCGTGACAGAACTTGCTGGATCGATCAGCTGATCGATCCAGAGGCCTACTGTTCGCGAGTCCGATTACCCAGTCGATCCTTCGATCGATTGGAAACTCCCGAATCGATCAGCTGATCGATTCGAGTTTCTAATTTCGTGCCAAAGGCCTGATTTCAGCACTTGTTCGTGCCAAAGTTACTTATAACCATTCTAAACCAAATACAAAACATTCTAACATCATAAAATAGTGTTCTAACATGATAGAATGCATGATTAACTAGTTCATAACATTTAACTTACTAAGGTGCAAAATAACCAAAACGCTAAAAGGTTCTAATGCTTAAACCAAGCTTGTTGAAATTCCCTAGGATCTCTATTCCAAGTTCCATCCACACACATCTTCGTAGCATTGCCCTCCAGCCTCCGCTAGTCCATCTTTCCTTTACCTTTATCTGCAGTATTAGGAAAAGAAAGTATCTGTAAGCTTTCGCTTAGTAAGAAACCATCTACCTCACTAAAACATGCATTCGATGCAATATGCTTTTAAAACATGTCATTTGAAATATGTACTGGATATGCTAAACATGGCATGGCATACAACACATAGAAAGCTAAACTGATCATGGCATACTGTCATCTAAATATGTGTAACAGAAGCTAAACATAGAACTATCATACATAATCAAAGGAAAGAGCTGAGCTGAAGTATGAACTAAGCTAAACTAAACTAAGCTAGTACTGAATTTAAACCGTATACACAACTGATTTGTGAGAGTTTAAAAACTATACATATAATAGATGAAAATACATAATCATGCTGCTGTTTGGGCCCGACAACTGTACGTGCTATGCGCGCATCCCTAACTAGACCCGGGTTTGCAAGTCCCGAATTTAGTAGGGCTACTAGGTTATCTGAACCTAGGAACGACTGTGGGAGCCCAACCCAATGGATATCTAATCCAGTACAGTGCCACTGAAAAGTAAAATACTGAACATAAGCTAATAAATTCTCGTCTTGCTTTTACTAGGTTGTCTAAACCTAGAACTAGGTTATCTAAACCTAGAGGCGACTGTGGGAGCCCACCCATTGAACATCTAGTCCTGTAAAAGCTAGAGCAAGACTAAATAAGCTATAAAATGCTTCTATTGCATTTATCTAAGTTACTAAAATGCCTAAGTTGTATTTTTCTGTGCTAAACATTTAATCGAACACTTGGTATGCGCTAATTCGCATCCTTTGTGTCGATAGTCTACATATTACCAAACTAAGACATGGAATTCACACGAAAGCTACTTATACTGCAGGTGAGGGGTTTCTTACTTCCTGTTTATATTTTCTTACGATTCTAATCGCTAGATTTCCGGAGGAGACGATCCTTTCGACGATCTTCTCGTGTCTAAGCGTTCCTCTCGCGGAGGGGAGGGTCCACGTGTCGAAGTCGTCGCCGGAATTTGCCCTTGGAACCCTTGGAATGGAACCCTTGCTTGTTCTTGTGGTTGGCGCCGAGAGGAGGAGAGGAGAGGGAGAGGGCGGCGTGACTAGGGTGAGGGAAAGGTTTTTCCACGTTTAAGAAAAAATAACAATTCCTGACTTAAATCCCTATTTATATTTAGGAATTAATTCACCTAATTCTAACTTAAATAAAATTATTTCCCTTTCCTTTCAGCACGGCCCTGCTGGGTTCACTTGGTTTACTAAAGCTATCTATAAGTCATAGGGTTCGCTAGGTCTCGGGTTCAATTCCCGCGTAGGCTATTTTCGTTTTCTATTTATTTTTGCTACTTCCGTTATTCTAAAAATTCCATAAAAATATCCTAAAATTCCAGAAAAATACTAGGATATTTCTAATAATTATTTTGAGAATTTTTGGGCGTTACAATCCCCCATACCTTATTAAAAGTTCATCCTCGAACTTAGAATAACTCTGGGTACTTCTGTCTCATACTAGCTTCTGTCTCCCATGTTGCCTCTTCTGTTGTGTGACTGTGCCAAATAACTTTGACTAATGGTACTTCCTTGTTTCGCAATTTCTTAACTGCTCGGTCTATTATCTGAATAGGCCGACTATCATAGCTGAGGTCTTCACGGATCCGTACCGACTGGGGCTCAATCACCTGGGTGGCATCTGGGATATGCTTCTTCAGCATAGAGACATGAAATACATTGTGGACAGCTGACATTTCCTGGGGTAGCTCTAGCTCATATGCTACCTTGCCCACTCTTCTGCTGATGAGGTATGGTCCCACATATCTGGGACTTAGCTTGCCCTTCTTCCCAAAACGCATTACTCCCTTCATGGGAGCTACTCTGAGGAACACTGAATCCCCAACTGAAAACTCTAAAGGTCTGCGTCGTGTATCAGCATAGCTTTTCTGGCGGCTCTGAGCTGTCTCTATCCTCTGGCGGATCTGCTGTATAGCTGCTGTGGTATCTGCCACTAGATCTGTCTAAAACTCTAGCTCTTTCTGTTCACCACTCTCATACCAGCAGATTGGAGATCTACACCTCCGCCCATAGAGAGCCTCGTAAGGTGTCATACCGATAGTGGCCTGATAGCTGTTGTTGTATGCAAATTCTGCTAGACTCAGATATTTGCACCAACTTCCTTTGAAATCTAGGGCACATGCGCGGAGCATATCTTCGAGTACCTGATTTACTCGCTCCGTCTGTCCATCTGTCTGAGGATGGAAAGCTGTGCTGAACTTTAACTTCATGCTCAAAGCTGACTGTACACACTCCCAGAAGTGTGACGTGAACCTACTGTCTCTGTCTGATATAATGGTTCGTGGGACTCCATGTAATCTAACGATCTCCTTGAGATACAATTGAGCTAGCTGTTCCATGGAGTAGGATATCCTGATAGCTAAGAAGTGGGCTGATTTAGTCAACCTGTCGACTATTACCCAGATGGTATCAAAACCATTCGTGGTTCTGGGTAATCCCACTATGAAATCCATAGAAATGTCTTCCCACTTCCATTCTGGGATCTGAATAGGCTGCAAAACTCCTCCTGGTCTCTGATGTTCTGCCTTGACCCTCTGACAGGTCAGACAGGTGCTAATATATCTAGCGATGTCTCTTTTCATCCCAGGCCACCAAAAACGTTTCTTCAAGTCCTGATACATTTTGGTGGAGCCAGGATGCATCGCATAGGGAGTCTTATGAGCCTCATCTAAAATCTTTCTTCGTAGTTCCTCCTGATCTGGAACACATAATCTGTCGCCAAAGTACAACACCCCGCTAGCGGACACTCTGAATTCTCCACTTTCTGTTTCTGCTAATCCTTGCTTGATTTTCTGAATTTCAGGATCCTGCTCCTGAGCTGTCTGGAGATCATCAAGCAAGGTAGACTCTAATGTCATAGTAGAGAGCTGTCCAACTATGAGTTCAAGACCGAAATCGGAGATCTTTTTCTGTAGGGGCGGTGACATGGCTGCTAGAGATAATAGGGCAGCACTGGACTTTCGGCTAAGTGTGTCTGCTACCCTATTTGCTTTTCCTGGGTGGTAGAGGATGTCTATGTCGTAGTCCTTAACCAGCTCTAGCCATCTGCACTGTCGCATATTCAGATCCTTCTGAGTGAAGAAGTACTTCAGACTCTGATGATCTGTATACACTCTACACTGAGTTCTATACAAGTAATTTCTCCAAATCTTGAGAGCGAACACCATTGTTGCAAGCTCAAGGTCATGAGTAGGATAGTTCTTCTCATAATCCTTGAGTTGTCTGGAGGCGTAGGCGATTACCTTGCAATTTTGCATCAGCACTGCTCCTAGTCCCAACTTAGAGGCATCACTATATATATCAAAGCTATCTGCATTCTCTGGTAGAGTCAGAATAGGTGCACTGGTCAAACTCCTCTTCAGCTCGCTAAAACTGTTCTCATAGTCCTCTGTCCACTGAAACTTTCTGTTCTTCCTGGTGAGAGCTGTCAGTGGGGAGGCTATCCTGGAGAAGTCCTCTACAAATTTCCTGTAGTAACCTGCTAATCCCAGAAAACTTCTGATCTCGCTAGCGTTCTTGGGTCTCTTCCAATTGATCACAACTTCTATCTTACTGGGGTCTACCATGATACCATCCTTTGAAATGATGTGACCCAGGAAGGACACCTGATCTAGCCAAAATTCACATTTTGTGAACTTGGCGTACAGCTGGTTCTGCTGAAGGGTCTGCAACACTGTTCTCAGGTGCTCTGCGTGTTCTTCCTGAGTTCTGGAATAGACAAGGATGTCATCGATGAACACGATAACGAACTTATCTAAATATTCCCTGAATACCCTGTTCATGAGATCCATGAAAGTAGCTAGACCATTTGTCACACCAAAGGGCATGACTACGAACTCATAATGTCCGTATCTGGTCCTGAATGTTGTCTTGGGTATATCCCCTTCTTTAACCTTCACCTGATGGTAACCTGATATGAGGTCTATCTTAGAGAACACTGCTGCTCCCTTTAGCTGATCGAACAGGTCATCTATTCTGGGAAGAGGATACCTATTCTTGATCGTGACTTGGTTCAGTGCCCGGTAGTCTATACACAGGCGCATGCTCCCGTCCTTCTTCTTCACGAACAATACAGGCGCTCCCCATGGTGAGTGACTAGGACGTATGAAGCCTTTGTCAAGCAGCTTCTGTAGTTGCTCATGAAGTTCCTTCAGTTCTGCTGGAGCCATGCAGTACGGCGCTTTGGAAATAGGATTTGTACCGGGAATGAGCTCTATCTCAAATTCAATCTCCATGTCTGGTGCTAAGCCTGGTAACTCTTCAGGGAAGACTACTGGGTAGTCACAAACGACTCGGACCTCTGCTAGCTGTTGGTCCTTTTCCTGACTGGTATTGATTACGTGTGCTAAAAATCCCGTACATCCTGAATCCATTAGTCTCCGTGCTTTCATAGCTGAGAGAAACTTCGTGGCCTTTCTCTTGGGTTCCCCGATGAACTTGAACTGTGCTTCTGCTTCAGGCTGGAATACGACTTTCTGCTTACGGCACTCGATGGAGGCACCGTATCTGATCAAGAAGTCCATTCCAAAGATGACATCATAGTCAGTCATATTTAGCACTATCAGATCACAAAAGAGTTCTCTGTCTACTATAACGACTGGCACTGCTCTAAGCCAATGCGTGGATGCCATAATTTCTCCTGAAGGCAGTGTCGTCAGAAATTGACTACTGAGTACCTCTGGAGGTATTGCTAACTTCTTTGCAAATGCCCTAGATACATAAGAATGAGTTGCCCCAGTATCGAATAAGACAGTTGTACTTTGTTGTAAAATGCTAAACTGACCTGTAACAACTGTCGAGGCATTTGCTACGTCCTCTCTGGTGAGTGAGTAGATCCTCGCATTAGTCGTAGCTGGAGGGGCTTCTAATCTGCCCTGACTAATATGTGGACCATCTAAAGCGGCCTGCATCTGATGTAACTGTGCTGGCTTGGCTTCGTACTGGATCGGCTGTGGTGGAGGAAAGCTGGCCTTGTTCGGACACTGCTTGGCCATATGCCCTTCCTGTCCGCATTCGAAGCATCCTCGTGTGCCCTTACAACAAATTCCAGGGTGGAATTTCCCACAAGTAGCACACTTTGGGTAACTGGGCTGCTTGCTAGCTAGTCCTCCTTTTGGGTAGCTCCCTGGTTTGCGCTTGTTGGTAGAGTTCCCTTTCCAGTTAGAGCCGTAGGGGGCTGTGGCCCTGCTGTTTCTGAGTACCTGAGCCTCCTTGACCTTTAGCTTCTGAGAGGACTTGTTTCTGCTGCTTGATGCTATTCTGGTAATGCTCAGTGATTAGAGCGCTGCTCACTAGCTCTTCTGTGGTTTGTGGCCTATGAACGCCACCAGCCACGTTCATTGCTATTTCCGGCCTCAACATCTTGAGCATCAACCGGACTCGTTCCTTTTCTGTGCTGACTAGTTCAGGGCATAGACGAGCCAATCTGTTGAATTTCTTCACGGCCTCTTCCACTGAAAGGTTGCCCTGGCGAAATTCCGTGAACTCGTCGTAGTGGCGGTTTGTGACCCGCATGTGAAAGAACTCCTCGAAGAATTCTTTCTCGAAGTCTGCCCATGTCATCTGATTTACTGGGCGCTTCGCTCTGATTCTCTCCCACCATATACGTGCATCTCCTGTCAAACAGAAGGAGGCGCACTTCACCTTCTCGGGTTCTGGCCAGTCCAGAAGCTCCATCGTACTTTCCAGTGTTTTGAACCAGACTTGAGCATCCCATGGTTCACTGCTGCCTGAGAAATTCTCGGGCTTGACCCTCTGCCACTGGATCAGATAGGCTTCTCTCTTTGCCTCTGCTGCTGGGGCTACTGGTACTGCAGGCTGGACTGGGGGAACCTCTAAGACTACTGGCGTTGCTAAGTTTGGTTCCGGGGTGACTGTGGGAGTATTCTGCTGATTAGCCTTTAAGGTGGCTATCTCCTGTTGCTGTTCAGCTAGCTGCTGCTGTAACTGAGCCACTAGTGCTATAAGGTCTGGGGGAGGCACTGAACTGCCTGCCTCGTGCTGGGGCTCAGTAGCTGGTGCCCTTCTAGCTGGGCGTCCTCGTGCCATTTCTAAAGACATAGAGGCATATATGACTAATACAATCTTAATAGAGTAACTACTGTTATCATATTAACTACTATCATAAACAAGCATGCTTTAGTTATATCTGAACATGGAAATAAGAAGCATAGAGAAAGTGAGAGACGTTCTTACTTGGAAGCTGCAGGTTCAATGCTGATGTGTGTGTAGGAAGTATGGAACCTGGCTCTGATACCACTCTGTAACGACCCGCCTTCTACTAACTAAGCTGTAAGGCTGGACCGTCACATTATGCTGTGCTAACTAATCCATGACCATCATTAAATCTAGATGCGGAAGCTGTACTGATCAAAATTTTGCTACACTATTGTCATTTCTTTATTTTCCATGTGCTAAGGGGTGTAATCTAAGCTATTCATGACATCTATTACATCCCCCAATGGTCAAGGAACCTAACTAAGAGTTTCTAGCTAATATCAGGCCTCCCAATCGATCCACCGATCGATTGGAATGGTTGAATCGATCCGGCGATCGATTCAGAGGGCTACTGTATCCGGGACGTGGGTTGGATCGATCCAGTGATCGATCCAGCACGCTACTGTGCTCGGGGCAATATTCTGGATCGATCGGCTGATCGATCCAGACTAGCCAATCGATCCAGTGATCGATCCCAGAGCCTTCTGTTCGCGACAGAACTTGTTGGATCGATCAGCTGATCGATCCAGAGGCCTACTGTTCGCAAGTCCGATTGCCCAGTCGATCCTTCTATCGATTGGAAACTCCCAAATCGATCAGCTGATCGATTCGAGTTTCTGATTTCATGTCAAAGGCCTGATTTCAGCACTTGTTCGTGCCAAAGTTACTTATAACCATTCTAAACCAAATACAAAACATTCTAACATCATAAAATAGTGTTCTAACATGATAGAATGCATGATTAACTAGTTCATAACATTTAACTTACTAAGGTGCAAAATAACCAAAACGCTAAAAGGTTCTAATGCTTAAACCAAGCTTGCTGAAATTCCCTAGGATCTCTATTCCAAGTTCCATCCACACACATCTTCGTAGCATTGCCCTCCAGCCTCCGCTAGTTCATCTTTCCTTTACCTTTATCTGCAGTATAAGGAAAAGAAAGTATCTGTAAGCTTTCGCTTAGTAAGAAACCATCTACCTCACTAAAACATGCATTCGATGCAATATGTTTTTAAAACATGCTATTTGAAATATGTACTCGATATGCTAAACATGACATGGCATACAACACATAGAAAGCTAAACTGATCATGGCATACTGTCATCTAAATATGTGTAACAGAAGCTGAACATAGAACTATCATACATAATCATAGGAAAGAGCTAAGCTGAAGTATGAACTAAGCTAAACTAAACTAAGCTAGTACTGAATTTAAACCATATACACAACTGATTTGTGAGAGTTTAAAAACTATACATATAATAGATGAAAATACATAATCATGCTGCTGTTTGGGCCCGACAACTGTACGTGCTATGCGCGCATCCCTAACTAGACCCGGGTTTGCAAGTCCCGAATTTAGTAGGGCTACTAGGTTATCTGAACCTAGGGACAACTGTGGGAGCCCAACCCAATGGATATCTAATCCAGTATAGTGCCACTGAAAAGTAAAATACTGATTATAAGCTAATAAATTCTTGTCTTGCTTTTACTAGGTTATCTAAACCTAGAACTAGGTTATTTAAACCTAGAGGCGACTGTGGGAGTCCACCCATTGAACATCTAGTCCTGTAAAAGCTGGAGCAAGACTAAATAAGCTATAAAATGCTTCTATTGCATTTATCTAAGTTACTAAAATGCCTAAGTTGCATTTTTCTGTGCTAAACATTTAATTGAACACTTGGTATGCGCTAATTCGCATCCTTTGTGTCGATAGTCTACATATTACCAAACTAAGACATGGAATTCACACGAAAGCTACTTATACTGCAGGTGAGGGGTTTCTTACTTCCTGTTCGGATTTTCTTATGATTCTAATCGCTAGATTTCCGGAGGAGACGATCCTTTCGACGATCTTCTCGCGTCTAAGCGTTCCTCTCGCGGAGGGGAGCGTCCACGTGTCGAAGTCGTCGCCGGAATTTGCCCTTCGAACCCTTGGAACGAAACCCTTGCTTGTTCTTGTGGTTGGCGCCGAGAGGAGGAGTGGAGAGGGAGAGGGCGGCGTGACTAGGGTGAGGGAAAGGTTTTTCCTCGTTTAAGATAAAATAACAATTCCTCACTTAAATCCCTATTTATATTTAGGAATTAATTCACTTAACTCTAACTTATATAAAATTATTTCCCTTTCCTTTCAGCACGGCCCTGCTGGGTTCACTTAGTTTACTAAAGCTATCTATAAGTCATAGGGTTAGCTAGGTCTCGGGTTCAATTCCCGCGTAGGCTATTTTCGTTTTATATTTATTTTTGCTACTTCCGCTATTCTAAAAATTCCATAAAAATATCCTAAAATTCTAGAAAAATACTAGGATATTTCTAATAATTATTTTGAGAATTTTCGGGCGTTACACATTCTAACTCCCATGGGTTTATTAGGTAAACCTGAATCCAAATAAAGTCTCATTTACTCTTTTGAATCCCTTCCAGCATTGCTCAAACGATTTGAAACCTTCAGGACACTATAGTGTTGGTTTCTAAAGATGAGTACCACTATGGTGTTGTTCTTCGGAAACTAACACCATAGTGTATAATTAGAACCTACATAATGGTATTGATCTTTGAAAATCAACATCATAACTAGTGATGTTGTATTTAAACTGTGGTGCTAGTTTTTAATCAGCACCATAGTGTTTTCTATTTTATTTTAAAATTATTTTTATTAATAAAATTAGCTCACGTTATTTATTTTAATTTTAATTTTTTTTCTTTTATAATTAGATATTAAAAATAGAAAAAATAATTTTAATATTTTATTAACTTTCTCTTAAATAAATAAATTAATTTATAGGGTAATATAATTTAAAAGAAAAGAAAAGAGAAAAAAGATATTGTAATAAAGAGAAAAGAAAATCGAGATTATTACCTACAAACGATAGCGAGGAAGAGAGAGGAAAAAATCAATAATTATCTGATGATAAAATTGGAATCAAGTGTATCTTTTGATAATTAAACTTATGTGCACCTTTTATTTTTTCAAATATTGGATGTGTCAAAAATTGCCGATTATTTTAATTAGAAATTATCTAGTTACTTCCTTTATTAGAAATTATCCGTGTCTTCCTTGACCATGTATTATGTATCTTTTATCTTTAAGAGCATTTATCCACTTCTTGCCTTTATCGAGAATTATCAACCTCTTTTCATTAATTAAAATTTTGTCCACCTAGATAAGTGAGCTAGATCTTAAAGATTTTTTTTACCAAAAATCATTGGGTTAATTCCCACAACAACAATATTAGGAGTCATTTAATTTAGACACTCCCAACCTTAATTGAATATTATCTCACATACAATGTGATATGAAAATATCTTCCTTTAGTCGACAGATGTGGTACTGGTAAAACACTCAGGGTGACCTCTGAATGTACCCAAGTCTCATGCATTCCAATTTTTTTATATCAACATTCCTATAAAAAAAACATTACTCCTCAAAATAACATTATACCTTATGAAATCTAAATTTTTTTTATCTTAAATACTATAACCCAAAAGGTAAACCTAAACCCTACAGAAAAAATTTTATTAGCTTAAACCTAGTATAACTCAATTCCTAAATCCTAAAAGCTAAATACATATAATATATCTCATGAACATCTAAATTTTTTAATTTTGAATACTCTAACCCAAAAGGGAAGCCTAAATCCTAGAGGAAAAATCTTATTAACTTAAATCTATGATAACCCCACTACTAAATTCTAAAATTTTAAACAATAAATGCATATAATATACATAAAAAAGAAAAAAGAAAACTTTCTGCTTGAATTCAGGCACCCTGGGTCAGCACAAGCACGCGACGTTTCGTTCGCAGCATAGCAATTTCATGTATATATATATATATAGAGAGAGAGAGTTAGTGTGTGCACTTATGTTCCAAGACATTTCTTATGTATTTTATGGATAATTATTTTATAAAGGCAAGTATGTATCATTAATTATCTACTTTTCTGTACATATATAATTAATAATAAAGTTCTACAAATTAATGAGTATATTAATCTGAAAGCAGTCCTTGATCGGATAGATATCTAGAGGAGACAGGTATATCTAGATCAACGCTGAGTATAACTAGGTTGAGATAGACTAAGGGATGGATATCCAAGTTGTACTTGGGGGTATCTTGAGCTTAGAGGTACACTAGACACGACCCGCTTAAGAGGAGGCTACATATCAATCCTCTTATGAACAAGTGTAACTGATCTTTTGAGTTGAGACATTTATTTATTCTATGCATGGAGTTATGTGCTTTGACGTCGTTAAAAGTAGTCTTTAATTAGATTATGATCAATACAGTAGTTGGGTGTATGACAACGCATAGAGAGAATAATATTAAGTCAATAGAGGATTCATCACTCTCTTGGATTAAGAGTTAACATCTAGGTCACTTGATAGAGATATTAGTGACTCAAAATCTATGATCAAGGGAGGAATGATTTATCATCCAAGAGAAGTCTATTATATCTTAGAAATCAAGTAAAATAATTAATTTGGTAATAACATAATGTACCGAATTAATTGAGATAAAGGCTTAGATGAAGAGATTTTTAATTGCACAGTAATCAGTTCATAGTGGTTTATGACTAATATTAATTTTATCACATTGGGTGACTAAAAACTGTTAATAGATGATTACCTTAGTATGTGTATGGATTTACACTGTCTTCGTGTATAAAACTTAGAAGGTCGCACGCATAGCACATAGACATGAACATTATCTATGATTAATTATTTTAGTGGATATTAAAATTAATCAATTTTACTATTTCTAAATTAGAATTAATTGGATTATTAATTAATTCAGAAATATCGGAAGTTAGTCGAGATCAAGATCAAATATATATTTATTTGATCCAAAGAAAATAGAATTTAAATAGCCATAATGGAGAATTTAAAGAGTCATCATAATGATGATTAATGGAATCATCATAATGATGATTAATAGAGAATATGAAGAGTCATACCTCTTCATATTCCTTGGAAGCTACAAGTAGTGCTTTATGGAAGCTACGAGTCATACCTCTTCATATTATTCTCATTATATGGAACATGCACTGGATATTCAATGCATCATGTTGTCTTCTATGTCTCCTAAGTTGCAGAGACAACATAAGAACATGAGTGCTAGAGAGATTGATCAGCACTTGCGTGAGCTCTTCCAAGAAAGTGCGAGAGTAAAGAGGTATAAAACCTCTTGAGCACTATTCCGTATCATGCTGGAGGAAGGAAACCAAGTTGGGTCTCATGTACTCAAGATTATCAGGTACATAGAGAGACTCGAGAGCTTAGGTTCCAAATTGGACCAAGACTTAGCTATTGACTTGGTCTTATCATCACTACCTCTATCGTTTTCCCATTTCATGTTGAACTTCAACATGAATAGCATTGTAATACCCTGGTTCTGAGATTCTGGTTAAGTATGGCTTAAAAGGTTAGATGATACTATCCATATCACCAAGGGGCACCTTCCTTTTCGGAAGCCCAAACTTAAGAACTCCAAAGTTAAGCGTGCTTGTCTTGGAGAAATCTGAGGATGGGTGACCTCCTGGGAAGTTTTCCATGGTGCGTGCGAGTGAGGACAAAGCACGCTGAAAGGACCTTCGGTGGTCTGTCGAGCTAGTCGTCAACCCAATGGGCAATTTTGGTGGTGTTCCCGGTTCGGTCTGGGTGGAGCCTGCCCCGACCAGGGAGTTACAGATAAATGTAAAATACCAAAAAATGGTGAAAAAATAATAAGAGAATTTTTCTGGAATTTTTAAAAGTTTTTCAGGAATTTTTCGGAGCTCGTATGGACGAGTTTACGGGGATAAAAAATTGGGCCCAGGAAAGTCTGTTTAGGCTACCCCGTTTTAACGAGGAAAAGATTTATTTCCTTTTATTTTTCTATTTCCTTTTCTTTTTCTTTTATTTTCTCCTTATTTCCTTCATCTCTTCCCTCCTCCTCGCGCCGAGCCGCCCGACCCTTTCCTCTCTGCCCTAACCGCCGCACGCGACGGTTTCCTTGCGATTAAAGCCACGACCGAGGGCTCTTGGCATCTTCTTCTTCTTCTTCTTTCCGAGCTATGCCCTAACCTCTTTGTAGACCGCCGCACGGAGCAGTGCCGAGACCCCCTTCTCTTCCTCCTCGCCGAGCGACGACGCCGATCGCCAGCCACTCCTCACCGTGCCCTAGATCGGCTTCTGCGCAGCACTGTCGCCGGCCACCAGGACCGACCCACCATAGATCGTAGCCCTCTGCTGCCCTAGTTTGTATTCAGTGCCGCTGCCGTCTCTCGACCCGAACCAGCGTCGTTGTTGCCTGTGCCCTAGCGTCGGCGGCCGAGTCCGCTGCTCTCTAGTGGTTCGTCACCACAGTGGCTTTGGGAAGGAGGTTACCAACTTGGTTTTGGTAAGATTGGATTGGTATTAGGTTAATTTCATGTTCTGTATAGAAGTTGAGATTGTTAAGTGACTGAGCCATCTTGTCTCTTGCTCACCAGGGGTATCCGGTGCGGAAATCGCAATCTGGTAGTGGTGGATTTTTTTTTTTGGTCTTTTCTTGATCCGAGCAGCGAGGTGAATTTCCAGCAGGTGAGGTATTAATTTTGGGGAATTAAGAATTTGATCTTATTGAAGCATACATAGATTTGAAGCTAGGAAAGAATAAGAAATGAATAGTACAGAAATTCATTTAAGTTTAAGTTGTTTATGTGTAAATGGATTAGGTTTGGAATTTATCTAGTGGTATGATTAGGGTTTTATCCTAATTTAGTGTTAGAGTTTTTTATTTAGCTATTTTATTAGATATTAGCTAAACAAAAATGTATATATTGGTGATACAGGACTTTGACGCGAGACGAGTATCTCGACGTCAAATTTGGATCGGTTTGGACTTTTGATTTGGAGGCGGGTACTTTGACTTTATGTCATTTGATATGCATAGTAATGTTTTTAACAAATAGCAATGATTGTGTTTCTTATCTGCTTCGGTTGGTCACTACTTGATCTGTTACATACTTGTTTGTTTATTTGTTATGCACTTCATGTTAGTACTTGATAGATCAGATGAGTACGATAGAGGGGGGAGGGTGAATATCGTACTCTTTTAAAAACTTTTCTTTTTGTATTTCAAAACAATTCGAGTAAGCAGCGGAAAATATAAAAGGACAAGTTCGTTTACTTCGTTCGGAGCCTAGCTTAACTCCTACTCGAAGGCCCGCGATCCTTGATCGCACCGATGGGCAAATCACTATAGCTCTTCTTTCCGAGATCCTCGGAAAGAAGCAGATTATACAAATGAGCAAGATAGTAACAACCCTACTATCTCGCTTAAGTGAATTACAATACAAGCTTATATAAAAATATACCGACAAGTAAATGCAGTTGAAGCTTTGGTTGACACTTTCGGATAGTGTGGCTTGCTGAGCTAATGAAGGCTTGTAGCACGGTTTGCTTGCAGAACAGAACTTGAGTCGATCAGAGAAGAGTTACTGAGCCTCAGACCTCGAGCTCCTTTTATAAGTGCCATTGTTGTTCCTTCCTGGCTGGAGTCTGACGTTGGCTCGATCTTTTGCATTAACTGATCTTTAATGGTTCGGTCGACCGATAACCTTGTTTGGTCGACCGAACGGTGGACTTTCCTTCTCACCAAGATTCACACTTAATGCTCCATTAATGATTTTATTGTTCGGTCGACCGAACCTCATTTTCGGTCGACCAATCATGCTGTGATGCCATATTTGCGATCCTGATCTGCTTTGCCATTTTTGCCTGTTCGGTCGACTGATAAAAAGTCTTTTTCGGTCGACTGAACCTCCTGTTCAGTCGACCGAACCCTTGGTCAACTGAAGCTTTCTGAGTGCTGGTCGTGTGACCACTGACAGAGCCTGATTTTGAGTTCTGAGTCAAAAGTTATGACCATTTGAAGTTCAAGGGGTTATATGATTCTGCAATACAAAGTTAGTTCGATATAACAATAATATTCCTGCAAAACAAAGTTAGCACAGTTATAATACATGAGTAGTAATATGCATGAGTATAACAGTTAGGACTGTCTTGATCTCAACTTGGAAACCTTCCGGGTTTCTTCAGTTGGATCAGCGACCTTAGGTTGTTCCCTTCAAGAACTCATCCTCACTGTCGCTCCTCCAGTTATTTACCTCAACCTACCTACCAAACGTTGGATCCTCCAGACTTGTTTGGACTTTACTGTCTGGTTGTGACTAGGACTTTTTCGATTGAGTAAATAGCTTGCACACTTAGCCAAATTATCAGATCATAACAAGACTTAACTTGAACCTTTGACAACATCAAAACTCAGGTTTGATTCTGGTGCACCTTGCACCAACAATCTCCTCCTTTTTGATATTTGGCAACTAAGGTTCATAGTTAAGTTTAAAATATGCAGAGTTAAGTAAAAAAGATTTTAACTCTCCCCCTGAGTTCAATAACTCCCCCTAAATTTACTATCTCTCCCCCTTTGACACACATCAAAAATAGGGGTAATACAACCAACATATTTGAAGCAGTTCAAGAGAAAAATTAAGAGTTTAAGTTAGAAAAATTTTTTTTTTTTGAAATCAAGGTTCTCTAAGTACAAGTTAGAAGTTATGTAAAAAAAATCATAAAATATCTAAGCATTTTAATAGAATTAAGTTAAAATTTTGAAAATATATTTAGAACAACTTAAAAATTTTCATGAATAAGTGTGAGTTAAAGAAAGCATAAATTTTACGATTTGTTAGAAAAAGTTTCTAAGGAAAACTTTTGAAGTTGGAAACTTTCTAAGAGAAAATAGTGAACTACGTTTTGAAATTAGTCTTTAGAGTTTTTTTTTAAAAAAAAAATCCTAAGGCAAAATTTTGAAGAAGAAAGTTTGATGCAAAAGTTAAGTATTGAAAGGTTGAAGTAAAATTTTATAATTAAGAACATTTATACTTTTAGGAAAATAAGTGTATAATTTTTAAAATATTTTGGAAAGAGAATTTTGAAATATATTTTAAAATCCATAAGTCTAAAAGAAATATTTAACAAATAAGTTTTGAAAAAAATGAATTTTGAAAAATTCTAGGAAAGATTGATCTTGAAATGATGTTGACGCTCCCCTTTAATTAAAAAATAACCTAAGGTCCAAGTGGGATATGAAAAATATTTGTTAGACCAAAGTTTTGGAATAGTTTTTAATTTAATTAATTAATCTCGCTATTTCTAAGTTATCAAATTAAATAAACCTATAGTTGTGTGAGATGATTCAAATTATTTTGGTAATTAGGTTAAATTAATAATTAATTAAAGTTTAATTTATGGTTAAAGTTTAAAGTTAATTTAATTAATGAATAAGTTTTATTTAATTAATCAAATATTATTTGCTAAATTTGATTATCGAATTATTTAAGTTAAATTTAATTAAGGTTAGTTTTGAATTGAATAAGATTAATTAAAGCAAGTTAATAATGAATTGATTAATTTTAATTAACTAATGTTAATTTTTAACTAAAAGAGATTAAGATCATTTAAACTTGAATTAATTTACGTATTAAATAATTAATTGATTAAGTTGAGAATTCAATTGGGATTAGTTTGAATTTTGTGTTAATTAGATTTGTAAAGTTAAATTAATTAACTTCAAATTAATTAATGATTTAATCATTAAATTAAATAAATTAGGGTTCAGATTAAAACTTTATTGATTTATTTAATTTCTAATTTATTGTATAATTATTTAGAATTAATTAATTAAGGATTACTTTAAAGTTTATTTTTAAGTTAATTATTTAAAACATAATTAATTTAGGTTTACAAATTTATTAATTAAGAATAATTGATTCATTTATTTATTAGATTAATTGATCAAGTTAGTTAACTTAATTTAACTTTAATTATTAAATAATTTGATTAATTAAGAGGTAATTAATTAAATCAGTTTTGAGTTAGATTGATTTGGTTTACATTATTATAATTTTTATATTAGTTATTACTATTTTCAAAAAATTATTATCATTTTAAGTTAGAGTTTAATTTTGAGATGATTAAGTGCTAATTTAATTTAAATTTGAATTAAGTTTTAAACTTTAGTCTTGAATTTAGGTCTAGATTAATTAAATTTTATGTTGTGTAAGTTTTTCCTTTTTTACTTTAAGTTTTAGTTTAAGTTTATATTTTTAAGTTTTAAATTAAATTATAGTTTAAGTTTTAATGAATTAATTTATTAACCTTGAATTTAGTTAAGTTAAGTTTTAATTAATTTAAGTTTATTATTATTATTATTATTTATAAAATTATTTATTAATTTATGTTTTAGTTTAGAAATTTGAAGATTAATTGTTAAAGCAAATTAATTAATTAATTAGTGATTTCAAGTTTAATTAATTGATTAATCATTTAGTTATGAATTTAGAGTTAGATTTAGTTTTCGTTTAAGTTTACGATTTTAAGTTTTAATTATAATTTCAAAATTTAAGTTTGAGTTTAATTGAGTGTTAATTTAATTTCAGTTATAATTAGAATTAAGTTTTCACAAAGTTTTTTTTCTAAAACATTTAATTAAGTTTTAAAGAAATTTAATTAAATTTTAAAATAATTTAATTAAGTTTTTAATTAAGGTTTAAATAAGTTTTAATTAAGTTTTTAAAAAATTTAATTACGTTTAAATAATTTTAATTAAGTTTTAATAAATTTAATAAAGTTTTTAATTAATTTTTATTAAGTTTTAAAATAAGTTTTAATTAAGTTTTAATAAATGATTTTAATTAAGTTTTAATAAATTTAATTAAGTTTTTAATTAATTTTTATTAAGTTTTAAAATAATTTAATTAAGCTTTTAATTAAGGTTTAAATAAGTTTTAATTAAGTTTTTAAAAAATAATTTTAATTAAGTTTTAAAATAATTTTAATTAAGTTTAAAGATAATAAGTTTTTTTTAAAAAAAATAATTTTAATTAAGTTTGAAAATAATTTTAATTAAGTTTTTAAATAATTTTAGTTAAGTTTTTTTAATTAAGTTTTAAAAATAATTTTTATTAAGTTTTAAAATAATTTTAATTAGGTTTTAAAATAATTTTAATTAAGTTTAAAAATAATTTTAATTAGGTTTTAAAATAATTTTAATTAAGTTTTTAAAAAATTTAATTACGTTTAAATAATTTTAATTAAGTTTTAATAAATTTAATTAAGTTTTTAATTAATTTTTATTAAGTTTTAATATATGTTTTAATAAATGATTTTAATTAAGTTTTGATAAATGATTTTAATTAAGTTTTAATAAATTTAATTAAGTTTTAATTAAGTTTTAAAATAAGTTTTAATATTGAAAAAGGTTATTGAACCCATGTTAGATTCAAACTTAGCTTTGAGTTAATCATGCAGGCATCCTGAGGATAAACTTTCAGTTCAGCGGCGAGTCATACGACCTACTTGGATATCATTAGACCACTTGCTGAAGGCTTTCCAAACTATTCCCGTCCAAAAAACTTAATACTAAATTTTGGTCTAACTAGCCCATGTTTGACTGGGGTAGCTTCGGTGAGATCCACAAAGTCTAGTGCACCAGGTAGAATTCCATATTCAGCCTAGACATGCCTTCGACAAAGCTTCTTTGACGTACTATCATCCCAATCCATTCCGATCCTATGTTATAGGGTTTGGTAAACCTTTTTCATCTAACCGTTCTAAGCAGAAATAAACCTAGTCCTAAGTATTGAGTTTGGTTAATCAAGTTGGTTGTATTATTTTTCTACTTGCTCCCCTGAGTCATAGCTTAGATAAGGTCTATCTAAGTAATGAATTTGACTCTTAGGGACCAAGTATATATTTGGTTCAATTTATTTGGTTAAAAGTTTTGTTTGAACCCATGCTTGGACTTGTCTTCTAGTATTTTGACTGATTAAGGATAAGTATGATTTGTTTGTTTGTTTGGGTTTGTAACCGAGTCCTGATTTGTTGTACACGGCTCGTTGCGATCCAAGTACCATATTTAGACACTTGGATCCCATTTCGAACCTTTCCAACGTTTTCTTGAGTCGCTCAACTTGACCTTTCAAATCGAAATTTTCTTCCTCAAGTTTTTCAACTTGAGTTGAAGTTCCAACTTGAACTTGATTAGTCGAGTTACTCAAGTTAACTTGCTCCTTAAGGTGGTCTATTTCCTTAAGTAGCAAGTTTTTTTTTTAGATTTTGTTAATTTTTTAAACAAGCATTTAATTACTTTTAACATTTCAGACTTCGAATTGAAAGTTACCTTATCGGGTCCTTTTGAAATAGATGCAAATCCATGGCTTATCTCAGACTCGTTGTCGGACTCTAACTCATACTCATCTTCAGACTCGGATTCAGACTCTTCAGTCTTTGCCATAAATGCTATATGACTCAAGTGCTTTGGTTCTAGTTTTGTTCGGGGCTTAGCTTCCTTGTTTGGCCCTGCATACAAAGCTAACCCTTTCTTGGCTTGACTCAAGTTAGTCTGTTCATGTAATGTTAATTCAAAAAATAGTTCGTCTAATTTAATAATGGAAAGATCCTTCGCAACTTTATAGGCATCTATAATAGATGCCCATAAGGAGTTTCGAGGGAATGAGTTAAGCGTATACCTGATGATATCACGATTCTCAAGTTGATGGCCGATGATATGTAGTCCATTTAGGATGTCCTTAATCCTCATGTGTAGTTGGCTTGCTGACTCACCATCTAGCATTTTAATATTTAGTAATGAAGTTAATAAAAGATCACGCTTTATTACCTTTATATCATTTGTCCCTTCATGTAGTTTAACTAACTTATCCCACAAATCTTTTGCATTGTCGAAGGGGCCCACTCGTTTTAATTCATCTTTTGATAATCCACATTGTAAAGTGTTGAGTGCCTTTGAATCTATTTGTACTTTCTTCTTTATTTCTTCTGTCCATTCCTCAGGATTGTTGACTGGTGATGTGTAGCCGCATTGGATAATGAGCCATTGATCAATGTCTGTTTTGAGAAAAACTTCCATCCTCTTTTTCCAGTATGGGAAATCGCTTCCATCGAATAGCGGAGGACGCACGGTCGAATATCCCTTGGATTGTGTCATTTGTTCTTGCACCAAAAATTAAGAAACAAAAAGAATTTCTAAGACTCTTGTCTTGGGATTAGCAGTGCTTAACAACAACAACAACAACCAAACCTTTTCCCACCAGGTAGGGTCGACTGTATGAATCCTTTTACGTCATTGAGCTATATCTCCTATTATATCATCATCTATATTTAAATAAATTTTATTTTGTTTTATTGTTGCTAACCAAGTCTTTTTTGGTCTTCCTCTTCCTCGTTTGATATGCATGTTTATCATAGTTTCACATCGTCTAACTGGAGCATTTATTGGTCGTCTAAGTACATGTCCGTACCATCTTAAACATGTCTCTCGGAGTTTGTCCTCAATAGATGCAACTCCGACTTTCTCTCTAAGGTTCTCATTCCTTATTTTGTCCATCTTCGTATGTCCACACATCCACCTTAACATCCTCATCTCTGCAACTCTCATCTTATGCTCATGTGCTTGAGTCATAACCCAATATTCAGCTCCATATAACATAGCAGGTCTAACTGCGATTTTATAGAACTTACCTTTAAGTTTAAGAGGTACTTTACGGTCACATAAAACACCCGACGCTTCCCTCCATTTCACCCATCCTGCTTGTATTAAATGTAAGACGTCTCTCTCAATCCCTCCATCATTTTGTAAAAATGATCCTAAATATTTAAATCTCTCAGTTCCAGGCAACTCATCCTCTCCTATCTTAACAATTATTTCATTACTTCTAATATTGCTAAATTTAAATTCCATATATTTTGTCTTTAATCTACTAAGCTTAAAACCTTTCCCTTCTAGTGTTTCCCTCCAAGATTTTAGCTTAGCATTTACTCCTTCACGTGTCTCATCTACCAAAATAATATCATCTGCAAATAATATGCACCACGGTACTGTGTCTTGAATGTGCACAGTGAGTTCATCCATAATTAGTGTAAAAAGATAAGGACTTAGGGCTGATCCCTGATGTAACCCTATCTTTATTGGAAATGCTTCAGTTACTCCGCCTGAAGTCTTTACTCTGGTCGTTACATCATCATACATATCCTTAATTAGTTCAATATATGTTACGCTAACACTTTTCTTTTCTAAAATTCTCCATATAATTTCTCTTGGGACTCTATCATAAGCTTTTTCTAAGTCAATGAATACCATGTGTAGATCTTGTTTTTGCTCCCAATATTTTTCAATTAATTGTCTAAGGAGATGTATAGCTTCTATTGTTGACCTTCCAGGCATGAACCCAAATTGATTTTCTGTCACTGTGGTCTCCTTTCTTAATCTTTTTTCTATTACTTTTTCTCAAAGTTTCATAGTATGACTCATTAGTTTAATACCCCTATAGTTTGCACAATTTTGTATGTCTCCCTTGTTCTTATATAAGGGAACTAGAGTACTTATCCTCCATTGATCAGACATTCTTTTCGTTTTCAATATCATGTTAAATAATTTTATAAGCCATTCAATACCTTGTTTCCCTAAGTACTTCCATACCTCTATCGGAATATCATCTGGTCCAACGGCTTTTCCATTGTGCATCTCATTTAAAGTTTTTTTTACTTCTAAAGTTTGAATTCTACGATAAAAATTAAAATTTCTATGCTCATTTGACCTAATTAAATTACCTAAGTTAAGTTGGTCACCTAAACCTTCATTAAAAAGTTGATGAAAATACCTCTTCCACGACTCTTTTATTTCTCCATCATTTACTAATACCCTATTACATTCATCTTTAATACATTTTATTTAGCTAAGATCTCTTGTTTTCCTTTATCTCACTTTAGTTATTCTATAAATATCTCTTTCCCCTTCTTTTGTATCCAATTTTTGATATAACCGTTCAAAAGTTTCATTTTTTGCTTCACTCACTACTTTCTTAGCTTCTTTCTTGGCTATTGTATATTTGTTTAAGTTTTCCTCGTTCTTACAAATATATAATTCCTTATAAGCTATTCGTTTTTCCTTCACTTTCTCTTGTACTTTCTCATTCCACCACCAAGATTCTTTACTTAGTGGTGTATGTCCCTTTGACTCACCAAGTACACTCTTAGCTACTATTTTTTAACTTTGATACCATCTTATCTCATGTTGTATTAGAGTCATCGTATATTTCACCTAATGCTTGTACTTCTACCTTCTCCTTAAATATATTTTGTTTCTCATCCTTTAACTTCCACCACTTAATTCTAGGAATTGTATATATTTTCTTTCTATTGATACTATATTTGAGGCGTATATCCAACACTATTACCCTATGTTGGGTAGTTAAGCTTTCTCCTGGGATGACTTTGCAATCTTTACAAATCTTTCTATCCTTCTTTCTAACCATAAGAAAGTCAATTTGCGATTTATTATTCCCACTTTTGAATGTAACTAAGTGTTCTTCTCTCTTTTTTTTTTTTTTTAAAACGTATTAGCTAATATAAGGTCATATGCTATCGCAAAATCTAATATAGTTTTCCCTTCCTCATTCCTCATTCCAAACCCATAACTCCCATATACTCTCTTATATTCCTCATTTTTCACTCCGACATGCCCATTTAGATCACCTCCTACTAAAATCATTTCATTTGGTGGAATATTTTGTAATATTTCATCTAAGTCCTCCCAAAACCTTAATTTGGTAGCTTCATCTAATCCTACTTGTGGTGCATATACGCTAATTATGTTTATAGTTTCTTTCGCCACTATTATCTTAAGGGCTATAATTCTATCTCCTTTTCTAACTACTCCTACAACTTCATCCTTTAACAAATTATCTACAATGATACCCACTCCATTTTTTGCTTTACTCTTTCCAGTGTACCATAACTTAAAACCCGAGTTCTCTATCATCTTTGCCTTCTCGCCTATCCATTTTGTCTCTTGTACACACAAAATACTAATTGTTCTCCTAATCATCATATCTACTACCTCCATTGATTTACCAGTGAGAGTTCCTATATTCCATGTTCCAAATCTTAGATTATTAGTGTTCCTATCATATTTGTTCTTATCTAACCAATGGCGTGAGAACTTTTGCCTATTTAACACTACACCCAAGTTCTCATGGAGATGTAGCGGTCCTTGCTGAGACGTTATAGTCGGACCTTGTAACGTGAACTCTTGCATATTTATCACTACACCCGAGTTCTGGAGATGTAGCGGTCCTTGCCGAGACGTTTTAGTCGGACCCTGCAACGCGTTCCTTTCGGGGAACAACCTAGCATTAGCACAATAGTTTAATGGATTCATTCATTGAATATTTGTCATAGTTTGACGCTGGCTGGCAACCTAACGCAACCCTCCTCCTTTATCATGGCTTGGGATCGGCCATGACCGGTCATCATGGGCGGAGATTGAAATTCTAAGAAAAAAAATGATGAAAAGAAAAAAGTTTTAAAAGATGCTTTGAAAAATGGTTAAGTAATTTCAGAGCTAACGAGGCTCTGATACCAATTGATAGATCGGATGAGTATGATAGAGGGGGGGGGGTGAATATTGTACTCTTTTAAAAACTTTTCTTTTCGTATTTCAAAATAATTCGAATAAGCAGCGGAAAATATAAAAGGACAAGTTCGTTTACTTCGTTCGGAGCCTAGATCGACTCCTACTCGAAGGCCCGCGATCCTTGATCACACCGATGGGTAAATCACTATAGCTCTTCTTTCCAAGATCCTCGGAAAGAAGCAGATCGTACAAATGAGCAAGATAGTAACAACCCTACTATCTCGCTTAAGTGAATTACAATGCAAGCTTATATAAAAATATACCGACAAGTAAATGCAGTCGGCACTTCCAGATAGTGTGGCTTGCTGAGCTGATGAAGGCTTGTAGAACGGTTTACTTGCAGAACAGAACTTGAGTCGATCAGAGAAGAGTTACTAAGCCTCAGACTTCGAGCTCCTTTTATAAGTGCCATTGTTGTTCGGTCAACCGATCCCTCTATTCGGTCGACCGAACCCGCTCCCTTCCTTCCTGGCTGGAGTCTGACGTTGGCTTAATCTTTTGCATTAACTGATCTTTAATGGTTCAGTCGACTGATAACCTTGTTCGGTCGACCGAACGGTGGGCTTTCCTTCTCGCCAAGATTCACACTTAATGCTCCATTAATGCTTTTACTATTCGATCGACTGAACCTAATTTTCGGTCGATCGATCATGCTGTGATGCCATATTTGCGATCCTGATCTGCTTTGCCATTTTTGCCTGTTCGGTCGACTGATAAAAAGCCTTTTTTGGTCGACTAAACCTCCTGTTCAGTCGACCGAACCCTTGGTTAAATGAAGCTTTCTGAGTGCTGGTCGCGTGGCCACTGACAGAGCCTGATTTTGAGTTCTGAGTCAAAAGTTATGACCATTTGAAGTTCAAGGGGTCATATGATTCTACAATACAAAGTTAATTCGATATAACAATAATATTCCTGCAAAACAAAGTTAGCACAGTTATAATACATGAATAGTAATATGCATGAGTATAACAATTAGGACTGTCTTGATCTCAACTTGGAAACCTTCCCGGTTTCTTCAGTTGGATCAGCGACCTTAGGTTGTTCCCTTCAAGAACCCGACCTCATTGTCACTCCTCCAGTTATTTACCTCAACCTACCTACCAAACGTTGGGTCCTCCATACTTGTTTGGACTTTACTGTCTGGTCGTGACTAGGACTTTCTCGATTGAGTAAATAGCCTGCGCACTTAGCCAAATTATCATATCATAACAAGACTTAACTTGAACCTTTGACAACATCAAAACTCAGGTTTGATTCTGGTGCACCTTGCACCAACAGTACCTACCTGATTATACATGCTTATAGAGGTAGTGACACAATCATGTTTTTGTTATTATGTTCAGGACCTAGGATTTTGATTCCTTATCTGACATGTGTACCTAGACCATTGATTAGGTCAACTTATTATAGGGTACACATTATATATATGGATTGGTTCAGTATGTTGTGCGATAGTCAGCTCCATTATTGTATGTTGTGCGATAGTCAGCTCCATTATTGTTGAGCACATCGCCAATTACATGGATCTGCACACACCACCACTCATGGGTTAGTGGTATATCAGGCAGGTGTGTGGCAGTTCTGCTGTTTGGCTCCGCTGGTCTGGTGACTCAGCGTGGTAGTCGACAGACAATTCTGCTCTGTTAGGATCTGCTGGTTTAGTGTAGCAGCGTGGTAGCCAGCAGACGGTTGGACTTTGTTAGGCTCCGTTGGTCCGCTCATGGGTAGTGTGACGCAGCGTGGTAGCCGGCAGAGATTCCTCCCCGTCATTGTGTACCGGGAGATGAGAGCATTGAGCTCCCCCATTTATGCTTTGGGGTAGGAGGATAGGTGTACTCCGATAGCATCCCGTCCACTCGGTCACTCATCAGGAGTAGTGATGGCAGAGTGCACGGTTGTCACAACCCTACTCACTCGATCTCACCATTGTGTCTGAGATGGCTGACTGCCGTCAGGGGTGACCATGTCATTGACATCATATGTATTTATGCATTTCTGATTATGTTTGCTGCACTTATATGTTGCATTTGGATGGATGCATATGTTTGACATGCATACAGGATTTTGATACCTCTCGGTCTGACGACCCTGTTATACTTATACCTTGATCCTGGTTAGTACAATTTTCTCCTGCTTATTTCAGTTGCATTTATCCTTCTTGTATCAGGAAACTGTACACATGATTAGTGCTGGTTGTTATTTTCTTTATTATGCATATCAGTTGTTACCCGCTGAGTGTTGGACTCACACCCCCCTCCGTTGCTATTTTCAGGTTGATGCTGCCCGGAGAGTTCCAGTCGCTAGTCCCTTGTAGTCCATGAGGACAATTGTTGGTCTTATGGTTTTTCTTTATTAGACTATGTTTGGACTTGTTCTGTTTTGATACTTTAGATCTTGTTTGGATTTTTACTTGTCGATGGATTTTTATTTGATATGATCTTCTACATGGCTGCCTGGACGGCAGAAGAGGTAAGTTGATTTTATTTGCGTCGTTGAGTTTTGTGCTCTATGAGTGTAGTTGAATAAGATATCGGTTTTGTGCTTTATGAGTGTAGCTGAGTAGGATGATTTGAGATGTTTACTTATCATTTATTTTAGTTCACTATTTAACTGCGTGGATGGTGTGATTGTTTGCTTATTTACTTGTTGTTATATACATATGTTCCGACCGTGTTGGCCGTGTATGACTATGGATGTAGAAAAGTTTTAGATTGTCACCTGTACAGGGGAGATGCTGCCGAAATTTCTTCGGACAGGGACTCCCCTGGGGTGTGACAAATAATTTGGTATCAGAGCCAGGTTGGCGATACTTGTTTGTATATCGTGTTACGAATTTCGAGATTTATCTAATACCAATTTATTTGTATCAGAGCGGGTTACGAATACCTGCTTTTGGTGTTCTAGATTTTTGGGTTAGCCCAAGTTTGCGAGTAAACTTAGGTACTTATTTTTGGGTTTTGTATGGATTTTCGTTGGTTTTCTTGTACGAAATTCCGAGATAAAATGGGGACTGGACAGCGATGGAACATCTCCAGACGACAAATAGGTATGATGTTTATTTTATGATTGTTATACTTGTAGTAATATCTGTGATATAACTTAACAGATATGAGGAGATCTACGCGTATAGTTGCGAGACGTGGTGCTGGACGACCACGTACGAGGACCTTGGGATCTCTAGATTTGCCAGAGATGCCTACTGGGGTTGAGCCTGCCAGTCAAGGACAGACTCAGGATACTGTGGGCACGTCGGACTCTCAGACCCCGATGGCTCCTTTAGAGGAACCTACCTCGGCTGTACCGGGGGTACCCATCCCTACTGTATTTACGGTACCACCAGGGGTACTACCGGCATATCACGCACCTGCTTCGACCCAGCCTACGGCGTACCCGACACCACCACCACCTGGACCTACCGTGTACCCGACACCAGCGGCACATGTGCCCCAGTACCTACAGTGTACCCAGCAGCACCTGCACCAGCGGTACCGGTTGCTCTGCATCTGGCACCACTATCTACCGTACATCCAGCCATGGCCACCTATGCTGACCCTGCAGTGCCACCGGCGACATATGCTCTAGTCTATGTAGCAGCACTGGGAGTACCTCCCCCGGTCTATTCAGTGGTACTACTTGTAGCACCAGCTCCAGTGGTTCCGCCAGTTCCTGCAGCCGTCCCGACACACCTCACTGACATTGGCGCGACACGAGCCAGGATTCCAGCGTTGGCAGAGTCGATGAAGAGTCGATTTACACTCTTCCGAGGAGACTTTGATCCGAGTGTGACCCTGTCATGGATAGAGACTATGGAGCGGACCTTCTTCTATATGGCTTGCTCCGAGTGGGAGAAAGCAGAGCTGGCTGCTTTCCATTTACAGGATGAGGCCGACACTTGGTGGGTTACTCAGCGTTCTATCATCGGCGAGTGGAACATCACATGGGCCAAATTCAGAGAGGCTTTTGAGAGCCGCTTCTTCCCACGAGCATATCAGATGACCCGCCTGCAGGATTTCCTGAGTCTGCGACAGAACAACCGGTCGGTGATAGAGTATAATGCAGAGTTTAACCGATTGGCCAGATTTTGTCCAGAACTAGTTGCTCAGGACATTTCTCGTATGCAGCAGTTCATTCAGGGGCTGGATGGACATTTGCAAGTAAGACTTGTCGGTTTGGGTAGCACATCTTATTTGGAGACGTTGGACATGTTAGGATGTATACTAAAAGCCTAGCTTTTGGTATAAAACATTTATCTAGAAATAAGAATCACATTGGCCAAATGTCTACATTTGTGATAAATGTAGTTGTTCAATTAATTTATATTGTAGATAACATGGTGTGTGGTGTCACACACAGAAGATTATGTTATCAGTACCTTATAAATTATAAACAGTAGCTCATGACCATGATGGAAAGGAACAAACCATTGGAAGGTCGTAGTGTAATTAGGTGTTAGTTTATCTTAACTGTATAATTACACTAGTACACTAAGAGTGTATTGAGTAGGACCATTAGAGGTCGTTTCTTTTATACTGACTTTATAAAGAAACAAAGACCTCAGTTATTATGGAAGTGTGTGCTCTTAATCCTAATATAATAACAAACACATATATTTGATATTTATTTCTTTAATTTATCAATGGGTGAGATTTAGTTCGATAAATCAATAAGCCCGATAAGTTGGGAAATGATATCATTTATAGTGTGTGTTGTTGATTATAGAAGGAAACTATGTCCTAGTAATCTAGGTTGAGAATGTCCCCAAGAGGAGCTCATAAGGATTGTCATGTTAAACCCTGCAGGTGGACTTAGTCCGACGTGACGATGAAGTTGAGTGGTACTACTCTTGGAGCTAGATATTAATTAAGTGAGTTGTCAGTAACTTACTTAATTAGTGGACATTTGTTATCTTAAACACAGGGAGACTAACACACTCATGATAAGAAGGAGCCTAAAATGTAATTTGGGATTGGTACGGTAGTTCAATAATAGTTCTCTAGTGGAATGAATTATTATTGATAAAATTAAGTTGTGTGTTCGGGGCGAGCACGGGATGCTTAATTTTATCGGGAGACCAAAACCAATTCCTCCTCTCGGTCCCTATCGTAGCCTCTAGTATATAGAGATTTATACCCACCGCATACCCACCTTCTTACCCATCCAATGGGGTCGGCCAAGCTAGCTTGGAACCCAAGCTAGGGCCAGCCAAGACCAAGTGGATGAGCCATGTAGGTGGCCGGCCAAAGCTTGGGTCCCAAGCTTAGGTGGCCGGCCACTAGAATATTAAAAAGGATTTTTATTAAAATTATTTCTTATGTGGATATCATGATTTTAAAAGAGAGTTTAAAAAATTAAAAATTTCCTTTTATAGCTTTCTACAAAAGATTAAGAGAAGAGATTAATCTCTTTCCTTATTTGTAGTTTAAAATGATGGTTTTAATTTTTGGTAAAAACTTTCCTAATTTGTAAATCATCTACATGTTTAAAAGAGAGTTTAAAATTTGAAATCTTTCCTTATTTGTTGATTAAAGGAGGATTTTAAATTTTAAGAAAACTTTCCTTTTAACCATGTTCATGATTTAAAAGAGAGTTTAAAATTAAATATTCTCTTTTATAAGTTTCTACAAAAAATTAAGAAAAGATTTGATATCTTTCCTTATTTGTAGATTAAAAGAGTTTTTTATTTATTGAAATAACTTTCTTTTTATCCACATGTTTAAAAGAAAGATTTTAATTTATTAAATTTCCTTTTTATAAACCAATCATGAAGGGATAAAAATTATTGGACAAATTTTTTATAAATTTCCGGAAGCAAATAAGGAAGTTTTAATTTTTGTTTAAAATTTTATTTGCTTGGAGAATTTATGTGGTGGCCGACCATTACAAATTGAAAAGAAAAATTGTTTTTAATTAAATAAATTTTCCTTTTCAATGGCAAAAGAATTAAGGAAGTTTTTATTAAATCTTCCTTATTTGCCAAGACCAAGGATTATAAAAGAGAGGGTAGAGGAGGCTTCAAGGATAAGGACTCTATTCTATTTTTCTCCCTCTTTTCCTTGGTGTGGTGGCCTGCCCTTCCCTTTCTCTTTTCTCCTCTTGTTGTGGCCGAAATCTATCATCTCTTGGAGCTTGGAGGATGTGGCCGAATCAAGGAAGGAGAAGAAGGAGAGAAAGCATGCATCCCTTGGAGCTTGGTTGGTGGAAAATTCTTCATCCTTTGGAAGTTCTTGTGCTTGGCCGAAACTTGAAGGAAGAAGAAAGAAGGTGCCTAGGTGGTTCTCATCTCGGAAGATCGTTGCCCACACAACGTCCGAGGTTAGAAGAGGAATACGGTAGAAGATCAAGAGGTCTTTCTAAAAGGTATAACTAGTAATTTTTTCTTTCCGCATCATACTAGTTATTTTTGGAAATAATACTAAATACAAGAGGCATACGATTCTAGTGTTTCGAATTTGTTTTCGATATAGTGTTCTTTTGTTTTTCTTTTCCTTGTGATTTGATTGTTCTTTTCGGTTGACCTAAAGTTATTTTAGGAAATTAAATATTAGCTTTCCTTAAAAGGTTTTGTCTAGTCGGTGGTGGTTGCTCCCATATCCAAGAAGGCTATGTGTCTCGTCACGTCAGTACTGAGAACCAATTTTAGAAATTAATATTTAATGGAATTAATAACTTAGGTGATTTGGATCAAACGTGTTAAGTTCCGCAGGAGATCCAAGTCAAAATCTAAAAGAACAAATAGATTAAGTTTTGGATCAAACGTGTTAAGTTCCGCAGGCGATCCAAAATTTAATTTAAAAGAACACATGGTAGCTAGGAAAAGGTTCAGACCTTTGTACAAAATTTTAGTACAGTGGAACCTTTAGGTTTTCCGAGTAGCAACCAACAATTGGTATCAGAGCTAGGGTTTTGCCTATGTGTATTTGGTATTAGTTTAATTTTGCACATGTCATACATAATTTAGGCAGGATAATAGTAGGATGTGCTAACTTTGTGGATGCAGGATCCAACTATTATGGCTTATAGTTATTATGTGTGTGATTGGACCCTTGGACATGTCAAGGGCATTTTATTGTGTGTGCATGATTGTATTATAAAATACAACAGGCGCTGTATTTAGTTTTATTAGGATTTTATCTTTTGATCTAGTTACATGTACATTCCTTTTATGGAATATAGGATCGATGGATGTAAATTTTATTTTATGTTCAATCTAGTTTACATGTACATTCCTTTGAGGAATATAGGATCGAAAAATGTAAAATTCTATTTATGTCGCGGATCGAATCTTGCAAGGCGTGGAACCTTTTGAGGACCAGAGGCGCAGCGGAACAAGGAGCAAGATGGATGCGACAACTAGACCCAGTGGCGGTGGCCAAAGATGGCAGCAGCTAGGGTTGGCAACACACGGAGGACAGCAATAGATAAAAGCCATAATAGTTGAAAATTAGTTTTTCTATTTATTGTTTTTTATGCTGTGTTGTGTGTGCTCGTTAGTATGCATGTTAGGTAGACTAGCATAGGCAAAATTCCTCACTTTAAATAACTAAGTGGGAGAGAGATTTATTTTTAAATAAATTCCACGGTCTCCATTACTGGTTTATAAGTGATGCAATAAGCTTGCGCGTTGGCTCTGAGTGCCTTCCTCCATATCAGATGAGCTTGTTTGTGGATCACTAGCTTAAACTTCCATTTTGGATGACTATAGGAAATTAATTAAGAGCGTGTGATCTTCCCTATCGGAAGGGGCACAATCTTATTAATGGACTTAGTGTCAAGTAATGGTATACACTTAGGCACATCTAATAGTATCCTCCCCATCGGAGTCACTGCTATTATTTGTGTGACCGAAGTAAACCAACTATTAATTTGTCAAATAAATAGGTTGACAAGATAATAAAATTAAAACCCCCTCTTACAAATGTTTGATTTTGTATACGTCCACACTATCGTGGCATACAAAATTCACGGTGTTTGAGGTAATTTTATTTGTCATAAAGATTTATTGACAAGATAATTAATGGGTAAACCCCTCATCTTACAAATGTTTAATTTTGTATACGTCCACACTATCGTGGCATGCAAAATTCACGGTATTTGAGGTGTTGGTAAATTTAAATAATATTGTTTGAGGAATCGATTGTAACGCCCGAATATTCTCAAAACTATTTTAGGAATATTCTATGATTCTTTCTGGAATTATTAGATATTTTTATGGAATTTTTGGAGTATCGGAAGTAGCAAAAATAAAAAGAAAAGTAAAATGGTTTAAGCAGGAATCGAACCCGGGACCTCTCGGGTCCACTAAACCTTTAGTTAGCCTTAGTAACCGGTGAACTCAGCAGGGCCGTGCTGAAAGAAAAGGGAAACATTTATATTTATATTTGAGTTGGGCCTAGTTACCCACTTAATATAAATTAAAAACTTAAGTTGGTTTGGGTTATTTCTCTTATTTGGTTCGGCAACTTCTCCCTCTCCAAACCCTCACCGACGCCAACTCCTTCTTCCTCTCTTTCTCTCGGCGCCAACACCCAAGCAAGCCTAGGGTTTCATCCCTAGGGCCATAGGAGTACCTTCCGGTGACATCTCGGGCACAAGGACGTTCTCCTCCGCGAGTAGAGCACGTGGATGCGAGCGAATCGTCGAGAAGTCATCTCCACCAGAATTTCTAGCGATTAGATTTGTAAGAAATCTAGCACACAAGGTAAGAAACCCCTCACCTGCAGTATAATTAGCTCTCGTATGAATTCCATGCTTATAGATTAGTTGTACGCAGTTTTTCGGCACGTAGGGTGTGTTTAACCTCCTTCGCGGCTTAGGGATTTAGTTGAACACCTCTAGATGGGCCAGACACGTCCTTCCCCTACAGTTGGAGGATGTAGACGCTGTCAGGTGCCTAGAGGTGGTCTCCCTAGTAGAGGAGAGGGTTGGAGCACACCAAGTGTTTGATAAAATGCTCAGTTCAGAAAAGAAATGCAATTTAGGCATTTTAATAGCTTAGTTAAATGCAACAGAAGCATTCATTTAGCACTTTCAGCTTTATTACAACTTATATGGGACTAGATGTCCAATGGGTGGGCTCCCATAGTCGCCTCTAGGTTCAGACAACCTAGCTCTAGGTTCAGACAACCTAGAAATAGCAAGAACAACCAAGAATACAGCTATAATCAGTATTTTACTTTCCAGTGGCACTGTACAGGATTAGATATCCATTGGGCTGGACTCCCACAGTCGGTCCCTAGGTTCAGATAACCTAGTAACCTTTCTAAATTCGGGACTTACAAACCCGGGTCTAGTTAGGGATCCGTGCACAGCAGGTACAGTTGCCGGGCCCAAACAGCAGCATGATTATGTATTTTCACATATTATGTATATAGTTTTCAAAAGTTCATAAAATAGTCATATGAATTCAGTACAGTTTTAGTATCAGATCAGTAATAGCTTAGCTCAGTATCATGCTCCAGCTTAGTTTTTCCCTGTGAATATGCATGATAACCCTATGTTTAGTTCGATATACATGTTTGGATGATTGTATGCCATGCCATCTTTTACATGTTCAGCATATGTTTTAAATAGCATGTTTTAAAAGCATGAATGCATCGTATGCATGTTTTTGTGAGGTAGATGGTTTCTTACTAAGCTTTAAGCTTACAGATTCTATTTTTCCTTATACTGCAGATAAAGGTAAAGGAAAGATGGAGGCTGGAGGTCAATGCACTGATGAGGATGTGTGTGGATGGAACATGGAATAAAAATCCTAGGGATCCAGCAATTTCAATTAAGCATATGAACTTTAGTATTTCTATTACTCTTTGTTTTAGCATGTTAAACGCCATGAGCTAACGAACCATGCTTTAGATTGTGCTTAGAATGTTAAATATATAATGTTAGAATGTTAGTTGTCATCGTTAGAGTGTTTCCTAGCCATCTTAGAACAGAAAATGTGGTTGAGGCACGAAACAGTGCTGAAATCAGACATTTGGCACGAAATCAGTAACTCGAATCGATCAGTTGATCGATTCGAGGGTTCCCAATCGATCAGCTGATCGATTGGGCAATCTGTTCCACGAACAGTAGGCCTCTGGATCGATCAGCCGATCGATCCGGCCATTTCCGTCGCGAACAGAGAGCTCTGGGATCGATCACTGGATCGATTGACCAGCTTGGATCGATCAGCCGATCGATCCAAATTATTGCCCCGAGCACAGTAGCATGCTGGATCGATCACTGGATCGATCCAACCCATGTCCCGTATACAGTAGCCGGCTGGATCGATCACTGGATCGATCCGACTATTCCAATCGATCCGTGGATCGATTGGGAGGTCTGGTATCAGCGGGGAAGTGTCTAAGTTCAGTTCCTTGGCCATGGGGAAGGTAAAACATGTTATGAGTAGTTAGTTTACCTCCCTTAGCATGTATAGAACCAAGAAATGTCAGTAGTTAGTAAAATTTTAATTAGTACAACTTCCGCATCTAGACTTAGTAAATGGTCAGGGAATAGTTTAGCACAGCATAATGTGACGATCGGCCTTACAGCCTAGTGGTAGAAGGCGGGTCGTTACAGAGTGGTATCAGAGCAGCGTTCCATACTTCCTACACACACATCAGCATTGAACCTGCAGCTTCCAAGTAAGAATACACCTACTTTATTTATGTTTCTTGCTTTCTTGTATAGCTCATGTGTATAGATAAACTGCTGCATGATAGTATGTGATAGTATATAACATGATAACGATAGTTATACAATTATGATTGTAATAGTTATTCATGTTCTGTCCTCTACGTCTTTAGCAATGGCACGAGGACGCCCAGCTAGAAGGGCACTAGCTACTGAGCCCCAGCAAGAGGCAGGCAGTTTAGTGCCTCCCCCAGACCTTACAACATTAGTGACTCAGTTACAGCAGCAGCTAGCTGAACAGCAACAGGATATAGCCACCCTCAAGGCTAATCAGCAGAGTACCCCCACAGTCACCCCGGAACCGAACCTGACGACTCCAGAAGTCTTAGAGGTTCCACCAGCTCAACCTACAGCGCCAGCGCCAGCACCAGTACCAGCACCAGCAGTCCCAGCAGCTGAGCTAAGAAAGGAAGTCTATCTGATCCAGTGGCAGCGAGTCAAGCCAGACAACTTCTCAGGCACTAGTGAACCATGGGATGCACAAGCCTGGTTCAAAACACTGGAGAGCACGATGGAGCTTCTGGACTGGCCGGAACACGAGAAGGTGAAGTGTGCCTCCTTCTGCCTGACAGGAGACGCACGCATGTGGTGGGAAAGAATCAGAACGAAGCGCCCAGTGAACTAGATGTTATGGGCTAACTTCGAGAAGGAATTCTTCGAGGAGTTCTTTCACATACGGGTTACAAACCGCCACTATGATGAGTTCACTGAGTTTCGTCAGCGCAACCTTTCAGTTGAGGAAGCCGTGAAGAAATTCAACAGGTTGGCTCGTCTATGCCCGGAGCTAGTCAGCACAAAGAAGGAACGAATCCGGTTGATGCTCAAGATGTTGAGGCCAGAGATAGCAGTGAACGTGGCTGGTGGCATACATAGGCCACAAACCACAGAGGAGTTAGTGAGCAGTGCCTTGACCACAGAGCATTACCAGAACAGCATAAAGCAGCAGAAGCAAGTCTCCTCAGAGTCTAAAGGCCAAGGAAACTCTCATACTCAAAAACAGCAAGGCCACAGCTCTAACTGGAAAGGGAGCTCTAACGGCAAGCGCAAATCAGGGAGTGACCCAAAAGGAGGACCATCTAGTAAGCGACCTAGTTATCCAAAGTGTGCTACTTGTGGGAAATTCCACCCAGGGGTTTGTCGCAAGGGCACACGAGGATGCTTTGAATGTGGACAAGAAGGGCACATGGCCAAGCAGTGCCGGAACAAGACCGGACTTCCTCAGCCACAGCAGATTCAGTATGCAGGCCAGCCAGCTCAGTTATATCAGATGCAGGCCGCTCTAGAAGGTCCACTTATCAGCCAGGGCAGATTAGAAGCCCCTCCAGCTATGGCGAATGCGAGGATCTACTCACTCACCAGAGAGGACGTAGCCAATGCCTCGACAGTTGTCACAGGTCAGATTAGCATTTTACAGTATAGTGCTACGGTTCTATTTGATACTGGGGCAACCCATTCATATATAGCCAGGATGTTCTCCGAAAAATTAGAAATACCCTCAGAGGTACTCAGTGGTCAGTTTTTGACGGCATTACCTTCAGGAGAGATCATGACATCCACGCACTGGCTCAGAGCAGTGCCGGTCACTATAGCAGACAGAGAGCTCTTTTGTGATCTGATAGTGCTAGAGATGACCGACTATGATGTGATCTTTGGAATGAACTTTCTGATCAGATACGGTGCTACCATAGAGTGCCGTAAACAAAAAGTCATCTTCCAACCTGAAGCGGTAGTGCAATTTGAATACAGCGGGGAACCAAAGAGAAAGGCCAAGAAGTTTCTCTCAGCTATAAAAGCACAGAAGCTACTGGATTCAGGATGTACAGGATTCCTAGCACACGTAATCAACACCAGCCAGGACAAGAACCAACAGCTAGCAGAGGTTCGAGTCGTATGTGACTACCCAGTAGTCTTCCCTGAAGAGTTACCAGGCTTAGCACCAGACAGGGAGATTGACTTTGAGATAGAGCTCATTCCCGGTACAAATCCTATCTCCAAAGCGCCTTATCGCATGGCTCCAGCAGAACTGAAGGAACTTCAGGAGCAACTACAGGAGCTGCTCGACAAGGGTTTCATACGCCCGAGTCACTCACCATGGGGAGCGCCTGTATTGTTCGTGAAGAAGAAGGATGGAAGCATGCGTCTAGACTAGATCACTGAACCAAGTCACGATCAAGAACAGTATCCCTTCCCGAATCGATGACTGCTACAGGGAGCAGCAGTGTTCTCTAAGATAGATCTCGGATCGAGGTTATCATCGGTGAAGGTTAAAGAGGGATATACCCAAGGCATGATTCGAACCGGATCACGGACACTACGAGTTCGTAATCATGCCCTTTGGTGTGACCAATGCTCCAGCTACATTCATGGATCTCATGAGCAGTATTCAGGGAGTATTTGGATAAGTTTGTTATTGTGTTTATCGATGACATCCTTATCTACTCAGGAACTCAGGAAGAACACTCAGAGCACCTGAAACTAGTATTGCAGACCCTTCAGCAGAACCAGCTATACGCCAAGTTCACGAAATGTGAATTTTGGCTAGATCAGGTGTCCTTCTTGGGTCACATCATCTCAAAGGATGGTATTATGGTAGATCCCAACAAGATAGAAGCAGTAAGTAACAGGAAGAGACCTAAGAACGCTAGCGAAATCAGGAGCTTTCTGGGATTAGCAGGATATTACAGAAAGTTTGTAGAGGACTTCTCCAGGATAGCCTCCCCACTGACAGCTCTTACCAGAAAGAACAGGAAATTTCAGTGGACAGAGGACTTTGAGAACAGCTTCAGTGAGCTAAAAAGGAGATTGACCAGTGCTCCCATTTTGGCTCTACCAGACAACACCAGCAGCTTTGACATCTATAGTGATGCCTCTAAGTTGGGACTGGGAGCAGTATTGATGCAAAACGGCAAGGTGATTGCCTATGCCTCTAGACAACTCAAGGATTATGAGAAGAATTACCCTACTCATGACCTTGAGCTTGCAGCAGTAGTGCTCGCTCTCAAAATTTGGAGACATTACTTATATGGAGCTCAGTGCCGAGTGTATACAGATCATCAGAGTCTGAAGTACTTCTTCACTCAGAAGGATCTGAACATGCGACAGCGCAGATGACTTGAGCTGGTCAAAGACTACGATATAGACATCCTCTACCATCCAGGGAAAGCCAATAAGGTAGCCGACGCACTTAGCAGAAAATCCAATGCTACCTTGTTATCTCTTACAGCCGTGTCACCGCCCCTACAGAAGGAGATTGTAGATTTCGGTCTCGAACTCATCGTTGGACAGCTCTCTATTATGACCTTAGAGTCTACCTTGCTTGGTGATATTCAGTCAGCTCAGGAGCAGGACCCTGAAATTCAGAAAATCAAGCAAGGGCTAGCGGAATCAGAAAGTAGAGAATTCAGAGTGTCCGATAGCGGGGTGTTGTATTTTGGTGACAGACTCTGTGTTCCAGATCAGGAGGAGCTACGGAGACGGATTTTAGATGAGGCTCACAAGACTCCCTATGCGATGCATCCAGGTTCCACCAAAATGTATCAAGACCTGAAGAACCATTTTTGGTGGCCTGGGATGAAGCGAGACATCGCCAGATATGTTAGCATCTGCCTCACCTGTCAGAGGGTCAAGGCAGAACATCAGCGACCAGGAGGAGTTCTGCAGCCTATACAGATTCCAGAATGGAAGTGGGAGGATATCTCTATGGATTTCATAGTGGGACTGCCCAGAACTACGAATGGTTTTGACGCCATCTGGGTAATAATCGACAGGTTGACTAAATCAGCCCACTTCATAGCTATCAAGATATCCTACTCCATGGAGAAGCTAGCTCAGTTGTATCTCCAGGAGATCGTCAGACTACATGGAGTCCCACGAACCATCATTTCAGACAGAGACAGCAGATTCACATCACACTTCTGGGAGTGTGTACAGTCAGCGTTGGGCACCAGGTTAAAATTCAGCACAACATTCCATCCTCAGACAGATGGTCAGACGGAACGAGTAAATCAGGTACTCGAAGATATGCTCCGAGCGTGTGCCCTAGACTTCAAGGGAAGTTGGTGCAAATATCTGAGCTTAGCAGAATTTGCATACAACAACAGCTATCAGACCACTATCGGCATGGCACCTTACGAGGCTCTCTATGGGCGGAGGTGTAGATCTCCAATCTGCTAGTATGAGAGTGGTGAACAGAAAGCACTAGAACTTCAGACAGATCTAGTAGCAGATACCATAACAGCTATACAGCAGATCCGCCAGAGGATAGAGACAGCTCAGAGCCGCTAGAAAAGCTATGCTGATACACGGCGCAGACCCTTAGAGTTTTCAGTCGGGGATACAGTGTTCCTCAGAGTAGCTCCCATGAAGGGAGTGATGCGTTTTGGGAAGAAGGGCAAGCTTAGTCCCAGATATGTGGGACCATACCTAATCAGTAGAAGAGTGGGCAAGGTAGCATATGAGCTAGAGCTACCCCAGGAAATGTCAGCTGTCCACAACGTATTTCATGTCTCCATGTTGAAGAAGCATACCCCAGATGCCACCCAGGTGATTGAGCCCCAGTCGGTACAGATCCACGAAGACCTCAGCTATGATAGTCGGCCTATTCAGATAATAGACCGAGCAGTTAAAAAATTGCGGAACAAGGAAGTACCATTAGTCAAAGTCATTTGGCACAGTCACACAGCAGAAGAGGCAACTTGGGAGACAAAAGCCAGCATGAGACAGAAGTATCCAAAATTGTTCTAAGTTCGAGGACGAACTTTTTATAAGGTATGGGGGATTGTAACGCCCGAATATTCTCAAAACTATTTTAGGAATATTCTATGATTCTTTCTGGAATTATTAGATATTTTTCTGGAATTTTTGGAGTATCGGAAGTAGCAAAAATAAATAGAAAAGTAAAATGGTTTAAGCGGGAATCGAACCCGGGACCTCTCGGGTCCACTAAACCTTTAGTTAGCCTTAGTAACCGGTGAACCCAGCAGGGTCGTGCTGAAAGAAAAGGGAAACATTTATATTTATATTTGAGTTGGACCTAGTTACCCACTTAATATAAATTAAAAACTTAAGTTGGTTTGGGTTATTTCTCTTATTTGGTTCGGCAACTTCTCCCTCTCCAAACCCTCACCGATGCCAACTCCTTCTTCCTCTCTTTCTCTCGGCGCCAACACCCAAGCAAGCCTAGGGTTTCATCCCTAGGGCCATAGGAGTACCTTCCGGTGACATCTCGGGCACAAGGACGTTCCCCTCCGCGAGTAGAGCACGTGGATGCGAGCGAATCGTCGAGAAGTCGTCTCCACCGGAATTTCTAGCGATTAGATTTGTAAGAAATCTAGCACACAAGGTAAGAAACCCCTCACCTGCAGTATAAGTAGCTCTCGTATGAATTCCATGCTTATAGATTAGTTGTACGCAGTTTTTCGGCACGTAGGGTGTGTTTAACCTCCTTCGCGACTTAGGGATTTAGTTGAACACCTCTAGATGGGCCAGACACGTCCTTCCCCTACAGTTGGAGGATGTAGACGCTGTCGGGTGCCTAGAGGTGGTCTCCCTAGTAGAGGAGAGGGTTGGAGCACACCAAGTGTTTGATAAAATGCTCAGTTCAGAAAAGAAATGCAATTTAGGCATTTTAATAGCTTAGTTAAATGCAACAGAAGCATTCATTTAGCACTTTTAGCTTTATTACAGCTTATATGGGACTAGATGTCCAATGGGTGGGCTCCCACAGTCGCCTCTAGGTTCAGACAACCTACCTCTAGGTTCATACAACCTAGAAATAGCAAGAACAGCCAAGAATACAGCTATAATCAGTATTTTACTTTCCAGTGGCACTGTACAGGATTAGATATCCATTGGGCTGGACTCCCACAGTCAGTCCCTAGGTTCAGATAACCTAGTAACCTTTCTAAATTCGGGACTTGCAAACCCGGGTCTAGTTAGGGATGCGCGCACAGCAGGTACAGTTGCCGGGCCCAAACAGCAGCATGATTATGTATTTTCACATATTATGTATATAGTTTTCAAAAGTTCATAAAATAGTCATATGAATTCAGTACAGTTTTAGTATCAGATCAGTAATAGCTTAGCTAAATATCATGCTCCAGCTTAGTTTTTCCCTGTGAATATGCATGATAACTCTATGTTTAGTTCGATATACATGTTTGGATGATTGTATGCCATGCCATCTTTTACATGTTCAGCATATGTTTTAAATAGCATGTTTTAAAAGCATGAATGCATCGTATGCATGTTTTTGTGAGGTAGATGGTTTCTTACTAAGCTTTAAGCTTACAGATTCTATTTTTCCTTATACTGCAGATAAAGGTAAAGGAAAGATGGACTAGCGGAGGCTGGAGGTCAATGCACTGATGAGGATGTGTGTGGATGGAACATGGAATAAAAATCCTAGGGATCCAGCAATTTCAATTAAGCATATGAACTTTAGTATTTCTATTACTCTTTGTTTTAGCATGTTAAACGCCATGATCTAACGAACCATGCTTTAGATTGTGCTTAGAATGTTAAATATATGATGTTAGAATGTTAGTTGTCATCGTTAGAGTGTTTCCTAGCCATCTTAGAACTGGAAATGTGGTTGAGGCACGAAACAGTGCTGAAATCAGACATTTGGCACGAAATCAGTAACTCGAATCGATCAGCTGATCGATTCGAGGGTTCCCAATCGATCAGCTGATCGATTGGGCAATCTGTTCCGCGAACAGTAGGCCTCTGGATCGATCAGCCGATCGATCCAGCCATTTCCGTCGCGAACAGAGAGCTCTGGGATCGATTGACCAGCTTGGATCGATCAGCCGATCGATCCAAATTATTGCCCCGAGCACAGTAGCATGCTGGATCGATCACTGGATCGATCCAACCCATGTCCCGTATACAGTAGCCGGCTGGATCGATCACTGGATCGATCCGACTATTCCAATCGATCCGTGGATCGATTGGGAGGTCTGGTATCAGTGGGGAAGTGTCTAAGTTCAGTTCCTTGGCCACGGGGAAGGTAAAACATGTTATGAGTAGTTAGTTTACCTCCCTTAGCATGTATAGAACCAAGAAATGTCAGTAGTTAGTAAAATTTTAATTAGTACAGCTTTCGCATCTAGACTTAGTAAATGGTCAGGGAATAGTTTAACACAGCATAATGTGACGATCGGCCTTACAGCCTAGTGGTAGAAGGCGGGTCGTTACATCAATGTTATTTTAAATTCAAAAGGTTTTGACCAAATATTTGATCAAAGACAGATCAACTATTAATTTTATTCGTCATAAAGTAAAGTTGACGAGATAATAAAATTAATGGATAAAATCTCCTTTTTGATTTTGTATACGACCACACTATCGTGGCATACAAAATTCATAGGGATTTTAAAGAATTGATCTTGACCAAATATTTTTGTGATTCTTAGGATTTAAAATGTTTGTCAATCCCCTAGTTGTTATATTATAGAAAAGACTTAGTAGTCCCAATTGTAATGATTGGAAATAGGACTTGGACATTAAGGAAGACTGTCTTCTTAGAACTAAGAACAATTTAGGTGTATTTAATTCATTAGTTGAAACATGTCTAGTGGTGTTATCTACTAGAACCTGGAGTGTAGATACAGATGCCATTAATCATGTCTGCAATTCATTGCAGGGTTCCAGGAAACCCGACAACTAAATGAAAATAAAAAACACCGTCCACATGGGCACTACTGCAAAAGTAGCAGCTGTTGCAGTGGGAGAGGTTTATTCTCTAATAGGAATAAAATTTGGATTATTAGAAATTATCTTTACGTACTAAGTTTAGAAAGAACCTGATTTCAATTTCTAAACTATTATAGAATAGATATCGTGTCTATTTTGATAACAAAGTTGTTATCAAGAAAAATAGGGAAGTTATCTATTCTGGTATGTTGGTTGATAATTTATAATCCAATAACTCCCACGATGCAATAAATGGAAATTAGTAACACATCTTCTAACTTTAAGAGAAAGCAACCTTCGGAAATGAACCAATTATATCTTTGACATCTAAGGCTAGGTTATATTAACTTAAGTAGGATTCATTGGTAGTTGATGAACTTTTGGGTACATTAGTAGTGGAAATCTTTCCAACCTGCGAGTCTTACTTGGAAGGAAAATAACCAAGAAGCTTAAGGGGTATGGAGCCAAAGATATATAAGAATTGGTTCATTCTGATTTGTGTGATCCTATGACTATCCAGACAAGAGGTATTTTCAAATATTTCGTCTATTTTATAGACAACTATTTGAGATACGGATACATTTACTTGATGTACCGCAAGTCTAAGTGCTTTGATTAATTCAAAGAGTACGAGGCTGATGTGGAGAAACGTCAAAGTAAAAGTATCAAGGCACTACGGTGAAATCGTAGTGGCAAGTACCTTTTTGGGAGAATTTAGGAGTCACTTATCAGAAGTAGGGATTCAATCCCAACTAACTACACCTGGTATACCCCAACAGAATGGTGTAGAAAAAGGAAAGTATAGGACTCTTATGGAAATAAGTAGATTGATGATGAGCTATTTAGAAAATTACCAAAGTCATTTTAAGGATATACTCTAGAAACGGAAGTGAACATAGTACCTTCCAAAGTCAGAACTCTCTACTCATATAGAATTGCTGAATAGGCGTAAGCCTATTTTGAAGCATATTCGGATTCGGGTAGTCCAGCACATATGCTGAAGAGAGACAATGATAAGTTGGATAGGAATTCACTTGTTTGTGAGTTATCCTAGAGAAATGAAAGTAGGTTTATAGTCTTAAAAATCAGAAGGTCATTGTTAGCATCTATGACCGATTTTTAGAAAAGGACTATGTAATAAACCACGTGCCCATAAGTAAATTTGTTTTTAAGGAAATAATAAAGGACATGTCTAATCTAGTACCAACTGTACAAGATGAAATATCACAAGGAAACTGCAACACGTATCACAAATGATACACAATTGCAGAAAGTGCCTCGTCGTAGTGGGAGGGTTGTTAGGTAACCTAAAAAGATTCATGTTTGGGAGAGTTTTTGGACTCGATCCCTGGAAGACATGAACCTAATATCCGGACATATGACGAAGCACTCCAAGATAAAGATGCAGCATCTTGGCAAAGAGTAATGAATAATAGAATTAGAATATATGTATTCTAATAAAATCTGGAAGCTTGTAGAACCACCAAATGGTGTAAAAGCCTTTGGGTGTAAAAAGGTCTATAATAGGAAAAGAGGGATAGACAGGAAGGTAGAAACTTTCAAAGCAAGGCTTGATGAAAAAGGAAACTTTTTCACTGGTAGCCATGCTTAAGTCTATCCGGATTCTTTTATCTATTTGGTAAGTGGATATCAAGATAGCATTCTTTAATGGAAGTCTTGAAGAAAGCATCCATATAAAGCAACCAGAAGGATTCATTGCAAAGGGCTAAGAGCATCTTGTGTGCAAGCTCAATCAGTCTATGGACTGGGGCAAAGCTTCAAGGTCTTGGAACATCCGATTTATCAAAGTAATCCAAACCTATGGATTTATTTAGTAACCAGATAAGTCTTGTGTATACAAAAGGTGTGATGGAAACGTGGTGGTATTTCTTGTACTATACGTAGATAACATTTTTGGTAGTTGGAAACAATATCAAAATGTTGTCAGAAGTAAGGGTATGGTTGTCCAAACAATTCGATATAAAGGACTTGGGAGAATGTATATATTCTTGAGATCAAAGTAATAAGGGATCACAAGAAAAGAATATTTTACTTATCCCAAGCTTCATATATCAGAAAAATCCTTGCTCGTTTTAAGCATGCAGAACTCTAAGAAAGGTTTCTTACTTTTTAGGCATGGAGTAGCTTTATCTAAAGAGATGTCTCCGAAGACATTAAAGGAGATAAAGGACATGAAGGCAGTTCCTTATGCTTCGGCTCTGGGAAGCCTAATGTATGCAATGCTGTGTACGAGACAGAATATCTGTTTTGCCGTGGGCATGGTTAGCAGATATCAAAGTTACCCTAGACAAGGACATTAGTCTGCAGTAAAGCATATATTGAAGTACCTTAGAGGCACTAGAGTTTATATGCTAGTTTACAAGGCAGCTATTTTGGTCCCTGTGGGTTGCATGGATTTTGACTTCCAATCGGATAGGGACAATAATAAGTCGACCTCGGGGTTTTGTGTTTACTTTAGGAGGAAAAGTCATAACTATGAAATAGTGATAAGCATAGGTGTTTTTCTGGACTTTACCATAAAAGCTGAATGACTTAATAACCTCAAGATAGACTTAGATATGATTTCTAGTTTGTCCAAAGAATATTACAATTTATTGTAATAATAATGGTGCAGTATTAAACTCGAAGAAACCATGAGTCTATAAGGCAAGTAAACATAATAGAGTGCAAGTACTACCCAATACGAGAAATTGTATAACGAGGAGAAGTTGTTGCCGCCTAGATTGCATCAGATGATAACCTAAGGTCCTTAAGGCAAGAGCTTTTTGAAAGGCATGGCAATCAGTTGTATGGCAGCAGATATGACAGCTTAGTCTTTTAGTATAAGTGGGAGATTGTTAGGATGTATACTAAAAGCCTAGCTTTTGGTATAAAACATTTATCTAGAAATAAGAATCACATTGGTCAAATGTCTACATTTGTGATAAATGTAGTTGTTCAATTAATTTATATTGTAGATAACATGGTGTGTGATGTCACACATAGAAGATCATGTTATCAGTACCTTATAAATTATAAACAGTAGCTCACGACCATGATGGAAAGGAACAAACCATTGGAAGGTCGTAGTGTAATTAGGTGTTAGTTTATCTTAACTATATAATTACACTAGTACACTAAGAGTGTATTGAGTAGGACCATTAGAGGTCGTTTCTTTTATACTGACTTTATAAAGAAACAAAGACCTCAGTTATTATGGAAGTGTGTGCTCTTAATCCTAATATAATAACAAGCACATATATTTGATATTTATTTCTTTAATTTATCAATGGGTGAGATTTAGTTCGATAAATCAATAAGCCCGATAAGTTGGGAAATGATATCATTTATAGTGTGTGTTGTTGATTATAGAAGGAAACTATGTCCTAGTAATCTAGGTTGAGAATGTCCCCAAGAGGAGCTCATAAGTATTGTCATGTTAAACCCTGCAGGTGGACTTAGTCCGACATGACGATGAAGTTGAGTGGTACTACTCTTGGAGCTAGATATTAATTAAGTGAGTTGTCAGTAACTTACTTAATTAGTGGACATTTGTTATCTTAAAAACAGGGAGACTAACATACTCATGATAAGAAGGAGCCCAAAATGTAATTTGGGATTGGTGCGGTAGTTCAATAATAGTTCTCTAGTGGAATGAATTATTATTGATAAAATTAAGTTGTGTATTCGGGGCGAGCACGGGATGCTTAATTTTATCGGGAGACCAAAACCAATTCCTCCTCTCGGTCCCTATCGTAGCCTCTAGTATATAGAGATTTATACCCACCGCATACCCACCTTCTTACCCATCTAATGGGGTCGGCCAAGCCAGCTTGGAACCCAAGCTAGGGCCGGCCAAGACCAAGTAGATGAGCCATGTAGGTGGCTGGCCAAAGCTTGGGTCCCAAGCTTAGGTGGCCAGCCACTAGAATATTAAAAAGGATTTTTATTAAAATTATTTCTTATGTGGATATCATGATTTTAATAGAGAGTTTAAAAAATTAAAAATTTCCTTTTATAGCTTTCTACAAAAGATTAAGAGAAGAGATTAATCTCTTTCCTTATTTGTAGTTTAAAAGAATGGTTTTAATTTTTGGTAAAAACTTTCCTAATTTGTAAATCATCTACATGTTTAAAAGAGAGTTTAAAATTTGAAATCTTTCCTTATTTGTTGATTAAAGGAGGATTTTAAATTTTAAGAAAACTTTCCTTTTAACCATGTTCATGATTTAAAAGAGAGTTTAAAATTAAATATTCTCTTTTATAAGTTTCTACAAAAGATTAAGAAAAGATTTGATATCTTTCCTTATTTGTAGATTAAAAAAGTTTTTAATTTATAGAGATAACTTTCTTTTTATCCACATGTTTAAAAGAAAGATTTTAATTTATTAAATTTCCTTTTTATAAACCAATCATGAAGGGATAAAAATTATTGGACAAATTTTTTATAAATTTCCGGAAGCAAATGAGGAAGTTTTAATTTTTGTTTAAAATTTTATTTGCTTAGAGAATTTATGTGGTGGCCGACCATTACAAATTGAAAAGAAAAATTGTTTTTAATTAAATAAATTTTCCTTTTCAATGACAAAAGAATTAAGGAAGTTTTTATTAAATCTTCCTTATTTGCCAAGACCAAGGATTATAAAAGAGGGGGTAGAGGAGGCTTCAAGGATAAGGACTCTATTCTATTTTTATCCCTCTTTTCCTTGGTGTGGTGGCCGGCCCTTCCCTTTCTCTTTTCTCCTCTTGTTGTGGCCGAAATCTATCATCTCTTGGAGCTTGGAGGATGTGGCCGAATCAAGGAAGGAGAAGAAGGAGAGAAAGCATGCATCCCTTGGAACTTGGTTGGTGGAAAATTCTTCATCCTTTGGAAGTTCTTGTGCTTGGCCGAAACTTGAAGGAAGAAGAAAGAAGGTGCCTAGGTGGTTCTCATCTCGGAAGATCGTTGCCCACACAACATCCGAGGTTAGAAGAGGAATACGGTAGAAGATCAAGAGGTCTTTCTAAAAGGTATAACTAGTAATTTTTTCTTTCCGCATCATACTAGTTATTTTTGGAAATAATACTAAATACAAGAGGCATACGATTCTAGTGTTTCAAATTTGTTTTCAATATAGTGTTCTTTTGTTTTTCTTTTCCTTGTGATTTGATTGTTCTTTTCGGTTGACCTAAAGTTATTTTAGGAAATTAAATATTAGCTTTCCTTAAAAGGTTTTGTCTAGTCGGTGGTGGTTGCTCCCATATCCAAGAAGGCCATGTGTCTCGCAACGTCAGTACTGGGAACCAATTTTGGAAATTAATATTTAATGAAATTAATAACTTAGGTGATTTGGATCAAACGTGTTAAGTTCCGCAGGAGATCCAAGTCAAAACCTAAAAGAACAAATAGATTAAGTTTTGGATCAAACGTGTTAAGTTCTACAGGCGATGCAAAATTTAATTTAAAAGAACACATGGTAGCTAGGAAAAGGTTCAAACCTTTGTACAAAATTTTAGTACAGTAGAACCTCTAGGTTTTCCGAGTTGCAACCAACAGGACAGATCCTTCATGATTGAGTCAGCTCAGCAGAGAGCGTTTCCAGACAGAAAAAGGAAACAGACGGGTCAGACATCAGGACAGACCCAGTAGGCACAGACGACTGGACAGCAGCAGAGTGGTCGCAGTCGGCCTGGTCAGGGTACGTCTGGGGTATTTCGTAGGCCTCAGAAGTCAGGGCAGTCTTCCTCAAGACATTTCTGGTCTCCTCAGCCGAACCGGAAACAACCTGCCAGAGACATTCGCTGTTTCCGATGTGGGTCCAGAGATCACATCACCCCAGCCTGCTCTCTGGGACAGTCAATTTGCTTTTATTGCAAACTGCCTAGGCACCAGAGCCGAGATTGTCCGCTGAAAACTCAACATATGGCTTCCGGAGGGTCTGGTCATGGAGGACAACTCAGTCAGTTCAGAACTTATCGAGGAGGGCGGAGAGCCAAATCTTCGTAGAGTCAGCAGATGTTTGCCACCCCTGCAGCAGCTGCATTTGACATGCTCGGACAGGAGTACCCCGGTACTCCTATAGTAACCCAGAGCTCCATTTCGGGACCTCACTATCTGACTCAGGGGTAGTATCAGCTGCAGCCTCAGCCCCTATTCCAGTACCCCATCGCAACCCCAGCCACAGGCTTAGTATCAGACGCAGTCCCAGCCATCAGTACAGTATCAGTCGCCGCCCTCTCAGACTTCTCTAGCACAGTATCCAACACCGCCTCAGTGGCAGGCTCCTGCCCAGATGCAGCAGTTGCAGGCAACGTTACCACCTCTTCCTCTGCCAGAGACTGGGCGTATTCATGCGGTAACCAGAGAGGATGCACAGCGAGCCGACGGAATCATTTTCCGTGGTACAATTTCTATTTATGCCTTATCTGCAGATATACTGATAGATACTGGTAGCTCGCATTCTTTTATATCTCGTACTTTTATGCGGGAGATTGGTAGATTACCCACTATTAGACTGCAACAACTGACCATCTCTCTACCGTCAGGTGATACATTGGATGTCACCTAGGAGGTCAGAGGTTTCCCGTTAAACTTTGGCAACATGATACTTACGGTAGATCTTCTAGTACTAGAGATGGTTGAGTTCGATATCATTCTGGGCATGGATTGGCTGTCAGCATATCATGCTACTGTTGATTGCTAGACGAGGGTGGTCACATTCCGACCTCCGAACCAACCCTCGTGAAATTTCATTGGCATCAGAGACGACGACATATCGATCATTTCAGCGATTCAGGCTCAGAAGCTACTGTCACATGGCTGTCAGGGTTTTTTGTTATCTTTGATCAGTACTAAGGACAGCAGTAGTTCACAGCTCTCCGACGTTCCGGTGGTCCGAGAGTACCTAGATGTATTCCCAGAGGAGCTACCAGGTCTGCCTCCTAAGAGGCAGGTGGAGTTTGCTGTTGAGTTGATTCCGGGAACCGCGCCGACATCGAAAGCTCCTTATCGTATGACACCAAAAGAGTTGAACGAGCTGAAGGTTCAACTCCAGGAGCTTTTGGACAGGAGATTTATTCGCCCTAGTGTTTCTCCATGAGGTTCTCCGGTACTGTTTGTCAAGAAAAAGGATGGTACATTGAGGTTGTGTATTGACTACAAACAGCTGAATGTAGTGACTGTCTTAAATAAGTATCCTTTACCCCAGATCGAAGATTTGTTTGATCACTCAGAGGTACATCAGTGTATTCTAAGATTGATCTGCGATCCAGATATCATCAGTTGAGAGTCAGAGAATCTGATATTCAGAAGACAGCATTCCATACCAGATATGGTCATTATGAGTTTTTGGTAATGCCATTTGGGCTTACCAATGCACCAACGGTGTTTATGGACTTGATGAACCGCATCTTTCTAGAGTATCTAGATTAATTCGTTGTCGTTTTCATTGATGACATATTGATCTACTCGCGTTCCGAGGAGGAACATGCACAACATCTTCGTACAGTCTTGGAGACTCTTCGACGACATCAGCTATATACGAAGTTCAGTAAGTGTGCCTTCTAGCTACCTTCAGTCGGTTTTCTGAGACATGTGGTCTCTAGCAGAGGTATTTTAGTAGACCCTTAGAAGATCGAGGCTGTCACCAGCTGGGAGCAGCCGAAGTCAGTGCAGGAGATCCGCAGTTTTCTGGGACTGGCTGGATATTACCGACTTTTTGTCGAGGGTTTCTCGCGTATTGCTATACCGCTGACACGCCTTACCAGGAAAGGCGTGAAGTTCACGTGGTCTGAGGATTGCAAGGCCAACTTTCAGGAGCTGAAGCGGAGATTAGTGTCAGTTCCAGTTTTGGTTTTACCTTCTGGAGAGGATGAATTTGTACTCTACACCGACGCGTCTCTTCAGGGTTTGGGTGCTGTTTTGATACAGCACGGCAGGGTAGTCTCCTATGCTTCTCGACAGTTGAAGGAGCATGAAAAGAACTACCTAGTTCATGATCTGGAGCTAGCGGCCATCATCTTTGCTCTGAAGCTTTGGCGGCATCATTTATACAACATTACATTTGAGATTCTCACTGATCATAAGAGTCTCAAATATATTTTTACTTAGAAGGAGCTTAATCTTCGACAGAGGAGATGGATGGAGTTCCTGAAGGATTATGATTGTACCATTAGCTACCACCAGGGGAAAGCTAATATGGTTGCCAATGCACTCAGCAGGAAGTCCAGAGGAACTTTGGCTTGCCACCGGATTTCAATCATAAACTTGATTCAGGGTTTCTCTGAGTTAGGCCTTGAGGAGCAGGGCCCGACAGAGCAGGATATTCTTGTTACCATGGTTGCTCAGTCGTTGATCAGGACGAGGATCCGAGAGGCCCAGGCTGGTGATCAACATTTGCAGTTTATTGGCAGCTAGGTAGCTTCCAGGCAGCAGACCGAGTTCATACGAGACGAGAAGGGTATTATATACTTCCGAGGCAGATTATGTGTACCTCAGTCTCACCCGGTCTTACAGGAGCTACTTCAGGAGGCTCATCGCTCTTGATTTACGATCCACCCAAGCGAGACCCGGATGTATCGAGATTTGAGGTGTTCCTACTGGCGGAATGGTATGAAGAAAGACATTGCGGAATTTGTAGCTAGATGTCTTATCTGTCAGCAGGTGAAGGCTGAGCACCAGAGACCTATAGGATTACTTCAGCGGATTCCTATTCCTGAGTGGAAATGGGAACATATTACCATGGACTTTGTGGTGGGTTTGCCTAGGACACGACGAGGTCATGACGCGATTTGGGTAATCGTTGATCGATTAACCAAATCGGTGCACTTCTTAGCGATCTGGAAGACTAATTCCTTGGATCAATTGGCAGATCTGTATTGCCGGGAGATCATCAGATTACATGGTGTCCCTTTGACTATTATTTCGGATAGAGACCCCCGATTCACATCTCAATTCTGGCAGAGTCTACAGCAGGCCTTGGGCACTCAGCTCTGATTCAGTACAGCTTTTCATCCACAGACAGATGGACAGTCAGAGCGGACCATTCAGACTTTAGAGGACTTGCTGAGGTCATGTGTATTGGATTTTGAAGGTAGTTGGGAGGACCATTTGCCATTGGTAGAGTTCGCCTACAACAATAACTTTCATTCGGCTATCCAGATGGCACCGTTTGAAGCGGTGTATGGTAGGCCTTGTCGGACACCCACCCTCTGGGATGAGGTTGGGGAGGCCCAGCTGTTGGGACCTCATAGAGCACAGCAGGAGGCAGAGTTGGTTCGTACTATCAATCGGAGGATGTCAGAGGCGCAGGACCGCCAGAAGAGTTATGATGACCGAAGACGCAGACCCTTGGAGTTTTCTATAGGCGACCATGTTTTTCTGCGAGTATCACCCACGAAAGGGGTGAAGAGATTTGACCTCAGAGGTAAGCTAGCTTTGCGATACATTGGCCCTTTCCAAATCTTGGAGAGGATTGGAGTAGTAGCTTACCGGCTGGCACTACACCGTCCCTGGCAGGCGTTCACGACGTATTCCATGTATCTATGCTGAGGAGATACCTACCTGACCCGACACATGTGCTGACAGATATCTCAATTCCCGTTCAGCCTGACGTCACCTATGAGGAGGTTCCGGTACAGATTCTGGACCGGAAAGAGCGTCAATTGCGGAACAAGACTATCCGACTGGTTAAAGTCGGATGACAGCATCATTCGGATGAGGAGGCTACCTGGGAGCTCGAGGATACTATCCGAGATCGATACCCCCATCTTTTCACTTGAGATATGTGAGCTATTTTCTGTTCAGCATTTATACTTTCTATCTGTTGTTAGTACTTACTGATGGTAGATAATGAAATTTAGAGGACCAAATTTTTATTAGTGGGGGAGAATGTAAAATATTGAAAAATGGCGAAAAAATAATAAGAGAATTTTTCCGAAATTTTTAGAAGTTTTTCGGGATTTTTTTGGAGCTCGTATGGATGAGTTTACAGGGATAAAAAACTGGGCCCAGGAAAGTCTATTTAGGCTACCCTGTTTTAACGAGGAAAAGATTTATTTTCTTTTCTTTTTCTATTTCTTTTTCTTTTATTTTCTCCTTATTTCCTTCGTTTCTTCCCTCCTCCTCGCGCCGAGCCGTCCGACCCTTTCCTCTTTGCCCTAACCGCCGCACGCGACGGTTTCCTCGCGATTAAAGCCACGGACGAGGGTTCTTGTCGTCTTCTTCTTCTTCTTTCCGAGCTCTGCCCTAACCTCTTTATAGATTGCCGCACGGAGCAGCGCCGAGACCCCCTTCTCTTCCTCCTCGCCGAGCGACGGCGCCGATCGCCAGCCACTCCTCACTGTGCCCTAGATCGACTTATGCACAACACTGTCGCCGGCCACCATGACCGGCCCACCACAGATCATAGCCCTCTGCTGCCCTAGTTTGTATTCGGCGCCGCTGCCGTCTCTCGACCCAAACCAGCACCGCTGTCGCCTGTGCCCTAGCACTGGCGGCCGAGTTCATCTGTGCCCAAGACCGCCGACTCTTGGTGTCTCCTCATCGCGGCACCAGCGGGTCTTTTCTTGCCGCTGCTCTCTACTGGTTCGTCACCACAGTGGCTTTGGGAAGGAGGTTACCAACCTGGTTTTGGTAAGATTGGATTGGTATTAGGTTAATTTCATGTTCTGCATAGAAGTTGAGATTGTTAAGTGACTGAGTCGTCTTGTCTCTTGCTCACCAAGGGTATCCGGTGCAGAAATCGCAATCTGGTAGTGGTGGATTTTTTTTGGTCTTTTATTGATCCGAGCAGCGAGGTGAATTTCCAGCAGGTGAGGTATTAATTTTGGGGAATTAGGAATTTGATCTTGTTGTAGCATACATAGATTTGAAGCTAGGAAAGAATAAGAAATGAATAGTACAGAAATTCATTTAAGTTTAAGTTGTTTATGTGTAAATGGATTAGGTTTGGAATTTATCTAGTGGTATGATTAGGGTTTTATCCTAATTTAGTGTTAGAGATTTTTATTTAGCTATTTTATTGGATATTATCTATATAAAAATGTATATATTGGTGATACAGGACTTTGACGCGAGACGAGTATCTCGACATCGAATTTGGATCGGTTTGGACTTTTCGTTTGGAAGCGGGTACTTTGACTTTATGTCATTTGATATGCATAGTAATATTTTTAACAAATAGCAATGATTGTGTTTCTTATCTGCTTTGGTTGGTCACTACCTGATCTGTTACATGCTTGTTTGTTTATTTGTTATGCACTTCATGTCAGTACCTACCTGATTATACATGCTTATAGGGGTAGTGACACAACCATGTTTTTGTGATTATGTTCAGGACCTAGGATTTTGATTCCTTATCTGACCTGTGTACCTAGACCATTGATTAGGTCAACTTATTCTAGGGTACACATTATATATATGGATTGGTTCAGGATATTGTCATGCTTAGTGTCATGCATCATCTCGCATGATTGCATGCTGTGTGATAATCAACTCCATTATTGTTGAGCACATCGCCAATTACATGGATCTGCACACACCACCACTCATGGGTTAGTGGTATATCAGACAAGTGTGTGGTAGTTCTGCTGTTTGCCTCCACTGGTCCGGTGACTCAGCGTGGTAGCCGGCAGACAGTTCTGCTCTGTTAGGCTCCGCTGGTTTAGTGTAGCAGCGTGGTAGCCGACAGATGGTTGGACTTTGTTAGGCTCCGTTGGTCCGCTCATGGGTAGTGTGACGCAGTGTGGTAGCCGACAGAGATTCCTCCCCGTCATTGTGTACCGGGAGATGAGAGCATTGAGCTCCCCTATTTATGATTTGGGGTAGGAGGATAGGTGTACTCCGACAATATCCCGTCCACTCGGTCACTCATCAGGAGCAGTGATGGCAGAGTGTACGGTTGTCACAACCTTACCCACTCGGTCTCACTATTGTGTGTGAGATGGCTGACTGGCGTCAAGGGTGACAATGTCATTGGCATCATATGCATTAATGCATTTTCTGATTGTGTTTGCTGCACTTATATGTTGCATTTGGATGGATGCATATGTTTGACATGCATACAAGATTTTGATACCTCTCGGTCTGACAACCCTATTATACTTATATCTTGATCCTAGTTAGTACAGTTTTCTCCTGCTTGTTTTAGTTGCATTTATCCTTCTTGTATCAGGAGACTGTACGCATGATTAGTGCTGGTTGTTATTTTCTTTATTATGCATATCAGTTGTTACCCGTTGAGTGTTGGACTTACACCCTCCTCCGTTGCTATTTTCAGGTTGATGCTGTCCGGAGAGTTCCAGTCGCTAGTCTCCTGCAGTCCATGAGGGCAATTGTTGGTCTTATGGTTTTTCTTTATTAGACTATGTTTGGACTTGTTCTATTTTGATACTTTGGATCTTGTATGGATTTTTACGTGTCGATGGATTTTTATTTGATATGATCTTCTACATGCCTGCCTGGACGACAGAAGAGGTAAGTTGATTTTATTTGCATCGTTGAGTTTTTGTGCTTTATGAGTGTAGTTGAATAGGATATCGGTTTTGTGCTTTATGAGTGTAGCTGAGTACGATGATTTGAGATGTTTACTTATCATTTGTTTTAGTTCACTATTTAACTGCGTGGATGATGTGATTGTTTGCTTATTTGTTTGTTGTTATATATATATATATATATATATATATATATATATATATATATATATATATATATATATATATATATATATATATATATATATATATATATATATATATATATATATATATATATATATATATATATATATATATGTTGACCGTGTATGACTATGGATGTAGAAAAGTTTCATATTATCACCTGTACAGGGGAGATGCTGCCAAAATTTCTTCGGACAAGGACTCCCCGGGGCGTGACAAGCATGGACAAGAGTTTGACTGATTTGATGGTAATGCTGAAAACTACTGAGAATGATATGAAGGTAAATCCTTTACTTCATGCAATGATGGTCAGAAAGACCAAAAACTGCCCTAGCACTAGGAAATTTCATCTCAAGATTAATATAGTAAAGAATCCTAGATATCAAGCTAAAAAGAAGCTTAAGAAAGGGATACATGTACCCAAATTTGATGAGATGGAAGCCATGTGCTTCCATTGTGGCAAGAAAGGTCACTGGAAGAAAAACTGCTATATTTTCATGTGGAAGAATACCAATGGAGCGGATGATAGAGTACAATCTTTCTATTTCTTCATCATGGGTAATAGATTCTGGAAGTAGTTCTCATATTTGTGTAAATATGCAAGGTCTATGTGACTGCAGACAGTTGTCCAAGAATGAAATGGACATACGAGTAGCTAATAGAGTGAGAGTTGCTGCTTTAGTCGTAGGAACCTATTCAATAAATTTACCTAGTGGACATGTTTTGAATTTAAAAAACTATCATTTTGTTCCTATTTCTTAAAGAATATCATTTCGGTGTCGAGTTTGGATGCCGATGGATTAGTATTTCAATTCAAGGATAAGTTATGTTCCTTCTATTTGAATAATGTATTCTATGGAAATAATTCATTGAATAATGGTCTTTATGTTCTTAACTTAGATAAACCAATTTATTATATTAAAAGTAATAAACAAAAATTGCATGACTCAAACTTGACATATCTCTAACATTGTAGACTTGATCATATAACCCATAAACACATCGCTAGATTACTCAGTAATGGGTATTTGGACTCTTTTGAATTAGAGCCCATAGATACATGCAAAGTATGTTTACAAGGCAAAATGACCAAGAAGCCTTTCACCAAGATAGGTGAATGGGAAAAGGAACCACTAGAACTCATACATAGTGATGTTTGTGGGTCATTGCAAGTTCAAGCTAGAAAAGCATATACCTACTTCATGACTTTTATTGACGATTTAAGTAGATATGGATATATATACTTAATGAGACATAAATATGAAACTTTAGATAAGTCTAAGGAGTTTAAGAATGAGGTAGAAAATTAACATAGAAAGAAGATTAAGGCCCTTCGGAGTGATCGAGGTGACGAGTATCTAAGTCAAGAGTTCATTGATTACCTAAAAGAGTGTGAGATAATTTCTCAACTTACTCCTCCTCGAACACCAGAGTGGAATGACGTTTCATAAAGGAGAAATTGTACACTTATGGATATGGTTAGATAAATGATGAGTCATGTAAGTCTTCCAATGTCATTCTGGAGCTATGCCTTAGAAATAGCAGCACACACACTTAACCGAGATCCAACAAAGACAATAGATAAGACTCCTTATGAATTATGGTTTAGAAAGAAACTAAATTTGTCTTACCTTAAAATATGAGGTTGTGATGCTTACGTGAAGAATAAAAATTCTAATAAGCTTGTAGCAAGATCCATAAAATATACATTTGTAGGTTATCCCAAAGCTACAATGTGATATTATTTTTATCTCCCAAGTGAGCACAAAGTTATTGTTGCTCAATATACTACTTTCTTGGAAAGAGAGTTTATTTCTAAAGAAAGTAGTGGGAGTAAAGTAAGTCTTGAAGAAATGATAGACTCCACAAATAGGCTAGAAGATGAACAGTTGGACAATGAGATAATGCCACAAGTATAAGTGTCTCCTTCATCTGAGATTGCTTAAGAAACATGATATCAACGTAAGTCTACAAGAATACATTGAGAGACAAATAGATATGGTTGGTTGGTAACCCAAGATGAGGAAATGCTACTCATAGAAGATGATGAACCGTCGACTTACAAGAAAGCAGTTGCTTCAAATGATTTTGAGAAATGGTTAGAAGCCATGAAATCTGAAATGGACTCCATATACACCTGTTGGGATCTTAGATGGCTAGAGGGGGGTGAATAGCCCCTTAAAAAACTTAGACAGAGAGTTCTACACAAAAACTAGTTAGCACAGCGGAAGTGGAAAACTAAAACGAAGGAAGAAAAACACACACACAGCAGACACAAAGGTATACGAGGTTCGGGGATAACTTGCCCCTACTCCTCGGCGTGTCCGTAAGGTGGACGACTCCTTGATCTTCGGTAGATCGCACCCCGGATAACTTGCGGCTAAAGATGTCTCCTTCTCGGTGGAGCAACCTCTCAACAGAGTCTCAAGAAAGATCTAAATTAAAGCACGAGACTTACAGAAACTCGGTGGCAAAGGAGAATGGAAATGCTTACAACCACGCGAGTATCAGTAGCAGAAAACAGAGATCGTAGTTCACCCGAGAGCTCAAGAACTTCGCACAACAGCACAGACTTTTCTTTCAAGCTTTCTTCATTTTTTTTGTTCTTGTTCCCCTCTCGCTGTTTTTTACTGCTTCTCAAATTTGATCTTCTGCTGTCACAGATCTGGTCAAAACTGCGCAAATCAGCGCTGCAGCCAATCCCTCTTTCTCCTTACCTGGTTCTCTGAACTCACACCAATGATATCACAGTCATCACTGGCGTCTTCTGAGCTCGAACCAATCCCCAGGAGTCAAGCAGATCGCAGCCCAATCGCAATCAGAAACCCAGTGAACGTTGATGCCTCAAATGCATCTGTTGCAGCAAATCACAGTGTAAAGAGCACTTGTCTTCTTCTCTTAATGAAGCTCAATTTGAAATTAACCATGAGAATGTGACCTGCAACCTGCAAGCTCAAAAGACTCACAGCAGATGGTTAAAAACAGATGGTGAAGACAAATACGACAATCAGAAAAAGTACATGCAAAACAACATCGTGGATCGGTGCACATCGATCCACGCCGATCATCGCCGATCGGTGCGGACCGATCAGAACTATCTGATCGGTCCCGCATCGATCGATAGCGCTGCTTGAAAATACGCGCCTGATCGATCTGCGCGACCGATCAGATTAATCTGATCGGTCCCGAGACCGATCGATAGCGTTCTTCCCAAACGCTATAGCTTCGATCGGTCTCCGCATCGATCGGTAATATCACTGATGAGGCTATCGATCGATTTCGATCGGTGCCCGCATCGATGCTCGAGTCATCGACATTCCGATCGGCCACCGATCAGGTATAAGAGTTTCACCGATCGGTCCGCACCGATCCAGCCTTCTGACTCATCCGGTCGAGCCCTCTCTGACCTAGTCCGGAGAAATGAGCTCCCTAGCCCTCTCCGACTTCATCTGGTCCTAGAGAACGAGCTACCGAACTCTCTCTGACTCCGCATGCCAAGTTTCCTTCTTGGACTTTTCAACACCAGATGTCCGATCACCCTTGATCCATCTGGATTTTCTCTTGCCCGGCTTCACTCACCAGGACTTGCACCTAGCTTCACTCACTAGGGTTTTCACCTGGCTTCACTCACCAGGACTTGCACCTAGCTTCACTCACTAGGGTTTTCACCTGGCTTCACTCACCAGGACTTGCACCTAGCTTCACTCACTAGGGTTTTCACCTGGCTTCACTCACCAGGACTTGCACCTAGCTTCACTTAGGTCAACCTAGTCAACCTGGATTAGTAATTAATCTGAGTTAATTATCTGATACAAACTTAAATCAGTGTCAACAGCAAAACAACATCCAGGTCAGACTGTATCAACAATCTCCCCCTTTTTGTTGTTTGACAACACGATTTAAGTTTAGATCAGAAATGCTCATATACCCATAATTTTAGGGAAATCAGGATCCTCCCCCTGAGACGGATACACCACCAAGTCAAAGACGGGAATCAAGATCCTTCCCGTTATCCTCTCCCCTAAAATCAAGCTTTCATACATTTCTAAACTTAGGTATCCTCTCCCCCTTTGCCAAACACCAAAAAGGTGCAAATGAGGTGAAAAACTCAAAAGGCTCCCCCTTAATCCATACTGTCTTCTCTTAACTGACCTAGAGTTCCCTCTAAGGTCACAATACGACAGTAAGAAAGACAAAAGATACAATCAAATCATGGCATAGGAACAACATAAATAAAAAAAAAACATAGAAAATGAAGCATAATAAGGAGCACCGAGTAGCATAAATATATGAGTAGCATCAGAAGTGCAAACATCCAGGTCTGACATAAAGACTAACAAATAACATCCAAAATACAGACAGCCAACAAACAAACTGTATCAATCAACATCCTCACACTGAGGAACACCGCCATCATCGGCAGGAGGGGTGAAATCCTGAGGCGGCACGCTGGAGGATGAATAGCCTTGGTAAGACTGCGGAGGCGGGTAGCGTGCCATCCATCCGAGTAGCAACTGCTGTGTCACCACCTGATGACTGCGCATATCATCGAAGCGCTGATCAATATGCCCGCGCAGGTCATCGTAGCGCTGGTCTATCCGAATACGTAGTCCATCGAACTCAGCAGCCACCATCTCCTCGTGTCGATCAAAGCGACTCTCCAGCTCGGCGATCTGCCAGCGCAGATCAGGATCGGCCTCCCCATCGTCAGCAGCAGGAGGAGCAGCAACAGGAGCAACCTGTCGTCGAGGTAACTCACCAAGTGCCCTCCCATCCTTCCACCTAACTGTCCCATCCTGTCCTAAGATTCCAGACTTGGAAAACGCACGTTTCCCAAGTCGACAATCCTGCTTAACCATCTTTACTATCCTCCCCTTAGAGACATCAATACCCAGGGTCTCAAGCCAGTCAGTAATTACATGCCCAAAAGGCATATAGATGGTGTAACCGCTTGGCTCGCTATGGGATATGATAGAAGTATAGACACTCGACATGACATCAAAGTCAAGACGCCTACGCAACCCGTAAAGCATCAGACAATGATACGGTCGAATCTCTGCCAATGGTTTAGAAGTAATAGGGAGAAGACAGTTTGTAACAATTTTGAAAAGAATGTAATCAGGAGCAGAAAGGCCAAGGGCTGCAAATGTAGGAAAGTCGACATCTAACTCATCTAATCCATCTGGTCTCGGATGTCCAAAGAAGTACTCATAAATCGAGTCAGATGAGACATCAAGAGGATGAGGCACGGGTTCAGGCAAAGAAGGATAGAATGAGAACACCGTCCCCGAACACATACGACAGCCTAAATAACCAAAGAAGGCAATTAAGCTAAAATCAATGTTTTGCTTAGCCACTCTTGATCTATAACTACCATCAATAGTCTGATGAAGGTTGTTATAGAATTCAGAGACTAGGTCAAAATTGATATCTCTCTCTAAATAGACCAAGGAATCAAGTTTATAGTAGGCTATGGTCTCCGTAATGGCTGGACAAAACTCATTCATGTATTTTCTATCGACTGATCTACATGGGAGCAATTTGAAGGTCCTTTCCTTAAAGGATTGTTCAAACTGTTGGTTGGGAAATCTTCCTGAACTGGATGGTTGAGGTCGGGAAGGAGCAGCAGGAGCTTTGGATTTATCTTTGGACTTGGAAGTACCCTCACCTACTGATTTCTTCCTAAGGGGACACAATGGGGTAAAATGGGGCAATGAGTGAGCACCGGAGCCACCAACAATTAAGAACCGAGACAACAAAACAACAGAAGATTCAGTGAGAAATGAAAACACAATGCCAAGTTCTTAGAGAGGTAAGAAGTTACCTTGGTGCCATTTGAACTTTAGACTAGGGCTTCCGAGGGCTAGAGCTTCGGCTAGGTTTGGCGTGCAAAGAGAAGAGAAAGGGTGGGCTAGTGGGAAGAGTCGGCTAGGGTTTCGCATGAACGAAGAAAAGAAGGGATCGGGAGGTTTTAAAGGTTTAGATGGGTGTACAGTGAAGAAATGATCGGACGGTTGTTCGATCCGAAGTTATCAGACGCCTCCTGATCGGTCCCTGGACCGATCCAGGAACATCCTGATCGGTCCACGGACCGATCAGAGAGCTTCCTGATCGGTCGGTAGACCGATCAGAGATTGATCAGTGGCTTTTGTGCTGAATTGATCTGATCGGTCTCCGGACCGATCAGGGATCTCTCTGATCGGTCTGTAGACCGATCAGAAAGGGATCAGTAGCGGGCTCGAGCGTGCCAGGCTGACTTGATCGGTCCGTAGACCGATCAGTGTCTGATTTCTCCCGTAATTTCAGTAACTGAAAGTTGTAATTCCAGTAACTGAAAGTTCTAATTTCAGTAACTTGTTTCGATAATTCGTGGAAGTTTCTCTAGGAAAACTTCCAAGTTCAGAACCTAGAACCTGGAGGATCTACAAGCATAACTCTTACCTAAAAGTTATGGTCTGAACTTGTTTTAAAGCCCTAAAGTTTCAGTTTCTTATCAAACAAAACCTCACACTAACTCCAACCATATGGAATTCTGTCTTCTTGATTCTTAAGAGTTCAAAACATATTTTTTGCTAAACTCATCTCTATGATCAGGTTCAAGTTTGTCAAAATATAAACAACTTGTCCTAATTTTCAAACAAGGCATGAAAGCTGAAATTCTTGATCCATGTTATGTTTAGTTCCAAGTTTGTCAAAATATATCCAGGTTGTTATTATTCCCTTTAATAACCTATCGTTTTATCAATCAAAGTCATGACATGAACCAAGCAACAATACCAATCAACACATCAACCATCAACCATGATTAGAAAATTTCTAGGCAAAAGTCCAACCAAGATTCCTTGGTTGGAATTTATGAGTAAGATCTAGGAGCCAAATACACATGAATTATGTAATGGCCTTCCCCATACTCAATTAATGTCTCTTCAACCTAATTATTCAAGGGATGCATGATACATTTTGAATAATTGGGTTGATCCAAACATCTCACCCCATTTCTAGCAAACAAAAATATTTTGTTAAACCTTATTGTTTGTGTGAGATGTTCCCAAGTTGCCCAAATTATTGTCCCAATTACTCTTGTCATTTTAATAGTCCTTATTGATCATGATGAAGTTCTAATGACCTAAGGAGCCAAACACATTCCCAACTCCCTCCTTAAATGACTAAATTCATTCTCCGGAAGGGGTTTGGTGAAAATGTCGGTTAGGTTTGACTTTGACTCCACATATGTGAGCACAATGTCACCCCTAGCTACGTGATCTCTAATGAAGTGATGACGCACTTCAATGTGCTTGGTCCTTGAATGATGGACTGGATTTTTAGTTAGGTTGATCGTGCTAATGTTGTCACATAGCACTTGTACACCCTTATAAGAAAGTCCATAATCCTCTAGGGTGTGTATCATCCACAACAATTGTGATACACTCTCTCCCATGGCAATATATTCGGCCTCGGTCGTGGAGAGGCAACACAATGTTGCTTCCGACTTGACCAACTAACTAAAGATGAACCTAAAATTGGCAACCCCCACTAGTACTTTTCCGATCCAATTTGCACCCAGCATAATCGGAATCGGTATAGCCTATCAAGTCAAAAGACTCTGTACGAGGGTACCATAGACCTACTCGAATTGTGCCCTTAAGGTATCTCAATATTCTCTTAACTGCAATGAAATGAGATTCCTTGGCACAGACTTGATATCTAGCGCACATGCCCACAGCGAAAAGTATGTCCGGTCGACTAGCTGTGAGATATAGAAGACTACCAATCATGCTTCTATATTGCGTTAGATCAATTGGTTTCCCACTCTCATCATTGTCAAGGCGAGTGTTTGTCGCCATTGGAGTGGACACTTCCTTAGAGTCACTCATATTGAATTTTCTAAGCATCTCTTGAGTGTATTTCGTCTGATGGACATAAATGCCATCTCGAGTTTGTTTGATTTCAAGTCCAAGGAAGAATGTCAATTCTCCTACTAGACTCATCTCAAACTCACTTTCCATGTGAGAAATAAATTCATTCAAATAGCCCTTGTTATTTGAGCCACAAATTATGTCATCGACATATACTTGGGCTACAAAAATATTTTCACCATCTCTACGCAGAAATAGTGTTGGGTCTATTTGGCCTCTCACAAAACCCTTTTCTAGTAAATATGTTGACAACCTTTCGTACCAAGCTCGTGGTTCTTGTTTAAGCCCATAAAGTGCTTTCTTGAGCTTGTACACGTGGTTTGGAGCTTCGGTATTCACAAACCCCGGTGGTTGTTCAACATAGACTTCTTCTTTAATAAAACCATTTAGGAAGGCAGATTTAACATCCATTTGATAGAGTTTGAAACCTCTATGTGCAGCAAAAGCTAGCATCAACCGAATGGACTCTAATCGTGCCACGGGAGCATAAGTCTCATCATAATCGAGACCTTCGACTTGACTATAGCCCTTGGCTACAAGTCTTGCCTTGTTTCTTACAACTTCTCCCTTTTGATTTAACTTATTTTTGAAGACCCATTTAGTTCCAATAATGGTGGTCTTTTTCGGTCTAGGAACCAAGTCCCACACTTGGCTCCTTTCAAATTGACCTAATTCGTCTTGCATAGCTATGATCCAATCAGGATCGCGCAATGCCTCATCAACTAATTTTGGTTCAATCTCTGAAATCAATGTGACTTCATTAGACTCATTTCTAAAGAATGATCTAGTCCTAACCCCTTGTTGAATGTCTCCCACAATTTGGTCTTGGGGATGACTAGTGGCTATCCTAGATTGTCTTGGTGTTGGTGGTGCCTCATGAATGGTCTCACTCGGCACAGGCGAGGACTCAATATCAGGCAAAGGATCAAATTGAGTTCTTTGTTGCCTTTGCTCATCACCATCAGAGTCAACTTCGTCTCGTTCTTCATTTTGATCATTCAAACTTAGATTTCTAAGTTCAAATTGAATTTCTCCTACATCCCTTGGTTGATCATTTAAGTTAGGGATTTCTTCAAAGGCTACATCAGAGGACTCTTCAATCAATTTGGTCCTATTGTTGTAGACTCGATAGACTTTGCTGGTAAGAGAATACCCGACCAGTATCCCTTGATCAGCCTTAGCCGTGAACTTCCCAAGATGGTCCTTGGTGTTCAAAATAAACACCTTACAACCAAACACCCTAAGATGTTTAATTGTAGGTGGTTTCCCAAACCAAAGTTCATGGGGAGTCTTTCCTAAAAACCTATGTATTAAAACTCTATTTTTCACATAGCAAGCTGTATTCACAGCTTCAGCCCATAAGTAGCTCGGTAGTACTCATTGAGTATGCTTCGTGCAGCCTCTTGTAAGACTCGGTTCTTTCTCTCCACAACCCCATTTTGCTGTGGGGTCCTTGGAGTAGAGAACTCATGCCTATATCCCTTCTCTTGACAAAACTCTAAAAACCTATGATTTTGAAATTCCCCACCATGATCACTTCTAATGGTTTTAATTGTTGTCGATTTTTCATTTTCAGTTCTTCTACAAAAGGAAATAAAAATATCTATAGTTTGGTCCTTATGTTTCAAAAAGAAAGTCCATGTGTATCTAGTAAAATCATCTACGATTACCAAGCAATATCTACTTCCATTCAATGATATTACACTACTGCAATCAAATAGGTCCATGTGCAATAAATCTAAAGTAGTAGATGTACTTACAGTGCTTTTACCTTTATGAACACCTTTTGTTTGCTTACCCTTTTGACATGCATCACATAGTTTGGTCTTGTGGTACTTGATGCTGGGTAAGTCTCGCACTAATCCTTGGTTGGCCAACTTCCGGATGTTCTTCATGTTTACATGTGCCAACCTTCTATGCCATAGCCAAGACTCTTCTTCTTTTGACATAAAACACTTAATCAAAGCATTAGTAGCACTTTTAAACGATACTTGATAAATATTATCAACCCTTGTGCCTACTAGTACTGGTCAAGTGTGTCAATGTGTTTAACCAAACATTGACTTGAATGAAATTCAATTGTGTAACCCGTATCACACAATTGACTGACACTTAGGAGATTAAAACTCATCCCCTTGACTAGAAGGACATTCTTGATATGGAGACATTCGGATATCTGAATGTCTCCAACTCCTACAACCTTAAGACTACCATTGTTACCAAATGACACATTACCTCTATTTTTGTTTTGAATGGTAGAAAATAGTGACTTGTCCCCGGTCATGTGCTTGGAGCATCCACTATCAACAAACCAAGTTGATAGACGCTCCCCCTTTACCAATGCCTACAAGACACGAAAGATAGATGTTTTAGGTACCCAAGTCTTGGGACCTAATGCATCTACAATGAAAGACTTAGGCACCCATGCCTTTGTTACCTTCTTCCTAGTCTCATGAACCCTAGAAACATGCGATCTATGAAATTGGGTTCTTGACACTAAAGAAATAAAGCTAGACTCCTTAGGTTGGTATCCTAATCCAGCCTTGTTGTAGACCGCCCTTTGGGCATTTAGAATCATGTCTAATGTCTTGGAGCTAGTTGAGAATTTCTCAAGCATTTTCTTGAGTTTCTCAACCTCACCCTTCAAGGCTTTGTTTTCATCTTCAAGGAGCTCTAGATGTAGGTCATCAACCTCATCTTCCCTAAGAGCTCTCAAGTTCTCTACTTCTTCTTTTAATGATTTATTTTCTGTTTTTGATTTTTTAAGCAAGGTAGACAAATGTGTAATAGTCTTATAGCATTTTTCTAAGTGAGAAGAGGTTACCTCTTCATCATCCGAAGATGATGAAGCCGCGGCTGATGTGCTTGAGTCATCACTCTCGGATTCGGACTCCTCCCTTGCCATGAGTGCCAATTGCCGAGTACTCTTCTCCTTCTTCTCTTCCTCCTCCGATGAGCTTGAGGAGGATTCATCCCAAGTGGCCTTGAGAGCTTTCTTCTTCTTGGCTCTTTCCTCCTTCTTTTTGGCCCGTTCCTCCTTCTTGAGTTTTGGACACTCACTCCGGTAGTGGCCTTTCTTGCTACACTCATAACATGTAACATTAGTCTTATCGATATTTTGATCATTAGATTTACCTTTTCCTTTATATCTCCTGCTTCTTCTCATGATCCTCCTCACAAAATTTGCCATCTCGCTTGATGATGATCCACCTTCATCATCGGACTCGGAGGAGGATGAAGATGAAGGAATCTCTTTCTCCTTCTTCTTTTCTCTCCTTCTTCTCCCATCCTTGCTCTTTTCTCCTGCAACCAAAGCTATACCTTTCTCCTTTTGACCTTTGTTAGCAAGTTCATGAAGTTCCATTTCACAAAAGAATTCGTCTAATTTAACAATGGAAAGATCCTTGGAAACCTTGTAGGCATCTACCATAGATGACCACAAGGCATTCCATGGAAAGGATTTAAGAGCGTACCTTACTAGATCGCGATTCTCCATGCGTTCATCCACGGAATGTAAACCATTGATGATTTCCTTGAACCTCCCATGTAGTTCACTTACCGTTTCATTTTCTTTCATGGTGAGATTTTGTAGTTGATTCAAGAATAGGTCCCTCTTGGCTATCCGAGAATCTCGAGTTCCTTCTTGGAGCTCGATAAGCTTGTTCCATAAATCTTTTGCACTCGAGAATGGACCTACCTTGACGAGTTGGTCCTTGGCAATCCCACATTGTAAGGTGACAACCGCCTTGGCATCGGCTTCCCCTTTACGAGTTTGTTCAGTAGACCACCTTGATGAATCGAGTTCCTTACCTTCTTCGTCCTTCAGTGGTGTGAAGCCTTCCTTGACCGAGAACCACATGGAGATATCAGTCTTGAGGTAATACTCCATGCGGCTCTTCCAATACTGGAAATCTGCTCCATCGAAGAACGGTGGTCTGTTGGTGCTGAATCCTTCCTTCATGGCCATCTTGTTGCTCCTTGGAATGTTAGTCCAGATGAAGAGCACCAGGCTCTGATACCACTTGTTGGGATCTTAGATGGCTAGAGGGGGGTGAATAGCCCCTTAAAAAACTTAGACAGAGAGTTCTACACAAAAACTAGTTAGCACAGCGGAAGTGGAAAACTAAAACGAAGGAAGAAAAACACACACAGAGCAGACACAAAGGTATACGAGGTTCGGGGATAACTTGCCCCTACTCCTCGGCGTGTCCGTAAGGTGGACGACTCCTTGATCTTCGGTAGATCGCACCCCGGATAACTTCCGGCTAAAGATGTCTTCTTCTCGGTGGAGCAACCTCTCAACAGAGTCTCAAGAAAGATCTAAATTAAAGCATGAGACTTACAGAAACTCGGTGGCAAAGGAGAATGGAAATGCTTACAACCACGCGAGTATCAGTAGCAGAAAACAGAGATCGCAGTTCACCCGAGAGCTCAAGAACTTCGCACAACAGCACAGACTTTTCTTTCAAGCTTTCTTCGTTTTTTTTGTTCTTGTTCCCCTCTCGCTGTTTTTTACTGCTTCTCAAATCTGATCTTCATCACAGATCCGTCAAATCGCAAATCAGCACCAATCCTCTTTCTCCTTACCGTTCTTTGAACTCACACCAATGATATCACAGTCATCACTGGCGTCTTCTGAGCACCAATCCCAGAGTCAAGCAGATCGCAGCCCAATCGCAATCAGAACCCAAAGAACGTTGATGCCTCAAATGCATCTGCAAACAAATCACAGTGTAAAGAGCACTTGTCTTCTTCTCTTAATGAAGCTCAATTTGAAATTAACCATGAGAATGTGACCTGCAACCTGCAAGCTCAAAAGACTCACAGCAGATGGTTAAAAACAGATGGTGAAGACAAATACGGCAATCAGAAAAAGTACATGCAAAATAAACAATACCGTGGATCGGTCTGCAGACCGATCCACGCTTTCTGGATCATCGCTGATCGGTCTGCGGACCGATCAGGAACTAATCTGATCGGTCCCCAGACCGATCAGATAGCGCTGTTTGAAAATACGCGCAGCTCCTGATCGGTCTGCGGACCGATCAGGCACTAATCTGATCGGTCCCGAGACCGATCAGATAGCGTTCTTCCCAAACGCTTACAGCTTCCTGATCGGTCTCCAGACCGATCAGTAACATCACAGTAGGCTACTGATCGATTTCTGATCGGTCTGCAGACCGATCAGTAAACGTTCAGTAGCCACTGATCAATTCCTGATCGGTCGGCAGACCGATCAGGTATAAAGGTTTCACTGGATCGGTCTGCAGACCGATCCAGCTTCTTGACTCAGTCCGGGTCGAGCCCTCTCTGACCTAGTCCGGAGAAATGAGCTCCCTAGCCCTCTCCGACTTCATTTGGTCCTAGAGAACGAGCTACCGAACCCTCTCTGACTCCGCATGCCAAGTTTCCTTCTTGGACTTTTCAACACCAGATGTCCGATCACCCTTGATCCATCTGGATTTTTCCTTGCCCGGCTTCACTCACCAGGACTTGCACCTAGCTTCACTCACTAGGGTTTTCACCTGGCTTCACTCACCAGGACTTGCACCTAGCTTCACTTACTAGGGTTTTCACCTGGCTTCACTCACCAGGACTTGCACCTAGCTTCACTTACTAGGGTTTTCACCTGGCTTCACTCACCAGGACTTGCACCTAGCTTCACTCACTAGGGTTTTCACCTGGCTTCACTCACCAGGACTTACACCTAGCTTCACTCAGGTCAACCTAGTCAACCTGGATTAGTAATTAATCTGAGTTAATTATCTGATACAAACTTAAATCAGTGTCAACAGCAAAACAACATTCAGGTCAGACTGTATCAACAACACCAACCAAGTTTAGGAGCTGTTTGATATGCCAGTTGGGGTAAAACCCATAGGGTGCAAATGGGTCTTCAAGAAAATGATTGATATGGAAGGGAACATAAGTACCTATAAAGCTAAGCTTGTAGCAAAGGGTTTTAATCAACGTTAAGGAATTGACTATGATGAAACATTTTTGCTCGTTACACTGCTTAAGTCTATTAGGATTTTGCTAGCTATACCAACTTACAAGGATTATAAGATTTGACAAATAGATGTTAAAACTGTTTTCCTAAATGGAATGTTACAGGAGGAAATATATATGGTACAACCTCCCGGTTTTATAAAATCCAAGAATGCCAATAAGTTATGTAAGCTCAAGAAGTCCATTTATGAACTAAAACAAGTATCTTGGAGTTAGAATTTGTGATTTAACTAAGCCATTAAAGATTTTTCTTTAGTCAAGAATCCAGAAGAACCTTGCATTTATAAGAAGGTAAGTGGGAGCAAGATTACGTTCCTAGTATTGTGTGTTGATGATATATTTCTTATAGGCAATGACATCCCTAGTTTAGAATCTACCAAAACTTGGTTGGGAGAGTGTTTCTCAATGAAAGATCTTGAGGATACAACATATGTCTTAGGTATTAGAATATACTGAGATAGATAAAGCAGGTTACTAGAGTTGAGTCAAGGTACATACATTGACAAAATACTGAATAAATTCGATATGTAGGACTCCAAGAGAGGATATTTACCAGTGTCATATGGTGTACATCTTTCCAAGACTATGTGTCCAAAAACATAAGAGTAAAGAAGTAGAATGGATAAGATACCTTATGCTTCGACTATAGAGTTCATAATGTATGTTATTATATGCATTTAACTAGATGTCTCGTATGCATTAAGCATGACGAGTAGATATCAGTCAGATCCTGGAGAGGGACACTGAACTGTGGTAAAGATTATCCTCAAGTATCTTAGAAGAACTAAGAACATATTCTTAGTTTTCGGAGGAGGCGTGGAATTAGTCGTTAGAGGACATATCGAAGCAAATTTCCAGACAGATTAGGATGATCTAAAATCATAGCAAGCATATGTGTTTTGATTGAATGATGCAGCTGTTTGCTGGAGGAGTTCCAAGTAGGAGATAGCTACAAATTCAACAGTTGAGTCTGAGTACATAGCAGCATCAAAGGCAATAAAGGAAGCTGTGTGGATCAAGAACTTCATAGCGGAGTTGAAGTGGTTCCTGGCATTATTGATCCAGTTATGCTATACTATGATAATAATGAGGCCATAACGCAGGCAAAGGAGCCAAGGTTTCACCAACGATCCAAGCATGTATTGAGAGAGTATCACATTCTCAAAGAGATTATTTAGAAGGGTGATGTGTTGGTTAGCAGAGTAGACACCAGCGAGAACATCGCAGACCCACTCACAAAAGTCTTATCTCTACATAAACATGAGACCCATATGAGGATCCTAGGACTAAGAGTCCATAGTGTTTGGCAATAGTACAAGTGGGAGATTGTTAGTGTGTGCACTTATGTGCCAAGACACTACTTATATATTTTGTCGATAATTATTTCATAAACGTAAGTATTTATCATTAATTATTTACTTTTCTATACGTATATGATTAATGATAAAGTCCCATAGATTAATGGGTATATTAATCTGAAAATAGTCCTTGATCTAATAGATATCTAAAGGGGACATGAATATCTAGATCAACGCTGAGTATGACTAGGTCAAGATAGACCAAGGAATGGATATCTAAGTTGTACTTAGGGGTGCCTTGAGCTTAGAGGTACACTGGACATGACCCTCTTAAGAGGAGACCACATATTTGTTGGACCACGTTGGCCGGCTAGAAGGGGGGTTGAATTGCCCTGTAAAAATAAAAAGCACAACCCTTCTCGAACTTTCAAAAGAACACTTGCATAAATAAAGTAAACAAATAAAACAGGAAAGAAGAGGCAAAGGGGTTTTACTAGGTTACAACCGGGACGGTTGTTAATCCAAGGAAGTTGAAGCGCACTAACTATCTTCTTCAGGTGCAGAAGCCTCTTACAACATTTAAGCACAAAAAATAAAGAAGCTAAACTACAAATGAAGCATGCAAGTGTTGGAAATGTTAATTGCTTGTCTTGTTCAGCTGCTTGGACCAAGGGTATATTTATAGCCTTGGTAGGGGCGCCTGGAAGGGTTCCAGGCGCCTGGGAGGGGATAAAATTTTATCCCTTCTTGCATAGATCGTGTTTGACCGCGATCTTGATAAACTCCAGGTCCGGGCGCCCGGAAAGGTTCTGGGCACCCAGACCAAAAAGTCAATAGAGTTGACTTTTTCTGGTCCGAGCCCTTTGCTCCGGTTTCATTCACCTCAGTCCAGATCTTCCGTTTCGGCTCGCTTGGGTGATTTCAGCTAATCGAAATAAGGCTCACTCGAACCCAATTTCGGCCTTCTCGAGCAGGCTTCCGCTCCGACTTCTCGTCCCTCAAAATTATCGTGTGCTTTCTTCTCATCTGCTAGCGTAATCATCCGTGACTCTTCGTCCCTCGGTCGCACCCCGTGCCGACCTTCTCACTAGCTGCGTCTTGCTCCCCAAGCAATCTTCCGCTCCGGTTTCTCGTCCCTCGAAAACAACGCACGCTTCCTTCTCATCCGTTGGTGTACTTTTCCGCAGTGCCTCGTCCCTCAGACGCACTCTCCCATGTTGTCCTTCTCGCTAGCTGCATCTTCCGCTCGACTCCCTATGCTCCTAAGTTCCTGCACACTTAGACACAAGGTTAAAACACCACAGGACCTAACTTAACTTGTTGATCACATCAAAATAACCTTGGAGTTCCAATAATCTCCCCCTTTTTGATGTGAGCAATCCACGTTAAGCTAGGGTAACTAGCATAAATTAAAAGTAATTAAATTTTGCAATGAAAGTGCAAAAAGATAAAATTTTTAATTTTGATGCTACTTCCCCCTAAACTTAATATTACCTTCTCCCCCTTTGATCACATAAAAAATGGGATTCCAAGAAAAAAATATAAGGGTTAATCCTTTGAAATAAGTAAAGTATGAAATACTTTGAAAGATAAAAACCAAAAGAATTTTTTGATAGCTTTTTTAATTCAATTTTTGAGATCTTGAAAAAAATAGAGCATGCATTTTCAAGATTTATCACAAATTGCATTTTATATTAGCAAACAAAAAAAATTTAATTAAAAAAAATTCTTCTGTTGGCAGGAATAACTCAAACAAAATTTTCATAGTTTAACAATTTGCAAAAAGAATAATACTAACTTATTATTATTATTATTTATTTAAACAAAATTCGTTCTTAAGTTATTGCCATTTCTTTAATATCATTATGATATCTAAATTTTCATTTTAGTCTATCATAATTTCTTAAATCACAATTTTTCAAATTTGAAGCAGAAAGTATTGAGCATGCAAAAAATTTTATTCTTTCCTTTATCAAGTTATTTTCTATTGTTAGTTTGTCGAGATTCTTTAATTGACAAGCTGTTGCTTGAGTTTATTTTAACTCACTATTCTTAGTAAATAATTCTTTAGATTTTAATTCACAAAATTCTTTCGACAAGATAATTTCCAGTTTACAAAAATCTTCCGACAACGTTTCTAATTCACAAAAATCTTCCGGTAATGTTTTGATTGACTTAATTAATTGGTCAGGAGGTGAAGACCATACCTGACTTACCTTGTCGGCTTTTGATTCTCCCCCTGTTGAGTTATTTTCTTTCAAAGATCTCCCCTTTCATCGATGCTCATCTGAGATGAGATTTCTGTATCCTCGGGATGGAATTTGGCTGTTAGGGTTGTCCCGATAGTTTCCTCAATCTCGGACTCTTCTGACGGTGACTTGGTGTCCATCAAGGAGTTGGATTTGACCTCAACTGGTTCTTCGTAGAGCTTCAAGAACTTTTCCCAAAGTTCTTTTACGCTTTTGTATTTTCCGATTCTGTCGAGATCCTTGGCAGGTAGTACGCTCAAAAGACCGGACTTGACCTTACCATTTGCCATAACTTCGTTACGTTGCTCGTTAGTGTTGGTGCAATATCCCTCAGGTCAAGGTTGACCTGGGTAACCAAGCTGAGTCTTGGTTTGGGTTTAGATGTTTGACAATAAGATATTGATTGAAGAAGAGTCAAGTAGGTCAAGGTTGACTGGATACTTGACTGTGAAGTCCTAACTGGGATGTTAGGCAAAATGAAAGACCTAGTGAGTGAAGCTAGGCAGTATGAAAGTCCTGGTGAGTGAAGCCAGGCAGAAGAAAAGTCCTGGTGAGTGAAGCCAGGCAGAAGGAAGTCCTAGTGAGTGAAGCTAGGCAGATGGAAATCCTGGTGAGTGAAGCCAGGTGAAAGTCCTAGTGAGTGAAGCTAGGCAGATGGAAAACCCTAGTGAGTGAAGCTAGGTGAAAGTCCTGGTGAGTGAAGCCAGGCAAGGGAAAATCCAGATGGATCAAGGATGATCGGACATCTGGTGCTTGGAAGTCCAAGTAGGTCAAAGGATTGACTGGATACTTGGCATGAAAGAAAAGTCCAAGTAGGTCAAAGGGATTGACCGGATACTTGGCACAGAGAAAAGTCCAAGTGGGTCAAAGGGATTGACCGGACACTTGGTAAGGGAGTCCTAGCAGGTCAAGGGAGTGACTAGATGCTAGGCATGACATACCAACAGGTCAAGGTTGACCGGATGTTGGTTTGGGAGGTTTGGGACTTGGTTTTGGACAAAAATCAAGTGCTGGATCGATCAGTGGATCGATCCAGACCTGTCCCAGCGAACAGAGAGCCTCTGGATCGATCCAGAGGTCCCAATCGATCAGTGGATCGATTGGGACGCGGCTGCTTCGCGCGATAAGCGCTGGATCGATCCAGGCGCTTTTCCAGAGCACAGAGGCGCTCTGGATCGATCCGTGGATCGATCCAAAGCCTCCCCGATCGATTGGGAACATTCGAATCGATCGGGATCCGACCGTTGGCGTCGATAAAGGCCGCAGGCGTTCATTTCCTTCGGCATCTCTTCTCCGATTCACTCCAGATTTCTCGCCAGCTCCTCCACAGCACTCACAAAGCTCAGATCGCCAGTTCTTGAAGGATCTTGGAAGTTTTCCAAGTCAAGAGGCGGATCAAAGCCAAGAAGAGAAGCTAGGGTTAGGGTTTATACTCATTGTAAGCTTGTATTTCTTGTATCCTTTCCCTCTCTTCTTGTATTGAGTCTTGTAGGGCTTCTCCGCCCTTGGTAGTTACCATAAAGGAGAGTTTTATTTAGTGGAGGGTGTGTGTGTTGGTGTGGATCCTTGGATTAGTCACCTCTTGTGAGATGGATACCAAGTAAAACCAACCGTGTTAGCGTTGTGTGTTTGTTTCTGTATTTTCCGCTGCACATCTTTGAAGGAACAAGCAACGCCGAGCAACGAGCGAACGCGACGAGCTATTCACCCCCCCCCCCCCTCTAGCTACTTTTGGTCCTAATAGTTAGTCCACTGATGCTCCTCAAGTTCTTCTCCTTCTTTGCTTTTGGGCATTTCAAAATCATATTTCATTGTTAGACACATATTAAAGTCAGTTTTAAAATAAACCTGCATTCGTCGCTTCCAAAAAGCGAAATCCCCCTCGAAAGTTGGTGGTTAGATGTTAGCTCCGGCCATCTCATTGCTTCAGTTGGTGGTTAGTCCTTCTGAGGCACCCTTGCTCTGATACCACTTGTTGGACCGCGTTGGCCGGTTAGAAGGAGGGTTGAATTGCCCTGTAAAAACAAAAAGCACAACCCTTCTCGAACTTTCAAAAGAACACTTGCATAAATAAAATAAACAAATAAAATAGGAAAGAAGAGGCAAAGGGGTTTTACTTGGTTATAACCGAGGAGGTTATTAATCCAAGGATGTTAAAGTGTACTAACTATCTCCTTCAGGCGGAGAAGCCTCTTACAGCATTTAAGCACAGAAAATAAAGAAGCAAAACTACAAATGAAGCACACAAGTGTTGGAAATGCTAATTGCTTGTCTTGTTCAGCTTCTTGGACCAAGGCTATATTTATAGCCTTGGTCGGGGCGCCTGGAAGGGTTCTAGGCACCTGAGAGAGGATAAAATTTTATCCCTTCTCATATAGATCACGTTTGACCGTGATCTTGATAAACTCTAGGTCTGGGCGCTCGGAAGGGTTCCGGGCGCCCCAGACTAGTCCGAGCACCCGGATCAAGAAAGTCAACAGAGTTGACTTTTTCTAGTCCGGGCTCTCTGCTCCGGTTCCGTTCACCTCGGTCTATATCTTCTGCTCCGGCTCGCTTGGGTGATTTCAGCCAACCGAAATAAGGCTCACCCAAACCCAATTTTGGCCTTCTCGAGTAGGCTTCCGTTCTGGCTTCTCGTCCCTCGGAATCGTCGCATGCTTCCTTCTCATCCGCCAGTGTACTCATCTACAGCTCTTCGTCCCTCGGTCGCACCCTGTGCCGACCTTCTCGCTAGCTGCGTCTCTTGCTCCCCGAGCAATCTTCCGCTCTGGCTTCTCGTCCCTCGAAAACATCGCACGCTTCCTTCTCGTCCACCGATGTACTCTTCCGCAGCTCCTTGTCCCTCAGACGCACTCTCCTGTGTCGTCCTTCTCGCTAGCTGCGTCTTCCTCTCGACTTCCTGTGCTCCTAAGCTCCTGCACACTTAGACACAAGGTTAAAACACCACAAGACCTAACTTAACTTGTTGATCACATCAAAACAACATTGGCGTTCCAACAATATTAAGCATCATTGGTCATTCCTCTTATGAACGAGTGTAATTATCTTTGGAGTTGAAACCTTTATTTATTCTATGCATGGAGTTATGTACTTTGATGCCTTTAAAAGCAGTCTTTAATCGGATTATGATTAATACGGTAGTTGGGTATATGACAAAGCATAAAATGAATAATGTTAAGTCAATAGAGGATTCATCGCTCTCTTGGATTAGGAGTTAACATCTGGGCCGATTGATTGAGATATTAGTAACTCAAATCTATGGCTATGGGAGGAATGATTTATCATTCAAGAGAAGTCTATTATATCTTAGAAATCAAGTAAAATAATTAATTTGGTAATGACATAATGTACCGAATTAATTGGGATGTAGGCTTAGATGAAGAGATTTTTAATTACACAGTAATCAATTCATAGTGGTTTATAGTTTATGATGAATATTAATTTTATCACGTTGGGTGGTTAAAAATTGTTACCAGATGGTTACCTTAGTATGTGTATGGATTTACACTGTTTTTGTGTATAAAACTTAGAGGGTCGCACGCATAGCACGTAGACATGAACATTATCTAAGATTAATTATTTTAATGAATATTAAAATTAATCAATTTTACTATTTCTAAATTAGAATTAATTGGATTATTAATTAATTAAGAAATATCGGAAGCTAGTAGAGATTAAGATCAAATATGGATTTATTTGATCCAAATAAGAGAGAATTCAAATAGTCATATGGAGAATTCGAAGAGTCATCATAATGATGATTAATGGAGTCATTATAATGATGATTAATGGATAATATGAAGAGTCATATCTCTTCATATTCCTGGGAGGCTATAAGTAGTCATCCTTGAAAAGATTCAAGAGAAGAATTTATTCTCTTCATTTCTCCCTTGAAGACTTCTTATTCGCTTTCTTCCATCGGAAGAGATCGGTAGTGCTTCCAAGGCTTTGTCGATCCAATAGGTTAACACCTAACGAATTGTGTCAAGTTTATAATTTAGTGTGCTGGATACCGCTAGAGTAGTCATATGTGGGGTTCTTATTTGTCTGCAATATCATTCACGTCTATCGAGGACTCGAAGTTTATTTTTATATTATTTTGTGTAAAATTATATATACTACGAAGAGATTCATGATTTAGTATATGTATTTCGCTACGCTCTGATTCCAATATATATGCCACTTTCATTTCACTCTAACTATTTTACCAAAAGGAATAGTGTGGTTTAATCACTTTCATTTAAACTACTTTGGGTTCGATTCAACCAAGTTACTCCCTATTCATATGACACAAATTGGTGAGCAGAGTTAGCGCAACTAGAGCACCCATTTCAATCTACATTCTTCCTTGGTATCAAACTTCCTCCAACCAAAACATCCACCATGTTTAAACCTATGCACTAGGTAAATGAAATAGGCCTTGCTTATTCAATTATAACTTGAACAGCTAGCTTATTTTATAATATCCTCCACTATATACTCACATTTTGGTATCTTATTAAGAAGATAGAATAAAGTTTCTTTTGGCAGAGTCATGGAGTAAATAAATGAATTATATATAATATTAATTATGTTGAAGCTAGCTTTCATTCGGACAGCTGCTCCTTATTCCTTGTTATTTGGGTGGGTGCCAAAAGTCGATGAGCAACATGAATCCATGGTCCCATCTGCTTTCCATTGATCAAAACAGGTATGCATTGAGAGGAATGTGTAAGGCTAAGAACAGTAGTGCTTTCTCCAACAAAGCAAGCCTCAAACACTTCTAGACAACATCCCAAATCAACTATAAATTAAACAAAAGGGTAGAGAGGGGAAAAGTTGAGCCATTAGTTGAAGTTTTCTTTTATGTTTTAGGTGAGAAGGAAGCTGTGTTAGTTGGTTTTCTGACATAACACTCACAATCAATTATGACCCATTCTTGGTCAACAGAAAAGTCATATTTTATTGAGCATGTAAAGGGGAGGGGTCTTGGGGTGTTTCACCTTCAATAAAAATTCTAATGTTATCAATTTGTTTAAGTGGTGTATATATCTTTAAAGCATCGACGTTATAGGAGTTTATGACAATATCGCCATTGTGTTTGCATGAGTACATTGGTAGGAAGTCTAGCAACAAGCTCTTAATTAGAAAAGGAAGTATCGAAGGAACTCCCATATCTAAAGTCGAGTAACAAGCATTCTCCATGTCAAATTGATAAAGACAACATATAAGATGTCAATCACAAATTTTACTAATTTCATAATACAACATAAATAAACTAAAGGAATAATATTAAAAAATAGTCAACCAACATAAAGAAGAATAATTCACTATATTAAAATTGGTTAGTACAAGAGCAAAGTTGTGATTTTTGAAACCATAATCCAACAAAAAAAAATTAAAATAAGTAAATGTCGTATGTTATTAATGCATATATTTTTGGTATTATTTAGCATGTATTTATCGTATTTCATGAGCATTATTTAGGTTGTCTTTTTACTTTTTTATTCATTTCATCATATTTGTTCGAATGATTACAATTTGTGCTTTACATTGATAAGACATGAAGATTTTAATGTTTGGAGCAAATTTGGAGATAAAACACTAAAGAAATATGCATTACAGTATGATTCACAACCATCCCATGCTGCCCAACACGACCATGGATCATCCGAGAAAAAGAGACTGTGGAAAAGTATCAAATTTGGATTTCTAGAATGGAACACGACCATACTTACTTTTTAACACAACTATATTCTTTGTTGCCCTGCTAGGTTATTAATGCGGTAGACTAGAGTAAACTTTCAAACAACATAACTTAAGACATCTCTAACTCTGGCTGATATGAACTAGATCAACAGTGATCATAAGAAGCGAAAAGGTGAATACGGATAAAACATACTGCACAAAACAAAGGAAAGAAGCAGAAACGCAGCGATCACTGACCAGAGAAGGAAAAGCGACAAACTACCGTGGTTGAAGAATGCTAACCGCTAGCTAGCTACCGTGCAGGGACGCTAGCCTCTCGTGAGCGGTCGTCCGTGGATGTACGTCACTCGCAACGAGCGAGAGCGGCCGTGTTGGGCCAGTTGTGCAGGGTTGTCGGAGCCATCGGAGGCATGCATGGTTTGGGATAGTGATGTACATGGCACGGAATGGGAAGGCGTTCGATTTTGGATGGATAAAAAATTGAAATAAATCAATTCCTTGTAATTTTAGAAATCTATATAAATTGAAATGGATGCAATCGGAACTCTCTAGGTCCATCAGTGGGTTTTGACCGAAATCCACTGATTGACCTAGAGAGTTCCGATTACACTCATTTTAGTTCTAATGGATTTCTGAAATTACAAGGAGTTCAAATATGATATTCATTGTTTATTTTGACTTTTTTAAATGTATTAAAATGTTATTAAAAAATTGACTAATGTTATTCATATGTTCAGCCGATACAAAAAAGAGAAGAGAGAGAAATATATGAAGAAAAAAAACAGTAGAAAAAATCAAATATCAGGAGGGTAAACAGAAAATGTACTTAAAAAGATGTGTTCTTTGATAAATATCATGCGAGAAGTAAATGACGGATTAATGATCTGTACTTCCTTGTGAAATAAATAATGAAAAATTTTTCCTACAAAAAAATTTTCCTTAATTTTTGAATCGGTTCTCCCAATTAAACATAACATTAATGTGCAGAGAGAAGAGGGTAATTTCTATTTTAATGATGGACTAAAATAAAAAATACCAAACGGATAAATCTAATAGGGTTTCTTATAAATAAGAGGTCATATGGTTCTTGGGTTTATTGGTTTGTTAGATGAGTTGATTGTAAGTCGTCACCTATTCTCTTTATAAAGGAAACGCCTAGGAGAATTGTACTAATCTGGAAGACCAAACCGTACAATTCCAGAAGGTTAATTAAAAGACATTATGGATTCAGTATACTTCCAACTTTTATTTTTACAATTCCGATTGATTAGACATGATAGTCCAATGTTTATATACGATGTTTACTGAAAAAGGATACTTGTGTTCTTATTTTAACAAGTGGTACAAGACACTCCATGTTTGACCATTATGAATTGTATTTAGAAATAAAGAACAATTATATTAATATGTTTTGTTGTTGTAAATCCTATTCCATAAAACATAATTAAGAATACACTTTTGGAATATATATTATATTGTATACCATTATGAATTGTATTTAGAAATAAAGAACAATTATGTTTAATTCTCTTACACAATATGTTTTGTTGTTGTAAATCCTATTAGATAATGATAAGAAAAATATACGAGTCGAGGACATAAGAAGGATAAAAAAATAAGGATGCGTTTGATTTATACGTTTTTCATTTTCATTTTTTGAAAAACGTTCGTTTATGAAAAATGATATTTGGTTTATATTTTCCATGCTTGTTTTCTAAAAAAATAAATAACATTTTTTGAAAAAATAGAGAATGATGAAAAGTCATTTTCTATTTTTTAGAAAACGCGCTGTCACGCCCCGGGGGAGTCCCTGCGAAAAGAAATTTCGACAGCATCTCCCCTGTACGGATGACAATCTGAAACTTTACTACATCATCCAGATACATTGGCCAACACGGCCGGAAAATACATATAACATAAAAGTAAATAAGCAAACATCCACGCAGTTAATAGTAAAAACTAAACAAATGCAATGATAAGGAAAAAACCAAGACAAAAATCCTACTCAACTATATCCATAAAGCTCAAAACTTATATCCTACTACACCCATAAAGCTCAAATCCGATATCCTACTCCACTACACCCATAAAATACAAATCACAACGAACTCACCTCTTCTGTCATCCAGGCAGGCATGTAGCAAAAAAAAAACATCCAAATAAAACTCATCGACAATAAAGATAACACAATATCCACATGTCAGAAACCAGAACAAATCTAGATAGTAATAAGAAAGCCAAAAGATAAAACACACATTCTCGCGATTTGCAGGGGACTAGCGACTGGAACTCCTCCGAACTGTTGATACGGTCTGACCTGGCTGCTGTTTTGATGTTGACACTGATTTAAGTTTGTATCAGATATTAATTAAACTCAGATTGATTACTGATCAATGTTGATCAGGTGGAAGGGAAAAGTCCAAGTATGGAAACTTGGCACGCGAAGTCAGAGAGGGCTCGGTAGCTCGTTCTCCGGACTAGGTCAAAGAGGGCTCGGTAGCTCGTTCTCTAGACCGGACGAAGTCGGAGAGGGCTCGGTAGCTCGTTCTCTGGACCGGACGAAGTCGGAGAGGGCTCGGTAGCTCGTTATCCGGACTAGGTCAGAGAGGGCTCGGTAGCTCGTTCTCTGGACTGGACGAAGTCGGAGAGGGCTCGGTAGCTCGTTCTCCAGACTAGGCAAGAGAGGGCTCGGTAACTCGTTCTCTAGACTAGAAAGGCTTTAGGGTTTAGGGTTGGGAAGCGCCAAACCTACCTTACATAGGCATTGGATCGGTTTGTTGACCGATCCAATGATACTATGGATATCTGATCGGTCTGTTGACCGATCCGGTGATACTGTGGTTATCTGATCGGTCTGGTGATCGATCAGTAACCAAACAGTAGCTTTCTGTGGGTTATCTGATCGGTCTGGTGACCGATCAGTAACCAAACAGTAGTTCACTGTAAGTTATCTGATCGGTCTGTAGACCGATCAGGAAGCGATGGGATTCAGAGGACAATAGGGGATCGGTCTGTGGACCGATCCACCTATAGGCTGATCGGTCCACAGACCGATCAGGATATATCCTGATCGGTCCAGAGGGCTATGGATTGGTCTGTTGACCGATCCACAACACTGTCTGTTTCTTTGCAACTTCTGATTCGTCAGATTTAACCATCTGGTGTGAGCTTTTTACGTTTCAGGTTGCAGGTATCATGCCAGTGCTTAAGTTCAAATTAAGGTCTATCAGAGGAATAAGACAAAGTGGTTTTTCTACTGTGTTTGGCTGCAAATGGTGCAATTGGAGCATCAACGGTTACTGGCGATCTGGCTGTGTTCTGGTTGCAATCAGCTTGACTCCTGGCTATTGGTTCGAGCTCAGAGACACCAGTGAAGACCATGAATGGTATTGGTGTGAGTTCAGAGAACCAGATGAGGAGGAAAAGTGATTGGCGACGCCTGAGTTGGCAGCAGCGATTCGGTGCAGGTTGCAGTGATTCAATACAGGCAAACGCAATGGAAAAGGCAGAGGCATAAGAAGAAGGAGGATGAGATGTTCAGAAGAAAAACCAAAAAAAAAAGGGAAAAAGGAAAACTCTCGGTCGATCAAGCAAGAGTGCTGTGTGTTTTTGAGCTCTTGACTAAGGAACTTCTTTTGGTTTGCGCTCTGCTTTCATCGTGGCTGTAAGCTTATTTTTCATTCCCTTTAGCCACTAATCTCTGTGAGTCTTGTGCTTCATTTAAATATTTTCTGAGACTTTGTGGAGAGGTTACTCCATCGAGAAGGAGAAATTCTTAGCCGGAATCTATCCGGGGTGTGATCTACCGAAAGATCAAGGGATCGTCCACCTTACGGACACGCCGAGGAGTAGGGGCAAGTTATCCCCGAACCTCGTACATACTTGTGTTAGTTGTGGGTTGTTTCTTTTCCTTGTATTAGTTTTTCTTTTGCATATTTTCGCTGTGCTAACAAACTTTTGTGAGAAGATTGTTTAAGTTTTAGAGGAGGCTATTCACACCCCCCCTCTCTAGCCATCCGAAGGTCCTAACAAGTGGTATCAGAGCTAGGTGCTCTTCATCCGGATTAACACCCTAAAGAGCAAGAAGATGGCTATGAAGGAAGGGTTTAGCACCAATCGTCCACCCTACTTTGACGGAGCGAACTTTCAATAGTGGAAGAGCCGCATGGAATATTATCTCAAGACCGACATCTCCATGTGGTTCTCTGTCAAGGAAGGGTTTACACCTCCGAAGGACGAAGAAGGTAAGGAACTTGACTCATCAAGGTGGTCCACCGAGCAAACTCGTAAAGGACAAGCCGATGCCAAGGCGGTGGTCACTCTACAATGTGGGATAGCCAAGGATCAACTCGTCAAGGTAGGTCCATTCACGAGCGCAAAAGATTTGTGAAACAAGCTCATCGAGCTCCAAGAAGGAACCCGAGACTCTCGGATCGCCAAGAGAGACTTGTTCCTAAACCAACTACAAAACCTTACCATGAAGGAGAACGAGACGGTAAGTGAACTACACGGAAGGTTCAAAGAAATCATCAATGATCTTCATTCCGTAGATGAACGCGTAGAGAATCGCGATCTTGTAAGGTATGCTCTCAAAGCCTTTCCGAGGAATGCCTTGTGGTCATCGATGGTAGATGCCTACAAGGTCTCCAAGGACCTTTCAATTGTTAAATTAGATGAATTCTTTTGTGAAATGGAACTTCATGAACTTGCTAACAAGGGTCAAAAAGAGAAAGGTATTGCCTTAGTTGCAGGAGAAAAGAGCAAGGATGGAAGAAGGAAGAAGGAAGAAGGAAAAGAAGAAGGAAAAAGAGATTCCTTCATCCTCATCTTCCTCCGAGTCCGATGATGAAGGTGGATCATCATCAAGCGAGATGGCCAACTTTGTAAGGAGAATCATGAGAAGAAGCCGGAGATACAAAGGGAAAGGTAAATCTATCGATCAAAATATTGATAAAACTAATGTTACTTGTTATGAGTGTAGCAAGAAAGGACACTATCGGAGCGAGTGTCCAAAACTCAAGAAGAAGTAGGAAAGGGCCAAGAAGAAGAAAGCTCTCAAGGCTACTTGGGATGAATCCTCCTCAAGCTCATCGGAGGAAGAGAAGAAGGAGAAAAGCACACGTCAAGTAGCGTTCATGGCAAGGGAGGAACCGGATTCCGGGGGTGATGGTGACACAAGTGACACCTCAACCGTGGCTTCATCATCTTCGGATGATGAAGAGGTAAGCTCTCCGCATTTAGAGAAATGTTATAAAACTATTGCACATTTATCTACTTTGCTTAAGAAATCAAAAACTGAAATTAAATCATTAAAAGATGAAGTAGAGCACTTGAAGGCTCGTAGGGAAGATGAGGTTGATGACCTACATTAAGAGCTCCTTGAGGATGAAAACAAAGCCTTAAAGGGTGAAGTTGAGAAACTCAAGAAAATTCTTGAAAAATTCTCAACTAGCTCTAAGACCTTAGATATGATTTTAAATGCCCAAAGGGCGGTCTACAACAAGGCTGGGTTAGGATATCAACCTAAGGAGTCTAGTTTCATTTCACTAGTGTCTAGAACCCAATTTCATAGATCACATGCTTCTAGGGTTCATGAGACTAGGAAGGGTGTGACCAAGGCATGGGTTCCTAGGTCTTTCATTGTAGATGCATTAGGTCCCAAGATTTGGGTACGTAAAACGCCTATCTTTCGTGTCTTGTAGGCATTTGTCAAGGGGGAGCATCTATCAACTTGGTTTGTTGATAGTGGATGCTCCAAGCACATGACCGGGGACAAGTCACTCTTCACTACCCTTCAAAATAAAAATAGAGGTAATGTGACTTTTGGTAATAATGGTAGTCTTAAGGTTATAGGAGTTGGAGATATTCATATATCCGAATGTCTCCAAATCAAAAATGTCCTTCTAGTCAAGGGGATGACCTTTAATCTCCTAAGTGTCAGCCAATTGTGTGATACGGGTTACACAATTGAGTTTCATTCAAATCAATGTCTGGTCAAACACATTGACACACTTGACACGGTACTAGTAGGCACAAGGGTAGATAACATTTATCAAGTATCTTTTAAAAGTGCTACTAATGCCTCTGCTAAGTGTTTCATGTCAAAAGAAGAAGAATCATAGCTTTGGCATAGGAGGTTGGCCCATGTGAACATGAAGAATATTCAAAAGCTAGCCAACAAAGGATTAGTGCGAGGCCTATCAAGCATCAAGTACCAAAAGATAAAATTATGTGATGCATGTCAAAAGGGTAAGCAAACAAAAGCGTCTCATAAAGGTAAAAGCGCTGTAAGTACCTCTACTACTTTAGATTTATTGCATATGGACTTATTTGATTGTAGTAATGTCATTTCATTGAATGGAAGTAGATATTGCTTAGTGATCATTGATGACTTTACTAGATATACATGGACTTTCTTTTTGAAAAATAAGGATCAAACCATAGATATTTTTGTTTCCTTTTGTAGAAGAACTGAAAATAAAAAATCAACAACAATTAAAATAATTAGAAGTGATCATGGTGGAGAATTTCAAAATCATAGATTTTTAGAATTTTGTCAAGAAAAAGGATATAGGCATGAGTTCTCTACTCCAAGGACCCCACAGCAAAATGGGGTTGTGGAGAGAAAGAATTGAGTCTTGCAAGAAGCTGCACGAAGCATGCTTAATGAGTACTCACTACCGAGCTACTTATGGGCTGAAGCTGTAAATACAGCTTGCTATGTGCAAAACCGAGTCTTAATACATAGGTTTTTAGGAAAGACTCCCCATGAACTTTGGTTTGGAAACCCCCCTACAATTAAACATCTTAGGGTGTTTGGTTGTAAGGTGTTTATCTTGAACACCAAGGGTCATCTTGGAAAGTTCACGGCTAAGGCTGATGAAGGAATACTGGTCGGGTACTCTCTCATCAGCAAAGCCTATCGAGTCTACAACAATAGGACTAAATTGATTGAAGAGTCCTCGGATATAGCATTTGAAGAAATTCCTAAATCAAATGATCAATCAAGGGATGTAGGAGAAATTCAATTTGAACTTAGAAATCTAAGTTTAAATGATCAAAACATAGAAAGGGTCGAAATTGACTCCGATGATGATGAGCAAAGGCAAGAGAGGGCTCAGTCTGATCCTTTCCCTCATACTGAGTCTTTGCCTGTGTCTAGTGAGACCACTAATGAGACACCGCCAACACCAAGGCAATCAAGGATAGCCTCTAGTCATCTCCAAGACCAGATTGTGGGAGACATCCAACAAGGGGTCAGGACTACATCATTCTTTAGAAATGAGTCTAATGAGATCACCTTGATCTCAAAAATCGAACCAAAATTAGTTGATGAGACATTGCACGATCCTGACTAGGTCATAGCTATGCAAGATGAGTTAGGTCAATTTGAAAGGAGCCAGGTGTGGGACTTAGTTCCTAGACCTAAGAAGACCACCATTATTGGAACCAAATGGGTCTTCAAAAATAAGTTAAACCAAAAGGGAGAAGTCGTAAGAAACAAGGCAAGACTTGTAGCCAAGGGCTATAGTCAAGTCGAAGGTCTCGATTATGATGAGACTTATGCTCCCGTGGCCCGATTAGAGTCTATTCGTTTGATGCTAACTTTTGTTGCACATAGAGGCTTCAAGCTCTATCAAATGGACGTTAAATTAGCCTTCTTAAACGGTTTCATTAAAGAAGAGGTATATGTTGAACAACCACCGAGGTTTGTGAATACCGAAGCTCCAAACCACGTGTACAAGCTCAAGAAAGCTCTTTATGGGCTTAAACAAGCACCTCGAGCTTGGTACGAAAGGTTGTCAACTTACTTTCTAGAAAAGGGCTTTGTAAGAGGTCAAATAGATCCAACACTATTTCTGCGTAGAGATGGTGAAAATATATTTATAGCCCAGGTGTATGTCGATGACATAATTTGTGGCTCAAATAACAAGGGCTATTTGAATGAATTTATCACTCACATGGAAAGTGAGTTTGAGATGGGTCTGGTGGGAGAATTGACATTCTTCCTTGGGCTTGAAATCAAACAAACTCGAGATGACATTTATATCCATCAGACGAAGTACACTCAAGAGATGCTCAAGAAATTCAAAATGAGTGACTCTAAGGAAGTATCCACTCCAATGGCGACAAACACTCGCCTTGACAATGATGAGAATGGAAAACCAGTTGATCTAACGCAATATAGAAGCATGATCGGTAGTCTTCTATATCTCACAGCTAGTCGACCGGACATACTTTTTGCTGTGGGCATGTGCGCTAGATATCAAGTCTGTGCCAAGGAATCTCATTTAATTGCAGTTAAGAGAATCCTGAGATACCTTAAGGGCACAATTAGAGTAGGTCTATGGTACCCTCGTACGGAGTCTTTTGACTTGATAGGTTATATCGACTCCGATTATGCTGGGTGCAAATTGGATCGGAAAAGCACTAGTGGGGGTTGTCAATTTTTAGGTTCATCATTGGTTAGTTGGTCAAGTCGGAAGCAACGTTGGGTTGCCCTCTCTACGACCGAGGCTGAATACATTGCCATGGGAGAGAGTGTATCACAATTGTTGTGGATGATCCACACCCTTGAAGATTATGGGCTTTCGTATAAGGGAGTACAAGTGTTGTGTGACAACATCAGCACAATAAACCTAACGAAAAATCCAGTCCATCATTCAAGGACCAAACACATTGATCGTCATCACTTCATTAGAGATCACGTAGCTAGGGGAGACATTGCGCTCACATATGTTGAGTCAAAATCAAACCTAGCCGATATTTTCACCAAACCCCTTCCGGAAAATGAATTTCTTCATTTAAGGAGAGAATTGGAAATGTGTTTGGATCAATAGGCCATTAGGACCTCATCATGATCAATAAGGACAATTAAAACAACAAGATAAATTGGGAAATTAATTTGGGCAACTTGGGGACATCTCACACAAACTATAAGGTTTAACAAATTATTTTTGTTTGCTAGAAATGGGGTGAGATGCTAGGATCAGCCAAATTATTCAAAATGTATCATGCATCCCTTGAATAATTAGGTTGAAGAGACATAAATTGAGTATGGGGAAGACCATTACATAATTCATGTGCATTTGGTTCCTAGATCTTACTTATATATTCCAACCAAGGAAACTTAGTTGGACCTTTACCTAGAAATTATGTAACTTTGGTTGATGGACTGTTTGATACCTTTGATCGATACCTTTCATGTTTTTTATTGAAACTTGGACAAGTCGTTGAAATAATGATAGCAATTTGGATATATTTTGACAAACTTGAAACTGAACATAACAAGGTCGGAAATTTCAGTGTTTGAAGCCTTGAGTTGTCTATGTTTTTTTTTTTAAACGTCTGAAACTTTCGGGCTATAGACAATTTCAGACCATAAGAGTTCATCTTTAGGAAATAGTTATGCTTGTAGATTCTTCAGATTCTAGGTACTGAATTTGGAAGTTTCTGGACTTCTTGAGTTCTGAATTATCGAACACTTCTACGAATTTCAGTTACTGAAATTACTGGAGAGACTCCAGTGTCAGACACTGATCGGTCTACAGCCCGATCAGGAGAGGGTGGATCAGTCTGATATTTGATCGGTCCAGGGACCGATCAGGATTGGTCTACAGACCTCTGATCGGTCTACAGACCGATCAGGAGGTTCCTGATATCTCCTGATCGGACAGTCGTCCGATCATTTCAACACCTGGACACCCATCTCTCTTAATTCTTCCCGATCCCTTCTCTTCTCATTTCACACTGAAGCCCTAGCCGACACCCTCCTACACCTCAACTCTTTTCCTCTCTTTGCACGCCGAAGCCCTAGCCAAAGTCCTAGCTGAAAGATACGTCAATGGCACCAAGGTAACTCCATACTCCCCTAGCGCTACTCACCTTGGCATTTCAGTTTTATTTCTCACCATATCTGTGTATTTTGTTTTGATTATCGGTTGTTGGTGGCTCCGGTGCTCACATATTTGCCCCATTGTGTCACATTGTTAAACCTTAGGAAGAAACAAGTGGGTGAAGGAACCTCTAAGTCGTCTGAGAAGTCTAAATCTAAGGCTCCCTCCCGACCTCAACCATCTGTCTCTGGGAGATTTCCAAACCACCATTTTGAACTCGCTTTTCAACAGAGGACTTTCAAACTGCTTCCTTGTAGGTCTGTGGATCGAAAATTCATGAATGAATTTTGTCCATCTGTGTCGGACATAATTGCCTATTACAAACTTGATTCTCTAGTCTATTTGGAACGGGACATCAATTATGACTTAGTATCTGAGTTTTATAATAATTTTCATCAAACTAATGATGTTAGTTATAAAACTAGAGTTGCTAAGTAGACTATTGATTTCAGTTTCTCGGCTTTCTTTGATTATCTAGCTTGCCGGAGGTGTTCAGGAAATGTCTTTTCTATATATCCTGATTTACCATACCCCTTACCTTCTCCCTTTGATGTCTCATCTGACTCCATTTATGAGTATTTCTTCGGACATCCTAGACCAGGTGGACTAGATGAGTTAGATGTTGATTTTCCTACCTTTGCAGCCCTAAGACTATCTGCCCCAGATTACATTCTCTTTAAGATTGTCACGAATTGTCTTCTGCCAATCACATCTAAACCCTTGTCAGAGATCCGACCATATCACTGCCTGATGCTTTATGGATTGCGTCGGCGTGTCGATTTTGACATCATGTCGAGCATTTACTCTTCTATCATCTCTTATAGTGAGCCTAACAGCTTCACAGTTTATATGCCTTATGGGCATATAATTACGGATTGGCTCGAGACCCTACAGATTGATGTCTCCAAAGGGAGGATAGTCAAGATGGTGAGGCAGGATTGCAGACTTGGAAAATGTGCATTTTCCAAGTCTGGCATCATAGGACAGAATGGGGCGGTTCGTTGGAAGGACGGGAGAGCACTGGGTGAGTTACCACAGGCACCTCCGTGACAGGTTGATGCTGCTCCCATTGCTGCTCCTCCTCATGCTGCTGCTGAGTATGGAGAGGCAGATCCTGATCTGCGCTGGCAGATTACTGAGCTGGAGAGCCGCATTGATCAGCACGATGAGCTACTGGCTGCTGAGCTCCATGGGCTACGCGTTCGGATTGACCAGCGTTACGAGGATCTACACAGTCAGCAGTTAGCGATGCAGCAGGTGCTTCTGGGATGGATGGCCAGCTACCCACCTCCACAGTATTACTCGGACTATCCACCCTCGAGCATGCCGCCTCAGGGATTCATTCCTCCAGCAGATGATGATGATGCTCCTCATATTGAGGATGTTGATTGATACACTTTGTTTTATGTTGGTCATTTTGACTGCCTATGTTTCAGATACTGTTTGATAGATACTGTGTCTGACCTGGATATTAGCTGTTTATGCTACTCGTTTTTCTATTACTTACTTCTATTTATTTATTTATTTATTTATTTTCAGTTCTTATTGACTATTTATATGCTTTTCATATGCCATATCTTGATTGTCTCTTATTTACTGTCCGATATTACACTTAGAGGGGATTCTGTGTGGATTAAGAAAGAGATAGTATGGGTTAAGGGGGAGTCCTTTGAGTCTTATTACCTAATTCGCACCTTTTCGGTGTTTGACAAAGGGGGAGAAGATGACTAAGTTTAGAGATGAATGAAGTTTTAATTTTAGGGGAGAGGATAACCTTGAGGATTATTGACTTCCTTAGTGTTGTATTCGTCTTAGGGGGAGGATTTTAATTCCCCTAAAATTAGGGAAATATGAGTATTTCTGATCTAAACTTAAATCGTGTTGTCAAATAACAAAAAGGGGGAGATTGTTGATACGGTCTGACCTGACTGCTATTTTGATGTTGACACTGATTTAAGTTTGTATCAGATATTAATTAAACTCAGATTGATTACTGATTAATGTTGATCAGGTGGAAGGGAAAAGTCCAAGTATGAAAACTTGGCATGCAAAGTCAGAGAGGGCTCGGTAGCTCGTTCTCCGGACTAGGTCAGAGAGGGCTCGGTAGCTCGTTCTCTGGACCGGACGAAGTTGGAGAGGGCACGGTAGCTCGTTATCCGGACTAGGTCAGAGAGGGCTCGGTAGCTCGTTCTCTGGACCGGACGAAGTCGGAGAGGGCTCGGTAGCTCGTTCTTCGGACTAGGTCAGAGAGGGCTCGGTAGCTCGTTCTCTGGACCGGACGAAGTCGGAGAGGGCTCGGTAGCTCGTTCTCCGGACTAGGTCAGAGAGGGCTCGATAGCTCGTTCTCTAGACTAGAAAGGCTTTAGGGTTTAGGGCTGGGAAGCGCCAAACCTACCTTACATAGGCATTGGATCGGTCTGTTGACCGATCCAGTGATCTATGGATATCGATCGATGCATTGCCGATCGGTGATCTTGTGGTTATCGATCGATGCGGTGACCGATCGTAACCAAACAAAGAGTGGGTTATCGATCGGTCCGGTGACCGATCGGTAACAACGATGAGTTCAGAAAGTTATCGATGGTGCGTAGACCGATCGGAAGCGATGGATTCAGAGGACAATAGGGATCGGTATGTGGACCGATCCACCTATAGGTGATCGGTCCACGATCGATCGAAGCCTCGGCCGATCAGGATATGTCCTGATCGGTCCAGAGGGCTATGGATTGGTCTGCTGACCGATCCACAACACTGTCTGTTTCTCTACAACTTCTGATTCGTCTGATTTAACCATCTGGTGTGAGCTTTTTACGTTGTAGGTTGCAGGTATCATGCCAATGCTTAAGTTCAAATTAAGGTCTATCAGAGGAATAAGACAAAGTGGTTTTTCTACTGTGTTTGGCTGCAAATGGTGCAATTGGAGCATCAACGGTTACTGGCGATCTGGCTGTGTTCTGGTTGCAATCAGCTTGACTCCTGGCTATTGGTTCGAGCTCAGAGACACCAGTGAAGACCATGAATGGTATTGGTGTGAGTTCAGAGAACCAGATGAGGAGGAAAAGTGATTGGCGACGCCTGAGTTGGCAGTAGCGATTCGGTGCAGGTTGCAGTGATTCGATACAGGCAAACGCAATGGAAAAGGTAGAGGCATAAGAAGAAGGAGGATGAGATGTTTGAAGAACAACCAAAAAAAAAAAGGGAAAAAGGAAAACTCTCGGTCGATCAAGCAAGAGTGCTGTGTGTTTTTGAGCTCTTGACTAAGGAACTTCTTCTGGTTTGCGCTCTGCTTTCATCGTGGCTGTAAGCTTATTTTTCATTCCCTTTAGCCACTAATCCCTATGAGTCTTGTGCTTCATTTAAATATTTTCTGAGACTTTGTGGAGAGGTTACTCCACCGAGAAGGAGAAATTCTTAGCCGGAATCTATCCGGGGTGTGATCTACCGAAAGATCAAGGGATCGTCCACCTTACGGACACGCCGAGGAGTAAGGGCAAGTTATCCCCGAACCTCGTACATACTTGTGTTAGTTGTGGGTTGTTTCTTTTCCTTGTATTAGTTTTTCTTTTGCATATTTCCGCTGTGCTAACAAACTTTTGTGAGAAGATTGTTTAAGTTTTAGAAGAGGCTATTCACACCCCCCCCCCTCTCTAAGCATCCAAAGGTCCTAACACGAACAACCTCAACATGAAAATAGTAATAACCACGGGGTGAGTCAACTCCTCAGTAGGTAACTACTGATATACATAATAAAGAAAATAACAAATAACACTAATCATGTGTATTGTCTCCTGATATAAGAAGGTAAATGTAAACTGAAATAAATAGGAGAATAACTGTACTAACCAGGACCTGGTGTATGGATAATAACCCGAGAGGTATAGAAATCCTGTATGCATGTCAAACAAATGCATCCATCCAATATGCAGCATATAAGTGCAGCAAACACAAGCAATAAATGCATCAATGCGTATGATGCCAATGACATGTCCTGGTCACCCCTACTGCCAGTTAGCCGTCTCACACCCGATGGTAAGACTGAGTGGGTAGGGTTGTGACAACCGTGCACTCTGCCATCACTACTCCTAATGAGTGACCGAGTGGACGGGATGCTGTCGGAGTACACCTATCCTCCTATCTCAAATCATAAGTGGGGGACCTCAATGCTCTCATCTTCCTGAGCAAGTCCAGAGGAGGGATCTCTGCCAGCTACCACGCAACGTCACACTACCCATGAGAGGACCAACGGAGCCAAACAAAGCAGACTGTCTGTCGGCTACCACGCTGCGTCTCCAGACCAGCGGAGCCTAACAGAGCAGAACTGTCTACCGGCTACCACGCTGAGTCACCGAACCAGTGGAGCCTAACAGCAGAACTGCCACATACCTGCTTGACATACCACTAACCCATGAGTGGTGGTGTGTGCAGATCTATGTAACTGGCGATGTGCTCAACAATGATGGAGTCGACTATCGCACAACATGCAATCATGCGAGATGGTACATGACACTAAGCATGGAAATATCCTGATCCTGACCATATCTACCTCCATAAAATATGTACCAAAAATATACATGGATCAAATCAGAAATTCTAGGTACACAGGTCAGATATGGTATCAAATAAGTCTAGTATATCCTATGGCATGGTATGTCATTACCTTTATGATCATAAGTAATTTGAAAATAAACATGAATGCAAAGCAGGAAACAATCAAAGCATGCACAGTTAATGGATAATGGCATACCGATACAGATATAATACATAATCATTACTATTTGTTAAAAACTACTATGCATATCAAATGACATATCTAAAAGATAAGTCAAGATACTCGGCTCCAATAAGAAGGTCCAATCCAGTCCAAATCCGACGTCGAGATATTCGTCTCGCGTCAAAGTCCTTTGTATATATATATATATATATATATATATATATATTATTTAGCTAAATTCGTATAAATAGCTAAATAAAATCTCTAATCCTAAATTAGGGCAAAATCCTAATCAACACATAAACATAAACCTAATTCATACTTAACTAATTTGTATCAAATTCCCCTACACCTTACCTCAATTCACAGCCGATAAGGTTGCTAGAACAAGGTGGTTGTTGCTGTTGGAACCAAGAACAACCCCACAACAAATCCTACTTCACCTCACAACCTTGATTGTTGATCCACAACACACAACCTTGCAGAACATAACCTCATTGCTGGAATCAAACAGATCAAGAAGAAGATCAAGCAGTGGAGTTTACGGATCAAATAGCAACCCAACTCGTAGCTTCCTCTATGATGAAACCCGATTATTGCTATGCTGAAGGATCAGGGCAGAGTAAGCGAGTGACAACACTAGGGCACAGCTCGATGGTTAGAGTTGGAAGGGGGATCGGATGTCGGCGCTGGAGCAGAGGAAGAAATTGGCCAACGATCTAGGGTAGAGACGAAAAGAGTCAGCTTCCGCGACCGGTTCCCCTGTGGCGTTGGCGTCAGAGGATGATAAGGAGATGACGTCGGTGGCTTATGGCTCGACGACTATGGACCCAATCTAAGGCACACCGGAGAGATTTGGTTGTCGGCGCTGCTCCGTTCAACGGCAGACTGCGGAGAGGCTAGGGTAGAGGGGAGCTAGGGCACGGCCGGGCGGTTCCTTGCTCCTAGCTGTAATCAACGTGGTGGCTCAAGCGGAGGAGAGGTGGCGCGAGGCGGCACCTTTGGTGGGAAACGATCGGGTTCGGGAGGAGATCGGGAGAGGAGAGAGCGATGCGAGGAAAGGGATTGCTTGGGTTTTGTATGCTCGGGGAGAAGAAGATCACGTGCGGCGCCGGTTAGGAGCGGTTAGGGCATGACACGGGTTCGGCAGGGGAGAAGAAAAAAGAAAAGAAAAGAAAAGAAAAACAACTTTTCCTCGCTTAAATGGGGTACCTTAAACAGACTTTCCCGGGGCCCAGTTTTTATCCCCGTAACAGAAGTCATACGGTCTCCGAAAAATTCTCAAAAAATTTCTAAAATTTTCGAAAAATTTCCTTATGGTTATTCGCCCTTTTTCGGTATTTTACATTCGCCTCCACTAATAAAAATTTGGTCACCAAATTTCGTATCTACCATCAGCAAGTACTAACAACAGATAAAGAATATAAATATTGAACGGTAAATTAACCCACATACCTTAAGTGAAAAGGTGCGGGTTTCGAGCTCGGATCGTATCCTCGAGCTCCCAGGTAGCCTCCTCGTCCGAATGATGTTGCCATCCGACTTTAACCAGTCGGATAGTCTTGTTCCACAGCTGATGCTCTTTCCGATCCATAATCCATACCGGAACTTCCTCATAAGTGACATCAGGCCGAATGAGAACTGAGATATTTGTCAGCACATGTGTCGGGTCGGGTATGTATCTCCTCAGCATAGATACGTGGAATACGTCGTGGACGTCTACTAGGGACGGTGGTAGTGCCAGATGATAAGCTACTGCTTCAATCCTCTCCAGGATCTGGAAAGGGCCAATGTACCGCGGAGCTAGCTTACCTCTGAGGCCAAATCTCTTCGCCCCTTTCATGGGTGAAACTCGTAGAAAAACATGGTCATCAATAGAGAACTCCAAGGGTCTGCGTCTCCGATCAGCATAACTCTTCTAGCGGTCCTGCGCCTCTGACATCCTCCGTCTGATAGTACGAACCAACTCTGCCTCCTGCTGAGCTCTATGAGGTCCCAACAGCTAGGCCTCCCCAACCTCATCCCAGAGGGTGGGTGTCCGACAAGGCCTACCATACAACGCTTCAAACGGTGCCATCTAGATAACTGAATGAAAGCTGTTGTTGTAGGCGAACTCTACCAATGGAAAATGGTCCTCCTAACTGCCTCCAAAATCCAATACACAAGACCTCAGCAAGTCCTCTAGAGTCTGAATGGTCCGCTCTGACTGTCCATCTGTTTGTGGATGGAAAGCTGTACTGAAATGGAGCTTAGTACCCAAGGCCTGCTGCAGACTCTGCCAGAATCGAGACGTGAACCGGGGGTCTATATCCCAAATAATACTCAAAAAAACACCATGTAATATGATGATCTCCTAGTAATACAGATCTGCCAATCGATCTAGGGAATTAGTCTTCTGGATCGCTAAGAAGTGCACAGATTTGGTTAATCGATCAACGATTACCCAAACGTTGTTTCAATGACTCTACACATTGAGGCAAGGGACTAGAACCGTCAACAACTATACGGAGGAATTCTATCAGCTTATTGCTAGGAACAATCTATCTGAAATCGAGGAGCAAATGACAACGCGATATTTAGGGGGATTATGACAACCCTTACAAGATTTCTTGAGCCTCTCCTCATTCTGGACTATTTTAGAGGCTTATCAGTGAGCTTTGAAGGTTGAAAAATAGTTAAATCGTAGACCAACAAATAAAAGCGATCAAAACAATCGAGTTGTTCACCCTCAGGAGTTGCGCCCTTCCCAGCAGCCATCACAAGGTAATTCTAAGACCTCTATCAAGTGTTTTCAATGTGGTGAACAGGGGCATCGAGCTTCAGATTGTAAAAGATCCCTAAATAAAAAAAAATAAAACTCTGTTGGTTGTTGAAGACATGGAGGATGAATTTGAACAAATTGATAAGTCGATTTACAATGATGATATTGATGACAAGATTCTTTATGGAAATGGTCATGAGACTCTCATCATACACAAGAGCCTACTGGTCCCCAAGGAAGAATCAGAAGAGGATTAGCTGAGAACTAGCATCTTTCACACAACTTGTACAGTCGCAAACAAAGTTTGCAAGATGATTATTGATAGTGGAAGTTGTGAAAATATTGTATTTGAAGAAGCTAACAGTTGAAGATGGATCATCATCCAAAACCCTACAAGTTGTCATGGTTGAGCAAAGGGAGTGAGGTAACAGTAAATAGAAGGTGTCTTTTAACTTTTTCTATTGGAAGCAAGTATTACGATCGAGCATGGTGTGATGTTGTGTCAATGAACGCATGTCATGTATTGTTAGGACAACCTTGGCAGTATGATCGTAGCGTCATCCACGATGGATGAAAGAACACCTACACCCTCAGTATCAAAGGGAGGAATATCGTATTGGCTCATCGATGAGAAGGAACCCCTTCAAATTTGGTAACCAATAACTCTACATGACTTTTTGTGTCCAGATTTTTGAACGAGATGAAGTACGAAGACATGGTCTATGCTTTGCTTCCTTATTAAAGTGATGAAATAGACCTAGACTCAGATCTACCAGCTGAGGTACAACAACTCCTATTTGACTTTGCTGATTTAATGGCTGAAGACCTTCCTCCAAGACTTCCCCCTATGAGAGACATTCAACACTAGATTGACCTCATTCCGGGGTCAAGCTTACCTAACCGGCCAACATACTGTCTTAGCCCTAGGGATGCCGAAGAACTACAATGACAAGTTATGGAGCTATTGAGATGAGGCTATATTCATGACAGTATGAGCCCTTGTGTAGTCCCTACCTGACTTGTGCCAAAGAAAGACGATTCATGGTGCATGTGTATTGATAGCAAAGCCATCAACAAAATCATGGTGAAATATAGATTTCTGATTCCTCGCTTAGAAGACATGTTGGATCAACTTTCCAGTTCAAAGATCTTCTCCAAGATCGATCTTAGGAGTGGATACCACTAGATTTGAATTAAGCATGGAGATGAATGGAAGATCGCTTTCAAGACACAACATGGGTTGTATGAGTGACTGGTCATGCCTTCCGGATTATCTAATGCACCCAGCACATTTATGAATTCATGCATCAGGTCTTGTGACCTTTCATGGGAGGATTTGTGGTTGTGTACTTTGACGACATCCTCATTTATAGCCCGACACGAGCTTTGCACCTTGATCACCTTCGTATTATTTTTGAGAAGCTAAAGGCGGACCACTTGTTCATCAATAATAAGAAGTGTTCTTTCTGTACGACAACAGTTTTGTTTCTTGGATTTATAGTATCTATTAATGGTGTTAGTGCAGATCCATCAAAGATAAACGCAATCTTAGAGTGGTCGCATCCAAAAACCATTCATGATGTCCGAAGTTTTCATGGATTAGCCTCTTTTTATTGTAGATTCATTTAGAATTTTAGCTCCTTAATTGCTCCATCACTGAGTGTCTCAAGGGGCGTGAGTTTAAGTGGACTGAAGTCGCTACAACTAGTTTTCAACTGATGAAGCAAAAGATGATAGAAGCACCCGTTCTAGCACTTCCAGATTTTGACAAACTATTTAAAGTAAACTGTGAAACATCTAACATTGGCATTGGTGGTGTTCTAAGTCAATCAGGACGCCCTATTTCTTTCTTTAGTGAGGAACTATTTGGTGCTAAGAAAAATTACTCTACCTATGACTTGGAATTCTACGCTATTGTGCAATCCTTGAAGTATTGGCGTCATTATCTTGTGCAGAAGGAATTTATCTTATTCATTGATCAAGAGGCTTTGAAGTACATTAATGGCCCACATAAGCTGAGTAGTCGACACACCAAGTGGGTAAACTACTTGCAGGAGTTCACCTTCATGTTGAAGCATTAATTTCGGAGTCTCAATCATGTTGCAGATACTCTAACCCGTTGTTCTTCCCTTCTTGCTACCATGAGCATTAGGGTTGTCGACTTTGGATCTTTCTCAGATATGTATATTGATGATCCCTCTTTTGGCAAGCTATTTCAAGAGATAAATAATGGTCTTTGCAATGACTTTATTTTACACAATGGTTATCTATTTCATGGACTACGATTATGCATTCTAGATTGTTCCTTAAGGCAACACATTATCAGTGAATTACATAATTAAGGACACTTTGGCTGAGATAAGACATTAGTCCTCATCTCTTTCAACTTCTTTTAGCCCAAGCTAACCAGTGACATAGCTCATTTCGTGGGTCGTTGCTTTGTCTGTCAGCAATCTAAGGGAACTCTCACCAATGCTAGTTTGTATACTCTCTTACCAATTCCTGAAGCCCCTTGGTGCGAGGTTAGCATGGATTTCATATTGGGTTTACCTCGCACCCAATGGACTGCAAATTCTATTCTAATTGTGGTGGATCGATTCTCCAAGATGACTCACTTTGTGGCATGCAGAAAAACCATGGATGTTGTTCAGATTGCCACCCTCTTCTTCAAAGAGATTATGCGTTTGCACGGTATTTCGCAAACTATGACTTCAGATCGTGATACTAAATTTGTCAGCCAATTTTGGAAGACTTTATGGGGAAATCTAGGGACAAAACTAAACTTCAACAGCGCCTATCACCCTCAGATGGATGGTTAGACCGAGGTAGTGAATCAGAGCTTAGGAAATCTTCTAAGATGTCTCACAGGAACCAAACTGAAGCAATGGGATCTGGTTTTACCTTAAGCAGAATTCGCATACAACAGGTCAAAGAATAGGACCACTGGTTTGAGTCCTTTTGAAGTTGTTTATGGACGAAACTCATCCGGGGTACTAGATTTAGTCTCTATTTCACATCCAGGACAAGCTAACCCCAAGGCTGAGGAGATGGCCGAGCATTTACAAGTTATTCATGAGTAGGTTAAGCAGGCTATTCAAGAAAGTAACATTGAATACAAGATCAGGGCAGATAGGCATCGACGTAAGGTTATTTTTGATGTTGGTGATATGGTTTGGGTTGTATTATCTCGTGATCGTTTTCCTATTGATGAATATACCAATCTTAAAGATCGAAAGATTAGACCTTGTGAGATACTAGAAAAGATTAATAACAATGGCTACATGTTGTATCTTCCTAGTCATTTAAAAACTTCTGATGTTTTTTATATAAAATACCTAAGTCATTGTGATCTGGAGCCGGATACACCCACCTTAAACTCGAGGATGAGTTCTCATCAGCTCTAGGCAACTAATGCAGGAGGAGATCTAAATTAGATTTTTTTAAAGTAGTTATTCGTTAATTTTTATTTTTTTAATTATATTTAATTTTATCCTAAATCTGAGGAACCAATCTGGTTAGTTAATTTATCCTAAATCTTTGGGAATAAATTTAGTTGGTTATTTTCCCATTTAGATTTTTTTTAGGGTTTTAAGAGCTATATAAACATATGCTTAGATGATGTTTAGGACAAGTTATTTTGATATTGAATCAATTGATTTCGCTTAAGCCATGTTACGACTACATATCTTTTATTCTTCTATTCCCACTCTTGGCTTTTTAAGAAGGTTTTTTTTAAACCTAACTTAGACTACTTCTTATTTCGTTATTTCTCTTTTGTTTTCTAGTTAATTCCTCTAAAACATCACGTCCCAGAATAATCTATATTCTGCTCAGCGCCACTATATAAATAAGCATTGAGGATATGAAACTAAACATAGATTAGGTGTTTACAAGCTTTATAGTTAAACTGAAGTCCTAGAATCATTTCCACCAATTCTAACTTCTCCCTTCGACCACTTACTTTCTTTTGACCTCATCTGCTCTAGACCCTCTCTCAAATGTCTCTTGCTCTCTCAAGTCTCTCTCTCTCACCCTCTCTTTTGCTCTCATTGTGGCAAAAGGCAAAACGCTCGCCCCCAGCGCCCCCGCCATACCCGACCCAAGGCCATTACAAGGGATGTAAATCGCAGCATCTGAGCGAGCATGTGACGGACAGGGTATAATACGGGGATAGGGGATTTATTCTCCAGCTGCCCCGAGGATCGACCCTGATCATCTAGTGCTTAATCAACAGTCCTTGTGGATCAATATTTTATTACTTGATGACATTCTTGTGCACTTGCAAATTTATCACCATCTCCGCTCTCGACGATCGTGAGTTGGAGGTGTCCACAAACGACCACTCACGACAATTACGAGTGACAGGCGTCCATGCATGATCACTCATGAGTACTAGCGGCATGCATCCCCACATGACTATTCTCGAACATCCATGCACGGTCGTTTGCGAGTAGCGGGATTATCTTCACCCTTTGTTCTCTCCCTTTGGCTTCTCTTCTTTCCCTAGGAATTCTTTTCTCTTTCTTTTCCTTATTTTCCTTTTACTTTCTTTCTAGGAGGGATATTTTTCCTTAGTTGATTCCTTTCTCTCACTCATTCGTCTATCTAAGTAAACATAGCATAAGTGTTGACTACTGAGTGCATAGTGGCTAAGTGTCAAATTCCCAAGTGCCTGAGTGGCTAAGTGCTCATTTGCCAAGTGTCGCTTACTGACTGATGAATGTCAAGTGGGGGTACTTTCCCTAGCAACCCAAGTGCCCGAGTTGTTGAACATGAATGGGTTGTGCTCCTGAGCACCCATAGTGCCAAAGTGACCGAACCTGAATAGGTTGCGGTCCTGAGCGCCGAGCACCTGAGCGAGTTGCACTCCCAAGCACCCGAGTCCTAATCGCTGAGCACCTTGAGCGGCCAAATCCCGAGTGTCGAGCACCTTGAATCCAAATAGGTTGTGCTCCTAAGCCAAGGTACGAAGGTAGTTTGACTTGGTTATAGTAACGACTATTTCAAGGGACGCGTCCTTTGATACAAGTGTATCCAAATGGGGAAAGGAGGATAGTTTTTCACTACTCTTCTCTCCTATATAAGGTAATGATACTAGCATCATAGAGGTATGATAACATGATTCTATACTATCTCACCTATTTGTTACTATCTTCTCTATCTGTAAGCTTGACTTGAACATCGAAGGAGTCTCATTGAGGTCTGCCTCGACACCCTTCTAACCTTCCTCTGGTTAATAGAGGATAGCAATAGCCTAGAGTTCATCCTAATCCCAGTGTGACAACCAACCACTTCCTTATGTTCCGCAAGTGTTGCTAATCTTCCTAATCTCTTCGTCCATCATCAACCCATTGTGATCCCAATTGGATCATATTTGGCGCAGTTGTTAATACAGTCTGACCTGGCTGTTGTTTTGATGTTGACACTGATTTAAGTTTGTATCAGATATTAATTAGACTCAGACTGATTAATGATCAAGGTTGATCATGTGGAGAGGAAAAGTCCAAGTACAGAAACTTGGCACGCAAAGTCGTAGAGGGCTCGGTAGCTCGTTCTCCAGACTAGGTCAGAGAGGGCTCGATAGCTCGTTCTCTGGACCGGACGAAGTCGGAGAGGGCTCGGCAGCTCGTTCTCCGGATTAGGTCAGAGAGGGCTCGGTAGCTCGGTCTCTAGACCGGACGTGGAAGTCGGAGAGGGCTTGGTAGCTTGTTCTCCAGACTAGGTCAGAGAGGGCTTGGTAGCTCGTTCTCTGGACCAGGAAGATGTTAGGGTTTAGGGCTGGGAATCTCTAAAACTAACACAGAGACATTAGATCGGTCTGTTGACCGATCCAGTGATACTTTGGTTGACTGGATCGGTCTGTCGACCGATCCAGTGATACCTGATACCTGGGTTATTTGATTGGTCTCGTGACCGATCAGTAACCACATAGAAACAATCTGTGGATTATCTGATCGGTCTCGTGACCGATCAGTAATCACATAGAAGCAATCTGTGGGCTATCTGATCGGTCTGGTGACCGATCAGTAAGAAGCGATGGGATGCGATGGGATTCAGAGCGATAGGGGGGATCGGTCTGTGGACCTATCCACCCATAGGCTGATCAGTCCACAGACCGATCAGCATCATCCCAAACCAATCAGGGTGTGTCCTGATCGGTCCGGAAGGATATGGATCGGTCTGTTGATCGATCCACAACAATGTCGTTTGTCTTCTGCTGTTTCTCTGCGATTTCTGATTCACCTGATCAAATCATCTGCTGTGAGATTTTTGAGTTACAGGTTGCAGGTGTTGTGCCATTGCTTAATTTCAAATTAAGCTCCATCAGAAGAAAAAGACCAAATGCTCTTTCTACTGTGTTTCGCTGCAAATGGTGCAATTGGAGCGTCAACGTTCACTGGCTGCAATCAGTTGGCAACAGCTTGACCCTTGCTTATTGGTTCGAGCTCAGAGACACCAGTGAAGACCATGGATGGTATTGGTGTGAGTTCAGAGAACCAGATGAGGAGGAAGAGTGATTGGCGACGCCTGAGTTGGTCGCAGTGATTCGATACAGGTGACAGTGATTCGGCTCTGGCTGAAGACAGTGAGGAAGACGCAGAATAAGAAGAAGGCAGAAGAGAGGTTTGGTAAGATTTTTGAAAACTCTCTGTCGACCGAAGCAAGTGTGCTGTGTTGTTGAGCTCTTGGCTGAGGAATCCCTTCTGTCTTAGCGTTCTGCTTCGTGGCTGTAAGTTTCATTGTTCATTTCTTTTGGCCACTGAATTCTGTAAGTCCTGTGCTTCATTTCAAATCTTTTCTGTGACTTTGTGGAGAGGTTACTCCACCGAGAAGGAGAAATACTTAGCCGGAATTTGTCCGGGGTGTGATCTACCGAAAGATCAAAGGATCGTCTACCTTACGGACACGCCGAGGAGTAGGGGTAAGTTATCCCCGAACCTCGTACATACTTGTGTATGCTGTGGGTTGTGTTTCTTTCCTTGCATCAGTTTTCTTTTTGTTTATTTCCGCTGTGCTATCAAGCTTTTGTAAGGCATTGATTGAGTTTTTAGTGGAGGCTATTCACCCCCCCCCCCCTCTCTAGCCATTCGAAGGTCCTAACAAGTGGTATCAGAGCAAGGCGCTCTTCATCCGGATTAACACCCTAAAGAGCAAGAAGATGGCTATGAAGGAAGGTTTTAGCACCAATCGTCCACCCTACTTCGACGGAGCGGACTTCCAATATTGGAAGAGCCGTATGGAGTACTATCTCAAGACCGACATCTCCATGTGGTTCTCGGTCAAGGAAGGGTTCACACCTCCGAAGGACGAAGAAGGTAAGGAACTAGAATCGTCAAGGTGGTCCGAAGAGCAAACTCGCAAAGGACAAGCTGATGCCAAGGCGGTGGTCACTCTACAATGTGGGATAGCCAAAGATCAACTTGTCAAGGTAGGTCCATTTGTGAGTGCAAAAGATTTGTGGAACAAGCTCATCGAGCTCCAAGAAGGAACCCGAGACTCTTAGATCGCCAAGAGAGACTTGTTCTTAAACCAACTACAAAATCTCACCATGAAGGAGAACGAAACGGTAAGTGAACTACACGGAAGGTTCAAAGAGATCATCAATGGTCTTCATTCCGTAGATGATCGCGTAGAGAATCACGATCTTGTAAGGTACGCTCTCAAAGCCCTTCCGAGGAATGCCTTGTGGTCATCTATGGTAGATGCCTACAAGGTCTCCAAGGACCTTTCAATTGTTAAATTAGATGAATTCTTTTGTGAAATGGAACTTCATGACCTTGCTAACAAGGGTCAAAAAGAGAAAGGTATTGCCTTAGTTGCAGGAGAAAAGAGCAAGGATGGAAGAAGGAAGAAGGAAAAAGAGATTCCTTCATCCTCATTCTCCTCCGAGTCCGATGATGAAGGTGGATCATCATCAAGCGAGATGGCCAACTTCGTGAGAAGAATCATGAGAAGGAGCCGGAGATACAAAGGGAAAGGTCAGTCTATTGATCAAAATGTTGATAAGACTAATGTTACGTGTTATGAGTGTAGCAAGAAAGGACACTATCAGAGCGAGTGTCCAAAACTCAAGAAGAAGGAGGAAAGAGCCAAGAAGAAGAAAGCTCTTAAAGCTACTTGGGATGAATCCTCCTCAAGCTTATCGGAGGAAGAGAAGAAGGAGAAAAGCACTCGCCAATTAGCACTCATGGCAAGGGAGGAATCGGATTCCGGAAGTGATACATCAGCCGCGGCTTCATCATCTTCGGATGATGAAGAGGTAACTTCTCCTCACTTAGAAAAATGCTATAAAACTATTGCACATTTATCTACTTTGCTTAAGAAATCAAAAACTGAAATCAAATCATTAAAAGATGAAGTAGAACACTTGAAGACTCTTAGGGAAGATGAGGTTGATGACCTACATCAAGAGCTTCTTGAGGATGAAAACAAAGCCCTAAAGAGTGAAGTTGAGAAACTCAAGAAAATGCTTGAGAAATTCTCAACTAGCTCTAAGACCTTAGATATGATTCTAAATGCCCAAAGGGCGGTCTACAACAAGGCTGGGTTAGGATATCAACCTAAGGAGTCTAGTTTCATTTCCCTAGTGTCTAGAACCCAATTTCATAGATCACATGCTTCTAGGGTTCATGAGACTAGGAAGGGTGTGACCAAGACATGAGTTCCTAGGTCTTTCATTGTAGATGCATTAGGTCCCAAGATTTGGGTACCTAAAACATCTATCTTTCGTGTCTTGTAGGCATTTGTCAAGGGGGAGCATCTATCAACTTGGTTTGTTGATAGTGGATGCTCCAAGCACATGACCGGGGACAAGTCACTCTTCACTACCCTTCAAAACAAAAATAGAGGTAATGTGTCCTTTGGTAATAATGGTAGTCTTAAGGTGATAGGAGTTGGAGATATTCATATATCCGAATGTCTCCAAATCAAAAATGTCCTTCTAGTCAAGGGGATGACCTTTAATCTCCTAAGTATCAGCCAATTGTGTGATACGGGTTACACAATTGAGTTTCATTCAAGTCAATGTCTGGTCAAACACATTGACACACTTGACACGGTACTAGTAGGCACAAGGGTAGACAACATTTATAAAGTATCTTTTAAAAGTGCTACTAATGCCTCTGCTAAGTGTTTCATATCAAAAGAAGAAGAATCATGGCTGTGGCATAGGAGGTTGGCCCATGTGAACATGAAGAATATTCAAAAGCTGGCCAACAAAGGATTAGTGCGAGACTTACCAAGCATCAAGTTTCAAAAGATAAAATTATGTGATGTATGTCAAAAGGGTAAGCAAACAAAAGCGTCTCATAAAGGTAAAAGCACTGTAAGTACATCTACTGCTTTAGATTTATTACATATGGATTTGTTTGATTGCAGTAATGTTATTTCATTGAATGGAAGTAGATACTGCTTAGTGATCATTGATGATTTTACTAGATATACATGGACTTTCTTTTTGAAAAATAAGGATCAAACCATAGATATTTTTGTTTCCTTTTGTAGAAAAAACTGAAAATGAAAAATCAACAACAATTAAAACAATTAGGAGTGATCATGATGGAGAATTTCAAAACCATAGATTTTTAGAATTTTGTCAAGTAAAAGGATATAGGCATGAGTTCTCTACTCCAAGGACCCCACAACAAAATGGGGTTGTGGAGAGAAAGAAGCGAGTTTTGCAAGAGGCTGCACGAAGCATGCTCAATGAGTACTCACTACCGAGCTACTTATGGGCTGAAGCTGTAAATATCGCTTGCTATGTGCAAAACTGAGTCTTGATACATAGGTTTTTAGGAAAGACTCCCCATGAACTTTGGTTTGGGAAACCCCCTACAATTAAACATCTTAGGGTGTTTGGTTGTAAGGTGTTTATCTTGAACACCAAGGATCATCTTGGAAAGTTCACGGCTAAGGCTGATGAAGGGATACTGGTCGGGTACTCTCTCATCAGCAAAGCCTATCGAGTCTACAACAATAGGACTAAATTGATTGAAGAGTCCTCGGATGTAGCATTTGAAGAAATTCCTAAATCAAATGATCGATTAAGGGATGTAGGTGAAATTCAATTTGAACTTAGATATCTAAGTTTAAATGATCAAAACATAGAAAGAGTCGAAATTGACTCCGATGATGATGAGCAAAGGCAAGAGAGGGCTCAGTCTGATCCTTTACCTGATACTGAGCCCTTGCCTGTGTCTAGTGAGACCACTCATGAGGCACCGCCAACACCAAGGCAATTTAGGATAGCCTCTAGTCATCCCCAAGACCAGATTATGGGAGACATTCAACAACGGGTTAGGACTAGATCATTCTTTAGAAATGAGTCTAATGAGGTCGCCTTGATCTCAGAAATTGAACCAAAATTAGTTGATGAGGCATTGCACGATCCTGATTGGATCATAGCTATGCAAGATGAGTTAGGTCAATTTGAAAGGAGCCAAGTGTGGGACTTAGTTCCTAGACCTAAGAAGACCACCATTATTGGAACCAAATGGGTCTTCAAAAATAAGTTAAACCAAAAGGGAGAAGTCGTAAGAAACAAGGCAAGACTTGTAGCCAAGGGCTATAGTCAAGTCGAAGGCCTCGATTATGATGAGACTTATGCTCCCGTGGCCCGAGTAGAGTCCATTCGTTTAATGCTAGCTTTTGCTGCACATGGAGGCTTCAAGCTCTATCAAATGGACGTTAAATCGGCCTTCTTAAACAGTTTCATTAAAGAAGAGGTCTATGTTGAACAACCATCGGGGTTTGTGAATACCGAAGTTCCAAACCACGTGTACAAGCTCAAGAAAGCTCTTTATAGGCTTAAACAAGCACCTCGAGCTTGGGACGAAAGGTTGTCAACTTACTTACTAGAAAAGGATTTTGTAAGAGGTCAAATAGACCCAACACTATTTCTGCGTAGAGATGGTGAAAACATATTTGTAACCCAGGTGTATGTCGATGACATAATTTGTGGCTCAAATAACAAGGGCTATTTGAATGAATTTATCACTCACATGGAAAGTGAGTTTGAGATGAGTTTGGTGGGAGAATTGACATTCTTCCTTGGACTTGAAATCAAACAAACTCGAGATGACATTTATCTCCATCAGACGAAGTACACTCAAGAGATGCTCAAGAAATTCAAAATGAGTGACTCTAAGGAAGTATCCACTCCAATGGCGACGAACACTCACCTTGACAATGATGAGAATGGAAAACCAGTTGATCTAACGCAATATAGAAGCATGATCGGTAGTCTTCTATATCTCACAGCTAGTCGACCGGACATACTTTTTGCTGTGGGCATGTGCGCTAGATATCAAGTATGTGCCAAGGAATCTCATTTAATTGCAGTTAAGAGGATTCTAAGATATCTTAATGGCACAATTAGTGTAGGTCTCTGGTACCCTCGTACTGAGTCTTTTGACTTGATAGGTTATACCGACTCCGATTATGCTGGGTGCAAATTGGATCGGAAAAGTACTAGTGGGGGTTGCCAATTTTTAGGTTCATCATTGGTTAGTTGGTCAAGTCGGAAGCAACATTGCGTTGCTCTCTCCACAACCGAGGCTGAATACATTGCCATGGGAGAGAGTGTATCACAATTGTTGTGGATGATCCACACCCTAGAAGATTATGGGCTTTCATATAAGGGAGTGCAAGTGTTGTGTGATAACATCAGTACAATAAACCTAACAAAAAATCCAGTCCATCATTCAAGGACCAAACATATTGAAGTGCGTCATCACTTCATTAGAGATCACGTAGCTAGGGGAGACATTGCACTCACATATGTTGAGACAAAGTCAAACCTAGCCGATATTTTCACCAAACCTCTTCCGGAAAATGAATTTAGTCATTTGAGGAGAGAATTGGGAATGTGTTTGGCTCAATAAGCCATTAGGACCCCATCATGATCAATAAGGACATTAAAACGACAAGAGGAATTGGGAAATTAATTTGGACAACTTAGGAACATCTCACACAAACTATAAGGTTTAACAAATTATTTTTGTTTGGTAGAAATGGGGTGAGATGCTAGGATCAGCGAATTATTCAAAATGTATCATGCATCCCTTGAATAATTAGGCTGACGAGACATAAATTGAGTATGGGGAAGACCATTACATAATTCATGTGTATTTGGTTCCTAGATCTTGCTCATATATTCCAACCAAGGAAACTTGGTTGGACCTTTGCCTAGGAATTATGTAACTCTGGTTGATGGACTGTTTGATACCTTTGACCGATACTTTTCATGATTTTGATTGAAACTAGGACAAGTACTTGAAATAATGATAGCAAGTTGGTTATATTTTGACAAACTTAAAACTGAACATAACAAGGTCGGAAATTTCAGTTTTTCAAGGCTTGAGTTGTCTGTTTTTCTAAATGTCTGAAACCTTCGGGATATAATCAATTTCAGACCATAATCTTTAGGAAACAGTTATGCTTATAGAATCTTCAGAGTCTAGGTACTGGATTTGGAAGTTTCACTGGAGAAACCTATACGAATTATCGAACACCTCTACGAGTTTCAGTTACTGAAATTATTGGAGAGATTTCAGTATCAGACACTGATTGGTCTACAGACCGATCAGGAGGTTCCTGGATCAGTCCAGGGACCGATCAGGTTCATTTTGTACGCCTGGAAGCCTACTGATCATCTTCTGATCGGTCTACAGACCGATCAGGAGTTCCCAGATCAGGTCGGGGACCGATCTGGTCAGTTTGGTATGCAGAGAGGGCCACTGATCGCCTTCTGATCGGTCTACAGACCGATCAGAAGGTTCATTGATCGGTCCAGGGACCGATCAGCAGGCTACTGATCGTTCCCTGATCGGTCTACGGACCGATCAGAATGTTCCCAGATCGGTCCAGGGACCGATCAGGAGGCTCCTGATATCTCCTGATCAGACAGCCGTCCGATCATTTCAACACCTAACACCCATCTCCCTTAAATCTTCCCGATCCTTTCTTTTCTCCTTTCACGCGGAAGCCCTAGCCGACTCTTTCCTACACCTCCACTCTTCTCTTCTCTTTGCCCGCCGAAGCCCTAGCCAAAGCCCTAGCCAAAAGACACTTCAATGGCACCAAGGTAACTCCATACTTCCCTAGAACTACTCACCTTGGCATTTCAGTTTCATTTCTCACCATATCCGTGCTTTTTGTGTTGGTGGCTCCGGTGCTCATTTACTTGCCCCATTGTATCACATTGTTAACCCTTAGGAAGAAACTAGTGGGTGAAGGAACCTCTAAGTCTAAGTCACCTGAGAAGTCGAAGTCTAAGGCTCCCTCCCGACCTCAACCATCTGCCTCCGGGAGATTTCCAAACCACCATTTTGAGGAAGCCTTTAAACAAAGAACTTTAAATTACTCCCTTGTAGGTCTGTTGATCAAAAATTCATAGACGAATTTTGTCCAACTATGTCAGAAATCATTGCCTACTACAAACTTGATACACTTGTCTATTTAGAACGAGATATCAATTATGACTTAGTATCTGAGTTTTATAACAACCTTCATCAAACTAATGATGTAAGTTATAAAACAAAAGTTGCTAAGCAGACTCTTGATTTCAGTTTCTCAGCCTTCTTTGATTATCTTGCTTGCCGTAGATGTTCAGGTAATGCCTTTTCTATATATCCTGACTTACCAGACCCCTTACCCCCACCCTTTGATGTATCATCTGACTCTATTTATGAGTATTTCTTCAGACATCCTAGACCGGGTGGGCTAGATGAATTAGATGTTGATTTTCCTACTTTTGCAGCTTTGAGATTATTTGCCCAAGATTACATCCTCTTTAAGATTGTCACAAACTGCCTTCTGCCAATCACATCTAAACCCTTGTCTGAAATCCGACCATATTATTGCCTGATGCTTTATGAACTGCGTCGGCGTCTCGACTTTGACATCATGTCTAGCATCTATTTTTCGATCATCTCCTATAGTGAGCCAAACAGCTTCACTGTTTATATGCCTTATGGGCATATAATTACAGATTGGCTCGAGACCCTTCAGATTGATGTCTCCAAGGGTAGAATAGTCAAGATGGTCAGGCAGGACTGCAGACTTGGGAAGCGAGCATTTTCCAAGTCTGGCATCATAGGACAAAATGGGGATGTTCGGTGGAAGGATGGGAGAGCTCTAGGTGAGTTACCACGGGGACCTCCACGACAGGTTGCGGCTGCTCCTGTTGCTGCTCCTCCTACTGCTGCTGCTGACGATGGAGAGGCAGATCCTGATCTGCGCTGGCAGATCGCCGAGCTGGAGAGTCGCATTGATCGGCACGATGAGCTGCTGGTTGCTGAGCTCCACGGGCTGCGCGTCCGGATTGACCAGCGCTACGATGAGTTACGCAGTCAGCAGCTGGTGACACATCAGGCGATTATGGGATGGATGGCCAGATATCCACCTCTGTAGGATTTCTCGGGCTATCTATCCTCGAGCAGCGGCATGCCACCTCAGGGACCCACTCCTCCTGTTGATGATGTTGATGCTCCTCATGATGAGGAGGCTGAGTGATACACATTGTTCTATGATGTCATTTTGATACTTATGTCTGACCTGGATACTTGCTGATTTCATGCTGCTCATTTTCTTATTTTCTTTATGTTTCACTTCCTATTGTCTATTAATTTGCTGTTCATATGCCATGTCTTGTATGTCTCTTATTTCTTTATTACTGTCTTATAATACACTTAGAGGGCATTCTAGGAGGATTGAGAAAAAGACAGTATGGGTTAAGGGGGAGTCCTTTATCGTTTTCTTACCTAATTCGCACCTTTTCGGTGTTTGACAAAGGGGGAGAAGATAACTAAGTTTAGAGATAATTGAAAGTTTGACTTTAGGGGGAGGATCTTGATTCCCCTATTCTTACATGGTGTTGTATCTGTATTAGGGGGAGGATCTTGATTCCCCTAAAAATTAGGGAAATATGAACATTTCTGATCTAAACTTAAATCGTGTTGTCAAACAACAAAAAGGGGGAGATTGTTAATACAGTCTGACCTGATTGTTGTTTTGATGTTGACACTGATTTAAGTTTGTATCAGATATTAATTAGACTCAGACTGATTAATGATCAAGGTTGATCATGTGGAGAGGAAAAGTCCAAGTACGGAAACTTGGCATGCAAAGTCGGAGAGGGCTCGGTAGCTCGTTCTCCAGACTAGGTCAGAGAGGGCTCGGTAGCTCGTTCTCTGGACCGGATGAAGTCGGAGAGGGCTCGGCAGCTCGTTCTCCGGATTAGGTCAGAGAGGGCTCGGTAGCTCGGTCTCTGGACCGGACGTGGAAGTCGGAGAGGGCTCGGTAGCTTGTTCTCCAGACTAGGTCAGAGAGGGCTTGGTAGCTCATTCTCTGGACCAGGAAAACGTTAGGGTTTAGGGCTGGGAATCTCTAAAACTAACACAGAGATATTAGATCGGTCTGTTGACCGATCCAGTGATACTTTTGTTGACTGGATCGGTCTGTCGACCGATCCAGTGATACCTGATACCTGGGTTTTCTGATCGGTCTCGTGACCGATCAGTAACCACACAGAAACAATCTGTGGATTATCTGATCGGTCTCGTGACCGATCAGTAATCACACAGAAGCAATCTGTGGGCTATCTGATCGGTCTGGTGACCGATCAGTAAGAAGCGATGGGATGCGATGGGATTCAGAGCGATAGGGGGGATCGGTCTGTGGACCGATCCACCCATAGGCTGATCGGTCCACAGACCGATCAACATCATCCCAGACCGATCAGGGTGTGTCCTGATCGGTCCGGAAGGCTATAGATCGGTCTGTTGACCGATCCACAACAATGTCGTTTGTTTTTTGCTGTTTCTCTGCGATTTCTGATTCACCTGATCAAATCATCTGCTGTGAGATTTTTGAGTTACAGGTTGCAGGTGTCGTGCCAGTGCATAATTTCAAATTAAGCTCCATCAGAAGAAAAAGACCAAATGCTCTTTCTAATGTGTTTCACTGCAAATGGTGCAATTGGAGCGTCAACGTTCACTGGCTGCGATCAGTTGGCAACATCTTGACCCTTGCTTATTGGTTCGAGCTCAGAGACACCAGTGAAGACCATGGATGGTATTGGTGTGAGTTCAGAGAACCAGATGAGGAGGAAGAGTGATTGGCGACGCCTGAGTTGGTCGCAGTGATTCGATACAGGTGACAGTGATTCAGCTCTGGCTGAAGACAGTGAGAAAGAAGCAGAATAAGAAGAAGGCAGAAGAGAGGTTTGGTAAGATTTTTGAAAACTCTCTGTCGACCGAAGCAAGTGTGCTGTGTTGTTGAGCTCTTGGCTGAGGAATCCCTTCTGTCTTAGCGTTCTGCTTCGTGGCTGTAAGTTTCATTGTTCATTTCTTTTGTCCACTGAATTCTGTAAGTCCTGTGCTTCATTTCAAATCTTTTCTGTGACTTTGTGGAGAGGTTACTCCACCGAGAAGGAGAAATACTTAGCCGGAATTTGTCCGGGGTGTGATCTACCGAAAGATCAAGGGATCGTCCACCTTACGGACACGCCGAGGAGTAGGGGCAAGTTATCCCCGAACCTCGTACATACTTGTGTAAGCTGTGGGTTGTGTTTCTTTCCTTGCATCAGTTTTCTTTTTGTTTATTTCCGCTGTGCTAACAAGCTTTTGTAAGGAATTGATTGAGTTTTTAGTGGAGGCTATTCACACCCCCCCTCTCTAGCCATTCGAAGGTCCTAACAGCAGTATGTGGGAAATCCAAACTGAAATGTTTAGATGAGAGACCCTTGAAGAAGCCATGAAGAAAGATGATCTACTACTGAGGGAACGGATCCTGTTGTATTTTCTAGAATTGATTACCCCTCCCTTCATGTAGGTATGGGTCATCTAGTGTTGACCATTATAGAAGATACCCTCCAACGATAATTCTTCATGAATTTTCCAATCTTAGGAGAATCGGGAAGGATATCGATTTATCAGAAGGAGTTGTCCAGGGAATCGATAACCCGAGAATAATTATAAAAGATTCTAGATAGAGAATGAGTCAAGTACTCACATAAAAAAAAGAAAAAACAATTCGACGAGACACCCTTTTTTAGAAGACATTGTAGCAGAGGAACTATCGAGTCACTTTTGACTGCCATAGATTGATGAATACAATGGAGCTTCCAACTCGGAGGATCATCTATGTCAATTCGAGAATGTTGCCTTATTGCATTAATATTCAGAGGGAGTAAAATGTTGAGTCTTCCTCACCACCCTCACCATCCTCACCACTATAATGTAGTGGTTTAGTTTGTTAAACCCAAATCTATTCATACATTCATGGAGTTCAGGTCATTGCTCCTTAAACATTCACCAGTAGTAAGAGGTATTACAAAACACTACTAAGTCTTTTTTTCTCTACATAGCAAAGCCGAGAAACCTTGCTAGAATATATCTAGGGATTCAATCGGGCTGCTCTAGATGTGTCTGCAACTACCTCCGAGATCCTCATAAGCACTTTTTTCCAAGGATTGGTGGAAGGAGATCTTTTCAACTCTTTAGTGAAAAATCTCTCTCGGTTGAACCTACCATAGACAATCGGGCACTTAAGTATAAAAGGATTGATGAAGGTAGAAAAAGATAACTCTCTCTCTCTCATGTGCAAGCATTTGCCTGGTTCTCATTTTTCTTTTTAGCCTCTCTAACTTGATTGTCGGAGGGGTCATAATGGCCATTGTCGAGTTCATTGACAAGTGTTGACGTACAATGTAGAAATAGCCCGGAGGGAGAGAGTAAAGGCTCTACCAGAAAGAACCCATGCACTCAGGAAGAGAGCCCCAACAAAAAAATAAAATGTAATATAATGAATTGAAAATTTAAAAAATCATTCCATTTCTTTGTTAAGGTATTGCTATGAAGTGGTATAACTAGTAAAGCCCATTTGATCTATATTCTATATTTGTTCTATTTTGTTTGTGTAAAATTTGCGATAAATTGGATTTATTTACTTCATTTGATCTATTTCAGACTATCTAATTCTTCGAATTTTTATTTGACCCACCTTAGTTCCATAATATATGCTTGACTTTTTCGATCCATTTTATATATCCAACTTATTTAATTCACTTTTTATATTTGACCTGATTGACTTGATGGGCTAGACTATCATACCATTCATCTAGCTTAATCACTTCCCATGAACAACCTAATTGGCCTAATCAGTCCAACGGGTCTATCTAATCTAGTTTGCTTAGATTGCCTCATTTGATTGACCCAATCTGTTTAGAATGTGCTTTGCTTGCCTACCTCGATTAGCCTAACCATCCAAGTTCGCACTCTAGTAGCTAGTCCCCTCCATCTATCTAACCCACCCGACTCGACTAGGGCATTTAGCTCACCTCGTTCAATTGATCCAATTAATTCACCTAACTAACTAATTACGTAAGTGTCTAGCGAGGTACGGCTGACCCAATTGGGCAACTCAATCTATTTGAGTTGTATAGCTTGTCTAGCATGACTTTCCCTTTAGACCCAACTGATCTACATGACCAACTAGTTGCATGATTGACTAGTATGTTTAACTCTACCAATTCCCCCTAAGAACACTCACTTGATTTGCTAATTAATAGACATGGTTGTTGTACACTTGCTTTCAGATATCATATCTTCTGATTGCATATTAATTTCACTATATGAGCAAGTGGTCAAAACACTACTCAGCTAATGCTCACTGAAAAAAAAAAAAACAAACAAAAAATTCTCTACACCCTAAACTCAAAACTCTAAACCCTAGAGCCTAAAGAAAGAATCAGTTAGAGCTCAAGGTAATCTATGAAAAACATTTCTAAAATCAATTAGAGCTAAAGCCAATGTTTGGCTAAAGCTATGATCTCATAAAAAATTGTCTAAAATTTAGTCAGTGGACAACACTGGAGGATACAGTAGAAAAGTTAATTGTCATTGCTGCTTTCAATAATGCTAGTCTTCAAATCTAAGGAATAGTTAAAGAGTTTGACAGGAAGCTAGGGCCTTTACCTTTCTTTTTATATTGAAAGCGTTGATCAGTGACCACCTGATGTTCTTTGACTCAACACTACTGCAAGGCCTGCATCTAATAAGAGCAACAATGGAGATATCAATGATTATGAAACTAGCACTTATCATCTATTATCACCTCTAGAATATTAGCAAATGTTGAGGGACGGGAAATAGAAAAGTTGCTGATATCTTCATCTTTAACATAAACTATACCAGAATTCCTAAAAACTATGTTGTGACTTGTGATCAATAAATTTTTTTTTAAAAAAAATATGAACTAATGCTATGTTATATAGAATTGAATGTTAACTATAACTCGAGTAAAGATGAAGATGTTAAAATGAATGTATACACATACCGGATGAATATGATAAGAAATAAAAATATTAGAGAGAAAGTCGGGATTATATTTATTGATGGTATAGACATGTACTTAGATAATTAATAAATACTCTAATTAGGAGATAAATAATTATGATAATTATATGCATCAATCAAGGAAGGTTAAAAAAGACTTAATTAGTAATAATAAAATAAGATAAAATTTATTTAAATATAAATGATATAATAGGAAATATAGTCCAATGATATAAAAAAATTCATATAGTGACTTATAGGATAAAATTTGATATATATATATATATATATTTTATAAATTTGCAAAGGGTGCATCATCATCTTCTATTGGCATTCCAAAAATATCCATGTGCTAGCGCTCATCCAAATGTTCTTACATCCCTTTACAAGGTGGCAAAAAGATGAATACGTTCGCCCCCAACGTCCTCGTCAATCCGTCCCAGGATCAACACGGAGGAGGTATATCACGGGAGACTACTAACCTTTGAAATAGTGACCAGCACATAAAGAAGACATTTACCTTGATTTTATCGAGATTTGAATCACAGACCTCATTGTGACAACACCTCATGCGCTAGCCACTAGATCCATTCGAGGAGACCCTTAAAACCCTTTACAAACACTTTGATAATGTTGTTTGTGAGCACATCAATAGATGTTTGAGAGCATCATTAATGTAGTAATTTCATATTATAATTTTATTTCCAACGATTGTCAAAATGTTTTCTAAATCATTTAAAGTAATCTTTGTTGTCAAAATTAAGACATAAGGGCATAAATAGACTTATGGCCGTTGAAAGATGATTGAAAAAAACACTTAAATGTAAGTAATGACATGAAAAGAATTTTCAGAGCATCTCAAATGTATTGGTGGTCGCATATGGCCATTTTGATTACTAGGCGGTTAGATCAAGAAAAATGCACTGATGACCTTGTATTGGTCATCATCAAGAAAAATGGTTTGAATAAATTTAGAAAACTACTGTAAATGCATTGATGGTTTTACTGCATGATCATCAAGGTATTTGTTAACTCATTGAAAATGCAATGCTGGCTTTTTAGTACTGCTCAAATAAAAGTTTAAGGCCACCAATACATTTATGGAGCTCCTAGGAGTCCAATCGTGTATTTACTCTCTCGATTTTGAATAGTGAAAGACGATCAAAGTGATAAAAACTTGATGATCTTTTAGTAATGAAAATGGTAAAGTATTCATGGCGCTTATAAGAGTTCATTAATCTGTTCACTTCTTAATTTTAAATATTGGAAGACATCATGGTGTTTTCTAAAAAAATACTTTGATGGTATTCCAATTTTTAAAATTAAGAAGCATACGAATAAATCTCTAGAAGCACTGTAAATGCATTGGTGGTCTATTGCTCATAATGTTTGTGCAATTATGTTCTAAGTGGTCGTGTTCAGCTAAGATATTTTAATGTGTTAGGCAAAGATTTAATTTAGCTTTACCTGTGAGGGACTTCTTAAGATGTACACAAAGCTCATAGAGCTTGTGACTCTATGAGCTTGAGTTATGGATGATAACTTGTATGGCCAAGTTGGTGTTGCTCAATGGCTTGGAGATCCATTGGAGATTGGAGATCATAGATCCATGATATTGATACAATTGACCTTTGATTAAGGTTGACTAAGGGAACCAAGCTTGGTTGACAAAGTACGAGTTGACTCATATTGAGTTTTGATGTTTGAGCAATATGGTGAGTAATATGGTAGTTCATTAAGTGAGATGTCAAGTAAGTCAAAAGTGACTGGATTCTTGACGGTGGAGAAGTCCAAATGGATCAATTGTTGATCGGACACTTGATGATCATAAGTCCAATAGGGAGTTGACATGAGATAATAAGTCAAAGTGATTATAGTTGACTGAATATTTGGTAGTTGAAAGTCTAATAGGGAGTTGACATGAGATGAGAAGTCTAAGTGAGTCACAGTTAATCAAAGAATTGGTGGTTGGAACTCCAACAAAAAGATGACATGGGATGAAAAGTCCAAGTGGGTCATAGCTGACTAGAAACTTGGTGGTCAAAAATCCAACAACGAGTTGACACAAGATTAGAAGTCCAAATGGGTCACATTTGACTAAACACTTGGCATGCAAAGGAAAATCAAAGTGGGTCATGGAGGACCGAACACTTAGTATGAGAAGTGAAGTCCAAGTGGGTCATGAAGGACTAGACACTTAACATGAGATGTAAAATCCAAGTCAATCAAAGTTGATCAAACACTTAACATGAGATGGATGAAGTCCAAGTAAATCATAGAGGATTGGACACTTCACATATGGATGGAAGTCTAAATAGGTCAAGAATGATCGGATGTTTAGCATGAGAGAAGTTCTGACAAGTCAAGAGTGACTGGATGCTACATGTGTAAAGTTTCGATAGGTCAAGGATTGAATAGATGTTGGGAAAATGAAATCCCGATAGTTTGAGATCACTCGAATACCAAGCAAGACTACAATTCATCCTTGGTAAAGCTGAAACAGGAGTATCAGTCGATTGATAGGGTATATTGATCGATCGATGAACTTTAAACTATGAATTTGGGGGTTGAGGGGCTTTTAGGGTTGGCTATTGTAATTAGGGTTGCTATAGTATTTAAGGTTTGCTATAAACCACAAACCCTGAAAATTAAGATTTGCTATAATAATTAGGGTTACTATAGTATTTTTAGAGTTTGCTATAGCAACAAGGTTTAGGGTTTATATTATAGTGTTTTTACTACAGTCCAGTCGATCGATGAGTTTGATCAATCAACTCCTAACATTGTAGCAATGAACAGAATATTCTAAAATTGACTAGAAACTCAACTGATTGCCTATCAACCAATTGCTGAGGTTTAGAAGTTGACCAATAGTTGTTAAACTGAGTTGGAAAGAGCCATTCTATAGGTATAATGGTTGGATTCAATAGTGCTTTCGATTGATAGAAGCTGGTAGTTGACTGATAGGCAAAAATCAACCCGATAACAACTCTCTAAACAAGGGTTTCAAGGAGATTTGAAGCCATCGATTCTTAGGGGTTTGAAGATGGAGTGCTGCTATATTTCTAGAATAATAAGAGAGACATCCTAAAGTAACCAACAACAATCAAAAGCAAGATTTGTGTAATGTAGTTTACTTTCATTGTATTTTCTTTTATATCTTCTATTGCTTGTATTTGTTTCAAGAAATAGGCTATAAGAGGCTTCTTTGCCTCCAGAAGGTATTTTAGAAGGAAACTATTTAGCGGTGATAGTTCACTAGGAATAGGCTATTGGTGTAATTATCCTCAGGTTAAGGTTGACTAGTTTGATTCAGCTTGATTTGACTCGAGCTTGAGTTTTAATGTTTAACAATATATAAGATAAAAGTAAAATAGGTCAAGGGAGGACCATATACTTGTCCAAGAAAGTCCTAATTAGAGATTAGACAATGGAAATTCCTGTATGAGGTTAGGCAGGGTGGAAATTTATCAAGTGACTAGACCTAACTGAGGTTAGGCAAAGGAAAGTTTAAGTGAGTCAAGAAGGATCACACATTGGCAAAGAAAATCCCTAACTATGGTTAGGAAATAGAAAGTCCTAACTGAGGTTAAGCATGATGGAAGTCTACCTAGTGACTAGTCCTAACTGAGATTAGACAAAGGAAAGTCCAAGTGGGTCAAATAGTATCATACATTGACAAAGGAAAGCCCTAACTATAGTTTGAGAAGGAAAATCCCTAACTGAGGTTAGGCAGAATGGAAGTCTACCGAGTGACTATTCTTAATTGGAGGTTAGGATAGAGAAAAATCCAAATGGGTCAAGGCAGACTGCACTTGGTGATCGGAAGTCCAATGGAAAGTTGATAAAGAGAAAGTCCAAGCGGATCAAAGGTTGATCAGACATTTGGTAATTGGAAGTCCAACGAGAGTTGGCAAGGGAAAGTTTGAGTGGGTCATGGAGGACTGAACACTTGATGAAGAAGTCCTAATAAGTCAAGGTTAACCGAATGCTAGATAACAGGAAGTCCCAACAGGTCATGGTTGATCGTATTTTGGGAAAGGAAACTCTAGACTCGGATCACGTGAGTCAGAGTTAGAAAATCGATTTGTGTAATCGATTTGGTTCTTTTCATGAAACATAGTAAGGCGTTGAATTGATTCAGTCTTATATTAATCGATTGGTAAATCGATCGGGGTATTTTTCAGGAGAGGATGCTGGGAATCTATTGGGCTAAAATTCAATTGATTGGGCTGAAGTTCAATCGATTGGGCTAAAGTTCAATTGATTGAGCCAATCGATCAACTTGTTTTCGTGAGAGCACAAAAAGGTTGTGGACCGATTGAGGGAATCGATTATGCTTTTTCTAATCGATTGGGGGCATTTGTTGCGAGAGAATAGAGAGTTTGGGAATCAATTGGGAAGTCGATTAAACTATTTTTTCTCATGAACAAAAATGTTTCTAAATCAATTAGGACAATCAATTAGAAGCTACCGAATCGATTTGTATGACTCACCAATTGTGCAGCCGGCAAGAGGGGGTGAATTTCCCTTCAAATAGAACCTTTCTCGACCTTTCAAAATAATAAGGCACTTGTATAAAAAGAATTAATAAACTAACAAAAAGAAAGAGGCTACCAGTTTTACTTGGTTACAACTAGGAAGGTTGTTGATCCAAGACTTTGAAGCACTTATCAAATTCTCCTTTCGTCATTGGTGGAGAAGCCTCTTACAAGCGTTGGAAGCATACAAAGTAGTAGAATACTTAAAGAAACTCGTGTACGAGTGATTCTAGACTACCGGGATCATAGCTCTATTTATAGTCCTGATCGGGGCGCCTGGAAGGGTTCCAGGTACCTGGATATGGATAAAATTTTATCCAGATTGCAACGGATTACGACACATTGAGTTTTGATAAACTTTCTATTCCGAGCGCCTGGAAGGGTTTCGAACGCCCGGACAATTGCGATATAGCCCTAGCTGGGCGAGGCACCCCGGGGGCACCCAAGTGATCCGGGTGCCTGAACTTGGTGTAGGCACCCGGACCAAGTCAACTTCCTAGTTGACTTTTTGGTCCGGACTCTTGCTCCGGTTCCGCTCGCTTGGGTGATTTCGGGCATTTGGAATAGAGCTCACCCAAACCTATTTTTTGACTTTCTTGAGTAACTTTCCGCTCTGGCTTCTCGTCCCTCGAAAACGTTGCGCGCTTCCTTCTCGTCCTCTAGCATACTTTTCCACAGCGCCTCATCCATTGGATGCACCGAGCCCGTTGACTCTCTCCCGTACCATCCTTCTCGCTAGTTTCATTTTTCGCTTGACTTCTTGTGCTCTTAAGTTCCTGCACACTCAGAGATAAGGTATTAAAACACAACAAGACCTAACTCTAATTTGATTGACTACATCAAAACTACCTCGAGGTACTAACACAAGGTACAACAATACAAGAAGTATTGAGTTGTATTAGTAAAATTTGTGGAGCTTGACTTGACGTAGCCAACTTTGTGAGGTTCAATCACTAAAGGTTCACTAAAGATCTGAGAATGATTGTATGGGATATCGGAGAGATGACATTACAAGGAGTATCAATGAGGTAGCTTTGACAACCACTACAAAATGGTAGATTATATAGGTAAACAAGTAAAAGATGACGTGAGGATCGACTCAAATTCTTAGTGCATCTAAGGAACAAAATAATTGAAGGGAGATGAGCACTTAGGAAAAATGAAGCTATAACATTTTGAAAAAAATTAAATAAGGCAAACTAAGTAGTGTAGGCCTAAAAAGTGAGATAAGGGGGTGAATATCACTTGCTTAATTTTGTTCTTTTAAAAAACAAATTAGAGTGCAACAGAAAAGTAAATAGAGATTGAGACATAGTGATTTACTTGGTTGACAATCAAACAACTACTACTTCATGACCTACAATCGCTTGGATCATTTTCTAATAGACAATCAACTAATATTTTTCTTCCAAACAATATTTCAGAGGAACAAAAACCTCATACAGATAAAGATGATATAGTAACAACTACTATTCCTCTTAGTAAAATGAATGCAATAAAGAAAGCATTACTGACAACTTTTAGATTAGAATTTAGACGTATGTTATCGGATGTTGACGAAGCACAAATGAATAAGTATTGCTTCATAGAGTAGAAAATCAAAAGGCTTGTTTAGAACTTAATTGAATTGATGTTGAGCATGTCCTCGAGCTCCTTTTTATGATAGTTTATCAGTCGACCGATCCTATTGATCGGTCGACTAATCTAGATCCAATCGCACAAAATTGAAGCTTGATTTTTTGTCTTTATTGATCGACTAATCCCTCTGATTGGTCAACAGAACCTCAGTGCTGCCTGGATTTGCATACAGGTTCACAATCTGATCGAATCAAATCTTCACGAAATCAGCTTGATTAGTCTATCAATCATTCTGATCGGTTGACTGATCCTAATTAGTATTTCCTTCCCAGACCATATCTCATGTTATCCGATCAGAGTTTTCTTCTATGTTTGGTCGACCGATCCCCTTCTTTCCATCAGAATGAGGATCTTATCCAACTCAACCTTATCTCTTATTATTGATCAACTAAACCTCCCTGTTTGGTCGACTGATCCATCTAATTGACTGAAAATTCTATTTTTCTATAAAACAAAGTTATATATATATATATACTTTTAAATTTGATTTGGTTTCATAGTCGAATCATCACGTAACTTTATTCTCAAAGTAAGAATACATCCTTACACCTTCTTTTTAGAAGGACTTATCCTCTCCAGAGTCTTACCTTACTTAGGTATCAAACATTCAGTCTAGTTGACTTGACTTATTTAGACTTCCTTCATTTAGTGTCTCATCGATCCACTATGACTTTCCTTACTTGATATCCGATACACTTAACCCATCAAATGTATTTTTCTAGATTCATTTGGTCTTTCGCTATTTAGTGTCTGGTCTTCCTGGTCCACTAAGACTTTGCTACTTAGTGTACAATCCTCCTAATCCACTAATACTTTACATAGTAAGTATCTTGCACACTTACCACTCAAATCAAGTATATAATGTCTAACTTTAAACCCTTTACTAGACATCAAAATATGAGTTTGATTATCGATGCTGTCTACACCAACACATAGGTGAATGAGTGGAGGATGACATGTGTAATGAGCTAAGGGCTTGATGCATCCAATGGACTTACAACCTAATGGGAGATAGCCTTGTCGATAAAGTAAATCTATAAAAGTAAACTTTTAATTGGGTTATGAGAGTCGAGTGGCCTATAACTTGGGTTTGATGTAGACTTGACTTAGGTGATGTCTTAATCATTAAATTAGCTGTAATTGATAATCCAGTTGATTGGAGGGTGATTCCAATTGATTGGTGTGCTAAATTAACTAATGAGTTGACTTATGCTATATTTAGTTTAGAGCTAAGTTGGGCATTAAACTAACCAAGTTCATCTGATTGGGTAGTTGACTAACCAAGTTTAGTCTGTTGGTGAAGTCATGCCCCAAAGTGGTCCAATGTGACTTTGATTTGTGCATTAGGTGATGCATGATTTGGATAAAAACAGATGAAGATGACTTGGCATGACCTAGGTTGGTTGATGACTTAATGACTCAAAGATTGTGAAGATCAAAGATAGATAACTCAAAACATTTGAGGGATAATATGATGAGGAACAATGAAGTGTGATTGAGTCAAGGAAGTGGAATATATAGGCAAAAGATTAAGAAATTAACTTATAAAATTTTCAATGAATTTTTAGAATTTTTCAGGATTTAAAAAGAATTTGTATGATATGTTTTAAGGGGATAGATCTATTAAGCTTGATGAAGATGTTGGGTTGTGAAGAACGCTAGAGGGGGGAGGGGGGGGTGAATAGCGATCGTCGAAAATAGAGATAGAATTAAAGTGTGCAGCGGAAGAGAAAATTGAAAACACCGCTAACAAATCAATTTTTACTTGGTTTGAAGCCTTCATCGACTCCTACTCTAAGGCCCGCACTCGTCAAGTGCTTTCCTTGGGCAATCCACTAAAAATTTATAAATCTTTACAAGAGGAATACAACAGATCTATAATTTAAGTGCAGAAATAAGCACGTATACCAATAACTTCTTAAAGATCTGGAAGGTTGTACTTTCAGTTGTTAGAGTCGCATCACTCTGTCATTGGAGTTGTGTTTCTTGGTCATTGAAGCAGTATCACTCGGCCGTCGGACTCGCGTCGTGGAGTCGCAGGAACTTCTTTGGAGTAGCGCGCAAGAAGGCAATCGTAGAAGAAACTTGTATCCTGTGCTCCTAGTGGAAGGCTGCTTATATAGGCAATTTCGGGCGCTTGGATTCCTTCTGAACGCCTGGATCGTGACGTTAGCCCATCCAATCAGTGTGCTCCAAATTGACGTTGAGATAGATTTTTGCATTCCGGGCGCCCGGACCGAATCCTGGCGCTCGACCGAATCCGAGCGCTCGGACTAGCTTTGGGAGCCCGGATCCCTTCGGGGTGCTCGGACCTGACTTTTCTAGCAACTCATTTTCCTGCAAGAAAAAGTTAGTTTGAGACAATAAAAATTATATTATCTTGCAAAATAAAGTTAGCACAATATAGCAAATAGAGTAGTAATTAGATTCTGTCTCCTCGAGACTAAAATCTAGTCAAGATCTCAACTTAGATTTCTGAAATGTATCTAAGTTGGATCGACGCCTACTGTTCCCTCAAATGGGGAACGCATCCTCACCAAGTCACTCCCCTCTAGTGACTTACCATAACTTACTGCTTTGCTAAACATCCGGTCAACCCGTCAACCTGTCTGGACTTCATTCCAGCTATCCGGTCGGCCCGTTGACCTAGCTGAACTTCGTGCCAAATATCCGGTCAGCCCATCGACCTATCTAGACTTCGTGCTAGCTATCCGGTCGGTCCGTTGACCTAGATGGACTTCGTGTCAGATATTCGATCAGCCCGTCGACCTATCTAGACTTCTCCTGCACACTTAGTTAACTCATTAGATCACAATAAACCTAATTTAACTTACTTTATTTTTCATCAAAATCTAAGTTAGACCGTTAGTGCATCCTGCACTAACAGAAGGCATGTTTGAACATCTAATTAAATTTGGAGTTGATTGAGTATATAAATCTAAGTTTAATATTGAACTCTAAGTTTTTATTTTCCTAAATCCTTCTGCCGCTTACTCCTCACCCGATTCTCCTCTGTCACTTCCCATTGATGTTGCGTCGCTCTGATGTGATCGATTTGACGTCGCTCCTTTGTTGGAGTAGCCTAAAGCCAGCAGCAAGCTTCAGCCCTGTCTCCCAATTCTCGCTATAGTTGTTCCCTACCAAATGCCAATCATCGATAAACCAATCTTTCTCCTCCTTCAGATCCAGCTAGCCGGTTGCTTCCTTCCTACACGCCCGACAGTGGCACCAAAAAGGGAAAGGCACGTATGATTTCCTTCTGTAGGTAAGGATCTGGGTGGTAAGGGGAGAGAAGTATGAGGGGTTTGGAAGCCTCTTCCGGTGGTGTCTGAGGGAAGGAATAGTAGGTTGGGATTTGATTGTGATGAGGTTCATGCTTCTTCTTGATGGATTTCGGTTGTCTAGAATAGATTTAGGTGGCAGTGAATGGATTTCAATATTGCTTTGTTTTTTTCCATGGTGATTTCAGAATTCTAGAACACATTCAATAGAATGTATTGAATTTGATGTTGTTCATGCTTCTTTTGATGGTTTCAAATTTCTGGAGAGGATTTGGGTAGTAGCGAATTGATTTCGATGTTGCTTTGCTCCTCGACTAGTAGTCAGATTTTCTGGAAGAGTTTTGGTGGGTTGTAGTTTAAATTGAGTTTCTTTCTTGGTTCTTCATAGAGGTCTCAAATTTCTAAGGTAGAATTTAGTAGTGGCAATTTGATTTCAATGTTACTATGATCCTCCACTATCGGCTAAATGTTCTGGATAGATTTGTGTGTTTTCTATTCGATTATGATATTCTGCTTGTTTCTTCGTGTTGGTTGAATGTTCTGGATAGATTTGAGAGTTTTTTTATTAAATTCCGATGTCGTGCTCAGTTCTTCATGTTGGTTGAATGTTCTGGGCAAATTTGAGAGTTTTGTAACGACTCAAAATTCCTCATTACGAGTTCTAATAGTGGTTAAAAATATTTAAAAATACTTTAGAAATATTCCAAAGATATTTAGAAATTTTTAGAGTATTTTTATGTAATTTTTGGAGATCATTTGGTATTTTTACTAAACGAAAGAAGTTTCCACAAAAAAATGTCCAAGTCAAAAATTTGAACCTGAGACCTCCGGCCTAACCAAGCTTTAAGCGAGTCCAGCTGACCAAGTGTGCAAGCAGTCGTTACTGATTAAAAGAAGCATGAAATGTATTTAAGTAGTAGAAGTTGATAATAGGAAATAATAGGAAGAAAAAGGTTGCAGCCAAGATTTGAACCCACAAGCCAAACCTTAAGCAATGTGCGGCTGACCAAGTGTCCCAGCGAAGGTTGCTGATTAAAAAGGGTAATGAAATTTATTTAAGTAATAGTTAATAGGAAACGGAAAATAAATAAAAGGGGCAGTTGAGGAATCGAACCCGCAACCTCTGATTTAGCAAAAGCACAGCTGACCAAGTGTTCCAGCGAGCGATGCTGATTAAAAGAAGAAACGAAATTTATTTAAGCAGTAATTAATAAATAGGAAATAAATAGGAGAAAAAAGGTTTGGCTGAGGAATCGAACCCGTGACCTCTGACCCGGTCTAAGATTTGTCTAACAAACAATCCAAGTGGCGGTTCTGTTTAGAAAAAAAAAAGAAAAAATTTATTTATGGAGTTAACAGAAATACTAGGTTATAAAAGGGATAAGTTAGGAGTGGGTTTTATTCCCGTGACCTAAACCATTCTCTCCTTCTCTTCTACATGTGACGGCGGAGCTCAGGCAGAAAACAAAAGGGAGTTAGGGCATCGTCTCCGGCGGCCGACCAAGGTCCTAGAAGCCCTTCTTATTCGGTTGTGAGTCCAAGAAGCAAGGTAAGTGTTTCCTCACCTGCAGTAGAGTAGTTTCGGACTCATGTGTTCTTGATTTCCGACGCATGCCACAATGATTAATGATTTTGAAGATTTCCTGCCGTGAGTTTCATAAAGAAGATGAGAAGAGGTTTTAATTAATTTAAATATATGGTTTAGTTTATTCCTTATTGTTTGATTGGTGTTGCTACCATGAAACTAAATTTAGTTCATTTAGATTTGGAAAGGAGTAAATTGTTTTGTTATGCAGTGAGCATGAGACAGATATCATATTGATTAATTTATGGGAAGAGAATGAATAAATTTAAGAGAATATTAGATTCAGAAAAGATGATGATCAAATGTTGATGACGTAAATTAAGGATGGAAACTTTACCTTTAGATTTTTGATGGTTTAGCATTGGAAGATCCAATTAGATCTCTAGTAGCTTAATTAGATTTGCAGAATTTTGATTAAGTTTGTAGGCAGATTTGATTAAGCTTATAGTGTAAATTTTAATTAAGCTTATAGTGCAGACTTTAATTAAGCTTATAGTGCAGATTTTAATTAAGCCTATAGTGCAGATTTTAATTAAGCTTATAGTGCAGATTTTTAATTAAGCTCAGAGTGCAAATTTTTATTTAAGCTTATAGTGCATATTTTAATTAAGCCTATAGTGCAGATTTCAATTAAGCTTATAGTTGTAACGACCCGGCCCTTTGGCCTCTTGGGCGGCCCTTGCGGTGGTCCAACTAGCGGCCCTTATGTCGTCGGTCCATTTGGCGACCTCTCATGTCGTCGATCGACAACCGTTGGCCGTGCCGTTACTCACTAGGACTTTCCACCCCTGGCAGTGGATTTTTGCCTTCCCCAGGATTCGAACTCTAGACCTCCAGGCTAAGTAGTAGAGTTTATGAATCCTGGTAGCCAAGTGAGATACCAGGATTCATAAACTCTACTACTTAGCCTGGAGTTCTAGAGTTCGAATCCTGGGGAAGGCAAAAATCCACGCCGCCCAAGAGGCCAAATGGCCGGGTTGTTACAATAAAAGGCACCTTTTTATTGTAACGACCCGGCCTTTGGCCTCTTGGGTGGCCCTTGCGGCAGCCCATTGGTGGCCCCTTATGTCGTCGGCCCATTTGGCGACCTCTCATGTCGTCGACCAACAACCCTTTGGCCGTGTTGTTACTCACTAGGACTTTCCACCCCTGGCAGTGGATTTTTGCCTTCCCTAGGATTCAAACTCTAGACATCCAAGCTTAAGTACTAGAGTTTATGAATCCTGGTAGCCAAGAGTAACGACCCAGCCCTCTTGTCCCATTTGGCGGCCCATTTAGCGACCTCTCATGTCGTCAAACGTCGGCCTTTATGTCGTCGGCCCATTTTGCGACCTCTAATGTCGTCGACCGATGACCCTTGGCCGTGTCGTTACTCACTAGGACCTTCCACCCCTGGTCAGTGGATTTTTGCCTCTCCCAAGATTCGAACTCTAAACCTCCAGGCTTAAGTATTAGAGTTTATGAATCCTGGTAACCAAGTGAACTCACTTCGTTACCAGGATTCATAAACTCTAATACTTAAGCCTGGAGGTTTAGAGTTCGAATCCTGGGGGAGGCAAAAATCCACTGCCAGGGGTGGAAAGTCCTAGTGAGTAACGGCACGGCCAAAGGGTCGTCGGTCGACGACATGAGAGGTCGCCAAATGGGCCTGTAACGACCACCCTTCTTACTACTACTACTCTCTAAGGATGACCGTTACTTAACTACTAACTCTACTTAACCGGTATGATTAAATATCACATGGAAACCCTACCGAAAAATTTCGGCAGAGTCTCCCCTGTACCGGTGACCAAATCCATAATACATAAGATATATACGCAGCCACAGGCGGCTGGAACACATTTTATTCACAACCACGCAGTAATAAATCAACAGGAAGAAAGAAACTACTCTAGCAATAGCAACAACTATACTACTCCAACTCATAATAAAAGAAAACTAATTACAAATGCGGAATAAACTTATTTACAGTCTCAACCCATAATAACACTTAAAAGAGAACTAAAAGAACTAAACAGAAAAGTCTTGGCAATTTGCCAGCTCATTCTGGATCTCTCCATAGTCCAGCCACCACACACATCCATCATCACCACCACCCTATCGCCTCCCTTCATATCTTAGCTTTTCCTTTATCTGCAGTAGGAGGAAAGAAAACAAGATCTATAAGCGAAAACGCTTAGTAAGTACTAATCTATCTCACAAAACTTGAAATGCATAAATGAAATGCATAAGTACTGAAACTGAAATACTAAAACTATCTGCATATGCTCATGGTATACAGAAAATGAACTAGATACAAATCATACTCGGTATCAAGCAGAATAACAAGAAACTAACTATATAAACTTAGAATTAAAGAAACTAACCATTCTTATTTATTCTAAGCTTGGAACTTATTTCATTTCTTGTATCCTTGTGTTAGAAATTAATCCTTTAATTTCTATCTTTTACTTTCTTCTTCTTTCTTTCTTTCTTTCTTTCTTTCTTTACTTCTTTACTTTTCTTTACTTTGGGCCCAGGCTTAGTACCATCTCATGCGCGTTCCCTAATAGGTTGGGGTTGCGAGCCACCAATCCTAAAAGAGCAGACCTCGGTCTACCAGGGCCAAGACCTCGGAAATGGTCACCTGGATTTGTTTAACGACAAGCTCTTGGATGTCGGGTACTAGCCTCTTGCTTGACTTACTTTTTATCTTTCTTATTCTTTTATCTTCCTTATTATCTTTTATTAAAGATTGTGGGAGTCCTTTAAATATACTTAACAAGTACGGGTGTATAATCAACTAACCATGCTATATAATAGAATAAAACAAGTAACTTAAAGCTTACTGATCATGCTATAAGCTAAACTAAAGAAAGCAATTTAAAGCCTTTGAATCATACGGTGAAAACATGGCAAAGGATGCTATTTTTGTGCTTCTAATCATGCTGTAAAAACAAGTATAGAACGATACTTTAGGGCTGCTAACCCTGCTGTAAGTACATGGCAAGGATGACTACTCTAAGGCTTTTAAACATGCTGAAAAATAGAATAAAACATGCTACTTTAATCTTCTAAACATGCTATACAAAATAGGCAAAAACATACTACTTTAAACTTTCTAATCATGCTAGAAATAAAGCAAAAGGAAGCTAACTTTGGGCTTTCTAAGTATGCTGTAATAAACAGGTATAGGATGCTACTTTGGTGACTCCATTCATGCTGTAAAAATAGGCAAGGAATGCTACTTTAGGGCTTCTAAACCTGCTATTAAAACATGACAAAGAATACTACTTTAAGGCCTTTAAACATGCTATACAAAATAGAGCAAAAAAGAAAACTAATTTGATCTTGCTAATCATGCTACAAAATGGAGCAAAAGAACGCAACTTTGAGCTCTCTAGGCATGCTGTAAAATAGAGCAAAGGATAGCGACTACCAGCTACATTAATCCGAGATAATGCAAGCCACATAAGCTAAACTAAACCTGCCATACTTCTTCTACTTATATAGGTTATTCCTGCCACTACATCTCAACCGAAAGCCAGACCTCCTCCTATCCACGGTAACAAACATTTAAGAGCTAAACTCCTTCTACGCAATTAAACTCGAACAATAAACTGGCATGCTTAACAGTTATGCTACCGACGGTAAGGAAAAAAAAGGAAAACCCTAGCTTATAGTCCTGTTCAACAGCAAACCCAAGCAAGAAACTCTTGGCACAGCACTTAGCTTAGCAAATTTGGCACAGCAAACACCGAAAGCAAGAAAATCATACACTGAGACCTTGTAAACATGTGAGTCATTTCCGTTTATGGCAGCAACCATAGAAACTACACTACCAACTAGAAATCTAACTCATCTCCTACCCGTGACCTGCCCACAAAACCATAACCTAATCCGACCAATCCCTTCTTCTCTGATTCACGGCAGCAAGCACAAGTAGAGAAATTCTGTACAGCATGCTTTAAATTCCAACATAAAGAATCTAACATCTCTAATAGGCCATTCATACCAATGGAATGGAAGGGAAACCTTAGCAATTCGGCTAGGTCCACAGAGCATGGAGAGAAAAGCCCTAGCATATGATTCCACTCGGCATAGCAAAATCCGAAAGCAAGAAAACGAAATCCAAAGATTCGGAGCAACTCCTACCACAGGTGAGTAGTACTTACACTTGATTGCTTGGACTTACAACCGAGAGGGAGGGGTGGCTAGGGTTCGGCGAGAAGCTCACGGTCTTAGAGTTCTCCTTGTGTCCGCGCGTCTTCCTTGCCGAAGGGAGCTCGGATCTGTGAAGAACCCGTGGAGAAGGGTGCTCGTCGGCCGCCGGAGTGAAGCCCTAAGTTCGGCTTCATCTTCGCACCAAGTAGCGTCGACGCCGTCGCACGCGAGAACGAGAGGAAGGAAGGATTTCGGGAGAAAAAGAAGAATAAAAATAAATCCCATTTCACTTAACCTTTTATAGCTAGGTCTAATTTTGGGTTCCCATTATACTATACCTTAAACCTATTTCTCCTCATACTTGGTTAACAAAGCGTGCGCAACCCAGTTGGTTTGCTGTGTCCGATTGGGTTTGGTTCGGCCGGAGGTCACGGGTTCGAGCTTTGGTTTTGACAAATTTTTGTCAAAATTTCTTTCTTTTTGTAAACATACTAAACGACCTCCAAAAATTGCGTAAAAATACTCTAAAAATTTCTAAAAATCTCTAGAATATTTTAAAAGCATTTCCGAATATTTTTATGGACTTTTAGGACTTAAATAGGGAAAATTGGGTCGTTACAATCCCCCATACCTTATAAAAAGTTCGTCCTCGAACTTAGAATAGCTCTGAATACTTCTGTCTCATACTGTCCTCCCGCTCCCAAGTGATTTCCTCGTGCTTCTGGTTCTGCCAGACGACCTTCACTAGTGGTGCTTCTTTATTTCTCAATCTCTTGATTGCTCTGTCCACTATCTATGTAGGTCTGCTCTCATAACTAAGATCCTCTTGGATCTGCACCGACTGAGGCTGAATCACTTGGCTCGGGTCATGGAGACACTTCTTTAGCATAGAGACATGAAACACATTGTGTATTGCTGACATGTCTTGTGGTAAGTCCAGCCTGTAAGCTACTTTCCCAATCCTCTCTATGATCAGGTAAGGTCCTACATAGCGAGGACTTAATTTGCCCTTCTTGCCAAATCTCATCACTCCCTTCATAGGAGCGACCTTGAGGAAAACCGAATCTCCTACTTGGAATTCCAATGGCCTACGGTGCGTGTCCGCATAACTCTTCTGTCTGCTCTGGGCAGTCTCAATTCTCTGTCTGATTTTCTGGATTGCTTGAGTAGTCTCGTCTATCACCTCTGTCTGGATGCCCAGCTCTGCTTCCATCTCTTTTCTCTCTCCTGCTTCTTGCCAGCATATGGGTGATCTGCATTTCCTGCCATATAGTGCTTCATAAGGTGCCATCTTAATGGTAGCCTAATAGCTATTGTTGTAAGCGAATTCAGCTAAGCACAAATACTTGCACCAACTTCCTTTGAAATCTAGCGCACAAGCTCTGAGCATGTCTTCTAAAATCTGATTCACTCGCTCTGTCTGTCCATCAGTCTGCGGATGGAAAGCTGTGCTGAACTTGAGTTTGGTGCCTAGTGCATTCTGAACGTCCCAAAAATGTGAGGTGAAGCGCCCATCTCTATCGAAACGATAGATTTAGGAACTCCATGAAGTCGACTACCTCTTTAACATATAGCTGCCAATCGCTCTATGGAGTGGGACACCTTGATGGCTAGGAAGTGAGCAGACTTGGTCAATCGGTCTACTATTACCCATATCGCATCATATCCACTGGTGGTTCTTGGAAGACCTGTTATGAAGTCCATGGAAATGTCTTCCCATTTCCATTCTGGTATTGGAAGAGGCTGGAGAACTCCTCCTTGTCTCTGGTGTTCTGCTTTGACTCTCTGGCATGTCAAGCAGGTACTGACATACTTAGCTACATCTCTTTTGAGTCCTGACCACCAAAACCTCTGTTTCACATCTTGGTACATCTTGGAAGAACCAGGATGCATGGAATATGGTGTACTGTGAGCTTCCTCTAAGATCTTCTTTCTCAGTTCCTCATCATTGGGCACGCAAATGCGACTCCCCTGATAAAGAATTCCGCTATCTGTCACTCTAAACTCTCAGTTGTCTTCTTTCTGTATCCCTTGCTTGATCTTCTGGATGTCCGGATCTTCACTTTGCTTTCTCTGTATCTCCACAAGCAGTGTAGACTCTAAGGTCAATGTAGAGAGTTGCCCTTCAATAATTTCAGGTCCAAAATCCGACAACTCCTTCTGCCGTGGCAGAGCTAATGATGACAAAGACATCAAGGATGCACTTGATTTTCTGCTGAGTGCATCTGCCACTTTGTTAGCTTTGCTTGGGTGGTAGAGGATTTCACAGTCGTAATCTTTGACCAACTCCAGCCACCTGCGCTGTCTCATGTTTAAGTCCTTCTGAGTGAAGAAGTACTTAAGACTCTGATAATATGTGAAGATTCTACACTGAACTCCATACAAATAATGTCGCCAGAGTTTAAGTGCAAAAACCACAGCTGCCAGCTCAAGATCATAAGTAGGGTAGTTCTTCTCATAATCTTTGAGTTGTCTGGAAGCATAGGCTATGACTTTTCCTTCTTGCATGAGTACAGCTCCTAAGCCCATCTTGGAAGCATCACTGTAGATGTCGAAACTCTTGTCTCTCTATGGAACAGTCAGAATGAGAGCACTGATTAATCTCTTCTTTAGCTCTTGGAAACTCTGCTCACATTTATCTGACCATTCGAATCTCTTGTTCTTTCTGATGAGGGTTGTTAGTGGAGAGGCTATCCTGGAAAAGTCCTTCACGAACTTCCTGTAGTACCTCTGATCTCTCTGACGTTCTTGGGTCTACTCCAGTTGTTGACCGCTTCCACTTTGGCTGGATCCACTTGAATACCTTCTTTAGAAATAATGTGACCTAAAAACGCCACCTGATTTAACCAGAACTCGGACTTTGAGAATTTAGCATAAAGCTGCTTCTGCTGAAAAGTCTGCAGTACTATCCTCAAGTACGTGTCATGCTCCTCTGGGGTCCTTGAATAGACCAGAATGTCGTCGATGAATACGATGACAAATTTGTCAAGATATTCTCTGAACACTCTGTTCATTAAGTCCATGAAGACCGCTGGTGCATTAGTCACACCAAACTACATGACTACAAACTTGTAGTGTCCGTATCTGGTTCTGAAAGCTGTTCTGGGTATGTCTCTTTCTTTCACCTTCAACTAATGGTACCCAGAGCGCAGGTCTATCTTCGAGAACACTGTTGTTCCTCTTCATTGATCAAATAAGTCATCGATCCTGGGAAGGGGGTACTTGTCCTTAACTGCTACTTTGCTCAGCGTTCTGAAATCTATGCACATTAGCACGGATCCGTCTTTCTTCTTAACGAACAACTCTGGAGCTCCCCGGGGTGAATGACTAGGGCGAATGAAGCCTTTGTCAAGTAACTCCTGTAGTTGTTCTTGTGACTCCTTCAGCTCTGCTGGAGACATGTGATACGGAGCTTTTGAAATTGGACCGGTTCTAGGAACCAATTCAATCTCAAATCCATTCATTTATTGGGAGGTAGTCCAGGTAGATCTGCTAGGAATACTTCGGGATATTCACAGACCACCCGAACCCCCTCTTTCTTACCTTCTTTCTGTTCTTCTACACTTACTTGACTGGGGTCTCTGTTTTCCCACTGTCTTGTCTTCTATCTTGGCTGACTTGAACTCTATAAACTCCTCTTAGTGCTTGTTGGTGATAGAACTCTTCATAGAACTCTAACTGAAAATCTGCCCAGCTCATCTGATCGGCTGCTCTCTTGGTCTTTATCCTCTCCCACCACATACGAGCATCTCCAGACAGGCAGAAAGAGGCGCACTTGACTTTCTCGACTTCTGGCCAGTCAAGAAGCTCCATTGTGCTCTCCAGTGTTTAAACCAAGCCTGGGCATCCCAGGCTCAGTCGCGCTTGAGAAGCTTTCTGGTTTCAGCTTCAGCCACTGGATAAGGTATGCTTCTTGTCTTCTAGGTGTTGTGGCGACTGCCAGGGCAACCGATAAGACTTCAGTCACCACTGGGATTTCCATATTAATGGTTGGGGGAGTGGGAGTAGCTGGCTTCTGATTGGCCATTAGATTGGCAATCACTTGCTGTTGTCCTGCTACTTGTCTCTGGAGTTAGGCAACAACTTCAGAGAGATTGGGCTCAGTTGATTTAAGCTCTTTGTTCTCCTGATCTTGGTTCTCAGTACCAGCGGTACGAGGACGTCCTCTTCTTGACATCAAGTCAGGCAGAGGAAAAGAAAACTTACAATTATCACTATACTTTCTAGATGTATCTTACTTATACATGATTCTTGACTTTCAACACCTATGAGTAGGTACTTCTAAACATTTCTCTATCCTTTCTAAACATACATAAATATGAATAAAGAAAAGGGAAACTAAATCTTCTATCTTACTTTAGTACTCAAAAAAAAAAAAAGTACTCTATACTGCAGTTAATAATAAGGAAAGCAGAATAAAGAAAGGATTTAAATACTTTCTTACTTGGAGACGGCGAGGATGATGCTGATGTGTGTGTGATGCTGGAGAATGGAACAGGGCTCTGATACCAACTGTAACGACCACCCTTCTTACTACTACTACTCTCTAAGGATGACCGTTACTTAACTACTAACTCTACTTAACCGGTATGATTAAATATCACATGGAAACCCTACCGAAAAATTTCGGCAGAGTCTCCCCTGTACCGGTGACCAAATCCATAATACATAAGATATATACGCAGCCACAGGCGGCTGGAACACATTTTATTCACAACCACGCAGTAATAAATCAACAGGAAGAAAGAAACTACTCTAGCAATAGCAACAACTATACTACTCCAACTCATAATAAAAGAAAACTAATTACAAATGTGGAATAAACTTATTTACAGTCTCAACCCATAATAACACTTAAAAGAGAACTAAAAGAACTAAACAGAAAAGTCTTGGCAATTTGCCAGCTCATTCTGGATCTCTCCATAGTCCAGCCACCACACACATCCATCATCACCACCACCCTATCGCCTCCCTTCATATCTTAGCTTTTCCTTTATCTGCAGTAGGAGGAAAGAAAACAAGATCTATAAGCGAAAACGCTTAGTAAGTACTAATCTATCTCACAAAACTCGAAATGCATAAATGAAATGCATAAGTACTGAAACTGAAATACTAAAACTATCTGCATATGCTCATGGTATACAGAAAATGAACTAGATACAAATCATACTCAGTATCAAGCAGAATAACAAGAAACTAACTATATAAACTTAGAATTAAAGAAACTAACCATTCTTATTTATTCTAAGCTTGGAACTTATTTCATTTCTTGTATCCTTGTGTTAGAAATTAATCCTTTAATTTCTATCTTTTACTTTCTTCTTCTTTCTTTCTTTCTTTCTTTCTTCTTTACTTTTCTTTACTTTGGGCCCAGGCTTAGTACCATCTCATGCGCGTTCCCTAATAGGTTGGGGTTGCGAGCCACCAATCCTAAAAGAGCAGACCTCGGTCTACCAGGGCCAAGACCTCGGAAATGGTCACCTGGATTTGTTTAACGACAAACTCTTGGATGTCGGGTACTAGCCTCTTGCTTGACTTACTTTTTATCTTTCTTATTCTTTTATCTTCCTTATTATCTTTTATTAAAGATTGTGGGAGTCCTTTAAATATACTTAACAAGTACGGGTGTATAATCAACTAACCATGCTATATAATAGAATAAAACAAGTAACTTAAAGCTTACTGATCATGCTATAAGCTAAACTAAAGAAAGCAATTTAAAGCCTTTGAATCATACGGTGAAAACATGGCAAAGGATGCTATTTTTGTGCTTCTAATCATGCTGTAAAAACAAGTATAGAACGATACTTTAGGGCTGCTAACCCTGCTGTAAGTACATGGCAAGGATGACTACTCTAAGGCTTTTAAACATGCTGAAAAATAGAATAAAACATGCTACTTTAATATTCTAAACATGCTATACAAAATAGGCAAAAACATACTACTTTAAACTTTCTAATCATGCTAGAAATAAAGCAAAAGGAAGCTAACTTTGGGCTTTCTAAGTATGCTGTAATAAACATGTATAGGATGCTACTTTGGTGACTCCATTCATGCTGTAAAAATAGGCAAGGAATGCTACTTTAGGGCTTCTAAACCTGCTATTAAAACATGACAAAGAATACTACTTTAAGGCCTTTAAACATGCTATACAAAATAGAGCAAAAAAGTAAACTAATTTGATCTTGCTAATCATGCTACAAAATGGAGCAAAAGAACGCAACTTTGAGCTCTCTAGGCATGCTGTAAAATAGAGCAAAGGATAGCGACTACCAGCTACATTAATCCGAGATAATGCAAGCCACATAAGCTAAACTAAACCTGCCATACTTCTTCTACTTATATAGGTTATTCCTGCCACTACATCTCAACCGAAAGCCAGACCTCCTCCTATCCACGGTAACAAACATTTAAGAGCTAAACTCCTTCTACGCAATTAAACTCGAACAATAAACTGGCATGCTTAACAGTTATGCTACCGACGGTAAGGAATAAAAAGGAAAACCATAGCTTATAGTCCTGTTCAACAGCAAACCCAAGCAAGAAACTCTTGGCACAGCACTTAGCTTAGCAAATTTGGCACAACAAACACCGAAAGCAAGAAAATCATACACTGATACCTTGTAAACATGTGAGTCATTTCCGTTTATGGCAGCAACCACAGAAACTACACTACCAACTAGAAATCTAACTCATCTCCTACCCGTGACCTGCCCACAAAACCATAACCTAATCCGACCAATCCCTTCTTCTCTGATTCACGGCAGCAAGCACAAGTAGAGAAATTCTGTACAGCATGCTTTAAATTCCAACATAAAGAATCTAACATCTCTAATAGGCCATTCATACCAATGGAATGGAAGGGAAACCTTAGCAATTCGGCTAGGTCCACAGAGCATGGAGAGAAAAGCCCTAGCATATGATTCCACTCGGCATAGCAAAATCCGAAAGCAAGAAAACGAAATCCAAAGATTCGGAGCAACTCCTACCACAGGTGAGTAGTACTTACACTTGATTGCTTGGACTTACAACCGAGAGGGAGGGGTGGCTAGGGTTCGGCGAGAAGCTCACGGTCTTAGAGTTCTCCTTGTGTCCGCGCGTCTTCCTTGCCGAAGGGAGCTCGGATCTGTGAAGAACCCGTGGAGAAGGGTGCTCGTCGGCCGCCGGAGTGAAGCCCTAAGTTCGGCTTCGTCTTCGCACCAAGTAGCGCCGACGCCGTCGCACGCGAGAACGAGAGGAAGGAAGGATTTCGGGAGAAAAAGAAGAATAAAAATAAATCCCATTTCACTTAACCTTTTATAGCTAGGTCTAATTTTGGGTTCCCATTATACTATACCTTAAACCTATTTCTCCTTATACTTGGTTAACAAAGCGTGCGCAGCCCAGTTGGTTTGCTGTGTCCGGTTGGGTTTGGTTCGGCCGGAGGTCACGGGTTCGAGCTTCGGTTTTGACAAATTTTTGTCAAAATTTCTTTCTTTTTGTAAACATACTAAACGACCTCTAAAAATTGCGTAAAAATACTCTAAAAATTTCTAAAAATCTCTAGAATATTTTAAAAGCATTTCCGAATATTTTTATGGACTTTTAGGACTTAAATAGGGAAAATTGGGTCGTTACAGGGCCGACGACATAAGGGCCACCAGTTGGGCCATCACAAGGGCCGCCCAAGAGGCCAAAAGGGCCGGGTCGTTACAATAACATGAGAAGTCGCCAAATGGGTCGCTGGCTGGGCCACCCAAGGGGCCGGTCGACGACATAGGGGTCGCCAAATGGGCCACCCAAAGGGCCCAAACGGTCGGGTCATTACAATAAAAGGTGTCTTTTTATTGTAACGACCCGGCCCTTTGGCATCTTGGGCGGCCCTTGTGGCGGCCGAACTGGCGGCCCTTATGTCGTCGGCCCATTTGGCAACCTCTCATGTCGTCGACCGACGACCCTTGGCCGTGTCGTTACTCACTAGGTCTTCCCACCCCTGGCCAGTGGATTTTTTCTTCCCCCGGGATTCGAACTCTAAACCTCCAGGCTTAAGTATTAGAGTTTATGAATCCTGGTAACCAAGTGAGTAACGACCCGACCCTCTTGGCCCATTTGGCAACCCATTTGGCGACCTCTCATGTCGTCGACCGTCGGCCCTTATGTCGTCGGCCCATTTGGTGACCCTCGGGTCGTCGACCGACGACCCCTGGCCGTGCCGTTACTCACTAGGACTTTCCACCCCTGGTCAGTGGATTTTTACCTCCCCCAGGATTCGAACTCTAAACCTCCAGGCTTAAGTATTAGAGTTTATGAATACTGGTAACCAAGTGAGATGATCTCACTTGGTTACCAGGATTCATAAACTCTAATACTTAAGCCTGGAGGTTTAGAGTTTGAAGCCGACGACATAGGGGTCGTCGGTCGACGACATGAGAGGTCGCCAAATGGGTCGCCAAATGGGCCAAGAGGGCCGGGTCGTTACAATAAAAAGGCGCATTTTTATTGTAACGACCCGACCCTCTTGGCCCATTTGGCGGTCCATTTGGCGACCTCTCATGTCGTTGACCGTCGGCCCTTATGTCGTCAGCCCATTTGACGACCTCTAATGTCGTCGACCGATGACCCTTGGTCGTGCCGTTACTCACTAGGACTTTCCACCCCTAGTCAGTGGATTTTTGCCTCCCCCAGGATTCGAACTCTAAACCTCCAAACTTAAGTATTAGAGTTTATGAATACTGGTAACCAAGTGAGATTTTTTTTATTGTAACGACCCGACCCTCTTGGCCCATTTGGCGACCTCTCAGGTCGTCGACCGTCGGCCCTTATATCGTCGACCCATTTGGCGACCTCTAATGTCATCGACCGACGACTCTTGGCCGTGTCGTTACTCACTAGGACTTTCCACCCCTGGTCAATGGATTTTTGCCTCTCCCAAGATTCTAACTCTAAACCTCCAGGCTTAAGTATTAGAGTTTATAAATCCTGGTAACCAAGTGAGAAGATCTCACTTGGTTACCAGGATTCATAAACTCTAATACTTAAGCCTGGAGGTTTAGAGTTCGAATCCAGGGGGAGGCAAAAATCCACTTCCAGGGGTGGAAAGTCCTAGTGAGTAACGGCACGGCCAAGGGTCGTCGGTCGACGATATGAGAGGTCACTAAATGGGCCGCCAAATGGGCCAAGAGGGCCGGGTCTTTACAATAAAAAGGCGTTGTAACGACCCGGCCCTTTGGCCTCTTTGGGCGGCCCTTGTGGCGGCCCAACTGGAGGCCCTTATGTCTTCGGCCCATTTGGCGACCTCTGTGTCATCGACCGACAACCTTCTGGCCGTGTCGTTACTCACTAGGACTTTCCACCCCTGGCCAGTGGATTTTTGCCTCCCCCAGGATTTGAACTCTAAACCTCCAGCCTTAAGTATTAGAGTTTATGAATCCAGGTTACCAAGTGAGATCTGGCCAGGGGTGGAAAGTCCTAGTGAGTAATGACACGGCCAGAAGGTTGTCGGTCGACGACACAGAGGTCGCCAAATGGGACGACGATATAAGGGCCGCCAGTTGGGCCGCCACAAGGGCCGCCCAAAGAGGCCAAAGGGCCGGGTCGTTACAATAAAAGGCGCCTTTTTATTGTAATGACCCGACTCTCTTGGCCCATTTGGCGACCTCTCATGTCGTCGACCGTCGGCCCTTATGTCGTCGGCCCATTTGGCGACCTCTAATGTCGTCGACCGATGACCCTTGGTCGTGCCGTTACTCACTAGGACTTTCCACCCCTGGTAAGTGGATTTTTGCCTCCCCCAGAATTCGAACTCTAAACCTCCAGGCTTAAGTATTAGAGTTTATGAATCCTGGTAACCAAGTGAGATCACCTTTTTATTGTAATGACCCGACCCTCTTGGCCCATTTGGTGGCCCATTTGGCGGCTTCTCATGTCGTCGACCGTCGGCCCTTATGTCGTCGGCTCATTTGGCGATCTCTAATGTCGTCGACCGACGACTCTTGACCGTGTCGTTACTCACTTGGACTTTCCACCCCTGGTCAGTGGATTTTTGCCTCCCCCTTAAGTATTAGAGTTTATGAATCCTGGTAACCAAGTGAGATCATCTCACTTGGTTATCAGGATTCATAAACTCTAATACTTAAGCCTGGAGGTTTAGAGTTCGAATCCTAGGGGAGGCAAAAATCCACTTCCAGTCTCACTTGGTTACCAGGATTCATAAACTCTAATACTTAAGCCTGGAGGTTTAGAGTTCAAATCCTAGGGGAGGCAAAAATCCACTTCCAGGGGTGGAAAGTCCTAGTGAGTAACGGCACGGCCAAGGGTCGTTGGTCGATGACATGAGAGGTCGCCAAATGGGCCGACGACATAAGGGCCAACGGTCGACGACCCGAGGGTTGCCAAATGGGCCGCCAAATGGGCCAAAAGGGCCGGGTCGTTATAAAAAAAGGCGCCTTTTTATTGTAACGACCCGACCCTCTTGGCCCATTTGGCGGCCCATTTGGCGACCTCTCATGTTGTCGACGGACCATTGGCCGTGACGTTACTCACTGGACTTTCCACCCCTGGTCAGTTGATTTAGGATTCGAACTCTAAACCTCCGGACTTAAGTATTAGAGTTTATCCTGCAACCAAGTGAGATGATCTCACTTGGTTACCAGGATTCAAAAACTCTAATACTTAAGTCTGGAGGTTTAGAGTTCGAATCCTGGGGGAGGCAAAAATCCACTGACCAGGGGTGGAAAGTCCTAGTGAGTAACGGCACGGCCAAGGGTCGTCGGTCGACGACATTAGAGGTCGCCAAATGGGCCAACGACATAAGGGCCGACGGTCGACGAAATGAGAGGTCGCCAAATGGGCCAAGAGGGTCGGGTCATTACACCACCCTTGCCCCTTCTTTTATATGAAGCTCGGGGGCGCCCCGGATCCCTTCCAGGCGCCCTGGTGAGACGTGGCAGGTCCATCCAGCGAGCTCCACGTGGCGATGCGCAATCTGGATAAAACTTTCCTCCCGGGCGCCCGGACTACCTTTCTCCAGAAACCAACTTTCCTGCAAGACAAGGTTAGTCCGAGGCAAATAAATAGTATATATCCTGCAAAACAGAGTGTTAGCACAGTTCATAAGTTTGACATAAAAAGTATGACTTAGATTCCGTCTTTCCGAGACCGGAATCTAGTCATGATCTCGACTTAGATATCCGAAATGGATCTAAGCCGGATCGACGCCTAATGTTCCCTTCCCGGGAACGCGTCCTCACAGTCACTCCCTTCCAGTGACTTACCTTTACTCACCTGCCAAACGTCCGGTCAACCCTTTGACCCGTCTGGACTTCTCCCCAAGCGTCCGGTCAGCCCGTCGACCCGCTTGGACTTCTCACCAGCTATCCGATCAGCCCGTTGATCTAGCTGGACTTCTTGCCAGACATCCGGTCAGCTCGTCGACCTGTCTAGACTTCGTCTGCACACTCGGTCAGAGTGTTAGATTACAACAAACCTAACTTAACCCGATTTGTCATTCATCAAAATCCGAGTTAGATCATTAGTGCTAACCGCACCAACAATCTCCCCCTTTTTGATGGAATGACAACCTGGTTAAGTTAGTAAAAATATGCGAGAAAAAAAAGGTTAAACATTTTGTTCTAGCATGAGGTTTAAGTTAGTTTTTAATTTTGATTTTCTAACTTAACCACCTATCCCTCCCCCTTTGACATTCATCAAACAAGGATATAATTAAAACATTTAAAAAATACAGAATACATAAAGAAATATAGGAAATGATGTCAAGTTAACTTGGGGGAGTTTTAAATTCCACCATATAATAATTTAACTTTTGTAACATAACTAAGTTTTGAAAGATAACTAATTTAGCAACATAACTTAGTATGAATTTGCAAACTTTTAAAAGCTAATTTTTAAGGTATAGGTATCCAAAATTGAATTTTCAAAATAAGTTTCAACTTGGAATTCTTTACAAACATGAGTTTTCAAAATCAAAAATTTTTAAAAGTAAGTTTGAAAATCTACTTTTCAAAACAAAACCCTTAGTTTATTTTAAGACTAAGTTTGAAAAATCTACTTTTCAAAGATAATTAAAATTTATTTTTCAAGTCAAAGTTTGCAAAATCCAGATTTTCAAAATGAAGTGAAGTTTAATTTTCAAATCAAACTTTAAGGCTAGATCCAATTATTGAAATTTTCAAAATAAGCTTGTAAGGTTAAAACACCTTTTTAAACATAAGTTTTATAAAGATAATTTTGCAAAAGTAAAATTTTCAAAACTACGTTTATTAGATTTTACAAAGATAAGTCAGATTTGTTAAAATATTTTTAAGAAAATATTTTTAAAAAACCAATTTTAGTAAGGGAAAAATAAATGTGAGACTAACTAATCCTCCCCTTAAACCTGACATTTAAAATAGCTGTCTAACCAATTAGTTACTTATTGACTATTAGAAGATGACAACTTTCACTTGGTTAGTCAAGTTAAGTTCATTGTGATCAGTTAGTGGTTGACTAAGCTGAATAACTTAACTTGATTAATGTAGGTTTAGTATTTAACGCCCAGACTTATATCGATGCACTGACATAAGCATCTTAAGTCCAGGCAATTGGCCTATACATCTCACCCCTTTCTAAGTTTGTTAATCACAAGCAAGGTAATTCTAGGGTGTTGGTGAGATGCTCAAATACTAGTCCTGGGGGAACATGATTTCTAAGGGGATTTTTTTAGGCTAAGGCTAAAGTTGTTTTGAAATTCTAAAAGTTGGAAGGTTTTAAAACGAATGAAAACAAATTTAACCTAGAATTTAAAACAGTCAATTTGAAAGCAATTTTGAAATTTGAAAATCCTAGTCTATTAAACACATTCCTAACTGTCTACGCAGATTGCTAAATTCACTTTCAGGGAGTGGTTTTGTGAATATGTCAGCTAAATTGGATTTTGACTCAATGTATTTGAGTTCAATGTCCCCTTTAGTAACATGATCCCTAATGAAGTGATGCCTAATTTCAATATGTTTAGTTCTGGAATGATGCACTGGATTTTTTGTTAGGTTAATTGAGCTAATGTTGTCAATTAAGACTTTGGCATTTGTGAGGTTCAAGTTGAAGTCTTCTAGGGTGTGCATCATCCATAATAATTGTGCAACACACTCTCCTATTGCTATATATTCTGACTCAGTTGTAGAAAGGGCAATACAATGTTGCTTTCTACTAAACCAGCTGACAAGTGATGGACCTAATAATTGACATCCGTCACTTGTTCTTTTGCGGTCTAACTTGCATCTAGCATAATCTGAGTCAGAGTACCCTATTAATTCAAAGTTATTAGTCCTAGGATACCAAATGCCTACATTTGTTGTTCCTTTAAGGTATCTAAAGATTCTTTTGACTTGAGTCAGATGGGATTCTTTAGCACAGGTTTGGTATCTTGCACACATACTAACTGCAAATAAGATATCTGGTCGACTTGCAGCTAAGTATAGTAGGCTACCTATGACACTCCTATAATGCTTTAGATCAACTGGTTTTCCATTGGGATCATCGTCTAGGATTGTGTTTACTGCCATAGGTGTTTTCATCTCTTTGGTGTTTTCCATTTCAAATTCCTTAAGTAATTCCTTAGTATATTTTTGTTGATAAATGTAGTTACCTTCATTTGTTTGTTTGATTTGTAATCCTAAAAGTAGGTTAGTTTGCCTACCAGACTCATTTTAAACTTGTGCTCCATTAAACTTGTAAATTCATCTAGGAAATCTGAATTTGTTGAACTAAAGATTATGTCATCTACGTAAACTTGTGCTATAAAGATATCTTCCTTTATTAATTTGACAAATAAGGTTGGGTCAATTTGTCCTTGGTTAAATCCTTTAGAAATTAGGTAAGATGTTAATCTTTCATACCATGCCCTAGGTGCTTGTTTAAGTCCATATAAGGCTTTCTTCAATTTATAGACATAATCAGGGTGTTCTAGACTCTCAAACCCAGGTGGTTGTTTTACGTAGACTTCTTCCTTTATTAGTCTGTTTAGGAATGCCGACTTAACATCCATTTGGTATAGTCTAAACCCTTTGTGTGCTGCATAACTTAGTAGCATTCTAATGGATTCCAGTCTATCTACTAGGGCATATGTTTCATCATAGTCAAGTCCTTCTACTTGACTGAACCCCTTAGCAACTAGTCTGGCTTTATTTCGTATAATTTCTCCAGTTTCACTTAATTTGTTTCTAAATACCCATTTTGTTTCTATTATTTTCTTATTTTTGGGTGGTGGTACCAAGTCCCAAATTTCATTTCGCTCAAATTGAGCTAATTCTTCTTGCATAGCTATGACCCAGTCTGGGCCAAGTAGTGATTCAGCTATGGGTTTGGGTTCAATTTTTGAAATTAAAGATATTTGACTTAGATTTCTGAAGGATGATCTAGTTTGAACTCTAAGATCCGGGTCACCAATTATTTGATCAGTTGGGTGATTTGGGTTGACTCTTATAGTTCTAGGGGGTTGACTTTCCTGAGGTTGTTCTTCTTCTTCAAGACTTAGAGTTTGGTTAGCTCCTTCAGAATTATTATTTTGTTGAACAAATTCAATTGGTTGAAGTTGTGTTTGTTTTGGATTTTGTTTGGATTCTTCAAATTTCACATTAGTAGTTTCTTCAATTCTTAAGGTAACCTTATTATAAACCCTGTAGCCTCTACTATTTAGGGAGTAGCCTAGAAAGATTCCATTTTCAACTTTAGAGGTGAATTTTCCTAAGTGTTCTCTTGTGTATAGGATAAAAATGGGACACCTGAATACTCTAAAGTATTTTATATTGGGTTGTTTATTATGATAAAATTCAAAAGATGTTTTGTTATGGATTTTATTTAGAGTTGATCTATTTTGTACGTAGCAAGCTGTACTGACAGCTTCTGCCCAAAAGTATTTAGGTAGGTTGTATTCATTTAACATCATTCTAGAGGCTTCAAGTAAGGTTCTATTTTTTCTTTCTACAATCCCATTTTGTTGGGGGGTTTTAGGACACGAAAATTCGTGATGGTAGCCATTTTCAAGACAGAATTTGTTGAAATTATGATTTTTGAATTCTCCCCCATTATCACTTCTAATCCTTTTAATTTTAAGGTCATTTTCATTTTCAACTTGTTTACAAAAGTTTGTAAAAATTTCAAAAGTTTCATCCTTATTTTTTAAGAATTTTACCCAGGTGAACCTAGAGTAGTCATCCATTATTACTAGACAGTATAGACTTCCATTTATTGATTTGACTCCATGGGAGTCAAATAGGTCTAAGTGTAATAGTTCTAGTATTGAGTTGGTTTGTGATTGATTAGTTGGTTTGTGGGTGGATTTTATCTGTTTACCTTGTTGACAAGCATTACATATGGTTGAGTCTAAGTTAGGTAATTTTGGTAGACCTCTAACTAATCCATTTAGTTTACTTATATTTCTAAAATTTGTGTGTGACATCCTTCTATGCCATAACCAGGTTTCTTCTTTTTGTGTTAAGTGACACTCAATTAAAGAAGTGGTTAAGTTGATTGCATAGATGTTGTCTTTTCTAAACCCTTTTAGGCATATGTTAGGATTGTCTAGGTGTTTGATTAAGCATTCTGTAGATAAAAACCTAACCTTATACCTAGTATCACACAGTTGACTGATACTCAAGAAATTATATTTGAAATTTTCAACAAGTAAAACATTTGTAATAATAAAGTCAATTTTTAGTTCTATGTTACCTATACCCCTTGAGTTTGCCATTGTTCCCAAAGGCAACTGTTCCTAGGCTTTTGTAGGTGAGTTGAGTGAATTTTGTGTGATCTCCAGTCATGTGTTTGGAGCAACCACTATCCAAAATCCACTTAGTTTCCTACAATAGATTGGAATTGGGGTTAGTCTAACTATTGAACTTAAAAATGTTTTAAGTTTTAATAAATTTTTAAGTTAAAATATTTACGTTTCAAATTTAACATAAACTTTTAAGTTTAAAGAAAATTTAAGTTTTAATTTTAAGTTTTACTAAAAAAAATTTAAAAGAAAAAAATTTAAAGTTTAAAAAAAATTTAATTTTGGAAAACATTTAACTTTAATTTAATTTACTTTAATTTTAATTTAATTTAATTTAAATTTAATTTAATTTAATTTAATTTTAATTTAATTTAATTTAATTTAATTTAATTTAAATTAATTTTAAGTTAATTTTAATTTTAATTTAGTTTAATTTTAATTTAATTTTAATTTAATTAATTTAATTTTAATTCATTATAATTTAATTTTAATTTAATTTTAATTTAATTTAATTTTAATTAATTTTAATTTAATTTTAATTTAATGTCCTTAGTCATCTCACCCGATCTATGTTTTCAATCAGGGATTCCTATAATTTTGTGAGATGAATTAGATTTAATTTTGGAATTTATTTTTAACTTGTGTTAGATTCTGGTTTAGCTTTGGGTTCAACAAATAGGCGTTCTCTGGATAAACTTCTGGGCTATAATGAGTCACTCAGACATCATTAAAGTAACCTTGCCTTCGAGGTTTTCCAAATAGTCCTATCCACTGGACTTAGTACAAAACCTTGGTCAAACTGGTTAGGATTCATAAAGGGTAGCTTCGGTCAGTTCCACTTAGCCAAATGCACCAGGTCGAAGCCATATCTTCCTAGACATGCATAGACTAAGCTTCCCTAACGTACTATCATCCATTATTTCACCAGTATCATTTTTCAATTTAAACTTGAACCCTTTTTAACTAATCCTAATTACCCTGCCGGGTAGGTTGGTTAGGGTTACCCTGCCGGGTAGGTTGGTTATGGTTTAGTTTTGGAGGTGCCAGCTATTCTGGAGCCTCCCCTTGAATTAATTACCATTTAATTTAACTTTGTTCTCGGTTTATGTCTATTTCTTTTATAATTAAATTTCACTTGATGATAGTTTACATTTTGTTGAGTTTTAATATGTTTAGATCTTAACCCTTTTGGTTCAGGTTTGTATTCTGGTTTATTTGATTTATTTGACTTTATATAATATATTTTAGTTTTAGGGATGCAGTATTGATTAAGTCCTACTTGCGTGATTAAACACGCTTTCGGAACCCAAGCTTGTTTTGTTGGTTTGTGTTGGGTTATTAATGATTTAAAAGTTTTAGTTGAACTTGATTTTTAACCAAGTCTAGTTTTGTTGTAACTTGCTTTTTGATTGTTTAAAATTAAATCTAAGTTCTTTGACCTCGTTGTGAATTTTTCTAATATTTCTTTTAAATTATTAATTTCTATTTTTAGTGATAGATTCTCCTCCTCAAGTGTTAGATCTTGAGTTGGACTTGAGTTTTTGATTTGTTCCTTGAGGTCTTGATTTTCTTCGAGGAGTGACTTATTTTCATTTTCTATTTTTACTAATTTATTATTTAAGCAGGAAATAATTTTAAAAAAAATTCTGTTTAGATTTCGGTATACCTCTTCGGAACCTTCAGAAACGAGTACGGACTCGTGGCTTGATTCGGGTTCAAACTCGTCTTCCGATTCATCGTCCGATTCTTCTTCGCGGGCCATCAGTGCGAGGTAACTCTAGTTCTTTTGTTCTTCGGCTTCTGATTCATCTGAGGAATTGTCGTCCCACGTCGCTTTGAGCGCCTTCTTTTTTATGAGCTTCCGTTTGTCGTTCTTCAGTTTCGGGCACTCGTTCTTGTAGTGGCCCTTTTTGTTGCATCCGAAGCATGTCACGCTCCTTGATTCGGGGGAGTTGATTTTCTGAAGGTCTTTCTTGCTGAAGCCCCTCTTTCTCCTGGTGAACATTTTCCTTACCAAGTTCACCAGGTGCTCTTCATCTTCAGAGTCCTGGTCAGAATATACTTCAGGCTCAGGCTTGTTCTTCTTTTCTTTGGAGGGACCTGCAAACAAAGCAATTCCTTTCTCGGCTCCGACATTAGTTTGTTCATATAGTTCTAATTCACACAACAACTCGTCTAATTTAAGTTTCGATAAATTCTCAGAAATTTTATAGGCATCTACGATAGATGCCCACAAACTATTACGAGGAAATGCGTTTAATGCATACCTTATCAAGTCCCGGTTCTCCATTTGGTGGCCGATGGCGTGGAGCCCATTGAGGATGTCCTTGATCCTCGCGTGAAGTTGACTTGCAGTTTCTCCTTCCTGCATTTTTATATTAAATATTTTATTTAATAATAAGTCTCGTTTTGTTACCTTAGCGTCGCTCGTTCCTTCGTGCAGCTCGATCAGTTTGTCCCATAGTTCTTTGGCGTTCTTATGTGGTCCGACCCGGTTTAGTTCCTCTCTGGTCAATCCACACTGTAGGGTGTTGATTGCCTTGTTTTCTGTTGACGCCTTCTTCTTTAGGTCTGATGTCCAATCTTCTGGGTCCAGTAGATTTCTGGAACTGTCTATTGGTATTTTTTATGGTCTGGTGATGCTCATCCACTGGTCGAAGTCCGTTTTGAGATAGACTTCCATTCTCTTCTTCCAATATGGGAAGTCATCCCCGTTGAAGAGGGGAGGACACATTGTGCTGAATCCTTCAAGTTGAGATATTTTAATCCTGCACACAAGAAAAAAAAAGAGGCGAGAAAAAGTCCTAAGACTTGGTCTTGAATTAGCAGTGTGGGAAGAAAAAAATGATAGAAAGATCTAAATGAGTGTTGCACCAATTTGGATAATGAAGAAAAGATTTTTCCAAAAAGGTAAGATTACCGGTTTGGAATTATGCGAAAAAAATAAAAACCAAAAAAAACTTAACAGAAAGTTCACCCCCTGTCTGATTGGTGGTTGCACCAAATTAGAGCGGTACCTGCTCTAATACCACTTGTTGGATCGTAAGTGTTCGATAGAGGGAGGGGGTGAATATCGATTAAAACTTTCGTTGAGTAAGCGCAGCGGAAAAAGTAAAGACAAAGTAAGACGACAAGGCTAACACAGTTCGGTTTTACTTGGTTCGGAGCCTGTGTCGACTCCTACTCCAAGGCCCGCACTCATCGAGTCCTTTCATTGGGCAATCACTATCAATTCGAAAGATATTACAAACAAAGTACAGGAATTAATAGAATGAAAATATCGACAAACTGAAAAGAAGTAAACTGAAGACAGCGCTTTGTCGGAGTAGCCTCAAGGCGTCGCAGGAGCACAGTAGAGCAGAGAGTTCTGAGTTGTGTATAAAGCTCCACCCCTGCCCCTTCTTTTATATGAAGCTCGGGGCACCCCGGATCCCTTCCAGGCACCCTGGTGAGACGTGGCAGGTCCAATGTAACGCCCGAAAATTCTCAAAATTAATTTTAGAAATATTCTATTATTTTTCTAAAATTTTAGGATATTTTTATAGAATTTTTAGAGTAGTGGAAGCAGCAAAAATAAATAGAAACATAAAATAGCCTAAGTGGGAATTGAACCCGAGACCTATGAGACCCTATGTCTTATAGAGAACTCTAGTAACCAGGAGGCCCCAGTAGGGGTGTGCTGAAAGAAGAGAGAAGCAATGATATTTAAGTTTAAGTTGGCCGAATAAACCACTTAATATAAATAGGGAAATAATTAAGTGAGGGTTTAGTTTGGATCGGGATTTGTTCCTCTCCTCAAACCCTTACACGCCGCCCCCCCTCTTCCTTCTCTTCTTCTCTCGGCGCACCAAGCCAGGGAACCTAGGGTTTCATCCCAAGGACTATAGGAGCACCTTCCGGCGACGACTCCGGCAAGAGAACGCTCCTCTCCGAGGGAAGAGCACGTAGACACGAGGAGATCGACGAAGGGATCTTCTCCATCAGAAAACTAGCGATCAGATCGTAAGGAAGTCTAGTGCAGGATGTAAGAAACCCCTCACATGCAGTATAATGGCTATCCGTATGTTTATATGCATTAGTTTAGTCGTATGCAGATTTTCAGTACGTAGGGTGTGTTCTAGTGCACCCCAAGTGTTTGATAAAATGTTTAGCTCAGTAAAATGCTACAGTAGGCATTTTAATAGCTCAGTAAATGCAGTAGAAGCATTTAAAATAGCATATTTAGTCTTGCTTCAGCTTATATGGGACTACAGTCCAATGGGTGGGCTCCCATAGTCGCCTCTGGGTTCAGATAACCTAGCTCTAGGTTCAGATAACCTAGTAAAAGCAAGATAAATTAATTAGCTTATGATCCAGTATTTTACTTTTATCAGTGGCACTGTACTGGACTAGATGTCCTTGGGTTGGGCTCCCATAGTCGTCCCTACATTTAGATAACCTAGTAAACCCTACTAGATTCGGGATTTGCTACCTCGGGTCTAGTTAGGGATGCACGCATAGCAAGTACAGTTGTCGGGCACATCAGCAGCATGATTAGTATTTTCATCTATTTATGATAAATAGTTTTTCAAAACGTCACAGTTTAGTTATGTGATTACAGTTCAGAATTTGTATCAGCTTAGCATTAGTTTAGTCAGCTATTGTATCGGTTTAGTTCTATCTTGTTGATACTAAGAGATATTGCCATGATCAGCTTTTGATTTCTATGTTTTGTATGATAGTATGCCATGCCATGCTCTAACATGTTCAGTATATATTTCAAATAGCATGTTTTAAAAGCATCGTGTGCATGTTTTTGTGAGGTAGATGGTTTCTTACTAAGCTCCCAAGCTTACATATACTTCTTTTCCTTATACTGCAGATAAAGGTAAAGGAAAGATGGGTTAGTGGAGGCTGGAGGACAATGCAATGAAGATGTGTGTGGATAGGAACTTGGAATAAAGATCTTTGGAGAAACTAGCAACTTAAGAACTTAGTATTTTTTGTAGTGTTACTTTTCTGCACTTTTAGTTAGTTAAGTGTCTTGAATTGCGTTAGTTATGCTTAGATTACTGATTGTCATGATCTTAGTTAGCTAGCCATGAGTAATGATAGGTCTAGTACCTTTGTTTTGCTTATAGAGTTGATATATGTGAATTGAGCAAGAAACAGTGCTGAAATCAGACTTTTGATACGAAATCAGAAACCCCAATCGATCAGTCGATCGATTGGAGGCTTCTCAATCGACCAGATGATCGATTGGGCAGCTTGTTCCGCGAACAGTAAGCTTCTGGATCGATCAGCCGATCGATTCGGTAGCATTCTGTCGCGAACAGAGAGCTCTGGAATCGATCACTGGATCGATTGGACAGACTGGATCGATCAGTTGATATATCCAGACGGGACCTCCATGCACAGTAGCACGCTAAATCGATCCCTGGATCGATTAGTCAGGCCGAATCAATCAGCCGATCGATCCAGAATTTTGTCCGTGCACAGTAGCACGCTGAATCGATCAGCGGATCGATCAGATGGCTCCAATCGATCAGCCGATCGATTGGAGTGTCTGATACCAGCTGGAAGGTTCTCATTTCAATTTTTTTTATCAAGTAGAAAGTTTGGGTTCCTTCCCTAGTGTATGTTTGTTAATAGAAAGGTCTTTGAACCTAATCTTACAGATTGTAATGGTCATTATCAGAGTAAGAATTTAATTAGTACAACTTTCCGCACATTAAGAATAGTTAGCAACAGTATAATGTAACCCCCGATCTTAGTTAGTAGGAGGCGGGTCGTTACAGAGTGGTATCAGAGCAAAATTCCATACTTCCTACACACACAGCAGCATTGAACCTTCAGCTTCCAAGTAAGAACATCTCTCACTTCATTTATGTTTTGTTTGTTTTCATGTTCCTAGATAACTAAAGCATGCTTATATATGTATGATAGTACCTAACATGATAACAATAGTTATGCAATATGATCCTATTAGTTATGTATGTCCTCTATTTCTTTAGAAAATGGTACGAGGATGCCGAGCTAGAAAGACACCAACTACTAAGCCCCAGCCTGAGGCAGGCAACTCAGTGCCTCCTCCAGACCTTACAGCAGTAGTGGCTCAGTTACAGAAGAAGGTAGCCGAACAGCAACAGGAGATAGCCACCTTAAGGGCTAGTCAGCAAAACACTCCCACTGTCACTCCGGAACCTAACATGGCAACCCCAGCAGTTATAGCGGTTCTACCAGTTCAATCTGCAGCACCAGTAGCCCCAGCAGCAGGGGCAAGGAGGGAAGCCTATCTAATCCAGTGGCAGAAAATTAAGCCAGAGAATTTCTCAGGCACCAGTGAACCATGGGATGCTCAAGCCTGGTTCAAAACACTGGAGAGTACGATGGAGCTTCTGGACTGGCCAGAGCATGAGAAAGTGAAATGCGCCTCTTTCTGCCTGGCAGGGGACGCACGTATGTGGTGGGAGAGAATTAAAGCGAAGCGCCTAGTGAACCAGATGATGTGGGCCGACTTCGAGAAAGAATTCTTTGAAGAGTTCTTTCACATGCGAGTCACAAACTGCCACTACGACGAGTTCACTGAATTTCGCCAGGGCAACCTTTCAGTGGAGGAAGCCGTGAAGAAATTCAACAGATTGGCTCGTCTATGCCCTGAACTAGTCAGCACGGAAAAAGAACGAGTTCGGTTGATGCTGAAGATGCTAAGGCCAGAAATAGCAATGAACGTGGCCAACGGCGTCCATAGGCCGCAAACCACTGAAGAACTAGTCAGCAGTGCTCTGACCACCGAGCACTACCAGAACAATATCAAACAGCAGAAGCAAGTCCTCTCAGAGTCCAAAGGTCAGGGAGGCTCAGGTACTCAGAAACACCAGGGCCACAGCTCTAACTCGAAAGGGAACTCCAGCAACAAACGCAAACCAGGGAGTTACCCAAAAGGAGGACCTGCCAACAAACAGCCTAGTTATCCCAAGTGTTCTACTTGTGGGAGATTCCACCCAGGAGTTTGTCGCAAGGGCACACGAGGATGCTTCGAATGTGGACAAGAAGGGCATATGGCTAAGCAGTGCCCAAACAAGACCGGTTTTCCTCAACCACAGTCGATTCAGTATGGAGGTCAGCCAGCCCCGTTACACCAGATGCAGGCTGCTTTAGACGGTCTATACATCAGCCAGGGCAGACTAGAAGCCCCCTCAGCCACGACGAACGCGAGGATCTATTCACTCACCAGAGAGGATGTAGCGAATGCGTCGACAGTTGTTACAGGTCAGATCAGTATTTTACAGCAAAGTACAACTGTCTTATTCGATACTGGGGCAACCCATTCTTATATATCCAGGGCGTTTTTCGAAAAATTAGCGATACCTCCAGAGGTACTCAGTGGTCAGTTTCTGACAACACTACCTTCGGGAGGAATTATGGCATCCACGCACTGGCTCAGAGCAGTGCCAGTCATTATAGCAGACAGAGAACTCTTTTGTGATCTGATAGTGCTAGATATGACTGATTACGATGTCATTTTTGGAATGGACTTCCTGATCCGATACGGTGCCTCTATCGAGTGCCGTAAACAGAAAGTCATATTCCAACCTGAAGCAGGAGTACAATTTGAGTACAGCGGAGAACCAAAGAGAAAAGCCAAGAAATTTCTTTCAACTCTGAAAGCACAGAAATTGCTAGATTCAGGATGTACGGGATTTTTAGCGCATGTAGTCAATACCAGTCAGGACAAGGACCAAAAGCTAGAAGGGGTCCGAGTTGTATGTGACTACCCAGCAGTCTTCCCTGAAGAGTTACCCGGCCTAGTACCAGATAGGGAGATTGAATTCGAGATAGAACTCATTCTCGGTACAAATCCCATCTCCAAAGCACCTTACCGCATGGCTCCAACAGAACTGAAGGAACTTCAGGAGCAACTACAGGAGCTGCTTGACATGGGCTTCATACGTCCTAGTCACTCACCATGGGGAGCGCCTGTATTGTTCGTGAAGAAGAAGGACGGGAGCATGCGCCTGTGTATAGATTACAGAGCACTGAACCAAGTCACGATCAAGAACAGGTATCCTCTTCCCAGAATAGATGACCTGTTTGATCAGCTAAAAGGAGCAGCAGTGTTCTCCAAAATAGTCCTCTGGTCAGGATATCACCAGGTTAGAGTTAAAGAAGGTGATATACCCAAGACAGCCTTCAGGACCAGATACGGACATTATGAGTTCGTAGTCATGCCCTTTGGCGTGACAAATGCTCCAGCTACCTTCATGGATCTCATGAACAGAGTATTCAGGGAATACTTAGATAAGTTTGTTATCGTGTTCATCGACGACATTCTTATCTATTCCAGAACTCAGGAAGAACACACAGAGCACCTGAAGACAGTACTACAGATCCTTCAGCAGAACCAGCTGTACGCCAAGTTCACGAAGTGTGAATTCTGGCTCGATCAGGTGTCCTTTCTGGGTCACATCATCTCCAAGGATGGTGTTATGGTAGACCCCAGCAAGATAGAGGCTGTGAGTAACTGGAAAAGACCTAAGAATGCCAGTGAGATCAGAAGCTTCCTAGGACTAGCGGGCTATTACAGAAAATTCGTAGAGGACTTCTCCAGGATAGCCTCTCCACTGACATCTCTTACCAGAAAGAACAGAAAATTTTAGTGGACAGAGGACTGTGAGAACAGCTTCAGCGAGCTAAAGAGGAGATTGACCAGTGCTCCCATTCTGGCTCTACCAGAAAACACAGACAGCTTTGACATTTATAGTGATGCCTCTAAGTTGGGACTAGGAGCAGTACTGATGTAAAATAGCAAGGTGATCGCCTATGCCTCCAGACAACTCAAGGATTATGAGAGGAACTACCCTACTCATGACCTCGAGCTTGCAGCAGTTGTCTTCGTTCTCAAAATTTAGAGACATTACTTGTATGGAGCTCAGTGCAAAGTGTATACAGATCATCAGAGTTTGAAGTACTTCTTCACTCAGAAGGATCTGAATATGCGACAGCGCAGATGGCTCGAGCTGGTCAAGGACTATGATATAGACATCCTCTACCACCCAAGAAAGGCCAATAAGGTGGCAGATGTACTTAGCAGGAAGTCCAGTGCCACCTTACTATCCCTGGCAGCCATGTCACCATCCCTACAGAAGGACAACATGATCATAAAGTATATGCAATATGATTTTGAAAACATGTATCCGAAAAACATGTGTATGTCTCATGATCTTTAAAACCATTTCTTCTTACATATATACTTGAACATAATATCAACATATTCAGGGCCCCGGCTTGTACCATACATACATAACATAAATGCGCGCATCCTAAGTATATCCAAGGTAGCAAGTCTTGAATCATACTAGGAACTAGGTCAAGATCACAAAGTATGGCCTAGGGGCATACTTAAAGAGTCCATCCCTTATCAGCCTAGATCACAAAGCAAGGCCTAGGAACGTACTAAGGAGCCCATCCCTTATTAGCCTAGATCACAAAGCAAGGCTTAGGGGTGTACTAAGGAGCCCATCCCTTATTAGCCTAGATCACAAAGCAAGGCCTATAGACTGATTAGGAGTCCACCCTTGGTACAAGCCTTACAAAGTAAAGTAGCATGTATAAAAATGCATCATTTAGTCACATAGCATAGCATAAAAGTATGCATCACTTAGGCATACATTATGTCATAAAAGTATGCATCACTTAGGCATACATCATATCATAAAAAGTATGCATCACTTAGGCATACATCATGTCTTGAGAAAGTATGCATCACTTAGGCATACATCATATCATAAAAAGTATGCATCACTTAGGCATACATCATGTCTTGAGAAAGTATGCATCACTTAGGCATACATCATATCATAAAAAGTATGCATCACTTAGGCATACATCATGTCTTAAGAAAGTATGCATCACTTAAACACATAGCATATCATTAAAGCGTGCATATTTCTATCCACATAGCATATCATAAAACATGCATATTCCAAGCACATAGCATATCATTAAAGCATGCATATTTCTACTCACATGGCATATCATAAAAGTATGCATATTCTAAGCACATAGCATATCATTAAAGCATGCATATTTCTAAGCACATAACATATCATTAAAACATGCATATCTCTATCCACATATCATATCATAAAAAGGTATAAATCACAAGCATACATGGTTAAGCATAAGGGTGTATCATGTGATTATACTATCATAAGAAACATGGTAACATAGTTAACTTGGGTTCTAAGCTTCCTAAACCCTTGGGTTCCTATCATGGCCGAACCCCCTTAGGTCTCAATTTAAGTAAAAACAACCTCCAAGCATGTGAAACCTAAATTATCATTACATGAATTTCATAGGAAGCATTATAAGTATGATTTACTTGGTTTCTAAGTTCTCCAAGTCCTTAAACTCATGTGACTGAACCCTATCAGTATATAAACAAGGTCCCAAATGTCATGAAAACATGGAAACCTTAAACCATATTTATAGCATTTTTTTCAAGTAACATAGTAAGCATATTGAGCTAGTTCCTAAGTCCTTCAAGCCCTTAACATATGTCATAGTCAAACTTTTAACAAGTGTTCATTAGGGCTAAAAACAAACATACAAGCATGTGAACTTAAACTAACATCATGTATAAATTCATAACAAGACATTATACAACATGTATGGCCGAAACTTACCCTAGCCTCAATTAGGTCATTAAACAACATATAGCATGGGAACTTTGTCTTTCTACTTATCATAATCCATGTAAAGTGACATAAGCATATTTAATTCTTATTCTAGGGTTTCTAGGGCATCTATTCCTTCATGGCCGAAACATACAATGGTCCATTTAGGTCATGGAAAAATTATACAAGCATGTGACACAATCAACACATTATCCTATTTTCATAAGAAGCACTTTTAACACATTTGGTTTCATTTCTAAGGCCTCTAGGTCTTTTAAACCCTACTTGGCCGAAACTCAACAGTATATAAACTTGCTTCAAATAGCCTAAAAGCATAAGAAATCATACAAGTTTCATAGCATGTATAAAGACAAGCATAATAAACATACATGTGAATTGTGTCTTAGGCTTCCTAGGTTTCTTTCCCTTTTTCTTTTATTTTTCCTCATGGCCGAAACCTACCAATCTTTAAACTAGGTTTTAAGTAGCCTAAAGAATGGAAAACCTAAGTAAGTTTCATGGCAAAAATTACTAAGAACATCATATACAAAGTTGGTTCATAAACAAGCTAGGACCCTTATGATCTTACATGTCATATATCATGTAACTAATTTTTCTATACTCAATTTAAACATAAGAATATTAAACAACTTTCATATCATAATATCACAGAGGTCTTGAGCATATTAGAATTTTGTTTGAGCTTTTCCAAACTATCCATCTTATCATGGCCGAAAACCTAAAATAAGAGTTCATGAATTTCTAGCAATGTTCAACATGCAATTCTTTAAGAAAACTCTATATTCTATCATGCAAACATGGTTACTTAAATTTAAAGGTCTTCCTAACCCTAATCCATTTTCTTGGCCGAAACATACAAATGGATTTCTTTTGGTTCCAAGTAACTTTTAAGCAAGAAAACCAATAAAAGATCCTTAATAGTTCATGGAGAGAATCTTGCACTAGTTTGGTTACACAATATTTTCCCTAACCTCCTTAAAATATTTTTGGCCGAAATTCTAGGGTTAGGTACTCCTCTGATCAAGCATCATTTAGGTATAAAAATATGAAGAAAATCCTTCCTACATAGCATAGAAAAAATATCATGAAATAAGGACTTGTTTAAACCATCCTAGATTTGAAAACCCTTTCTTTAGCCGAATTTTATTAAATTCTTTCCTAGGTTTTCTAATCCTCATAAATCCGAAAATCACATAAAAAGCCTTGTACCACAGGTGAGGGGAAGCTTACATCCTTTTCGCTTGTGGATCTAAGGTATGGTGATGGAAGAAATAGCCTCTTCTTCTAATTCCTTTCCCTTGATTCCCTTGCTAAGTCCTCCTTGTATCTTAGGCTTCTTAGGGGAAAAACCTTGGCTTTGGGGCCGAAGATGGAGGAGAGGGGACTGATGGTTTCGGTGAGGGAGAGGAAGAATGAGAGAAAATGAGAGAAAAATAAACTTCTCTTTTCTTGCTCCCTTTTATGTTAAGGGGGAAGAGGTAGCAAAATTGATTTTTGCTTTCCTTCTCCCTTAGTCTTTTTTTTCTATTTCCTATTTATTTTATTTATTCATTTATTCTTACCATTCATGATGAAATAAGGGGGATTGAATCCTCTTAATTCCCTCTTTAAATTTTCGGCAAAACAAAGAGGAAGAGGGAGAGAATGGGAGGAAGGCAAGTTGCCTTTCTCTTGCTCTTTTCTTGTCTTCTTTTGGCTAGCTTTTACTCTCACCCTTATCATGAGTTTCCCTCCTTTGTTATCAACATCTTCTCTCTATCCCAATTGGTTTCTACTAATTAATTCTATGAAATATAATATAAGAGGTTCATGGTTCAATCCTTGACCTCCTCTTCTTTTTATTTCATTTTATTTCTTTTTGCTTCAACTCACTTCCTATTATTTTTCTAAGGAAAAATCCCACATTCATATATTTATCTTTCAAGCTTAGTGGGTATTACACTTCCTGAGTTCCTAAATAGATAAGAATGTCATCGATAAATACAATAACAAATCTATCTAGGTAGTCCCTGAATACTCTGTTCATGAGGTCCATGAAAGTAGCTGGAGCATTTGTCACGCCAAAGGGCATGACTACGAACTCGTAGTATCCGTATCTAGTCCTGAATGCTGTCTTGGGTATATCCCCTTCTTTAACTTTCACCTGATGATAACCTAACCTGAGGTCTATCTTAGAGAACACTGCTGCTCCCTTTAGCTGATCGAACAGGTCATCTATTCTGGGAAGAGGATACCTGTTCTTAATCGTGACTTGGTTCAGTGCTCTGTAATCTATACACAGGCGCATGCTCCCGTCCTTCTTCTTCACGAACAATACAGGCGCTCCCCATGGTGAGTGACTAGGACGTATGAAGCCCTTGTCAAGCAGCTCCTGTAATTGCTCATGAAGTTCCTTCAGTTCTGCTGGAGCCATGCGGTAGGGTACTTTAGAGATAGGATTTGTACCGGGAATGAGTTCTATCTCAAATTCAATCTCCCTATCTGGTGCTAGACCTGGTAACTCCTCAGGGAAGACTACTGGGTAGTCACATACGACTCGGACCTCTGCTAGCTGTTGGTCCTTGTCCTGACTGACATTGACTACATGCGCTAAAAATCCCGTACATCCTGAATCCATTAACTTCTGTGCTTTTAGAGCTGAGAGAAACTTCTTGACCTTTCTCTTTGGTTCTCCGATGTACTCGAACTATACTTCTGCTTCAGGTTGGAATACGACTTTCTGTTTACGACACTCTATAGAGGCACCGTATTTGATCAGAAAGTCCATTCCAAGGATGACATCATAATCAGTCATGTCTAGCACTATCAGATCACAAAAGAGTTCTCTGTCTGCTATAATGATTGGCACCGCTCTGAGCCAGTGCGTGGATGCCATAATTTCTCCTGAAGGCAATGTCGTCAGAAACTGACTACTGAGTACCTCTGGGGGTATCACTAACTTTTCGAAAAACATCCTGGATATATACGAATGGGTTGCCCCAGTATCAAATAAGACTGTTGTACTTTGCTGTAAAATACTGATCTGACCTGAAATAACTGTCGAGGCATTTGCTACGTCCTCTCTGGTGAGTGAGTAGATCCTCGCATTAGTCGTAGCTGGAGGGGCTTCTAATCTACCCTGGCTGATGTGTGGACCATCTAAAGCGGCCTGCATCTGATGTAGCTGTGCTGGCTGGCCTCCGTACTGAATCGGCTGTGGTTGTGGAAGACTGGTCTTATTTGGGCACTGCTTAGCCATATGCCCTTCTTGTCCACACACAAAGCATCCTCGTGTGCCCTTACGACAAACTCCAGGGTGGAATTTCCCACAAGTAGCACATTTGGGGTAACTAGGCTGTTTACTAGCTGGTCCTCCTTTTGGGTAACTCCCTGGTTTACGTTTGTTGCTGGAGTTCCCTTTCCAGTTAGAGCCGTGGGAGCTGTGGCCCTGGTGTTTCTGAGTACCTGAACCTCCTTGTCCTTTGGACTCTGAGAGGACTTGCTTCTGCTGCTTGATATTGTTCTGGTAGTGCTCGGTGGTCAGAGCACTACTGACTAGTTCTTCGGTGGTTTGCGGCCTATGAACGCCGTCAGCCATGTTCATCGCTATTTCCGGCCTCAGCATCTTAAGCATCAACCGAACTCGTTCTTTTTCTGTGCTGACTAGTTCAGGGCATAGACGAGTCAATCTGTTGAATTTCTTCACGGCTTCCTCCACTGAAAGGTTGCCCTGGCGAAACTCAGTGAACTCGTCGTAGTGGCGGTTTGTGACCCGCATGTGAAATAACTCCTCGAAGAATTCTTTCTCGAAGTCAGCCCATGTCATCTGGTTCACTGGGCGCTTCGCTCGAATTCTCTCCCACCACATACGTGCATCTCCTGTCAAGCAGAAGGAAGCACATTTCACCTTCTCATGTTCTGGCCAGTCCAGAAGCTCCATCGTACTCTCCAGTGTTTTGAACCAGGCTTGATCATCCCATGGTTCACTGGTGCCTGAGAAGTTCTCGGGCTTGACTCTCTGCCACTGGATCAGATAGACTTCTCTCTTTGCCTCTGCTGCTGGAACTACTGGTGTAACACCCACGAAATTATAAGATAGGTATATGAATATTATTTTCCTTAGAGCATAAAGAAATGAAAAGAATAAGAGAAAAAGGAAAATAAAAACAAAAGAAAATATAGAATAAGAAGAGGTGAGATCAAGGATTGAACCTTGAACCTCCCACAATTGATGGAGATAAATTGATGAATGATAACCATTAGGATAAGGAGAAATAATTGGATAGAAAGGAATGAAAAATGTAGTTAAAGGAGAAAAGAAAACTAAGCAAAAAGAACAAGAGAAAACCAAGTTTCTTACCTTTTTCCCTCTTGGTTAAGAAAAGGAGCAAGCAAAAGAAGGATTTACTACTTCCCTTCCTCTCTCTATTTTCGTGGGAATTAATGGAGTGGGGGAAAAGAGGAGTTGAGGGAGTGAATGAGGACATGTTTCATGGGCAAGGGAATAAATAGATTGGGAGAAGAAAAATAAGGGATTAAATCATTTTTTTTCCTCCTTCCTCTTGCTTCTTCATTCCTCACCGAACCAAGAACTCTCTCCCTCTCCTTTGTCCGAGAGCTAAGCTAAGCTTCTCTTCAAGAAAAACAAAGTTTAGAGAGGAGACTTTCAAGTTCTAGCCCTTACAAGCAAAGGAAACAAAAGGAGGTACAAGAAGAAGAAGCTTCCACCTTCCTTATCACCTAGAACACTTTTCTCTCTAAGGAAAACCACAAGCGAAAGGATGTAAGTTCCCCTCACCTGTGGTACAATAGCTTTTATTTTTTTCTATGAAGATTCGGTCACATAAAAAGCTAAGGAAACATCATGAAGAAATTCTAACCAAGATAAGACCAAAAGAAGGACCTAGAGAATGAAAGGATCTAAAATCAATATGCTTGATATTTCTCTTGTAGCATGTATTTTATGGTAAGGATTTATCTATGTTAAAATGTTTGGTAGAACTTAGATTCATGAGTATTCGGCCATGGTAGAACTAAGGGCCTAGGAGAGCTTTAATTTAAAACTAAGTATGCCAAGATCTCCTTAAGATAAGATATGAAACTATTATGATATGCCCATGATTATATGTTAAGTTAAACTCTATTTCATGTCCATGAAGGTTCGGTTAGGTTTGGATTTTTAAAGCATAGGCGAATTTAAAGCAAATCTAAGATGCTCATGATCTCCTTGATGAAATGTTATGTAGCTAATCCAATGTGCTTATGTTTATTGTTGTATGGAAATTAAATTCATGCTCTATATCATTCGGCCACTTCATGATTTAGGGCTTAGGAAACTTAGAACCTAACTCAACTATGCTCATGTTATTCCTTGATATATTTGCTATGAAAGTTGCTTAAGGTTCTCATGCTTTTAGGGCACTTGAACCCTAATTTGAAGCCCTACAAGTTTCGGCCACTTCATGATTTAGGGCTTAGGAAACATAGAACCTAACTCAACTATGCTCATGTTATTCCTTGATATTTTTGCTATGAAAGTTGTTTAAGGTTCTCATGCTTTTAGGACACTTGAACCTAAATTTTAAGTCCTATAACATTTGGCCATTACATGATGAAGGACTTAGGAAACTTAGAACCTAACTCAACTATGCTCATGTTATTCCTTGATATTTTTGCTATGAAGTTATTTAAGGTTCTCATGCTTTTAGGACACTTGAACCTAAATTTTGAGTCCTATAACATTCGGCCATTACATGATGAAGGACTTAGGGAACTTAGAACCTAACTCAACTATGCTCATGTTATTCCTTGATATTTTTGCTATGAAAGTTGTTTAAGGTTCTCATGCTTTTAGGGCACTTGAACCCTAATTTGAAGCCCTACAAGTTTCGGCCACTTCATGATTTAGGGCTTAGGAAACTTAGAACCTAACTCAACCATGCTCATGTTATTCCTTGAAATGCTTGCTATGAAGGTTGTTAGGGTTCACAAGCTTGAATGATAGTTTTTAACCCAATGTATGCTTGATAAGTTTCGGCCATGATGAGTTGTAAGCTTAAGTAACCTAGAACTCTACCTAAACTTGCTCATGATAGTTCTTATGGTATAAGGAATGATGCTTACTTAGGGTTCACATGTTGGTATGAAGTTTTACCAAAAACCCAACCTATATGGTTCGGCCACTAAAAGACATTTGGGTTAGAAATCGAATTATGTTTTCCATGTATCTTATATGCCATGATTTTGAGATTTCTATGCTTCTATGTTTAATTATGCACACTTATGATTTATACATGATGGAAACCCTTATGCTATGGTGTGTATTATTTATGATGAAGCTATGTGCAAATTTATCCATGATATATGTGATGAGCTGTGTGCCCAATTTATGCATGAAATATATGATGTGCTGTGTGCCCAATTTATGCATAAAATATATGATGTGCTGTGTGCCCAAATTTTTACATACAATTATGATGAGCTGTGTGGCCAAAAGTCTATATGGTATGATATGATAAGTGACACGATGTACAAGAAAAGATAAGAACCATGATATGTAAAAAAAACATGCTATTTTACTTTATGTATGGCTTGTACCAAGGGTGGGCTCCATAAGCGCCCCGGGGTCGATGGACTAAGAAACGGGCCTCGTCAAGGATGAGCTCCTAAGTGCCCCTAGGTTGATGGACTAAGAAACGGGTCTAGTATGTATGCCTTGTAGGGTTCAAGACTTGCTACCTTGGACCTACATAGGACGCGCGCATTTATGTATGTGGTACAAGCCGGGGCCCTAATCATGTTAAGATTATGTTTAAGTATGTATATTATAAGTTTTCAAAGGACATATTGCATATGTTTTCATGATACATGTTTATGAATTCACCTTGCATATACCTTATGATTATGTCATGATATTTATGATGATGTTATGATATGTCAGGGTGAAATTGATGATTATGTTATGTTATGCCATGATACCTTACGCTTATGTTATGATATGCCATGATATGCTGCATGATATAATGAATTTCCTCCATGTGTTATGTCTTGTGATTTTTGATATGTTATACGGTTTTGTGAGTAGGAAAGGAACTTACTGAGCCATGAGTGCTCATAGCTTACTTTCTTGTACCACAGATAAAGGCAAGGAATGGATGAACTAGGGGAGCAGCAGGAGGGGCTAGAAGGATGTGTGTGGTAGTGCCTTGGCTAAACGAGAAAGACCTGCTTTTTGTTTAATAAGAACTATGTCTAGTTATGTTACTGCTTTATGACTCCATGACATTTAATTTTGTGTTTGGGCATTATGACTTATAAATCATGTTAAGTATGCTATGTGGTTTTATATGTCCAGGTGATTAGTCATGTTGATTTTAAAGAAAAGAAAAGTTTTAAATCCTATGAGTAAGACTTCTGCTGTAATAAGCAGATATGTATGAGTAGAGTAACCCCCGCCGCCTTAGCAGGAGGGGCGGGGTGCTACAACTGGTGTTATAGGCTGGACTGGTGGAACCTCTATAACTACTGGGGATGCTATGTTTGGTTCCGGGGTGACAGTGGGAGTATTCTGCTAATTAGCCTTTAAGGTGGCTATCTCCTGTTGCTGTTCTGCTAGCTGCTTTTGTAACTGAGCCACTACTGCTGTAAGGTCTGGGGGAGGCACTGAACTGCCTGCCTCATGCTGGGGCTCAGTAGCTGGTGCCCTTCCAGCTGGGCGTCCTCGTGCCATTTCTAAAGACATAAAGGACATACATACCTAAGGCAATCATGTTTATATAACTACTATCACTAGCATGTTAGGTACTATCACAGATAAGCATACTTTAGTTATCTACAAACATGAAAGCAATAAACATACAAAGTGAGGGGTATTCTTACTTGGAAGTTGCAGGTTCAATGCTGATGTGTGTGTAGGAAGTATGGAATTTTCTGCTCTGATACCACTCTGTAACGCCCCGCCTCCTACTAACTAGGCTGCGAGGCCGAGCGTCACATTATGCTGTGCTAAGCTATCTCCATGACCATTACTAAGTCTAGGTGCGGAAAACTGTACCAATTTAAAACTTTGCCAAGCTAATACAAATTCTTGGTCCTACACGTGCTGAGGGATGCAATCTAAGGTATACATGGCATATCCTACATCCCCTATGGTCAAGGAGCTGAATTACAAGGTCACTTGGTCAAAACCCAGCTTCCCAATCGATCCAGGTTGAACTCAATCGATTGTAGGCTGTTGAATCGATCCATGGATCGATTCAGATTGCTACTGTGCTCGGGGTAATATTCTGGATCGATCGACTGATCGATCCAGACTGGCCAATCGATCCAGCGATCGATTCCAGAGCTCTCTGTTCGCGGGAGCGATTTCCTGATCGATCGAATGATCGATCCCTAAACTCTCTGTTTGCGACAGAATGCGACTGGATCGATCGGCTGATCGATCCAGAAGCTTACTGTTCGCGGAACCAGGCTCCCAATCGATCCGCTGATCGATTGAGGGCCCCCAATCGATCCGTTGATTAATTGGGGTTTCTGATTTCATAGCAAAACTCTGATTTCAGCACTGCTTCGTGCCGAACTCACCTACAAGAGTTCTATAATAGCTGGAAAACATACCAATAACACATAACTAGGAATATGAGCATAAGTACTAACAATCTAAGCAAGTCGCTCACGATCCAAGGCATTAAAAAAACTAGAAATGTGGAAAATAACACTATATAAAACTAAAGTCTTAGTTTGCTAATTTCTCCAAGATCTTTACTCCAAGTTCCTTCCACACACATTTTCATCATTGCATTGACCTCCAGCCTCCGCTAGTCCATCTTCCCTTTACCTTTATCTGCAGTATAAGGAAAAATAGTATCTGTAAGCTTGAGAGCTTAGTAAGAAACCATCTACCTCACAAAAACATGCATACGATGAAATCATGCTTTTAAAACATGCTATTTGAAATATATGTCTACTGAACATGTAAGAGCATAGCATGACATACAAACAAACTAGTCATGGCAACAAGTGCTAACATAAGCTATCATATTGTATCAATAGAAAACTAAATTGATACAAAAACTTAGCTGAGCTACTTCCAAACTAATGCTAAAGTTATACTGAATTCACATAACTATTTGTGAGAGTTTGAAAAACTATATATATATAATAGATGAAAATACTAATCATGCTACTGATGGATCCGGCAACTGTACTTGTTGTGCGTGCATCCCTAACTAAACCCGGGGTTGCAAATTCTGAATCTAGTAGGGTTTACTAGGTTAGCTGAACCTAGGGACGACTATGGGAGCCCAATCCAATGGATATCTAATCCAGTACAGTGCCACTGATAAAATAAAATACTGGTTATAGCTGAATTTTGCTGTTCTTGCTATTTCTAGGTTATCTGAAACTAGAGCTAGGTTGTCTGAACCTCGAGGCGACTGTGGGAGCCCACCCATTGGACCGTAGTCCCATATAAGCTGTACTAAAGCTAAACATACTGAATGAATGCTTCTATTGCATTTATCTAAGCTAGTAAAATGCTTAAGTTGCATTTTAACCGTGCTAATAATTTAATCGAACACTTGGTATGCGCTAATTCGCATCCTTTGTGCCGAAAATCTACATACTACTAAACTGAAGCATAAAATTCATACGGAAGCTACTTTTACTGCAGGTGAGGGGTTTCTTACCTCCTGCTCTAATTTTCTTATGATTCTAATCGCTAGATTTCCGGAGGAAACAATCCTTTTGACGATCTCCTCGCGTCTACGTATTCTTCTCGCGGAGAGGAGCACCCTCGTATCCTTGATGTCGCCGGGAGGTACTCCTACACTCCTCAAGATGGAACCCTAGGTCTTCTTGAGGTTGGCGCCGAGAGATGAGGGAGAAAGAGAGAGGGTCGGCGGGTGAGATTTGAGGGAAAAGTTTTCTCGTTTAAGAAAATAACAATTCCTCACTTAATTTCCCTATTTATATTAAGTGGGTAATTCAGCCCAACTCAAATATAAATATAATTGTTTCCCTTTCCTTTCAGCATGGCCCTGCTGGGTTCACTTGGTCACTAAAGCTATCTATAAGTTGTAGGACCCAATAGGTCTCGGGTTCAAAACCCGCGTAGGCTATTTTACGACTCCATTTATTTTTGCTACTTCCGCTACTCTAAAAATTACATAAAAATATTCTAAAATTCCAGAAAAACCATAGAATATTTCTAAAATAATTTTGAGAATTTTCGGGCGTTATAATCCCCCATACCTTATAAAAAGTTCGTCCTCAAACTTAGAATAACTCTGGATACTTCTGCCTCATACTAGCTTCTGTCTCTTACCAGGATTCATAAACTCTAGTACTTAAGCCTGGAGGTTTAGAGTTCGAATCCTGGGGGAGGCAAAAATCCACTGACCAGGGGTGGAAAGTCCTAGTGAGTAACGGCACGGCCAAGGGTCGTCGGTCGACGACATTAGAGGTCGCCAAATGGGCCGACGACATAAGGGCCGACGGTCGACGACATGAGAGGTCGCCAAATGGGCCAAGAGGGTCGGGTCGTTACAATAAAAGGCGCCTTTTTATTGTAACGACCCGACCCTCTTGGCCCATTTGGCGGTCCATTTGGCGACCTCTCATGTCGTCGACCGTCGGCCCTTATGTCGTCGGCCCATTTCCACCCCTGGCAGTGGATTTTTGCCTCCCCCAGGATTCGAACTCTAAACCTCCAGGCTTAAGTATTAGAGTTTATGAATCCTGGTAACCAAGTGAGATCATCTCACTTGATTACCAGGATTCATAAACTCTAATACTTAAGCCTGGAGGTTTAGAGTTCGAATCCTGGGGGAGGCAAAAATCCACTGCCAGGGGTGGAAAGTCCTAGTGAGTAACGACACGGCCAAAGGGTCGTCGGTCGACGACATGAGAGGTCACCAAATGGGCCGACGACATAAGGGCAGACGGTCGACGACATGAGAGGTCGCCAAATGGGCCGCCAAATGGGCCAAGAGGGTCGGGTCGTTACATGAATGGTAAAGTAGAGTTCATCTGTTGAGCATCCTTCCGACCCAGGAGGTCAATCAAATCAACAGCTATGAATCTGCTAAAGAGCTCTAGGAGAAATTCCTAGAACTCCACAAAGGTACTTTAGAAGCAAAGTTAGCAAGGTGAGACATCCTCCAAACCCAGCTAACAAACCTACGAATGAACCATGGAGAAAAGGTAGTGCAACTCCAAGCATAGATCAAAGAACTCATCACTCTGCTCAACAATCTTAGAGAATTGGTAACTAACCAAGATTTAATCCGGTACGCACTTAACACTTTCCTGAGATCTCTAGAATGATCATCCTTAGTAGATGCATACTACATCTCTAAGGATTTTGAGGTAAGTATACTAGAGAATTTGTTTTCTACTTTTGAACTTCACAAAACTTGATGTGCAAATCCTAAAGAAATTGAAAAGTCGAACAACAATCTTGCCTTAAAAGACAAGAAGGAAGATCTAGACTCCGAAGTATCAATCGATAAAATTGAAGGAACCATAATGGTAAGAAAATTCAATAAATTTATGAAGTCTAATAAATTTAATAAGTCGCAGGCAAAGAAACAAACTCATAGCAAAAGGAAGGTCCAGTGTTACAACTGCTAAGGATAAGGGCACATCAAAGATAATTACCTAGAACTAAAGAAAAAGGAGAAGGACAAGGGCAAAAGATCAACGAAATCTAAGCTCAAAACCTTGAAGGTGACATGGAATGAAACATCGTCATCAAAATCTGAAGTTGAAGCCTATGCTGGAGTAGCCCTAATTTTAGACCATCAAAAGGAAGATGAAAGCAGCTCAGGATGAGCATTGATGAAGGGGGAGGATCATAAGAGGAAAGCTGTGATGAAGTGAGAGCATTAGAATACGAGGTAAGTCAGGAACATGTCTTATCTCCTGAAAAGTCATTTCAATTTATTAAGATTCTTTCCAACAATTTGATAAAATTAGAAAAAGAAAATATAGATTTGAAAAGATAATTAGTCAATGCATGCCCCTTAGATTTGTTTATAATTTAAAATTAGAAAAAAATTGAAAATACAAATTGAAAGTTTGAAAAATGAACATGTATGTTTGAAACTGAATAACTTTCAAAAGCCAAAATATAGAAAGTATGGTAGGCTAAACTGGTACATTAGAAAACACCAGGGACAAATTAGAAAAATCCCCAAAAGTTACGTACCTCCCAAATTTTTAGTAAATCTAGTAGGTAGGAACCTGTACTAGGTTTCAAGATCATACTTAGATTAAAGTGTTATCATTCAATTTTTTTAAAAAAAACCTAGATGTCTCAGAAAGAAAATTAAATATTTATTTTCTTTAAAAGACTTTGTCTAGAAGTGGTTGTTGTTCTAATCCAAGAAGGTCTAGTGCCTTGCACAGCCTGGAAGCCAATTATTAAAATTAATATTTAGTTGACTAACTGTTAAGATGTTAACTGTTATAAAAAATTTCCACATACAAATATTTTTTAAAAGTAAAAGTTCAGGGGGATTAAGGGGGAGTTAGGATTTTTATCCTTATATTTATTTTGATTTTGTAACTAACTTGTTTAAATTCATTGCTTTACTATCATTTCATAATTATAGTTGTTATACCTTCATCATGTTATTATGTTTTAATTATTTAACCCTAACTTAAACTTGGATTAATGCACATCAAAAGGAGAGAGATTATTAGTACTCGGAGTAGTTTTAATGTGATCAACCATGTTCAGTTAGGTCATGTGTATTTGATTCTTGTGTCTAAGTATGCAGGAGCTTAGGAACACAAGAATTAAATGCACAGAACCTAACTAAACTTGGTTGACCACATCAAAACTACCCTTGGGTACTAACACAGACCCTAGGTTTCCCACCGATGAACTTAGGATTCAATTTTCCTCTACTATCTATGTGCCTTTACAGTCTAGGTATCTAGATAGGTATTTTGTTCATGTGTTCCTGCATTCCCGCTATCGAGGTTATTGATTATTATAGCCTGCAACATTTAGTTTATTATTCTAGTTTAGTCAACATAGGCCTGTGTGTTGAACTGTATAACAACTTAGTTAGAGTTGATGATCTTACCTACATCATTATGGTCACCAGTATGGATGTTACGCTATCCCCTACTATCATCTGGGACATTTTAGGATTACGACCATCCACATATCCCTTCTAGTGCTACCCCCCCTTGGGATCCACCATTTGGTGATCTCTACTCATATATCACGTTTGATATGATCTATTCGTATTTTTTTAGGGGTCGGCATGTACCAATTGTGACCCTATTTTGATCAGTCACTCTTAGAGTCCAGGACTATGCCCTTTATAAGGTCTTAGTCACATGCATTTTGCCTCTGACCACTCGCGATGTAGTGATGATGTGTCCTTTTCATTCATTTCTCCTTTATGCATTATGTCATAGATTAGACATAGATATTAGTTTGCACATATTTCATACCATCATCTATTCATCAAGTATTGCTACTAGTCGGCGGATTCATATACCCTATTGCCATATTTTGACCGCCTACATAGCCTCATTGGGTATTGATGTCATCGCAAGTAATGTCAGAACCCTAAACGAGTTTGCTATAGTAGGTGCTAGAAACTTCTCCTTAGCTGGTGTACATATAGATGATGAGGGTATCCTATCCTAGAGGAGAGAGGCCCGACACCAACCTAACCCAGCTGCCCAGCCCCAGCCTAATCCTATAGCCTAGGATCAGCTTGATCCAGCTCCAGGAGAGGAGGCAGAGTTAGATGAGTACATCATTAATCTTTTTGGTCTACCTGCACCTCCAATCCCTCGTACGTTAGATGACAAAGTTACCAGATTTGAGGGATCCATGACGAGTCTTCGACGAGAGGTCTCCAGCCTTCAACAGGATGGACCCAGTCTTCGAGAGGAGGAGCAGACTCATCATACTGAGTTGCTGGACTTGATACGATCCTTTGACTCTAACCCCTCTTCCTCGTCTTCTCAGTAGATTAGTTTCTAGTTTATCTGACTGACGTTATTTATTGTTCACTTTAGATATTTTTTTATCATATTAGGTTGACTATTTTAGTAGTTTTGCTCACTGTGGATACTAGATGTTTCAGTTCTTTTATCTTATTATACTTAAGATTTCGCCTACTTTTCCTTTAAATTGTTCAATCAAAATATTAGTTTTAGGGGGAGAATCAAAAAATTTTTTGATTTTTTTTAAATTTTATTTTTTTCTTTAAAAGCTCCTTTGAAAATATTACTTAGAGTCTTTTTTTTAAAAAATATCTTTTAAAAATCTTACTTAGAGATATTTTTGCTTACATTTTTTATCTTACATAAAAATATTTCCTAGAAAGTTATTTCTTTAAAATCTTTCCTAATAAGTTACTTTGAGAATCCTTGTTAGAAAATTTTTCATTACAATTACCATGAAATTCTCTTTTAGAAAATTTTCTTTGAAATTACTTTAAAATTTACCTTAAAAACTTCTTTGAAAGTTTCATTGAAAATGTCTTACAAAAATATCTTACATTCCCCTCCCCCAAATAAACCTGAGTTTTTACCTTTGTCAAACTTTTATTTGAAAACATTACTTGCAATTATTTTTATGTAGTTGATTTTCAAAAACTTGTCTTCAAAATTATTTGAAGTACTTGACATAATTGTTTGAAAATTTGCAAAATCCTTTTTGCTAACCGTTATTTAATCCATTACTTTTTTGATGTATGCCAAAGGGGACGGGTAGTGGGTTAGGTTAAAAAAATTAAATCATGTTAACTCACTTTACTCAATTTTTAATTAATGCTTGCTTAATTGTATTTTTTTAACATTAATTCAGGTTGTCATTACATCAAAAAAAGGGAAATTATTGGTGCAGGTGCACTAATAATCTGGTTTTGATGTATGACAAATAGGTTAAAGTTAGATGAGTTATTTATCTAACCCTTCTACCAAGTGTGCAGGAGTTGACTAGTCTGAAGGACCTGACATCAAACTAAAATCTAGGTAGGTCCACGAGACTCGATAGTTAGTGGGAAGTCCAAATAGGTCTGCGGGGCATAATATCTGGCAAAAATTCTGATTGGGTCCATGGGACATGACAATCAATTGAAATCTAGTTGGGTCTACGGACCTGACAACTCGTGGGAAGATCTAGTGGGTCAAAGCCAAGTCAAGTGATTGCAAGTGATAAGTGAAGGTAAGCAACTAGAGGAGAGATCCAGGAAGGATGTGTTCCTCGTTGAGAGAACTGTAGGCATCGGTCCAACTTAGGTTCATTTGGGAAACCTAAGCTGAAACCTTGACTAGATCCTAGTCTCAGGAAGACAAGATCTAATTACTACTCTTATTTTTTTTATTGTTGTTCTAACTTTATTTACTAGGTAAATTTATTTTTTATTGCCTGGACTAACCTTTTTTGTAGGGAAGAGACTGTTGAAGAAAGGGGGAGTCTGAGCTCTCAGAAGGGATTCGGGCACCCTAGACTCCAGGTGCCTAGAGCTGGTTTGGGAGCCCAGACCACGTTGCCCGGGTGGGTGCCGGGGGCACCCGGGTAGTCCGAGCGCCCGAAGTCGGTCCAAGCTCTCGGACCCGGAAACTCATCCACAAGCTGAGGTGGAGCGCGTTGACTGACCGAGCTACGTGGTCCAAGCACTTGAAAGGGTTCCAGGCACTTGGAATGGGCCTATATAAACGCCTTCGACCAGGAGCTTCAAGATATCAACTACTATGACTTTCGCTCTTGCGCGGTGCTCTAAAAAAGCTCCTCCGACAACCAGCGATCAAGACATTCTTATTTTCTTTGTTGTTGGTAATACTACTTTTAGTTCTTGTACTTACCTATGTAATTGTTCAAGCTATTAGTAGATTGCCCAAAAAAAGCACTCGATAAGTGCGGGCCTTAGAGTAGGAGTCGTTGAAGGCTTCGAACCAAGTAAAACTTGGTTTGTTAGCATTATCTTTTATTCTTCCATTGCGTACTTCAATTTAATTCACCTATAATTTTTTGACGATTTCTATTCAACCCCCCCCCCCCTCTTCTAGCTTCTTTCCGATCCTACAGTATATGTAAGAAATTTCATGCTCCAATGTCATGTTTATTCCTAATTTCTATCCTTGCCTTACCATTTATTTTTTTGTACCTACCAGTGAAATATATTTGCTAAGTCTATAGACTCACAATGTAAATGGTCCAGGTGAGGGGGATGCCACCAAAGAAATACTAGAGGACGTGGTGGTGGAATAGCTGAGGAGACGAGATGGAGGCATAACATACTGCCCAGTACCTTGAGAGCATGTTATGAAATTGTCCTCTGATTTGTTATATGGTTAAGGATTAGGGTCTATTTGTTGGTTTCTTTCTTTTTGGTATAAGTCCATCAACTTCAATTTTCTATGTTTTGTTAAATGTTGAGGTTTATATGTCATGCAACTTCGCTGTTGTTTTCTGTTTCAAAAGTCTTAGGGTTTGCTACTTGATAAGTCATCCACATGAGTTCAACATGTATTGAATATCTTGTCATGTGTAGGATATAGGATTGTTTTAGTTAGTAACAGAACAGTCATTCCTAAAGGTCAATGCACGCATACAATCTTTTTAAGGACTCAAATACTTCCGCCTTCAAGTTTGTAAGATTTACCTTTAAAAGTTATAGTCATAAATTAAATTATGTAATTTACGCATGATATGAACATATAAATATGCATATGTGAGGCAATGATGGAGGTATGTTGGGACATACAAATTTATGGCAGCCAGAAGAAATAATGGTGAGGTGGGTGTACAGAACAATCAGTTTTTAGCAGGACTTACCGTATTCTTAGAGGAGCAGAGTCGAATTCATGGGGAGCAGATTCGGTAACTACTGAGAGCTAGGGAAAATGAAAATGCACTCAACCACCCCACATCTAGTGTGAACCTAGTCTACAGATAGTTCAGAGAGTTGGTCTGATAGAGTTCAAGGGTGACACTGACCCGATAGTTGCGGAAGGATGGATTCAATTATCAAAAATGATTTATGACTTCATGCAGCTCACTGATGCGGACAAGGTTAAGGGTGGTATATTCATGCTACATGATAAAGCTCAGATAATTTAGAAGGGTGCACATTCTACGATGGACTTACCTACTTTGACCTAGGTTGGTTATAAGGAAGTACTCTATGGGAAGTATTTCACAACTGACAGTAGAACTCGACTGGTAAGAGAATTCTTAGAGCTTCGTTAAGGAGACATGACAGCTGCTGAATATGTCAATAAGTTTGAGAGATGTTGTTACTTCGTGCCCATGATTGCAGGACAACCATCAAAGGAGTTGAAACATTTCATCAAAGGATTGAGGGCTATGATCTAACATGATGTCAGGCTAAGCCGGGTTACCACTCTCAGAGAGGTAGTGGATTGGGACTTGATGTCAGAGAGGGATAGGAACGAGATGATAAAAGAAGTACAAAACAAGATGGCAAGTTACTAAGGAAGAGAATAGCAAGGACCAATCAAGTAGAAAGAAGTCTTTTCCTGCTCAAATTCAAGGCAAGCAGCAACAGAACCAAACTTAGACATGATAGCATCATCAAGGATCACGACAGCTGATGCAATTATTCCCAATGTCGACGACAGAGTTCTGTGTCCTAAGTGTGGGAAAGTTCATTCTGGTCAGTGTTTGATGGGTTCAAATGTTTGTTATATGTATAAGAAGTCGAACATTTTTGCTAAAGACTACCCCCAACTCAAGGAGCCAATCAAAGGAAAAGTGTTTGCTATGACTCAGGAGCATGTAGATCTAGATTCTGCCATTATTACAAGTATGATCTTTATTTCTGACCTACATGCCCATACATTAATAGATTTTGGAGCTGCCCATTCTTTTATATCTGTGGCATATGTCACAAAACTGGGCATTTCACCTGATAGAATGATAATGGAATATAGTGTTTCTCACACTCGGGAGAAAAACTGCACAACAATAATATGGTAAAGAACTGTAAAATGCTAATGCAAAATCGTACTATGTATGCCAAATTTATTGTTATGGAGATGGCTAACTTTGATATGATTTTATGAATGGATTGGTTGACTAGACATGAGGCTATCTGTAACAACCCAAATTTCTCCATTTCGAGCCCCAAAAATAATTTAAAAATATTTTAAAATGCCATAGAAAAATTCTAGAGATTTTAGAAATTTTTAGAGTATTTTTATGTAATTTTTGGAGGTCGTTTGGTATTTTTACTAAACGAAGGAAGTTTCTACAAAAAATGTTCAAGTCGAGATTCAAACCGTGGACCTCAGACCTGAACCAAGCCTTAACCGAATCCAGCTAGCCAACTGTTCCAGGTGGCATTTCTTATTAAAGAAGAAGAAATATTCTATTTAAGCAGTAGTTGATGAATGGGAAATAAATAGGAAGAAAAAATGGTTGCAGTCGAGTTTTGAACCCGCGAGCCACGCTTTAAGCAAAACGCAGCCAACCAATTGTGCCAGTGGATTTTGCTAATTTAAGAAGGAGAGAAATATATTTAAGGGATAGTTGATGATGAAACCCTAGTTATAAGAAAAGAGGACTTAATTTTTCCCGAGCCCGAATCTTTTCCTCACCCTTCTCTCCCGACGGCGCTGTTCTCCTTCTCGGGCGAAATCGCGGCAGCAAGCGATCACGTCTCCGGCGGCCGACGAGGTTGTTCTCTGTGGGTTCTTCATAGATTCGAGGTCTCCTCGTCGAAGAGAGCCCATAAGCATGAAGGAAAGGTCGAATCTTCAAGTTCTCCGAACCCTAGAGGCTTTCTTCCCCGGCTGTAAGTCCAAGAAATCGCATTGTAAGTCGCTACTCACCTGCAGTAGGATAGTTCCGGATTTCTATTCCTTTTGTGTTCCGAATTTTTCTGTGAAGAAGGTTAGCTTAAGGTTTACTGTCGTGACCTTCAAAGGAAGAACAGGATGGGTAAAGATCAAGCATGTGGGTTTTATACCTCGAGTTTTTATAGCTTGAATTTGGATTTGATGCTTTTGTTTCCCTTTCGTTTTCTTTGCTGCTGTAAAGATTGTAGTAGCCGTGGAACCCTAGCGTGCATGTTAGATAGATTTGGTTTGGTGCTATGATGTTCAGAGATACGAATAAGTTGCAAATCAATTTTCATTGATGTTGAGGCTTCATCTAGTGAATGTTTGCAATTTTCTTCTACGGATTTGAGGTGTTTGTGATCGAGTTTGGTGTTGCCCTAGTTCCTCTCGATGGTTGGTTTGAGTTTCTGGATAGAACTGGATTTAACGTGATGGAGCAGATTCGTGGGTTAAGCGATAAGTTTTGGTGCTCTTATGTTGCTTGACAGAATGCTACCTCGAATGCTGGTTTGTTTTGATGAGAAAGGGAATCGATTCGATGCCGTTTTGTGTTATTGGAGCTTTAATTCTCCAGATTACTAAACAAGCAGAAACTATCAGATTGTGTAGCCCCATTCCCGATCAAGTATCAACTTGGAGTCATTGAGTGCCAATCCATTTAGAAAGTTTCTAACCAGAAACCTCAACTAAATTTACTATTATCTCATTGTCTATTGGCATTTTATCTTGTCTTAGCCTCTTATGTTTCAAAAGCATGCAACTTCACTGAATTTGATTTGTGGAAGTGTCAATTTAACTAAGAAATTAGTAGGATTGGATAGAATAACTAGAACCATTGAAGGAATAAGGTAGTCATGATAGTTATAATATTTTCTTGGCTGGAAATTTAAGGGCAGCAAGTATTCCTTGTTTTTTTGGTTTTCGGATTTTCCCTCTGTATAGCATTGGGATGGCTAGAAGTTCAAGTGTAACTAGTGTATTTTGTTTTCTTTGTTTTGGTTCAGGTTGTACAAGATGGTTCCTAGGGCTTTAGTATCCTTCTTTGCTTTTGGAATATGCTATACAGAATCTGCTTAGTAGTTTCGAGTTTTATTTGCTATGTTCTGTTGTAGCATGTTTAAGGAGGCTTTGCTTGTTCTATGAAACCCTTGGATCTGTTCGTTTGTGAAAAAATAGGTGTTCTATTAAGCTCTTTAAAGATATAGGAGTAGCTATAAGTAAGAAAAGACCAAGGTCTTGATAGGATCTCTAAATTTCAAAATTTGGGATCAACAGCACGCCAAGTGCTTGAAGAAATGCCGAGGCATTCTATATTAAAAGAATTAGAAGATAAGAAACATTTTAGTTCTTTCCTTGCTTGTCGAAATTTCTGGTGTAGATTAAGAGGTTTCAAGTATATTCCTTTGTAGATTTGTGAGGTTCTGTTGGGTTAAAGATGTTCTTTACATGATATGATAAGTTTTGAGGAAGTCTTTAATGAAGATCTCATCACAGTAGCTTAGATTTTAGCCTTGTAGTTTAGAATTGAGTAGTTAGGTATTTAGCCCTCCTTCCTTGCTTTCTGATTGTGTTTGTACAGAATTGAGGAAGTCTTGCAGTTTAGAATTGAGGAAATCTTTAGGCATGCTTTCTGGATTGATCTTCAAAAGAATAGACAACTACATTTGATGAAGATTCTAGTTGGTTTGTTCTTTAAAGGATGACATTCTTCTTGATTAATATCTTCATCCTTAATTCTCTTTCAAACTGGACAATTGAGAAAATGGATAGAATTGGATTCCAATATTCATATTTTGACAAGCAATTAATTAGAAGAGAGATTCAATATCTAAAATTACACTACAGGCAATGAGAAGATATCATGCGTTAGATTGAGGGATGATTTGGCATCTACTTGAGAAGAAGAAATGAGTTTATCTAGACCTTGCGTTATTAATTGATTAACCTACTGTTAGATCCATTTTGTTATTAATTCTTTAACATGCAGTGTTAAGTTGTTTAGTGGTGTAGATTAGCAATTTAGTACAGATTTCTGTTAAGCGTTAGTGCAGATTTCTGTTAAGCCTTAGTACAGATTTTTGTTAAGCTTAATATGCAGATTTTTGATAAGCTTAGTATAGTGCAGATTTTTGTTAAGTATCATAGTACAGATTTTGGTTAAGAATTATAGTTTTAGAATTTGTTTAAGCATACAAGTTTGAGTTTATTTGCTACTTCAATATGCATGATTGTGTGTTACCTAGTTGATTTCACTTATAGATGCATATGGAAAAATACCCTAACAGTATTTTGGGTTTAAGAAAAGTATAAAAAAGATAAAGAAAAGAAAGAAAAGGCTAAGGCCTTAAGTAGATCCCAAAGTCAAGACTTTAGGGATTTTGGCACACAAGGTGCCTATTAAAATGCCAAGACATTTAAAGAAGAAGTAAATAAGATTATAAGTATTTTACATTTAAGAAGAGGCTAGTACCCGACTTCGCAAGATTGTCGTTAAACAAATCCAGGTGTCCAATTCCAAAGTCTTGGCCCTGGTAGACCAAGGTCTGCTCTTTTAGTATTGGTGGCTCGCTACCCTAACCTATTAGAGAACACGCATAAGATGGTATTAAGCCTGGGCCCAAGAGAAGTTGATTACTATTTTGAAGTATTATAAGTATAAGTTTTTGAACAAGTAAAACAAGTTTTACCTAAGTATAAAGTATTTAAGAATAAGTTTAGAACAAATGAATTGAGTCTCACTTTGTTTTAAAATCAGCAAGTTGAGTTTTCTTTTATGCTAGCATGTTATTTAGATTAGCTTACTGTTCTTTGCTATTAGAAGAGCATGAGTAGCTTTACATGTTTAGCATTTCAGTATGTTTGTTTCTTTTACTGGTAGATGAGCATGAGTAGTTTTCCTTTTGAGTATTCAGATTTAGTTTTCAGTATATTCACATGCATATCGAGTTTTGTGAGTTAGATAGCGCTTACTAAGCATTTTGCTTATAGATTGTATTTCCTCTTACTGCAGATACAGGAAAGGAAAAGATTTAGCAAAGGAAGGCGATAAGGAGGTGTTCGATGATGTGTGATGCCAGGACTATGGGAGAGACTTGGGATGTTGTTGAGTTTTCCGCATTGTAGTGATTAATAAACAATGAGAATGTATTTTGAGTTCCATGTCATTTGGATTGTTTTATCGTGTTTTGCGAAAGTTGGATATTTTGATTATATATGAACTGCGTGGGTGTTTGATATATGTTCCAGCCACCTGTGGCTGTGTATACTGTGTATGTATTAATGTTTATGGTCATTGGTACAGGGGAGACTCTGTCAAAATTTTTCGATAGGGATTCCTCGTGGTTTCGATCACACCGGTTAAGTAGAGTTAATAGTTAAGTAACAGTCACCTTAGAAAGTAGTAGAGTTGTAAGAAGGGTGGTCGTTACACTATCATTGATTACAAATGGTGGATGGTCAAGTTGAACTACTAAGTGATGAATCCTTCATTTTCAATGTGACCAAAAAATTGAATCTCCCTCATATCATTTCAGCATGTAAAGCCCAACGTATGTTGAGTAAACAATGTAATAAATTTCTTGCCAATATCATGGTTAACTCTGAGACTCATAAACTGAGTCTGGATAAAGTAGAGATGGCTCAAGATTTTCCAGAGGTATTTTCAAACAATATTTCAGGATTACCTCTCATCAGAGATGTGGAGTTTGGGATTGAATTTGTACCTAGAACCACCCCACTTTCTAAAGCACCGTACCGATTGACACCTATAGGAATGAAAGAGTTGAAGGAGCAGCTGTAGGAGCTACTAGATAAGGGTTTCATCCGATTGAGTGTGTCATTGTGGGAAGCAACAGTGTTGTTTTCTCGCAAGAAGGATGGAACAATGTGTCTGTGCATCGATTACTGGGTGTTGAATCGAGTTACAGTTAAGAATAAATACTCATTGCCCAAGATTGATGACATATTTGATCAACTACAAGGTACAACGATATTTTCAAAAATCAATTTGAGGTTCGGTTATCATCAAGTAAGGTGAAATAGGAGGATATTCATAAAACTACATTCAGAGCTCGTTACAGTCACTACAAGTTTCTAGTTATGTCATTTGGGCTTACTAATGCCCTAGCAGCCTTTATAGATTTGATGAACCAAATTTTCTAGTCATTTTTGGACCAATTTATTATTACTTTCATTGATGACATATTAATTTACTCTCGTAGTCATGAAGAGTATCATCGGCACTTGACTGCAATGCTGCAGACTCTAAGGGATAAGTGCCTATATGTGAAGTTTAGTAAATGTGACTTATGGTTGGGGTAGATACATTCTTGGGACACAGTCTCAGAAAAAGATATAGAACTGAATCCATCTAAAGTAGAAGCAATCCAGAATTGGGCAACTCCTGTTGGTTTCTACTCGGAAAACCTAGAGGTTCCACTATACAAAAATTTTGTACAAAGGTCTGAACCTTTTCCTAGCTACCATGTGTTCTTTTAAATTAAATTTTAGATCGCCTGCGGAACTTAACACGTTTGATCCAAAACTTAATCTATTCGTTCTTTTAGGTTTTGACTTGGGTCTCCTACGGAACTTAACACGTTCGACCCAAATCACCTTAAGTTATTAATTCCATTAAATATTAATTTCCATAATTGGTTCCCAGTACTGACGTGGCGAGGCACATGGCCTTCTTGGATATGGGAGCAACCACCACCGACTAGACAAAACCTTTTATAGAAAGGTAATATTTAATTTCCTAAAATAACTTTAGGTTAACCGAAAAGAACAATCAAATCACAAGGAAAAGAAAAAACAAAAGAACACAACATCGAAAAACATATTCGAAATTCTAGAATCGTAAGCCTCTTGTATTTGGTATTATTTCCATAAATAACTAGCATGATGCGGAAAGGAAAAATTACTAGTTATACCTTCTAAAAGACCTCTTGATCTTCTACCGTATTCCTCTTCTAACCTCGGACGTTGTGTGGACAACGATCTTCCGAGATGAGAACCACCAAGCACCTTCTTCTTCCTTACAAGTTTCGGCCACCACAATTCTCCAAGAGAAGTAGAGGTCCGGCCACCACCACCAAGCTCCAAGGGATGCAAGAAACAAAACCACATTTCTCTCCTTCTTCTCCTAGCTAGAACCGGCCACCATCAAGAGCTCCAAGAGAGGTTGCCGCCGGCCATAAGAAGAAGAGAAGAGGAAGAAGCTAGGGCCGGCCACCAAGGAGGAAAAGAGAGGAGAAGAATAATAGAGTTGATCACCCGTGAAGGCACCTCTACCCCCTCTTTTATAATCCTTGGTCTTGACAAATAAGGAAATTTTAATAAAAAATTCCTTAATTCTTTTGTCATAAAAAAAGAAAAATTATTTTAATTAAAACAATTTTCCTATTCTCAATTTACATGGTCGGCCACCATCAAGCTATAAACAAGGAGAGTTTTAATTAATTAAAACTTCCTAATTTGTCTCCAGAAATTTATAAAAAATTTCTCCAATAATTTCTTCATGGTGGTTAATAAAAGGAAATTTTATAAATTAAAATTCTTCTTTTAAACATGTGGATAATTTCCAAAAGGAAAGTTATCTCTTAAAATTAAAATCTCTTTTCAATCTACAAATAAGGAAAGATATCAAATCTTTTCTTAATCTTTTGTAGAAACTAATAAAAGAGAATATTTAATTTTAAACTTCTCTTTTAAATTATTATCATGGTTAAAAAGGAAAGTTTTTCTTAAAATAAAATCTCCTTTCAATCTACAAATAAGGAAAGATTTCAAATCTTTTCTTAATCTTTTGTAGAAAGCTTTTAAAAGGAAAGATTTAATTTTTAAACTCTCTTTTAAAACTATGATATCCACATAAGAAATAATTTTAATAAAAAATCCTTTTTAATATGATGTGGCCGACCCAAGCTATTGGCCGGCCACCTTAAGGCCAACCTTTAGGCTTGGCCGACCCTAAGCTTGAGCTTCAAGCTTAGCTTGGCCGGCCCCTATTGGTTGGGTAAGAAGGTGGGTATGTGGTGGGTATAAATCTCTATATACAAGAGGCTACGATAGGGACCGAGAGGAGGAATTGGTTTTGGTCTCCCGATGAAATTAAGCTTCCCGTGTTCACCCCGAACACACAACTTAATTCCATCAATAATAATTCATTCCACTAAAGAACTATTATTGAACTACCACACCAATCCCAAATTACATTTTGGGCTCCTTCTTATTATGAGTGTGTTAGTCTCCCTGTGTTTAAGATAACAAATGTCCACTAATTAAGTAAGTTACTGACAACTCACTTAATTAATATCTAGCTCCAAGAGTAGTACCACTCAACTTCATCGTCATGTCGGACTAAGTCCACCTGTAGGGTTTAACATGACAATCCTTTTGAGCTCCTCTTGGGGGCATTCTCAACCTAGTATCTCTAGGACACAGTTTCCTTCTATAATCAACAACACACACTATAAGTGATATCATTTCCCAACTTATCAGGCTTATTGATTCATCGAACTAAATCTCACCCATTGACAAATTAAAGAAATAAATATCAAATATATGTGCTTGTTATTATATTAGGATTAAGAGCACACACTTCCATAATAACTGAGGTTTTTGTTTCTTTATAAAGTCAGTATAAAAGAAACGACCTCTAATGGTCCTACTCAATACACTCTAAGTGTACTAGTGTAATTATATAGTTAAGATAAACTAATACCTAATTACACTACGACCTTCAAATGGTTTGTTCCTTTCCATCTTGGTCGTGAGCTACTGTTTATAATTTATAAGGTACTGATAACATGATCCTCTGTGTGTGACACCACACACCATGTTATCTACAATATAAATTAATTGAACAACTACATTTATCACAAATGTAGACATTTGACCAATGTGATTCTTATTTCTAGATAAATGTTTATATCAAAAACTAGGCTTTTAGTATATACTCTAACAACTCCAAGGAATGCTACTGAAAATTGAAGCTTCCTAGGGCTGGCTGGCTACTATCGAAGGTTTATCCATAACATTTCAAAGATTTCCTTACCACTAACTTCCTTGACCAAGAAAGGGCTAAAGTACGAATGGATCAACTAGTGTGAGAGGAGTTTTAAAGAGCTAAAAAAAGATTGATGATAGCGTCGGTGCTTGCAATCCCAAATGGTACTGGCAGTATGTGGTGTACACAAATGTCTCCAAGAATGGTTTAGGGGTTGTATTGATATAGAATGAGAAGGCAATCACCTAAGCTTCTCGTTAGTTAAAGGTGCATGAGGAAAACTATCCCACGCATGACCTAGAACTAGTGGTAATCGCCTTTGCTTTAAAGATTTAGAGACATTACCTTTATGGTGAACGTTGTGAGATCTTCATTGATCACAAAAGCTTAAAATATTTCTTCACATAGAAGGATTTGAATATGAGGTAGAGGTGATGGCTGGAGTTGGTGAAGGACTATGACTGCGACATTAACTACTATCCGGGTTAGGCTAATGTGGTGGCAGACACTCTGAGTTGTAAGTCTGCGATGCTGTCACAATTGACAACCCAGCAACAGCTGATATCAGAATTTCAACGGATGAGTTTGGAAGTGTTAAAACCAAATGAGCAAAGTAGTATGTCAACACTGACAGTTACATCAAACCTACTTGACTAGATCTAGATGGGACAAGCATCTGATCAGTAGTTGATGGAATGGAAATGCAAACATGAAGCAAAGGGTTGCACTACCTACTCAACTATTGATGGGATTGTGTAATACAAGGGTCATACTTGGGTGTCTAAGGTTGGTTCACTTAGAGAAGATCCTATGATTGAGGCACATGCCACTCTGTACTCTAGTAACCTCGAAAGTAGGAAGATGTACAAAGATATGTAGTTATTGTATTGGTGGCTAGGCATGAAGAAAGACATAGTCAAATTAGTTCACAGGTGCCTTACTTGTTGGTAGGTGAAGGCCGAACATCAGAGACCAGCAAGACTACTAGAACCGTTTTCGATTTCACTTGGAAGTGGGAAGATATTACTATAGATTTTGTGGTGGGATTACCAATCTTACCTAGGGGATCAAATGTCATATGAGTTATTTTGGATTGAATGATGAAATTGACACACTTTCTGTTGATAAAGACCACCTTCATATGACACGATATGCAGAAATACATATACTAGAGATTGTCCAACTACATGGAATTCTAGCTCGGATCATGTCAAACAAAGAATCAAAATCTACTTTCAAATTCTAAGAAAGCCTGCACCGCAGATTAGGTGCGAAGCTTGCCTTTAGTACTTCATTCCACCCCTAGACAGATGGTTAATCGGAACGAGTCAATCAAATCCTTGAAGATATGCTCCGGGCTTGTGTGATCAATTTTCAAGAAAGTTGGGAGTCCAGATTGCCACTAGTACAGTTTACTTACAACAACAACTATCAAACTACTATAGTATGGCTTCGTATAAAGCATTGTATGGAAGGAGGTGCAGGACTCTATTACATTGGGATGAGGTAGGAGAGAGGGCGATTTTGGGTCCATACATTGTGACTCACATGGTGAACCTAATGGCTAAGATTTGAGACAGAATGCAGGTAGCAAAGTCGCTAGAAGAGTTATGTCGATCAACGGTGAAGAGATTTAGAGTTTGAAGTGAGAGATCATATTTTCCTCAAGATGTCACGATGAAGGGGGTATGGAGATTCAAAAAGAAGGGAAAATTTAGTCCAAGGTATATTGGACCTTTTGAGATTTTGGACCGGATTTGAACTCGAGCATATCGAGTTGTCTTACCACCAAACTTATTAGGAGTTGATAATGTGTTTCACATTTCCATGCTTAGAAAGTACATTTCTAATCCTTCTCATGTGATTCGTCATGAGTCTGTGCAATGGACACCCAAGCTATCTTGCGAGGAAATGTCGAATCAAATTCTTGACTGACAAGTCCGAAAGTTGAGGAACAGGGAGATCAAAATGGTGAAGGTCTTATGGAGAAGTCAACTTATGGAAGAAGTTACCGTTGGAGCAATCTAGGTGCCTTAGATTTTGATGTTTGGGCAAAGGTTTAAGTTAGATTTATTATTATATTTGATATGCATTGTGAGTGTGCAGGATACAGGTACAACAAGAAAATTCCAAGTGTGATCTTGGCAAAGGAGAAAAGTCAAAGAGGAGTCTTAGTGGTGTAAGCCCAAGTATGTAGTCTTGACAACGTAAGTCCAAGTGTAACTTGGCAAAGGTTGAAGTCCCAGAGGCGCAACCTCTTGGCAAAGGAAGACCTAACAACAATGGCAAGGCTGAAGGAAGCTCTTGAAGGCAATGCATGAAGGATGAGAAGCATCCGAGGGATGCAAGGCTGATGGAAGATGCTAGAAAGCTAGATCTAGGTTGGTTGGGCAAGGACGAGTGATGAATGAATGTACTCAGAGGATAAAATCCTAGGTTTAGGGGTTTACTGTAGTAATTACTGTAGCAGCCGACTGATATTTTCATTAGTCGACTGGTAGTGAATAGAATGCCTCTGTTCGCTCAACCCATGTGGAGCAGTTGACTGATACTTTCATCAGTCAACTGGTATCGAGTCGTTGACCTATAACGGTTAAATTCCACTTACGACTAGTCAACTGGTGTTTTTACTAGTCAACTGATGGTGGGAAAATAGCTTGGTGTTTTCCTCCCGAGCTTTATTTAATATACCTCAAGGTGCTTGAGCAAAGTTGACGAAATAGAGATAGTTAACCCCTATTAGTAGTCTTCCAAGTGTCCTAGCATCCCAAGTGTTCTTGTGCGAGTTGTAGTGAGGTTTCTCCACCCACAAGGAGCTACGTGAGTTAGCCGGAGGTTTTCCGAGGAGTCATCCACCGACGGATCAGGATTGTCCACCTTACGGATAGTCATGGAGTATGAGCTTTATCTCCGAATCACGTTAAATCAATGTATCATTGGATTTGTCTTTCTATTTTATTAGTTTATTTTGCATTCTGTTGTGTACTAACAAGTATAGGAAGCAACATTTTGGGTGAGACGCTATTCACCCTCCTCCCCCACCCTTTTAGCGAATGTCAATGTCCTAACAGTTACTTGGGAGACTGAACTAGATATACACAATTGCTACCTTGAACTATTTGGTAAGTTAAATTTTAAGCACAAAATTCTTTTAAGGAAGGGAGAGTTGTAAGGTTTCATGAGCCATTTTAAAATAAAATAATAGACGTTAATTAAGAAATTAACTTATAAAATTTTCTAGGAATTTTTAGAATGTTTTTGGGATTTAAAATCCATTCACATGACATGTTTAAGGGGATAGATCTATTAAGCCTAATGAAAACCTATTTGAACATCCAATTAAGTTGGGAGATGATTGAGTATATAAACCTAAGTTTAATATTAAACCCTAAGTATTTCCCTACGATCCTTCTACTGTTCACTACTCTCCTGATTCTCCTTTTCCACCTCCCATTGATGTCGTGCCGCCCCGCCGCCATCGATTCGATCCAACTCCTTTATCGGAGCAACCTGGAGCTAGCGACAAGCTTCAACCCTATCTCCCGATTCTCATTACAGCTACTCATTGTCGACCACCGATCATTCGTAAATTAGTCTTTCTCCTCCTTCTGATCCAATCAGTCAATTATTCCTTCCTATGCTCTCGACAGCGACACCAAAAAGGGAAAGGCAAGTATGATTTTCCTTCTGTAGGTAAGAATCTATGAGGTAAGGGGAGAGATGTATGAGGGGTTTGAAAGCCTTTTTATGTGGTTTCCGAGGGAAGGTTGGTGGGTTAGGATTTGATTGTGATGTGGTTCATGCTTCTTCTTGATGGTTTTCAAATATCTTGAATAGATTTAGAAGATAGTGAATTGATTTCAATGTTACTCTACTCTTCCATGGTGATTTCAGATTTCTAGAATAGATTCAATAGGCTATAAAACAAATTTAATGTTGTCCATGCTTCTTCTTGATGGTTTCAAATTTCTGGAGTAGATTTGGTTAGTAGCATATTAATTTCAATGTTGCTTTGCTCCTCCACTTGTAGTAGGATTTTCTGGGACAAAATTTGTTAGTGGTGACTTGGTTTCGATGTTGCTTTTCTCCTCCACTATTGGCTAAATTTTTCTGGACAAATTTGAGAGTTTTTGATTTGATTCCGATGTTGTGTTTGTTTCTTTGTGTTGGCTAAATGTTCTGGAAAAATTTGAGAGTTTTGATTCGATTCCAATGTTGTGCTTATTTTCTTCATGTTGGCTGAATGTTCTGGACAAATTTGAGAGTTTTCAATTCGATTCTGATGTTGTGCTCATTTCTTCGTGTTGCTAAATTCTCTAGACAGATTTGGTGGGTTATAAGACAATTTCAGTGTTGTGTTTTTTTCTTATGTTAAATGAATTTATGGGACAAATATAGTGGGTTGCGAATTAGTTTTGACAATATGCTTGCTATCTCTTAATGGTTGGATTTTCAGGACAAATATGTTGTGATGGGATTCAGTATTTTCATAGTAGTTGCTCTTCCTTTGTTACCTCAAGATGCTTAGATTGTTTATGTACCGTATGAAATTTTAAGTAGTTTCTCTTGTGAAAGTTAGCTAAGTACTATGCATGTTTACTTGTGAAGTATGGTATGAATAAAGTAATGTTTCTCATGTGAAGATATCATGTTTTCTTTCCTCCATAAGGTCTGATCAAGTTATATGCATGAATGCTTGCAAAGTGTAGTAGGAATAGGTCATGCTCATCATATATGGATATCTGGATGATTATGTGCATGTGTGGTGACAATACGAGATGGGTGCCCTGGGATAAGCTCCAAGAAGGGATCTTCCAAGCAAGAATAATGATTCAATGTATGTTGGCTTTGGCTATACGATTATAGATATCCTAGACTGTACCCTTAAAGTTTATGATCATGGACCAAAGGAATGTTCCCTCATGATGGTTACCACATATGCTATATGTTCATTTCTTGGTAGGATATGCACAAGATTTCTTGTATGTGTAAGAAATTTCATGCTCCTTATCATGTTTTTATTATCTTTCCTTGCCTTACCATTTATTTCTTGTATCTACTAGTGGAATATACTTGCTACGTCGGTAGATTCACGGTGTAAACGGTGCAGGTGAGGAAAATGCCACCAAGTTATACTAAAGGACATGGGGGTGGAATAACTGAGGAGACGAGATGGAGGCATAACACACTGTCCAAGGACCTTGAGAGCATGTTATGAAATTGTCCTTCGATTTGTTATGTAGTTAAGGATTGGAATCTATTTGTTGGTTTCTTTCTCTTTGGCTAGAAGTTCATCAACTTCAATTTTCTGCGTTTTGCTAAATGTTAAGGTTCATATGTCCTGCCACTTCACTATTGTTTTCCTGTTTCAAAAGCCTTAGGGTATGCTATTTGACGAGTCATCCACTTGAGATCGGCATGTATTGAATATCTTGTCATGTGTAGGATATAGGGTTGTTTCACATATACCTAAAATTTTTAGAATTCTTGCCTAAATTATTATCTACCTTCCTAGTCTTAGGTGAGGTACTCTTAGTATTAAATGATTTATAATTGACCCTAGGGTTTTCATGGTTTCTATTTTCATGATAAATAGCATTAAATTGATAAAATTTAGATCGAGCATGCTCTTTATCATAACACAAAAAAATATCATTAACTAATGGTATGTTAGCATTATTCTTGGAAGCTCCTCATCGACTTGAGCTTCCTCCTTTCTTCTTGGCCGGATCTCTTCCCCTTGGACATTAGTTTTGGTAATGTCCCTTTTGATTGCAAGAAAAATACACAATGTGCTTCTTGCCTTTGCATACCATGAGGCCGACCTCCTTTGGCTTCTCTTTGACCTTGGATGCTGCTTGATCCTTCTTCTTGGTCAACTCTGGATACTTACTCTTGTAGTGTCCTTTTCTCTATACTTAAAACAAATTATATATTTCTTTATCTTTATGAATTGAATTTGTTATATCATCATGAATTTTGCTTGTAGAGGTGACACTTCCTTCTTTCTCATTGACTCCGGATGATAAAACTTCTTCTTGTTCTGGTATCAATGATATCTCCACCTCAACCTTGAGGTAGATGTTTGTTCAATTTCTTCTTTGAATGTTGAATACCTTTCAACTTCTAAATCCTTTTCCTCTTGATTCAATGAGTCTCCCTTTTTATATTTTTCTTGATTTGACAAAGTGGAGGGATCTTCATAGAACTTGACCAACTTTCTTCATAGCTCATTTGCACTCTTATAATCTCCTATATTGCACAAGATATTGTTAGACAATAAATTAATCAAAATTTTTATTACCTTGTCATTGACCTCTGATTTTCTTAGTTGATCCTCAGTCCACTTTTTTTCCTTGAGGAGCTTTCCTTTGTTATCTATTAGTGCTTGAAACTCCTCCACTAGAGGAAACCATTACTCTATCTCCATTATGAAAATATTTTCAACCTTTGATTTCTAAAGATCAAAATTTCCAATTTCGTAGGGTGGAGTGCTTGGATATCGTATCTGAATGCATCTCTAAACTCCAATTTTAAACTTGAGCTCTTTTGATGATAATTTCTTAACTTTAAAATTAGAGGTTCAAGCTTCAATTTCTTCTTCTTCCTCTAGGTCATTGCTCTCTCGGTGATTAGCCCAATAAAGAGCGACCTTACTTTGATACCATTTATTAGAACCTCCCACAAGCTAGAGGTTGGGGGGGGGGGGGGGGGGGGGATTAGCTCTAATTTCTTTGCTGATGATGATTTGCAATAGACAACTTGAAGCAATTGCTAACATTAGGATTTACTTGGTATCCACCTAGTTGAAGTGACTAATTCAAGGGTACACTCTCTTCACTCATAGTGCACTATAAAATCCTCCTTCTAAGAGGTGGAGAAGCTTCTTACAAACTCCAACACGAGAATACACTAAAAAATACAATAAAAGATACAACAAGAATAAGAAAATGAATATTATAATAAGGAACCTTTGCTCTTTATCTCTTATTGTTGTGGATTGCCTCTTGATGCTTTGAAATACAGTAGTACTTTGCTCCAAGAACCTTCAAGAACTAGCAGAAAGAATCAGAGAAGAAGAGTTGCATTTGAATTTTCATCATCGCCTTTATATCCCACAGATTAGAGCTTCCAATCGATTGACCTTACCCTCAATCGATTGCCATGTCAGATCCAAGCACATGCAGTCGTCCAAACCTCATAACGACTCTTTTCTTTATCACTTAATCAATTAGTCAATTGATTACGAGCTTTCTTAATCGATCACCCAATCAATTACGAAGCCTTCTATTCACTCAAGAGCTTCTCCCAATTGATTATCCAATCAATCAAGCAGCTACAATCAATCACATGATTGATTCGAAAGTTCTCTGTTTGCTCGACCAAACTTAATCAATTAGTCTATCGATTAAACCTCTCATGATATCCTCAATCGATTGGAATTCTTCCCAATTGATTCAACACAGTATAACGCATTGTGCTTCATGAAAACCACCTTCCAATCTATCACTTGATCGATTGAGTTCAGGGTGAATCGATCACCTGATCGATTCACCACGCACTTCACGAAGAGATGCGCTCAATCAATTACATGATCGATTGGCATAGGTCTCAATTGATCACATGATCGATTACCCAATCTTAACTTGCTTAACTCAAGTCTAGGGTTCTCTTGCTCAATCTTTAGTCAATCGTGACCTGTTGGGACTTCTCCACCAAGTGTCTGGTCAACTTTTTAACCCACTTGGACTTTGTCAACTTTTCGTTAGACTTTCGATCACTAAATGTAGTCCTCCTTGATCCACTTGGATTTTCCTCTTGCCTAACTAAAGTTAGGACTTTAAATTTCCAACATATGGTCCCCCTTAACCCACTTGGACTTTCCTTTGCCTAACTATAGTTAGAACTTTTCTTTCCCAACATGTGATCCTCCTTGATCCAGTTAGACTTTCCTTTGCCTAACCACAGTTAGAACTTTCCTTTGCCAACGTACGATCCTCCTTAATAGACTTGGACTTTCTTTGCCAATGTACTGTCCTCTCCTGACCCACTTAGACTTTCCTTTTACCTAGCCCTCGAGTTAGGACTTGCCTTGCCTAACCTCTAGCTAGGACTTTACCAATCAAGTACCAGTCCTCCTTAACCTACTTGACCTTTTTCACATATTGTTCAACAACATATTGTTCAACAACATATTATCTAAACATGTTGTCTACAATATATTTTTTAAATATCGAAACTCAAGCTTGAATTCACTCGAACTTAGTCAAACTGGTCAACCTTGACTTGGGGAATGATTGCACTAATAATTTTCCAACAGTGTGTGATTGGCTTCAAGTATTTGTTGTAATTCAAAGTCAAAAAAGTAAAGCGAGCTATTCCCCCCCCCCCCCCCCCCCCCCTCTAGCTATCACCATCCTAACAATACATTATGTGAATGGTACTCTGCTCATGATGAATTACCTTGTCCCAAGTCGGGGAAAGGAGGTGAGTTATGTTAGGTTGTCAGCCTGCGTTAAACTAAGATAAATATTCAATGAATAGAACCATTAAATTATTCTACTAATGCTATGTTATTCCTCAGAAGGAACACATTGCAAGATCCGATTGTAATGTCTCAGTAAGGACTACTACATCTTTATTTTTAAACATGAGTATAATGTTAAATATAGAAGAGTTTGCATTGTAGGGTCTTACTATAACATATCTACAAGGACAACTACATCTCTATGAGAGTTTGGATGTAGTGTTAAATATGCAAGAGTTTTTACACCGTAGGTTGGATATGACTAAATATTATAGAAAAGCTAATAGTCTAAGATTTAGAACATGGAACATAGGAATCCTCATTGGTAAAGTAATGGAGATAGTAGATATAATGATTAAGAGAAGACTTAATATTTTATGTATACAAGAAATAAAATGGGTAAGTAAGAAGGAGGATAGAGAACTTAGGTTTTAAATTATGGTACATAGCAAAGAGTAAAATAAAAAAATAGAGTGGATATTATAATAAATAATTCATTAAAGGATGAAGTTGTAAGAGTAGTTAGAAAGTGAGATAGAATTATAACTCTCAAGATAGTAGTTGAAAAATAAATTATGAACATAATTAACATATATGCACCTCAAGTAGAATTGGATATAAATATTAAATCAAAGGTTTGGGATGACCTGATGAAGTATTACAAAATATTCTACCAAATAAAATGATTTTAATAGGAGACAATCTAAATGTGTATGTTAGAATGAAAAATAAGGAATATGACAGAGTACATGGGGGGTTATCAGTTCAGATCAAGAAATGAAGAAGGAAAAAAATTATATTAGATTTTGTGATAGCATATCACCTTATAATAGCTAATCCATTTTTTAAGAAAAGAGAAAAACACTTAGTCATATTTAAAAGTGAGAATAATAAATCACAAATTAACTTTCTTATGATTAGGAAGAGGGGTAAAAATATTTATAAAAATTACATCCCTGAAAAAATCTTTAACTACCCAACATAGGTTAGTAGTGTTGGATATATGTCTAAATCATAGTATCAATATAAAAAAAATACACACGACTTCTAGAATTAAGTGATAAAAATTAAAGGATGGGAAGCAAAATATATATAAGGAGAAGGTAGAAGTACAAGCATTAGGTGAAATATACGATAACTCTAATACGACAAGGGATAAAATGATATCAAAATTAAAAATAATAGCCAAGAGTGTAATCGGTATGTCAAAGGGGCATGCACCACCAAGTAAGGAATCTTGGTAGTGGAATGAGAAAGTACAGTAGAAAGTGAAGGAAAAAATGAACAATCTATAAGAAATTATATATTTATAAGAATAAGAAAAACTTAAAAATATATACAATAGCCAAGAAAAAAGCTAAGAAAATAGTGAATGTAGCAAAGAATGCAAACGAGTACTTATATCAAAAATTATATACAAAAAAAAGAAAGGAGAATTTATAGTATAGCTAAAGTGAGAGAGAGGAAGATAAGACATCTTATCCAAATTAAAGGTATAAGAGATAAATGCAATAGGGTACTAGTAAATGATGAATAAATAAAAGAGTAGTGAAAAAGGTATTTTCATCAACTTTTTAATAAAGGTTTAGATGCCCAAGTAAATTTAAGTGATTTAAGTAGGTCAAATGAGTATAGAAATTTAAATTTTTATCTTTAAATTCAAACTTTAGAAATAGAACAAAGTTTAAATGGGATGTAAAATGGAAAAGCCGTTGAATCAGATGATATTCCGATAGAGGTATGGAAGTACTTAGGGAAATAAGGTATTAAATGACTTAAAAATTATTTAATATGATATTGAAAATAAAAAAAAAGTTTGATCAATAGAGAGTAAGTACTCTAGTTCCTTTATATAGGAACAAGGGAGACATATAAAATTATGCAAACTATAGGATTATTAAACTAATGAGTCATATCATGAAACTTTGAAAGTAATAGAAAAAAAATTAAGGAGACCATGGTGGTTGAAAATCAATTTTGGTTCATGCTTGAAAGGATGATAATAGAAGTTATACATCTTCTTAGACAACTAATTGAAAAAATATCGAGAGCAAATTAAGCAAGATCTACACAAGGTATTCATTAATTTAGAAAAAGTTTATGATAGAGTTCCAAGAGAAATTATATAGAGAATTCTAGAAAGGAGAGGTGTTACTATAGTATATATTGTAATAACTAGAGTGAAGATTTTAGATAAATTAACTAAAACAATTTCAATTAAGATAGGATTTTATTAATGATTATTTCTAAGTTCCTATCTTTTTATACTAATCATGAATGAACTCACCAGACATATTTAAGACACACTACCGTGGTGCATGTTGTTTGTAGATGATTTTATTTTGATAAATGAGACACGTGAAAGAGTAAATGCTAAACTAGAATCTTGGCAGAAAATACTAGAAGTGAAAGATTTTAGGCTTAGTAGAATAAATACAGAATAGATGAAATTTAAGTATAGTAATTTTAGACATAATGAGATAATTGTTAAAATAAGAAATGACGAGTTGTTTGGAACTAAGAGCTTTAATTATTTAAGATTATTTTTGTAAAATGATAGAGTGATTGAGAGAAATGTCTTATATAGAATAAGTAGGAGGATCGAAATGGAGGAGAGCGTCAGATATTTTATGTGATCGTAAATTACCTCTAAAACATAAAGAAAAATTTTACAAAATGATAGTTAAACCTGTTATGTTATCTGACGTAGAATATTGGGCTATAACTCGAGCACATGAGCAGGAGATTATAGTTACAAAGATAAGGATGTAAAGGTGAATGTGTGGACGTACAAGGATAAATAGAATAAGAAATTAGAGCATTAGAGAGAAAGTCAAAGTTACATCTATTGAAGAAAAACTCTGAGAGACACATTTAAGATAGTGTAGACATATATTTAGATGACCAATAAATGTTCTAATTAGACGTGTGAAACTATAACAAATATGAACATCAAACGAAGAAGAGAAAGATAAAAAAAAGATGTGGTTAGCAACAATAAAATAATATTAAATTTATTTAAATATAAATATGATATAGTAGGGGATAGAGTCTAATGATGTAGAAGGATCTGTATAATTGATTTCAACTAATAAAATAAGATTTGATTATTGTTGTTATTATTTATATATATTAATGGACGAAAATGATCAAATTACTATAGGAACTTAATTTGCAAGTCCAAATTAATTATCCAACGAAATTGTATGATGCCTGCAAACCATAATTAAAATTCTTGATAAAATAAAAATTGAAGCTAAAATGTTAGTGCCAATAGAAGAGATTACTTTAATATATATTGATTACATTGCCGGCTGCAAATAAAGATATTTTTTTTTCTACGGATCAAAATCTGAAAGAAATGGTAACCATAAAAATAACTTAGTGAACCAAAATAATAACGCATAGTGAAAAGCTTGTACTTTCATGGTGTGCTAGTGATTATAATAATAAAGAAATGACAAATGATCATTCGATGCACAATAAATTATATTAACAGTAAAATTTTCAATACTTTATTAATTAATTAAATCATTCATACATACATGAAAGTAGTTGCATATAGATACAATCAATTTCTTTTTGTGTATTTTTTGATTCACTATGTATATATTTATCTATCTAATTTGTGAGAGGATAAATATGTTTATTGAAGTATTTTATTTGAAACAAATTAAATGAAAAAAATATTTTTTTGATATTGTATGATTTGGTATTTTGAAATGTATCTTGTTTAAGTTTTAATCCCCTTTAACAAACCAAAAAAAAAGATTAAAATTTTCATAATTTCTATTCTTACTTATTCAAACTTCTTAAAATATACACTAATAATAAGAATCACTTATGTAATTGTCTTAACAATTCGGATTTAGTTTGGCTCTTTTTCTTAAACTTTTACAATTAGTGGGGTATACAAAATCATTAATCTATGCAGTTAAATTTAAATTAGATCCTTAGTCCATCAAACAATAGAAAGAAAGATAGCTGCCTATAGAATAATCTTTTTAATATTGAAATATTAAAACCTATGCAAAGGGAACTAGAATGATGGTTCACTAAATAAAATACATCTCAACATATTAAAATATTAAGCTAAAATTATAACATGTTATGATATTCTTTCAACAAAAGAAGGATAATTTTACTATCAAGCACTTAAAGTGCCTATTAGTTAGGAGGATACCTGCTACATCAAACACCTTGTAGAACAATGAAAATGAATTATAATAAAGTATATATATTATAATATGGAGAGGCAATCATGCAGCTAGCAAATAGATAATAATCCAACCCTAGCCTCTAGCTAGTTAAGTTCTTATGGCTAGGGGAAATGACCAACCAAAACGCATAGGAACATACACCAAGGAGAGTAGCTTATTGTTTAAGCCAACTGGCATCAAACTATTGATGATAATTATATTGTCAACTTTTTTTTCTTGTTTTTCTTTTACATATTTATAGTTTAATCAACAGAAAATTAATGTGCTTGAGTTGAGCAAACCACAACTTTAAATGCCTGATTACTAATATTTTATGTACTACAACGCCATTGATTGTTTTGCCCTAATAATATAAATTTTTAACCTAAAGATCTTGCACAGATTCTCACCAAATCTAAACAAATATAGAGACAAGCTGAAGTTCGCCGGACTTCTTAATTTAGTTTGTGTTTTTTTTTTTATTACCTTGAAATTATACAGACAGGGCCGGCGGCTAGGGCTAGAATGATGGAGGCCGCGGATGAGGCCATGCTAGGGCGTCGTGGCCGTTTAAATACGGAGGCAAGGTGTACATGCTCAAGAGAGATGGATCTGGGGGCAATCCTCCGCCGCCGGCAGTGGGCAAAGGGCCGGCGCTGCCGCTGTTGGCGGGGCCGTCGTCCTCATCGTCCAGTGGCAACCTCTCGTAGGTGGCGTTGGAGAACGTGGCCGCGATCACCATGACGGGAGATACGGCGACGAGCGCGCCCACGACGCTGCCCCCGACGACCTGCCCCTGCCCGCCGGCCAGGTACACGATGAGCCCGGTGGAGCCCAGCGGGGCCGGCCCGGGCAGGAACGTGCCGGCGAGCGACAGGATCTCAAAGCGGCCCTGCAGGGAGACGACGGCAGCTCCGGGGGCGGAGGGCTGGCGGAGGGTGACGTTGGCGACGGCTCCGGCGCCGCTGAGGACGCTGATGCCGCACTGGCGGCGGCGCGCGAACTGGGCGATGCACTCCGCCACATCGGCGCCGGGGGCGACCTCCATCACGTGGCTGCGGAGCGCGTTGGGGCTGTCTCGGGTGATGAAAATCGGCGGCTTGGGCTTGTTCTTGGACCCCGGAGGGCGGCCACGGGGGCGACGGGGCCCGGCCTCCACCGCGCCCTCTCTGAGATCGGCGTCGACCTCATCAGACTCCTTGGAAGGAAGCACCTCGTCGTCGTCCGTGTCTCCATCGTCGACCTTCCTGGGACGCCTGGCTGCCGCCGAGGACGCCACAGCTAGTTCTCCCGGCCTCGGAAGGCTCAGTTGACCCGCCCACCATGGATTAGCCAGCTTGTTTATCAATTATCTCTCTCTCTTTCTCCTCTTGATTAGTTACTAACTATAACTTATTACTTCTTCATGGAGATGGAGGAAGAAATAAGTTTGGAAGATGTGATCATGGAGGAAAAGAAGATGTTAATAATTTAGAAAGGGAGGTGTTTTGTCCTTTGCTTTCTGAAGTCTACACCGGAGGAAGGAGGAATAACAAGACAAGTGGGAATAAATAAATAAATAAATCTGTGGGCACTTCAATGGCATGGCCATCACTATGCATGTTGAGAAGGAGAGAAGGTAAACCAGTGTGTCAATGCTATTGGTGATTGGAGAGGAATATGCTCCTCTTGCGAGGGAGGTGCATTGTCTGGGCTCTTTGCCATCGCCATGAGGCATGAGGCGTACGTGGAAGCTGAGATCATAATCATAGACACAAAGCCAAAGGTTAACAGTCCTTTTGAAATAGTCTATTCCTGAGCATCTTTGCAGGGTCAAGATGTATAGATTAGGGTTTGTTTATTCGTAGATTAGGTGGCCGGGTTCCCGAGGGTAGCCTGGAAGGGGAAGGTGTGACAGTGATAATCCATCCATATCATCATATCAACCACTATGTATGCATGGCCCTTTCAAAACTTTCTTTTCTTTCTACAGTCAAGCTGACCTCTTTCTCAAGGCACTGTAAATGTTATCGGTTCCTCTACCGTGTTGGCTCATGAATGAACTAGTGAAGATGTTGAAGATGAGTGAATCGATTTTTTACCAACATATTTAAATATTATTGGATTAGATAATTAAATTAGTTTGGCCAAAAGTTTAAAAAAAAAAAAATCCTTATGAATCATCAAAGGATGTCTTCATTTAATTTTTTTATCAAAAATATTTTATCCCATCAATAACTCATATATAATTATTAAACTAGTTTTCAATAAAATATTTTTATTATTATCTCCTATCTATATTTTGTCATCTAAATTTTGAATTGAGGCTCACTATAACAATTATAAAATCATAGTTGTTACAATAAGTAGCAACCATGATTTTATAATTGTTAGAATGTATATTTAACATGTTCAAAAATATTCACATTATAGATGTTACAGTTTTGTAATTACTACAACATATATTTAACTCTATTCATCTACTAATTAAATTATAGTAGCTACGAAATCATAATTGTTAAAATTTATATAGCAGTTATAATTTTATTTCTGCTACCATGTGTCCCTAGTTCAGGAATTAGATGGTAAATATAGATGAGAATGATGATAAGATACTAGAGGATAATTGGATAATTGACTCAGATTGATGATGAAGTAGAACATCCTTTTAATTTAAAAAAAAAAAAAATCAAAGTAGAATGTCATTTTAATGATATGGAAGAAAAATGGGGGCCTTTTTATTTTTGCCTAATTGGATTTAAAAATATTGGCAAATGATTTTACAAAATCAATGTCATAATTTAAAAATGATTTTGCATGATGAAATAACAAAAAATAATTTCGCAATGATTCACGCCATAATTCACTTTAAAAGATTGTCATGGAATCCACTCATTCCACTATTATTTGATGGATGACATATAGTTAGTGTCGACAATAAACAATAAAAAAAAATAGAAAGGAGGAGGAGGAGGAGGAGGAGGAGGAGGAGGAGGAGGAGAAGAGAAAGAACTAACTTTAGTTGTTGTATTATAATTGCCCTGTGTTGTTTTATACAAGATGGGTACATCAAATAAGGTGTTGAATTTTTCACAAATATGACATACAATAAATATATTGTATAAGTATAAGCCACCGCCTATTATAATTGATCGAGAGAAATTTTAAATGTAATTCCTGATTAAACTTAGCACAAGGTGATGAACGATAAGTTAGACCAAATTGTTTCCTTGTTAAAATCCTAGTGAAGATATCAACAATTTGACCATGTATAGGGATATAAGAGATATGCAATTTCCAATTTGTTACATGTTCTTTAAAGAAGTTAAAAAAAAAAAATCTTCATATGTTTTATGCAAACATAAAAGATTGAACTTGTAGTAAGGTGTATTGTTCCAATACTTTTGCACCAAATTTTAGACACATTAGTGATTGATAGGTGTACGTAGCTCTAAGAGAAGAGATTCTAACCAAATGACTTCAAGGCTCTGTTTGAGAAGGGTGATAGAATTAGAATTGGATTGATTAGGATAGGATTGAGAGTAGGGATTATGAATCCCACTCTTAATCAACCCTAATCCTACCCCTAATCAACCCTGTCAAACGACATATTAATAACTTTTTGAAAACATAATGATAATCCTATCACCCCTATCAAACCAAATGGAGCCCAAATGTAAAATTGTTAATAGTTTTGTATTTAGCTTCAATATTGGTGTAAGTTGGATTTTAGAGTATCGGAAGACTATATTTCTTATAATTAAGAAATATAACAAACTCAATAATAGAATTAATGTTTATCTTCAAAATCAGCCAAGTGCACACCACTATATGTGTGTAGCTCTCGGTGATATGATATAAGAGGAGAGCCTCTAGAAGAATACATTAGAGGTAGCGTAGAATTCATTTACAATACTTTTCGAGCATTGCTTAAATGGTGCATGCATAAATTGTTAAGCATAATAGATTATGAAAGCAATTTTGAGTTATGTAATGCAGCAAGAAGTGATAACGACCACTCAGGGGCCCCTCCTTGATTGTCTCATTGGAAATGAGGTAAATCATATAGGGCTTTGACAGTACAGTGGCAATTTCGAGTTATGTAGTGATGGCATGATAGAGGACTCCAATAATATGGCAAAAAATGAATATGTTCACCTCCAGCGTCCTTATTAGCTTGTCCCAGGATCAACATGGAGGAGATAAATCACGATGACTGAGAAGGCAAGTGGCAAGTGGGATGAGTTTACACGGGTTGCAGGGATTTACGCCCCGCAAACCTAGCTTGAGATTCGACCCCAAGACTTTTTGTGGTAATCGACCTGCCACTTACCAACTCAGCTAAGCATGTGGCGGTTAGAGCACTCCAATAATGCTCCTATTTGTAAGAGGATTAGTAATTGAAGTGGAGGAGGTTAGAGGGTTAGTTATATTCTAATGGTTTGTAGGTTAGTTATCTTCTATCCATTTTAGCTCATTGAAGTAATCGAGAGAGATAATAGTTGTTGCAATCGATCTTTGGTCAAGATTAACTAGGTTGATCAAACTTGAGTTGACTCAAGTTGAGTTTTAATATTTGATCAATATATTAGTTGATTAAGTGAGACATCAAATAAGTCAAAGTTGACAGGATACTTGATGATAGGGAAAGTCCAAGAGGTTGATCGAACATTTGATTAGGAAGTCCAACAGGGAGTTAACAAGTGGAAAGTCCAAATAAGTCATGGTTAATTGAATATTTGGCAGTCAAAAGTCTAATAGGGAGTTGACAAGTGGAAAGTCCAAGTGGACCATGATGGATTGGACACTTGGTGGTAAGAAGTATACCAGAGAGTTGGCAAGTGAAATATCTAAGTGAGTTATAGTTGACTGGACACTTGGTAGTTGGATGCCCAATGGGAAGTTGACATAAGAAGCAAAGTCCAAGTGGGGTAGGAATGATAGGATACTTAGCATGAGATGAGAAGTCCTAGTAGATCAAGATTGACTAGATGCTAGGCAATAAAAAGTCTCTGGTAAATTAATATTAACCGAATGCTAGGCAATGAGATGTCCGAATAGGTCAAAGTTGATCCGATATCTTGCAAAGAAAGTTCTAGTAGGTTAAGATCAATTGGATATCAAACAAGACAAGAATTCAGCCTTAAGGCTAAAACAGGAGTCTTAGTCAATTGATAGGGTATATCGATCGATCGATGGACTCTATATCCTAAATTTAGCATTTGAGTTTTTTAGGGCTTGTTATAGTAACTAGGGTTACCATAATAATTAGGGTTACTATAGTGGCAAGGTTTACTATAATATCGGGTTTAAGATTTCTACTATAGTGTTTTTCTCTACGGTATCAATGCTAGTAATGAGTTTGATTAGTCGATTACTGACACTATAGAAATGAACAGAAGGTTTAGCAATCGATTAAAAACTCATCCGGTTGTCTATCAGTCAATTCATGAGTTTAAGCAATCAACTGATGACATTGTAACATCGAATAGAAGATTCAAAAAATTGATTGAAAATTTGACAGGTTGCCTATCAATCAATTGACAAGGTTTAGCAGCCGACTGATAGTGATCAAAATGAGTTGGAAAGAGCCATTTTGTAGGTGCAAGGGTTGGATATAACGGAGTAGAAGATTGATAGGTAAGATAGTCGACTAATAAACAGAAATCAGCCCAACAACAACCCTATAAAAGAGAATTTTGTGGAAGTTTGAAGATGCTAGCTCTTGAGGATTTGGAGACAAAGTGCTATTACATTTTCTACCATCAAGAGGCAATCTAAATAAACAAGAAAGCATCCAAAGTAAATTTTTCATTAGTAAACTTGTTTTACTTTCATCTGTATTAATATTTCAATTTCTTATTTGTTGTATTATTTGTAAGAAATAGGTTGAAAGAGACTTCTCCATCTTTGAAAGTTATCAAAGAAAGAGAGGATTTAGTGGTGGTAATTTGCTAAGACTAGGCCTTGGATGTAGCAATCTTAGGAGGTTGTAAACAAAGTAAACTGATAGTGTTTACATTGTGTTGTCAATTGTATTTTCAGTTTCTGCTATGCAATCTACTCAATGTGAAAGGACATTTTCACCTCTCCTCCCCTCTAGCTCGCATTAGTCCCAATAATAATTACTTTGAGATAGAAGATAGTAATGGGCAAAAATAGCAAGTGCACGGTTGTTATCAAGTAATAAAATATTATGGATCCTACAGGGACTATAAAATCAAGTACCAGTCAAATCATAAAGCAAGTTATCTAGACAATTGAAAATACAAGAATTGAAAGAGAAAGAAAACGAATCGAGAAAAAACACGAGACTTAGGAAAAATTCGATCTTGAGGAACAATTTTAGGATTTGAATTTCACCATGATGACTGTTGATACCCTAAATACTATTCACTCTCTCGCCTCAATATTTATACTCATGTAGGTGGTCTATCTCAAGATACTGATATAGACTTTTGGAATTATACCGGTATGCTTACCTAAACATGACTCTTACTTTTAAGGTAGCCTTACTAAAGTGACTAGTTTCTCAAGGAGATATCTGTCATGATATCCCACCATCCTCTAACTGTTATCCCCTATTTTGTGATGGTGAATCAAGACAAACCAATTAGGATCTATGATAACCAATGGCGCCCTCATAAGATTTTGGATTACTTTCATGAACAACCCCTTAAGTCATTATCTTTATGGGTCAAAAAATTTATTGATGGAGGTTGCACTAATAATCAGTTTTTAATGGATGACAAATAGGTTAAAGTTAGATGTGTTGTTTATCTAACCTTTTTACCAAGTATACAGAACTGAAAGATAGGGACCTGACACTAGACTGAAGCCCCAGTTAGGTCTAGATGAACTGATAGTTGGTACGAAGTCCAAATAGGTCAATGAACGACCTAATATTTGGCAGGAAGTCCAGTTGGATTTGTAGGACCTAACAACTGCTAAAGTCTAAATGGGGCATATAGTAGGAAGACCTGATGGGACGAAGAGTTATGTAGGTTTGCAATGGTAAGTGAGGTAAGGACTGGAGAAGAGAGTTCTAGTGAGGGCCAGTCCTAGTTAGGGGCAATAGGCGCCGGTCTAGCTTAGAGTCATTTTGGGAGTCTAAGTTGAAACCATGACTAGATCCTGGTCTTAGAAAAATAGGATCTAATTAATAATTATTTTATTTATTTTATACTGTCCTAACTCTATATTACAAGGTATTTTTACTGACACTTTGATGCAAGAAAAAAAGCTGGAAATAGGCTGTCCAAGCACCCAGACCTTGTCCAAGCACTCGGATGTCCAAGTGCCTGGAGTTGTTCTAAGCGCTCAGACAAGGTGGATGTCACAAGAGGTGACTAAATGAGGTGACAATCACTGTTTGGCTAGCACACGTCACGGTTTGAGCGCTCGGACTTGTCCGAGTGTCCGGATGTGGATAAAGTTTGTGGGATAAACTTTCGATGAGGTGCAGTCACGTCAGCACACTCCAAGAGCCCGAAGAGGAGCTCTAGGCGCCCGAATAGCCTATATAAGTAGCTTCGACTAGCAACTTCAAAACACCAATTCCTATGACTTTCATACTTGCGTCCTGCTCCAAAAAGATCTCCAGGATACTGAAAAACAGCTCCGACAAGATACGCTCGAGTCTTCCATTTTTGTATTATCGGTATACTTTTATTTCCTACAGTTTGTACTTAATTTTTGTATCTATAATTCATGATTATAGTAATTTCTCAACGAAAGCACTCAGTGAGTGTGAGTCTTGGAGTAGGAGTCGTCGAAGGCTCCGAATTAAGTAAAACTACTTGGGTTGCACTTGTTTTGTTTTTTTTTCTTCTCTTTTTCGCTGAGTATTCTCGTGATTTCTGAAAAAGTGACAAACGCTATTCATCCCCCTGACCCAAGCATCTTTACGATCCTACAAGTGGTATTAGAGCTAGACCACTTTAAATTAATGAAATTACCAATTGAGCAGGGGGTTTCTTTTTTGAATATATATATATATATATATATATATATATATATATATATATATATATAATTTTTTACGTTTATTCTCCCTCTCTACTTACCTCAAGATCTAGTCTTGGAATATCTTGTTGAAATTCTATTGTGCAAGAGAAATGATGTGCAAAGAGATGTTCGGGTGAAGCATCCACGAACCTCCATCGTACGAAGTGGACTACTTTGGAATCCGAAAACAACATATGGAAAGCTTTGTAATGATGGGCGACTTGCGACATAACATTGAAAAGATTTATCCAAAATTCGGAGGCAAATAAGAAGATAATAAATTTGATATTAAAATTATTATCTAACAAAGTTGCATACAAGATAGGGAAAGTAAAAAATGTCCATGAGCTTTGGACCTTGTGAAACGAGCTTTATGAGAATTTGTCAAAGTTGGAAGATCAAATCGAAGACGGATTTATACTCAAATCTGAACCAATAGAAAAGTCTACTGAATTAGGATATGCACTTAAGGTTAGCAATATTTACCAAACTATCTCTATTAGTAGCAATTTAAATGACTTCTATAATTATAAAAATACCCCTAGTATGGTGCATGATAGAAGAATTTCTTCTTGTAATAACTTGGTCGAGATGATTTAGTAAATTCGAATAAATCAAACTTAATTAAAAATTCAAATATAAATAAGTTAAATAAATCTGAAAATCTAATTAATAAAAAATTAATTGAATTAGAAAATTTAAATTAAATTAATTATTAAAAATTCAAATGTAATTAATTCATTAAATTCAAAATTAGATAAATCAATTAATAATTTAAAATTTTCAATTAATAAATCATAAAATTTAATTGATAATTCAGAAAATGAAATTATTAATTATGAAAATTAAATTAATTCTCAAAATTTAGATTTAATTAATTCAACAAATTCAAATTTAAATAAATTGTTTGATAAAAATCTTAAAAATTTATAAATAATTAATAATTCAAATATTAAGATAAATTTGAATTTAAAACTTTAAAATGATAAAATAGTTATAGATAAAATTAATAAATATCTTAATAAAATATTTGATAATTTAGATAACGTTAATCTAAAAGTTTCTATCCTAAATCAAGATAATTTAATTAATAAAAATTTAAATATTAAGGATAACATATTAAATAAAAATAATCTAATAAATTTGATTAATAATATAAACATAAATGATAAAAAAAATAAATATAAGGATAAAATCAAAACCAAATCTTATAAATTTAAAATTAAAAATTAATTAAAATTTAAACATTACAGATAAACTTTTAAACAAAAATAATGTACAATTTAACAAATTCAAAATTAAAAATTAATAAAAACTTAAATATTAAAAATAATATTTTAAACAAAGATAATTCAAACAACTTAATAAATTCAAAATGAAAAATTAATAAAAAGTTAAATATTAAAGATAATATTTTTTTAAAAAATAATTTAACAAATTCAAAATTAAAAGAAAATTTAAATTTTAAATACACATTTTTAAAGAAAGATAATTTAACTAACTCAATTATTTCAAAATTAAAAATTTAAATTGAACTTAAACTACAATTAATTGAAACATTAATTAAACCTTAATTGCCCCCAGGGCATAGCGCAGACGATGGGCACATGGTATCTCTGGTGCAATGGCCAAGAGTCGATTCTCAGGAATTGACGACCTGGGGTTTAGCCCCGCCATGCGCCTATGGTCTGTGTACCTACATGAGTCTCCCTCCATATCCGTGGGGTTGACACTAAGGGGTCGCTAAGGTAGCGGATCTCTATTAATTAAACCTTAATTAAGTTTAATTAAACTTAACAAGACAAAATCTATGGTGTAGGAGGAGACTCTAAGTTTATTGACACCTCAAAAACATAGCTTACCAGTTTGAGTAGTTAGGACTAGATTAAAAGTATACTTTGGATCTTGTTCAACAAAGTACTAGGGTAAAGAGAAATGATAATACATTAAGAAAACTTAGTCTAGGCAGTTAAGTAGGGTAAGGCGTACTCTACTTGATCTACTTAGCAAAATGAAACTAACTGAAGCTATCTCGTCATATCCTAAACTAGTTAGACTAAGGTTTATCAATAGAAAAATTAAATATCTAATTTTTTAAAAAGGATTTATCTAGACAACCTAGAATCCGATTTTTGAAATATACATTTAATTAACTAATGCTTAAACCTGAATTTAACATAAGATCAAATTATTTTCAAACTAAATTTTAGTAGAACTCATCTTTCAAAACTATAGGAATAATTTGGTTGAACAATTAGACCCGGTGAAATGATTAAGGTAAATTAAAAAATTAAATTAAATAAGGATTAAATTAAATTGAAAACATTAATATTAAAAAATTTTGAAAAATCTTTTAAAAATTATTTTTAAAATCCTTTTAAAAATTTCTTTTAAAATTATTTTAAAAAATTATTTAAAAATTTATTTTAAAAATATTTTTAAAAATTATTGTAAAAATCTTTCAAGAACCATTTTTTAAATTCTTTTAAAAATCCTTTTAGAAACTATTTTAAAAATAAATTTTAAAAATCATTTAAAAAATAATTTTAAAAATAATTTTAAAAATTCTTTTAAAAAAATTTAAAAGTATTTTTAAAATCCTTTTTTTAAAAAATAAAATATTTTAAAAATTATTCTTCTTTTATAAATTATTTCAAAAATAAATAAAAACAAATAAAAAATAATTAATGGAAAATTAAAATTTTAGTTAAAATTTAACTTTAATTAATAATTTAAACTTTAACAAATTTAATTTAACTTTAATTAAAAAATTAAACCTTAATCTAATTTTAAAAAATTCAATTTGAAAATAATGTTAGCAAAATATTGAATTTAATAAACTATAATTAAAAAGTTAAGCTAAATTCATCTCAATTTAATTAAAACATAATTTAAACTTTAATTAATAATCTAACATGAATTATGAATTTAGATTAAATTAATTTAATTTAACTTTAATTAATATCTTAATTTAATTTAACCTTAATTAAAACCTTAACATTACTCTAACTCACTTTAAACTAAATTTACTTACTTTAAAATTTAATGAAAACTTAATTTAATATTAATTTAAATGAATTAAACGTTTATCTCAATTTAACCTATCTTTAATTAAAAACCTTAATAACATTTTAACTTAATCAAACTTGCAACATGATTAACTTTATATTAATACTAACTTCAACTTAGCTAATCCTAATTTAACTTAATTTATAATTTAACTTTAATTAATGTTAAATCTAATTAAAACTTAAACTACTTAGACTTAATCAACTTAGGCCAAAAATGATATTAAACTAAATTAATTCATGATGGATTCAGTATAATAACGTATAGTTTTCAAACAATATCATTTTTCTGAAAATAAGTATTCCCAATAATAAGTTCCTTCGATATTTAGGTAGAGTTCCTTGTACTAATAAGAGTAACTTAAGGAGGAATACCAACTTAAGAGGGAGTGTCAACTTAAGGGGAAAATACTAGTATTTGCTTGGAAAATATTGCTTTAAAAATTACTTATTTTGAAAAATATTTTATAAAATACTTGATAATTTTTTATTACTTGAAAAATTAGTGAAATTTATAATTGCCAAAATTGTTTAACAAATTTTGTTTGAAAAGTATTGTTTAAAAAAAATATTTCGAAAAGTGTTCAAAACTCATTTGAAAAAATGTATCTGTTTTCAAAAATTAGTTGAAAAATATGCTTCCAAAAGTGTTTGACAAATGGTGTTTTCAAAAATTCGTTTAGACAAATTATTTATAAATTTATATTGTAGAAAATATCTTACATGTAAAATATCTGCCTGAAAAATTTCTTCCAAAAAATTGCACTTTCTATTTGAAAAAAGTGTTTGTTATCAAAAACTTGTTTCAAAACATTACTTGAAAATTTATTTGAATCCTTAAAAATTTATTTCAAACTATACTTGAAAAAATTGTTTGAAAATTTTGATTTGAAAAATCTATCTATTTTATTAAAAATTTTGCACTTATTTCAAATCAATTTCAAAAGTTAACCTGTTCTTGAGAAACTTGTTTGGAACAGTTGAAAATTGAAAATTTATTCAAAAATACTTTAAAAATTATGTTGCAAAAATTCTACTTGAACATTTTTTTTTTTGAGAAATTATGTTTTCAACACTTGATAAACATTCTATATTCTTAAAGAATCTTAATTGTTCTATTATGTAAATTGCCACACCCCGGAGGTGTACTTGTCCGACAGAATGGACGGTACCCCTTGTGACAATATTTGATACGATATGACATAAGTCCACATATTAGGGATAAATATATAGCAGAAGATAACAAACATAACCACCATTCAAAAAGAGAGATTTACACAATCCCCTCACAACCATATAAAAATCAAATGACTGCATATCGATACAACTTACATAACAAGTACAAGTCCAAATAAAAAGACACCACAAGGCTAAAATCCACGAATGAAACAAAGTGTAAATACAAACAACAAGACATAATGGTAAACATGATCTTGAGTGTGATGTGGGACTGGCAACTAGGCCTTCTGGGCGACACGACACATCTTCTACTTACTAACCTAGAAATAAAGGGAAAGCATGGGGTAGTAAGTATAAAATACTTAATGGGCATAATAAGATAGTACATGATATTATAAATAGGGAGATCAATGGAATGCAGTCTTAGATAAAATACTTACTTTAAAGGTAGGAGCACCAAAATAATAATCTACTAACCAATAGCATAATCAATAACATAACACCCACTAATCTGCTCAACTAGGTCTAACCAATAAATCAGGAGTACCTACAATGTACCACCTATATGAATAAATCCATGACCTACATATAGCAAGCATATAACAAGCACTGACTATAGGAGAACTCTCTACCAAGGATGGTCTCGTAGGCAGTCAGAGTATGAAAATAACAAGCACTAACTACAAGAGTATGTTCTACCATGGATGGTCCCATGGGCAGTCAGGGAAGTAAATAGTCACTTTTTGTGGATGAACTCTTTACCATGAATGATCTTGTGGACAGACAGGGTATATACATAGTTATCTAGCTATGGACTGCACACGAACTCGTTACCACGAATGTCTCGTGGGCAGTCATATGTATCATGATTACTGACGACCCTCTCAATCACGAATGAGAGACAATAGTCGATAGGATATATTAATAGTCACTGATGACTCTCTCAACCAAAAATAGAAGATAATGGTGTTGGATCGAGACGCGCTAGAGAGGGGGGTGAATAGTGCTCGTGGATTTCACTTTTCGTATTCGAAAATGTTCGAGTAACACAGCAGAATAACTAATAAAGCACACACAAAAAGACCAAGTATTTTTACGTGGTTCAAAGCCTTGGGCGACTCCTACTCCAAGGCCCACACTCGTTGAGCGTTTACTTTAGGAAACAACTATAATAGTGCAAATGTTTACAAGAATATTACAATTAAATTAAACAGAAATTATACCAACAACGGGAATTTGAAATTCACAGCTTCGGGTCGTCAGGATCTTGAAATGGCTCAACCGGAACGTCTCGTTAGCAGTAAATAGTTGAAAGATCGCTTGGAAATTGTTAAATCAAAGTGTTGGTCGAGACCTCCTTATAAAGCCCATTGAGGCCGGCGCCTTCAACCTCCTTGAGCTCTGAAAAAGTCATCGCTGATCCTCTTGAAGGCGCCTCCATACTCCTTGAGGGCGTCTTCAAGGCTGTCCGAGGCGCCTCAAGCCTCCATGAGGGTGCCTCCATCCTTGCTATGCGAACTTCTTAGCATTGCACCCAAGGCGCCTCCAAGCTCCATAGAGGGCACCTCGGGTACTATTCACCCGAGGTAAACTTTACTTTTTTGTCCTTGCAAAATATGTTAGTCCACAAAACAACAACATATCCCTCAAAACAAATTTAGCACATAATAATGACATAAAAATAAATGTATTACAATAATCGGATTGTCCGGTTCTGACTTCATATTTTTGACTAGAAACCCTCGGTCGAACCGATGCCTACTATTCCCTTCATGGGGAACGCGTTCTCACCTACTCCACTCATGAGAGCATACCTGCTGTCAGTCCGGTCCTTCAGACCGATTGGACTTTCTGCCTACCACCCCCTAGGGTTTTTCTGTCACGCCCCAGAGGAGTCTCTGTCCGAAGAAATTTCGGCAGCATCTCTCCTGTACGGCGGACAATCTGAAACTTTTCTACAAGCACTATATACCTCAGCCACATGCGGCTGGAATAATAACAATAAAAGAAAACAAACACCACGCAGTTAATATCAAATTCAGCCTCTGGCTGACACAACCACGCAGTTAAAAAATAAAGCAGCCTACTCGGCTGTACCAAAACCAAAACACATAACTGCTAGCCGGCTAGACTTACACAACCAATAACAAATACAAAACACCACATAACAACATCAACTCTCCAAAAATAAAACCAGAGTACAGAGCTAAACAAACTGATACATAAAACAAATAAAACATACGTGAAACCGATAAGTCTTCTGATGTGACGTGGGGACCAGCAGACAGGATACTCCAAGCGACACCAAAACCAACCTGGTACCTGAAAAAGATAGTATCAACGGGGGTGAGTTCAACAACTCAGCGAATACCAATGGACATGAGTAGTAAGATATATCTAACAGCAACAAACATGGAATACAGCTTCCTAAACATATATAGGAATATGCAAACGAAAGGTAATCGAGGAAGCTGACTCACCAGAACTCCTATCCGGATAAAAGGGTCGTCAAACCGAAGTGTCAATAATCCTGTATGCAGGTCTAAAGTATGCATCCAACCAAAATGCAACAACCAAATGCAAGAAACAAAATCATAAGAATATAAATGCATCAATGCATATGATGCTAATGATGCGCCCTGGTAACCCCTAGTCAGCTCACACACACAAATGGTGAGACCGGGTGGGTAGGGCTGTGACAACTCTATCGTCACTACTCCCGATGAGTGACCGAGTGGACGGATGTTGTCGAGTACTCCCGTCCCGTGACCCCAAATCATAAATGGGGAGCTCAATGCTCTCATCTCCCAAGACAGATGACGGGAGGAAATCTCTGCCGGCCACGCTGAGTCACCGACCAACGGAGCCAAACAGAGTCCACCGCTCACGGCTACTACATCGCTACACTAAATGCCGGAGCTAAACAGAAGCGGAATCGATCACGGCTACCACGCCGAGTCCTCGGACCAACGGAGCAAACAGCAGAACCGCCACACACCACGATATACCACTAAACCATGAGTGGGGTGTGTGCAGTAATCGGCGATGGGCTCAACCATAGTGGAGCCGATAATCGCACAAAGATGCAATCATGATGCATGTCACTATGCATAGCAAAAATGATCAACATAACCATATCCATATATACAAAATGGGTACTAAGTGATGGTCACATACAAAATCTAAAGTACAGGTCAGATAGAATATCAAAACCTATGTCCCGAACATAATAAGTATGGAATATCCGATCGGCATAGAAAAATCCATATATACATAATATGGGTACCACAAGATCGAGAAGACAAATCCACGGATCTAGGGTATACAAATCCTCTAAGGTATAACAACCTAGACCCAAATCATATCCCTCTTCCATAGCATATGTACCAACAATATACACAGATCAAAGAATCAGGGTCTAAACACCCGAATCATATATGATATACAAATAGAGGTACACAAATCTGATATGACACAAAAACCTAAGTATCAGATAATCTAGATATATAGGCCAGAAACAACAATCCAAATCCTAGTCCTAACCTCAGTAAGCATGGTATGTCACTCTAGAAACAAAGATACTCATGGTAACAAGATAATCATGGCAACAAATCACGAGATATAAGCACGGATACATCACAGGTGACAAACCTAACATGCTAAAGATATCAAACAGTGACATACCAACGGCAAACATGTTCATTGCATGTAGTTATAAAATACTATGCATATCCAATGACAATATTATAAAAGATAAGTCAAGAGGTACCCGCCTCCAAATAGCAGGTCCAATCCAATCAAATCCAACGTCGAGATGCTCGACTCGCGTCAAAGTCCTGTGACACATAGTATCCAGATTTAGCTAATTACATATAAATAAATTAGGTAAATCAAATCCTCGAGAAGCTAACGAAAATCCAAATCCAATTATAAACCCTAATTGGATCATTTAACTCCTCAATCGATTCTAACTAATACATTCGAATTAGGACTTGCCATGAGCATAATCAATCATAGTAACTTACCCAAATTGGGATAAACCACCACTGATCCAAGGCCGGAATTACCATGATCAAATTACCTCCAAGAATCAGTCCTGATCCATATATTCCACTCATATGAACTTCAACGGCTGCTGTCCACCAAATCCATATCCCTAAATTAGCAATCCACTCCAAATTCAATTATCCCTAATTCAATACATAACCCTAATTAATTATGTATCAAAATTTACTACACTATACCTCAATTCACAGCCGCTGTTGATCCGCAACTAGGGATAGTGTCGCCGAAAGGAGTAGCCGCTGCTGGTGACCAAGATTCTACAACCAGAGACCACCATTCTCAATTAGCACAACAATTCCATCCCACACAGTGCTGCTCACAGCAGTACACGAAACAAGCACAAAAATGAAAAACCAAATCCTAAACTCTCACCTTCAATCCCACTGTCAAATTACTGGCGCTTGTTGTCATCTTCTCCAGTACACGAAACAAGCACAAAAATGAAAAACCAAATCCTAAACTCTCACCTTCAATCCCACTGTCAAATTACTGGCGCTTGTTGTCATCTTCTCCAGCTTCTGGTTTTCCAGCGATCTAGGGCAACCGAGTCAACCAGGGTGGCGGCGCACAGTGCAGAGAACAAGAAGAGGGGCGGCAGAGGAGAGGAAGCTAGGGCACGGTGCGGCGCTGGAGCTCCTGTGGTCGGTGATCGGCGTCGGCTATGGTAGTCTCCACAGCGAGGGGCAACAGGCGCCGGTGACTAGCAAAGGCACGAGCACAGAGGAGGCGGCCGGAAATCGCTTGGCGTCGCTACGCTGGATCGTGCAGGAAGAAGTCTCGGCCGGCAGCAAGAAAAATCTAGGGCACAGCTGCTGGAGGAGGCAGGCGGCACTGCGGTTGGCGACGCCGTCGAGTGGAGAAGCCGCGACCGAGAAGATGGCTAGGGCTCAAACGGCGTCGGCCAGGAGAGGAAGAGGAATGGGAGAACCAGCGGAGGAAGAGAGAAATGGAGGAGAAGGGGAAGTGCGGCGCCGGCTAGGAGGAGACGGCGTCAAGGATTAGGGCACGCACGGAGGAGGAAAGAAATAAGAGTAAAAGAAAAAGCAAATAAAAAGGAAAAGAAAAATAACTTTTCCTCACTTAAATGGGGTACCTTAAACATGTTTTCCCGGGGCCCAGTTTTATCCCCGTAAACTCATCCATACGATCTCCGAAAAATTCCCAGAAAATTTTCAAAAATTCTGAAAAATTCTCTTACCAATACTCGCCTATTTTCGGTATTTTACATTCTCCCCCACTAATAAAAATTTGATCCCCAAATTTCGTTATCTACCATCAGCAAATACTAACAACAGGTAAAGAGTATAAAATGCTGAACGGTAAATAATATCACACACCTCAAGTGAAAAGATGGGGTATCGTGCTCGCATAATATCCTCGAGCTCCCAAGTTGCCTCCTCGTCTATATGATGCTGTCATCCGACATCAACCAGCCGGATAGTCTTGTTCCGCAACTGACGCTCTTTCCGGTCTAGTAGCACGGATCAACTCTGCCTCACGCTGAGCTCGATGAAGTCCCAATAACTGGGCCTCCCCAACCTCATCCTAAAGGATGGGTGTCCGACAAGGCCTACCATACAACGCTTCAAACGGTGGCATTTGGATAGCCGAATGCAAACCGTTGTTGTAGACGAACTCTACCCATGGCAAATGGTCCTCCCAACTGCCTCCAAAATCCAATACACAAGACCTCAATAAGTCCTCTAGAGTCTGAATAGTCCGCTCTAACTGTCCATCTGTCTGCGGATGGAAAGTTGTACTAAAACAGAGCTGCGTGCCCAAGGCCTGCTGCAGACTCTGTCACAATCACAACGTGAAACGGGGTCTCTATCCGAAATAATACTCAAAGGAACACCATGAAATCTGATGACCTCTCGGCAATACAGATTTGTCAATCGATCCAAGGAATCAGTTTTCCGGATCATTAAGAAGTGCGTGAATTTGATTAATCAATCAACGATTACCCAAATCGCATCATGGCCTCGGCAAACTCACCACAAAGTCCATAATAATCTATTCTCATTTCCACTCAGGAATAGAAATCGGCTAAAGTAAGCCGGCAGATCTCTAATGCTCGGCCTTCACCTGCTGACAGACAAGACATCTAGCTACAAAATCCGCGATGTCTTCCTTCATGTCGTTCCACCAATAGAAACACCTCCAATCTCGGTACATACGAGTATCGCCCGGGTGGATCGCAAATCGAAAGTAATGAGTCTCCTGAAGTAGCCCCTGTAAGACCGGATGAGACTGAGGTACGCACAATCTGCCTCGGGAGTATATAATACTCTCCTCGTCTCGTGTGAACTCGGTCTGCTGCCCGGAGCTATCTGGCTGCTAATAAATTGCAAATGCTGATCACCAACCTGGGTCTCTTGGATCCTCGTCCTGATCAACGACTGAGCAATTATGGTAACAAGAATACTCTATTCTGTCTGTCCCTGCTCCTCAAGGTCTAACTCGGAGAAACCCTGAATCAAGTCTGTGACCACAACTCGGTGGTAAGCTACAGTCCCTCTATACTTTCGGCTAAGTGCATCGGCAACCACATTAGCTCTCTCTCTGGGTGATAGCTAATGGTACAATCAAAATCCTTCAGGAACTCCATCCATCCCCTCTGTCGGAGATTAGATTCCTTTCCAAGTGAACAAATATTTGAGACTCTTATGGTCCGTGAGAATCTCAAATGTAACACCGTATAGATAAGGCTGCCAAATCTTCAAGGCACAAAATAATGACGGTCAGCCACAAGTCATATACTGGTAGTTCTACTCATGCTCCTACAACTGTCGAAAACATAGAAGACTACCGTGTCGTGCTGCATCAAAACAGCGCCAAATCCTGTAGAGATGCGTCGGTATAAATCACGAATCCGTTCTCTCCAAAAGGAAAAAACCAAAATCGGAGCCGACACTGGTCTCCGCTTTAGCTCCTAGAAGCTGGTATTGTAGTCCTCGAACCACGTAAACTTCACGCTTTTCCTGGTCAAGTGTGTCAATAGCATAACAATCCGTGAGAAATCCTCAACGCATCTCTGGAAATATCAGCCAAACAAAGAAAGTTGCGAGCCTCTTCTATAGACTCCGTCTACTCCCAACAGTAACATCCTCTATCTCCTGTGTAACCACGGTATACTCCTACTGGTGACCGTGTGTCTCAAATATCTCACAGAAGAAAAACCAAAATACACACTACTGATCTTCACATATAGATGTTCTCGTCGAAACATCTCTAGAACTATGCGAAGGTGGTGTACTTGACTCACCTCAGATCCGTAATAAATCACAATATCGTCAACAACGACAATGGAAACCGATCCAAACATTCTAGGGATACCCAAATCATCGAGTCCATGACAACATCTAGGGTTCCGTAAGCTCTAATGGTAAAACCAAGACACATCATGTTTGTATCATAGACATTCCTAACCATAAGATCCTCAACAATAAACAGATCTGGTCACCCACTAATAACATAAATCACCAAGGAAAAGATCCTCTAGTGTGAGAGCAACGCTCCATCACACGAAATACCACAAATGTGGGAGCAACGCTCTACCACCAGAAATCCTCCATATGTGGGAGCAACGCTCCACCACAAATAATCCGAAAATGTATCTGCAATAGATATGGGAGCAATGCTCCGCTATAAGCAATCTGCAATAGGTGGGAGTAACGCTCCACCACAGACAATCCATAACATGTGTGGGAGCAACGCTCCACCACCAACAATACATAAGTGTCCAAGGCACCTAACTATCTAGCTAGAGACTGCACGAGATCTCTCTACCACAGATCACTGTGGTTAGCCTAGGGTATAACCACCCAGTAAGCAAATCAAATCCATAGTCAACCCTATCATCCTCCTAGTGGGTCGGTCACCCACTAATGGGAGAATAAGTTGACAGGGTAAAACGACCAATATCATAATGTAGACATTTAATATTCTACATTTAACATAGGTAGAATCATCATGATGCTACCAATCATACATCTGACACACGTGCACACACAACATATGTATGATCGACATAATCCTCCGATTAGTACACACCAAAAATACTCACATCATAGGTATAAATCACCGTGATACCTCCAACAATGCATACCGAACCCGTGTGCACATATCAATATAGGTATAATCGACAATACACCTCAAACAACACTCACCTGACATATATACACACATGCCAAGAGTATAATCAACGTATACTTCCAATAAGGCATACTAAAACCCAGGTGCATTCACAAATCACAAAAAAAATCAACAAGATACCCCAGATATGTCAATCAGACACGTACAGCTAACTAAGAAGCTATAATCCACAAGGAACCTACAATAACCATATCTAGATGGGAATACCCACACTATCCACAATTGAACTATCCATCATAGAACTCCTTCAACTTATAACAATCATATGTACCCATCATAGATATGCAGAATCAGCATATCTGACCCAATCAATCACACCAACCCTATGCCATCTTCGAAGTTATCCAATTAGGTACAAACAGTCTAAAATTACAGTACCCATGGAATAGGATACTTCGATCCTCTATCGACTGACCAAATCATCAATAGTATATGGCTAATCCAATCCTTTCCCACGTCAGGATAAGTTAGATACTCGATGTGCTCAAGATATCCAACTAACCACGAATAACTCAAGATTCAAACATCTAGAAATAAAGTAGGTCAATCCCCTACTGTTCGGGTCAACAAAACTAATCGGTCATCTACTAACCAATCAAGAATAAATAAAGCCTCTACAAGCATCTAAGGTAAATCGATCACGACTACCTAAGTTAACATACATCAATCTATCTTCTACTGACCAATCTAACAAGAATAAATCAATTATCTACGGATGAAATTAACTAAGATAACATGTTATACTACTGGCTAGGTCAACATAATGATATAGATTCTATCCACTACCCAGCTAATAAAAGCAAAGGCTGGTATGTGCCTCAATCTGCTAAACAACTAGTAATAACAGAAGCTAAATACTACTGGTGTATGATATAATAAATCACCAGAAACTGTAATCCCTCACATGTAATATGGCTACAACATCAGACAGATACCAGATACAAAGTGTCATAACTCTCACAGTCAACAATGCATACTCTAACTAAATAGAAGGATAACAGTATACCAACATACCTCCTATAGCTTGGAGATGTCCTGCTGCTGCCAGGTCCCAAAATCCAAAAAGTCACATCGAGAAGACCAAAACACAAAATCCGAAACACCGGAAAAATAAGACACGTAAGTCGATCTCTGATACCAAATAAATTGATATCAGACAAATCTCGAAAATCCAGAACACATAGCAAGTATCGTATAACTTGGCTCTGATACCACTAAATTGTCACGCCCCAGAGGAGTCTCTGTCCGAAGAAATTTCGGCAGCATCTCCCCTGTACGGCGGACAATCTGAAACTTTTCTACAAGCACTATATACCTTAGCCACATGCGAATAAAAGAAAACAAACAACCACGCAGTTAAAAATAAAGCAGCCTACTCGGCTGTACCAAAACCAAAACACATAACTGCTAGCCGGCTAGACTTACACAACCAATAACAAATACAAAACACCACATAACAACATCAACTCTCCAAAAATAAAACCAGAGTACAAAGCTAAACAAACTGATACATAAAACAAACAAAACATACGTGAAACCGATAAGTCTTCTGATGTGACGTGGGGACCAGCAGACAGGATACTCCAAGCGACACCAAAACCAACCTGGTACCTGAAAAAGATAGTATCAACGGGGGTGAGTTCAACAACTCAGCGAATACCAATGGACATGAGTAGTAAGATATATCTAACAGCAACAAACATGGAATACAGCTTCCTAATCATATATAGGGAATATGCAAAACTAAAAGGTAACTGAGGAAGCTGTACTCACCAGGAACTCCTATCCAGACAAAAGGGTCGTCAAACCGAAAGTGTCAATAATCCTGTATGCAGGTCAAAAGTATGCATCCAACCAAAATGCAACAACCAAATGCAGCAAACAAAATCATAAGAATATAAATGCATCAATGCATATGATGCTAATGATGCGTCCTGGTCACCCCTGACGCCAGTCAGTCAGCTCACACACACAAATGGTGAGACCGAGTGGGTAGGGCTGTGACAACCGTGCACTCTGTCGTCACTACTCCTGATGAGTGACCGAGTGGACGGGATGCTGTCGGAGTACTCCTGTCCTGTGACCCCAAATCATAAATGGGGAGCTCAATGCTCTCATCTCCAAACGATGACGGGAGGAAATCTCCGGCTACCACGCCGAGTCACCGACCAACGGAGCTAAACAGAGTCCACCGTCACGGCCACTACATCGCTACACTAAATGCCGTGAGCCAAACAGAGTGAACGATCACGGCTACCACACTGAGTCCTCAGACCAACGGAGCCAAACAGCAGAACCGCCACACACCTGCCTGATATACCACTAAACCATGAGTGGGGGTGTGTGCAGTACATGTAATTGGTGATGGGCTCAACCATAGTGGAGCCGACAATCGCACAGCATGCAATCATGATGCATGTCACTATGTATAGCAAAAACTGATCAACATAACCATATCCATATATACAAAATGGGTACTGTAAAAGTGATGGTCACATACCAAAATCTAAAGTACACAGGTCAGATAGAATATCAAAAACCTATGTCCTGAACATAATAAGTATGGAATATCCTGATCAGCATAGAAAAATCCATATATACATAATATGGGTACCACAGTATCAGTAAGCCAAATCCACGGATCTAGGGTATACAAATCCTCTAAGGTATAACAACCTAGACCCAAATCATATCCCTCTTCCATAGCATATGTACCAACAATATACACAGATCAAAGAATCAGGGTCTAAACACCCGAATGATATATGATATACAAATAGAGGTACACAAATCTGATATGGCACAAAAACCTAAGTATCAGATAATCTAGATATATAGGCCAGAAACAACAATCCAAATCCTAGTCCTAACCTCAGTAAGCATGGTATGTCACTCTAGAAACAAAGATACTCATGGTAACAAGATAATCATGGCAACAAATCACGAGATATAAGCACGGATACATCACAGGTGACAAACCTAACATGCTAAGGATATCAAACAGTGACATACCAACGGTAAACATGTTCATTGCATGTAGTTATAAAATACTATGCATATCCAATGACAATATCATAAAAGATAAGTCAAGAGGTACCCGCCTCCAAATAGCAGGTCCAATCCAATCAAATCCAACGTCGAGATGCTCGTCTCGCGTCAAAGTCCTGTGACACATAGTATCCAGATTTAGCTAATTACATATAAATAAATTAGCTAAATCAAATCCTCGAGAAGCTAACGAAAATCCAGATCCAATTATAAACCCTAATTGGATCATTTAACTCCTCAATCGATTCTAACTAATACATTCGAATTAGGACTTGCCATGAGCATAATCAATCATAGTAACTTACCCAAATAGGGATAAACCACCACTGATCCAAGGCCGGAATTACCATGATCAAATTACCTCCAAGAATCAGTCCTGATCCATATATTCCACTCATATGAACTCCAACGGCTGCTATCCACCAAATCCATATCCCTAAATTAGCAATCCACTCCAAATTCAATTATCCCTAATTCAATACATAACCCTAATTAATTATGTATCAAAATTTACTACACTATACCTCAATTCACAGCCGCTGTTGATCCGCAACTAGGGATAGTGTCGCCGAAAGGAGTAGCCGCTGCTGGTGACCAAGATTCTACAACCAGAGACCACCATTCTCAATTAGCACAACAATTCCATCCCACACAGTGCTGCTCACAGCAGTACACGAAACAAGCACAAAAATCAAAAACCAAATCCTAAACTCTCACCTTTAATCCCACTGTCAAATTACTGGCGCTTGTTGTCATCTTCTCCAGCTTCTGGTTTTCCAGCGATCTAGGGCAACCGAGTCAACCAGGGTGGCGGCGCACAGTGCAGAGAACAAGAAGAGGGGCGGCAGAGGAGAGGAAGCTAGGGCACGGTGCGGCGCTGGAGCTCCTGTGGTCGGTGATCGGCGTTGGCTGTGGTAGTCTCCACAGCGAGGGGCAACAGGCGCCGGTGACTAGCAAAGGCACGAGCACAGAGGAGGCGGCCGGAAATCGCTTGGCGTCGCTACGCTGGATCGTGCAGGAAGAAGTCTCGGCCGGCAGCAAGAAAAATCTAGGGCACAGCTGCTGGAGGAGGCAGGCGGCACTGCGGTTGGCGACGCCGTCGAGTGGAGAAGCCGCGACCGAGAAGATGTCTAGGGCTCAAATGGCGTCGGCCAGGAGAGGAAGAGGAATGGGAGAACCGGCGGAGGAAGAGAGAAATGGAGGAGAAGGGGAAGTGCGGCGCCGGCTAGGAGGAGACGGCGTCAAGGATTAGGGCACGCACGGAGGAGGAAAGAAATAAGAGTAAAAGAAAAAGCAAATAAAAAGGAAAAGAAAAATAACTTTTCCTCACTTAAATGGGGTACCTTAAACATGTTTTCCCGGGGCCCAGTTTTATCCCCGTAAACTCATCCATACGATCTCCGAAAAATTCCCAGAAAATTTTCAAAAATTCCAAAAAATTCTCTTACCAATACTCGCCTATTTTCGGTATTTTACATTTTCCACCACCTAGGGTTACCACCCCCTAGGACCCAAGGTTACTCCCCCTTAGGATTTTCCTCCACCTAGGGTTACCACCTCCTAGGGTTTTCCACCTGCCTAACCGTAGTTAGGACTTTCCTACAAACTCATTCACATATATCATATAACAATTAACCTTAACCTTGAAGCCTTTTCCATTATCAAGACTGGGTTCGATCGTCGAATGCTTCCCACACTAACAATCTCCCCCTTTTTTATTATGGCAACTAAAATTCAAAGTTAAGTAAAAAGACATAAATAATAAAGAAATGCTATAAAAAACTTTTAATAACAGTGCAAGCATGACAAATAACAGCATTAGCATAATTTTAGTGCAAAGCTCCCCTTCAATAGAAGCTTAAGTGAAAAAATCTCCCTTAATAAAAGCTCCCCTTTAATAGAATTTTCTTTAGACTTTTTAAATTTTTGAATTTTCTTTGAATTTTCTTATACTCTCTCCCTTTGCCATATATCAAAAATAATAGCTCAAAAGAAAGTATAAGAAAAGTTGATCATATGCCTTAGGTAAGAATAGCAAAAACTTAGTTTTAGAAAGATAAAAGAAAAATCGTTAAAAGAACTTTAGCCTTAGTTTTAAAGAAAACTTTAGAAAAGATCGAATTTAGTTTTAAAAAGAAGGGAGTTTAATAGGGGATGGAATAAAATACTTAGCTTTGAAGACCAATTTTCTTGTAAAACTTTTTAGCTAAGTAAATAAAAATGTTTATCAAAAGTTAAGTAGGAAAACTAATCTTAATTTTGAGAAAGTATTTAGATTTTAAAAGAAAACCTTTTCCTTAAAGAATTTCATAAACTAAGTTTGTAAAGAAGTTTTTAGGTAAGGAAAAGTTTTTTTTTTACTTTGAAAATACTTAGCTAAATTTGAAATGCTTTTAAAAAATACTTAGCTAAATTTGAAAAGCTTTTAAAAAATACTTAGCTAAATTTGAAAAGCTTTTAGCTAAACTTAAGCTTTTGAAAATAATTGCTATTTGAAATACTGACTCTTAAAAAGATTTTGATAACCATTTAAAAGCATTGATAAAAACTTAACATAAAAAGATTTTCTTGATAGAAGTTTAGTTTAAGTACTTAACTTAAAAAGGAATTTCATAAAATCTTAGCTTAAGTACTTAGCTTTGAAAACATTTAGCTTTTAGAAAGGTTTTTAGATAAGAAGCATACTTATAAGCGTGTATATATATATATATATATATAATTTTTTTTAAAACTTGTTTCTTTTCAAAATGCTTCAAATTTCTTTGAACTCCCCCTAAATTAATGCTTTAATAAATTCTTAGGGTCCTAGAATCCAAGCATGAGTAAAAAAAAAAAATTGAAACCGAATACTTAATTTCCTTAGCCAAATGTCTAGCCATTAGCTACTAGATGTTTACTTAGAGAGCAACAACTTTCACTTGGTTAGTCAAGTTCAGTCAGTGATCCACTTAGATTTGACTAAGATATGATAACTTAACTTGATTAATGTAAGTTGGAATTTATAACCCAGACTTATGTTGATGCACAAACATAAGCATTCTTAAGTCCAGGCAAACCCTATGCATCTCACACCATTCTAAGTATTTTCAAACACAAGCAAGGTAGACCTAGGGTGCTTGTGAGATGCTCTGGCTGAAGCTAGGGGTACATGATTTCTAGGGATAAATTCCTAGGCTAAACCAGATTTTAGAAAAACTAACAAAAATTAAAATTTTGAAAAATATTTTTCCTAGGATTTTTAAAACCAATTTTAAAAATAAACTGATTTAAAAATATAGTAAGCAGAAATAAATTCTATTCTACTAAGCACATCCCTATTTGTCTTCTAAGTGCACTGAACTCAAGTTCATATAAGGGCTTTGTGAATATGTCAGCCATGTTTGATTTGGACTCAACATAGTTAAGCACAATATCACCCTTAGCTACGTGATCTTTTACAAAATGATGTTTTACTTCTATATGTTTAGTTCTTGAGTGGTGAATTGAGTTCTTGGTTAGATTAATTCAACTTATGTTATCAATTGAAATTTTATATTTTGATATTCTAGTTTATAGCCTTTTAGGGTATGCATCATCTATAATATTTGAGATGCACATTCACCTAGGGCTATATACTCAGCTTCAATGGTAGATAAAGCAACACAGTGTTGCTTTCTGCTTGACCAACTTACTAGGCACTGACTTAGAAATTGATAGCTACCACTTGTGCTCTTTCTATCTAGTTTGCACTCGGCATAATCTGAGTCAGAATAGCCAGTTAGATTAAAGGTGCAAGACCTAGGGTACCAGAGTCCTACGTTTAGGGTTTCCTTAATATACATAAGTATTCTTTTGACGTATGTTAGGTGTGACTCTTTTACACAAGATTGGTATCTTGCGCACATACCTACTGCAAAAAGAATGTCTGGTCGACTTGCAGTTAGGTACAATAGACTCTCTATAGTACTTCGATAGTATTTCAAGTCTACTGATTTTCCTTCTAAGTCTGAGTCAATTTTAATGTTAGTAGTCATTGATGTATTAATATTTTTTGAATTTTCCATTCCAAATTTCCTAATTAATTCCTTAGCATATTTTTTTTGAAAAATATAAATTTCATCTTTGGTTTGTTTAATTTGTAGACCTAAGAAGAAGTTAAGTTCTCCCACTTGACTCATTTCAAATTCATTTTCCATTAATTTGGTAAATTCTTTTAAAAATTTTGTGTTGGTTGAGCCAAAAATTATAACATCTACGTAAATTTGAGCTACAAAATATCTTTTTCTAAGACTTTTACAAATAGGGTTGGATCTATTTGACCTTGGTTAAACCCTTTAGATATTAGATAGTTTGATAAACATTCATACCAAGCCCTAGATACTTGTTTTAGTCCATATAGGGTTTTCTTTAGCCTAAAAACATGGTTTGGATGTTCTAAGTCCTTAAATCCTGGGGGTTGATTTACATATACCTCTTCTTTGATAAATCCATTTAAAAAGGTAGATTTTACATCCATTTGATATAGCTTGAATCCTTTACGTGCTGCGTAGGCCAACAACATCCTAATAGATTCAAGTCTGGCTATAGGGGCATAGGTCTCATCATAGTCTAATCCTTCTACTTGGTTGAACCCTTTAGCTACTAATCTTTCTTTGTTTCTAACTATTTCTCCCTGATCATCTAACGTGTTCCTAAAAACTCATTTAGTATCAATTATGATTTTGTCAATGGGTTTAGGTACTAGTTCCCAGACCTGGTTTCTTTTAAATTGGGTTAACTCCTCTTGCATTGCTAATGTCCAGTTTGGGTCTGGTAGGGCTTTATCTATAGTTTTGGGTTCAATTTTGGAGATAAGGGTTATTTGACTTAGACTCCTATAAGATGACCTAGTTCTGACTCCTAGAGTCGGGCCACCCAAAATTTGGTCGGATGGGTGATAAGTACTTGCTCTTGTTGGTCTTATATTTGGGTTAGTTTCTAGTTCTTGTAATTCACTAGGTTTAGGTTGAATATCTTCATCATCTTCTACATTCCTAACATTTTCTGTATTAATATTTTCATTTATTACATTGGGTAAGTTATTTTCTTCATCAAAAATTACATTGGTTGATTCTTCAACTTTTAGGGTGTTTTTGTTATAAACTCTATATACCCTACTAGTTGTTGAGTACCCTAGAAATATTCCTGGGGTTATTTTTGACGTAAATTTTCCTAAGTAGTCTTTGGTGTTTAGAATGAAAACTTTATACTCAAACACCTTTAAATAGTTTAAGTTGGAGATTTTATTATAATATATTTTGTAAGGTGTTTTATTTTGAAATTTATTAATTAAAATTCTATTTTGTATATAACAGGCTGTATTAATTGCTTCAGCCTAGAATTGATTAGATAGATTATATTCATTCAACATGGTCCTAGCAGCTTCTTTTAGGGTTCTGTTTTTACGTTCTACTAGACCATTTTGTTTGGAGGGTCCTAGGGCATGAATATTCATGTTTATATGTAACGACCCCCACTCCTGGGAACTAAGCTGTGAGCCGGATCGCTACCCTAGCTACTGATGCTACTGTGCGGAAACTGGGTAAAATAAAATTTTACTAGTTGACTCTATTAAACTGACAACTGGTACACCCATGCTGTTATAAGGAAGGGTTCAAGACCTTTCCGGTTGGGGTATATGTGCTGAGGAGGATATTTGACCTCCCATCTGAGCTAGAACTCGAATCTAACTTCCCAGCTAGCTGCTGTTCGATCCACGGATCGATCAAACTTGCCCTGCTTCTGTGCCCTTCTGGATCGGTCTGCGGACCGATCCAGCAGAGACTGGATCGGTCGGCCAGACCGATCCAGGCACCTGGAGACGCTGGATACCTTCTGTTGATGCCGGATCGGTCGGCTGACCGATCCAGGAGAAGGAATGGCACTGGATCGGTCTGCTGACCGATCCAGAGTAGCACTGGATCGGTCTGCTGACCGATCCAGGTTCTGATAGTCTGAAACGAAATCAGAATTTCTGATTTCCAGCACTGATTCGTGCCAAAACCTCACACTACCACTATCTAATGCATAATAAACATTCTAGCAACATGTAATAACAATTCTAAACTTAAGCTAAAGCAAGGTTTACTAGTTCATGGCATTTTAACAACTTAAAGTGCATGAAGGTATGAATTTCTAAAAGTTCTAATTACTTAAAACATGAAACTGAACTAATAAACTGAAAAGTGCTAAAGTAAATGCTAAATCCCCAGAGGGTCTTTTATTCCAGTTCCTTCCACACACATCCTCATCTGCATTGACCTCCAGCCTCCACTGCTAATCCATTTTCCTTTTTCCTGTATCTGCAGTATAAGGAAAATAGTATCTGTAAGCTTTAAGCTTAGTAAGAAACCATCTACCTCACAAAAACATGCAACGATGCATTTCATGACTTTTAAAACATGCTATTTGAAAACTAAGCTGAGCATGACAACATGGCATGGTATAAAAAAGCATAAACTGGAACTGAAACATGGCATAGCATATAAATTAAACATGCTTTAAACTGAACATGACATACTTATAAACTGAGCATGAAACTAAACTAGTCATGCATATATCTAAATCTGTACATGAACTCAAATCATGAAAACTGAACCTGAACTGAACTGAAAGCTAAATTAGTGTTCTCATCACTGGTTTCAAATTTGAAAACTATACATATAATAGATGAAAATACTAAACATGCTGCTGGGCCCTGGCAACTGTACCTACTGTGCGCGCATCCCTACGAGACCCGGGATTGCAAGTTCCGAATCCAGCAGGGTTACTAGGTTATCTGAACCTAGGGACGACTGTGGGAGTCCAGCCCATGGATATCTGATCCAAGTACATTGCCAACTGAATAAAAGTAAAATACTGAATACTGTTTTATTTTACTTTGCTGTTCTAGGTTATCTGAACCTAGAGCTAGGTTATCTGAACCTAGAGGCTACTGTGGGAGCCCACCCAATGGATATCTGATCCATTTAGCTGTAATAACTGATAATAAGCTGAATAAAATGTTTCTAATACATTTTACATGCTGTTAGGACGCCTACTGGTGCATCCTTCTGAACTGGGCATTCTACCGAATGCTTGGTGTGCACTAAAAGCACACCCTAAAACTGAAAACTGTAGAACTACTGAACTAATGCCAAAACTAACAAGCGAGAGCAATTATACTGCAGGTGAGGGGTTTCTTACCTCAATCGCAAGGTTTTCTTACAATTCTATCCGCTAGGTTTTCCGGAAAAACTGTTCCGTTCGACGAACCACTTACGTCCTCGCGTTCCTCTCGCGAAGAAGAACCGACTTCGTGTTGGTGTTGTCGCCGGAAAGTGAACACACGATCCTAGGGAAGGAACCCTAGGTCTCCTTTGCTTTGTTTGCTGCGTCGAGAGAAAGAAACGGGAGAGGGAGAGAAAGGCTTCGGTGAGGAGAGAAAATGCTGAACCCAAAAGAAATAAACCAATCCCACTTAAGTTTTCTATTTATATCAAATAGTTATTTCTCCCAAATCAAATATAAATATATTTGATTTCCTATCCTTTCAGCACGACCCTGCTGGGTTCACTTGGTTTCCGGAACACATAATAAGTCGTAGGCTCCGATGGGTCCCGGGTTCGATTCCCGCGTAAACCATTTTGTGACTTATTTGTTTTTGCTACTTCCGGTACTCTAAAAATTATGTAAAATTATCCTAAAAATCTAGAAAAATCATAGGATATTTCTAAAATAAATTCGGGAATTTTTCGGGCTTTACATTATATCTATTAATTTCATAAAATTCAATAAATTTATGGTTTTCAAATTCTCCCCCATGGTTACTTCTAATTCTTTTTATCTAAGCATATTTTTCATTTTCTATTAATTTACAAAAGATTTTAAAGACTTCGAAGGTTTCATCTTTAGTTTTTAGAAATTTTACCCAAGTAAATCTTGAGTAGTCATCGATTATTACTAAGCAATATTGGTTTTTGCATAGTGACTTGTCCCCATGTGAATCAAACAAGTCTAGGTGAAGGAGCACAAGTATCGAAGTTGTTCTATTTAGGTTGGTTAACTTATGGTTTGACATGGTTTGTTTATCCTGTTGACATGCATTACAAATTGAGTTTTCAATAAATTTTAATTTGGGCAAACCTCTAACTAAATCATTTTGACTCATTTTTGCAATGAGTCTAGTGTGAATGTGACCCAGTCTTCTATGTCACAACTCAGTTTCCTCTTGTTGTGTCAATAGACACTCTAGTGAGGAGGTTGGTAGATCTATTGTATAGATGTTCTTTTTCCTAATTCCCTTAAGTGTGATTTCAGGATTTTTAATATTCTTAATTATGCACTCAGTTTTTGAAAATGTGACTAAGTATCCTGAGTCATATAACTGGCTAATACTAAGTAAATTAAAACTAAATTGTTCAACCAATAAGACTTTTCGAATGAAAAAATCGGAATTTAATTGGATATTACCTATTCCGATTACCTTAAGGGTTCCATCGTTGCCGAATGCAACGGACCCTAGGTTCTTAAATTTCAACTTAGTGAATTTCAATCTATCTCCAGTCATGTGTCTTCCATTGATCCAAATCTTTATGTTCCTATATAAAGTTATTTGAATTGGGTCGATTTAATGGATTCAGAAGATAGCTTGATTGAAATCAACTCCTTAATGTTCCATCTCACCCAGTCTAGATGATCAAGCACGGTATTCCTATGGGTGATTGTGAGATGGTTTATTAAGTTATATTTAATTTAATTAAGTTGATTTTTTAGTTAAGTTAATTACTTAGATTAAGTTAATTAAGTAGTTAATTAATTAGATTAAGTTAATTAATTTGAATAAGCTAATTAAGTAGTTAAGTTAATTAATTAGATTAAGTTGATTAAGTAGTTAAGACAATTAATTAGATTAAGTTAATTAATTAGTTAAGTTAACTAATCTGATTAAGTTAATTAATTAGTTAAGTTAATTAATTTGATTAATTTATTATTAAGTTGATTAATTTTGATTAGGTTAAATTAAATTGGTTAAGTTAGTTAATTTTGACTAAATTTATCCTAGATCCATCTCACTCGATTCTAAGTTATCAATCAGGAAATCTTAAGTAGTTTTATGAGATGATTATCTTTAATTTAGATTATTTCTAAGGATTAATTTTCATTTGAGTTGGACTTAGGTTTTCCAATTAGTCAATTAAATACACATTTCAAAAATTGGCTCCCAGGTTGTGGCAAGGTACTAAGCCTTCTTGGGTATGAGATCATCCACCACTTTTAGACAGAGCCTTTAAAGAAATTATATATTTAATTTTCTTTTTGAAAGTCCTAGGACTAACTAATCAAGTATAAATTACGCCTAAGTCCTTAATCTATCCTAGTCTAAGCATGCATAAAGAAAAGAAAAACAATCATCAAACAATTCTAATTATTAATGAAGATAGTTTTTCTATTGGCTCCCCTTGGATCATAGCCTCGATATGGTCTATCAAGGTAATAGACTTGATCCTTGGGGACCCAATATTTACCAAGTCTAACTTGGTTGGCCAAGTTGGACTTAGGTACCTATGCTTGAACTACCTTTCTATTTGGTCTATTAACAAGTGATAGATAAGACCGGTATTTTCTTTTAGTTTTAAATCCTAGTCTGGATCGATTCTATACGACCTTCTGTTTTCCAAGAATTAGGTCAAGATTCTTGGAACCCAGTGTAAACTGTAACAGCCCACCCTCCTCACTACCAGACCGTGAGGGTGGAGCACTACTGGACTACTAACTTTACTTAATTAGAGTTGTTCACATGTAAAGACCAATACATAAACTCTCTAAACATGTATCTGATAGCAGCGGAAAATATAAACAACTTATCTCTACATTATACTCTAGCATATGAACACAACTAAAACTATACATCAATCTAATCATGCTGAAATATATGTATTAATCTGAACATGCATGCAACCATTATACAACTCAGATAATAGGTCTACTATGCATAGCAATTCTAATGAGAAAATTCTAAATACATAAAGTCATTTTATGAATTAAATCATCTACATGAACAAACAATCCCATTAGTCTAAATACAAAATATCTTAATAAATTTCTGAACTAGGTCCCAAAGCTTCTATAGTCCAGGCATCACACATCCATCCGCACCTCCTTGTCGCCTTCCTTTGCTATAACTTTTCCTTTCCTTTATCTGCAGTAAGAGGAAAATGCATCTATAAGCAAAATTGCTTAGTAAGTGCTATCTAACTCACAAAACTCGAATATGCATGTAAGATGAAAGAAATCTAGAAGTTGAATGCTCAAAAGAAGATACTACTCATGCTCGTCTAACAGCAAAAGAAACTTACTGAAATGCTAAACATGTAAAGCAAATCTATACAATCATGCTAGCATAAAGAACTAAACTTGCTGAATTTTAAACCTATGTGAAGCTTATTTCACTTGTTTAAAATTTATACTTTTATACTTTTATACTTATGTGAAACTTATTTTACTTGTTCAAAACTTATACTTTTAATACTTCAAAATAATAATAAACTTTCTTCTTGGGCCTAGGCGTAGTACCAAAGCGCGCTCCCTAATAGAAACTGGGGTAGCGGCCTACCAGTCCTACAAGGGTAAAGACCTTGGTCTTACTAGGGCCAAGACCTCATAATTTGTCACCTGGATTTGTTTAACGACAACCTCGGAAGTCGGGTACTAGCCTCTTAAAAAAAATAAAATACTTGTTATCTTTTATTACTTCTAATATATAATGCCTCGGCATTTAACAAGCACCTTGTGTGCCAAAATCCCTAAAGTCTTGACTTTGGGATCTACTTAAGGCCTTGACCTTTTTCTTTCTTTTCTTTATCTTTCTTATACTTTTCTTGAACTCAAAATATTGTAATACTTAACAAGATCTGCACTATGATACTTAACAAAAATCTACACTGAAATGCTTAATAAAACTGCGCTGAGATGCTAAATAAAACAGCATGCTTATAAATAAAATCATTCATGCATATTGAGGTGACAAGAAAACTTAAATATGAATGCTTGAAATAAATAACATATATAGCTGCTCATGTTAATCTAATAGCAAAGGAAAACTAGAAAGTATACTCGTGCATATCTAGTGGCAAAGGAAACTGGTCATGCTCAACTCATAGCAAACAAAACTAGGAAATAAATCTGCTCATGCATATTCAATAGCAAGGGAAATTACTCATGCTCAACTAATAGCGAGGAACTAGAAATACAAATCCATACTGCTCATGCTCGAATCAATGGCAAATGGAAAACTACTTATCTAATAGCAATAGGAAAACTGCACTGCTAAAGAAAAACTGCACTAGAATTCTGCACTACTAAAAGTACCAAAACTAGGAGCTAAATGAAAATTAAAAATTCTACAATTCTTCATTTGTGGTGCACGCCTACTGCTACACCAGAAAACTAGATGTTTTGATGAAAAGCAAATCTGAAATGCTTAATACTTAGCTGTATATTCCTAATTAATTGCAAAAGAACCGAAACAAAACCGTAAGCTCCAAAGGGCTGTTCATGCCCCTTTTTGTGGTGCAAATCAAACTAAAACTTGTTGGAATTGAACTCTAAATAAAGGGTTCGGATTATAGCACTTGGAGCAATTAACAACAAAATCTTAAACTGATATGATATTCATGGCTGTGTTATTCGGGTTTAACAGAAATCTACGGTAGAAACACTGAATCTAAAATAGCATGTATAAAATTTCCCACACAGGTGAACTACTAAACCTTGTTAGGCTTTCTGGAACCCTTTTTTTTTTTTAAATCAGAACTTATGGTACACTTGTTCACAGCTGATGTCTTAGTAGAGCAACAAAATTCGAAAACTTTAAACTCTACATTGATCCAAGCATGCATATCACAGTCACACAGAAAAATCCAAATCAAAAGCTACAAATGCCAATTTCAAAGCTTGAAAGGAATCTTTCCACATACTTAACCTCTATCGTTCTTCCCCTTTCTTCCCTTGGGGCTTACGGCAGCAACACAAAACCAACCATCTTTACAACATGCTACGAAATCAAAAAGAAACTAAGTTTGGAAACTACTCCTATTGCAGGTGAGTAATGCTTACCTTTGCGTTCTTGGGCTTACAACCGGAAAGAAAACCTCTAGGGTTTGCGGAAATTGCAAGCTTCGACCCCTTCTTCGTGCTCACGGTTTCCCCTTGACGAGAGGATCGTGAGGAGGCGAAAAGCTCTCAGATTGGACTCTTGATTGGCCGTCGGGGACAAGCCCTAGCCGCGGCTTTGTTTTCCGCCCGAGCTCCGCCGTCGCGAGCGAGAGAGAAGAAGGAAAAGGGTTAGGTCACGAGCAAATAACTCAACTTCCCCTTTAATACTTAATATTTCTGTTATTAACTACCCTTTAAATTATTTCGCTATCTTTTCTAAATAGCATGGCCCACTTGGGCACTTGGTCAGCTGAGACAACTTAAGGCTTTGCTTAACTGGAGGTCTCCGGTTCGAACCTCGGCTTAACCTCTTTATTTTTTAAAAACTTCTCCCTTTTGGTAAAAATACCAAACGAACTCCAAAAATTACATAAAAATACTCTAAAAATTCCTAAAAATCTCTAGAATATTTCTAAAGCATTTCTAATTATTTTTAATCACTACTAGAACTCAAAATGAGGAAATTTGGGTTGTTACATAAACCGTTCCAATGCTATCTTCAAATCCTTGACTTGAGTTTTTAGGCTGGAATTCTCTTCCTCAAGCTTTTGGACTTGAGTTGAGGTTCCAGTCTGAACAAAGTCAGTCAAGGATTCGGAGTTAGTCACTTCTTTAAGGGTTGTTACCTCCTTTAGAAGTTACTTGATCTGAACATTAGATTTAGCTAATTTATGCATAAGATAATTAATTAAATTGTACAAACGAGAAGTACTTACAGAGGGGTTGGGCCCTTCAGAAATGGATACAGATCCGTGGCTTCTTTCGGACTTAGCTTCCAATTCATCCTCGCTTCTGGATTCGTTGATTTAGTCCCGGGTCGTCATTGCAAGAAAACTCGTCTATTCAAGCTCTTCATCGTCAGACTCTTCTGAAGAAGACTCATCCCAGGTCGCCTTCAGAGCCTTTTTCTTTCTTTGTTTCTTCACAACTTTTTGGTTCAGACAGCTGGCTTTGATATGCCCCTTTTGGTTGCAGCCGTAGCATGTTACTTCAAACTTCACCTTTGGTTAGGCTTCCTTGGACTGGATCACCTTTTTGACGTCCTTCTTGTTGAAGCCTTTCTTCTTTTTGTAGAGTCTTCTCACCAGGTTGACGAGTTCGGCCGTGAGCTCATTGTCATCATCTTCCGAGTCTGGTTCTTCTTCTGACTCTGGTTCGATTCTACATCTTGGTTTTTATTCGCGCAATCTGCCTGTACCTGCAACCAAAGCTATACCCTTCTCGGTCGATCGAGCATTAACTTGTTCATGTAATTCAAATTCAGCAAATAGTTCATCTAATTTAATTGAAGAGAGATCCTTGGATACCTTGTAAGCATCTACCATGGATGGCCACAGGGTAGTCCTCGAAAAAGCATTAAGTGAATACCTGATTATATCTCTATTTTCTACCTTTTGTCCGATTACGTGGAGACTGTTGAGGAGATCTTGAATGTGTGCATGCAACTGGCTTGCCATTTCTCCTTCTTGTAATTTTATATTATATAATTTATTTAGAATTAGATCCCTCTTACTTACCTTAGTGTCGGATGTTCCTTCATGTAATTCAATCAGCTTCTCCCATAGTTCTTTGGTGCTCGAGAATGGGTCAACACGGTTCAACTCCTCCTTCATCAGTCCACATTGGAGGGTGCAGGTTGCCTTGGCGTTGGCTTATACTTTCTTTATCAGAGTCACGTCCCAGTTCTCGTATGGTAATGGCTTTCCTGTGCCGTCAGTTGGTAGTTCCAGCCTGGTTTTGACGATCACCCAGACTTCAAAGTGAGTCTGAAGGTACGACTCCATCCGACCCATCCAGTAGCCGAAGTCTTCTCCAGTGAAGAGTGGTGGGTGAGTGGTGCTATAGCCTTCTTGGAGAGCCATTGAAGATCTAGCACACAACAAAAAGACAAACAACTTTATTACAAGACTAGGTCTTGGATTAGTAGTGCTGGATAAAGAAAAATAAGCGAACTCGAGTAGTGTTGCACCAACTTCGAGGGAAAATACTTCGATTACGAAAAACTAGATCGGAAGGCGGCAAGAATACCGATTCTGATCGACTCCGAAAAATTGAAAAATACCACGAAAATGTGCTTGACTGGTGGTTGCACCAAATCAAAGCGACCCTACTCTGATACCAATTGTTGGATCAAGACGCACTAGGGGGGTGAATAGCGCTCGTGACTTTCACTTTTCATATTCGAAAACGTCCGAGTAACATAGTGGAATAACTAATAAAGCACACACAAAAAGACCCAAGTATTTTTACTTGGTTCGGAGCCTTGGGCGACTCCTACTCCAAGGCCTATGCTCGTTGAGAGTTTACTTTGGGCAACAACTATAATAGCGCAAATGTTTACAAGAATATTACAATTAAATTAAATTATATCGACAACAGGAATTTGAAATTCACAGCTTCGGGTCATCGGGATCTTGAAATGGCTCAGCCGGAACGTCTCGTTAGCAGCAAACAATTGAAAGATTGCTTGGGAATTGTTAAATCAAAGTGCTGGTTGAGACCTCCTTATAAAGCCCATTGAGGGCGCCTTCAACCTCCTTGAGGGTGCCCTCATCCGCGCCAAATCCATCGTGCGGATGAGCTCTGAAAAAGTCATCGCTATCCTCTTGAAGGCGCCTCCATACTCCTTGAGGGCGCCTTCAAGGCTGTCCGAGGTGCCTCAAGCCTCCATGAGGGCGCCTCCATCCTTGCTGCCGAACTTCTCAGCCTTGCACCCGAGGCGCCTCCAAGCTCTATGGAGGGCGCCTCGGGTACTGTTCAATTGAAGCAAACTTTGTTTTTTTGTCCTTGCAAAATATGTTAGTCCACAAAATAACAACATATCCTGTAAAACAAAGTTAGCACATAATAATGACATAAAAATAAATGTATGGCAGTCATCGGACTGTTCGGTGCTGACTTCAAATTTTTGACCTAAAATCCTAGGTCGAACCGATGCCTACTGTTCCCTCCGCGGGGAACGCGTCCTCACCTACTCCACTCAGGAGAGCATACCTGCTGCCAGTCCGATCCTCCAGACCGAATGGATTTTCTACCTAGGTGTAACGCCCGAAAATTCTCAAGACTATTTTAGGAATATTCTATGATTTTTCTGGAATTATTAGATATTTTTCCGGAATTTTCCGAGTAGCGGAAGTAGCAAAAATTATTAGAGAAGTAAAATGGCTTAAGCGGGAATCGAACCCGGGACTTCTCGGGTCCGCTGAACCTTTAGTTAGCCTTAGTAACTGGTGAACCCAGCAGGGCCGTGCTGAAAGGGAAGGGAATCAATTATAATTATAATTGGTTTGGCCGAATTAATTACTTAGTATAAATAGGAAATTTAAGTTGGGGTTTGGTTAATTTTTAGAATTTGGTTCGGCAACTCCTCTCCAAAACCCTCACGCCGACGCCAACCCTCTCCCCTCTTCTTCTCTCGGCGCCACAACAAGGGAAGAACTAGGGTTCCATCCCTAAGGTCCCAAGGTCACTTTCCGGCGATGATTTCAGCACAAGGATGTTCCCCTCCACGAGTAGAGCACGTAGACGCGAGACTCGCGCACGTAGACGCGAGCGAATCGTCGAGAAGTCGTCTCCACCGGAATTTCTAGCGATTAGATTTGTAAGAAATCTAGCACATAGGTAAGAAACCCCTCACCTGCAGTATAAGTAGCTCTCGCGTGTTTTCTTTTATGCATTAGATTAGTTTTATTGAATTTTGTCAGCATATAGTGTGTATTTTAACTCTTCTCACAGATTTAGGGATTAGTGAGCATCTCTAGATGGGCCGAGCACGTGTATCCTCTGTAGATAGGGGTTTAGACGCTGCTGGGTGCCTAGAGGTGGTCTCCCTGATCGAGAGGAGAGTTAGAGGGCGCCAAATGCTCGACAAAATGCCTAGCGCAGCCTTATGATACAGTGGGCATGTAGTTAAATGCCGTGGAACATGTTAATTAGCATGATCAGTTTTATTCCAGCTTTTATGAGACTAGATGTCCAAATGGGTGGGCTCCCACAGTCGCCTCTAGGTTCAGACAACCTAGTTCTAGGTTCAGATAACCTAGATCCAGCAAAATAGTATTAGCTATTTCAGTATTTTATTTTTCAGTGGCACTGTACTGGATTAGATATCCATTGGGTTGGGCTCCCATAGTCGTCCCTAGATTTAGCTAACCTAGTAAACCCTACTAGATTCGGAACTTGCAATCCCGGGTCTAGTTAGGGATGCGCGCACAGCAAGTACAGTTGCCAGGGCCCAACAGCAGCATGTTTAGTATTTTTAATTACTATATGTATATGGTTTTCAACCTTTCACAAATTAGTTCGTGGATTCAGGACAGTCCTAGCAGTAGCTCAGTATCAGCTTAGCTCAGTTTTTTTTAGTATCAGCTTAGTTCTTCATGGATACCATGTGATTGATATCATGTTCAGCTTTAGATATGCCATGATTGTATGCTTATATGCCATGCCATGTTTAGTTTATTCAGTATACTTAGCATATCCTTTCAAACAGCATGATTTAAAATCATATTTGCATCGTATGCATGTTTTAGTGAGGTAGATGGTTTCTTACTAAGCTTTTTAGCTTACAGATACTATTTTCCTTATACTGCAGATACAGGTAAAAGGAAAATGGACTAGCAGTGGAGGCTGGAGGTCAATGCAGATCAAGATGTGTGTGGAAGGAACTGGAATAAAGATCCTAGGGATCTAGTTTCATTTTATTATGCATTAGAACGTGTTCAGTATGTATTAGTACTCATAGCAAGCGTTATCTTATGTTTCTGTTAGTTAGCAAGAGAACAGTTTAAAACCTTGTTAGTTTTGGTTACCATATGTTTACATGCCATGAATTAGTATTCTATGCCTTAATCATGTTTAGTAAGTTAGCCATTACTTAGTAGAATGTTTCTCTTAGCTTTTATAGTGTTGTGTAATGACTTTGGCACGCATCAGTGCTGAAATCAGACCTTTGGGTCGAAATCAGAAACTCGGATCGATCAGCTGATCGATTCGAGGGTCTCCAATCGATCAACTGATCGACTGGGCGATTCAGCTCGCGAACAGTAGGCGTCTGGATCGATCAGCCGATCGATCCAGCCAATTCCGTCGCGAACAGAGAGCTCTGGGATCGATTAATGGATCGATTGACCAGCCTGGATCGATCAGCCGATCGATCCAAATTATCATCCTGGGCACAGTAGCATGCTGGATCGATCACTGGATCGATCCAACCTGTGTTCCGCATACAGTAGCCGGCTGAGTCGATCACTGGATCGATCCGACTATTTCAATCGATCTGTGGATCGATTGGGAGGTGTGATAACGGCTGGAAAACATTTATTTCAGTTCCTTGACCATAGGGGATGTAGTATATGTTAGGTATACCTTAGATTACACTCCTTAGTACATGTAGAACTAAGAACTGTTAACAGCTTAGCAAAATTTTAATTAGTCCAGCTTCCGCACCTAGTTCTAGAGATGGTCAGGGAATAGTTTAGCACAGCATAAGGTGACGATCGGCCTTACAGTTTAGTTAGTAGAAGGCGGGTCGTTACACTAGGGTTACCACCCCCTAGGTTTTTCCGCCACCAGGGTTACCACCCTCTAGGACCTAAGGTTAATCCCCCTTAGGATTTTCCTCCACCTAGGGTTACCATCCCCTAGGGTTTTCCACCTGCCTAACCGTAATTAGGACTTTCCTACAAACTCATTCACACATATCAGATAACAATTAACCTTATCTTTGAACCCTTTGCCATTATCAAAACTTGGGTTTGATCGTCGGATGCTTCCCGCACCAACATATGGTCGACAGACTATAACAATGTAGGTATAACCTCACTAGCATTTATGTATGAGCCTAAATAACAATTAAAGTCTAGTAGGGTACTTATTATCCTACAATACGGTATGGTCTTACTAATATATAGGCATGAATAAATATCAAGCAGGTAACTTAGTTCAATATTCTATAACTATGCTATGGTATAGTGTCGTTAGCATAATAGTATGAGCATAAATGGTCACAAATAGCATGGATAACAATGAGACAATATGGATATCAAAGTAGATCAATATGCAAGATTAACCTCAAGAAACAAGAGTGAATAGAGTCGAGGTAAATATAACTATCAACTAGAATAACAAGGCATGCACTAAGGACAATGAACTATGAAAGAAAGGGAAGAAAGTACTCACCTCTATTTGCATACCATGATGAAACTATCGTCTCGTCAAAGTGCTCATTTCATTGATGTGATGAACCGCAAGCGCACGATCGTCGTTAAGTAATAAAATTTATAAGTTGATCCCATAAGAACTGAAGATGTGAAAGCTAAGTAAAAGAAAGTAAATTGAGGAAGTCCTTAGTTTAGTGAATGTTCTAGGTTGTTGGTTTCATTGTAATGATGAATGTTGTGCTATGAATTTTCCCTTCCCTAGTTCTCTACTTACATGATTACAGGACAATCTAAATTACTACCGAATACCACCCTGCGACGGTGTATCAGAGTACTTCCCCTGCCAATAACCAAGTATGCTATCAAGTGAAGAAGTAATCTAGAGAGTCTGGGTTTTCAGTAGAGTAGCTTCTGTCACAAGGTCTCCCCCGGGTTTAGGTCTCTAGATTACGTAGGTCCCTTGCGTAGTATATGATTAGGGGAAGCCCATTAGGTCAAGTAATAGACTTGTCCATACATAGAATTATTTTCCCTTAGCAGGTTACATTCCTTATAAAAGGATAGTTATCTTAGATATTCAACTCCAAACAAGTATCCTAAGGTCATGCCAAGCTATATCGAAACATACACTCATAAGAGACAACAAACTATGCATCTATCCAATAAAAATTTAGGTTCATGCTCAGATCCGGATATAGACACACAGCAATGTATCTATTACAGAAATGAGATCTACACATACAGAAATACAATCTTGATAGATAAATTCATGTCCTTAAAGAAAGTCTTCTTACAAGCATTTCATCAAACAGAACATATGCATACAAGCTTCATCAAACAATGGAATTGGCAATTCAATAGAGTTTACAACATCCACACATTACAATTACTTCCTACATACTAGAACAATCTAAATCTACTCTACAATAGCTAGAAATGCAATCCAAAGAGTCATAATAACAGAAATCCAAGAGAAGGAGGAGGAAATTTTATCCTTTGATGTCGAGTTAAGCCTTTGGATGTAGATCTTGGTGTGTTGATGAGGATGGAGCAGTAGGACAACCTCGGATCTCCCAGATGATGCCTCTGGATGCAAGGATTTGACCTAGATGATCTCCTCCCATCCACCAAACTTCCTCCTTTGTGGAGGAGATGAAGTCCCCCTCTTATAAAGGTGAGGCACGGGATGGTAGTGCCTTTGGGTACAGCCAATCCATTCCTTAGGTGTCTGGTCGTGCCATCTGGCATAGCCAGAGCCAACTTGGCTCTAGTTCTGGGCCCCTTGCCATGCCATATGGCATGGCCAAAGTAGAGCTTACTCTTCTTCCTTCTTGGTCGTGTTATTTAGCACGACCATACCTTCGAATCTTTGTTCTGGATGCATGGTCGTGCCTCAAGGCACGGCTAGGTCCAATTCTTCTCTGGAAGTTGGCACAGGCAAGCTCATGGCCATGCCTTTTGGCATGGCTAGGCCCAATTCTACTCTAGAAGTTGGCACAGGTAAGCTCATGGTCATGCCTTTTGGCACGACCAGTTCTTTAAAACTGGGGATATTCTAGCTTTTGTAGGCATGGTCGTGCCTCAGGGCACGACCAAACCCAACTCTACGCTGGAAATAGGCACGACCTCCCCTTTTCTTGTGCTATTTTTTCTTCCTGGTCATGCCATTCGGCATGGTCTGTCTTCATTTGCTTCCTTGGTTGTGCCATTGGGCATGACCACCTTCTGAAACTTGACTTGGGTACTCCACTCTTTTGCTTTCCTCACCATCGGGAAGAGATCTTCTTTAAGTGATTTTCTTTTTCATCCTTAAATTTTTTCCCACTCCAAACTGCTTCTAAATATCAAAACAAACACCGAGTAGATCTTTAAATGAAAAGTAGTAATTATGCTAACATGAGATAGAAAAGGGTGCAAAAGCATACATCATAGTCAAATAAATACAGAAAGATGTGTGTTAAATGATATTAAATAACATATATAATCTACGCACATCACACCCCTAAACTTAAACCTTTATTTGTCCTCAAGTAAACCCTGCAATCTAGATTCATGAGCTAATAATGAGTATTCCTAGTGATTCTAGTTAGTTCTACCAAACTAGTGAAACTGATGAGCATAATCAAGAATGATCTACAAGTAAGCATTTGATTGTTAACGAATAAAATTTTATAGTCTAGAAACATATGTAGGAATAAGTACATCATAATCCCTAGCAAATCAATTTAACTCTATCAAATAATTTCAATAGTGAGCATGATCATGAATGGATTTAACTAACCTAAGAATGGGTTCTCTATGCTCAGTGCAAATAGTGACCTAAATTTCTTAAGATTCAATTCATAATCTTAGTCAAGTCGTCATTGAACCATCTTTTCCTTTTATTTCCGGTAGTAACATTGCTTGGTTCATCTATCTTAGATCTACCCAAGGTCTAAAGAATGTGTTCGATAACAAGAGAAATCTAGTGTTTATTTTCCTAGTAACCTAACTCGATCTCAAAGGGGCAAACATCTAGTTTCCACTCATGACAAAAAATTTTTTAATCCCTTATTTCATATGCTTTGTTTGTTTTTTTTTTCAATTGCACATTTGTAATGATGCAATTAGTGGGATTTCCATTTTTCCAAATGAGTTTTAATGTTTCGAGCATCAATCTAAGAGCCAAGGTGTAGTTAAGAAATCACCATGGGAAATTAAGTACTCATCAAATTCAATGAATCATGACTATTTTTGGAACTTTCAATTATCAAATAAGGGAAGGTGTATAGAGATCCTCAGGCTAGACTATAACTAAATTCTTTCATTGAAAAATAATGCTCATGTCTTGCTATTAATGATAGAGAAAAGTAGATCACCAAACATACTAACACTCATATCCTAACAACATGAATCTAAACCATAAACGTGCAAAAAAATTTGTTATCAAACAAATGTCATGCTCATTTTGTTCCACTATAGATAGAAAAATAGATAACTAAATATACTAGCACTGAGAAGTGTAACTCATTAAATCCAAATAATAAGTGTACTAGTAGTTTACTCATGGAATATGATAGACATTATAGGGTCTGACTATAACGTCTCAACAAGGATCGCTACATCTCCATGAGAACTTGGGTGTAGTGTTAAATAGGCAAAAGTTCTCACACCATAGGTTAGATAAAAACAAATATGATAGGAAAACTAATAATCTAAGATTTGGAACATGGATATAGGAACTCTCACTGGTAAATCAATGGAGGTAGTAGATATGATGATTAGGAGAAAAATTAGTATTTTGTGTGTACAAGAGACAAAATGGATAGGCGAGAAGGCAAAGATGATAGAGAACTCGAGTTTTAAGTTATGGTACACTGGAAAGAGTAAAGCAAGAAATGGAGTGGGTATCATTGTAGATAATTTGTTAAAGGATGAAGTTGTAGGAGTAGTTAGAAAAGGGGATAGAATTATAGCCCTTAAGATAATAGTGACAAAAGAAACTATGAACATAATTAGTGTATATGCATCACAAGTAGGGTTAGATGAAGCTACCAAATCAAGGTTTTGGGAGGACTTAGATGAAATATTACAAAATATTCCACCAAATGAAATGATTTTAATAAGAGGTGATCTAAATGGACATGTCGGAGTGAAAAATGAGGAATATGAGAGAGTACATGGGAGTTATGGATTTGGAATGAGGAATGAGGAAGGGAAAACTATATTAGACTTTGCGATAGCATATGACCTTATATTAGCTAATACGTTTTTTAAGAAAAGAGAAGAACACTTAGTCACATTCAAAAGTGGAAATAATAAATCGCAAATTGACTTTCTTATGGTTACGAAGAAGGATAGAAAGATTTGTAAAGATTGCAAAGTCATCCCTGGAGAAAGCTTAACTACCCAACATAGGGTAGTAGTGTTGGATATACGCCTCAAACATAGTATCAATAGAAAGAAAATATATACAATTCCTAGAATTAAGTGGTGGAAGTTAAAGGATGAAAACAAAATATATTTAAGGAGAAGGTAGAAGTACAAGCATTAGGTTAAATATATGATGACTCTAATACAACATGGGATAAGATGGTATCAAAGTTGAAAATAGCAGCTAAGAGTATACTTGGTGAGTCAAAGGGGCATGCACCACTAAGTAAAGAATCTTGGTGGTGAAATGAGAAAGTACAAGAGAAAGTGAAGGAAAAACGAATAGCTTATAAGGAATTATATATTTGTAAGAACGAGGAAAACTTAAAAAAATATACAATAGCCAAGAAATAAGCTAAAAAAGTAGTGAGTGAAGCAAAAAATGAAACTTTTGAACGGTTATATCGAAAATTAGATACAAAAGAACGGGAAAGAGACATTTATAGAATAGCTAAAGTGAGAGAAAGGAAAACAAGAGATCTTAGCCAAATAAAATGTATTAAAGACGGATGTAATAGGGTATTAGTAAATGATGGGGAAATAAAAGAGCGGTGGAAGAGGTATTTTCATCAACTTTTTAATGAAGGTTTAGGTGACCAACTTAACTTAGGCAATTTAATTAGGTCAAATGAGTATAGAAATTTTAATTTTTATCGTAGAATTCAGACATCATAAGTAAAACAAACTTTAAATGAGATGCACAATAGAAAAGCCGTTGGACCAGATGATATTCCGATAGAGGTATGGAAGTGTTTAGGGAAACAAGGTATTGAATGACTTACAAAATTATTTAACATGATATTGAAAACGAAAAGAATGCCTGATCAATGGAGGATAAGTACTCTAGTGCCCTTATATAAGAACAAGGGAGACATACAAAATTGTGCAAACTATAGGGGTATTAAACTAATGAGTCATACTATGAAACTTTGGAAAAAAGTAATAGAAAAAAGATTAAGGAAGGAGACCACAGTGACAGAAAATCAATTTGGGTTCATGCCTGGAAGGTCGACAATAGAAGCTATACATCTCCTTCGACAATTAATTAAAAAATATCGGGAGCAAAAACAAGATCTACACATGATATTTATTGACTTAGAAAAAGCTTATGATAGAGTCCCAAGAGAAATTATATGGAGAATTTTAGAAAAGAGAGGTGTTAGCGTAACATACATTGAACTAATTAAGGATATGTATGAGGATGTAATGACCTGAGTAAAGGCTTCAAGCGGAGTAACTGAATCATTTCCAATAAAGATAGGGTTACATCAAGGATCATCCCTAAGCCCCTATCTTTTTACACTAATTATGGACGAACTCACTGCGCACATTCAAGAGATAGTACCGTGGTGCATGTTGTTTGCAGATGATATTATTTTGGTAGATGAGACACGTGAAGGAGTAAATGCTAAGCTAGAATCTTGGAGGAAAATACTAGAAAGGAAAGGTTTTAAGCTTAGTAGATTAAAGACAGAATATATGGAATTTAAGTTTAGCAATATTAGAAGTAATGAAACAATTGTTAAGATAGAAGAGGACGAGTTGTCCGGAACCGAGAGATTTAAATATTTAGGATCATTTTTACAAAATGATGGAGGGATTGAGAGAGATGTCTTACATAGAATACAAGCAGGATGAGTGAAATGGAGGGAAGCGTTAGGTGTTTATGTGACCGTAAAGTACCTCTTAAACTTAAAGGTAAGTTCTATAAAATTGCTATTAAACCTGCTATGTTATATGGAGCTGAATGTTGGGCTATGAATCGAGCACATGAGCATAAGAGGAGAGTTGCAGAGATGAGGATGTTAAGGTGGATGTGTGGACATACGAAGATGGACAAAATAAGGAATGAGAGCATTAGAGAGAAAGTCAGAGTAGCATCTATTGAGGACCAGCTCCGAGAGACACGTTTAAGATGGTACAGACATGTACTTAGATGACCAATAAATGCTCCAGTTAGGCGATGTGAAACTATGATAAACATGCATATCAAACGAGGAAGAGGAAGACCAAAAAAGACTTGGTTAGCAACAATAAAATAAGATAAAATTTATTTAAATATAGATGATGATATAATAGGAGTTAGAGCTCAATGGCGTAAAAGGATTCATACAGTCGACCCCACCTAGTGGGAAAAGGCTTGGTTGTTGTTGTTGTAGTAGTTTACTCATGGACAAGTTAGCAATAATGGTGTGGATAGTGTAACTCAAATGACTCAAAATTTAGAAGAAAATAAAGTGAAACTAGACTAAGAAAGTAAACTGTAAAACAAATTACCACTGTACAAAAATCCCCCCCTCCCAGACTTGGACACTTGATTGTCCTCAATGAAAACAAAGTCAAATATGAAAAGGATTAAGGTTAAAGGAGTTACCGAGTGAGACGTACCAAGTTAATGGGTCAATCAAGTTCTGAAATTACTCCATTATCCTTAAGCCTTCTAAACAATGTATCCTAAAAGAGAAGTATGGACAAGAAAAACTAAGTAAAGAGATTGGGTTAAGAAAAGAGAAAAGAAAATAAACTGAAATAACAACAAGAGAGAAACTTGGGTTGCCTCCCAAAAAGTGCTTGTTTAAGGTCCTAATGTCACGCCCCGGAGGAGTCCCTGTCCGAAGAAATTTCGGCAGCACCTCCCCTGTACGGCGGACAATCTGAAACTTTCTACATACACAATATACATCAGCCACAGGCGGCTGGAATATACACACAACCACGCAGTTATATGATACAACCTACTCAGTTGATACAATAAAAACACAACCACGCAGTTATAAGTAAAGCAGCCGACTCGGCTGTGCCAAAATCAAAACACAACGGAAAACGACAGAAACCATATACAAACCAAACACAAAACTGCTAGCCGGCTAGACTTACACAACCAACAACATAACACCCGGAAACAAAACCAGAACACAATTCGAAATACAGAAATTTCGTATACCAAGATAAACAACAGAAAGGCAGCGATATGTCTCTGATGTGACGCGGGGACCAGCAGACAGGATGCTCCAAACGACACCATAAATACTTGGTACCTGAAAAAGATAGTATCAACGGGGGTGAGTTCAACAACTCAGCGAATACCAATGGACATGAGTAGTAAGATATATCTAACAGCAACAAACATGGAATACAGCTTTCTAATCATATATAGGGAATACGCAAAACTGAAAGGTAACTGAGGAAGCTGTACTCACCAGGAACTCCTATCCAGACAAAAGGGTCGTCAAACCGAAAGTGTCAATAATCCTGTATGCAGGTCAAAAGTATGTATCCAACCAAAATGCAGCAACCAAATGCAGCAAACACAATCATAAAAATATAAATGCATCAATGTATATGATGATAATGATGCGTCCTGGTCACCCCTGACGCCAGTCAGTCATCTCACATACAAATGGTGAGACCGAGTGGGTAGGGCTGTGACAACCGTGCACTCTGTCGTCACTACTCCTGATGAGTGACCGAGTGGACGGGATGCTGTCGTACTGTCCCGTGACCCCAAATCATAAATGGGGAGCTCAATGCTCTCATCTCCCTATACACGATGACGGGGAGGACATCTCTCACGGCCACCACCGAGTCACCGACCAACGGAGCCAACAGAGTCCACCGTCTGCCGGCTACTACTACACTAAACCAGCCGAGCCAAACAGAGCGGAACTGTCTGCCGGCTACCCTGAGTCCTCGGACCAACGGAGCCAAACAGTAGAACCGCCACACCTGCCCGATATACCACTAAACCATGAGTGGGGATGTGTGCAGTATGGCGATGGGCTCAACCATAGTGGAGCCGACAATCGCACAACATGCAATCATGATGCATGTCACTATGCATAGCAAAAACTGATCAACATAACCATATCCATATATACAAAAATGGGTACTGTAAAAGCGATGGTCACATACCAAAATCTAGACTACACAGGTCAGATAGAATATCAAAACATATGTCCCGAACATAACAAGTATGGTATATCCTGATCAGCATAGAAAAATTCATATATATATAATATGGGTACCACAGTATCAGTAGGTCAAATCCACGGATCTAGGGCATACGGGTCCTCTATGGTATAGCAACCTAGATCCTAAACATATCTCCTTCCATAACATATGTACCAACAATATGCACATATCAAGAATCAAGGTCTAGGTATACGAATCATATATGATATACAAATAGAGGTACACAAGCCAGTCATGGCATAAAACCTAAGTATCAGATAATCTCGATACACATGACTGAAACCAAAAGTCCAGAACCTAGTCCTAACCTCAATAAAACATGGTATGTCACTTATTCTAGAAACTAAGATACTTATAGTAATACAGTACTCATGGCAATAAATCACATGATATAAGCACGGATACGTCACAGGCGATAAACCTAACATGCTATGGATATCAAACAGTGACATACCAAAGACAAACATGTTCATTGCTTGTAGTTATAAAATACTATGCATATCCAAAGACAATATCATAAAAGATAAGTCAAGAGGTACCCGCCTTCCGATGTAGATCGAGCTAATCAACCTCTATGTCGAAGTGCTCGTCCTGAATCCGAATCCTGTAATAAATCATATGGTTTAGCTAAGTTTTATTGTAAACCAAAATAGCTAAACCTAATTCTTCATTTACCCGGAACCCTAATTATTCCATCATTCGATATGATCTATATTAGTATCCGATTCAAGTCCAAATTCCCAGTAGCAAGACTTAGATCAGAACATAATTTAGGTAATCAATGCTTACCCTATCCTCAAGTTTATCTAAAAATCTCCCACCATACTGCAGCCACCCTATCAATAAGCACTTCTTGATCAATTTGACAAGAATTCAAAATGCTAAAATACTATGAATCAGATCTAGGCCCCATATAGAGATCAAATGAATACCATCGTCAGAAATCAAATGGGAAACAGAACAGAGGCACAAATGCTCACCATGTTCTACTTATACTCGCATCCAAATCCTTGTCGATCTCCCTGCACGAACAATGTCGGGAGAAGAGGCACAAGCAAGACAGTGATCGGGTGATGTAGCAGAGTCCGGTAATAGGAGTTGCGACGTACAGAGACGTGACAGAAGATCAAGTCTAGGCTCGGGAAAAGGAAACCTACAACCAGCCAGCACCTCTGTCAGCCTCCGATCAGGTCCACCGTCAGAGGAGGAAGGGAGTCTTCGGCGTCGGTGATTGTGAACCCAAACTAGGGCACGGAAGTCGGCTGTGATGGTCGGCTCTGGCAGCACAGAGGGAAGAAGGGTTCGGCCGGCGGAAGCTCGCGGGCGTCGCGTCGGCCAGAGGAGAGAAAGAGGGCGTCGGGAGGCGCTAGGGCACAGGCAATGTGCTGGCTTCTTGTGGCCGGTGATCGGCGCACGGCTCGGCACGGATGAGGGGGAGAGGAGATCGGCTCTAGGAGGAAGAATGAGAAGAGAAGAATTGGTGCACCGGCACCGGTAGGGCAAAGATCGGCGTCGCAAGGGCTCGGGAGGAAACCGTCGGCACGGGTAAGAGCACGGCGTCGGGGAGAAAGAAAAAGAAATAGGAAAAGATAAAGGAAATTAAGAAAATATACATTTCCTCGCTTAAATAGGTAGCCTAAATAGGCTTTCCCGGCCCCGTTTTTATCCCCGTTAACTCGTCCGTACGAGTTCCGAAAAATTCCCGAAAAATTTTCAAAAATTCCGAAAATTTCCCTTATTAATATTCGCCTATTTTCGGTATTTTACATTCTCCTCCACTAATAAAAATTTGGTCCCCAAATTTTGTTTATCTACCATCAGCAAGTACTAACAACAGATAAAGCATAAATGCTGAACGATAAATAAAAATCACATACCTCATGTGAAAAGGTGGGGATACCAAGCTCGGATAGTATCCTCGAGTTCCCAAGTAGCCTCCTCATCCGAGTGATGCTGCCATCCGACTTTAACCAGCCAGATAGTCTTGTTCCGTAACTGACGCTCTTTCCGATCGAAAATCCGCACCGGAACCTCCTCATATGTAATGTCAGGCTGAACTGGAACTGGGATATCTGCCAGCACATGTGTCGGGTCGGGCACGTATCTCCGCAGCATAGATACGTGGAATACATCGTGTACGCCTGACAGGGACGGTGGTAGTGCTAACCAGTAAGCTACCGCTCCGATCCTCTCCAAGATCTCGGAAGGGCCAATGTACCGCGGAGCTAGCTTACCTCTGAGGCCAAATCTCTTCACCCCTTTCGTGGGTGAAACTCGCAAAAATACATGATCGCCAACAGAAAACTCTAGTGGTCTGCGTCTCCGATCAGCATAACTCTTCTGGCGATCCTGTGCCTCTCACATTCTCCGTCTGATAATACGGACCAACTCTTCGTTCTGTTGAGCTCTATGAGGTCCCAACAACTGGGCCTCCCCAACCTCATCCCAGAGGGTGGGTGTCCCACAAAACCTACCACCGGCTGCAGACTCTGACAGAAACGAGTCGTGAACCGGGGGTCTCTATCCAAAATAATACTCAAAGGAACACCATGTAATCCGATGATCTCTCCGCAATGCAGATCTGCCAATCGATCCAGAGAATCAATCTTCCAGATCGCTAAAGAGTGTGCAGATTTGGTTAATCGATTAACGACTACCCAAATCGCGTCATGCCCTCGTCGTGTCCTCGGCAAACCCACCACAAAGTCCATGGTAATAAGTTCCCATTTCCACTCAGAAATAGGAATCTGCTGAATTAAACCGGCAGGCCTCTGGTGCTCATACTTCACCTGCTGACAAACAAGACATCTAGTTACAAATTCCGTGATGTCTTTCTTCGTACCGTTCCACCAGTAGGAACACCTCAAATCTCGATGCATGCGGGTCCCGCCTGGGTGGACCACAAATCGAAAGCGATGAGCCTCCTGAAGTAGCTCCTGTAAGACCGGATGAGACTGAGGTACGCATAATCTGCCTCGGAAGTATATAATACCCTCCTCGTCTCGTGTGAACTCGGTCTGCTGCCCAGAAGCTATCGGCTGCCTATAAATTGCAAATGTTGTTCACCAACCGGCCCTATCGGATCCTCACCCTGATGGACGACTGAGCAATCATGGTAACAAGAATACCCTGCTCTGTCGGTCCCTGCTCCTCAAGGCCCAATTCGGAGAATCCCTGAATCAAGTCCGTAACCACAACTTGATGGCAAGCCAAAGTCCCTCTAGACTTCCGGCTAAGTGCATCGGTAACCATATTAGCTTTCCTCGGGTGATAGCTAATGGTACAAATCGTAATCCTTCAGGAACTTCATCCATCTCCTCTGTCGAAGATTAAGTTCCTGCTGAGTGAACAGATATTTGAGACTCTCATGGTCAGTGAAAATCTCAATGTAATAATATCATACAGGTAATGTCGCCAAATCTTCAGGGCAAAAATAATAGCGACTAGCTCCAGATCATGTACAGGGTAGTTCTTCTCATGCTTCTTCAACCGACGAGAAGCATAGGAGACTACTCTATTGTGCTGCATCAGAACAGCGCTCAAACCTTGAATAGATGCGTCGGTGTAGAGGACATATCCGTCCTCTCCAGAAAGTAAAACCAAAACTGAAGTCGATACTAATCTCCGCTTCAGCTCTTGGAAGCTGGTCTCGTAGTCCTCGGATCACATGAACTTCACGCCTTTCCTGGTCAGGCGTGTCAGTGACATAGCTAACCGTGAGAAACCCTCAACGTATCTCCGGAAATATCGAGCCAAACAAAGGAAGTTGCGAGCCTCTTCTATAGACTCCGTTTACTCCCAACGGTAACAACCTCGATCTCCTGTGGAACCACAGTATACTCCTACTGGTCATCATGTGTCTCAAACATCTCACAGAAGACACCCAAAACACGCATTACTGATCGTCGCATATAGATGTTCTCGTCGAGACAATCTCTAGATCTATGCAAAGGTGGTGCACGTGACTCACCTCGGATCAGAAATAGATCACCACAACGTCAGCAAAGACAATGGAAACCAATCCAAACATCCTAGGGATACCCAAATCATCGAGTCCATGATAACATCTAGGGCACCGCAAGCACTAATGGTAAAACCAAGACACATAATGTCCGTATCACAGACATTCCTAACAATAAGATCCCCAACAATAAACAGATCTAATCACCAACGATATATAATCACCAAAGAATAGCTCCTCCAGTGTGAGAACAACGCTCCATCACACGAAATACCACAAATGTGGGAGCAACGCTCTACCACAAGAAATCCTCCATATGTGGGAGCAACGCTCCACCACAAATAATCCGAAAATGTATCTGCAATAGATATGGGAGCAATGCTCCGCTGTAAGCAATCCGCAATAGGTGGGAGTAACGCTCCACCACAGACAATCCATAACATGTGTGGGAGCAACGCTCCACCACCAACAATACATAAGTGTCCAAGGCACCTAACTATCTAGCTAGAGACTGCACGAGATCTCTCTACCACAGATCACTGTGGTTAGCCTAGGGTATCACAATCTAGTAATCAAACCAAATTCATAGTTCACTATATCATCATCCTAGTGGGTCGGTCACCCACTAATAGGAGAATTAGTTGACAGGATAATACAACTAATGTCATAATATAGACATTTAACATTCTACATTCCACATAAGTAGACTCATCATAATGCTACCAACCATACACCTAACACACGTGCACACACAACATAGGTATGATCAACATAATTCTCTAATTAGTGCACACCCAACATACTCACAATATAGGTGTAAATCACCGTGATATCTCCAACAATACATACCGAACCTGTGTGCATATATCATCGTAGGTAAAATCAACAATACCCCCAAACAACACTCACATGACAAATATACACATATGCCAAGAGTATAATCAACATATACTTCCAATGAGGCATACTAAAACCCAGGTGCATTCACAAATCACACATAATCAACAAGATACCTCAGATACCACACCAAACACATATGTACATATCACAACACCGATGTAGTCGACAAGATACTTCCAACATAACATTCACACTCATGTGCACATACCACGACACAGATTTATATCAATACGATACCTCCAATATGTCAATCAGCACGTACAGCTAACTAAATAGCTATAATCCACAAGAAACCTACAATAACCATATCTAGATGGGAATACTCACACTACCTGCAAATGAACTATCCATCATAGAACTCCCTCAACTCATAACAAACATATGTACACTTCATATATATGCATAATCAGCATATTTTAAATCCAATCTACCACACAAACCCTACGCCACCTTCTAAGTTATCCTACAAGATACAAACAGTCTAAATTTAAGGTACCCACGGAATAGGATAAATCAATCCTCTAAAAACTGACCAAAATCGACAATGATATTCGATCAACTCAGTCTTTTCCACGTCAGTACAAAACATATACTCAAATGTGCTCTAGATACCAAACTAAGCACAAACAACCCAAAGATCAGCATCTCCACAAAAATAGGGTATGATGGTCCTCTACTGATCGGTCCAACAAAACTAAATCGGCCATCTACCAACTGATCAAGATTACATTAATCCCCTTCAAGCAACTATGGTAAATCAAACTTCTACTGACCGATCTCACAAGAGTAGATCAATTATCTACTAATGAAATTAACTAAGATAATATGTTATACTACTGGCTAGGTCAACATAAAGATATAGATACTATCCACTACCCAGCTAATAAAAGCAGAGGCTGGTATGTGCCTCAATCTGCTAACCAACTAGTAATAACATAAGCTAAAAACTACTGATGTATGATATGATAAACCACCAGAAACTGTAACCCTTAATCTCTATCAATGTCGATCATCATTAGGGTTTTACCTAATACATAAAATATCTACTATCTCAACCATGATATACCACTAAACCTGCCTGATATACCACTAAACCATGAGTGGGGGTGTGTGCAGTACATGTAACTGGCGATGGGCTCAACCATAGTGGAGCCGACAATCGCACAACATGCAATCATGATGCATGTCACTATGCATAGCAAAAAATGATCAACATAACCATATCCATATATACAAAAATGGGTACTGTAATAGCGATGGTCACATACCAAAATCTAGAGTACACAGGTCAGATAGAATATCAAAACATATGTCCCGAACATAACAAGTATGGTATATCCTGATCAGCATAGAAAAATCCATATATATATAATATGGGTACCACAGTATCAGTAGGTCAAATCCACGGATCTAGGGCATACAGGTCCTCTATGGTATAGCAACCTAGATCCTAAACATATCTCCTTCCATAACATATGTACCAACAATATGCACATATCAAGAATCAAGGTCTAGGTACACGAATCATATATGATATACAAATAGAGGTACACAAGCCAGTCATGGCATAAAACCTAAGTATCAGATAATCTCGATACACATGACTGAAACCAAAAGTCCAGAACCTAGTCCTAACCTCAATAAAACATGGTATGTCACTTATTCTAGAAACTAAGATACTTATGGTAATACAGTACTCATGGCAATAAATCACATGATATAAGCACGGATACGTCACAGGCGATAAACCTAACATGCTATGGATATCAAACAGTGACATACCAAAGACAAACATGTTCATTGCTTGTAGTTATAAAATACTATGCATATCCAAAGACAATATCATAAAAGATAAGTCAAGAGGTACCCGCCTTCCGATGTAGATCGAGCTAATCAACCTCTATGTCGAAGTGCTCGTCCTGAATCCGAATCCTATAATAAATCATATGATTTAGCTAAGTTTTATTGTAAACCAAAATAGCTAAACCTAATTCTTCATTTACCCGGAACCCTAATTATTCCATCATTCGATATGATCTATATTAGTATCCGATTCAAGTCCAAATTCCCAGTAGCAAGACTTAGATCAGAACATAATTTAGGTAATCAATGCTTACCCTATCCTCAAGTTTATCCAAAAATCTCCCACCATACTGCAGCCACCCTATCAATAAGCACTTCTTGATCAATTTGACAAGAATTCAAAATGCTAAAATACTATGAATCAGATCTAGGTCCCATATAGAGATCAAATGAATACCATCGTCAGAAATCAAATGGGAAACAGAACAGAGGCACAAATGCTCACCATGTTCTACTTATACTCGCATCCAAATCCTTGTCGATCTCCCTGCATGAACAATGTCGGGAGAAGAGGCACAAGCAAGACAGTGATCGGGTGATGTAGCAGAGTCCGGTAATAGGAGTTGCGACGTACAGAGACGTGACAGAAGATCAAGTCTAGGCTCGGGAAAAGGAAACCTACAACCAGCCAGCACCTCTGTCAGCCTCCGATCAGGTCCACCGTCAGAGGAGGAAGGGAGTCTTCGGCGTCGGTGATTGTGAACCCAAACTAGGGCACGGAAGTCGGCTGTGATGGTCAGCTCTGGCAGCACAGAGGGAAGAAGGGTTCGGCCAGCGGAAGCTAGCGGCGTCGCGTCGGCCAGAGGAGAGAAAGAGGGCGTCGGGAGGCGCTAGGGCACAGGCGATGTGCTGGCTTCCTGTGGCCGGTGATCGGCGCACGGCTCGGCACGGATGAGGGGGAGAGGAGATCGGCTCTAGGAGGAAGAATGAGAAGAGAAGAATTGGTGCACCGGCGCCGGTAGGGCAAAGATCGGCGTCGCAAGGGCTCGGGAGGAAACCGTCGGCACGGGTAAGAGCACGGCGTCGGGGAGAAAGAAAAAGAAATAGGAAAAGAAAAAGGAAATTAAGAAAATATACATTTCCTCGCTTAAATAGGTAGCCTAAATAGACTTTTCCCGGCCCCGTTTTTATCCCCGTTAACTCGTCCGTACGAGTTCCGAAAAATTCCCGAAAAATGTTCAAAAATTCCGGAAATTTCCCTTATTAATATTCGCCTATTTTCGGTATTTTACACCTAAGCTCAACCTCTTATCATAGCCACCAAGCTTAAATCTTAACCTTGGCGGAGTCATATATTTTAGAACCTTCCTACATAAGGTTCTAAAATTCTCCTTAACTATTATGCCTTCCTTCAAAGGTTCATCATGAAATCGTCTATGTGAATCCTTTGCAACATGTTCCTTGCAACCAAAATGCTCAACAAAGAATTGGTTAGTAGCATTAGATATATTAAATAAAAGCATACTACTATCAATTAAAGGAAAAATTGAATCATTGAGCATGGGTGTTACTGAAGGAAATGATTCTTGGGGCTTTGCATCCATTACATAAGTCCCTACATTACCCTCATCATTCATATCTAGTCCTGCATTATCTATAAAATCAAATTGTTGTGTGAACCATGGAAATGATGCTTGGGGCATTGCCCCTACACTTCCTTCCACAACTTCATCAATAGCAAGCTAAAGGGAAGACTCCTCTTAATTATTGACAATAGGAGGTATTTGAATTAGAAAAGTGCACTCCTCTATTAGATTCTTTGTTTCATTTTCCCCAAGCTCATTTACATTATCATTATTCATTTCATCTAATTGAGACTAAGAGTCTTTTAAACTGTCCCATATTTCCCATAATCTATCTTCCAAGGTGTGGGAAGAAGCTCCTATATCTTGTTCCTCAAGCTCATATTCATGTATAATGCTCATCTGAGGGTCCTCCCAAGTTGAGAGTAGAGTTGGTGTTCCATTGTAAGATGAGTCTATATTGTTGCTCTTAATCATTTTCTTAATAGCCTCGAGCATTTGAGCTTGATTGGCCAAAATTTCTTCCACCATCTTTTCCAATCTATCTTCTTGAGATGGTGGTTGAACTTCCAATGTCGGGTCGAACAAATTCATCCTTCCTTTTTGTAATTATTTTCAAAAAAAATTTAGGGATTCCTTCGGTTGGATATTTAAGAATGTGAATTTGAATAGGCCATTTTATTAAACATTCTTTGAAGCTCTTCTAATGATTTCATCAGATTATTGATCCTTAAATAAGTTACAATGGAATGACCCGTTACTTTACAAGCCTCACAATAACCTTGCTCCGGCCTCTAATTGTAGTTGGGGAGGGAACCCCATAAGGACAGGTCAAATAATGATGGACAAGTACTTTCCACATAACCTATTGTAAAACAAATATCATAAAAAATAATATAAGAATTCATGTTTGCATTTTGGTTCAACCTATAAATTAGAGAAATCAACTTTGCCTTCAAGGAGTCCATGTCTATATGAAAGGGAATGTGTTAGAAACAGATAGACATGAAGTAACAAAATTAAAGTAGGAAAGAATCATTATCTGAAAGGAAATATAATGCAAAGATGAAAAATAAGGCATAGAGAATAATGAATGAAATAATTAAAGAATTAAAGAGCTAAAGAATTAAAGAATTGAAGTAATTACCTAAATAAACTCTAATACAAATAACTAGATTTAAAACACTCAGTCCCTGACAACGGCACCAAAAACTTAATGTGATGAACCGTAAGCACACGGTCGTCTTCAAGTAATAAAATTTATAAGTCGATCCCATGAGGATTGAAGATTAAATGCTAGTTGGTTTTACACTTCGAATTTAGATAGACAAAATCGATAAGTGTTTGTTTTGAGATTTTCAACTAAATTGTGAAAGTAAAAGAAAGTAAATTGTGGAAGTGCTTAGTTCAGTAAATGTTCTAGGTCGTTGGTTTCATTGTGATGGTGAATGTTGTGCTATGAATTTGCCCTTCACTAGTTCTCTACTTATATGATTGTAGGACAATCTAAATTACTACCGAATATCATCCTGTGACAGTGTATTAGAGTACTTCTCCTGCTAGTAACCAAGATGCTATCAAGTGAAGAAGTAATATAGAGAGTCTAAGTTTTCAGTAGAGTACCTCCTGTCACAAGGTCTCCCCTGGGTTTACATCTCTGGATTACGTAGGTCACTTGCATAGCATATCATTAGGAGAAGCCCATTAGGTCAAGTGATTGACTTGTCCATACATAAAATTATTTTCTCTTAGGAGATTATGTTCCATGTAGAAGGATAGTTACCTTAGATACTCAACTCCAAACAAGTATCCTAAAGTCATGCCAAGCTATATTAGAACATATACTCAGAAGAGACAGCAAACTATGCATCTATCCAATGAAAATTTAGGTTCATGCTCAGACCCAGATATAGACACATAGCAATGTATCTATTACAGAAATGAGATCTATGCATACAGAAATGCAATCTAGATAGATAAATTCATGTCCTTAAAGAAAGTCTTCTTACACGCATTTCATCAAACAAAACATATGCATACAAGCTTCAGCAAATAAGGAGCTGGCAATTCAATAAAGTTTACAGCATCCACACTTTATAATTACTCCATATGTCCTAGAATAGTTTAAATCTACTTCATAATAGCTAGAAATGCAATCCAAAGACTCATAATAATAGAAATCCAAGAGAAGGAGGAGGAAATCTTATCCTTTGATGTTGAGTTAAGCCTTTGGATGCAGATCTTGGCGTGCCAACGAGGATGGAGCAGTAGGACAACCTCAGATCGCCGAGACAACACCTCTGGATGCAAGGATTTGACCTAGATGGTCTCATCCCATCCACCAAACTTCCTCCTTTATGGAGGAGATGAAGTACCCCTCTTACAGAGGTGAGGCACAGGATGGTCGTGCCTATGTGCATGGCTAATCCATTCCTTGGGTGTTTGGCTATGCCATCTAGCATGGCTAGAGCCAACTTGACTCTGGTTCTGGGCCCCTGGTCATGCCATATGGCACAACCAAAGCAGAGCTTACTCTGCTTCTTCCTTCTTGGTCATGCTATTTAGCACGGCTAGACCTTCGAATCTTCGTTCTGGATACATGGTCGTGCCTCAAGGCACGGCTAGGTCCAATTCTACTATGGAAGTTGGCATGGGCAAGCTCATGGCTATGCCTTTTGGCATGGCTAGTTCTTTAAAATTGGAGATTTTCTGGCTTTTGGAGGCATGAACGTGCCTCAAGGAACAGCCAAACCCAACTCTGCTCTGGAAATAGGCACGACCTCCCCTTTTCTTGCGCTGTTTCTTCTTCTTGGTCGTGCCATTCGGCACGGACTGTCTTCATTTGCTTCCTTGATCATGCCATTGGGCACGACTACCTTCTGAAACTTGACTTGGGCACTCCACTCTTTCGCTTTCCTCACCACCAGGAAGAGATCTTATTCAAGTGATCTTCTTTTGCATCCTTAAATCTTTTCCCACTCCAAACTATTTATGATCAAAACAAACACCGAGCAGATCTTTGAATGAATAGTAGTAATTATGCTGAAATGAGATAGAAAAGGGTGCAAAAGCATACATCATAGTCAAATGAATATAGAAAGATGTGTGTTAAATGATATAAAATAACATATATAATCTGCGCACATCACTCGTATCCATGTCCTGCATCATAGGATGCTTATTATAGCTAAATTCTAACATAAGTCAAATAACTAAACCTAATTCTAATCCAATTAGGTAACCATGTTTTAATTCCATTTAATGATTCATCACTTCCTTCAAGCTAATCTCCATATGAATTAATTCAACCAAATTAGTTAACCATTCATGTTAAGATGTTCCAATTATCCAATAAGATATGAATTAACAATCCAACTAATGAATTCAACTAAACAATGAATCCATACTTCCAGTTTCTCTTATCAATTTATTTGGTCAGATATCAACTATTAATCCACTTACTAATAAATCAACTCATCATGAATCTAACATACCTAATTCATCTGATCACTTAATTAATTACCTAATTAACACTTCCACCAATTTACTCATAGAGTTTAACCAAATATAATCCTCTGGTTAACATATGTTTCTAATTCAATAGAACCTAACTCATCCCCAACATCAAATGGCATGTAACCAAGGACTAATCCAATACGGAAATGAAATCAATTGTTTCTTAATATGATACTGAACACATCTTACCCACACAAATCTACAACAGATGGGTGAAGAACTCAGGGGAAGCTGTGCTACGATGAAGTGGAGCTTCCCCTTCCTTGGTAGCCAATCATTGCTTCAACAACAGCTCAACAAGCAGCAAAGAGTCGTTGGTAGTGGCACATCAGATGGAGCGATGGCCGAAGAGGGCAGCAACAACTGGGAGGTCGAATAGTAAGGTTTTTGCAAGGGCCAATGTCTAGGGAGGAGAGGGATTGGCTGGGGTGTAAGGCGCCGGCAGTGGCAGCAGCATCGAGTAATAGGATCGAAAGAGAAGAGAGGGAAAGCATGAGAGAGGGCTCGACATAGGGTCAGGTTTGGGTCGGACCCGCGGTGAGGAGAAGGCTAGGAGACATTATCCTCATGGCAGCCGATGCGGTGAGGACAATGGTGGGGAGAAAGAAGGGGGGATAACATGGGGTTTGGTGGCTCACATGGAGAAGTGGATCAACGATGGCAACTCCTACATGGTCGGCGGTGTCAGTGATCGATGGGACGACCAAGATGGCTCTACATCGAGAGAATTTGGGTGGTGATTGTGGAGACGTGAGAGAGTTAGGGCACGAGTTTTCAAATAAGGAAAATAAAAATAATAAAAATGAATTCATAATTCAAACATGTCCTCATGTTAGTGAAAACTAACTTTTCCTTTATCCTGTTTATCCCCATAACATATAAAAATACTCATTTAAAATCTAAAAAAATTCTAAAAATTCCTTTAAAAAATTATATGGTAATTCCTTAGTTAATACTATTATTTTATTCTTATTTAAGTGTTATATGTTACACAAATGATTTCATTTGCATGTGTTTAATGTGTTATATCATTTTTTGATGTATGCTAAAGGGGGAGGATAGTAGGTTAGGTTAGAAAAATTAACTCACTTTACTCAAATTTAGAAAGATATTATAGATTTTGTAGCTCGATGTCTAGTATATCAACAATCGAATGCTGAACATCAGAGGCCTGCTGGTTTACTCTAGAAGGTACATATACTGGAATGATATTGGAGCATATCATGATGAACTTCGCTGTGGGGCTACCCAGGACACAGAGATGGCATGATGTGATTTGGGTAATCATTAATCAGTTAACCAAATCTACTCATCTTCTACCGATCCGTAGGATGGATTGATTGGATCGTTTAGCTGAGCTAAACTCTAAAGAGATTATCAGACTTTATGATTTATGTCTGAGTATTATATCGGATAGAGATATGTGGTTTACCTCACAGTTCTGGCAGTGTTTATAGCAAGCCATGGTGTAAGTATGTCGAGTCAGTTTTGATGTGATCAACCAGATTAAGTTAGGTCCTGTGGTATTTTAATCCTTGTTTCTAAGTGTGTAAGAACTTAGGAACACAAGAAGTCGAGTGGAAGATACGGTGGACGAGAAGGATGGCATAGGAATTGAGTCGAGGGCTCGGTGCATTTGATGGATGAGAAGTTATGGAAGAGTATGCCGATGGAGTGAGAAGGATATGTGTGGCACTTCCGAGAGATGAGAAGCCAGAGCGAAAGACTGCTCGAGGAGAGAAGGCCAGAGTTGGGTTCGAGTAAGCTTAACTTTAGATGTTCAGAAAATCACCCAAGCGTTGGAGCAGCAGCTAGACAAATCAACATGGAGTTGACTTGTCCGGGCACCTAGACTAAGTCCAGGTGCCCAGAGTCTAAGCCACCAGAGCTAGTCTGGGTGCACAGAGTGGTTTGATGCAGATAAGGCACCTTATTGAAGCCATTGCATTGTAGATCCATGTCAGTAACGGTCCAGACACACAGAGCAGGTCTGAGCACCCAGAGTAGGTTCGAGCGCCTAGGAGTGGATAAATGCTTATCCCTTTACCATTGCAAAGTGGAATAAGACGTCTAACTGGGGGCGCTCAGACCAAGTTCGAGAGCTTGGATCACACCATGTCATCAAACAGTCACTTGGACTAGTGAGTCTATAAAAGGAGGGCTGGTGCTTGACATTGGTATTCAACACTTCTATACTTCAAATTCTATATTTAATTTGTATTTTATATACTTCCAACACTTGTAAGAAGCTTTTCCACTTACGACGAAAGAAGAATTATGTTAGTGCTTTCAACGCCTTGGATTGACAACCTCCCCAGTTATAACCAATTAAAATTTGGCAGCCTCTTTTATTTTTATGCAATTTATTTTTGTTTATTAAAGTATTTGTATAACTTATATCGAAAGGTTTGAGAAGGGTGCGTTCATAATTTTAGGCAATTCACCCTCTTGCTAGCTGCACAGGACCAACAATTAATATCAGAGTAAGGACGCTTCAAAAGGACTAACCACCGACCGAACCACACAAGAAATGGTTGGACCAAACATCTACCTACCTAAGTTCATGGGAGAATTCACAACTTGGAAAAAGAAGATGGAGGTATTCTTCAAAACAGACTTCGAATTATTATTAATAATAAAATATGATTTTGTAGAACCTAAAGATCAGCAAGGTGTTGGAACCCCAAGGTTGTTTTAGTGTGATCAACAAGTTAAGTTAGGTCCTGTGTATTTTTAACCTTGTGCCTAAGTGTGCAGGAGCTTAGGAGCACAGGTAGTCGAGTGGAAGACGCAGCTAGTGAGAAGGACGACACGCGGTGCGTCCTAGGGATGAGGTGCTGTGGAAGAGTACACCAATGGACGAAAAGGAAGCGTGTGGTGGTTCCAAGGGACGAGAAGTCGAAGCGGAAGACTGCTCGAGAAGCAAGAGACGCAGCTAACAAGAAGGTCGGCACGGGGTGCGATCGAGGGACGATGACTGCAGATGAGTACGCTGGCGAACGAGAAGGAAGCACACGATGATTCTGAGGGATGAGAAGCCAGAGTGGAAGCCTTCTCGAGAAGGCCGAAATTGGGTTCGGGTGAGCCTTATTTCGGTTGGATGAAATCACCCAAGCAAACAGAGTTAGAGCAAAAGATCCAGACCGAGGCGAGCAGCACCGGAGCAGAGCGCCCGGACCAAAAAGTCAACTTGGTTGACTTAGTGGTCCGGGCGCCTGGATCCATTTCGGGCGCTCAGACCGTCCGGGCGCCCGGAACCATTCCAGGCGCCCGGAGTTGGCTTTTTTGACTAGATCACGTCAAGCGCAATCCGATGCGTTGGGGATAAAGTTCTATCCCCCCCCAGGGCGCCTGGAACCATTCGGGGCGCCCCGACCAAGGCTATAAATACAGCCTTGGTCCAGAAGCTTCTTTTTATTCCAAGCAATTCATTTCCAACACTTGTAAGCTTTCATTTAGAGTTTAGCTTCTTTCTTTGTGTGCTTCATTGATTTAAGAAACTTCTTCGCCTGAAGGAGATACTAGTGCGACATCTTCCTTGGATTAACAACCTCCTTGGTTGTAACTAAGTAAATCCCTGTGTGCCTCTTCTTTTACTTTTTGTCTATTTAATTCTTATGCAAGTGTTAGTTTAAGAAAAGTTGAGAAGGGTTATATTTTATTTTTTTAGGCTATTCAACCCCCCTTCTAGCCGGCAGCCGCGATCCAACAAGTGGTATCAGAGCCAAGGCGCTTCAGGAGGACTAACCGTCGAACGAAGCAACAAAATACCGGTCGGACCAAGCATCTATCTGCCGAAGTTCGAAGGGGAATTCCTTAGCTGGAAAAAGAGAATGCAGGTATTCTTTAAAATCGATTTTGATTTAATGTTAATTATAGAGTTCAGTTTTACAGCACCGGAACGTAAGGAGAGATGCCATTGGATGGAAAAGGAGCAGGCCGACTACGTAGCAAATGGCAAAGCAGAGTAACATCTGCTAAGCGTTCTCCCGCCACAAGAAGTCAACCGAATCGGCAACTATGACTCCACAAAGGAACTATGGGAGAAGTTCCTTGAGCTACACGAAGGAACATCCGAAGCCAAACTCGCTAGATGGGATCTACTTCGCAATCAGCTCACCAACCTGCGACTTGGGGAAGACGAGACAGTTGTGCATCTGCATTCAAGAATAAAGGAAATCATCACCAGACTTTCAAATCTCGGAGAGACGGTAAGTAACCGAGATTCGCTAAGGTACGTACTAAATTCCTTTCCTAGAAATTCAAAATGGGTGTCACTAGTAGATACCTTTTATATTTCAAAAGACTTAGAAAAAATTACATTAGAAGAATTCTTTTCCACATTTGAAGTGCACGAGTCAAGATGTGCAGGTACGAAGGAGCCCAAGAACAACGTCACCCTCAAACCATCGAGAGACAAACCTGAGTCGGAGTCTTCTCTCGACGACGAGGAAATGGTAATGATGGTAAGACGATTCAAGAATCTGTGTAAGTCTAGAAAACTAACCATCCGTAGGGTAAAAAGAAAAGGACCATCAGCTACTACCATTGCAATGAAGAAGGGCATGTCAAGGACAATTGCCCCAAGCTAAAGAACAAGGACAAGAATAAAAGCAAGAAGCATGTCCAAAAGTGCAAGACATTAAAAGCGACGTGGGACGATACATCGTCCGAATCAGAAGTCGAAGCCTTCTCCGGACTTGCATTAATGGCGAGTCATCAAGACGACGACTGCGATTCAATCTCTTCTGAAATGAGCATGAGAGAATCGATGAAGGGGGAGCTACGTCAGAAGAAAGCAGCAGTTCAGGGGGAGACACGGACAACGAGATCGACAAGGTAAGGCAGGACGATCTCATCCTCTCGACAAATTATTTAAGTTTGTTAAATTATTAACAAAGGATTACTGTAAATTAGAAAAAGAAATTAAGAATTTAAAAATAATATTAGCTAAATCTTGCCCAATAGAAGAATTCGACAGAATTAAATTAGAAAATGAAAAATTAAAAGTAGAAAATGATAATTTAAAAGTACAAGTAAATAACTTGAAAAACTATGCATGCTCATCTAATACCAATGTTAGAAAATTTAACAATTTAAATTGGTATTTTAGATATCATAAGGGACAAATTAGAAATATTTCAAAAAAAATATGTCCCTAAGAAATTCTTAGTTAATCCAGTTGGCTGGTGTAACGTCTGAAAATTCTCAAATTAATTTTTGAATATTCTATTATTTTTCTGGAATTTTAGAATATTTTTATGAAATTTTTAGAATAGCCGAAGTAGCAAAAATAAATGAAAACATAAAACAGCTTAAGCGGGAATCAAACCCGAGACCTATGGACTCTATGACATATAGGGTGATTCTAGTAACCAAGGGGCCCCAGCAGGGCTGTGCTGAAAGGAAAGGAGGACAATTATATTTAAGGTTTGGTTGGGGCGTATTTACCACTTAATATAAATAGGGAAATTAAGTGGAGAGTTATTATTTTGGGATAAGAAACTCTCTTCCCTCACCCTCACCGCCGAACCCTTTCTCCTCCTCACCCTCTTGGCGCCCAAGCCCAAGCAGCCTAGGGTTCAATCCCTAGGGTCGTAGGAGCACCCTTCGACGACAACTCCGGCACGAGGACGCTCCCCTCCGCGAGAAGAACATATAGATGTAAGAAGATCATCGAAAAGATCTTCTCCTTCGGAAACCTAGCGATCGGAATTGTAAGAAATCTAGCGCAGGATATAAGTAACCTCTCACCTGCAATATAAGTAGCTCCTCGTATGTTTTTATGTCCTTAGTTAGCATTTATGTGCATAGTACAGCCGCACGTAGAGATAGAGCACACCAGGTGCTCGATGAAATGACTGGTACAGTCATATACCACAGTAGACATTTTTAATAGTACAGTTAAATGTCATAGATGTATTTTAGTAACATACATGGTCTTGCTTTAGTTATATGGGACTACGGTCCGATGGGTGGGCTCCTATAGTCGCCTCTAGGTTCAGATAACCTAGCTCTAGGTTCAGATAACCTAGTAAAAGTAAGATAAGATAAATCAGCTTATAAACAGTATTTTACTTTATCAGTGGCACTGTATTGGACCATAATTGTCCTTGGGTTGAGCTCCCATAGTCGTCCCTAGGTTTAGATAACCTAGTAACCCTACTAGATAAGGGACTTGCTACCTCGGGCCTAGTTAGGGGTGCGCGTACAACAAGTACAGTTGCTGGGCCCATCAGCAGCATGTTTATTATTTTTATCTATTTATGAAAATAGTTTTCAAACTTCACAAAACAAATATGTGAATACAGCTTAGTTTCAGTTTAGTTCTTATTATGATAACAATTAGCTTAGCTTATATATCAGTTTAGTTTCTTATTGATACACAAATAGCTATGTTTAGTAGTTGACTGCCATGTTTCAGTATTCTAGTATGATTCTCATCATGTTCATTAGCACAACATATTTTAAAAAGAAAGCATGATTTTGTTGAATGCATGTTTTTGTGAGGTAGATGATTTCTTACTAAGCTCCCAAGCTTATAGTTTCCTGTTTCCTTATACTGCAGATAAAGGTAAAGGGAAGATGGATTAGCAGAGGCTGGAGGGCAATGCGATAAAGATGTGTGTGAGAAGGAACTTGGAATGAAGATCTTTGGAGAAACTAGCAAATTTAAGAACTCAGTATTTTAGTTTTGGTTATTTTCTGCACTTCTAGAATATTAAGTGTCATGAATTGTGAATGTGTGCACTATGTTATGCCTAGACTTCTCGTTACCTTGATGTTAGTCGGTAAGTTATGAATCATGACCTGTTTAGTAATAGTTTAGTGTTTATTAGTTGATATATCCATGTTGTACACGAGATTCTGAAATGCAGCAGAGCTCCAATCGATCAGTCGATCGATTGGAGGGTCCCCAATCGATCAGCCGATCGATTGGGAGGCAATCTGTCATGTACAGAGAGCTGTGGAATCGATCAGCTGATCGATCGGCCATGGGTCGATCAGCCGATCGATCGAGAATTTAATCCCCGCGAATAGAGAGCCTCTGAATCGATCATCGGATCGATTGGCCAGGCTGGATCGATCAGCCGATCGATCCAGATTTGACCCCGTGCACAGTAGCGAGTTGAATCGATCGGTGGATTGATCAGACAACTTCAATCGATTAGCTGATCGATTGGAATGTCTGATTTCAGCTAGAAGTGCCTAATTTCAGGTTTTGACCAAATAGAAAGTTAAGTTCCCTTCTTTAGCATATGTACAACTTCAGAAGTGTACTCTAAGAATAATTTCCAGATTTCATAGTAAATAGCAGAGAGTTTTAATTAGTTTAGTTTTTTTTCCTTCCGCACAAGAATAGTTAGCATACTGTAACCCCCGGCCTTACAGTTTAGTTAGTAGAAGGTGGGGCATTACAGCTGGAACCTATATTGGGTTCCTAAGTCATGCTTAATCTAAATTTTAGTCGGATTTAGCGCTTTCAGTGAGAAAATTAAACAGTGAATTTCTTTATGAGACTTTGTCTAAGGAAGTGGTTGTTACACCAATAACTAAGAAGACCTAGTGCCTCGCCACGACTTGGAAGCCAAAATATTGAAATAAAATGTTTAATTAATTTCCTGATAAAGCATTAAGGTTGAAATTTAATAATGCTTTAAAAAAGTCTTTTAAACATTTTTTTACTTAGAATTTTTTTTTGCGTAAAACTTTTACTTAGAAATATAAGTTAAGAGTTCTTCTGAAATTAGAAATGTTCTGCTTAAATTTCCACTTAGAAAAGTTTTCAAAAATGTCCTTTGCAAAATTTCCTGAGTCAGAATTTTTTTAAATTCTCTTACTTAAAGCTTTACTTAGAAAATTTTCTTACTTAAAGTTTTACTTAGAAATCTTTTAACTTAGAACATTTTTTTCGTTGAAAACTATTGCAAAATTTTTCAAAGTTTCAAATTTTTTCCCTTAGAGTTTTTCTTTGAACCCCATTTTTTTGTGATCAAAGGGGGAGAAGGAAAAGTATAAGTCTAGGGGGAGGTAGACCAAAATTTAAATTTTCTATTTCTTTGCACTTTATTACAAAATTAGTTAGTTTATTTTTTATGTCTATTTACCCTAACTTAACTTGGGTTTCTCACATCAAAAAGGGAGAGATTGTTGGAATCCCAAGGTTGTTTTGGTGTGATCAACAAGTTAAGTTAGGTCCTGTGTATTTTTAACCTTGTGTCTAAGTGCCCAGGAGCACAGGTAGTCGAGCGAAATACGCAGCTAGCGAGAAGGATGGCATGCGGTGCGTCCGAGGGATGAGGCACTGTGGAATAGTACACCGGCGGACGAGAAGGAAGCGTGCGGTGGTTCCGAGGGATGAGAAGCCGGAGCAGAAGATTGCTCGAGGAGAAAGAGATGCAGCTAGCGAGAAGGTCGGCATGGGGTGCGACCGAGGGATGAAGACGGCGGATGAGTACATTGGCGGGCGAGAAGGAAGCACGTGACGATTTAGAGGGACGAGAAGCCGGAGCAGAAGCCTACTCGAGAAGGCCGAAATTGAGTTCGGGTGAGCCTTATTTCGGTTGGCTGAAATCACCCAAGCAAGCGGAGCCGGAGCGGAAGAACCGGATCGAGGCGAAAAGCACCGGAGCAGAGGGCCTGGACCAGAAAGTCAACTTGGTTGACTTAGTGGTCCGAGCGCCTGGATCCATTCCGAGCGCCCGGACCGTTCGGGCGCCCGGAACCATTTCGGGCGCTTGAAGTTGGCTTTTTCTACCAGATCACGTCAAGCGCGATCCGATGCATTGGGGATAAAGTTTTATCCCCCCAGGGTGCCTGGAATCCTTCGAGTTGTCCTGACCAAGGTTGTAAATACAGCCTTGGTCCAGAAGCTTCTTTTTATTCCAAGTAATTAATTTCCAACAGTTGCAAGCTTTCATTTAGAGTTTAGCTTCTTTCTTTGTGAGCTTCATTGCTGTAAGAGGCTTCTCCACCTGAAGGAGATACTAGTGCAACATCTTCTTTGGATTAACAACCTCCCCAGTTGTAACCAAGTAAATCCCTGTGTGCCTCTTCTTTTACTTTCTGTCTATTTAATTCTTATGCAAGTGTTAGTTTAAGAAAAGTCGAAAAGGGTTGTGTTTTATTTTTTCAGGTCATTCAACCCCCCTTCTAGCCAACCACCATAATCTAACACAAGGAACCAATAAAGAAGAATACATGTGGACAAAGAAAAAGCAAGTTTACTTCATGTCAAACAACAAAGTAGAATTTCATCTGTTGAGTGTTTTACCACTACAAGAAGTCAACCGAATTAGAGTCTATGAGTCAGCCAAGGAGCTCTGGGAGAAGTTCTTGGAGCTATACGTGTAACGCCCACCCTTCTTACCCAAGGGCGGCGCTACAATCTTATACTACTTACGTACATGCTTTAGTTATACTATAACAGCGGAAAATTTTAAATCATTCCTTTTATTTAAATAAGCATGATATCACATATTCCGATTAGTTCGAATGTGCATATATTGATCATATAACTAAAAATATTAATTTGTCCGAATCGTTCTTGCCGAGCCACCACCACACACATCACTATCTGCTCCTCCTGCTTCTCCGTCGTTCCGAATATCCGTCCCCCATATCTGCGGTACAAGGAAAGTAAGCTATGAGCACTCATGGCTCAGTAAGTTCCTTTCCTACTCACTAAAACCGAATTCATATCATTGCATATCAATATCATGCGAGGTATCATAAGCATACGACATACAAGGGTATCATATTCATATTCATATCATAATATCTCATGACATTATATCTAATCATCAGATAATTCAAGCACATATGTAGGCAATGCATCATGAATTTGAAAACTTATACTTATAAGTACTTGAAATTAATATCATCATCATTTGGGATCCCGGTTTGTACCACATACTTAATGCGTAGGTCCAAGGTAGCAAGTCTTGAGCCCTACCATGCATACATACTAGGCCCGAGTCTTACTCCATCGACCTAGGGCACTCAAAGGCCCATTACTGACGAGGCCCGAGTCTTACTCCATTGACCCCGGGGTGTTTACGGAGCCCACCCTTGGTACAAACCATAAAAATAACTTATCATTCATAACTATCATATCATGTCCTTAACCATCTTTCATGCATTTATTCTTTTCATTTCCTTTCATTATGTATAGCATTTTCTATGCTATCACATATCATAACATAACTTCATTTCTTTTCATTATGTATAGCATTTTCTATGCTATAACACATCATGACATATTTCATAATATAACTTCATTATGCATATCATTTCGTAACTAAAGCAATCATGCATTCTAACTTATTATCATATCATTTTCATACAGCATGGCATAGACATATTTAATTTTTGTTCTAGGGTTTCTAGGGCATCTATCCCTTCATGGCCGAACACATAATGATTCATTTAGGTCATACAAACATGTATCACCTTCACACATTATCAAGTTTTCATAAGAAGTACTTTTAACCCCTTAGGTTTCATTTCCAAGGCCTCTAGGTCCTTTAAACCTTACTTGGCCGAAATTCATAGAATATAAACTTCCTTTAAGTGGCCTAAAGCATGGGAAACCTAAGTAAATTTCATAGCAAGATTTACTAAGAACATCATACACAAAGTTGGATCATAAACAAGCTAGGACTCTTGTGATCTTACATGTTATAAATCATGTAACTAATTTTCTACATTCCAATTAAACATGAGAGCATTAATCATCTTTCATAACATAATATCACAGAGGTCATTGAGCATATTAGAATTTTGTTTAAGCTTCTCTAAACCATCACCTTACCATGGCCGAAATATTAAGAGTAAGGTTCATGAGTTTCTTTCAACATACAAGTATACAACTCTTAAGAACTTTATATCATGTCATATAAGCATAGTTATTTTAAATTCAAGGTCCTCCTAACCCTAAATTCTTTCTTGGCCGAAACATGAGAGTGGGGTTCTTTTGGTTCCAATCAACTTCCAAGCAAGAAAACCATAGGAAGGTCCTTAGCATTTCATAGAGGGAACCTTGCACTAGATTGGTTAGACAATAATTTTCCTAACCTATTTACAATATTTTTGATTGAAATTCTAGGGTTACATACACCTCTGATCATGCATCATATATGTATAAAAACATAGGGGAAAACTTTCTTTCAAGGCATAGAAAAAGAATCCGAAAATCACATGAAAGCCTTGTACCGCAGGTGAGGGGAAGCTTACCTTCTTTGCTTAAGTTTCCTAGAGTTGAGAACTTGCTTGTGGACCTTTCTTCCTTGCTTGCTTTGCTCGGCACCAATGGAGGAAGAAGTGGCTAGGTCTTTTGGTGGAGAGGAGGAGGAAGAAGAGGAGGCTTCTTCCTCTTGTGTTGCTCGACAACAAAAAGAAAGAAAGAAGGAGAGAGTGAGGAGGAAGAAGAGGTTTCTTCCTCTTGTGTTGCTCGGCAACAAGAAGAAGAAAAGAGGGAGAGAGTGAGTTCTCGGCACCAATGGAGGAGAGGAGGAGAATGAGTTGAGGATGAAGTTGAAGTCACCCCTCCATGCCTATTTATACTAAAATGAGGGGAGGAAAGCTTGACTTGATTCATCCTCCTTATTTATTTCTCCTCTTTAATGATAAGAATATTCTAGAGAAATGCTTCTTGAGTTCTCTCTTTTCTTTCCTTTAATTTCTCTCTTTTCTTTCCTTTAATTAAAATTCCTATCTCTCCTCTTACAATATCCTCTCCTATCACACTTGGTTAACATATGCATGCATCCACAAGAGAACCAAGGATCAAAACTTGGTTATGTATATTTTTACTTCTTTTTACTTCCTTTTCCTTTTAAGTAAAAAGAATCCTTTCTTATTCTTAACTACTTAGTCCTTTCTCTCCTTATCAATAATTCTCCTATCCCCTTTGATATCCTATACATGTTCCTTACAAGAGGTCCAAGGTTCAATCCTATTTCTCTTCTAACATTTTATTTTCTTTTGTACATAATAATTCATATATTACCATATTATGCATTATGCATAAATATTTCATACATGTATATATTATCTCATATTTCTTCCTTTTGTCTACATTAATTCCATACATTATAAATCATGCATAGATGATTTATATTCTCAACTTTATTTTCTTTCATAAAGTTTTAATCATCTAAATCCTTCCCATCTTAATATTTAACTTAGAATATCTACACCTTCTTTTCACTACATTCGTACTCTCATTACCCTTACTTTCTTATCTAGGCTTTCTAGGGGTGTTACAATACGAAGGGACCTCGGAGGCAAAACCCGTAAGAAGGGATCTGCTCCAGAACCAACTCGGTAATTTATGAATAGAGGAAGGTGAAACAGTTGCACATCTACACTCAAGAATCAAGGAGTTGATCACCGGACTCACGAATCTCAAAGATATGGTAACAAACCAAGATTCATTAAGGTACATTTTAAATATATTTTTGAGAACACCCGAGTGGACATCCATAGTTGACTCATTTTACATCTCTAAGGATCTTAAGGTTAGTCCATTAGAAAATTTATTTTCTACTTTTGAACTTCATGAATCGAGATGTGCAGGCTTAAGAAATAAAGGAGGAAAGATAGCTCAAAACCTAGCACTAAAGGCAAACTAGAAGGGTGAACCAGATTTAGATACATCTCTTGACGAAGATGAAGCCTGATGTGTTAACTGCAAGCACACAGTTGTCGTCAAGTAATAAAATTTATAAAAGTTGATCCCACAAGGACTGGAGATTAAATTCTAATTTTCTTTACACTTCAAATTAGACTAGACAAAAATCGATAAAGGTTGGATTTATGTTTTTCTGCAAAGTAAGATTAAATAGAAAGTAAATTTGAGGAAGTCCTTAATTCTAAAAGTGTTCTAGATTGTTGATTTCATTGTAATGGTGGATGTTGTGCTACGAATTTGCCCATTCCTAGTTGTCTACTCATATGTTTGTAGGACAGTCTAAGTTACTACCGAATACCACCTCACGACGATATATCGAAATGCTTTCCCTGCTAGTAACCAAGTACGTTATCAAGTGAAGAAATAACTTAGAGAGTCCGGGTTTTCAGTAGAGTACCTTCTGTCACAAGGTCTCCCTCGGGTGTACATCTCTAGATTACGTAGGTTACTTGAGTAGCGTATGATTAGGAAAAGCCCATTAGGTCGAGTGATAGACTCGTCCATACATAGAATCATTCTCCCTTAGGAAGTTACATTCCATATAGAAAGATAGTTACCTTAGATACTCAACTCTAAATAAGTATCTTAAGGTCATGTCGAGCTATATTGGAACGTACACTCAAATGAGACAACAATCCATGCATCTGGTCAACGAAAATTTAGGTTCATGTATAGTCCCAATTGTAGACACACAGCAATGTATATAACTCAGAAATAAGATCTATGCACAAGATATGCAATCTAAATAGACAAAACTCATGATCATAAGGGAAAGCCTCTATACAAATATTTCATCAAGCAGAACAAATGCATATAAGTTTCATCAAACTAAGGCATTGGCAATTCAATAGAGTTTACATCATCCACACATCACAATTACTACCTACATCCTAGAACATTAAAGATCTACTCTATAACAAATAGAAATACAATCCAAACACTCAAAAACATAGAAATTTTCAAAATCCTAAGGAAAGGGAGTAGAAACTTATCCTTTAACATCGAGTGAAGTGCTTAGATGTAGATCTTAGAATGTCGATGAGGATGGAGCAGCAAAATGCCCTCAGATCATCCAGATGACAACTCCGAATATAAGGATTCGGCGTAGATGGTCTCCTCCCATCCACCAAACTTCCTCGTCCTCAAAGGGGATGAAGTTCCCCTTTTATAGAGGTGAGGCACGAGCTGACCGTGCCTCTAGGCATAGCCAAACTGCACCCTAGGCTCCTAGTTGTGCCTTCTAGCAAGGCCAGAGCCAAATTAGCTCTGGCTTCAAGCACTCGGTCGTGCCATTTGGCATGGCCCAAGCAGAGCTTGCTCTGCTTTGTCTTCTTTGGCCATGTCATTTGGCATGACCCATTCTTCAAAACTGGAAATCTGGAGGCATGGCCATGCCAAAAGGCACAACCAAACCTAATCTAGCTCTGGATTGTGGCACAGGTAAGCCTTCTGGTCATGCCTTTTGGTACAGCCAGAGCCATTTCTGCTCTGGATCTCTTCCTTAGTCGTGCCTCAAGGCATAGCAGCTTCCTTTATTTTTCCTTAGCCATGCCTAATGGCACAACTATCTCATCTGGCCCATGTCTCAAGGCATGGGCAGGTCAAATTTGGTTCCATAATGGTTGTTGCTTGCTCCTTTGCCTTGGGTACTCCATTCCTCAGCTTCATTTGATCTTCATTTGTGTCTAAGTGTTCTTTTTCGCTCCAAGATGCTCCTGAAAAATATAAATAGACACCGAGCAGATCTCTAAATGAAAAATAGTAAGTATGCTAAGATATGATAAAAAAGGGTGCAAACACATAGATCATATGCAATGAATGTAAGAAGATGTGCGTTAAACCATACAAAATAACATATATAATCTACGCGCATCAAAGCCGCATTTCTAGTAAGAAAATTCAGTAAATTCTTTAAGTCTAACAAAGTTAACAAGTCGTGAGCTAAAAGATCTCTCAAAGCAAACTAAAGGTTTGGTGCTACAACTACCAAGAAGAATGACATATCAAGGACAACTGTCCAAAACTGAAAGAGAAAGATAAGAACAAAAGGCCAACAAAAATCTAAAAGTGACGTGGGATGAATCATCATTGTAAGAGTCAGAAATTGAATCCTATGTCGGCCTTGCACTAATGGCAAGACACCAAGAAGATGACAAAGCAAGTTCATCCGAAATGAGAATCAAGAGCATCAATAAAGGGGGAGCTACCTCAGAGAGAATCAGCAATGAAGGGGGAGCATCGAATAACGAGATAGACAAAGTAAGTTATGTACGATCTCTACCTCTGGACAAATTATACAAATTCGTTAAAATACTTTCTAAAAATTCTTGTCAATTAGAAATAAAAAAATGAAAAAATAATAAAGGAAAAGTCAATTAAAAGTAACTTTAGCAAAATCTTGTTGATTAGAAGATTTCAACAAGCTAAAAATTAAAAATAAGAAATTAAAAGAACAAATAGAATTGTTCAAAAGGAATGATGCATGCCTAAATTTAAGTTCTTTTCAAAATTCAAGCCCTTTACATTTTAGAAATTATGGTAGCCTTAATTAGTATTTTAGATACCATAAGGGTCAAACTACCAAAGTAGATAGAAAATTAATTTCCATAAAATTTTGGTAAATTCAGAAGAAAATAATTTATTTAGATACCAAAATCATGCTTAGGTCAATAAATTAATTTCATATGCATGCTAGAAAATTAATTTACTTGATTTATTTCTTTTCATAAAAAATAATTATTTTGTCAACTTTCTGATCATATTTTCTGTTCAAAATTTTATCTATGAAAAATAGAAATATTATCAACTAATATAAAAAATTAAAAAAAAAAATTTCTGCTATATTTTTTTTATATATTATTTTAAAAATAATATTTTTAAAATTAAAATTATTTTTCTGATATAGTTTTGAAAATTTTACTTTTTGTGATAAGAAAACAAATTCTCTATTAGAATAAATAATTTTGAAATTTTCTGACTACTAATTAGTTTTTTATGAATTATTTGTCAAAATATTAATTTTGAATATTAAAAATTCTTAAAAAGTTCATTTTTAAAAATTTAATTTTCCTACATATATAATTTCTATTTTACATACTTATAAAAATTTGGAAAATTTTTCGAGCTAAAAATCTATTCTTAAAATTTTTTTTGAAAAATTAAATCTTTCTCTTTAAAATAATTTATTATTTCTAATATTAATCTTATTTATTCATGAAAATGTTATCATAATTCTAGATTATTATGTTTAATAGTGACAAAATTTTTTATAATTTTTTAACGATTAAAAATAATGTTAAAATTATATTTTCAAAAACTAGTTTTTTAATCATAAAAGTTTAGATTTTTGAAACATAATTCCCATAATTTTTTAAGTATTAGTCATTGTTTATGTATTGCATAGAACTTTTTTTTAGTTTAAATCCCCATTTTTACTATGGTCAAAGGGGGAGATATTGGAGGGGTAAAATTAGGACTTTTTTGCAATATGTTAGTTGTACTTTATTGTCTTATTCATGTTAATTAATTTTTCAAATAAATTTTTGTCTATTTTACCCTAACTTTAACTTGGGTTGATGCACATCAAAAATGGAGATATTTAAGTATCCTAGGTCAGTTTTGATGCCATCAACCAGATGAAGTTAGGTCTTGTGGTATTTTAATCCTTATGTCTAAGTGTGCAGGAACTTAGGAACACAAGAAGTCGAGCAGACACTACAAGAAAAACCCTCATAGACATCGGTGAAACAACAACAATTTTAAGCAAAAATCGATGTCTTTGAGTATTTTACACCGAATTTTCCAAAAATCGGTGTCTATGAGCACAGATTTTCGCTCATAGACATCGGTTTTGTAGCCGATGTCTATGAGCGCCTTTTTTTTGTTAATAGACACTGGTTTTAACAGCGGTTTTTAAAACCCGGTGTTAATAAACCAAAAAAAATAATTTAATTTTTCCACCAGCCAAAATTTACAACACTTCACAAAGTTCCCTCCAAACCTAAACCAATATCGCGCCCCTTCTCTCAGCCTAAACCTAAACCTAAACCTCCGACCATCTCTCTCAGTCTCATCTCCCTCTTCCCCTTCCTGGATCTCTTCCCCTTCCTGGATCGACGCCCCTTCCTCTCCCGATTAGGATCAAAACCACCTACTTCGGTCCTAAGCAAAATCGCAGTATAAATCGTTCCATTCTGCCTCCTCGTCCGATCCTCTCTTCCTCCTCCTCCTTCCTCTCTTCGCTCTTCCCGCCTAAGGTAGGGGCCGACGAGATCCGAACAGTGAGAGGACGCCCATGACCACCATGGCATGGTTGGTCGGCAACGTGAGGGAATCCGAAGGAAGAGAGAACAACACCGAGATCTCTGATCTTGTGTAAAGGGGTCTCCTTCTTCTGAAGCAGAGAGATCGAGTGCAGTACGAGAATAACGAAGTATGTCTGCCTGCTAAAACCCTAAAATTGCCGGCATAAAGGGCTCTCCGTGCTTCATTTTCTCCTGCTCGGCCTCTTCGCTCGCTGGGTACACGGTCATCTTCAAAACCTCTCGTTTCCTCTTTTCATTCTTCTTAATTGTCTGATTGCTAAAGGTTGAGGATGGGGCGGAGGAGGGTTGAGGTGAGGAGAATAGAGAACAAGATCAATAGGCAGGTGACCTTCTCCAAGAGGAAGGCCGGGCTGCTGAAGAAGGCCTACGAGCTCTCTATTCTCTGCGACGTCGAACTCTCCCTCATCATCTTCTCCAGCCGCGGCAAGCTCTTCGACTTCTCCACCGCCTCCAGGTTTTTGTAATTTAATTTCCACCCTCTAGGGTTTTTTTTTAATTCAATTTTTGATGCCTAATTCCACCCTCTAGAGTTCATTTTCCTAGTACTGTCTGTTAGCCAAGAAAGACCCCCTTCCATCTCCTATCAGCCACTGCCCTCATCTTCCTTTTGTTCCGCTACTTTTTTTATCTTGAATGCTTTTGGAATAATAGCATTTGCATTCAGGGGACACAATCTTGCTTTAGAAATCTAGGTATTTAGTTCCTCATCTCAAGTAATCATTTGAACAGACGGAGCTCTTGTTGCTTCAGTCACATTGCTTCTAGTTTTTTAGTAAAAGTGTGGTGGGATTGAAAGGTACAGATTCTTTACCCTCTTTACTGCCTTATAGAAATTGTTATATCTTGGTTTCCAGGCAACAATGCCATCAATTTTCAAACACCCTGCACATGTTCCAATGTGGAGGGGAGCCAAGGTCGCCTATCTTCTAATAGCAATGTGTTTATTCCCTATTGCCATTGGAGGCTTCTGGGCTTATGGTAACCTAGTAAGTATGCCAGTCGATAATGAATATTGCATCTTGTTAAAAGATTTTTTGAATTATGATTTGCCTCTTACACCTTTATATGTTTTCCAGATGCCTCAAGGAGGAATACTAAATGCCCTTTATATATATCACAGCCATGATATCCAAAGAGGGCTTCTAGCAACAACATTCCTCTTGGTTGTGTTTAACTGCCTCAGCAGTTTTCAGATATACTCCATGCATGTTTTTGACAGCTTTGAAGCAGGTTATACAAGCCGAACAAATCGACCCTGCTCGATTTGGGTTCAATCTGGCTTCCGAGTATTTTATGGCTTCTTCTCGTTCTTCATTGGAGTAGCACTTCCTTTCCTGTCTAGTCTTGCTGGCATCTTGGGTGGCCTCACTCTCCCGGTCAGTGTATATTTTAATTTTTCTAATTTTTACTAACATCTTTAATTTTGTTAGCTTCGGTTATCAGTGTATGAGCTTTTATCTATTATTGCCAATGAAGGACTAACACTCAAATCATGTACCCATAGAATTTGCAGTTCCTTTCTCACTGTATGTACAAGTGTTGTGCATTTGCAAATTTAATGAGGCTAGTGTGTCTGCAAACTTGAACAAACGTTCTGATAATTTATAAGCTTTATGTGTTTTTTTAGAAACGCCTTAAGGTACTTCTTAATGAATTTTCCCATGTTGTCCAGGTACTTCTATAGATTCTTCCTCATGATATTTTTGTTTAGTAGTTCGTAAATTTTAAAATCTTGTTATACCTTGATTCATCAGAGCATGGGAATGAAATTTGAGGTTTACAATCTTCGACTATCTGTTATCAATATGACCTCACTCAAAGTATCTTATTAAGATTTTTGAACTTACGCATCACCTTCAGATTTAAGTTAGTTACTTTATTTTCATTGTCTTTGAAGGACTACTGTTATTATATATTTTCCTGGTTTCTTGTCATGGTTATTCCTTATCCTCTATCCTTTATGTACTTTCTTTTGCTTTAGATGCTAGAACAAAAAGCAAACTAATGCTTTGATTGAGGTTATGAAAATTCATAATTTTTTGTGATCCAGAGACAAATTAATTCTTAGCGATGGATTTGGGCTCAATTCCATCAATAAGAAAAATGAAAAACAGTACTAGACATGATTTTTGTTTAAAAATTCATGCGGGCTATGAAGAATACTCCTAAACAAGGAGACAACAATGTTAAACAAACATGTTAACAACATTTAACATCAAAATAGTGTTGTAAATACAGAAATTGATTTTCCTCATTATTATTCTTCTTCTCTGAACTTGGGATAAAAGCTACTGAGGTTCCTACACAATTGGGGACTTTGCAAAACCAAAGTAACTAATTTATTAGGTTGAAATGATAGATAGATGAGTGATCTCAGTCTTGGCATGGCTAACATTTTTTTTTTAATTTTTTTATGTTCAAAACCTTTTATTTTGTTTTGTATGGTTCTCTCTAAGAGCATAGACCTAGTTATCTTTTGACAGTTGAATATGATTCTTTTACTTCATTTGTAACTACAAATTCAACTTTCTGATACCTTGTGAACAACTGAAGATCCTTATTGCAAGCATTGAAATAAGCATGCCTTGTTTACTTGTGCTACTTGAAAAACTATCAACATGATCACTAACCGAAGGTAACAAATTGTTTGATTCTTTTCAATTATCAGGTGATTGAAGAGTTTGCTAAGAATCCATGTTTGGAGCACTACAAGAACCTTGGAGCAACTTAACATTTCGAATAAGATGTAGTAGGAGCATATAGAGCCTGCGTTGTGTTCTCTCTATAGAAAAACGTTCTACTCTTAATTTCCCTTAATACTGGATATATGATGTAGTAAACTAAATTCTTGAGTAAAAAAAAAATATTTAAGTACTAATGAAGTGCAGCTGGTTTGATATATTCCGAAGAAGATATTTGCACGAATGTTCCTATGATATAACATGGGAAAATACGACTGCGATATTGGAATTAACATGATATGGGAATCCATCAATGTAAGTAACATGATACTTTCTTATGTGATGCATTTTTTTCTTTTCTTTTATTTATTTACTTATATATATGGTTGCATCTATATATGGTTGAAATTCATGTTAACTAGTTAACATTTTAACTATTTTTGTAACGCCCCGGCCCGGGCGGGCCCCCCCGGACCGAATCGGGAACGCTACCTGAATTGCCCATCGGGTTGATGACTAGCTCCACAGACCACCGGAGGTCCTTTCAGCGTGTTTTGTCCTCACTCACACGCACCCTGGAAAACTTCCCAGGAGGTCACCCATCCTCAGATTTCTCCAAGCCAAGCACGCTTAACTTTGGAGTTCTTAAGTTTGGGCTTCCGAAAAGGAAGGTGCACCTTGGTGATATGGATAGTACCATCTAACCTTTTTAAGTCATATTTAACCAGAATCTCAGAACCGGGGTATTACAATCACCCCTACTTAAAGACACAACGTCCTCGTTGTGTAACCACAAATCACACCACAAACAAATCCCAGAATCTCCCTCGCTAGGTGGTGCCCTGGGTGCTCCTACCACAGGCGCACTCACGGTCGCAAGGTCGCTCTGATACCATCTGTAACGCCTCGGCCTGAGCGGGCCCCACCCGAACCAAACCGAGCACGCTACCAGAATTGTCCATAGGGTTGACGACTAGCTCCACAAATCACCGAAGCTCCTTTCAGCGTGCTTTGTCCTCACTCGCACACACCCTGGGAAACTTCCCAGGAGGTCACCCATCCTAAGATTTCTCCAAGTCAAGCACGCTTAACTTTGGAGTTCTTAAGTTTGGGCTTCCGAAAAGGAAGGTGCACCTTTGTGATATGGATAGTACCATCTAACCTTTTTAAGTCATATTTAACCAGAATCTCAGAACCGGGGTATTACAATTTTCCCCTTGAAATAAAAATTTGTTTTGATGTTATTGTATCATTGGAAATCATATAAATGAATTGATGTTACTCATCTTTATTACTGCTGAGGAATTTATTTACTTTTCATGTATTCTTAGTGATAAACATTTATGTCATTTGGGTCAACTACTAATGAATTGAATTTCCATGTACTCTTAGTGATAAACAGTTCCCAGGAATGATAGATCTATCACTATATGATGTGGTTGAGATAATTGATGAATACTTCTCTTTTTAAGCATTCCAATTAGTCATCTTGTTACCTAGTGCTCTTACTGCTTTTTTAACTATAATTTTTAGTCTTGGTTTACTAATATATTATTTATGTGTTTTTACAGTTTACAAATCTCAAGTACTCCAGAGTTGAAATTGATGAAGTGTGGTTCGAGTGGGTTGAATGCATGCTAGATTACATTTGAAGTGTGGTTCTACCTTGATGTGTTGTTAAAAGAATGTTCTACCTTGATTCTGATATCTATTAGCTTTTGATGTAAAAAGAATGTTTGTGTATTTTATGGATACTATTGTAAGAAGAATATTTATGTAATTTATGAATATTTGTGTATTTTATAGATATTGTTGAATAAAGAATATTTGTGTAATTTGTGAATATTTGTGTATTTTTTTGTTACTGTTTCGGAAATCAAATTTGTACTGTTAAAAAATACTGATATTACATCGGTTTTCCGCCGCTGCCAAAACTGGTGTTATTAACATATAATATTACATTGATTTTACACCGTTGATGAAACGGTGTCGTTAAGTGATACTACACCGGTTTTAAACCGATGTCTAAAATGATAGACTTTTTACATCGCCTTCATAGACATCGGTCGAAAATATAATAGACACCGGTGGAAAACCGATGTCTATGAGGATTTTTGTTGTAGTGATAAGATACGACAGATGAGAAGGATGGCATGAGAATCGAAGATGGGCTCAATGCATCCGAGGCACGAGAAGTTGCGGAAGAGTATATGCTAATGGAGCGAGAAGGATGTCGGTGGTGCTTCTGAGGGACGAGAAGTCGGAGCGGAAGATTGCTCGAGGAGAGAAGGTCGGTGTTGGATTTGGGTGAGCTCAACTTTGGATTGCCGAAAAATCACCCAAGAGCCAAAGCAACTAGACAAGTCAACGTGGAGTTCAAGTGTTCGAAGTTAGTCCGAGGGCCCGAACCGATTTGGTGCAGATAAGGTGCCCTGTCGAAGCCGTTGCACTACGGATCCACGTCAACAGTAGTCCGGGCGCTCAGCAGTAGATATATGCTTATCCCTTTACCATTGTGAAATGGATTGAGGTGATCAACTAGGTAACCAGCTGGGGGCACCCGAACCAGGTTTGGGCACTCAGATTGCGCCAAGACATTAAACAGTCACTTCAACCAATGGTCCTATAACAAGAGGCCTGGTGCTTGACATTGGTATATAACATTTCTATACTTCGAATTATTTATTTAGTTTACATTTTCTGTACTTCCAACACATATAAGAGGCTTCTTCGCCTATGATAAAAGAAGAATTTTGTTAGTTCTTTCAATGTCTTGGATTAATAACCTCCCCAATTGTAACCATGTAAAATCCAGTAGACTCTTTTATTTTTTTGCAATTTAGTTTTGCTTATTATAGTGTTAGTATAACATAAGTTGAAAGTATAAGTATCCTATGGTAGTTTTGATGTGATCAACCAAGTCAAGCTAGGTCCTGTTATGTTTTGATATCCTTGTATCTAAGTGTACAGGAACTTAGGAGCACAGAAATTCGAGCGAAAAATGCAGCTCACAAGAAGGACAGCACGGGAGAGACTCGATGGGCTCGGTGCATCCGAGGGATGAGGAGTTATGGAAGAGTATGCTAGCGGACGAGAAGGAGACGCATGACGTTTCTGAGGGATGAGAAATCAGAGGGAAAGGACGCTCGTGAAGGCCAGAAAATGGGTTTGGGTGAGCCCTATTCTGGATGGCTGAAATCACCCAAGTGAGCGGAACTGGAGTGAAAGATCTGAAGGAAAAGTCAACCAGTGGTTAACTGTGCTATGGGTGCACAGAGTTATTCCAGGCACCCAGACTCCGGGTGCCCGAACCCAGGGCACCCCAGGTGTGCTTCCTAGTCGAGCTGGAACAGCTCGATCCAGGTGCCCGGACCTGGTCCAAGCGCCCTGACCAGAAACTTTATTAAAATGCCAGTTGTCTTGATTCATTATAATGGGGATAAAATTTTATCCCCCTCCATGTGCCTGAAACCCTTCCAGGCGCCTCGATTAGGGCTATAAATACAGTCTTTATTCAAGAATCCCAAAAACAACACTTGTGATCAATTCTAATTGAGTTTAACTTTGTAGTTGTGAGCTTTGACTGCTATAAGAGGCTTCTCTTCCTGAAGGAGACATTAGAATGTCTTGGATTAGCAATCCCCTGATTGCAAATCAAGTAAATTGTTGTGCCTCTTTTTCTTGTCTATTAATCAGTTTCTTTCTATACAAGTGCTTTATTTCTAAAGTTCTGAGAAAGGTGTTTATTTTTATTATGCAGGGCTATTCACCCCCCCTTTTAGTTGACAGCCAAGGGACTAACAATTAGTATTAAAGTGAGGTTAGCTTCAAGAAGACTAACCGTCGATCGAAGTACAAAAGATGGTTGGACCGAGTGTCTATCCATCGAATTTCGAGGGGGAATTCATGATTTGGAAGAAAAAGATGGAGGTATTTTTTTAAGATAGATTTTGATTTATTGTTTATTATGAAATTTGGTTTTATAACACTAGAGGGAAAAGAAGAATACCAATGGATGAAAAAGGAGCAAGCCGACTTTATGACAAATGGTAAAGCAAAGTTTCATCTACTTAGCATTTTACCACTTCAAGAAGTCAACCGGATCGGAGCCTACAAGTTAGTCAAGGAGCTCTAGGAGAAATTCTTGAAACTACATGAAGGGACCTCGGAGGCAAAACTAGCGAGACAGGATCTGCTCCAAAACGAGATCAGCAACCTCCGATTAGAAGAAGGTGAAACCGTTGCACACCTTCACTCAAGGATCAAGAAACTTATCACCGGACTCACAAATCTAAGAGAAAAGGTAACCAACTGAGATTCACTAAGGTAGGGGCTTAATGCCTTTCCTATAACTTCTGAATGGGTATCCTTAGTAGATGCTTATTTCATCTCTAAGGATCTAGAGGTAAGTACTTTAGAAGGGTTATTTTCTACATTTGAAGTTTATGAAACTAGATGTACAGATCTGAAGAAGGAGCCTAAGCACAACATTACCTTAAAGGGAAAAATGAATGAACCAAAATCCGAAACATCCCTCGACGATGACGAAACAACATTCATGGTAGAAAATTTAAAAAGTTATTTAAAACTAATAAATTTAATCAAGTGCAGAATACAAGAAGAAGAACAAGAAAGGTAAGGTACTACCACTACAATGAAGAAGGGCACGTGAAAGATAACTATCCTAAATGAAAGAGTAAGGACAAGGACAAGAGCAAGGACAAAAGACCAGTCCAAATAAAGCATCAAAATCTAAAGGCAATGTGGGACAAAATTTCGTTTGAGTCGGAGATCGAAGTCATCGCCAAACTTCCGCTAGTGGCAAGTCACCAAGAAGATGAAAATAGAGCAATCTTATCCGAAATGAGTATCGAGAGCATCAATGAAGGGGGAGCAACATGAGAAGGAAGTAGCACTTCAGGGGGAGCTTCAGATTACTAGATCGATAAGGTAAGTCAGGTACGGTCTCTACCGCCTGATATGTTATTTCAGTTTATAAAAATATTATAAAAAAATACTTGTAAATTAGAAAAATAAAATGAAGAGTTAAAATTAACCTTAGCAACATCTTGTCGACTAAAGGATTTTGACAAGATAAAAATTGAAAATGAAAAATTAAAAATATAAATAGAGAATCTAAAGAATTTTATATGTTCGAATATAACTATTTCTAACTTTAAAAATTATCAAGGACTAAACTGACACTTTAGATATCATAATGATCAAATTAGAAAAATTATCAATAAAATATATCCTTAAGAAATTTTTGATTAACCCAGTTGTAAGGAACCTATATTAGGTTTCAAAATCATGCTTAAATTAAAAAAACATTATGCACGTTTTATTTTTAATTTCATTTCATATTCTTACTTAGATTATCAAGTAAATTGTTCTAATTTTTATTAGAAATTATTAAAATTAAATGTTTTCGAGAAAAAAAATTCATTACTCATCTATAGAGAAAATTTCAAAATTTTTGACCGTTGTATTATTTTTCTATAAATTTTTTAACAACAAAATTTGTATTCTTCTATTTAAAGAATCTTGCAGTGCTTTTTTTTTGCAAAATTTATTTTTTTTTATGAAACTTTATCCTTTTTTCTATGTTAAAAAAATTCTCCTAAAATTTTTTAACCGTTAGTGAATTCTCTATGAATTATCCAAATAGAAAATTTTAACATTAAAAATTTTCAAAAATTCAAATCTTTAAAATTTATTTTTTTGTAAAATTACTTACAATTATACATTCTCAAAAAATATTTCACAATTTTTTGAAATTAATAACTATTTTTTTTGGAAAATATGTATTTATGCCGAAAAGAATTTATTTTTGCTTAAAATAATTTTAATCTTTTCTGAAAAAATTTTTATCTACTTTAAATATGTTTGTTCAACCGTTATAAAACTTTCAAAAAATTTTAAGTCTAAAAACACTTTTTAAAATTATCTTTTTTAAATAAATTAATTATGTCTTTATCCAGAATTTAAAAATTCATTTTTTTGGATATTAGTCCACTCTTTTTTATCACTTCGATGCAACTTTTTTCAAAGTTATATCTTAATTTACCCCTATTTTTAATGTGATCAAAGGGGAAGAATTAAAGGTTAAGTCTAGGGGAGGGTAACATTGATTTTTTTTTTTTTTTTGCATATTATTAAAAATTATAAAATTTATACTTATTACCTTACTACTATTTATATTTGATTTATCCTAACTTAACTTGGGTTGCTCACATAAAAAAGGGAGAGATTGCAAGTACCCCGTGATAGTTTTGATGTGATCAACTGTAACGACCCGCCTCCTACTGACTAGGCTGTGAGGCCGATCGCTACATTATGCTGTGCTAAATTACTATTGCGGAAATCTGGATTGATTAAAATTTTACTAAACTGATTACTGTAAAATCTGAACTTAATATTCTAGGTGTACCTAGGAGTTGTACACATGCTAGGGAAGATAATCTATGCCTCTCGGATGTCCTGCTAGCTGTAATCAGGCATTTCAATCGATCCATGAATCGATTGGGCTGTCGGATCGATCCAGTGATCGATCCAGCTTGATACTGGCACGGAGAAAGACTCTAGATCCAAGAGTACACTGATCGGTCGGCAGACCGATCCAGTGGCTCACTGATCGGTCGGCTGACCGATCAGTGAGCTTCAGTACTCACTGTTCGCATCTGGATCTGTCAGCTGACCGATCCAGTGGCAGACGCTAAATCTCTGTTCGCGACTGGATCGGTCAGTTGACCGATCCAGTGGCACAACCCACTTCAGATCGATCTGTAGATCGATCTGGGTTTCTGATTTCAAATCAGAACCTCTGATTCCAGCACTAGTTCATGCCAAAATCTCACACAACGATTATACAATGCATGGAAAACATTCTAATATCTACTAACTAGCATTCTAACATGACATAGTGCAAGGTTTATTAATTCATAGCATTTAAACCACTAGAAATGCATAAAAGTGTCTTAAGAAAAGAAACTAAGTTCTTAATTTGCTAAACTCCCTAAGGATCTTCATTCCAGGTTCCTGCCACACACACCATCACTGCATTGACCTTCAGCTTCCTCTGCTAATCCATTTTCCCTTTACCTTTATCTGCAGTATAAGGAAAAAGTATCTGTAAGCATTAAGCTTAGTAAGAAACCATCTACCTCACAAAAACATGCAACGATGCAATCATGTTTTTAAAGAATGCTATTTACAAACATGCACTGAATTTGTTAAAGCATGGCATACTGAAGTTACATGGCATAAATACTGAAACATGGCATGCATAATAAAATCTAAGCAGGGAGCTATCTCATGGTATCGACTAGGAGAAAATAAGCTAAAACTGTAACTGAAACTGAGCTAAAACTAAGCTAGTGCTGATCTTAAACTATAATCACATAACTAGATTATGAGTTTGAAAGCTATTATCATAATAAGTGAAAATAATAATCATGCTGCTGTTTGGGCCCGGCAACTATACTTGCTGTGCGCGCATCCCTAACTAGACCCGGGTTTGCAAGTCCCGCATTTAGTAGGGTTTACTAGGTTATCTGAACCTATGGACGACTGTGGGAGCCCAACCCAAATGGACATCTGGTCCAGTACAGTGCCACTGAAAATAAAATACTGAATATAGCTACTAATTGCTTATTTTGCTGTTTCTAGGTTATCTGAACCTAGAGCTAGGTTATCTAAACCTAGAGGCGACTGTGGGAGCCCACCCATTGGACCGTAGTCCCATGTAAGCTGCAACTAGACTAATATACTGATTGAAATGCTACTAATGCATTTAACTGAGCTGTTAAAAATATCTGAGGTGGTATTTAGCTACACTAATCATTTTGTCGAACACCTGGTGTGCTCCAACTGTCCCCTCTAATAGGGAGACCACCTCTAGGCACCCGACAACGTCTAGAGCCTCCGACTGAAGGAGAACAACGTGTCTGGCCCGTCTAGAGGTGCTCATCTAGATCCCTAATCTGTGAGGAGGGTTTAAACGCACCCTGGGTGCCGAAAAATCTGCATATAGATAAACTAAAGGCATGCAATCAAACGAAAGCTACTTATACTGCAGGTGAGGGGTTTCTTACCTCTTACGCTAATTTCCTTACAATTCTATTCTCTAGAATTCCGGTGGAGACGATCCTTTCGACGATCTTCTCGCGTCTATGCGTTCCCCTCGCGAAGAAGAGCGTCCTCGTGCCGGAGTTGTCACCGGAAGATGACCTTGGGGCCCCAGGGAGGGAACCCTAGGATTGGCGCGGAGAGGAAGAAGAAGAGGGAGAGGTGCGGCGTGAGGTTAGGGTGAGGAGGAGAAATTGCCGAACCAATTAAAAATAAACCAAACCCCACTTAAATTTTCTATTTATATTAAGTGGGAAACTCTGCCCAACTTAAATATAAATATAATTGACTCCCTTTTCTTTCAGCACGGCCCTGCTGGGTTTAACTGGTTACTTAAGCGGTCTAAAGGCTTAGCAGACCCGAGAGGTCCCGGGTTCGATTCCCGCTTAAGTTATTTTGCTTTTCTAGTTATTTTTGCTACTTCCGCTACTCTAAAAATTCCGGAAAAATATCTAAAAATTCCAGAATAATTATAGAATATTTCTAATATAGTTTTGAGAATTTTCGGGCGTTACAATCCCCCATACCTTATAAAAAGTTCATCCTCGAACTTAGAATAATTCTGGGTACTTCTGTCTCATGCTGGCTTCTGTCTCCCAAGTTGCCTCTTCTGCTGTGTGACTGTGCCAAATAACCTTGACTAATGGTACTTCCTTGTTCCGTAATTTCTTAATTGCTCGGTCTATTATCTGAATAGGCCGACTATCATAGCTGAGGTCTTCGCGGATCTGTACCGACTGGGGTTTAATCACCTGGGTGGCATCTGGGATATGCTTCTTCAGCATAGAGACATGAAATACATTATGGACAGCTGACATCTCCTGGGGTAGCTCTAACTCATATGCTACCTTGCCAACTCTCCTGCTAATAAGGTATGGTCCCACATATCTGGGACTGAGTTTGCCCTTCTTCCCAAAACGCATTACTCCCTTCATGGGAGCTACTCTGAGGAACACTGTATCCCCAACTAAAAACTCTAAGGGTCTGCGCCGTGTATCAGCATAGCTCTTCTGGCGGCTCTGAGCTGTCTCTATCCTCTGGCGGATCTGCTGTATAGCTGCTGTGGTATCTGCTACTAGATCTGTCTAAAACTCTAGTTCTTTCTATTCACCACTCTCATACCAGCAGATTGGAGATCTACACCTCCGCCCGTAGAGAGCCTCGTATGGTGCCATACCGATAGTGGCCTGATAGCTGTTGTTGTATGCAAACTCTGCTAAGCTCAGATATTTGCACCAACTTCCCTTGAAGTCTAGGGCATATGCTCGGAGCATATCCTCGAGTACCTGATTTACTCGCTCCGTCTGTCCATCTGTCTGCGGATGGAAGGCTGTGCTAAACTTTAATTTCGTGCCCAAAGCTGACTGTACACACTCCTAGAAGTGTGATGTGAACCTACTGTCTCTGTCTGAAATAATGGTTCGTGGGACTCCATGTAGTCTAACGATCTCCTTGAGATACAACTGAGCTAACTGTTCCATGGAGTAGGATATCCTGATAGCTAAGAAGTGGGCTGATTTAGTCAACCTGTCGACAATTACCCAGATGGTATCAAAACCATTCGTGGTTCTGGGTAATCCCACTATGAAATCCATAGAAATGTCTTCCCACTTCCATTCTGGTATCTGTATGGGCTGCAAAACTCCCCCTGGTCTCTGATGTTCTGCTTTAACCCTCTGACAGGTTAGGCAGTGTTGGGTTTTTCGGGCCACAAAAATCGCTTTTCGCGTCGCGGAAACCCCGAATCACCCAAGGACAACGGATCCGTGCAAGGAAAAACCGAACGAAAATACGAGTACGAGTTTCAAAGACTCTAGATCTACACTAGATGAGAGTTATACCTTCGAAGCGTGCCCTTTCGCGTTCCCGCTCGTCCAAGGAATTGACAGATCTCTAGAGTATCAAAATAGATACTCCTCTAGAAGTATCCACACGAACACGTAGGTGGAGAAAACACACAAAAGGTGTGCTAGCACCTTGTGTGGTCACGGCAAGAGGAGGAAAGGGAGAGAGCTCTCTTGAGGAAGAAGAAGAAGAAGTAATGCCTTGAATGAAAATCAAATTTCATTCACCACTCTTGTGTGGCCGGCCACTCCATGGAGTGTAACTCCCATTCCACATTAATCACAATTAATGTGAAGCCATTAAGAGGTGTTGTGTAACTCCTATGATGTGGTACATCATGAAGATGTGGACCATTACCATTGGTCCACATCTTGCCACCTCACAATGATGTGGTAAATGAGTAACCTCCACTCATTTAATGTGGCCAACCCACATTAAATGCAATGGAGGCTTGTAACCTCCATGAGGTGGTAAAACAAGATGATGTGGAACAACACTATTGGTCCACATCTTGCCACCTCACTCATGATGTGGTAAAGAGTCAAGTCAAACTTGACTCTTCCTCTTCCTCTCTAGTCAAGTCAAACTTGACTCAATCTCTCTCATGGTTGATCTAATCTAACCATTTGATTCAAGCCAACTTAATATAATGAATCTAATTCATTAAATTAAATTGATCTAATGAGTCATAATCTAAATTAGACTCATTAAATACATGAATCAACTTGAGTCTAACTCAATTAGCCCAATTTGGATTACTCTTAATCCAATTTGATTCATCAAATGAATCTAAACCTCTTGGTTCATCATATGAACCAAATCTCCATCTAAATGTCCTAAGTGTGTGACTCTATAGGTTCTTGTAACGTTGGCAATGCCCTAAACCCATTTAGGAGCATAAGTAATGAGCGGTATCTAGAAACACATCATTACTACCCAAGTTACAAGAAATGTCGAGATCCAACATCACCTTGTGACTACTAATTGTGACTCCTCACAATATGTGACAATGTCCTTCTATCCTAGACATCTAGATTGATCAATATGAGGCATAGACCGTGTCATCCTCTAATCAATCTAAATCTTGAACTCCAAGTAGACACACTAAATCAAATGAGCTCGATATCCCATATTGACTCATTTGGGCATGGCCATGCACTTCGTGGTCTCACTCTATCAAGAATACCGATGTCGCTCCCGTCATATGGGAGGGATATATCCCATCTACATCACTCACATCCCTCTACATAATTTATTATATACCCAGTAATCGCCTTTATAGTCCACCCAGTTATGGGTGACGTTTGACGAAACCAAAGTACATAACTCCTTATGTAGGGATCCATGGCGACTTCAGGTCTAAGGACTAATAGTCATACTAATAGCCACATGAGAAAGTATATGACACTCATATAACGATCCATGATACTTTCTCATGGCGGGTCATTCAGTATACATTCTCTAATGCATACCGATGTGTCAGCTTGATATCTCTATATCCATGACTTGTGAGATCAAGTCATCGAGCTGACCTACATGCTAGTCTTATTGTATTAACATTGTCCCTGAATGTTAATACTCGACTAGGAATGATTTAGAGTAGTGTTCCTTATATCATCTCACTATCGATTCAACCAATCGATTGATATAGGTAAGAACGCTCTACTCAGGGACGTTATTATACTTAGTTTATTTGGCATACAAGTAAATATAATAACCAAAATCAAATGCCTTTATTAATATACAAGAATATGATACAATGAGTCCATACAATCATCAAATGATTGGCTATAGGGCTCTAACTAACAATCTCCCACTAGCACTAGTGCCAATCAGTATAGGCTCTAAGGCCTAATGACCTAGTGTGACCATCATGGTTCCTCTGTGCCAAAGCCTTGGTCAAGGGATCTGCGATGTTAGCCTCTGTAGGTACTCTACAAATCTTCACATCTCCTCTATCGATAATCTTTCGAATGAGATGGAAGCGTCGTAGTATATGCTTGGTCCGCTGGTGTGAGCGAGGTTCCTTCGCCTGTGCTATAACTCCATTGTTGTCACAATAGAGCTCAATTGGGTCAGCGATGCTAGGAACCACCCCAAGTTCAGTGATGAACTTGCGGATCCAAACTGCCTTCTTTGCTGCCTCTGATGCAGCAATATACTCGGCCTCTGTTGTAGAATCAGCTACTGTATCCTGCTTCGAACTCTTCCAGCTCACAGCACCACCATTTAAGCAAAACACGAACCCTGACTGCGATCGATAATCATCCTGATCGGTCTGGAAGCTGGCATCACTGTAACCCTTTACAGTTAGCTCATCATTGCCTCCATATATCAAGAAATATTCTTTAGTCCTTCTTAAGTACTTAAGAATATTCTTGACCGCTATCCAGTGACTTTCACCTGGATCTGACTGGTATCTGCTCATCATGCTCAAAGCATACGAGACATCAGGTCGAGTACATAGCATGGCATACATGATCGATCCTATGGCTGAGGCATAAGGGATCTGATCCATGCGGTCTCTATCCTCTCTAGAAAAGGGACCTTGAGTCTTCGAAAGACTCACGCCATGTGACATCGGCAAAAATCCCTTCTTGGAGTTCTGCATGGCAAACCGAAGGAGTACCTTGTCAATGTATGTACTCTGACTTAGGTGAAGCAATCTCTTAGATCTATCTCTATAGATCTGTATCCCTAGAATGCGGGATGCCTCACCTAAGTCCTTCATTGAGAAGCAACTCCCTAGCCAGGTCTTGACAGACTGAAGCATAGGGATGTCCTTCCCAATGAGTAGTATGTCATCCACATACAATATGAGGAAGACAACTATATCCCCTACAACCTTCTTGTAGACACAAGGTTCATCTTCGTTCTTGATGAAACCAAACTGTTTGATTGCATCATCGAATCGAAGATTCCAGCTCCGAGATGCTTGCTTTAGTCCATATATGGACCTATGCAGCTTGCATACTCTACTAGTATGCTGTGGATCTACAAAACCCTCAGGTTGTGTCATGTACACATCCTCGAGTAGGTTTCCATTCAGAAACGCGGTTTTGACATCCATCTGCCATATCTCATAGTCATGGTAGGCTGCAATAGCAAGCATGATCCGAATGGACTTAAACATCGCTACTGGAGAAAAGGTTTCATCATAGTCAATACCATGAATCTGCTTGAAACCTTTAGCTACCAAGCGACCCTTATAGATAAGTCCATCCATGTCAGTCTTTCTCTTAAAGACCCACTTACACCCAATGGGGTTTACCCCTTCAGGTGAATCAACCAAAGTCCATACTTGGTTGGTGTACATGGATTCCATTTCGGATTTCATGGCCTCTAGCCATTTCTCGGAATCTGGTCTCATCACAGCTTCCTGATAGGTGGTAGGCTCATCCTCTATGAGCATAACGTCATCATGGTCAGACAAGAGAAATGAGTATCTCTCAGGCTGACGACGTACCCTATCAGACCTGCGAAGAGGTATGTCTACTTGAACTGGTTGTTGTTCCTCAACTCCTTGTGGAACATCATCCACAACACTTTGTGGTTCCAGTTCAACTTCAATCGAGGCTTCAGTGCTAGTATTCGCATCTTGAACTTCTTCAAGATCGAACGTGCTCCCACTAGTCTTTCTAGAAACAAAGTCCCTTTCTAGAAAGACCCCAGTCTTTGCCACAACTACCTTGTGCTGACTGGGAATGTAGAAGTAATATCCCTTAGTTTCCTTGGGATATCAGATGAAATAGCACTTGTCGGATTTGGGTCATAATTTGTCTGAGACTTGACGTCGTACGTAAGCCTCACAACCCCAAATCCTCATGAAAGACACCTGGGCATCTCTCCCAGTCCATATCCTATATGGTGTCTTTATCACGACCTTGGATGGAACTCGGTTGAGAATGAAAGCTGTCGTGTCTAGAGCATAGCCCCAAAGGTATGTCGGAAGATCTGTGTGACTCATCATAGATCGTACCATATCTAATAAGGTACGATTCCTCCATTCGGATACACCATTCCACTGTGGTGTTCCAGGAGGAGTGAGTTGGGATAGAATCCCACACTCAGCTAGATAGTCACGGAACTCATGGCTAAGGTATTCTCCACCTCGATCGGATCGAAGTATCTTAATACTCTTACCAAGCTGGTTCTGTACTTCATTCTTGAATTCTTTGAACTTTTCAAAGGATTCGGACTTATGTGTCATTAAGTACACATAACCGTATCTACTGAAGTCATCAGTAAATGTGATGAAGTACCTATAACCGCCTCTAGCAGTGACATTGAAAGGGCGACATACATCACTATGTATGAGTTCTAACAAATCAGTCGCTCTCTCGCTGTGCCCACTAAAGGGAGTCTTGGTCATCTTGCCTCGTAGGCATGACTCGCATACCTCATATGATTCAAAATCAAATGAATCCAGCATGCCATCCTTATGGAGCTGCGATAAGCGCTTGTCATTTATATGACCTAAGCGACAGTGCCAGAGGTAGGTTTGGTTCATGTCATTTGACTTGAACCTCTTGGTATTTATGTTATAGATAGGGCTCTCAAGGTCTAGAATATAGAGTCCGTTTATTAGAGGTGCACTACAATAGAACATATCGTTTAAATAGACAGAACAACATTTGTTCTTTATTATAAACGAAAATCCTTTCTTGTCCAAACAAGAAACTGAAATTATGTTCTTAGTTAAGGCAGGCACATAACAACAATCATCTAATTCTAGTACAAGCCCAGAGGGAAGAGATAGATGATAAGTTCCTACAGCAATAGCAGCAACTCGTGCTCCATTGCCTACTCGTAGGTCTATCTCACCCTTAGTCAATGCCCTGCTATTTCTCAACGCTTGTACATTAGTACAAATGTACGAAGCACATCCGGTATCTAATACCCACGATGAAGAAATAGAGAGGTTGACTTCTATAACATGTATACCTGAAGTAGAAATCTTATTTCTCTTCTTCATAAGATCTTCCAGGTATTCTTTGGAGTTCCTCTTCCAGTGCCTTGCTTGTCCTTGATATAGGTGACAAAGATGTTCAACCATATCGTAAGTGCTCATCAACTCATGTTGCTTCTGAAGCTCAGAGTTCATGGTTGCGAGCATAAGACAGGACACATCTAATGCGTCATCTTGATGCTTCTTGTAAGCATCCCGGTCAGCTCGCATGGCAGTGGAAGGAGGAGCCTCCGGAATGGGCTGCTCCAGAACGTACAGTTTACGTTCCTAAGTGAGAACTATTCTCAGGTTCCTGTACCAGTCCAGGAAATTTGCTCCGTTGAGCTTGTCCTTCTTAAGGACAGAACGCAGGGAAAAAGAGTTCGTATTCGACGTCATGGTTATCTACAATAGAAAATTTGCAGAAATAAATATCATATTCTTTTAAAATCATTTAATTAGGCCTTTAACTAAATGATGCTCCCACTGAATACTATAATTCTTATGGGACAAGATCCACATCATACTAACCCTTGAGTTAGCTTTGGCTAATACGCCCAAGGCTTAGTATGATCGGTAGGTAACGATTACCAATTACATCTCTATCCAACTCTTGTTTATAAAATCAATATCCGCATTTATATTAAAACTCGAGTTAGCTTTGGCTAATACGCCCGAGAGTTAATATAGATGTGATTTTGACCTATCTTTTCCAACCGTTGGAAGAATGCCTATAGTTGACTCGATCTAACCGAGCAACTAGGAATACTCAATCTAATTGAGTTTGTATTCACCCATGCGTTGATAGGCGGGACCAAGATTGTCCCTCCGTACCCTACCAAGATAATATGTATTGCTCTGCTTTGGCAGATTCAACAATACATGTGATCGAGGTAGTGATAGGTATCACGGCACGGTTAGGCATTTAGAGTTGGTTCGATCGAGATCTAATCTAATCGAAAAGGATGCATCTTGTGCACGACTTAGATCTAATCTAATCGCAAGGGTGTATCATGTGCACGACTTAGATCTAATCTAATCGTAAGGCACTAATTAATTAATTACTTATTAAACATGCATCATATACATAAGCAATTAACTAATTAATCTATTTGTGATTTAGTCATGGCCCCACTACGATCTTCTCAAGCCAATGAGAAGATCGAATGGTCAACCTAGGGTCAACAGCTTCTCTAAGCTCCTCCCTTTGACCACCTTGTGTTGCTCGTGCCCGCCTCAGAACTCCGTCTCGTGTGGACCCTCCACCGCTCCAATTTGTACATTACAATTTGAAACTCGAGTTACATTCGAGTCTAAATCTAATTTACAACCAGAATATATGAGAAAGGCACGACGCGCAGGTCGCGGAAAAATAAAAACATACAACACGCGCAAACACATAACGGTACGCAGGCCGTATTATGAATTACAACACAATCCAATCATATTGGGTTTTTGGGCCATGACTATCACAAAATTAATATATAATTCAAAATTATATATTTTCATAATTTTCTATAATTTTAAAATTAATTTTTTTACAATTTTTACGAGTAAAATTTCCCGGCGGTCCCGTTTAGCGGGCGGAACGGATCCCCTTGCGGGGCCAGGGGCAGCGCCCCTACCCGCGATCTAACCATCGCGAGGGTTCCTTTGCGATCCAACAGCGCCTAAACTCGCTGTCCCAAAATGATTTGGGTCGAGACATTGCCGTTTCGGAAAAATCTTCCCGGTAGGTTCGTTTTTAGCGATTTAGGGTGCAATCGCGGAGCAAATCCCCTTGCGGGGTTAGGGGCAGTACCCCTACCCACGATCTAACCATCATGAGTTGCTCCTTTACGATCTAATGGCACCCAAGCCCGCTGTCCCAAACGGATTTGGGGCAAAACGAAGCCGTTTAAGGAAAAACTTCCCGGTAGCCGAAGCCTACAAGTGCCGAGATACTTGTGCTTTGCTTCTATGGAAAAATTACCCATAAAAACATAAAAAACTAAATTTTACAAAAAATCACAGAAGGTTTAGTTTTCATAAAACCAAAAAATTAAACTCGTACAAGCCTTGCACGTGGCTCTGATACCACTGTTGGGTTTTTCGGGCCACGAAAACCGCTTTTCACGTCGCGAAAACCCCGAATCACCCAAGGCCAACGGATCCGCGCAAGGAAAAACCGAACGAAAATATGAGTACGAGTTTCAAAGACTCTAGATTTACACTAGATGAGAGTTATACCTTCGAAGCGTGCCCTTTCGCGTTCCCGCTCGTCCAAGGAATTGTCGGATCTCTAGAGTATCAAAATAGATACTCCTCTAGAAGTATCCACACGAACACGTAGGTGGAGAAAACACACAAAAGGTGTGCTAGCACCTTGTGTGGTCACGGCAAGAGGAGGAAAGGGAGAGAGCTCTCTTGAGGAAGAAGAAGAAGAAGTAATGCCTTGAATGAAAATCAAATTTCATTCACCACTTTTGTGTGGCCGGCCACTCCATGGAGTGTAACTCCCATTCCACATTAATCACAATTAATGTGAAGCCATTAAGAGGTGTTGTGTAACTTCTATGATGTGGCACATCATGAAGATGTGGACCATTACCATTGGTCCACATCTTGCCACCTCACAATGATGTGGCAAATGAGTAACCTCCACTCATTTAATGTGGCCAACCCACATTAAATGCAATGGAGGCTTGTAACCTCCATGAGGTGGCAAAACAAGATGATGTGGAACAACACTATTGGTCCACATCTTGCCACCTCACTCATGATGTGGTAAAGAGTCAAGTCAAACTTGACTCTTCCTCTTCCTCTCTAGTCAAGTCAAACTTGACTCAATCTCTCTCATGGTTAATCTAATCTAACCATTTGATTCAAGCCAACTTAATATAATGAATCTAATTCATTAAATTAAATTGATCTAATGAGTCATAATCTAAATTAGACTCATTAAATACATGAATCAACTTGAGTCTAACTCAATTATCCCAATTTGGATTACTCTTAATCCAATTTGATTCATCAAATGAATCTAAACCTCTTGGTTCATCATATGAACCAAATCTCCATCTAAATGTCCTAAGTGTGTGACCCTATAGGTTCTCGTAACGTTGGCAATGCCCTAAACCCATTTAGGAGCATAAGTAATGAGCGGTATCTAGCAACACATCATTACTACCCAAGTTACAAGAAATGTCGAGATCCAACATCACCTTATGACTACTAATTGTGACTCCTCACAATATGTGACAATGTCCTTCTATCCTAGACATCTAGATTGATCAATATGAGGCATAGACCGTGTCATCCTCTAATCAATCTAAATCTTGAACTCCAAGTAGACACACTAAATCAAATGAGCTCGATATCCCATATTGACTCATTTGGGCATGGCCATGCACTTCGTGGTCTCACTCTATCAAGAATACCGATGTCGCTCCCGTCATATGGGAGGGATATATCCCATCTACATCACTCACATCCCTCTACATAATTTGTTATATACCCAGTAATCGCCTTTATAGTCCACCCAGTTATGGGTGACGTTTGACGAAACCAAAGTACATAACTCCTTATGTAGGGATCCATGGCGACTTCAGGTCTAAGGACTAATAGTCATACTAATAGCCACATGAGAAAGTATATGACACTCATATAACGATCCATGATACTTTCTCATGGCGGGTCATTCAGTATACATTCTCTAATGCATACCCATGTGTCAGCTTGATATCTCTATATCCATGACTTGTGAGATCAAGTCATCGAGCTGACCTACATGCTAGTCTTAATGTATTAATATTGTCCCTGAATGTTAATACTCGACTAGGAATGATTTAGAGTAGTGTTCCCTATATCATCTCACTATCGATTCAACCAATCGATTGATATAGGTAAGAACGCTGTACTCAGGGACGTTATTATACTTAGTTTATTTGGCATACAAGTAAGTATAATAATCAAAATCAAATACCTTTATTAATATACAAGAATATGATACAATGAGTCCATACAATCATCAAATGATTGGCTCTAGGGCTCTAACTAACAGGCAGGTGCTGACATATCGAGCGATGTCTCTCTTCATCCCAGGCCACCAAAAACGTTTCTTCAAGTCCTGATACATTTTAGTGGAGCCAGGATGCATCGCGTAGGGAGTCTTGTGAGCCTCATCTAAAATCCTATTTCTAAGTTCCTCCTGATCTGGAACACATAATCTGTCGCCAAAGTACAACACCCCGCTAGCGGACACTCTGAATTCTCCACTTTCTGATTCTGCTAATTCTTGCTTGATTTTCTGAATTTCAGGATCCTATTCCTGAGCTGTCTGGATGTCACCAAGCAAGGTAGACTCTAATGTCATAGTAGAGAGCTGTCTGACTATGAGTTCGAGACAGAAATCTGTGATCTTCTTCTGTAGGGGTGGTGACATGGCTGCTAGAGATAATAGGGCAGTACTGGACTTCCTGCTAAGTGCATCTGCTACCCTATTTTCTTTTCCTGGGTGGTAGAGGATATCTATATCGTAATCTTTGACCAGTTCTAGCCATCTGCGCTGTCGCATATTCAGATCCTTTTGAGTGAAGAAATACTTCAGACTCTGATGATCTGTATACACTCTGCACTGAGCTCCATACAAGTAATGTCTCCAAATCTTGAGAGCGAACTCCACTGCTGCAAGCTCAAGGTCATGAGTAGGGTAATTCTTCTCATATTCCTTGAGTTGTCTGGAGGCATAGGCTATCACCTTGCCATTTTGCATCAGTACTGCTCCTAGTCCCAATTTAGAGGCATCACTATATACATTAAAGCTGTCTGTATTTTCTGGTAGAGTCAGAATAGGTGCACTGGTCAATCTCCTCTTCAGCTCGCTGAAACTGTTCTCACAGTCCTCTGTCCACGCTGTCAGTGGGGAGGCTATCCTGGAGAAATCCTCTACAAACTTCCTGTAATAACCTGCTAGTCCCAAAAAGCTTCTGATCTCACTGGCGTTCTTGGGTCTTTTCCAGTTACTCACAGCTTCTATTTTACTAGGGTCTACCATGATACCATCCTTTGAGATGATGTGACCCAGAAAGGACACCTGATCTAACCAAAATTCACATTTTGTGAACTTGGCGTACAGCTGATTCTGCTGAAGGGTCTGCAATACTATCCTCAGGTGCTCTGCGTGTTCTTCCTGAGTTCTGGAATAGATAAGGATGTCGTCGATGAACACGATAACAAACTTATCTAAATATTCCATGAATACTCTGTTCATGAGGTCCATGAAAGTAGCTGGAGCATTTGTCACGCCGAAGGGCATGACTACGAACTCGTAGTGTCCGTATCTAGTCCTGAATGTTGTCTTGGGTATATCCCCTTCTTTAACTTTCACCTGATGATAACCTGATTTGAGGTCTATTTTCGAGAACACTGCTGCTCCCTTTAGCTGATCGACAGGTCGTCTATTCTGGGAAGAGGATACCTGTTCTTGATTGTGACTTGGTTCAGTGCCCGGTAGTCTATACACAAGCGCATGCTCCCGTCTTTCTTCTTCACGAACAATACAGGTGCTCCCCATGGTGAGTGACTAGGACGGATGAAGCCCTTGTCAAGCAGCTCCTGTAATTGCTCATGAAGTTCTTTTAGTTCTGCTGGAGCCATGCGATAAGGCGCTTTGGAAATCGGATTAGTACCGGGAATGAGCTCTATCTCAAATTCAATCTCCCTGTCTGGTGCTAATCCTGGTAACTCTTGAGGGAAGACTGCTGGGTAGTCACATACGACTCGGACCTCTGCTAGCTGTTGGTCCTTGTCCTGACTGGTACTGACTACGTGTGCTAAGAACCCCGTACATCCTGAATCCATCATCCTCTGTGCCTTCATAGCTGAGAGAAACTTCTTGGCCTTTCTCCTGGGTTCTCCGACGAATTCGAACTGTGCTTCCGCTTCAGGTTGGAATATGACTTTCTGTTCGCATTCAAAGCATCCTCGTGTGTCCTTACGACAAACTCCAGGATGGAATTTCCCACAAGTAGCACACTTTGGATAACTGGATTGCTTGCTGGCTGGCCCTCTTTTTGGGTAACTCCCTGGTTTGCCCTTGTTGCTGGAGTTCCCTTTCCAGTTAGAGCCATGGGAGCTGTGACCCTGCTGTTTCTGAGTGACTGGGCCTCCTTGACCTTTAGCTTCTGAGAGGACTTGCTTCTGTTGCTTGATGTTATTCTGGTAATGCTCAGTGATTAGAGCACTGCTCACTAGCTCTTCGGTGGTTTGTGGCCTATGAACGCCACCAGCCACGTTCATCACTATTTCCGGCCTCAGCATCTTGAGCATCAACCGGACTCGTTTCTTTTCTGTGCTGACTAATTCAGGGCATAGACGAGCTAACCTGTTGAATTTCTTCACGGCTTCCTCAACTGATAGGTTGCCCTGACGAAACTCAGTGAACTCGTCGTAGTGGCGGTTGGTGACCCGCGTGTGAAAGAACTCCTCAAAGAATTCTTTCTCGAAGTCTGCCCATGTCATCTGATTTACTGGGCGCTTCGCTCTGATTCTCTCCTACCACATGCGTGCATCTCCTATCAGACAGAAGGAGGCGCACTTCACCTTCTCATGTTCTGGCCAGTCCAGAAGCTCCATCGTACTCTCCAGTGTTTTGAACCAGGCTTGTGCATCCCATGGTTCACTGGTGCCTGAGAAGTTCTCGGGCTTGACTCTCTGCCACTGGATCAAATAGGCTTCTCTCTTTGCCTCTACTGCTGCTGGGGCTACTGGTGCTGTAGGCTGGACTGGTGGAACCTCTAAAACTACTGGTGTCGCTAAGTTAGGCTCCGGGGTGACAGTGGGGGTATTCAGCTGACTAGCCTTTAAGGTGGCTATTTCCTGTTGTTGTTCAGCTAGCTGCTGCTGTAACTGAGCCACTAGTGCTGTAAGGTCTGGGGGAGGCACTGAACTGCCTGCCTCATGCTGGGGCTCAGTAGCTGGTGCCCTTCTAGCTGGGCATCCTCGTGCCATTTCTAAAGACATGCAGGACATACATGACTAACACAAGCATAATAGGGAAACTATTGTTATCATGTTAACTACTATCATAAACAAGCATGCTTTAGTTATCCATAACAGAAAAGTAATAAACATACAAAGTGAGAGGTATTCTTACTTGGAAGCTGTAGGTACAATGCTGATGTGTGTGTAGGAAGTATGGAACACTGCTCTGATACCACTCTGTAACGACCCGTCTCCTACTGACTAGGCTGTGAGGCCGATCGCTACATTATGTTGTGCTAAATTACTATTGCGAAAATCTGGATTGATTAAAATTTTACTAAACTGATTATTGTAAAATCTGAACTTAATATTCTAGGTGTACCTAGGAGTTGTACACATGCTAGGGAAGATAATCTATGCCTCTCGGATGTCCTGCTAGCTGTAATCAGGCATTTCAATCGATCCATGAATCGATTGGGCTGTCGGATCGATCCAGTGATCGATCCAGCTTGATACTGGCACGGAGAAAGACTCTAGATCGGTCGGCTGACCGATCCATAAGCGATATTGTTTCTGTATGCGGCTGGATCGGTCTACCGACCGATTCAGGAGTACACTGATCGGTCGGCAGACCGATCCAGTGGCTCACTAATCGGTCGACTGACCGATCAGTGAGCTTCGGTACTCACTGTTCGCATCTGGATCGGTCAGCTGACCGACCAGTGGCAGACGCTAACTATCTGTTCACGACTGGATCGGTCAGCTGACCGATCCAGTGGCACAACCCACTTCAGATCGATCTGTAGATCGATCTGGGTTTCTGATTTCAAATCAGAACCCCTGATTCCAGCACTAGTTCGTGTCAAAATCTCACACAACAATTATACAATGCATGGAAAACATTCTAATATCTACTAACTAGCATTCTAACATGACATAGTGGAAGGTTTATTAATTCATAGCATTTAAACCACTAGAAATGCATAAAAGTGTCTTAAGAAAAGAAACTAAGTTCTTAATTTGCTAAACTCCCTAAGGATCTTCATTCCAGGTTCCTGCCACACACACCATCACTGCATTGACCTTCAGCTTCCTCTGCTAATCCATTTTCCCTTTACCTTTATCTGCAGTATAAGGAAAAAGTATCTGTAAGCTTTAAGCTTACTAAGAAACCATCTACCTCACAAAAACATGCAACGATGCAATCATGTTTTTAAAGAATGCTATTTACAAACATGCACTGAATTTGTTAAAGCATGGCATACTGATGTTACATGGCATAAATACTGAAACATGGCATGCATAATAAAATCTAAGCAGGGAGCTATCTCATGGTATCAACTAGGAGAAAATAAGCTGAAACTGTAACTGAAACTGAGCTAGTGCTGATCTTAAACTATAATCACATAACTAGATTATGAGTTTGAAAGCTATTATCATAATAAGTGAAAATAGTAATCATGCTGCTGTTTGGGCCCGGCAACTGTACTTGCTGTGCGCGCATCCCTAACTAGACCCGGGTTTGCAAGTCCCGCATTTAGTAGGGTTTACTAGGTTATCTGAACCTAGGGACGACTGTGGGAGCCCAACCCAATGGACATCTGGTCCAGTACAGTGCCACTGAAAATAAAATACTGAATATAGCTACTAATTGCTTATTTTGCTGTTTCTAGGTTATCTGAACCTAGAGCTAGGTTATCTAAACCTAGAGGCGACTGTGGGAGCCCACCCATTGGACCGTAGTCCCATGTAAGCTGAAACTAGACTAATATACTGATTTAAATGCTACTAATGCATTTAACTGAGCTGTTAAAAATATCTGAGGTGGTATTTAGCTACACTAATCATTTTGTCGAACACCTGGTGTGCTCCAACTGTCCCCTCTAATAGGGAGACCACCTCTAGGCACCCGACAACGTCTAGAGCCTCCGACTGAAGGAGAACAACGTGTCTGGCCCGTCTAGAGGTGCTCATCTAGATCCCTAATCTGTGAGGAGGGTTTAAACGCACCCTGGGTGCCGAAAAATCTGCATATAGATAAACTAAAGGCATGCAATCAAACGAAAGCTACTTATACTGCAGGTGAGGGGTTTCTTACCTCTTACGCTAATTTCCTTACAATTCTATTCGCTAGAATTCCGGTGGAGACGATCTTCTCGCGTCTATGCGTTCCCCTCGCGAAGAAGAGCGTCCTCGTGCCGGAGTTGTCACCGGAAGATGACCTTGGGGCCCTAGGGAGGGAACCCTAGGATTGGCGCCGAGAGGAAGAAGAAGAGGGAGAGGTGCGGCGTGAGGTTAGGGTGAGGAGGAGAAATTGCCGAACCAATTAAAAATAAACCAAACCCCACTTAAATTTTCTATTTATATTAAGTGGGTAACTCGGCCCAACTTAAATATAAATATAATTGACTCCCCTTTCTTTCAGCATGGCCCTGCTGGGTTCAACTGGTTACTTAAGCGGTCTAAAGGCTTAGCGGACCCGAGAGGTCCCGGGTTCGATTCCCGCTTAAGCTATTTTGCTTTTCTAGTTATTTTTGCTACTTCCGCTACTCTAAAAATTCCAAAAAAATATCTAAAAATTCCAGAATAATTATAGAATATTTTTAATATAGTTTTGAGAATTTTCGGGTGTTACATCAACCAAGTCAAGTTAGGTCCTGTTTTGTTTTGATATCCTTGTGTCTAAGTGTGCAGGAACTTAGGAGCACAAGAAGTCGAGCGAAAGATGCATCCAGTGAGTAGGACGACACTGGAGAGAGTCGACATTCTCAGTCCGTCCGAGGGATGAGGCACTGAGAAAAAGTATGCTTTCATATGAGAAGGAGACGCGTGACGTTTTCGAGGGACGAGAAGCCAAAGCGGAAGGATGCTCGAGAAGTCTAGAAAATGGTTTCAAGTGAACCCTATTCCGGATGGCCGAAATCACCTAAGTGAGTGGAGCTGGAGAGGAAGACCCAGAGGAAAAGTCAACTAGAGGTTGATTGTGGTCCAAGGGCCCGGAGCTATTCCAAGTGTCCGAACCGTCTAGACCTAGGGCGACCCAGGCACGTGCCCTAGTCGAGCTGGAACAACTTGGTCCGAGCATCTGGACCTGGTCCAGGAGCCTGGACCAAAAAATTTATCAAAATGTCAGCTATCACGGTCTATTGTGATTAGGATAAAATTTTATCCTCCTCCAGACACCTAGAACCCTTCCAGGCACCCCGATCAGGGCTCTAAATACAGCCCTGATCCTAGAAGCCCAAAAACAACACTTGTAATCAATCCTAATTGAGTTTAGCTTTGTAGTTGTGAGCTTTGACTGCTGTAAGAGACTTCTCTGCTTAAAGGAGACATTAGTGAACTTTCAAACATCTTGGATTAGCAATCCCCTGATTACAAACTAAGTAAATTGATGTGCTTCTTTTTTCTTGTCTATTAATCAGTTTCTTTTTATACAAGTGCTTTATTTCCAAAGTTCTAAGAAAGGTGTTTGTTTTTATTGTGCAGGGCTATTCACCCCCTCTAGCCGGCAACCAAGGCACCAACAGAAAGGTTTGAGAAGGGTACGTTTGTAATTTCAAGAAATTCACCTCCCTCATGGGACTAACAATGGGCACGGAGCTCCATTTTTGTACAACTTTCTACTTTCAGACATATGGACAGTCTGAGTACATTATACAGGCAATAGAGGATCTGCTGAGAGCATGAGTTATGGATTTCAGAGGTAGTTGTAAAAATCATCTATGTCTAGTGGATTTATCCACAGATGGCTACACAACAATATTAGAGTAGCGAAAGTTAAATGAACTTATAATCCATAGAGTCATCACTCTCTACTTAGAAGTAGATCATTATGAAGTTTTATAAGGGAACCTTAAATCCCTTATGGTTAGAAATTTCTTATGATACTAGGATGGACTAGTATATGGATGTGTTGTTTAGTTTTAACCCGTGGATGAGAATTCCTTAGTTTAAGCAGTAAATTTAGGAACCAAATTTTTATTAGTGGGGGAGAATATAAGAAATAGTAATTAAAATACTAAGTGTTATTTGAGAAATAACCTTATGAGATTTTCTAGGAATTTTTAAAATTTTCTGGGATTTAATGCGAGTTTATGTTTTAAGGGGATAGAGTTATTAAGCTTGCAGAAAGTCTAATTAGAATATCCCTTAAGTGGGAGTTTATTGAATTAATTAACTTAAGGTCATATATATTAACATAAGTTTTCTTTTAATTGTCGAGCCCCATTTCCTCCTCCAGTGCCCTATCCTCAATTGTCATCTTCCCTCTCTTTCCCTCATGGCGTTAATGAGTGTCGCGCCACCCGCCAACCATTCATCACCAACCCCGTCGTACCACAGATCAGTCCACTGCTGCTTTACCTGTGGCCATCTTCTAACCCAATCAACTATCACTACCCCTTCGCATGAGGATAATGCAGTGACATCACCATCTTCCAATCCACATAATCATCATCAACAATCATCGCCGTTGCCCCTATACGCAGCTCATGGCCATCATAGAGTCATAGCCAACCTCTTTACCGAGATAATACCCATCCTAGAGAGCTACCTTGAATCGCCATCGCACCTACTCGAGTGAGGCAAACCCAACGATGCTGCCACCATCGCGAGACGTTACCGCCCATTGCATAGCTGCCTCCCTTCCCCTCACGTTTGGGATGGGTGCTAGTGCTGGTTCGCTCCTCTACTGTCTCCCACAACCATTCATTGTTGTATGTCACCTGAACCATCGCCGGAGAAGAAGAAGTCATAGGGACTTTGACCTCGTAGAAGACTGACGTGTGGACGTTTCGCTTGATCAACGTTCGAGGCAGGTACTGTTGGTGCAATTTCCAGTAGGTCAAGGTTGACCTAGTTGACCAAGTGTAAACCTTGGTCATGGTTTCGATGTTTGACAATACAGAAAGACATGTAGACATGGACAATGCAGGTGCAGTTGTCCATGCAGAGAGATACTGATCAGGGTCAGATCAGGTTGGATGAAGAAGAGTCAAGTAGGTCAAGGTTGACCGGATACTTGACTGGGAAGTCCTAACAGGGATGTTAGGCAGTTCGGAAAGTCCTGGTGAGTGAAACCAGGCAGTTCGGAAAGTCCTGGTGAGTGAAGCCAGGCAGTTCGGAAAGTCCTGGTGAGTGAAGCCAGGCAGTTCGGAAAGTCCTGGTGAGTGAAACCAGGCAGTTCGGAAAGTCCTGGTGAGTGAAGCCAGGCAGTTCGGAAAGTCCTGGTGAGTGAAGCCAACCTGGTGAGTAAAGCCAGGTGAAAATCCTAGTGAGTGAAGCTAGGTGAAAGTGAAAGTCCTGGTGAGTGAAGCCAGGCAGGGGAAAGACCTAGTGAGTGAAGCTAGGCAGTTTGGAAGTCCTGGTGAGTGAAGCCAGGCAGATGGAAAGTCCTGGTGAGTGAAGCCAGGCAGTTGGAAAGTCCTGGTGAGTGAAGCCAGGCAAGGGAAATCCAGATAGGTCAAGGTTGACCAGACATCTGGTGAAAAGTCCAAGCAGGGAGCTTGGCACGAGAAAAGTCCAAGTATGGAGACTTGGCACGGAAAAGTCCAAGCAGGGAGCTTGGCACGGGAGAAGTCCAAGTATGGAACCTTGGCATGGGAAGTCAGAGAGGGCTCGGTAGCTCGGTAGCTCGTAGCTCGGCAGCTCGCTCTCCGGACTAGGTCAGAGAGGGCTCGGTAGCTCGTTCTCTGGACCGGATGGAGTCGGAGAGGGCTCGGTAGCTCGGTAGCTCGGTAGCCCGGTAGCTTGGTAGCTTGGTAGCTCATAGCTCGGCAGCTCGCTCTCCGGACTAGGTCAGAGAGGGCTCGGTAGCTCGTTCTCTGGACCGGATGGAGTCGGAGAGGGCTCGGTAGCTCGGTAGCCCGGTAGCTCGGTAGCTCGTAGCTCGGTAGCTCGGTAGCTCATTCTCTGGACCGGACGAAGTCGGAGAGGGCTCGGCAGCTCGTTCTCCGGACTAGGTCAGAGAGGGCTCGGTAGCTCGGTAGCTCGGTCTGGTGACCGATCAGTAACCAAACAGAATGCTTCTGTGGATTATCTGATCGGTCTGGAGACCGATCAGAAAGCAAACAGAAGAAGAAGAAGGAGAAAGGTTGATCGGTCCAGGGACCTATCAGACTCCTCCTGGACCAATCAGGACATAGCCTGATCGGTCCAGGCTTAGCCTGATCGGTCCCCAAGACCGATCAGAACACTCCTGGACCGATCAGGAGTGTGCCTGATCGGTCCAGGCCCTAGCCGTTGCGACACAACGACTAGTTTATGTGTCTTCTTCTTCGCAGGATATATATCGAGGTCTAGGGCCTCTACAAAAATAGTTCTTGCTCTTCCTCCTTACGGCGATTTGAGCTTTGCTGAGCTTCTCTTCGCTGAAGCTTCGTGTGAGCTTCCCTCGACTGGTTGATCAGCTACTGTTGGCATCATCCATGAAGTTGCTGCTTCATCAACGGACTTAAGTCTGTTTCATCAACGGACTTCAGTCGATTAGAAGAAGGCAAGCAAACTTGGTAGAGTGTATTTACATTCATATTTTCCATTATTTCTTGCTTTATTTCTTGTACTCCTTTATTGCTGTTGCAAAGTTATTGTGGCGAGGTTTCTCCACCCAGAAGGAGTTCATATTAGCCGGTTTTCCGGGGTCTCATCCACCGACGGATTGATAGGCTTCGTCCACCTTACGGACACGCTGAGGAGTAGGAGTTTCATCTCCGAACCTCGTTACATCGACGAGTTTGAGGTTTGCTATTCTCCGTTGTCGTTTCTATTGTTTATTTCCGCTGTGCTAACCTTGATTTGTAGAAAGAAACGAACGATTTGGGGCGGCTATTCACACCCCCCCCTCTAGCCGCGACCATCGATCCTAACAAGTGGTATCAGAGCAAGGTTGCTCTTCGATGGATTAACACCTGGGGGAGCACAAGCTAGAGAATGGATCAACTTGGAGAAGACGTCACGATTCCACCCTTCTACGATCGCGACGACTTCGCGTTTTGGAAGGTAAGAATGAAGTACTTTCTTATGACTAACCTAGTTCATTGGAGTTGTGTGCAGGTAGGGTTTACTCTTCCGGTGAATAAAGACGGAGAAACCCTAGAGAAGAAAAAGTGGACGAAGGAGCAAATCCACCAATCCACAATCAACGATGAGGTAACGAAAATTCTTGAATTTTCATTACCTAATGACATTTTGTGTAAGGTAGGTGGATATAACAATGCCAAGGAGTTGTGGAACAACTTGGCCAAGTTCCATGAGGGAAGCTCCACTTCAAGTCATGAAGAGGAGTCAAGTGAGCTAAGTAGCTCACTTCATGGAGGCATGGAATTAGAAGTTGAGGGCCACTCAACATCTAAGGAAGAAAAGGAGGAGAGTTCTTCTTCAAGATCGGAGCAAGAAGAAGAAGCGTCTACCTCCGGAAGGGATGAAGGAGAGAGCTCATCCTCAACCCTAGGTAACTCAAGCAATTTAAGTTCAAATAAATTGCATATAATGTGCTTTGAGTGTAGGGAATTTGGGCATTACAAGAGTAAGTGTCCAAAGAGGATTAGGAAGACTCCACCGGCGCCAAAGGTCAAGGAAGCCGGAGTCCCGATACGCAAGGGCAAGGAGCACGTGGTGTGCTTCCAATGCAAGCGAAAGGGACACTATAGGAGCCAATGTCCGAGGGGGAGGCAACCTCACAAGGACAAGAAACCAAGCACATCGATAGGGGGAGCCAAGGCAAACCCTAAGGTACCTTTTAAGGCACATTATTGCAATTCTAATAAGACACATGCTAGTAGTTTTATTGCAATTGCTAATAATGATAAGCATGTTAATTATAGGAATCAATATATGTGCTTAGGTGCTAAACATGTTAGCTTGAATAAGGACAATTCTAGAAATGCTAACCCTAGAATTAACTCATCTAAGGCTAAGGAGAACCTAGGTAGAAATCCCAAAACAACTAGACATATGCCTAGGAATACCTCAAAGATAAATGACAAATTAAAACTTGAGGTATTAGAAAAGGAAAATCAAGTCTTGAGGTCAAGACTTGACAATTTAGAAAAGGCCCTTAAGAATTTAGAGAAGTCAACTCAAGGGTCTAAGGGTCAAAAATCAAAGCCCACTTATCATAATGTTCCATTCGATTATGGAACAAGATCTAAGGCTAGAAAGACCATCACCAAGGTCACAAGGGGAGTCACCCCTAGAGTTGATCTTGATGAGTCTCAAATGACCAAGGCTTTAAAGCCTAGGAGGGTCATTAGGAGGGTTGCTAGGGAAGTCATCCCTAGTGAATATTTAGTGAACCCAATGAGCTCCAATAGGTATTGGGTTCCTAAGAGCGTGATTCCATCACGCTAGATGGTTTAGGGTGTGCCAACCTTACTTGAATAGGTAGTTAACCTAATCATGGCAAAAGGTGGCACTTTAGGAATTTTCAAGGTATAATCAAGCCTTGAAATTGAAAGGGAAAGTTATTCCTAAGGTGATTAGGGTGAGCCAACTACATTTGAGGAGTTCTCTTAGGTCAATCTAATTGGCACATAGTGATCTAAAAATCCTTAGTATATGATTTTAGGTCTAATACACTTAGGAATATGAATTTTATGGCAAAATGATCAAAAATGGCAACTAAGGCTAGAGTTAGGTATTTTCTATACCTTTACGTGTTATTTGCCATATATTGCTTGCCATATGCCATGTCATGACATCATACTTAATTTAGTATCATTTGAAATGTCATGATAATGCTTAGGTTATTTATATGTCATGCCTTAGTTAGAGTTTCACACTTTATGCCATGACATCATGACAATGGCACATGTTCCATTTATGATACTATTTTATGCCATGTCATCATCTTTTGCATTTAAAATCAATTAATTTGATTTAAGGACAAAAACACAATTTGATATGGAGATCAAATTGTTGTTTAGAAAATGCATGAGAACTTAGCCTAAGATGACCTAAACCCATATCTCACATCAAAATTGACTTGGATGTGTTTGATACACCTTAGATGTGTGTGAGATATTAGGATCATGAGTTAGGATCAAGGTGCATAGTTCTTGTACCTAGATGAGCCTAATTCAAAATTGGGGATCATAGGGAAAGCTTATGTACAAGTCATGTACATTTAGCCCAAAGATTGTGGTCCTAAATTAAAGGGTTTAAAATCATTTCAAAATTGATTTGAAAAACCTTGATGAAGCTTTTCTAGTGATAGCATTCATCATTGAACAAGGTGATACAAAGATGAGTTAACTTTGAGCTATTTCAAAGACTTTTGAACTTTGTATTAAGATTGAAAAATGGAAGTTATTTTCATAGAAAACTATTTTTCCATGATAGTATATGTTATGAGGAATGTATCCTCAAAATTTCACAATTTTTGGAATTTTCTATAATTTTCTAGAGGTTTCTGAATTTCGTGGAGAGAAATCAGAACTTATCAGACCTTTATCAGGTTTGTGGACCGATCAGAAGGGTTTCTGATCGGTCCAGGGGAGCCTGGATCGGTCACCGATCCAGGGAAGACCTGATCGGTCTGGTGAGCGATCAGGGCGTGCCAGTTTCGACTGTGCTGTCTAAAATTTCTGAAATTTCAGCAATGAAGTTGGAGTTTTGGATTTCTAAAGGGTTGAAACTCTCCAAGACATTGTTGGTGCAATGGTCAAGGGGGAGTTGACCTTTAGGGGGAGTTTTACCTATTGGTCAAGGGGAGTTGACCTTTAGGGGGAGTTGTCATGAGTGATATGGGATTATCACTAAATTGACTATTGACATTAGTATCAAAGGGGAAATTAAGGGTTTCAATGAAAGGTATGGGACTTTCATTAGGAAGAAACTCTTGACCTTGATTCACTCTTTTTGATGTGTGTCAAAAAGGGGGAGAATGGAGAATGTCTAGAGAATGTTCAAGGAAGAACATTGGAGTTAGTGGGAGAGTTTGTTGATCACAACGAGTGAAGTTGTGAACAACGGTAACTTACTCTTCAGGGGGAGAGTTTGTTGATGTGTGCCAATAGGGGGAGAATGAAGGGTTTAAGTTAGGCCTTCATTATCTAAGAAGGAGGTTGTCTTCTTAGAAGGAGAATGTAAGGTTGTAACTTATGTTTCATTATCTAGTGGCATGAAGAAAGTTGAGGCTATTGGATTAGCCTAACTTAAAGGTATTGTCAAACATCAAAAAGGGAGAGATTGTTGGTGCAATTTCCAGTAGGTCAAGGTTGACCTAGTTGACCAAGCGTAAACCTTGGTCATGGTTTCGATGTTTGACAATACAGAAAGACATGTAGACATGGACAATGCATGTGCAGTTGTCCATGCGGAGAGATACTGATCAGGGTCTGATCAGGTTGGATGAAGAAGAGTCAAGTAGGTCAAGGTTGACCGGATACTTGACTGGGAAGTCCTAACTGGGATGTTAGGCAGTTCGAAAAGTCCTGGTGAGTGAAACCAGGCAGTTCGGAAAGTCCTGGTGAGTGAAGCCAGGCAGTTCGGAAAGTCCTGGTGAGTGAAGCCAGGCAGATCGGAAAGTCCTGGTGAGTGAAGTGAAAGTCCTGGTGAGTGAAGCCAGGCAGTTCAGAAAGTCCTGGTGAGTGAAGCCAGACAGTCGGGAAATCCTGGTGAGTAAAGCCAGGTGAAAATCCTAGTGAGTGAAGCTAGGTGAAAGTGAAAGTCCCGGTGAGTGAAGCCAGGCAGGGGAAAGACCTAGTGAGTGAAGCTAGGCAGTTTGGAAGTTCAGGTGAGTGAAGCCAGGCAGATGGAAAGTCCTGGTGAGTGAAGCCAGGCAGTTGGAAAGTCCTGGTGAGTGAAGCCAGGCAAGGGAAATCCAGATAGGTCAAGGTTGACCAGACATCTGGTGAAAAGTCCAAGCAGGGAGCTTGGCACGAGAAAAGTCCAAGTATGGAGACTTGGCACGGAAAAGTCCAAGCAGGGAGCTTGACACGGGAGAAGTCCAAGTATGGAAGCTTGGCATGGGAAGTCAGAGAGGGCTCGGTAGCTTGGTAGCTCGTAGCTCGGCAGCTCGCTCTCCGGACTAGGTCAGAGAGGGCTCGGTAGCTCGTTCTCTGGACCGGATGGAGTCGGAGAGGGCTCGGTAGCTCGGTAGCTCGGTAGCCCGGTAGCCCGGTAGCTCGGTAGCTCGGTAGCTCGGTAGCTCGTAGCTCGGCAGCTCGCTCTCCGGACTAGGTCAGAGAGGGCTCGGTAGCTCGTTCTCTGGACCGGATGGAGTCGGAGAGGGCTCGGTAGCTCGGTAGCTCGGTAGCCCGGTAGCTCGGTAGCTCGTAGCTCGGTAGCTCGGTAGCTCATTCTCTGGACCGGACGAAGTCGGAGAGGGCTCGGCAGCTCGTTCTCCGGACTAGGTCAGAGAGGGCTCGGTAGCTCGGTAGCTCGGTAGCTCGGCTGATCGGTCTGGTGACCGATCAGTAACCAAACAGAATGCTTCTGTGGATTATCTGATCGGTCTGGAGACCGATCAGAAAGCAAACAGAAGAAGAAGAAGGAGAAAGGTTGATCGGTCCAGGGACCTATCAGACTCCTCCTGGACCGATCAGGGCATAGCCTGATCGGTCCAGGCTTAGCCTGATCGGTCCCCAAGACCGATCAGAACACTCCTGGACCGATCAGGAGTGTGCCTGATCGATCCAAGCCCTAGCCGTTGCGACACAACGGCTAGTTTATGTGTCTTCTTCTTCGCAGGATATATATCGAGGTCTAGGGCCTCTACAAAAATAGTTCTTGCTCTTCCTCCTTACGGCGATTTGAGCTTTGCTGAGCTTCTCTTCGCTGAAGCTTCGTGTGAGCTTCCCTCGACTGGTTGATCAGCTGCTGTTGGCATCATCCGTGAAGTTGCTGCTTCATCAACGGACTTAAGTCTGTTTCATCAACGGACTTCAGTCGACGAGAAGAAGGCAAGCAAACTTGGTAGAGTGTATTTACATTCATATTTTCCATTGTTTCTTGCTTTATTTCTTGTACTCCTTTATTGCTGTTGCAAAGTTATTGTGACGAGGTTTCTCCACCCAGAAGGAGTTCATATTAGCCGGTTTTCCGGGGTCTCATCCACCGACGGATAGATAGGCTTCGTCCACCTTACGGACACGCCGAGGAGTAGGAGTTTCATCTCCGAACCTCGTTACATCGACGAGTTTGAGGTTTGCTATTCTCCGTTGTCGTTTCTATTATTTATTTCCGCTGCGCTAACCTTGATTTGTAGAAAGAAACGAACGATTTGGAGCGGCTATTCACACCCCCCCTCTAGCCGTGACCATCGATCCTAACAGGTACTTCCTGCTTTGTCTCTTTAGTACTTTGACCTTAGTGCATGATCTATGTTTAGATAGTTGCTATATTTACCTTGACTATATTGTTCTTACTTCTTGAGCTTGATCTTTTATTTCTTGATCTTGTATGTTGATATATTTTGTTATCCATTCTATTTATGACCATTTAGCATAGTTGTAGATATTGAACTAAGTTATAGGCTTGATATTTATTCATACCCGTGTATTTGTAAGATCAAACCATAGTTTAGGATATCAGGTTTCCTACTTGACCTTGTCTGTTATTTAAGCTCATGCTTAAACACTAGTGAGGCTAGATCTTTCTACGTATTATTATATTGTTATATCTGACGACCATTGTCTCCCATTCGTGGTTGAGAGAGCTATCAGTAATCATTGTTATATCCTATCGACAATTATCTTCCACTCTTGGTTGAGAGAGTCATTAGTGATCATGATATATATGAATGCCCATGAGACCATTCGTGGTAGCGAGCTCACGTATAATCTGTAGCTAGACAGCTACGTATATACCCTATCTGCCCATGAGACCATTCGTGGTAGCGAGTTCGCCTGTAGATATTAACTATTTACTTACCCTATCTACTCACAAGACCATTCATGGTAGTGAGTTTGCCTACAAACAGTGACTATTTATTTACCTTGACTGCCCATAGGGCCATCCGTAGTAGAGTATTCTCCTACAATCAGTTCTTGTTATATACTTGCTATTTGTCAATCATATATTTGTTCATGTAGGCTGGGATGTATCGTATGCACTCCCGATTTATTAGTCACACCTAGTTAAGTAGGTCAGTGGAGGATTATTATTGCTGGTTATGCTTTAGTTAGCAGATGATTATAGTGATATACTTACTTTTGTAGTAAGTATTTTTCTCAGACTATATACCTTTGCTCTCCTTAAGTTGTTATCATGCACTATCTTCTATGACTCATATAGTCATTTGGACTCAATACATGTTGTATTCTTCTTCCTTTATGTAGCATGTAGATGATATATGTATGGAGTTTCTTGGAGGATCCTACTTGCCAGTCTCATGTCACATCGAGAGTTTTGTTTTTGTTGCTATTTTTACTTATATTTTAGTTTTCTGAACATGTTCATGTAATAATTAACTTGAGTGTGGCTTTTTGCCTTGTGTTGGTGTTTTGTTCGGTTTGAGGTTTGTTGTGAGCTGGGTCGGCTCGTAGTCCGTTGTTTTATTCATGTAGTTTACCTTATGTCTTCTATTGTGTTTTTCTCCTAGTCGTGTGGGCTACTATTTATCTTGTGTGATTGTGGTTGTTTCCAGCCATGTGGGCTGATGTTATTATTCTTGTTTAGCCTTGTGATTATGTATCTAGGTTCCATATATTGTCATAAGAGGGGTAATATTGTCAGTTTGTCGAGCAGAGACACCTCTAGGGTGTGACAGATTCTATAAGAGATATGAACTATTTGTGTGAGTACAACAAGTGATTCAAGTATTCTATTCTTCATATCATAATTTGAAACGTGACAAGATTGATTGATGGGTTGTTTGTAAAACCAATGCAGGGAAAAAATTGAAGAACATTGGGAAGATATTTCATATCAACAAGAGGAAGTTGTGAACATATTTCAGACTGAGGAATATATTATTTTAACGTTACGAGATCCTAGTAAAGTAGTGATAAACGTGGATGTAAGTGTAATTCATGAGAATGATGATGATGATGATGATGATGATGATGATGATGGTAAGAACGATGATGAGGATGAGAATGACAATAAGGACTTTGATACTTGATGATGGGTAAGTTTCGTAGTCTTAAGATGACGACCTATTTTCATATACGATAATGTTTTTATTTATGAGTAAATTTAGTTTTAATCTAAAAATTTACAGAACTCATAAGTTAATTAGTTCTTTATATACTATCACATTAAATGCATTGTATTTTTTCCTATATGTCATTACAAGTAGCATCTCTCCATTTGTTGCACACTCTCTGATATGTTTGCAACTATAGTAAGTTTTTTTTATGTTCTTCATTATGCATTAAATTTAATTACTTTACCCTAACAATTTTGGTTAACAATCTCAACATGGTGGGCACAAATGAACTTCTCTTGACCAGTCTACTTCATCATCGGCCATTGGACCTATGACCTCCTTTCAGGTGTAGGATCTTCCCATGCACCTTCGCCAACACCTTTTTATTCACCATCACCAGTACCTTCATCAATACAATTGCCCATGCATGTCCTTGATTTAGATAGAAACTCAATTGCTAAGTTTATAGACACTCGAGAGTTTATAGTGCTCAAAGATTCGTAAGTAGTATAAAATATTTTATTTATTCAACTATCTTAATTATTTAACATTGTTTATTTTTAATGATAGATTTTTAAATTCTATACGGGTTATTCACGATATTAATTGAATCGTGAATAAACATTGAGGAGGTGCTTCAATGACATATACAAATACTTCAGCATCCACCAAAGAGCTCTGGTGGAATAAGTTTAAGGTATATCCCCTTCAATTAACATATGAAATTAAAATGAATATAATATCAATTTCTTTTTCCATTTCAGTAGGCATTCAATTTGGACTCGAGTGAAGAAATGGAAATAAAAAGAATATTTAAGAAAAAATATGGTGATCACATACAACATGTACTGAATCATACTAAAACTAGGGGGAAAAGCCACCTTGCATCACTGATGAACATTGGGTCATGATCTCTAGTGTTTGGGAAATTGAGGAGAGCAAACAAAAGAGTCATCAAAATAAAACAAACTAAGCTTATAATTCTAGAGACTCGTCTGCTACATATGCGGGAGGCTCGATTAAAATAGATGAGTATACACATAGATTGGTAATTTTTTAACTCTCTCACTAATTCTTTTAATCTATTTTATTATTTCTAACAGTGTTTTTTTAGACCAAGAAAATGTGGAAGGAACTTACATTCATAGATACTTTCACCCACACATTTAGAAAAAAAAAAGATAAAACTTAGAGTGCAAATAGAACTAAAGAAAAAAAGGTTTCGATTAATCTATATTTGATTTTAATTTATAACTTAGATTATATTCGTTATGTACCTTATCTCTCTTTAAAATATTATTATTATAATTTTTCTAGTGACAATACAGGATAAATATGATTAGCTAGAACTAGCACAGAAATGCTCATAAGCTAGTGATGATACTGAGGGATTTGAGCCCTCGTTGGTAATAATATGAGCTTATGGCTGGAGGCGGGTGGGGGAGCGAAAGGGGGAAGGATATTGGAAATGAGTTCCTTGAGAATAACCCATAGAGTTGCTGATACATCTTCTTTCACCTCACTGGTAGTAAGGGTCCAAATAAATATCTTGACTAAAGAGGTTAGCCATTTGAAGGGGATAATATTGCAAAGGGATCAAGAATGTTGTAAATGGATCAACAAATGTTACAAAGAGATGATGAAATTAGTGATTTTGTGCCAACAATAAGACTTCATAATATGACATCTTCAGTTGAGCTCCGTTCTAAGTCAAATTCCTCCCCGTGCCGATAACGATGGTGGCGATGACAATGATGATGGTGGCGACAACGATAATGATGATTGTGATGATTCTTCATGACTTTATTTATGTATTAATGTTATTTGTTTCATAATTAATATTTTGAACATTAATTATTTGATTTTAAACTTTTTATTTTTGTATTTTTTTTATTAATACTGTTAATTTATTTCAAATAGGGTTGGTGAGACCAAGTAAGCTGGTATAAATTGAAAATCCATATTGAAGGAAGTAAGTATTAAGTTGTGTTAGTTTATAGGATTTTCTTTCTTTTATAAAAATAATCCTTTTTATTTGTTTATTTTGATACAGGAAAAGAAGAATAATTGATGGAGAAGAAAGTGTTTGTTATAGAAGAAGAAGATGATTTGGTGATGTATCCTATTGACTTTTTATGGATTTGATATGTAACCTATTGACTTGTTTGTATGGATTTGATATGTAAGATGTTTGTTTGTATGAATTTGATATGAGTTTGATTTGTAAGATGTTTGTTTGTATGGATCTTGTTTATTTGGTTTTATTTTGGCAATTTTTGAATTGTATGATTGTAGATTTGGTTTAGAATATAAATATGATGTGTATGTTGTGAAATAGGATGTGTTGTTAAATAGGATGTATTGGATGTATATGTTAAATAGGATGTGTTATATAAACAAGTTTGAAAATGGTTGATGTATTATATTAACACGATAAAATGGAAAAATCGTTATGTGTCTGGCCAAAATTGTAGCGTTTGGGACAAATTTAGCGAAGAATTATTTTTGTCTCCAAATTATCATAAATTTACTATGTATCACAAATCTATGACGAATCCATTTTTTATTACAGATTTGGTGACAAGTTTGTGGATTCTTCGTCAATTTGGCAAATTAGCATATTGGCTACGAATCTGTATTTGTTGCAAAGATGTGATGAAAATAGTATTCATCACCAAATCTAGGACATAATGGGGATTCACTACAAACCAGATTTGGCGATGAATACTATTTTCATTTCCAAATCTACAATGAAAACTAGATCAGTCGTCAAATTTAGGATGAAAATAGAATTTTAGCATAGATTTGTGTTGGTAATTTTACGACGAATTTTATTTTCATTGCAAATTTACAACAAATTTTGCAACGAAAATAAAATTCGTCGAAAATTCTATGATGAATTTACATGTTTTCATCCTAGAATTTGGTGATGCCTAATTTGAAACAAAAAAAAATTCATTGCAAATTGATTTTGTGATGAATTTTTTAAAAAAATTCATCACAAAATTCATCCCAAAAAATCTTTTTTTTTTTATAGTGGTTGAAACTTACAATTATAGATAATAATAGATGAAGAATTATAACTTAATGACTAACCTAAATATCTCATCAAAATAACAAAATCTCTTTACCAATGTCTAGGTTTATAACATTCCAGAGAATCATTACTTTTATACTTTATTTTTTAAAAAAAGATCATTTGTATACATATTTAGTTGTGGAACCAAATTCCAAGTTCTATTACAAAGAAGAGTATCAAATTTCATAATTATTTTTAATGCCAATTTGGATATTTGATGACTTAAATTAAATTGGTCAGCCAAAGATGCAAATATTGTTAGAGCTCTTAGGAGAAGATATTGAATGCCACATGATGGATAATTCTTAGAGATGACACTTAAGGTTAGGATGAGGTCAAAAGTTGTCTCTAGGTTTTCCTCCTAGGGAATAATGCACCAGGTTAAAGAGGCAGCAAAGATCATGGAGCTTTGAAAAGGTCAATGAGCCAAGTGAAGCCGTCTCGTCAACTTAAAAATATAGTGGAGTATGGGATGCACCATTAGAGATCTTTGGAGACAAAATTAGAATTTCATCAGCTCAAGGTAATAGTACATGTTTGGGTGGTGTATCAATTTTTCTTGAGTTTAATGCAATATGTTTGGAAAGTCTCCTGTAGAAGAGCTTAAGCAAGCAAGATGTTATAAAATAGACAAGACTCATCAAAAATAATATATTTCTAAGTTTATGTTTATTATATGTTTAGAATATAATTTGAGCCATGTGTAACGTGCACAATTGAAGATTCAAAGAAATGTACAATCCAGCCAAATAGTGATTATATAGTTTTTAAAAGGTAATTGTTAATTAAATTGTGGGGTAGGTTGAGATGTAATTATCAGTGGTGACATCATTGTCCTTATATATAATAGGAAAAATAACATGATTGAAAAAGGTCGAAGTAGTTTTGACTGTGTTTATACTTCCATTCTACAAATTGCTATAAAGTATAAAGGTAACACACTCAATGGACTATACCCAAGGAGTTATAGTGAAGAGATTGTTACTTCCACTTTAGATAGAGTCAAGTGAGAGTATTTTGTGACCAAAGTGGTATTCAATGTATTATCTCTCTAAAAATGAGAAAGTATGTTAAAAAGATTAGACTTTATTTTCAAAGAGAATATCAAGTGTAAATACTAATGTGATAGAAAAAAATAACACAATAATAAAGAAAGCCTCTGATAAACAAAATAGGGGAAGGAACCACACATTTGAATGATTTATTTTTAGTAGGAAATTGGATACATGGCTAGATGAAGCGAAAGGTTGTTTATGAATTTTTTAACTTGCCAACAAGTGAAACATAATCATGACGAAGATGAAAGAGAGATAAGTAAACCATAATAATTATTAATAACTTACTAACAAGTTAAAGAGAAGCATGACCATGATGGGTATGTTAGGCTAATTTATTTATTATAGTAAAAGGTGATTATGTTCATCTCAGACACCTTTCACAATCTATTTCCAGATTATGTAAAGAAAGGTAAATCATAGGGTCAACTTATAACCGACTGCCAAGTGACTAAGGATAGGAGAAGTTTTTTGATAAGCTAATTTATTTATATCTTTACTTATGAGAGCTAAGTAGAAAAAACTTAAAAGTGATAGAGACTTCTTTTATCTAGTTTTTAGATAGAGTAGAGTCGCTTTGGTTTCTTTATCATCCAAAAAATATTCATGAGGGTGAAATTTAAAAGTTTATTTTTATTAAGGGTGAATTGACAAACTGAGAATAAATTTTTAATGACTTACTGTAACGACCCGGTCCCTTGGGCGGCCCCACTGGCACGCGGCCCATTTGGCGGTCCCTTGGCGTTCCCTTGGGCGTCCCAACTGGCGACCCCTTATGTCGTCGACCGACGACCCTTGGCCGTGCCGTTACTCACTAGGTCTTCCCACCCCTGGCCAATGAATTTTTGTCTTCCCTAGGATTCGAACTCTAGACCTCCAAGCTAAGTACTAGAGTTTATGAATCCTGGTAGATCACCAGTTGGGCCGCCCAAGGGACCGCCAATGGGCCCTTTTTATTGTAACGACCCAGCCCCTCGGCCCCACCGGCGGCCCATTTGGCGGCCCCTTAACGGTCCCTTGGGAGGCCCAATTGGCGGCCCAAACTAGTGACCCCTTATGTCGTCGACCGACAATCCTCGGCTATGCCGTTACTCACTAGGTCTTCCCACCCCTGGCTAATGGATTTTTGCCTTCCCCAAAATTCGAACTCACTTGGCTACCAGGATTCATAAACTCTAGTACTTATCCTGGAGGTCTAGAGTTCGAATCCTGGGGAAGGTAAAAATCCACTAGCCAGGGATGGGAAGACCTAGTGAGTAATGGCACGGCCGAAGGTCGTCAGTTGACAACATAAGGGGTGCCAGTTGGGCTGCCATTGTGGCCGCCCAAGGGACCGCCAAGGGGCCACCAGATGGGCCACCAGTTGGGATGCTTAAGGGGCCAAGGGACCGGGTCGTTACACTTACCAATACAAAGAGTATTGTGCATGAAAAAAAAAATTAATTCGATGAATGAAATAATACGTTCCCAAGGTGTTTTGCAAACATGAATTTTTGCCTACTTTCATCATGTTAGATCCATGGTAGCACATTGATTCCTAGAGGATGCCATAATTTGACATGATGAGTGGCTATAGATCATTGTTGAAACTCTTGATGTCACTAGCATATTCATTGTACTTGTCTATAAAGAATTAATAAACACACTAAGGTTTAGAAGTAAAGGATCACTTGCCTCTAAAACTCTCAAGAACTAGCACCAAAATCCTCCTTGAAACTCTTCGTTTATAGCATTCAAGTTAGATATGATTTTCACAAATCAATCGACTATTCGTCACCATCAGTCGATTGCTTCGCTAAATTCGAACGTTTCACCTACAAAGCAACTCTTCCACCTTAAGTTGAGTTTCCAATTTGATCTAGAAATTTATGTTCGTTGCAATAATGTCATTAGTCGAATCTCTCACTCAATAATTGGCTACTCAACTCGATTGATGTTGATCAGTTAAGTTGATCAACTGATTTTCTAGCATTTTATTTGCTACTATAGTGTTATCAATTGATTCCTCAAACCCATCAATTGATTGATGTGACCATCAATCAATTAATCTAATCCATCACTTGACTTTGCGTGCCCGCCTTTAAAATCCCTCAAAATCCAAATTTAGAGTTTAGAATTTCATCAGTCAATTGTTACACCCTAGTAGTCAATTGATACTTTTGTTTTAGTCTTACCAAGACTGAATTTTAACCTTACCTAGTATCTAGTTGACCTCAATTTATTAGGACTTCTTTTGTTTAGCATTCGATCAACCTTGATCTGTTTGGATTTTTTGATGCCTATTATACGATCAACCTTAACCTGTCTTTATCATTACTTAATATTCAATTAACCTTGACTTATCAGGGCTTCACTATTATCTTTCATTCAGTTAACCTTGACATACTAAGACTTTACCACAATCAAACATCCAGTTCTTCTTGACATATTTGGACTTTCTTATGTCAAATGTTTAGTCTTCTATGACCTACTTGAACTTCATGTTTCATGCCAAATATTCGATCCTCCATGATACACATGGAATTCGCGTCTCATGCCAAGTACTTGATCCTCCATGACCTACTTGGACTTCATTTCTCATGTCAACTCCTTATTGGTCTTCTGATTGCCAAATTTCCAATCAATCATGACCCACATAGGCTTCTCTCTTATCAACTCTTTATTGGACTTTCAACTATCAAGTGTTCAGTCCTCTATGATACACTTGGACTTCGTTTGTGATGTGCGTAGATTATATATAGTATTTTGTATTAGCGCGCATCCTTCTATATTCATTGCCTATGATCTATGTTTTTGCCCCGTTTATCATGTTAATTTCAGTAATTATTATCTTGCATTTAGAAATCTGCTCAGTGCTTGTTTTAACTTTTAGGAGTAGTTTAGAGTGAAAAAGAACACTAAAGATGCAAATGAAAATTAATTGAAGCAAGGAATGGAGTGTGCAACTCATCTCAGAGGCAAATTGGACCTGGCCATGCTTTAAGCCACAGCCAAGGAACAAGAAGACACTGGCTGTGCCAAATAGCACAGCCAGGAAGTGGACTCAATACAAATGAAGACTAGGTCGTGCCTCAGAGCATGGCCAGAAGTTGTCCATGTCATCTTCTAAAGTCAAATTGGGCTTCGTCGTGCCTTGAGACACAACCATACACTTGAAGGTGTAGTTTTGAAGAGCTGGTCGTGCTAATTGTCACAACCTAGAAGAAGCAAAGCAGAGTTGCTTTGCTTTGGCCATGCCAAATGGCACGGCCTGGTCGTGTGGACAGAGACAAACTAGCTCTGGCCATGCCTTAAGGCATGGCCAAGAAGCCAGCAGTAGGGAAGGGTCGTGCCATTTGGCACAGCCAAGTAGTTATGGCCGAGATAAATTGGCTCTAGCCATTCCAAATGGCACAGCCAGATGCCCGAGCCATGTTCAGGTCATACCTAGAGGCACGACCACCCCATGTCTCACTTCTATTTAATGGGCACTTCATCTCCTTGCTAGGGGAGGAGGATCTAAGGGCAGAAGAAGAGCATCTAGATCAAATTCTCACATTCGAGGACGTCATATGAACGATCTAAGGTTGTTCCACTGCTCCATCTTTGTCGACATTCTAAGATCTACATCCAAGCTCTTCACTCGACACTAAAGGATAAGTTTCTACTCCCCTTCCTTAGGGTTTTGGAAATTTATGTGTTTTTGAGTGCTTGGGTTGTATTTCTTCTTATTATGAAGTAGATTTATACTGTTCTAGGATGTAGGAAGTAATTGTAATGCGTGGAAGATATAAACTCTATGGAATTACTAATTTCCTAGTTTGATGAAGCTTGTATGCACTTGTTCTGTTTAATAAAATGCTTGCATAGATGTTTTCCCTTATGATTATAAATTTGTCGATCTAGATTACATTTTTGTATGCATAGATCTTATTTCTGAGTTAGATATATTGATGTGTGTCTATATTGGGACTATGTGTGAACCTAAATTTTCATTGATCAGATGCATAAATTGTCATCTCTTTTAAGTATAAGTTCCGATATAGTTCAGCATGACCTTAGGATACTTATTTGAAGTTGAGTATCTAAGATAACTATCCTTCTATATGGAACATAACCTCCTAAGAGAGGATGATTCTATGTATGGATAAGCTTATCACTTGACTTAATGGGCTTCTCCTAATCATATACTATGCAAGTGACCTACGTAATCTAAAGATGTTTACCCGGGGCAGACCTTGTGACAAGAGGTACTCTACTAAAACTTGGACTCTCTAAGTTATTTCTTCACTTGATGGCATACTTGGTTACTGGCTGGGAAAGTACTCCGATCCATCATTGTGGGGTGGAATTCGGTAAATATTCAGACTATCCTGCAAACATACAAGCTAAGAACTAGGAATGGGTCAATTTGTAGCACAATATCCACCATTACAATGAAACATTCGACCTAGAATATTTTCTGAACAAAGGATTTCCTCAGTTACCTTTCTTACTCTTATTTTTATATTTTAGTTAAAAATCTCAAACCAAACCATTATCAATTTTGTCTAGTTAAATTCGAAGTGGAGGATCAACTAGCATTTAATCTTCAATTCTCGTGGGATCGACTTTTATAAATTTTATTACTTGACGATAACTGTGCGCTTGCGGTACATCACATCAAGTTTTTGATGTCATTGCCAAGGATTGAGTGTTTTAAATCTAGTTAGTTTACATTAGAGTTTGTCTAGACAATTACTTCAGTTCTTTAGTTCTTTTATTCCTTCATTTCTTATTCTCTATTCATTATCATTTCTTTATTGTGTTTTTAATTTTTGCAATTTCAATTATGCAATTTGCTATCTTAAAAAAATATTTAAAACAATAAATTCCAGTTTGCCTCTTGTTAGTTAATTTGTGTATGCGAAGAAATACTGCAGATCTTTTGCCCGTTGATCCTGAAATCGACCGGACATTTCATTGAAGATTAAATCTACAAAAGAACCAACAAGAGCAGAAACAAAGAATCATGGTGAACAAACCTTTGAAGGATTATGCAGCGCCTTATGCAAGAGGGTCAAGATTTAGTATTCTAGACCTACAGTTGAGGCCAATCAATTCAAATTAAAACTAGCTTTTATTTCCATGGTTCAACAACACCAATATGGCGATAGCCCGATGGAGGATCGAAATCATCATCTTGATAACTTCAATGAACTATGAAGCACAATGCATATTAATGGAGTTCCTTCAGAAGTAATTAGATTATTACTATTTGGGTTTTCCTTGAGGGATTGTGCAAAAACATGGCTAAATTCTCTACCTCCAAACAGTATCACTTCCTGGGCCCAATGTGAGCAAGTCTTTTTGGATAAATTCTTTCCACCAAGTAAAATAACACACCTTCGAAATCTCATTGCAAGTTTCAAATAAATAGACTCTGAATCTCTTTATGAAGCTTGGGATAGGTTTAAAGGAATGCTGAGAGACTACCCGCATCATGGATTGGAAAAGTGGCTCGTGATTCACACTTTCTACAATGGGATTAATTATCAAACGAAGGTTTCCTTGGATTCTACCACTGGGGGTGCATTAATGAACAAGAGCCTTGATGAGGTGGAAGATATTATTGAAAGTGTGACACAGAATCATCACCAGTGAGCCTCAAAAAGAAGTTTGGAAGTGATCAAAATACCAAGAAAATAAACGTGGATGCCCTTGACTTAATTACAACAAAGCTTGATTCTCAATTGAAGTAATTTGAGAATATGAATGGGCACCCTATGAATGTGATTTCTATATCTTGTGAAGTATGCGGAGCTTTAAAACACGTGAAGGATGCTTGTCCTCTTAGAGCTATCAATATGTAATTATCTCAAGTGGAATAGTGTGATGCTATTGGTAACTACAATCAGAGGCAGAACAATCCGTACTCCAATACTTACAATCCAAGGTAGAAAAATCACCCCAACTTCTCATACAAAAGCAATCAAGACTTTGAGCAACAAACAAGACAATATGCAAATCACAACCAAGTCGATTAGAAAAGCAACTTGAGGAGATACTAGCCAATCAGAATGAAATGAAATCCGATACCAAGCAAATGAATTTCTAGTTGGACAACTCTGAAAAGCAGATAAATGCAAGAATGGACAACCAGGACAAGCATATCAAAATGCTTGAAAATCAAGTTGCTCAAATAGCTAGTTCTTCTTTCTCAAGAGTACAAGGAAATTTCCCTGGTAAACCAGAATTAAACCCCGTGGAGCATTGCAAGGCAATTGAGCTAAGAAACGAACGGACCTTGGGTAATCCCCAAGTGACCGCTACAGTTGAAGATGAAATTAACCTTAGTGAAGAGTTGTTTACTTCTTCCTTACATCTAGAGCAAGATAAGAAGGAAGAGGAGATTACCATCGAGGTTGGAGATCTCTCACCAGCAATCAAAATTCAAACAGTTCCATTCCCTCAAAGATTGGTCAGAGCCCAGAAGGATGTAGAGTTTGAGAGATTTTTAGAAAAGATCAAGGAAATTTGTATTGACATACCATTGTTGGATGCCCTGCGTCAAATGCCTAAATTCACTAAATTTATGAGAGGTGTAATTTCAAGAAAAAGAAAGAAGGAAGGATTTGAGACTGTTGCTCTAACTAAGGAGGTTAGTGAATTACTTCTAAATATGTTGCCTCCTTAGCTCCAAGATCCAGGAAGTTTTTTAATACCATGCAAAATCAAAGATACTATTATTGACAAATCCTTTTATACTTGGGAGCTAGCGTCAGTCTCATATCATTTTCTATTTGTAAGAAGCTAGGTTTGAGTGATTTGAAACTGACTACCATCGCACTTCAACTAGCTGATTCCACCTGCAGATATCTGCTGGGCATAGTTAAAGATGTGGATTAGAGATAGGAAATTTTATCATCCCTATAGATTTTATGGTCCTAGACATGGAAGAGGACCCAAAGATCACTATAATTCTTGGAAGGCCTTTTCTCACCACAGCAGGAGCAAATATAGATGTGAAGAATCACAAGTTATCACTAAAAGTTGACAAGGAAGAGCTTACCTTTAACTTATCTCCAGCTTTATAGTATCCTTATTTTGAATTAATTTCAAATTCTTCTTCAAGTACTTCGATGCTAATTGCAGATAATTGTATAATTGGAGAGATAAGCAAGAACAATTTTTGTATCACACAACTCAACGTATTTTGCATGTAGCCCATTTTGCATGTCACTAGGCACTTCAAATTAATAAAGATCAAAAACCATTAAAACTCAAGAAAAGAGATGTAGTAAGGAGTCCCAAGTCGTATTTTTTTCCAGGGATAACTATTACATGTGTGTGAATTCTAGATTCAAATTATTCTTTTAGGTTTTCTAAATGAACTAGGTGTATCCGTGGCTAAGTCAAATCAGCATTCAATTACCTAGACATTCATTTTCATTCTTTTCCTGATAAGAAGCTACCTAAACACTTATCTTTTGAATTTTGAGCTTATCAATTCAGATTATCATCTAATTCAGAAATGAAATCAGAATATTTCTCGTGTAGACATTGAAACATCAAGATTTAAATGGCAATTGAAGATACACAAACTTCAATCAACACTCCAATCACAATAGATCAATTGCACAGAACAGGGGTTTGCTAAATTCAACAATTGAAACTAAGCAAATTTGCAGTAAACGAAATGGAAAATTCAAAACAGAAGGAATATCGCAAACTAAGCTAATCAGATCATCAGATCTGAGCAAGGGAATGAGAATCAAAGTAAATAGAAACAAAACATATTCCACATCTCAAACCTAAGATCCAGTCCACTCACTCTGCCATAACATAGAAATGCTCCTAGGTACCTCCCTTCAAACATCCAACGGGGAATTTCCAAGCTCCGACTGTTATCAGATGACGCTCACAGCTCCTGGGTACCTCCCTTCAAGCTCACAATCAGCTGGCAATCTCATCACTCGAAGAACAAAGGTTGAATTTTAGGAATCGCTTAACCTGATCGATTGATTGGATCAATCTATGTATCACTATGGAATGAAGGATAGAATGGAATCAAAAACTCCTGGGTACCTCCCTTCAAGCTCCGTTGGATGGTGAAAATCGTAGATCGGAAAACCTCCCGCGATCTGGATTGCAGCAGTGAAATAGAAATCCAAGTTTGCGGACTGGGGAACCTCCCTCTGCCGCTCTCTGACTTCGGATGATGAACCCTGGTAGCTCAGAGATCACCATCGATGGAGAGGACTTACTCTCGAATCTGGAATGTGGATGGGAGCAACGGGCGAAGATGATGAACGGTACAAAAATCACGAGAAGAGTAAATACCCGAGCCCCCTATCACTGTAAAATATCGGAAAAGGGGCAGATAATAATAAGGGAATTTTTTGGAATTTTTAGAAATTTTCTGGAAATTTTTCGGAGCCGTATGGCTTGGGTTACGGGGATCAATATTAGGTCCCGAGAAAGCCAGTTTAGGCTATCTCAATTAAATGAGGAAATGTTTATTTTTTTATCATTTTATTTCCTTTTTCTTTCTTTCCTCATTTTCGTCGTTTCCTCTTTATTTTCCCCCGATCTGTGCCTTCCCCGCGCCTCACCGTCAGTTTCTCCTTATCTCCCCCAAATCGACGCCGTCTTCTCTTCATTTCGTCAAAGCCGTTTCACCTTCTCCACCCGACGGCGCCACTCTTCTCTGTAACGCCCGAAAATTCTCAAAATAATTTTTAGAAATATTCTATGATTTTTCTGGAGTTTTAGAATATTTTTAGGGAATTTTGAGAGTAGTGAAAGTAGCATAAATAAACGGAGTCGTAAAATAGCCTACGCGGGTTTTGAACCCGAGACCTATTGGGTCCTACGACTTATAGCGGACTCTAGTAACCAAGTGAACCCAGCAGGGCCGTGCTGAAAGGGAAGGGAAACAATTATATTTATATTGGAGTTGGGTGAATTTAACCACCTAATATAAATAGGAAATTAAAAGAGGAGTTATTAAATTTTATTCGTGACTTTCCTCCTCCTCACCCTAACCTCACGCCGCCCCCTCCCTCCTCTTCCTCTCTCGGCGCCAACCACAAACAAAGGCTAGGGTTCCGGCCCTAGGCTCTAGGAGCACCTTCCGGCGATGACCCCGACACGAGGATGCTTTCCCTTCGCGAGAGGAACACGTGGACGCGGGAAAATCGTCGAGGAGATCGTCTCCACCGGGAATTTAGCGATTAGAATCGTAAGAAACCTAGCACAGGAGGTAAGAAACCCCTCACCTGCAGTATAAGTAGCTTTCGTATGAATTTTAAGCTTCAGTTTAGTAGTATGTAGACTTTCGGCACAAAGGATGCGAACTAGCGCATACCAAGTGTTCGGATAAATTGTTAGCGCAGTTAAAATGCAACTTAGGCATTTTATTAGCTTAGATAAATGCAATAGAAGCATTTTCACAGCTTATTTAGTCTTGCTACAGCTCTTATAGGACTAGATGTCCAATGGGTGGGCTCCCACAGTCGCCTCTAGGTTCAGACAACCTACCTCTAGGTTCAGATAACCTAGAAAGAGCAAGACAAGCAATAATTAGCTATGTTCAGTATTTTACTTTTTCAGTGGCACTGTACTGGATTAGATATCCATTGGGTTGGGCTCCCACAGTCGTCCCTAGGTTCAGCTAACCTAGTAAACCCTACTAGATTCAGAATTTGTAACCCCGGGTTTAGTTAGGGATGCGCGCACAACAAGTACAGTTGTTAGGCCCAAACAGCAGCTTGATTATTATTTTAATCTACTTATGAATATAGTTTTCAAATATCACAAATTAGTCATGTGAGTTCAGTTCAGCTTTAGCATCATATTAGTGTTAGCTTAGTTCAGCTTTAGTATCAATTTAGTTTTCTGGGGATACTACATGATAGTTTATAATTAGTTTTATTGCCATGATCAGTTTTGCTTGTATGTGTTGTATATTATGCCATGCTTAGCATATTCAGAATGTATTTCAAATAGCATGTTTTAAAAACATAATTCGCATCGTATGCATGTTTTGTGAGGTAGATGGTTTCTTACTAAGCATAAAGCTTACAGATACTCTTTCCTTATACTGCAGATAAAGGCAAAGGAAAGATGGACTAGCAGGGGCTGGAGGACAATGCGATGAAAATGTGTGTGGATGGAACTTGGAATAAAGACCTTAGAGAAACTCGAAATAAATCTGAAACTTTAGCATTTTATTAAGTTGTTACTTTCCTTATTTCGGTATGTTAAATGTTATGAACTAGTAAATTATGCACCTTACCATGCTTAGAACATTAGTTATGTGATGCTAGATTGTGCCCTAGTCATTTTAGAACTTGTAGGTGTGATTGAGGCACGAAGCATTGCTGAAATCAGACTTCTGTACGAAAACAGAAACCCCAATCGATCGGCCGATCGATTGGAGGCTTCTCAATCGATCAGCCGATCGATTGAGAAGTTCGTACCACGAACAGTAAGCTCCTGGATCGATCAGCCGATCGATCCGGATGCCTTCTGTCGCGAACAGAAAGCCATGGGATCGATCACTGGATCGATTGGCCAGTCTGGATCGATCAGCCGATCGATCCAGAATATTTCCCTATGCACAGTAGCGTGCTGAATCGATCACTGGATCGATCCAACCTAAGTTCCGTATACAGTAGCCACCTGGATCGATCAATGGATCTATCAGGCCATTCCAATCGATCCGTGGATCGATTGGGAGGCCTGATATCAGCAACAAACCCCTTAGTTCAGTTCCTTGACCACGGGGAATGTAATATATAACATGAATAGTTTAGATTACACCCCTTAGCACATGTAGAATCAAGAAATGATAATAGTTTAGCAAAGTTTTAATTAGTACAGCTTCCGCACCTAGACTTAGTGATGGTCTGGGTTATAGCTTAGCACAGCATAATGTGACGGTCCGGCCTTACAGCTTAGTTAGTAGAAGGCGGGTCGTTACAGAGTGGTATCAGAGCAGTTTCCATACTTCCTACACACACATCAGCATTGAACCTGCAGCTTCCAAGTAAGAATACCTCTCACTTCATTATGTTTACTGCTTTCATGTTTGTAGATAACTAAAGCATGATTGTTTATGATAGTAGTTAACATGATAACAATAGTTACCCCATTATGATTGTATTGGTTATGTATGTCCTTTGTTCCTTTAGAAATGGCACGAGGACGCCCAGCTAGAAGGGCACCAGACACTGAGCCCCAGCACGAGGCAGGCAGTTCAGTGCCTCCTCCAGACCTTACAGCATTAGTGGCTCAGTTACAGCAGTAGCTAGCTGAACAACAACAGGAGATAGCTACCTTAAAGGCTAATCAGCAGAATACTCACACAGTCACCCCGGAACCAAACGTAGCAACGCCAGTAGTCTTAGAGGTTCCACCAGTCCAGCCTACAGAGGCAAGAAGAGAAGCTTATCTGATCCAGTGGCAGAGAGTCAAGCCAGAGAATTTCTCAGGCACCAGTGAACCATGGGATGCTCAAGCCTGGTTCGAAACACTGGAGAGTACGATGGAGCTTCTGGACTGGCCAGAACATGAGAAGGTGAAGTGCGCCTCCTTCTTTCTGACAGGAGATACACGCATGTGGTGGGAGAGAATTAGAACGAAGCGCCCAGTGAACCAGATAACATGGGCTGACTTCGAGAAAGAATTCTTTGAGGAGTTATTTCACATGCGGGTCACGAACCGTCACTACGACGAGTTCACTGAATTTCGCCAGGGCAACCTTTCAGTGGAGGAAGCCGTGAAGCAATTCAACAGATTGGCTCATCTATGCCCTGAACTAGTCAGCACAGAAAAAGAAAGAGTCCGGTTGATGCTCAAGATGCTGAAGCCGGAAATAGCAATGAATGTGGCTGGCGGCATCCATAGGCCGCAAACCACTGAAGAACTAATTAGCAGTGCTCTAACCACTGAGCACTACCAGAACAGTATCAAGCAGCAGAAGCAAGTTCTCTCAGAGTCGAAAGGGCAAGGAGGCTCAGGTACTCAGAAACAACAGGGCCACAACTCCAACTGGAAAGGGAACTCCAGCAACAAGCGCAAACCAGGGAGTTACCCAAAAGGAGGACCAGCTAGCAAACAACCCAGTTATCCAAAGTGTGCTACTTGTGGGAAATTCCACCCTGGAGTTTGTCGTAAGGGCACACGAGGATGCTTTGAGTGTGGACAGGAAGGACATATGGCGAAGCAGTGCCCGAACAAGACTAGTCTTCCTCTACCACGGCCGATTCAGTATGGAGGTCAGCCAGCTCAGTTACATCAGATGCAGGCCGCTCTAGATGGTCCACACATCAGCCAGGGTAGACTAGAAGCCCCTCCAGCAATGACAAATGCGAGGATCTACTCACTCACCAGAGAAGATGTAGCAAATGCCTCGACAGTTGTTTCAGGTCAGATTAATATTTTACAGTAAAGTACAACTGTCTTATTCGATACTGGGGCAACTCATTCTTATATATCCAGGGCAATTGCCGAGAAGTTAGCAATACCTTCAGAGGTACTCAGTAGTCAGTTTCTGACGACATTAGATTCAGGAGAAATTATGGCGTCCACACACTGGCTCAGAGCAGTGCCAGTCGTTATAGCAGACAGAGAACTCTTTTGTGATCTGATAGTGCTAGATATGACTGATTATGATGTCATCCTTGGAATGGACTTTCTGATTAGATACGGTGCCTCTATAGAGTGCCGTAAACAAAAAGTCGTATTCCAACCTGAAGTAGAAGTACAATTCGAGTACATCGGAGAACCAAAGAGAAAGGCCAAGAAGTTTCTCTTAGCTCTAAAAGCACAGAAATTAATGGATTCAGGATGTACGGGATTTCTAGCACATGTAGTCAATACTAGTCAGAACAAGGACCAACAGCTAGAAGGGGTCTAAGTTGTATGTGACTACCCAGCAGTCTTCCCTGAAGAGTTACCAGGCCTAGCACCAGACAGGGAGATTGAATTTGAGATAGAACTCATTCCCGGTACGAATCCTATCTCCAAAGTGCCTTACCGCATGGCTCCAGCAGAACTGAAGGAACTTCATGAACAACTACAGGAGCTGCTTGACAAAGGCTTCATACGTCCTAGTCACTCACCATGGGGAGCGCCTGTATTGTTCGTGAAGAAGAAGGACGGGAGCATGCGCCTGTGCATAGACTACAGAGCACTGAACCAAGTCACGATCAAGAATAGATATCCTCTTCCCAGAATTGATGACCTGTTCGATCAGCTGAAGGGAGCAGCGGTGTTCTCTAAGATAGACCTCAGATTAGGTTATCATCAGGTGAAGGTCAAAGAAGGGGATATACCCAAGACAGCATTCAGGACTAGATACGGACATTATGAATTCGTAGTCATGCCCTTTGACGTGACCAATGCTCCAGCTACTTTCATAGACCTCATGAACAGGGTATTCAGAGAATACTTAGACAAGTTTGCTATCGTGTTCATCGATGACATTCTTATCTATTCCGGAACTCAGGAGGAACATGCAGAGCACCTGAAAATAGTATTGCAGACCCTTCAGCGGAACCAATTATATGCCAAGTTCACAAAATGTGAATTCTGGTTAGATCAGGTGTCCTTCCTGGGTCATATCATCTCAAAGGATGGTATCATGGTAGACCCCAGCAAGATAGAAGCGGTGAGTAATTGGAAAAGACCCAAGAACACTAGTGAGATCAGAAGCTTTCTGGGATGAGCAGGGTATTACAGAAAATTCGTAGAGGATTTCTCCAGAATAGCCTCCCCACTGACAGCTCTCACCAGGAAGAATAGAAAATTTCAGTGGACAGAGGACTGTGAGAATAGCTTCAGCGAGCTAAAACGAAGATTGACCAGTGCACCTATTCTGACTCTACCAGAGAATACAGACAGTTTTGATGTATATAGTGATGCCTCTAAGTTGGGACTAGGAGCAGTGCTGATACAAAATGGTAAGGTAATCGCCTACGCCTCCAGACAACTCAAGGATTATCAGAAGAACTATCCTACTCATGACCTTGAGCTTGCAGCAGTGGTGTTTGCTCTCAAGATTTGGAGACATTACTTGTATGGAGCTCAGTGCAGAGTGTATACAGATCATCAGAGTCTGAAGTACTTCTTCACTCAGAAGGATCTGAATATGCGACAGCGTAGATGGCTAGAGCTGGTCAAGGACTACGATATAGACATCCTCTACCACCCAGGGAAAGCCAATAGGGTAGCAGACGCACTTAGCAGAAAATCTAGTGCTACCCTATTATCTTTAGCAGCCATGTCACGGCCCCTACAGAAAGAGATCACAGATTTCGGTCTCGAACTCATAGTTGGACAGCTCTCTACTATGACATTAGAGTCTACCTTGCTTGGTGACATTCAGACAGCTCAAGAACAGGATCCTGAAATTCAGAAAATCAAGGGAGGGATAGCAGAATCAGAAGGTGGAGAGTTCAGAATATCAGATAGCGAGGTATTATACTTTGGTGACAGATTATGTGTTTCAGATCAGGAGGAACTACGAAGAAAGATTTTGGATGAGGCTCACAAGACTCCCTATGCGATGCATCCTGGCTCCACCAAAATTTACCAGGACTTGAAGAAACGTTTTTGGTGGCCTGGGATGAAGAGAGACATCGCTCGATATGTCAGCACCTGCCTAACCTGTCAGAGGGTTAAAGCAGAACATCAGAGACCAGGAGGAGTTTTGCAGCCTATCCAGATCCCAGAATGGAAGTGGGAAGACATTTCTATGGATTTTATAGTGAGACTACCCAGAACCACGAATGGTTTTGATACCATCTGGGTAATAGTCGACAGGTTGACTAAATCAGTCCACTTCTTAGCTATCAGGATATCCTACTCCATGGAACAGCTAGCACAGTTATATCTCAAGGAGATTGTCATATTACATGGAGTCCCACGAACCATTATTTCAGACAGAGACAGTAGGTTCACATCACACTTTTGGGAGTGTGTACAGTCAGCATTGGGCACGAAGTTAAAGTTCAGCACAGCTTTCCATCCTCAGACAGATGGTCAGACGGAGCGAGTAAATCAGGTACTCGAAGATATGCTCCGAGCATGTGCCCTAGATTTCAAGGGAAGTTGGTGCAAATATCTGAGTTTAGCAGAATTTGCATACAACAATAGCTATCAGGCCACCATCGGCATGGCACCTTACGAGGCTCTCTATGGGCGGAGGTGTAGATCTCCAATCTGCTGGTATGAGAGTGGTGAACAGAAAGAACTAGAACTTCAGACAGATCTAGTAGCAGATACCATAGCAGCTATACAGTAGATCCGCCAGAGGATAGAGACAGCTCAGAGCCGCCAGAAAAACTATGCTGATACACGGCGCAGACCCTTAGAGTTTTCAGTTGGAGATTCAGTGTTCCTCAGAGTATCTCCCATGAAGGGAGTAATGAGTTTTGGGAAGAAGGGCAAACTAAGTCCCAGATATGTGGGACCATACCTTATCAGCAGGAGAGTTGGCAAGGTAGCATATGAGCTAGAGCTACCCCAGGAAATGTCAGTTGTCCACAATGTATTCCATGTCTCTATGCCGAAGAAGCATATCCCAGATGCCACCCAGGTGATTGAGCCCCAGTCGGTACAAGTCCGCGAAGACCTCAGCTATGACAGTCGGCCTATTCAGATAATAGACCGAGCAGTTAAGAAATTAAGGAACAAGGAAGTACCATTAGTGAAAGTAATTTGGGAAAGTCACACAACAGAAGAGGCAACCTGTGAGACAGAAGCCAGTATGAGACAGAAGTACCCAGAGTTATTCTAAGTTCGAGGACGAACTTTTTATAAGGTATGGGGGATTGTAACGCCCGAAAATTCTCAAAATAATTTTTAGAAATATTCTATGATTTTTCTGGAGTTTTAGAATATTTTTAGGGAATTTTGAGAGTAGTGAAAGTAGCATAAATAAACGGAGTCGTAAAATAGCCTACGCGGGTTTTGAACCCGAGACCTATTGGGTCCTACGACTTATAGCGGACTCTAGTAACCAAGTGAACCCAGCAGGGCCGTGCTGAAAGGGAAGGGAAACAATTATATTTATATTGGAGTTGGGTGAATTTAACCACCTAATATAAATAGGAAATTAAAAGAGGAGTTATTAAATTTTATTCGTGACTTTCCTCCTCCTCACCCTAACCTCACGCCGCCCCCTCCCTCCTCTTCCTCTCTCGGCGCCAACCACAAACAAAGGCTAGGGTTCCGGCCCTAGGCTCTAGGAGCACCTTCCGGCGATGACCCCGACACGAGGATGCTTTCCCTTCGCGAGAGGAACACGTGGACGCGGGAAAATCGTCGAGGAGATCGTCTCCACCGGGAATTTAGCGATTAGAATCGTAAGAAACCTAGCACAGGAGGTAAGAAACCCCTCACCTGTAGTATAAGTAGCTTTCGTATGAATTTTAAGCTTCAGTTTAGTAGTATGTAGACTTTCGGCACAAAGGATGCGAACTAGCGCATACCAAGTGTTCGGATAAATTGTTAGCGCAGTTAAAATGCAACTTAGGCATTTTATTAGCTTAGATAAATGCAATAGAAGCATTTTCACAGCTTATTTAGTCTTGCTACAGCTCTTATAGGACTAGATGTCCAATGGGTGGGCTCCCACAGTCGCCTCTAGGTTCAGACAACCTAGCTCTAGGTTCAGATAACCTAGAAAGAGCAAGACAAGCAATAATTAGCTATGTTCAGTATTTTACTTTTTCAGTGGCACTGTACTGGATTAGATATCCATTGGGTTGGGCTCCCACAGTCGTCCCTAGGTTCAGCTAACCTAGTAAACCCTACTAGATTCAGAATTTGTAACCCCGGGTTTAGTTAGGGATGCGCGCACAACAAGTACAGTTGTTAGGCCCAAACAGCAGCTTGATTATTATTTTAATCTACTTATGAATATAGTTTTCAAATATCACAAATTAGTCATGTGAGTTCAGTTCAGCTTTAGCATCATATTAGTGTTAGCTTAGTTCAGCTTTAGTATCAATTTAGTTTTCTGGGGATACTACATGATAGTTTATAATTAGTTTTATTGCCCTGATCAGTTTTGCTTGTATGTGTTGTATGCCATGCCATGCTTAGCATATTCAGAATGTATTTCAAATAGCATGTTTTAAAAACATAATTCGCATCGTATGCATGTTTTGTGAGGTAGATGGTTTCTTACTAAGCATAAAGCTTACAGATACTCTTTCCTTATACTGCAGATAAAGGCAAAGGAAAGATGGACTAGCGGGGGCTGGAGGGCAATGCGATGAAAATGTGTGTGGATGGAACTTGGAATAAAGACCTTGGAGAAACTCGAAATAAATCTGAAACTTTAGCATTTTATTAAGTTGTTACTTTCCTTATTTCGGTATGTTAAATGCTATGAACTAGTAAATTATGCACCTTACCAAGCTTAGAACATTAGTTATGTGATGCTAGATTGTGCCCTAGTCATTTTAGAACTTGTAGGTGTGATTGAGGCACGAAGCAGTGCTGAAATCAGACTTCTGTACGAAAACAGAAACCCCAATCGATCGGCCGATCGATTGGAGGCTTCTCAATTGATCAGCCGATTGATTGAGAAGTTCGTACCGCGAACAGTAAGCTCCTGGATCGATCAGCCGATCGATCCGGATGCCTTCCGTCGCGAACAGAAAGCCCTGGGATCGATCACTGGATCGATTGGCCAGTCTGGATCGATCCAGAATATTGCCCCGGGCACAGTAGCGTGCTGAATCGATCACTGGATCAATCCAACCTATGTTCTGTATACAGTAGCCACCTGGATCGATCAATGGATCGATCAGGCCATTCCAATCGATTCGTGGATCGATTGGGAGGCCTAATATCAGCAACAAACCCCTTAGTTCAGTTCCTTGACCACGGGGAATGTAATATATGACATGAATAGTTTAGATTACACCCCTTAGCACATGTAGAATCAAGAAATGATAATAGTTTAGCAAAGTTTTAATTAGTACAGCTTCCGCACCTGATATACCCGATTTTTGTCGTGAAATGGGTATCAAAAGAATTAAGTGACCGAATTCATTCTACACTAATGTAGCATAGAGATGACTCGGGTCGTCTCCCAACGAATGCAAACAGTAGGATGATAGTCTTAGGATCAATTATTGTTGGCTTGGGTTTTCTAGACAAATTGGGATTTAAGAAATGACTTATGAACAAATAGAAGAAATAAGAACCAAAATTTATGCTACATTTGCAAATTTAATTCATGGAAAGTAACAAGAAAAGAATCTACAAGAAAAGAATCTACTAATCTAAACTACTGCATTGAAAGAAATAGCAAACAAGAATAACCTAAGGCAACAATTATGCAAAATCTAAATTGATCAAACATCAAGAATCAAGAACAGTAAGATTAACCGAAGGTTTCAAATGATAGTAAAGGAATTCGAATCAGCTATGCATCGATCAGCTACAACAAAACTAAAATTCAAACAGAGATGAAGAAACTAGCATTCATAGGGTTCAAACTAATCAATTGGAGAAACCCTAGCTTGGGTTCAGTCTACATCAGATGAAGAACTCGGCGTTGAAGACAAACAAAGTAACTCAGATGGAAATGGATCAAGATCAGAGAAAAGGTGCGGAGCTTCAAGAAAGGAAGATAACAGGCCGGAAAACAGAGGAATCGGCTCAAACCACCGAATTGCTTCTCCTTCTTTTCTTCTTCTTCCTCGCACGAAATCGCGGTAGAAATTTGTGTTCAGATGATTGAGATGGCGTCGCCGGCTCGAAGATGGAGAATCACCGGAGAAAGGGAACCGCCCTTGACCTCAGCAGCTCGCCGGCGGTGGAGTGGATTGAGGAAGAAGATCGCCGGAGCAGATCGCGCTCCCCTGTCTTGGCACGAAGGTACTGTGGAAGTTGACGCGAACACTGTAGCTTCTCATCCCTTTAAATCTAATCTCAATTCTGTGATGGACGGCTGTGATTATTCTGCCTCTGATCCAACGGTGAATCTTAATCTAAATTTGATCCAAAGGTTCAAATCTTCATCAAGGGACCTGATCTATTCTCTCCTATCTCGGATGGACCAAATCTTCAATGGATGGCTTAGATCTCTCTTAATCTTGAATGGACGATCCAGATTACTCCAGAGCTTGATCTCTTCATTTAAGCTTGGATTCGTGTTCAATCTGGTTTGGTCAACCTCGAATCCATGATCCCTTGATGCCTACAAAGAATATAACCAAATATTAGCATCAAATACCACAAATATGATATAAATTGCAATTAGGTCCATAAATGGCTCTAACTCATGAAACATGGTGTAAACATGACTTTAACATATGAGAAGATTAAAATGTATGCCTATATGGATCAAAATATCATGATAAAATGATAGTTATCAGCACCTAGACTTAGTGATGGTCTGGGATATAGCTTAGCACAGCATAATGTGACGGTCCGGCCTTACAGTTTAGTTAGTAGAAGGCGGGTCGTTACATTCTCCGTGAACAAAACCAGAGGACGAGGGGAATCCGAGCACTACTCTCCATTTCCTCTTCCCTATCGCTGCTTCCCGTGTTTGCTGGCCTCGCCACCGCCGCCAGATTCGGGCGATTTCTTGAACATTAGGTTGGGTTCACAACCGGCTAATTTCCTCCTCACTAGGCCCGTGACCCTGCCCCTTCTCCTTTGCCCTAGCCGCTGCAGTGAGGGAGGAGCCAGTCGATTTTCACCTCTCCTTACTTCGCCCGGTCGCCACAGCCGACCGCCAACGTGCATGTCCGACTACTGTCGCCAGCCACTAGGTCCAACCCGGCACAGATCGTCTCCCCTGTGCCCTAGCACCGTCGCCGCGCCGGTTACCGTGAGCCCTAACTGTGGTCACAGGATTTCTGCCGAGCCTTCTTTCTTTTTTCCCGGCTACGGATCCAACTCAGACTTGACCTTGTCGTCGAGTGTCATGTTCTTCTTCTCTGGTCTGATCTGAGTAACCATGGCAATTACTGTGATTTGCTTTGCTTCTGTTGGGCGCCGCATCATCTGATCAGCCGCAACAGCCGACCCTCTATTGCCTACCCAATTCCATTGCCCTACCAGATTGATCCGTTTGATTACAGCAGTGAGGTGAGCAACTTATCTTTGTTGTTTCTGTGTATTATATCACTAGTTGTATGTACTCGTTCGATTTGAGGTTGGGGTACAGATCCAATCAGTAGCATTTGAACCTGTTGGATCACGACAAGTGCTGATTTAGGATATTTTGATTTAGGGATCAGTAATTACAGGTAGTTGCGGCTAGAAATTTTGGCAGTAGGTTCCTCAGGATTGGAAAAGTTGTTTACCTTGAAATCCAGCAGCAAACGACCCTTTTTCAGCAGCAAGTAGCAGCTGTGATTTGAGGTAAGGGGTAGGAATTTGATATATTTTATAGTTAGGTTCATGAGTAGTAATTTTGATACGTGATGTTGATGAATTAGGTTTATGTATTGAATTGGAGATAAATTTGATTACTAGATGGTTAGATTGATCAGGGTTTTACCCTAATTTAGCCTTAAGGATTTTATTTAGCTATACATTTGAGTTAGCTAAATAAAATATATTTATATTGGTGACACAGGACTCTGATTCGAGACGAGCATCTCGACGTCGGATTTGGACTGGATTGGACCTTCCTATTGGAGGCGGGTACCTCTTGACTTATCTTTTATGATATTGTCAATTGGATATGCATAGTATTTTATAGCTACAAGCAATGATCATGTTTGCCTTTGGTATGTCACGGTTTTGATACCCATAGCATGTTCTGTTTTGTCTCTTGTTATGTATCCATGTTTATACCTCGTGATTATTGCCATGAGTACCTTAGTTCCTAGAGTAAGTGACATACCATACTTTACTGAGTTTAGGACTAGATTCTGGATTTTTATTATCTGGCATGTGTACCTATATTTTTATATCATATCTAATCTGTGTACCTAGCTCATTTTTCTTTGATCCATGTATATTGATGGTACATATTTTATGAAGGTGGACATGTTCAGGATCTAGGGTTTTTAATTTCTTATCTGACCTGTGTACCTAGACCATTGTTTAGGTCAATTTATTTTAGGGTACACATTTTATATATATGGATTGGTACAGGATATTACCATGCTTAGTGTCATGCACCATTCGTATGATTGCATGCTGTGCGATTGTCAGCTCTATTATTGTTGAGCACATCGCCGGTTACATGTATCTGTACACACGACCACTCATGGGTTAGTGGTATATTCAGGCAGGGTGTGTTGCAACAGGTGCTCTGTCAAGGGCTCAGTTGGTCCACTCATGGGTTAGTGTGACACAGCGTTGTAGCAGGACAGGGATCCCTCCCCGTCATCGTGTACCGGAAGATGAGAGCATTGAGCTCCCCCATTTATGATTTGGGGTAGGAGGATAGGTGTACTCCGATAGCATCCCGTCCACTCGGTCAATCATCAGGAGTAATGATGGCAGAGTGCACGGTTGTCACAGCCCTACCCACTCGGTCTCATCATCATGTGTGAGACGGCTGACTGGAGAGTAGGGGTGACCAGGACATGTCATTGGCATCATACGCATTGATGGATTTATTGCTTGTGCTTGCTGCATTTGGTTGGATGCATATGTTTGACATGCATACAGGATATATGACACTCTCAGTTTGACAACCCTTTTGTCTGGATAGGAGTTCCTGGTGAGTACAGTTTCCTCAGTTACCTTTCAGTTTTGCATTTTTCCTATATATAATTAGGAAGCTGTATTCCATGTTTATTGCTATTAGATATATCTTACTAGACATGTCTATTGGTATTCGCTGAGTTGTTGAACTCACCCCCATTGACACTATATTTTTCAGGTACCAGATTGTTAAGGTCGCTTGGGAGTATCCTGGCTGTCGGTTCCCACGTCACATCAGAATACTATAGTTTCCGTTAAGTTTTATTTGTTTTATGTATCAGTGTGTTTAGCTCTGTACTCCGGTTTTACTTCCGGTGCGTTGATGTTTTTATGTGGTATTTTGTATTGGTTGTTGGTTGTGTAAGCCTAGCCGGCTAGCAGTTTATGTTTTGGTTTGTATTTGGTTTCTATAAATTTTCCGTTGTGTTTTGGTTTTGGTACAGCCGAGTGGGCTGCTTTACATATAATTGCATGGTTGTGTGTATATTCCAGCCGCCTGTGGTTGATGTATATTGTGCATGTAGAAATGATTCAGATTGTCAGCCGTACAGGGGAGGTGCTGCCGAAATTTCTTTGGACAGGGACTCCCCCGGGGCGTGACAATTTAGTGGTATTAGAGCAGGTATACGATACTTGCTATGTGTTCTGAATTTTTGAGATTTATCTGATACCAATTTATTTGGTATCAGAGATCTGCTTACGAGTCTTATTTTCCCTGTGTTTCGGATTTCATGTTTTGGTCTTCTCGATGTGACTTTTCGGGTTTTGGGACCTGGCAGTAGCAGGACATCTCCAAGCTATAGGAGGTATGTTGTTATACTGTTATCCTACTATTTTGTTAGTGTATGGATTGTTGACTGTGATAGTTATGACATGTAATAGCACTTTGTATCTGGTATCTGTCTCATGTTGTAGCCATATTACATGTGATGGGTTAGCCACTGATGATGATCGACCGTAATAGAGATTAAGGGTTACAGTTTTGGTGATTTTTCATATCATACCCCCTTGTAGTTTTAGCTTCTGTTATGATTAGTTGGTTAGAAGATCGAGGCACATACCAGCCTCTGTTATTATTAGCTGTGTAGTGGATAGTATCTACATATTCATGTTGACTTGGCCAGTAGTATACCATTTTATCTTAGTTAATTTCATTAGTAGATAATTGATCTCCTCTTGTGAGATTGGTCAGTAGAAGTTTGATTTACCATAGTTGCTTGAAGGGGATTAATGTAATCTTGATCAGTTGGTAGAGGACCGATTTAGTTTTGTTGGTCCGATCAGTAGAGGACCATCATACTCTATTTTATAGATATGCTGATCTTTGTGTTATTCGTGCTTAGTTGGATATTTAGAGCACATTTGAGTACATGTTTTGTACTGTCATGGAAAAGACTGAATTAGCTGTATACCATTGTCGGTTTGGTCAATCTATAGAGGATCGATGTATCCTATTCCATGGGCACGTTAATTTTAGACTGTGTGTACCTAGTTGGATAACATAGGAGGTAGCATAGGGAATATCAGGTTGATTGGATTAAATATGCTGATTCGACATATCTATGTGGTGTGTACATATGATTGTTATGTGCTGTATGAGTGTTATGATGGACGGTCTAATTGCGTGTAGAGGGTGTATACTTTTCCAGTTATAATTGTTGTGGGTTTCTAGTAGATTATACTCGAGTGGTCTGATTGGTTTATTGGAGGTATTTTGTCGATTAAATCTATGTTGTGAAATGTGCACATGTGTTTGAGTGTTTTATTGGAGGTATTTTATCGATTTAATCTGAGTTATGATATGTGCAGATGTGTTCGGTGTAATATTTGAGGTATCTTGTTCATTATATTTGTTCTGTGTGTACACTCGTGTCAATTATGATTTGTTAGAAGTATTACGTGATTATACTCTTGGCATAGATGTATATATGTCATGTAAGTGTTGTTTGAGGTGTATTGTCGATTATACCTATGTTGTTATATGCACACGGGTTCGGTATGCATTATTGGAGGTATCACGATGATTTATACTTGTGTTATGAGTATGTTTGGTGTGTATTAATTGGAGAATTATATCGATCATACATATGTTGTGTGTGCACGTGTGCCAAGTGTATTGTTGGTAGTAGCATGATGATTCTACTTATGTTGAATGCAGGATGTGGAGTGTCTGCATTATGTCATTTGTTGCATTACCCTGTCAATTAATTCTCCTATTAGTGGGTGATCCACTAGGATGTTGAGAGAGTTGACAAATGATTTGATATATTTAATGGGTGGTTATACCTTTGACTACCCACAGTGATCTGTGGTAGAGAGATCTCGTACAGTCTCTAGCTGGATAGTTAGGTGCCTTGGGCACTTATGTATTGTTTGTGGTGGAGCGTTGCTCCCACACATGTTATGGATTGTTTGTGGTGGAGTATTGCTCCCACATATTACGGATTACTTATAGCGGAGCATTGCTCCCATATTTATTGTAGATACATATTTTGGATTATTTGTGGTGGAGCGTTGCTCCCACATATGGAGGATTTCTTGTGGTAGAGCGTTGCTCCCACATATGTGGTATTTCGTGTGATGGAGCGTTGCTCTCACACTGGAGGATCTATTCTTTGGTGATTTATATCATTGGTGATCAGATCTGTTTATTGTTGAGGATCTTATGGTTAGGAATGTTTGTGATACGGACATTATGTGTCTTGGTTTTTACCATTAGGGCTTGTGGTGCCCTAGATGTTATCATGGACTTGATGATTTGGGTATCCCTAGGATGTTTAGATTGGGTTCCATTGTCTTATTGACGATGTTGTGATCTATTTCGGATCCGAGGTGAGTTACGTACACCATCTTCGCATAGTTCTAGAGATGTTTTGATGGAAACGTCTATATGTGAAGATCAGTAGTGCGTATTTTGGTTGTCTTCTGTGAGATGTTTGAGACACACGGTCACCAGTAGGAGTATACCGTGGTTCCATAGGAGATCGAGGTTGTTACCGTTGGGAGTAGACGGAGTCTATAGAAGAGGCTCGTAACTTCCTTTGTTTGGCTTGATATTATAAACGGTTTGTCGAGGGTTTCTCGTGTATAGCTATGTCACTGATACGCCTGACCAAGAAAGGCGTGAAGTTCTCATGGACCGAGGACTGCGAGACCAGATTCCAGGAGCGGAAGTGGAGATTAGTGTCGACTTCGATTTTGGTTTTACCCTCTGGAGAGGACGGATTCGTGCTCTATACCGACGCATCTCTACAGGGTTTGTGCGCTGTTTTATGGCAGCACGGCAGGGTAGTTTCCTACTTCTCGGCAGTTGAAGGAGCATGAGGAGAACTACCCAGTACATGACTTGTCGTTGATCGCCATTATTTTTGACTTGAAGATTTGGCAGCATTATCTGTACAGTGTTACATTTGAGAGTCTCACTGACCAGAAGAGTCTTAAATATCTGTTCACTTAGAAAGAAACTTAATCTCCGACTGAGGAGAGGGATGGAATTCCTGAAGGATTATGTCTGTACCTTTAGCTATCACCCGGGGAAAGGTTAATGTGGTTGCCGATGCACTCGGCAGGAAGTCCAGAGGGACTTTGGCTTGCCACTGAGTTTCAGTTACAGACTTGGTTCAGTATTTCTTCGAGTTAGACCTTAAGGAGCAGGGACAGACAGAGCAGGGTATTCTGTTACCATGGTTGCTCAGTCGTCGATCAGGACGAGGATCCGAGAGACTCAGGCTGGTGATTAGCATTTGCAGTTCATTGGCAGTCAGATAGTTTCCGAGCAGCAGACCGAGTTCACACGAGACGAGGAGGGTATTATATACTTCCGAGGCAGATTATGCGTACCTCAGTCTCACCCGGTTTTGTCGGAGACCCTTAGAGTTATCTATTGGTGACCATGTTTTTCTTACGAGTTTCACCCATGAAAGGGGTGAAGAGATTTGGCCTCAGAGGTAAGCTAGCTCCGCGATACATTGGACCTTTCCAGATCATGGTAAGGGTTGGAGCGGTAGCTTATCGTTTGCGCTACAACAAGCTTTGGCATGTGTTCACGACGTATTCTATGTGTCTATGCTGAGGAGGTATATATCCGACTCGACATATGTGTTGACCGATATCTCAGTTCCCGTTCAGCCTGACGTCACCTATGAAGAGGTTCCGGTGCGAATTCTAGACCAGAAAGAGCGTCAGTTGTGGAACAAGACTATCCAGCTGGTTAAAGTCGGATGGCAGTATCATTCGGACGAGGAGGTTACCTGGGAGCTCGAGGATACTATCCGAGCTCGATACCCCCATCCTTCCACTTGAGGTATGTGATTTTATGGTTCCGTTCAACATTTATACTGTTTAGCATTTGCTAGTACTTGCTGATGGTAGAATGAAATTTGGGGACCAAATTTTTATTAGTGGGGGAGAATGTAAAATACCGGAAAAGGGCAGATAATAATAAGAGAATTTTTCGAAAGTTTTAGAAATTTTCTGAAAATTTTTCGGAACCGTATGGCTTGGGTTACGGGGATCAATATTAGGTCCCGAGAAAGCCTGTTTAGGCTATCTCAATTAAATGAGGAAATGTTTATTTTTTTTGTTATTTTATTTCCTTTTTCTTTCTTTCCTAATTTTCGTCGTTTCCTCTTTATTTTCCCTCGATCCGTGCCTTCCCCGTGCCTCACCATCGGTTTCTCCTTATCTCCCCCAAATCGACGCCGCCCTCTCTTCATTTCGTCGAAGTCGTTTCACCTTCTCCACCCGACGACGCCACTCTTCTCTGTGAACAAAACCAGAGGACGAGGGGAATCCAAGCACTACTCTCCATTTCCTCTTCCCTATCGCTGCTTCCCGTGTCTGCTGGCCTCGCCACCGCCGCCAGATTCGACCAATTTCTTGAACCCTAGGTTGGGTTCACAACCGGCTAATTTCCTCCTCACTAGGCCCGCGACGCTGCCCCTTCTCCTTTGCCCTAGTCGTTGTAGTAAGGGAGGAGCCGACCGATTTTCACCTCTCCTTGCTTCGCCCGGTCGCCACAGCCGATCGCCACCGTGCGTCTCCGACTACTGTCGCCGGCCACTAGGTCCGACCCGCCACAGATTGTCACCCCTGTGCCCTAGCACCGTCGCCGCGCCGGTTGCCGTGAGCCCTAACTGTGGTCACAGGATTTCTGCCGAGCCTTCTTTCTTTTTTCCCGGCTACGGATCCAACTAAGACTTGACCTTGTCGTCGAGTGTCATGTTCTTCTTCTCCGGTCTAATCTGAGTAACCATGGCAATTACTGTGATTTGCTTTGCTTCTGTTGGGCGTCGCTTCATCTGATCAGCCGCAACAGTCGACCCTCTATTGCCTACCCAATTCCATTGCCCAACCAGATTGATCCGTTTGATTACAACAGTGAGGTGAGCAACTTATCTTTGTTGTTTCTGTGTATTATATCACTGGTTGTATGTACTCGTTCGATTTGAGGTTGGGGTACAGATCCAATCAGTAGCATTTGAACCTATTGGATCACGACAAGTGCTGATTTTGGAGATTTTGATTTAGGGATCAGTAATTACAGGTAGATGCGGCTAGAAATTTTGGCAGTAGGTTCCTCAGGATTGGAGCAGTTGTTTACCTTGAAATCCAGCAGCAAACGACCCTTTTTCAGCAGCAAGTAGCGGCTGTGATTTGAGGTAAGGGGTAGGAATTTGATATATTTTGTAGTTAGGTTCATGAGTAGTAATTTTGATACGTGATGTTGATGAATTAGGTTTATGTATTGAATTGGAGATAAATTTGATTACTAGATGGTTAGATTGATCAGGGTTTTACCCTAATTTAGCCTTAAGGATTTTATTTAGCTATACATTTGAGTTAGCTAAATAAAATATATTTATATTGGTGACACAGGACTCTGATTCGAGACGAGCATCTCGACGCCGGATTTGGACTGGATTGGACCTTCCTATTGGAGGCAGGTACCTCTTGACTTATCTTTTATGATATTGTCAATTGGATATGCATAGTATTTTATAGCTGCAAGCAATGATCATGTTTGCCTTTGGTATGTCACGGTTTTGATACCCATAGCATGTTTTGTTTTGTCGCTTGTTATGTATCCATGTTTATACCTCGTGATTATTGCCATGAGTACCTTAGTTCCTAGAGTAAGTGACATACCATACTTTACTGAGTTTAGGACTAGATTCTGGATTTTTATTATCTGGCATGTGTACCTATATTTTTATATCATATCTGATCTGTGTACCTAGCTCATTTTTTTTTGATCCATGTATGTTGATGGTACATATTTTATGGAGGTGGATATGTTCAGGATCTAGGGTTTTTGATTCCTTATCTGACCTGTGTACCTAGACCATTGTTTAGGTCAATTTATTTTAGGGTACACATTTTATATATATGGATTGGTACAGGATATTGCCATGCTTAGTGTCATGCACCATTCGCATGATTGCATGCTGTGCGATTGTCGGCTCCATTATTGTTGAGCACATCGCCAGTTACATGTATCTGTACACACAACCACTCATGGGTTAGTGGTATTTCAAGTAGGGTGTGTTGCAGCAGGTGCTCTGTCAAGGGCTCCGTTGGTCCACTCATGGGTTAGTGTGACGCAGCGTTGTAGCAGGACAGGGATCCCTCCCCGTCATCGTGTACCGGGAGATGAGAGCATTGAGCTCCCCCATTTATGATTTGGGGTAGGAGGATAGGTGTACTCCGATAGCATCCCGTCCACTCGGTCACTCATCAGGAGTAGTGATGGCAAAGTGCACGGTTGTCACAGCCCTACCCACTCGGTCTCACCATCATGTGTGAGACGGCTGACTGGAGAGTAGGGGTGACCAGGACATGTCATTGGCATCATACGCATTGATGGATTTATTGCTTATGCTTGCTGCATTTATTTGCTGCATTTGGTTGGATGCATATGTTTGACATGCATACAGGATATATGACACTCTCGGTTTGATGACCCTTTTGTCTGGATAGGAGTTCCTGGTGAGTACAGCTTCCTCAGTTACCTTTCAGTTTTGCATTTTTCCTATATATGATTAGGAAGTTGTATTCCATGTTTATTGCTGTTAGATATATCTTACTAGACATGTCTATTGGTATTCACTGAGTTGTTGAACTCACCCCCGTTGACACTATATTTTTCAGGTACCAGATTGTTATGGTCGCTTGGGAGTATCCTGGCTGTCGGTTCCCACGTCACATCAGAAGACTATAGTTTCTATTAAGTTTTATTTGTTTTATGTATCAGTGTGTTTAGCTCTGTACTCCGGTTTTGCTTCTGGAGCGTTGATGTTGTTATGTGGTATTTTGTATTGGTTGTTGGTTGTGTAAGCCTAGCCGGCTAGCAGTTTGTGTTTTGGTTTGTATTTGGTTTCTGTAAATTTTCCGTTGTGTTTTGGTTTTGGTACAGCCGAGTGGGCTGCTTTACATATAACTGCATGGTTGTGTGTATATTCCAGCCACCTGTGGCTGATGTATATTATGCATGTAGAAATGATTCAGATTGTCAGCCGTACAGGAGAGGTGCTGCAGAAATTTCTTCGGACAGGGAGTCCCCCGGGGCGTGGCTATCACTGTAGCCTTTCACTCCTTTTAAATCAACTCCTAATCCGATCAGACGGTCTAGAATTCTTCCATCTTGATCAATGGTCCAAACATCTCATATTTGGATCAAAAACTCTGATCTTTATCAATGGTTGTGATCTACTGCCACTTGGCTTAGATGGAGTAGATCTTCTATGTAGAGCTCATATCTCTCTTGATCTTGGATGGACAGTCCAAACTGCTCCAAACCTTGATCGTCTTGTTTAAACTCCAATACGAGCACAAATTTGGTTCAAATTAATCTGACTCCAAGATCTTTTGATGCCTACAAAATAACAATCAAATATTAGCATCAAATAACGTAGGAATAAGATAATTTGTAATTAAGTCCAAGAATAAATGCAATGCATGAAATGTGATGTAAATAGGAGTTTCATCTATGAACAAAACATCAAATCATGCATGAATGAATCAAAATAGTGTAGCAAAATCATGATTATCAAATTCCCCACACTTAGTCTTGAACGTCCCATGCAAGTCAAGAAAACCTAAGAATCTACTTTAATGGCATCCCCTAAACAAAGTCCTAAACATGATTAGACAAATAAAGAAGGAAAACCATCTAAGATTATCACATTCCAAAATCTCAAGTATTCATAGACTTCAAACTTTACTCTTTGTTAACTACATAATAATTTTCATCCTTCATGAATAAATTGAAAATGATTTCACACTAAAATCTCACAAGATTTAAATTTTTTTGTGACCCTCATCCTATCTCGACATATAATCTCAAAAATGGAGGGCACTCACGCACGCTACTTTTGCTTCTTGTACTATCATATGCTTGTTTATCTTCTACTCTCCACCATGGTCATGGATATCCATCACAATACGAAGGTTAATCATAGAAAGGAAAAGTAAGAACATGAATCAGATGCAATTTGGAAAATTGCTCAAGGAATAGATAAGGAAGAAAAAGTTAGCAACAAATTCTAGTGGAAGATATGGATACACAAAAATGTTATCTAATAAATTCCAGTCACACTTCCTTATTTCTCTTCTTCCTTAATTAACTACAATTGTATCAATTCTATTTGGTAATTTCAACTTCAAGTTCATTCAGTAACTCTTCTTCAAAATTCAATGTAAGCTGATTTTTTTTATTCTGGAAATCTGAGTTCTTATTTTCTTAGATATGAACCTAGGAAAACATGTCATTTACTCTCAGTTAAAGTATACCATCTTCACTTCAATTTAGTTCTAATTCTTTCCAAACCTTGGCACAAGATTGCACTTACATATTCAAAACTGAACCTTCACTGCACTTCTTTAACTTGTTGTTTAACTTACTGAAGATGCATGTTCTGTATCATAAAAATCCTGAAAAGATGTAAACATACACCATCATTTCCAACCATCTAAAGAACTGCATCCTATTGCATTGGTAAGGAATGAAAACCAAGCTTAAAGTAATCCAACAACAACAATTTAGCATCAAATTTTGGCTCTGCATTCATAGTTCCAGAAATTGAATCATACAAAATTGAGTTCAAGAAAGAATTTCACTTGACACTAAATCTATTAGAATCTACTCTCAATGAACCTCAACATGTGCATATCTCCCCCACACTTAAGACTTGTCCATCCTGGACAAAAATTCCTTTCCTTTACTTGCACTTCATTGGTAAAAAGAAATCAAAGTAAAACATAATTATTTAACACCGGATTCTGCACTCCACAGATTTAAAACTGCAACTGCTTCTCTACACAATTAATTGTTTCCAGCTCCATACTCACTTAACAGCTATCTAACCATCGAATTGCTTCATACTTCATGCAACAAACAACATCTTTTAACCAAATCCACTTACTCATCAATTCCCAGCTGCAGAATTGAAACTGCACTTACAAATCCAGTTTCCAATAGTTTAAAAATCCAAATCTCGTACCACTTAGCACTTAAGAAAATAAGGAGCATATAAAAACACTTGATTTTGGCATTACAAGATCTTTATATAGTACCTCAGTGAATTTGAAAGCACAAATACTAAGTTGGTACAAAATTTATGCCACTTGAAACTGAATTCAACATCAATTCTATTACTGCATTTACCCACAAAACAACAGATTACTAATCAAGCTTCAATCTCTTATCATTATGGATCAACTTGCACAACATTCCATCCGAATCTAGCTTTATTTTCACCTTCAACTCAAAATTTCCAAACCACAACTCTTCAAATTCAACAGTTTCCTTGATTAGTTGGAAAATGTGTTGAACCCCGTGATAGTTTTGATGTGATCAACCAAGTTGGTTAGGTCCTGCGTTTTGTCTGATCCCTGTGTCTGAGTGTGCAGGAACTTAGGAGCACAGGAAGTCGAGCGGAAGACGCAACTGGCAAGAAGGACGGCACGGGAAGGGAGCCGACGGGCTCGGTGCGTCCGAAGAACGGGAGAGCTGCGGAAGAGTACACCCGGTGGGCGAGAAGAACGTGTGCGGCGTTCAAGGGACGTAAAGCCGGGGAGGAAGCCTGCTCGAGGAGAATGCCGGGAATTGGGTTCGGGTGAGTCCTATTCCGGTAGGCCGCAATCACCCAAGGAGCCGAACCGGAACAAGTCAACTGGAAGTTGACTTGTCAATGGTTCGGTCGACCGAACCCCTTGATCGGTCGACCGAACCCTTCTGTATCCGAAGCCAGCTATTGGTGACACGTCAGAAGCCACGTCAAGCAACCAACCGTTGGGGAGCTGATCGGTCGACCGAACCTTCTGATCGGTCGACCGAACCGAAGTCTATCCAGAGACCAAGTCGAGCAATTTGATCGGGCCAACTCAGCAGAAGACCGTTGGCAGATCGGTCGACCGAACAAAAGGATCGGTCGACCGAACCCAAGCTCGATCTACAGAGACTGCACCTGGACGCGAAGCTGGGCAGGTACAACAGGTTCGGTCGACCGAACCTGGGGATCGGTCGACCGATCCCTCTCGAGTCAAACTTGATCCCGAAGCTTTTACATTTCATTTCTATAGATTATCTCATTTAGCTTTCAATCAATACCAGTTTGAATTCATTTGGTTCATATCAAAAACAAATTCATTAAAAACTCAACCAATTGAGCTATCTCTGGTTTCAAAATTTCAGGAAATTAGATAAAGCAATCAGATTCAAAGTTTCAGTTTCAGTCTCTAAAACTGAAATAGTAGTGTGCAATCTCAATGTTGTCGTAGTCTTATTACAACATTACTGATTCCCTCTGCATTTTTCAATGTTGTCCTGATATGCAGCAATATCAGGCTCAATGTGATCCTATTATGCAGCATATCAGGCTCTACTTCTTGTGCCATGCATCTCACTATTTTTAGCATCAATTGATTGTCATTATCTTCATTTTTTCCTTTTTAAAACTTATACTACCATCTGGAATACTTCTTAAATTAAATGACAACGTCCAATTGAATTTTCAAATCTACTCCTCTATTAAATTCCACCAGCTACACTCATGTTTCAACAGCTAAAATTCTGGATTAGCTGAATTAATTCTCTAATTTGATCTCGCTGATATAAAGTTGTTGATAAGAATTTTATTCATTCTTGATACAACCTTCCAAATCTCTTCAATTCTCCGATCAACACTATACAATTGATTCAACAAATTACATTCAAAGAAGCTTGCCAAATGTCAAACAATGAAATCAATCTCATAAATACAAACTGAACTCAAAGCATTTTCCATTCTCCCCCCACACTTCAACTTTTGTATGTCCCGGCCAGAACATTCATCATATAACACTTAATATATCCATATCCAAAATGTGTAGAAGATCCAAAGATTAAGAATTGAAATAAAATAAAAGGATATGATGATTAAAAAAAGTATAGTAAGATATTGTGTGGAAGAATATTAAGCAAATTGATTTACCTTGACAAACATGATTCAATCCATTGAATTATGATTTTGAAATAATCAAAGCAAGTTCTAGAGTTACAATAACACAAGTGCATCACTCAATTAAGGCTCATCCTCATTAGGCATAAATGTATCAATTCAATTTACCAATCAAGTGTCCATCATTAAGTAGAAACCTTGAGAAAAATAAAAGTCCATTTATGACATTAAGCCCAAAATTAGATACTCAAATCTAGCTCACATTCTCTACTTCTAACATATTATAGGAAAATGTTAAGAGATGTCATTTTCTTATTCAAAATCAAAACTAAATGCAATAAGAAAACTTCCTACAGTAAAGAATTTATTTCTCCAAACCAAAATCAACATATGCACACAAGGAATTTATTGAAGAAAAGACTAAACACAGATCATGAATTTAAATGCAAAAGAAAACTAAGTTGGAACCAACTCTCCTCTATTCCCGGTAGTTGAAGAAGACTTAGAAAGAGAAGCCACGCCGGTAGTGGATTAAGTGTGGTTGCAGTTAAATCCTTTTCATCCATCATTTTCCCTTGAAAATTCTTTCTAGAGGTCGGAGGCGGTTTAGACAAAGTAATCATTTTAAACATCTATTATGTCCTACAAAAAATAACACCTCCCGAACACTCTCATGGTAAGAGAATAGTGCAACAAAATTAGTCTCTACACTAAATGTATCACAATGAACATCACATTCTATAAATTCAAAAATTAGCACCTTAAAGAAATTTTCTAAAAAATCACAAGAAACACTAACCGTGTCATGCTGGAAGATTCCTGTGGGTTCTAAAATGGTGCATGTGACCTCCTCATCATCAAGTAATGGCCCAAGCTCTGCATTAAATGATTCTAGGGGTAGTGCTTCCAGTAAGCAATCCCCTACACTTCCCCATCTTCAAGTAAATGTTCAGTTCCTGCATCATTCACAACATCTACAGCAACAATATCAGTATAATCAGAAATCTATACAACTATATCATCATCACAAAAAATACTTAAAAAAATCTTATGAAGTAATGAAAGTAGGGTCAGGCTTGACACAATTTCTATTTTCCATCTCCTCACTGGAGTTTTGTGTTTGTAGCTGGTTGATGGATGATGTAATTTGATCTAATTGAATCTATATATTCTGTATCCTTGCAAATTGATGCTCTTGATGCTCTCTCATTTGCTGCAAAATCCTCATTGGCTTTCCATGTTGACATTTCAAATTGAGGGTCATTCTGTTGAAAATAATATGGCCAAGTAAATACTGAAACCTCTTGAAACTCATATGAATTCTGGTAGGTTGGATCTGGATCAATAAATAGTCCTTGTACATTTTCATACATGAAATATGAATGTTCCACCCAATTAGAATTAGAAGTATTAGAAAATAACTCATACCTATTTTGTTGATCCATAGATGGATAAAATTGATGCTCAGGATAAAAATACTGACTCTCCATTCCACCTCCAAAATGCTGAAAATATGGATACATGCTAAAAGAAATCTCCAGTTCTTACATTACAACACTAACAATCAATATTAGAAGACTCCAGAGCATTTAGTTTCAAATACTTGGATATATGAACATTAAAGAACTTGACAATTCAGGAATAAGTCAACATGAAAATACAAAAAGATAAGCAATCAAATCAATAAAGATGCTAAACAAAGAAAACCAACCAATGCATAATCTAAAATAAACACACACTACTAGTTATGGGTTCCCCGGCAATGGCGCCAAAATTTTGATGTAGCCTATTTTTCATATCACTAGGCACTTTAAATTAATAAAGATCGAAAACCATTAAAACTCAAGGAAAGAGATGTAGTAAGGAGTCCCAAGTCGTATTTTTTTTCAGGGATAACTATTGCATGTGTGTGAATTCTAAATTCAAATTATTCTTTTGGATTTTCTAAATGAACTAGGTGTATCCGTGGCTAAGTCAAATAAGCATTCAATTACCTAGACATTCATTTTCATTCTTTTCCTGATAAGAAGCTACCTAAACACTTATCTTCTGAATTTTGAGCTTATCAATTCAGATTATCATCTAATTCAGAAATAAAATCAGAATAATTCTCATGTAGACATTGAAACATCGAGATTTAAATGGTAATTGCAGATACACAAACTTCAATCAACACTCCAATCACAATAGATCAATTGCACAAAATAGGGGTTTGCTAAATTCAACAACTAAAACTAAGCAAATTTATAGTAAATGAAATGGAAAATTCAAAATAGAAAGAATATTTTAAACTAAGCTAATCATATCATCAGATTTGAACAAGGGAATGAGAATCAAAGTAAATAGAAATAAAATACGTTCCACATCCCAAACTTGAGATCCAGTCCACTCACTCTGCCATGACACAGAAATGCTCCTGGGTACCTCCCTTCAAACATTCAACAGGGAATGTCCAAGCTCCAACTGCTATCAGATGACACTCATAGCTCCTGGGCACCTCCCTTCAAGCTCGCAATCAGCTGACAATCTCATCGCTTGAAGAACAGAGATTGAATTATAGGAATCGCTTAACCCGATTGATTGATTGGCTCGATCTATGTATCACTGTGGAATGAAGGATAGAATGGAATCAGAAACTCCTGGGTACCCCCCTTCAAGCTCCGTTGGATGGAAAAAATCGTAGATCGGAAAACCTCCCGCGGTATGGATTATGGCAGTGAAATAGAAATCCAAGTTCACGGACTAGGGAACCTTGTTGGATCGAAAAGAATTTTAGATATTTCCACAATGGCATGATATTGTCCACTTTGGGCCTAGGTCCTCATGGCTTTGCTCTTGGGTTCTCTCCAAAAGCCCTCATGCCAATGGAGATATCTTTTCTCTTATAAACCCATGATCTTTCCCATGTGTTTCCAATATGGGACTATGTTTGCAACCTTGCAACCCCAACAATCCCCCCCCCCCTCAAACAAAGGACCATAGGCTTCCCACGTCCGATCCTCGACCCACCAGGTCTTCCTGCCCCTCGGTCCACCCGACCTACTAGGACTTCCTTGCCTAGTCGCAACTAGGACTTCCTGCCTGGTGTCTGGTCCTCTTGATCCGAACATAGGAGCCCCCACTTTCTTTGTTCGAGGTCAATATTGTACCCACATGGCTCAATCAGACCATAGCTCTTGTGCACAGTCGGTGGTTAAACATTCTGGCAGTCCGGGCTCTGATACCACTTGTTGGATCGAAAAGAATTTTAGATATCTCCACAATGGCATGATATTGTCCACTTTGGGCCTAGGCCCTCATGGCTTTGCTCTTGGGTTCTCTCCAAAAGGCCTCATGCCAATGGAGATATCTTTTCTCTTATAAACCCATGATCTTTCCCATGTGTTTCCAATATGGGACTATGTTTGCAACATTGCAACCCCAACAATATCTAAATTCTTTTCAATCCAACAATTGGTATCAGAGCGGGGTCGTTTTGAATTGGTGCAACCACCTTTCAAAACAAATTTTTCGCAGTTTTTTTTATTTTCGGAGTCGAATTAGAATTTAGCCTTATAGCTATATTCTAATTTTTGTTTCCCTCGAATCGACTTTTGCTCGAAGTAGGTGCAACACCACTCGAGTTCGTTTTTATTATTCTTTATTTCAGCACTACTAATCCAAGACTTAGTCTTGGAACATATTCTGTTGTTTTCTTTTGTTACATATTATAAATGGCCCAACAAGAGGGTTTCAGCACTGTACGTCCCCCGCTATTCTCCGGAGAGGATTTTGGCTACTGGAAGGGAAGAATGGAAACGTATCTAAAGATACAATTCGAAACGTGGATGATCATAAAGACGGGACTGAAACTGCCAATCGATGACGACGGCAAAACTACACCCTGCGAGAAGTGGGACGCTTCTCTAATAAAAAAGGTGGAAGCTGACGCCAAAGCTACCTGCACCCTCCAGTGTGGTCTTACCAAGGAAGAACTCAACAGAGTTGGCCCGTTCTCCTCTGCAAAGGAGCTCTGGGAAAAGCTCATCGAACTCCACGAAGGCACTGACGACACCAAGGTAAGTAAAAGAGATCTTTTACTTAATAAATTATATAATCTAAAAATGCAGGAAGGCGAAACGGTGAGTTCTCTTCACGCGAGAATACAAGACATCCTTAACTCTCTTCACGGAATTGGCCAGAAGATAGAAAATCGGGACGTAATAAGGTATGCCCTAAACTCGTTTCCAAGGAATACATTGTGGGCATCAATGGTAGATGCCTACAAAGTTTCCAAGGATTTATCTTCTTTAAAACTAGATGAACTTTTTAGTGAATTTGAACTTCATGAGCAGACTAATGCACAGCCTACCGAGAAAGGTATTGCGTTGGTTGCAGGTACAAGCCGAACCCGGGAACCGAGACCACGACGGAGAACCGAACCAGCATCGGAAGCTGAACCAGACTCTGACGATGAAGAAGGTGACATTACAACCGAGCTGGTGAACCTCATGAAGAAGCTCTACAAGACGAAAGGATTCGACAAAAGAAATCTAAAGAAGGCAGTAAAATCAAAGGAAGGCCCACAAAATACAAAGATGAAGTTTGAAGTTACATGCTACGGGTGTAACCAAAAAGGGCATATCAAAACCAACTGCCCTAACCTGAAGGAGGTCAAAAAGCAAAGAAGGAAAAAGGTCCTTAAGGCAACATGGGACGAATCTTCATCGGAGGACGACGACGACGAGCTCGAACAAACGAGTCTACTCGCATTAATGGCCCGGGACCAAGTCGTCGAATACGGATGCGAGAGCGAGTCTGAGGCAGAGTCCGAGTAAAGCCACGGATCCGTATCCATTTTCGAAGAACCAGACCCCGCTGTAAGTATCTCCCGGTTGAACATTTTAGTTAGCTATTTATTGCGCAAATTAGCTAAGTCAAACCTGAAAGTTAAGTCACTTCTAAAGGAAGTAAGTGTCCTTAAAGAAGTGGCTAACACCAAACCCTTACCTGACTAGAGTCAGACTGAATTTCCAACTCAAGTTCAAAAACTTGAGGAAGAAAATTCAAGTCTAACAAATCAGGTTAAAGATTTAGAAAATACCTTAGAACGGTTTACTTTGGGCTCCAAGAATTTGAACTTGATTCTTGGGACACAAAGAGCCGTCTAACTGGGCTGGGATACAAAAGTAAATATAGATCTTATTTATCATTAATAAACAAACAAAGTATTAAATCAATCCAAGCATGGGTCTCCAAGCCTAACTTGGTCAATCAAGTTGGACTTGGCCAATACTGGGTTCCGAAGGATCAAATATACTACCTCGATAGACCATATCGAGGCCATGATCCAGGGGGAGCAAAAAGAAAAACAATCCTAAAAATTTAAAATTCAAAATTCAAAATTAAATTCACAATTCAAAATTCGAAATTGAAATTAAAAATTAAACTCAAAATTAAATTCAAAATTCGAAATTGAAATTAAAAATTAAATTCAAAATTCGAAATTCGAAATTGAAATTAAAAAATTAAATTCAAAATTCAAAATTAAATTATAAACTCAAAATTCAAAATTAAAAGCAACTTCAAAATTTAAAATTAAGTTATAAATTCAAGATTCAATTAAAACTCAAAATGAAGATAGAGGATCCAGACTCGCTGGCACCCCCAACTAAACTACCCGGCAGGGTAACTGAACCTAATCTACCCGAAATGGGTAAAACAAGAGTAGATCACCCGGCAGGGTAATTAAGGTTAGATTAAAACGGACTAAGGTTAACTTGAACCACAGTACTGGTGAAGTTTTTGGATGATAATACGTTAGGGAAGCTTGGGCATCGCATGTCTAGGAAGATATGGCTTCGACCTGGTGCATTTGGCCAAGTGGAACTGACCGAAGCTACCCTTAAATGGATCCTAACTAGTTAGACCAAGGTTTAGTACTAAGCTCAATGGGTAGGACTATTTGGAAAACCTCGAAGGCATGGTTACTTTAATGAGTTCCTTGTGACTCACCATAGCCCAGAAGTTTATCCAAAGAATGCTTACTTGTTGAACCCAAAGCTAAATCTGAATCTAACACAAAGTTAACCCAAACCTTAAAATTGAATTATAATTCATCTCACAACAATTATAGGATTCCCTGATTGAAAATTTAGGTCGGGTGAGATGATTAAGAAATTTAAAATTAAAATTCAAAATTATTTTAAAATCAAATTTCAAAATTATTTTAAAACTAAATTTTGAAATTAAACTAAATTTCAAAATTATTTCAAAACTAAATTTCAAAACTCTTTCAAAATTTATCTCTAACAAGTTTACTTCAATTTAACTATCGTGAAATCCATTAAAACAATTCAACCACTTCCTATGTAGGAATTGGATCAATGGATGTTGGATAGTGGCTGCTCCAGACACATGACTGGAGATAAATTGAAGTTTACTAAACTAACGTACAAGAACTTAGGATCAGTTGCATTCGGTAACGAAGGTCAACTTAAGGTAATCGGAAGAGGTAATATCGAACTCAACTCCGATTTTATTATTCGAAAAGTCCTTTTAGTTGAAAATTTCAAGTTTAATTTACTAAGTATAAGTCAATTGTGTGATAGCGGATACTTAGTAACTTTTGACAAAACCAGGTGTTTAGTTAAAAACATTGAAAATCCTGAAATCTTACTTAAGGGACTTAGGATAAATAATATGTATTCAATTAATCTACCGACATCCTCAACAAAGTGTTTTCTAACACAAGAAGAGGAAACTGATTTGTGGCACAGAAGATTGTGTCACACTCACACTAGACTCATTTCAAAAATGAGTCATAATGGTTTAGTTAAAGGTTTACCAAAACTAAAATTCATTGAAAATTCTATCTGTAATGCTTGTCAATAAGGAAAACAAACTAAGTCAACACACAAATCAACAAATCTTGAAAGAACCAGCTCCTTACTTGAGCTCCTTCACCTTGACTTATTTGATTCACATGGAGCTAAGTCACTAAGCAAGAACCAGTATTGCTTAGTAATAATTGATGACTACTCTAGATTTTCATGGGTAAAATTCCTAAAAACTAAAGATGAAACCTATGAAATATTTAGTAACTTTTGTAAATTAATAGAAAATGAAAAAGATACTAAAATTAAAAGAATAAGAAGTGATCACGGAGGGGAATTTGAAAATCATAAATTTACCCAATTTTGTAAAATAAATGGATATCAACATGAATTTTCATGTCCTAGAACCCCCCAACAAAATGGTCTGGTGGAACGTAAAAATAGAACTCTACAAGAAGCCGCTAGAACCATGTTAAATGAATATAATTTAAATCACCAATTTTGGGCAGAAGCAATAAATACTGCAAATCATATTCAAAATCGAATCTTGATCAACAAATTTCACAAGAAAACCCCTTATGAACTATATTATCATAAAATTCCTAACCTAAATTATTTAAAAGTATTTGGATGTAAAGTTCACATTTTAAATACTAAAGATTATTTAAGAAAATTCACACCCAAATCTAACAAAGGAATATTTTTAGGATACTCCTCAAACAGTCGAGCCTATAGAGTCTACAATCAAAACACCCTAAAAGTTGAAGAAACAACTAATATAATATTTGATGAAGAAAATAATCTACCAAATATAAATGAGAATGTTGAAATTGATCCAAGAAATATAGAAGATGATGAAATTCAACCAAATCTTAATAAACCAGAGGAACCAGCCCCTGACCCACTTATAAGACCAACTAGGGCCAGTACCTCTCACCCATCTGATCAAATCTTGGGTGATCCAAACCTAGGAGTCAGAACTAGATCCTCCTATAGAATCCACAGTCAGATTGGCCTAATTTCTAAAATCGAACCAAAAACAATAGAAGAAGCACTACCTGACCCAGACTGGATCATAGCTATGCAGGAAGAGTTAGCCCAATTTGAGAGAAATCAAGTCTGGGAACTTGTATCTAAACCCTCAAATAAATCAATAATCGATACAAAATGGGTATTTAGAAACAAGCTAGATGATCAAGGCGAAATAATTAGAAATAAGGCTAGGCTTGTAGCTAAAGGATTTAGCCAAGTTGAAGGTTTGGACTATGATGAAACCTATGCCCCAGTAGCTAGACTCGAATCCATTAGAATGTTGTTAGCCTATGCAGCAAACAAAGGATTTAAACTATACCAAACGGATGTCAAGTCAGCATTCTTAAATGAATTTATTAAGGAGGAAGTATATGTAAGCCAACCCCCAGGATTTGAGGACTTAGGATATCCTAATCATGTATTTAAGTTAAAAAAAAGGCCTTGTACGGACTTAAACAAGCCCCTAGGGCATGGTATGAACGATTATCAAATCACTTAATATCCAAAGGTTTCAACCAAGGTCAAATAGATCCAACTCTATTTGTAAAACCTGTAGAAAAAGACATCTTCATAGCTCAAATCTATGTTGATGATATAATTTTTGGATCAAATAACTCTAAATTTTTAAAAGAATTTATTAAATTAATGGAAAATGAATTTGAAATGAGTATGGTTGGTGAACTTAATTTTTTCTTAGGCTTACAAATAAAACAAACTAAAGATGGAATATATATTTATCAAACTAAATATGCAAAGGAATTAATTAAAAAATTCTGCATGGAAAATTCAAAAATAATAAATACTCCAATGGCAACCAACATTAACATAGACTCTGACCCTGAAGGAAAACCAGTAGATCCAAAGTACTATAGGAGTGCCATAGGAAGCCTGCTTTACCTAACTGCAAGCCGACCCGACATATTATTTGCGGTTGGTATGTGCGCAAGATACCAATCTTGTGCAAAAGAGTCACATTTAACCTATGTTAAAAGAATACTTAGGTACATTAAAGGTACTCTAAATATAGGACTCTGGTATCCTAGAACTTGCACCTTTGACCTTCTTGGCTATTCTGACTCGGATTACGCCGGATGCAAGTTAAATAGAAAAAGCACAAGTGGTAGTTGTCAATTTCTAGGACAATGCCTAGTAAGTTGGTCAAGTAGAAAGCAACATTGTGTGGCTTTGTCTACCACTGAAGCTGAATATATAGCCTTAGGTGAATGCACATCTCAATTGCTTTGGATGATGCACACTCTTAAAGACTATCAACTGAACTATCATAACACAAAAATCTCAATTGATAATATAAGTTCCATAAATTTAACAAAAAACCCAATTCATCACTCAAGGACTAAACATATAGAAGTGAAGCACCATTTTGTAAGGGATCATGTAGCTAAGGGTGATATTATACTCAACTATGTTGAGTCAAAATCAAATCTAGCTGACATCTTCACAAAACCCTTACCTGAACTTGAGTTCAGCTCACTTAGAAGACAAATAGGAATGTGTTGGGTAGAATAGACAATGTGTTTTTAAAAAATTGGTTATGATTCGCTTTTAAAATTTCTAGGAAAATACTTATTTCAAAATTCCAATTTCTTAGAATTTTCAACATTTGGATCTAGCTTAGGCTTTCCCCTAGATATCATGTTCCTCTAGCTTTAAGCCAGAGCATCTCACAATCACCTAGGTATACCTTGCTTGTGTTTGACAAACTTAGAATGGCGTGAGGTGCATAGGGTACAGCCTGGACTCAGGAATGCTTATATTTGTGCATCAATATGAGTCTAGGCGTTAAACACATCATAAATAATAATCAAGTCAAGTCTTCCAGTTCTAGCCAACTCTAGCTGGACCAAATGGACTTAATTTGACTAACCATGTGAAAGCTACTGCCCTCTAGGCAATCAGCAAGTAGCTAAAGGTTAGACAATTGGGAAAAGTGTGTTTCAATTTTTTTAAGGTTCTAATCAAATTACTTTACCTGATTATTTTAAGGCTCTGATACTTAATCAAATTAAACTCAGTAATTTAATTTGACTCATGCTTGGACTAGAAAACAAACTACTGCTACTCCCTGTGTCCTAAAACTAAATATTTTTTAATATCAAAGTTTCTTCAAAATGCATATTCAAAACTTAATTACAGTTTTTCAAAACTTGTCCATGTAATTGAGTATTCAAATATTTTCAAATCTAGTCAACTTTTTATAACGTTTTAAATTTTTCAAGTGACCTCATATTTTATAACTTCTAAGCAAATCCCTTTATTGAAAATTCAAATACTCATATTTTCAAACTTAGTTAATTTTAAGACTATTTTAACTAGACTTAGTTAGATTGTACTCTAAACTTAGCTATTTGGCAAAATATTTTCTCAATACAAATCATTTCGAAACTAAATATATAGCTAAGTATTTTCAAAATTTGGCAATCTAAGAAGAAAATTTATTGTTATCCCTCTTTGAAAATTTTCCTTCAGAAAAATACAAATCTACTTTCAAACTGGTTTATTTTTGATATATGGCAAAGGGGGAGAGTAGGTAAATTAAAGTTAAAAGAAAATTCAAAGTATTTAATAAAAGGAGGGCTTTTATTAAGGGGGAGTCTAATATTACCAAGTTAAAAGTTTCCAGCTTAACTGTTATTGCATTTGAAGTTTATTTACTTAAGCTTGGTTAACTTTATGCATATGTTGTTTTTCTTAACTTTGAATTACGTATTGCCATAATCAAAAAGGGGGAGATTGTTGGTGCGGGAAGCATCCGACGATCGAACCTAAGTTTTGATAATGGCAAAGGATTCAAAGTTAAGGTGCTTTGTTTTCGACAGCTTTTGCTGAGTGTTTCAGGAAAGTCCTAACTGCGGTTAGGCAAGGTAAAACCCTAGGGGTGGTAACCCTATGCGGAAAGTCTTGGCGGTCGATGGCTTGGGCAAAAGTCCTGGGGGTGGTAACCCTAGGTGGAAAGCCACAGTGTCATGAACGGTGAAAGTCTGGCGGTGGGCGGATGTTCGTGAGAAGTCCGGAAGCATCGAGAGTCGAGCAAAAGTCGGTCGATCTGGAGGATCGTCTGGCAATAAATCTCCTGAGTGGAGTAGGTGAGGGCGCGTTCCCGTAGAGGGAAGTGGCGTCGGGTCGACCTAGGGTTTCCGGTAGGAAACCGAAGTCAGATGACTTGTCAAAACTTTTATTATTATCATTCATTATGTTTACGTGCTAACTTTGTTTTGCACGGTATGTGTTTGGGACTAACACATTTTGCGGAAAAAAAGGGCAAGTTACAACTCGGATGAGCAGTCCGAGGCGCCTCCATGGAGCTTGGGGCGCCTCGGGTGCAAAGGAAAACAGCAGACTGGAGGCACCTTGAATGGAGTTCAAGGCGCCTTGGACCGAGGTTGAAGGCGCCTTGGATAGGTTGGCGCCTTGAACCAGATAGAGTTCGACCAGGTCCGTGCTGATCCACGCGGGTGACTCGGCTCGTTCAAGGCGCCTTGGTGAACAGTATAAGGCGCCTTGAACCCCCTTTATAAGGGGTCTCGACCAGCAGCTTCAAACAACAACTTTCAAGTGATCTTACTGCTACAAGCTGCTCACGAGACGATTCCAAAGTGCTGTTGCGAGACATCGACGACCCGGAGCTCTGAATCTTCAGATTACGATATTGTCGTCGGTATAACTGTATTCTTTTTAATACTTAACTGTAATACTTGTACTCTTGTCGAGCTTATAGTTGTTGCCCACGGAAAGCGATCAAGGATCGCGGGCCTTCGAGTAGGAGTCGTCACAGGCTCCGAACGAAGTAAAAATCCCTTGTCTCTCTGTGTTGTTTTATTCCGCTGCATTAACTCTTACGTTTTACGATTCCGATAATCGACCGATTATAGCCACGAGCGCTATTCACCCCCCCTCTAGCGCGTCTCGATCCAACAAACCTCCCTCTACCACTCTCTGACTTTGGATGATGAACGCTGGTAGCTCAGAGATCACCGTCGGTGGAGAGGACTTACTCTCGGATCTAGAATGTGGATTTGAGCAATGGGCGAAGAAGATTAACGGTACAAAAATCGCAAGAAGAGAAAACGCTCGAGCCCCCTATCACTGTAGCTTTTCATGCCTTTTAAATCAACTCCCAATCTGATCAAACGGCCTAGAATTCTTCCATCTTGATCAACAGTCCAAACATCTCAGGTTTGGATCAAAAACTCTGGATATTTATTAATGATTGTGATCTACTTCCACTTGGCTTGGATGGAGTAGATCTTCGATGTAGAGCTCATATCTCTCTTGATCTTGGATGGACGGTCCAAACTACTCCAAAGCTTGATTGTCTTGTTTAAACTCCAATACGAGCACAAATTTGGTTCGAATTAATTCAAGTTCAAGATCCTTTGATGCCTACAAAATAACAATCAAATATTAGCATCAAATAACGCAGTAATAAGATAAGTTGTAATTAAGTCCAAGAATAAATGCAATGCATGAAATGTGATATAAATAGGAGTTTCATCTATGAACAAAATACCAAATCATGCATGAATGAATCAAAATAGCATAGCAAAATCATGGTTGTCACTGGAGCAAATATAGACGTGAAGAATCACAAGCTATCACTGAAAGTTGACAAGGAAGGGCTTACCTTTAACTTATCTCCAGCTTTACAGTATCCTTCTTTTGAATTAATTTCAAATTCTTCTTCAAGTACTTCAATGTTAATTACAAATAATTGTATATTTGGAGAAGATAAGCAAGATCAATTTTTGTATCACCCGACTCAATCCCCGAACATAACAGCTAGTCCGGGAGAGCAAGATGTAGTTTTAGTAGGAAACCATCAGGTTTGACTTCACCATCTTTCTGACACAGCTAGCTATGGAGGGGAGCACCTCTTTTTTAAGGCCAAGGCTCCTAGTTGAGCCATGTCAAAGGTCAAGCTTGGGACCTAAAACAAGTGCTCCTTGGGAGGCACCCCAAGAGTTTTCTTTTCTTTTGTTTTGTTTGATTATTTTCTATTTTGTTAAGCCTAATAGTTCCATCTTTGTATTCTGTAGGTTTTTGGACTTGGCCATGCCATTTAGCACAGCCTGAAGAGGAAAAAAAAGCCATGCCCATGCCAATTGGCACGGGCAAAGGAAGGGCAATAGAGTCATCTCGGCTCTGCTTGTGCCAATTGCCATGGGCAATCTCGACCAGAATAAGCTCCCATGCCCTTTGGCATGGGGAATTGGGAGAACTCGTGTCTAAGGCACGGGTCAAAAAAATAATAACATAGTCACTTTGGCTCTGGCCATGCCAAAAGGCACGGCTACAAGGGAGGAGAGTGCAAATTGGCAGTGCCAGTTTGGCACTGCCCATGCTATTTAGCACGGGTCGTGCTAATGACACACGGTTGGGTTATAAACCTAGCCGTGATCGTGCCCTAGGGCACGACAGTCATCCCAACCCACCTCCTAAACTCAAAAATTCCCTTCTTTTGCTACTATTCACCTTCTTTCTTCTTCTAAACTCCTTCCACTCTCAAAACCTTTTCCTCCTACACAAGATCTACTCTCCTCACTCCCAAAATTTCCCCCTTTCTCTTCCAAATAAGAGTCAATCTTGAATAAATTCTTCCTTTATCCATTCAAAAATCTAGATCTGTTCTCTTCTCTTTTCTCCTTACCTTTTCTCCATCAGATCTAATTCCTTAATTCACAATTAAATGTTCCCGACCTTAGATATATTTTGATATGTCTAACGTCATGAAACACATTAACAGGTTGGGTGGAGCTAGCGGAGGGGATGATTTGAGGATGGACAAAGGAAAAGGAAAAGCACCCATGAAGGAGAAGATGCCTGCAAAGGGAAAAGGGAAGCACCCAGCTCAAGATTAAGGTAAAACTAATGAATTCGACATTTTACTTAGAAATGAAGAGCAAAAGTTTAGATTTGGTAACCTATTTAGCCATAAATTAGTTTGTACACGTTACATGGATAGTACAACTATGGAGTGCTTGGGAATAAAAGATGATGTGGATTGGCTGATTGGTAATATAGAATGGAGTGAATTGATGTACACTAGTGAACCAAACTACCCATGCCTTATCCTCGAATTTTTAAGTTCCTTAGAGTCTAATTTCACTTCTGACAATGATCATGATGGGAAAATTAGCTTTAGATTAATGAATCATGATTACCTTTGGACTCTGTATGAATTTAATAATTATTTTCGATTACTTACGGGGGTACCTCACAAGTTTGATTCTAGATACAATGCAAATTCCTTTTGGAGTTTAATCACTGGTTTACATGAGCCTCATGACCCATCTAGATCTAAAGTCTCCCAATTGCAAAACCTCATCTTTTGATACCTCCGTCGTGTTATAAGAAAGACTATCTATGGTAGAGGTGAGAGTGACGGTGTGGTAAGAAAGGTAGAGCTTTATTCTATGTGGCCCATGATTCACAAAGTAGAATTTGATGGAGGGTTTCATTTTTTACAAACTATGTAGAGAGCGGGGAAGGCAAACTCAAGAACAATTATGTTTGGTGGGTTCATTACAACCATTGCTAGGAAACTTGAGTTAGACATCTCAAGTCTAGATGCTATACATGGAAATATCAAAATAGATATAAACACGTGTCTAGCAGTGAAAATAATTTGTTGGGAATAAAATGGATTCGGTTTTCCTAAAAGGGAAGGGTTTCCTATCCCTTTGCCAAATCTCGAGTGCACAACAATTCATAATCCAAATAATTAGATTATTAAGGATCCAATTTCTTATTCTTCCGCATCCCCCAGAGGGCATAACAAGTATCCCTCAACTAGAGGCCCGCCATCGGTCGAATTTTCTAACCCGGCTAGACATTCATTTGCTTATGGTAGTGAAGGACCTTCTAGCTTTGATTTCTCTGCTTTTCGTACATTATTGGACTCACTTCATGAGAAGCAAGACATTTCTCATAAGATGTTGGAGGATCACTATGACTTCACTCATGATCAGTTCCAATATATACATGACCAGTTTCAGAAGAGGGACAATGTTTATAGTAGAGTATGTTGGATCGAGACCGCGCTAGAGGGGGGTGAATAGCGCTTGTGGTTTTCACGTGTTTCGGATTCGGAAAACTCAACAAGTAATGCAGTGGAAATTAAAATAAGCACAATACAGAATAACCCAAGTATTTACTTGGTTCGGAGCCTTGGGGACTACTACTCCAAGGTCTGCGATCGTTGATCGCTTTCGATGGGAAACAACTATAATATCGTAAAGAATACAAATTTGTATTACAATAAGTGCAATAAAAATATACTGACAACATGAAATAGAAATCTCGAAGCTCCGGGTCGTCGGGAACTCGTAACAGTACTTCTGGATCGTCTTGTTAGCAACACACGGAGACAGAACACTCTTGAATTGATTATTTCAACTGCTGGTCGAGATGTCATTGTATTGGACGTTGAGGGGGCCTCCATGGACTCACTAAGGCGCCTCAAATGTGAAACCTTATCCCAGATCCTGCGCTGTGATAAGTCTCCGCTGGCTGCTCGTTATCCACCTTGAGGCGCCTCCATCAACTGTCCAAGGCACCTCAAAGTTGTGGTCCAGGGCGCCTCCAAGTCCCATGGAGGCGCCTTCAGCTCCTCTGCGCAGCCAGCTCACTTTGCACCCAAGGCGCCTCCAAGCTCCATGGAGGGCGCCTCGGGTATTGTTCATCCAAGGCAAACCTTGTTCTTTTAACCCTGCAAGACATGTTAGTCCCAAAAACAAACACATATCATGCAAGACAAAGGTTAGTACAATAAATGAAGTATCTGACAGTCTCCAGACTATCCGGTTCTGACTTTAAATTTTCAACCAGAAACCCTAGGTCGAACCGACATCTATTGTTCCCTCTTCCGGGGAACGCGTCCTCACCTACTCCACACAGGAGAACATACCTGTTGCCAGTCTGGTCCTCCAGACTGACTGGACTTTCCACCTAGGGTTACCACCCCCTAGGACCTAAGGTTACCACCCCCTAGGGTTTTTCTCCGCCAAGGGTTACCTCCCCCTAGGACCTAAGGTTACCCCCCCCCCCCTTAGGATTTCTCCTCCACCTAAGGTTACCACCCCCTAGGACCTAAGGTTACCGCCCCTTAGGATTTTCCACCTGCCTAACTGCAGTTAGGACTTTTGCTGAAACCTCATTTAAGTTCGTTAGATAACAATTAACCTTAACTTTGAATCCCTTTTGTCATTATCAAAACTAAGGTTCGATCGTCGGATGCTTCCCACACCAACAATCTCCCCCTTTTTGATTATGGCAACTGAAATTCAAAGTTAAGCAAAAGGATAATAATGAAAAGATACTAACATAAGCACAAGCATAAATTTAGCACATACAAAGCTCCCCCTTAATAATAGCTCCCCCTTTAGACTAAATTTTTTTTAAAATTTTAATTTTAAAATTCCTTTTAGTTTTCTTTGAATTTTTAAATTTTCGTATACTGCCCCCCCCCTTTTCCATATATCAAAATAACCAAGAGAGTAAAGAAAAAAATGACATTAATTTTAGAAATAATATTTACCTTGTCATTCAAAAAGATAGAGAGATAGAGCGTTAAATAAACATTTTGCTTTTAAAGAGGAAAATTTGTTTTTAGAAACATAAGGGTTTTAAATAAAAATTTTAACTAAGGTCATTTTCATTTTAGAGAATAAAACAAATAGAAAATATTCCTAAAGTCCAAGCATGAGTAACTGAAAGTTAAATACTTAAATTCCTTGGTCACATGTCTAACCATTAGTTACTAGCTGATTACCTAGAGGGTAACGCTTTTTTTTAAAGATTTTAAAAAAGATTTTTAAATAAGTTTTTAAAAAAAATTAAATAAGTTTTTAAAAAAAAAATAAATAAATTTTTTTATTTCTAAATAAGTTTTTAAAAGATTTTTAAATAAGTTTTTAAAAAAATTTAAATAAATTTTTACAAGTTTTTTAAATAAGTTTTTTAAAAAATTAAATAAAGATTTTTCAAAAAAAAATAAATAAGTTTTTAAAATATTTTAAATAATTAATTGATTAAATTTAGAAGTTAATTAATTAAATTTAGCCTAGATTCATCTCACCCGATACTAAGTTCTATACTAAGTTGTCAATCAGGGAACCTTAAGTAGTTTTGTGAGATGGTTATCTTTGATTTAAATTATTTCTAAGGATTAATTTACATTTGAGTTAAACTTAAGTTTCCCAATTGGTTAATTAAATATACATTTCGAAGATCGATTCCTAGGCTGTGGCGAGACACTAGGCCTTCTTGGGTATGAGATCATCCACCACTTATAGACAGAACCTTTCAAAGAAAATATATATTTAATTTTCCTTTTGAGACCCCTAGGTTTAACTAAACAAGTGTAAATTACGCCTAGGTCTTTAGTCTCATCTAATCTAAACATGCATAATACAAGGAATTAAATAAACAATCATCAAACACTTCTATCTATTTATTAAGATAGTTTTGCGATTGGTTCCCCTTGGATCATAGCCTCGATATGGTCTATCAAGGTAATGAACTTGATCCTTGGGGATCCAATATTGACCAAGTCCAACTTGATTGACCAAGTTGGACTTAGGTACCCATGCTTGGACTATCTTACTATTTGGTCTGTTAATAAGCGGTAAATAAGACCGATGTTTCTTTTTAGTTTTAAATCCTAGTCCGGACTGATTGTATACGGCTTTTTATTTTCCAAGAATCAAGTCAAGATTCTTGGAACCCAATGTAAATTGTTCCAATGTAGTCTTCAAATCCTTGACTTGACTTTTCAGACTGGAATTTTCTTTCTCAAGATTTTGGACTTGAGTTGAGGTTCCAGTCTGAACAGGGTCAGCCAAGGATTCAGTATTAGTCACTTCTTTAAGGGATGTTACCTCCTTTAGAAGCGACTTGATCCGAAGATTGAATTTTGCTAACTTATGCATTAAATAATTAATTAAATTATATAGATGATTTATACTTACAGAGGGGTTTGGCCCTTCAGAAATGGATGTGGACCCGTGGCTTCTCTCGGACTCGGCTTCCGATTCATCCTCGCTTCCGGATTCATTGATGCAGTCTCGGGCCGTCATCGCGAGAAAACTCATCTGTTCGAGTTCTTCGTCGTCAGACTCTTCCGAGGATGACTCGTCCTAGGTTGCCTTCAGAGCTTTCTTCCTTCTTGGCTTCTTCGCATCTTTCTGATTTGGGCAATTCGCCTTGATGCGCCCCTTCTGATTGCATCGATAGCATGTCACCTCAAATTTTACCTTTGGTTGAGCCTCCTTCGACTGAATTACCTTTTTAATATCCTTTTTGTTGAAGCCCCTCTTCTTTCTGTAGAGTTTCTTCACCAGGTTGACGAGTTTGGTTGTGAGTTCATCATCGTCATCAGAGTCCGGTTCTTCTTCCGATTCTAGTTCAGTTCTGCGCTTTATTTTTGCTTCCCTGGTTCTGCTTATACCTACAACCAAAGCAACACCTTTCTCGGTCGGACGTGAGTTTACCTATTCATGTAATTCAAATTCTGCAAATAATTCATCTAACTTAATGGAAGAAAGATCCTTGGAAACCTTGTAAGCATCTACCATGGATGCCCACAAGGTATTCCTCGGAAAAGCGTTCAAGGCATACCTCAAGATGTCCCGGTTCTCTACTTTTTGTCTGATTGCATGTAGACCGTTGAGTAGATCCTGTATCTGGGCGTGGAGCTGGCTAGCCGTCTCACCTTTCTACATTTTAATATTATATAATTTATTAAATATTAAATCCCTTTTACTTACCTTGCTGTCGGGCGTTCCTTCATGAAGCTCAATCAACTTCTCCCAAAGTTCTTTGGCACTCGTGAACGGGCCGACGCGGTTCAGCTTCTCCTTCGTCAATTCGCATTGGAGGTGCAGGTCACCTTAGCATTGGCTTCTACCTTTTTGATAAGGGTCGCATCCCAATTTTCATATGGTAGTGGCTTGCCGGTGCCGTCAGTTGGTATTTCTAGCCTGGTTTTGATGATCATCCAGACTTCAAAGTGAGTCTGGAGATACGCCTCCATCCAGCCCTTCCAGTACCCGAAATCATCTCCGGAGAAGAGTGGTGGACGAGCAGTGCTGAAACCTTCTTGGAAAGCCATTTTAGATCTAGCACAAAGAAAACGAACAAAAAGAATGTCCCAGAACTTGATCCTGGATTAGTAGTGCGGTATGAAAATAAGAATAAATTACGTTCTCGAGTAGTGTTGCACCAACTTATGGAAAAGAATATGATTATGAAAAAAACTAGATCGGAAGATGGCAAGAGTACCGATTCAGATCGACTTCGAAAAAACTGAAAAAACACCACGAAAAAAGTGCTTGATTGGTGATTGCACCAAATCAAAGCTACCCCGCTCTGATACCAATTGTTGGATCAAGACTGTGCTAGAGGGAGGGTGAATAGCGCTCATGGCTTTCACGTATTTCGGATTCGAAAAACTCAACAAGTAACGCAGTGGAAATTAAAATAAGCACAACACAGAAGAACCCAAGTATTTACTTGGTTCAGAGCCTTGGGTGACTCCTACTCCAAGGCCCGCGATCGTTGATCGCTGATCCTGTCTGAGAAGCTAGGCAAGACGGAGATCCGGAAGAAGAAACCCACTGTTGATGGAGAAAAAAACCTGGAAAACCTCGATCCAAGAAACCCAAAGCGGATCGGGAAAAATAGGGTTACCGAATGCCTTCCTTGTGCAAAAATCCGATGACGAGAGAGAAACCCAATCAAAGAGACACACAAATTTGGAGCCTCCCAGATTTCCTTCGCACAAGAGACCAACCAACACTATCGTCAGTGACCTAAGACCGGGGTGGGAATCCCTGGCTAGGCCCTCCGACGCTCAAGTCAGTGATCTCTCTCAGTGTGGAAGAAGGAGGAAGAAGAAGTTGAACAGTAGCTAGAAATTAGGGTTATGAATGTGCGCAGTGATGTGAACTCACCTTGCCAACGGAGAGGATTCCCCCTTTTATACCACTTCATATAACCTCCGTAGTCATGAAGTAGACCCCGGTTTGTTAGAGTTTGTTATGAGATGACGTAAGCCGTGTACTTGTGGTGAATGACTTTTTAAGGAATCTTTCTTGTACCCCAAATGTACCTTCTTTGTCGTTTAGCACCTGCAAAATAATCTAAAAACACATTTCCCGCCAAAATATATAATTCCTGTCATATAGTTACATATTACAGATATCTTCATTAATTATCGTTTCATCCCTCCTGCTGCAGATAACTCAATGTACCAATATTCCTTATATCGATCAAACTTAATCATGATTAGGTTTAGTTAATGAGGCAACCTTCTATGTTACTGATCCTAACTAGCCCTAGGCTATATTTTATCAAGTATCTTTCCCAGGTATTGGTCAATCGGCCGGTCTTGGCTTTCCTTCTGGGAAGCATATTTCGGTCGCTGCGAACCTACCTCCTTTAGAGGTATAGCCCGGCCGATATTAGCCTACCTCCTTTGAGGTATATGCCTCTTGATATGAATCTTCCTCTTGGGAAGTATATTTCGATCGATGCGAATCTACCTCCTTTGGAGGTATAGCCCGACCGATATTAGCCTATCTCCTTTGAGGTATATGCCAATTGATATGAATCTTCCACCTGGGAAGTATATTTCGGTCACTGCGAACCTACCTCCTTTGGAGGTATAGCCCGGTCGATATTAACCTACCTCCTTTGAGGTATATGCCTCTTGATATGAATCTTCCTCTTGGGAAGCATATTTCGGTCGATGCGAACCTACCTCCTTTGGAGGTATAGCCCGGCCGATATTAGCCTATCTCCTTTGATGTATATGCCAATTGATATGAATCTTCCACCTGAGAAGTATATTTCGGTTGCTGCGAACCTATCTCCTTTGGAGGTATAGCCCGGCCGATATTAACCTACCTCCTTTGAGGTATATGCCTCTTGATGTGAATCTTCCTCTTGGGAAGCATATTTCGGTCGATGCGAACCTACCTCCTTTGGAGGTATAGCCCGGTCGATATTAACCTACCTCCTTTGAGGTATATGTCAATTGATATGAATCTTCCTCCTGGGAAGTATATTTCGGTCGATGCGAACCTACCCTCTTTGGAGGTATATCCCGGCTGATATTAGCCTACCTCCTTTGAGGTATATGCCTCTTGATATGAATCTTCCTCTTGGGAAGTATATTTCGGTCGATACAAACCTACCCTCTTTGGAGGTATATCCCGGCCGATATTAGCCTACCTCCTTTGAGGTATATCCCGGCCGGTATTGATCTTCTTTCCTTATCGGGGACCCATGAAACCTAACTCATATCACTAGCCTTCCCTTCAAGTCTAGTCGAAGGAGGTGTAGACGACTTACTAGACACAAGTCTGGTGTTGTCTTTTCCTACCCGTGACTCTGCCCCAGATATTGAAATGACCTCACAAATTTTGTGTACAACTGTCTAACGAAACCAAGTATAGTGATCCCGTGAGCCTCAGTATAGTGATTCCTTGAGTCTTTTAATCCTTTAAATAGGGTTACAACCTTTTCTTCGTTCACCACCCATCTCAGTTCTTTTCCTTACTTGCTAACTTTTATTGATAAGGTTATGGTCTTGGGTCCTCCTCTTTGGAGGCGACTTTTGTCGGACAAGGTGAGATCTATATATGAGTTTATTGGGATTTTTGCTCCGGCTAACTCTAGGGTTCAAGGGATTGTCTTAAGAGATGAAGCTTCACAGTCCAGACTTTTCATCCAAAGATGCCGATGCTCTGAAGGACTCAAGAAACTTCAGAGAGATTTTCACTACTCATGAGGGGGCAACTAAATAACCCATGGATGTTGTGTGAAGGGCACAGCACATGTTACCCTTGGGCTATGCTTGGTTGCTCTAGTTGCAGAACTCCAGGGCTTGAGAGGGGAAGTGGCTTTTACATTTACTTTTCCATCATGGTCTGAATAGATCTTTCTCCTTCCTCTTGCCCTTGAGTCTTTCTGCTTTGTTGCTTTCTTCATCCCAAGCAAAATATTGCCACTTATGCGCCTTGACAAGCCTGGGCGAAGTAAGATATTTCCATCTCTGCTCCATGGTAAGTTTGAATCCAGTGGGATTGAAATTTCCTAAGCGTTTCAAGAGCTTATGTTTGTAATTTTTGTTATCTATTTGAGGTTTACTGTTCTGAGGGGAAATGTAATGTTGTGTACTTGATCAGATTCTAAGTATAAAAACAAGCTTTTGTATTAAATTGAGTGATTCTATTGAATCCTTCTGTAATTGATAAGAATAAATGTGATGTTGTACTCATTACCCCTTCGTGTGTCCTATGTGTCATTTATCATGGCTGGGGCTATATTAACTGTTGGAATACTTCTGTATTATAGCTAATGTTATACCAACCAGTATTGTCTCGTTGATTATCAACAATGTTATTTAAATTAATATTATACTTATCTAGCATAACCAAAGTTATGCCAGCCAGTATAAAATTATTTTGATTAATGCTAGTCTGTATTTTATAAGGATATTGATTTAAAATCTATTATTATCCTAAATCTCTATCTTTAAATTCTTTTGTCCTTAGCTTGGGCTTAGTCAAAATTCAGTCCTTTTCACTTTATTATGTCCAGTTAATTACGTCTCCTTTCGAAGCTTCCTAGCTGGTGATTGGCTCTTCTTCGGGTGAGAGAATGTTAGAAGCGTACCACGAGGTGTTACCAACCCCAGCATGATCTGATCTGTCACATCCGGTATAAATGTTTTTTTATGATGATATGACACATACTTTCTCTGGCTGCCACGTCACATAAGCCTTTGCCTTTTTCCTGTAATCCTCAGCGTCTGCTGAGATAAAAGTGTTTTGATCTGATGACTGTTGTGTATTTTCCAAACCCTAAACCCTTCATCTTCTTTTCAACTTTATCCTTTCTTCTCTTTTCCTTGGTATTCTCTTCTCACTGCAGTCTTCGACCAAACCCCGTGCTCACCGTTTCTCGACGATCTCCTTTCTTGTCTTCAGTAAGTAATCTATTGTTTCACTAGCCTATACTTTTGTCCATGGCTGAGGAAGCAATTGCTCCTTGGTATGTCCATATGTCGTCTTCCTTTGATAAAAATGCGAGGCTAGCCATCCGTCGTCAGTATGAAATTCCCCGAGAGTATGGCATCATAATCCCAAAATCGAATGATCGTCCTCATCGTCCCCCTGCTAATTGCGTAACCTTTTTCAAGGATCAGTTGATAGGAGGTTTAAGGTTTCCCATTCCTCCTTTCTTGATTAAAATAAGCCAGTATTTTGATATTCCTTTGCAACAATTTTCCCCCAATGCATTTCGTTATCTATGTGGTACTTACATGCTGTTTCGCTTGCGGGATATTCCTCCTACACCTCAAAATTTCTTCATGTTCTATTATCCCAAGTGTTCGGAACCTGGTGTTTTCCTGTTTCATTCACGGACTAAAATGGTTCTTTTTGAGGACTTGCCTTCGTCTCTCAAAGCCTGAAAATCCCATTTTTTTCTTTCTTAAGTTTCCAGGACCCATTCCTTGGTCTTATGCTTGGAAATCTTTCTTGCCTCCCTTGCCCGACGTCAAGGAGTTTCATCTTCATCCTTCCTTTCCTGTTTACTGTGAGAAGTTATTAAACCACTGACTTTCCATTCCCAAGTGGCTGAGAGTCGATCTTCTATACCTATTTGGCTTAAGTCCCGTCAGACCTGATACTCGAGTTCCTTTAGGTAACACCTTGTTTCTCTCTTCTTACTTTTAACTAACTAAACTATTTTTCTTTTCTATATAGTGGAGAGCTTCTATGATGCTTTGATTGACGAAGAGCTACGTCTGGAAGAGGATGCAATTCGTGCCAAAGAAGCCGAACTTCTGGCTGCTATTATTCCTCCTCCTTCTATCGAAGAGCCGGTTCCTTTATCGGAAGCACCCAGTTCTTTGGGGGTTCTTGAAGCTCTTGAGGCTCCTGAAGGTCCTTCTACGGAGATCCTTACTATTTCTCTACCCGCTTCTACTTCCCCAATGGCTACCGCTGCTTCCTCATCTGCTCCTCTTCCCCTCATTGAACTCACATCTTCCGGTAGCCCCAATAAATCAATGGCTAAACTTGTTACCGGCAAACGTCCGGGGCGTAAACTTACCAGAATCACTCCATCCAAAAGGAGGCTTGTCCTTCCGGCTGATGAACAGGTTTCAGAAGGTTTCGTTCCTGCTAATCCTCCTTCTGATGAGGCCACGTTGGCCGAACTCTACCCTTCTCTCATTTTTCCTGCTTCACCCTTCTCTAATGCCAGCGCTTCTAGTGATGTCTCTTTCACTTTTCCTCTATTTATTCCAACTTCTGGGTCTTTACCTTCCTCACCTTCTTCTTATTTAGTCTTTGCTCCTCCATCCATTCCTACTTCTTCCTTCTCTGCTAGTTCTTCTACTATCCCTGTCCTCCCCATATTGTTAGGCGGTTCCTTTGCCGGCGCTTGGGATAAAGTTCGTCCCATTTTTGAAGAACTCAATACTCCTGAAGCAATTGATCGTTTCTCCCATAAGGAGAATCAGGTATGTCTACTATCATCTACTCTTTATTTCTTAGCTATTATCTTATGGCCCTTTATTATATTTCCAGCGGTGGATAGAAAACATGGGTTTATCTCGCCTGATGCACAATTTATATAACGAGAACAAGAAACTAAAATCTGAGAATGATTAGTTGAGACAACAGGTTACTGAGTTATCTTCTACCGCGTTTTCTGCTACTGCCAAGAAGCAACTTGAAACCCAAATTGAAAGTCTTCAAGCACAATTCAAATCGGCTATGAACCTCAACCAAGAATTGACTTTCAAAATTGGCAAACTCAAGATTGATTATGAAGCAGAATTGGCTGAAAAACTCAAAGCCCTGCAGCTGAAGGAAGATGAAATAACTTCCTTGAACACCTCCCTTGATTCAGTTAAAGTTGAGGTTTCTGTCAAAGAGGATGAACTAAAGACTTCTCAAACGGCTTTGGTAGTCTACAAAGCGAACGAAGATACTCGTTACGAGGAACAGGCTACTGCCATGATTGAATCTCCTGAATTCAATAGGTCGATTGTGAAGTCTATCTTATCAGCCTTTACTGCGGGAGCTCAAGGGGCGATTCAGCAATTACGAGAGGAGAGCTACTTATCTCGTGACCCTCCTCCTAATTTCCTGAATCGTCGCAGACTTATTGAGAACAAGCCCCCTGATCTATACCCTCAGCTGACTTTAGTTTGAATTAAATTCTAGTTCTTGTAAAAAAGTGAAACCAAAACTCTGTGATGACGATCTGACAGACTTATGTGATGTTGACTATCCCCTTTTCATTGTAAATTTCACTCTTTCTCACAACAGTCATCTGTTTTCATTTAAATATGTCAAATGTTGCTTGGCAGGTCATCATACAACCTCAATTAACAGATTATTATGTTTTAGATTGTTTCCTCATGACCGGGCGATATATATCAAGGTTGATAAGTACCGTCTGATATTTTAAGGATCCCCTATGTCTCGTCCGATCTGGTGCAAGTTTATTATGATACTCTCAATATCGGTCGATTTATTCTACTTGATTGATTTACACCTATATTTTCATATGTTATTTTATGTATTAATCAAGTCTCATATGGTTTTATCATAGTGTATATCATTTAACTTACTGTGATAAGCTTTTGGCCGACATATTTAGGTGGTCTTTGTCTCAGCCGATCTATTAGAACCGCCCGATTCATCTCTATGGACCTCATCCTGTAGCCTCTAACCAAGTCCTGTTTGCTAATTAATACCTTGCGCTCAAATTTTGCCTTATTTTATTACACCAATACCCTGAACTTATAATTACTGGACTAATTTTTCCTTATATCCGTCAAGCTTTCTTAAGAATTGTTTCTAGGGAAACTTTATACATTTTTCGAGGAAGATTACTTAACTTTACCTCTTTCTTTTGATTTTATCTTTTACTATTATCACTCATTTATGACGATTGAAATTCTAAGTACCTTTTTTTTTCTCTCTGTTGTTTCTGTTTGGGGGTTTTAGCACATGGCCGAAAGAAAAACAAAAGTTTTACAAAGTTTTCTTCCGCTTTCCCCCATCTTTCTTCATCTTCCTGGGTTCCTCTTTTATTGTCTCTCTATGGCAACTTCCCCTCCTGCATGGTTTCTCTCGTGCGCTTCTGACCTTATAGATACAGAAGAAGTAGATTTAAAGGCGACCTATGGTTTTCCTTCTTATATAACGCGTCCCGCTCCTCATGAGGGTCCGCACCTTCCTCCTTTAGGATGTATATCTATCTTCCAAGATCAAGTCTTACAAGGTTTTCAATTTCCTCTTCACCCTTTTTTCTGTAATGTTAGCCTCTAGTTTAATATTCCACTCAACCAGTTTGTCCCTCAATCCTTTTCTGTTCTTATGGGTTTTATTGGGGTATCCAAACTGTTAGATTTTCCCTTGTCTCCTCGTCTTTTTCATCACTTCTTCATTCCTCATCGAGTGGCTGTGGGTGTTTTCAAATTCCAATCTCGTCCTAAGGCTATTCTGTTCAACCGAATTCCTCCTCAAGGGGAATGGTATCGCAAATTTTTCTATATGCGTCTTCCTTCTCCTCCTCCGTTTTCCATCCAATGGATACATGATTTACCTCCACTTCCTAGTACCCATAATCTTCTTAACGATCCCCTCGTGGCTTCTGCCTTACCTAAACTGAGAGGAGCGAAATTCAGCTTGCCGCATCTAATTGTGGAGGGTTTAATGTTCCTTTTCGGGATAAGCAATATTGACACCCCTTTGGATGGATCTTTTGGTATGGGTAAACATTTTGGTCCATATTTACTGATTAATATATCTCTTTTATAATGGCGTTTAATTCCTGTATTTCAGCTGATGTTCTTCTTCCAGGTTTTATGTACAAGCATCCCTCTATGACTAAATCCTTTGTCAATAATCTTGGAGAAGAATGGTTGCGCGCCCGCCGATCCGATCCTAATTCCTCCACCTTGGGTTTGCTATCTGAGGAAGAACAACGGGCAAGGGCTGTCGCAACTATGGAAGAGGAAGAAGAAGAGCCTTTTATTGCCTTAGTTAAAAAGCCAAATCTTACTGAGGCTTCTCCCTTTAGTAATTTCTTTGGTACTTTTGTGCAAACTCCTCTTGTCCCGGCGCCCATTTCTCTCGAGAGAGGTAAGGCACCAATAACTCCTACCCATATTATCTCTAATCCTTCTCTTAGGATGATGAGACCCGGTCTACTTATCCCTTCTTCTTCTATTATTTCAGCTCCCTCTGCTTCTACTTCTGAGATGGTCATTATCCCTTCTGTGTCCTCTGCATCTTTGGCATTGGCCTTGCCTCCCTTGGCTTCTAGGCCTCGAGCAAAACGGACACCTTGCCGAAGATCTTCTCCAAGTGTCAGTCCTTCAGCTATCAGTGTTTCCATAACTGAATCAGCCTCTCCTGCATTGTTACCCTCTATTCCATCTAGTTCTTCCTCTGCTTCTCTTGTTTCTACTATTTCTTTTCCTTCCATTGCCTCTTCTTCTTCTTTGCCTCCTTCTTCCTCCATTCCCCGACCTTTATTTAAACAGGCTGTGGGTCTACCCTCTCAATTGGGCTAATCCTCTGATCCACCTAGCTATGGTTCTCTGCAACTGCAAGGCCTATTAGCCAAATCTTGGCGACAAGGTCAAGAACAACTAAGAGGCCTTAGCCTGCCACATCGAGCTGACCGCCACGGTCGTCAGGCAATAGCTGTAAGTATTTCTAGTTATATGTTGTCACCCTTGTATCCTCATTTTTAACTACATCATCCTTTTGTTTAGTTCCTTGCCTCAAGTTTGCATATCGACCAGCTACTTGTGGCTAAGGACCAGGAGAACAACAAATTGAAGACTCAACTGGAGACATTGAAGGCTACCTTACCTTCTCCTAATAACGACTTGGCTCAGTTGCAAGAGAAAGTGACCTTACAAAATCAACAGTTGGGGACCTTGAAACAAGAATTGGAGGAGTGCCAGCAATTATTGAAAGATAAAGAGCTGGCAAGAAGAACTTTGGAATTACAGGTGGATCGACTACATTCTGGTCTTCGACTGGAAATTCCTTTAAAAGAGAAAGCTCTCTCAGATGCTTCTCATAAAAGTCTTATTTTAGAGAAAGTAGAGAAGCTTCATAATGCCTGTCTTTCTGACCAAGCTCAAGACCTAGCCTCTCATGATTTCACTATCCTACAGGAACAAGAACAAAGGAAAGCTCAAGATGCTGAATTGTCACTGCTCCAGAAGGAATTGGAACAACTTAAATCAGAAAAGGATGCTTTAAAAGACCCAAACACAAAACAGCAGGCTGATTTTCAAAGTTATAAGGAGCAGGAGAAGAGTCAATGGGAAGAGTGGCGTCAGGCTTATTTAAAGTCTTCAGCATTTGCCCAAGAATTTGTCCGCATGATAGTGGGTGCTTTAAATCATTCTGTATCGGGAGTTCTTCAACAATTAAGAGAGGGTGGCTATTTACCCAAGGAACCTCCCCTTTCTTTCATAAATCATCGTAGGCTTAACGAAGAACTACCCGCAGATCTAAAAGGTCCTTTTCCAAATGTCTAAAGAGATTGTTCATAAAAGACTTGTAAATGAAAAACTAGTAATGAAAAGAAATGTAACCAAAGCCTGGTAATTAAGTGATTGCGATGTATAAGAAACTTTTGATACTTACCTATTTTCTATTGTGCTGGTTTGAAAATTCTTCTTTTGAAATGCTTCCGAACATTAAGTATAAGCTTTATTCTAGAATTCCTTGCTCATCTTTTGAAGTTAAGCTTCGTCTTGATGAATCCTTCTGCAGATAACACCTAGTGTGCTCCGTATTTCTAAAAGAATAAATAATCCTGAGTGATCTTAGATAAGGAACTGTATAAAACTCCTGAGTTCCGAGCTGAGTATAATACTCCGGATGATTTTTAAATAAAGACTTCCATATGAATGGGCTTCCAGATGAATAATGTGTCATATACATAGAACCCCCTTGAATCTTGGCTTCATGCCAATGTAATCCCGGTTGATTAGGCTTTGAATTCATGAGATTTCCTGATTAATTATGTTCTATGATGGTTTAAAGACTCCGGTTCCTCCCATGAAGACCCGTCCGAGTTATTTCATGAGCTTTCCCGATCGACTATGTTCTGTGTTTGTTTAAGGTCTCCGGTTCCTCCTATGAAGGCTCGTCCGAGTTACTTCATGAGATTTCCCGATCGACCATGTTCTGTGATGGTTTAAAGTCTCCAGTTCCTCCCATGAAGACCCATCCGAGTTACTTCATGAGATTTCCCGATCGACTATGTTCTGTGATGGTTTAAGGTCTGCAGTTCCTCCCATGAAGGCTCGTCCGAGTTAGTTCATGAGATTTCCCGATCGACCATGTTTTGTGATGGTTTAAAGTCTCCGGTTCCTCCCATGAATACTCGTCCGAGTTACTTCATGAGATTTCCCGATCGACCATGTTCTGTGATGGTTTAAAGTCTCCGGTTCCTCCCATGAAGACCCGTCTGAGTTACTTCATGAGATTTCTCGATCGACTATGTTTTGTGATGGCTTAAAGTCTCCGGTTCCTCCCATGAAGGCTCGTCCGAATTACTTCATGAGATTTCCCGATCGACTATGTTCTGTGATGGTTTAAGGTCTCCGGTTCCTCCCATGAAGGCTCGTCCGAGTTACTTCATGAGATTTCCCGATCGACCATGTTTTATGATGGTTTAAAGTCTCCGGTTCCTCCCATGAAGACCCGTCCGAGTTACTTCATGAGATTTCCCGATCGACTATGTTCTGTGATGGTTTAAGGTCTCCGGTTTCTTCCATGAAGGCTCGTCCGAGTTACTTCATGAGATTTCTCGATCGACCATGTTTTGTGATGGTTTAAAGTCTCCGGTTCCTCCCATGAAGACCCGTCCGAGTTACTTCATGAGATTTCCCGATCGACTATGTTTTGTGATGATTTAAAGTCTATAGTTCCTCCCATGAAGACCCGTCTGAGTTACTTCATGAGATTTCCCGATCGACTATGTTCTGTGATGGTTTAAAGTCTCCAGTTCCTCCCATGAAGACTCGTTCGAGTTACTTCATTAGATTTCCCGATCGACTATGTTCTATTGTAAAATTATGATTACACTGACCTTATGATAATTAAAATTTCTGGATTCTTCAAAAAAAGGGGGGGGGGGAGCCGAATAAATCTTTAAGATTCAAGTTCTGCCAATACTGGTCAATCTGTATGAGCCACATTTGTTTTTGTGGCGGTATTCGCTTTGCATTGCATTTATTGAAAGAAATGGAGTACATAAACTGTAAAAATACTTGTCTTCTTTTCATTGAAAACTTACTTCAGATAATCATGGTTTGTTCCCTTTGACATATTTTTTAAGTAGCATGATCTTTGCTAAATCCGGTAAGGTTGTAAATGATTTGTACTCCAAGGACGTTCCAGAATTCTTCCTTCAGCATCTTGGAGATAGTATGAGCCTGATGTGAGCTTTTCCACCAATTTATAGGGTCCACCCCATTACGGTGCCAACTTACTAACATCCCCGACAGGTTTAATACGTTTCCATACTAAATCTCCTACTTGGAAAAATCTGGGTATAACTCTTTTGTTGTAATTTTGTCTCATTCTTTGTCGATATGATACGAGACGAGTAGCAGCTTTATCTCTGATTTCCTCTATCAAGTCCAGCTCCATGAGTCATCGACCTTCATTGTATGCATCATATAATTGCCTTCTATCGGATTCTACTCCCACCTCGATGGGAATTATTGCTTCTCCTCTGTAAACTAATTGAAAGGGAGTGATTCCTGTAGCTTCTCGAGGTGTAGTGCGGTATGCCCAAAGAACACTGGGCAATTCATCTACCCAGCTACCTCCGACATGATCCAGTTTGGTTTTTAAACCTCTTATAATTTCTCTATTGGTCACTTCCACTTGACCATTGCTTCGCGGATAAGCTACAGAGGTGAAGGCTTGAGTAATACCATAACTTTCGCACCAAGCTAGAATTCTATCCCCTTGAAATTGTCGTCCATTATCGGAGACTAATTTGTGAGGAATGCCAAATCTACATAAGATATTTTTCCACAGAAATTTAATAACCGCATCTTCAGTAATCCGGGCGAGTGGTTCTGCTTCTACCCATTTGGAAAAATAATCTACTGCTACCAATAAGAATCTTCTTTGTGCAGCTGTCATAGGAAATGGACCTACTATGTCCATACCCCACTGATCAAATGGACATGAGACTATAGAGGTTTTCAACAACTGTGTGGGATGATGCGAAATATTTTGATATTTCTGGCAAGACATACAAGTTCTTACCAATTTGTTGGCTTCTTCATGTAGAGTAGGCCAAAAATATCCCGCTAATAAGATTTTACGGACCAAGGATCTCCCTCCTAGATGACTACCACATGAACCTTGATGAACCTCCTGTAAAATAAATTGTATATCTTTTGTACCAATACACTTGAGCAATGGTCTAGAAAAAGCTCTTTTATATAACTACTCTCCTACCATAGTGTACTGAGCAGCTCTCTTCTTAAATACCCTTGTCTGTTCTATATTACTTGGAAGAGTACCTTGCTGTAAATACAATATGATTTGAGCCCTCCAGTCACCTTGAATTTCTGCTTCAGCCTGTCTTTCGACATAGGATATTAACAGAGTTTGTTCTACAGGCCGATCTAAACTCCATGGCACTATAGCAGAGGCCAGCTTAGCCAATTCATCTGCTACCTGATTCTCAGATCAAGGAACCTTTTGAATATTCACTTTTTGAAACTGAGATTTCAACTTATCAAATGCCTCAGCATATAACCGGAGTCTGTCATTATTAATTTCAAAATTACCTAATAGCTGTTGGGCTGCCAATTGAGAATCAGAATAGATAAGGACTCGAGCTGCCCCTATATGCCGAGCGGCTTGCAATCTTGCTATCAAGGCTTCATATTCTGCTTCATTGTTAGTAGCTCTATAATTCAATCTGATAGAGAGTTGAAGTCTGTCTTCCCTTGGAGATATAAGAAGAACACCAATTCCGCTATCTTGTCTAGTTGAGGAGCCACCTACATAAACTTTCCAAATGTTTTCTTCTTCAGGACCTTGAACTTCTATAATGAAGTCTGCTAAAGCTTATGCTTTGATGGCCGAGCGAGGTTGATATTGAATGTCATATTCTCCAAGTTCAGTTGTCCATGTGATCAGCCGACCTGATGCCTCTGGGTTGAGTAACACCCATCCAAGAATACTGTTGGTTAATACAATAATCTCATGCGCTAAGAAATATGGGCGCAACCTTCGAGCAGTCAAGACTAGTGCATAAGCCAATTTCTCTAGTGTAGTATATCTACACTCAGCTGCCTTTAATAAATGGCTAGAAAAATATACAGGTTGTTGCTCTTTTCCTCCTTGTCTGACTAATACAGAGCCTACAGCGTTTTCATTAGCAGACAAATATACCCAAAGAGTCTCTCCTACTATAGGCTTAGCTAATACAGGGAGAGTAGACAAATAATCTTTCAACTCTTGGAAAGCCTTATCACATTTCTCATTCCACTGAAATTTATTGGCTTTTCTGAGTATTTTAAAGAAATGAAAACTACGATCGGCCGATCTGGAAATAAACCTAGACAGGGCTGTCATCCGGCCAGTCAATCTTTGAGCTTCTCTCATGTTACACGGTGACTCCATGTTCTGAAGTGCCTTGACCTTGCTCGGGTTGGCCTCTATTCCCCGTTCGGACACCATATATCCCAGGAATTTCCCTCCTTTCGCGCCGAATAAACATTTGCTCGGATTTAACTTGAGCCCATATTGTCTCAATGTCTTGCAGGTCTCCTCTACATCCCTGCATAGATCAGCAGCTTGAAGAGACTTAATTAAGATATCATCAACATATACTTCCATATTTCTACCAATCTGCTTCTGGAAGACCTTATTCATAAGTCTTTGATAAGTTGCTCCTGTATTTTTCAGTCCGAAGGGCATAACATTATAATAATAAGTACCTTCAGATGTTATAAAACTAACCTTTTCTTGATCTTCTTTAGCTAAGGGAACCTGATGATAGCCTTGATAAGCGTCTAGCATAGAGATGTACTCACATCCAGCAGTGGAGTCCACCAATTGATCAATCCTGGGTAATGGATAATAATCTTTTGGGCAAGCCTTGTTGAGATCCCGGAAATCAATGCACACTCGCCATTTGTTTCCCGGCTTAGAGACTAACACCACATTAGCTAACCAGCTAGGGAATTGTACTTCCCGGATATAACCAACCTCCATAAGTTTAGTTATTTCTTCTTTGATGATTTGATTCTGTTCCGCGCTAAAATTCCTCTTTCTTTGCATGACCGGACGAGCATCTGGGAAGACATGTAAAGCATGCTCCATGACTGTAGGAGAAACGCCCGAGACTTCTTTGGGCGTCCAGGCAAACACATCATTATTCTTCTTCAGGCATATATGTAGTAGCTTCAGGTCGACCAGTCTGGATCTGAACTTCTTCCTTTTCTTCATAAACCAAAACAGGCTGCTTCTCTTGAATGGCGTTAACTTCCATTCTTTGAATCTTTCGGGCAGTGCTAGCTTCAGCTCAAATTATCTCTACATAACATTTTCGGGTTGTCTTCTGATCACCTTGCACCTCCCCAACTAGGTCATCCACAAGAAATTTAATTTTCTGACAAAAAGTAGAAACGACCGCCCTAAACTCATTTAAGGCAGGTTGACCCAGTGTCACATTGTAAGAGGATGGAGCGTCTACTACCATGAAATAAGATCTCCTTGTTCTCATCAGAGGCTCCTCTCCCAGAGATATGGCTAACTTTATTTGACCTAATGGTATTGGATCGAGAAGCGCTAGAGGGGGGGGTGAATAGCGCTCGCTGCTATTTCGTTTTTCGAATCGCAAAACTATCGGAGTAATTAAAACGCAGCGGAATAAAATAAAGAAACACAAACAGAAGGACACAAAGAATTTACTTCGTTCGGAGCCTGTAGCGACTCCTACTCGAAGGCCCGCGATCCTTGATCGCTTACTGTGGGCAACAACTATAGGCTCGAATAGATTTACAAGTTTAAGTACAAGAAGCAAAATGAAGAATATAAATATAATTTTATACCGACAACTAAACTGCCAAATTGAAGCTCCAGGTCGTCGGTGTAGAGTTGCAGCACTTCAGAATGAGTTCGTTAGTCATTGAATGCAGAAGAATCGCTTGGATGTTGTATTCTTGAAGTGCTGCTCGAAGACCCCTTATAAAGGGCATCCAAGGCGCCTTGAAAGCCTCCGAAGGCGCCTCCATAGCTCTGAGTCCACCGTGCAGATGAGCGCTGACCATTCTGCGCTTATCACCTTTGAAGGCGCCTTCATAGGTCTTCAAGGCACCTTCCAAGGCGCCTCCATAGCCAATCGAGGTGCCTTCAGCCATGCTTCACGGCCAGGTCAGCTTTTGTTAGAGTGTATACTAAAAGCCTAGCTTTTGGTATGAACATTTATCTAGAAATAAGAATCACATTGGTCAAATGTCTACATTTATGATAAATGAATTGTTCAATTAATTTATATTGTAGATAACATGGTGTGTGGTGTCACACACAGAGGATCATGTTATCAGTACCTTATAAATTATAAACAGTAGCTCACGACCATAATGGAAAGGAACAAACCATTGGAAGGTCGTAGTGTAATTAGGTATTAGTTTATCTTAACTATATAATTACACTAGTACACTTAGAGTGTATTGAGTAGGACCATTAGAGGTCGTTTCTTTTATACTGACTTTATAAAGAAACAAAGACCTCAGTTATTATGGAAGTGTGTGCTCTTAATCCTAATATAATAACAAGCACATATATTTGATATTTATTTCTTTAATTTATCAATGGGTGAGATTTAGTTCGATGAATCAATAAGCCCGATAAGTTGGGAAATGACATCACTTATAGTGTGTGTTGTTGATTATAGAAGGAAACTGTGTCCTAGTGATCTAGGTTGAGAATGCCCCCAAGAGGAGCTCATAAGGATTGTCATGTTAAACCCTGCAGGTGGACATATTCCGACATGACGATGAAGTTGAGTGGTACTACTTTTGGAGCTAGATATTAATTAAGTGAGTTGTCAGTAACTTACTTAATTAGTGGACATTTGTTATCTTAAACACAGGGAGACTAACACACTCATAATAAGAAGGAGCCCAAAATGTAATTTGGGATTGGTGCGGTAGTTCAATAATAGTTCTTTAGTGGAATGAATTATTATTGATGAAATTAAGTTGTGTGTTCGGGGCGAACACGGGATGCTTAATTTCATCGGGAGACCAAAACTAATTCCTCCTCTCGGTCCCTATCGTAGCCTCTAGTATATAGAGATTTATACCCACCGCATACCCACCTTCTTACCCATCCAATGGGGCCGGCCAAGCTAGCTTGGAACCCAAGCTAGGGCCGGCCAAGACCAAGTGGATGAGCCATGTAGGTGGCCGGCCAAAGCTTGGGCCCCAAGCTTAGGTGGCCGGCCACTAGAATATTAAAAGGGATTTTTATTAAAATTATTTCTTATGTGAATATCATGATTTAAAAAGAGAGTTTAAAAATTAAAAATTTCCTTTTATAGCTTTCTACAAAAGATTAAGAGAAGAGATTAATCTCTTTCCTTATTTGTAGATTAAAAGGATGGTTTTAATTTTTGGTAAAAACTTTCCTTATTTGTAAATCATCTTCATGTTTAAAAGAGAGTTTAAAATTTGAAATCTTTCCTTATTTGTTGATTAAAGGTGGATTTTAAATTTTAAGAAAACTTTCCTTTTTAATCATGTTCATGATTTAAAAGAGAGTTTAAAATTAAATATTCTCTTTTATAAGTTTCTACAAAAGATTAAGAAAAGATTTGATATCTTTCCTTATTTGTAGATTAAAAGAGATTTTAATTTTTAGAGATAACTTTCTTTTTATCCACATGTTTAAAAGAAAAATTTTAATTTATAAAATTTCCTTTTTATTAACCAATCATGAAGGGATAAAATTATTGGAGAAATTTTTATAAATTTCTAGAAACAAATTAGGAAGTTTTAATTTTTGTTTTAATTAAAACTTTCCTTGATTTGTGGATTGTAGGTGGCCGGCCAAATAAGTTGGAAAAAGGAAATTAATTTTTCTTTTTCATGGCAAAAGAATTAAGGAAGGTTTTATTAATTTTTCCTTATTTGCCAAGACCAAGGATTATAAAAGAGGGGATAGAGGAGGCTTCATGGTGAACAACTCTATTCTTTTTCTTCCTCTCTTTTCTTCTTTGGTGTGGCCGGCCCTATTTCTCTCCTCTCCTCTTGTTGGCCGAAACTTATCTCTTGGTGGAGCTTTTGTTAGTGGCCGGATCAAGGAAGGAGAAGAAGGAGAGAAAGCAAGCCTCGTTTCTAGCATCCCTTGGAGCATGGTGGTGGTGGCCGAACCTCTTCATCCTAGAAGATGTTTTGATGGCCGAAACTTGCAAGGAAGAAGAAGGTACTTGGTGGTTCTCATCTCGGAAGATCGTTGCCCACACAACGTCCGAGGTTAGAAGAGGAATACGGTAGAAGATCAAGAGGTCTTTCTAAAAGGTATAACTAGTAATTTTTCTTTCCGCATCATGCTAGTTATTTATGGAAATAATACCAAATATAAGAGGCTTACAATTCTAGTGTTTCGAATTTGTTTTCGATATAGTGTTCTTTTGTTTTTCTTTTCCTTGTGATTTGATTGTTCTTTTCGGTTAACCTAAAGTTATTTTAGGAAATTAAATATTAGCTTTCCATAAAAGGTTTTGTCTAGTCGGTGGTGGTTGCTCCCATATCCAAGAAGGCCATGTGCCTCGCCACGTCGAAGGAAATTATGGAAATTAATGTTTAATGGAATTAATAACTTAAGGTGATTTGGGTCGAACGTGTTAAGTTCCGCAGGAGATCCAAGTCTAAACCTAAAAGAACATATAGATTAAGTTTTGGATCAAAAGTGTTAAGTTCCGCAGGCGATCCAAAATTTAATTTAAAAGAACACATGGTAGCTAGGAAAAGGTTCAGACCTTTGTATAAAATTTTTGTACAGTGGAACCTCTAGGTTTTCCGAGTAGCAACAAACAATTGGTATCAGAGCTAGAGTTTTGCCTCTGTGTATTTGGTATTAGTTTAATCATGCACATGTCATACATAATTTAGGCAGGATAATAGTAGGATGTGCTAACTTTGTGGATGCAGGATCCAACTATTATGGCTTATAGTTATTATGTGTGTGATTGGACCCTTGGACATGTCAAGGGCATTTTATTGTATGTGCATGATTGTATTATAAAATACAGCAGGAGCTGTATTTAGTTTTATTAGGATTTTATTTTTGATCTAGATACATGTACATTCCTTTTATGGAATATAGGATCAAAATGTAAAATTCTATTTATGTCGCGGATCGAATCTTGCAAAGCGTGGAACCTTCTGAGGACCAGAGGCGCAGCGGAACTAGGAGCAAGATGGATGCGACAGCTAGACCCGGTGGCGGTGGCCAAATATGGCAGCAGCTTGGGATGACAACACACGGAGGACAACTAGAGATCAAAGCCATAATAGTTGAAAATTAGATTTTCTATTTATTGCTTTTATATTATGCTGTGTGTGCATGTTAGTTTACATATTTAGTAGGTTAGCATAGTTAAAATTCCTCATTTATAAATAACTAAGTGGGAGAGGGATTTTTAAGTAAATCCCATGGTCTCCATTACTGGTTTGTAAGTGATGCAAACAAGCTTGCGCGTTGGCTCTGAGTGCCTTCCTCCATAACGGATGAGCTTGTTTGTGGATCACTAGAACAGACTTCCAATTTTGGATGACTATAGGAAGTTAATTAAGAGCGTGTGATCTTCCCCAACGGAAGGGGCATAATCTTATTAATGGACTTAGTGTCAAGTAATGGTATACACTTAGGCACGTCTAATAGTATCCTCCCCAACGGAGTCACTGCTATTATTTGTGTGACCGAAGAAAACCAACTATTAATTTGTCAAATAAATAAGTTGACAAGATAATAAAATTAAAAACCCCTCTTACAAATGTTTGATTTTGTATACGTCCACACTAACGTGGCATACAAAATTCACGGTGTTTGAGGTAATTTTATTTGTCATAAAGATTTATTGACAAGATAATTAATGGGTAAAACCCTCCTCTTACAAATGTTTAAATTTTGTATACGTCCACACTAACGTGGCATGCAAAATTCACGGTGTTTGAGGTGTTGGTCAATTTAAATAATATTGTTTGAGGAATCAATGTTATTTTAAATTCAAAGAGTTTTGACTAAATATTTGATCAAAGACAGATCAATTATTAATTTTATTCGTCATAAAGTAAAGTTGACGAGATAATAAAATTAATGAATAAAATCTCCTCTTTGATTTTGTATACGCAAAATTTATGGAGATTTTAAGGAGTTGATCTTGACCAAATATTTTTGTGATTCTTAGGATGTTTGTCAATCCCTAGTAGTCATACTATAGAAAAAGACTTAGTAGTCCCAATTGTAATGATTGGAAATAGGACTTGGACATTAAGGTAGACTGTCTTCTTAGAACTAAGAACATTTTAGGTGTATTTAATTCATTAGTTGAAACATGTCTAGTGGTGTTATCTACCAGAACCTGGAGTGTAGATACAAGATGCCATTAATCATGTCTGCAATTCATTGCAGGGTTCCAGGAAACCCGACAACTAAATGAAAGGTAAATCACCATCCACATGGGCACTACTGTAAAAGTGGTAGCTGTTGCAGTGGGAGATGTTTATCTTTTGATAAGAATGAAATTTGGATTTTAAGTAATTGTCTTTTCGTACCAAGTTTAGAAAGAACCTGATTTCAGTTTCTAAACTATTATAGATATTGTGTCTATTTTGATAACAAAGTTGTTATCAAGAAAAATAGGGAAGTTATCTATTCTGGTATGATGGTTGACAATTTATAATCCAATAACTCCCACGATGCAACAAATGGAAATTAGTAACACATCTTCTAATTTTAAGAGAAAGCAACCTTCGGAAATGAACCAATTATATCTTTGGCATCTAAAAGCTAGGTTATACTTGAGTAGGATTCAGTGGTGGCTAATGAACTTTTGGGTTCATTGGTAGTGGAAATATTTCCAACCTGCGAGTCTTACTTGGAAGGAAAATAACCAAGAAGCTTTTAAGTCCAAGGGGTATGGAGTCAAAGATATGTTGAAATTGGTTCATTCTGATTTGTGTGATCCTATAACTATCCAGACAAGAGGTAGTATTGAATATTTTGTCTATTTTATAGACAACTATTCAAGATACAAATAAATTTACTTAATGTACCGCAAGACTAAGTACTTTGATTAGTTCAAAGAGTACAAGGTTGATGCGGAGAAATGTTAAAGTAAAAAGTCACTATGGAAGATCGTAGTGGCAAGTACCTCTTGAGAGATTTTAGGAGTCACTTATCAGTAGTTGGATTTCAATCCCAATTAACTGCATCTGGCACACCCCAACAGAATGGTGTAGTAGAAAGAAGGTAAAGGACTAACTCTTATGGAATAATTAGATAGATGATGAGTTATTCAGAAAATTACCAAATTTGTTTTAAGGATAAAACTCTGAAAACGAAAGTGAACATAATACCTTCCAAGTTAGAACTCTTTACTCATATAGAATTGCTGAATAGGCATAAGCCTATTTTGAAGCATATTCGGATTCGGGTAATCCAGCACATATGTTAAAGAGAGATAATAATAAGTTGGATAGGAGTTCACTTGTTTGTAAGTTATCCTAGATAAACAAAAGTAGGTTTATAGTCTTAAAAATCAGAAGATCATTGACTGATTTTAAAAGGACTATATAATGAACCACGTGCTCATAAGTAAATTTGTTCTTAAGGAAATAATAAAAGACATGTCTAAACTAGTACCAACTGTACAAGATGAGATACCACAAGAAAACTGCAACACGTATCATAAATGATACACAATTACAGAAAATGCCTTGTCATTGTGGGAGGGTTGTTAAGCAACCTTAAAAGATTCATGTTTTGGGAGAGTTTTTGAACTTGATCCCTGAAGAACATGAACCTGATCTCCGGACATATGACGAAGCACTCCAAGATAAATATGCAGCATCTTGGCAAAGAGTAATGAATAATAGAATTAGAATATATGTATTCTAATAAAATCTGGAAGCTTGTAGAATCACCAAATGGTGTAAAAGCCGTTGGGTGTTAAAAGGTCTATAATAGGAAAAGAGGGATAGACAGGAAGGTAGTAACTTTCAAAGCAAGGCTTGATGAAAAGAAACTTTTTCACTGGTAGCCATGCTTAAGTCTATCCGGATTCTTTTATCTATTTGGCAAGTGGATGTCAAAACAACATTCCTTAATGGAAGTCTTGAAGAAAGCATCCATATAAAGCAACCAGAAGGGTTCATTGCAAAGGGCTAAGAGCATCTTGTGTGCAAGCTCAATCAGTCTATGGACTGAGGCAAAGCTTCAAGGTCTTAGAACATCCGGTTTATCAAAGTCTATGGATTTAGTAACCGGATAAGTCTTGTGTATACAAAAGGTGTGATGGAAGCGTGGTGGTATTTCTTGTACTATACGTAGATAACATTTTTGGTAGTTGGAAACAATATCAAAATGTTGTCAGAAGTAAGGGTATGGTTGTCCAAATAATTTGATATAAAGGACTTGGGAGAATGTATATATTCTTGAGATCAAAGTAATAAGGGATCGCAAGAAGAGAATATTTTACTTATCCCAAGCTTGATACATCGGAAAAATCCTTGCTCGTTTTAAGCATGCAAAACTCCTAGAAAGGTTTCTTACCTTTTAAGGATGGAGTGTCTTTATCTAAAGAGATGTCTCCGATGACATCAAAGGAGATTGAGGACATATAGGCAGTTCTTTATGCAGTTAGACAACCTAATGTATGCTATGCACGAGATCAGAAATCTGTTTTGCCAAGGGCATAGTTAGCAGATATCAAAGTAACCCTAGACAAGGACATTGGACTGCAGTAAAGCATATATTAAAGTACCTTAGAGGCACTAGAGAATATATGCTAGCTTACAAGGCAGTTAATTTGGTCCTTGTGGGTTGCATGGATTTTGACTTCCAATCGGATAGGGACAATAATAAGTCAACCTCGGGGTTTTGTGTTTACTTTAGGAGGTAAAGTCATAACTATGGAAGAGTGATAAGCATAGGTGTTTTTCTGGACTCCACCATAGAAGCTTAGTATATGGCAAGCCTCTGAGGTAGCCATAAAAGCTGAATGACTCAATAACCTCAAGATAGACTTAGATATGATTTCTGGTTTGTCCAAAGATTAATACAATTTATTGTAATAATGTTGGTGCAGTAGCAAACTCGAAGAAACCATAAGTCTATAAGGCAAGTAAACACAATAGAGCGTAAGTACCACCCAATACGAGAAATCGTATAAACGAGGAGAAGTTGTTGCCGCCTAGATTGTATCAGGTGATGACCTATAGATCCTTTCACTGAGGTCCTTAAGGCGAGAGCTTTTGATGGACATGTTCAAGGGTTGGGAATCAGATGTATGGCAGCAGATATGGCAGCTTAGTCTTTTAGTATAAGTGGGAGACTGTTAGAGTGTATACTAAAAGCCTAGCTTTTGGTATGAACATTTATCTAGAAATAAGAATCACATTGGTCAAATGTCTACATTTATGATAAATGAAGTTGTTCAATTAATTTATATTGTAGATAACATGGTGTGTGGTGTCACACACAGAGGATCATGTTATCAGTACCTTATAAATTATAAACAGTAGCTCACGACCATAATGGAAAGGAACAAACCATTGGAAGGTCGTAGTGTAATTAGGTATTAGTTTATCTTAACTATATAATTACACTAGTACACTTAGAGTGTATTGAGTAGGACCATTAGAGGTCGTTTCTTTTATACTGACTTTATAAAGAAACAAAGACCTCAGTTATTATGGAAGTGTGTGCTCTTAATCCTAATATAATAACAAGCACATATATTTGATATTTATTTCTTTAATTTATCAATGGGTGAGATTTAGTTCGATGAATCAATAAGCCCGATAAGTTGGGAAATGATATCACTTATAGTGTGTGTTGTTGATTATAGAAGGAAACTGTGTCCTAGTGATCTAGGTTGAGAATATCCCCAAGAGGAGCTCATAAGGATTGTCATGTTAAACCCTGCAGGTGGACATAGTCCGACATGACGATGAAGTTGAGTGGTACTACTTTTGGAGCTAGATATTGATTAAGTGAGTTGTCAGTAACTTACTTAATTAGTGGACATTTGTTATCTTAAACACAGGGAGACTAACACACTCATAATAAGAAGGAGCCCAAAATGTAATTTGGGATTGGTGCGGTAGTTCAATAATAGTTCTTTAGTGGAATAAATTATTATTGATGAAATTAAGTTGTGTGTTCGGGGCGAACACGGGATGCTTAATTTCATCAGGAGACCAAAACCAATTCCTCCTCTCGGTCCCTATCGTAGCCTCTAGTATATAGAGATTTATACCCACCGCATACCCACCTTCTTACCCATCCAATGGGGCCGGCCAAGCTAGCTTGGAACCCAAGCTAGGGCCAAGACCAAATGGATGAGCCATGTTGGTGGCCAAAGCTTGGGTCCCAAGCTTAGGTGGCCGGCCACTAGAATATTAAAAGGATTTTATTAAAATTATTTCTTATGTGGATATCATGATTTTAAAGAAAGTTTAAAAATTAAAAATTTCCTTTTATAACTTTCTACAAAGATTAAGAGAAGAGATTAATCTCTTTCCTTATTTGTAGTTTAAAAGGATGGTTTTAATTTTGGTAAAACTTTCCTTATTTGTAAATCATCTACATGTTTAAAAGAGTGTTTAAAATTTGAAATCTTTCCTTATTTGTTGATTAAAGGTGGATTTTAAATTTTAAGAAAACTTTCATTTTTAATCATGTTCATGATTTAAAAGAGAGTTTAAAATTAAATATTCTCTTTTATAAGTTTCTACAAAGATTAAGAAAAGATTTGATATCTTTCCTTATTTGTAGATTAAAAGAGATTTTAATTTTTAGAGATAACTTTCTTTTATCCACATGTTTAAAAGAAAATTTTAATTTATAAAATTTCCTTTTATTAACCAATCATGAAGGGATAAAATTATTGGAGAAATTTTATAAATTTCTAGAAACAAATTAGGAAGTTTTAATTTTTGTTTTAATTAAAACTTTCCTTGATTTGAGGAAATTGGAAAAAGGAAATTAAGTAATTAATTTTTCTTTTCATGGCAAAAGAATTAAGGAAGGTTTTATTAATTTTCCTTATTTGCCAAGACCAAGGATTATAAAAGAGGGGATAGAGGAGGCTTCATGGTGAACATCTCTATTCTTTCTCTCCTCTCTTTTCTTCTTGTGGTGTGGCCCTATTTCTCTCCTCTCTTCCTCTTGTTGGCCGAAACTTATCTCTTGGAGCTTTTGTTAGTGGCCGGATCAAGGAAGGAGAAGAAGGAGAGAAAGCAAGCCTCGTTTCTAGCATCCCTTGGAGCATGGTGGTGGTGGTCGAACCTCTTCATCCTAGAAGATGTTTTGATGGCCGAAACTTGCAAGGAAGAAGAAGGTACTTGGTGGTTCTCATCTCGGAAGATCGTTGCCCACACAACGTCCGAGGTTAGAAGAGGAATACGGTAGAAGATCAAGAGGTCTTTCTAAAAGGTATAACTAGTAATTTTTCTTTCCGCATCATGCTAGTTATTTATGGAAATAATACCGAATATAAGAGGCTTACGATTCTAGTGTTTTGAATTTGTTTTCGATATAGTGTTCTTTTTTTTTTCTTTTCCTTGTGATTTGATTGTTCTTTTCGGTTAACCTAAAGTTATTTTAGGAAATTAAATATTAGCTTTCCATAAAAGGTTTTGTCTAGTCGGTGGTGGTTGCTCCCATATCCAAGAAGGCCATGTGCCTCGCCATGCGTCGGTCTTGGGAACCAATTATGGAAATTAATGTTTAATGGAATTAATAACTTAAGGTGATTTGGGTCGAACGTGTTAAGTTCCGCAGGAGATCCAAGTCTAAACCTAAAAGAACATATAGATTAAGTTTTGGATCAAAAGTGTTAAGTTCCGCAGGCGATCCAAAATTTAATTTAAAAGAACACATGGTAGCTAGGAAAAGGTTCAGACCTTTGTACAAAATTTTTGTACAGTGGAACCTCTAGGTTTTCCGAGTAGCAACCAACACAGGCTCCCTCAAGGGGTTGTGGATCTTCATCGGACTTAGAGTCTTGTCAAGACATGTTAGTCCCAAACAATATCCTGCAATACAAAGTTAACATAAAACAACAGTATGAATATGATAAGGAATATTATGACAGTCTCCGGACTGTCCGGGTCTGACTTCGGATTTCCGTCCGGAAACCCTAGGTCGACCCGACGCCTACTGTTCCCTCTACAGGGAACGCGTCATCACCTACTCCACTCAGGAGATTTACCTGCTGCCAGTGCGATCCTCCAGATCGACTGGACTTTTGCTCAGCACTCAACGCTTCCGGACTTTCTGCTGGACATCCGCTTCCCGGTTAGTCCAGTCTTTCACCTGGTTCGCGACACCAAGACTTTCCACCTAGGGTTACCACCCCCTAGGACTTTTTCCTGAAGCCATCGACCTGTCAAGACTTTCTGCATAAGGTTACCACCCCCTAGGGTTTTCCCTTTGTCTAACCGCAGCTAGGACTTTTCTCCACCTAGGGTTACCGCCCCCTAGGACCTAGGGTTACTACCCCCTAGGGTTTTCAACTGCCTAACCACAGTTAGGACTTTCCTGAGACACTCATTCAACATGTTAGATAACAACAAGACTTAACTTTGAACCCTTTGCCATTTTCAAAACTTGGGTTCGATCGTCGGATGCTTCCCGCACCAACAATCTCCCCCTTTTTGATTATGGCAACCCAAATTCAAAGTTAAGTAAAACAAATGTATAAGATATATTAGGATATTTTAAGTGAGCAAGCTTAAGTATATAAATTCAAATAAAAGCATAACTTAAGCCAACACTTAAACTTTTGTCAAGCTCCCCCTTAATACAGGGTTTCCTTTTTGAATTTTTACTTTTTTACTTTTGATTTACTTTTGAATTTCCTACTCTCCCCCTTTGCCATTTATCAAAGAATAGGCCAGTTGAAAATATTTTTCAATTTTTCTTTTTGAAAAGTAAATTAGGCTATGAAAAAAAAATGGATAAGTGCTAAGTTGAAAAAATAAATTTTCACCTAAAATTTTGAAAGCTCTGAGTTAAAATTTTGCAGAACTATTTGAAAGGTAACTTAGAAAATATCTTAACAAGAATTTATAAAGTAAGGTTTCAAGGTTGGCTAAGTTTGAAAAAATTTTGAAAGTTGCTCTATGAATCACTTACCTAAGCCTTTTGCAAACATTGAATTTTGAAAATATAGCTTAAGTGAAAAGGGACTTAGCTTAATTTTGAATAAAATAATTTTTGAAAAAGAACTTGTTAATTTTTAGGTTGAAGAGAGAGAGTAGCTAAAATTTAAATTTAGGTTATTTATTCAGTTGGTCCTTAATTCCAAGCATGAGTCAAGTTAAATAGCAATCAAATTATCTAATTATTGTTGATCAGGTATCAGAGCCCTAAAGTACAAGCATGCTTAATCTTAATATTTCCATTTCCTTTGAGAGATACTTTTAGCTGAGATAAGGTTATTTTTGTCTTTAACAAGTAACTAAGCAAATTTTTGTGATATCACAACACTTTAAATTCTTAGTTTTTAAAGAGGGAGTTTAGCAAAAAAAAAAAATTTGATCAAGACTCAGTTTAGCTAAGATTTTTGCTTTTAAAATACTTTTATCAAAGACTTAGCTAAACTTATGAAGATAATATTTTGTTAAGTATTTAACCTTAAAAAGACTTAGTTTTTTTAAAAAATTGTGTTGATGCAATTTTGAGAATGCTTTGTAAAATACTTTAGCATTTTCAGTAAAACTTAGCATTTGAAAACAATTGCTTTGAGAGACACTTAGCTAAATTTGAAAACTTAGCTATATATTCAGCTTAAAAATGATTGCCTTGAGAAAACTTCTTGCCAATAGCTAAGTTTAGAGTATAGTCTAACTAAGCTTAGTTAAAGAAGACTTGATTATGTAACGACCCAATTTTTTCTATTTCAAGTTCTAAAAGTCCATAAAAATATTTGGAAATACTTTTAAAATATTCTAGAGATTTTTAGGAATTTTAAGATTATTTTTACGTAATTTTTGGAGGTCGTTTAGTATGTTTACAAAAAGAAAGAAGTTTTGTCAAAACCGAAGCTCGAACCCACAACCTCGGGTCGGACTGACCCAACCGGACACAACCCAACCAGCTGAGCTACACGGGCTTTGTTAACTAAGAATGGAGAGAAAAAGAGTTAAAGTTTAGTTATTTGGGAAAACCCTAGATATAAGAAAAGGTTTAGGTTTTCTTTTCGCGAACCTGAATCTCGTTTCCCTCTCCTTCGCGTGCGGCAACTGTGCGGGCGGAAAACACACCGAGGCGACGGCGCTAGGGTTCCTCTCCGGTGCCGGCGAAAGGACTCTTCCGGCCAATCTTCAAGCTTCACCGTGCGTGGTCATCCCGACGGAAGGAGCTCGGAAGCACAAAGGAGTTGCCGAGAAGCTTCGCCCGAATCCTAAAAGCCTTTTTCCTCTCCTTCGGTTGTAAGTGCAAGCACACCGCTGTAAGTACTACTCACCTATGGTAGGAGTTGCTCCGATCTTTCGATTTCGTTTCCTTGTTTCCTGAGTTTCTTGAATCCGAAGCATGCTATGAGATTGGGGGTTTTTGATGTGCTGTCGTGTGTTTCAAAGAAGAGAAATAGGGTTAGTTTGCTTGTTTATCATGTGGTTGGTTGCTTAGAATCTGCTGGAATTTACAGATTTTGTTTCCTTGTTTTGCCGTGTCTTCAGATTTCGGAATTTGAATTGGTACAGCTTCGGTTCACTCCTTTAGATAGGCAGTTTTAAATCCTTTGTGGCCAAGTGAATAGAAATGAACAGCTAGGAGTGTTCGTTGGATAAGTATAATTGCTTGGTTTCAGTTTGGTTTAAAGCATGCTAAAAGGTTTCCTTTACTCTATAATAACTTAAGCTGTGGATAAGTTTGTATAGGCCTTTTTGTGCTTTGCATTAGGCAAGAACAGCCCTATAATCAGCATTCCTGTTAGACCCTCCTTTTGTGCTAAGTAGTGGGCACGAACAGCCTTAGATCCAGGAACATGGTGTTAGCTTTCTTGCTATTAATAAACATGATCAGTCTTGTTTAGTAGCATTGGAAATTTAGTTTTCTTGCTATTAGAATATCATGCGCAGAATTTTAGTGTAGTTGGATCTCTTTGTATGCAGAATTTTTCATTGTAGCTTAGTCCACCTTTGCTAATTCCATGCACATGATTAGTTTTAAGTTTAGTATCTTAGCCTTGGATTTCCATGTTTCTGAACATGAATAATCTTTGTTATTTAAGCATGTAGTTAGTATTTTCCTTGCTACTTAAAAAGGCAAGAATAGTCCTTTAATTAGTTAGAATGGTTTAGTATTTTCCTTGCAACTCAAAAGGGCAAGAACAACCCTTATTTAGTTAGAAGGGCAGCCTTTATTTAAAGTAGGCAGTATTAGAATAGCATGAGCCGTATTAGTTTTTAATTCTGGTTCATTCGCAGATTTTTAATGATTCACGTGCAGATTTTTGTTATTCACATGTGCAGAATTTTTAGTATTCATATGAACAGATTTTAGCATATAGTAGCATGCTGATTTTTGTTTTCCTTTGCTTTAAGATGTGCATGAACAGATTATAACATATAGTAGTATGTTGATTTTTGTTTCCCTTTGCTTTAAGATATGTATGAACAGATTTTAGCATATACATGTATGCACATAGCATTTAGTTTGGACTTTCCTTACTATAATGAGCAGCTATAAGTAAGAAAAAGACCAAGGTCTAGTTAAAAAGAGATAACAAGTAAATTAAAGTAAGAGGCTAGTACCCGACTTCCGAGGTTGTCGTTAAACAAATCCAGGTGACCGTTTCCGAGGTCTCGGCCCTGGTAAGACCGAGGTCTTTACCCTGTGGGACTACAGCAGTCTCTATTAGGGAGCGCACATAATTGAGTTTTAAAATAATTTTGAAATTGAGTTTTAAAATAATTTTGAAATTGAGTTTTTAAAATGATTTTGAAATTGAGTTTTTTTAAAAATAATTTTGAAATTGAGTTTTAAAAATAATTTTGAAATTGAGTTTTAAAAATGATTTTGAAATTGAGTTTTTTAAAAATAATTTTGAAATTTGGGTTTTAAAAATAATTTTGAAATTGAGTTTTAAAAATAAATTTGAAAAATAATTTTAGTTTTGAAAATAATTTAAGTTAATTAAAGATAATTTAATTGTTAATTAACTTGATTTAAGTTCAAGTCAATTTTCATAATTTAATTTCTTAGTCATCTCACCCAATCTAAATTGTCAATCAGGGAACCCTATAATTGTTGTGAGATGAATTATTGTTGAATTTAAGAGTCTGGTTTAATTTTGTGTTAGATTCAGGTTTAGCTTTGGGTTCAACAAGCATTCTTTGAATAAACTTCTGGGCTATGGTGAGTCACTAGGAACTTATTAAAGTAACCATGCCTTCGAGGTTTTCCACATAGTCCTACCCATTAAACTTAATACTAGACCTTGGTCTAACTGGTTAGGATCCATTTAAGGGTTGCTTCGGTTAGTTCCACTTGGCCAAATGCACCAGGTCGAAGCCATATCTTCCTAGACATGCGATACCCAAGCTTCCCTAACTTACTATCATCCAAAAACTTCACCAGTACCGTGGGTCAAGTTAAACCTAGCCCCTTTTAATCTAAACCTATTTACCCTGCCGGGTAGGTAAAGTTCGGTTACCCTGTCGGGTAGATTAAGTTCAGTTACCCAGTCGGGTAGATTAATTTCGGAGGTGCCAGCTATTCTGGATCCTCCTTCTATTTGATTTAAGTTGAATTTTATCTGAATTTAATTTAATTTTGAATTTAATTTAATTGTTTTTCTATTAACTCCCCCTGGATCATAGCCTTGATATGGCCTACCGAGGTAGTATATTTGATCCTTCGGAATCCAATATTGACCAAGTCCAACTTGATTAATCAATTTGGACTTGTGGACCCATGCTTGAATTATGTTTCTATTATTTCTATTAACTAGAGACAGATATGATTTATATTTTGTTTTGGACTTAAATCCAAGTCCGGATTTGTTGTAAATGGCTCGCTGTTTTCCAAGAATTAGATTCAAATTCTTGGAACCCAAGGTGAACCGTTCCAACGTGTCTTTGAGTTCTTTAATCTGAGTTTTCAAATTAGAATTTTCTTCCTCAAGTTGTTGAACTTGAGTCGAACTTCCAATTTGAACTGGCTCAGTTAAAGCACTCAAGTCAGTCGCTTCCTTAAGGGTTGTTACCTCCTTTTGGAGCGACTTAACCCTGACGTTGGATTTAGCCAACTTCCTTAATAAGTAAGGAATTAAATTTTCTGAATCATCTAAGCTAATACTAGAAAGTAGAGCACTTACAGTGGTTTTGGGTCCTTCAGAAATGGATACGGATCCGTGGCTTCGCTCGAACTCGGTGTCTAATTCACTCTCGGTTTCTGAATCGGGCTCGAACTCAGACTCGGTTTCAACAACATGTGCTAGAACTGGTAGAGCGAGAAGGCTCGCTTGCTCTTCTTCGTCTGATTCGGATTCATCTGATGACTCGGACCAAGTTGCCTTCAATGTTTTCTTCGTCTTGCTTGTTCCTGCAAATAACGCAACACCTTCCTCGGTCGGAATAGCATTAGTCTGCTCAAATAATTTGTTTATTAAAACATGCTTACCTATTTTCGTATCAGGAATACCTTCATGTAGCTCAATCAGATTCTCCCACAGCTCCTTGGCGCTTGAGAACAGGCCAGCGCAATTCAGCTCCTTATTCATTAAGCCACACTGAAGTGAATACGTTGCTTTTGCGTTTACTTCTACCTTTTTGATAAGGTTCGCGTCCCAGTTCTTGTACGATAGTGGCTTGCCGGCGCCGTCAGTTGGTAGTTGAAGCCCGGTTTTGACGATCATCCAAACTTCAAAGTGAGTCTGGAGATATGCCTCCATCGGACTCTTCCAATCTCTGAAATCACCTCCGAGAAGAGCGGTGGGCGAGCAGTGTTGTAACCTTCTTGATGGGTCATTTTAGAAAGACAATCTTGCAAAATAAACATAATAAAACTTGTTCCAAGATTTAGTCTTGGATTAGTAGTGCAGGAGAGAGAAAAAAATAGTAATTCAGGAATTTTGAGAAAAAATATTAAAATATTATTAAAATAATATTAAAAAAATATTACTACAAATTTTTGTAAACGCAATATTTCGCTAATTCCAACCAATGGTGAAAAATATGAAAATTAATTTTTCAAAAGTAGTTTTGGAGGGAAAAAACGAAAGGCATAAGGTTTTATTTTTAACCTATGCAAACGACAAATCCACGAAAAATGCTTGAATGGTGGTTGCACCAGTTCAAAGCGACCCCGCTTTGATACCAATTGTTGGATCGAGAAGCGCTAGAGGGGGGTGAATAGCACTCGCGGCTATTTTATTTTTCGAATCGCAAAACTATCGAAGTAATTAAAACGCAGCGGAATAAAATAAAGAAACACAAACAGAAGGACACAGAGAATTTACTTCGTTCGGAGCCTGTAGCGACTCCTACTCGAAGGCCCGCGATCCTTGATCGCTTACTGTGGGCAACAACTATAGGCTCGAATAGATTTACAAGTTTAAGTACAAGAAGTAAAATGAAGAATATAAATATAATTTTATACCGACAACTAAACTGCCAAATTGAAGCTCCAGGTCGTCGGTGTAGATTTGCAGCACTTCGGAATGAGTTTGTTAGCCGTTGAATGCAGAAGAATCGCTTGGATGTTGTATTCTTGAAGTGCTGCTCGAAGACCCCTTAAAAAGGGCATCCAAGGCGCCTTGAAAGCCTCTGAAGGCGCTTCCATAGCTCCGAGTCCACCGTGCAGATGAGCGCTGACCATTCTGCGCTTATCACCTTTGAAGGCGCCTTCATAGTGTTAGTTAGAGCCCTAGAGCCAATCATTTGATGATTGTATGGACTCATTGTATCATATTCTTGTATATTAATAAAGGCATTTAGTTTGGTTATTATACTTACTTATATTGGTGCCAAATAAACTAAGTATAATAGCGTCCTTGAGTAGAAGGTTCTCACCTATATCAATCGATTAGTTGAACCGATAGTGAGATGATATAGGGAACACTACTCTAAATCATTCCTAGTCGAGTATTAACATTCAGGGACAATGTTAATGCAATAAGACTAGCATGTAGGTCAGCTCGATGACTTGATCTCACAAGTCATGGATATAGAGATATCAAGCTGACACATGGGTATACATTGGAGAATGTATACTGAATGACCTGCCATGAGAAAGTATCATGGATCGTTATATGAGTGTCATATACTTTCTCATGTGGCTATTAGTATGACTATTAGTCCTTAGACCTGAAGTCACCATGGATCCCTACATAAGGAGTTATGTACTTTGGTTTCGTCAAACGTCACCCGTAACTGGGTGGACTATAAAGGTGATTACTGGGTATATAACGAATTATGTAGAGGGATGTGAGTGATGTAGATGGGATCTATCCCTCCCATATGACGGGAGCGACATCGATATTCTTGATAGAGTGAGACCACTAAGTGCATGGCCATGCCCAAATGAGTCAACATTAGATGTTGAGCTCATTTGATCGAGTGAGTCTACTTGGAGTTCAAGATTTAGATTGATTAGAGGATGACACGGTCTATGCCTCACATTGATCAATCTAGATGTCTAGGATAGAAGGACAATGTCACATATTGTGAGGAGTCACAAGGTGATGTTGGATCTCAACATTCTTGTAACTTGGGTAGCAATGATGTATTGCTAGATGCCGCTCATTGCTTATGTTTCTAAAGGAGTTTAGGAACATTGCCAACGTTACAAAAACCTATTGGGTCACACACAAAGAACAAGTGGATAGAGATTAAGTTCATATGATGAACCAAGAGGATTAGATTCATTTGATGAATTAAATTGGATTAAGAGTAATCCAAATTGGGCTAGCTTGAGTTAGACTCAAGTTGATTCATGTGTTCAATGAGTCTAATTTAGATTATGATTCATTGAATCAATTTAATTAAATGAATTAGATTCATTATATTAAATTGGCTTGAATTAAATGGTTGGATTAGATCAACCATGAGAGAGATTAAGTCAAGTTTGACTTGACTTGAGAGGAAGAGGAAGAGTCAAGTTTGACTTGACTTTGCCACATCATATGTGTGACTTGGCATTTAGTGGCCAATGATGATGTGCCACATCATCATAGTTAATACATGATTATACCACCTAATGGAAGTTACACTTCCTTCTTTGTTTTAATGTGGCTGGCCACATTAATGAGAGTAATTACTCTCATTGTGGCCGGCCACTCAAAATGAAGGGCATTGATGTTTTTCATTTTAATTGTGATTAACTCCTTCTTCTTCCTCCTTGGGTGGTCTCTCTTCTCTCCATGGTGCTGTTGCCGTGAGGTTCCAAGAGTGGAGAGGGTGATTTGAGTTCCCAAAAGTAGAAAGGGTAAGTGAAGGTCACATAGAAGAGTGTTCTTGGTTTTTATCCTCTCTTCTTTGATCTCCTTTCTTCTTCCATTCCATCCGAGAGCCCTAGAAAGTGCTAGCACACTTGGGGTCTCTCTTCTCCATCCTTGAGTGCTAGAGAGCACTCCTTGTTCGTGTGGATATCACTAGAGAAGTATCTACCTTGATACTTTGGAGATCCGACACGTACCTTGGACGAGCGGGAATTTTGCGAGGGCACGCTTCAAGGGTAAAATTCTCAACACATAGATCTAGGAGTAGATCTAAAGTTTTGAAACTCGTACTCGTAATTTTTGTTTGGTTTTCCTTGCACGGATCTACGGCTTTGGGTGATTCGGGGTTTCCACGACGCGAAAAGCAGTTTTCGCGGCCCGAAAAACCCAACACATAGGTCTTCAAGGCGCCTTCCAAGGTGCCTTCCAAGGCGCCTCAATAGCCAACCGAGGCGCCTTCAGCCCTGCTTCGCGGCCAGGTCAGCTTTTGCACCCGAGGCGCCTCCAAGCTCCATGGAGGCACCTCAGACACTGTTCATCCGAGGGAAAACTTCATTATTTTGTACCTGCAAGACATGTTAGTCCCAAACAATATCCTGCAATACAAAGTTAGCATAAAACAATAGTATGAATATGATAAGGAATATTATGACAGTCTCCGGACTGTCCGGGTCTGACTTCGGATTTCCGTCTGGAAACCCTAGGTCGACCCGACGCCTACTGTTCCCTCTACGGGGAGCGCGTCATCACCTACTCCACTCAGGAGATTTACCTGCTGCCAGTGTGATCCTCCAGATCGACTGGACTTTTGCTCAGCACTCGACGCTTCCGGACTTTCTGCTGAACATCCGCTTCCCGGCTAGTCCAGTCTTTCACCTGGTTCGCGACACCAGGACTTTCCACCTAGGGTTACCACCCCCTAGGACTTTTGCCTGAAGCCATCGACCTATCAAGACTTTCCGCATAGGGTTACCACCCCCTATAACCTAGGGTTACCACCCCCTAGGGTTTTCCCTTTACCTAACCGCAGCTAGGACTTTTCTCCACTTAGGGTTACCGCCCCCTAGGACCTAGGGTTACCGCCCCCTAGGACCTAGGGTTACTACCCCCTAGGGTTTTCACCTACCTAACTGTAGTTAGGACTTTCCTGAGACACTCATTCAACATGTTAGATAACAACAAGACTTAACTTTGAACCCTTTGCCATTATCAAAACTTGGGTTCGATCGTCGGATGCTTCCCGCACCAACAAATGGTTGTACTTCATTGCCTGTGAATCCATATAGAGGAGTGACTATCTGTTGAAGTTCACTTGGGTCAATTTGTAGTTGGTCGAAAGCCTTTTTGAATATAATATTGACAGAACTTCCCGTATCTATGAAGGTACGAGAAATGGTGTAGTTGGCTATCACAGCTTTTATAATTAGGGCGTCGTCATGGGGTATTTCTACCCCCTCGAGATCTCTAGGCCCAAACTTATCTCGGGACCAACCGCTCGTTCCCTGCTACACCCCATGTCATGAATCTACAGTCTTCGAGCATGCGCCTTTATGGCCCTGTTAGAATCCCCATCAGTGGGTCCACCTGCAATCATATTGATGTTGCCCCGAGCGGCATTACTCTTATTTTCTTCCTGCCGAGTTGTCATAGTTTCAGAAGGTGCTTTTTCTGACACTTGGCTTGTACCGGCCGGGCTTGTACCGGCCGGGACTGGCAATGCATCCTGCCGAGGCTCGACCGGGCGATATTCTAATTTGAGTGGGCTCTGCTGCCTGGGGTACTGCTGTCGATAATAGTTTTGCCTCTGATATCGCTCCCTATTAGCTCATTTATTTCTTAGAACAAAATAGTCTTCAGTATGATGACTGCTAGTTTTATGATAAATGCACCATCTCCTCGGTGCCTCTGGCTGTATCTCCACGCGTTGTACGGCTTGTGGACGATATTCTGGTTGTCGATGAGATGGATGAGTTGCTCTGGGTCCCCTGGGTGGAGGGACAGGGGCTGTAGCTTTCTCCTTAATCTGGATAGGAGAAGAGGTAACACCCTCCTTCCTTCGAGTAGCTTGAGCTTCTTCCACATTAATGAATTCGGTGGCACGCTCAATCAATGAATCAAAATTAACAGGAGGATTTCTTACTAAATCTTTAAAGAAATCATTATCATTTAAACCCTGAGAGAAAGCGCTTACTAATATTTCAGTAGTAGCATTAGGTACATCAATAGCTACCTAATTGAACCTTTTGATGTATGCTCGGATGGATTCTTTGGATGCTTGCTTAATTGAAAATAGACTCCAAGGAGTCTTATGATACCTCTTGTTGCTGGAAAAATGGTGTAGAAAAACTTTCTTGAAGTCTTTGAATTTTCGAATAGACTTCTCTGGCAGTCTCTTGAACCAACGCTGTGCGGCTCCTCCGAGGGTAGTAAGAAACATCCGACACTTCACCCCATCAGAGAATTGTTGTAATAATGCTACGTTTTCGAATTTCAACAAATGATCTTCTGGATTTGTTGTTCCGGTGTACTCACCGATCTGAAGATTTTGATATCGCTTAGGGAGCGGATCATCCAGTACATTCTGAGAGAATGGGGAGATGACTTTCTCTGGTGAGCTATCGCTATTTATCATCTTGATCTTACGCTTTTCTCTATCTGGTGCTTCGCAAGAGGATTCTTGGAACATGGGCCTCCTACCCCCTTGCTCCATGGGAGTGCGAAGGAAGGCTCGTGGACGCCTTGTCGGAGAAACAGCAGCTGGAGGAAAATACGCATGTTCCTCCTCTTCCGATTCCTTTCCTTTTCAATGCTCAATAGTTGAGATTGCTGGATTATGAGCTGTTGGTAGAGTGGCTCCAGTGTGGGCTTGAAGTTGTTGTTGCTGTTGTTGTAAGGCTTTCTGTACGTGAGAATTGATGAGGAAATCCAAGTCCTCGCGACTGATGGTGAGTAGGTTTGATTTTCCGGCCTCATCCATCCTGTAGTCTCAGATTCAGGTGAAGTTCCCACAGACGGCGCCAAATTTGATCCTGTGTGAGAAGCTAGGCAAGATGGAGGTCCGGAAGAAGAAACCCACTGTTGATGGAGAAAAAAACCTGGAAAACCTCGATCCGAGAAACCCAAAGCGGATCGGGAAAAATAGGGTTACCGAATGCCTTCCTTGTGCAAAAATCCGATGACGAGAGAGAAACCCAATCAAAGAGACACACAAATTTGGAGCCTCCCAGATTTCCTGTGCATAAGAGACCAACCAACACTATCGTCAGTGACCTAAGACCGGGGTGGGAATCCCTGGCTAGGCCCTCTGACGCTCAAGTCAGTGATCTCTCTCAGTGTGGAAGAAGGAGGAAGAAGAAGTTGAACAGTAGCTGGAAATTAGGGTTATGAATGTGCGCAATGATGTGAACTCACCTTGCCAACGGAGAGGATTCCCCCTTTTATACCACTTCCTATAACCTCCGTAGTCATGAAGTGGAACCCGGTTTGTTAGAGTTTGTTATGAGATGACGTAAGTGGTATACTTGTGGTGAATGACTTTTTAAGGAATCTTTCTTTTACCCTAGATGTACCTTCTTTGTCGTTTAGCACCTGCAAAACAATCTAAAAACACATTTCCCACCAAAATATATAATTCCTGTCATATAGTTACATATCGCAGATATCTTCATTAATTATCGTTTCATCCCTCCTGCTGCAGATAACTCAATGTACCAATATTCCTTATATCGATCGAACTTAATCATGAATAGGTTTAGTTAATGAGACAACCTTCTATGTTACTGATCCTAACTAGCCCTAGGCTATATTTTATCAAGTATCTTTCCCAGGTATTGGTCAATCGGCCGGTCTCGGCTTTCCTTCTGGGAAGCATATTTCGGTCGCTGCGAACCTACCTCCTTTGGAGGTATAGCACAGCCGATGTTAGCCTACCTCCTTTGAGGTATATGCCTCTTGATATGAATCTTCCTCTTGGGAAGCATATTTCGGTCGATGCGAACCTACCTCCTTTGGAGGTATAGCCCGTCCGATATTAGCCTATCTCCTTTGAGGTATATGCCAATTGATATGAATCTTCCACCTGGGAAGTATATTTCGGTCGCTGCGAACCTACCACCTTTGAGGTATATGCCTCTTGATATGAATCTTCCTCTTGGGAAGCATATTTCGGTTGATGCGCGAACCTACCTCCTTTGGAGGTATAGCCCAGCGGATATTAGCCTATCTCCTTTGAGGTATATGCCAATTGATATGAATCTTCCACCTGGGAAGTATATTTCAGTCGCTGCGAACCTACCTCCTTTGGAGGTATAGCCCGGCCGATATTAACCTACCTCCTATGAGATATATGTCTCTTGATGTGAATCTTCCTCTTGGGAAGCATATTTCGGTCGATGCGAACCTACCTCCTTTGGAGGTATAGCCCGGCCGATATTAACCTACCTCCTTTGAGGTATATGCTAATTGATATGAATCTTCCTCCTAGGAAGCATATTTCGGTCGATGCGAACCTACCCTCTTTGGAGGTATATCCCAGTCGATATTAGCCTACCTCCTTTGAGGTATATGCCTCTTGATATGAATCTTCCTCTTGGGAAGTATATTTCGGTCGATACAAACCTACCCTCTTTGGAGGTATATCCCTGTAACGACCACCTTTCATACTACTACTCTCGAAGGGCAACCGTTACGTAACTATTACTCTACTTACTAGTGTCACTTATGCTAATATTAGCAACACTTAGATTTATCACGGCCTCAGAGGAAGTCCTACCGAAAAATTTCGGCAGAGTCTCCCCTGTACCGGTGACCAAATCAACCATACAGACACTATATACACAGCCACAGGCGGCTGGAACATACTTTTTCACAACCACGCAGTATAATAACACAATAAGAAGAAGGAAACTACTCTAGCAATAGCAAACAACTATATCACTCCAACAATAGGACCCAACTACAAGTGCGGAATAAACTTAATTACAATCTCAACTCATAATAATATTTAAAGAAACTAAAAGAACTCTAAACAGAAGAGTCTTTACAATTTGCCAGCAAACTCTGAATCTCTCCATAGTCCAGTCATCACACACTTTCATCACCACCACCTTGTCGCCTTCCTTTCATATTTTAGCTTTTCCTTTATCTGCAGTAGGAGGAAAAATAGATCTATAAGCGAAACGCTTAGTAAGTATTATACTATCTCACAAAAACTCAAAGTGCATAAAAATGCAAACGATACTAAAACTGAAATACTAAAAGAAATCTACTCATGCTCATCTAATAGCAAAGTACTCAAATAAACTGCATACTCATGATATACAAGAATAAAGCTGAATACTGGAAATAATACTAAACATGCTCACTAAACTGATAAGAAAGTAATGAAACAAATGTTGTATGCTTAGAAATAAAGAAACTAAACTTCTGTTGATTCTAAACATACGTGATACTTGTTTCATTTACTTATATCTTTATACTTGAAATTAATCTTTTAATTTCTTTTACTTTTACTTTTCTTTCTTCTTCTTTTTCTTTCTTCTTCTTTTTCTTTGGGCCCAGGCTTAGTACTATCTTATGCGCGCCCCCTAATAGAGACTGCTGTAGTCCCACAGGGTAAAGACCTCGGTCTTACCAGGGCCGAGACCTCGGAAACGGTCACCTGGATTTGTTTAACGACAATCTCGGAAGTCGGGTACTAGCCTCTTACTTTAATTTACTTGTTATCTCTTTTTAACTAGACCTTGGTCTTTTTCCTACTTATAGCTGCTCATTAGAGCAAGGAAAGTCCAATCTAAATGCTATGTGCATACATGTATATGCTAAAATCTGTTCATGCATATCTTAAAGCAAAGGGAAACAAAAAATCAGTATATTACTATATGTTATAATCTGTTCATGTACATCTTAAAGCAAAGGGAAACAAAAATCAGCATGCTAAAATCTGTTCATATGAATACTAAAAATCTGCACATGTGAATAACAAAAATATGCACACGTGAATCATTAAAAATCTGCGAATGAAACAGAATTAAAAACTAATACTGCTCATGCTATTCTAATACTGCCTACTTTAAATAAAGGCTGCCCTTCTAACTAAATAAGGGTTGTTTTTGCCCTTTGAGTTGCAAGAAAAATGCTAAACCATTCTAACTAATTAAAGGGTTGTTCTTGCCTTTTTGAGTAGCAAGGAAAATGCTAAACCATTCTAACTAATTAAAGGTTTGTTCTTGCCTTTTTGAGTAGCAAGGAAAATGTTAAACACATTCTAACTAAATAAAGGGTTGTCCTTGTATAAGGAACTACTCATGCTTATTAAGAAACTTTTCTGCTTAAAACAAAGCTGTGAAATTCCGAAACTGAATCGCATGTTGAAATGCAAAGGAAACTAAGCAACTGAAATGTAAAGAAACCAAACACTAGAATGCTAGATAAGGTAGCAAAATAAGCTAACTCTGAATTGTTATAACAAGGTTGTTTATGCCCATCTGCACAGTACCAAAAGAAAGACAAACTTGCTGGAATTTATGGGCAGCAGGTAGATACACAAGGGTACAACACTGAAGTGCTAAAGACATGCTTAAAACATAACTAGGTGTTGGGACTAGAGGTTGTTCGGACATTAAAAAATTCGAAAACAGAAATACTATGGCAGGAAATGCTCTAATCTGCATGGTATAAAGAACTAACAGCATAGGCAGAACATGCTATCACTTAACTGCATAAGGAAATTAACAGCATAAGCAAGAAATGCTACAATCTACACGGTATAAGGGAACTAATAGCACAAGACAACTACATATCAAACCCTAAACCTTTCCCCTCTTGTATCCTTAATGAACTCACGGCAGGGGCTTTTTAAAACCATTTATATCCTTCTTTGAACCTCACGGCAGCAAACATGAACTGGGCGATCTGTACAGTATGACCCAAACACAGGGAAAGCAAGGAAACAAACCGAAACATAGAATGCATGGCAAAATACCTAGCAGCAATTGAAGGAAAGAATGAATAACAACCCTAGCATCATCTATTCGGCACTGCAAATTCCGTGAGCAAGGAAAACGAAAACCTAACGTTCAGAGCTACTCCTACCACAGGTGAGTAGTACTTACCCTTGCTTTTAGAACTTACAGCCGAAGAGAAGAGGCTTCTAGGGTTCGGATAACTCGAGTTTTCCGATCACTTCTTGCGCCCACGTCTTCTCCTTGCCGAGAGGATTGTGAAGATGAAGAAATCTCTCGAAAAAAAACCCTCCACCGACCGCCGGAGTGAAGCCCTAGCCTCTGCTGTGTTTCCGCCCAAGCAGCGCTGTCGCGTGAAGGAGGAGAAGAAACTTTCGGGTTCGGGAAAAAATTTAGGTCTTTTTAAAACTAGGGTTTTCCATTATAACCATACCTTAAATCTATTTCTCTCCATACTTGGTTAACAAAACCCGCGTAGCTCAGTTGGTTGGCTGCGTCCGGTTGGGTCAGGTCCGGCCGGAGGTCTTGGGTTTGAGTCTCACCTTCAACGTTTTTTGTCAAAACTTTTTTCTTTTTGTAAACCTACTAAACGACCTCCAAAAAATTATGTAAAAATACTCTAAAAATTCCTAAAAATCTCTAGAATATTTTTAAAGCATTTCCAAATATTTTTATGGACTTTTAGAACTTGAAATAGGGAAAATTGGGTCGTTACAATCCCCCATACCTTATAAAAAGTTCATCCTCGAACTTAGAATAGTTCTGAATATTTCTGTCTCATACTGTCCTCACGCTCCCAAGTGACTTTCTCGTTCTTCTGGTTCTGCCAGATGACCTTCACTAGTGGTACTTCTTTATTTCTTAGTCTCTTGACTGCTCTATCCACTATCTGTGTAGGTCTGCTCTCACAACTAAGATCCTCTTGGATCTACACTGACTGAGGCTGAATCACTTGGCTTGGGTCATGGAGACACTTCTTTAGCATGGAGACATGAAATACATTGTGTATTGCTGATATGTCTTGTGGTAAGTCCAGCTTGTAAGCTACTTTCCCAATCCTCTCTATGATCAGGTAAGGTCCTACATAGCGAGGACTTAATTTGCCCTTCTTGCCAAATCTCATCACTCCCCTCATAGGAGCAACCTTGAGAAGGGCTGAATCTCCTACTTGGAATTCCAATGGCCTACGGCGTGTGTTAGCATAACTCTTCTATCTGCATTGGGCAGTCTCAATTCTCTGTCTGATTTTCTGGATCGCCTGAGTAGTCTCATTTATCAGCTCTGTCTGAATGCCCAGCTCTACTTCCATTTCTTTTCTCTCACCTTCTTCTTGCCAGCATATGGGTGATCTGCACTTCCTGCCATACAATGCCTCATAAGATGTCATCTTGATGGTGGCCTGGGAGCTATTGTTGTAGGCAAACTCCGCTAAACATAGATATTTGCACTAACTTCCCTTGAAATCTAGCGCACAAGCTCTGAGCATATCTTCTAAGATCTGATTTACTCGCTCTGTCTGTCCATCAGTCTGAGGATGGAAAGCTGTGCTGATCTTAAGTTTGGTGCCTAGTGCATTCTGAACGCACTCCCAAAAGTGTGAGGTGAAGCGCCCATCCCTATCAGAAATGATAGATTTAGGAACTCCGTGAAGCCTAATTACCTCCTTAACATATAGCTGGGTCAACTGCTCTATAGAGTGGGATACCTTGATGGTTAGAAAATGAGCAGACTTAGTCAATCGGTCTACTATTACCCATATCGCATCATATCCATTTGTGGTTCTTGGGAGACCTGTTATGAAGTCCATGGATATGTCTTCCCACTTCCCCTCTGATATTGGGAGAGGCTGAAGAACTCCTCCTGGTCTCTGGTGTTCTGCTTTGACTCTCTGGCATGTCAGGCAGGTACTGACATTTAGCAACGTCTCTTTTGAGTCCAGACCACCAGAACCTCTGTTTTACGTCTTGGTACATCTTGGTAGAACCAGGATGCATGGAGTATGGTGTATTATGAGCTTCTTTTAAAATCTTCTTTCTCAGTTCTTCATCATTGGGCACACAAATGTGACTCCCCTGATAAAGAATCCCGCTGTCCGTTACTCGAAACTCTGAATTATCTTCTTTCTGTATCCTTTGCTTGATCTTCTGGATGTCTGGATCTTCATTTACTTTCTCTGTATATCCTCAAGCAGTGTAGACTCTAAGGTCAATGCAGAGAGTTGCCCTTCAATAGCTTCAAGTCCGAAATCTGACAACTCCTTCTGCAGTGGCAGGGCTAATGATGACAAAGACATCAGGGACGCACTGGATTTTCTGCTTAGTGCATCTGCCACTTTGTTAGCTTTGCCTAGGTGGTAGAGGATTTCACAGTCATAGTCTTTGACTAACTCCAGCCACCTACGTTGTCTCATATTTAAGTCTTTCTGAGTGAAGAAGTACTTAAGACTCTGATGGTCAGTGAAGATTCTACACTGAACTCCATACAAATGATGTCGCCGGAGTTTCAGTGCAAAGACCACAGCTGCCAGCTCAAGATCGTGAGTGGGATAGTTCTTCTCGTAGTCTTTGAGTTGTTTGGAAGCATAAGCTATAACTTTTCCTTCTTGCATGAGTACAGCTCCTAAGCCCATCTTGGAAGCATCACTGTAGATGTCAAAACTCTTGTCACTCTCTGGAACAGTCAGAATAGGAGCACTAGTCAGTCTCTTCTTCAACTCTTGGAAACTCTGCTCACATTTATCTGACCATTCAAACCTCTTGTTCTTTCTGGTGAGAGCTGTTAGTGGAGAGGCTATCCTGGAAAAATCCTCCACGAATTTCCTATAGTACCCAGCTAAACCAAGGAAGCTTCTGATCTCCCTGGCATTCTTGGGTCTACTCCAATTGTTGACCGCTTCTATTTTGGCTGGATCCACTTGAATACCTTCTTTAGAAATGATGTGACCTAGAAATGCCACCTGATCTAACCAGAATTCGCACTTTGAGAATTTAGCATACAGTACTATTCTCAAGTGCGTGTCATGCTCCTCTGGGGTCCTTGAATAGACTAGAATGTCGTCGATGAACACAATGACAAATTTGTCAAGGTATTCTCTGAATACTCTGTTCATCAAGTCTATGAAGACCGCTGGTGCATTAGTCACACCAAAATGCATGACTACAAACTCGTAGTGTCCGTATCTAGTCCTGAACGTCGTTCTGGGTATATCCCTTTCTGTCACCTTCAGCTGATGGTACCCAGAGCGCAGGTCTATCTTTGAGAACACTGTTGCCCCTCTTAACTGATCAAATAAGTCGTCGATCCTGAGAAGGGGGTACTTGTTCTTGATCGTCACTTGATTCAGAGCTCTGTAATCAATGCACATTCGCATAGATCCATCTTTCTTCTTGACAAACAACACAGGAGCTCCCCAAGGTGAGTGACTAGGGCGAATGAAGTCTTTGTCAAGCAGCTCCTGAAGTTGTTCTTGTAACTCTTTCAGCTCTGCTGGAGACATGCAGTATAGAGCTTTTGAAATTGGACCGGTTCCATGAACCAATTCAATCTCAAACTCCACTTCTCTGTTGGGAGGTAGTCAAGGTAGCCCTTCTGGATATACCTTTGAATACTCACAGACTACCCGAACATCTTCCTGCTTGGGTCTTTCTTGTTATATTTGTCCTTCCAGTTCTGATTACTTGACTGGGGTCTCTGTTTCCCCACTGTCTTGTCTTCTATCTTGACTGGCTTATGTTGCGTTTGTTGTGCCTTGTTGCTGTTCAGATAGTGCTCACTAATGCCCTGCTGACCAGCTCTTCACCAATCCATGGTCGGTGAGTTTCACTACTCACATTAGGTGTTATTTCTGGTCTCAGCATTCGGAGCGTCAGTCTAACTCATTCTTTCACTGTACTTACTAACTCTAGACAAAGGTGAGCTAGCCTGTTAAATCTTTTGACCGCTTCTTCTACTGGTAGGTCACCTTGTCTGAATTCCATAAGCTCCTCATAATGTTTATTGGTGATCCATTGACGGAAGACTTTTTCGTAAAACTCTATCTCGAAGTCAACCCAGCTCATCTGGTTGACTGCTCTCTTACTCTCCACTCGCTCCCACCACATACAAGCACCTCCAGATTGGCAGAAAGAGGCACACTTAACCTTCTCGACTTCTGGCCAGTCAAGAAGCTCCATTGTGCTCTCAAGTGTCTTGAACCAAGCCTGGGCATCCCAGGGCTCAGTCGTGCCTGAGAATCTTTCTGGTTTCAGCTTCAGCCACTGGATGAGGTATGCTTCTTGTCTTCTGGGTCTTGTGGTGACTTCTAGGGCAACCGATAGGACTTCAGTCACCACTGGGGTCTCCACATTAATGGTTGGGGGAGTGGGAGGAGCTGGCTTCTGATTAGCCATTAGATTGGCAATCACTTGCTGCTGCTCGCTACTTGTCTCTGAAGTTGAGCAACAACTTAAGAGAGAATAGGCCCAGGGGTTCTGGGCTCTTCGTTCTCCTGAACTCGGTCCTCAGTATGAACGGTACGGGGACGTCCTCTTCTTGACATCTAATTATGCAGAGGAAAAGGCTTGATAGCTTCTCTAACCCTTTTAATCATACTTATATATGAATATAGAAAAGGGAAACAAAATCTTCTATCTTACTTAAGCATTCAAAATCAAATACTCTATACTGCAGTTAATAATAAGGAAAGCAGAATAAAGAAAGAATTTAAATATTTTCTTACTTGGAGACGGCAAGGCTGATGCTGATGTGTGTGTGATACTGGAGAATGGAACGCTGCTCTGATACCAACTGTAACGACCACCCTTCTTACTACTACTCTCTAAGGGCGACCGTTACGTAACTATTACTCTACTTACTAGTGTCACTTATGCTAATATTAGCAACACTTAGATTTATCACGGCCCCAGAGTGTAACGACCACCCTTCTTACTACTAGTAAGAATGGACGCTACTTATCTACTAATTATTCTTTACTATCATCTCCACTTAACTATTATTTCTTATGCCGATGATAGTGATACTAAAGTATTTCAAAAGAAATCTGGTGCCATACCTTATACTGATTTTGATTCTCAAAGAAAACAACAACAGCATCTATAAATATATATTTGAACATTTCTACTTTTGTCTACAAGCTAAGCATCAAAATTAATTTCAACATGCTGCACTCAAACCTACAAGCAGGTTCAGACATACTACGGTTCCATCATACAATTCCTCAATGAATAAGGCATAAACAAATATGTTGCATTACGAATTTAAGCTTACTGCATTGTCAAGCAACCCTTGAAAAAAAACAAGTGCTTGTCTCAAAACTCAACTCAGCATAATAAAGCAATTAAAGCATACCCAATTAGAAGAGTGACCTATGGTTTATCATGGATTTCCCAGGTGTACAGCAACTAAAACTCTTATTAACACACACCACCAAAAGTGAGGTACACATCTAAACTACAGCCACCCTTAAACTCATTAATAGAATATCTATTCCAATAATAGGACTAGCATATCAAATAAACGATTTATACATCTAAGTGTTATGTGGTCATTATTATTGTATGTATATCAAGTTGACTACAGAATCGTATATGTCAGCAATGCCATATATTGCAATTAAATCAGTGGATAGTTAATGAACAGATAACTTGACGGATGAGCCTAATATAACTATACAAATCACAGGTTGTATTCAACAGAATAAAAGCTTTTAAACAACTTCAAACAGCAAAATTGAAGGAGCAAGAATCTGTATTTCTCTAAATTCTCCTAATTATTTAAGAAGAAAACTAAATAAATTAACTCGCAGAAATTTCTTAGCAAGGTCCCAAGCTTCCATATCAGCCACCACACACACCATCGACGCCTCCTTGTCGCCTTCCTCTATAACACTTTAGCTTTTCCTTTACTTTTATCTATATCTGCAGTAGGAGGAAAGTAGTATCTATAAGCTAAAAGCTTAGTAAGTGCTATCTACTCACAAAAACTTGATAAGAAATGCATGTGCATAAAAGAAAGTAGGAATTACATGCTCCACATGAAAATAGCAACTAAAACTAAATCATGCATCTCTAAAAGGAACAACAGATTTAACTTGCTAAAATTTGCAACTTAGATAAAAGAATTTGTTCCATTTGTTCCACAACTTATACTCTTATACTTTAAAATAATATTCAACTTTTCTTGGGCCCGGCATTGTACCACTTTGCGCGCATTCTTAGTAAGAATCGAGGTAGCTAATCCCGAAACTACTAAGATACTTCTAGGCCTTGTGCCTAGGGGCATCTTGGAGCCCATTCCTTGGACCTTGTGTCCGGTACATGCCCTTTAAAAGTAAAATACTTTTTTTTTTCTTTAAATACTTCTTATAATAAAATGCCTTGGCATTTATTTAAGCACTCAGTGTGCTTTGATTCTAAATCCTGGAATTCAGGATCAATCTGTGACCTTGGTCTTGCTTTGCTTGTACTTCTCTCATATATACATTATATAAGAGATTCTAAAACCATTTGCCACTGGTATAAACCAGTACATATGCAAAACTAAACTCCACAGTAATTAAAAAAAACTATACCACTGGTATGTATCAGTATATGCTCAAAACAGAACTCAATAGCCAATAAAAACTACATGGTCATAGAGAATAAATTTAGTCAGGCTCACGGCAGCAGAAATTTCCAATTAACAAGCTTGTAAAACTAATTTATTGTTGAATCTTAACAATCTTTTAGGCATGCTGTAACTTGAAGGAAATATACTACTTAGACATGCATAAAATGTAGGGTAAATACATCTAAGTAGGCATGCTGTAAAAATCAAGGAAGACCATCAAAATTCTGTCCGTGCACTAAAAAAAACAACAAAGGATTGGAACCAAAGCTTAAACTAAATTGCTAGAGCAAAGGTCAAAATCCAAAACCATATGCTAGAATGAAAGCTGCTATTGTTCAACAAAATGCAAAACAAAACCCCGAGAGCTACTCCTACCGCAGGTGAGAAGCACTTACATCGGGTTCTTGGACTTACAACCGAAGGGAAATGCTCTAGGGTTTCGGTGGGGCTTCGATTCCACCGGTTCCTTGTATTTCCCGAGTTCTCCTTGTCGGAATGGTCACCCACGGGTGAAAACCGGCCGGAAAAACCCTTCGCCGACGCCGGAGGAAGGAAACCCTAGCCATGGCTGCGGTTTCGCCCGAGAGAGTCGGCGCCGTCGCGAGAGAGGAGAGGAGAAATTTCGAGAGAAAATTTTTAGGTTTTCCTCTCTTAACTTAACCTCTTTTTATAACTTAGTTTGAATTCGATTCCAACTATGCTTTAATTTATTTCTCCCCATACTTAGTTAACAAAGCCCATATAGCTTAGCTGGTTGAGTCGTGTCCGGTTGGGTCAGTCCGACCCGAGGTCGTGGGTTCGAGCTTCGGTTTTGACAAATTTTTTTGTCAACTTCCTTTCGTTTTGTAAAAATATCAAACGACATCCAAAAATTACGTAAAAATACTCTAAAAATTCCTAAAAATCTCTAGAATATTTTAAAAGTATTTCCAAATATTTCTATGGACATTTGGAACTCGAAATAAGGAAAATTGGGTCGTTACACAGAGGAAGTCCTACTGAAAAATTTCGACAGAGTCTCCCCTTTACCGGTGACCAAATCAACCATACAGACACTATATACACAGCCACAGGCGGCTGGAACATACTTTTTCACAACCACGCAGTATAATAACACAATAAGAAGAAGGAAACTACTCTAGCAATAGCAAACAACTATATCACTCCAACAATAGGACCCAACTACAAGTGCGGAATAAACTTAATTACAATCTCAACTCATAATAATATTTAAAGAAACTAAAAGAACTCTAAACAGAAGAGTCTTGACAATTTACCAGCAAACTCTGGATCTCTCTATAGTCCAGTCATCACACACCTTCATCACCACCACCTTGTCGCCTTCCTTTCATATTTTAGCTTTTCCTTTATCTGCAGTAGGAGGAAAAATAGATCTATAAGCGAAACGCTTAGTATGTACTATACTATCTCACAAAAACTCGAAGTGCATAAAAATGCAAACGATACTAAAACTGAAATGCTAAAAGAAATCTACTCATGCTCATCTAATAGCAAAGTACTCAAATAAACTGCATACTCATTATATACCAGAATAAAGCTGAATACTGGAAATAATACTAAACATGCTCACTAAACTAATAAGAAAGTAATGAAACAAATGTTGTATGCTTAGAAATAAAGAAACTAAACTTCTGTTGATTCTAAACATAGGTGATACTTGTTTCATTTACTTATAGCTTTATACTTGAAATTAATTTTTTAATTTCTTTTACTTTTACTTTTCTTTCTTCTTCTTTTTCTTTCTTCCTTTTCTTTGGGCTCAGGCTTAGTACCATCTTATGCGCGCCCACTAATATAGATTGCTGTAGTCCCACAGGGTAAAGACCTCGGTCTTACCAGGGCCGAGACCTCGGAAACGGTCACCTGGATTTGTTTAACAACAACCTCGGAAGTCGGGTACTAGCCTCTTATTTTATTTTACTTGTTATCTCTTTTTAACTAGACCTTGGTCTTTTTCTTACTTATAGCTGCTCATTATAGCAAGGAAAGTCCAAACTAAATGTTATGTGCATACATGTATATGCTAAAATCTGTTCATGCATATCTTAAAGCAAAGGGAAACAAAAAATCAGTATACTACTATATGTTATAATCTGTTCATGTACATCTTAAAGCAAAGGAAAACAAAAATCAGCATGCTACTATATGCTAAAATCTGTTCATATGAATACTAAAAATCTGCACATGTGAATAACAAAAATCTGCACACGTGAATCATTAAAAATCTGCGAATGAAATAGAATTAAAAACTAATACTGCTCATGCTATTCTAATAATGCCTACTTTAAATAAAGGTTGCCCTTCTAACTAAATAAGGGTTGTTTTTGCCCTTTGAGTTGCAAGGAAAATGCTAAACTATTCTAACTAATTAAAGGGTTGTTCTTGCCTTTTTGAGTAGCAAGGAAAATGCTAAACCATTCTAGCTAATTAAAGGGTTGTTCTTGCCTTTTTGAGTGGCAAGGAAAATGTTAAACCCATTCTAACTAAATAAAGGGCTGTCCTTGGATAAGGAACTACTCATGCTTATTAAGAAACTTTTCTGCTTAAAATAAAGCTGTGAAATTCCGAAACTGAATTGCATGTTGAAATGCAAAGGAAACTAAGCAACTGAAATGCAAAGAAACCAAACACTGGAATGCTAGATAAGGTAGCAAAATAAGCTAACTCTGAATTGTTATAACAAGGTTGTTTATGCCCATCTGCACAGTCCTAAAAGAAAGACAAACTTGTTGGAATTTATGGGCAGCAGGTAGATACACAAGGGTACAACACTGAAGTGCTAAAGACATGCTTAAAACATAACTAGGTGCTGGGACTAGAGGCTATTCGGACATTAAAAATTCGAAAATAGAAATACTATGGCAGGAAATGCTCTAATCTGCATGGTATAAAGAACTAACAGCATAGGCAGAACATGCTATCACTTAACTACATAAGGAAATTAACAGCATAAGCAAGAAATGCTACAATCTACACGGTATAAGGGAACTAATAGCACAAGACAGCTATATATCAAACCCTAAACCTTTCCCCTCTTGTATCCTTAATGAACTCACGGCAGGGGCTTTTTAAAACCATTTATATCCTTCTTTGAACCTCACGGCAGCAAACATGAACTGGGCGATCTGTACAGTATGACCCAAACACAGGGAAAGCAAGGAAACAAATCGAAACATAGAATGCATGGCAAAATACCTAGCAGCAACTGAAGGAAAGAATGAATAACAACCCTAGCATCATCTATTCGGCACTGCAAATTCTGTGAGCAAGGAAAATGAAAACCTAACGTTCAGAGCTACTCCTACCACAGGTGAGTAGTACTTACCCTTGCTTTTAGAACTTACAACCGAAGAGAAGAGGCTTCTAGGGTTCGGATAACTCAGGTTTTCCGACCACTTCTTGCGCCCACGTCTTCTCCTTGCCGAGAGGATTGTGAAGATGAAGAAATCTCTCGAAAAAAACCCTCCACCGACCGCCGGAGTGAAGCCCTAGCCTCCGCTATGTTTCCGCCCAAGCAGCGCCGTCGCGTGAAGGAGGAGAAGAAACTTTCGGGTTCAGGAAAAAATTTAGGTCTTTTTAAAACTAGGGTTTTCCATTATAACTATACCTTAAATCTATTTCTCTCCATACTTGGTTAACAAAACCCGCGTAGCTCAGTTGGTTGGCTGCGTCCGGTTGGGTCAGGTCCGGCCGGAGGTCTTGGGTTTGAGTCTCACCTTCAACGTTTTTTGTCAAAACTTCTTTCTTTTTGTAAACCTACTAAATGACCTCCAAAAAATAACGTAAAAATACTCTAAAAATTCCTAAAAATCTCTAGAATATTTTAAAAAGCATTTCCAAATATTTTTATGGACTTTTAGAACTTGAAATAGGAAAAATTAGGTCGTTACAATTAATCTCACTTGGTTACCAGGATTCATAAACTCTAATACTTAAGCCTGGAGGTTTAGAGTTCAAATCCTGGGGGAGGCAAAAATCCACTGCCAGTGGTGGAAAGTCCTAGTGAGTAATGGCACGGCCAAAGGGTCGTCGGTCGACGACATGAGAGGTCGTCAAATGGGCCGACGACATAAGGGCCACCAATTGGGCCGTCACAAGGGCCGCCCAAGAGGCCAAAGGGCCGGGTCGTTATAATAAAAAGGCGCCTTTTTATTGTAACGACCCAGCCCTTTGGCCTCTTGGGAGGCCCTTGTGGCGGCCCAACTGGCGGCCCTTATGTCGTCGGCCCATTTGGCGACCTCTAATGTCGTCGACTGATGATCCTTGGTCGTGTCGTTACTCACTAGGACTTTCCACCCCTGGCCAGTGGATTTTTGCCTCCCCCAAGATTCGAACTCTAGACCTCTAGGCTTAAGTACTAGAGTTTATGAATCCTGGTAGCCAAGTGAGCGGCGCTATTAGCCTACCTCCTTTGAGGTATATCCCGGCCAGTATTAATCTTCTTTCCTTATCGGGGACCCATGAAACCTAACTCATATCAATCGCTTTCGATGGGAAACAACTATAATATCATAAAGAATACAAATGTGTATTACAATAAGTGCAATAAAAATATATCGACAACACGAAATAGAAATCTCGAAGCTCCGGGTCGTCGAGAACTCGTAACAGCACTTCTGGATCATTTTGTTAGTAGCACACAAAAGACAGAACACTCTTGAATTGATTATTTCAGCTGCTGGTCGAGATGCGCTTTTATTGGACGTTGAGGGTGCCTCCATGGACTCACTGAGGCGCCTCAAATGTGAAACCTTATCTCGGATCTTGCGCTGCGATAAGCCTCTGCTGGCTGCTTGTTATCCACCTTGAGGTACCTCAATCAACTGTCCAAGGCACCTCAAAGCTGTGGTCCAGGGCGCCTCCAAGTCCCATGGAGGCGCCTTCAACTCCTCTGCGCAGCCAGCTCACCTTTGCACCTGAGGCACCTCCAAACTCCATGGAGGGTGTCTCGGGTACTGTTCATCTGAGGCAACCCTTGTTCTTTTAACCCTGCAAGACATGTTAGTCCCAAAAACAAACACATATACTGCAAGACAAAGGTTAGTACGATAAAATACAATAAATAAAGTATCTGACAGTCTCCGGACTATCTGGTTCTGACTTCAAATTTCCAAGCGAAAACCCTAGGTAGAACCTGTTGGTGCAACCCTAGGTCAAGGTTGACCTGGTTGACCCGACTCGAGGTGACTTGACTCGAGTTGTATTTTGATGTTTGACTTGGGAAGATTGTTGGTGCAACCCTAGGTCAAGGTTGACCTGGTTGACCCGACTCGAGGTGACTTGACTCGAGTTGTATTTTGATGTTTGACTTGGGAAGATTGTCGGTGCAACCTTAGGTCAAGGTTAACCTAGTTGAGTTGCATGTTTGACACTCGTGAGAGAGTTCTATTCTTGATGTGAGACAAGAATAGATGGTTGGGAGATTATTGGTGCAACCCTAGGTCAAGGTTGACCTGGTTGACCTGAAAAGTCCAAGTATGGAGACTTGGCACTGGAAAAGTCCAAGCAGGGAGCTTGGCACGCGAAAAGTCCAAGTATGGAGACTTGGCAGAGATCCAAGCAGGGAGCTTGGCAGGAGGAAAGTCAAGCAGGGAGCTTGGCACGTGGGAAAGTCCTAACTGGATGTTAGGCGGTTGGAAAGTCCTGTAAGTGAAGCCAGGCGGTGGGAAAGTCCTAAGCGGGATGTTAGGCGGTGTGGAAAGTCTGGTGAGTGAAGCGAGGCGGTGGGAAAGTCCTAAGTGGGATGTTAGGCGGTTGGAAAGTCCGGTGAGTGAAGCAGGCGGTGAGAAAGTCCTAAGGGATGTTAGGCGGTGGAAATCATGGTGAGTGAAGCGGTGAAAGTCACCGTGAGTGAAGCCGAGCAGGAAAAATCCAGATGGATCAAGGATGATCGGACATCGGTGTTGAGAATGTCAAGTAGGTCAAGGGAGTGGCCGGATACTTGACACGAAGAAAAAAGTCCAAGTGGGTCAAAGGGATTGACCGGACACTTGGTGGAGAGTCTTAGCAGTCAAGGGTGACCGGATGCTAAGCATGATGTACCAACAGTCAAGGTTGACGGATGTTGGTTTGGGAGACTTGGGACTTGGTTTGGGCAAAAACCAAGCTGCGGATCGGTCTGCAGACCGATCGAGAGCTTTATATGATCGATCCGGTGACCGATCGGATAACAAACAGAAGGCGATCATGGTTCGAATAGGCTCGGGAACGAACAGCTGATCGGTCTCCACGACCGATCGGGACGACACTGACCGATCAGGAGGTGGCTGATCGGTCCGCAGACCGATCAGGCAGACCGATCAGGAAATGAACAGAAAGTTGGGCAACTTTCTGTGGAGCAATCTAATCGGTCTAGGGACCGATCAGCCCAGGGCCTGATCGGTCCCCAGACCGATCAGAAGGGTCCTGGACCGATCAGGGTGGAACCTGATCGGTCCGCATTCGACCGTTGAGTCACAACGGGTCGCTCCGTCTTCTCCGCTGGCTTCTGTCTTTGCTGTGCAGGTTCGCAGGTTATAAAAGGAGATCAAGGCTTTGGTGCTACTTCTTCCTGTCCCTAAGTGCTGCTGTGCTTGAGCTTTGTTGAGCTCCTCCAAAGCTTCGCGTGAGCTTCCGGCTGGGTTCCTGCTGTTGTAGGCGTCGCTTGAAGTTGCTGCTTCATCCAGCCGACAAGAAGGCAAGCTAGGGTTATTACATTCTTGTATTGTACTTAGTTTCTTGCTGTATTCTGGTACTCCTGTTTATCTTGCTGTTGCAAGACATTGTGGCGAGGTTTCTCCACCCAGAAGGAGTTTGATTTAGCCGGTTTTCCCGGAGACTCATCCACCGACGGATTGATAGGCTTCGTCCACCTTACGGACACGCCGAGGAGTAGGAGTATCATCTCCGAACCTCGTTACATCCTTGCGTTGAGGTTTGATTTCTTCTCCTGTTTTCTTTCTGCATTTAGTTTCCGCTACGCTAACCCTAGTTTGTAGAAAGAAACGCGAGCAATTGGGGTCGGCTATTCACACCCCCCTCTCTAGCCGTACGAAGAGATCCTAACAAGTGGTATCAGAGCAAGGTTTGCTCTTCATCGGATTAACACCCGGGGAGCACGAGCTAGAGGATGGATCTACTCGGAGAAGATGTCACCATTCCACCCTTCTACGAATGCGGTGACTTCGCGTATTGGAAGGTAAGGATGAAGTACTTTCTTATGACTAACATAATGAATTGGTTTTGTGTACAAGAAGGTTTTACTCCTCCGGTGGATAAGGAAGGAAAACCTCTTGAGAAGAAGGAGTGGACCAGAAAACAAATTCACAAATCCGAAATCAACGAAGAGGTAACGAGAATAATTGAATTTTCATTGCCTACTAACATCTTGTGTAAGATCGGTTACAACAATGCCAAGGAATTATGGGATAACTTGGCCAAGTACCATGAGGAGAGCTCCACTTCAAATCATGAAGAGGAGACAAGTGAGTCATCAAGTAGCTCACATCATGGAGGAGAGGAATTAGAAGTTGAGGGTTACTCAACATCTAAGGACGAAGAGGAGGAGAGTTCTTCTTCAAGTTCGGAGCAAGAAGAAGAAGCTTCTACCTCCGAAAGGGATGAAGAAGAGAGCTCGCATCCACCCTCAACCCTAGGTAACTCAAGCAATTTAAGTTCAATTAAATTACACATTATGTGCTTTGAGTGTAGGGAACATGGACATTACAAGAGTAAGTGTCCGAAGAGGGTAAGAAAGACTCCACCGGCGCCAAAGGTCAAGGAAGCCGAAGTCCCGAAACGCAAGGGCAAGGAGCACATCGTGTGCTTCCAATGCAAGCAAAGGGGACACTATAGGAGCCATTGTCCGAGGGGGAGGCAACCTCACAAGGGCAAGAGACCGGGCACATCGATAGGGGGAGCTAAGGCAAACCCTAAGGTAACCTCTAAGGTTCATTTTTGCAATTCTAATAAAATGCATGCTAGGAATTTTATTGCACTTGTCGATAATAATAAGCATGATAATCTTAGGAATCAATACAAGTGCTTAGGTGCCAAGCATGTCAACCTAGATAGGGATACTATTAGGAATGCTAACTCTAGGATTAACACTTCTAAGGTTAAGGAAAACCTAGGTAGAAGCCCCAAAAGAACTAGACATATGCCTAGGAACACCTCAAGAAAGAATGACAAATCAAAACTTGAGGTATTAGAAAAGGAAAATCAAGTCTTGAGGTCAAGACTTGACTCCTTAGAAAAGGCTCTTAAGGATTTGACTCTAGAGTCTAGGGGTCAAAAACCAATGTCCAAGGACAAGAAAGGTTTGGGTCACAAACCTAAATCCCAAGTGGCCAAGCCCACTTATCATAGTGTTCCATTCGAGTATGGAACAAAACCTAGGGCTAGGAAGACCACCACCAAGGTCACAAGGGGAGTCACCCCTAGAGTTGATCTTGATGAGTCTCAAATGACCAAGGCTTTAAAGCCTAAGAGGGTCATTAGGAGGGTTGCTAGGGAAGTAATCCCTAGTGAATATTTAGTGAACCCAATGAGCTCAAATAGGTATTGGGTTCCTAGGAGCATCCTCTCTACCTCATAGATGGGTTAGAGAGTGTCAACTCCGCTTAGAAGGGTAGTTAGCCCAACTTTGAGGAAATTGACACTCAAGGAGCATTTTCAAGGTTTTGTTAACCTTTGAAAATGAAATAGAATTACTAGTTACTCCTTGAAGAGTTAAACGTGCCTAATGGTGGAAATATCATTTTTAATCTTAAGTGGCACAATTTGAGGAAAACCTAGAGAAATACTATAATTGGGATTTTGGTTTCTCTTAGGGATATAAGGGCAATCTAGGATTAGATGTTAAATTAGCTAAGTGATTAAGGATACTTAGATAGGTAATCTAGGTATTTCATTTGTGCTAACTTACCATGATTGTTTGCCATATGTCATGTCATGACATCATATTTAATTTATGATCATTTGAAATGTCATGATAATGCTTAGGTTATTTATATGTCATGCTTTAGTTAAGTTTCATACTTTATGCCATGACATTATGACATTGGCACATGCTTTTATTTATGATATTATTTCATGCCATGTCATCATCTCTTGCATTAATAATCAATGAATTTGATTTAAGGATAAAAACACATTTTGATATTGAGATCAAAGTATAGTTTAGCAAATGCATGAGAACTTAGCCTAAGATAACCTAAACTCATATCTCACATCAAAATTGACTTGGATGTGTTTGATACACTTTAGATGTGTGTGAGATATTAGGATCATGAGTTAGGATCAAGGTGCATAGTTCTTGTACCTAGATGAGCCTAATTCAAGAAATTGGGGATCATAGGGAAAGCTTATGTACAAGTCATGTACATTTAGCCCTAAGATTATGGTCCTAAATTAAAAGGTTTAAAATCATTTTAAAATTGATTTGGAAAACCTTGATGAAACTTTTCTAGTGATAGCATTCATCATTGAGCAAGATGATACAAAGATGACTTAACTTTGAATTATTTCAAAGTCTTTTGAACTTTGTATCAAGATTTGAAAATGGAAGTTATTTTCATAGAAAATTATTTTTCCTTGATAGTATATGGTATGAGGAATGTATCCTCAAAATTTTATGATTTTTGAAATTTTCTGTAATTTTCTGTGAGTTTCTGAATTTCTCCCGGGGAGAAAAATCAGAAACCTCTGATTTCAGAGGCTGGATCGGTCACTGGACCGATCCAGGGAAGGCTGGATCGGTCTGGGGACCGATCCAGAGGGATTCTGATCGGTCCAGTGACCGATCAGGCGTGCTGAATTTGCTAAAATTTGACTGTGGTCTAAAATTTCAGCTGTGGGAGTTGAGATTCGGGTTTCTAAAGGTTTGAAACTCTCCAAGACATTGTTGGTGCAATGGTCAAGGGGGAGTTGACCTTTAGGGGGAGTCTTAACTAATTGTCAAGGGGGAGTTGACTTTTAGGGGGAGTTTTTACTCCTTAAGACTCTTGAGGATTAGTGATATGGGATTGTCACTAAGTTGATTGTTAAGTTTAGTATCAAGGGGGAAATTAAGAGTTCCTATGAAAGGTATGGGACTTTCATTAGGAAGAAACTTTTGACCTTGATACCCTCCTTTTTCTTTTTGATGTGTGTCAAAAAGGGGAGAGTGTTCATTGGAGAATTATTGGAGAACCCAAGTTAGGTTATCGGGTTAACCTAAGCTAGGGGAAGAATGTCAAGGAATGTTCGAGGAAGAACATTGGAATTCTTTTTGATGTGTGTCAAAAAGGGGGAGAATTATTGGAGAACCCAAGTTAGGTTATCGGGTTAACCTAAGGGGAGAATGTCCAGAGAATGTTCAAGGAAAGAACATTGGACCTAAGTTAGGTTATCGGGTTAACCTAACTTGATTATGAGTTTTGTCAAACATCAAAAAGGGGGAGATTGTTGGTGCAACCCTAGGTCAAGGTTGACCTGGTTGACCCGACTCGAGGTGACTTGACTCGAGTTGTATTTTGATGTTTGACTTGGGAAGATTGTTGGTGCAACCCTAGGTCAAGGTTGACCTGGTTGACCCGACTCGAGGTGACTTGACTCGAGTTGTATTTTGATGTTTGACTTGGGAAGATTGTCGGTGCAACCTTAGGTCAAGGTTAACCTAGTTGAGTTGCATGTTTGACACTCGTGAGAGAGTTCTATTCTTGATGTGAGACAAGAATAGATGGTTGGGAGATTATTAGTGCAACCCTAGGTCAAGGTTGACCTGGTTGACCTGAAAAGTCCAAGTATGGAGACTTGGCACTAGAAAAGTCCAAGCAGGGAGCTTGGCACGCGAAAAGTCCAAGTATGGAGACTTGGCACTGGAGAAGTCCAAGCAGGGAGCTTGGCACGGGAAAAGTCCAAGCAGGGAGCTTGGCACGTGGGAAAGTCCTAATTGGGATGTTAGGCAGTTGGAAAGTCCTGGTAAGTGAAGCCAGGCAGTGGGAAAGTCCTAACTGGGATGTTAGGCAGTGTGGAAAGTCCTGGTGAGTGAAGCCAGGCAGTGGGAAAGTCCTAACTGGGATGTTAGGCAGTGTGGAAATCCTGGTGAGTGAAGCCAGGTGAAAGTCCTAGTCAGTTAGGCTAGGTGGAAATCATGGTGAGTGAAGCCGGGTGAAAGTCCAGTGAAGCCGAGCAGGAAAAATCCAGATGGATCAAGGATGATCGGACATCTGGTGTTGAGAAGGTCAAGTAGGTCAAGGGAGTGACCGGATACTTGACACGAAGAGAAAAGTCCAAGTGGGTCAAAGGGATTGACCGGACACTTGGTGGAGAGTCTTAGCAGGTCAAGGGAGTGACCGGATGCTAGCATGATGTACCAACGGTCAAGGTTGACCGGATGTTGGTTTGGGAGACTTGGGACTTGGTTTGGGCAAAAACCAAGCTCTGGATCGATCTGCACCGATCGATGATCGTTGTATATCTGATCGGTGCGGTGACCGATCGATAACAAATGTAAGGCAAAGCGATTGAAGCTTCGATCGATGCCGGGACCGATCGGCATAGCTGATCGGTCTCCGACCGATCGAGACGCATCCGAGAGGTGGGATCGATGCGTGGACCGATCGGTATTGATCGGTCCAGCCGATCGAGAAAGCAAACAGTTGGGCAACTTTACGTGGAGCAATCTAATCGGTCTGGGACCGATCAGCCGAGCCTGATCGGTCCCGGACCGATCAGAAGATCTGGACCGATCGGTGGAACCTGATCGGTCCGCATTCGACCGTTGAGTCACAACGGGTCGCTCCGTCTTCTCCGCTGGCTTCTGTCTTTGCTGTGCAGGTTCGCAGGTTATAAAAGGAGATCAAGGCTTTGGTGCTACTTCTTCCTCTCCTTCTTCCTGTCCCTAAGTGCTGCTGTGCTTGAGCTTTGTTGAGCTCCTCCAAAAGCTTCGCGTGAGCTTCCGGCTGAGTTCCTGCTGTTGTAGGCGTCGCTTGAAGTTACTGCTTTATCCAGCCGACAAGAAGGCAAGCTAGGGTTATTACATTCTTGTATTGTACTTAGTTTCTTGCTGTATTCTGGTACTCCTGTTTATCTTGCTGTTGCAAGACATTGTGGCGAGGTTTCTCCACCCAGAAGGAGTTTGATTTAGCCGGTTTTCCCGGGGACTCATCCACCGACGGATTGATAGGCTTCGTCCACCTTACGGACACGCCGAGGAGTAGGAGTATCATCTCCGAACCTCGTTACATCCTTGCGTTGAGGTTTGATTTCTTCTCCTGTTTTCTTTCTGCATTTAGTTTCCGCTGCGCTAACCCTAGTTTGTAGAAAGAAACGCGAGCAATTGGGGTCGGCTATTCACACCCCCCTCTCTAGCCGTACGAAGAGATCCTAACAGAACCGACGCCTACTGTTCCCTCTTCTGGGAAACGCGTCCTCACCTACTCCACACAGGAGAGCATACCTGTTGCCAGTCTAGTCCTTCAGACCGATTGGACTTTCCACCTAAGGTTACCACCCCTAAGACCTAGGGTTTTTCTCCACCTAGGGTTACCTCCCCTAGGACCTAAGCTTACCCCCCCCCCCCCCTTAGGACTTCTCCTCCACCTAAGGTTACCACCCCCTAGGATCTAAGGTTACCGCCCCTTAGGACTTTCCACCTGCCTAACTGTAGTTAAGACTTTCATGAAACCTCATTTAAGTTCGTTAGATAAAAATTAACCTTAACTTTGAATCCCTTTTACCATTATCAAAACTAAGGTTCGATTGTCGGATGCTTCCCGCACCAACAGAGTATCCAGTTTTGTGGGAGACTACTACACTCACCAAGGGAGAATGAATGAGTTTATAGACTTCATGGATATCACGAGTTAGTAGGTGGCCGCATTATACTAGTATTATGAAAATATTGGCCATCTCCCTAGAGTCCCTAGATATCTCCCTTGGCCAAGATCTCCACCGAGGAGTAGACCTCCTTCGGGTGGTCCATCTTCAGCGAGTGGTAGATCTGTCAATTTCCCACCACCCTTTTGTTAACCACCCCCTTAAGTTTGTTTTCATTGAGGACAATGAAGTATCCAACTCTAGGGGGAGGGGGGTTATTTTTGTCTATTTGCAATTTGTTTTCTTAGTCTAGTTGCACTTTATTTTCTTTTGAGTTTTAAGGCATGTGAGTTACACTATCCACACTATTACTGCTGACTTGTCCAAGAGTAAACTTCTAGCACGTTTATTTTCTAGAAGTCATGAGTTATGCTCTTTCAGGTTAGTATATTTAGTGACATTTTTTTATCTCTAGTGAATCAAAATGAGTATAGCATTTGTTTGATAATAAAAACTTTTGCACGATTATTGTTTAGATTCATGTTGTTAGGTTATTAGTGCTAGTATGTTTGGTGATCTACTTTTCTCTATCTTCAATAGCAGGACATGAGCAATTGGATTTCATTAAAAGGATTTAATTATAGTTTATCTTAAGATTCTCTTTACACTTTGCCTTACTTTGATAGTTGAAGGTTCTAAAAATAGTCATAATTCATTGGACTTGATGAGTACTAGAACTCCCATGATGATTTTTTTAACTACATCTTGGTCACTAGGTTGATCCTCGAATCATTAAGGCTCATTTGGAAAAAATTGAAGTCCCACTAATTACATCACTACAAATGTGTAATTGAAGAAAAAAAGGGTTCATGAAATAAGGGATTGATAAATTTGTTGTCATGAGTGGAAACTAGTTGTTTGTCCCTTTGAGACCGAGTTAGGTTACTGAAAAAATGAACACTAGATTTCTATCGATATTGAGCACACTCTTTAGACTTGGGTAGATTTAAGATAGATGAACCAAGTAGTGTGTACTGCTAGGGATAAAAGGAAAAGATGGTTCAATAATGACTTGACTAGGATTAGGATTTGATACTTGAGAAAATCTAGGTCACGATTTGCACTGAGCACGGAGAACTTATTCTTTGACTAAGTTAAATCCACTTATGATAATGCTCATTATTGAAATTGTTAGATAGAGTTAAATTGATTCACTAAAGATTATGATGCACTTACTCCTATACATGCTTTTAGACTGTAAAATTTTGTTTGATAACAATCGAGTGTTTCACTATTGATCATCCGTGATTATGCTCATTAGTTTCACTAGTTTGATAGAACTGGATATAATCACTAGGGATACACAATTTTAACTCATGAATCTAGATTACAGAGTTTGCTTGAGGACAAGCAAAGGTTTAATTATGTGGGTGTGATGTGCGTAAATTATATATAGTATTTTGTACTGTTTAGCGCACATCCTTCTGTATTCGTTGCCGATGATCTATGTTTTTGCACCCTTTATCATATTAATTTTAGCATAATTAATATCTTGCATCCAAAGATCTGCTCAGTGTTTGTTTTAACTTTCAAGAGCAGTTTGGAGTGGAAAAGAACGCTAAGATACAAATGAAGATTAATTGAAGCAAGGAATGGAGTGCGCAACTCATCTCAGAGGCAAATTAGACATGACCATGCTTTAATCCATGGCTAAGGAACAAGAAAAGACATTGGTCGTGCCAAATGGCACGGCCAAGAAGTGGACTCAGCACAAATGAAGATTAGGTCGTGCCTCAGAGCAAGGCCAGAAGCTGTCCATGACATCTTCCAAAGTCAAATTGGGCTTGGACTTGCCTTGAGGCACGACCATACATTTGAAGGTGCAGTTTTAAAGAGCTGGCCATGCCACTTGGCATGGCCCAAAAGAAGCAAAGCAGAGATGCTCTTCTTTGGCCGTGCCAAACGGCATAGCTTGGCCGTGTGGATAGAGCCAAACTAGCTTTGGTCGTGCCTTAAGGCACGACCTAGAAGCCAACAGCAAGGAAGGGTCGTGCCATTTAGCACAACCAAGCAATTGTGGTCGAGACAAATTGGCTCTAGTCGTGCCAAATGATATGGCTAGATGTCCGAGCCATGTTCAAGTCATGCCTAGAGACACAGCCACACCGTGCCTCACTTCTATTTAATGGGCACTTCATCTCCTTACTAGGGGAGGAGGATCCAAGGGCGGAAGAAGACCATCTAGGTCAAATTCTCATATTTTGGGATGTCATCTGGACGATCCAAGGTCGTTCCACTGCTCCATCCTCGTCGGCATTCCAAGATCTACATCCAAGCTCTTCACTCGACATCAAAGGATAAGTTTCTACTCTCCTTCCTTAGGATTTTGGAAATTTCTATATTTTTGAGTGCTTGGATTGTATTTCTTCCTAATATAGAGTATATTTATACTATTCTAGGATGTAGGAAGTAATTGTAATGTGTGGATAATGTAAACTCTATAGAATTACCAATTTCCTAGTTTGATGAAGCTTGTATATGTTGGAGTTGTTGGTTGCTACACCTGGAATACCGTTCTAGTTCCCCTGTACAAAAATTTATACAAGCATAGAACTATCCTAGCTACCCATGTGCTCTACTGAAGTTAAATTTGGATTGTAAATGATGTTTAACATTATTAATCCAAATTGTCCTTCAGAAGTTAAACTTGGATTGGAAACGATACTTAACATTTTTACTCCAAGTTTAACCGATGTGATCTTCCTAAGTTAAACCATATTACAGAAGATGATTAAACATATATTTCAAAGATTGGCTTCCAGGTTAAACATGGTGAGGCACTAGGCCTTCTTGGGTATGGGATCATCCACCACTTCCTAGAAAAAGCCTTTCAAATAAATTCAATGTTTAAACTTCTTACAATAACCCTTGGTTTAACTAAAGAGACCTCAATAGAAGCACAAGATCGAAACGCAAAATCAAAATACAAAATCGATAGCACGAAATCGAAATATAAAATTGCTAGCCTCTTGTCTTGGTGTTTCAGAATTCATGCAAAGAAAACTAACTAATTAATTCAAAGCGGAAACCATTAATTAGTTATACCTTTCTTTGTAGGTAAAGACCTCTTGATCTTCTGTTGTATTCCTCTCCTCCTCTTGGACGTTGTGTGGGCAACGATCTACCAAGATGGAATCCACCTGAACTACTTCTTCTCCTCCAAGACTCTCGAGCCACCAAGGGATGCCAAAATAGGAAACTATCTTCTCTTCTTCTTCTCCTCCAAGTAGTCGGCCACCAAGGAGATGGAACTTCTTTGATGTGTTGCCGACCTTGAGAGAAAGAAAACAAGGAGAAAGAAGAGAAGCAAGGGTCGGCCACCAAGGATTGAAGAAGAGGGTTTCGGCCACAATAGAATAGGAGGCAAGGCTTAGGTTGTATATATCTCCACATGAGGCATGCTCTCCCTCTCTTTTATAATCCTTAGTCATGGAAAAAAAGGAAAATTTTAAAAATAATTAAAACTTCCTTATTTGTGGCCTCCCATTAAAAAGGAAATTTTAACAACAATTAAAATCTCTCTTTTCTAAATTTCCTATTGTACATGGCAATAAAGGAAAGTTTTAAAATTAATCTCTCTTTTTTAAATCACGTAGGCATCTACAAAAAAGGAAAGTTTAAAATTAAAACTTCCCTTTTAAATCATGGTTACAAAAAAGGAAAGTTTTATCAAAAATTAAAATCTCTCTTTTAAATTACAAATAAGGAAAGATTTTAACAAAATTAAAATCTCTCTCTAATCCTTTGTAGATAGTTATAAAAGGAAAAATTTTAAAAATTTAAAACTCTCTTTTAAAACCATGAGCATGGCTATAAAAGGAAATTTTTAACACAAAATTAAAAACTCCTTTTATTCTTCATGTGGCCGCTAAAAAGGAAAGTTTTAAACAAAAATTAAAACTTCCTTTTAACTTATATGGTCGGCCACATCTTGGACACCAAGATGTGCTTGGGGCCGGGCACCTCTTGGGCTCCAAATAATGCTTGGTCTGCCCCCCTTGCTCCAAGCAAGGATGCGTCCGGCCCATTACTTGGGTAAGAAGTGAACTTTGTGGATACAAGGCTTTATAGACGCTACAACAAGGACCGAGAGGAGAAATTGGTTTTGGTCTCCCGATGAGCTTGAGCTTCCTATGTTCGCCTCAAACACCCAACTCAAGTTCATCAATAATAATTCATACCACTAAAGAGTTATTATTGAACTACCGCATCAATCCCAAATTACATTATGGGCTCCTTCTTATTATGAGTGCATTAATCTCCCTGTGTTTAAGATATCGAATGTCCATTAATTAAATGAGTTACTGACAACTCACTTAATATCTAGCTCCAAGAGTAGTACCACTCAACTTCATTATCATGCCGGACTAAATCCACCTGCAGGGTTTACATGATAGTCCTTATGAGCTTCTCAAGGGGACATCATCAACCTAGATTACTAGGACACAATTTCTTTCTATAATCAACAACATACCATATAAATATATCATTTCCCAACTTATCGGGTCTATTGATTTATCGAACTAAATCTCACCCATTGATAAATTAAAGAAATAAATATTAAGTATATGTGCTTGTTATTATATCGAGATGAATACAGAGTTGATTGAATAATTGATATCTAATTCCTAGGCGTAGTCCGGGGTTTAAGGTCGTCGCTCGACTGTTGATGTAGTCTAGAGTTTAAGGACGTCGCTCGACCGTTGACGTAGTCCGGGGTTTAAGGTCGCTGCTCGACCGTTGACGTAGTCTGGAGTTTAAGGTCGTCACTTGATCGTTGAGAGAGACACATTTCAAGAGACCTTCGCTTTTTATTCACATTTTTCCCTGCGTTCAAGAAACATACAAAAATACATGGTATTCACTCACGCACCTCTCATCTGGCCATGTAGGGTTGGAGATGATTCACACTCCATGGCCTCTCGAGCTGCCTTCCCTCCTCATCCTCCAAGTAGTAGGCTCCCGAACGGAGCTTCTGCACGATCTTGAAAGGTCCCGCCCATGGGGCTTCGAGCTTGGTGATGTCGCCGACCGACTTCACTTTCAAAGGTCCAAGGTGCCTCCAATGAGTGGTTCAGATAGAACTCTATCCGAACCTCAACGGTCATTTTGACCTGGCTCAAGGCGTCTTCAACAAGCAATGAAGGCACCTTCAATGTTGAAGGTGCCTTCAATGCATGTTTAAGGCCCCTTCAAGGTTCCAGCTATAAATACCTTCCTGCTTGCATGGTATAAATAGTTTCCAGCCTCTTTTGACTCCTTTTCTTCTTCGCTTTGACTTCCGAAGCTCCGTTTTCTTGGGTGATTTCGGCCAACCGAAACAGGGCTCACCCGAATCGAATTTTCGGCCTTCTCCTTTAGCAGTCTTCCTCCTCGGCTTAACGTCCCTCGAACATCGCACACGTTCTTCTCATCCACCGGTGTACTCTTCCGCGGCTCTCTCGTCCTTCGGACTCACTGAGCCCGTCGGCTCCCTTCCCGTGCCGTCCTTCTCGCTAGCTGTGTCTTTCGCTCGACTTCCTGTGCTTCTAAGCTTCTGCACACTCAGACACAGGGATCAAACACAAAGCAGGACCTAACCAACTTGGTTGATCACATCAAAATAACCACGGGGTCTAACAATGTAGACATCTACAAAAAAGGAAAGATTAAAATTAAAACTTCTCTTTTAAATCATGGTTACAAAAATGGAAAGTTTTATCAAAAATTAAATTCTCTCTTTTAAACTACAAATAAGGAAAGATTTTAACAAAATTAAAATCTCTCTCTAATCCTTTGTAGATAGTTATAAAAGAAAAGATTTTAAAATTTTAAAACTCTCTTTTAAAATCATGAGGATAGCTATAAAAGGAAATTTTTAACACAAAATTAAAAACTCCTTTTATTCTTCATGTGGCCGCTAAAAAGGAAAGTTTTAAACAAAAATTAAAACTTCCTTTTAACTTATGTGGCCGGCCACATCTTGGACACCAAGATATGCTTGGGGCCGGGCACCTCTTGGGCTCCAAATAATGCTTGGTCGGCCCCCCTTACTCCAAGCAAGGATGCGTCCGCTCCATTACTCGGGCAAGAAGTGAACTTTGTGGATACAAGGTTTTATAGAGGCTACAAGAGGGACCGAGAGGAGAAATTGGTTTTGGTCTCTCGATGAGCTTGAGCTTCCTGTGTTCGCCCCGAACACCCAACTAAAGTTCATCAATAATAACTCATACCACTAAAGAGTTATTATTGAACTACCGCACCATTCCCAAATTATATTATGGGCTCCTTCTTATTATGAGTCCATTAATCTCCCTGTGTTTAAGATATCGAATGTCCATTAATTAAATGAGTTACTGACAACTCACTTAATATCTAGCTCCAAGAGTAGTACCACTCAACTTTATTATCATGTCGGACTAAATCCACCTGCAGGGTTTACATGATAATCCTTATGAGCTCCTCAAAGGGGCATCATCAACCTAGATTACTAGGACACAGTTTCCTTCTATAATCAACAACACACCATATAAATAATATCATTTCCCAACTTATTGGGTCTATTGATTTATCGAACTAAATCTCACCCATTGATAAATTAAAGAAATAAATACTAAGTATATGTACTTGTTATTATATCAGGATTAAGAGTATGCATGCCCATAATAATACAGATTTTGTTCTTTTATGCAGTTAGTATAAAAAGAAACAGCCTCAAATGGTCCTGCTCAATACACACATAGTGTACTAGTGTAACTTTATAGTCAAGGTAAACTAATATCAAAATACACTACAACCATTCCAATGGTTTGTCCTAATCCATCTTGGTTGTGAGCTACTATTTATAATATATAAGGAACTGATAACATGATTTTCTGTGTGGCACCACACACCATGTTATATACAATATAAATTAAATGGACAACTACATTTAACATAAATGTAGATATTTGACCAATGTGATTCTTATTTCAAAATATAAATGTTCATACAAAAAGCTAGGCTTTTAGTATACATCCTAACATGAGCAATCTAGTGTGACCCTAGGTTTTGATATTTGGGCAAAGGTTTAAGTTAAATTTATTGTTATATTTGATATGCATTGTGAATGTGCAGGATACAGATACAACAAGGAGAGTCCAAGTGTGATCTTGGTAAAGGAGGAAAGTCCAAGGGTGAATCTTAGCGGTGTAAGTCCAAGCATGTAGTCTTGGCAACGTAAGTCCAAGTGTGACTTGGCAATGGATGAAATATTGGAGGTGTGACCTCTTAGCAAAGAAAGACCCGACAACAATGACAAGGTCGATGGAAGCTCTAGAAGACAAGACGTGAAGGATGGGGAGACATCCGAGGGACACGAGGCTGATAGAGGAGGCTAGAAGGCTAAGTCTAGGTTGTGCAAACAAGGACGAGTGTATGAGAGACTGCACCCAAAGTAAAATTCTAGTGTTACTGTAGCATTACTATAGCTTTACTGTAGCGTTACTATAGCAGTCAACTAGTGTTTTCATCAGTCGACTAGTAGCCGATCGTTCGCTTGTAATGGTCAAATTTCATTTAGGACCAGTCGACTAGTGTTGAGAAACACAGCTAGGTGTTTCCTCCCGAGCTCTATTAAAGAGAGCTCGGGGTGCTTGACCATGGTTAATGAAATAGAAGTGGTTAACCCCTATTAGTAGTCTTCCAAGCTCCTGTGTGTGATCCGTGTGTACGTGATCAAGATTGTGGTGAGGTTTCTCTACCCATAAGGAAATTGAGCTAGTCGAAGATTCTCCGGGAAGTCATCCACCAACGGATCGGGATCGTTCACCTTACGGACAGTCATGGAATAGGAACCCTAATCTCCGAACCACGTAAACATCTTGTGTTATGGTTTATTTTGGTTTGTTATCTTTTCTTATTGTTTATAGGGTTTAGCTTTCTTCTTGTTAGTTTGTATTTTATTTTTCGTTGTGTACTAACAACTGTAGGAAGTGACGACTTGAGTGAGATGCTATTCACCCCCCACCCCCTCCCCTCTAGCGTTGTCAAGGTCCTAACAATATGCACTTATTCTATTTGATAAAATGCTTGGATAGAGGCTTTCCCTTATGATTATGAATTTGTCTATCTAGATTGCATTTCTGTATGCATAGATCTTATTTCTGAGTTAGATACATTGTTGTGTGTCTATATTGGGACTGTGCGTGAACCTGAATTTTCATTGATTAGATGCATAAATTGTCGTCTCTTTTGAGTGTACGTTCCAATATAGCTCGGCATGGCCTTAGGATACTTATTTGAAGTTGAGTATCTAAGGTAACTATCCTTCTATATGGAATGTAACCTCCTAAGGGAGGACGATTCTATATATGGATAAGTTTATTACTTGACCTAATGGGCTTCCCCTAATCATATACTATGCAAGTGACCTACGTAATCTAAAGACGTATACTCGGGAGAGACCTTGTAACAGGAGGTACTCTACTAAAATTTGGACTCTCCAAGTTACTTCTTCACTTGATGGCATACTTAGTTACTAGTAAGGGAAATACTCCGATCCACCGTTGCGAGGTGGAATTCGGTAAATGTTTAGACTATCCTGCAAACATACAAGCCGAGAATTAGGAATGGGTCAATTCATAGCACAACATCCATCATTACAATGAAACCTTCGACCTAGAACATTTTCTGAACAAAGGACTTCCTCAATTACCTTTCTTACTCTTATTTTTATATTTTAGTTGAAAATCTCAAATCAAACCATTATCGATTTTGTTTAGTTAAATTTAAAGTGGATGACCAACTAGCGTTTAATCTTCAATCCTCGTGGGATCAACTTTTATAAATTTTATTACTTGACGACAACCGTACGCTTGCAGTACATCACATCAGCTTCTCATACCAAGTTTCTTGGACTTCGCTTCTCATGTTAACTTCTTATTTGTCTTCTAACTGCCCAATTTTTGATCAATTATAACTCACTTAGACTTCTCTTTTGTCATATTTTTGTTGGACTTTCAACTGTCAAGTGTCCCATCAATAATAACTCATTTGGAATTCTCCACTATTACGCATTCAGTCAATCTTAATCTACTTGATCCGTCGCTCAAGCATTCACCTTGGTCAACTTGACCAGAAGTCGATTGCACTAACAATCTTCCTTTCCAACGATTTCTCCTTTCACTTGAACATCTCGCACTTATGAATAAATATATTAATCAAAGATGAAAACTCAATTCGAGCTAACTCAAACTTGATTGATCTTAAATAGAGGTTGATTGCACCAATTAGAGTTTTCCTACTATCGTATGGAAAAGTGAAGCTCTAATAGATCCTTGAGGATCGTTAATGGTAAATAATTCTTTTGGGTATGATGGTAGACTGGTCATTATCTAGAGACAGAGGTAGGATGTCAAGGTAGAAATACAAATATATCAATAAATTTAAATCAAATTTGTTAGAATATTCATGGATAAGATATTCACAATAAATCTAATCAACATCAACCTCGTGCTCATCCATTACCAATTCCTCCTTGATTACTAATTATTCAGTCACCTCTTATAAAGAATTATTTGAAAATCTTGTTTACCATGTGCACCAAAGGGAATAGGGATTTAAAGAATCGTAGAAGCCGCTCATGAAAGGACAAGATGATATAGGGTACTTTAACAGTCACTCAATTAATTGACTTGATTTGTTATGCCAAGCATGAAGCCATCATATTAGTTTTTGGTGACGGTCTTAATGAATTGCATGTATTTATTGATAGAGCTCAAGCAAGAGTCTTTGGAACTTAACTAGAGCTATCAAGCCCAAGTCAATATTAATTGGTCCTTGTTAACCACATGTCATAACTCAGATCGACTTCAGGAAAGGATAGGTGTCATCGATATAATAATGCCAAGAAAATAATATATGCAAAGAAGTGATATGAAATTATTTTTTAAATTGCATAATTGTTATTATTTAATTGGATAGGTAGAAAGGATTTCACATCTGCAAAGAAGATATATGCATCGTTGAAGATGTTAGTGTTGCCTCAATTAGGATAAACTTTTTATTTAACTTTCTTATTCTCTATCTCTTTCTCTTTTTAAAAAATATGGACTAATGTGGAATTCTCAAGAACAAGGACTAAACTACAAGAGAGCAAGGTTTAGATGCTCCATATATATAGCCACTGAGTCTAGGTTGAGAGAGGTTGAGGCCATTGGCATGTATAGGCGTTGAAGCAAGGGCCACAGTGGTGTTAATTTTTGAAATACAAAATGAAATAAGTGTGTCTTTTAGGAAATCTAAAAAATAAATACCTTTTTTTAAGAATTTTACAACTTTAAATATGCCCTTTCGTTAACTGCCTAAGCTCTTGTGCTTGGCATGTATAGTGGCGTTGGCATGTATAGTGGCGTTGAAGCAAGGGCCACAGTGGTGTTAATTTTTGAAATACAACATGAAATAGGTGTGTCTTTTAGGAAATCTAAAAATAAATACGTTTTTTTAAGAATTTTACAACTTTAAATATGCCCTTTCGTTAATTGCCTAAGCTCTTGTGCTTGACAACAATTCTCCATCAACTTTGTGGCTATGCAATAGAGCATCCCTCCTTTTTCTTGCTACCAACATTACAAATTTGACTTACGAGACAAGAAAGGAGAAAATGTTTAAAACTTTTTGCTTATCAAATTGAACAAGTCAACAACTATCTACTTCAGAAATTATAATCTACTCTTTCAAACTCATGATCTTGGTGAAGACATTGATGACACCTATCCTTCTCAAGAAAAGATAACTCAACATATGATGTATAATCAATAAGGATAAACTAGATGACCTAACATATGATGTGTGAATCAAGGACCAACTAAGTTCAAACCTGGCTGATCTTGATGTACACATAACCCATTCTTCCTATGATTGTTGGCCTCGATAGTTCTTATCAAGCCTAAGTCCCATTTTATGCCTTTCCTCGCACTCTGGAGCTTGAGTTCTTTACCTTCAAATGTAGCTTCAATTATACAATGTGGGGGATAGCTAATTCATCGACACCGTCACCAATAATCTAGCCATCATCCATCATCTAATATATGAACCATAATGCACGTCCCTAATGGTTTACTCTTGTAATATGATAACTTCATTAGCAAAATGCATATAATAATTGGGCCAATCTAGGGGAGATAAAGTATTTGAACAATTCATGGGGTGTGCACTGTTAAAATGTCCAAAATCCAAGTATAATTTGAGAATTTTGTCGGTCTTCTACATCCACCATTAGTCTATAAATGGAAGTATTCACAACAGTTTCACATTGGATATAATTGGGAACAAAAAGAAGTGAAACTACAAAGTTTCTGGTGACTGAAATAACGCTCATACAAATCTTGATAACATCACTTATTGTTACAACACACTGGCAACACCTCTACTAACTCAGCCTGAAATGTGATATGGTGGATTTGCCATCCAGTCCTCTGGAGTAGTAATATGCCACATAATCTATCACCATAATTTCCTTGTACAGAGGAGGGTTTTCCTCGGATATTAGCTCCTTGATAGGACCATAGAGCCTTGTAGAACATGGATGGAAATGAGTGCTAAAAAAGCATGCTATGGAAATTCTTGGACCTTCTCTTTTTGCCACCACTCTGTGTTCCACGCTCTTGAACCTATCATTGGAGATCAGCTGCGAGTATTGCGCATGGAGTGGCATCAGATTTCAAACTGGCACTAGGAATTTGAAATTGTTGATGAACTATATGTCAATTTACAGAATTTCAGCTCATATTACCTGAAGGAGATCAGCAATGTTTATGACCAGAGCTCCGGGAATGGGTGGAACCTCGACCCATTTATCATTATGAAGAACTTGCAGTCCGCCAATATGGTCCTGGAGAAGCACAGTGAGGAAACCAGAATCCGAGTGGGCACTTGTTCCGATAGCAACTTCTGGTTCAGGGCAAGGTGGATAGTAGTGACAGAATAGGATTTGCCCCTGGTTGCATTCCATTTCCTCCAAATGTGCAGGGTTGAGTCCAAGAGCCTCAGAAAGCAACTCAAATAAAGTGTGTCCCAAGTTACCAATATGCTTTGAATATTCAAACAGTGCTTCTCTGTGAACAAAAATATACAGACCTGTGAGAATAGTGTTTTGAGTGATACAAATTAATTACACATACTTTTCAGTTGTCAAATTAATGAAATCAAAGGCATTCATCCGGTTGTCTTTTAATCCATTAGAATGCACACAAGACACAAAAAGCCTCTAGACTGAATTAGCACATAAATAGCATATGAAGCCATCTAACCAATTACAAGAGACAAGAATACACCACACTCAAAACAAATTTAAGAATAAAGTACTGCAATCAAAATTCATTGCAATCTTAAAATAAATTATGTTCCACAGATATGAGAGCTATTTAGCAATGCAGCATACTATTTCCTGTGATATTCTCCAACTCTTGGACAATGCATTTGCCATAGTTCAAAAATATACACTCACTTTTTGCAATTTCTGTAAGTAGCTTCTGTAGCTGACTCCCTCACACAACAAGCTATTCTTTGGATTATTTCTTGGTGTTAAATTAAAATAAAACTAAACCTACATATACTCAAACTAAATATAAAATAAATAATAACTAAAAATAATAATAATTTAGGTAGAGGCAGGAGAGTTTGGCGTGGATGTCAATACATTCACAAATGACATAGCCAACAAACCTGGCATTTTAGAACTGAATCTGCCATGAGTAATTCATCTTCAGAAAGCTTCTCATCCTCATTGGGCTGGACGCCCTTTGCAGAAGTGGTACATAACTCCTCACCATCATCTATGATTTCCTTTGGCTCTTCTTGCATTGCAGGATCGGTCTGAAACCCGCTCAATCTCCACGGAAGGTCTGTATGTGGATAGGATATCTGAAGCATGGACATCAATCATGATCAAAGGTGACCGAACTCGATGATTTGTTAATGTTGCTTTTGTCAGGAGTAAAAATCTACTGAATGTGATGCGTTAACAGAGTGCTTAACCAATTCTGAGCAAAGCAGCAAATGTTTCATATCCATGACAGGAATATGCATGACACTATCACCTAGCTTACAAGGTCCTACATGCTTCCTTGTTCTACCAATATTCCAACATTTAGTGTGCTTGGCTGAGTCATTCAAGCTGTTTTACTAGTATTCTCCAATTGATTTTCCAGAAATGTCATGGAATTTCATCCCTATAGGCAGCTCCATGATTCTTGCCCAATGCCTCAGACCCTTCTTTTGTGAAACTTTGGCGATTTCAGTATGTGAATCTGCCCAGTGTGCTACTGTCGAGGATCAACATGTGGAAATGGTAAGACTATGGTGTTGGTGCAGGTTGCACTAATAATCTGATTTTGATGTATGACAAATAGGTTAAAGTTAGATGCCAACTACTCTACTAAATGTACAGGAGTTGACTGGTCTGAGGGACCAAACACTAGGCTGAAATCCAGCTAGGTCTACGGGCTTGATAGCTGGTGGGAAGTCCAAATAGGTCCGCGGGGCCTGATATCTGGCGGGAAGTCTGGTTAAGTCCGCGAGACCTGATCGGCCGAAGTCCAGTTGGGTCAGCAAACCTGATAACTGACGGAAAGACCTAGTGGGTCATAAACTAGTCAAGTGACTGCAATTGATAAATAAAGGTAAGCATCTGGAGGAGAGATCCAGTGAGGGTGTGTTCTCCGTTGAGGGAACGGTAAGCGTCGATCCAACTTAGATCTATTTGGAAAGCCTAAGTTGAGATCTTGACTAGATCCTAGTCTCGAGAAGACAGGATCGAATTACTATCCTATCTACTATGTTGTGCTAACTCTGTTTTACAGGGTAGATATAATTTTTATTGCCCGGACTAACCTTTTCTTGCAGGGAGAAGACTGCTGAAGAAAAGGACTCCGAGCGCTGGAAAGGGATCCGGGCGCCTAGACTCCGAGCGCCCGGAGCAGGCTGGCCTAGGCGGGCCGCAGGCGCCCAGGCAATCCGGGTGCCCAGACTTAGTCAAAGCACCCGAACCCAAAAAATCATCCACAAGCTGACGTGGAACACGTCGATTGGCCGAGCCACATGGTCCAGGCGCCTAGAGGGGTTCCAGGCGCCCGGAATGGACCTATTTAAAGACCTTCGACCCAGAGCTTCAGAACAACAATTACTACAAGTTTTCTTCTTGCTCGGCGCTCCGAAAAAGCTCTTGTAACACTGCAACGCTCCAGCGACAACCGGACTTCATCTTTACTTAGTTTTCTTTGTTGTCAGTAATTTTTATAATTTTTATATAGTTTCTGTACTTATCTTGTAACACATTTTTGCAAACTATTAGTGGATTGTCCAACGAAAGCACTCGACGAGTGCAGGCCTTGGAGTAGGAGTCATCGAATGCTACGAACCAAGTAAAATCAACTTGTGTTAGCGTTGTTTGTTTCTTCCGTTTTCCGCTGTGTAACTTCATTTTAATTCAAATTTTTCGATGATAGTTATTCCCCCCCCCCCCCCCCCTTCTAGGGCTCTTTCTGATCCTATAAGTGGTATCAGAGCGGGAACCGCTCTGAATTGGTGCAACCACCAATTCGGCAAGGAGGTGATTTTTTCTCTCTTTCGGATTTTGAGCTTTTTCGGTATAGTCCAGACTGGTACAATTACCTTTTTGAATAAATTTTTTTTCGTTGCAAACGATTCTGAATTGATGCAACATCAATCGAGTCTTAATATTTTTTCTTCTTCTCCCACACTACTAATCCAAGACCTAATCTTGATTTTTTTTGCCTTTTTCCTCTTTTTTGTGTAAGGTTCATGGCCCAAAACGAGGGATACTCTACCGTACGTCCTCTCCTCTTTAACGGTGATGACGTTCCATATTGGAAGAAACGGATGGAGGTGTCCTTGAAGATCAACTTCGACCAATGATTCGGCGTCATCAAAGAATACAAGGCGTCTGTCGACAACGTCAGAATTCCAATGGACACGGAAAATTGGAATCTAGAAATGAAGAAGAAAGTTCAAATCGACTTCAAAACTCTCAACACAATCCAGTGCGGTCGTTAACGTCGAAATTCCAATGGACACGGAAAATTGGAATGTAGAAATGAAGAAGAAAGTTCAAATCGACTTCAAAGCTCTCAACACAATCCAGTGCGGGCTAACGAAGGAAGAACTGAACCACATCGACCCACATGAAAACATGAAAGAGCTATTGGACAAACTCATAGAACTGCACGAGGAAACCAACGACGCAAAGGTAACAAAAAAGAATATGTTTTTAAATAAATTATTTAACATAAAAATGCAGGAAGGAGAATCTACGAGTTAACTACATGTGAGGATAAATGACATCCTTAACAGACTTCACACAATCAGCCACCAGATGGAGAACCACAATCTTATAAGGTACGCACTAAACGCATTTCCTTAAAATGCACTGTAGGCATTCATCGTGGATGCCTACAAAATTTCGAGGAATTTGTCTAAATTAAAACTAGATGAGTTGTTTTGTGAACTTGAATTCCATGAACAGACTAACTCAAAGCAGGATGAGAAATGTATTGCTCTTTTTGCAGGTCCCTCAAAAGAAGCTAAACACAAGCACAAATCAGAGCCAGAATCTGAATCTGACTCGGAAGACGAAGAAGAACTCAAGAACTTAGTCAAAAAAATGCTTACAAGAAAAAAGAACAACTTCACGAAGGACTTACAAAAGGTGATCAAAGCAAGTGACTCGAAGGCAAAGATCACATGCTACGGGTGCAACAAGAAAGGACACTACAAGAACGAGTGTCTGAATATGAAAGACGACAAACCCAAACCAACCAGAAAAAAAAGGCACTCAAGGCGGCGTGAGACGAGTCATCCTCAGAAGAATCGAATGTTGAAGATAAGAAGCATCACAATTACCTCGCATTGATGGCAACGGAACCAGAATCAGAAAGCGAGTCCGAGGATGAATCAAGCCACGAGTCCACACTCGTTTCCGAAGGTTTCAACGAGGTATCCTCCATCTTAACCTCCAAAATTTTTAGAATAATTACATGTTTAAATAAAAAATTAATTAAATATAAAAAACAAAATGAATCACTTCTTGAGGAAAATCAACGCCTTGAAGAAGAAATTAAAAATAAAAATCCAAATCAAGATGTAACACTTGAGGAGGAAAATACAAATTTAAAAAGTGAAATTAATAAACTTAAAAGGGTTATTAGAAACTTTCACCACTAGATCGAAAAATTTAGATCTAATTCTTAAAACTCAAAAAGATGTGTACAATAAGTCTGAGCTTGAATACAAGTCCAGCTCAACAAATAAAACATTTATAGCACTCATAAGTCAAAACAAAAACCTAATAAAAGCGTGTCTAACCACACAAGTAGGACTCAATCAATTCTATGTGCCCAAATACGAAATTCATTACATAAATCCATCTAAACCTGACCCAAACCAAAATCTAAAACGTAAAACAAAATCAACTAAACCAAATCCAAATCGAAAAAATAAATTTAAATCAAATAACTACAAAACCAACTCAAACTCAAATTATCATCAAGTCTATTATAACTATAAAAGTAATCGACATAAACCTAAAACCTAAAACCTAAAACTAAAAGTTCAATAATTCAGGGGAATGCTCTAAATTAATGGCACCTCCAAAACAATAGATTTCCCAGCAGGATAATTAGGATTAGATCAAAAAGGGACAAAAGTTTAACTTGATAAAATGACACTGGAAAAGTTTTGGATGATAGTAGGTTAGAGAAACTCTGTCTATGCATGTCTAGGAAAATATGATTTCGACCTGGTGCATTTAGCTTAGTGGAACTAACTGAAGCTACCCCTTATCAATTCTAACTGGTTGGGCCAAAGTTTTATTATTAAGTTCAGTAGATAGGACTATTTAGAAAACCTAGAAGGCATGGTTACTCTAATGATATCTAGGTGACTCACTATAGCCCAGAAGTTTATCCGAAGAATGTCTATTTGTTGAACCCAAAGCTAAACTAGAATCTAACACAAAGTTAAATCAATCCTTGAAATTCAACTTAACTCATCTCACAAACCCATAGGATCTCTTTTGTTTGAAAATTTAAACTGGTGAGATGAATAAAGATAATTTAAAAGTAAACTAAATTAAATCTAAATAATTAAACTGAAATCAAATTCATTAAAATTGTTTGCAAATAAGTTTAAAGATATTGCTGGTGTTTGAAAAATCTTAGATTAAGGGGGAGGATATTTATTCGGATAATTTTTAAATTCTAGGAAAATTATTTATGTTTTCTAAAAATTTCCTATTTCGTTAGTATTCCAAAATTTGTTTTGGCCTTAGCCTAGATCAAACCTATAAAAAGCATGATCCTATATATCTAGGTAACGAGCATCTCACATACACACTAGGTCTAACTTGACTATGCATTCATAAACATAGAACGACGTGAGATGAGTAGCCATTTTGCCTGGACTTCAGATGCATCAATATAAGTCTGGGCGAAAAATACAACAGTACATTGATCAAGTTAAGTAGTCATCTTCAGTAAATTCTAACTAGACATTCATACATAACTTGACTAATCAAGTGAACACGACTATCTTCTGTTAATTAGTTAGTAACCAAAGGTTAGACAGTTAAGAACTAATTGTAGATGAGTATTTTTAATTAAGCTTTTTATTTCTTATTAATTTCCTAACCTAAGTCAGCCTAAGTTATTTTTTTTCAACTTTGACTTAATCAATTCCTAAATTAAACTAATTTGTTAATTAATTCGCAAATTAATTTCTCAACCTAATAAATTGTTAAATTAATCTTTAACTTAAAATCAATTTTTAAGTTAAATTAATTAATAAAATTAACCCAAAAATATCTTTCAAACTTGAATTAATTAACTTAATCATTTTTTTATAAATCCTCTAAGTTAACTCCTTAAGTTAATCAATCTTTAAAATTAATTAACTTTTAACTTAAATTAAGTTTTAAACTTAACTCAATCCCTTAACACAAAAAAATAAAAACAGGAGCCTGAACCAAGGGTGGGTGCCCCTGGTATAAAACTTCGAGCGCTCAGACGAGGTACGGGCACCCCGCCTCGCCACCCCCATCCAGGCACTCGAGCTGTGGTCCGGGCGCCCGGAATCCCCTATAAAAGGGGTGGTAGGGGCGTCCTCAACCTTTGACCCTCACCTTCTTCGTTTTTGCAAAAGTCCCTTTACCGGGTTTTACAAGTAAAAGCGGATAAGGAAAAATAAAATTTTCTAACTTCCTAAACTTTCCTCCTTCGGTTATAGTGTCGCTTTGCGGATAGGTCATCAGTTCTGTTATAATTATTCACGATGCCTCGATAATTATCACCACTAGTCGGCGGGTCCACATGCCCTATTATCACATTTTGACCGCCTATATAGCCTCATTGGGCATTGATATCACCACAGGTGATGTCAGAGCCCTAACTGAGTTTGACATGGTCAGTGCTAGGAACTTCTCCTTAGGTGGTGTCCATATAGTTGATGAGGGTGTCCTATCCTGGAGGAGAGAGGACCAGCACCAATCTGATCCAGCAGCCCAGCCCCAGCCTGGTCCAGCAGCCCAGCCCCAACCTAATCCCACGGCTCAAGGTCAGCCTGATCCAACTCTAGGAGAGAAGGCAGGGATAGATGCTTACATAACTGATCTTTTTGGGCCACCTACGCCTCCAGTCCCACGTAGTCTAAACGATCGAGTTACCGAACTTGAGGTGGCTGTGACGAGTCTTCGAAGGTCTCTGATCTTTGACGGAGCATGTCCAGCTCTCGAGAGGAGAGCCAGACTCGTCATACTGAGTTGATGGACTTATTGCGCTCCTAGGGTTCCGACCCATCTTCCTCGTCTTCACAGTAGTACAGTCACAATCCTTGATTGCTATTTTTTGCTTGCTTGTACATATTGACTTGATGCTACTTTATGCTTAGTTCAGTTGCTAGTCCTTAGTTTACCTTTAGCTATTTTCACTTTACTTATTTGACTTATTAATGCTTATTACATAATGTTTGATAGTCTTTATTATGTTATCAAATTAAGGGGGAGAAATTGTTTAGACAATTTAAACATAATTTTTTTCTTAAAAATTCTTGACAAATTTACTTTGAAAAACTTCATTCAAATATTTTGAAAATCTCTTTGAAAAATATTTTTAGAATGTTTTGAAAAGTTATTCTGTAAAAAAAATTACTCTTAAAATATTAGAAAAATTACTTTGAAAAATTTTATGCTTGATTGCTTTATTGCATTTTTTTCTAACTTTAACCCGAGTTGTCATTAAATCAAAAAGGGAGAGATTATTGGTGCAAGTTGTACTAATAATCTGATTTTGATGTATGACAAATAGGTTAAAGTTAGATGTATTATTTGTCTAACTACTCTACCAAGTGTGCAGGAGTTGATTGGTATGAGGGACCTAACACCAGGCTGAAATCCAGCTAGGTCTGCGAGCCTAATAGCTTATGGGAAATCCAGATAGGTCAGCGGGGCCTGATATCTAGCGGAAAGTCTGGTTGAGTCCGCGGAACCTGACAATCAGCCGAAGTTCAATTGGGTCAGCGGACCTGCCAACTGGTGGAAAGACCAGAAGCAAGTCAAGTGACTGCAGTTGGTAAGTGAAGGTAAGCAACTGGAGGAGAGATTCAGTGAGGACGCGTTCTCCGTTGAGGAAACTGTAGGCATCAATCCAACTTAGGTCCATTTGGAAAGCCTAAGTTGAGATCTTGACTAGATCTTGGTCTCGAGGAGACAGGATCGAATTACTACCCTATCTGCTATGTTGTACTAACTTTGTTTTGCAAGGTAGATATAATTTTTATTGTCCGGACTAACATTTTCCTGCTGAATAAAAGGACTCCGGGCGCCCGGAGTAAGCTGGCCCAAGTGGGCCGCAGGCGCCCAGGCGATCCAGGCGCCCAGACCCGAAAAATCATCCACAAGCAGATGTGGAGCACGTCGATTGGTTGAGCCACGTGGTCCAGGCACCCGGAGGAGTTCCAGGTGCCCGGAATGGACTTATTTAAAGGTCTTCGACCCAGAGCTTCAGAACAACAATTATTACAAGTTTTTTTTCTTGCTCGACGCTTTGAAAAAGCTCTCACGATGCTGCAACGTTCCACCGACAACCGGACTTCATCTTTACTTAGTTTTCTTTGTTGTTGGTAATTTTTATATATAGTTTCTGTACTTATCTTGTAACACATTTTTGCGAATTATTAATGGATTGCCCAACGAAAGCACTCGATGAGTGCGGGCCTTAGAGTAGGAGTCATCGAAGGCTCCGAACCAAGTAAAACCAATATGTGTTAGCGTTGTTTGTTTCTTCCGTTTTCCGCTACGTAACTTCGTTTTAATTCGAATTTTTCGACGATCGCTATTCACCCCCCTCTAACGTTCTTTCCGATCCTATATATGGAATACCTAAATACCATATTTATCTTGTTAGAGTGCTAGGTGTTCATTTGTCGTTTTGCTAAATGTTACAAACAAATGGTAAGCCCCTTGGCTGCCTTGATGAATTGGCATTGTAATAACAATCTTGAGAAATAGATAACCAACACAAAGTAAGAAACACACATTTATGTGTAGAACTCTAAAAAGGTAAAAGAAACATAGGCAGAGGATACTAATTCACTATGCTGAAATTCGTACAAGAGGAGAATTGTGACTTTCGAAAACCCTACATATATTTATACTTATGTGAAACCCTAGTATTTTTTGGAGTAGGCCCAACAAAATTTCAGGTCATAGCCTCTAAGAAAGTCCACCTTAATGCAAATTCCAAAACGAAGGAATGAGAATAAGACTCCAATCTTCCACAAAACATTCTCTACCTCTTCCACAAAAGTCCCAAAGGGCATAAATCAACACTGAACACCAACAAAGTCCAAGTAATGCTCAAACTTCGCTATAGAGAGTGACTCAATGAACAAATCAGCAAGATTATCATGGATACATTTTTTGTCACAACAATATCACCACAAGTAATGATATCTAAGTACAAAATTATACAAACATGAATGTGTTTTATCCTCTCATAAAAATATTTGGTGAGGAAAATATTACCAAAATTGTGATAATTTGCAAATCTTCATTAAGTTCACCAAACAAACCCTTCAACCAAATATCTCCCTTACAAGCCTCAACCATAGTCATGTAGTCATTCTTAGTAGCAAATGCGTTTGTAGTTTGCAAAGTAGCTCTACATTTCATAGCACACCCATTAACGATGAAAACATACATGTAAGAGATCTTTCACAAATTGCTCAATCTCTTCAGCCTTCTAGTAGACCTCTTCAATCAAGATTGGGACTAATAATGTGACTTGTCTTTGAATTTGATATTTCGATTCATTAATGAATTGGATCAAAGTTGCCCTAGGGTTGAATTTGGGATTACAATGAAAAATTTGCTTAGCTATTCAATTACGCTAATGTTTGATGGTTTAAGTCACCACATAATGTATTGCTGGTTTCTAAAGTATGTTGGAATATATATTTACTTAGAATCCATTTTATCTCTACCCAGTGTGTGATTGACTCTTCCTAGTTCATGTCGGCGAATTGATCTTGGATACGTTACCATTATTTCTTTGCTAAAACTACAAGTTTAACTTTTACAAATTGCGCTCATTCAAAATCAGTCATATGGTACCAATCAAAGTAATCCTCATTCTCAATAACCCAATCGAGGAATGTGTTTGGATTTAGCTGACCATCAAAACTAGGGTCGTCTAATTTAACTCAATGAGTACTATCTATTTCAAATCTAGGATCATGCATAGATTTAGTTTATGTTTAGGTGCCTTGGAAGTGGTCTTCTTTGTCAATGATCAATTGAGGGTCCCAATCTGAATGATTCCTAAGTGATTGTTGAGCTACATGTTATATATGATCTTTCAGCTCGGGACTCATGTTTTTTACCAGTTTGTCGATTACACTAGCAACATAGGCTTTGAACTATTTTAGATCTTCTATTGTAAATTGCAGGGTCTTAAGCTCGTCTTCTATAAGTTCACACTTAATATCTATCTATATAATGGAGTTTCTCTTTATAGAAGATGCGGAGGCTCATCAACTAATGAGATTTATAAATTAACACAGTAAATTTAAAGAGACAAGTTAGGACTCAAGAAATAATGACAAAACAAGTTGAAAATCATATAAACAAAATAATTTGAAATAATGACAAAGAATATAAGTAATTAGACAAAGATAATTATAAGAATTGATGGAAATAAATTATATGTGAGTTAAATAGAAATGCACAGAGATTAATCAGCTAAATTTAAACAATAGTAATTTTCAAGTGAGAATAATGTTACTAAGTAGATACAACCCTTCCGTGTTAAAAAATATGCATTATGAAGCAGACTTACTACCTAGATAGTGGTGTGCCAAGGGGTTTGAAGGAAGTTTTTTTTGGCTGTTTTTCTCTTTTTTATTATTATTGCTACGATAACAATTTTTTTAAAAGGCTAAATAAAAAAATAAAATTGTTTGTTGTTGTCACCGGAGGAAGAGGAGAAGTTGGTTCATCGGAGCATATTGTCGTCAATGTGTAATGGACGTGGAGAGGAGAGATTGGGAAGGCAAATTGAGCATAAGGGGAAGCAGAGTGTGTTAGCAATGAGAAGAAAATTGCAAGAGTTGGAGATCGGTGATAAAAGAGGTATAGAATCAAATCCAAGTTTGGCTCTAATATCAATTGACATTGCACGGTAAACAAACAAAGCGATGATCCTCACTAGGAGGAATAAACGCTCACACAAAGAAGAAAAGGAAAATTATATTAATTCAAAATGATTCAAATGAAAGACTCTGAACTGACTCACATTATATATAAAAATAAATATTCTAAATAAAGAATGCAATGATTTTAATAGGGATTATATTTAATTTTCTATTTATTTTCAAAATAGAAAATAATTATCAAATGGCTAACAAATCAAATCTTTAATTTATTATACTCATTTTATTCTCTAATATTTTTCAAATTATTACAATCTAGAATTATCTTTAATATATTTTCTTCAATTATAATCTCTTCAATTCCTTTTCTGCAGTTACACCTTCAATTTACAACTGGTATCAACTCTGTAAAACGTGGGTGAACAGATTGAATGGAAAAGGTAGAGATAGATCCAAGAGGCAAACTAAAGGGAGAGTGGCGACTGCTCCACCCAGGGGTATCATTATGCAGAGCTCGAGCTTTCTCAGAAAGACCAAAATCAAAATACCCAAAATTAAATTTATATTTAAAAGTATATATGTGCATACAAATCTTTCAGCTGTGAGAGGTAACGAAATCAAGCCCAATAAATAAGGTATACCTGCAAGATTGCGGGAGCTCCTCTGGTTTGGGCGGGTCGGGAAGCATGCGGCAGGTGAGCGTGTCCCTCCAATTCGCCACCCGCGACGCATAGAGATCGAAGTTGCTGGAGTACTTGGCCGCCCGGCCGCCGTCGCGTGAGTACAACGCCGCCTTCACCTCCGGGTCGCCCTCGTGGAAAGCGCGCACGCCCACCAGCGCGTTTTCCATGGCGCCCGGCGGCACCCCGTGCCCCACCAGCTGGAAGAATCCCCACTCCTGGCACGCCCGTCGGATCTCCGCCACCGCCTCCTCCCGCTGACTCCCGGCAAGGTCGATGACGGGCACCGCGGCCTGGTGGTCCATCTCGATGCGGCCGGACGCATGCTGATGCTCGCTGATCCGCTGGAAGATGCGTGGGACCTCGGAGGCGCGGCGCGTGACCAAGCCTTGTACGCCGGATTTGGTGGCATCGAAAGCCTTCAGATCGGCGAGCCGATCGTAAAAGTCGTCGGCAATCGAGGTTCCGGCGCCTGCCATCTCTCTCGAAATGTCTGTTAGGGCCGTCAGGAAATAAATAAAATATAGCAATTAATATGTTCAAGTACGTTTCTACGGTGCCTGCTAGCAGTGTCTCATCTTCCAGAAAGGACAAACTTCGCCATCTGCACTGCACCCTCGTCGTCGTCGTCGTCGTCGTCGACTCTTCACGTGCTTTTTTTTTCCAAAAAAAATAAATAATAAAAGAACGCTCAAAAATATTAGAATTGATAACAGGCACTTTACAAAAATTAAAATAACATTTTAATATATTTTTATTTTAAAAATACTAATTTATTTCGGTAAATTAATAAATATTATTAAAATAAAAAAACTTAACTTGATAAAAATATTATATGTAAAATATGTTTATATAATTTTTTATAAGTTTAATTAAAAATATTTTAAAACTATTATAATAGCTATTTAATAACTACTAAATATTATTATAACTATTTAACTATAATAACTTTAAAGTATTTTTGATTATTTTGAAATAATTTTACTAATTTTTTTTGGTCTATAATTAATTTACTTTAACACTTTGAAACAGTTAGTTTATAGTTTTAAATAGTTTAAAAGTGTTTTTAATTATTTAAATATGATTTTGATTAATTTTAGATAATTTTAAATAAGCTGGTCAAAAATTATATAAAATAATATACATATATATATATATATATATATATATATATATATATATATATATATATAATATTTTAAATTATTTTATAAAAAATAATTACTTTAATTTCGTAGCTTCTCTAATAATATTTAGAAATATTTTAAATATTTTTTTTAAAAAAAATGTTCTTTGAATTTTTTCGACAATGTAAAGTTAATTTCTATTTAAAATAAAAAAATACTAAATTAAATTTCTTCTAATATAATATTATTTTATAAATTTAAATTTCACATTAGAATTCACTGTAAATTAAACACTAAATGATTTTTAAGGGTATTGCAAGTGAGTGTTTAGCCATGTTTGCAAATTAGATTTTCGAGAGAATTTAGAGAATTAGGTTGAGTTGTGGCATTTGGCTATTCAACAATATTAGGTTGCTGAAGCTGCCAAATTTGTAAACATGTTTTTGATATTTTGAATTCGCTGACATGAAAATATAATTAGTATAAGCTTCAACTAATATGGCTACGATCACTTCTAACAAGTTAATTGATACGGTGCATGATTATAAAGTCAGTAAAATAATGTGATCATGAGTTAAAATCACAGGATGGTCAGAAGTTAAGCTTACATGGAGGTCAGAAGTCCCGCCCCTGTGGAGGTCAGAAGTCTAGCCCCCATAGAAGTCAAAAGTCAAGCTTGCATGGCTGTGGTCAGATTCTCAGCTGACGGGGTAGTCAAAGAATAGGGTTACAAGTTGGACCAGATCCAGCCTCGATAGGAATCAAGAACGGGGCTCACAAGCCGGGTACAGCTGAGAATTGGACCCACAAGCCAGGTACAGCTAAGGAGTGGGCCCACAGGCTAGGGAAAGGCGCAGAAGAAAAGGTCTCGGGCGAAACACAGACCTGGCGTACAGGTCGGAACGTACAAGCCATGGATAACAGTAGACAGAAGCAGGTCAAAATATAGACCTGGCGTACAGGTCGGAACATACAAGCCATGGATAACAGTAGACAGAAGCAGGTCAGAATACAGACCTGGTGTACAGGTCGGAACTTACAATCCATGGATAGCTGACGACAAAAGCAGGTCGAAATACAGACCTGGCGTACAGGTCGGGACTTATAAGCCATGGATAACTAACGACAGAAGTAGGTCGGAATACAGACCTGGCATACAGGTCGGGACGTACAAGCCATGGATAACTGACGATAGAAGCAGATCGGAATACAGACCTGGCGTACAGGTTGGAACGTACAAGCCATGGATAACTGACGACAGAAGCAGGTCGAAATACAGACCTGGCTTACAGGTCGGGAAGTACAAATCAGGGATAACAACAGACAGAAGCGGGTCAGGATACAGACCTGGCGTATAGGTCGGAACGTACAAGCCATGGATAACAGTAGACAGAAGCAGGTCAGACTACAGACCTGGTTTACAGGTCGGGAAGTATAAGTCATGGATAACTGACGACAGCAGTTCGATATATAAACCTGGTGTACATGTCGGGATGTACAAACCATGGATTATGAAGGACAGAAGCGGGTCGGTTTACAAACCTGGCTTGCAGGTTTGGACTTATATCCTCACGGCATGGGATAAAGGGATCAAAGAGCACAGGTCGGAATTCAAGATTAGTGGGAGCAGACTGATGCACACAGGTCAGGATTTATAGTCTTATGGCTCAGGATACGTAGATCGATAAAACGTACAGGTCAGGATGTGCTAGCCAAGGATACAGGGTGGGATGTAGGAGATGCATAGTACAAGGTTCAAAGCACAGGTCTGGAGGCGACGTTAGATCAGGGTTAGCAAGATATCAGAACAAGGTTAGCAAGTGTAAAGGTCCAGCGTAGCAATCACGAGCGGAGGATGCCAAGCACTACAGGACAAGCAGGCAAGGGAATCGTAACTGCCTGTTAGAGAATAATCAGTGTGTCAGGGAATATGCTAACAGTCGGGGCTCATTACCCCTTTGGCTCTGTTGCCAGCCTTCAAGGAGGTGCCGCATGTTATTCACCGCCAGACAAAGCTTGACGGCCGACATTCCCTGACACCCGCTAGGCCCCATAAACATTCGTTGCAGTATAAAAAGGGATGTTTTGTCCCTTATGCAGGTACACTCACTCGTCATTTTTCTTACTCATCTTTATTTTTCGTCCTTTCTCTGTGCTTCTGGGGAAAAAGTACCTGACTTGAGCATCGGAGGGCCTGACCCGGGGACTTTTTCCCTGGTTTCTGGTCTCTAACGACTCGTGGGCTCGTCTGAGTGTGCGCAGAGCCGTAGCGTCATCATCCCGGTCATCACCCTTCGTCATCCGCCCGTGTGAACCCTTCCGGAGGGTTCTAGGTAGATCGGACGCCACAACGACTTTCCGTCAACATCTAGTACATCGAGGCCCGCCTTCATCCGACTCAACTTCCAGACGGGATCAAATTTGACGCCTCTGTGGGAACACAATCACCTATTCTGGAACGTGAAGATGGAGGAGTCTGGCGGCATCAACGTTACCATGACCGCAGGAGAATACGAGCTCTTCAAGGAGGCCAAAAGGCGAGCGACCTCTGAGAAGCAAGCAACTGTCTCACGACCGCACCAAGCTCCTACTGAAGCTTCCAAGGAGCTCATCCCTGTTTCAGATCGGGGCTCTAAGAGAAAACAGCCCGAGGGGTTTCCCCAGGTTCCTTATCACGAGCCTGGCTTGGGGTATTATCAGTCTAGACCCCATGGCCCCAGTCTTAAGAAAGAACAACCTCAAGTCTCTATGGCTGAGAGTTCCCTACCCAGAGACTAAAGGAAAGGGAAGGCTCTCATCATATCAGAAGTGTTCCCAGAAGACCCGGACGAGAGAGTACCCTTCTCGGCTAGGATTTTGAACGAAAAATTACCTAAGGGCTACAGGGCCTCGTCGATCGGGGAATATGATGGGAGCAAAGACCCGGAGGATCATCTGTGTAAGTTTAAAAATACAGCTCTGTTGCATCAATACAGTGATGCTGTCAAGTGTGGAGTTTTCTTAAATACTTTATCTGGTTCGGCACTGAAGTGGTTTGATGGACTACCACAAGGATCCATCACATGTTTCTTGGATTTTAAGATGACCTTTCTCCATCGTTTCGCTAGTAGTAAAAAATATCAGAAGATGGATCATTGCCTTTTCGCTCTTAAGTAAGGGCCGACCGAGCCTTTAAGAAGTTACATCAACCGCTTCAACCAAGTGGCCCAGGACGTCCCCACCGCCACTTCAGAGATTCTGATGAGCGCTTTCTCCCACGGATTAGGAGAGGGAGAATTATTTATAGATCTCATCAAAAATCCCGCTCGGAACTTTGATGAGATGGTGGAAAAAGCCGCTTACTATATCAAGGTAGAAGAAGCACAGGCGGCCCGGAGGAAAGCTGAGAGACCACCTCCATCTGTCAACAAGCTGGAAAGGAGGATACCTCAACCACCCCCTCAACCTCTTCCACGCGCTAGAGAAGCCAGGCCCACCCTCCAGCCCGGTCCGGAGGTTAGACCGGCCCCCCGAGTTGCAGCTGTGCACTCCCCCTGATCTGGACAGTGGAAAACTCGGTATTGCACATATCATCGATCTCATGCTCATAACACTAATCATTATTTTCAGTTCGCTCAGGATTCTAAGCGGGTTGCCGAGTTAGGCTTACCCCCGCCCGAGTTAGCCCCTCAAGTGCTCAAGATGATAGAAGAGCAGCGAGCCGTGGCAGGACAGGCCGGACAACCCCGACCTAACTGGACCCAGTACTCATCAACCCGGTTTGGGGGGGGAGAGAGCCGGAGGTAGTATGGGAGGCCGAGAATAGAGGCAACACTGCCGTGCGAGAGATTGACATGATCTCTGGAGGGCCAACCGATTGAGATTCGGGGAGAGCGCGCGAGTCTCATTGTGTTGCTTGGAGGTCCACACTGTTGGATGCAGTTAGGAGCAGGCTTCTGGCCCTGTCATCAGCTTCGGGCCGGCAGACCTGGAAGGTCTGGAGCTGCCTCATGATGATGCCATTATTGCCAATAGCTGAGTGGCTCGTGTTTTTGTTGACACCGGGAGCTCGGTTAATATTCTGTTTAGAACTACATTTGAGGAGATGCAGATTGATGCCACTGAACTCCAGCCTGTGGCCACCTCTCTATATGGATTTACAGGCAATGAAGTGAAGCCAATGGGTCAGATTAAGCTGGTCATATCTCTGGACATTGAGCCATTGGTGCGCACTAGGAGGAGCACTTTTATAGTGGTTAATTCCCCCTCCTCTTATAATGTCATCCTAGGAAGGCCCGCCCTGCATGAATTTAGGGCTGTTGTTTCGACCTTCCATCAAAAAATCAAATTTCCCGTGGGCGAGCATGTTGGGGAAGTTAAGGGAGAGCAGAAGGTCTCTCGCCAATGCTATATTGATATGGTCCGGATGGAGGTTAGGAAGAATCAAAGGATGCAAGATGGTGGCATCCATGCTGTCCAAGAAGAGCCTTTGCCTATGGCTGAAGAACTCATCCCCTGGGAGGAGGTGCAACTATATGTTGAACGCCCTGAAAGTATAACTCGCATGGCAAGCGACTTGCCTTCTCCTCTCAAGGAAGAATTAGTCCAATGCTTGATCCGTAACCAGAATGTGTTCGCCTGATCTACAGAGGAGTTACCTGGGGTCAAGCCTGAAGTAGCAAAGCACAAGTTACATCTACTACAGGACTCCAGACCAGTTAAGCAAAAGAAAAGGAACTTCTCGGCTGATCAGAACAAAATAATTAGAGCCAAGGCGGATCAGCTCAGGAAGGCAGGCCACGTTCGAGAAGTGCAGTTCTCATCCTGGCTCTCTAATGTGGTCTTAGTAAAGAAACCCAACAATAAGTGGAGAGTATGCATAGACTTCCGAGATCTAAATCGAGCTAGTCCCAAGGATTGCTATCCTCTGCCCCGGATCGATCAAATGGTGGACTCAACTGCCGGTTGCGAGAGGATCTGCATGCTGGATGCCTACCAGGGGTATCATCAGATCCCCTTAGCGGTGGAGGACCAAGAAAAGTTTAGCTTCATTACGGCTGATGGTACCTTCTATTATACGGTTATGCCCTTCGGTCTCAGGAATGCAGGAGCCACGTACCAAAGGATGGTGGATAAGATCTTCCGAGAGCAGATCGGGCGCAACGTGGAGGTTTATATGGATGATATACTCATTAAGTCCCCTTTAGCCGTGGATCTGATCAAGGATGTAGAAGAAACTTGCAGGACTCTCCGGCAATATGGGCTTAAGCTGAACCCATTGAAATGCTTGTTTAGGGCTAAAGGAGGGAAGTTCTTGGGCTGCCTAGTGACCGAGCGGGGAATGCTAATCCAGAAAAGGTTCGGGGACTACGTAATATGCAAGTTCCCCAGAATTTGAAGGAAACGCAGAAGTTGGTCGGCAGAATAACAACCCTATCAAGGTTCATTTCCAGATCCGCAGACCGGGCTGCTCCTTTCTTCAAAGTGCTCAGGAAGGCTTCCAAGTTCCAATGGGATGAAGAATGTACTCAAGCTTTTGAGGAGCTGAAAAAGTATTTGGAGACTCTGCCGTCTTTATTTAAGCCGGTTGTCGGAGAACCACTATGGGTCTACTTATCTGCCACCCCTGAGGTCGTAGGGGTTGTGCTTGTTAAAGAACAGGATAATATACAACAACCAGTGTATTTCTTCAGTCATCTATTAAAAGGGGTCGAATCTCGATATACGACCCTAGAGAAGTTGGTTTATGGATTGGTTTTTATGGCTTGGCGGTTAAGACCCTACTTCCTGGCACACTCTATCATAGTTCTGACCAATAGCACCATGGGAAGAGCCCTGACTAATGTAGAAGTCGCAGATCGGCTTATCAAATGAGTGACGAAACTAGGAGAATATGACATACAATACCAGCCGCGCACAACCATCAAGGCGCAAGCATTGGCAGATTTTTTAACAGAAATTCATCAGACCAATTCTGAAGAAACCTAGAAGGTCTATGTGGATGGGTCGACAACTCACCAAGGAAGCGGGGTCGGGGTCTTGTTGATATCTCCCCAAGGGGATATACTTCAATTGGTCGTCTGATTGAATTTTCGAGCCACTAACAATGAGACAGAATACGAGGCTTTGTTGGCAGGGCTGTAGGCAGTCCGGCAAGTAGGGGCAGCCCGGGTAATCATCTACTCAGATTCCCAGTTAGTAACTCAGCAAGTGACTGACAACTTTATGATAAATTGTGATAAGTTACAAGTATACCGGGAAGTATATGAGAAGATGAAGGAAGAATTTGCAGAAGTTACAGTAACTAAGATCCCCAGGGCAGAGAACGAGAAAGTGGATGAGCTAGCAAAGATGACCAGTTCCTTGACTACTTGGGTGTTGAATCGGTCAACGACACAAACTTTCCTTATAGCTCAGATAGATTTGCAAAACAATAGGGAAGCAACTATTGATTGGCGGGCACCCATGATCAGCTATCTTAGGCAGGGTACCTTACCAGCTGACCCAGAGGAATCGCGGCTGGTCAGGAAATAATCCCATGCATATGTCATGATCGGGGACCAACTATACAAGAGGTCCTTCTCTAGGCCCTTACTCAAATGCCTCGGAATGGAGGAGGCGGACCAAGTCTTACAAGAAATACATCTGGGATGCTGTGGCAGTCATGCAGGAGGTCGGACATTATCTCGCAAGGTACTCTTGGCTGGGTATTTCTGGCCTACTCTACAGAGGGGCGCTAAAAAACTGACAAATACTTGTTTGTCCTGCCAAAAACATCAGAATTTGACACACCGACCAACAACTCTGCTAAGAACATCTATAGTCTCGTGTCCCTTTGATCAATGGAGCATGGATATTGTAGGACCATTTCCAATGGCTCTAGGTCAGAAACGCTTCTTACTGGTAGCGGTGGACTATTTCTCTAAGTGGGTGGAAGCAGAGGCACTAGCTAGGATCACAGAAGACGCTGTCATCCAGTTTCTATGGAAGAATATTCTCTGTCGGTTTGGCATTCCGCACAAATTGGTATCAAATAATGGGGGTGAATAGCGCTCGTGGCTTTCACTTGTTTCGGAATCGAAAATCGTTCGAGTTAGAGCAGCGGAACTAGTTAGGAGAACAAACACCGAAAACAGAGGACACCATGATTTTACTTGGTTCGGAGCCTAGGGCGACTCCTACTCCAAGGCCCGTGATCGTTGATCGCTTTCGGTGGGCAACAACTATAATATCGAAAAGGATGATTACAATTTCAAGTACAATTAAGTGCAATAAAAAAACTATACCAACGAAAGGAGAATAGAGAACTAGAGAACTTTAATTCGTTGGAGTAGCAGAGAGTTGTTGAAGCGTTCGTAGCAGCACACGGAAGAGCACAGGTTCTTCTGATCGATTTTTCTTGATTTCTGGATGCTTCCTGAGGATGCTTTTATAGGCTCTGTGAAGCTGATCTAGATCCCCAAGCTTCGGGATCAAGCTTGACCCGAGGCGGATCGGTCGACCGATCAGGCAATCTTCTCTCATCTGATTCGTCCAATCCGATTGCTTTGCTTCGATCTGGTCAAGTCTCATCCTGGGTTCGGTCGACCGATCCCGTCGTTCGGTCGACCGATCAGCGGCTCTGACCCGATCAACCTGGCCTTATCCAAACATCGCTGATCCTTGGTTCGGTCGACCAATCCCAAGGTTCAGTCGACCGATCCTCTGGTCGAGCCCTAGTCTAATCTCTGTGAATCTGATCTACTGACTTGGGGGTTCAGTTGACCGATCCCAAGGTTCGATCGACTGATCTAGGTTAGATCTAACCCTGTATAAAAATATTAGTCACTGCAAAACGGAGTTAGAACATAACATATAGTATACGAAAAGTAAGTTTGACAGTCTTTGGACTGTCCGGTTCTGACTTCGAATTTCCAATCGGAAACCCTAGGTCGAACCGACGGCTACTGTTCCATCTTCCGGGGAACGCGTCCTCGCCTACTCCCCTCAGGAGAGATTACCTGATGTCAGAATGATCCTCCCGACCGACTAGACTTTTTGCCTAGGATTACCACCCCCTAGGATTTTTCTCCACCTAGGGTTACCACCCCCTAGGACCCAAGGTTACCCCCCCCCTTAGAATTTCCCTTCACGTAGGATTACCATCCCCTAGGACCTAGGGTTACCACCCGTAGGGTTTTCACCTTGCATAACCGCAGTTAGGACTTTTGCCTAAGTGCCCTTAGGACTTTTCTGCAAGCTTAATCAGACACATTAGAAAACAAGGAATCTTAACTTTGAAATCCTTTTGACATTATCAAAACTAAGGTTCAATCGTCGGATGCTTCCTGCACCAACAACAATTTCAAGGGCAAAAAATCCAGGCCTAGTGTAAGGGGTTTGTCATAATGCAAGCCTTCACTTCAGTGGCATACCCGTAAAGCAACGACCAAACCGAGGTGGTCAATCGAGAAATAGTACGAGGTCTGAAGGTTAAGCTGGATCATGTGGGAGGTAACTGGGTGGAAGAACTATCGAGCATCTTATGGGTCTATCGTACAACACCTCGAGAAAGCACAGGGCTGACACCATTCCATCTAGTTTATGGGAACGAAGCAGTAGTACCTATAGAGATTCGAGTGTCGTTAGTCAGGAGAACGTTATACGATGAAGGAAATGGATAGTGGCGACTGGCTGAGATGGATCTCATTAGCGAAATCCGCGATAGGACAGCAGCCCGACTGGAAGCCTACCGACAAAGAATGAGGCAAAATTATAATAAAAGAGTAATTCCTCGATTCTTTGGGGAAGGAGATCTGGTTTGGAAGCAAGTTAAGCCCATGGGAGACGTGGCTAAGTTAGCATCATAGTGGGATGGGCCTTACAAAGTCATCAAGAAATTATCGTCCGGAGCTTATTATTTACAAGATAACCAGGGCAAGAAGTTAGATCGACCTTGGAGCGCTAACTACCTGCGACCTTACAGAGTTTAAAGAAGCGTATAAAGAAGAATAGGTCGGGCTGTCACATGTTTGACAGACCGGGGTAACAGGTCGGGGCTAAAAGTAGACCAGATAGTGCAGTAAGAGGATATGTTAGAGCGAAAATTGTATATCCCAATATCTCTTTCGACAGATTGAGAAATTTTAGCAAAGTAAACCTCAAAGTGCAAGTGGATGTGTAGGAAGAAAAGTAATAAAGTATTTCATAGGAAGTCATTAAGTCACATTATGTACAGGCAGTTAGTGATGATCATTTGAAAGGAGCAAAGATATCATCCGGAATCTCTTTAAGGATCCGGTCATGATCTAAAAACTCAGCAGGAGGAGCTGATTTTAAGTATCCCTGTTCGTAGAGTTGTTGCAGAGCCCCAACCGCACCATAAATAACAGCTATGGAGAAACGTTGTCCTACTTGTGTACAAAACTTTGGAGAACACAGGTACAAGTCGCGGCTCTATTTGCAACGGTCATTCTCCCCTTCCTTATGGATAGTCAGGGTTGTAGATACTCCTTCTGCAGTAGTCCAGGCCTGAGCTAGTTCAGTCCGGACAGCCAGAAGTTCTGCCGCTTGAGACTCTAATTAGGCTGCCTGGGATTTTAATCTCTTATCCTGCTCTTGTGCTAGGGTTTCTGCAGAATGCAGTTTCTGGGTTAATTGGTCAATGGCTCGCTGATGTACCAAAGCTTGTTGCTCCGAGCGCTGTTGGTGTACAATGTCAATCTGGCCCTTTTCTTCTTGAATGTCTTTGAGCTTGTGGTTGACCTGCGCCAAGGATACTTCCAGATGGGTATTCCTTCTGGTCAGGTCCTTTATTTCGGCTCTCAGGGCATAACTAGCCTGCGCAGGGTCATTTAACTACAGCTCCAATTCTGCTACAAGGTCCCGCAGCACCTTGCTCTGGTAATGGGCGGCATGGAAGGATTGATTTATTATCAGGGACTCTGCACAAGCCTGGGACATAAAGGAAGTATCTAATAAGAGCGGGGAGGATAATAGGTGCTGGGATCATTGAAGCTTACCTTGATATACAGCTCTAAGAACTTATCCATTTGGGCAGGTGGCGGCAAAAGTTCCATCTGCTGTATACTTTCTTCCCATAAAGTGGCCAAACGACCTTTCATTGTGAGGAAGCTGGTGGGAACATCTTGTCGTGACCTTAACCCAGCCTCAGAAGGGGCAGTGGTATGGTAATGGTGATGAACAAGTGGTGGTGGCTGTGAAGGTCCAACGGATGAGCCAGAAGGACCTGAAGGGGGCACATGAGCAGGTTTTGGAGGTGAGGTAGTTGGTGAAGGGCGGTGTGAGGGGCCAGCTGTTGGTTAGTCCTAGGAAAACCGTACCGGCTCCACTGTACAAAAATTTTGTACAAGTGTCGAACCTTTCCTTAAATAACCTATTGTGTTCTTTAGAAGTTAAATTAGGAATCGCAGACGGAACTTAACATCATTGATTCCAAATTTAACTTATCTGTTCTTAATGGTTTAGATTTGAATCGCAAGCGGAACTTAACACTATTGATTCAAATCCACCTATGTTATTAATTCATTAAATATTAATTTCTAAAATTGGCTTCCAGGACTGCATGGCGAGGCACAAGGCCTTCTTGGATATGGGAGCAACCACCACCGCCTAAACAAAGCCTTTTAAGGAAAGCTAATATTTAATTTCTTTAAATAACTCTAGGTTAACCAAAAAGAACAATCGAATCACAAATTCGACAAAGTAAAAAAAACACAAACTCGAAAATAAATTCGAAAACTCTAGAATCTTATGCCTCTTGTGTTTGGTATTTCCAAAAATAACTATACAAAGAAAACTAGTATGATGCGGAAAACAATTACTAGTTATACCTTTCTTTGTAAGCAAATAACCTCTTGATCTTCTACCGTATTCCTCTTCTAACCTCGCACATTGTGTGGACAACGATCTTCCGAGATAAGAACCACCAAGCACCTTCTTCTTCCTTCTAGGTTTCGACCACCAAAATCTCTTCCAAGGATGAAGAGGTTCGGCCACCACCAAGCTCCAAGGGATGCTAGAAATATCACCTCCTTTTCTCTTCTTCTTCTCCAAGCAAGATCCGGCCACCACAAGAACTCCAAGGAAGAGATGAGGTTCGGCCACAAGATGGAGAAGAGAGAAAGAGGAGGGGCCGGCCACACCAAGGAGGAAAAGAGAGGAAGAAAAATAGAATAGAGGTTGTACCACATGAAGGCTCCTCTACCTCCTCTTTTATAATCCTTGGTCTTGGCAAATAAGAAAATTTTAATAAAAACTTCCTTAATTATTTTTCCATGAAAAGGAAAATTTATTTAATTAAAAATCAATTTTCTTTTCATTATTTCAATGGCCGACCACAATAAAATCTCCAAGCAAATAGAATTTTAAACACAAATTAAAACTTCCTTATTTGCTTCTGGAAATTTATAAAAAATTTCTCCAATATTTTTTATCCCTTTATGATTGGTGTAACGACCCGCCTTCTGCTACTAGGCTGTAAGGCCGATCGCTACAATTATGCTGTGCTAAATGACTAATGCGGAAAAACTGGATTGATGAAAATCTTACTAAACTGATTTCTATAAAATCTAAACTTAACATTCTAGGTGTACCTAAGGGTTGTACACCTGTTAGGGAAGATAATCTATGCCTCTCAGATGACCTGCTAGCTGTAATCAGGCATTTCAATCGATCCCTAGATCGATTGGGCTGTCGGATCGATCCCGTGATCGACCCAGCTGATACTGGCACGGAAGAGGTTTTGGCACGAAGCAGTGCTGAAATCAGAGTGTCTGATTCGAATCAGAAACTCCGATCGGTCCGCCGACCGATCAGAGTGGGTTCGTGTCACCGATCGGTCAGCTGACCGATCCAGGTGCGAACAGAAAGTTGGCGTCATTTATCGATCGGTCGGCCGACCGATCCAGCGGCGAACACTCTGTTAGAAACTCACGGATCGGTCTGCCGACCGATCAGTGAGCCACTCGATCGGTAGACCGATCAGAGTTCTGATTTCGCTCCTGAAACTCTGATTTCAGCACTTGTTCATGCTAAAACATCACACAACAGTTATAGAATGCATGTAAAGCGTTCTAATATCTATTAACTAGCATTCTAACATGATCTAGTGCAAAGCTTATTAATTCATAGCATTTAAAACCACTAGAACTGCATAAAAGTATCTTAAAACAAAAACTAAGTTCTTAATCTGCTAACTCCCTAAGGATCTTTTATTCCAGTTCCTGCCACACACATCTTGATCTGCATTGACCTCCAACCTCCACTGCTAGTCCATTTTCCTTTTACCTGTGTCTGCAGTATAAGGAAAATAGTATCTATAAGCTAAAAGCTTAGTAAGAAACCATCTACCTCACAAAAACATGCAACGATGCAAATATGATTTTAAATCATGCTGTTTGAAACATATGCTGGATATACTGAATAAACTAGCATGGCATGGCATATAAGCATACAATCATGGCATATCTAAACCTGAACATAAAAACATGTATAACAACTGCACATAAAGCTATCATGCATATTCACAGGGAAAAACTAAACTGGAGCATGATACTGAACTGAAACTGAACTGCGCTAAAACTGATCTTAAACTATAATCACTGGATTAGATTAAGAGTTTGAAAGCTAATATCATAATAAGTGAAAATAGTAATCATGCTGTTTGGGCCCGGCAACTGTACTTGCTATGCGCGCATCCCTAACTAGACCCGGGTTTGCAAGTCCCGAATTTAGTAGGGTTAACTAGGTTATCTAAACCTATAACTAGGTTATCTAAACCTAGGGACCGACTATGGGAGCCCAGCCCAATGGATATCTAATCCAGTACAGTGCCACTGAAAATAAAATACTGAATATAGCTACTAATTGCTTATTTTGCTGTTTCTAGGTTATCTGAACCTAGAGCTAGGTTATCTAAACCTAGAGGCGACTGGGGAGCCCACCCATTGGACCGTAGTCCCATGTAAGCTGAAACTAGACTAGCATACTGATTTAAATGCTACTAATGCATTTAACTGAGCTGTTAAACATAACTGAGGTGGTATTTAGCTACACTAACATTTTACCGAACACTTGGTGTGCTCCAACTCTCTCCTCTAATAGGGAGATCACCTCTAGGCACCCAACAACATCTAGAATCTCCAACTAAAGGAGACCAACGTGTCCGGCCCGTCTAGAGGTGCTCAACTAGATCCCTAATCCTCGAGGAGGGTTTAAACACACCCTATGTGCCGAAAAAAACCTGCATATAGCTAAAACTAATGCGTAGAAAACCAAACGGAGCTATTATACTGCAGGTGAGGGGTTTCTTACCTCCTATTCGTAATTTCTTACGATTCAAATCGCTGGTTTTCTGATGGAAACGATCCTCTCGACGATCCACTAGCGTCTTCACGTTCCTCTCGCGGAGAAGAACCTTTTTCGTGTTGGAGTCGTCGCCGGAAGAAGTTCCCTTGGCCCTTGGGGGCTTGGTGTGCCGTGAGAAGGAGGAGAGGGAGAGGCGGCGGTGAGGGTTTGAGAGGAGAAGGTGGCGTGAGGTTTTGTGAGGAGAGGGCTGCCGAACCAAATTAAACCAAACCCAACTTAAGTTCTTAATTTATATTAAGTGGATTATTAAACCCAACTCTAATATAAATGTAATTGGTTCCTCTTTCTTCCAGCACGGCCCTGCTGGGTTCAACCGGTTACTAACATTATCCCGAAACCATAGGTCTCGGGTTCGATTCCCGCCTAAGCTATTTTGCGGTTCTAATTATTTTTGTTGCTTCCGCTACTCGGAAAATTTCGGAAAAATATCTAAAAATTCCAGAAAAATCATAGAATATTTATAATGTAGTTTTGAGAATTTTTGGGCGTTACAATTGGTTAGTAAAAAAAAAAATTATAAATTAAAATCTTTCTTTTAAACATGTGGATATTTTCTAAAAAGGAAAGTTATCTCTAAAAATTAAAATCTCTTTTCAATCTACAAATAAGGAAAGATATTAAATCTTCTCTTAATCTTTTGTAGAAACTTATAAAAAGAAATACTTAATTTTTAAACTCTCTCCTTTTTTTAAATCATGAACATGGTTATAAAAAAAAAAGTTTTCTTAAAAATTAAAATCCTCCTTTCAATCTATAAATAAGGAAAGATTTTAAATCTTTTCTCAATCTTTTGTAGAAAGTTATAAAAGAAAAGATTTTAAATTTTAAACTCTCTTTTAAAACCATATTATCAACATAAGAAAAAATTTTAAATAAAATAAATTCCCTTTTAATATGGCTGGCCAATCAAGCTTGGGCTCCAAACCATGGCCGACCAATTAACTTGGCTCAATCCTTGGGTCTTGGCCGACCCTAGCTTGGGTTCCAAGCTAGCTTGGCCAGCCCCATTAGAATGGGTAAGAAGGTGAGTATGTGGTGGGTATAAATTTCTATATATAAGAGGCTACGATAGGGACCGAGAGGAGGAATTAGTTTTGGTCTCCCGATGAAATTAAGCAACCCGTGTTGGCCCTGAACATATAACTTAATTTCATCAATAATAATTCATTCCATTAAAGAACTATTATTGAACTACCGCACCAATCCCAAATTATATTTTGGGCTCCTTCTTATTATGAGTGTGTTAATCTCCCTGTGTTTAAGATGTCGAATGTCCACTAATTAAGTGAGTTACTGACAACTCATTTAATTAATATCTTAGTCCAAGAGTAGTACCACTCAACCTTATCGTCATGTCGGACTAAGTCCACCTGCAGGGTTTAACATGACAATCCTTATGAGCTCCTCTTGGGGACATTATCAACCTAGATCACCAGGACACAGTTTCCTTCTATAATCAACAACACACACTATAAGTGATATCATTTCCCAACTTATCAGACTTATTGATTTATCGAACTAAATCTCACCCATTGATAAATTAAAGAAATAAATATCAAATATATGTGCTTATTATTATATTAGGATTAAGAGCACACACTTCCATAATAACTGAGGTCTTTGTTCCTTTATAAAGTCAGTATAAAAGAAACGACCTCTAATGGTCCTACTCAATACACTCTAAGTGTACAAGTGTAATTATATAGTTAAGATAAGCTAATACCTAATTACACTACGACCCACCAATAGGTTATTCCTTTCCATCTTGGTCGTGAGCTACTGTTTATAATTTATAAAGAACCGATAACACGATCTTCTGTGTGTGACACCACACACTATGTTATCTACAATATAAATTAATTGAACATCTACATTTGGTATATAAATGTAAACACTTGACCAATGTAATTCTTATAAATGTTTATACAAAAGCTAGGCTTTTAGTATACACTCCAACACCAGCTTCAGTGCTCGAGTGCTGTTGCGAGGTTGAAGGTTGAGCTAGCGGAGGCTCGGCCAGAACCTCGAATGGAGCAGGAGGAGCATCTGTCTAGCTCAGGATAGGAGCAGTGGTTGCAGCAGGAGGCGAAGAATGAGGAACAGCAGAAGGGCCCGAGTCTTGGCTAGGACTGGGGGCTCTGCGGCGAAGTCTGTAAGCCAAAGGCCGGTCATCTGAGTCAGAATCCTCAGAAGGCAATCGAACCCTGCACCGAGAAGCAGAAGGGGTATCACGACTCGAGCGATCATTTACAGAACGTGCCTGACGAGCCGCCTGAGAGGCTTCTCTGAAGGCAGGGCTGGCGTAAGTGACGTTGGCTGATCTTCGACCACGGCTGCGACCAGGGCTAGAAGTCGGTCGGGAAGGATTAATTGATTGAAGAGGCGTCAGGGCGGATGGTCGGGCTGTAGGCGAGGCCCGGGGACGACCAGGGGTGGCAGGCTGGGATGTAGGTGAAGTCCTGGGACGAGCAGAGGAGGTAGATCAGGTAGTAGACAAGGCTCGACGAGGAAGACGGGGTCGAGGGTTTGCAGTGGTAGCCATACCGACATAGGTTGAAGTCGAGTAGGGGAGCGAAGCGATCTCCTCTCTAAAATAACTCGCCTATGTCGCATTATCTCTATATCACTTATAGGAAGAGATTCGACATCTGAGGCACGGGTTAAAACATCAGCTGTACAAGACAGAGTAGGAGGTCAGCTACAGTAGGTAAAACAAAATGCATGAAGTCATAAAAGAACCAAAAGAGAAGCTTACCCAGGGAGTGAGGTGTTTCAGGAGTAAGGTAGCTCAGGCGGAAATAGGATAACAATTCCTCAGATAATAAATGCGTTAAGTTCAGCTGTCATCCTGCTAAGCGAGATGAAGCCTCTATATAGGAGGTGTCAAGATGAAACTCCCCTAGTGGCGGGGTCGGGGGAAGTAGCGGTTGCCATTGCAGGGGTCATTCTACACCATGGGGAAATCGAATGAAGAAGAACTTGCTCCTCCAGTTTGTTCCAGAAGGCTGTAGGGGTGAGAAAAAAGCAGTCCGAAAGTGCGGCTGGAAGCGGAAGGAGCCTTCTTCCTGGCGTCAAAGGGTGAAGAAGCAGTGGAACAGAGGGGCAAACCAGGATAGCTCGCATACATCGCAGAGTACTACAAATCCACAGAGGAGCCTTATAGAATTCGGCGTCAGTTGGCCCAGGGAAATTTTGAAGTGGCGGCACACCTCAAAAAAGAAGGGGTGAAGAGGGAGACAAAGGTCGGCCATAAACTATTCTTTAAAGAAGGTGCAATAGCCGTCAGGAGGAGCGAAAAATTAGTGTATTCCAGTGGGGATGATCACGTGTGTATTATCCGCAACTCCGTAGGTATATCGCAAATCATCCAGGTCCAGTTCATCGAAGGTGGATGAGCCAGGAAAATACATCACCGCCAAAGAAGACAGATTAGAGGAGGATGTCATGTGAAAGAAACAGAAGGAGAAGAAATCAAACAAGAAGCTACCAAACCAAAATAGAGGTTTAAATGTAGCAATGGATTTAGGAGGGAAGAAGAAGAGGGCGAGGAAAAGGTGGCAGGAAGAAATGAGAGGGAAGTATTTATAGCCGCTGGGCAGAGGGGCAATTTAGTCAGTTATCATCCACCGGTTCACAACAATTGGCGGGAGCAAAGAGGGTCAATGGATCGTCTTTGAAAATAACGCCCAAGGGTATATCTGGAAAGGTACTGGCGTGAAGTACGAGGAGATAGATTTCAGGAAAAGATGCAACAGTTATAAGTGTCCTATAAACTCTTAACCCTCGCTTTCCCACTCTGGTATTATCCTGTACTGGATTAAGTTGGAAAAGCAGACCGGGGTATTTGGCTGAGCTAGGGTGGTCAGCAAGGAAAGGAGAGTGAAACAGGTCGGGGTAAGGAATGAATCCCAACCGGGGTCAGTTAAAACTTGAACCAGAAGGTTGAAGTACACCTTCATATCGCCACAGTCCATACCGGTCGGGAAACATACAAGGTAATAAGAAACTAACGAGCTAAGGGGAGATAAAAAAAACAAGTAGTCATATCATAACATATCATAAAAAGATTAAAGGGTCTTATATAACAATAAGTTTGGAACTGCAAAATCGTCGACAATCTTTTAGCTACATTGTCACATCAAAGTTCAGCATACAGTGCCACATCAAGGTTCAGCATCAGTAGAAGGCGCAGGGAGGAGAAAGAGGTTGTCGTCATCCCTGAAGGTAGGATACGACCCTGCAGGAAGCTCTCTCATTAGGCGAGCAGTGTCCAAGAAGTTTTCCGAAGGGGCGGAGTGAAGCAGACCCTGCTCAAACATTTGACGAGCCCCACTGGCCGCGCCGTAGCATATCATAAGGTTCATCAAACTTCCTATCTTCCTCAAATAGAAAGGAGATGTGACATAGGATAGCCTGTACGCTCTCAGACGACCAGCTTCACCTGCTTGAAAATCTGCCAGCTCTGCCCGAGCCTTCTCAGCATCGGCTTGGGCCAAAGCCAAATCTTTTTTACTCTGGGAAGCATTCGCCTAAGCCTTCAAAAGATCGGTCTGCAGTGATTTGATTGTAGTTTGGCTGGCCTCCCAACGACTTTGGATGACTTGTTCCTGGTCGGCGCTAGAGGCTAGTTGACCCTGAACATCTGTTAAGTTTTTCTGAAGAGTCTCTTGAGTTTCTTGTAGACTCTTCAGATCAGAGGATAGAGTGGTCAACCGGGCGCCCTTCTCATCCAATTCAACCACTAGCGAGCGACGTCGCTCCCCCTCAGAGGCCAGTTTGGACTCGCTGGTCTTCAGAGTCACCTCCAAGGTCTTTATTTTGTCAAAAGCTGCGTGGGAGATGTTCCGGGCAGACTCGGCAGACTCCCCAATCAATCAAAGATACCCCGCCAAGTCCCCGGGTAACGGGTTGAGTGGGTCACGGAGAGTCAGCGGTAGCTCTAATTCTTGAAGGCGAGCCTTCAGCACCTCATGCTCCCTCTGCAAATTGGCTGCGTATTGAATCACACTCAGGCCGGCGGAGCAGACCTACATAAGACGCAGAGGGAAGGATTATAAGGAATTTCAGAGGAAGAGCCCTGAGAAAAGAAAAACTCACAGAAATTATCTGGCGAGATGCGTGATCCAGCCCCTCCATCGACAGATTGTTCCAAAACCTTCGATTGCCCGACCGCTAGGACGCGGCTAACTCGCCCTGTAGCTGAACTAAGCCAACAGCGGGAGGAGCCTTTTTTGCAACTTCTCCGGTGGCATCAGGCTCGGTGGAGGAGGGCAGGCGCCAAGAGGTGGTGAAGGCATACTTTTTGGGGATTCTCCCCTGGGATCGAGAAGTGGAGGCTGGAACGGATACAGGAAGCGAGGCGGATAAAGTTGCAGAGTTCCCGGGTTGGTCCATTACAGGAAAAGGGATCTGCTCGAGAGAAAAGGCTTGAGCATGAAGAGAGGCCTGCTCGGGAGTCAGAGCCCGACCGGGTGTCTGGGCTGATATTCTGGGTGACAGGGTGGGAACCTCTGGTCACAGAGCAATCTCTCGGTCGGGAGTAACAACCTTGGCCTCGAAAGATTGAGAGGTCGCGAATGAACGCTGGCCAGAAGGAAGAGGAGGAGGAGATGCCTGAACCGCTGTAATAACTCTCTTCCTTTTGCGCTGGAGGCGTAGTCGTTTAGCGGGAGGGGGAGAAACGGCTCGTTCTTCCTCAGCCTGTTCTAAGGTGTCCAGGTCTTCTATAGAGGCAAGATCCAGGGGAAGAGTGGGGGGAGTTTCCGCCTGGGTTGGTGGAGGAGGGGCAGATTGTGAGGAAGCGGCCAAACCCTGTTTAAGCTCCACGCTCAGGGCTTTCAAAACGACGAGAGATTGTTGTTTTATATTTGAAGAATAGGCCCGGAGAATAGCAACCTTTGCAAAGTGAAAGAGAGATATCTCAGTTAGCGAAGAATATCAAGAAGGAAAGTAGAGTTTTACCTAATGGAGCCCCTATCTCTGCATGAACTAGGTTGAGCCCGAAAGAATACAAAAAGCCTTCCAATAGTATTATAGACAAGCGAACGCTCACGCCTTGTAGTTTTTTTGAAGCGGCGTCGCAGGAAGACTGATGTTGGTGCACAGGGAGGTTAGTAGGAATGTTAGAGCGCCATTAGGTTGGCTCGACCAAGGGCTCAGGTAGTCTAATAAAGAAAAAACGAGATTTCCAACCTCTGTTGGAAGAGGGCATGTCAGAGAAGAATTTATAACCAGGTCTAGCTTGCACCATGAATACCCCTGGTTCAGATCATTTGAAGGAATAAAAATGAAGAAATAGCTGAGTGGTCAAGGGGATTTGATATATACGGCACAGAATGACGGTGCCACATACAGCTCTGAAGAAGTTGGGAGCAAATTGAGAAGGGCAGATACCAAAGTATTGGCTTAGGGAGGAGATGAACGGATGTATGGGAAAACGAAGGCCTCCTAGAAGCTGGTCCTTGAAAACAGTCATTAAGCCTTCAGGAGGGGATGTGGGATGTTCGCTGGGTGTGGAAAATCAAAGTTCGTAATCCTCGTTAAGTCTCAGGTTAGAACGAATTATGGACAGGTCATGGTCGTCTATATCAGAAATGTAATAAGAATACCAGAAGGAGGCCTTACTGTCCGCCATTATCAAAGTGAGGAAGGTTGAAGAAGAAGTCAGTCGAAAGGGGGAAGAGTACCAGGCGTGAGGAGTCGAGAAGGGGAAGGGCTAAGGCACCAGGGACAACAAAACAACAAGGCTGCGAAGGTAGATGAAACGCTCAAGACGACGACGGCGGACTGCCTTTAGGGCTTATAAAGTGGGTTTTCCTGAGAAATATCGAAAGATGAGTCAAGTATATTTTTGGGTAAAGCACCCAAGGTCGTCCGATCATAGAATGGCATACTCTTATGGGGAGTCATGTACAAAAAGGAGTGGAGTCGGCGGCATCATACGGCGTAAGCAATAAAGGCGTGGGACAGGTGTCACCCCCCTAGGAAGCGTATTAATGATAGACGTGATAAGAAAATCATGAGATGAAGCGGGCGTACGGAAGCGCCTGCCATGCGATCTTCTCAGGAAGTAGTAAAGAAAATTGGCGAGAAAGAAATTCGAATGTTGCAAGGCTACACGGCGTCACTTTCCCGAGGGCTGAGTAAGATGTTAATATTTTTTATCTTCACAATACGTCTGATACTATATATCTCTCGACTGCAAACGAGGTCAAAGCGGTCCCTTCAAGCAATTCCAGGTCGGGCTCCTAGACCAATTCCAGGTTGAGCTCCTAGACCAATTCCTAGTCAGGTTTCCAGACTAATTCCCAGTCGGGCTCCCAGATCCAGTCCTGGTCAGGTCTCCAGATCAAGTACTGGTCAGGCCTCCAGACGACCTTCCCGGTCGGTTGTCTCAGACTCTCGCCCCAGTGCGAGTTATAAGTGAGCATGACTCTCACGCCCAACGACCTTCCCGGTCGGTTGTCCCAGACTCTCGCCTAGTGCGAGTTATAAGTGAGCATGACTCTCACGCTCAACGACCTTCCCTTTCGGTTGTCCCAGACTCTCGCCCCAGTGCGAGTTATAAGTGAGCATGACTCTCACGCCCAACGACCTTCCCGAGCGGTTGTCTCAGACTCTCTCCCCAGTGTGAGTTATAAGTGAGCATAACTCTCACGCCCAACGACCTTCCCGATCGGTTGTCCCAGACTCTCGCCCCAGTGCGAGATGTAAGTGAGCATGACTCTCACGCCCAACGACCTTCCCGGTCGGTTGTCCCAGACTCTCACCCCAGTGCGAGTTATAAGTGAGCATGACTCTCACGCCCAACGACCTTCTCGGTCGGTTGTCGCAGACTCTCACCCCAGTGCGAGTTATAAGTAAGCATGACTCTCACGCCCAACGACCTTCCTGGTCGGTTGTCCCAGACTCTCACCTCAGTGCGAGTTATAAGTGAGCATGACCCTCACGCCCAACGACCTTCCCGGTCGGTTGTCCTAGACTCTCGCTCCAGTGCAAGTTATAAGTGAGCATTGCTCTCACGCCCAACGACCTTCCTGGTCAGTTGTCCCAAACTCTCGCCCCAGTGAGAGTAATAAGTGAGCATGGCTCTCACACCCAATGACCTTCCCGGTCGGTTGTCCCAGACTCTCGCCCCAGTACGAGTTATAAGTGAGCATGACTCTCACGCCCAACGACCTTCCCGGTCGGTTGTTCCAGACTCTCACCTCAGGGCGAGTTATAAGTGAGCATGACTCTCACGCCCAACGACCTTCCCGGTCAATTGTCCCAGACTCTCGCCCCAGTGCGAGTTATAAGTGAGCATGACTCTCACGCCCAATGACCTTCCCTGTCGGTTGTCCCATACTGTCACTCCAGTGTGAGTTATAAGTGAGCAGGACTCTCACGCCCAACGACCTTCCCGGTCGGTTGTCTCAGACTCTCACCCCAGTGCGAATTATAAGTGAGCATGACTCTCACGCCCAACGACCTACCCGGTCGGTTGTCCCAGACTCTCGCCCCAGTGTGAGTTATAAGTGAGCATGGCTCTCACGCCCAATGACCTTCCCGGTCGGTTGTCCCAGACTCTCGTCCCAGTGCGAGTTATAAGTGAGCATGACTCTCACACCCAACGACCTCCCCGGTCGGTTGTCCCAGACTCTCGTCCCAGTGCGAGTTATAAGTGAGCATGACTCTCACGCCCAACGACCTTCCCGGTCAGTTGTCCCAGACTCTCGTCCCAGTGCGAGTTATAAGTGAGCTGAGCTCTCATGCCCAACGACTTCTATTCTCGATCAGCACTCCTTATATTCGCCGAAGCAAAATACAACAAGCCATGTTCTCGTGCCTAACTGGTCAATAAGCCATATTTCCAGGGTTTCAGCTAAATATGAAATTTTGCAGGCTCATTCTCAAGTGTCTCATTTGCTCCAGCTGGGGGATCCTATGTTATGAGGTAAGAGGAAGGTGGGGTAAGTAGGTTATCCTTATTATTTTTGCTATTTTTGCTAGAAATATTAGAGAAACGCAGGTGTTTTATAGAAACATAATGATACCCAAGCAAGAGGGTGTGGGGCTACACCATGAGCGGAGCCCAAGAAACAAGTTTTATTCCGTTAACAAGGTGTACATTTTTTTAAGGGTTTACATTGCTACAAGATCCAGAGGCTTGATCCTTCCTAGCCAGATGAGCTTGAGCTCTAGTTAGATCTTCCTTAATAAGATCGATGGCGCGCTTCAGTTGCCCAATAGTCTCATCTTTGATCCATCCTTCCTCTTTCAGGAGAGCCACCTCATCCTCATGTTTCATCTTCAAATAGATAATATAGTGAACCTGACTCTGGAAGTCCGATTGAGCTTTAAGCTTGAGAGCAATTTCGGCCCGGGTTCTGGATTTGGTGGCCAGCCAGAGGGTTTCCATTTCATGAGTAAGGGATGCTTGAAGATCTTTGCTCGTAGTCATCTCCAGCAAGGCTTCCTCTTTCTGAGCCAATAATTCCGTCAGATGGGCAATTTGCCGAAGCAAAGAAGCAAGTTCGCTAGATTCTGGTGTAGGTTCCATGGAGGCTTGATGCTCTATTGACAAGAGGATAGCTTGAGGAGAAGATGAGAAGGATATACTCGGACCTTTTATAGGGAGGAAGAAGGTGAAGGGATTTACTCGGAACTTGAGTTGACGCTTGGAAAACAGTGTAACATTTATAGGAGAAGGGTAGGCTCGAAAATTGAAAAATCAATATACACACAGAACAATCCCATTTATCTCCTAAGATGGCGAGAAATTCTGAAGAAGATAGACGGAAAACAGGTCGGCAGAGGATGCGGGAGCCAGGTTAGGTAACAAAGGGACTTGGGTCTAGTCAGTCGGACTAGAGCCTCCTTCGACTAGACTTGAGGGGGAGGCTTGTGATACGGTGCATGATTGTGGGATCAGTAAGATGATGTGGTCAGGAGTCAAAATCATAGGATGATCAGAAGTCAAGCTTACGTGGAAGTCAAAAGTCCCGCCCCTGTGGAGGTCAGAAGTCTAGCCCCCATGGAAGTTAGAAGTCAAGCTTGCGTGGTTGTGGTCAGAGTCTCAGCTGACGGGGCAGTCAAAGAATAGGGTTACAAGTTGGACTAGATCCAGCCTCGATAACAATCAAGAATGGGGCTCACAGGCTAGGTACAGCTGAGAACTAGACCCACAGGCCAGGTACAACTAAGGAGTGGGCCCACAGGCCAGGTAAAGGCGCAGAAGGAAAGGCCTCGGGTGAAACACAGACCTGGTGTACAGGTCGAAATGTACAATCCATGGATAACAGTAGATAGAAGCAGGTCAGAATATAGACCTAGCGTACAGGTCAGAACGTACAAGCCATGGATAACAGTAGACAGAAGCAGGTCAGAATACAGACCTGGTGTACAGGTCAGAACTTACAAGTCATGGATAACTGACGACAGAAGCAGGTCGGAATACAGACCTAGTGTATAGGTCGGGACTTACAAGCCATGGATAACTGACGACAGAAGCAGGTCGGAATATAGACCTGGCGTACATGTCGGGACGTACAAGCCATGGATAACTGACGACAGAAGCAGGTCGGAATACAGACCTGGCGTACAAGTTGGGACGTACAAGCCATGGATAACTGACTACAGAAGCAGGTCGGAATACAGACCTGGCTTACAGGTCGGGAAGTACAAATCAGGGATAACAACAGACAGAAGCAGGTCAGGATACAGACCTGGCGTACAGGTCGGAACGTACAAGCCATGGATAACAGTAGACAGAAGAAGGTCATACTACAGACCTGGCTTACAGGTCGGGAAGTATAAGCCATGGATAACTGACCACAGCAGTTCGATATATAGACCTGGTGTACAGGTCGAGATATAAAAACCATGGATTATGAAGGGCAAAAGCGGGTCGATTTACAGACCTGGCTTACAGGTTTGGACTTATATCCTCACGGCATGGGATAAAGGGATCAAAGAGCACAGGTCAAAATTCAAGATTAGTGGGAGCAGACCGATGCACACAGGTCAGGATTTATAGCCTCATGACTCAGGATACGTAGATCGATAAAACGTACAGGTCGGGATGTGCTAGCCAAGGATACAGGTCAGGATTTATATCCTCATGGTCCGAGATAAGCAAAATTGGAGGCGGGCATATAGGTTGGGGCACAGGTCGGGACAAACAAAGTCAGACGTACAACCTGGAAGTAGGGAAAAACAGAACCCAACTAAGGTATACAGGGTGCGCCATGTAATGTCAATAAGAGACAAGACCGGCCAGGGTGGGTAGTAGGAGATGCATAGAACAAGGTTCAAAGCACAGGTCTGGAGGCGACGTCAGATCGGGGTTAGCAAGATATCAGAACGAGGTTAGCAAGTGTAAAGGTCCAGCATAGCAATCACAAGCGGAGGATGCCAGGCACTACAGGATAAGCAGGCAAGGGAATCGTAACTGCCTGTCAGAGAATAATCAGTGTGTCAGGGAATATACTAACAGTCGGGGCTCATTACCCCTTTGGCTCTGTCACCAGCCTATGAGGAGGTGCCACGTGTCATTCACCGCCAGACAAAGCCTGACAGCCGACATTCCCTGACACTCGCCAGGCCCCAGAAACATCCGTTGCAATATAAAAAGGGATACTTTGTCCCTTATGTAGGTACACTCACTCGTCATTTTTCTTACTCGTCTTTACTTTTCGTCCTTTCTCTGTGCTTCTGAGGAAAAAGTACCTGACTTGAGCGTCGGAGGGCTGATCCGGGGACTTTTGTCCTAGTTTCTGGTCTCTAACGACTCATGGGCTCATCTGAGTGTGCGCAGAGCCATAGCGTCATCATCCCGGTCATCACCCTTCGTCATCCGCCCGTGTGAACCCTTCCGGAGGGTGCCAGGTAGATCGGATGCCACAACGACTTTCCGTCAACCTCCAGTATATCGAGGTCCGTCTTCATCCGACTCAGCTACCGGATGAGATCATTGACATTCAAGATTATGACAATGACAAGCTTAATTCCTGGGTCAAATTAAGTTCATCATCTTGGCAAAACTTTGAGCTAAATATAATTTTAAAAATTTGTGAATTTTTAAAATAGACATTTGCCCTAGAAAAATATTCGACCATCTTTATTTCTTATAAGATTGCTATCGAAAATAAATAAAAATGGTTGAATTTAAAAAATTTTAAGTTTAAATTCATATTTATTTGGTCCGTTGAGATGGATTTGACATGTGGAACTCTATCGAGATGTATTTGGCATATTAAACTATGAGCCGTGAGATTGACCTGCCGAGCTGGATTGCATTTCTAATGTAAAGTTTGTACGAGCTTTGTAAAAAAAAAATTGAATGAGATATTTTGTACTATAATAGGTGAGATTTGAAATTTATAATTTAAAAATAGTTTTAAAAATTTAAATTTATTTATTTTTCTTCAAATTGATATAACATGTATGAATCCATGCAACAATATGTTATAAATTCAATCATAAAAAAATTCACTTAGAATTCTAATCATTAGAGATGTTTTAATAAAATTTTATAATAATAATATGGCATATTAGAAATATAAAAAATTATTTAAAACTCTAACTATTGTTAGAGGACGAGTTGGCTGGGAAGATCGAGCTGCTAATATAATTTAGCTTAAATGGTCAAGGAGTTGAGTATGGAGTGGGCCAAGCTATCAAGTTGTTGAGCTGTCAATCAAGTAGGGAGGTCGAGCAAAAAGGCCGGGCTACTGAACTAGGAGGTCAAGTAGAAGGCCCGACTGTCGACCCAGGAGATCGGGCCATAAGCCGAGCAGGAGGCGAGAAGGTCAGGCTGCAGAGTTGAGAGGCTACCAAGCCATGAGGTTGGGCAGGGAGGTATCGAACTACAAAGCGGAGAGGTTAGGCAAGGAGCTGTCGAACTATCGAGCCGGGAGGTCAGACAGGGAGCTGTAGAACTGTCTAGCAAGAGGCTGGATACGGAGCTATATATCAAATGGGAGATCGACATAGAGCTGTCAAATGGGAGGTTGGCAGGAAGTTGCCGAACTATTGAGTGGGCAAGGGCCAAGGAGCTGCCGAAAGAAAGATCATACATAGAGTTGTTGAACTATCAAGCTAGGAGGCCGACAAAGGAGCTGTCGAACTGCTAAGCTGGGAGGTCGAGTAGGGAGTTGTCATATGGGATGCTAAGTTGCCGATCATAAGGGTTGCCGAGTAGGCAAAGCTGCCAGACAAGAAGTACGGTTGTCAGGCTGTCGAGACTTGTGTTAGACATAGTTTTCTTAAAATATATTCTCTTCTCAGGCGATACGTAGAGGTTTACACGGATATTTATTTACCAAGATACAATGAGTCAATCATGTTAGACCAAGCGTTGATTATTTGTGATGAACTAACTATACATAGCAGCTATCACGAAGAGAACTATTAAGCAGAAAGCAAAGTGGTCCGTCGAGAGGCGGAGAACATGGGGGAGGGGTTGTTGGAGTATTCTCTTCTTCTCTTTGTCTCCTTCTCTACTCTACATTCTGCCCAAGATAGGAGCCATCTTTCCTAGACTGATTAATGGACATTACTCAGCCATTTAATGCCTCTGTCTGAATGGCTTGAAACATCAGTTGGTCGACGATTAATGGCCATACTTTTGTAGTAAAAAAATTCATTACATTCATGTAAGTATTTTTTATAGTTCGTCCTCAAGGAAAATAAATTACGGATTAATTTATGATCGACCATCAAATAAAGGATGGGAAAAAAAATTTCCAATGACATACGTCCGTAAAAATTAACCCTTTATGTTATTATAGTAAAATTGGATTGGATAATAGCCCGACTGCTACAAGTAAAGTAAGTCATTAAACCATTAATGCACTTAAGACAACTAGCAAAAATAGTCCAATTGTAAAATATTAATTTATTGGTTGATCGTCTATAGGTCAGCTATTATACCATTAATGGGTTCGTTACACACTTAGCTAGCGACAAAAACTAGTTGGCAAAATATTATTTGGTCTTAATTAATTTTCATCATGATCGGTCCAACATTAGACGAGTGTAAATTCAAGAGCAATCCAAACTCGGGATTGAAACCCCTAAATGAGCACGTGAAAAATTAAAGAGTCTCTAATTTATATACGTTCACAATAAATTATGATTCAATATAAATCACATATTGCCTCAAAACTTCTCATGTGAACCTTCCGTCGTGCGTCCATGCACGACACTAGTTCATACACGTAAAATGAATTCAGATGTTTAGATTCTCAGTATATTTTATTTTATTTTTATTTTATTTTATTTTTATTTTATTTTAAATATATGTATTTAGGATTTAAAATTTTCTGATTTAAGAGTTACTTTATAATAGATTTTAGTTAATAAAATTTTTACTTCTAGGTTCAGGTTTCCTTTTAAATTATACTATTCAAAATTAAAAATTTTAAATATTCATGAGATATATTATATGTATTTAGGATTTAAAATTTTAAGATTTAAGAGTTGAGTTATAATAAATTTAAGCTAATAAAATTTTTTATAGTGTTTAAAATTTTCATTATAGTGTTCAAGATAAAAAATTTTAGATTATCATTCACTTTTAAGAAAATATTGATTTAAAAAAAAATTAAATCTAGATACTTAGATCATTGTAGCATATATTGACACGCGACATCTTATCCGTAATCAAGCACAACTCTATTTATATCTATACAAGGATTTGAATTTAATATAATAAATTATTTATGTTATCAAGAAAGAAAAATGAACCTATTTATTATTTGATAGACTTGAGAAGAGGCTTAAGAAAAAAAAACTGTGAAAGAGGAAGAGGAGGACGAGGAAAGAAAAATAACTATGCTATGATTGGAAGGGAAAGAAAGAGAAGAAATGAGAAAAAAAAAATAAGGCACGTGGAAGTTTACGCGTGAGGCAGTGGGAATTAGACTACAAAGTGAATAAAAAGAATAGGAAAAAAAAAAAAAAAGAAACAATAGATTTTTTTTTTAAATTATCTAACTCATTTTAAATTAATTCAACCAGTTTAATCCAATTACATTTAGTCTAATCATAACATAGTTAATCAAATTTAAATCAATCTCGATTAAAATCAACATAATTCTTATCTTTACCCTATCCGATAGATTTTATTCGACCCTAATTTATTTTAATTCATCACCTTTACTTCATATTCGATAATTCGATTCGATTAATTATTTAGTTAATTAACAAATTTATTACTTAAGAAAACTACTAAAGATAATAAATTTAAAAATTGATCTGATGCTTGAAAAAATTAGACGGATCACAGGAAAGAATAGGCTATAGCCCAGCACAACCCACCCTTACCTTGATCCGTTCATGAATGTATGCATAAATATTTACAACCATAATTAAGTTTAAAAATATAACATTTGGCTAAGTAAAAATATTTCAAAAGAACCATTAGTTAACTTGTTATGTTAGATTTATTTTGGCACTCATCAATGTGTCAGTCAAATTTTAGTTAAGTAAAGTATATTATATAAATTTTAGAAATCACATAAGAGTCCTAACTAAGCATATTGTTGTTGCTTATTCTCTTTTCCTTGTTTAGGCATTCAACTTAGTTTTGGACTAAGTTTCAACCAAAACATAGTTCCATATAACATGTGAGGGAGGAGCGTTGGGGACTTGGGGACTTAGGGTATTCTAAAAAAGTTATGGGCTTAGGTGGCAAAAAGGCCCTTTCAGTATTTTTTTTTTTTTGAGAAAGTCATTTATTAATTTAAAATTTTGAATTAAATTTGATTTGAAATTATATATATTGGTTTGGTTTTTAACTTTAAGAAACATATTTTAGGGATCATCAGTTTACATTAATATTTTTCAATTAACAAATTAAATTTGTTAAAATTTTGTGCAATAACTATATATATATATATATATATATATATATATATATATATATATATATATATATATATATATATATATATATATATATATATATATATATATATTGGTTTTAATGACAAAGGATTGAAATTTATTATCACTAAAATGATTTTATTTTTAAATGAATTTTTAATTTTATAAATAATTGAAATTATATCAAAATTCTTATTTTTGATAACTTTTAAGGGTTTTTTTTTGAGATTTTACTAAAACATTTTAAAATTTGAAAATTAACTTATGGAATTATGATATATCTAAAAATTAATGCATAGAAGAAGATAGTATATTTAAAAATTGTCTAATGCCTCAAAGATATTTGGCATTAATTGTCACCAACGGTATTGGTAGAAGTAGCACAATCAAGGTGGTTTGCTCAACTACATATATTGCACCATTAAAAAGTATTATTCTTTTCCATTGTGGCACAATGTGGAACAACTCCTGTTATATTTGAGCTAAGATTCCATCAGATGGAAGAACAACTTAACTTGAAGGGCAGTGCAAATAGTTTTGATTTTAATTCTTTGGTGTATATTCCTAGGTCGACATTTGATTCTTTATCCTTCATGGCCTTATCTCTAAAGGCTTATTTGCTAAAATGGATGAAGAAGTAGAAAGATGAATTAGTATAGAGTGATGAATATTTTTTTTAATTTATTATTTCGCTTATTTACTTCACTATATGAAGAGAAAAAAAATGAAGAGGTGAAGGACTTGTATGCTCGATTTCCTCAACTTGTTCAGCATGCAATTGGTTCGACCAACCTATATAGTCTGTCTTGTTCAACCCTCTTGGCAAGTATGAATTGCCTAGCTCGACATACCTAACTAATTTAACCAATTTCTCTAGCTTATATGACCCTCATAGCACAATTGTGCTATTAGCTTAATTAAGGTATACCTTCGAGATCATGTTATACCTTTGAGATAAAGCATCTGTAACTATTTTTATATTTCGCTAATACTTAATCATATAATGAAGTCATTTAATAAACTCTACTCATTTTTCGTGCTAACTCAAGATTAGTATGATAAACTTTTTTTTGGCCACAAGTAATGCAGTCAGTTCTCAAAAGCCCTCATCAAAATATATATCGTAATGCTGCCAATTTTCAAAAGTACTCATAAAAAATATATATCACCTTCTCATAAATTGGATGGTTCAACGTTGCTCTACTAAACTTTTGGCATAAATTGGATAGGTCAAAGAATTGATGAGCTTCTTGTTGTTTATAGGAGAGTACTAACACGATAGTAAATTGTACCAAAATAGCAAGCATATAATAAACAGATAAATAAAAGAGTAAATTGTACCAAAATAGTAAGCATGCAATAAACAGATAAATAAAAGAGTAAGATTTAGAAATTGGTATCTTGCGGTTGAAGCGTCGGCGTGCCGACTGTCTTTAGAGAATTTATTGTCGCCCACGGTGCAGAGGCTCTCCAGCAAAATTCTCCCAAGATCCGACAACCACTCGCGTCGTCCGTAGGTGCACTCCAGGACGAACTTCGCACTCGGACTCAACCTCAGATCGCGGAAACCAAGCCTCAGGACAAGGAAAAACTCTCAGAAAAGAAGAAGACAGTGCACACATACACAGAGAGGGAAGGAGAGAAAGCAGACTGCTTGAGAGTGTATGAACCATGAATAGAGGTAGTGTATTTATTCACACTGAAGCACTGCTTCGCCAGCGAACCAAAGCGTTGGTTCGAAGTGCGTCACTTCCTCACGCGCCTCGCCAGGTGCGTCGGTGGTTCACGCGGGACAGAACCAAACCAAACCAGGCCGCCTGCAAGCATGAGACCCACGAGCTGAGGATTTGTACGTTGCGCTAGGTTTATAGATTTCCGCATGCGTGTAGGCCCCCTTAACTTTGCTAAGCAAAGATGGAAGGGATCTATATATAAGGTCTTCCAACCTTCTTAGCTTAGCAATGTGGGACTAAATGCATTCACATATGCATTACCATAACAACTAAAAACAAGAAAAATAGTTTAAATTAAAAACACAAAACTGAACACTTCTCACTAAAAGAAACAAGTAATCGCCCTTCTTGCATTATCATAACTCCAATACCTACTTGAAGCATCACACTGTATTCCAAATGTTTTAGCAAATTCAAGTAATGTATGTAATATTGCAGAACTTAGTCTCTCAATTAAATTTAAAACTGAATTAATCTTCCCCATTGCCCCCAATGGAATCCAACATTTATTTAAATAACTACAATCAAGGGTGTAGCTAAAGTACTAAAGTTCTTAAATAAATATTATGTAGAAATTAGTCAACCCATTAAAACTATGTATCTTGATTATGGATTTGGTGTTAGTCATTCGGGAATAACCTTAACCTTCTCTTTATCAACACAACTATTCCCTTAACACTAATAATATGACCAAGGAACATAATCTGGCTAGAGTTGTCAGACAGACTAACCCATGGCAGGGTGGATCAACTCGTGGTGCCATTTGGCGGGGTGGGATGAGGTGAGGCGGTTTGGCCCGTCATCTTGCCAGGTTGGAAAATCTCCAACCCGAACCAATCCAAGACGGGTTGTGAATTAGGCGGGCCAACCCGTGGGCCCATCAACAACGTTTTACTTCGGAAAGATTTCATCAATCAAATATATCAAGAATCAGATATTTTAAATGTAAATAGATGCAAATGAGTACACATGTTTGATAAAAATACTATTTTTATCTTAAAATTATAACAAAAAAAAGATAATAAATTGACATAAAACTTAGCTTATATGTATTTCTCAACCTGCGTGCCAACTCGCGAGGGTCACGGGCCTAGGCGGGTCGGGCCACGATGGACTTGGGTTGATAAAATTTCAACTCAACTGGCTTAAATTGTTTGGCGGGATGGGTCAATCCAATGAATCCAACCCAAATTGACGGCTCTAAATCTGACTAGCGGAAAAAAAAATAGCATTTCAAAGTCTTAGCATGTTAACAATAAGGTGCAATGATAATGTGCTTTCACAATTAATCAAAAATTTTGACGTTGGGCAGGATAGCGATTATCCTACAGACATATAATAAGGGGCTAATTGAGAAGAAGATAAGAAAAAAACCCAAAGAAAATAAAGAGAAAATCCACCATTGCCAAAAAAGAAAACTTTGCTAATAATAGATAATTGATCCCTCAAGCAGCTGAATAGGTGTTTACATAGATTTTAGACCCTAAGACTAAAAAGAAAAGAATTCCTAATTTATAGATCTCAATTCATATCCTCTAAAGAAAGGAAAGAAACTTTATCAAAAAAGAAAAAAAACTCATAACTGAAATAAATTAATAAAATAAGACGCTGATATTAGATAAATTCTAATCCATAAATACTAGAAATATAAAAATATCATAAATCTTATAAAAATAAAAATTACTTAAAAAAAGGAAAAAGATCTTAGAAGGTTCCAAAAAGGGATTAAACAGCTGATTTTGCGCCCGAAATTGACGGTTATAAGTTTTCTTGTAACAAACGTAAATTTTTTAATTTTGCATGCTTGAGTGCTGATAGAGCATGATTCCGAATCCCAATTCAAAAGTTATATCTTTCGAAATATTAGGTCCTCCTAGGTTGGTCCTGCATCACATTCATGGGTTGATTTCTATCTATGGAATACTACAGATTAATTTCCTCCAATCGAAGACAACCCTGGAATGCTGACTATGGAGTGATATGCATCATTCACTTCCCAATTTACTTTGATGGTTATATATATATATTATTCATCAAAATGTGCTACAACAAACTTTCTAATATAGACACATAAGATATTATTCATTAATATCATGAAAGCAGTACTATAGGATTGTTTATAACCGTTAGAGAGGGCAAATAGAAGCTTTTGTAGCTCAACCTTGTTCCTACACAACTTATTACACGACAAAATATGGAAAACAATGAAATCAAAGATAAGCAAACAAATTGGGCTTTTAACATGGTTTGCTATGCTAGTCCTCCCTTAGGTTCCTACTCCACTACTATGATCTTGTAGGTGAATCTGTCCTCACCTATAATTTTCTCATTCGAGTCAGCAACCACCTGAGGTGGAGAAGTCTCTAATAGTATCTCTTTATAATAAGTTCAAAGATGAGGATAAGAGATTACAATGGAAACACACTTGAGAGCACAAAGGAACGAGACTTCATGCTCTCTCGTTGAGTTCTTAAACTTTAATTTTGAATTATTTAGCTTCAAAATTAGCCCTTTTTTATCATCAAGTCAGTTGATTTAATGACTACTGGATGCATTTGTCATCTTTAATTGTAACTTTGATGAGTTATTATTGGCTATCAATTGACTAGTCTTGTAAACTAGTTGACTAGAATTAGGTTCAGTAGTCAACTGATTCATAGGATCAGTCAACTATGCGCCCAATAGTCAACTGCTCTCTAGAAGTGAGTATTCCGCTTCAATTCTAAATCAATTCCTTAATCGACTGAATACCATTCTGATTATCTAGCCATTTCTAAGGTTGAGTACATGCCTTATTAAGTCTTATCTCGTCATTCCCCAAGGTACATGTTCACTTGGACTCATCTCACAAAGTTTTTACCTTAGTGCTAGTCTATCCCAATACTTCTTGGACATCCAGTCCTAGAAGCTCCTTGCCTTTAGGACTTCTTTACCTTGTTTAACATCCGATTGACCATGTCTAATTGAGACTTCATTGCCTTCCTATGTCTTTAGTGTTGAACTTCCTTACCCTTTCTGATACCAAGTACCTACTTGAACTTCTCTCATGCCAAGTGTTAACTTTGTTGGTGCAATCGTCCTCAGATCAAAACTGATCAGTTTGGTTAAGCTTAAGTTGGCTCAAGTTTGAGTTTTAATATTTGATCATATATGAGAAAGAAGTTAACTAAGTCAAGGGAGGTCCAGATACTTGTATAGGAAGTGCTAACTGTATGTTAGATAACAGAAAGTCCTAATTGAATGTTAGGTAATGGAAAAACTCGAGTAAGTGAGTCTAGGTACTGGAAGTCCAAGCCGGGCTAGGTAGTGAAGACCTACATAGTGGAAGTCCTAGCGGAGCTAGATAGTGAAGATCTAGTTAGAAATTAGACAGTGGAAATCCCAGCGGGGCTAGGCAAGGGAGGGTCAAAGATTGACCAGACACTTGATGATCGAAGGTCCAACAGAAGTTGACACAAGATAAAGAGTCCAAGTGGGTCAAGGCTCAAGGGTTGACCGAATACTTGGTGAAGAAGCCCTAGTAGGTCAAGAGTGACAGAATGCTAGGCAACGAGAAGTCCAAATGAGTCATGGATGACTTTAGGGTTAGACAAAGGAACCTAAACTCAAGATCAGAGTTTAGGACTAGATAATCAATTAGCTCAATCGATTAACTCAAAGACAATCGATTATGTAGACTTCATAATTGATTAGGCAGACTTCTTAATTGATTGGACCTACTCCAATCGATTAAGCTGATTGCCTAATCAAATGGGAATTTTGTGAAGCATGGTAAGGTTGGGAATCAATTGGTCAATCAATTAAGCCTCATGTGAATCATTGGTTTCAATTGATCAAGAGTTTTTGTGTGAGATTAGAGAGGTTTAGAATCAATTGGGACAATCGATTCAACCCTGTCAATCGATTAGGCTAATCGATTGGGTAGTGATTCTCTATAAACAAAAGACTTTTGAATCGATTGGAGTAATTAATTAGAAGTTGGTGAATTAATTGATATGACTCACCAATCGATTAGTTGATGAGCAAAAAAAGAACCATTTTACATGTGTTTGAATGGTCGTCTACCATGTCAATCGATTATGGGTAAGCCTAATCAATTAGGAGGTGTCGAAGTAACCCTAGAAAAGGAGTTTCATGAAGATTTGAAGACACTCTTGTTTATGCTAGTTCGTGGAGCTTCTGAGACAAAGTTCTATTGCATTTCCAAGTCAACAAGAGGCATTTCCGAGCAAGAAGAGTTCAAGCAAACAAAGTTTTCATTGTATTGTGTATTATTTTCTTATGCTTGTTGTATACTTGTTTTGTGCTTGTATGAGGCTTCTTTGCCTCTAGAAAGTTTTCAAGAATGAGAGATTTCATAGTAAATAAGATTGTGAGAGCCAGATCCTTAGATTAGTCACCTCAAGGAGATAGAGATCAAGTAAAAATGAAGGTGTTAGCATTGCTTCATGTTTTCCGTTGAAAATCAAGTTCAAGAAGCAATTGAAGCTATTCACCTCTCCTAGCTCTCTACATGTCCTAACAACTGGTATTGGAGTGAGACCGCTCTTCATCTGACTAACTACCTAAAGAAGTAAGATCTAGAGAAGAAGAAGTTGAAAGTTGAAGTCCTAAATTTCAAAGTGAAAAGACTCATCATTAAAGGAGCTCAGCTTCAAAATATATTTTTGAGATGGGTTCAGATATGACATCCAAGCATCTCCATCATTCAAAATAGGAAGCCTCAATCTTTGAAAACCAAGTGTAAAAAATTTCTTGATGATGGACATAGAACAATGGTTTACTATAATGGAAGAATTTCAAGCTCCAATGATTATCAAATGGAAGCTCCTCAAGAAGAAGAAATGGACCCAGGAGCAAATCAAGAGATGTGAGGCTAATGACAAGGTAACTAAATTATTGGTTGTTTAATACCAAGAAACATCTTGTGTAAAATTAGTGAATATCAAGATGTCAATGAGTTATGGAGTAAGTTGGCAAAACGTTATGAACATCCAACCTCAATGCAAAGTGAAGCCAAATCCAAGGAGGAAATCTCATTGGATCAAGAACAAAAGGTTCCAGAGATTAAGAGATTCTTAACATTCGAGGATGAAGATGAAGAAGAATCCACCTCAAGGATCAAGAGGGAGAGCTCATTAACACTGGAATGGGAAGAAGTCTCAACTTCCAGAGCGAATGAAGACAAGGAGTGCTCCACCTCTATAAGTCAAGAGAGCATAAATCATGAAGCTATAATAATTTCAATTATTAAAAATAAAGACCGTATATTGTGCTTTAAATATAGGGAGAAGGACGCTATAAGAGCAAGTGCTCTAATTTGATGAATACAAAGGTTCAAATGGCACCCAAGATGAAGGAAAAAAATCAAAGGATGTTGAAATATTAATATGAAAGAGTAAGGATCATATTGTGTGTTTTTTATGCAATCACAAAGGGCATTATCAAAGTTAATGTCCAAAGAGGAAGCTTCAAGGCTAGAATAAGGAAGGAAGCTCAAATCAAGGGGGAGCTTCCAAGGGTAAAATTAAGGTACCATTAGTTAATTGTACTTATTTAAGTCAAGATAGAAAACATACTAGAAATAATTTTTATCATTTCCATACTTGTTATCATGAAAATAGGAAACATGATAATCCTAAGGAAAATTATAGAGCCTATCATGCTAGAACAATCTTACCTAAGGATAATAGGAAGAAAAGGATTTAGGTAAGAACCCTAAGCAATTTAGATATGTGTCTATGGTAAGAGAGGATTGGGATACAAACCAAAAACTAAGAAGAATATGCCCTCATACCATAGAGTTCCATTTAGCTATATGACTCTAGAAGTTAAAGTCAAGGTTATAAGGGAGGTTGCTCCTAGAGTTGACCTAGAGGAGACTAGCATGACTAAGGCTTCTAAGAAGCCTAGGAAAGTCATTAGAAAGGTTTCAAGGGAAGTTATCCCTAGTGAGTACTTGAACACCGAAAGAGCACCAATAGATTTTGGGTTCCTAAGATTGTGTTCTTTACACACTAAATGGATTTAAAGTATGTCAACTTTAATTGAAATGGTAGTTAACACAATCATAGTGTAGTTGACAGTTTAGGGAATTTTCAAGGTATTGTGACACCTTGAAAATAAAAAGTTAATTTTTACCCTTGAAGATTAAAAGTGTACCAATTAAAAATTTCAAATATTGAGTTTGATTAAATTGATACAAATAAGATAGAATTCAAAGGAATGCCAAATTGGCACTTTGACATTTTGTAAGGAGATAAGAGCAATTTAGACTTATTTTGACTTGGCAATTAGTTGATGATATTTGATAGAAAATCTAGAAAATTTCTTTATGCTATATTTATCATGTTTTATGTGTCCTATCAGATACCATGACATCATACTTTGTATTAATATTGTTATGAAAAAGTTATATGTCATGTCATATATACATCATTAATCTATGATAATTTTTTCTTTTAAAAAATACACATTTGATGTATATCATAATTATTATCATGCATTATTTTAAAATTCCTTCTAATTAAAGATAATGACATAAATTGATATCCTAGATAGGATGATCAAAACTAAAATGCTTAGATAGAGATGCATGATCCGTTAGTTTAGAGAAAATCTATTTTACATCTCACAAAATTATAGAGTTGACGTGTATGTGTATTGAGATATATTAGATATAAGTGAGATGTTAGAAGGATGAACAACAGAACAAGACTCAAGATGTTGATTTAGTGCATTTAATTAAGTTTTGTTACATTAAAACAAATGATTATTTGAAGTCCAATCATAGGGAAAGCTAATGTACAAGTTATGTATATTTAGAACAAAGATCGTAGTTGGAAATTTATTTTAAAAATCATTTCAAAATTATTTTATAAAACCTTGGTGAAGTTTATTTATTGATAATAATCACCATTGATTAGTTAAATGTAAAGTTAAAGTGAAATATTATAATTTTTAATGGTTTCTAATTTTGTCATTCTTTAAAAATGAGAGGTATTTTCATAGAAAAATATGTGCAGATTATATATATTATTTTGTATGGTTTAACGCACATCTTCTTGCTTTCATCGCATATGATCTATGTGTTTGCATCCTTTCTATCATATCTTAGCATAATTAGTATTTTTCGTCCAGAGATCTACTCAGTGTTTACTTGCATTTTTCAAGAGTAGTATGAAGCGGAAAAGGATTCTAAAGGAGCAAAAGAATATCATTTTACAAAGACTGGGACCTAGCTTTGTCTTCGCATGGAGAGGAAAGCCAAAGGGATGGAGTGCCCAAAACAAAGTTGCAAGCAACAACCCAAAATGACCTTGCCCATGACTTGAGGCACGGGTTGGAGGAGGTTGCCGTGCCATCGGGCATGGCTAAGGAGCAGGAAGAGAAGTTGGTCGTGCCTGGAGGCACGACCAAGGAAGAAATCCAGAGCCAATTTTGTTAGGATCCTTCGTACGGAGGCTAGAGAGGGGGGTGTGAATAGCCGACCCCAAATTCGCTTTCTTTCTACAAATCGAGTTAGCAGCGGAAATAAAACAGTAGAAAGGAAACGGTGAGAAGATCAAACCTCAAACTCGATGGATGTAACGAGGTTCGGAGATGAACTCCTACTCCTCGGCGTGTCCGTAAGGTGGACGAAGCCTACCAATCCGTCGGTGGATGAGTCCCCGGAGAACCGGCTAATACAATATACTCCTTCTGGGTGGAGAAACCTCGCCACAATGTTTCTTGTAACAACAAGAAAGGAGTACAAGGAAAGCAAGTAGAAAGACAAGAACAATGTACAAACATTAACTCGCCCTCTCGTCGACTGCCTGTGAAGCAACAACTTCTTGGACAACAGCAACAGCTGACCGTCGACTGGAAGCTCACACGAAGCTTACTGGGGAGAGCTCAAACAGAGCTCAGATCGCAAGCAGCAGCAAGCTAGAAGAAGGAGAGAAAGAAGAGTGACTCAGCCCTGTAGCCCTCGACCTCTTTATATTACCTGTGCCTGCGAAGAACCTGCAACGAAGACAGAAGACGCAGAACCTAGCCGTTGTTACTCACAACGGCTAGATCCAGACCGATCAGGCTTCACCCTGATCGGTCTGGGCCTTGCCTGATCGGTCGTGGGGACCGATCAGGCCCTGTGCTGATCGGTCCCCAGACCGATCAGAAGGCTTCACAGAGAGTTGCCCAACTCTCTGTGTGGAATCTGATCGGTCCCTGGACCAATCCCACCTCAGGTGGTAGCGTCCCTGATCGGTCCCGGGGACCGATCAGGCTCCATGCTGATCGGTCCCCAGACCGATCAGTAAGCCCACAGAACCATGATCGCCTTCTGTTTGTTATCTGATTGGTCACCAGACCGATCAGATACACAAACGTATCACTGGATCGGTCTGCAGACCGATCCAGAGCTTGGTTTTTGCCCAAACCAAGTCCCAAGTCTCCCAAACCAACATCCGGTCAACCTTGACCTGTTGGTACATCATGCTTAGCATCCGGTCACTCCCTTGACCTGCTAAGACTCCCTACCAAGTGTCCGGTCAATCCCTTTGACCCACTTGGACTTTCCTCTTTGTGTCAAGTATCCGGTCACTCCCTTGACCTACTTGACCTTCTCAACACCAGATGTCCTGATCACCCTTGATCCATCTGGATTTTCCCTTGCCCGGCTTCACTCACCAGGACTTTCACCTAGCTTCACTCACTAGGGTTTTCACCTGGCTTCACTCACGTGTTTCCACTATCCGGCTTCACTCACCGGGACTTCCAACTGCCTGGCTTCACTCACAGGACTTTCCAATGCCCGGCTTCACTCACCGGACTTCCACTTTCACCTAGCTTCACTCACTAGGATTTTCACCAGCTTCACTCACTAAGATTTCCTGGCTTCACTCACGGGACTTCTCACCTGCGATTCACTCACCAGGACTTTTCCCCGTGCCAAACTCCCTGTTTGGACTTTCCCCGTGCCAAGTCTCCATACTTGGACTTTCCGCGTGCTAAGCTACCTGCTTGGACTTTTCCCCGTGCCAAGTCTTCGTACTTGGACTTTTCCAGTGCCAAGTCTCCATACTTGGACTTTTCGCGTGCCAAGCTCCCTGTTTGGACTTTTCCCGAATCAGGTCAACCAGGTCAACCTTGACCTAAGGTTGCACCTACAATCTCCCAAACACCTATTCTTGTCAAACATCAAGAATACAACTCTCTTCTCGTCAAACATCGTCAAACATCAAAACACAACTCGAGTCAGGTCAACTCGAGTCAGGTCAACCAGGTCAACTATGACCTAAGGTTGCACCAACAATCTTCCCATTTTTGATGTTTGACAAAATCCAAAATCAAGTTAGGTTAACCCGATAACCCAACTTAGGTTTTCCAATGTTCTTCCTTCCAATGTTCTTCCTTGAACATTCTTCCAAAACCTACACTCTCCCCCTTGGGACATCTCTCCCCCTTTTTGACACACATCAAAAAGAGGGAATCAAGGTCAAGAGTTTCTTCCTAATGAAAGTCCCATACCTTTCATTGAAACCCTTAATTTCCCCCTTGATACTAAACTCAACACTCAACTTAGTGACAATCCCATATCACTGATCCTCAAAAGTCTTAAAAACTCCCCCTAAAAGTCAACTCCCCCTTGACAATTAGTTAAGACTCCCCCTAAAGGTCAACTCCCCCTTGACCATTGCACCAACAATGTCTTGGAGAGTTTCAAACCTTTAGAAACCCGAAACTCAACTCCCACAGCTGAAATTTCAGACCACAGTCGAAATTCAGCAAATTCAGCACTCCTGATCGGTCACCGGACCGATCAGGACCCCTCTGGATCGGTCCTCAGACCGATCCAGCCTTCCCTGGATCGGTCCAGTGACCGATCCAAGTTCAGATCAGGCGGTTTCTGATTTCTTCTCTCCCGAAATTCAGAAACTCACAACAAATTCTAGAAAATTTGAAAAATTGTGAAATTTTGAGGATACATTCCTCATACCATTTACTGTCAAGGAAAAATAGTTTTCTATGAAAATAACTTCCATTTTTCAATCTTGATACAAAGTTCAAAAGACTTTGAAATAGTTCAAGGTTAAGTAAACTTTGTATCACAATGTTCAATGATGAATGCTATCACTAGAATGGCTTCATCAAGGTTTCTCAAATCAATTTTGAAATGATTTTTAACCCTTTAATTTAGGACCACAATCTTAGGGCTAAATGTACATGACTTGTACATAGGCTTTCCCTATGATCCTCAATTTCTTGAATTAGGCTCATCTAGGTACAAGAACTATGCACCTTGATCCTAACTCATGATCCTAATATCTCACACACATCTAAAGTGTATCAAACACATCCAAGTCAATTTTGATGTGAGATATGGGTTTAGGTCATCTTAGGCTAAGTTCTCATGCATTTTCTAAACACCAATTTGATCTCAATATCAAATTGTGTTTCTATCCTTAAATCAATTTAAATTGATCATTAATGCAAGAGATGATGACATGGCATGAAATAATATCATAAATAGAAGCATGTGCCAATGTCATGATGTCATGGCATAAAGTTTGGAACTTAAATAAACATGACATAAAACTAACCTAAGCATTATCATGACATTTCAAAAGATAAACTTAAATATGATGTCATGACATGTGAGGGCAAACAATCATGGCAAGATTTAGCATGAATAAGACATACCTAGATTACCTATCTAAGTATCCTTTGCCTTAGCTAATACTTAAGCTTTAACCCTTGATTGCCCTAATATGCCAAAATCCTAATTTTGACACTTCTTGAACTCTAGATTCATTCATGCCACTTAAAGATCAAATTTATCCTCAAATCTTGGCATGTTTCATTTTTCCTCAAGAGTTCTCTAGATTTTCCCAAATTGTGCCAATTGAAATTAACATCATCATTTTCCATGATGACACATTTTACTCTTCCAAGGAGTAAATATTCCATTTCATTTTCAAAGGTTCCCAAAAACCTTGAAAATACTCCTTGAGCGTCAATTTCCTCAAAGTTGGGTTAACTACCCTTCTAATCAGAGTTGACACTCTCTAACCCATCTATGGGGTAGAGAAGATGCTCCTAGGAACCCAATACCTATTTGAGCTCATTGGGTTCACTAAATATTCACTGGGGATAACTTCCCTAGTAACCCTCCTAATGACTCTCTTAGGCTTTAAAGCCTTGGTCATTTGGGACTTATCAAGATCAACTCTAGGGGTGACTCCCCTTGTGACCTTGGTGATGGTCTTCCTAGCCCTAGATTTTGTTCCATAATCGAATGGAACATTATGATAAGTGGGCTTGACCACTTGGGACCTAGGTTTGTGACCCAAACTTTTCTTGTCCTTGGACATTGGTTTTTGACCCTTAGACCCTAGAGATGACTTCTCCAAGTTCTTAAGAGCCTTTTCCAAAGTATCAAGTCTTGACCTCAAGACTTGATTCTCCTTCTCTAATACCTCAAGTTTTAATTTGTCATTGTTCTTTGAGGCATTCCTAGGCATGTGTCTAGTTGATTTGGGATTCCTACCTAGGTTTTCCTTAGCCTTAGATGAGTTAATTCTAGGGTTGGCTTTCCTAGTGTTATCCTTATCTAGGCTCACATGTTTGGCACCTAAGCACATATATTGATTCCTAAGATTATCATGCTTATCATTCTTGACAATTGCAATAAAACTACTAGCATGAGTCTTATTATTATTGCAAGAATGTGCCTTAAATGTTACCTTAGGGTTTGCCTTAGCTCCCCCTATCGACGTGCTCGGTCTCTTGTCCTTGTGAGATTGCCTCCCCCTCGGACATTGACTCCGATAATGTCCCCTTCGCTTGCATTGAAAGCACACCACGTGCTCTTTGCCTTTGCATATCGGGACTCCGGCTTTCTTGACCTTTGGCGCCGGTGGAGACTTCCTAACCCTCTTTGGACACTTACTCTTGTAGTGCCCAAATTCCCTACACTCAAAGCACATTATGTGTAATTTGCTAGAAATTAAAATGCTTGAGTTACCTAGGCTTGAGGATGGATGAACGCTCTCTCCTTCATCCCTTCCGGAGGTAGAAGCTTCTTCTTCTTGCTCCGAGCTTGAAGAAGAACTCTCCTCTTCTTCTTTAGATGTTGAGTGGCCCTCAACTTCTAAATCCATTCCTCCATGATGTGAACTCCTTGGCTCACTTGACTCCTCTTCATGACTTGAAGTGGAGTTCTCCTCATGGAACTTTGCCAAGTTATTCCACAACTCCTTGGCATCGTTATATCCACCTATCCTACACAAAACATCATTAGGTAAAGAGAATTCAATGATTTTCGTTACCTCATCATTGATGGTTGATTGGTGGATTTGCTCCTTGGTCCACTCCTTCTTCTCTAGGGTTTCTCCTTTCTTGTCCATCGGAGGCTTGAAACCTAATTGAACACAACTCCAATTTTCAAGGTTAGACATAAGAAAATACCTCATTCTTACCTTCCAATACGCGAAGTCGCAGCACTCGTAGAAGGGTGGAAACGTAATGTCTTCTCCGAGTCGATCCATTCTCTAGCTTGTGCTCCCACGGGTGTTAATCCGACGAAGAGCGAACCTGGCTCTGATACCACTTGTTAGGATCCTTCGTACGGAGGCTAGAGAGGGGGGTGTGAATAGCCGACCCGAAATTCACTTTCTTTCTACAAATCGAGTTAGCAGCGGAAATAAAACAGTAGAAAGGAAACGGTGAGAAGATCAAACCTCAAACTCGATGGATGTAACGAGGTTCGGAGATGAACTCCTACTCCTCGGCGTGTCCGTAAGGTGGACGAAGCCTACCAATCCGTCGGTGGATGAGTCCCCGGAGAACCGGCTAATACAATATACTCCTTCTGGGTGGAGAAACCTCGCCACAATGTTTCTTGTAACAACAAGAAAGGAGTACAAGGAAAGCAAGTAGAAAGACAAGAACAATGTACAAACACTAACTCGCCCTTTCGTCGACTGCCTGTGAAGCAACAACTTCTTGGACAACAGCAGCAGCTGACCGTCGACTGGAAGCTCACACGAAGCTTACTGGGGAGAGCTCAAACAGAGCTCAGATCGCAAGCAGCAGCAAGCTAGAAGAAGGAGAGAAAGAAGAGTGACTCAGCCCTGTAGCCCTCGACCTCTTTATATTACCTGTGCCTGCGAAGAACCTGCAACGAAGACAGAAGACGTAGAACCTAGCCGTTGTTACTCACAACGGCTAGATCCAGACCGATCAGGCTTCACCCTGATCGGTCTGGGCCTTGCCTGATCGGTCGTGGGGACCGATCAGGCCCTGTGCTGATCGGTCCCCAGACCGATCAGAGAGTTGCCCAACTCTCTGTGTGGAATCTGATCGGTCCCTGGACCAATCCCACCTCAGGTGGTACCGTCCCTGATCGGTCCCGGGGACCGATCAGGCTCCATGCTGATCGGTCCCCAGACCGATCAGTAAGCCCACAGAACCATGATCGCCTTCTGTTTGTTATCTGATCGGTCAGCAGACCGATCAAATACACAAGCGTATCACTGGATCGGTCTGGTGACCGATCCAGAGCTTGGTTTTTGCCCAAACCAAGTCCCAAGTCTCCCAAACCAACATCCGGTCAACCTTGACCTGTTGGTACATCATGCTTAGCATCCGGTCACTCCCTTGACCTGCTAAGACTCCCTACCAAGTGTCCGGTCAATCCCTTTGACCCACTTGGACTTTCCTCTTTGTGTCAAGTATCCGGTCACTCCCTTGACCTACTTGACCTTCTCAACACCAGATGTCCTGATCACCCTTGATCCATCTGGATTTTCCCTTGCCCGGCTTCACTCACCAGGACTTTCACCTAGCTTCACTCACTAGGGTTTTCACCTGGCTTCACTCACCAGGATTTCCAATCTGCCTGGCTTCACTCACCAGGACTTCCAAACTGCCTGGCTTCACTCACCAGGACTTTCCCGAATGCCTGGCTTCACTCACCAGGACTTCCACTTTCACCTAGCTTCACTCACTAGGATTTTCACCTGGCTTCACTCACCAGGATTTCCCGACTGCCTGGCTTCACTCACCAGGACTTCTCCGACTACCTAGCTTCACTCACCAGGACTTTTCCCCGTGCCAAACTCCCTGTTTGGACTTTCCCCGTGCCAAGTCTCCATACTTGGACTTTCCGCGTGCCAAGCTACCTGCTTGGACTTTTCCCCGTGCCAAGTCTCCGTACTTGGACTTTTCCAGTGCCAAGTCTCCATACTTGGACTTTTCGCGTGCCAAGCTCCTTGTTTGGACTTTTCCCGAATCAGGTCAACCAGGTCAACCTTGACCTAAGGTTGCACCTACAATCTCCCAAACACCTATTCTTGTCAAACATCAAGAATACAACTCTCTTCTCGTCAAACATCGTCAAACATCAAAACACAACTCGAGTCAGGTCAACTCGAGTCAGGTCAACCAGGTCAACTATGACCTAAGGTTGCACCAACAAATTTGACTATGGCTGTGCCAAATGGCATGGTCGAAAGCCAACCCGTGCCTACAACCAGAGAAGAATTGAGCTTGCTTGTACCTTGAGTCACGACCATGCCTCCAGGGAACTAGAAGATCCCCAGTTTTGAAGACTGGCCATGCCAAAGCAGTGTTTGAATGGTTGTCTGACATGACAATCAATTAGGGATAAGCCTAATTGATTAGAATGAGTCAAAGTAACCCAAGAAAAGGGATTTCACGAAGATTTGAAGTCACTCTTGTTTATGCTAGTTTTTGGGGATTCTAAGGCAAAGTGCTACTGCATTTTCAAGTAAAAAGAGATTAAGCAAGCAAGATTTTGTATTGTATTGTGTATTTACTTCCTTATTTTATTGTATTCTTATTTTACGCTTGTACGAGATTTCTCCATCTTTGAAAAGTTTCCAAGATGGAGGGACTTCATAGTGGATGAGATCATGAGAGTCGAATCCTTTGATTAGTCACCTTAAGAAAATGGAAACCAAGTAAAAATAAGGGTTTTAATATTACTTCAAATTTTCCACTGAAAATCAAGTTCAAGAAGAGATCAAAACTATTCAACCTCCCCCTTATAGCTCTTACATATCCTAATATACTTAAGCTTCCATTAATTGCATTTGCAACACTCATTATCAAGTTTCCTGCATCTACATATGCATATGAGATCAACAAATATTTGTCTAACTTAAACTTTGTCCGAACATCAAAACCACATGTCAATCACATACTTAGGACATGATTACTTCAATAATCTCCTTAACAACCAGTTTAAGTTATGCCTTATAAAATAATCATAAAGCAATATAATAACAATCAAAGAGGAAATCAGAAAGTCAAATGGTTATAGTCATAATTTCAATGGGGATGAATTTACATGTGGACTGATATATTATATTTTCTCTCTCCTCAATTTATCTTCTCTCTCTCCAACCAAATCTTCCTCAATTCACCCCAAAATCCTTGTCGCTACTTTCAACGTTAATTGTACCATTGGTGATCACCAAAATTTGAAATTGATTACATATTTGTAAAGCCAACGACCTAAGCTTTCTATTGGTAGTTTGGTACCAAAATTTTGAAGTAATATCATATCTTAAGATGAGTCGTCAACCCCTATTTCACATCGGAGTTGTACATGAAATTGTTCGCCATCATTAATCAGTGTGCAACCTGAGATGGTGATGTCTAGGAAATTTTAAGCTCGATTACAACCCTAAATTGAGAATTCAGATGTTTTTTGATGGTGAGCAAATTTTTACTTGTGAGATTTTGGTTCGATTTTGATATCAATAATTGATATTTGTTGTATCTTTGGATATAGGTATGAACTTTGTATATGTTTGAGGTATCAAACGAATTTCCAAGTTTGTTTGGGTATTTTTCTAAAAATTTAGCTTGTTTAATTTGGGATTTTTGAATTTCTAGTGTCATATAGTTTGATATTTGAATGTTTCGATGCATTAGAATTTTAAATGCTAAGTTTGGAAATCTTAATTCAAGTTTTGAAACTAATTAGGAAAAATAGTTGCTTGAATGTTAGTTTAGCATTATTTGAAGCTAAAATAGAAAGTATGTAACGATTTAAACTAGAAATGATTAATTTTAGGTATTTAATCTAATCTTGTGATTTTAGAAATTGAAGAACCTAAATAGTTGAAGTTGAAATTCTTGGTTTAATATTTGATGAAATGATAAAAAACTGGGTGCTTTTTTTATGATGTTATTGTTTTATTCACTTTTTGTCACTATCTTAGGGTTTGATTTAATGTTGTTGTTATTATTCACTTATTTAATCTAATTTGAGTTTTTCATTGTCCTAGACTTCATATACTTCAAATGGAAAAACTTGTTACGATTGATAAGTTTTTTTCAAATAAAGAGAGAAAATGAACTAGATCCAGCTACTCCTCTAATCCCATCGACAAAATCAAATAATATTGATCTTCCATTTAAATTTCCTCCTAAAAGATTCAAAAAGGCAAAAAGTGAAGACGTTAATCTCAATTCTTTAGAGTATGATCCAGGATTGCATCGACAAATTTTGGGATATCATCCTAACCAACTAGAGGAGATTCATCGAACTTATTTGAATTTGAAGGCATATCAACCTATTCTTCGAGAATATCCATTAAATAAAAATATTAAGCACCCTCGAAGATTTTAATCTACTTGGTATGAACAATTTCCTTGGTTGGAGTATTCACCAACTAAAGATAAAGCATATTTCTTTTCATGTTTTATCTTCAACAAACCATTAGGATACCCAAATTAAACTGCATTTACTGTTGATGAATTTGAAAATTGGAAGAAAGTTTGAAATGGAAAAGCTTGTGCTTTCCTAGGCCATATATGAAAAGATAATGTATCTTCCCTCATCTTAATGCTAAAAAAGCATGTGAGGATTTGATGAACCAACCACAACATACATCAAGGAAATTCGACAATTTTAATGTTGAACAAGTCACAACTAATCATCTTTGTTTAAAGGCTCACATACATGTAGTGTTGTACCTTGCACTTCAAAGAATTTCATTTAGAGGCCATTATGAGAAATCTAGTTCATCTAATTGTAGCAATTTTCTTGAATTTTTGGATGTGCTAACCATGTATAATGATGAATTTTCAAAGGAAATTGCGAAAGCTTGAAAAAAAATATATGGCAAGTATATAAGTCACGATATTTAGAAACAAATACTTTATATGCTTTCAGTGAGAGTGAAAAATGCAATTCATGAAGCAATTAGAGTTGCCAAGTATTGCATAATTGTTGATGAAGCCCAAGATGAGTCAAAAAGAGAGCAAATTCTATGGTATTGAGGTTCATGGATACTAATAGATTCATTCAAGAATGTTTTTTTGGGCCTGTTCATGTATCTAATATTGCAGCTTTAACTTTAAAGGGTACTATATATTTTTCTTTGGATCACTACAATTTGGATGTTCAAAATGTTAGAGGTTAATACTATGATGGTGCTAATAATATGAGGGGCAAGTTTAATGGATTGTAAGCTTTGATTATAAAATATTGTAGAAGTGATTATTATGTTCATTGCTTTGGTCATCAGTTATAATTGGCTTTAGCTGCAACATCAAAAAATGTGGCACCTGTTCATCAATTTTTTGATACTTTTATAGTTACTATTATTGGTTCTTCATGTATGTGTAATGATAAATTAAAGAATGCTCATGCAGATAATATTTCACATTTGATTGCTATTAATAAACTCGAGACATGGTGTGGACTTAGTCAGATAGGTATTTTACAGCGAGCTACTGATATGTGTTGGAGTTCTCATTTGAGATCCCTGGCAGACCTAATTAAGATGTTTAGTACATTGTGCATGTATGGTATTGCTCAAGGTTATGGAGGATAGACATCCTTCTCAACGAGCAGATGCAACATCTATTTATGATAAAATGACTTCTTCTTTTTTATTTTGTATTCATCTTGCATCTTATGAAAGAGAATATGGGGATCACAGATATCCTTATGAAAGAGAATATGGGGATCACAGATATCCTTATGAAAGAGAATATGGGGATCACAGATATCCTTTGTCAGGAGTAAGTCTCAGGATATTATAAATACAATGAAGCTTGTATTATCTAACAAGAGTTTACTTTAACAAATGAAGGATAACAAATGTGATAATTTACGTGTAAAAGCAAAGTTTTTTTGTGAACTTCGAAATATTGACAATCCTGATTTTAGTGCTTTATATATTAATAAATGAGGCCAAGCTTGTCCTCATCAAGACAATTTCATCATTGAGCATCATTATCAAGTAGACCTCTTTTATACTTCAATAGATTCACAGTTGCATGAAATTAATGAGCACTTTAGTGATGATGTTATAAAATTGCTCATTCTTAGTAATACTTTAAATCCTCAAAATGCGGTGGAGTCTTTCAAAGTTGTGGAAATATGTAAATTAGTTGAAAAGTTTTATGTCCAAGATTTTACAAGAGATGAAAAAGACCAATTAGAGATACAATTGAAGCATTACGAGTATAATGTAGTAAAAGTGTCTAACTATAAATATCTTTCAACCATTTTAGAGTTATGTTAATGGTTGATGAAGACTAACAAGTCTATTATATGCAACCTCATTTTTAGAGTGATAATAATTGTGCTTACTCTTTTAGTTTCCACTGCTACTATAGAATGATCATTTTATATGATGAACATTATGAAAACAAAGCTTCAGAGCAAAATGGTGGAGGTTTTTTTCTTAAATGCGTTAATGGTATATATTGAGAGAGAAATTGCTAGAAATGTTAGCATAGAAGCTATCATTGAAGACTTTTTAAATTTAAAAGAACGTTGAATTCATTTTAGTTAGATAATTGTATTTGATACTTAGTTGAATATATCTTTGAAGGAACTTTTATTTTCCTCTTTTGGTAACATTCTAAGATTAACTTTGAGTATTCTATTTCTTTTAAATATTGTGTTTTTGTTATTAAAGATTATTACAATGTATAATAATTATTTTTGTAACTTAGTATGTGGCCCTTTCAAATCTAAAATCCTAGATCTGCCCTTGAGTTTCAAACTACTCACTCTCCCCCATTTTCCTTGATGGTTTGTAACTTAAACCCTTCAATTCACTCCCTCTTTCATTGATGGTTTCTAAATTAAAGCCTTCACTTCTCTCCCTTTGACATATATCAAAATAAATTGCATCTATAAAAGGTGTCTTAAGCATTATTATCTAAGGTATCAAGTATCTACCTTAAAGAATGAAATTGTTCATAATACCCAAGTATGCGTATCATCTAATGCAATTGTGTCATACATCCTTATACAGCTATACACTCGACTTATATGGTGGATAATGGAAGACTGCTAGTATTTTTTTTTTTGATTATATTAGCTAATTCAACAATAGATGGACACATTATTTATCAACTTCAACAATAACTTTGAGGAGTTATCATTGGCTATCAATCAACTGATCATGCAAACTAGTCAACTAGAAGGCTCACCAGCCAATTAATTCAAAAGAAACTTAACAAACCTGAGCAAAATAGGATTACAATTGTTGGCATTGAAATAAGTTTCATTGTACAAAAGCACAGCCATTGATTATTGGGAATAGAAGACTCTTATAACTTTTTTTATATAAAAGTTCCCTTTTGTCTTCTCTTTATCTTGAAATTTTTCTTCGTTTGTTTTCGTCATTTTTATCACTTCTCTCATTCTCACTCTTTCTTTGCTCACTCTTTTTTTTCTTCTCGTTTTCCCTTTTCTCACTCTTTTTTTTTCATTATTTTTTTCCCACAATCATTTATTTTCCCACTCCCTTTTTTTTTTTTAATCTAATTGATATTTAATTGTACGAATGTTACAGATTTGCTATGCATCACAATAGAATACTTATTCTTAAATCTAATGCATCACCTTCCTTTTAAAGTGTCATATCCTACCCAAAAGCAAATGACTTGCATTAACACCACATCATGAAACATACCAGTAGAAAATGAACAACACTTCCTCATTGACCTTAACTTTCCCACACTAATTCAGCTATTGTATATTATGAGGTCTAAGATGTTAGATGTTTAGTAACAAGAAGCTTAACTTCTCAACCAAAATAGTGCTAGTTACATTAGTACAACTTCACTTATCTATAATCATACTACATATTTTATCTTTGATGCGATAAATCATTCTTCACGTGCACATTCAAAGCACATCTAGTGACTAGAGCTAACTTCACTTTCAATGGTGGCAAGGCACTATAATCATTTGACACACTTTCACTTTTAACATCACTATTTTCTCTCAAAATCATTCTCTTTTGTTTGGACATTGTGATGCAATATATCACCTTCCCAACTACTTAAAAGAATTTAATATCTTTATTTCTAACAATTTGAGTATGTTCCTTACCTTTGATTGAAGTGGAACTTATATCCTTGTTTTTAGAAAACTTGGTTTTACTCCTAAAACCAATTTTGTCATCTCTTTTGCTCTAGCTAGATTGTCAAATGGATGAACTAGAATTTTGTACATGCTTGATCGAACCCTTCCCTTTTAGCTTTTCAAGTGCCTTTCAACTTTCAAGGATATGTGTGCTTCACTTGATGCTAAAACTCCACTACATTTATAATTTCTAGAATCAAGTCTGGCAAAAAATTATGTCGTTGTTGCTTGTTGGTCCTCCTCTTCATTAACTCAAATAATGACAATCACTATCTTTGTTAGGCGCTCCTCTACACTCTTGGACCTTGGGGTGAGACCTTGTAATTGTTGGTATAAATATGGATAATAATATGATGGAACGGGACTCTTCCATTTAAAACAACTTGATCCCACCAAATAATAGCATACCTCTCCTTAGAATAGTTGTGGCAATAAATCACCAATTTCACTTTCTTTTTTCATTTTAAATATGTTTTTAGATCACTTTTACCTTGAAATGAAGAAATCTTCATCTTGATATATCCTAATTTCTATCAATATGATCTTCCAACCTTCTTTTTCCACCACCATCTAGCATGACTGAATTTCTTGTTGAAACCTCTATCATCCAAGTCTTTGTAACCACCATCTTCATCATCATACTCATCGCAGTTTTGTTTTTTAGCCAACCTCTGCACATTAGGAACCCCACCAAGTTTCTTTGCAATCTTGCAATGGAGGCATCTTGTCTCTATAATCTTTTCAAGATGTGACCATATTTGATTTCCATGTGTATTGCCTCAAAGGATGTTGCTTAAGTAATTCGCCTATCTTTGGTTCTTCTCTACTTGTTGTTTGTCACTCAATTCACTTCAGTTAGTTGTAAAATACCGGAAAATGGCGAATAATGATAAGGGAATTTTTCGGAATTTTTAGAAAATTTTCTGAAATTTTTCGGAGCTCGTATGGATGAGTTTACGGGGATCAAAATTGGGTCCCGGGAAAGCCTGTTTGGGCTACCCCATTTAGACGAAGAAAAGTTAAGTTTTTCCTCTTTCTTTTCTTTATTTCTTTTATTTTCTTTCTTACCTTCGTTTTTCTCCCTTGCCGTTTCTTCCTCCTCACCGCGCCCGACACCCATCTGCCCTAACCGACGCCGGGCGGTTCCTTCCTCCCCTTCCTTCGTGTGCCTAGCGACACCTTTCCCCTCTGCGATCGAGCCCTCCTCTTCATCTTCTCCTCTTCTTCGACCGCTGACTAGTGCTGCTGACGCCTGTGCCCTAGCACCGCCGGTTGCCGCTCCACCTCAGTCCTAGAGCCGGTCTCTCTTCTTCCTTTCCGAGTCGCACCGGACGACGCCACCACTTGAGGCCGAAGGGAGCAGCGCTAACACCCCTACCGCCGCTTCTCTACAGTGCCGACCTTACCCTGTGCCCTAGCCGTTTCCTGCTTGCTACTGGCTTCTGATGCAGCCATTGCTTGGCATCGCTGTCACCGGAAGAGCGTAGTCTCAAGCTTCCATCGGGACCAAAAGGTAGAGAATTTTTCCAAATTGAGTCACTGCATACACCGTAAGTTCATCTGTTCATATTGTCTACCAACAGGAAGGCAACTAGGAATCGAAGTGCATTATGTCAAATTCTGCCATTCTAAGCATATAGTGCTAGTGCATTGATCCGTGTTTGCTTCTGAAGAATTGTTAGACTTTTGGTCTACATGTTAGTTTGCATTAGCAATTGGTTGAAGCATCATATTGTTTCCTTTTTGGATCTGGGCAGTGAAGAGGTGTCCGACAAGAGCTGTGGTGTTTCAAGCAGCAGTTACATTCTTCCAGTAGCCTCTCCTTTCCGGCAGTAATTCTTTTTGGGCCGAGGATTAAGCTAAGAAGTAAGGTAAGGGTTTCGTGTATGGATTGAGTTGGCACGCTCTTGATACATGTTGTTTTAGGTATGAATTGATACATATATGATTGGATTTGGATTTAGGTTAGTTTCTCGGGGATATGATTTAGCTAATTAATTTATATGTAATTAGCTAAATCCATATATCATGTTGTTATAGGACTGTGATTCGAGATGGGCGTTTCGACATTGGATTGGTTCGATTCGATCTATATCGGAGGCGGGTACCTTGACTTATCTTTTGATATGTCATGTTGATATGTCTAGTAGGTTATAGCCTTTAGTAATAATTATGTTCGTCCTTGTTTCGGTACGTCACTACTGGATACCTGTTACATGCTTGTTTGCTCACATGATATGTATTTTATGCTAGTACCCACATGATTATATATATATATGCTCAGAGAAGTAGTGACATACCATGCTTGTTATGTTCAGGACCTAGATTTTTGATATCCTATCTGACCTGTGTACTTTAGATCTTCGTATTTAACCATCGATATTACGATACTCATTTTATATATATGGATATGGTTATGTTGATCAGTTTATTGCTATGCTTAGTGTCATGCATCATGGTTGCATGCTGTGCGATTATCGGCTCCACTATGGTTGAGCACATCGCCAGTTACATGTACTGCACACACCACCACTCATGGAATAGTGGTATATCAGGCAGGTGTGTGGCGGTTCTGCTGTTTGGCTCCGTTGGTCAGGTGACTCAGCGTGGTAGCCGATAGACAGTTCCGCTCTGTTTGGCTCCGCTGGCATTTAGAGTAGCAGCGTGGTAGCCGACAGACGGTGGACTCTGTTTGGCTCCGTTGGTTAGGTGACTCAGCGTGGTAGCCGGCAGAGATACCTCCCCGTCATCGTGTACCGGGAGATGAGAGCATTGAGCTCCCCCATTTATGATTTGGGGTCAGAGGACAGGAGTACTCCGACAGCATCCCGTCCACTCAGTCACTCATCAGATGTAGTGATGGTAGAGTGCACGGTTGTCACAACCCTACCCACTCGGTCTCACCATTGTGTGTGAGATGACTGACTAGCGTCAGGGTTGACCAGGACGCATCATTGGCATCATACGCATTTATGCATTTACTGCTTGTATTTGCTGTACTTATATGCTGCATTTGGATGGATGCATATGTTTGACATGCATACAGGATTTATGACACTTCCGGTCTGACGACCTGATTATTCTGATAGGTGGCCCTGGTGAGTACAGTACTCTTCAACCCTTTTCTATTATGCATTACCTTCTTTTGTTCAGGAGACTGTACTCCATAGTTATTACTATTTGTTATAGTTTACTATACATGTCAACTAGGTATCTGCTGAGTTGTTGAACTCACCCCCGTGGACACTATCTTTTTCAGGTACCAGGTTGTTTATAGAGTTGCTTGGAGTATCCTGCTTGTCAGTCCCCACGTCACATCAGAAGACCTGTCTCTGCCTTTGTTTATTGTTATTTTTGGTATATGTATTTGTGTACTTAGCTTGTGTTTCGATTTTGTTTCCGAAGTGGTGTTTTATGGTGTGGTGTAAGCCTAGCCGGCTAGCATGTCATATATTTTGGTTTTCTATCGTTGTTCTGCTGTGTTTTGGATTTTTGTTCCAGCCGAGTGGGCTGATGATATAAACTGCGTGGATGTCTTTCTGTTATATTTTTATTGTTGTTATTGTTCCGGCCATGTTGGCCGAGGTATATGTGGCCCTGAGGGTTTTGTATAAATGTTTCAGATTGTCACCCGTACAGGGGAGGTGCTGTCGAAATTTCTTCGGATAGGGACTCCCCCGGGGCGTGACAATTTAGTGGTATCAGAGCGGGTATACGATACTTGCTATGTGTTTTGGATTTTCGAGATTTATCTGATACCAATTTATTTGGTATCAGAGCACAGTTTACAGGTCGTATTTCCTGTGTTTTTGGATTTCGTGTTTTAGTTTTCTTGATGTGACTTTTTGAGTTTTGGGACCTGGCAGCGGCAGGACATCTCCAAGCTATAGGAGGTATGTTGGTATACTGTTATTATATACTTCTGTTAGTATATGCATAGTTGACCATGATAGTTATGACATGTATTAGCACTTTTTTAATTTAGTACCTGTCTGGTTGTTGTAGCACATATTATATGTGATGGGTTAGCCACTGATCTTGATCAACCTTAATAGAGATTAAAGAATATAGTCTCTGCTGATTTTTCATATCATACCATTAGTAGTATTAGCTTCCATTACTACTAGTTGATTAGCATATTGAGGCACATACCAGCCTCTGCTAGTATTAGTTGGGTAGTGGATAATATCTATATCTTCATGTTGACCTAGCCATTAGTATACCATTTTATCTTAATTAATTACATCAGTAGACAACTGATTTACTCTTGTTAGATTGGTCAGTGGAAGACTGACTTACGCTTGTCGACTTGGGTAGTCGTAGATTGATATACCTTAGTAGCTTATGGAGGATTAAGGTATTTTTGATTAGTTAGTAGATGACCGATTTAGCTTTATTGGTCCGATCTGAATCTTTAGGTTATTTGTGCTTAGTTCGATATCTTGAGCACATCGAGTACCTAGCTTATACTGACGTGGGAAAGGACTGAATTAGCCATATACTATTGTCGGTTTGGTCAGTCGATAGAGGATCGATGTATCCTATTCCATAGGTACTTTAATTTTAGACTGTATGTACCTAATTGGATAACTTAGAAGGTGGCATAGGGTTTGTGTGGTAGATTGAACTAAATATGTTGATTATGCATATCTATGTGGTGTACATATGCTTGTTATGTGTCGTAAGAGTTTTATGGTAGGCTGTCTGATTGTATCGTTGAGTTAGTATGTTGATTATGCATGTCTACGTTGTGTGTATACATGATTAGTATGTGTTGTGTGATAGATAGTGTTGGTTGCTACTCGGAAAAACTAATGGTTCCACAGTAAAAAAATTTTGTACAAAGGTCTGAACCTTTTCCTAGCTACCATGTGTTCTTTTAAATTAAACTTGGATCGCCTGCGAAACTTAACACGTTTGATCCAAAGTTTAATCTATTTGTTCTTTTAGGTTTAGACTCGGATCTCCTGCGGAACTTAACACGTTCGATCCAAATCACCTAGGTTATTAATTTCATTAAATATTAATTTCCAAAATTAGCTCCCAGTACTGACGTGGCGAGGCACATGGCCTTCTTGGATATGGGAACAACCACCACCGACTAGACAAAGCCTTTTAAGGAAAGTTAATATTTAATTCCCTTAAATAACTTTAGGTCAACCGAAAAGAACAATCAAATCACAAGGAAAAGAAAAAACAAAAGAACACAACATCGAAAACAAATTCGAAATACTAGAATCGTATGCCTCTTGTATTTGGTATTATTTCCAAAAATAACTAGTATGATGCGGAAAGGAAAAATACTAGTTATACCTTCTAGAAAGACCTCTTGATCTTCTACCGTATTCCTCTTCTAACCTCGGACGTTGTGTGGGCAACGATCTTCCAAGATGAGGACCACCAAAGCACATTCTTCTCCTCCTTGCTAGGTTCGGCCAAATCAAAAGCTTCACCAAGGATGAAGAAAAACATCAACCAAACTTCAAGGGATGAAAGCTTTCTCTCCTTCTTCTTCTTCTTCTCTAAGTAGTATCCGACCACCACAAGAGCTCCAAGCAAGAGATGGTTTCGGCCACCACAAAGAGGAAGAGATGGAGAGAGGATGGCCGACCACAACACCAAGGAAAAGAGGGAGAGAAAAATAGAGGTTGTTCCCCATGAAGCCTTCTCTACCCCCTCTTTTATAATCCTTGGACTTAGCAAATAAGGAAAATTTAATAAAAACTTCCTTAATTCTTTTGCCATTGAAAAGGAAAATTTATTTAATTAAAAAACAAATTTTCTTTTCAATTTACAATGGCCGACCACACCATAAAATCTCCAAGCAAATAAAATTTTAAACACAAATTAAAACTTCCTTATTTGCTTCTGGAAATTTATAAAAAATTCTCCAATAATTTTTCCCTTCATGATTGGTTAATAAAAAGGAAATTTTATAAATTAAAATCTTTCTTTTAACATGTGGATAAAAAGAAAGTTATCTCTAAAAAATTAAAATCTCTTTTAATCTACAAATAAGAAAAGATATCAAATCTTTTCTTAATCTTTTGTAGAAACTAATAAAAGAGAATTTTTAATTTTTAAACTTTCTTTTAAATAATAAACATGATTAAAAGGAAAGTTTTTACCAAAATTAAAATCAACCTTTTAATCTACAAATAAGGAAAGAGATTTAGCTCTTCTCTTAATCTTTTGTAGAATCTTATAAAAGGAAAGATTTAAATTTTTAATCTCTCTTTTAAATCATGTTATCTGTAAAATAACGGAAAAATGACGATTATTAATAAAGGAATTTTTCAGAATTTTTTTGGACATTTTTCGGGAATTTTTCGGAGCTCGTACGGACGAGTTAACGGGGATAAAAACGGGGCCCGGAAAAGCCTGTTTAGGTTACCCCGTTTAAATGAGGAAAAGTTGATTTTTCCTTTTCTTTTTTTTTAAATTCTTTTTTCTCTTTTTCTTACTTCTCATTCTGTTTTCTTTCTCGCCGAAACATCCCCGCACGCCTCTCCTCTCCCTCACTCCCGAACCCGACGCCAAAAGGAGCCCTAACCGCCGGCTACTCGGCGGTTCTCTCCTCTTCTTCCTCATCCCCTGCCCCTCACGACGACAGCATTCTCAGCCCTAGCACCGCCGCCCGACCGCCTGCCCTAGCCACCCGACGCCGACCACAGAAGCCGACGCCGACCCCAATCGCCGGTGCCCTAACCTCTGCCCCGACTCAAGTGACGCTGATTCTTCTCTCCTCTGTCCAGCTGAAGCCTCGTCTGCCGTAGCCCTTGCTGTGGAGTTTCTAGCGCCGCCGCTGCAACTCATAGAGCCTCCCTTCCTCTTCTCGCGGACACCTGGAGCTGCCGAATATCGAGCATCCGAACCCTAGGTTGGGTCCCTGAGCGCTGGCCGGAATTTCTCTTCTGGTGTCTCTGTTTGACAGTGCCGAAGACAAGGAGTTGTGCCCTAGTTTTTGCTTTTCACAGTGGTTCTGTCTTCATTGTGATCTGCCCTAGCAGAATTGGGAAGGTAAGGGCCATACCTAGCTGTGGAATTAGGTTTGTGGCTAGATCTCAGTTCATGTTTTTCTTTGGTTCTAATCTAGGTCACGGATTGGTGAGGTTTGGTGTATTGTGGGGTGTTTTTGATTTTTGGCAGCAACCCCATCCCGCAGCGGTAAGGTAAGTATTTGGTTTATGGATTTAGTTGACACATTTTTGATACATGTTCTAGGTACGACTTGATACATAATTAATTTGGTTATAGGGTGATTTAGGTTTATAAGTTGTATAACTGTGTGATTGGGGTTCATGAAACTAACCCTAACTAGTCAGTGGATTAGAAATTAGTTTAGCTATTTGTTTATAATTAAATTAGCTAAACTGTGCGATTTAACACAGGACTTTGACGCGAGACGAGTATCTCGGAGTCAGATCGGACCTTTCTATTTTTCGGAGGCGGGTACTTTGACTTATGTCTTTTGATATGCATAATAAAGTGTCTAACATATAGCAAGAATTGTGTTTTCCTTTTGATTCGGTTGGTCACTATATGATCTGTTACATGTTGTTTGTTTATTTATTATGCACTGCATGTTATTATTGACCTGACCATACATGCTTTCGGTAGTGACCCAACCATGTAATACATCATGTTCAGGACCTAGTGTTTATATGATTCCCTATCTGTTTGTGTACCTTCCATCCGATACATTGACTTGTGGTACACCTTTTATTTATGTATGGATCTTGCTATGCTATTCATGAGATTGCCATGCTTAGTATCATGCATCATGTTTGCATGCTGTGCGATTGTCGGCTCCACTATGGTTGAGCCCATCGCCAGTTACATGTACTGCACACACCACCACCACCCATGGATTAGTGGTATATCAGGCAGGTGTGTGGCGGTTCTGCTGTTTGGCTCCGTTGGTCTGAGGACTCAGCGTGGTCGACGGCAGCCAGTTCAGCTCTGTTTGACCCCGTTGGCATTTAGTGTAGCTGGACTCTGTTTGGCTCCATTGGTCAGGAGACTCAGCGTGGTAGCCGGCAGAGATTTTTCCTCCCCGTCATTGTGTACCGGGAGATGAGAGCATTGAGCTCCCCCATTTATGATTTGGGGCCAGAGGAAAGGAGTACTCCGACAGCATTCCGTCCACTCAATCTTTGTCAGGAGCAGTGATGTCCGAGTGCACGGTCACCATATGCATTTATTGCATTTTATTGTTTGTGATTGCTGCACTTATATGCTGCATTTGTATGGATGCATTTGATTGACATGCATACAGGATTATGATTTCTTCGGTCTGACGACCTGTTACCTTTGTACCTTGATTCCGGTTAGTACAGTTATCTCCTGATTTCGTTCCAGTTGCATTTATTCCTTCTCGTATTCAGGAGACTGTACGCATGATTAGTGTTGTCTGTTATTTGTTTTATTATGCATATCAGTTGTACCTGCTGAGTGTTGGACTCACCCCGCCTCCATTGTTGATATTTTCAGGTTGAGGCTGTCCGGAGCAGTTCCAGTCGCTGGCCCCCCATCTGCACGTAGAGCCAGTTCTCTACTAGTTCGTTATTTGTTTTATGTTGGCCTTTTTCTATATCAGACTTTGTTTTAGTATTGTCTTTGGATTTTTCCTATGGATATTGTATGGAGTGATACCTTTTGATGGATTTTTGATATGATATTGGATTTCATTCTACTACGTACCTGCCTGGACGGCAGAAGAGGTGAGTTCGTTGGATTTGAGCTTTACGAGTGTAGTGGAGTAGGGTGGATTTCGAGTCAGAGTCCTATTGTTATTGATTACTATTATTAACTGCGTGGTGTTTGTTTTTATTTATTGTTATTATTCCAGCCGCCTGTGGCTGAGGTATTTGAGATATAGAAAAGTTTCAGATTGTCCGTCGTACAGGGGAGATGCTGCCGAAATTTCTTCGGACAGGGACTCCTCCGGGGCGTGACAATTTAGTGGTATCAGAGCCAGGTTTACGATACTTGCTGTGCGTTCTGGATTTATACGATCTTTGTTTTCGTATTATGGATACTTTGAATAATCTGAAATCAGTATTGGGTATCAGCGCGCCAAAGTTTGGCGATATTTATTTGATTTCCGTGTGTGGATTTTCGGGATTTATCTAATACCAATTCATTGGTACCAGAGCAGGGTGTGATACCTGTGTTTGGTATTTTGGACATTTTTTTTTATACTAGCCCTAGTTGCGAGACAGATTAGTCTGGGCAGTTATTTTGGGTTACACGGATTTTCTGTTTCGATTTTGTTATGGACTTCTGTTATTGATTTATATGGATTTCCAGTGTTGTTTTTCTCGTACGGAATTCCGAGGTCAATTTGGGGGCTGGACAGCGACGGAACATCTCCAGACAGCAAATAGGTATGGTGTCATTTTGGTAATTGTTTATACTTATAGTAATATCTGTAATATAATTTAACAGATATGAGGCGATCTACGCGTATTGCTGCGAGACGTGGTGCTGGACGAGCACGTGCGAGGACTGCAGGATCTCTGGATATACCAGAGATGCCTACCGAGGCTGAGCCTGTCGGTCAGGGACAGACTCAGCATACTGCGAGTGCGGCGGGCCTTCAGACTCCGATAACTCCCTTAGAGGTGCCTACCTCAGCTGCACCGACAGTATCCACTGCTCCTGTATTTCCGGTACCACCAGGGATACCATTAGCATATCCGACACCAGCTCCAGCTCAGTCTATTGCGTACTCGGCACCACCGCCACCTGGACCCACCGTGTATCCGGCACCAGCTGCCCCTGTGCCCCCAGTACATACAGTGTACTCAGTAGCACCTGCATTAGGGATACCGGCTACTCCACATTCGGTACCATTGCCTACCGTACATCCAGCTGCGACCACCTATGTTCACCCTACAGTGCCACCGACAGCATATGCTCCTGTTTATCCAGCAGCACCGGGAGTACCTCCTCCGGTTTATGCACCAGTACCACCTGTAGCACTAGCTTCAGTGTTTCCGCCAGTCCCGACAGTCGTTCCGACACATCTCACTGATATTGCCGCGGCACGAGCCAGGATTCCAGTATTTGCAGAATCGATGAAGAGTCGATTCACACTCTTCCGAGGAGACCGAGATCCGAGTGTGGCCTTGTCTTGGATTGAGACTATGGAGCGGACTTTCTTTTATATTGCTTGCTCCGAGTGGGAGAAAGCAGAGCTGGCTGCTTTTCATTTACGGGACGCGACCGACACTTGGTGGCTTACCCAGCGTTCTATCATCGGTGAGCAGAACATCACTTGGGCCAGATTCAGAGAGGCTTTTGAGAGCCGTTTCTTTCCACGAGCTTATCAGATGGCTCGCCGGCAGGATTTCCTGAGTTTGCGACAGAATAATCGGACAGTGACTGAGTATAATGCAGAGTTTGACAGATTGGCTAGGTTTTGTCCAGAGCTAGTTGCTGAGGACAGTTTCATTCAGGGGCTGGATGGACATTTACAACTAAGACTTGTCGGTCTTGGTATCACATCTTATGCGGAGATGTTGGGCGAGCCCTCATTATTGAGTCAGCAGAGAGTTTTTCGGATAGGAAAAGGAAGCGGCCAGTCGGACATCGGTCGATTCACCTCGAGCTACATCACGCGGGCGTAGTCGATCGGATCAGGTACATCCGGGGTATCACGTAAACCTCGAAATCGGGCGATCTTCTTCAGACGCTTCCGGTCTTCCAAAGTAAAACAACCCGCCATTATTTTTTAGATGTGGATCGAGATCATGTCACTTCACTGTTCTCGGGATTTACTTTCATTACCGCCTGACACCTGAGCCGAGATTGTCCGCGAAGACTCGGCATATGACTTCGGAGGCGGATCATGGAGGACATCCGATCCGGTACTTATCGAGGAGGCGTAGAGCCCAACCTTTGCCGGCCAGCACCGAAAGCCTGCAGCGGCGGCATTTGGCATGCTTGGGCAGGAGTACTCCAGTGCCCACCCCAGGGTTCTGTTCCAGGACCTTATTATCCGACGCAGGGGCAGTATCAGATGCAGCCTCAGCCTATAGGTCAGTACCAGACTCAGTCCTAGCCAGCTGCACAGTATCAGTCGCCGTCCTCTCAGTCTTCTCTGGCGCAGTATCCAGCACAGCCTCAGTGGCAGGCTTCTGCCCAGCTGCAGCAGCCGTTGGCAGCGTTACCTCCTCCTCCACCAAAGACTGGACGTGTTCATGCGATGACCAGAGAGGATGCGCAGCAAGCCGACGGATCCGTTTTCCGCGGTATGATTTCTATTTATGCCTTATCTGCAGATATACTGATAGATACTGGTAGCTCGCATTCATTTATATCTCGCATTTTTATGCGGGAGGTTGGTAGATTACCCACTTACAGACCCCAGCGACTGACCGTCTCCCTACCGTCCGGTGATTCATTGGACGTCACCCAGGAGGTCAGAGGTTGCCCGTTAGATTTTGGCAACCTAATACTTACAGTGGATCTTTTAGTATTAGAAATGGTCGATTTTGATATTATTCTTGGCATGGACTGTTTGTCAGCATATCATGCCACAGTTGATTGCCAGACGCGGGTGGTCACATTCCGGCCTCCGAACCAACCCTCGTGGGATTTCACTGGCATCAGAGACGACGGCTTATCGATCATTTCGGCGATACAGGCTCAGAGGTTACTGTCACATGGCTGTCAGGGTTTTCTGTTATCTTTGATCAGTACTGAGGACAGCAGCAGTTCGCAGCTCTCCGACGTTCCTGTAGTCCGGGAGTACCCAGATGTATTTCCAGAGGAGCTGCCAGGTTTGCCTCCCAGAAGGCCAGTGGAGTTCGCTATTGAGTTAATTCCGGGAACCGCACCGACATCTAAAGCTCCATATCGTATGGCACCAAAAGAGTTGAACGAGCTGAAGGTTCAACTCCAGGAGCTTTTAGACAGGGGATTTATTCGCCCTAGTGTTTCCCCATGGGGTTCTCCGGTATTATTTGTCAAGAAAAAAGACGGTACCATGAGGTTATGTATTGACTACAGACAGCTGAATGCAGTGACCGTTAGAAATAAATATCCCTTACCACGGATCAAGGATTTGTTTGATCAGCTCAGAGGTACATCAGTGTATTCTAAGATTGATCTGCGATCCGGATATCATCAGCTGAGAGTCAGAGACTCAGATATTCAGAAGACAGCTTTCCGTACTCGATACGGTCATTATGAGTTTTTGGTAATGCCATTTGGGCTTACCAATGCTCCAGCGGTGTTTATGGACTTGATGAACCACATATTTCTGGAGTATCTGGATCAGTTTGTTATCATTTTTATTGATGACATATTGGTCTACTCTCATTCCGAGGAGGAGCACGCACAGCATCTTCGCACAGTTTTGGAGATTCTTCGACGACATCAGCTGTACGCGAAGTTCAGCAAGTGTGCGTTCTGGCTATCCTCAGTCGGTTTTCTGGGACACGTGGTTTCTAGTAGAGGTATTTCAGTTGATCCTCAGAAGATCAAGGCTGTCACCAGTTGGGAGCAGCCGAAGTCAGTTCAGGAGATCCATAGTTTTCTGGGATTGGCCGGATATTACCGACATTTTGTCGAGGATTTCTCGCGTATTGCTATGCCGCTGACACGCCTTACCAGGAAAGGCGTGAAGTTTATGTGGACTGAGGATTGCGAGATCAGCTTTCAGATGCTGAAGCGGAGATTAGTGTCGGCTCCAGTTTTGGTTTTACCTTCTGGAGAGAATGGATTTGTACTTTACACCGACGCATCTCTTCAGGGTTTGGGCGCTGTTCTAATGCAGCACGGCAGAGTAGTCTCTTATGCTTCGCGAAGGAGCATGAGAAGAACTACCAGTTCATGACTTGGAGTTAGCTGCCATCATCTTTGAAGCTTTGGCGTCATCATTTATACGGTGTCACATTTGAGATTCTCACGATCATAAGAGTCTCAAATATATTTTCACTCGGAAGGAGCTTAATCTCCGACGGAGGAGATGGATGGAGTTCTGAAGGACTACGATTGTACCATTAGCTATCACTCGGGAAAGCTAATGTGGTTGTAGATGCACTTGGAAGTCCAGAGGGACTTTGGCTTGCCACAGGACTCGATCACGGACTTGATTCAGAGTTTCTCGGAGTTAGATCTTGAGGAACAGGGACCGACAGAGCAGGGTATTCTTGTTACCATGGTTGCTCAGTCGTCGATCAGGACGAGGATCCGAGAGGCACATGCCAGTGATCAGCATTTGCAGTTTATTAGCAGTCAGATAGCTTCCGGGCAGCAGACCGAGTTTACACGAGACGAGGAGGGTATTATATTCTTCCGAGGTAGATTATGCGTACCTCAGTCTCATCCGGTCTTACAGGAGTTATTACAGGAGGCACATCGCTCTCGATTTGCGATCCATCCAGGCGGGACCCGTATGTATCGAGACTTGAGACGTTCCTACTGGTGGAACGGCATGAAGAAAGACATCGCGGATTTCGTAGCTAGATGTCTTGTCTTTCAGCAGGTGAAGGCTGAGCATCAGAGACCTGCAGGATTACTTCAGCGGATTCCTATTCCTGAGTGGAAGTGGGATCACATTACCATGGACTTTGTGGTAGGATTGCCGAGGACACGACGAGGCTATGACGCGATTTGGGTAATCGTTGATCGATTAACCAAATCCGCGCATTTCTCAGCGATCCGGAGGACTGATCCCCTGGATCGATTGGCAGATCTGTATTGTCGGGAGATCATCAGACTACATGGTGTTCCGTTGAGTATCATTTTGGATAGAGATCCACGGTTTACGTCTCGTTTCTGGCAGAGTCTGCAGCAGGCCTTGGGCACACAGCTTCGACTTAGTACAGCTTTCCATCCACAGACAGATGGACAGTCAGAGCGGACTATTCAGACTCTTGAGGACTTGCTGAGATCATGTGTTATGAATTTTGGAGGCAGTTGGGAGGACCATCTGCCGTTAGTAGAGTTTGCTTACAACAACAGCTTTCATTCGGCTATTCGGATGGCACCGTTTGAGGCGTTGTATGGTAGACCTTGTCGGACACCTGTCCTCTGGGATGAGGTTGGAGAGGCCCAGTTGTTGGGACCTCAGAGAGTTCAGCAGGATGCAGAGTTGGTCCGTACTATCAGACGGAGGATGTCAGAGGCGCAGGATCGCCAGAAGAGTTACGCTGATCGGAGACGCAGACCTTTAGAATTCTCTGTTGGTGACCATGTATTTCTGCGAGTTTCACCCACGAAAGGGGTGAAGAGATTTGGCATCAGAGGTAAGCTAGCTCCGCGGTACATTGGTCCTTTCGAGATCTTGGAGAGGATCGGAGCAGTAGCTTACCGATTGGCATTACCACCGTCTCTGTCAGGCGTCCACGATGTATTTCACGTATCTATGCTGAGGAGATACGTACCTGACCCGACGCATGTACTGGCTGATATTCCAGTTCCAGTTCAGCCTGACATTACTTATGAGGAGGTTCCGGTACGGATACTCGACCGGAAAGAGCGTCAGTTGCGGAACAAGACTATCCGGCTGGTTAAAGTCGGATGGCAGCATCATTCTAACGAGGAGGCTACTTGGGAGCTCGAGGATACTATCCGAGCTCGATATCCCCATCTTTTCACTTGAGGTATGTGATTTATTTACCGTCCAGCATTTATACTCTATATCTGTTGTTAGTACTTGCTGATGGTAGATAACGAAATTTGGGGACCAAATTTTTATTAGTGGGGGAGAATGTAAAATACCGGAAAAATGACGATTATTAATAAAGGAATTTTTCAGAATTTTTTTGGACATTTTTCGGGAATTTTTCGGAGCTCGTACGGACGAGTTAACGGGGATAAAAACGGGGCCCGGAAAAGCCTGTTTAGGTTACCCCGTTTAAATGAGGAAAAGTTGATTTTTCCTTTTCTTTTTTTTTTAAATTATTTTTCTCTTTTTCTTACTTCTCATTCTGTTTTCTTTCTCGCCGAAACATCCCCGCGCGCCTCTCCTCTCCCTCACTCCCGAACCCGACGCCAAAAGGAGCCCTAACCGCCGGCTACTCGGCGGTTCTCTCCTCTTCTTCCTCATCCCCTGCCCCTCACGACGACATCATTCTCAGCCCTAGCACCGCCGCCCGACCGCCTGCCCTAGCCACCCGACGCCGACCACAGAAGCCGACGTCGACCCCAATCGCCGGTGCCCTAGCCTCTGCCCCGACTCCAGTGACGCTGATTCTTCTCTCCTCTGTCCAGCCGAAGCCTCGTCTGCTGTAGCCCTTGCTGTGGAGTTTCCAGCGCCGCCGCTGCAACTCATAGAGCCTCCCTTCCTCTTCTCGCGGACACCTGGAGCCGCCGAAAATCGAGCATCCGAACCCTAGGTTGGGTCCCTGAGCGCTGGCCGAAATTTCTCTTCTGGTATCTCTGTTTGACAGTGCCGAAGACAAGGAGTTGTGCCTTAGTTTTTGCTTTTCACAGTGGTTCTGTCTTCATTGTGATCTGCCCTAGCAGAATTGGGAAGGTAAGGGCCATACCTAGCTGTGGAATTAGGTTTGTGGCTAGATCTCAGTTCATGTTTTTCTTTGGTTCTAATCTAGGTCACGGATTGGTGAGGTTTGGTGTATTGTGGGGTGTTTTTGATTTTTGGCAGCAACCCCATCCCGCAGCGGTAAGGTAAGTATTTGGTTTATGGATTTAGTTGACACATTTTTGATACATGTTCTAGGTACGACTTGATACATAATTAATTTGGTTATAGGGTGATTTAGGTTTATAAGTTGTATAACTGTGTGATTGGGGTTCATGAAACTAACCTAACTAGTCAGTGGATTAGAAATTAGTTTAGCTATTTGTTTATAATTAAATTAGCTAAATTGTGCGATTTAACACAGGACTTTGACGCGAGACGAGTATCTCGAAGTCAGATCGGACCTTTCTATTTTTCGGAGGCGGGTACTTTGACTTATGTCTTTTGATATGCATAATAAAGTGTCTAACATATAGCAAGAATTGTGTTTTCCTTTTGATTCGGTTGGTCACTACATGATCTGTTACATGTTGTTTGTTTATTTATTATGCACTGCATGTTATTATTGACCTGACCATACATGCTTTCGGTAGTGACCCAACCATGTAATACATCATGTTCAGGACCTAGGGTTTATATGATTCCCTATCTGTTTGTGTACCTTCCATCCGATACATTGACTTGTGGTACACCTTTTATTTATGTATGGATCTTGCTATGCTATTCATGAGATTGCCATGCTTAGTATCATGCATCATGTTTGCATGCTGTGCGATTGTCGGCTCCACTATGATTGAGCCCATCGCCAGTTACATGTACTGCACACACCACCACCACCCATGAATTAGTGGTATATCAGGCAGGTGTGTGGCGGTTCTGCTGTTTAGCTCCGTTGGTCTGAGGACTCAGCGTGGTAGCCGGCAGTCAGTTCCGCTCTGTTTGGCTCCGTTGGCATTTAGTGTAGCAGTGTGGTAGCCGACAGATGGTGGACTCTATTTGGCTCCGTTGGTCAGGAGACTCAGCGTGGTAGCCGGCAGAGATATCCTCCCTATCATTGTGTACCGGGAGATGAGAGCATTGAGCTCCCCTATTTATGATTTGGGGACAGAGGACAGGAGCACTCCGACAGCATTCCGTCCACTCAGTCACTGTCAAGAGCAGTGATGTCCGAGTGCACGGTCACCATATGCATTTATTACATTTTATTGTTTGTGATTGCTGCACTTATATGCTGCATTTGTATGGATGCATTTGATTGACATGCATACAGATTATATGTTTTACGACCTGTTACCTTTGTACCTTGATCCCGATTAGTACAGTTATCTCCGATTTCATTCCAGTTGCATTTATTCCTTCTCGTATTCGTGAGACTGTACGCATGATTAGTGTTATCTGTTATTTGTTTTATTATGCATATCGGTTGTACCTGCTGAGTGGACTCCACCGCCTCCATTGTTGATATTTTCGGGTTGAGGCTGTCCGGAGCGCTAGCCCCCATCTGCACGTAGAGCCAGTTCTCTACTAGTTCGTTATTTGTTTTATGTTGGCCTTTTTCTATATCAGACTTTGTTTTAGTATTGTCTTTGGATTTTTCCTATGGATATTGTATGGAGTGATACCTTTTGATGAATTTTTGATATGATATTGGATTTCATTCTACTACGTACCTGCCTGGACGGCAGAAGAGGTGAGTTCGTTGGATTTGAGCTTTACGAGTGTAGTGGAGTAGGGTGGATTTCGAGTCAGAGTCCTATTGTTATTGATTACTATTATTAACTGCGTGGTGTTTGTTTTTATTTATTGTTATTATTCCAGCCGCCTGTGGCTGAGGTATTTGAGATGTAGAAAAGTTTCAGATTGTCCGTCGTACAGGGGAGATGCTGCCGAAATTTCTTCGGACAGGGACTCCTCCGGGGCGTGACATTATCCACATAAGAAAATTTTAAAAAATAAAAATCCTTTTATTTTAATTTGGGCCGGCCACACCAAGCTTGAACCCAAGCTAGGGCCGGCCACCTTGAAGCACCCATGAACCAAACTTTGGCTGACCCTAGCTTGGTCTCCAAGCTAGCTTGGCTGGCCCCTATGGGATGGGTAAGAAGGTGGGTATAGGTGGGTATAGTACTCTATAATTAAGAGGCTACTATAGGGACCGAGAGGAGGAATTGGTTTTGGTCTCCCGATAAATTTAAACATCCCGTGTTCGCCCCGAACACACAACTTAATTTTATCAATAATAATTCATTCCACTAGAGAACTATTATTGAACTACCGCACCAATCCCAAATTACATTTTTGGGCTCCTTCTTATTATGAGTGTGTTAGTCTCCCTGTGTTTAAGATGTCGAATGTCCACTAATTAAGTGAGTTACTGACAACTCATTTAATTAATATCTTAATCCAAGAATAGTACCACTCAACCTTATCGTCATGTCGGACTAAGTCCACCTGAAGGGTTTAACATGATAATCTTTATGAGCTTATCTTGGGGACATTATCAACCTAGATTACTAGGACATAGTTTCCTTCTATAATCAACAACACACACTATAAGTGATATCATTTCCCAACTTATCGGGCTTATTGATTCATCGAACTAAATCTTACCCATTGATAAATTAAAAAAAATAAATATCAAATATATGTGCTTGTTATTATATTAGGATTAAGAGTACACACTTCCATAATAACTGAGGTATTTGTTTCTTTATAAAGTCAGTATAAAAGAAACGACTTCTAATGGTCCTACTCAATACACTCTAAGTGTACTAGTGTAATTATATAGTCAAGATAAACTAATTCCTAATTACACTACGACCTTCCAATGGTTTGTTCCTTTCCATTTTGGTCGTGAGCTACTGTTTATAATTTATAAGGAACCGATAACATGATCTTCTATGTGTGACACCACACACCATGTTATTTACAATATAAATTAATTGAGCAACTACATTTATCATAAATGTAGATATTTGACCAATGTGATTCTTATTTCTAGATAAATGTTTATACCAAAAGCTAGGCTTTTAGTATACATCCTAACAATCTCCCACTTATACTAAAAGACTAAGCTGCCATATCTGCTACCATACATCTGATTCCCAACCCTTCAACATACCCATCAAAAGCTCTTGCCTTTAGGACCTTAGTGAAAAGATCTATAGGTCATCATCTGATACAATCTAGGCAGCAACAACTTCTCCTCGTTTATACGATTTCTCGTATTGGGTGGTACTTGCGCTCTATTGTGTTTACTTGCCTTATAGACTTATGGTTTCTTTGAGTTTGCTACTGCACCAATATTATTACAATAAATTGTAATAATCTTTGGACAAACTAGAAATCATATCTAAGTCTATCTTGAGGTTATTGAGTCATTCAGCTTTTATGGCCACCTCAGAGGCTTGCCATATACTAAGCTTCTATGGTGGAGTCTAGAAAAACACCTATGCTTATCACTCTTCCATAGTTATGACTTTACCTCCTAAAGTAAACACAAAACCCCGAGGTTGACTTATTATTGTCCTTATCCGATTGGAAGTCAAAATCCATGCAACCCACAGAGACCAAAATAGCTGCCTTGTAAGCTAGCATATAATCTCTAGTGCCTCTAAGGTACTTCAATATATGCTTTACTGCAGACTAATGTCCTTGTCTAGGGTTACTATGATATCTGCTAACCATGCCCACGGCAAAACAGATATCCTGTCTCGTACACATCAATGCATACATTAGGCTTCCCAGAGCCGAAGCATAAGGAACTGCCTTCATGTCCTTTATCTCCTTTAATGTCTTCGGAGACATCTCTTTAGATAAAACTACTCTATGCCTAAAAGGTAAGAAACCTTTCTTAGATTTCTGCATGCTTAAAACGAGCAAGGATTTTTCCGATATATGAAGCTTGGGATAAGTAAAATATTCTTTTCTTGCGATCTCCTATTACTTTGATCTCAAGAATATATACATTCTCCCAAGTCCTTTATATCGAATTGTTTGGACAACCATACCCTTACTTCTGACAACATTTTGATATTGTTTCCAACTACCAAAAATGTTATCTACATATAGTACAAGAAATACCACCACGTTTCCATCACACCTTTTGTATACACAAGACTTATCCGATTACTAAATAAATCCATAGGTCTGGATTACTTTGATAAACCGGATGTTCCAAGACCTTGAAGCTTTGCCTCAGTCCATAGACTGATTGAGCTTGCACACAAGATGCTCTTAGCCCTTTGCAATGAACCCTTCTGGTTGCTTTATATGGATGCTTTCTTCAAGACTTCCATTAAAAATGCTGTCTTGACATCCACTTGCCAAATAGATAAAAGAATCCGGATAGACTTAAGCATGGCTACCAGTGAAAAAGTTTCCTTTTTCATCAAGTCTTGCTTTGAAAGTTTCTACCTTCCTGTCTATCCCTCTTTTCCTATTATAGACCTTTTTACACCCAAAGGCTTTTACACCATTTGGTGGTTCTACAAACTTCCAGATTTTATTAGAATATATATATTCTAATTCTATTATTCATTACTCTTTGCCAAGATGCTGCATCTTTATCTTGGAGTGCTTCGTCATATGTCTGGAGATCAGGTTCATGTCCTCCAGAGATTGAGTCCAAAAACTCTCCCAAAACATGAATCTTTTTAGGTTGCCTAACAACCCTCCCACTACGACAATGCACTTTCTGCAATTGTGTATCATTTGTGATACGTGTTGCAGTTTCCTTGTGGTATCTCATCTTGTACAGTTGGTACTAGATTAGACATGTCTTTTATTATTTCTGTAAGAACAAATTCACTTATGAGCTTCCGGTTCATTATATAGTCCTTTTCTAAAAATTAGTCATTGATGCTAACAATGACCTTCTGATTTTTAAGACTATAAACCTACTTTTGTTTATCTAGGATAACTTACAAATAAGTGAACTCCTATCCAACTTATCATTGTCTCTCTTTAACATATGTGCTGGACTACCCGAATCCGAATATGCTTCAAAATAGGTTTACACCTATTTAGCAATTCTATATGAGTAGAGAGTTCTAACTTGGAAGGTACTATGTTCACTTTCGTTTTCAGAGTATATCCTTAAAACAAATTTGGTAATTTTCTGAATAACTCATCATCTATCTAATTATTCCATAAGAGTTCTATATCTTCTTTCTACTACACCATTCTGTTGGGGTGTACTAGGTGCAGTTAGTTGGGATTGAATCCCAACTTCTGATAAGTGACTCCTAAAATCTCCCAAGAGGTACTTGCCACTACGATCTTCCATAGTGACTTTTTACTTTAACATTTCTCCGCATCAGCCTTGTACTCTTTGAACTAATCAAAGCACTTAGTCTTGCGGCACATTAAGTAAATGTATTTGTATCTTGAATAGTTGTCTATAAAATAGACGAAATATTCGATACTACCTCTTGTCTAGATAGTCATAGGATCACACAAATCAGAATGAACCAATTCCAATATATCTTTGGCTCCATACCCCTTTAAAAGCTTCTTGGTTATTTTTCCTTCCAAGTAAGACTCGCAGGTTGGAAAGATTTCCACTACTAATGAACCCAAAAGTTCATCAGCTACCAATGAATCCTACTCAAGTTAATATAACCTAGCCTTAGATGCCAAAGAAATAATTGGTTCATTTCCGAAGGTTCCTTTCTCTTAAAGTTAGAAGATGTGTTACTAATTTCCATTTGTTGCATCGTGGGAGTTATTGGATTTATAAATTGCCAACCAACATACCAGAACAGATAACTTCCCTCTTTTTCTTAATAACAACTTTGTTATTAAAAGAGGCAGAATATCAAGTTCTTTGAATAGTTTAGAAACTGAAAATTAGTTCTTTCTAAACTTGGTACATAAAGACAATTACTTAAAATCCATATTTTATTCTTATCAAAGGATAAACATCTCCCACTGCAACAGCTACCACTTTTACAGTAGTGCCCATGTGGATGGTGATTTACCTTTCATATAGTTATCGGGTTTCCTGGAACCCCTGCAATGAATTGCAGACATGATCAGTGGCTCCTGTATCTACACACCAGCTACCAGTAGATAATACCACTAAACATGTATCAACTAATGAATAAAATACACCTATCTTGTTCTTAATTCTAAGAGGACAGTCTACCTTAATGTCCAAGTCCTATTTCCAATCATTTCAATTGGGACTACTAAGTCTTTTCTATAGTATAACAACTAGGGAATTGACAAACATTTTAAATCCTAAGAATCACAAAAATATTTGATCAAGATCAACTCCTTAAAATCCCCATGAATTTTGTATGCCACGATAGTGTGAACGTATACAAAATCAAAGAGGAGATTTTATCCATTAATTTTATTATCTCGTCAACTTTACTTTATGATGAATAAAATTAATAGTTGATCTGTCGTTGATCAAATATCTGGTCAAAACTTTTGAATTTTAAATAACATTTATTCCTCAAACAATATTATTTAAATTCACCAACACCTCAAACACCGTTAATTTTGCATACCACGATAGTGTGGACGTATACAAAATTAAACATTTGTAAGAGGAGGGGTTTACCCATTAATTATCTTGTCAATAAATCTTTATGACAAATAAAATTACCTCAAACACCGTAAATTTTGTATGCCACGATAGTGTGGACGTATATAAAAACTCAACATTTGTAAGAGGAGTTTTCCCATTAATTTTATTTTCTCGTCAACCTGACAAATAAAATTACCTCATACACCGTGAATTTTTGTATGCCATGATAGTGTGGACATATACAAAAACTCAACATTTGTAAGAGAGGGTTTTAATTTTATTATTCTGTCAACTTATCTTTTTGACAAATTAATAGTTGATTTTCTTCGGTCACATAAATAATAGCAGTGACTCCGATGGGGAGGATACTATTAGACGTGTCTAAGTGTATACCATTACTTGACACTTAGTCTATTAATAAGATTATGCCCCTTCCGATGGGGATGATCATACGCTCTTAATTAACTTCCTATAGTCATCCAAAATGGAAGTTTAATCTAGTGATCCGCAAACAAGCTCATCCGATATGGAGGAAGGCACTCAGAGCCAACGCGCAAGCTCGTTGCATCACTTATAAACCAGTAATGGAGACCGTGGAATTTATTTAAAATTAAATTCCTCTCCCACTTAGTTATTTAAAGTGAGGAATTTTGACTATGCTAGCTTACTTAACATGCATACTAACAAGCACACACAACACAGCATAAAAAGCAATAAATAGAAAAACTAATTTTCAACTATTATGACTTTTATCTATTGCTGTCCTTCGTGTGTCGCCAACCCTGGTTGCTGCCATCTTTGGCCACCGCCACCGGGTCTAGTTGTCGCATCCATCTTGCTTCTTGTTCCGCTGCGCCTTTGGTCCTCAAAAGGTTCCACGCCTTGCAAGATTCGATCCGCGACATAAATAAAATTTTACATTTTTTGATCCTATATTCCTCAGAGGAATGTACATGTAAACTAGATTGAACATAAAATAAAATTTACATCCATCGATCCTATATTCCATAAAAGGAATGTACATGTAACTAGATCAAAAAAAAATCCTAATAAAACTAAATACAGCTCCTGCTGTATTTTATAATACAATCATGCACACACAATAAAATGCCCTTGACATGTCCAAGGGTCCAATCACACACATAATAACTATAAGCCATAATAGTTGGATCCTGCATCCACAAAGTTAGCACATCCTACTATTAACCTGCCTAAATTATGTATGACATGTGCATAATTAAACTAATACCAAATACACAGAGGCAAAACCCTAGCTCTGATACCAATTGTTGGTTGCTACTCGGAAAACCTAATGGTTCCACTGTACAAAAATTTTGTACAAAGGTCTGAACCTTTTCCTAGCTACCATGTGTTCTTTTAAATTAAACTTGGATCGCCTGCGGAACTTAACACGTTTGATCCAAAGTTTAATCTATTTGTTCTTTTAGGTTTAGACTCGGATCTCCTGCGGAACTTAACACGTTCGATCCAAATCACTTAGGTTATTAATTTCATTAAATATTAGTTTCCAAAATTTGCTCCCAGTACTGACGTGGCGAGGCACAAGGCCTTCTTGGATATGGGAACAACCACCACCGACTAGACAAAGCCTTTTAAAGAAAGTTAATATTTAATTTCCTTAAATAACTTTAGGTCAACCGAAAAGAACAATCGAATCACAAGAAAAAGAAAAAATAAAAGAACACAACATCGAAAACAAATTTGAAATACTATTTGGTATTATTTCCAAAAATAACTAGTATGATGCGGAAAGGAAAAATACTAGTTATACCTTCTAGAAAGACCTCTTGATCTTCTACCGTATTCCTCTTCTAACCTCGGACGTTGTGTGGGCAACAATCTTCCAAGATGAGGACCACCAAAGCACCTTCTTCTCCTCCTTGCTAGGTTTGGCCAAATCAAAAGCTTCACCAAGGATGAAGAAAAACATCAACCAAACTCCAAGGGATGAAAGCTTTCTCTCCTTCTTCTTCTTCTTCTCTAAGTAGTATCCGGCCACCACAAGAGCTCCAAGCAAGAGATGGTTTCGACCACCACAAAGAGGAAGACATGGAGAGAGGATGGCCGGCCACAACACCAAGGAAAAGAGGGAGAGAAAAATAGAGGTTGTTCCCCATGAAGCCTTCTCTACCCCCTCTTTTATAATCCTTGGTCTTGGCAAATAAGGAAAATTTAATAAAAATTTTCTTAATTCTTTTGCCATTGAAAAGGAAAATTTATTTAATTAAAAAATAAATTTTCTTTTCAATTTACAATGGCCGGCCACACCATAAAATCTCCAAGCAAATAAAATTTTAAACACAAATTAAAACTTCCTTATTTGCTTCTGGAAATTTATAAAAAATTCTCCAATAATTTTTCCCTTCATGATTGGTTAATAAAAAGGAAATTTTATAAATTAAAATCTTTCTTTTAACATGTGGATAAAAAGAAAGTTATCTCTAAAAAATTAAAATCTCTTTTAATCTACAAATAAGGAAAGATATCAAATCTTTTCTTAATCTTTTGTAGAAACTAATAAAAGAGAATTTTTAATTTTTAAACTTTCTTTTAAATAATAAACATGATTAAAAGGAAAGTTTTTACCAAAATAAAATCAACCTTTTAATCTACAAATAAGGAAAGAGATTTAGCTCTTCTCTTAATCTTTTGTAGAATCTTATAAAAGGAACGATTTAAATTTTTAATCTCTATTTTAAATCATGTTATCCACATAAGAAAATTTTAAAAAATAAAAATCCTTTTATTTTAATTTGGGCCGGCCACACCAAGCTTGAACCCAAGCTAAGGCCGGCCACCTTGAAGCACCCATGAACCAAACTTTGGCCGACCCTAGCTTGGTCTCCAAGCTAGCTTGGCTGGCCTCTATAGGATGGGTAAGAAGGTGGGTATAGGTGGGTATAGTACTCTATAATTAAGAGGCTATGATAGGGACCTAGAGGAGGAATTGGTTTTGGTCTCCCGATAAAATTAAGCATCCCGTGTTCACCCCGAACACACAACTTAATTTTATCAATAATAATTCATTCCACTAGAGAACTATTATTGAACTACCGCACCAATCCCAAATTACATTTTTTGGCTCCTTCTTATTATGAGTGTGTTAGTCTCCCTATGTTTAAGATGTCGAATGTCCACTAATTAAGTGAGTTACTGACAACTCATTTAATTAATATCTTAATCCAAGAATAGTACCACTCAACCTTATCGTCATGTCGGACTAAGTCCACCTACAGGGTTTAACATGACAATCTTTATGAGCTCATCTTGGGCACATTATCAACCTAGATTACTAGGACACAGTTTCCTTCTATAATCAACAACACACACTATAAGTGATATCATTTCTCAACTTATCGGGCTTATTGATTCATCGAACTAAATCTCACCCATTGATAAATTAAAGAAATAAATATCAAATATATGTGCTTGTTATTATATTAGGATTAAGAGCACACACTTCCATAATAACTGAGGTATTTGTTTCTTTATAAAGTCAGTATAAAAGAAACGACCTCTAATGGTCCTACTCAATACACTCTAAGTGTACTAGTGTAATTATATAGTCAAGATAAACTAATTCCTAATTACACTACGACCTTCCAATGGTTTGTTCCTTTCCATTTTGGTCGTGAGCTGCTGTTTATAATTTATAAGGAATCGATAACATGATCTTCTGTGTGTGACACTACACACCATGTTATCTACAATATAAATTAATTGAGCAACTATATTTATCATAAATGTAGATATTTGACCAATGTGATTCTTATTTCTAGATAAATATTTATACCAAAAGCTAGGCTTTTAGTATACATCCTAACAGATAGTTCATTTGCAGTTAGTATGAGTATTTACATCTAGTTGTGGTTATTGTAGCCTTCTAGTGGATTATACCTAAGTGGTTGTTGTACGTGTCTGATTTGATTATTGAAAGTATCTTGTCGATTTAATCTATGTTGTGAAATGTGCACATATGTTTGAGTGTTTTATTGGAGGTATCTTATCGATTTAATCCGAGTTGTGATATGTGCAGATGTGTTCAGTGTAACATTCGAGGTATCTGGTTCATTATATTTGTTCTGTGTGTACACTCGTGTCTATTATGATTTGTTGGAAGTATTACATTGATTATATTCATGGCATAGGTGTATGTATGCCATGTGGGTGTTACTTGAGGTGTATTGTCGATTATACCTATGTTGGAATATGCACACGGGTTTGGTATGCAATTGTTGGAGGTATCACGATGATTTGTACCTATGTTGTGAGTATATTTGGTGTATACTAAATGGAGGATTATGTTGATCATACATATGTTGTGTAAGCAAGTGTGGCATGTGTATTGTTGGTAGCAGCATGATTCTACTTATGTTGAATGCATGATGTAGAGTGTCTGCATTATGTCATTTGTTGGATTACCCTGTCAACCCATATTTTTATCAGTGGGTGACTCACTACGATGTTGATAGATTTGACGATGAGTTTGATTTGATTGCTGGATTGTTATACCTTTGGCTGCCCACAGTGATATGTGGTTGGGTGATCTCGTGCAGCCTCTAGTTGGATAGTTAGGTGCCTTGGACACTTAAGGATCGTTTGTGGTGGAGCGGAGCTCCCACATATTATTATTGGTTTGTGATAGAGCATTGCCCTTACATATTTTGGATTGTTGTGGTGGAGCGTTGCTCCCACATATTACGGATTGTTTGTGGTAGAGTGTTGCTCCCATGTATGTGGTATTTCTTGTGATGGAGCGTTGCTCTCACACTAGTGGATATATTCTTTGGTGATTTGTATTGTTGGTGATTATATTTCAAACTTATTGTCAGGGATCTTATGGTTAGAAATGTTTGTGATACGGACATTATGGGTCATGATTTTACCATTAGGGTTCAGGAAGCCTTAGGTGTTTTCAGAGACTGGATGATTTTGGTATTCCCAGGATGTTTGGATCGGTTTCCATTGTCTTTGTTGACGATGTTGTGATTTATTTTAGATCTACAGTGAGTCACGCACATCATCTTTGCATAGCTCTAGAGATGTTTCGATGGAAACGTCTAGATGTGAAGATCAGTAGTGCGTATTTTGGTTGCCTTCTGTGAGATGTTTGAGACACACGGTCACCAGTAGGAGTATACCGTGGTTCCACAGGAGATCGAGGTTGTTACCGTTGGGAGTAGACGGAGTCTATAGAAGAGGCTCGCAACTTCCTTTGTTTGGCTCGATATTTCCGGAGATACGTTGAGGGTTTCTCACGGATTGCTATGCTACTTACACGCCTGACCAGGAAAGGCGTGAAGTTCACTTGGACTGAGGATGACAAGACCAGCTTCTAGGAGCTGAAGCGGAGATTAGTGTCGGCTTCGATTTTAGTTTTATCTTCTGGAGGGGACGGATATGTCCTCTACACCGACGCATCTATTCAGGGTTTGAGCGCTGTTCTGATGCAGCAAGATATGGTAGTCTCCTATGCTTCTCGTCGGTTGAAGGATCATGAGAAGAACTACCCTGTACATGATCTGGAGCAAGTCGCCATTATTTTTGCCATGAAGATTTGGCGACATTATTTATATGGCGTTACATTTGAGATTCTCACTGACCATAAGAGTCTCAAATATCTGTTTACTTAGAAGGAACTTAATCTCCGACAGAGGAGATGGATGGAGTTCCTAAAGGATTATGATTGTACCATTAGCTATCACCTGGGGAGAGCTAATGTGGTTGTCGATGCGCTTAGCAGGAAGTCCGGAGGGATTTTATCTTGCCACCGAGTTGTGGTCACAGACTTGATTTAAGGTTCCTCCGATTTGGGCCTTGAGGGGTAAGGACAGACAGAGCAGGGTACTCTGGTTACCATGGTTGCTCAGTCATTGATCAGGACGAGGATACGAGAGCCCTAGGCTGCTGATGAGTATTTGCAGTTTATTTGTAGCCAGATAGCTTCCGGGCAGTAGACCGAGTTCACACGAGACGAGGAGGGTATTATATTCTTCCGAGACAGATTATGCGTACCTCAGTCTCATCTGGTCTTACAGGAGCTACTTCAGGAGGCTCATCGTTCTCGATTTATGATTCATCCAGGCGGGACCCGTATGTATCGAGACTTGAGGCGTTCCTACTGGTGGAACGGTATGAAGAAAGACATCGCAAATTTTGTAGCTAGATGTCTTGTCTGTCAGCAGGAAAAGGCTGAGCACCAGAGACCTGCAGGATTACTTCAGCGGATTCCTATTCCTGAGTGGAAGTGGGATCACATTACCATGGACTTTGTGGTAGGGTTGTCGAGGACACAACGAGGTCATGACGCGTTTTGGGTAATCGTTGATCGATTAACCAAATCCGCACATTTCTTAGCAATCCGGAGGACTGATCCCCTGGATCGATTGGCAGATCTGTATTGCCGGGAGAGCATCAGACTACATGGTGTTCCGTTGAGTATCATTTCGGATAGAGATCCACGGTTCACGTCTCGTTTCTGGCAGAGTCTGCAGCAGGCCTTGGGCACACATCTCCGTTTCAGTACAGCTTTCCATCCACAGACAGATGGACAGTCAGAGCGGACTATTCAAACTTTAGAGGACCTGCTGAGGTCATGTGTTATGGATTTCGGAGGCAGTTGGGAGGACCATCTGCCGTTAGTAGAGTTTGCTTACAACAACAGCTTCCATTCGGCTATCCGGATGACACCGTTTGAAGCGTTGTATGGTAGTCATTGTTGAACACCCACCCTCTGGGATGAGGTTGGGGAGGACAGTTGTTGGGACCTCGTAGAATTCAGCATGAGGCAGAGTTGATTCGTACTATCAGACGGAGGATGTCCGAGGCGCAGGACCGCCAGAAGAGTTATGCAGATCGAAGACTTAGACCCCTGTAGTTCTTTACAGACGACTATGTTCTACGAGTCTCATTCACGAAAGGGATGAAGAGATTTGGCCTCAGAGATAAGCTAGCTCCGCGATACATTGGACCTTTTCAGATTTTGGAGAGGATTGGCGCAGTAGCTTATTGTCTGATACTACCACCGTCCCTGGCAGGCTTCCACGATCTATTCCACGTATCTATGCTGAGGAGATACATACTCGACCCGACACATGTGCTGATAGATATCTCAGTTCCCGTTCGGCCTAATGTTACCTATGAGGAGATTCTGGTACGGATTCTGGACCGGAAGGAACGTCAGTTGCGGAACGAGACTATCCGGCTGGTTAAAGTCGGATTACAGCATCATACGGACGAGGAGGCTTCTTGGGAGATCGAGGATATGATCCGAGCTCGATAACCCCGTCTTTTCACTTGAGGTATATGATTTAATTTACCGTTCAACATCTATACTCTTTGCCTGATGTTAGTATTTGCTGATGGTAGATGACGAAATTTGGTGACCAAATTTTTATTAGTGGGGGAGAATGTAAAATACCGGAAAATGGCGAATAATGATAAGGGAATTTTTCAGAATTTTTAGAAAATTTTCTGGAATTTTTCGGAGCTCGTATGGACGAGTTTACGGGGATCAAAATTGGGCCCCGGGAAAGCCTGTTTGGGCTACCCCATTTAGACGAGGAAAAGTTAAGTTTTTCCTCATTCTTTTCTTTATTTCTTTTATTTTCTTTCTTACCTTCGTTTTTCTCCCTTGCCGTTTCTTCCTCCTCACCGCGCCCGACACCCATCTGCCCTAACCGGCGCCGGGGCGGTTCCTTCTTCCCCTTCCTTCGCGTGCCTAGCGACACCTTTCCCCTCTGTGATCGAGCCCTCCTCTTCATCTTCTCCTCTTCTTCGACCGCTGACTAGTGCCGCCGACGCCTGTGCCCTAGCACCACCAGTTGCCACTCCACCTCAGTCCTAGAGCCGACCTCTCTTCTTCCTTTCCGAGTCGCACCGGACGGTGCCACCACTTGAGGCCGAAGGGAGCAGCGCTGACACCCCTACCGCCGCTTCTCTACAGTGCCGACCTTACCCTGTGCCCTAGCCGTTTCCTGCTTGCTACTGGCTTCTGATGCAGCCACTGCTTGGCATCGCTGTCACCGGAAGAGAGTAGTCTCAAGCTTCCATTGGGACCAAAAGGTAGAGAATTTTTCCAAATTGAGTCACTGCATACACCGTAAGTTCATCTGTTCATATTGTCTACCAACAGGAAGGCAACTAGGAATCGAAGTGCATTATGTCAAATTCTGCCATTCTAAGCATATAGTGCTAGTGCATTGATCCGTGTTTGCTTCTGAAGAATTGTTAGACTTTTGGTCTACATGTTAGTTTGCATTAGCAATTGGTTGAAGCATCATATTGTTTCCTTTTTGGATCTGGGCAGTGGAGAGGTGTCCGACAAGAGCTGTGGTGTTTCAAGCAGCAGTTACATTCTTCTAGTAGCCTCTCCTTTTCAGCAGCAATTCTTTTTGGGCCGAGGATTAAGCTAAGAAGTAAGGTAAGGGTTTTGTGTATGGATTGAGTTGGCACGCTCTTGATACATGTTGTTTTAGGTATGAATTGATACATATATGATTGGATTTGGATTTAGGTTAGTTTCTCGGGGATATGATTTAGCTAATTAATTTATATGTAATTAGCTAAATCCATATATCATGTTGTTACAGGACTGTGATTCGAGATGGGTGTTTCGACATTGGATTGGTTCGATTCGATCTATATCGGAGGCGGGTACCTTGACTTATCTTTTGATATGTCATGTTGATATGTCTAGTAGGTTGTAGCCTTTAGTAATAATTATGTGTAGGATCGAAAAGAATTTAGATATCTCCACAATAGCATGATATTGTCCACTTTGGGCCTAAGCCCTCATGGTTTTGCTCTTGGGCTCTACCTAAAAGGCCTCATGCCAATGGAGATATCTTTCTCTTATAAACCCTTGATCTTTTCCATGTGTTTTCAATATGGGACTATGTTTGCAACCTTGCAACCCCAACAATCCCCCCCTCAAACAAAGGACCATGGACTTCCCACGTCTGATCCTTGACCCACCAGGTCTTCCTGCCCCTCGGTCCACCCGACCTACTAGGAATTCCTTGCCTAGCCGCAACTAGGACTTCCTGCCCCTCGGTCCACCCGAACTACTAGGACTTCCTGCCTGGTGTCTGGTCCTCTTGATCCGAACATAGGAGCCCCCACTTTCTTTGTTTGAGGTCAATATTGTACTCACATGGTTCAATCAGACCATAGCTCTTGTGCACAGTCGGCGGCTAAACCTTCTGGCAGTCCGGGCTCTGATACCAATTGTAGGATCGAAAAGAATTTAGATATCTCCACAATAGCATGATATTGTCCACTTTGGGCCTAAGCCCTCATGGTTTTGCTCTTGGGCTCTACCCAAAAGGCCTCATACCAATGGAGATATCTTTCTCTTATAAACCCATGATCTTTTCCATGTGTTTTCAATATGGGACTATGTTTGCAACCTTGCAACCCCAACATTATGTTCGTCCTTGTTTCGGTACGTCACTACTGGATACCTGTTACATGCTTGTTTGCTCACCTGATATGTATTTTATGCTAGTACCCACATGATTATATATATATATGCTCAGAGAAGTAGTGACATACCATGCTTGTTATGTTCAGGACCTAGATTTTTGATATCCTATCTGACCTGTGTACTTTAGATCTTCGTATTTAACCATTGATATTACGGTACTTATTTAATATATATGGATATGGTTATGTTGATCAATTTATTGCTATGCTTAGTGTCATGCATCATGGTTGCATGCTGCGCGATTGTCGGCTCCACTATGGTTGAGCACATCGCCAGTTACATGTACTGCACACACCACCATTCATGGAATAATTGTATATCAGGCATGTGTGTGACGGTTCTGCTGTTTGGCTCCGTTGGTCAGGTGACTCAGCGTGGTAGCCGACAGACAGTTCCACTCTGTTTGGCTCCGCTGGCATTTTGAGTAGCAGCTTGGTAGCCGACAGACGGTGGACTCTGTTTGGCTCCGTTGGTCAGGTGACTCAGCGTGGTAGCCGGCAAAGATACCTCTCCGTCATCGTGTACCGGGAGATGAGAGTATTGAGCTCCCCCATTTATGATTTGGGGTCAGAGGACAGGAGTACTCCGACAGCATCCTGTCCACTCAGTCACTCATCAGATGTAGTGATGGTAGAGTGCACGGTTGTCATAACCCTACCCACTCGGTCTCACAATTGTGTGTGAGATGACTGACTAGCGTCAGGGGTGACCAGGACGCATCATTGACATCATACGCATTTATGCATTTACTACTTGTGTTTGCTGCTGTAAAATACCGAAAATAGGCAAATATTAATAAGGGAATTTTTCGGAATTTTTGAAAATTTTTCAGGAATTTTTCGGAGCTCGTACGGACGAGTTAACGGGAACAAAAACGGGGTCCGGGAAAACTTGTTTGGGCTACCCCATTTAAGCGTGGAAATGTTTATTTCTTAAATTCCTTTTTCTTTTTATTTTGTTTTCTCTTTTTCTTTATTTCCTCCGCTTCTTTCCCCGTGCACCCGACGCCGAACCCGCGCGCCCAACTCTCCTCTGCCCTAATCGCCGTGCTGCGGTTTCTTCTTCTTTTCTCCTTCGACAACTTTCTCGCCACTGCCGAAGCCTTCTCTGCCGTCCCTCTCGCGCGACGACAAGCCAAGGAAAAAAAAAATCCCTAGCGCCCAGCAACGCTCGGCATCTCCTGGCACAACCTGACCTCTCCGTCTCGGTGTGTTGCTGTTGTGCCACCGCCGGCCGAGCTGTTCTCCTCAGTCCTACTTCTCCGGCCGACTTCTCCTCTTGGACTTGCGACCCCCCTCATTTCTCTCCTCACCGACGCACATCTTCGACCAGGGGAAGAGCCGAGCCCTAGTCTCGCCCTCTTCTGATTTTCTTGCGTTGTGCCCTAGGTTTCCTCTTGCTGTTGGATCTGAACAAAACAGCAGTGAGGTGAGCAGCCTACCCATGTTGATTTCTTGGATTTCAGTCTTGATCAGGTCAATTAATTCATGGTGGTGTATTCGGGTTCCAACAGCAATTTATCTTTGCTGGCTGTAAACAACCCTAGTTGGGCAGCAACTTTGTGACTTCCAGCAGCGGCTGAATTGAGGTAAGTTAGGGATTGTTGATTTTGTTAGGAATGAGATTAGACTCAAATTTTATTGAGTTCAGGTTGACTAGGTTAGTAGCAATTTCTAATTTGAAAGGTGAAATGGATTAGGTTTGGAATTAAATTAATGGTATGATTAGGGTTAAGGCAATTAACCCTAAATAATCGTTCGATTTAATTTTGGTAGGATTAATGCTATATGATTAGGGTTTTGCCCTAATTTAGTGTTAGAGATTTTTATTTAGTTATTTATATGAGTTGTAGCTAAATAAAAATGTATATATATTGATTGGTACAAGACTTTGATTCGAGACGGTGTCTCGACGAGGGATCTATTTCGGATTTGGATCTTGTTCTTTGGAGGCGGGTACTTTTGACTTATGTCATTTGATATACATAGTAGTGAATATAACAAGTTGCATTAATTATGTTTCTTATTTATTCCGGTTAATCACTACCCGATACTTGTTACATGATTGATTGATTGCTTGTTTTGCATCTCATGTATTACTTACCTGTTGATACATGCTTATAGGGGTAGTGATATACCATGCTTCACCATGTTCAGGACCTAGGTTTTATACCTTGTGTACCTTTGATTTGATTTGATTCGTTGACCTATGACGCACTTATATATATATGGATTAGGTCAGGATATGTTGTGGTTAGTGTCATGCACCATTTGCATGATTGCATACTGTGCGATAGTCCGCTCCATTATTGTGAGCACATCGCCAGTTACATGGATCTACACACACTACCACTCATGGGTTAGTGGTCGATTCAGGCAGAATGTGTTGCAGCAGGGACTCTGTTAGGCACCGTTGGTCCGCTCATGGGTAGTGTGACACAGCGTGTTGCACATTAGAGATCCCTCCCCGTCATAGCGTACCGGGAGATGAGAGCATTGCGCTCCCCCATTAATGATTTGGGGTAGGAGTACGTGTGTACTCCGACAGCATCCCGTCCACTCGATCAGTGACGACAGAGTGCACGGTTGTCACAGCCCTACCCACTCGGCCTCTCTATTGTGTGAGATGATCGACTGGCGTCAGGGGTGACCAGGACGCATCATTGGCATCATATGCATGATGCATTATTGCTTGTGTTTGTGTTTGCTACATTTATATGCTGCATATTGTTTGGATACCTATGTTTGACATGCATACAGGATTTTCATATCTCTCGAACTACTTGTCTTTATACCCAGGTCTTGGTTAGTACAGTATTCTCCTGTTTATTTCAGTTTGCATTTACCTTTATTACATCAGGAGACTGTACGCATGATTAGTGCTAGGTGTTATTTCCTTACTTTGTATATCAGTTGTACCTGCTGAGTGTTGGACTCACCCTGCCTCCATTGTTGATATTTTCAGGTTGATGGTGTCAGGAGAGAGTTCCAGTCGCTAGTCCCCTGCAGACCTCGAGGATATTATTAGACTTTTGGTTTTTCTTACATAGACTATGCTAAATTTGTTTTAGATTCTGTTCTTGTTTGATGATACTTGGACATTGTATGGATTTTGTGATGTCGATGGATTTGGTTTTGGATTTGCTTTTACTATATGCCTGATTAGATGGCAGAAGAGGTAAGTTGGTTTTATTGTCGGATTTGAGCTTTATGAGTGTAGTGGAGTAGGGTTGTTTTCGAGTCATGATATTACTGATCTGTGTACTTATATATAAACTGTGTGGATGTATGTGTGGTTGTATTTTATTGTTTTTATTATTCCAGCCGCCTGTGGCTGAGGTATATGAGGATGTAGAAATGTTTCAGATTATCCACTGTACAGGGGAGATGCTGCCGAAATTTTCTCAGACAGGGACTCCTCTGGGGCGTGACAATTTAGTGGTATCAGAGCGAGGTTATACGATCTTTTGTTTTCGTATTTTTGATGTTTGGGATAACCTGATACCAATTTATTTACTTGGTATCAGAGCGCCAAGTTTGGCGATACTTGTTGGATTTTCGAGATGTATCTGATACCAATTTATTGGTATCAGAGGCGAGAAAATTCTGCCTTTTGGTGTTGGATTTTGGATGTCAATTTGGTTTGTATGGTTTCCACTATGGTTATGTTTGGACTTCGTTTGGTTATATGGATTTAAAGTTTCTTGTTGAATTTTGAGGTCGGTTGGGGGCGGGCGGTGTGGAACATCTCAGACAAAATAGGTATGATCTTTATTTTATGATTTGTATCTTGGTAGTAATATACGTAATATAATTTAGAGATATGAGGCGATCTCTGTATTCTTTGAGGCGTGGCGGGCGACCACGTCACGAGGACCATGGGATCTCCGGATATTGAGATGCCTTACATTGATAAGCCTATCGGCGAGGGCAGAACCGGCATCTGCCAGGCGCGTCGGGCTCTCGGACCCGATGGCTTCCTTAGAGGTACCTACCTCAGCTGCACCGACAATCTACTCCTTCGTATTTACGGTACCATCAGGTACCATTGACATTCAGACACGGCTCCGGCCGACCTATGGCGTCTGCGGCACCTGACCACACAGGCCTCTGATGTACAACACAGCAGCCCCTATGCCCCGATACATACGTGTACCCGGCTTTACATTAGGGATCTGCTCACATTGGTACCATTGCCTCGTACATCGGTAGCGACCACTTATGTTCACCCTACGATTGCCACCGGCGGCATATGCTCGGTTACCAGCCAGGAGTACCTCCTCGGTTTATCTGGTAGTACCACCGTAGCTCAGTGGTTCCACGATTCAAGCGTTCAGGCACACCTCAGCTTTGTCACGACACGAGCGAGGATTCCGGTGTTGGCGAGTCGATGAAGAGTCGATTCACACTCTTCCGAGGCGAGATCCGAGTGTGGCCTTGTCTTGGATTGAGACTATGGGCGGACTTTCTTCTATATTGCTTGCTCCGAGTGGGAAAGCTGGCTGCTTTTCATTTACGGGACGCGGCCGACACTTGGTGGATTACCCGTTCCATCATCGGTGGCGAACATCACTTGGGCCGATTGAGGCTTTTGAGGCCGTTTCTTTCCCGACTTATCGGATGGCTCATGGCGAGATTTCTGAGTCTGCGACAGAACAATCGGACGATGACTGAGTATAATGTAGAGTTTGATAGATTGGTTTTGTCCGAGCTAGTTGTTGAGGGCAGTTCACGTATGCAGTAGTCATTCAGAGCTGGATGGACATTTGCAACTAAGATTTGTCGGTCTTGGTATCACATCTTATCGAAGATGTTGGGCGAGCCCTTATTATTGAGTCGGCTGAGAGTTTTCGGATAGGAAAGGAAGCGGTAGTCGGACATACAGGCGATCAATGACCTCGGACTACACCACGGCGAGCGGGCGTAGTCGATCGGATCGAGTACATCGGGGTATCACGTAAACCTCGAAATCGGGCGGTCTTCTTCAGGCGTTTCCGGTCTTCCCTGAACAACCCGCCATGATACTCACTATTTTAGATGTGGGTCGAGATCATCTCACCCGGCTTGCTCTGGGGCGGTTTGCTTTTATTCTTGCTTGGGCACTGAGCCGAGATTGTCGGTGAAGGCTCGGCTACGATTCGGAGGGTCGGTCGGAGGGGCAGTCTAGCGATCGAGGCGTGTCGAGGAGGCGGCCGGTCTTCACATCGTCGGCGGGGGCAGTTTCACTGCAACAACATTGGCATGCTTGGGCAGAGTACTCAGTGCTTCCATAGCACCCGAGTTCATTCGGGGCCTTATTATCCGGCCAAGGCGATGTCGGATCTGACCTCGGCCTTTAGGCGATGCAGACTTCGATCGGCCGGTGCCAGATATCGATCACCGTCCTCTCGGTCTTCTCGGCACCTTATCAGTACCACCTCGATGGCGAGCTTACCCCGCCGCGGCCGTGGCGGCGTTACCACCTCCTCACATGCGGGGCCGGGCGTGTTCATGCGATTACGGTGAGGATGCACGGTGGGCGCAGATCCATTTCGTGGTATGATTTCCATTTATGCATTTTCGATATATTGATTGATATTGGTAGCTCGCACTCTTTTATATCCGTACATTTATGCGGAGATTGGTAGATTACCTACTTTTAGGCAGCGATTCACAGTCTCCCTAGTCGGTGACACTTTAGACGTCACCCAGGAGGTCAGAGGTTGCCTGTTAGACTTTGGCAACATGATACTTACGGTAGATCTACTAGTATTGGAGATGGTCGAGTTTGATATCATTCTTGGCATGGATTGGCTGTCAGTATATCATGCTACCATTGATTGCCAAACGAGGGTGGTTACTTTCCAGCCTCCGAACCAACCCTCGTGGAGTTTCACTGGCATTAGAGACGACGGCATCTCGATTATTTCAGCGATTCAGGCGCAGAAGCTGCTGTTTCACGGCTGTCATGGTTTTCTATTATCTTTGATTAGTACTGAGGACAGCAGTAGTTCGTAGCTCTCCGACGTTCCTATAGTCCGGGAGTACCCAGATGTATTTCCAGAGGAGCTGCCAGGTTTGCCTCCCAGAAGACCAGTGGAGTTCACTATTGAGATGATTCTAGGAACCGCGCCGACATCGAAAGCTCCGTATCGTATGGCACCAAAAGAGTTGAACGAGCTGAAGGTTCAACTCCAGGAGCTTTTAGACAGGGGATTTATTCGCCCTAGTGTTTCACCATGGGGTTCTCCAGTTCTGTTTGTCAAGAAAAAGGATGGTACTATGAGGTTATGTATTGACTACAGGCAGTTGAATGCAGTTACCATCAGAAATAAATATCCTTTACTATGGATCGAGGATTTGTTTGATCAGCTCAGAGGTATATCAGTGTATTCTAAGATTGATCTGCGATCCGGATATCATCAGTTGAGGGTCAGAGATTCTGATATCCAGAAGACAGCATTCCGTACCAGATACGGACATTATGAGTTTTTGGTAATGCCATTTGGACTTACCAATGCTCTAGCGGTATTTATGGACTTGATGAACCGCATCTTTCTGGAGTATCTGGATCAGTTTGTTATCGTTTTCATTGATGATATATTGGTCTATTCTCGTTCCGAGGAGGAGCATGCACAGCATCTTCGTATAGTCTTGGAGATTCTTAGACGACATCAGCTGTATGCGAAGTTCAGCAAGTGTGCATTCTGGTTATCCTCAGTCGGTTTTCTGGGACACGTGGTTTCTAGCAGAGGTATTTCAGTTGATCCTCAGAAGATCGAGGTTGTCACCAGTTGGGAGCAGCCGAAGTCAGTTCAGGAGATCCGCAGTTTTCTGGGATTGGCCGGATATTACCGACGTTTCGTCGAGGGTTTCTAGCGTATTGCTATACCGCTGACACGCCTTACAAAGAAAGGCGTGAAGTTCATGTGGTCCGAGGATTGCGAGACCAGCTTTCAGGAGCTGAAGCGGAGATTAGTGTCGGCTCTAGTTTTGGTTTTACCTTCTGGAGAGGATGGATTTGTACTTTACACGCATCTCTGAGGGTTTGGGTCTTATTACGATGCGACGGCGAGTAGTCTCTTATGCTTCTCGTCAACTGAAGGAGCATGAGAAGAATTACAGTTCATGACTTGGAGTTAGCTGCCATCATTTTGCTCGAAGCTTTGGCGACATCATTTATATGGTATCACATTTGAGATTCTCACCGATCATAAGAGTCTCAAATATATTTTCACTCGGAAGAGCTTAATCTTGACGGAGGAGATGGATGGAGTTCTCGAAGGACTACGATTGTACCATTAGCTACCACCGGGAAAGCTAATGTAGTTGCGATGCACTTCGGCAGGAAGTCCGGAGGGACTTTGGCTTGCCAGGACTTGATCCGGATTTGATTCGAGGTTGCTCGAGTTAGACCTTGAGGCGAGGGACCGGCGAGGCGGTATTCTTGTTACTATGGTTGCTCGATCGTTGATCGGGCGAGGATCGAGAGGCCAGTGGTGATCGGCATTTGCGGTTCATTAGCGATCGGATAGCTTAGGCGTGAGGAGTTTACGCGGCGAGGAGGTATTATATACTTAGGGCAGTTATGCGTACCTCGGTCTCATCCGGTCTTACAGGGAAGCTCATCACTCTCGATTTACGATCCATCTCCAGGCGGGACCCGGATGTATCGAGACTTGAGGCATTCTACTGGTGGAGCGGTATGAAGAAAGACATCACGGTTCGTAACTAGATGTCTTATGCATCGGTGAAGGTGAACACGAGAGACTGCAGGATTACTTGATTCCTATTCACGAGTGGAAGTGGGATCACATTACCATGGACTTTGTGGTGGGTTTGCCGAGGACATGGCGAGGCCATGGCCTTTTGGGTAATCGTTGATCGATTAACCAAATCCGCGCACTTCTTAGCGATCCGGAGGACTGATCCCTTGGATCGATTGGCGGATCTGTATTGAGAGATCATCAGATTACATGGCGTTCATTGAGTATCATTTCGATAGAGATCCACGGTTTACGTCTTGTTTCTGGCGAGTCTGCAGCAGCATTGGGCACACAGCCGTTTCAGTACAACCTTCCATCCGCAGACGGATGGGCGGTCGAGAGGACCATCGAGACTTTAGAGGATCTGCTAAGGTCATGTGTTATGGATTTGGAGGATTGGGAGGACCATCTGCCGTTAGTAGAGTTGCCTACAACAACATCTTTCATTCGGCTATCGGATGACACCGTTTGAGGCGTTGTATGGTAGACCTTGTCGGACACCGTCCTCCAGGATGAGGTTGGAGAGGCCCATTGTTGGGACCTTATAGAGTTCCGAGGATGCGAGTTGGTCCGTACTATCGAGACGGAGGATGTCAAAGCGCGGGACCGCGGAAGAGTTATCTTGATCGGAGGCGGACCACTAGAGTTCTCTATTGGCGACCATGTATTTCTGCGAGTTTCACCCACGAAAGGGTGAAGAGATTTGACCTCAGAAGTTAGCTAGCTTACATTGGCCCTTCGAGATCTTGGAGAGGATCGGAGCGGTAGCTCTCGATATGCGATCCACCCAGGCAGTGCCGATGTATTCCACGTATCTATGCTGAGGAGATACGTGCCCGACCCGACTCATGTGCTGGCAGATATTCCAGTTCCAGTTCAGCCTGACATTACATATGAGGAGGTTCCGGTACGGATTCCCGACCGGAAAGAGCGTCAGTTGCGGAATAAGACTATCCGGCTGGTTAAAGTCGGATGGCAGCATCATTCGGACGAGGAGGCTACTTGGGAGCTCGAGGATACTATTCGAGCTCGGTATCCCCATCTTTTCACTTGAGGTATGTGATTTAGTTTACCGTTCAGCATTTATACTTTATATCTGTTGTTAGTACTTGCTGATGGTAGATAACAAAATTTGGGGACCAAATTTTTATTAGTGGGGGAGAATGTAAAATACCGAAAACAGGCGAATATTAATAAGGGAATTTTTCGAAATTTTTGGAAAATTTTCAGGAATTTTTCGGAGCTCGTACGGACGAGTTAATGGGGACAAAAACGGGGTCCGGGAAAGCCTGTTTAGGCTACCCCATTTAAGCGAGGAAATGTTTATTTCTTAAATTCATTTTTCTTTTTATTTTGTTTTCTCTTTTTCTTTATTTCCTCCGCTTCTTTCCCCGTGCACCCGACGCCGAACCCGCGCGCCCAACTCTCCTCTGCCCTAATCGTCGCGCTGCGATTTCTTCTTCTTCTCTCCTTCGACAACTTTCTCGCCACTGCCGAAGCCTTCTCTGCCGTCCCTCTCGCGCGACGACAAGCCAAGGAAAAAAAAACCCTAGCGCCTGTTCCCTAGCGCCCAGCAACGCTCGGCATCTCCTGGCACAACCTGACCTCTCCGTCTCGGTGTGTTGCTGTTGTGCCGCCGCCGGCCGAGTTGTTCTCCTCAGTCCTACTTCTCCGGCCGACTTCTCCTCTTGGACTTGCGACCCCCCTCATTTCTCTCCTCACCGGTGCACATCTTCGACCAGGGGCAGAGCCGAGCCCTAGTCTCGCCCTCTTCTGATTTTCTTGCGTTGTGCCCTAGGTTTCCTCTTGCTGTTGGATCCGAACAAAACAGCAGTGAGGTGAGCAGCCTACCCTTGTTGATTTCTTGGATTTCAGTCTTGATCAGGTCAATTAATTCATGGTGGTGTATCCGGGTTCCAACAGCAATTTTTCTTTGCTGGCCGTAAACAACCCTAGTTGGGCAGCAACTTTGTGACTTTCAGCAGCGGCTGAATTGAGGTAAGTTAGGGATTGTTGATTTTGTTAGGAATGAGATTAGACTCAAATTTTATTGAGTTCAGGTTGACTAGGTTAGTAGCAATTTCTAATTTGAAAGGTGAAATGGATTAGGCTTGGAATTAAATTAATGGTATGATTAGGGCTAAGGCAATTAACCCTAAATAGTCGTTCGATTTAATTTTGGTAGGATTAATGCTATATGATTAGGGTTTTGCCCTAATTTAGTGTTAGAGATTTTTATTTAGTTATTTATATGAGTTGTAGCTAAATAAAAATGTATATATATTGATTAGTACAGGACTTTGATTCGAGACGGTGTCTTGACGAGGGATCTATTTCGGATTTGGATCTTGTTCTTTGGAGGAGGGTACTTTTGACTTATGTCATTTGATATACATAGTAGTGAATATAACAAGTTGCATTAATTATGTTTCTTATTTATTCCGGTTAATCACTACCCGATACTTGTTACATGATTGATTGATTGCTTGTTTTGCATCTCATGTATTCCTTACCTGTTGATACATGCTTATAGGGGTAGTGATATACCATGCTTCACCATGTTCAGGACCTACGTTTTATACCTTGTGTACCTTTGATTTGATTTGATTCGTTGACCTATGACGCACTTATATATATATATGGATTAGGTCAGGATATGTTGTTGTTAGTGCCATGCACCATTTGCATGATTGCATGCTGTGCGATAGTTCGCTCCATTATTGTGAGTACATCGCCAGTTACATGGATCTGCACACACCACCACTCATGGGTTAGTGGTCGATTCAGGCAGAATGTGTTGCAGCAGGGACTCTGTTAGGCACCGTTGGTCCGCTCATGGGTAGTGTGACACAACGTGTTATCCGGCAGGGATTCCTCCCCGTCATCGTGTACCGGGAGATGAGAGCATTGCGCTCCCCCATTTATGATTTGGGGTAGGAGGATAGGTGTACTCCGACAGCATCCCGTCCACTCGGTTACTCATCAGGAGTAGTGATGACAGAGTGCACGGTTGTCACAGCCCTACCCACTCAGCCTCTCTATTGTGTGAGATGATCGACTGACGTCAGGGGTGACCAGGACGCATCATTGGCATTATATGCATGATGCATTTATTGCTTGTGTTTGTGTTTGTTGTATTTATATGCTGCATATTGTTTGGATACCTATGTTTGACATGCATACAGGATTTCCATATCTCTCGGACTGCTTGTCTTTATACCCATGTCCTGGTTAGTACAGTATTCTCCTGTTTATTTCAGTTTGTATTTACCTTTATTACATCAGGAGACTGTACGCATGATTAGTGCTAGGTGTTATTTCCTTACTTTGTATATCAGTTGTACCTGCTGAGTGTTGGACTCACCCCGCCTCCATTGTTGATATTTTCAGGTTGATGCTGTCAGGAGAGAGTTCCAGTCGCTAGTCCCCTGCAGACCTCGAGGATATTATTGGACTTTTGGTTTTTCTTACATAGACTATGCTAAATTTGTTTTAGATTCTGTTTTTGTTTAATGATACTTGGACATTGTATGGATTTTGTGATGTCGATGGATTTGGTTTTGGATTTGCTTTTACTACATGCCTACTTAGGTGGCAGAAGAGGTAAGTTGGTTTTATTGTCGGATTTGAGCTTTACGAGTGTAGTGGAGTAGGGTTGTTTTCGAGTCATGATATTACTGATCTGTGTACTTATATAATAACTGCGTGGATGTATGTGTGGTTGTATTTTATTGTTTTTATTATTCCAGCCGCCTGTGGCTGAGGTATATGAGGATGTAGAAAAGTTTCAGATTGTCCACCGTACAGGGGAGATGTTGCCGAAATTTTCTCGGACAGGGACTCCTCTGGGGCGTGACAGCTGCACTTATATGCTGCATTTGGATGGATGCATATGTTTGACATGCATACAGGATTTATGACACTTCCGATTTGACGACCTAATTATTCTGATAGGTGGCCCTGGTGAGTACAGTACTCTTCAGCCCTTTTCTATTATGCATTACCTTCTTTTGTTCAGGAGACTGTACTCCATAGTTATTACTATTTGTTATAGTTTACTATACATGTCAACTAGGTATCTGCTGAGTTGTTGAACTCACCCCCGTGGACACTATCTTTTTCAGGTACCAGGTTGTTTATGGAGTTGCTTGGAGTATCCTGCTTGTCGGTCCCCACATCACATCAAAAGACCTGTCTCTGCCTTTGTTTATTGTTATTTTTGGTATATGTATTTGTGTACTTAGCTTGTGTTTCGATTTTGTTTCCGAAGTGGTGTTTTGTGGTGTGGTGTAAGCCTATCCGGCTAGCATGTCATATATTTTGGTTTTCTATCGTTGTTCTGCTGTGTTTTGGATTTTTGTTCCAGCCGAGTGGGCTGATGATATAAACTGCGTGGATGTCTTTCTGTTATATTTTTATTGTTGTTATTGTTCCGGTCGTGTTGGCCGAGGTATATGTGGCCCTGAGGGCTTTGTATAAATGTTTCAGATTGTCACCCGTACATGGGAGGTGCTGTCGAAATTTTTTCGGATAGGGACTCCCCCGGGGCGTGACATTAGTTGTTTAAGGAACATAGAGCTCAAATTTGAAAATAATCCCTTGCTAAAGTTCAACCAATTTACTCAAGGAAAGTCTAATCTCAACCGACTTACTTAAGGAAAGTCTAAGTAGATTGAATGATAAGTGAAAGATAAATTAGGGCAAGAAATAGAAATGAATGATTAGGAAAAGATATTTCAAGATAAATGCAATAGAATTGAGTAGAACTAATTATGTAAGATAACTCAAGAAATGAACAAGAAAGTGATAGAACAAAAATGACTTGGAAGAAACACAAATTATTCTTGAAGCAACACAAACATTTTATCACAAAGTGACTCTTAAAGCAACACAAATGATTTGGAAGCAATACAAACTAAAACAAGCCTCAATTTTTTTTCTATTCCTTTTTTCTCTTTAATCTTTTTAACCTACGTCCTTTTCTCCTATTCTATTTTGCTTCTTTTTTTGTCTTTTTAATTTTGGCCTTCACTTCTTTTCATGTGTTTTCTTTATCAAAATCATAGTTTTTCTTCTTCTTCTTCTTCTTCTTCTTCTTCTTTTGATAGAAAATAGGGCAAACGAAATTTGATAGAATAGAAATGATAATAACAAACAACAAAAGATGAACAAACAAGATAAAAAATATATATAACAAAAATATAAACTCAATAAAACAAAGATAACAAAATTGTTTTAACAAGAACCAAACTTTGATATCAATTGATGTGAACCTGATGAGAATAATGTTTGATAATACGGAAGATAAAATTTGGACCCAATGTCTAGCAAAATATGAACTTAAGTTATATGAGATATAAGATGCCACAACCCAAAGGATTTAGGTTAATCAGTTGGATTAATGCCATAAGGATTGCCTTAATAAGTTGTGTTTCATTGAAGAATCAACAAGTGGAAGTCTATAGGGTGTCACGAAAACTCTAAAAGGGTTACTGTTAGAATTTAGAAAAAAGCGTACTTGAACTACTTAGGTAGTTTGAGCTTAAGTCATCGTTACAATCCAAATAAAAATAAAATTTAAGCCTATACATTAAAATTATTCCTACTATGTGGCAAAAAGGAGTTAGCTAATTAAGCCCATCAGAGATTTGAAATTTAGTTGATTAGACTGCATGACTTGTTCTTGTCCAAATCTACTTGGACTGCAATCTCTTGGCCTTTGCATATTCAATCAACATATCAAGTGTTTACTTCATGTTTTTATCTTAGCCCTAGTAATTGGTGCTCCTTTGTTTCGATGATCTTAGCTTGATTTCTATCCTTATATTGCTTGACCGCAAGTTAGTCTCTATCTTTGTCTCCGTTAGATAATAGAGGAGATTGGAGAAAAGTTAAAGTGACTTCACAAAGATAATGATTTGAAGTTTTTTTCAAGGGTGAATAACCAATTCTACAAGGAGGGAATTGCCAAAGATTTAACAACATCAAAGACACCTTAATAGGAGGGAATTGCCAAGAATTTAACCATATCAAAGACACCTTAATAGAATGAAGTGGCCAAGTAGATATGTCATAAGCTACTCAAAATTGGTCATGCATACTCTTGTTTTGGATTGCCAACGAAATGTCACTTTTACTAGTGAACAACTCCTCCCATTTAACACTCAACCTGAAAACTCTAATGATATGTCACACACCAAACTCTAGAGGTTTGGTTTCATGTCTATGTCCCAGTAAAGTTTAAGAAGACCTAGTCAAGTCAACAAGTTTGGGATAGTGTGTTTGCAGTACTCTAGTTCTATGTGCATCTGCAACCTATCAATCTTACCAAGTTCTCGTAAATAATTGGCACAAAAGCTATGCCATGCCCTAAGGAAGACAAAATTCTAAATAGCTAGCTAGCTAGCTAGCAAGCATGGCTATTATTACTTCACCTTTTGACATATTACCCGCATGATTGGGAATGAGAGTGAAAAACTATTACACAATGCAACAATCAGAAATCACGGCCGTCATAGTAAAAGGAATGAGAATGAAATAGTGTGAATATGCACCTGTGTGTCTATTACGGTGCTAATAGTTACAAGGAATGTGGATAAAAATAGTACTAACAGTATTTAACAGTGAGTATTATAGGATCTATAGTAACTTAGTGTTCTTTGTATAGTGCATGCCCCCCAGCTAGCCAATTCGAACTGTAACAGCTTTTACATAAACACTTAGTAGTTCATATGCTTCTAGTAGATCACACCAATGCGTATAAATTATAATCATTAATGAAGTTTATGTTCAAATTAATTACTGGCTGATGCAAGAACTGATGCCTATACAACCTCCATCTGCTGGCCATTACTGGCCTTAGTTTCAGTGACCGAAAAAAGTTACTGACTTCTTTCACCAGGGAAAGACCACGACAGCAATTATAAAGGAGATAACTATAAGTGCCTTTGTCTTACTCACTGTATATCTACTTGAGTAGTTGTAAATTTCAAAGAGATTGGAGAAGCCAAGAAATGAGCTGAGCAAGACCATGTCAGCAATGATACAGAGGAGATAATTGCAAGGGTCTTTGTCCTACTTACAGAGTTATAGTACTATGCACTCCAGTAACTGAAAATCCCGAGTAATGGGCTAAGGATATGCAGAAAAGTTAAAGTCACATGAGCTTCTTGTTAATAAATCTCATCTAGTGTGTTGATGATAAGTTGTAGACAAGTGTGATAGTGGCACTGTTCATGACTTCATTGACACAGGAAGGATGCAGGAATCCTGAGTTATAAGCACAAACCTTGGAGTGAATGCGCTGAGAATAAGGTCTCAGAGATCAGACAAAACCATATGCTAGCACAGTAAGCTTTGCTTCCAATGCTGGACTGTTGCTTGTATTGGCAGTTGGCACAGTATCAGTAATTGCCTGCAGCTAGCCCTGGCTAGTTCTTGATGCAAAGATTGCCTTTTGCTGCTTTTTGTGATGCATGCTTATGATTTTGAAGACAAGGCGGATCCAATATCAGATGGTACAAAGCTATGTTCACAGTTTCAGTGAATTGTTTGGTTGTACCTTTATTTTCCTTAAGTTTGGCTCTCGCTCCTTTATTTTCCTTGCATGCACTGCGCGTAGAAGTAATTATCACCTTTCTGACCGGGGAATCCTGTTCTGTCTAATCACACCAACAACATTTGACTAAACAGTTCTCACCTCCAAACAATCACTCTACTAATTACACAAACGTCAAATTAAGTGTTAATGTTACCCATAAGCACCTGCTAATGTGGCAAATTGACTTAGCATTTTTTTTAATTTTCTTTTAGGTTTTAGAGTTTAGAGATGAGATTTTGTTCAAATCTATCTGATTTTCAATTCTCAGTAAGAATTAAAAAAATAAAAAAATTAACAGCAGATGCTTATAGGTTGGCCATAGATGATTAAATAGGATAACATGACTCAAGACTGCTAAGTGTGTGAACCCCCTCAGGCATGCACATGAGCACTCATCGAGGGGGTGTATAGCGGATCAACGCCCTACATATATACATACATGTTGTCCACCCCATAGTGCACGCTTGAGGGTAGCTGTCCACATGGCAAGCGTCGATCAACGCTACCACTTGGGCAGTTGCCCTCAAGCGCACACACGGACGTGCACTGCGATACGTAGCATATCAATTATATATATATATTCCCTCGAAATAAATATTGACAAAATTTTCACAAAGCACACACAACCTAAGTTTTTATGGAAGGACAACCAATCATAATTTTAAGCCACTCAAAATAACCAAGTCCTTACAAGAGCGGACCATCTACGCGTTTCCTCGTCTTATGTCAACTCAGCATCTCAAAAAAAAGCATTCCTCTACTCACTCTATAATGATTATGAGTTGCATAATGATTATGAGTTGCAAATGCAAATGCAAATGAATCCTTTTATGAAAGATGTGTACGATCCCTAAACCTTAAATCCTAAATTTGATGCTGGAATGAGTGAATAGCATTATAAATTTTTTGAATTGAAATAACTGGGAAGAATCAAATAAACAAAGTAGGACCGTGGAAATAATTTAACTAACATAAATTTCATCAAGCAAGGCAAGAATATGATATAAATATGCAGGGATGACAATTTCACTCGAATTTGATGGAGGATCCGACATCCGACCCGAATGGATGAGGGTATGGAGGGACTATCAATACCCGATACCCGACCCGAATACCCGATTAAATAATATATATGCATATATTAAAGAAAATTTCCTTTTTCCAAAATCAACTTACTATTTTTGTTGATATTAGGAGGAGACTATATAGATGTTTAATCTATTTTTTTAATTATATATATTTTTTTAATAGGTTGTTAATTTTAATATATTTTTGTTGAATGTTAATAGTTAGATAGAAAGAATAAAAATTATAACTATAGAAGTCATCCAATCATTTAATGAGTATGGGTATACCCATCGGAGATCCTATACCCGATGGGTATGAGGACGAAAGATATAAAATCCGACCCGAACCCGACCCATTGTCATCCCTATAAATATGTAAGAATGGTTCAACAGTTATATAGCATAAATGGACACGTAAAGTAATTAAAATAAAAATAATTCGTATTTCTTAATATCTCCTTTTCAGAAAGCTTCTAGAAAGAGAAAGGTAGAGAAACTTTATAGAAAAATTTTAAAAATTAAGCACAATTAAAAACAGAAATAACAATATAAGAAATAATAAAAAATTACTGTTGGTGCAGGGAGCATCAGATAATCGAATATGTATTTTGATAATGACAAAGAGGTTTAAAGTTAAGTTGTCTTGTGATCTAACAAGTTGAACTAAGTGTACAAGAAAGTCCTAAGTGATCTTAGACATAGGAAAGTCCTAGTTACGATTACACAACAAAGTCCTAGTCCGAAGGACTAAGCGAAGTCTTAGTAGGTCAAGGACGTCAAGCGAAATTCTAGAATCACGGATTCTAAGTGAAAATCATGGGGGTCGCGGACACCAGGCAAAAGACTAGACTGGCTGGGGATCGAACATCCAGCAGAGAAGTCCTGAAGCCTCGGATACTGAGCAATAGTTTAGACGGTCTGGAGGATTGATATAGCAAAAGGTAATTTCTCCTGAGAGGAGTAGGTGAGGGTGCATTCCCTGTTAAGGGAACAGTAAGCGTCGGTTCGACCTAGGGTTTTCAGGAAATCTGAAAGTCAGAATCAGATAGTCTGAAGACTGTTGAATAAATTATTATTCATATTTTATTGTACTAACTTTCTCTTACAGGTTATACTTTGTATTTAGAATAATATGTCTTGCAAGAAGTGAGATGCACAAAGAAAAGCTCGGAGGAACAGTGTCCGAGGCACCTCCAAGGCTGGTGGAGGCGTCTCGGCTGCTTTGGCCGAAGGCTCGTGCGGAAGAGGAGCAGAGGCGCCTTCCAGGCGCTTGAAGGTGCCTTGGATGCTGGATGGAAGGCACCTTCCATGAGCTAAAGGCGTCTTCGGTTGGATAAACAACACATACAACGGAGGTTATCGACACCGAGCATTTGGGGATAACTATCCTAGCTAGAGGCACCTTCATTGGAGTTGAAGGCACCTTCAACAATCGATAAAAGGACTCCTAGACTAGATTCTCTACACAACAAATTCATACGATCTCTCGATTGCGCGTTGCTCCAAAGATAAGTCCACGAAGCTGTAACACTGCTCTGACGACCGAAAGCCCCAATCTACAACTCTTTAAAGTCGTCGATATAGTTTACTGTTATAGCACTTAATCTATTCCATTGTAATTAATTGTACTTGTCTTTGTAATTTGACGGATTGATAGTGAATTGCCCAAAGTAAACACTCAACGAGTGTGGGCCTTAGAGTAGGAGTCGTCATAGGCTCCGAACCAAGTAAAACCAACTTGTGACGTTGTTTTGTTTATCTCTTTATTTTTGATGCGTGTTATTCTCTGTTTTTCGAAAAATATGAAAAAGTCATAAGTACTATTCACTCCCCCTCTAGCACGTCTAGATCCTACAATTGCTATCAGAGCTAGGCCGCTTTGAATTGGTGAAACCGCCAATCAAGCAGGTGGTTCCTTTATTTTTAATTAGTAAAACACTCTTATTTTATTTTTCTCCAGCATTATTAATCCAAGACCAAGTCTTAGGATATTTGTCAATTTTTTTTTTTGTATACAATATTTTTCTAAATGGCCCACTAAGAAGGCTACAACACCGCTTGTGTAAAATACCGAAAATAGGCGAATATTAATAAGGGAATTTTTTAGAATTTTTGGAAATTTTTCGGGTATTTTTCGGAGCTCGTATGGACGAGTTAACGGGGACAAAAATGGGGCCCGGAAAAGCCTATTTAGGCTACCCATTTAAGCGAGGAAATGTTATTTTCTTAATTCCTTTTCTATTTTCTTTATTTGCTTTCTTTTCCCTTCCTCGCCGAACCCCGCGCGCCCCTTCTTCCCCGTCGCGATCCCTTGCCCTAACCGCAAGCAAGTGGTTTCTCTTCCCCGTGTACAAAAGCCGTCGGCCAAGGAAAGCTTGTTCCCTTCCACTCCGACGAACCTGGCTCTGATACCACTAAATTGTCACGCCCCGAAGGAGTCCTTGTCCGAAGAAATTTCGGCAGCATCTCCCCTGTACGGCGGACAATCTGAAACTTTTCTACATCCTCATATACCTCAGTCACATGCGGCTGGAATAAAAACAATAATAAAATACAACCACACCAACATCCACGCAGTTTATATATAAGTAAACAAAACAGTAATACCACGACTCGAAACCAACTCTACTCCACTACACCCATAAAACACAAATCCGACAAACTCACATCTTCTACCGTCCAGACAGGCATGTAGTAAAACATATCGAATAAAAATCCATCGACATCATAAAATCCTTACAATGTCTATACCATCAACCAGAACAAGTTTAGCATAATCTAAGTAAGAAAACCAAAAGACCAACAATATTTTTGAGATCTGCAGGGATTAGCAATTGGAACTCTCTCCTAACAGCATCAACCTGAAAAAAAATACAACAATGGAGGCGGGGTGAGTCCAACACTCAGCAGGTACAATTGATATGCAAAGTAGGGAAATAACATCTAGCACTAATCATGCGTACAGTCTCCCGATATAAAAGGATGAAATGCAACAGAAGTAAACAAGAGAAAAATTGTACTAACCAGGACCTGGGTATAAGGACAAACAGTCCGAGTGGCATAGAAATCCTGTATGCATGTCAAACATAGGCGTCCAAACAATATACAGCATATAAATGCAGCAAACACAAACACAAGCAATAAATGCATCATGCATATGATGTCATTGATGCGTCCTGGTCACCCCTGACACCAGTCAACCATCTCACACACAATAGTGAGGTCGAGTGGGTAGGGCTGTGACAACCGTGCATTCTGTCGTCACTGCTCCTGATGAGTGACCGAGTGGACGGGATGCTGTCGAAGTACACCTATCCTCCTACCCCAAATCATAAATGGGAGAGCGCAATGCTCTCAACTCCCGGTACACGATGACGGGGAGGAATCCCTGCCGGCTACCACGTTGTTGTTGGTGCAACCTTAGGTCAAGGTTGACCTGGGTGACCCGACTCAAGTTGACCTGACTCGAGGTATATTTTGATGTTTGACAAGAATAGAGAAGTTGTATTTTGATATTTGACAACAATAGGAACTTGGGGGATTGTGGGTGCAACCTTTGGTCAAGGTTGACCTGGTTGACCCGACTTGAGTTGACCTGATTCGGGAAAAGTCCAAGTATGGAGACTTGGCACGGAAAAGTCCAAGCAGGGAGCTTGGCACGGGAAAAGTCCAAGCAGGGAGCTTGGCACGGGGAAAAGTCCAAGTATGAAGACTTTGCATGGAAAAGTCCAAGCAGGGAGCTTGGCACGGGAAAAGTCCAAGTATGGAAGCTTGGCATGGGAGGTCGGAGAGGGCTCGGTAGCTCGTTCTCTGGACCAGACGTGGAAGTCGGAGAGGGCTCAGTAGCTCGTTCTCTGGACTAGGTCAGAGAGGGCTCGGTAGCTCGTTCTCTGGACCGGACGTGAAAGTCGGAGAGGGCTCGGTAGCTCATTCTCCGGACTAGGTCAGAGAGGGCTTGGTAGCTCGTTCTCTGGACCGGACGTAGAAGTCGGAGAGGGCTCGGTAACTCGTTCTCCAGACTAGGTCAGAGAGGGCTCGGTAGCTCGTTCTCCGGACTAGGTCAGAGAGGGCTCGGTAGCTCGTTCTCTGGACCGGACCTGGAAGTCGGAGAGGGCTCGGTAGCTCGTTCTCCGGACTAGGTCAGAGAGGGCTCGGTAGCTCGTTCTCTAGATCAGGAAGGCTTTAGGTTTAAGGCTGGGAAATTGGATCGGTCTGGCCGATCCGATGACTCTGGGTCATCGATCGATCGGTGACCGATCGGTAACCAAATAGATTGGGAGAAGGAATGGCTGATCGGTCCACGGACCGATCAGGGCTCGCAACCAACTCTGTGAGAGTTGGGATCGGTCTGGGGACCAGGTTAGAGCCTGATCGGTCCAGACCGATCAGATCGCAACCAACTCTGTGAGAGTTGGGATCGATCTGAGGACCGATCATCCTAGGCCTGATCGGTCCCGACCGTCAGATCCATCTGGACCGATCGGTGGAGCCTGATCGGTCCAGGTCTAGCCGTTGAGACACAACGACCAGATTTCTTCTTTCTTCTTCTTCGCAGGTTTATATAAATCAAGGGCCTCTACAGTATAGCAGACTTCTTGCTGTTGCTCCTTCTTGTTCCTTGCGATCAGAGCTTTGCTAAGCTCTCCATTACTGAAGCTTCATGTGAGCTTCCCTCGGCTGGACTCCAACTGATCAGTTGCTGCTGTTGTTGGCGTGAAGTGGTTGCTTCATCACCAGTCGACGAGAAGGCAAGCAAACTAGTGTTTTTACATTCATATTGTTCTTGGCTTCTTGCTGTATTTCTTGTACTCTGATCTTGCTGTTGCAAGAGAGATTGTGGCGAGGTTTCTCCACCCAGAAGGAGTTTTCATTAGCCGGTTTTTCAGGGTCTCATCCACCGACGGATTGATAGGATTCGTCCACCTTACGGACACGCTGAGGAGTAGGAGTATCTCTTGTAGGACCGTTAGATTCGATAGAGGGGGGGTGAATATCGATTCGAAAATCTCGAGTTAAGACGCAGCGGAAAAGTAAAGGAGTAAAGAGATGAACACTGTTGATTTTTACTTCGTTCGGAGCCTGTGACGACTCCTACTCGAAGGCCCGTACTCCTTGAGTACTTTCGTTGGGCAATTCACTAGCAATTCGGATAATTACAATTTACGTACAAATATTGCTAATGAAAAGAAAGAAAACAAAGCTAACTGACAAACAATGAATTAAAAAGAGAGCCGGAGTGAGTCGTCGAGCTTTGTGAGCGTTGTTGGGCAGAGCAGAGTGATTGGACTCGAGTTCTCGGAAGACGGTTGTTGAAGCTCCTGCACAGGGCTTCTTTTATATCTTGCTCGGCGCTGGATCCCTTCGGGAGCACAGGTGTGTAACACTCCCAACCAGCATGCTCCAAGTGTCAGCGTCGTCACAGGATAAAATTTGCCTCGGGCGCCTAGATCCTTCCGGCGCCGGACTTGGCGCCAGAACCATCCGGGCACCGGGACCCTCCTTATTCCTACACCAAGCGGTGTTAGTCGAGGCAAAATAAAACCTGCGGCCGCAGATTGTAAGCACATTTTTATAGATACGCTGAGTAATAAAAATTAACAACAAGAGTATGACTTAGATTCCGTCTTTCCGAGACCGGAATCTAGTCACGATCTCGACTTAGATATCCGAAATGGATCTAAGCCGGATCGACGCCTAATGTCCCCTTCCCGGGAACGGGTCCTCACAGTCACTCCCCTCCAGTGACTTACCTCACTTACCTGCCAGACGTCCGGTCAGCCCGTCGACCCGTCTGGACTTCTCGCCAAGCGTCTGGTCAGCCCGTCGACCCGCTTGGACTTCTCGCCAGCTATCCGGTCAGCCCGTCGACCTAGCTGGACTTCTCGCCAAGCGTCTGGTCAGCCCATCGACCCGCTTGGACTTCTCGCCAGCTATCCGGTCAGCCCGTCGACCTAGCTGGACTTTTCCTGCACACTTGATCAAAGTGTCAGACAACAACACAACTAACTTAACCTATTTGTCATTCATCAAAACCTGGGTTAGACCGTTTGTGCTACCCGCACCAACAGTATCATCTCCGAACCTCGTTATATCGTCGCGTTTGAGGTTTGATATTCTCCTGTTTCGTTTCTATCTTTTATTTCCGCTGCGCTAACTCAAATTGTAGGAAGAAACGTGAATTTGGGGTCGGCTATTCACACCCCCCCTCTCTAGCCGCATCCGAAGGTCCTAACAAGTGGTATCAGAGCGCACCCGGGGGAGCACGAGCTAGAGAATGGATCAACTTGGAGAAGACGTCACGATTCCACCCTTCTATGATCGCGACGACTTTGCGTATTGGAAGGTAAAAATGAAGTATTTTCTTATGACTAACCTAGTAAATTGGAAGTGTGTACAAGTAGGTTTTATTCCTCCGGTGGATAAAGAAGGAGAACCTCTCGAGAAGAAGAAGTGGACGAAGGAACAAAACCACCAATCCATAATCAACGACGAGGTAACGAAAATCTTTGAATTTTCATTACCTAATGATATCTTGTGTAAGATAGGTAGATACAACAATGCCAAGGAGTTGTGGAACAACTTGGCTAAGTTCCATGAGGAGAGCTCCAATTCAAGTCATGAAGAGGAGTCAAGTGAGCCAAGTAGCTCACATCATGGAGGTATGGAATTAGAAGTTGAGGGCTACTCAACATCTAAGGAAGAAGAGGAGGAGAGTTCTTCTTCAAGACTGGAGCAAGAAGAAGAAGCCTCTACCTCCGGAAGGGATGAAGGAGAGAGCTTATATCCATCCTCAACCCTAGGTAACTCAAGCAACTTAATTTCAAGTAAATTACATATAATGTGCTTTGAGTGTAGGGAATATGAGCATTACAAAAGTAAATGTCCAAAGAGAATTAGGAAGACTCCACCGGCACCAAAGGTCAAGGAAGCCGGAATCTCGATATGCAAGGGCAAGGAGCACGTGGTGTGCTTCCAATGCAAGCAAAGGGGACATTATAGGAGTCAATGTCCAAGGGGGAGGCAACCTCACAAGGACAAGAGACCAAGCACATCTATGGGGGGGAGCTAAGGCAAATCCTAAGGTATCCTTTAAGGCACATTCTTGCAATTCTAATAAGACACATGCTAGTAGTTTTATTGCAATTGTTAAGCATGATAACCGTAGAAACCGATACATGTGCTTAGGTGCCAAACATGTTAGTCTAGATAAGGACAATGCTAGAAATGCCAACCCTAGAGTTAACTCATCTAAGGTTAGGGAAAACCTAGATAGGAATCCCAAAACAACTAGACATATGCCTAGGAATACCTCAAAGAAAAATGGAAAATTAAAGCTTGAGGTATTAAAGAAGGAAAATCAAGTCTTGAGGTCAAGACTTGACACTTTAGAAAAGGCTCTTAAGAATTTAGAGAGGTCAACTCTAGGGTCTAAGGGTCAAAAACCAAAGCCCAAGGACATGAGAGGTTTGGGTCACAAACCCAAGTCTCAAGTGGTCAAGCCATTTATCATAATGTTCCATTCGATTATGAAACAAGACCTAGGGCTAAGAAGACCATCACCAAGGTCACAAGGGGAGTCACCCCTAGAGTTGATCTTGATGAGTCCCAAATGACCAAGGCTTTAAAGCCTAGGAGGGTCATTAGGAGGGTTGCTAGGGAAGGCATCCCTAGTGAATATTTAGTGAACCCAATGAGCTCAAATAGGTATTGGGTTCCTAGGAGCGTGATTCCTTCACGCTAGATGGTTTAGGGTGTGCCAACCTTAATTGGATAGGTAGTTAACCTACTCATGGCTAAAGGTGTCATTTTTAGGAATTTTCAAGGTGTAATCAAGCCTTGAAAATGAAATTAAAAATTATTCCTAAGGTGATTAGGATGTGCCAACCACATTTGAGGAGTTTTCTAGGGTCAATCTAATTGGCACATAGTGATCTAAAAATCTTTAGTATATGATTTTAGGTCTATTACACTTAGGAATATAGAATTTATGGCAAAATGATCAAAATTATCAAAAATGACAACTAAGGCTAGAATTAGGTATTTTCTATACCTTTATATGTTATTTGCCATACATTGTTTGTCATATGTCATGTCATGACATCATATTTATTTTATTATCATTTGAAATGTCATGATAATGCTTAGGTTAGTTATATGTCATGCCTTATTTAAGTTTCATACTTTATGCCATGACATCATGACATTGGTACATATTTCCACTTATGATATTATTTTATGCCATGTCATCATCTTTTGCATTTATGATCAATTAATTTGATTTAAGGATAGAAACATAATTTGATATGGAGATCAAATTGTTGTTTAGAAAATGCATGAGAACTTAGCTTAAGATGACCTAAACCCATATCTCACATCAAAATTGACTTAGATGTGTTTGATACACCTTAGATGTGTGTGAGATATTAGGATTATGAGTTAGGATCAAGGTGCATAGTTCTTGTACCTAGATGAGCCTAATTCGAATTTGAGGATCATAGGGAAAACTTGTGTACAAGTCATGTACATTTAGCCCTAAGATTGTGGTCCTAAATTGAATGGTTTAAGATCATTTCAAAATTGATTTGAAAAACCTTGATGAAGCTTTTCTAGTGATAGCATTCATCATTGAGCAAGTTGATACAAAGATGGATTAACCTTGAGCTATCTCAAAGTCTTTCAAACTTTGTATCAAGATTAAAAAATGAGAGTTATTTTCATAGAAAACTATTTTTCCATGATAATATATGGTATGAGGAATGCATCCTCAAAATTTTACAATTTTTGGAATTTTCTGTAATTTTTTAGGGATTTCTGAATTTCGGGAGAAAAATCAGAAATTCTTATCAGAGAATTGTGGACCGATCAGAGAAGATTCTGATCGGTCCAGGGAAGTCTGGATCGGTCACTGGATCGATCCAGGGCAGTGTGGATCGGTCCGGTGACCGATCCAGTGGAGTCCTGATCGGTCTAGTGACCGATCAGAGTGTGCCAAAATGCTGATTTTCGACTGTTGTCTGAAATTTCAGCTATGGAAGTTGGTGCTTTAGATTTCTAAAGGGTTTAAACTCTCCAAGACATTGTTGGTACAATGGTCAAGGAGGAGTTGACCTTTAGGGGGAGTTTTACCTAATGGTGAAGGGGGAGTTTTTACTCATCAAGATTTCTGAGGATGAGTGATATGGGATTATCACTAAGTTGACTGTGGATTTTAGTATCAAGGGGGAAATTAAGGGTTTCAATGAAAGGTATGAGACTTTAATTAGGAAGAAACTCTTGACCTTGATTCACTCTTTTTGATGTGTGTCAAAAAGGGGGAGAATATCCAGAGAATGTTCAAGGAAGAACATTGGAGTTTGGGGAGAATGTTCAGAGAATGTTCAAGGAAGAACATTGGAGAACTATTGGAAAACCTAAGTTAGGTTATCGGGTTAACCTAATTTGATTATGGTTTTTGTCAAACATCAAAAAGGGGGAGATTGTTGGTGCAACCTTAGGTCAAGGTTGACCTGGGTGACCCGACTCGAGTTGACCCGACTCGAGTTGACCTGACTCGAGGTATATTTTGATGTTTGACAAGAATAGAGAAGTTGTATTTTGATGTTTGACAAGAATAGGAACTTGGGGGATTGTGGGTGCAACATTTGGTCAAGGTTGACCTGGTTGACTCGACTTGAGTTGACCTGATTCGGGAAAAGTCCAAGTATGGAGACTTGGCACGGAAAAGTCCAAGCAGGGAGCTTGGCACGGGAAAAGTCCAAGCAGAGAGCTTGGCACGGGGAAAAGTCCAAGTATGAAGACTTGGCACGGAAAAGTCCAAGCAGGGAGCTTGGCACGGGAAAAATCCAAGTATGGAAGCTTGGCATGGGAGGTCGGAGAGGGCTCGGTAGCTCGTTCTCTGGACCGGACGTGGAAGTCGGAGAGGGCTCGGTAGCTCGTTCTCTGGACGAGGTCAGAGAGGGCTCGGTAGCTCGTTCTCTGGACCGGACGTGAAAGTCGGAGAGGGCTCGGTAGCTCGTTCTCCGGACTAGGTCAGAGAGGGCTTGGTAGCTCGTTCTCTGGACCGGACGTGGAAGTCGGAGAGGGCTCGGTAGCTCGTTCTCCGGACTAGGTCAGAGAGGGCTCGGTAGCTCGTTCTCTGGACCGGACGTGGAAGTCGGAGAGGGCTCGGTAGCTCGTTCTCTGGACTAAGTCAGAGAGGGCTCGGTAGCTCGTTCTCTGGACTGGACGTGGAAGTCGGAGAGGGCTCGGTAGCTCGTTCTCCGGACTAGGTCAGAGAGGGCTCGGTAGCTCGTTCTCTAGATCAGGAAGGCTTTAGGTTTAAGGCTGGGAAATTGGATCGCTCTGCTGACCGATCCAGTGATACACTGGATCATCTGATCGATCTGGTGACTGATCAGTAACCAAACAGATTGGGAGAAGGAATGACCTGATCAGTCCACAGACCGATCAGGGCTCTGGGAACCAACTCTCTGTGAGAGTTGGGATCGGTCTGGGGACCGATCAGCCTAGGGCCTGATCGGTCCACAGACCGATCAGGGATCGTAACCAACTCTCTGTGAGAGTTGGGATCGGTCTGGGGACCGATCAGCCTAGGGCTTGATCGGTCCCCTGACCAATCAGATCCATCCTGGACCGATCAGGGTGGAGCCTGATCGGTCCAGGTCTAGCCGTTGAGACACAACGGCTAGATTTCTTCTTTCTTCTTCTTCGCAGGTTCATATAAATCAAGGGCCTCTACAGTATAGCAGACTTCTTGTTGTTGCTCCTTCTTGTTCCTTGCGATCAGAGCTTTGCTGAGCTCTCCATTACTGAAGCTTCGTGTGAGCTTCCCTCGGTCGGACTCCAACTGATCAGTTGCTGCTGTTGTTGGCGTGAAGTGGTTGCTTCATCACCAGTCGACGAGAAGGCAAGCAAACTAGTGTTTTTACATTCATATTGTTCTTGGCTTCTTGCTGTATTTCTTGTACTCCGATCTTGCTGTTGCAAGAGAGATTGTGGTGAGGTTTCTACACCCAGAAGGAGTTTTCATTAGCCGGTTTTCCGGGGTCTCATACACCGACGGATTGATAGGATTCGTCCACCTTACGGACACGCCGAGGAGTAGGAGTATCATCTCCGAACCTCGTTATATCGTCGCGTTTGAGGTTTGATATTCTCCTGTTTCATTTCTATCTTTTATTTCCGCTGCGCTAACTCAAATTGTAGGAAGAAACGTGAATTTGGGGTCGGCTATTCACACCCCCCCTCTCTAGCCGCATCCGAAGGTCCTAACAGTTGTGTCACACTACCCATGAGCGGACCAACGGAGCAAAACAAAGTCCCTGCTGCAACACACACTGCCTGAATCAACTACTAACCCATGAGTGGTGGTGTGTGCAGATCCATGTAACTGGCGATGTGCTCAACAATAATGGAGTGGACTATCACATAACATATAATCATGCAAATGGTGCATGGCACTAACCACAAAATATCCTGAGCTAATCCATATATATATAAAAGTACACCATAGGTCAACGAATCAAATCAAAGGTACACTGAAGGTATAAAACCTAGGTCCTGAACATGGTGAAGCATGGTATATCACTACCCCTATAAGCATGTATCAACAGGTAAGGAATACATGAGATGCAAAATAAGCAATCAGTCAATCATGTAATAGGTATCGGGTAGTGATTAACCGAAACAAATAAGATAACATAATTATTGCTACTTGTTAAATTCACTACTATGCATATCAAAAACATAAAGTCAAACATACCCGCCTCCAATCGAAAAGGTCCAATCCGATAATCGAGATACTCATCTCGCGTCAAACTCCTGTGTTATTAAACAAAGGTCTAGTTTAGCTAATTCTATCATACAATAATTAGCCAAACTAAATTCTAATCCAATTAAGAAGTTCTAAATTGGATCCAACTAATCAACCCATCACAATTAACGACCCCTAATTAAATAAAATCAGTGGGTCCACTAGGGTTAGTTTCCTTAATCCTAATCATCCTAGCATAAGGATTAAACCTAACAAATGGAATATCACTCACCTGAGTTGAATGCCTCAGTCAAATCTCACAAGTTAGGAGCTAGGATTTTCCACCTATCTAGCCTCAACTAAGACTTTCCTTTGCCTAAGCTCACTTAGAACTTTCCTGCACACTTAGTTTAATTTGTTAGAATAATAATAAAACTTAACTTTGAACTCTTTGTCATAATCAAAACCAAGGTTCGATCATTTGGTATTTCCTACACCAACAATATCTCTCTTTTTGATTATGACAATACAATTCAAAATTAAGTAAAGCAAAACAAAAAATAATATAACATAAGTAAGGAATTTGAGCATAAATAAAATAATTTGATAATTTAACAAAGTAAAAGTTCTCCCCTTTATTTTTTTTTTTAAAATTTATTTATGTTTTGACTTAAGTTATGTTTTGACTTAACCTTTAATCTTTCTCTCCCCCTGACATGTATCAAAAAGAATACTAAGTAGAAAGAAAATGTAACGACCCGCCTCCTACTGACTAGGCTGCGAGGCCGGACCGTTACGTTATGCTGTGCTAAACTATTATTGCGGAAATCTGGATCTATTAAAATTTTGCTAAGCTGATTACTGTACAATCCGAACTTAACATTCTAGGTGTACCTAGGAGTTGTACACATGCTAGGGAAGAGAACCTATGCCTCTCGGATGACCTGCTAGCTGTAATCAGGCATTTCAATCGATCCATGGATCGATTGGCCTGTCAGATCGATCCAGTGATCGATCCAGCTTGATACTGGCACGGAAACAACCCTCTGGATCGGTCGGCTGACCGATCCATAAGCTGTCGCTTCCATACGTAGCTGGATCGGTCTACCAACCGATCCAGGAGCACACTGATCGGTCAGCTTGACCGATCTAGTGGCTCACTGATCGGTCGGCTGACCGATCAGTGAGCTTCTTTGCCCTCTGTTCGCCTCTGGATCGGTCGGCTGACCGATCCATAACAGACGCTAACTCTCTGTTCGCATCTGGATCGGTCGGCTGACCGATCCAGCGGCACAACTCGACTCTGATCGGTCTGTAGACCGATCTGGGTTCTGATTTCACTCTGAAACTCTGATTTCAGCACTCTGGCGTGCCAAAACCTCACACAACAATTCTAAAATCAATTGGAATATATTCTAGCAACTATTAACCAGCATTCTAACATAATTACTAACAAACTAAATAAATCTCCCATGGTTTAAATATTCTAAGGTCTAAAAACTGCATGAAAGAAGAAATACTAAGAATTCAACTATTCAAGCTTGCTGAAACCCCTGAGGATCTTTTATTCCAGTTCCTGCCACACACACCATCTTTGCATTGAACTCCAGCTTCCTCTGCTAGTCCATTTTCCCTTTACCTTTATCTGCAGTATAAGGAAAATAGAATCTGTAAGCTTAAAGCTTAGTAAGAAACCAACTACCTCACCAAAACATGCAACGATGCAAACATGCTTTTAAAGAATGCTATTTGAAAACATGTACTGGCATGGCATACTATGGTTGCAAGCATAAACTGAAATAACTGAACATGTAAGCTGAAACATGGCATAGCAAGCTAATCACATAGAACAATAATAGAGAACTAAGCTAACTGAAGCTAACCTGAAGCTGAAATCAAACTCAACTAACATAACTGATTTTATGAGTTTTGAAAACTAATAGCATAGTAGATCAAAATAATAATCATGTGTTGTTGGGCCCGACAACTGTACTTACTGTGCGCGCATCCCTAACTAAACCCGGGTTTGCAAGTCCCGAATTTAGTAGGGTTTACTAGGTTATCTGAACCTAGGGACGACTGTGGGAGTCCAACCCAATGGATATCTAATCCGGTACTGTGCCAACTGAAAAGTAAAATACTGAGTATAGCTAAACTGTTCTAAATTGCTGTTTCTAGGTTATCTGAACCTAGAGCTAGGTTGTCTGAACCCAGAGGCGACTGTGGGAGCCCACCCATTGGACCGTAGTCCCATATAAGCTAGAATAAACTGATTTACTGATTTAGATGCTTCTAATGCATTCAACTGAGCTGTTAAAATGCCTAATTTGCATTTTTACTTAACTATCTATTTTATCGAACACTTAGTGTGCCCCAACTATCCTCTCTATTAGGGAGGCCACTTCTAGGCACCCGACAACGTCTAGAAATCCCCACTGAAAAGGGATTACGTGTCCGTCCCATCTAGAAGTGCTCACTAAATCCCTAAACCTGCGAGGAGGATCAATTTCATGCTATGCGTCGATAAAAGTCTGCATATAGATAAACTAATGCGAAGAAAAACCCAAACGGAGCTACTTATACTGCAGGTGAGGGGTTTCTTACCTCGTACGCTAATTTCCTTACAATTCTATTCGCTAGAATTCCGGTGGAGACGACTTCTCGACGATCTTCTCGCGTCTAAGCGTTCCCCTCGCGAAGGAGAGCGTCCTCGTGCCGGAGTTATCACCGGAAGATGTCCTTGGGGCCCTAGGGAGAGAACCCTAGGGTGTTCTTGTGGTTGGCGCCGAGAGAAGGAGAGGAGAAGGGTGTTCGGCGTGAGGGTTTGGAGGGGAGGAGTTTGCCGAACCAAATTCTAAAATAAACCAAACCCAACCTAACTCTTCTATTTATACTAAGTGGATAATTGAACCCAACTCTAATATAAATATAATTGATTCCTCTTTCTTTCAGCACGGCCCTGCTGGGTTCACCGGTTACTAAGGCTAACTAAAAGTTATCGGATTCGAGAGGTTCCGGGTTCGATTCCCACCTAAGCTATTTTGTGGTTCTAATTATTTTTGCTACTTGCGCTACTCCGAAAATTTCGGAAAAATATCTAAAAATTCCAGAAAAATCATAGAATATTTATAAAATAGTTTTGTGAATTTTCGGGCGTTACAATCCCCATACCTTATAAAAAGTTCGTCCTCGAACTTAGAATAATTCTGGGTACTTCTGTCTCATGCTGGCTTCTGTCTCATAAGTTGCCTCTTCTGCTGTGTGACTGTGCCAAATAACTTTGACTAATGGTACTTCCTTGTTCCGCAATTTCTTAACTGCTCGGTCTATTATCTGAATAGGCCGACTGTCATAACTGAGGTCTTCGCGGATCTGTACCGACTGGGGCTCAATCACCTGGGTGGCATCTGGGGTATGCTTCTTCAGCATAGAGACATGAAATACGTTGTGGACAGCTGACATTTCCTGGGGTAGCTCTAGCTCATATGCTACTTTGCCCACTCTTCAGCTGATAAGGTATGGTCCAACATATCTGGGACTTAGCTTGCCCTTCTTCCCAAAACGCATTACTCCCTTCATGGGAGCTACTTTGAGGAACACTGAATCCCCAACTGAAAACTCTAAGGGTCTGTACCGTAGCATAACTCTTCTAGCGGCTCTGAGCTGTCTCTATCCTCTGGCGGATCTACTGTATAGCTGCTGCGGTATCTGCTACTAGATCTGTCTGAAGCTCTAGTTCTTTCTGTTCACCACTCTCATACCAGCATATTGGAGATCTACACCTCCGCCCATAGAGAGCCTCGTAAGGTGTCATACCGATAGTAGCCTGATAGCTGTTGTTGTATGCAAATTCTGCTAGACTCAGATATTTGCACCAACTTCCTTTGAAATCTAGGGCACATGCTCGGAGCATATCTTCGAGTACCTGATTTACTCGCTCCGTCTGACCATCTGTCTGAGGATGGAAAGCTGTGCTAAACTTTAACTTCGTGCCCAAAGCTGTCTGTACACACTCCCAGAAGTGTGACGTGAACCTGCTGTCTCTGTCTGAAATAATGGTTCGTGGGACTCCATGTAATCTAACGATCTCCTTGAGATACAACTGAGCTAGCTGTTCCATGGAGTAGGATATCCTGATAGCTAAGAAGTGGGCTGATTTAGTCAATCTGTCGACTATTACCCAGATGGTATCAAAACCATTCGTGGTTCTGGGTAATCCCACTATAAAATCCATAGAAATGTCTTCCCATTTCCACTCTGGAATCTGAATAGGCTGCAAAACTCCTCCTGGTCTCTGATGTTCTGCCTTAACCCTCTGACAGGTTAGGCACGTGCTGACATATCGAGCGATGTCTCTCTTTATCCCAGGCCACCAAAAATGTTTCTTCAAGTCCTGATACATTTTGGTGGAGCCAGGATGCATCGCGTAGGGAGTCTTGTGAGCCTCGTCTAGGATTTTCCTCTGTAGTTCCTCCTGATCTGGAACACATAATCTGTCGCCAAAATACAACACCCCGCTATTTGACACTCTAAACTCTCCACTTTCTATTTTTGCTAATCCTTGCTTGATTTTCTGAATTTCAGGATCCTGTTCCTGAGCTGTCTGGATGTCACCAAGCAAGGTTGACTCTAAGGTCATAGTAGAGAGCTGTCCGACTATGAATTCGAGACCGAAATTTGTGATCTCTTTCTGTAGGGGCGGCGACATGGCTGCTAAACATAATAGGGCAGCGCTGGACTTTCTGCTGAGGGCGTCTGCTACCCTATTTGCTTTCCCTGGGTGGTAGAGGATGCCCATATCATAGTCTTTGACCAGCTCTAGTCATCTGCGCTGTCGCATATTCAGATCCTTCTGAGTGAAGAAGTACTTCAGACTCTGATGATCTGTATACACTCTGCATTGAGCTCCATACAAGTAATGTCTCCAAATTTTGAGAGCGAACACCACTGCTGCAAGCTCAAGGTCATGAGTAGGATAGTTCTTCTCATAATCCTTGAGTTGTCTGGAGGCATAGGCTATCACCTTGCCATTTTGCATCAGTACTGCTCCTAATCCCAATTTAGAGGCATCACTATATATATCAAAGCTGTCTGTATTTTCTGGTAGAGTCAGAATAGGTGCATTGGCCAATCTCCTTTTTAGCTCGCTGAAACTGTTCTCGCAGTCCTTTGTCCACTGAAATTTTCTGTTCTTTCTGGTAAGAGCTGTCAGTGGGGAGGCTATCCTGGAGAAGTCCTCTACGAATTTCCTGTAGTAACCTGCTAATCCCAGAAAGCTTCTGATCTCACTGGCGTTCTTGGGTCTTTTCCAGTTGCTCACAGCTTCTATCTTACTGGGGTCTACCATGATACCATCCTTTGAGATGATGTGACCCAGGAAGGACACCTGATCTAACCAAAATTCACATTTTGTGAACTTGGCGTACAACTGATTCTGCTGAAGGGTCTGCAATACTGTTTTCAGGTGCTCTGCGTGTTCTTCCTGAGTTCTGGAATAGATAAGAATGTCGTCGATGAACACGATAACAAACTTATCTAAGTATTCTCTGAATACCCTATTTATAAGGTCCATGAAAGTAGCTGGAGCATTTGTCACACCGAAGGGCATGACTACGAACTCGTAGTGTCCGTATCTGGTCCTGAAAGCTGTCTTAGGTATATCCCCTTCCTTGACCTTCACCTGATGATAACCTGATCTGAGATCTATTTTAGAGAACACTGCTGCTCCCTTTAATTGATCAAACAGGTCATCTATTCTGGGGAGTGGATACCTGTTCTTGATTGTGACCTGGTTTAGCGCCCTGTAATCTATGCACAGACGCATGCTCCCGTCCTTCTTTTTCACGAACAATACAGGTGCTACCCATGGTGAGTGACTAGGACGTATGAAGCCCTTGTCAAGTAGCTCCTGTAGTTGCTCATGAAGTTCCTTCAGTTCTACTGGAGCCATGCGGTAAGGTGCTTTGGAGATAGGATTTGTACCGGGAATGAGCTCTATCGCAAATTCGATCTCCCTGTCTGGTGCTAGTCCTGGTAACCCTCCAGGGAAGACTGCTGGGTAGTCACATACGACTTGGACCTCTGCTAGCTGTGGGTCCTTATCCTGACTGGTACTGACTATGTGTGCTAAAAATCCTGTACACCCTGAATCCATTAATCTCTGTGCCTTCATAGCTGAGAGAAACCTCTTGGCCTTTCTCTTTGGTTCTCCGACGAACTCGAACTATGCTTCTGCTTCAGGTTGGAATACGACTTTCTGTTTACGACACTCTATAAAAGCGTCGTATCTGATCAGGAAGTCCATTCCAAAGATGACATCATAGTCAGTTATATTTAACACTATCAGATCACAAAAGAGTTCTCTGTCTGCTATAATGACTGGCACTGCTCTGAGCCAGTGCGTGGATACCATAATTTCTCCTGAAGGCAGTGTCGTCAGAAACTGACTACTGAGTACCTCTGGAGGTTTTGCTAACTTGTTTGCGAATGCCCTGGCTATATAAGAATGGGTTGCCCCTGTATCGAATAAGACAGTTGCTATTTGCTGAAAAATACTAATCTGACCTGTAACAACTGTCGAGGTATTTGCTACGTCCTCTCTGGTGAGTGAGTAGATCCTCGCATTGGTCATAGCTGGAGGGGCTTCTAATCTGCCCTGGCTGATGTGTGGACCATCTAAAGCGGCCTGCATCTGATGTAACTGAGCTGGCTGGCCTCCATACTGAATCGGCTGTAGCTGAGGAAGACTGGTCTTGTTTGGGCACTGCTTAGCCATGTGCCCTTCTTGTCCACATTCAAAGCATCCTCGTGTGCCCTTACGACAAACTCCAGGATGGAATTTCCCACAAGTAGCACACTTTGGATAACTGGGCTGCTTGCTGGCTGGTCCTCCTTTTGGGTAACTCCCTGGTTTACGCTTGTTGCTGGAGTTCCCTTTCCAGTTAGAGCCATGAGAGCTGTGGCCCTGCTGTTTCTGGGTACCTGATCCTCCTTGACCCTTAGGTTCTGAGAGGATTTGCTTCTGCTGCTTGATACTATTCTGGTAGTGCTCAGTGGTCAAGGCACTGCTGACGCCTGTGGATGCCGCCAGCCACGTTCATTGCTATTTCCGGCCTCAGCATCTTGAGCATCAACCGGACTCGTTCTTTTTCTGTGTTGACTAGTTCTGGGCATAGACGAGCCAACCTGTTGAATTTCTTCACGGCTTCCTCCACTGAAAGGTTGCCCTGACGAAACTCTGTGAACTCGTCGTAGTGGCGGTTCGTGACCCGCATGTGAAAGAATTCCTCAAAGAACTCCTTCTCAAAGTCAGCCCATAACATCTGGTTCACTGGGCGCTTCGCTCTGATTCTCTCCCACCACATGCGTGCATCCCCTGTCAGGCAGAAGGAGGCACACTTCACCTTCTCGTGTTCTGGCCAGTCCAGAAGCTCCATCGTACTCTCCAGTGTTTTGAACCAGGCTTGTGCATCCCATGGTTCACTAGTGCCTGAGAAGTTCTCTGGCTTGACTCTCTGCCACTGGATCAGATAGGCTTCTCTCCTTGCCTCTATTGCTGGGGCTACTGGTACTATAGGCTAGACTGGTGGAACCTCTAAGACCACTGGAGTCGTCAGATTTGGTTCCGGGGTGACTGTGGGGGTATTCTGCTGACTATCTGTTGTTGTTCAGCTAGCTGCTGCTGTAACTGAGCCACTAGTGCTGTAAGGTCTGGGGGAGGCACTGAACTGCCTGCCTCATGCTGGGGCTCAGTGGCTGGTGCCCTTCTAGCTGGGCGTCCTCGTGCCATTTCTAAAGACATGGAGGACAGGACATGCATAACTAATACAATTATAATTGTATAACTATTGCTATCATGTTATCTACTATCATATACTAACATGCATCAGTTATCTATAAACATGAACTATAACAAGAAAGCAAGAAACATAATTAAAGCAGAGGTATTCTTACTTGGAAACTGCAGGTTCAATGCTGATGTGTGTGTAGGAAGTATGGAACACTACTTTGATACCACTCTGTAACGACCCGCCACCTACTGACTAGGCTGCGAGGCCGGACCGTTACGTTATGCTGTGCTAAACTACTATTGCGGAAATCTGGATCTATTAAAATTTTGCTAAGCTGATTACTGTACAATCTGAACTTAACATTCTAGGTGTACCTAGGAGTTGTACACATGCTAGGGAAGAGAACCTATGCCTCTCGGATGACCTGCTAGCTGTAATCAGGCATTTCAATCGATCCATGGATCGATTGGCCTGTCGGATCGATCCAGTGATCGATCCAGCTTGATACTGGCACGGATGCTGACCGATCTATAAGCTGTCGCTTCCGTACGCAGCTGGATCGGTCTACCGACCGATCCAGGAGCACACTGATCGGTCGGCTTGACTGATCTAGTGGCTCACTGATCGGTCGGCTGACCGATCAGTGAGCTTCTGTGCCCTCTGTTCGCCTCTGGATCGGTCGGCTGACCGATCCATAACAGACGCTAACTCTCTGTTCGCATCTAGATCGGTCGGCTGACCGATCCAGTGGCACAACTCGACTCTGATCGGTCTGTAGACCGATCTGGGTTCTGATTTCACTCTGAAACTCTGATTTCAGCACTCTGGCGTGCCAAAACCTCACACAACAATTCTAAAATCAATTGAAATATATTCTAGCAACTATTAACCAGCATTCTAACATAATTACTAACAAACTAAATAAATCTCCCATGGTTTAAACATTCTAAGGTCTAAAAACTGCATGAAAGAAGAAATACTAAGAATTCAACTATTCAAGCTTGCTGAAACCCCTGAGGATCTTTTATTCCAGTTCCTGCCACACACACCATCTTTGCATTGAACTCCAGCTTCCTCTGCTAGTCCATTTTCCCTTTACCTTTATTTGCAGTATAAGGAAAATAGAATCTGTAAGCTTAAAGCTTAGTAAGAAACCAACTACCTCACTAAAACATGCAACGATGCAAACATGCTTTTAAAGAATGCTATTTGAAAACATGTACTGGCATGGCATACTATGGTTGCAAGCATAAACTGAAATAACTGAACATGTAAGCTGAAACATGGCATAGCAAGCTAATCACATAGAACAATAATAGAGAACTAAGCTAACTGAAGCTAACCTGAAGCTGAAATCAAACTCAACTAACATAACTGATTTTATGAGTTTTGAAAACTAATAGCATAGTAGATCAAAATAATAATCATGTGCTGTTGGGCCCGGCAACTGTACTTACTGTGCGCGCATCCCTAACTAAACCCGGGTTTGCAAGTCCCGAATTTAGTAGGGTTTACTAGGTTATCTGAACCTAGGGACGACTGTGGGAGTCCAACCCAATGGATATCTAATCCGGTACTGTGCCAACTGAAAAGTAAAATACTAGTATAGCTAAACTATTCTAAATTACTGTTTCTAGGTTATCTGAACCTAGAGCTAGGTTGTCTGAACCTAGAGCTAGGTTGTCTGAACCCAGAGGCGACTGTGGGAGCCCACCCATTGGACCGTAGTCCCATATAAGCTAGAATAAACTGATTTACTGATTTAGATGCTTCTAATGCATTTAATTGAGCTGTTAAAATGCCTAATTTGCATTTTTACTTAACTAGCTATTTTATCGAACACTTAGTGTGCCCCAACTCTCCTCTCTATTAGGGAGACAACTTCTAGGCACCCGACAACGTCTAGAAACCCCCACTGAAAAGGGATTACATGTCCGACCCATCTAGAAGTGCTCACTAAATCCCTAAACCTGCGAGGAGGATCAATTTCATGCTATGCGTCGATAAAAGTCTGCATATAGATAAACTAATGCGAAGAAAAACCCAAACGGAGCTACTTATACTGCAGGTGAGGGGTTTCTTACCTCGTACGCTAATTTCCTTACAATTCTATTCGCTAGAATTCCGGTGGAGACGACTTCTCGACGATCTTCTCGCATCTAAGCGTTCCCCTCGCGAAGGAGAGCGTCCTCGTGCCGGAGTTATCACCGGAAGATGTCCTTGGGGCCCTAGGGAGAGAACCCTAGGGTGTTCTTGTGGTTGGCGCCGAGAGAAGGAGAGGAGAAGGGTGTTCGGCGTGAGGGTTTGGAGGGGAGGAGTTTGCCGAACCAAATTCTAAAATAAACCAAACCCAACCTAACTCTTCTATTTATACTAAGTGGATAATTGAACCCAACTCTAATATAAATATAATTGATTCCTCTTTCTTTCAGCACGGCCCTGCTGGGTTCACCGGTTACTAAGGCTAACTAAAAGTTATCGGATCCGAGAGGTTCCGGGTTCGATTCCCACCTAAGCTATTTTGCGGTTTTAATTATTTTTGCTACTTCCGCTACTCGGAAAATTCCGGAAAAATATCTAAAAATTTCAGAAAAATCATAGAATATTTTTAAAATAGTTTTGTGAATTTTTGGGCGTTACAGAAAATTTGCTAACTTATAAATATAGTACTTAATTTTGAAAAACTAACTTTTAATCTTATTCCCAAAAAAAAAATTAACTTTAAGCTTCCTTAAAATGTGTCACCTAACTTTCTTTTGAAAAACTTAGTTTTTCTTCCTTTTTTGTTTAAAAAAAAACTTAGTCTTTTTTGCTTTTCCCTTAAAAAAATTTAACTAAATGTTTAGCTTTGATAAGAACTTCTTACTTAGCTTTAAAAAAATTTCATTGAAGAATACTTAGCTAAAAAAATCTTTTTAAAAAATTATTTAGCTAAAGTATAACTTTAGTTATACTTTTGAAAAGATACTTAATTTTATGGAAAATACTTAACTTATTCTTTTGAAAAACTACTTTTTGAAGATACTTAATTTAACTTCTTTTACTTAATAATATTTTTTTACTCAGAAGATTTCTTTAAAAGGTACTTAGCCTTAGTCATACTTTTGAAAATATACTTAGTTTTATGAAAAAAAATACTTAGTTTTTTTAGAATTTAGTCTTTTAAGCAAAATTGACTTGAAATTTTCTTTAAAAAATACTTAGCTTTTGTAAATACTAAAAATACTTAAATTTTAACCTCCTTTTTCTCTCCCCCTTGATTAATCCCTTAAAAAAAGTAAATTATTTAAATTTAAGGGCTATAGTGTCCAAGTAAGGAAAAAAGATTAAAAATATATAAAATAATCATTTATTTTCCTGATTTTCCATCTTACAATTTCTAAGTTATCAAACATGTTAAAATTATGAGTTTGTATAAGATGGAGTTAAATTAATCTTAATTTTGAAGTTGATTTTATATTTGAGAATATTATCTATGAAGTTGAAAAATATTTAAGTTTAAGAAAAAATATTTAAGTTTGAATTTTTAAAAATATCTAAGTTTGAGTAATTAAATTTGAAAATTTTAATTAAGCTTTGAAAATATTTAAGTTTTCAAAATTAATTAAGTTTTAAAAATAATTAAGTTTTTCAAATTAATTAAGTTTTCAAAATTAAGATTTTAAAATTAATAAAATTTGAAAATTAAGATTTTAAAATTAATTAAAAGTTGAAAATTGAATAAGATTTAAAAAGTAATTAACATTTTGAGAATTAGTTAGAATTTGAAAATTAATCAAGAGTTTTAAATTAATTAAGTTTTCGAAGATAATTAATAATTATGTTTTTGAATTTTAATTAAGTTTTAGAAATAATTAAGTTTTTGAAGATAATTAATAATTATGTTCTAATTAAGTTTAATTTGAATTTGATTTAGGGTTAATTGAGTTTAATTTGAATTTGATTTAGGTTTAATTAAGTTTGGTTTGATTTGATTTGGCTATTTTTCATTTTTAACCTAAATCTATCTCACCCTTTTTTAGATTTTCAATCAGGAACCTTATGTGTTTTGCTAGATGATTTATCTTCAATTTAAAGTGAAATATAAGGATTGATTTACATTTGAGTTAGACTTAGATTTAACAATTAGTCGATTAAATATCTATTTTGATAATCAGGTTTCAGACTGTGGTAAGACACGAGGTCTTCTTGGATATTAGAGTAGCAACTACTTCTAGACAAAGCTTTTTAAGGAAATTAAAGATTTAATTTTCTTTTTAAAAATCTAGGTCTAACTAGTCAAGTGTCGATCAAGCCTAAGTCCTTATCTATCCTAATCTAAGCATAAATAAAGAAAGCGCTAAAGCATCACACAATTTTATTTAATAACAAAAGTGGTCTTTTTATTGGCTTCCCCTGAATCATAGTCTCGATAAGGTTTATCAAGATAGTGGATTTGATCCTTGGGAATCCAATATTGATTGAGTCTAACTTAATTAATTATGTTAGACTTGGGGATTCATGCTTGGACTAGGTTTATATTTGATCGATTCACTAAAGATAAGTACAATTTGAATCTTTGTTTAGCCTTATATCCAAGTCCAGATCGATTGCATACAATTCTTTATTTTCTAAGAATCAGGCCAAGGTTCTTGGAATCCAAAGTGAACCATTCCAATGAGTTCTTGAGTTCTTTAACTTGAGTTTTAAAATTGGAATTCTCTTCCTCAAGTTGTTGAACTTGAGTTGAGATTCCATCTTGAACTTATTGAGTCAAAGAACTCAGGTTAGTCTCCTCCTTAAGGGATGTTACCTCCTTTTGGAGTGACTTGACCTAGATATTAGATTTGGACAACTTTTTTAATAAGTATGAAATTAAATTTTATAATTTATCTACTTAAGGAGAACTTATAGTATTGTTTGGCCCTTCAGAAATGGATCCGTAGCTTCGCTCGGACTCAGCTTCCGGTTCAACTTTAGTTCCAGACTCGGACTTGGTTTCAACAATGTAAGCTTGTACTAGTAGAGCAAAGAAGCTCGCTTGCTCGTGTTCTTCGTTGGAGTCTTTCGAGGATTTAGACCATGTTGCTTTCGAAGCCTTCCTTCTTCTTTGCTTTTGGTTTGGACATCTGGCTTGTAGTGGCCCTTCTGGTTACACCCGTAGCAGGTTACTTTTGATTTAGGCTTCATTGTTTGATTTAGACCTGGCTGCTTGCTCTTGGATTGAATCATCTTTTTCTTCTTAAGCATTCTCCAAACTCAATTGACTAACTCAGTGGTGATCTTGTCTTCGTCTTCGGAATCTGATCCATCTTCAAATTTTGATTCAGGTTGGTACTTGGACTTCACCTTCTTGTTTGGGTGCTTTCCTGTAATTAATACAATACCTTTCTTGATCGAAATAGCATTAGTTTGTTCATGCAATTCAAACTTAGAAAATAACTCATCTAGCCTAACAATTGAAAGATCCTTGGATACTTTATAAACATCTATCATGGATGCCCACAAAGTGTACCTTGGAAAGGCGTTTAATGCGTACCTTATTGTAAAATACCGGAAAAATGGAGAATAATAATAAGGGAAAGTTTCAAAAATTTTGAAAATTTTTCGGAAATTTTTCAGAGCTAGTATGGATGAGTTAACGGGGGTAAAAATGGGGCCCGGGAGAGCCTGTTTAGGCTACCCCATCTAAGCAGGGAAAAGTTTAATTATTTTTATTCTTTTCCATTTCTTTTCTTTCTCCCCCAATTGTCGTTTTCTTTCCCTCACCGCCGAACCCGAGCCCTAACCGCTCGGGACAGTTTCTCCTCCTTCTCCCCTTATTCTACCGCGACGCCAAACCTTCTTTCCCTTTTTGTCACCAAGCCCTTCTTCCAATCTCGCTGTTTTCTCTGCCTGAAGCCAGGCCTTCGACGGTGAAAGTCATCTCTTCCTCTCTTCTAATCGGCGTGCTGATCACTGGCCACAGGAACCCCAGCGCCGGCCGCCGTTGCCTGTGCCCTAGCACCGCTGGGTGTCGCACCTCAGCCCTAGTTCTTCGGCCAACTCCTCCTCCTCTTTGGCTTTGCGACACCGCCGATCCCTTGCCGCTGCCCTAGCACTGACGCCTCATCCGAGCCTCCACTTGGTTGTGCCCTAGATCATCGCAGCGGAGAGAGTGGGTAGGCGACTGAGGTAGGTTGCTTGAACCCTATCCTTGCTCTTCTACCCTTTTTGCTTATCTCTCTTGTGCTTGGTCTCCTCCACAGAGAAGACATCGATTCGGAGCAAGAGATCGCTGGGTGCTGCTCCTCCTCATCCAAGCGTCGGGCAATTTTCCCTCTGCCCTAGTTCAGCACCACAACACTGTTCCGGCAGGGTAGGTTTGTGCTGTTGGTTGTCTTGGTTCCGGCAGCACCTCTTTGGCTGCGGATCAATAGCAGAGATCTATGGTTTAGGTAAGGGTTAGGGTAAGTGATTCATGTTGTTGATGAAATAGGATAATTGTTTTGTTGATCAGTAATTTCACCTTGCTGCAGCCACTGGATTCGGCTATAACCTTCTCTAGCAGTGGGTAAGTACAGATTTAGGTGAGTTTTTGTGTTGAATCTATGATGGATTATGTTATAGTAAGTCCTAATTAGAAGGCGGAACGATTAGGGTTAATGAAGTTAACCCTAATTGATTAATTGGATTAGAATTTAGTTTGGCTAATTGTTGTATGATAGAATTAGCTAAACTAGACATTATGTTTGATACCACAGGACTTTGATGTGAGACGAGCATCACGATGTCAGATTTGGACCTTTCTATTGGAAGCGGGTACTTTGACTTTATGTCATTTGATATGCATAATAATGTCTTTAACAAATAGCAATGATTGTGTTTTCTTATCTATTTCGGTTGATCACTACCTGATCTATTACATGCTTGTTTGTTTATTTGCTATGCACATCATGTTTGTATTTACCTGCTTATAGAGGTAGTGTCACAACCATGTTATTTATCATGTTCAGGACCTAGGATTTTTGATACCTTATCTGGTCTGTGTACTTTGATTTGATTCATTTTCTGATGGTACACATTTTACATATATATGGATATTGCTATGTTGCTCAGTATTTTACCATGTTTAGTATCATGCATCATTCGCATGATTGCATGCTGCGCGATAGTCTGCTCCATTATTGTTGAGCACATCGCCAGTTTCATCACTGTCGGTGCTCCGTTGGTCCGCTCATGGGTAGCGTGACGCAGCGTGGTAGCACGTCAGTTTGGCTCTGTCGGTGCTCCATTGGTCCGCTCATGGGTAGTGTGACGCAGCGTGGTAGCACGTCAGGGATCCCTCCCCGTCATAGTGTATCGGGAGATGAGAGCATTGCATCCCCCCCCCCCCCATTTATGATTTGGGGTAGGAGGACAGGTGTACTCCGACAACATCCCGTCCACTCGGTCACTTATCAGGAGCAGTGACGGCAGAGTGCACGGTTGTCACAGCCCTACCCACTCGGTCACACCATTGTGTGTGAGATGGCTGCTGGCGTCAGGGGTGACCATGACATTAACATCATATGCATGATGCATTTATTGCTTGTGTTTGCTGCATTTACTTGCTGCATTTATATGGATGCATATGATTGACATGCATACAGGATTATGACACTTTCGGTCTGACGACCCTATTGCCCTTATACCTTGGTCCTGGTTAGTACAGTTTTCTCCTGCTTTATTCTGTTGCATTTATCCTTCTTGTATCAGGAGACTGTACGCATAATTAGTGTTGGATGTTATTTTCTTTATTATGTATATCAGTTGATACCCGCTGAGTGTTGGACTTACACCGTCCTCCGTTGTTACTTTCAGGTTGATGCTGTCTAGAGAGTTCCAGTCGCTAGTCCCCTGCAGTCCATGAGGATGTTTATTTATCTTTTGGTGTCTTTTACTAGACTATGTTGAGACTTGTTTTATTTTGATACACTTGGATCTTATATGGACATTGTTGATGAGTTTTTATTTGGATTTGTTTTACTACATGCCTGCCTGGACGGCAGAAGAGGTAAGTTGATCTTATCGTCGGATTTGAGCTTTATGTGTGTAGTGGAGTAGGAATATGTTTTGAGCTTTATGGGTGTAGTTGAGTAGGGTTGTTTTTGAGTCATATTATCACTGTTACAGTTTGTTAAATTATTAACTGCGTGGGTGATTGTTTATATTATTGTTATTGTTCTGGCCGTGTTGACCGAGGTATATGTGGCCCAGAGGGCGATGTAGAAAGTTTCAGATTGTCCGTCGTACAGGGGAGATGCTGTCAAAATTTCTTCGGACAAGGACTCCTCCGGGGCGTGACACTTATAATGTCACGATTCTCCACCTTTTGTCCAATTGCATGGAGTCCATTAAGCAGGTCTTGGATCCAAGCATGTAAGTGGCTCGCCGATTCACCATCCTGTATTTTAATATTATATAACTTATTTAAAATAAGGTCATATTTACTTACTTTTGCATTGGAGGTGCCCTCGTGCAATTCAATCAATTTCTCCTATAGATCCTTTGCACTTGAGAATGGACTGACTCAGTTAAGTTCTTCTTTAGTTAGGCCGCATTGAAGAGTACATGTCACTTTTGCATCTACCTCAATCTTCCTCTTTGTTGGTGCATCCCATTTGACATAGGGGATGAATATTCCATCTTCATTGGGAAATGTGAATCCGATTTGGATTGTGATCAACATTTCCACTTGCACCTTCAGGTGGTACTCCATCCATCCATTCTAGTATCCGAAGTCCTTGCCGGATAAAATGTGGGATCGTTATGCTAGAGGAAGGGTGAATAACACACATGGCTTTTACGTTCATTTAAAAACAATGGAGAGTAAATCATGCAGTTGAAAGAAAATTGAAAGAGGAAGAAGATCACACAAGAACACAAGAACACAAGTCAAAATTTACTTGGTTTGGAGCCTATGACGACTCCTAATCCAAGGCCCGCGATCATTAATCATTTTTGTTAGGAAATCACTATAATTTCAGAAAACCTTTACAAATAGATAATTACAAGTGCAGTAACTTAATTACAATTATACTGACAATGACAGTGTTGAAATTACGAGCTTCTGGTCATCGGAGAAGCGTTACAGTTTCGTTGGATCATCTTTGGAGCAGCGCGCAAGAGAGTAGACATGAATTCAAGTTGTTTTCACTGCTGTGCTCGAGGAGTTCTTTTATTGCCTATTGAAGGCGCCTTCAACCCCATTGAAGGTGCCTCCAGTGGCGTAGTTTATCCCCACATCATCAGAGATGATAACCTCCGCAATCTGCGAACTTTATCCCTTCGAATGTGCCTTCAAGCTAATGGAAGGCACCTTCCATCTAATACCCAAGGCGCCTTCAAGCGCATGGAAGTCATCTCCACACCTCTCTATGCAAGCCTTTGGCCAAGCCACCCGAGGCACCTCCAACTGCCCCGGAGGCACCTTGAAAACTGTTCATCCAAGCTTGTTTTGCGCTTTTCACTCCCTACAAGCCATGTTAGTCCAAACTAAAAAATATACCCTGTAAGACAAAGTTAGTATAATAAAATATGATTAATAAAGCTATTTGATAGTCTTCAGACTATCCGATTCTAACTTTCAGATTTTTCAAAAATCATAGGTAGAACCGATGACTACTATTCTCTCAACAGGGAATGTGTCCTTATCTACTCCTCTCAGGAAAAATTATGTTTTGTAAGACTAGTCCTCCAGACAGTCTAGACTTTTGCTCAGTGTCTGAGACTTCAGGACTTAATGCTGAATGTCCGATCCATAACCCGTCCAGTCTTTCACCTGGTGTCCATGACCCTTAGGATTTTCACCTAGGGTCCTCGACTCTAGGATTTCACCCAAAGTCCCTAACCCACCAAGACTTCACTAATCCCCAGAACCAAGACTTTGTTGCCTAATCACAGCTAGGACTTTCCTACACACTCAGTCATACTTGTTAGATCACAAGACAGCTTAACCTTGAACCCTTTGTCAAATCAAAACTTATGTTCGATTGTCTGATACTTTCTACACCAACAGAAAAGAGGTGAACGAGCGGTGTTGTAGCCTTCTTGATGGGCCATTAAGACAAGTTCTTGCACACAACAAAGAAAATGATGAATGTTCCATGACTTAGTCTTGGATTAATAGTGCAGGAAGAGAAAAAGGCAAAAAAAGGAGACAAGAGTGGTGTTGTACCAATTTTGAAAACATTTGAAGAATTGACAAATTTGTCAGGAGAGTTTATTAGACAAATTTTGACTTATGATAAAAAATTGAAAATTAAAAAAAGCATAAGAATTTATTTTTACCAAAAATGGATGAAAAAACAACAACAAAAAAATGCTCAAACGGTAGTTGTACCGATTCAGAGCGACCTCACTTTGATACCAATTATATGATCAAAAGCGTTAGAGGGGGTGAATAACGCTAGTGGCTTTGTCATGTTCATTTTGGAAATTAGTCGGAGTAAAATGCAGTGGAATAAAAGGTAATTAAAGAGAAAGAAAACACAATGCTAAAACAACTGAGTTTTACTTGGTTCAGAGCCTGTAACAACTCCTACTCCAAGGCCCACACTCAACAAGGTCCATACTCATTGAGTGTTTACTTTGAAAAATTTACTATTAATTCGCAAATTACAAGTATACATATAAAATACAAGAATTATAATTTAAGTACTATTGACAAAATTATACTGATAACTTTGAAGTTCGGAGAGTCGTGTTTTAGATCGACGACCATGGAGTCATAGGATTGTCCTTGAAGCAGTGCGCAAGAGAAGGATTATAAAAAGTGAGTTGTTTTGAAGCATCTGCTTGAAGACTTCTTTATAAATTGTTGAAGATGCCTTCAACACCCTCCAAGGCGCGCGTCTCCAGCTGTATATTTTATCCCCTCCGCTTCGGTCATGATAATCATCGTGTTATGTGGTTTTTATCCTTCTGAATGTGCCTTCGCCCCTAGCACTAAGGCACCTTTAGCCACATAGAAGGTACCACTCCACCTTTCTGTGTGGTGCTTTGACCAAGGTAGATGAGGCACCTCCAACAGCTCCGAAGGTGCCTTAAACACTCTTCATCCTAGCTTTTCTTTGAACTTCTTACTTCCTGCAAGGCATGTTATTCTAAATATAAAATATACCTTGCAAAACAAAGCTAGAATAATAAAATATGATTAATTAACTATTTGACAGTTTCTGGACTGTCCGATTTTGACTTTCAGATTTTTTTAAAATTCTAGGTCGAACCGAAGTCTACTGTTCCCTTAACGGTGAACGTTTTCTTACCTACTCCTCTCAAGAGAGTTTACTTGTTGCCAAATCAGTCATCAAGAATATTTGGACTTTTGCTCAACGTCCGAGACATCAGGACTTTTCACTGGATATCCACTCCCCGACCTGTTAGTCTTTCGCTTGGTGTCTGCAATCACCAAGACTTTCACCTAGTATCCCTTACCCTAGGATTTCGTCCAATGTCCTTGACTCACCAAGACTTTGCCCAGCCCCCCAGACCAGAATTTCGTTACCTAACCGCAGTTAGGATTTTCCACTTGTCTAGCCTCAACTAGGACTTTCCGCCTACCTAGACTCAACTAGGACTTTCCACCTGCCTAGCCTCAACTAGGACTTTCCTTTGCTTAAGATCACTTAGGACTTTTCTGCACACTTACGGCCTGTTTGGAATGATATGGAATTCAATTCCTTTTAGAATTGGAATTGAATTCCATGCTTTGGAATGATTTTTTAGCTAAAAATTGATATGGAATTCAATTCCAATTCCATCAAACAAGGCAAAAGTAAATCACACCTCTTTATGTGTGATTTAGATAGGGAATTCAATTCTCCATATTATGTCCATTGTGCCCTCATTCTCTCTTCTTTGTAAAAAAAGAAAAGAAAAAAGAGAGAAGGATAAAATGGTAAAACATAAGAATTCCATAACTTAAGTTGCAATTCATTCCAAACATGAGAATTGAATTCAATTCCTTATGGAATTCAATTCAATTCCATGACTTAAGTTATTTCCAAACAGGGTGTTAGTTCAACTTATTAGAACAACAATAAACCTTAATTTTGAACCTTTTGTCATAATCAAAACTTAAGTTCGATCATCTGGTACTTTCTGCATCAACAGAAAGTTTCAAAAATAAAATGATTCTGATTTGGATCAAATTTAATAAATTTAAAGTCATTAATGTGTTTTGATTAAAATTCACTATAGGCTTTAACCAAAATTCATAGATGGCGATATGCACATTTAAATCAATTCAAATTAAAACTAATGCACTCTTAAAAGTTTTCAGAGTCTCACCAAGTCCTTTAAGCTTAATTTAAAACTGTCTAAATTTTAAAAACTTATAACATGTTATCTAAGTTGCAGAATTAAGATGAGGATATAATGAGACTCAGAAGGCTTCTAGGAGTGCATTAGTTCATATTTTGGTTGATTCTGATGTGGCTAAGGTCATTAGTGAATTTTAGCTAAAATTCATTGATAGTTGTACAATGCCAAATTTTATAATTTTGGCCATGGTTACAGTTAGAAAAATTTCAAGAATATATTGGCATTATTGCTGAGTGAATATGATAAATCTTAAGTCTAATAGTGAGTTATGTCAAAATTACAATAAATTGTCTCAATTTAGAACCCACAACATGTTTATTTAAGTTGTAGAATTAAAGTTTAAGACCATTGTGAGACTCTAGGAGTGCATTGGTTCTAGTTTGGGTTGATTTAGATATGTCTAAGGTCATAAGTAAGTTTTAAACAAAATCACTTTGGAGTCATCAATGACTTTAGACTTATCAGATCTGATCCAAATTAAAATCATTATATTCTCATAACTCTTATGAATGTAGCCATATCTTTCAATTTTAATTTCATCCCATATTGAGCACATCGTAAGGATTTTTTTATTTAGTCATGAAATTTTAAAATTTTTAAAATTTTCTAGAAAGAAAAATAATGATTTTTTTTTGTTAAATTTGGTATCTAGACCCGACTAATTTTGGAAGTGTGGGGCCTTCCTTATATTTCACCCACCAAGTAAATCTGAAAGCATCAACAACCAACCTACACATTCAAAAATCCACGGTAAAATCTATCCTTGCTATAGTTGAATTTTGAACCGTGGTACTCTATATTCATCAAATGCCTTACCATTAATGTACCATACCAAGGGCAAAAAAAAAATAATCCTTTTAAAACTCACTATATAATGTGATCCATTTTTTAAGATTTTAAATGTGTTTTAGTAATATATATATGTGTGTGTGTGTGTGTGTGTGTGTGTGTGTAGAGGGAGAAACATTTTTAGATAAATATAAAAGTAAAAAATCTGTATGTTTTGTTTAAGTTGATACTAGATATCTAGCTTAGGCCACCCATAATTGATGTAGTTGTATAAAAATTCAGCAATTTACCAAAGGGCACATGTAGCTTTCTAAATTTACCAAAAAAAATGCACGCTACTTTGATATTTACTAAAGAGCGCACCTTTTTAAGTGCATTTCCCATTTTATCCTTCTGACAAATTTGACTTTTTACTTTTCTCTATTGTTTCTCACTCTCTCTTCTATCCCTCTCTTCTATGTATGTAACTAATCTTATTTTTTCTCTCCTTTCTTCTCTTTCTTCTCTTTTTATTTTTCATATGTGCATGCATAACATAGGCCTGATATACAAATCATATCAGGTCCATGACGTTTAGAGTTTAGTTGATTTTTTTATAACATTTTAATACATTTGGTGAAGTTAAAATAATCAACAAATAGCATATTTGAACTCTTTATAACCCCAAAAATTGATTAATTATTTATTTCAAATTCTACAAAGGTATAAAATTATAATAATAATAAATCGACAAAACTCCTCATGCATAGGCCTAATATGGAGGTTCTTTTGTTGAATTTTTATTACATTTTAACATCTTATAGATGTCAAAATAAATAATGGATGACATATTTGAACTCCTTGTAACATTAGAAATCCACAGGAACTGAAATGAGTGCAATCAGAGCTCTCTAGGTCCATCAGTGAGTTTTGGTCAAAACCCACTAATGGTCATAGAGAGCTCCGATTGCGCCCATTTCAGTTCTTATGGATTTCTGATATTGCAAGAAGTTCAAATATACTATCCATTATTTATTTTGACTTCCAGAATGTGTTAAAATATAATTATAAAAAATTAGTAAAAAATCTCATATGTTCGGCCTGATATGATTCCCATATCAGAACTAATGTTTGAGAATTTTTTGCTGATTCTTTCTTATTATATTTCAACACTTTCTAGATGTTAAAATAAATAATGGATAACATATTTGAATTCCTTGCAACATCAAAAATTTACAGGAACTGAAATGGGCGCAATCGGAGCTCTCTAGATCCATCAGTGGGTTTTGGTCAAAACTCACTTATGGACTTAGAGAGCTCCGATTGCGCACATTTCAGCTCCTGTGAATTTCTGATCTTGCAATGAGTTCAAATATGCTATCCATTGTTTATTTTGATATCTATAAGGTGTTAGAATATACTAAAAAGAATCAGAAAAAATCTCTAAATATTGGGCCTGATATGAATCGCATCAGCTTGAGTATTGATATTCCCCCCATACCCAGCTTGTAGAGGTAAAAGGACACCAGAACTAGGTGAAAGTTTCAGGAGAGTACCTTAAGTTTCCAGGAGGAGGAACTCAGTTTAAACAAGGTGTCCTTCACTACATTGATGTCATCCAAGAGGTTGAGTACTGACTTTAAGCGATTGTGACTTAACAGTTTGTTCAATTTAAGCATTTGCTTGTTCCTTCTACCTATATGTGCTTGAGGATTTTTCATTCTTGATTGCACTAAACCAGTGGCATACAGTGTTGGAGCAATCATAGACACATCATTATGAAATGAAGAGTTCCTAAAACAGTTGAGCATTCCTAATAGAGTGAGACCCGCATTGGGTCTGATATGGAATCATATTAGGCCTACGTTGGGCCTGATATGAAATCATATCAAGCCTAACATGGGCCTAATATGATTCATATCAGGACTAATATGAAGGTTTTTTGCTAATTCTTTCTTCTTATATAATTTTAACACCTTCTAAAAGTCAAAATAAACAATAGATAACATATTTGAACTCCTTGTAACATCAGGAATCTACAGGAACTGAAATGAGTGCAATCGGAGCTCTCTATGTCCATCAGTGGGTTTTGACCGAAACTCACTGATTGATCTAGAGACCTCATATTACACCCATTTCAGTTTTTATGGATTTCTAATGTTACAAGAAGTTCAAATATGTTGTTCATTATTTATTTTGGCTTATCAGATGTGTTAAAATATAATAAGGAAGAACCGATAAAAATCTCCATGTTGGGCCTGATATGATTCAATATTGGGCCCAACGTGGAGAGAATGAATGTACAATGCTTATTAATGGGAAATTCTATTATACTTCTTTAAGGATTTTTAAGAATTATGTTGAATTACTAGCTAACCAAGGGCTTTTGACAATTGTATTGGAGTATTTAAAACTTTTGGAGCTAGATGAACCTTCATGTGAGCTTACCATATTGACAGATCGGATTTCTGTAACCCTAGAAGGCTTCTTTATAGATATTTTATAGCTTTTATGCTTTAATAATTTTGGTTTATTTGCATAGTGATCCGGTGGTAAGGAGCGGGGGCCCACAGAGGAAGGGGTCAAGGGCACGAGAGAGCCAAAGGTCCGGCCGAGCTGGGAGGAAGTCAAAGGTTCGACCGAGCAGGGAGGAATCTCTTGGCCGACCGGCCTGGGTAGACCCCGGGCCGGCACGAAGACAGCTCGACCTTGGGTCGATCTTCCGATGCTCACAAGCTCCTTTATAGAGAAACCGCTATGCTGAGTAGCTGAGTTGCTCGGCCGAACTGCCGAACGACTAGTTGATGCCCCATCCGAGTGTGTGACCGAGCGGACGTCTGGCCCGGTCAGAGGTACGTGTACACCCGGGCGCTCGGGAAACCAAGCGAGCAGCCCGACCAGCCCAATTAGAGACAAGGGGCTTAGAAGAGGACAAAAGGGGTAGCTAGTGATATCATTCTCGAGACGATTATCGCCGACAAGCAGCATGGTCGGCAGCCGAGCCGTACCAAGGATCGTACAAAGGAAGTTTCCGCTGCCATGACAGAGATATGTTCGGACAATTATGGTATGGCGTCAGGCATGCTTTTCTGACACAGCCATTTCAAGATATACTTTGAGGAACGTGCACGCCTTGGGAAGCGTGCACACGCCTCTCCGGGGTCCTATATAAAGACCCCTGGACTTCGACGGATGTATGATTTTTCTTTTTGTCTACTATAGCCATAATGTTTATTCTGCCTCAGTCTCTTCTTGCCATCACCTGACTTGAGCATCGGAGGGTCGTCGCCGGGAACCCCTTCCCTCCCCGACTTTGTTGCAGGTTCATCGGAGGCCACGTCGCTGCGAAGATCACCGGGAAACAGCAGAGAGCGCCACGTCCCCAGTTTCCATCGACTCAGTGTGCAGACAGGATCAAATTGGCGCCGTCTGTGGGAACGCACCTGAATCCGAGCCGAGAAGATGGAAGAAGCTGGACGCCAACTCATAGTAACGCTCTCTCCCCAAGAGCTCGAAGCACTTATCCAAGCGCGAGCCGCAAAGATGGTTGAGCAACAGTAGAAGGCCCAAGCAGAGAGGATAGTGCAGCAGGCCGCCTCGGTCCATGGAGGCAGAGCGGCCATGGAGGACCAGCCGGAACAATATTCTACGTGGGCTCAGAACAAAGGGCAGACCGACACACCAGGAGACGCGCTGGCCGCCCCCATTCCATTTCATCGAGCACTGTTCCAGACTCCGTCGGAGCTGGCCCTAGCCAACCAGGGATCGTCCGATGAAGCATCATGCGGGATGCCAGAAAGGGGAAAGCACCCTGTACAGAGTCATCTCCCGAGCGGGTCAATCGCCAGTTCTCTGAGGCGATTTTACAAGACCCGCTCCCGAAGCATTACGCTCCAATATCGATCGGGGAGTATAATGGCGTAACCGATCCGGACGACCATCTCGGTAAGTTCGATAACACTGCTACGCTTTATCAATACACCGACGGAGTTAAATGCAGAGTCTTCCTCACTACATTATCCGGCTCGGCTCAACGCTGGTTCCGGAGGTTGCCGGACGGATCAATTAAGAGCTTCAGAGATTTCCGAACGGTATTCCTCCATCACTTTGCCAGCAGCCGACGTTATCAGAAGACTAGCGTCAACCTCATTTCCATGAAGCAAGGCCCGAAAGAAACTCTCTGATCCTACATCCAGCGCTTCAACCAAGCAGCTATGGACATCCCTACAGTCTCGTCTGAGACAATGATGCATGCTTTTACACAAGGCTTAGTCGATGGGGACTTCTTCCGCTCGCTCAACAGGAAGCCGCCTCGCGACTACGACCACATGCTGAAAAAGGCGAGTGAGTACATTAACGTGGAGGAATCACAAGCGGCCCGAAAGAAGGAAGCGCCGGGCGAACCCCCATCCCAAACCGAACGGAGAACACATATCAGCCAGCAACCGCCAAAAGGGCCACGTGTCGAGGGGATGAGGCCACCTCAAGATTTCAGATCGCCCACTGTTCAGCACATTGCGACCGAGCGGCCCTGGAAAAAGGGCAAGGTATGGACGCCCATGTTTTGCAAAATCCATCAATCAGCAACCCATAATACTCGAGACTGCCGAAGTCTCCCCCCGGTCAGCCAGCCTGAGCCGAGGATCTATCGTCCCTGGTCTCCTTCACGGGACAGGCGAACTCAGCATCAACACGCCGAGCGACGAATAATTAGGCGTTCACCCGAGCGGCACCACCATCAGCAGCAACATCACCAGCCAAGGGCCAACCCTCGAGTCTCCCACGAGCAAGCCAGACCATCTGCTCAGAAGGAAGAAAATAGAAGTAATTCCACTCGGGGGAAAATCAATATCATCGCCGGTGGGCCAACAAGTGGGGACTCCAATCGAGCCCGCAAGTCGTACACCCGACGATTGGAAATACATGCTGTGGGATGCAGCCAAGAGAAGGCGAGCGGGCCGGCGATCAGCTTTGGGCCTGGCGACCTCGAGGGAGTCGAAGTGTCGCATGATGACGCCCTCATCATCCGAGTGGTAATAGCAAACTACACTATTCATCGCATCTTTATTGACACAGGGAGTTCGGTCAACATAATCTTCAAGAAGGCATTCGACCATCTCCAAATCGACAGGACGAAGCTACTACCGATGACGACGCCCTTGTTCGGATTCACGGGGAACGAAGTTCAGCCAGTCGGTTAGATTAAGTTGGCCATTTCGCTTGGGGAAGAGCCACTCAGAAGGATGCAGACTGCTAACTTCATCGTTGTGGACTCTTCCTCTGCGTACAATGTCATTTTGGGCTGACCGGCCCTCAACGAGTTTCGGGCAGTCCTCTCAACTTTCCACCAAAAGATCAAATTCCCCGTGGAAGACCGAGTGGGAGAAGTAAAAGGCGATCAGTTGGCAGCGCGGCGTTGCTATGTGGAGATGGTGCGAGCAGAGGCGAGATCCGCTCGGAAGGCCCCCCGTATCGAGGTAAATACTATAACCGAGAATCCGCCTACTTTTGTTTATGAAGAAAAGGAGGAGGTACAGATTCATCCAGCTCGGCCGGAGGCCACGACGTTCATAGCCTCTGACCTGGAGACAAGCTAGAAGGAGGAGCTGATCAGATGTCTCCAACAAAACCTAGATGTCTTCGCATGGTCGATGCACGAGCTGGCAGGAATCTCGCCGAGCATCGCGTGGCACAAGCTACATGTCCGGTCAGACGCTCGACCCATCAAGCAGAGGAAGCGGGATTATAGTGCCGAGTAGAACGTCATAATACGGGCGGAAGTCGAGAAGCTTCTGGAGGTCGGCCACATACGCGAGGTGCAGTTCCCAAGCTGGCTCGCGAATGTGGTGCTAGTCTCCAAGCCCAGCAACAAATGGAGAGTCTGCATCGACTTCCGTGACCTGAACAAGGCGTGTCCAAAAGATTTTTACACACTGCCCCGGATTGACCAAATGGTGGATTCGACCGCCGGGTGCGAACTGATATGCATGCTGGATGCATATCAGGGTTATCACCAGGTACCACTCGCCCGGGAGGATCAAGAGAAAGTCAGTTTCATCACGGCGGACGACACTTATTGCTACAATGTCATGCCGTTCGGACTGAAAAATGCGGGGGCTACGTACCAGCGGCTCATGAACAGGGTGTTCCGGAAGCAGATCGGGTGAAACTTAGAGGTATATGTTGATGATATACTCGTTAAATCATTCCGAGCGGCCGACCTCTGTGCAGATATAGAGGAAACTTTCCAGACATTACGGGCGTACGGGATCAAGTTGAACCCGCAGAAGTGCATGTTCGGAGCAAAAAGTGGTCGTTTCCTATGCTACATAGTCACCGAGCGAGGCATTGAGGCCAACCCCAGCAAGGTCAAAGCACTACAGGATATGCCGCCGCCCAGAAACTTGAAAGAAGTCCAACGCCTAACGGGCTGCATAACAATGCTATCTCGGTTCATCACCCGGACAGCCGATCGAAGCATGCCCTTCTTTAGGATCCTACGTCGGGTGGCTAAATTCCAATGGGATGAGGAATGTAACCAAGCATTCGAAGAATTGAAGGCCTACCTAAACTCATTACCTGTATTAGCTAAGCCATCTGTCGACGAGCCCCTCCGCATTTATTTGTCTTCAACCGAGCATGCGGTCGGATTGGCGCTAGTCAGGCAGAACGGCAAAAAACAGCCAGTGTATTTCCTTAGCCACATTTTAAAGGATGTCGAGTCTCGCTACACTGTTCTTGAGAAGCTTGCCTTCGCACTTGTTTTAGACGCTCGAAGGCTCCGGCCATATTTCCTAGGGCATACAATTATTGTCATGACAAATAGCCCCTTGAGCTGAGTTCTATTAAACCCTGAGGCGTCCGGGCGGCTGATCAAGTGGACTACGGAGCTAAGCAAGTTTGACATACAGTATCAGCCCCGGACGGCAATCAAGGCACAGTCGTTGGCAGACTTCGTAACTGAGGTACAAAATCCCGAGCCCGAAGCCACCTGGAAGGTGTATGTAGATGGATCGTCCACTCAGTAAGGAAGTGGAGTAGGCGTGCTGCTGGTCTCCCCCCATGGAGAACGGATGCACCTATCCGTATGGCTGAACTACAGAACAACCAACAATGAAGCGGAGTATGAGGTGCTTATAGCAGGTCTGCAGGCTGCTCGGCATGTAGGAGCTAGCAATGTGTTAATTTATTCAGACTCATAGTTGGCCGCTCAGCAACTTACGGGAGCATTTGAGATAAGCAACGTTAGGCTAAAGCTTTATGCGGAAGCCTTCGCCAAACTTAGGGCCGGTTTCCGAGAGGTGGTGGTACAGAAGATCCCCTGCACGGCCAATCAGGCTGCAGATAATCTGGCTAAGTTGGCCAGTTCGATATCACCAATCGTCATTGAGCAGCCGGTCGAGCAAGTGTCCCTAGTCGCCCACATTGACCGAATGGAGGGACTCACATTTCCAAATGACTGGCGAACGACTGTAACAGAGTTTCTGAACTCTGGAACAACGTCGTCCGATCGGTCGGAGGTACATCTGCTCAGAAGAAGAGCTGGTCGGTTCGTCCTCATTGGCGACCAGTTCTACAAAAAGGCGTTCTCCAGGCCTCTGCTTAAATGCGTCGACCCGGAGGATGTGGACTACATTTTGCAAGAAGTATACCAAGGCTCATGTGGCGGGCATCCGGGCGGCCGCTCGTTGGCGAGGAAGATTCTTTTGGCTGACTATTTTTGGCCAACTTTACAGGAGGACCTCGCTCGGACAGTCGCCACATGCTTATCCTGCCAACGATATCACAGTTTCTCACATCGCCTCACGGAAGAATTAAAAACTTCCACGGTGTCCTGCCCGTTCGATTAATGGGGCATGGACATTGTGGGACCATTTCCAATGGCGACCGGACAGCGAAAGTTCTTGCTAGTAGCAGTGGACTATTTCTTCAAATGGATTGAAGCTGAGCCGCTAGCTAAAATAACCGAGGAAATGGTCAAGAAATTTATATGGTGGCATATCATTTGTCGGTTCGGCATCCCGTGGCGGCTCATCTCCGATAATGGAAGGCAGTTCGCGGGTCAGCAGCTCAAGGAATGGTGCGAGGGGTATGACATTCAACAAGCCTTCACCTCTGTAGCATATCCCCAAAGTAACGGGCAAGCCGAAGTCACCAATCGAAAGATCTTACGAGTTCTCCGGGCTCGGCTCGACCATGAAGGTGGTAGTTGGGTAGACGAGCTGCCCGGGGTATTATGGGCGCTCCAAACAACGTCCAAAGAGGGAACAGGAGCGACCCCCTTTCACCTGGTGTACGGGGGAGAAGCCATCGTCCCGGTAGAAGTCGGGGTAGAATTCGACCGGATCAAAGTCTACGACAAGAACAATGCTGAGCGGAGGCATTTGGAACTGGACTTGGTGGACGAGACGCGAGCCAAAGCCGCCGTTCGGTTGATGGTGTATCGGAAGAGGATGAAGCAAAACTACAACAAACGGGTAATTCCTAAATATTTTCAGGACGGCGATCTCGTCTGGAAGAAAGTCAAGCCGGTAGGCGACGTGACAAAGCTGGGAGCTCCTTGGGTCGGGTCATTCAAGATTGTAGAAAAGCTCCGTTCGGGCGCCTATTACCTCGAAGATGAAGATGGACGGAAGCTAGAGCGACCGTGGAACGCAAATCACCTCCAGCTATACCGAGCTGGGTGAAAGGTGTGTCATTGTAACTCATAATGTTCAATTCTGTTGTATCTTTTGACCGCAGGAGTAAAGTCGAAAGAACAATTTATGGTGAACAAAGACCATCGAGCGACGACGTTAAATCCCAGAGTCGGACCGGCGGCTATAAAAACCCCGGCTTGAAGACCGTCGAGCGGCGACGTTAAATCCCAGAGTCAGATCGGCGACTATAAAAAACCCGGCTTGAAGACCGTCGAGCGGCGACATTAAATCCCAAAGTCGGACCGGCGACTATAAAAACCCCAGCTTGAAGACCGTCGAGTGACGACGTTAAATCCCAGAGTCGGACCGGCGACTATAAAAACCCCGGCTTGAAGACCGTCGAGCGGCGACGCTAAATCCCAGAGTCGGACCGACGACTATAAAAACCCCGTCTTGAAGACAGTCAAGCGGCGACGTTAAATCCCCGAGTCAATCCAGCGACTATAAAAACCCCGGCCCGAAGACCGTCAAGCGGCGACGTTAAATCTCCAAGTCGATCCGGTGACTATAAAAACCCCGGAGTGAAGACCGTCGAGCGACGACGTTAAATCCCAGAGTCGGACCGGGGACTATAAAACCCCCGGCTTGAAGACCGTCGAGCGGCGACGTTAAATCCCAGAGTCGAACCGGCAACTATAAAAATCCCGGAGTGAAGACCGTCGAGCGGCGAAGTTAAATCCCAGAGTCGAACCGGGGACTATAAAAACCCCGGCTTGAAGACCGTCGAGCGACGATGTTAAATCCCAGAGTCGGACCGGCGACTATAAAACCCTGGCTTGAAGACCGTCGAGCGGCGACGTTAAATCCCAGAGTCGGACCGGCGACTATAAAAATCCCGGCTTGAAGACCGTCGAGCGGTGACGTTAAATCCCCGAGTCGATCCGGCGACTATAAAAACCCTTGCCCAAAGACCGTCGAGTGGCGACGTTAAATCCCCGAGTCGATCCGGTAACTATAAAAACCCCGGAGTGAAGACCGTCGAGCGGCGACGTTAAATCCCAGAGTCGGACCGGCGATTATAAAAACCTCGGCTTGAAGACCGTCGAGCGGCGACATTAAATCTCAGAGTTGAACCAACGACTATAAAAACCCCGGAGTGAAGACCGTCGAGCGGCGACGTTAAATCCTAGAGTCAAACCGGCGACTATAAAAACCCCGGCTTGAAGACCGTCGAGCGGCGACGTTAAATCCCAGAGTCGAACCGACGACTATAAAAACCCCGGCTTGAAGACCGTCGAACAGCGACGTTAAATCCCAGAGTCGAACCGGCGACTATAAAAATCCCGGCTTGAAGACCATCGAGCGGCGACGTTAAATCCCAGAGTCGGGCCGGCAACTACAAAAACCCCGACTTGAAGACCGTCGAGCGGCGACGTTAAATCCCAGAGTAAAACCGGCGACTATAAAAACCCTGGCTTGAAGACCATCGAGCGGCGACGTTAAATCCCAGAGTCAGACCGGCGACTATAAACCCCCCGGCCAGAATATTAAGGAATGCCACTCAGGCAGAATGTGGGCGAAGAAGTAACATGAGCAGAGTCGGGATTTTATATGGACTCGTATAAAAATAATACAGTCAAGTAGAATGAAAGACAGATTCAAGTAGATAATTTTAAATCACCAAATGGCAAGCCTACAGATGAAACTTCAAAACATAGAAACAAAGACAAGCTAAAAACGCTCCTCACTCCAGGGCATCAAAGATGGGTTCGGGGATGGTTTCTAGCAGTCCGGCCAAGTCTTTGGGAGGGATGGAGGTCGTCTCCGGAAGTTGGCCCTTAGCCTTCAGATAAACCGTTGTCGCCCGGATGGCTTCCTCAAAGGCTAGAACTAGCCGATCGCTAAACTTCCAGTCAAATTCGTCCGAGCGGAGATAGTTTTATTTCATCACTTCGAAGCGGCCTGATTCACCATCTTGATATTCCTTTAACACAGCTCGGGAAGCGTCAAGAGCGTCTTGGAGATCTTTCTTGTCTCCTTGAAGTTTAGCTTCAGCGGCCGATAGACCCTCTTGTTCGGCAGATAGCAGGTCGACCAACTCCTTGACGCGCTACTCCAGCGCTCGGGCCTGCACATTCTTTGCTTCTAGATCGGTGACGACCCTATTCTTTCTGTTGGTGGGCAGCTTGATCTCCTGGTCGTGGGACTTAACCTGGGCTTCGAGCCCAGCTACCCTGGTTTCCAAGCCAGAGGACTTGTGCAGCTCGGCCGCAAGCAGTTTCTCTACTTTGGTCAACTCGGACCGAATCATGGCGTATAAAGGCCCTTGAGCCGGTGCCCCTCTAGAAATTTGGAGCTTCTTCAACTCTTCCTCTAGCGCGGCCAAGCGGTTGCTGACCGCGATGTTCTCTACCCAATTCTGCGCTCAGATGGAATAATATCAAGAACCAAGGTAAATAGTCATGTATTGTGTTAAGAGGCATACCCCGGTTCCTTGCTGCAAATGGTTGTCTCCGAGCTGGCCAGGAGTCATCAATGCGACGTGGGCCCTCGCATCCTCCCATATCTTGGCGAGCGGTCCGCGGATAGTGATCTGATACTCCGGGGCGACTGGCCGATCAGCCGCCAGAAGAAATTCTTCTGTTGGAAGGTGGAGGACGGCCTTAACCACTCGACGGCCGCTCGGATCAGATTGAGCTAAGGTTGCGCGCCCGGATAACTCGCCGAGTGGGGTGGAGATTATACCAGAACGCCTAAGCCGAAGATGAGCTCGTGGCTGGGAACTGACGGGCGGCGCCCCAAGGGAAGCCACAGGCAGATCAAGTTGGGAAGGAGTTTGATCCGAGGAAATGGCCTCGACTGGAGCAGGGGCCAGGGTGATTGCTACAGAGTGGGCACCGGCCTGCTCAGTCACCGGTTCCACAGATGTAGCTGATTGGGTGTGGAGATCCATCCGGCGTCGTTTGCGTATTATCAATGACGAGTCTTCGGCCGAGTGCCCCGCTTCTTCCGATGTTGGTTGTCTGGCAGACGAGATAGCATCACCAACCAATGCAGTTGCAAGGATCCGAGCGGTCGACTCTCCAACCGCAGGTGGAGCTTCTTCGCTTTCACCCTCGTGTGAGCCGACCGGTTCGATGCCCAGATCAGCCATCTCCTTCGCGGTCGCCGCCTCCACCTCGGCATCTTTCAACTTCATCTGATCAGCAACATTGGCGCGCCACATGATGTCGGCTGCATAAAAGAAGAATAAATCAGTTAGACCAAAAGGAAGGGGGATGAGGAAAACGCTTACCCATGCTGCTCGGAAGCTTCGTTCTGATCGGGCTCAGTCCAAATATATATAGCACCCCCTCATAGAGCAGCTTGTTGATGTTGAATCTTTGCCCGGCTAGCAAATTGGCTGCATGGAGGTAATCTGGCTGGCTCTTATATTTACCGAGGTCCGGCGGGCTCGGCACAGTGGTATGTCATTTAGTGCGGAAGGATGGCCGCTCGGGAAAACGAAGATAGAAATAGTTTTCCTTCCAATGTTTGTTCGAGGTCGACATCTTGTCGAAGAAAACAAGACCGATCCACGATTGGAAGAGAAAAGTGCCCCACTCGGACTGTTTGGGATAATAGAAGTAGTGGAAAGTTTTGGGGACTAAGGGGATGCCGTGCAGCCTAAAGAGGACAACAACCCCGCACAACAACCTAAAGGAGTTAGGGACGAGTTGGCCGAGCGGGAGGCGGAAGTAGTTGCACACCTCACGGATGAACGGATGAATAGGAAAGCGTACACCGGCCACAAACTGGTCTCGAAAAAAATAAACAGTGTCGGTCGGAGGGTCGTGTGGCCGATCGGAGGGTGTGGCTGGTATTAGTTCGTGGTCAGATGGAAGTTCAAAGGTTCATGTGAGGCTCAGCACATCCCTCTCGTCGAACCAGCTCTCTGTGGTGGTATACCAGAGGCCAGGGGCGAGGTCGGACTGACGAGAGGAACTGGCCATTGGTGATAAGGGCCAATGCAAGAGATGGCAAAGGTTAAGGAAAAGGATGGCCGGAATAGTGTCTAAGAGGGCACGAATACGGTGAAAGTGCGAAGAAAAACACAAAAGAACTGAAAGGAAAAGGGCGAAGGGGCCTTACGAGAGATAGGACCAAAGGAGGAGGCGACGGATCACCGGAAAGCAAAGCAACGAGTTCGCCGGAACGCTGAACGAGAGGAAGCAGAAGCCTTCGGATGCGCACGCAATATCGCAAAGAGGCTGGGGAAGAGGAGATGTCCTTATAAACGTTGGGCTTGATCGACCAGAGCCGTCCGATCCAGGTCACGGGATCCGAGGAGGGGATCTGACCGTCGAATTTGAAAAGCCAAAGGTCACATCAGACCTGACGGCTCAAATGAACGGTGACGGATGCGCGACCACGTGGTGCTCGCCCATGGGTCGCATTTAATGGGCACCATCATGCGGGCATGGCTGCGTGCTCAGCCTTAATGGTGGTGATTTACACAAATGTCGAGGAGTTTTCTAGGGATAATCAGCGTGACCGCTGCCGGAGGGACGGGACAACGACAGGCAAATAAAATTTTCCAAGTACCAACCGGTGACGCGCCGATCGGCATCACCCATTTGTGTAGTCCCCGATCGGATAGTCACTAACATCAACAACCGAGTGGCAGACACGCCGCCAAGTCAATGGTCCAGTCAGTCGGACTCGCCGCCTCCTTCGACTAGACTTGAAGGGAAGGCATGTGATCTAGTGGTAAGGAGCGGGGGCCCACAGAGGAAGGGGTCAAGGGCACGAGAGAGCCAAAGGTCCGACCGAGCTGGGAGGAAGTCAAAGGTTCGGCCAAGTAGGGAGGAATCTCTTGGCCGAGCGGCCTGGGTAGACCCCAGGTCGGCACGAAGACAGCTCGACCTTGGGTCAAGCTTCCGACGCTCACAAGCTCCTTTATAGAGAAACCGCTATGCTGAGTAGCTAAGCTGCTTGGTTGAACTGCCGAACGACTAGTTGATGCCCCATCCGAGTGTGTGACCGAGCGGACGTCTGGCCCGGTCAGAGGTACGTGTACACCCGGGCGCTCGGGAAACCAAGCGAGCAGCCCGACCGACCCGATTAGAGACAAGGGGCTTAGAAGAGGACAAAAGGGGTAGCTAGTGATATCATTCTCGAGACGACTGCCGCCGACAAGCAGCATGGTCGGCGGTCGGGCCGTACCAAGGATCGTACGGAGGAAGTTTCCGCTGCCATGACAGAGATATGTTCGGACAATTGCGATATGACATCAGACATGCTTTTCTGACACAGTCATTCCAAGGTATGCTTTGAGGAACGTGCACGCCTTGGGAAGCGTGCACGCGCCTCTCCGGGGTCCTATATAAAGACCCCCGGACTTCGACGGAGGTATATTTTTTCTCTTTGTCTACTGTAGCCACTGTGTTTATTCTGCCTCAGTCTCTTCTTGCCATCGCCTGACTTGAGCGTCGGAGAGTCGTCACCGGGAATCCCTTCCGAGCCTGACTTTGTTGCAGGTTCATCGGAGGCCACGTCGCTGCGAAGATCACGGGGAAGTAGAAGAGAGCGCCACGTCCCCAGTTTCCATCGACTCAGTGTGCGAACAGAATCACATAGTTTTGTTGGTACCCACCTACTTTGAATCATATCAGACCCAACTTGGAGATTTTTACCAGTTCTTCCTTATTACATTTTAATACATCTAATAAGTCAAAATAAATAATGAATGACATATTTAAACTTCTTGTAACCTTAGAAATCCACAGTGAGTTTCGGTCAAAACCCACTTATGGACCTAGAGAGCTCCGATTGCACTCATTTTAGTTTCTGTGGATTCTTAATGGTGCAAGAAGTTCAAATATGCTATCCATGGTTTATTTTGACTTTTAGAAAGTGTTAAAATATAAGAAGAAAGAATCAGTAAAAAACCTCCATATTAGGCCTGATATGAATTATATCAAGCCCATGTTAGGCTTGATACAATTCCATATCAGACCCAATATGAGTCTCACTCTATTGGGAATGCTCAACTGTTTTAGGAACTCTTCATTTCATAATGATGTGTCTATGATTGCTCCAACACTGTATGCCACTGGTTTAGGAACTCTTCATTTCATAATGATGTGTCTATGATTGCTCCAACACTGTATGCCACTGGTTTAGTGCAATCAAGAATGAAAAATCCTCAAGCACATACAAGTAGAAGGAACAAGCAAATGCTTAAATTGAACAAACTGTTAAGTCACAATCACTTAAAGCCAGTACTCAACCTCTTGGATGACATCAATGTAGTGAAGGGCACCTTGTTTAAACTGAGTTCCTCCCCCTAGAAACTTGAGGTACTCTCCTGAAACTTTCGCCCAGTTCTGGTGTTCTTTTACCTCTGCAAGCTGGGTATGGGAAGAATATCAGTACTCAAGCTGATACGATTCATATCATACCCAATATTTAGAGATTTTTATTGATTCGTTTTAGTATATTTTAACACTTTATAGATATCAAAATAAATAATGGATAGCATATTTGAACTCCTTGCAATATCAGAAATCCACAGGAACTGAAATGGGCACAATCGGAGCTCTCTAGGTCCATTAGTGGATTTTGGTAAAAACCCACTAATTGACCTAGAGAGCTCCGATTGCGTCCATTTTAGTTCCTATGGATTTTTGATGTTGCAAAGAGTTCAAAAATACTATTCATTGTTTATTTTGACATATACAAGGTGTTAAATATAATAAAAAAAAATCAGCAAAAAAACCTCCATGTTAGGCCTACGCATGAGGAGTTTTGTCGATTCATCATTATTATAATTTTATACCTCTGTAGAAGCTGAAATAAATAATAGATTGATTTTTGGGGTTACAAAGAGTTCAAATATACTATTTATTGATTATTTTGACTTCTCCAAATATATTAAAATTTTATCAAAAAATCAACTAAGTCTAAAGGTTGTGGACCTGATATATTTGTATATCAGACCTATGTTATGCATGTACGTATGAAAAATTAAAAGAGAAGAAAGAGGAAAAATAAAATTAGTTAGTTACATGCATAGTAGAGAGGAATAGAAAAGAGAGTGAAAAACAACATAGAAAAATAAAAAGTAAGGATTAGGGTTGTAAATGAACCAAGCATTCATGAACAAGTTTGGTGTTCGGCTTGGTAAGAGCTTGTTTATGTTCGTTCAATATACATAAGATTAATTAAACAAACAAGCTTGAACAACTTGTTAAGCTAAACAAACAAGCTTGAACACATATGTGTTCAGCTCGCTAACGTTCATGAATAACGTTCGTGAACAATGTTCACGAATTATATTTATTAATAAAACTCTTTCAATATACTAAATAAATAATAAAATAAAATAAATAAATTTAAATCATCAATCTTAATAACTAATCAAACAATTAAAAGTTTCAAACAATCAAACAAACTTGAATTGAGAGCTTGATAATATCTAAACGAACCAAGCTCAAACCAAGCTCAAGCCAAGCTCGAACCAAGCTCAAGCCAAGCTTGAATTGAGAGCTTGATAACATCTAAACGAACCAAGCTCAAGCCAAGCTTCAAACAAGCTCAAGCTCATAAAAAATAAACCAAGGCAAGCTTGAACACTCATTTCAAAAGCTTGGTTCATTTTAAGCTTGGCTCGGCTCGGCTCGGCTCGGCTCGATTATCTTATCAAATAAGCTTGAATACCCCAAAGTTCGGCTCGGCTCGACTCGTTTACAGCCCTAGTAAGGGTAAAATGGAAAATGCATTTAAAAAATATATTTTTTAATAAATATCAAAGTAGCGTGTATTTTTTTTTTTTTTTTGATAAATTTAAAAAATTATATACTCATTTGATAAATTACTGATAAAAAATTATTACTAATCACTAGATAAATTGGTAAGTATTGACGGACCATCAATTCTCGTGATTTGATAAATATAGAAATGTGACTCATAAGAGTATACGGATTTTGGCTGTCACGAGTGCGCTGTGCGGTCATCCATTTCAACTCCCTAGTACAATGTTGAGGCTCCGTGCAATCTGGCAGTGGCATGCCCGTACGTCAAATTCAATCAGAGTGCAAACACGAATGAGGGATATTATAGAAAAGTTAATATCTTCCATGGAGTTGATCGAGAAGGCGAATCAAAGCTTCGCCCACTATTACAATAGAAGAGAGAGATCGTGCTGTCTATCGCTAGAGGAATCCACTGAGAAGGACCTCCTTACGTGCTGCACGCAAAACTCCTCATCCTTTTCTCTAATGTCAATGCATTCGTCCCCCATGCTTCTGGTTTTACAATCATTTGTTGAGGTTTGGCCGGTGATTTCGGCGGTTGCATCTGCTACTCCTGCGCTTCGAGTCTCTTCGACGACCGAAATGACTTGGGCCGGCATGGCCGCGGCGGCCGCGGCGGCGACGTCGGAGCGACAGAGGGGGCAGTTGGGGTTGAACTGGAGCCAAGTGTCGATGCAGTCGATGTGGAAGGTGTGGGAGCAGCCGGGGAGCCGCTTGAGGCGCTCCATGTTTTGGAACTCATTCAAGCAGACCGCACACTGGCTGCTCTGTTCGTCGTCGTCGGCAGCGGCGGTGAAGCTGACGACGGGGATGGAGCGGATGAGGGAAGGGTCTAGTCCGTGAGGCTGGTCGGCCGGGGGAGAGCGGCGGCGGCCGGTGCGGCACTTGGTGACGAAGAGGTAGTAGGAGAGGAGTAGGATGACGGTGGTGAGGATGCCGAAGATAGCGACAGCCAAGATGGGGGGAGGGGGAGAGGAAGGAGTGGGTGGAGCTTCTGCTGGTGGTGGTTTTGCCATTTGAGGTGAAAACTGCCGGCGCGCGCGTGCTGCACAACAGCTAGTGTATATATAGACGCAGCGGCCGGTGAGATCTCAAGCGTTTGATTTGATGTAATCATTTCTTAAAAAAAAAAAAAGGTTTAGCTAAAGAAACAGAGAAAACAGTAGATAGATACTTAGATCTACACCTTCCCTTCATCTGATGTGGCTTATCTTAGTCAAATCTAACTTCCTCATTGATTGTCTTCTCCTTGCACTTGCAGGAGGTACGCCGCTTTGCTTCTTAATGCAATGATCGAGATACCGATCGAGCAGCTCCAATGATGTGAGTGGGATGATCCTTTCCTTTCCTTTCCTCTGTCCTCGTGCCTCTTCATCTTGCTTTCTGACATTGCAGAGGGGGAAACAACCCTTCAAGTGCGTCAGATTGAATTGCTAGCTAAGACACCATTCTAGCTTTTCTTTCTATTAGTACCTCTCGGCTCTCGGTGGCTTGAGCTCCTTAATGCAGCTTGCATGGCTCTGCTTACGGTGATGAAGCATTAAATGATTGGAGATAACTCGATCCTCCCAAGCTATACTAGCCTCATATATATTCACGGCTGCTAGGTAGCTTAAACTCATGCTTGAACGAAAAGACCAGTTAAAAAACACACACACAACACAATTATAATTGGTAACTAAACCCTTTACTTTCTGAAGGAATGTTTTAGAATATTAAATTTTCTATTAAAACCCGTATACGTGATGGGGAGGTTACGTTGCCTTAACATTTATGGTAAAGGAAGAGGCGTAAGACATTAGATGGAGGCCTGGGAGCAGAGGATAGCATTGAAAGAGATGTCGACGAGCAGAAACAGTGGAGAGAGATGAAACGAAAAGGACTGTACATACATCACGTCAAGGGAAACAACAATTCAACCAAAAGAGGAAAAAAGGCCGAGACAAGGAGCAAGTACTGCGAAAGGGCAGGCACGGTTGCGAAGACGCATAAGTTAAGGAGAAACCAGCCATGGGCCAAGTCAGGTGGAGGCTAACTTGTACACCCCCCTCTCGATCGGATACACATTAACTGGGACCTGGGACTACTAGTCATCGACAGTTCTTTCCCTGCCAACGCATTGAGGTGCAGAAAGCAAGAGAAGGGGGTTGGAGGCCAAGACCTACTCAGAGTACTCGCATCGAGAGGAACAGCAGCTATAGTGGTGTGAGCATAGTCACAAGTCATATTGGAGCAACAGGGGGTGCCGAGTTATGCATGCATGAGATGGAGAGAGGTTCCCTCAGGAAGAAATCACCCAGCTCAAAAAGCTGAAGGTGATTTGAGGCTGGACAATGGCATCATGCATCGCCAGAGTCAACGTCAATTGGATTCCATTCCTATCATGGTCTCATCATTTTCACCTTTGAGTTTTTCTTTGGGGTTGTCGAGATATCACACACACGGTGTTTTGTTGCAGTTTGGGAGTCAGTGACAACAATGGCATCCTTTGTTCGAGTGGCCCCTGTTGAGCCTTTGTACTTTTGCTATTTTTTACCACATGATATCACTTGAACATGTAATATAATGTTTTTGTTTGAAAATGTTCCTGTGGCGGATTGCTTGGAGTCTGATGTATTAAGAGCCATGTCGAGATTAATAGCTTTTAGGCATTTTACTGAAATGAGCAGACACTTAATTTTCATAACATCTATATCACGTACCATATTTTTTAAAATACCCTTCCTTCTTTTTTTAAATTCAAAACTTAGGAGGGATTGAATATATTAAAGAGGTTTCACATTGATTTTTATTTTAATTTTGGTTAGAAACAGATTGATGAACGTAACAAATTTTGAATCACTTCCAATCAAAATTATAATGTAATTTTGAAAGTCTCTTTAATGTATCTATGTTATCTATATTTTTACATCTAAATTTAATAGCATAAGGTAGTGCATTTTTAAAGTTATAAAAACTCCATAAAATTTGTCATAAGTTTGCTATAAGGCACAAGACAATGATACTTACTAATCAACATCATCAATGAGTTCTTAAGACTCCACTAATTCAAAAAATATCAAACTTTTAATTTTTCGAATGGAGTTTTTACTCGGTGTTTATTTTTTTTGCCGAGGTCACTACCTCCTTATATAGGTGTTGTAGGTGCAGCGGAAGCCGGCAAGAGGGGGATAAATTGCTGACAACAAAAATAAACTATACCCTCCTCGTGCTTTCAACTCAATTAGTACAATAGTAAATAAAGCAGTAAAGTAATAAAGCAATAAACAGGAATTTAACCTGGTTACAATCAAGGAGGTTATTAATCCAGGACAATGAGAAGCGTACTAAAAAGAATCTCCTTTACTGAAGGCGGAGAAGTCTTTTATACTTTGGAAGCTTAGAACTATTGCTAGGAATAGCTACACAATTGATTGCTTGAGTTATTGTGAATTCCTAGCTCCAGGGGCCTTTAAATAGCCTCTGGAAATCTGATCTCGAGGGTCCAAGGCGCCTCCAATAGGGGTCCAAGGCGCCTCCAAGGGGTGAGCGGATAAAACTTTATCCGCAGCTCGAAACGGTTAGTTTGACTTGTTGAAGGCACCTTCAACAAGGCTGAAGGCGCCTCCAAGCCTGATGGAGGCGCCTCCAAGCTGGCAGCTCGAATTGCAGCTTGCTTTCTTCAGCTTCCGACGCTTCGTTCTTTTGGGTGATTTCGGCCAACCAAAATAGGGCTCACCCGAACCCAATTACCGGCCTTCTCCTCGAGCAGCCTTCCTCCCGACTTAACGTCCCTCAAACGCCGCACACGTTCTTCTCGCCCACCGGTGTACTCTTCCGCAGCTCTCTCGTCCTTCGGAAGCACCGAGCCCGTCGGCTCCCTTCCCGTGACGTTCTTCTCGCTAGCTGCGTCTTCCGCTCGACTTCCTGCGCTTCTAAGTTCATGCACACTTAGACACAGGGATCAAACACAAAGCAGGACCTAACCAACTTGGTTTGTCACGCCCCGGAGGAGTCCCTGTCCGAAGAAATTTCGGCAGCATCTCCCCTGTACGGCGGACAATCTGAAACTTTTCTACAAGCACTATATACCTCAGCCACATGCGGCTGGAATAATAACAAAAAAATAAAACAATCACCATGCAGTTTAATAGTAGACAAACATAGCAGTAATAAGATGACTCGAAAACAACCCTACTCAACTACACTCGTAAAGCTCAAAAACATATTCCTACTCCACTACACTCGTAAAGCTCAAAACTGGCAATAAAACCAACTTACCTCTTCTGCCATCTAGGCAGACATGTAGTAAAACATATCGAATAAAAATCCATCAACAAGGAAAAATCCATACAATATCCAGGTATCAAACGAAACTAAGTGTAAACATGGTCAAATAAGAAGCAAAACAAAACCAAAAGATTCATAAGTCTTCGGGGTCTTCAGGGGACCAGTAACTAGAACTCTCTCCTGACAGCATCATCCTGAAATATAACAACAATGGAAGCGGGGTGAGTCCAACACTCAGTAGGTACAATTGATATGCAAAGTAAGGAAATAACACCTAGTACTAATCATGCGTACAGTCTCCTGATAGAATAAAGGTAAATGCAAATCGAAGTAAAACAGGAGAGAAACTGTACTAACCAGGACCTGGGTATCAGGACAAATAGTCCGAGTGGTATAGAAATCATGTATGCATGTCAAACATAGGTATCCAAACAATATGCAGCATATAAATGCAGCATATAAATGCAGCAAACACAAACACAATCAATAAATGCATCATGCATATGATGCCAATGTCATGGTCACCCCTGACGCCAGTCAGCCAACTCACAACAAAAGTGGGACCAAGTGGGTAGGGTTGTGACGACCGTGCACTCTGCATCACTACTCCTGATGAGTGACCGAGTGGACGGGATGCTGTCGGAGTACATACATACTCCTACCCCAAATCATAAATGGGGGAGCGCAATGCTCTCATCTCCCGATACACTATGACGGGGAGGGATCTCTAACGTGCTACACGCTGCGTCACACTACCCCTGAGCGGACCAACGGAGCACCGGAAGAGCGTCACGCTACCCATGAGCGTCAACAACGGAGCACCGAACAGTGATGAAACTGGCGATGTGCTCGACAATAATGGAGCAATCTATCACACAACATGCAATCATGCGAATGGTGTATGTCACTAAGCATGGTAATATACTAAACCAATCTATGGACATATAACGATGTGCACCATAGTGAACAAATCATATCAAAGTACACTAATCAATTAAGGTATCAAACCTAGGTCCTGAACATGGTGAAACATGGTTATATCACTACCCTTATGAGCATGTGTAATCAGGTACATAATGACTCGAAATGCAAAACAAACAATCAATCAAGCAAGTAACAGGTAATCGGGTAGTGATTAACCGAAACAAATGAGGAACATAATTAATGCAACTTGTTAATTTCACTACTATGCATATCAAAGACAATAAATCAAAAGTACCCGCCTCCGATAAAATGATCCAAATCTGACTCCGAGATACTCGTCTCGCGTCAAAGTCCTGTGATAAATCGTACAATTTAGCTAATTTTCATTAAAAACAAAAATAGCTAAACTAAATCCTAATCCGATTAGGAAGCTAGAGTATCAATTCCATTTAAATCTAAGTCTATACTTAAATCAATTCTAGTGGCAATTCAGTCTTCAACTTACCACCAGATAACCCAACCATAAATAAACAACTAACCACAATATTCAATTTAATCCTTGATCTACAACTAAACACAGTTAATCCACTAAACTCCCAATTCATCTTAATTCAATGATTTCACCTAAATTAGCACCTCTTATTAACACTAACGAACATCCAGATTCACATAACCCATCAACACATGATCCATTATATAACTACCACACGTAGCTAATTTCCTACAACATACCTTGAAGTCACAGCCCTGTTGATTGCTGGAACAGGAGTGCTACTAGTTGGAATTTCTGCCGTAACCAAGAAAACCACAGCAAGTCCTCCCTGCTGGAACTCACGGTGTTGTTCACCTAGGAAGCAACCAATAACAAAACCTTATACCGTGACTAGATCCAAAGCAAGGAAGAACATGAACTGAGATCTGCCACAACCCTAATTCCGCAGCTAGGTATGGCCCTTACCTTCAAGATTCGGCTAGGGCAAAGAAAATATGGATCGACACTAGGGCTGAGGAGTGGCACCAAGTGGCAGCGTCGGCTGTGGCGAAAACAGGGGTGCTAGGGCAGAGGCGACAGCGCTGCTTCGGTCCAGTGAGGGCAACGGCTTCGGCAGGGCTCAGTGGCGGCCGGCGGATCGTGTGCGACGGCGAAGAGTGGTTGTCGAAGGTGCGGCAGTGAGGATGGGGCGTCGCGCGGGCACAAGCACAGAGGAGAAAATCGGCAGATGGGGTGAGCGTCGCCGGCGCTTGGGGAAAAAGGAGGAGCGACACTCGGCAGGAGGCTAGGGCGCGCGGTGACCAGCACAGATGAGGCGGCCAGCGCTCGGGAGAAGAAAAGCAAAGGGCTTCGGGTGTGCGGCGCAATGTGGCTAGGGCAGAGGATCGGGAGAATAGAGAGGAATAGAAGGATCGAGTGCGAAATAAAGAAGGAACGAGGGAGAAGAAACGAAGAACTGCCTCGAGCAGTTAGGGCACGGGTAGAAGAAGGCGCGCGGGAGAGAAAGAAACAGAGAGAAGAGTTCGGCGAAAACAAAGAAAGAGAAAAGGAAAAGAAATAAATAAATTTAACTTTTCCTCACATAAATGGGTAGCCAAAACAGGCTTTCCCGGAACCCAAATTTTATCCCCGTTAACTTGTCCATACGAGCTCCGAAAAATTCCCGAAAATTTTTGGAAAATTCCCTTATTAATATTCGCCTATTTCCGGTATTTTACATAGTTGATCATATCAAAACTACCACGGGGTCCAACAATCTTCCCTTTTTGATGTGCATCAACCCAAGTTCAAGTTAGGGTAAAAACAGACACAAAAAGTAATTTTAAAGAAAAATTACTAAACTAGCATGTTAAACATAAGTTTTGCAATAAATAAAATTGCAACATATTTTAGAAAAATATTAAAATTTTAAACTTTCTAACTCCCCCTTAACTTGTCCTATCTCCTTAACTTGTAATCTTTCTCTCCCCTTTTGATCACAGCAAAAACGGGGTGATAATTCAAAAAATATTTTATAAAACAAATTTTAACTTTAGATAAAATTTATATTTAATAAAAATGATATCTCAGAAAAGTGAATTTTTTTTAAAAAAAATTCTAAGTAAGAATGAGGTTTTTAAAAAAAATTTCTAAGTCAAAAAAAATTTCAAGTCAAATGAATTTTTGAATTTTCCAAAAAAAAAATTCCAAGGAAAAATTAATTTTTTTAAAAAAATAATTCTTAGTAAAAATAATTGAGATTTAAAGAAAATTCTAAGAAAAACAATCTATGACTTTTTCACAATAATTTCTAAGTCAAAATCGATTTTTTAGAATTTTTTTAAAAATGTTTGAAAAAATTTCAAAACATTATTTAATTCTTGTTTAATGCTTTTTCAGAAAATTAATTAAACATTTTCTTTCAATATTTTAGCTTCCAGGTCATGGCGAGGCACTAGACCTTCTTAGTTATTAGAGCAACAACCACTTCCTTAGACAAAGCTTCCATAAAGAATTTCAATGTTTAATTTTCTCACTGTAAGCTTTTAACTTAAAGAGAAATTTAAACTAGCAAAGATTTTGGAATGCAATAAAGGTTCCTTCCTATAGGATTGGTCAAAAACTTAGGGGGTACATGATTTTGGGCACTTTTCTAAGTTGACTCTGGTGTTTTCTATATACCAATTTAATTTTCCATAAACTTTAATTTTTGATTTTTGAAAAATATTAGATTTTAAACATGCATCAGATTTTAACTTTTCAATTTGAAGTTTTAATTTATCATTTTCAGATTTCACATTATCTAACATTTTATTTAAGTTGACAATTTCTTTTTCTGATTCAGTTAAATCTTTAGAAAGAGCTCTAATAAATTGAAACAATTGTTTAGGGTTCAGAGCACATACCTTACTTACCTTACGTTGTAATGCTCCCCCTTCATCATAGCTTTCCTCTTCTGATGTTCCTCCCCCTTCATGGATGCTCATCTCGGAGCAGCTTTCATCGTCGTATTTGTTGGTGCGGGAAGCATCCGACGATCGAACCTGAGTTTTGATAATGGCAAAGGATTCAAAGTTAAGGTTTGTGGTGATCTAACATGTTGAATAAGTGTTTCAAGAAAGTCCTAGCTGCGGTTAGGCAAAGGGAAAATCCTAAGGGGTGGTAACCTTAGGTCCTAGGGGGTGGTAACCCTAAGTGAGGGAAAACCCTAAGGGGCGGCAATCTTAGGTCCTAGGGGGAGGTAACCCTAGGTGAAGGAAAACCCTAAGGGGCGGCAACCTTAGGTCCTAGGGGGTGGCAACCCTAGGTGGAGAAAAATCCTAGGGGGAGGTAACCCTAGGTGAAGGAAAACCCTAAGGGGCGGCAACCTTAGGTCCTAGGGGGTGGCAACCCTAGGTGGAGAAAAACTCTAAGGGGCGGTAACCCTAGGTCCTAGGGGGTGGTAACCCTAGGCAGAAAGTCCAGTTGGTCTGGAGGACCGGACTGGCATCAGGTAATCTCTCCTGAGGGGAGTAGGTGAGGACGCGTTCCCCGTAGAGGGAACAGTAGGCGTCGGGTCGACCTAGGGTTTCCGGTTGGAAATCCGAAGTCAGACTCGGACAGTCCGAAGACTGTCAGTTCTTCTTTACTATGATCTATCAAATTCTAACACTGTCTTGCAGGGTATTTGCTCGAACTAACCTTGTTTTGCAGGAGAGGAACCTGTTGGAAAAAGGTGGTCCGGGTGCCCAGGATGGATCCGGGCGCCCGGGACCAAGTTTTATCCCTGCCGCAACTTCGCCACGTGGAGCATCCTGGTTGGTTGGCCACGTCACACTCTAGGCGCCCGGAAGGGATCCAGGCGTCCGGAATGTCATATAAAAAGAGGGTCGAGGGAGCAGCTAAAGAACAACAACGAATTCTAAGCTTTCTTCTGTGAAGTGCTGCCATCGAGACGACCTTGAAGTGCTACGACTCGACACCGACGACCCGAAGCTCAGACTCTTCGATCTTTCGTTGTCGGTATTAGTTTTCGCTTTACATAATTGCAATCTCTACTGTATTCCAGTTGTAATATTTTACGAGCTTATAGTTGTTGCCCACGGAAAGCGATCAAGGATCGCGGGCCTTCGAGTAGGAGTCGTCCCAGGCTCCGAACGAAGTAAACTCCCTGTGTCGTTCTGTGCTTGCTTTACTTTTTCCGCTGTGTTACTCAATTTTACGATTCCGATATTTCGAAAAACGAAATAGCCACGAACGCTATTTACCCCCCCCCCCCCCCTCTAGCGCTTTCAATCCATTAGTATTTAGGTCGGTGTTCGGCTATTAGTGCTATCTGGTGGATTTCCTCGATCTCAGATTCCTCTGATGATGAAGCGATGTCCATGGAAGAGTCGGATTCTTCTTTTCTTGACGTTTCGTGATGTTCTAAGAACTTTTCCCAAAGTTCTTTCGCACATGTATAGTCACCGATCTTTTCGAGTTCCTGCACAGGTAGAACGGTAAGTAAATGAAATTCAGCCTTACCATTTGCCATGAATTCGATTCTTTGTTGTTCGTTCCATTGGTATTCCTCAAGTACTTTTCCGTCTGTTGTTTTAGGTACTTTGAAACCCCTCTTCATACTCAACATGATGTTGAAGTTCGTCTTGAAGAAGACCTCCATTTTGCATTTCCAGAACTCGAAGTCTCCGTCAAACTTCGGGGGATCAAGGTTCGCTCCGGCCATGGTCTTGATCGATGTGCTTCAGTCGACGGTTAGTCCTTCTGAGGCGGTCTAACTCTGATACCAATTGTAGGTGCAGCGGAGGCCGGCAAGAGAGGGGTGAATTGCTGACAACAAAAATCAACTATACCCTCCTCGTGCTTTCAACTCAATTAGTGCAATAGTAAATAAAGCAGTAAAGTAATAAAGCAATAAACAGAAAAGAAACAGGAATTTACCTAGTTACAACCAAGGAGGTTGTTAATCCAGGACAATGAGAAGCGCACTAAAAAGAATCTCCTTTACTGAAGGCGGAGAAGCCTTTTACACTTTGGAAGCTTAGAACTATTGCTAGGAATGGATACACAATTGATTGCTTGAGTTATTGTGAATTCCTAGCTCCAGGGGCCTTTAAATAGCCTCTGGAAATCTGATCTCGAGGGTCCAATGTGCCTCCAATAGGGGTCCAAGGCGCCTCCAAGGGGTGAGCGGATAAAACTTTATCCGCAGCTCGAAACAGTTAGTTTGACCTGTTGAAGGCGCCTTCAACAAGGCTGAAGGCGCCTTCAAGCTGGAGGCGCCTCCAAGCCTGATAGAGGCGCCTCCAAGCTGGCAGCTCGAATTCCAGCTTGCTTTCTTCAGCTTCCGGCGCTTCGTTCTTTTGGGTGATTTCGTCCAACCGAAATAGGGCTCACCCGAACCAAATTTTCGGCCTTCTCCTTGAGCAGCCTTCCTCCCCGGCTTAACGTCCCTCGAACGCCGTGCACGTTCTTCTCACCCACCGGTGTACTCTTCCGCAGCTCTCTCGTCTTTCGGACGCACCAAGCTCGTTGGCTCCCTTCCCGTGTCGTCCTTCTCGCTAGCTGCGTCTTCCGCTCGACTTCCCGCGCTCCTAAGTTCCTGCACACTTAGACACAGGGATCAAACACAAAGTAGGACCTAACCAACTTGGTTGATCACATCAAAACTACCACGGGGTCCAATAGGTGCTCTGTCTTTGGCAATATTAAAAGGCCGATAAAAGTTATTTACTGCTTTTACCCATCCAATTCGAAATGCTAGCCATCAGTCATCAATGGTCAGTTGTTTCTATCCGGATAGTTATAGATAGGGGTGTAATCGAGCTGAGCCGAGCTGAACTCTTGAATATTTGAGTTTAGCTCGTTTATAATTGAGCTGAACTCGTGCTTTATTTAACGAATATATTCAAGGTTCATGAGCTTATTCAAGCTTTTATCGAGTCTAAACGAGCTTAATAAATATAAAATATAAATTTAAATATTCATTAAAAACTAAATTATATATTTAGAGAAAATTATAATATTCTTATTAAAATTTATAATTTTATTTTAATAAATAAATTCAATATATTTGTCTATATGTTTCATAAGTAGAGTGTAAAATCTATAAGTTTAATATCAAAATTATTATTATTTTTATTTAAAAGTTAATTCATGAGCTTAACGAACATGTTCACGAGCTAACGAGCCGAATATTGTGAAGCTTGAGTTTTGTTTGTTTATCTTAATGAGTCTCATTAAAAGAGCTCAAGGGAATTTTTATTGAATCAAAATTCGAATAGCTAATGAACGGCTTGATTTATTTACATCCCTAGTTATAGAACCACTATTAATGTCGATGGTTTCAAGCTCAACCATTATTGTGTTTGTTATACACTTAAGCAAGTCACAAAATGGATTTGGGTGACAAAACATAAGTAGATTCACTTGAATAAATTTTATTTTGATTAGTCTGACATTAGACATGTGTAAGTAGTACTTGCACACAAATCACTTGAGTTCGATATAATTTAGACTCTATATTTGTACCCCAATGAAGAGAGTCTCTTTCTATACATTACAACTTAATTCATTATTAACTAACCTTTAAGCTACTCAATTTTTAATACAAACTAATATCTTATTCACAATGACTCTCATTCCTTCTCTCACTTTTCCATTTATATTTTTTCCAACAGTTTGGGCCTTTGTAGTTGGGTCCCTTTGCTTGCAAATGTTCAGAAAATATCTTTGCACGTAGTTTGATAGTATTGGATATTTTTGAGTAAAAAAATGGTGCCATTTAAACTGAGTGAAAGTTTTTGCTACCACACAAACGACAATTGTCTACATCCACCATCACCCATCAAGATCCATTGCCCACTATCAAACGAATTGTTGGACTGAATACTATCATTGTGTCTATGGTGACTCATAGACTCCTATCATTACTCACCAAAGTCGAACTGAGATCGAGTTGTCGCCACCCCTCCGGACCATTGACCTTCACCCACCTTTTATCACTATTCGACAAAAGGAGATATTATTAGAATCTAGGCAAATGATGCTATAAGAAAGAGAAGGAAAATAATAAAAAAAATATCTTCCTTCCTTATTATGCTAATTAAGAAAAGCAAAAATTTAATTTCCCTTGAAAACTCTTCATCAAAATATGTTACATGCATGAATATAATGCTTTACGCTAACAGATAAACCATAAGTGACTCATGAAGAGTCAAACTCAAATGAACTAGGCTATCTCTTCAATTCGTTTCGCTACGATGGAACATGATCAATTTTGACATTAAATGAAAAGTAATCAAATACATTTATAAGTAAAATGCATCTAGAGGTAGCAAAAAAATATTTTTTTTTTAAATAATAAAATATATTTATCCCACTAAAATCCTAAACCCAACTAAAAACACAGGTTAGGCTAGATGATGACCTTGCAATATTTGAGCTTGGTCAGACATAACCCAACTTCATATGTAGCTCAACTTGGCATGAACCTTTGCACGATCAAGCACATGGGTTGAGTTAGGGATGACCAATGTAAGGATTAAATGATTAGCTATATATAAATAAAATGATTAATACGTCAAGCATTATGAGTTTGTCAGACAAAAATTGAAAGTACGAAGTGAAATGTGCCTTAATAAATATATCAACGATCTATAAATTGGAAGGATAAAAGACAATATGATGGTGTCAATCTGAAGATGATGATGAGCAATGTAATAATCAATTTCAATATGTTTCGTCCGCTCATAAAAAATTAAATTGTATGTAATTTGAATAACACTCTGATTGTCACAATATAACGAAGTAGGTTGATGAAGAGAGGATATCTATATCTACAAGCAACAAACACAACCAAACTATCTCACAAGTAGTTGAGGGCATGACACGATACTCGACTTCTGTAGAAGATTTCGAAATAACATCTTGTTTCTTACTCTTCCAAGAAATGAGAATCACCAAGAAAAACACAGAAGTCAGTGGTAAATTTGTGATTCGTAGGTGATCCTGTCCGAACGCTGAATCGATGGACGCTGGGCACGTGGCACTCTCCGAACTGATGACGTGGATCTCTGACTGGCCGTATGGAGCTCCGACGAACCTGCAAAGAAGTCAGGTCGGGAAGGGGTTCCCGGCGACGACCCTCCGACGCTCAAGTCAGGCAAGAGGAAACTAAGGAAGTGGCTTCGAAGATCCCAGATTGCGTACCTTCCGCGAAGTATGAGGACCCTTATATAGAGCTATGAGGAGGCTGATGCACACATACCGAGGTAAATACGTGTCCTCTAACCATACCTCAGTATGGGCTTGTCAGAGGAGCTTGCCTGACACCATACCGCTACAGTCCGAGCACCTCTCTGATGGGACGGCAGAACCTTCTGTCGTAAGATTTGGTGCATGGCTTGGTCTTTGACCATGGTGGTTGTCAGAAGGTGTTTCCCGATGTTTCCCTTATCCTTTTGTCTCTTCTGTTCCTGCGCCGAGCGGCCGACCGATCGGCAGTCCCTCGCATCCGACCGGACGTAGGTACGGATCTGCTCGGGAGATCCCAGGTCATGTGCTCGGAAGAAACTATTCACGACATTACTGCTTTATGCCTCGGCCGAGCAGGCTACCCGCTCGGCCCGGCGACCCTGTTCACCACAAGCGTCGGAGACCCAACTCCCCGTCGGGTTGTCTTTGCTTCTGCTTGTACCCCGTTTGGCCGGTCGGTTCCCCTTTTCCGATCGGCCTTTTGACCCTTGACCTCCACGTGGCGTTGACTTCCCTCAAAAGGGGGGTCCCCTGTTCTTACCGCCGGATCACTTGCCTGCCCTTCAAGTCTAGTCGAAGGAGGCGATTAGTCCGACTGACTGGACGCCCGTTGTGCTGAGCGGCGCTTACAAGAGACCATCGTCCGCTCGGACTGTGTGGAGATAAGTACAGCCTCAGTCAACGCTACCCTCTCTTGGATCTCCTCGGAATTTGCGCCAATCTCCATCATTAGGGGCGAGCACACGCTCTGTGCCTCGATAAGGCGCTTATTAAATGCTCTCCCGTGATGGAATGCCACGTGGCACCCCTGATGCCGTCAGCGTACGGCGACGACGTTACCTTCGATGGGACCGCCTTAGTTCGAAATGGACGGCGCGATGCGTGCTCCGGTTCTCGCGACCTGAATCCGACGATGGAGCCCGCTCGGGCTCAACCCTATAAATCCTTCGCCTTCTCCGCCTTTGCCGCATTTCTGCTCTCGTGTACCAGAAGCTTCCTTCGGCGTTTCAGTGCTCCGGCAGCTTCAGTTCTCTTTTTCCAGCGATCCCTCGTTCTTCATCGATCCTCCTTCTTTTTGTAAGGTTCTCCTTCCTTTCCTCTCCGTTAATCTTGTGTTTTTTTTGTCTAGTTAGGGTTCTCTGGCCGCTGTTTTGTTTATTATCCTCTTCCTTTTATCCTCTGCCTTTCGTCTTTTTTGGTTTCGTCCGCTCGGACAATGGCTAGCTCCTCCCAGCCACAAGACCAAGCCCTCGGCCCATGGTATACCACCATGGAGTCGCGCTTCGATCGGCGCAACGCCGATATTCTGATAAATAATTTTGATATCCCTTCCGACCTTGAAATTATTTTACCCACACAAACCGCCGCACGGAGCTTTCTGTGTTTTCCGCGACCAGTTCACAGTCGATCTGCGACTTCCCATTCATCCCTTCATCGTTGAAGTTTGCAATTTTTTCGGCATTCCGCTCGGAAGCCTAGTCCCCAACACTTTCTGCCTTCTATGCGGCGTTGTCGTCCTATTTAAAATCCACAACATTCCCCTCCGACCGGAGGTCTTCTACTATTTCTATTACCCTAAACATTCCGAGCTGGGCACTTACATGTTCCAGGCTCAGCCCGGTTTAGTTTTCTTCAATAAACTACCCTCTTCCAATAAGCATTGGAAAGAATTTTACTTTTATATTCGCCTTCCCGAGCGGGCCCCCTTCCGAACCCAATGGTAGATCAGACCGCCAGTCTCCCCTGAGCTCAAAAGGTTCAAGACCCGACCGGACTATCTTCATGCTGCCAACATGCTGGCCGGTCTGAGGGTCGACATCAACAAGTTCTTACCAGAAGGGGTGATGTACATATCCGGCCTGAGTCCGATCAGGACCCCCCTCCCGAGCGGCTTCGGTAAGAATCTTACTTGTACATTTGCCTTGATTGCTAACTGATTTTCTTCTTTTTCCTTTGCAGCGAATATTGTCATGGAGTCGGTGATGGCTGGAATTTTGAAGAGGAAGGCGGCGGCGCTCAAGGCCGCGGTGGCCAAAGAGATGGAGACGCTTGGCATCCAGCCGGTTGGCTCAAATGAAGGAGAGAGCGAGACAAATGCTAGGCACTTACATGTTCCAGGCTCGGCCCGGTTTAGTTTTCTTCAATAAACTACCCTCTTCCAATAAGCATTGGAAAGAATTTTACTTTTATATTCGCCTTCCCGAGCGGGCCCCCTTCCGAACCAAATGGCAGATCGGACCGCCAGTCTCCCCTGAGCTCAAAAGGTTCAAGACCCGACCGGACTATCTTCATGCTGTCAACATGCTGGCCGGTCTGAGGGTCGACATCAACAAGTTCTTACCAGAAGGGGTGATGTACATATCCGGCCTGAGTCCGATCAGGACCCCCCTCTCGAGCGGCTTCGGTAAGAATCTTACTTGTACATTTGCCTTGATTGCTAACTGATTTTCTTCTTTTTCCTTTGCAGCGAACATTGTCATGGAGTCGGTGATGGCTGGAATTTTGAAGAGGAAGGCGGCGGCGCTCGAGGCCGCGGTGGCCAAAGAGATGGAGACGCTTGGCATCCAGCCGGTTGGCTCAAATGAAGGAGAGAGGGAGACAAATGCTGGGGAGTCGGCCCCTCAGGCTTCTCTCCCGGAGCTAGCGGCTGGCACAACTGCTAGTCGAGAGCCTTCCGTCCGGGAGGAAGGCTCGGCTCAAGAGGAAGAGCGACCCCCCCGACAAAAGCGACACCGCAAGAAGGCACCACTCCGCTCGGCTACATCTGCGGTCCATCCTTCCGAGCGGACCACCGCTGATTCTCGAGGCAAAGCTCCAGCGGTAGAGGCGATATCGTCCGATCGGACCCCATCGCAATTGGACGCGTCGGCGGATCCTCTTGAGGTCGTTCCAGTCAGCGTCCTTCCGCCCGCTCCCCGCCAAGTCCAGCGTTCAACAATTTTGTCCCAGTTCTCTACGCCGGCTTCCAATCCTTCTCCGGCTTCTTCCCAGATGACCCCCGGTCGGCGCCGCACCGTCCGGGTCTCCCTGCATCTCCCCATCGAGGAATTAATGCCCGAAGCCGATCAGCCTACCGCGCCCGAGCACATGATCACTTTGAAAGGGCCTCTAGCCGAAATGTGGGTCGACGCTCGGGCGCGCGTGGCGATGATTCGACTCAGCAATCTGGCCAACAGCCACATGCAGCAGGCCACTGGGGTAAGCGTATTCTCTGAAGTCCTTTTTGCATTCTTTCCGATCGGCTATTAACAATCTTGCTTGTTCCAGAGATGGGTGGAGGAGATTGCTGTCTCCAATCGGCTCGCCATGGTGGACGAGGAGCTCAAAAGGCTACGGAGTTCAAGCGGCGCTCCTTCCCAAGGCCCGTCATATGCCGAGCTGCAGAAGGAGCTCAAAAAGACCCATAATCTGTTGGAGGCCGAACGGAAGAAGACGGCCGACCAGGCTCACAATCTGGCCGAACTTGATCGCCTGAACAAATCACTGGATCGCAAGATAAGCCTGGCCACCGAGCGGAAGAAAACGGCTATCTCCGATCTGGAGAAGAAGAACGTAGAAGCTCGAGGCCTGGAGCAAAAAGTTAAAGAGCTGATGGACCAACTGGCCGGCGAGAAGGTGGCCCGCTCGACGGAGGCAAATAAGCAAAAGGAGGAGCTGAAAACTCTGCAGGAGTCCTTAGCGGCCTCCCAAGCGGCCTTCAAGGAATATCAAGACGCTAAGCCTGGCCGAGTCGCAGCCTAAGGCTGAATTACATCCGTTCGGAAGTGTTCTCGGAGAAAGTCTGCGAACGGATGTACACTGCCTTCGAGCTCGCTATGACTGCCACCACCACTTATTTAAAGTCCAAGGGTCATCTCGCCGACTCCGTCCTCATCCCAGCCCAAGACCAGGCGACGCTCCTTGGCACCATCCCCCAAGACCTTTATGATTTCCTCGAGTAGAAATTTTTATGTAACTCAGTCGCTCGGCTAAAAACTTATCCATTTTTGTAATTCGGCCACTCGGCCTTAATTTCTTTAATGCTATCATTTTACTTGTTTTTTCTTTTGCTAATCAATATGAGTGTTGGCCGCTCGGATTGCCAACTACCGTTGTTCATATTCCCTTAATTCTCCTCGTTATTCGTCTCTCCTCCCACCTTTCTTGTATTCGAAAGGGATTTTTACAAGTGTTTTGCATAGCTAGTCCGCTCGGCTGAATATATCCTCTTTATTGTCTTCTTCCGGCCGGAGGGTTTATAGTCGCCGACGCGACTCTCGATTTTTAACGTCGGAGCTCGACGGTCTTCCGGCCGGAGGGTTTATAGTCGCCGGCGCGACTCTCGATTTTTAACGTCGGAGCTCGACGGTCTTCCGGCCGGAGGGTTTATAGTCGCCGGCGCGACTCTCGATTTTTAACGTCGGAGCTCGACGGTCTTTCGGCCGGAGGGTTTATAGTCGCCGGCGCGACTCTCGATTTTTAACGTCGGAGCTCAACGGCCTTTAAGGCTAATTTCAACACTGCCGTTCGGCGAAGATTGCCAAATGCATTTCTTATCATTTTGCTTCCTGCATTAAAAGAACACACGCAACCAAGAGATACAAAAAATGAATTACATCAGCGCACCTCTCACCCAGCTCGGTACGACTGGAGATGATTTGCGCTCCATGGTCGATCCAGTTGTCGTCCGTCTTCATCCTCCAGATAATAAGCACCCGAGCGGAGCTTTTCGATGACTTTGAAGGGACCCGCCCAAGGAGCTTCCAGCTTACCAACGTCCCCGACCGGCTTTACTTTCTTCCATACTAAGTCACCGACTTGGAACGCTCTGGGGATCACGCGCCGGTTATAATTCTGCTTCATCCTCTGCCGGTACGCCATCAGCCGGACGGACGCTTTAGCTCGCTCTTCATCGATCAAGTTCAACTCCATGTTCCTTCGCTCGGCGTTATCATCATCATAATTCTGGATCCGGACGGACTCAACGCCGACTTCAACCGGGATAACCGCTTCACCACCGTACACTAAGTGGAATAGCGTGACGCCCGTTCCCTCCTTTGGAGTCGTGCGGATGGCCCATAGGACGCCCGACAGCTCGTCCACCAAACTTCCTCCTATGTGGTCAAGTCGAGCTCGAAAAATTTTGAGTATTTCTCTGTTGGTTACTTCCACTTGGCCATTGCTTTGGGGATACGCCACGGAAGTAAAGTGTTGTTCGATGCCATAACTTTTGCACCATTCTTCGAGCTGCTTCCCAACGAATTGTCGTCCGTTATCAGATACCAGCCGACGAGGAATGCCGAATCGACAGATTATATGCTGCCAGATAAACTTTTTGACCATTTGCTCTGTGATCTTCGCCAGTGGCTCGGCCTCTACCCATTTGGAAAAGTAGTCAACCGCCACCAGTAAAAACTTCCGCTGACCGATCGCCATAGGGAACTGACCCACGATATCCATTCCCCACTGATCGAACGGACAGGAAACTGTAGATGCCTTCATTTCCTCCGCCGGTCGGTGGGAGACGTTGTGGAACTTCTGACAGGAAAGGCACGTCGCGACGGTCCGAGCGACGTCTGATTGCAGGGTTGGCCAGAAATATCCGGCCAGCAAGATCTTCTTGGCCAGCGATCGTCCGCCCGGATGTCCTCCGCACGATCCTTGGTGCACTTTCTGGAGGATGTACTCTGCGTCTTCCGAGCTCACACACTTCAAAAGTGGGCGGGAGAAAGCCTTCTTGTAGAGTTGGTCTCCAACAAGTGTGAACCGACCGACTCTCCTCCTCAATAGCTGGGCTGCCTCCCGCTCGGACGGTGTCGCACCCGAGCGGAGAAACTCCATGATGGATGTCCTCCAATCGCTCGGAAACTTGAGGCCCTCCATCCGATCGATATGCGCCACCAGGGATACTTGTTCAATTGGTTGTTGTATGATGACCGGTGATATTGAACTTGCAAGTTTGGCTAACTCATCTGCAGCCTGGTTCTCCGCTCGGGGTATCTTCTGGATAATGACCTCTCTGAAGTTGGCCTTGAGCTTTTCGAAGGCTTCAGCGTAAAGCTTGAGTCGAGCGTTGTTAATCTCAAAAGTGCCCGAGAGTTGCTGAGCGGCCAACTGGGAGTCCGAATGGATTGTCACCCAACTGGCTCCTACATGGCGGGCTGCTTGCAAGCCGGCTATGAGCGCCTCATACTCTGCTTCATTATTGGTGGCTTTGTAGTCCAGCCGGATGGATAGGTGCATCCTTTCTTCTTGGGGAGAGAGTAATAGCACGCCAATTCCGCTCCCGAGCCGAGTGGATGACCCATCTACAAAAATTTTCCACATAGCTTCAGGCTCGGGCTTTTGCACCTCGGTAATAAAGTCTGCCAAGGACTGCGCCTTTATCGCCGACCAGGGTTGATACTGAATATCAAACTCACTCAACTCCGTCGTCCACTTGATGAGCCATCCGGACGCTTCTGGGTTCAGCAGCACTCTCCCCAATGGGCTATTCGTCCGGACGATGATTTTATGTGCTAGGAAATAAGGATGAAGTCTCCGAGCGGCGAGGACCAAAGCAAAAGCCAGCTTCTCGAGTCTGGTGTAGCGAGATTCAGCATCTTTTAAAATATGGCTTAAGAAGTACACTGGTTGTTCTTCTCCGCTCGTCCTCACTAATGCCGAGCCTACTGCCTGCTCGGTTGAAGATAAATAGATACAGAGCGGCTCACCCATAGCTGGCTTGGCTAGCATGGGCAAAGAGTTCAGATATGCCTTCAATTCTTCAAACGCCCGAACGCATTCCTTGTCCCAATGGAACTTAGTAGCTTTGCGCAGGATTTTGAAAAAAGGGAGGCTCCGGTCGGCAGTCTTGGAGATGAATCTGGACAACGCAGTTATCCGACCGGTCAGGCGCTGTACTTCCCTTAGATTTCTTGGGGGCGACATATCTTGCAGCGCTTTGACCTTGCTGGGATTTGCCTCTATGCCCCACTCGGTCACTATATAGCCCAGAAACGCCCTCCTTTCGCTCCGAACAGACATTTCTGAGGGTTGAGCTTGACTCCATACTTCCTCAGCGTTCGGAAGGTCTCCTCCATGTCCATAAAAAGATCGGCCGCTCGGACGGACTTGATGAGAATATCATCCACGTATACTTCTAAGTTACGTCCGATCTGCTCCTTGAATACTTTATTCATCAGGCGCTGATAAGTTGCTCTTGCGTTCTTCAATCCGAACGGCATCACATTGTAGCAGTAAGTGCCGTCGGCTGTGACGAAGCTTACTTTCTCTTGATCCTCTCGGGCGAGCGGCACCTGGTGGTAACCTTGATAGGTGTCTAGCATGCATATTAACTCGCACCCGGCTGTGGAGTCCACCAGCTGATCAATCCGAGGCAGAGGGTAAAAATATTTTGGGCATGCTTTGTTAAGATCTCGGAAATCAATGCAAACCCTCCATTTGTTGCCCGGTTTGGAGACTAGCACCACGTTCGCCAGCCAGCTCGGAAACTGCACTTCACGTATGTGGCCGGCCACCAGGAGTTTCTCGACCTCCGCTCGGATGATGGCGCACTGTTCGGCGCTGAAGTCCCTCTTCTTTTGCTTCACCGGTCGAGCGTCCGGTCGGACGTTAAGCTCTTGCTGTGTTATTCTTGGCGAAATTCCTGGTAGCTCATGCGTCAACCAAACGAAAACGTCACAATTTCTCTGAAGACATTTGATTACCTCTTCTTTCTGGTGTGCCTCCAGATCGGCCGCGATGAATGTGGTGGCCTCCGATCGGGTTGGGTGGATCTGCACCTCCTCTTTCTCTTCATAGACTAAAGAAGGTGGTTTTTCGGTTATGGCGTTTACCTCGATCCGCGGCGTCTTCCGAGCGGAATTAGCTTCGGCTCAGACCATCTCGACGTAGCATCGTCGAGCCGCCAGTTGGTCTCCCCTTACTTCTCCAACTTTATCTTCGACCGGGAACTTGATTTTCTGGTAGAAGGTGGAGACAGCCACTTGGAACTCACTTAGCGCCGGTCGCCCCAAGATAACGTTATATGCGGAGGGAGAGTCAACCACAACGAAGTTTGCTGTCCGCGTCCTTCTGAGCGGATCTTCTCCCAGCGAAATAGCCAGTCAGACCTGTCCGACCGGCAGAACTTCATTGCCCGTAAACCCGTAGAGGGGGGTTGTCATGGGCAGCATCTCGGCTCGATCAATTTGCAGTTGATCGAAAGCCTTCTTGAAGATGATGTTGACCGAGCTGCCTGTATCTGTTGGAATCCCGAGGTGTTTTGATGTGATCTAACAAGTTAAGTTAGGTCCTGCGTTGTTTAACCCTTGTGTCTAAGTGTGCAGGAACTTAGGAACACAGGAAGTCGAGCGGAAGACGCGGCTAGCGAGAAGGACGGCACGGGAGAGAGCCGACGGGCTCGGTGCGTCCGAGGGACGAGGTGTCCGCGGAAGAGTACACCGGTGGACGAGAAGAACGTGCGCGGCGTTCGAGGGACGAGAAACCGGGAAGGAAGGCTGCTCGAGGAGAAGGTCGGAACATGGGTTCGGGTGAGCCCTATTCCGGATGGCCGAGATCACCCAAGCTAGTGGAGCCGGAACAGAAGACCCGGACCGAGACGAGCTGAACCGGAGACGAATCAGACAAAAAAGTCAACGAGTTGACTTTTGGGGTTCAGGCGCCCGGAACCATCCGGAGCGCAGATTTTGACCAGATCGAGTCAAACTCGATCTGAACGTTGGGGATAAAGTTTATCCCCAGGCACCCGGAACCCTTCCAGCGCCCACCAAGGCTATAAATATAGCTTTGGTCCGAAGCAAATCAATTCAGAAAGTAACTTGTAATCAACTTCGTGTGCTTTACTTTTCTTCTTGTACGTTCAACTACTCCGCCCAGAGGAGAATTAGATAGTGCGCTTACATTCCTTGGATTAGCAATCCCCTGATTGCAAACCAAGTAAAACTCTGGTGTCTATTTTTCTTTACTTAGTCTCTTTTATTTATTTATTACAAGTGTTCATTATATAGTTGAAATCCGAGAAAGGTTCGTGTTTTAATTTGTAGGGCAATTCACCCCTCCCCTCTTGCCGGCCTCCAAAGGGACCAACAAGTGGTATCAGAGCAAGGACGCTTCAGGAGGACTAACCGCCGATCGAAGCAACAAAGATGGCCGGACCAAGCATCGTTCCACCAAAATTCGAGGGGAACTTCACAGACTGGAAGCGTCGTATGGAGGTATTTCTAAAAACTGAGATTGAAATTTATTTTATTATGAAATACGGTTTTCTAGCTCCAACAAATCAGAACGGTGAAGAAAAAGAAGAAAGCAATTGGACAAAAAAAGAGCAGAATGAGTTCGTAGCAAACAGCCATGCGGAACATCACCTGCTAAGCGTATTACCGCCTCAGGAAGTAAACCGCATCGGAAGCTACTCATCAGCTAAAGAACTTTGGAAGAAGTTTCTAGAACTCCACGAAGGCACATCCGAAGCGAAGCTCGCTAGAAGGGACATCCTCCGAAACAAACTAATGAACATCCGCTTGGAGAAAGGTGAGAAAGTAGCCGGTCTACATGCAAAGGTAAAAGAACTAGTTACTGGTCTCGAGAACCTCGGTGAAACGGTAACAAATCGGGACGCTTACGCTACGCACTCAACGCCTTTCCCAGAACTCCAGTGGGCGTCAATCATCGGCGCCTACTACATCTCAAAGGACACGGAGGTAAGTACATTAGAGGAATGTTTTCTACTCTTGAATTACACGAAACTAGATGTGCGGGAACGACAAAGGATACAACCCGGACTATACTGAACACAACTCGGAAGGATGAACTCGAGTCGGACTCAGAAGGCGATCAAGAAGCGCACATGGTAAGAAATTTTAAAAATTCTTTAGGTCTAATAAATTTAAAATGCAGAATAAAAAGAATCAAAAGGAGGAAGAAAGGTGCGATGCTACCAGTGTCAGAAGGTAAGAGAAGACTGCCCAGAACTCAAAAAGGACAAAAGGAAGTCTCCCAAGAAACACAACCTAAAAGCAACTTGGGATGACACTTCTTCATCTGAATCAGAAGCTCAAGAATACACCGGGATAGCACTGATGGCAAGCTACGATGGACAAAGTATATCAGAATCGAGCAACGATGAAGAGGGAGCGACCTCGGATGAAGGCAGCGAAGCAGGGGGAGATTCAGGCTTTAAGTCTGACATGGTAAGTGAGGTATGCCTCTTACCCCCTGATCAACTTTACTCTGGCATTAAGGCAATGACTAAATCCATGTATAAATTAGAAAAATAAAAATTAAAAAATGAAATTTTGGAAACAAAAGGAATTTTAGCAAAATCATGTCTAATAGAGGATTTTGATAAATTGAAAATTCACAATGAAAAACTAAAAGAAGAAATAGAAAGATTGAAAAAATATAAAAGTTCAAATATTTCTACTTTTAGAAATTATAGAGGTTTAAATTAGTATTATAGATTTCATCAAAGTCAAATTAGAAATATATCAAAAATCTATGTACCTAGGAAATACTTGGTTAACCCTGTAGGTAGGAACCTCTACTGGGTTCCAAAAACCTGTTTAATTTAACTTAGCATTTTCAGCAAGGAAATTAAACGACTAATTTCATTATGAGGCTTTGTCTAAGGAAGTGGTTGTTGCTCCAATAACCAAGAAGGCCTAGTGCCTCGCCACGACCTGGAAGCCAAGTATCGAAATGAAAAGTTTAATTGACTAACTGAAAAAACATTAATTTAATTTACCTAATGCTTTAAAAGAGTTATTCAATTTATATAATTTATAATAATTTTTTTTTAAATTAAATTTTTTTAATTGACTTAGAAAATTTCTGAAAATTATTGACTTAGAAATTTTCTGAAAATTGACTTAGAAATTCTTTTTGGAAATCGACTTAAATCTTTTTAAATTAACTTAGATATTTTTTTTAACTTAGGAATTTTTCTATGAATACTGTCTTAGACATTTTCCTTTGAAAATTGCCTTAGAAATCTTTTATAAAAATTCACATTAAAATTTTCTGAATATTGACTTAGAATTTTTTTTACTAAATATTCTCTTTTGAAACATTGCCTTAGAAATTAATATTAATTGCCTTAGAAAGTTTTATGAAAATTCACTTAAATTTTGTTTATCTTAGACTTGTTTAAAGAACCCCTATTTTTAATGTGATCAAAGGGGGAGAAGAATGTTAAGTCTAGGGGGAGGTATATAAACTTTTTTTATGAAATATCTTTGGACTTAATTACAAATAAATTGTTTTTATTGCATCTGGTTTTCCCTAGCTTAACTTGGATTGCTCACATCAAAAAGGGGGAGATTGTTGGAACCCCGAGATGTTTTGATGTGATCAAACAAGTTAAGTTAGGTCCTGCGTTGTTTAACCCTTGTGTCTAAGTGTGCAGGAACTTAGGAACACAGGAAGTCGAGCGGAAGATGCGGCTAGCGAGAAGGACGGCACGGGAGAGAGCCGACGGGCTCGGTGCGTCCGAGGGATGAGGTGTCCGCGGAAGAGTACACCGGTGGACGAGAAGAACGTGTGCGGCGTTCGAGGGACGAGAAACCGGGAAGGAAGGCTGTTCGAGGAGAAGGCCGGAACATGGGTTCGGGTGAGCCCTATTCCGGATGGCCGAGATCACCCAAGCTAGTGGAGCCGGAACAGAAGACCCGGACCGAGACGAGCTGAACCGAAGCGGAGCGACCAGACGGAAAAAGTCAACCAGAGTTGACTTTTGGGGTCCGGGGCGCCCGGACCGAAGATGTTGACCAGATCGAGTCAAACTCGATCTGAGCGTTGGGGATAAAGTTTTATCCCAGGCGCCGGAACCCTTCAGGCGCCCCGACCAAGGCTATAAATATAGCCTTGGTCCAGAAGCAAATCAATTAATCAGAACGACGAACTTGTAATCAACTTCTGTGTGCTTTACTTTTCTTCTTGTACGTTCAACGCTGTAAGAGGCTACTCCGCCCAGAGGAGAATCAGATAGTGCGCTTACATTCCTTGGATTAGCAATCCCCTGATTGCAAACCAAGTAAAAGTCTGGTGTCTGTTTTTCTTTACTTAGTCTCTTTTATTTATTTATTACAAGTGTTCATTATATAGTTGAAATCCGAGAAAGGTTCGTGTTTTAATTTGTAGGGCAATTCACCCCTCCCCTCTTGCCGGCCTCCAAAGGGACCAACAGTATCAACGAAAATGCGGTAAATAGTATAATTAGCTATACCGCTTTGATGAGGAGGGCGTCATCATGTGGCACTTCGACTCCCTCCAAGTCCCTGGGCCCAAAGCTGATTTCGGGCCCGCTCGCCCGTTCTTGGCTACAGCCGACCGCATGAATCTGGAGCTGCCTAACACTCGTCTTCCTTGCTCTGTTGGAATCACCTCCGGTCGGCCCGCCAGCGATGATGTTGATTTCACCGCGGGACGTGTTGCTTCTATTTTCTTCTTCCCGGGCGGACGACCTAGGTCGTTCCTTAGACACCCGGGGATTGTTCTCGTGCCTCTGAGGGTGATACCGCTCGGGAGACTGTCGTCGATCGGCTTCACGGTGTCGTTGTCGCCTGTCGGACGATGGCGATCGACGGTGGCCACCCCGGGGTACGAGGTGGGCGATCAGGGGAAGGCTCCGGCAATCTCTTGTATTATGCGTGTCTGTCCGGTGGAATGAGCAAAATATGGGGTCCATACCTTCTTTTTAGGTTTGGGCCGCTTGGCAGATACTTCTTGAATGGCGTGGGATCTTGCATATTGCTGGGGGCGGGCTGCTTCAGCTCGCGGTCCTCTGGGCGGCTGATGGGTAGTGTGCGGCTTTCGCTCGGTTGGAGCTTCCTTCCTTCGGGCCGCCTGGGCTTCCTCCATATTGATATATTCATTGGCCCGGTGTAACATATGATCGTAGTCTCGGGGCGGCTTCCGAATGAGTGAACGGAAGAAGTCACCATCCACGAGGCCTTGCGTGAACGCATTCATCATCGTTTCTGAGGTGGCTGTTGGAATATCCATGGCCACTCGGTTGAATCGTTGGATGTACGCTCTGAGCGGCTCCCTGGGCTCTTGCTTGATGGCAAATAGGCTGACGCTAGTCTTCTGATAACGCCGACTGCTTGCAAAATGGTGGAGGAAGGCCGTGCGGAAGTCCTTGAAACTTGTGATGGATCCGTCCGGCAGCCTCCGAAACCACCGTTGCGCCGATCCCGAGAGAGTGGTAAGGAATACCCGACACTTTACTCCATCTGTGTATTGATGTAGGGTAGCTGTGTTGTCGAACTTACCCAGATGATTGTCCGGGTCGGTGGTTCCGTTGTATTCACCGATCGCCGGGGGCACATAGTGCTTTGGCAGAGGGTCCCGAAGGATGACCTCTGAAAATTGCCGGTTGATCCGCTCGAGGGAAACGTCCGTTCGGGGAGCCTTTTCTGTTGTCTCGTACGGGCGCCTCGTCAAATGAAGATCCTCAATCACGATGACCTGTTGTGACTTCAGGAGGCGTACGGAATAGGGCCCGATGAAATGGAACCGTGGCGGGCGGTGCTTCCGCTCGGCCTCCCGACGCGGACGTCGCTTGCTGCTCCATCCGCTCAGCTTGCACTTTCTGCTTCTGTTGTTCCACGAGTTTAGCTGCTCTTACCTCGATTAGAGAGTCGAGCTCCTCTTGGGAGAGCATCACAGTGTGTGGTCGTCCAGCTTCATCCATCTTTCCCGCTCGGATGCAGGTGCGTTCCCACAGACGGTGCCTAATTGATCCTGTCTGAACGCTGAATCGATGGACGCTGGGCACATGGCACTCTCCGAACTGATGACGTGGATCTGTGACCGGCCGTATGGAGCTCCGGCGAACCTGCAAAGAAGTCGGGTCGGGAAGGGGTTCTCGGCGACGACCCTCCGACGCTCAAGTCAGGCAAGAGGAAACTAAGGAAGTGGCTTCGAAGATCCCAGATTGTGTACCTTCCGCGAAGTATGAGGACCCTTATATAGAGCTATGAGGAGGCTGATGCACACATACCAAGGCGAATACGTGTCCTCTTACCATACCTCAGTATGGGTTTGTCAGAGGAGCTTGCCTGACACCATACCGCTATAGTCTGAGCACCTCTCTGATGGGACGGAAGAACCTTCTGTCGTAAGATTTGGTGTATGGCTTGGTCTTCGACCATGCTGGTTGTCAAAAGGCGTTTCCTGATGTTTCCCTTGTCCTTTTGTCTCTTCTGTTCCTGCGTCGAGCGGCCGGCCGCTCGGCAGTCCCTCGCATCCGACCGGACGTAGGTACGGATCTGCTCGGGAGATCCCAGGTCATGTGCTCGGAAGAAACTATTCACGACATTACTGCTTTATGCCTCGGCCGAGCGGGCTACCCGCTCGGCCCGGCGACCCTGTTCACCACGAGCGTCGGAGACCCAACTCCCCGTCGGGTTGTCTTTCCTTCTGCTTGTACCCCGTTTGGCCGGTCGGTCCCCCTTTTCCGGTCGACCTTTTGACCCTTGACCTCCACGTGGCGTTGACTTTCCTCAAAAGGGGGGTCCCTTGTTCTTACCGTCGGATCAGTAGGATTACCAACTTAATCAACATCAAAGTATGCACTCAACTCTAGAGATGAAGTAGAAGGAAATAAAAGGTTTCGAAATTGAGTATCTCAAAGATACTTGAGAATATGAAGAACAACAACCCAATAAATTGTAGTTGGTGCAGTGACAAATTGACTAACCATATGAACAACATACACAATATCTGGATGAGTCACGGTGAGATAAACCAAACTCTCAACTATAGTTTAGTACAAACTAGGATCCGACAAATGTGAGCCATCAGATGGAGAATACCGAGAGCATTTGTCTCAATAGAAGTATCAACGTCTCTATTATCAAAAAGACATACATGCTCAAATAGATCAAATATATACTTTGACTGAAAGAAAAGATAATCTTTTAGCGAATATGAGACCTCAATACCCAGAAAGTAGCGTAGTATACCCAAGTCTTTCATAACAAAATAACAAGCCAACTCAAACTTCAAGGAACAATTTTATCATAACTATCACCAATAATAATCATGTCATCAACAATTTTCTTCATTTCCGAATTCCAATGTTCCGGGTCCATTGGAATTCTAGCGTTGTCGACGGGAGTTTTGTAGCCTCTGGTGATGCTGAACCACTGGTCAAAGTCGGTCTTCAGGTATATCTCTATCCACTTCTTCCAGTATGAGAAATCGTCACCGTTGAATATGGGAGGACGAACGGTGTTGTGTCATTTGAGTACTGAAAAGATAAACTCAAGAAGGTACCAAGACTTGGTCTTGGATTAGTAGAGTTTAAGATATAAATATAAAAATATAGAAAATTTTGAGAGGTGTTGCACCAATCTCAAATTTAAATCTAACGAAAAAAATTATTTGAATAGGTAAAGTTTTACCAATTCAAATAGAATACGAAAAATAAAGAAATCTAAAAACAATTCCCCCAGCTTGATTGGTGGTTGTACCAATTCAGAATAAAACCTGCTCTGATACCAGTTGTTGGATCAATCACACGTGAGGTGGGGGAGAGGGGGGAGGGTGAATCATATGATTTTCAAAACTTTTCTTTTCGGTTTTAAAAACAGAGTGGAGTACGCAGCGGAAATTAAAATGAAAATCCAACGCCAAAAAACACAAGTGGTTTACTTGGTTCGGAGCCTTCGGCGACCCGTACTCCAAGAACTAGGTATCACGGACCTATCGATGGGTAATTAACTTAAGACCTCTTTCGATACCCCCGGAAGAGGGAATCGAATACAGAGAATAATTCAGATAAGTGTAGCAGACTACACTTTCCGTTTACAGAATGTAAGTACAATAGTAAAGTTTGTTACCGACACCTAGAGTTTGAATGTGGAAGCATTTGTGTGTCGATGTCATTCTACCGGTCGGAATTGGAAGTTCTTGGAATAGTCGTCAGGCGCAGTAGCTTTGTAGTAGAGTCGTAGCAAAAGCCTAGAGTAGTCCGAAGTTTAAATAAGCGTGCAGTAGCTTGTATGTCAGTTGTGTACCAATGCCTTCTCAAGACAGCCTTATAAAAGGTATAGAAGGGGCCTTCCATAGTCATGGAAGGTGCCTCCAATGAGGCAAATTCGATCCCAAACAGCCTGACACTTATTAGCTGTGACGTCAAAAATTTATCCTATGGAAGGTGCCTTCTATGAACAGTATGAAGGTGTCTTCACTGCTTGAAGGCACCTTCAGACACTGTTCATCCGAAGACAACTTTTCTCCTTTTGTTCTGCAAAATAACGTTAGTCCAAATAACCTGCAAAACAAGTATTAAGATAAATAATAATTTAATAATAAAGAGTAGTAATTAGTTCCTGTCCTCTCAGGACCAGGAACTAATCAAGGTCTTAGCTCAAGGATCCCAAATGGACCTAAACTGGATCGACGCCTACTGTCCTTTCAATTGGGACGCGTCCTCACTTGGTCACTCTCCTACAGTGACTTACCTTAACTTACCAGTTTGCTAGATATCCGGTTAGCCCGTCGACCTGTTTGGACTTCATGTCAGTTATCATGTCGACCCGTTGACGTAGCTAGACTTCTTGCCAGATATTCGGTCAGCCCGTCGATCTATCTGGACTTCTTTCCAAATATCCGGTCAGCCCGTCGACCTATCTAGTCTTTATATCAGCTATCCGATCGGTCCATCGACTTAGTTGAATTTCTTGTCAGATATTCGGTCGGCCCGTCGACCTATCTAGACTTCGTACTGCACATTTAATCATGTGGTTAGATCACAACAGAACCTAACTTAATTTACTTGACATTTATCAAAACTTGAATTAGATCGTTAGTGTAAAACTGTACCAACACATCCCCGATTACAAATCAAGTAAATTCGGAATCTCTTCTTACTTTACATTTTGTTTATATTAATTATCTTTTTTTGTTGAATTAATGTGTGTGTCCTTGCTAACTTCAATAGTAAGAAAACTTTCTAACTTTGATTGTAGATTATTCATCTCCCATCTAACCGACTCATCCGAACCTATAATTATCATGTATTATTCTAGGTGCAGTCCCTCCAACAAAAAATTCACATGGTATATTGTCACAGCATTACTGCATTACTAGGATCATATGACATAAACGCTTATAATATACAATGTCAAACCCATATCTACTCACTTTGACAAGATAGGCATCCGATTGTTATCCTTGGTTAGGATAACCATGAGTGGCTAGACTCTAGTCTTTAAGGAATGTCATCAACATGCCCTACACGTAGAGGAGCCGAAGGATGAGGAACCCATTACCAAGCCCCTTATCGAGCCCGTTAGCGTACACATGAGTCCATTCCTAGGAATACCTCCTCCAAATTCTATAGCCCCTCCAGAACCAAATGATTGATATACCCGGCGAGAGATGTGAGAAGGATTTTAGCAGTTTGATTTTCTCCAGCCTAGCACATCAACCGGCAACCTCCTCCACCCTCTGACTAGATTTAGTTGTTTTAACTTGACTTTATATTTGGTAGTTTGACTCTAGATATGTTGACTTGACTCATATGATGCTGATTGCTATGATTTGACTTATGAACTTATGCTTCTACTCTATCTTATATGCATCTCTATGATTTTATCTATGCATGATTGCTTGCTTTTGTATCATGATTGTTTTAAATTATTATTTTGAAAAATTTGTTTTAAAAAAATCCTAAAATTTTTAAGTATATTCAATGGAAACAAAAATAACTCTACCCATGGAACCAGTCATAGCCAGTTCCAAGCTTAGATAAAGAAGAAGGGTTACATTAGGTTGTCAGTCAGTGTTAAAACTATGGTAAATATTTAATGAATGAATCTATTAAATTATTATGTTAATGATAAGTTGTTCCTTGGAGGGAACACATTGCAAGGTCCAACTATAGTGTCTCGCCAAGGACTGCTACATCTCTAGAACTTGGATGTAGTACTAAATATGTAAGAATTCATGTTACAGGTCAAACTGTAACGTATCAACAAGGACTGCTCATCCCCATGAGAAATTGGGTGTGGTGCTAAATAGGCATGAGTTCTCATACCATAGGTTGGATAAGAACAAATATGATAGAAAAACTAATAGTCTAAGATTTGGATCATAAAATATAAGAACCTTCATTGGTAAATCAATGGAGGTAGTAGATATGATGATTAGAGAAGAATTATTATTGTGTATACAAAAGATAAAATAGGTAGGCGAGAAGGTAAAAATGATAGAAAACTAGAGTTTTAAGTTATGGTACACAAGAAAGAGTAAATCAAGAAATGGAGTGAGTATTATTGTAGATAGTTAGTTAAAGGATAAAGTTGAAGGAGTAGTTAAAAAAAAGGGATAGAATTATAACCCTTAGGGTGCGTTTGGTTGGGGGTTATTCTTGATAACCTTGGTTATTCATCCAAGGTTATCAACAAAAACCTTGTTTGGTTTAGGTATTCGATGATTCCCAAGTAATGTTCCATGCCCGACACATCAGCAAAAGGGTCATGCAGTCCGGAATCAGAAAACCTCAGAAAACTAAGGTTTTTGTTGATTCCGGGGTTAACGAATTTTTTTTACCAAAAATACCCTCCGATAAGAAAAAACATGAAAAAAGAGAAAAATGTAAAAAAATAAAAAAATGTATAAAAAATAAAAAATTGTTTTAATTTTTTTTTTTTAAATAAATAATTTTTAAAAAAAATTTTAAAAATAAAAAATAAAAATTTTAAAAATGTTAAAAAATTTAAAAATTTAAAAAAAAATTTAAAAATTTAAAATTTTTTTAAAAATTTTAAAATTAAAAATAAAATAAATAAATAAAAATTAAAATTAAAAAAATGTAAAAAAATATAAATATAAATAATATAAAAATATAAAAACATTAACAAATAAAAAAACATATAAAAAAGTAAAAAAATATACAGGAAAAAGAAAAGTAAAAAAACACTAAAAAAAATAAATAATAATAATAATAATATTATTATTATGTATAGTTGGTTTTATAACTGAGGGTAATACGGTAAAATATTAAACTAAGGTATTCATTAAAACCTTCAAACAAACAAGTTTTTGTTACATTACCTAAGTTGAACCAAACAACATTTGGTTATGTTTTATTCCCTATAATCTTGGTTATGTGATTACCTGGTAATCACATAACCAAGGTTATACATGATAACTTGAACCAAACGTACCCTTAAGATAATAGTGGTGACAGAAATTATGAACATAATTAGTGTATATGCACTATAAATAGAATTAGATGAAGCTACCAAATCAAGATTTTGGGATGCCTTAGATGGAGTATTACAAAACATTCTATCAAATAAAATAATTTTAATAGGAGGTTGCCTAAATGAGCATGTCGGAGTGAAAAATAAAGAATATGAGAGCGCACATGGGGGTTATGGGTTTGGAACGAGAAATGAAGAAAGAAAAACTATATTAAATTTTACGATAGCATATGACCTTATATTAACTAATACATTTTTTTTTTAAAAAAAGAGAAGAACACTAACTCACGCTCAAAAGTGAGAATAATAAATTGTAAATTGACTTTTTTATAACTAAGAAGAAGGATATAAAGATTTATAAAGATTATAAGGTCATCCCTGAAGAAAGCTTAACTACCCAACATAGGTTAGTAGTGTTGGATATACGCCTCAAGTATAATATCAATAGAAAGAAAATATATATGACTCCTAAAATTAAGTTATGAAAGTTAAAGGATAGGAAGCAAAATATATTTAAGGAGAATGTAGGAATATATGTATTAGGTGAAATATATGATGACTCTAATATACCATAGTATAAGATGGTATCAAAGTTAAAAATAGTAGCTAAGAGTATACTCGGTAAGTTAAAGAGACATGCACCACTAAGTAAGAAACCTTGGTGGTGAAATGAAAAAGTACAAGAGAAAGTGAAGACAAAATGAATATCTTATAAGGAATTATATATTTGTAAGAACAAGAATAACTTTATATATATATATATATATATATATATATATATATATATATATATATATATTAGCCAAGAAATAGGCTAATAAAGTAGTGAATGAAGTAAACAATGAAATTTTTGAACGATTATATATAAAAAAAATAGATACAAAAGAAGGGGCAGAGACATTTATAGAATAGCTAAAATAAGAGAAAGGAAGAAAGATATCTTATCCAAATAAAATGTATTAAAAATAAATGTAATAGGATACTAGTAAATGATGGAGAAATAAAAGAACGATGGAAGAGATATTTTCATCAACTTTTTAATAAAGATTTACATGACCAACTTAACTTAGGTAATTTAAGTAGGTCAAATAAGTATAGAAATTTAAATTTTTATCATAAAATTCAAACTTCAGAAGTAGAATAAGTTTTAAATATAATATACAATGGAAATTCTATTGGATCAGATGATATTCCAAGAGAGGTATGGAAGTGTCTAGGGAAACAAGGTATTGAATGACTTATAAAATTATTTAACATGATATTGAAAATAAAAAAATACTTAATCAATGGAGGGTAACTACTCTAATTCCCTTATATAAGAATAAGGGAGACGTATAAAATTATATAAATTATAGGGGTATTAAACTAATGAGTCATATTATAAAATTTTGGAAAAAATAATAGAAAAAAGATTAACAAAGAAGACCATGATGATTAAAAATAAATTTGGATTCATGCCTGAAAGGTCAACAATAGAAGTTATAATCTTCTTAGACAACTAATTGAAAAATAACGGGAGCAAGACATGGTATTCATTGACTTAAAAAAGCTTATGGTAGAGTTTCAAGAGAAATTATATGAAGAATTCTAGAAAAAAAGGTATTAGCATAACACATATTAAACTAATTAAGGATATATATGAGAATATAACAACCGAGTAATGACTTCAGGTGGAGTAACTTAAGCATTTTCAATAAAGATAGGATTACATCAAGGATCAACTCTAAGTCTCTATCTTTTTACACTAATTATGGATAAACTCATTACATACATTCAAGACACAGTATTATGGTGCATGTTATTTGTAGATGATATTATTTTGATAGATAAAATATATGAAGGAATAAATGCTAAATTAGACTCTTGGGGGGAAACATTAGAAGGGAAATGTTTTAGCCTTAGTAGAATACAAACAGAATATATAGAATTTAAGTTTAGCAATATTAGACGTAATGAGACAATTGTTAAAATAGGAGATGATGAGTTGTTCGAAATCGAGAGCTTTAAATATTTAGAATCATTTTTATAAAATGATTAAGGGATTGAGAGAGATATCTTATATATAATACAAACAGAATGGTTGAAATGGAGGAGAGCATCGAGTATTTTATGTGACATAAAGTACCTCTAAAACTTAAAGAAAAGTTCTACAACTATAGTTAAATATGTTATGTTATATGGAGCTGAATGTTGAGCTATAACTCGAGCACATGAGCAGAAGATGAGAGTTGCAGAGATGAAGATATTAAAGCGAATGTGTGGACATACGAGGATGGACAAAATAAGGAATGAGAGTATTATAAAAAAAGTCAGAGTTGCATTTATTGAGGAAAATTTTGAGAGACGCGTTTAAGATAGTACATGGATATGCTTAGATGATCAATAAATACTCTAGTTAGGTGATGTGAAACTATGATAAATACATATATCAAACGAGAAAGAGGAAAAACAAAAAATACTTGATTAGTAATAATAAAATAAGATAAAATTTATTTAAGTATAGATGATGATATATAGGAGATAGAACTCAATGGCGTAGAAGGATCCATATAGCCGATCTCACCTAATGGGATAAGACTTGGTTGTTGTTGTTGTTATTATATTCCTTAGAAAAAATATTTTTCAAAAATAATATCTTAAAAGATATTTTTGTTGAAAATATTATTGAAAATGTCTTGAAAAATATTTGAAAAAACTTTCAAAATACCTTGAACAAACTTTGAGAATGCCCGTGAAGATTGTTTTAAAATACCTTTGAAAATATTTTGAGATATGTCAAAATTTTCTCTAAAGAATTTTTACAATGATTCCTCTTTCAATATGTTAAAAGGGGAGAGATATAAGTTTAAAGTTGAGTTGAGAGAAAATTAACTTAGAAAATTAAAACTTTTGGAAATGAAACTTAGACTTAGATTGAAGTTAAGTTTAAGTTAGTTATTTCAAGATTGTTAGACTTTCAACTTAAACCTGAACTTATTACTTACTTTTTGCTATAATTTAAGTTGTTAAAGTTATCAAGTCTTGATTTAGTTTAACTTAAAATTTAACACTGTGATCTAAGTTTAAATTTGTTAAATCTTTCTGATCCAAATCTTGATCTAAGTTTAACTACTTTGAGTTAAGTTTAAATTTCTATAAAAGCATGTTAAATTTTACTAGAGAAGGTTTATTTTCTCTAACTTTAAATTGTGTTGTCAAATATTAAAAAAAGGAAGACTGTTGGTGCAAATAACATTGATAATCAAACTTATTTTTTGATGTCTGACAAAAGGCTTAAAGTTAGAAATTATATACTTGATATGAGAGTTAAGTATGCAGGTCACTTAACATGGAAAACCCTAGTGGATTAAGAGGATCAGACATTAGGCGTTAGAAGTCCTAGTGGGTTAGCAAAATCAGACACTAGGTAGTGAAGTTTTAGTTGATCAGAAGGATCAGATACTGGGTAGAAGACGAGATGAGTTGATCTTTCAAAACACTTGATGGGTCAGTTGGACCTAACATCAAGTAAAGAAGGAAGTTTTGGTGGGTTAATCATACACTAAACAAAGAAAGTCTAAACATATTAGTTGGACCAGATATTTGATGGATAAGTTAAGGTAGACCTTTGAGAGGCCTTTCAGTTTTGGAAGGCAGTGAGAATGTGTCTCATTTGGGACAAACCTTAGGCATTGACATTACTAAAAAATCTACTCAGAGTTCTAAGTCGAGATTAGATAATCTAACTGTCACAATAAATCACCGATCGATATAATTATTACTAACTCTATTTTGCAGGATTATATCTATTACTATCATTGTTCTAACTTTGTTTTGCAAAAAAGAAAAAATAAAAGATTTTTGAGACTGAAGGGTTTATTTGGACATGATCAGTCAACCAAACATATATGGAAAGCAAGGATCAGATGCGATCAAATCAGGTAGCAAAGGAAATACTTATGTTCAATCGATTGAATAGGAGTAGGGTCGACCGATCAAGTTGATTTCACAGAAGATATGATCTAGTCAAACTGTGAACCTAGACATGAACTCGGGCATCTTTGAGGTTTACTTGATCGAACAGGAGGTTCAGTCAACTGACAAAGACAGAAATCAAGGGCTGAATCGATGGGATCTAATTGGGTTTAGTCGACCGAACTATCGGTCGGTCGATCAAATAAAATATATAAAAGAGCTTCGGGATCCGAGACTCAGAACAATAATTTAGAACAATATCTCTCTCTCTCTCCTGTTGTTATGTTCATGCAAGTACTGTTGTTGACACATACATCGAGAGGCTTTCTGAAAACCTAAATGAAATTCTTCTTTTACATTGTCGGTATATTTTAATTCTTGTGTTTAAATTAAAGAGATAATAGTGTGTTACTATTTTCTTTATCTTTTGTTTGAGTTTTTCTTCTTCGCCGACCATCTTTTGAAAAGGAGAGAATTAATGAATTACCTAACCGAAAATGATTCAACTGATCGTAAGCCTAATTGGAGTAGCAGTCGCTACACTGTGAATCAAGTAACCATCCGAGTTCATTATTTTAATATTTTTGTTGCTTCTATATTTCTTTCCACGATCCCAATATGGGTCTTGCAACCATTGTCATCTAACTTCCCTAAAGACAATAGATTCTTCATTCTTCTTCATACCTTTCACATGACGTACCTCCTAAATTGTGCGAATTGTACCATCATGCATTTTTAATTTGATGGAACCGATACCAGCAATCCCCGAGCATGATCATTTCCCATAATGATAAATACTCCAGAGATTGGTTTATATTAATGAAACCACTCTCTCAGGGAAGTCGTGTCATGTAGCTCTCGAGTGCATAAGCCACACATCAACAAGATGAGATCTGTCTTTCATAGTTGCCTCACTATATAGAATTTCACCATTGTCTGAAGTATTTGTAATATTATACCTTGAGGATTAGTTGCTTCCTTCCCTACATTCTTGTTGTTTTCCCAACTCTTTCTTCATGTGTCCTCTCTTGCCATATTTGTAGCATTTGATATTCTTCTTTTACTTCTAGACTTTGACCTACCATGATTTAGTGTGCACTAGAACCATGCTACACTACAAAAAAAATCAGCATTAGAGACGGAATTTTCCGTCTCTATTCCGTCGCTAAACTAGATTAGCGACTGATTAGCGACTGAATAACTGCGTCGACACGAGTTTTGTCGCTGACCGTATTTAGAGACGGATTTTTAAATTCCGTCGCTAATTAGAGACGGAATATATATTCCGTCTCTAAAATATAGCGACGAGAATTTAATAATCAGTCGCTAACCATAGAATCCGATCTCTAGTTTCTGTCTCTAATTAGAGACGGAATATTAAAATTCCGTCTCTAATTAGAGACGGAAGTTTAATGGTCCGTCTCTAATTAGAGACGGAATATTAAAATTCCGTCTCTAATTAGAGACGGATGTTTAATATTCCGTCTCTAATTAGAGACGGATGTTTAATATTCCGTCTCTAATTAGAGACGGATTTGTTATGTTCCGTCGCAAGTTATCGTCATTTCAGACAAATTCAGGTCACTCAGCGACGGAAAATTATAATTCCGTCGTAAGGTATCGTTATAACAGTAAATTCCAAAGTGAAATTAGAGACGGAATATTAAATTTCCGTCTCTAATTAGACACGGAATTTTAATATTCCGTCTCTAATACCTGGAAATTTTAGCAGCACAATTTGATTTCTACAATTATCCTTGTTTACATTTCATATCAATCTAGACCATCACATACAATGGTTTCCAAATAACACAATACATACACAATTAGACAATGACAATACAAAATAATATATGAATGCAAATATCAAACCAAGTATCCAATCCAAGCACACTACATTCTTACAACATCTCCAATAATAATAATACAAACACAAAACTAAAACTAAATATCCAATTAAAAAACAAAGATAATTATCCAAACATCTCTAACCATAAACACTTGATTGTATAGTACTACAACATCTGAAATTAAAAAACATAATACAACACCTTCTAGCAAAGAAAATCCAATCCTAAGCGAGCGAGTAGTAATCAATCCTGCAAAAATGTTAATACGATAGATTAATAATAAAACAAAGAATAAACTAGTACACAATTATGTGTAACATATTAAATTTAATATTATGAATTTATTTTACATACTTGAGTGCTAGTTTGGATATACGATGATGGTGTCGTATAGATATCAATGTTCCTGAAAAGATATAATACAATGTTAGACATAGTTTCATTAGTGAACAAAAAAAATTAAAAAGTTAAACATCAAGATACCTATGGCAATCTACGGATCAGGGGGATTATTAGGGTCTTGAGTCTCCTGAGAGGCAAAACGATGTGGCGTTGCACTCATTTGATCCAAGAAGGCTTGCATATCTCGCCCAATTTTCTCAAGATCCAATCGGGATTGTCGCTCTGCTCGAAAATCTGCCTCCAAGTTTGAGAGACGAGTCTTCAAATCTGCATTTTCTTGCTCTAAGACGTCTACTCTAGCAGATGATTCGGATGCACTCGATGATGTGCTGGGACGACCCCTGGCCCTAGGAGTCATCGCCTGATCATATACAACTCTCGCCTGGGCCCCAAGACCATAGAGGGTGGAGGTCTTTTTCCTTCCACCAACCACATCATAATAAATTTCATTTATCTGGTCAGTAGATAAAATCTGCTCCTCACCTCCCTCTAAACTAGGCTGAGACGCCTGTGCCACCCTAGCCGCAATTTCCTCCTATTTGCATAAAAAAAATATTATCAGATATTTACTGAAATGATAGATAATCATTGTTAATAGTTAAATATATTCAAGTATAGATTCTTACGTCTAATGCCGACGATCGACGATCTATAAAGTTGCCATCTTTTGACTTGTGTGTCTTCGTAAATATCTCCCAACAAGTAGGAGGTCGCTGTAGATCATGTTCCTGAATATTAAAAGATGTAAATATTTCCAGTGGTATGTTCTAGGTACAAAACTCTTATAGAATTTTAAAATTACTAACTCACCAAGTCTAAGGCATGCTCGACGATCGATCGGGATCCAGCGGTATGTTTTGTCGCTCCGGTACTAGGGCCAGCCAACTCACTCCTTCTATTGGCTCGAGCTATCATTGCATTTTCCTGCCATCTGTCTGCAGCCCAAATGGCTCTCCATGCATCCCAAATGTTCTCAGGTACATAGGATGGTTTTATTCCCTTTTGTCTTGCTTTGTATAACATGTCTTTGTATAGTTTGGCACAAGCTGCGTTCCAGGTAGCATAAAATTCTGCCTCGTGCTCTGTCTCCCAAGTATATCTTTTCTGCAATAATATGTTCACAAATTATTATAAAAATATAATAAAATCATGATAATTAAAATGACTTACCAAAAACTCATCGTAATAAAATTGCTTCATATCCGGGTCTACCCGCTTCCATGTAGTACCAGCGGGACTAAATCGCTCTTTAAATTTTGAGGTGATGTATGCAGCTACTCTATGACCATCTGGGGTAAAACTGCATTTAACAAATAAAATTAAATAAATATGTTAACAAAATAAATGCAGTGAATAAGACTAATAACACTAATACTTACCAACCCCCGATAATCCGTAGAACAATCTGGCCACCAGCGTCAGACATGTCTATATCTGTAGAATTACATTATAACACATACGCATGCACACTATTTTTTTATCAAAAAAATAATAATGACTAATAGAGTAAGACAAGTGATATAACCATGAATATTTAGATCTAAAATTTAACTTAACAATGCTTAACATGAAGATATAACAATTTTAATCGTTAACATTTTGTAGATCCTCCTCACTAGACTCTGTTAGTTCAATAAGTTCCTCGCTGCTGGATATTTCTTCATCATCTATTTCCTCATAAGGTACATTAACATCTACAAGTAATTGAGATGTTGATTGAATCTGAGAATCTACTGAATATATCTCCACTGTATCATCTTGAAATGCATCATGGTTTTGGTTCATGATAGAGTTGGGCATTTCTATGGTAGAGCGTGGCTTTGTTCGGCAAACTGCTAACCATTCACTAGCTCTTCTCCTCTTCGTGGGATATTCAAGATAGAAAACCTGCCCCGCTTGTACCGCAAAAATGAAAGGTTCATACTTGTTGAAGCTTTTGTTTGCATTTACCTCAACTAAATTGTAGTTTGGATGTATTCTGGTACCTGTTCTTGGAGTCGGATCATACCAAGAACATTTAAATAACACACATCTTTTGATGGGTAAAGCAGGATATTCAACTTCTATGATTTCTTCAAGTCTCCCATAATAATCAAACTCAGAATTATTGTTGTTGATAGATCCTTTCACACAAACACGGAATTGAAAGTTAGTCTGCGTGAATCCCGTTGTGTTACGTGAAATTTAAAACCATTAACATAGTAGCTAGAGTACACTATTATCTTACGGAGAGGTCCAGATGCAAGATTGATTATCCTGGAATCTTGCACATTAGATATTCTTCGATCGGACACCTATAACAATAGTAGAATATAAAATAAACCTCTGATAATTTAATATGGATGTAAGAAATTAAAATTATGCTCTAACTTACATAGATTTGAAACCATAATGCAAATTCCGTCTCCAACTTTTCAGCTATCTCACTTGCACGAATTGATGGATTTTGTACTTGTAGTTGTTGTTCATACAAGCTGAAAAATAAGGTAATTTTAAGAAAAATACACTATCGGGAAACAACTTATTTTTTGATAAATGTTTGATTCAAGAAGTCAACTTACTTTATGTAGGGTTTGACTTCATCACAGTTTAAGAGTATGTATGTCCTCGCAGCATGATATTCTTGTGGAGTTAACCATCTAGAAACAGATGCTCCCATTGGCTTGCCAGGAAACTTGAAAATAGAAAGCATAGATGGGTCTATAGGCTGTGCATCATCTGAATTTCTAGGACACTTGCGATGTCTGATTTTTACATTATCAGAAAAATAATAGGAGCAGAATGAGGATGCTTCTTCAACCAGATAAGCATTACAGATTGACCCCTCAACTCTAGCTTTGTTACGAACATTATTCTTTAATTTCCTTAAAAACCGTTCGAATGGATACATCCATCTATAATGGACAGGACCAACTATTCGTGCCTCGTACGCTAAATGTATTGGTAGATGTTCCATTGAATCAAAAAAACGGGTGGAAAAAATGTTCAAGCTTACATAGTATAAGAGGAATGTCTATTTCTAGTCGAAGCATATCATCCATCATAATACACCTCACTGTCAAATCTCTAAAATATAGACTCAATTCTGTGAGTGCTTGCCAAACATTTTGAGGAAGTAAGTCATGAAAAGCTATTGGAATAAGTCTTTGCATGAATACATGACAGTCATGACTCTTCATTCCAAACATCTTTAACCTGTTCATATCCACGCATCGAGCCATATTCGAGGCATACCCATCTGGAAATTTAATTTCTTTCAACCAATTACATAAAACTTGTTTACCGTCTTTGTCCAATGTATAACAAGCCTTTGGGAATTTATTGGTTGTTTCATCCTGATGCAACTCTGGTCTGCTAACTAGTTCTTTTAATTCCTCACGTGATTTTACAGTGTCTTTAGTTTTTCCATGCACATTCATCACAGTGTTAAAAATATTATCAAAGAAATTTTTCTCAACGTGCATTACATCTAAATTATGTCGAATAAGTAGATACTTCCAATATGGTAGCTCCCAAAAAATACTCCTTTTCTTCCAACCGCACTTGCACTGCCTAACAATGTATTTATTTATCTCATCAGAATTAGTCTCAGCTACTGGTAGAAAACCATAGTTGTCTATTTGGTCAAGGATTTCTTCACCTGACTTGACTGTTGGAGGAAGTTTTCTGACTACAACATTCCTAATGAAATTTTTCTTATTCCGCCTGAAAGGGTGATCAACTGGTAAAAATTTACGATGATTATCAAACCAAGATATCTTCCCACTGCAGGGTAATGAAAATGCATCAGACTCTGTCATGCAGTATGGGCATGCTAATTTACCAGCCGTGCTCCATCCCGACAACATTGAGTATGCTGGAAAATCACTAATTGTCCATAATAATGCAGCATGCAATCTAAAATTAGTTTTGCTTGCAACATCATAAGTCAGTGACCCTACATTCCATAATTCATTCAACTCGGCAATCAGAGGTTGCAAGAAAATATCAATCTTTTCTTTTGGATTAGTTGGCCCTGGAATAAGGACAGTAAGGAACATAAATTCATCTTTCATACACATCCAGGGCGGTAAGTTGTAAGGTGTTATTATAACTGGCCAAGATGAATATTGCTGTCCAGACTGACCAAATGGTTGAAATCCATCTGCAGAAAGTCCAAGTCTCACATTACGTGGTTCCATTGCAAATGAGGAAAATGTTATATCAAGATGTTTCCAAGCAGGCGAATCACAAGGATGACACATTATACCTTCTTCGTGCACATGCTCATGATGCCACCTCATGTAGCTTGCTGTTGCAGTAGATGCGTACAAGCGTTGGAGTCTAGCAGTTAACGGGAAATAATACATAACTTTCCATGCAATCTTTTTATTTTTCTTCCCTGGTATTCGACTACTATGCTTATAACGAGGGTGAGTACATATTCTGCATTCAATCAGTTCACTGTCTTCTTTCCAAAATATCATGCAGTTATTAATGCAACAATCAATCTTCTCTACCGGCAAACCTAAACCTCTCACCAATTTTTTTGTAGTATAGAAGCTATCAGGCATTATGTTATCAGTAGGAAGTAACTCAGACATCAATTGACAGATGTCATCGTAACATCTTTCTGAAAAATGATGCTCTGCCTTTATGTTCAATAATCTTGCAGTAGCTGATAATTGGGAATGACCAGATGGAATCCCTCCCCACACTTCTCTTTCACTAGCCTTTAACATGTCATACATTTGCTGAACTTCAAGTGTTGGTACATCATCTATATTTGAATGATCAACAGCGTTTATAGCGTCATAAACCATTGATTGCATTGCATTCTCATTAGATGATGATTCCCCTACAGGAGTTGTGTCTGATGAAGAAGCAACCGAAGTTCCAATACGGTGAGACAAATAAGGCTCTCCATGACAATACCAGTTGTAGTAATTTGGAACAAATCCTTTTTTACATAGATGTACTTTGACAGTATCCTCATCATGGAAAGCTTTATTTCTACATTTGGAATGATTACATGGACAACGTAACGTGACACCATCCATACATTCTGGATGACTCTTCGCAAAGTTCACAAACTCTTCAACTCCAGCAAAATATTCATCTCGGATAAATCCATTTTCTAATCGATTGTACATCCAATCTTTGTTCAAGTACATTGTATCCTAATAAACATAAGATTGATTACTTAGTAAGTATATAAGTAATATAATAGAGGTACTACACATATGATTCAATATATTCAAAAACCATACCATGAATACAAAATATTAAGTATATAATTAAGAAGTTGATATTTAAATTAAAAAAAATAAAATAAAAACACATTTAGATAATTTTAAATCAATTTCATAGGTGTTATCAAAATATCATATCATAATAGGTGGCAGTCGTATGGTGTTTTATTTTTTGGTCTCTAAATCATCATCAATCCTTTCTCTTTCTTGTTTTCTTAGTTATTCAAATTTCTTCATATTTCCTCTTGGTCCTTACCTTTTGATTTTTATCCATGGATTATTAGATTTGTTTGTATGCCTAGTTTTAATCTATCTTTAATATATTAGTTTGGCTTTAACTACTGGAAGCTTTAGAAGTTACTACAATATGAAATGTAAATCCTTCCATTGACTTTCTATATTCATATCCCTATACCAAGGCCATTTTGATCATCTTTGGTTAGGTTAAGGCTATATCTATGTCTCAGTCAATGATATTCTCATATGTATTTTGATTATCTTTTTTTAAATTTCAGTCTAACTTTACAAGAATGAAAATCAAATACAATCATGTTCTAATTTTCAAACAACTGAATATCTATAAATGAATGACTGCACAAGCAATAGACAATTACATGTATTTAACCATTTTTATTGAGGGATAACTTCTCCATTAGTCAAAATCATGACAAATCACTATCGATGATAAGGTGGAACTATTTTAGGATATTTGTGCATGGTTGATGAGAACTAATTATAAACCTACAAATGGACTTCTCTACTAAAATGCACAGGTTTCTTTCATTTTGGTTGACAATCAGAAGGGCAGCCAAATTCAAAGCAACAAGCAACCTTCTCAAAAGAAACATGAATTTCACAATTAGATTTTTTCTATAAAACAGAAGTTATACATGAGTTTGCAAGCAGCAGAATCAACAAAATGAAGCATGTATTTGAGGGAATGTATTCATATATTTGTACCAGAGACCGAATTAAAAGTTTGGCACTCATACAACTTGATGCAACACGAACAAATTGTGCCACCAAAACAACTCAACTCTCAACAAATGGGGAAGCAAATAATATTATTAACTCAAGATGTACAAGGGATCCAGCCCCTTTATGTTTTGAGGAGAAACAAGAAAGGAAAAGAGAGATTGAGGAGAAAAATGAAATCACCAGCGACGTGATGCTGCTTTGTGAAAGGGATGCTGCTGAGCTTCGATGACAGGACGGGGAAGTCGTGGCGCTTCCACTATTCCTACTGGAACAGCAGCCAGAGATTCGATGACTGGACGGGGAAGTCAAGAAAGGAACAGAGATTGAGGAGAAAAGAGAAATTACCAGCGATGGAGCACACTCTGCAAGGAAGAAGCTCGTTGGCAAGGATGACGAACAGACTGCGTTGAGCCGAGTCGGAGTCTGGCAGCGACAACTGTTCGAGCGTCGGAGGAGAGGACGCCGGAGGAGAGGACACCGGGGGAGACGGAAAGAAATGCAGGAGACGGAGCTCGAGTCGGAATCCAGTGCCGACAACTATTCGAGCGCCGGAGGAGAGGAAATGCAGGAAATGGAGAGGCCGAAGTGAAGAACCCGTGCCCTAAATCCCAATCATAGCGACGGAATTAATAATTCCGTCGCTAGTTAGAGACGGAATTAATAGTTCCGTCTCTAATTCGCCTAGGTGGGGCTTAATTCCCTGTTTGAATAGCGAAGGAATAAATATTTCATCCCTAATTAGAGACGGAAACAAAATATCCGTCTCTATTTAGAGACGGAATCAAAATATCCGTCACTAATTTTTACAGATTCACTCATTTAAAATTTTAAAACAGCGAAATTAGAGACGGAAGTATATTTCCGTCTCTAATTAGAGACGGAATTATATTTCCGTCTCTAAGTCCGTCGCTAAATGATAATTTTCTTGTTGTGCTAATTAACATGTCAACTTGTCCTCTTTGCTCTTGCGTCTTTGTTCTTCTTCTAGAATAGCAGCTGCAACATCCTCAAAGACTAGATAGTCTCTGAGAATATTATTGGTCAAGTTGATGATGACTTGATCATAAGAATCTTGTTGAATTTGAAGTAAAATTTTGTACATTCATTTACATCTATCTTGTAGTCCAACTTTGATATCTATGAAAATAGAGTATTCATGGCGTTAATGTGATCATTGAAGTAGATTTTGACATTCGAAGAGTGTAGAGTTTTCTTTTTAAGAAGATGTTGTGGTGTAGTGTCTCGACCTTGTACAACTTTGATAGACTGTCCTAAATATTTTTTTGCAGTGTTCTCCTCTACACTTGACAAGACTTATCAGCCAAACCAAGGTGGAGATTGGCCAAAGCATTGTTGTTTATTTTTTTTTCCATTTGTTATCGTTACTGATGTTTGTTGGTCGCTCTCCAATTGCCTCCAAGCAGTCTTCTTTTTTTAAGATTGCCTTCATCTTCATTTCCATAATGAGAAATTATTCTCATTGAACTTCTTTATATCTAGGGACGGAGCTAGAAATTTTATATTAGGAGGAAGGTGCGTGTTTACTTTGGGGAGGGGGGCATCATGTTGGTGCTTCTTCTCCACTAGCTAGTTCAAATCAATGCACCAAAAAAAAAAAAATCTTTAGATCCAAGAAAAATGATGAACACCAAAGATTTATGTGGAAAAATTTCAAACAAATTGAACCAAAAAAACCACAAGCAAACTATAAAAGAATCTCACTATTGCAAATGAATTACAACACCTCTCTCAAGAGGAGAAATAGCCAAAAGGAAAGACAAAGTATTTAAGAAAATCTTGTCTTAACTTGATTCTCTCATATTTGTTGATACAAAAAACACCAGACAATCGATCCTAAGTTTTGATTATGGAAAATGATTCAAAATTAAGTTGTCTTGTGATTTAACAAGTTGAATTAAGTTTACAGGAAAGTTCTAAGTTGTCTTAAGGAAAATCCTAGTGGCTTCTAGATAGGTGGAAAGTCCTAGCTACGGTTAGGCATCAAAGTCCTAGTCCGAGGGACTAGGCAAAACCTTGGCGGGTCGAGGACGTTAGGCAAAATCCTAAAGTCGAAGACTCTAGGTGAAAATCTCAGGGGTCGCAAACATCGGGTGGAAGACTGAACGGGTCGGGATCGGATGTTCAGCATGAAGTCTTAACATCTCAGACGCTGAGCAAAATTTTAGTTGGTCTGGAGGACCAGTCTGGCAAAAAGTAATTTATCCTGAGAGGAGTAAGTGAGGACGCGTTCCCCGAAGATATAACAGTACGCGTCGATTCAACCTAGGATTTTCGAGAAATTCGAAAGTCAGAACCGGACAGTCTAGAGACTGTCAAATAGTTCTATTAATCATTGTATACTGTGCTAACTTTATTTTGTAGAATATGTTTGATATTTTGGACTAACATATCTTGTAGGGAGCGAAAATGACATAAAAGACTCAGATGAATAGTGTTCAAGGCACCTCCAGGGGTGCTAGAGGCGCCTTGGAAGGCTTGGCCGAAAGCCGGCGCGGAGAGGTGCGAAGGTGCCCTCTAGGCACCTTGGAGCTAGGATGGAAGGCGTCTTCCATGCACTTGAAGGTGCCTTCGAAGATATAAAATTCATAGAAAGCGGATGTTATCAATGATCGAAGCTGTGGGGACAAGATCTGAGCTAGAGGCACCTTCAAGGAGGCTGAAGGTGCCTTCAACAGCTTATAAATGTCCTCTTCGAGCAGTGCATCAACATGAACTTGAATTGTAGTCTACTCTCTTGCGCGCTGCTCCAAAGACGATCCAACAAAGTCGTAACGCTACTCCGACGACCAGAAGCTCTCAATTGTAACACTGTTGTTGTCGGTATAATTTTCAATTGTAGTACTTTAATTATAAATATGTTGTACTCATTTTTGTAATATTCTAGATTGATAGTGAATTACATAAAGTAAACACTCAATGAGTGTGGGCTTTGGAGTAGGAGTCATTACAGACTCCGAACCAAGTAAAATCAACTTGTGTCGTTGTTTTCTTTACTTGTTCTTATTCTGCTGCATTTTACTCGATTGTTTTTAAATGAACGTGAAAGCCACGAGTGTTATTCACCCACCCCTCTAGCACGTCTCGATCCTACAATTGGTATCAGAGAGAGGCTACTCTGAATCGACACAACTACCACTCGAGCATTTTTCTATTTTTAAATTTTTGCTATAAATCAGGATTGGTCTAATAACCTCTCCTAACAAATTTGTTGATTTGTCAAATTTTTTCTCGAAATTAGTGCAACACCATTCGAGCCGATTTATTACCTTATATTCCTGCCGCACTACTAATCCAAGACTAAGTCTTAGAACAAATTTCATTTTTTTTGTCTTTGCAAGAGTCTTTTTTTAAATGGCCCACCAAGAAGGCTACAGCACTACACGACCACCACTATGTTGGGATCTAGCCGCGCCAAAGATGCAGAAACGCAGCGGAAAAATTACTAGATCCTCTTTATCCAGTAGATCCATGCGAAGGGAAGAAACATTTTCTATTTATAATTTATACTAAGTTACATGATAGGATTATACCTTTGTTGCATGCCCTTCACAATCCCGACAGCAATCTTTTCTTTGGATCCAGATCTCAGTGCGTTCAAGCGTCCGCGCCTCTATGATATCCACATGAACATATCCTTCGTTCGTAGCACGAATGAAGCCTTTGGAGAAGAACCATCTTCTTGTGCTATCAAGAAGTATGGTTCGGCCAAGCTTGAAGATTCGGCCAAGGAGGAAGGAGGAGGAAGAAGAGAGAAGCTCAAGAGACACCTTTTCTCATCTAATCAAAATAAAATCCAAAAACCTATTTATATTCATCTAATGAATACCAAGGTTTTTGTCTCTTTGTATTCCTCTTAATTGGTTGGGTTTATTATATTAGATTAACCATTAATCCAATAACCCAATAAGTCTAACCCATTAATCCAATGTGTCTAATTTGGATTGGACTCAATCCAATGAGTGGGTTCATTTGAGTCTAACTCAATTAGTAATCAACAGGCCTAATCATCTCATGATTGGCTCTTAGGGATAATTACTAACACACTATTCTCCGGTGAGGATTTCGGCTACTGCAAGAACCGAATGGAGTATCACCTCAAAACGCAAGTTGAAATGTGGATCATCATCCAAACCGGCTTCGCGCTTCCACTCAATGGCAATGGAAAACCAATTTCGTGTGAAAACTGGGACTCAACTCTAATGAAGAAAATCGAGGTTGGCACCAAAGCAACCCAGACCCTCTAATGTGGATTAACTAAAGAAGAGTTGAACCGGGTCGGCCCCTTCAACAGCGTTAAGGAGTTATGACAAAAGCTAATCGAGCTGCACGAGGACACCTCCGACACTAAGGTAAGTAAGAGAGATTTAATTCTTAATAAATTATATAACATAAAAATGCAGGATGACAAATCGGCAAGTCAACTACACACTTGAATCCAAGATCTACTCAATGGCCTCCATGCAATCAAACAGAAAATGGAAAATTGCGACATTATCAGGTACGCACTTAATGCCTTTCCAAGGAATACTTTGTGGGCATCTATGGTAGATGCTTATAAATTATCTAAGGATCTTTCAGTAATTAAATTAGACGATCTATTTTTAGAATTTGAACTTCATGAATAGACTAATGCACTACCAGTTGAGAAAGGTATTACTTTGGTCACAAGTACAAGTAGAACACGAGAACCAAAAATCAAACGCCAAACTGAACCCAAGCCCGAAGATGAATCAAACTCAGAAGACAGCGATGAGATCATCGCTGAGCTCGTCAACCTTGTACGAAAATTGTACAAGAAAAAGAAGGGCTTCACAAAATGAGAGATCAAAAAGGTAATCCAGTCAAAGATGACGCAACCAAGCCCAAACTCGAAAACAAAGTTTGAAGTCACCTGCTACGGCTGCAACAAGAAGGGGCACATCAAGGAAAATTGTCTAAACCAGAAAGAAGTGAATAAGCAATGAAAAAAGAAGGCGCTACAAGCAACATGGGATGAATCATCATCGGAAGACTCTGATGAAGATCTCAAACAGACAAGCTTCCTTGCACTTCCGACCCGAGATCAAGTCGTCTAATCCGAGTCTGAGACAGAATTAGAAGCTGAGTCCGAGAGAAACCACTAATTTGTATCCAGTCCAGAAGGTTCCCAGACCAATGTAAGTATCTCTTTAATTAGATCGCATCTTGATTTTCTCCTTGTTGAGAAAGTTAGCTAAGTCCAACCTCCAGGTCAAGTCACTCCAAGAGGAGGTCAAAGTTCTCAAGGAAGTAACTAACCCAAGTTCCTTGACTAAATCGGTTCAAGCTGAAACTTCAACTCAAGTCCAACAACTTGAGGAAGAAAATTCTAACTTGAAAAGATATATAAGTCAAGGAACTTAGGGACTCGTTGGAATGATTTACTTTAGGTTCTAAGAACCTTGACCTAATTCTTGGGAATAAAGGGTCATATACAACCAATCTGGACTTAGGTATAAAACCAAATGTAAATTTAAATCCTCCCTATCTCTTGTTAATCGAACAAATAGAAAAGTAGTCCAAGCATGGGTCCCCAAGTCTAACCTAATTAATCAAGTTGGACTTGATCAATATGAGATCCCCAAGGATCAAATTCATTACCTTGATAGACCTTATCGAGCTTATGATCTAGGGGGATCTAATAGAAAAACCATCCTTATTAAATAAATATGTTTGATGTTTGATTTACTACTTCCTTATACTTGACTAGATTGGGATAGATAAGGACTCAGGCTTAATCGACACTTGTTTAGTTAGACCAAGGATTCTCAGAAAGGAAATTAAATATTTAATTTCTTTAAAAGGCTTTATCTAGAAGTGGTTGTTTTTCAATATTTAAGAAGGCCTAGTGCCTCGTTATAGCCTATAAGTTAATTATTGAAATAAATATTTAATTGACTAACTATCAAACCTTAGTTTAACTCAAATGTAAATCAGTGAGTTGGAGTTATATTAAATTAGTAAAATCAAATTAAACCTAAATCAAATCAACCCCAAACTAAACCTGAATCAAATTAAATCCAAATTAAACCTAAATCAAATCAACCTTAAATTATAACTAAATCAAATCAAATCCAAATTAAACCTAAATCAAATTAAACTAAAATTAAATTCAATTAACCATCTCACAATTATCCATAGGTATAACATGATTGACAACTTAGATAGGGTGAGATGGAAAATTACGAGGTTGAATTCAATCAATCTATCTTATAATCTATCAAAATTAGATCCAAGTCAAATTCTTTATGTGTAGGAACATAATGATTTGGACCAATGAATGTTGGATAGTGGATGCTCCAGACACATCACTGGAGACCGATTAAAGTTCATTAAGCTAAAACTCAAGAATTTAGGGTCAGTTGCATTTGGAAATGATAGAAAACTTAAGGTAATCGGAATAGGTAATATCTAATTGAGTTTCGATTTTATTATTCAAAAATTTCTATTAGTTGATAAGTTTAATTTTAACTTACTTAGCATAAGTCAACTGTGTGACTCTGGATACTTAGTAACATTTTCCAACCTTGAATGTTTAATTAAAAATGTTGAAAACCCTGAAATTACACTTACAGGAATTAAAAAAAATAATATTTATATAATTGACCTACCAAGCTCCTCACTAAAGTATCTTTTGACACAATAAGAGGAAACCAAATTGTGGCACAGAAGACTGGATCACACTCATATCAGACTCATTTAAAAAATGAATCAAAATGGTTTAGTTAGAGGTCTACCTAAATTAAAAAATTTAGAAAATATAATTTGTAATGCTTGTCAACAAGGTAAACAAACTAAGTCAACCCATAAACTAATAAACCTAAATTGAATCAACTCAATACTTGTGCTCGTACACTTAGACTTATTTGATTCACATGGAGCCAAATAACTAAATAGAAACTAAGGGCATCCACAATGGTTGAGAATATTTCTCCCAAATATTTATGGTTCCCACTTCCACATCACTCTTCAAATATTCTACTATTCAAATATCCCAAATCTCACAATTAAATATCTCACAATCCAAATATTTATTGGTCCCATCCATCAAATATCTCACTCTCAAATTTCCTCAACTTCACAATCAAATATTTATGGGTTCCATGACTATTTTATTAACTTATATCTAATTTTACATTTAAATAAAATTAATATATATTTTTAATATATTTCATCTATCATTTATTCACAAATATTTTTTTTGGATAATTATTCAATATAATTATTTTAATATTAATATTTTATTTAAATGAAAATATAACGCCCGAAAATTCTCAAAATAATTATTAGAAATATCCTAGTATTTTTCTGGAATTTTAGGATAATTTTACAGAATTTTTAGAGTAGCAGAAGTAGCAAAAATAAATAGAATCGTAGAATAGCCTACGCGGGAATTGAACCTGAGACCTATTGGATCCTATGACTTAAGGTGAACTCTAGTAACCAGGAGAACCCAGCAGGGCCGTGCTGAAAGGAAAGGGAATCAGTTATACTTATGTTTGAGTTGGGCGAATTAACCACTTAATATAAATAGGGGAGTTAAGTGGGAGATGTTATTTTCTTAGATGATAATTCCTCTCTCTCAAAACCCTCACACGCCGACCCCTTCTCCTCCCTCATCTCTCGGCGCCAACCACAAGCAAACCTAGGGTTTCATCCCTAGGGTCATAAGGGCTCCTTCCGGCAACTCCGGCACGAGGACGCTTCTCTCCACGAGAAGAACGAGTAGACGCAAGAGAATCGTCGAGAAAATCGTCTCCACCGGAAAACTAGCGACTAGAATCGTAAGAAATCTAGCGCAGGAGGTAAGAAACCCCTCACCTGCAGTATAAGTAGTTCTCGTGTGATTGCATGCCTTAGTTTAGTAGTATATGGATTTGTGGCACATAGGGTGTACAACAGTGCACGCCAAGTGCTCGATAGTATGTTCAGTGCAATTAAAATGCGATTTAGGCATTTTAATAGTTAGCTAAATGTGATAGAAGCATTTATTTAGTATATGCAGTTTTACTACAGCTTATATGGGACTACGGTCCAATGGGTGGGCTCCCACAGTCGCCTCTAGGTTCAGATAACCTAGCTCTAGGTTCAGATAACCTAGAAATAGCAAGATAAGAAAATTTAGCTATAACCAGTATTTTATTTTAGCAGTGGCACTGTACTGGACTAGATGTCCATTGGGTTGGGCTCCCACAGTCGTCCCTAGGTTTAGATAACCTAGTAAACCCTACTAAATTCGGGACTTGCAAACCCGAGTCTAGTTAGGGATGCGCGCATAGCACGTACAATTGCCGGGCCCATCAGCAGCATGATTATGTATTTTCATCTATCTATGATAAATAGTTTTCAAAACTCACAAATCAGTTGTGTATACAGTTTAAATTTAATTCTAGCTTAGTTTCAGTTTTAGCTCAGTTCATGCTTCAGCTTAGTTTTCATTATCGATACACGTGATAGTTCTATGATTAGTTTTAGCTTTTATGTTTGTATGATACCATGTCATGCTCTCACCTGTTCAGCATATATTTCAAATAGCATGTTTTTAAAGCATAAATTGCATCGTATGCATGTTTTGTGAGGTAGATGGTTTCTTACTAAGCGTAAAGCTTACAGATACTTCTTTCCTTATACTGCAGATAAAGGTAAAGGAAAGATGGATTAGCGGAGGCTGGAGGTTAATGCGATGAAGATGTGTGTGGAAGGAACCTGGAATGAAGATCTTGGAGAAATTAGCAAACTAAGACTTTAGATTTTATATAATGTTATTTCCGCATTTCTAGTTATTTTAATGCCTTGAATCATGAAAGACTTGTTTAGATTGTTAGTACTTATGCTCATAATCCTAGTTATGTGTTATTAGTATGTTCCCAGCTATTATAGAACTCTTGTAGGTGAGTTTGGCACGAAACAGTGCTGAAATCAGAGTTTTACTGCGAAATTAGAAACCCCGATCGATCAGCGGATCGATTGGGGGCCCTCAATCAATCAGTGGATCGATTGGGAGCCTGGTTCCGCGAACAGTAAGCTTCTGGATCATCAACCGATCGATCCAGTCGCATTCTGTCGCGAACAATAAGCTTCTGGATCGATCAGCCGATCGATCCAGACGCATTCTGTCGCAAACAGAAAGTTCCGGGATCGATCGTTCGATCGATCGGGAAATCGCTCCCGCGAACAGAGAGCTCTGGAATCGATCACTGGATCGATTGGCCAGTCTGGATCGATCAGCCGATCGATCCAGATTATTACCCCGAGCACAGTAGCAATCTGAATCGATCCATGGATCGATTAGAGGCCTAGTACTAGCTGAAAACACTTTAGTTCAGCCCCAGATGACAGCAAAGACCTAGAACACCTCTTCTAGCATAGCCACAGCAATTCAAGGGGTAGTTTAAACATTAAGTTCAGATAGTATAGCGATTAACAGAAGCATATTCATTAGTTCAGCAAAATTTTCATCAGATCAGCTTTCCGCACATGAATTAGTTAGCATATTGTGACGATCGGCCTCACAATCTAGTTAGTAGGAGGCGGGTCGTTACAGAAAATAATACAACATCGAGCGTACACATTTAAAAAAACTACAACATACGAGTTAAAATATTTCACAAAATTGAAATTGAATAACTAAATATTTCATATATAATAAATTAGTTATTTACTCATCATGATGGTATGTTTCCCAGATGTGTTCAACCAAATCATGACGAAGCTGATGATGCACCTGAATATCACGTAACTCAGAATTTCTTCGAATGTATTCAGCAAATTCACTGGTTAAGCCATAATTCAGTGTGATAGTATCTTGTTCTTCACAATCCCAAATCGATATTGCATGACCTTTGTCCTCCACAATCATGTTGTGTAAAATAATACACGTATACATGATTTCTTTACATTTATCCATAAACCAATGTCGCCCTGGACCTCTTATAATTGTCCAACGAGCTTGAAGTACCCCAAATATCACTCAACACCTTTTCTTGCAACCTCTTGTCTTTCCTTAAATTTCATTCTTTTCGGATCTTGAGGGCAAGAAAAACTCTTGACGAAAGTGACCCATTCTACAAAAGTGGCCCTTTTGTATATCGTGTAGTGTTCACAACAAAATTAACTTCCGGTGCATTCCTTTTCAAGAAGTCATTAAAAATAGGTGATTCATTAAGCACATTGATGTCATTGCGAGATCCAACAACTCCAAATAATGCATGTCATATCCACAAATTGGCAGATGTGATTGCCTCAAGCACAATTGTTCGATAGCCATGATCGCCTCGTGTGTACTGTGCCCTCCATGCAACCAGATAATTTTTCCAGGCCCAATGCATGCAATCAAGACTTCCTAACATCCCAGGGAAACCATGCTTTTGTTCATGCATTTCAAGCAAATGAGTGATGTCAGTTACATTGGGTTTTCTTAAGTACTCACCTCCGTACGCATTGGCAAAAGTTGGACAAGCATTCGAGGGTAGTTGTTTCACCCATTCGCAAGTACTCGTTAGATTGGTCAGCGAAACCTCCATAAGCCAGTTGACGGATAGCCACTGTGCATTTTTGAAGCGACGACAGACCTTTTCTCCTTGATGCATCTTCCCTCCATTTAAAAATTCCATTAGGATGATTTTCCAAATCAGTGACTATGCGTAAAAATAACTCTTTTCTCATTCTGAATTGTCTTCGGAACATATCATCGGTATACACCGGCTCAACACAGAAATAATCATTGACAAGTTGAGCGTGTCCAGCTACACATTCTCTATTAATTGTCCTTCTTCTTTGTGTACTCCCATGATAATCTTGCACGAATTTAGTCACTCTAAATTGTTTACGCACTACCATCATGAATAACACTTCACCGGGATATGATATTATAGGGCTCGTTGTGTTTTCGGGAATATTATGACAAACTTGAGAACTTTCTTCACTAGAATTTTCGTCGATATTTGAAGAATTGAACAAATCCCTAGAATAATGACTAGAATTGCTATCCATTTCTCTTTAAATTTTTGGTATGCAATGAGTGTGGAATTGATGAAAATAAATGAAATGAATGATGTATATATAGGGGGAAAAACGAACGTTGCCCAACGTTCGAAAAAAATGAACGTTGATTAACGTTTGTTTTATTTTCTAGCGTTCATTTTTTATTTATTTTTTCAACGTTACTGTTTTTTTTTCCAATGCTTTTTTTTTCAAACGTTGGATTTTATTTTTTTTAACGTTTGTTTGTTTTTTTTCCAGTTTAATTAAAGTTTTTAAAAAATGGGTAGCCCACTATTTTGGTGGGCCCCACAAGAGGGAAATCACTGGGCACAAACTTGTGCCCGGTGATTTCTATTCACCCAAAAAATATCCCCCTCCAATGGGGGATATTTGGAGAAATATCCCCTATTGGACATGCTCTAATACTATTTAGTAATAATTGACAATTAATCAAGATGTACTTGGGTAAAATTTCTAAAAACTAAGGATGAAACCTTTGAAATATTTAATAATTTTTACAAATTAATAGAAAATAAAAAAGATACAAAAATTAAAAGACTTAGAAGTGATCATTGGGGGGGGGGGGGATTTGAAAATCATAAGTTTACCAAATTTTGTCAAACTAATGGATATAATCATGAATTTTCATGTCCTAAAACTCCCCAACAAAATGGTCTAGTAGAACAAAAAAATAAAACATTATAAGAAGTTGCTAGAACCATGCTAAACGAATATAACCTAAATAACTAATTTTGAGCAGAAGCAATAAACACAACATGTTATATTCAAAATATAATATTAATTAATAAATTTTATAATAAAATCCCCTATGAAATATATTATAATAAAATTTCTAACCTAAATTATTTAAAGGTATTTGGATGTTTAATCCACATACTAAACACTAAAAACTATTTAGGTAAATTAATATCAAAATCAACAGCAGAAATTTTTTTGGGTACTCCATAACCAGTAGGGCATATAGAGTTTATAACAAAAATATCCTAAAAGTTGAAAAAATAACTAATATAATTTTTGATAAAGAAAATAATTTACCTAACTCAATCAATGAAAATATTAATGAAAATACAAGAAACATAGAAGGTGATTGATAACCATGATTTTGCTACATTATCTTGATTCATAATGCATGTTTTTAATGATTTTTTCATAGCTTGAAATATTTACTTTACATTTCACAAATTACATTTGATCTTGGACTTAATTGTAAATTAGCCTTTAATCATGGTATTTAATGCTAATAGTTGATATATTCATTGTAGGCATCAAAAGGGTCATGGACCTGATCAAATTAGACCACATTTGAGCTCAAATCTAGGGTTAAACAAGTCGATCAAGCCTTGGAACGATTTGGACTGTTCATTGAAGATCGGAAAGATCTTAGTCATCGGTTGAAGATCCGTTCCATCCAAGCCAAGGGGAAGTAGATCATGGCCATTGATTAGGATTTGAAGCTTATGATCCATATCTGAATTCATCCAACCGTTAGATGAGATCCGAAGCATTTTGAGCCGTTGATTCAGATTTGGAATTGATTTAAAAGGGCTCGAGAAGCTACTCTCCTTTGAGCTTGGTGTTTCCTCGTGATTTCCACTGTTCACCGTCTTCTTCCTTAGCGACGTGCGATGCTCCTGTTCCACTTCCAGATCCGTGAGACTGATTTCTTCATCGTCGACGATTGCTGAGCTACTGGCGATCAACATCAAGGTGTTAGAGTGCAGCAAAGGGTGCTCCCTAGTCCGTGAGCTCGAATTCCTATTTTCCTTACCATAATCACATAATTAAGGGTGTTCCCCGATCTGTGATTTCCATCAACCAACAGAGGCTCGAAGGGCGTTCCTAGAAGCTTCTACATCATTTCCCCCTCCTTCTTCATTAGCATGCTATGAATCGATCTGATCAATCGATTGAAACATCTCTGTTCTTCGGTGGCTGGCGTATTCAGGTGATTCTGAGCTCGAAGGGCGTTCGCAAAAGTTACGAGCATCATCTGAATAAGCTAGGAGTGCATGTTCTTTGTCAGTGATTGCCCGAAGGGTGTTTCCAGAGGCAAATCTGTGTCACAGTAGAGAGGAGAGGTTTAGATCCGGGTTAGGGTTGTGGAATGCAATTTAATCTTGTTTTCTTTTCATTTCTCATACATTTGCTCAGATATGATGATTTGATAGTCAGATTGCAGTTTAATTCTTGGTTTGAATTTCCTATTTCGTTCTCTACAAATTAGTGTTTAGTTTCAATTTATAGATTTAGAAACCCCCCTTGTTCGATTCATTAGATTTGTGTGACAGTGTTCATGTTTGAATGTTGAATGAATCAATTGAGATTTTCATTGTTTACCTCTATTAAACATTGTTGAATGAGGTTGAGAATTGGAGGCTTATTAATTGAGTTTGCTTTTTGAAGTTACTTGTGATTATGACTTGAATGATGATTCGGTTTCTACAAGTGTGTGAGGGCTAAAGAGTTTATTTTTTACTGTTATTGTAAATTGAAAATGTGGTAATTGATTGATTTGATGTAATGATGTAGTAGAAATCAAACTCAATTGTTGTTAACTTGATGAGGTGGAGTTTAATCATGTTTAGATGAGAATGAACCTTCTTTGATCTTATTTTTGATTGTAGAAGAATTCAATTTGCAATGTGAACCAAATGGAAGTGTTGAATTTACCTTGTTGATGTAAGAATTTAATTTGAATCAATTCTAGAATTCGCGCACATATACTAGTTATCCTTGGAAAAAAAAATACGACTTGGGACTCATTGCTACAACCCTTTTCTTGAGTATTTTGGTTCCCTATTTTTTTAAATCTGGAGCGCCTAGTGACATGCAAAATGGCACTTACCAAATTTTGGCCCCGTTGCCGGGGAATGAATAACTAGTAGTGTGTGTTTATTTTGGATTGTACATTGATTAGTTTATTTTGTTAACATCTTTCTTGATTTGATTGCTTATCTTTTGTATTTTCATGTTGACTTATTTCTGAATTTTAAAGTCTTTAATGTTCATTTATTCATGTGTTTGAAACTTTATGCTCTTAAGTCTTCTAATATTAATTGTTAGTGTTGTAGTGTAAAGAACAGGAGATTTCAGTAGCATGGATCCTTGTTGTCAGTATTTTGGAGGTGGAATGAAAAATCAGTATTTTCAGTCTGACTGTCTGAGTATCAATTTTACACAATCATGGATCAACAAAATAAGTATGAGTCATTTTCAAATGCTTATAATACTAATTGGGTGGATCATTCACATTTCAGGTATGAAAATGCACAAGGACAATTTATTGAGTCATATCTAACCTACCAGAATTCATATGGGTTTCAACATCTTCTGTGTCACATCCTTTTCAACAAAACTATTTTCAATTTGGAATGTCAACATGGAAATTCAATGAGATTATGCAACAAATGAGAGAGCATCAAGAGCAACAATTCTCAAGTATAAAGAATATACAGAATCAATTAGATCAAATTGCATCATCCATCAATCAGTTACAAACACAAAGCTCCAGTGGGGAGATGGAAAGTAGAGATTCTGTCAGACCTGACCCTACTTCTATTTCTTCACAAAAATTTTCTAGTATTATTTGTGATGATGATGTAGTTGTTCAAATTTCTGATTCTACTAATATTGTTGCTTTAGATGTTGTGAATGATGCAGGAATTGAAGCTTTATTTGTTGATGATATAAGTGTAGGGGATTGCTTACTGGAAGCAATACCCCAAGAATCACCTGAATTTGATGATGATGAGGAGGAGAGTGTAGGGACTTGTGCTATGGAGGCAAGGACCTAAGAATCACTACCAGAGGTTGTACATTCACTTGAACCAGAGCCTGATCCATTACTTGAAGAAGAGGAGGTAACAATCATCATTCGAGAACCCACAGGTACCTTTTAGTATGACAAGGTTAGTATTTCTTGTAATTTATTAGAAAATTTTATAAAGGTACCAATTGTTGACTTTATTAGATGTGATTCATTGCTTGATAAATTTTCTACCAACACTAATATTCTCCTATTTCCTTCTTATCCCACATACGTGTGGGAGGTGTTTTCCTTTGTTGATTGTGTGGGAGAATATAAGCTTCCGAAATGGATGCTTATACTGAACCGTCTCTATCCTCCAGAAAGCGTTTTCAAGGAAAAAATGATTAATAAGAAGAATTTGAGTGGAACCACAATTACTCTACTACCGGTGTGGATTCTTTTACTAAATCTTCTTCAACCGCCCAGAATTAAGGGGAGTTTGTTCCTTGCTTTTATTGTTTCTTTATACATTTCGTTAGTTTCATTTTCTTACATTTGCATTTTACTTCCATACTTTGCATTTTGTTTAGTCTACATAGCATTTCATTTTGAATAAATTCTCCATGGAATTGTTCTAGTAATATTTTTAAGATGGTAAAAGTTTCTTAAATTTGATAATCAATTTTAGGTCATTTGACATGATTGGATGCTTTACTTGCATGATATTGGTAAGTGTGGTGGTGGATTCCACGTTGATTAATTGAGTTTGATTGCAAAAATTACCTAGAGAGGACCACCTTAAGCCTATGCTCTATTATATTCTTTGTATGACATGCACTCATAATAATTGAAACTTTAGAACTTGCTTTGCTTCTTTTCAAAGTCACAATAACATATGTATGCATGCAAATGAAGGATTTTGTCATTCTTGTTCCATCATAATTTCCAATTTCTTTCCCCATAATTTTCTTGAAACATTTTCATCTAGAATTTTAACCATTGATCATCTTTACTTATCATATTTCTATTGAGAGTTTTGGTTGAATTCTCGATGAGTTAGATTTTGCAAGATGGATAAAGGATAAGTGTGGGGGAAGGGTTTGCATGTGTTTGGAGATTTTGATGATCTTAGATGATTTCAGACCCTTGCTATTGATGTTTGATGCATATAATGTGTAGTAATTACGCCTGAAATTTGAAGGTTCTGTTCTTTGGTTGAAATTAATATCTAAATAAACTGCTTTCTGGAAAAGGGAAACTGTAGTAATAGAGAAGAGCATAATTTGTTTATGTGTGCCAAAATCCATATGCTACCTTTGAACATCAACGAATCAACTCAATTCCTGAAACCTGGAAACTACAATTGAATCAAATTGCTGGATTGTATAGTAGTAAGGAACCTGAGAGTTATTTATTATTGATAGTTTGTGCCAAGTTTTCTTGCAAACCTTTAATCAGAAGAAGTTTAAGTGAGGCTCTTGTTCTCTTATTATCATGTGGTGTTTCTTTCTCTCCAATCCATTTTCTTTCAAGGAGAAATACAAGAAGCAGAATGTTGTTGAACTTTATTCTACTTCTGGATTGTTGCAAACAAGTGAGAGATCCTTATTTCTTTACTGTTTTGAGTGTCTTGTTAATAGAAAAGAAGAAAAAGAAAATCAGAGAATTTGATTTCTGCATTTTGTTGCTGGAATTCTAGAGCAAGAGCAACAGGACAATGATACAAAGAATATGTATCAAGACAAAATAAGCTATTGAACTCTATTATTTCCCTTGTAGTTGCTGTTGTTGAAGAAGTTTTGAGATGGAAGTAGAATCCCTAGCACCTGGGATAAGATAGAAACTTTTCTTCTATTGAAGGATACTTGATAAGCAAGGGAACTATCAACTATATTTCTGGAATTTCAGTCAAATAACTCCTGATTGAGAAGTTAACTGAGCTATGAAAATAACTCACATGAAGGAAATGTAGTTGCAGATGGGAATGGATCAAAAATTCCAGTTTCATTGGTTACCAGAACAGGAGCAGATACTAGAATAGGACCATTGATAGCAAATGAAGGATGAGGTTAGATGTAGAAGCAGAAATGAAGGAAGATAGTGATGAATTTCAAGTTATGAAGTGATACTTCATTCAAGGATTTTAATCTAAGCTTGGAAGATGAACAAATGAAGACAAAAGGATGTGTTTGCTACAGGGACAGAAATGAATAGAGTGCAGAATTTTGCAGAATAAGGAATGAAGTAGTTTTGTGCTAATTTGGAAATGAATTGTACTTGGAATTCTTTCGAGTATGCATTGACAGGGATCTAAAGAAGCAAGATGAAGAAGTATTGAGATATGTGGTGGTTAAACAATGCAAAGTTGATATAATGGCAGGATTCTGTATAAGAATCCAGATCTACATTTAGCTGTGCTACATGGTGTTAAACTCGTGCCACCGAATGAAAATGTGTATTGTTGAAATATAATGGTAGAAAGATCTGAAAAATTAAAGGGCAGATTCATGTTATCATCGTACAGAATCTGAAAAGTTATCAGAGATGGTCAATCTAATCTGTGCAGGAATGTAGAATGTCGTAAGCTGCAACAATGATAAAATATACAGGAGATGTGCTGGTTTGTGCCAACCTTTCAACCCAATTTCTTATTAGGAACAAGAGATTAAATCCATTTTAGAGACTTTTTAACTGAGGTTGGCAGCATTATTGAAGAAATGTTGAGTTGTTTTGGGATTTTGGAACTCCATTAAGTTTGAAACTTTAATTTGATTGTTTGAATGGTGATGCACATTAAGAGTTATATCAGAATTTGAAATAGATTTAGTCCTGCCAGTAGACTCTTGAATCTGATTTCTGGAATTCTGAAGTTGTAACAACGGATGAAGAAAAACTGAATTGTTAGTTGATGTGTGAATTGTAAGAGCAGGATTTCTGTGAACTCAGTGAAACTATATTCTAAAATGTATAGCTGCACATTTGTTTGATTAAAGCTTAGGGAGATTCTGAAAATCCCAGAACTCGATAAAAAAATGAAATATATGGAGCTAATCTATTGCATGCCAAGTCTTTACATAGTTTTGCTCATAAATGAAGTTTTTATCCTAATAAATCTATATTGTGTGTCTGAACAGCAATAATGAAATGTAGATATTCTGTTTGAAAAGAAGCTGAATTCTGGAAGTGTGTAGCTGAATATGGGATATAACAAGTAAAGGTAAATGCTGAATTTTGAAATGTATCAAGTATTTGTATAGCAAGATTTGTTGCATTGTCCGAGATGACCAATGTTTTAAGTGTGGGGGAGGGAACTCTTCTTCATAAGCTTCTAAGTGATGGAATTGAAGTGGAAAATCAGTAAAGAAAAAAAAATGGTAAATCAAAAGAGTATCAAATATGAAGATAGAGTATCAAGAATTTTGGATTTCCATCAAATTGAAGGAGAGGTTAGCTTGATCTTTTGAATTGGTAACGAAAAATGGTATTCATCTCTTTTCACATCAAATTGGTTAACTCATCAAGTTATTCCTCCAATACTCTCATCTTCTCATTTTCTTCATTAAATTCTTTTCTTTTGCCTATTTCATTCACTTTAATTGTTCTTCTTGATTTCATCTTAATTCTTGATGATAGAATCCTTTTGATTCATGTATTATATGTTTTATAGTGGTGGAGAAATAGAAAATAAGCAAGCTTATGGTAGTGAAATGTTGTGAGTGACATTGAGTTGAGCTCTACTTATATGTATGTTTGAGTGTGAGAGTTAGAATAGGTAAATACCTTGTGAGATTGCAACTTGCTTAATTTTTCAATTGGATTAAAACTACCATACCTACTGATTATTGTTTGGATTGTATTTATGATTGTTTGTGATCTTTTAGATGACCTTAGTTAAGTTTTTTACCATCTTCTAGTAGAGTTGTCAGACGGGTCAACCCGTGGCGGGGCGGGTCGGCCCGTGGTGGGCTAACCATTTGGCGGGGTGGGGCGGGCCAACCCGCTAATTTGGCGGGTTGGGAAATTTCCAACCCAACCCATTTTAAGGCGGGTTGTGAATTTGGCGGGCCAACCCACGGGCCCATCAAAATTTAAAAAAAAAATAAAAATATTTCATATCTTCAACATTTTACTTCGAAAAAGTTTTCTACAATTAAATATATACATAAACATGTATTTTAAATATAAATGAACATAAATGAGTACTCATCTTCTAGGTATTGCTAGGGGATAATAAATTGGCCTAAACCTTAGCTTACATGTATTTTTCAACCCACGGACCAACCCAAGCCCGAGCAGGCAAACCCACACGGGTCACGGGCCTAGGCGGGTCGGCCCATGGCAGACTTGGGTTGATAAAATTCCAACCCAACCCACTTAAATTGTTTGGCGGAGCGGGCCAACCCGACGGGCCCCGCCCAAATTGACGGCTCTATCTTCTAGGTATTGCTAGGGGATTTTGTGGAGATGATTTTTAGGTTTTTTTTATTTGAACGGGGCATCCAAGACTAAGTGTGGGGGATTTGATAACCATGATTTTGCTACATTATCTTGATTCATAATGCATGTTTTTAATGATTTTTGCATAGCTTAAACTCATATTTACTTTACATTTCACAAATTACATTTGATCTTGGGCTTAATTGTAAATTAGCCTTTAATCATGGTATTTAATGCCAATAGTTGATATATTCTTTGTAGGCATCAAAAGGGTCATGGACCTGATCGGATCATACCACATTTGGGCTCAAATCTAGGGCTAAACAAGTCAATCAAGCCTTAGATCGATTTGGACCGTTCATTGAAGATCGGAAAGATCTGAGTCATCCGTTGAAGATTCGTTCCATCCAAGCCAAGGGGAAGTAGATCATGGCCATTGATTAGGATATGAAGCTTATGATCCAGATCTGAATTCATCCAACCGTTAGATGAGATCCGAAGCATTTTGAGTCGTTGATTCAGGTTTGGAATTGATTTAAAAGGGCTCGAGAAGCTATAGTGCCCTTTGAGCTCGGCATTTCCTCGCGATTTCCACTATTCACCGTCTTCTTCCTTAGCAATGTGCGACACTCCTGTTCCACTTCCAGATCCGTGAGACCGATTTCTTCATCGCCGGCGATTGCTGAGCTACTGGTGATCAACATCAAGGTGTTAGAGTGTGGCAGAGGGTGTTCCCCAGTCCGTGAGCTCGAATTCTTGTTTTCCTTACCGTAATCACAGAATTGAGGGTGTTCCCTGATCTGTGATTTCCATCAACCAACAGAGGCTCGAAGGGTGTTCCCAGAAGCTTCTACATCATTCCCCCGCCTTCATTAGCATGCTATGAATTGATCCGATCAATCGATTGAAGCATCTCTGTTCTTCGGTGGCTGGCGTATTCAGGTGATTCCGAGCTCTAAGGGAATTCCCAGAAGTTACGAGCATTATCTGAATAAGCTAGGAGTGCATGTTCTTCACCGGTGATTGCCCGAAGGGTGTTTCCAGAGGTAAATCTGTGTCACAGCAGAGAGGAGTGGTTTGGATCCGGGTTAGGGTTGTGGAATGCAATTTAATCTTGTTTTCTTTTCATTTCTCATACATTTGCTCAGATCTGATGATCTGATAGTCAGATTACAGTTTAATTCTTAGTTTGAATTTCCTATTTCGTTCTCTACAAATTAGTGTTTAGTTTCAATTTATAGATTTAGAAAACCCCCTTGTTCAATTCATTAGATTTGTGTGACAGTGTTCATGTTTGAATGTTGAATGAATCAATTGAGATTTTCATTGTTTACCTCTATTAAACATTGTTGAATGAGGTTGAGAATTGGAGGCTTATTAATTGAGTTTGATTTTTGAAGTTGCTTGTGATTATGACTTGAATGATGATTCAGTTTCTACAAGTGTGTGAGGGCTAAAGAGTTTAGTTTTTACTATTATTGTAAATTGAAAATGTGGTAATTGATTGATTTGATGTAATGATGTAGTAGAAACCGAACTCAATTGTTGTTAACTTGATGAGGTGGAGTTTAATCATGTTTATATGAGAATGAACCTTCTTTGATCTTATTTTTGATTGTAGAAGAATTCAATTTGCAATGTGAACCAAATGGAAGTGTTGAATTTACCTTGTTGATGTAAGTATTTAATTTGAATCAATTCTAGAATTCGTACACATATACTAGTTATCCTTGGAAAAAAATACGACTTGGGACTCGTTGCTACAACCCTTTTCTTGAGTACTTTGGTCCCCTATTTTTATTAATCTGGAGCGCCTAGTGACATGCAAAATGGCGCTTACCAGTGATGAAGATAATGAAATTCGACTTAAATCAAGTGAATCACAAGAACCAAGCGTTAACCCTGAAATAAGACCATCTAGGGTAAGAATCAACCACCCACTTGACTAAATTTTGGGTGACCCAACCTTAGGAGTTCGAACTAGATCATCTCATAGAAATTTAAGTCTAATAGCTCTAATTTCCAAAATTAAGCCAAAACTATAGAGGAAGCTCTACCTGACCTAGATTAGATAATTGTGATGCAAAAGGAATTAGCTCAATTTGAAAGAAATCAAATCTTGGAACTAGTACCTAAACCCATAAATAAATCCATAATTGATACTAAGTGGGTCTTTAGGAATAAACTAGATGATAAAGGTGAAATAGTTAGAAATAAAGATAGACTAGTGGAAAAGGGGTTTAACGAAGTAGAATGGTTAGATTATGATGAAACCTATGCATTAGTAGCCAGACATAAATCCATTAGAATGCTACAAACATATGAAACACATAAAGGATTCAAGTTATATCAAATGGATGTTAAGTCTGCATTCCCCAATGGATTCATCAAAGAAGAAATTTATATATATCAACCCCAAAGATTTGTGGATTTTTAGACCACCCAAACTATGTCCTTATGTTAAAGAAAACTTTATATAGACTAAAACAAGTACTTAGGGCATGGTATGAACGACTATCAATATATCTAGTATCTAAGGGATTTAAACATGGTTAAATAGATCAAACTTCATTTGTTAAAATCTTAGAAAAAGATATTTTTATTGCTCAAATTTATGTAGATGACATAATTTTTTCTCAACCAACACTAAATTTTTAAAAGAATTCTTAAAATTAATGAAAAATGAATTTGAAATAAGCTCAGTAGGAGAACTTAATTTTTATGTAGATTTGAATTTAGTCACTGATTTTAGGGGATAGTTCATCCTAAAGGTACCTCCACACAATGGCTCCATGTTTTCCATGCGTTTACCCTAGAAGGTGGAGTACCTTGCATGATCAAATTACAAAGTAGGATTCCCATGTTTCGGTTTGTTTGTGGTGAGTTTTAAATTCAATTTAGAACCATAGTCATCATGATCTTGCTCTACAAGTAGTTCCACATACTTTCTATTTGTATACTCTTGGGAACTAGGGAATTATGCATGCTCAACATAAGTTATAAACCTTGCAAGTTTCGGACATGATAAAAGTAGGTTTAAGTTTTGTTTTTAAGATGTATGTATATGGATGTTTCACTACCTTTTTAGCTCCATGCTTTTAGTTGTTTCCTTTAGAAGATAGGAAACTTTTTCATGCTTAATTCAACTTACAAAACTAGAAAATTTCAGATTCATAAAGGTAGGTTTAAATTCTATTTTAAGGGGTTATGTATAGGGATGCTATGTTATAATTTGTTCCATGCTTGTAGTGGTTTTCCTTTAGAAAATAGGACACTTTTCCATGCTTAATTCTACTTGCAAACTAGTCAATTTCAGATTTATGAAGGTATGTTTAAATTCTATTTTTAAAGGTTAATTATTATGATGTTGCACTACAAGTTTCTTTATGTTTTACTACTTGTTTACCCTTAAAAGTTAGAGATCTTTGCATGTTTAATTTATGGAGTAGGACTTCCAAGTTTCGGATTCTTCAAGGCTTGGGTTAAATTCTGTTTTAGGGGTTTAACTATTATGTTTTATTTTAGTTCCTGAAGTTCATGCATGTAAAAGTACTTTAAATAAGGTTTTGATTTTTAGTTATGTTCTACTTATCATGATGACTATATATATATATATATATATATATATATATATAAGTTGCATGCTTCTTTCCTCCATTAAGGTTGTATATAGTTTTCCATCGCAATTGCTCATTCACAGTCCGAGAAAGATTACACCTGTATGGTATTTAGATACGAGTAATTTTAATCTTTCTCAGTTAATTTTTGCCATTGTTATTGTTGGATGCTTAGTTGGTCTCTTCATATTAGCCACTTTGAATCTGAAGGTTCTGTCAGAGCTCTTCTCTGTGTACTGCAAGTCGCAGGAAGAGAAGACTAGTAAAATCAGTAAGAAGCGATTACTATCCTGTTTATTCAAACTCCTGCCACCGCGAGCCCTCCCTCTCTTATCGTCGCGAGCTCTCCCTCTCCTGCCGCTAGCTATCCCTCATGGTATTTTGTTTGCTATGATTTTGTGTTCATCAATGATAATTAAATTATTGTATATGTTGTTTCTGAGGTGGAAAATTGTAATTTATTACAACTATGAACTTGAAATTGGATATTTAGGATTGCTAATGTGAACTTCAAGTTCATGCCTGTGATTGTTAATCATGTGATCTAGGTTTCTTATGGATTGAAAATTTTATTTGAATTCTTAATTTAATTACGAAATAAATGGTGAGGATGGATGTATTATACGAGTCTTATGGGGCATGCTTAATGTATCTATATCATATCTACGACTTGATGTTGTATCTATTTTATGGAGAGACATAGAAGAGGAGAGTTGTCTCTGATAGTCTGATTGCATCAGATTCCTATTGAAACTTTCTATAAAAAAACATAATTTAACAATCAAACATGCACTAGGAATTCAGATGGCAACATTATATGCAGGACTTGTGGATACATTGATTAATTTTGTGTTAATTCATTTACTTTCAGTATTCCTTCTATAGAATGTTGTATTTTTTTTTTAATCTAAGTAATGAAAATTTGATTATTAGGTTGTTATTTAATGGCATCATCAAGTCATAGCAGCATCGACAATACGAGATTTCAAGGTGCAACATGTAGGGACTGCGGACAAAGAATAATGGTTTGTGTTTCTAGATCAACCAAGAATCCTGGAAGATAGTATTATAGATGTGGGCAACATGGATGACAAAAGTGGGTGACGCCCGATACTAGTTCATCTGGCAATATTGAAAGTGAACACAATGCTTCTCATGGACATAATCCAGGAATAATCCATGTATCAAAATTTATTTGGATATCAATAATGGTGAACCTAATTCTCTTAGCCGTAATACTGATTGTGTTGTTAGTTTATCTTGTTAGTTAGTGTTAAGTAATGTTGGTTTTGTAATATAATTGGTTAAATGTTTGTAATTATGAATGCAAATCATCAATTTAAATTTCGTATTGTCGATACTGGTATGGAAATCCAACAATTATATTGTTGTCTCTCTAATTAAGTTGCTTCAATTTTGTACTCATGATCGGCACTCAAAACCGGAGTAGATCTTCTGGACCAGGAATTCCTAGTCCACCCCTGGACCACAAATGAGTACTAAAAATTGTGGGGACTTTGATTGAATATCAGTGTTCATAGATATTTGCAATTTTAAATAAACTCAAACTCAATATTTTTTTATCTCAATATATTCTTGTAGTTAGTTGGACTCGGAATAGTTGGGACTCCAATCTTGTTATTGTCGAATGCCCTTTTCTTGATAGATTAAGAACAATCCATCTGAATGCACAATCAAGATTTAAAGATAGTGAACACATCGATCAAGAATTACAAACATTATCGTATCTTCTAAGGATAAATCTTTACATTTTGAGGATAAATTCTGTAACTTGATAATTTATATGCCAGCTCTAAATCGGTTAGCTCAAAACAAAAAAAAATGATAAACATAACTTGATAAGCCGCTTCTGTAACTTTAAATCGGTCAATAAAATAAATATTTATTTACATTTTAAGGCTAAATTCTATAACTTGATAAGGGCACAATCTTCAAAATTATGCAGGTTGTTTGTCCAACCAATCAGGGCATCTGGATCGATCCAGTGATTGATCCAGACCCTGGATCGATCCAGCTCTTTTCTGTTCGAACAGAAAGGAGCTGGATCGATCCAGTGATCGATCCAAACCCTGAATCGATCTAATGATCGATCCAGCTCCTTTCTGTTCAAACAAAAAGGAGCTGGATCGATCCAGGGTCTAGAGATCGATCACTGGATAGATCCAGCTCCTTTCTATTCGAACAAAAAGGTGCTAGATCGATCCAAGATCTGGAGATCGATCTCTGGATCGATCTAGCTCCTTTTTGTTCGAACAGAAAGGAGCTGGACCGATCCAGATGCCCTGGACTGATTCCCATTTTTTTTGCTGATTTGTTTCAAATTAATTAATTATTTGTTCTGATTTTTTCTTTTGTTTTTCTGGGCAATCAAGGTCATGATATAATCATTATTCCAGAAATATAAAGCTCGTTGAGCAACTTGTCAGTCATGTTTGCTTTAGTTAGTTGATGTCTACTATAATGTGAGCATTTGACACAATCTAGTCACTATAAGTGTTGATGCTAACAGGCAATTTCTAGAAGGGAAGGTGCATATAACAGAGAAGCAAAAGCCAACAAACGCACTGCTAGAAACTAAATTAGACAGAAAACATGAACTTCATATTTACATCGTTTGCTAACATACAACACAATGGATACAAATTCCAACCATCCATTAGTTCAATTGGGTCCAGAGACATATAAAATTTAAACCAGTGTTTGACATCAAAATACAATTCTTTGATTACAATATAATCAAACTAAAAAAATTATTGGCTAATTCTAGTTGAGTGAAAGCTTCTCTAACACTAGAGCAAAGGGAATACACCAAATCGAAACCAAAGCCAAGGCAAGTCTTCTCTAACACTGGATTCACTGAAAGAAAACACATATCAAGTTAAATACAAACAACAAGAATAGAAATGTTTAACCTTAAACCGTAGGACAAACATACCTTAGAAGGAGGGAGACCCTTTCCATTTCCATAACAAAAGCTTGTTTTTCTCTAATCACTGTTGATACATACAACAAATGCACTAAACCAAATAACAAACACCTCAATACAAGAAATGCACTAAACCAATCAAACATACAAACAAATCAAATAGATATACCAACCATAGATAATTACAACATCCTAGCGCATGTTATTAGAACCTGTAATAATAAAGATAATTTATTAATTTCATTTTCTCAATAAACAATCAATCACTATAATTTAACAAATTAAAATTTTGATAGTACCTGCTATAGATCCTAAATCCGGTTCATATGTGTCATCAAGACTGATATGAGTATTATCTTCAATTGATCTGATAATTGACACATTGTCATATACAAAAGATAATAAGATAAATTTGTAATTGCAAGAAAAATATAATAAAAATGAAAAATTGAATCGACACATACCCTTGTTGCAAATTGGGACATTTATGCTTATCATGTGACACTCCTCGATGTCCACATCCACGACAAAGCCTGGAATTTGATGTTGATTTTTCCATTGATGATTTTAATCTCTTCCCACATCCCTTAGTTCTTACTACAGAAGGATCAATAATACCAAGGGTCTCATCAATGGATTTTTTTTCTTTGACTTCTATCATTGCATGTTGTACCAATGGACATCTCTTAAATTTTGTTGTAGATACAATTGAATTGTTCATCCAAGAAGGTTGTCCTCTCATTACTTAAAGATGCATCATCAACTAACACTGAAGCTTTATAAGATAACCTCGAGTGCCTCGACATCAAATACTTTTCTGAATCTGGATCATCAATGACATTTTACTCCCCTAAAGCATATATTGCTCCAACTTTTGCATCTCACGTCCATTGTTTGAGTATATACATATCAGGCAAATGAAATACTTGGTTGATACGAAAAAAAGCTAACATATATTTACATGGAATGCCCTCAAACTCAAATTTCGTGCAGCTACACGATATGTAATCCCTTTGTTTGCCATGTGTTAGTACTCTTGATTTTGAGGAAGAGGAAATTTGAAATTTCATCACGTGGTAAGCTGCTGAGGCAATTCCTATAAATATCTGTTGCACATAATAACTATGACTCTCGGTCATTTCACTTTGAAACTCTAGCCATTCCTTTTTTGTCTATAGATTAACCATTTAACTTTCCATTGGCCATGTTGTATTAACCTTGGGATGCTCATTCATATCAATATGGTCCACAACTAACTCATTGTGTCTTTGGTGTCTCAGTGCTCTATTAAAACGTGTGATAAAATTCATTAATGAGTTCTTATTTGAGACATATTTCATGAAAAATGCATGTGAGCCTTTAGATCTTTGGCTACTTGACATTCCTGTAGAAAATATATGACTAAAATATGTTAGCACCCATCTGTGTCGCAATTCATACATCAAGGACAATCAATTACGTTTCTCTAAGTTAGCTTCCTTGATAGTCTCTTCCCATGACTTCTCAAAATTATCAGGTGTTGTAGAATTTGCAATGACGTTCTTTATGTTGTGATAGTGGTTTCGAAAAGTCAAAGGGTCTAATTTTTCTGGGAATTTGTTCAATATGTGCCACAAACAATATCGATGCACTGTTTGAGGCAAAACTTGTGCAATAGCTTTTGTCATAGTAGGATCCTGATCAGTGATGATAATATTTGGTGCACCTTTAGGCATGACTTCTAAGAATTTTGTAAGCAACCAAATAAAAGACTCAGTTTTCTCATCACTAAGAAACCCGCAACCAAAAAGAATTGTCTGATAATGATGATTAACTCCTATAAATGGTGCAAAAATTAAACCATATTTGTTGGTGTTATAAGTCGTATCAAATACAATTGCATCACTAAATACATTGTATGCTCTTCTTGATACATAATCAGCCCAAAATCACCTACTAAATCTGTTATCTGAATCAGTCTCGTAGTTAAAAAAAAGTTGAATTCTTCTCTTGCTCGGATGTAAAAAACTCAATCAGGATTTCAGCATCAATACCCTTTTGTTCTTCCCTTAGATTTCTCTCAAAGTTTCTAATATCAGTTTCTGTGCAACCTACCTGTTCAGGGCCTCCATACTCTATCTCTAATAAATGTATTTGTTGACAAGTTGATACATTGGCCTCTGAAAAATATTTTGTTAATGCTTTTTTGGCTACCGAAACACTACGATGTGAGAGTAGCAAATGCACCTTTGATGGAGTCGATAGCAGATGATTATGAGCTTCTGTGAAGTTACAGACAACCCAATCCGGTCCGATCTGTTTCTTGACAAATGTAATATTTGTTTTACAACCCGTTCTAACTGTGCCACGTGTTCTTTCCCTTGTTAGTTGATGAGGGTTGGATGTTTATTGTGTCGCATTAAATCTGTATGTCCTTCTTTAAAGTATACAATTTATTTCCACGTCACTTCATTTGTCATTTTATTTTTCCTGCTTGTGTTATTCCTTGAACTAAATCCGGCTTCTCGTGTATATTTGTATAGAATGAATATGCATCCTCTAGAGATGAGAATTCCATTCCAATTTTTAGTTTTCGATCATCTGCAACTTGGGGAATGAATTCCTGATCATCTACTCTATTTTCTCCATTTCTGGGTGCCCTCGCATTATATTTGACAATAGATAAATAAATAAAAACTATTCCAATTAACAGAATAAAATAAAAGTGATTCTGATAGAGATACATCATCAAGTCATAGACATAATATAGATACATTAGTATATACCAATTGCTACTTTTGGATATTGGCCATACATATATCTTGTCCTTACAGAACATCAGCTAAGTTAAACATGAACTTGAATGTCAAGAATATAGCTACCTTCATATTCAAAGTGCCTAATATGAAGAGACCAGCTAAGCATCCAACAATAACAATGGCAAAAATTAACTGAGAAAGATTAAAATTACTCGTATCTAAATACCATATAGGTGTAATCTTTCTCGGACTGTGAATGAACAATTGCGATGGAAAACTATATACAACCTTAATGGAGGAAAGAAGCATGGTCGCCATACCGAGGACGATGAGGAGAGTTTTCTAACAAGAATATCTGATAAGCCAGATTCCGCTGAAGGCAGCGAGTTCAGAAGTGGTGGCGCTTGCAACAATCGACATCGATAATATGAATCAAATTAAGTATTCAAAATAAATAAGAACACAAAAAGGGGATGGAGGAAAGGTCCTACGATCTTGAGGGCCCTGACGCGCTCCAGAAGGGGACCTACGGCCTCGTTCCTCTTGGAATCGATCTGCTACGAACGAGAGAAAGGGGGCATTGAATCAAGGAGATAAATCCACAGATCGAATCGAAGGGAACATGGACTTAGGGTTTCGAATCAGAATTAACCTGACCAGACGTAGAGAAATAGCACAAGGATCACCTGTTACTCGCCTGCGACAGAGAGGGATAGCTCGCGAGCTCGGGGCGGCAGGAGAGGGAGAGAGCGTGATCGCGGCAGCGCTGCGCTTCTGTTAGGGATTAATGCTGTGTTTTCCCCCATCTTTACGCAGCATTAATCATTTATTTGCCTTGGATGATGTGGCAGTGCCACGACTTCTTCACCGCATGCAGCCGCAGTAAACACGGCGTAGCATACAACTTTTATATATATATATATATATATATATATATATATATATATATATATATATATATATATATATATATATATATATATATATACACACACTACATCTAGATTTTGAACCTCTAGATTAGGTAATGTAATGCCCGAAAATTCTCAAACTTGCATTAGAATTATTCTATGATTTTTCTGGAATTTTTAGATATTTTTCCGGAATTTTCCGAGTAGCGTAAGTAGCAAAAAGTAATTAGATAAGCAAAATGGTTTAAGCGGGAATCGAACCCGGGACCTCTCGGGTCAGCTAAACCTTTAGTTAGCCTTAATAACCGGTGAACCCAGCAGGGCCGTGCTGAAAGAAAGAGGAACCAATTATATTTATATTAGAGTTGGGTTCAATAATCCACTTAATATAAATTAAGAACTTAAGTTGGGTTTGGTTTAATTTGGTTCGGCAGTCCTCTCCTCACAAAACCTCACGCCACTTTCTTTCTCCAAACCCTCACGCCGAACACCTCTCTTCTCTTCCTCCTTCTCTCGGCGCCACAACAAGGGAAGACCTAGGGTTTTTCCCTAGGGCCCAAGGACACTTTCCGGCGACGATTTCAGCACAAGGATTTTCCCCTCCGCGAGTAGAGCACGTGGACGCGAGCGAATCGTCGGGAAGTCGTCTCCACCGGAATTTCTAGCGATTAGATTTGTAAGAAATCTAGCACACAATGTAAGAAACTGTAACGCCCGAAAATTCTCAAACTTGCATTAGAATTATTCTATGATTTTTCTGGAATTTTTAGATATTTTTCCGGAATTTTCCGAGTAGCGGAAGTAGCAAAAATAATTAGACGAATAAAAAGGCTTAAGCGGGAATCGAACCCGGAACCTCTCGGGTCCGCTAAACCCTTAGTTAGCTTTAGTAACCGGTGAACCCAGCAGGGCCGTGCTGAAAGAAAGGAGAATCAAATAAATTTATGTTAGAGTTGGGTTCAATTGAACCACTTAATATAAATTAGAAATATAAGTTGGGTTGGTTTGATTGGTTCGGCAGCCCCTCCTCACAAAGCAAACCTCACGCAACTCTCCTTCTCCCGTTTCTTTCTCTCGGCGCAACCAACAAAGCAAAGGAGACCTAGGGTTCCTTCCCTAGGATCGTGTGTTCACTTTCCGGCGACAACACCAGCACGAAGTCGGTTCTTCTCTGCGAGAGGAATGCGAGGACGTAAGCGGTTCGTCGAACGGAGCAGTTTTTCGGAAAACCTAGAGGATAGAATCGTAAGAAAACCTTGCGATTGAGGTAAGAAACCCCTCACCTGCAGTATAATTGCTCTCGCTTGTTAGTTTTGGTTTTAGTTTAGTAGTTTTACAGTTTTCAGTTATAGGGTGTGCTCTCAGTGCACACCAAGCATTCGGTAGAATGCCTAGTTCAGAAGGATGCACCAGTAGGCGTCCTAACAGCATGTAAAATGTATTAGAAACATTTTATTCAGCTTATTATCAGTTATTACAGCTATATGGATCAGATATCCATTGGGTGGGCTCCCACAGTAGCCTCTAGGTTCAGATAACCTAGCTCTAGGTTCAGATAACCTAGAACAGCAAAGTAAAATAAAACAGTATTCAGTATTTTACTTTTATTCATATCCATGGGCTGGACTCCCACAGTCGTCCCTAGGTTCAAATAACCTAGTAACCCTGCTGGATTCAGAACTTGCAATCCCGGGTCTCGTAGGGATGCGCGCACAGTAAGCACAGTTGCCAGGGCCCCAGCAGCATGTCTAGTATTTTCATCTATTATTATATATAGTTTTCCAAATATGTAATCAGTGATGGAAACACTAACTTAGTTCAGTTTCAGTTAATTATCTCAGTTAAGTTTCATGATTTGAGTTCATGACCAGTTAGATGTATATGCATGATCAGTTCAGTATTCATGCTTAGTTTCAGATACAATATGCTATGTTCAGCTTGTTTGTATGCCATGATTAGTTCAGTACACGTTTGTATGCCATGCCATGTTGTCATGCTCAGTTCAGTTTTCAAACAGCATGTTTTAAAAACATTATCGCATCGTTGCATGTTTTTGTGAGGTAGATGGTTTCTTACTAAGCTCTTTAGCTTACAGGTACTACTTTTCTTATACTGCATATACCGGTAAAAGAAAAGTGAACTAGCGGAGGCTGGAGGACAATGCTATGGAGGTGTGTGTGTGCAAGGGGTTTGGAATAAAGATCCTAGGGTCTAAACAGCTTAATTCCAGCATTTACGTTGTTAGTTTACTTATGGTTTAGTCCTTAGCTTGTTAAATGTTTTAATCCAGTAGAACTATGCACTATTCAGTTTGTCCAGTTTGGGACGCATGTAGGTTAATGTTAGAATGTTTTTCATGTATCTAGAACCTATGTCTGTGAGTTGTGGCACGTTCCAGTGCCGAAAGTTCCTGAAACTCGATTTCATATCAGAGTTGGATCGGTCCGACCGATCCGTTCGATAGGGTCTGGATCGGTCGGTGGCCGATCAAAAGGCATATGCTCTTGTATGCTATCGATCGGTCGTCCGACCGATCTAGCATCGAACAGAGGGCATCCCAGCGTCTCCAGGTGCCTGGATCCCAGACACACCTGGATCGATCTTCCGACCGATCCGGCCTCTGATCGGTCCGCACCGATCCAGGCGAGGCAAAATCGCGACAGACACACCGGATCGGTCTTCCGATCCGACCTCTGGATCGGTCCGCAGACCGATCCAGGCACAGAATCGCGACAAGTTTGATCGATCCGTGGATCGAACAGCAGCTAGCTGGGAAGTCAGCTTTGAGTTCTAGCCCAGATGGGAGGTCAAGTATCCTCCTTAGTACATATACCCCAACCGGAAAGGTCTTGAACCCTTCCTTATAACAGCATGGGTGTACCAGTTGTCAGTTTAATAGAGTCAGTTAGTGAAATTTTATTTTACCCAGTTTCCGCACAGTACAGTACACAGTAGTTTCAGTAGTGGAGGTAGCGATCTGGCTCACAGCTTAGTACCCAGGAGTCGGGTCGTTACAGAGTGGTATCAGAGCCAGGTTCCTCACTTCCTACACACACATCAGCATTGTGCCTACAGCTTCCAAGTAAGAACATCTCTCACTCAGTTTTGTCTTCAGCTTTCATATCAGTTATATGTGCTTTCATGTTTGCTCTCATGTTGGTAGTTAATTAATTCATGTTTACAGTAATAGTATTTAACATGTTACCAGTAGTTAACTATAACATGATAGCCTAGTTATATATATATGTATTCTTTGCTATTTAGAAAATGGTACGAGGACGTCCAGCTAAGAAAGCATCAGCGGCTGAGCCCCAGCCAGAGGCAGGCAGTTCAGTGCCTCCCCAGACCTTACAGCACTAGTGGCTCAGCTACAGAACAGCAGCAGGAGATAGCCTCCTTAAAGGCTTACCAGCAGACTACTCCCCATCACTCCAGTATCGAACCTCACGACTCCAGTAATCACAGAGGTTGTACCAGCTCAGCCGGCGTAGCCCCAGTAGCCGGGGCTAAGAGAGAAGCTTACCTTATCCGGTGGCAGAGAATTAAGCCGAGAACTTCTCGGGCACCGGCGAACCATGGGATGCTCGGGCATGGTTTAAAACACTAGAAAGCACGATGGAGCTTCTAGATTGGCCAACACGAAAAGGTGAAGTGTGCCTCCTTATGCCTAACAGGCATGTGGTGGGGGCGGATTAAATCGAAGTGGCCAGTAAACCAGATGACATGGGCCAACTTCGAGAAAGAATTCTTCGAGGAATTCTTTCACATGCAAGTCACGAACCGACACTATGACGAGTTTACAGAATTTCGTCAGGGCAACCTATCAGTTCAGGAAGCCGTGAAGAAATTCAACAGGTTGGCCCGTCTGTGTCCAGAACTAGTCAGCTCAGAGAAGGAACGGGTACGGTTGATGCTGAAGATGCTCAGACCAGAGATCGCAATGAATGTGGCTGGTGGCGTTCATAGGCCACAAACCACAGAGGAGCTAGTGAGTAGTGCTCTGATCACCGAGCACTATCAGCACAGCATCACCCAGCAGAAGCAGGTTTCCACAGAGCCCAAGGGACAAGCTGGCTCAGGTACTCAGCAGAAACAACAGGGACATAGCTCCAACTGGAAGGGGAAACGCAAGGCAAGCAGTGACCCAAAAGGAGGGCCAGCTGGAAAACATTCCAGACATCCCAAGTGTGCTATTTGTGGGAAACATCATCCAGGAGTTTGCCGCAAGGGTACGCGAGGTTGTTTTGAATGTGGACAGGAAGGGCACATGGCTAAGCAGTGCCCGAACAAGAATAGTCTTCCTCAACCTCAGCCGATATAGTATGGAGCTCAGCCAGCGCAGCTACACCAGATGTATGCTGCCTTAGATGGTCCACAGATCAGTCAGGGCAGATTAGAAGCCCCCACAGCTAACACGAATGCCAGGATTTTCTCACTGACCAGAGAGGACGTAGCAAATGCCTCGATAGTTGTCACAGGTCAGATCAGTATTTTACAGCATAATGCAACTGTCTTATTCGATACTGGGGCAACCCACTCTTATGTATCCAGGGCGTTTGCCGAGAAATTAGCAACACCTCCAGAGTTACTCAATAGTCAGTTTCTGACAACACTACCCTCAGGAGACATTATGGCATCTACACACTGGCTCAGAGCAGTGCCAGTCATTATAGCAGACAGAGAACTTTTTGGTGATCTGATAGTGCTAGAAATGACTGACTACGATGTCATCTTTGGAATGGATTTTCTGATCAAATACGGCGCTTCTATAGAGTGCCGTAAACAAAAGGTCATATTCCAACCTGACGAAGGAGTACAGTTTGAGTACATAGGAAAATCAAAGAGAAAAGCCAGGAAGTTTCTCTCAGCATTGAAAGCACAGCAGCTATTGGATTCAGGATGCATGGGATTTTTAGCAAATGTAGTCAACACTAGCCAGGACAAGAACCAACAGCTATCAGAGGTTCGAGTCGTTTGTGACTACCCAGCAGTTTTCCCTGAAGAGCTACCAGGCTTAGCACCAGACAGGGAGATTGAATTTGAGATAGAGCTCATTCCCGGCACAAATCCAATTTCCAAGGCACCGTATCGCATGGCTCCAGCAGAACTGAAGGAACTTCAGGATCAATTACAGGAGCTTCTTGACAAGGGTTTCATACGCCCTAGTCACTCACCATGGGGAGCACCTGTGTTGTTCGTGAAGAAGAAGGATGGAAGCATGCGCCTATGCATAGACTACCGTGCCTTGAACCAGGTCACAATTAAAAACAGGTACCCTCTCCCCAGGATAGATGACCTGTTTGATCAGCTAAAGGGAGTCACAGTGTTCTCTAAAATTGACCTTAGATCAGGATATCACCAGGTTAGAGTCAAGAAAGGTGATATACCTAAAACAGCTTTCAGGACCAGATACGGACATTATGAGTTCGTAGTCATGCCTTTCGGCGTGACAAATGCTCCAGCTACTTTCATGGACCTCATGAACAGAGTATTCAGAGAATACTTAGACAAGTTTGTCATCGTGTTCATCGATGACATTCTTATCTATTCAGGCACTCAGGAGGACCATGCAAAGCATCTGAAGACAGTTTTGCAGATCCTTCAGCAGAACCAGCTGTACGCCAAATTCACGAAATGTGAATTTTGGCTAGACCAGGTAGCCTTTCTCGGTCACATCATCTCCAAGGATGGTGTTATGGTAGATCCCAGCAAGATAGAAGCAGTAAGTAACTGGAAGAGACCCAGGAACGCCAGTGAAATCAGAAGCTTTCTGGGATTAGCGGGCTACTACAGGAAATTTGTAGAGGACTTCTCCAGGATAGCCTCCCCACTGACAGCTCTCACTAGGAAGAACAAGAAATTTCAGTGGACAGAGGACTGCGAGAACAGCTTCAGCGAACTAAAACGGCTCCTATTTTAGCTATACCAGAAAACACAGACAGCTTCGACATCTACAGTGACGCCTCTAAATTGGGATTAGGAGCAGTACTGATGCAGCAGGGCAAGGTGATCGCCTATGCCTCCAGACAACTCAAGGATTATGAGAGGAACTATCCTACTCACGACCTTGAGCTTGCAGCGGTGGTGTTCGCTCTCAAGATTTGGAGACATTATTTGTACGGAGCTCAGTGTAGAGTGTATACAGATCATCAAAGTCTGAAGTATTTCTTTACTCAGAAGGATCTGAATATGCGATAGTGCAGATGGTTAGAGCTGGTCAAGGATTATGACATAGATATCCTCTACCATCCAGGGAAAGTTAATAAGGTAGCAGACGCACTCAGCAGGAAGTCCAGTGCTACCTTATTATCTTTAGCAGCTATGTCACCACCCCTAAGGAAGGAGATTACAGCTTTTAGTCTGGAGCTTATAGTCGGGCAGCTTTCCACTATGTTCTTAGCATCTACCTTGCTTGATGATATCCAGACAGCTCAGGAGCAGGATCCTGAAATCCAGAAAATCAAGCAAGGGTTAGCAGAATCAGAAAGTGGAGAGTTCAGAGTGTCCGCGAGTGGGGTAGTGTACTGTGGTGACAGACTTTGTGTTCCAGATCAGGAGGAACTACGAAAACAGATTCTAGACGAGGCTCACAGGACTCCCTATGCGATGCATCCTGGTTCCACCAAAATGTATCAGGATCTAAAGAAACAATTTTGGTGGCCTAGGATGAAGCGAGATATCGCCAGATACGTCAGCATCTGTCTAACCTGTCAGAGGGTTAAGGCAGAACATCAGCGACCAGGAGGAGTTCTGCAGCCGATCTAGATTCCAGAATGGAAGTGGGAGGATATCTCTATGGACTTCATAGTGGGATTACCCAGAACCACGAATGGTTTTGATGCCATCTGGGTAATAGTCGACAGGTTGACTAAATCAGCCCACTTCTTAGCTATCAGAATATCCTATTCCATGGAGCAGCTAGCTCAGTTGTATCTCAAGGAGATTGTCAGGCTGCATGGAGTCCCACGAACCATTATATCAGACAGAGACAGCAGATTTACATCACACTTCTGGAAGTGTGTACAGTCAGCTATGGGCACCCAGTTAAAATTCAGCACAGCCTTCCATCCTCAGACAGATGGTCAGACGGAGCGAGTAAATCAGGTACTCGAAGATATACTCCGGGCTTGTGCCCTAGATTTCAAGGGAAGTTGGTGCAAATATCTGAGTCTAGCAGAATGTAAAGACCACCCTTTTTTACTACTACTACACTCTAAGGATGACCGTTACTTAACTACTAACTCTACATAACCGGTATGATTAAAAATCACATGAAAACCCTACCGAAAAATTTCGACAGAGTCTCCCTTGTACCGGTGACCATATTCAACAATACATGCAATATATACTCAGCCACAAGCGGCTGGAACACATATCAATCAACCACGCAGTATAATAAATCCAAAATAAAGAAAACAATACAAGAAATCATCACACAAGATTACAATTCTTCTACTACGTCCTAATCATATCAAAACAACAAATACTATCTCAAATACTCCTAACATAGCAAAAGATAATAAAAACTAAACTAAAACTTCTTTCCTAGTCCCAAGGCTTCCATAGTTCTTGCATCACACATCCTTCGAACACCTCCTTGTCGCCTTCCTTTCTATATCTTTTCCTTTCCTGTATCTGCAGTAAGAGGAAGTGTAGTCTATAAGCAAAATTTACTTAGTAAGCGCTATCTAACTCACAAAAACCTCGATATGCATGAGGATATACTGAAATCTAAAACTGAATGCTCAAAAGGAAATCTACTCATGCTCATCTACTAGTGAAAGAAACATACTGAAATGCTAAACATGTAAAGTAAATCTATACAATCATGCTAGCATAAAGAACTAAGCTTACTGAATTCTAAACACCTTCTGAATCTTATTTCACTTGTTTAAAGACTTATTCTTTAAATACTTTATACTTATGTAAAACTTTCAGAAACTTATACTTATAATACTTCAAAATAATAATCAACTTCTCTTGGGCCCGGCAACTGTGCTTTTTCTTTTGTAACGACCCGACCCATTCGGCGGCCCATTTGGCGACCCTATGGTCGTCGACCGTCGAGCCGTTACTACTAGGTTATCTAAACCTAGGGACGACTATGGGAGCCCAGCCCAAGGACAGAGAGTCCAGCACAGTGCCACTGATAAAAGTAAAATACTTGTTATCTTTTAATACTTCTATATAATGCCTCGGCATTTTCTTTAACACCTTGTGTGCCAAAATCCCTAAAGTCTTGACTTTGGGATCTACTTAAGGCTTTGGCCTTTTTCTTTCTTTTCTTTATCTTTCTTATACTTGTTCAAGTAAAATACTAGCCTCTTCAAACATGCTATAACAGATTAAAACAAAGGAAAACAAATCTGAAGTCTTTAGACATGCTACAGCAGAAATAAATCAAAGAAAGAAAGATCTGCATTCTTTAAAAGGAAAACTGCATACACTTAGAGAGTAGGTGCTCATGCTTGTTAAAATAGAGAAGAAACTAAAACTGCAGTGCTAATAAACAGGGCTGATCATGTTTGTTAAAATAGCAAAGAAAACTAATACTATGTACTTAGATTCAAGGCTGTTCATGCCCTCTAAATAGCACAAAAAGTCTAAGCAGAAAATGCTAAACGTAGGGCTATTCGTGCCCATTAATGGCACAAAAAGATCTATAAAATAATTTAACCCGTATGATTATTACTTTCTCTGATCTCTTCTCAATTCATAAGGATTCTTACAAGGTAAATTCTTGAAGTGGTTACTCATAAGTATTAATTTAAATACTTGGCAACTATGTGATATATCTATCATTGTTAATCAATATAGATCAGTACATACTATGTATTTCAGCGTGTATAATTACATATAACAACCCTAGTTTCAATTGGCACCACTTATAAAACCAGACAACTAAAGTATGCAATTTGTGTTTAAACTACAAGTATAATAACAAGAAGTGAACTAACAAGAAGAACATCTCCAACTGAACCCTATCTACTCATGGCATTAAGAAGCACAAAGGAGAAACAGAACTTCATCGTCCCAATTCGAAACCAACCAGTGATTGCAAAACCATAAGAAATCAAAGCTTCATAGTTCAAATCGCAAAAACCTCAACAATCACCAAATTAAACCTGCTGAAAACTTAAAACAAAACTATATAAACTGATTCGTTGCTTCAGCAGAATTGCAAGGAAAAAGGAAAAAGGAAGCCTGCAAATCTAACCCGAAACCTCAACTATTCTGTTAAGCAGCGCATTGACAGATTTTTCTGTTAAGCTCATGCCATTAAAAGGTGATTGCTATGTGCAACGACAAGGAAACCAAAGAAGGAATCTCTACTGTAAACAACTCGCTACTGGAAACCTAAAATTCCAATTGTTCTTCATGCTCATTGCTTAGCACAACAAATTCCAACTGCACAGTAACTCACGGCAGCATTATAAATTCCTTGCTCCCTACTTCATGCTTCGAAAAATAAACCACATGCCTAATTATACTTCCTGATCAAATCTGAAACAAGCAACTCACGGCCAAAAACCCTAAACCGACAATCATCACAAAAAAAACTCGAAAACAAAGGAGATAGAAATCCGGAACTATCCTACTGCAGGTGAGCAGCGACTTACCTTCGCGTTCTTGGACTCACAATCGAGAAGGAGGCTTCTAATGCTTCTAGGGCTTGCGGAGAACTCAACAATCCGGCTCCTCTTCGTGCCCACAAGCTCTCTTCGACGAGGAGACCTCAAATATGTGAAGATCCCACAATGAGAAGTCCTCGCCGGCCGCCGGTGACGTGCTTGCTTGCTGCCACGGTTTCGCCGAGAAGAAATCGCGCCGTCGCGAGAGAGGAGAGGAAGAGATCCGGGTCTCGGGAAAAATAAGTCCCCTTTTCTTATCACTAGGTTTTCATTAAACCAACTACCACTTATATACAATTTACTCTTCCCTTAATTAACAAAACCCGCTGGCGCAGTTGGTTGACTGCGTCCGGGTTCGGGTCCGGGGTCTTGGGTTCAAAACCCGGCTTAAACCAATTTTATTTTTATTTACCTTTTACTTCTTCCTCTTGGTAAAAATACAAAACGAACTCAAAAAAATTCATAAAAATACTCTATAAATTCTTAAAAATCTCTAGAATTTTTCTAAAACATTTCTAAATTTTAATAAGCTCTTTTAGAACTCTAAATCATGAAATTTGGGGTGTTACAATTCTCCCTCCCTTACAAAAAGTTCGTCCTCGAACTTAGAATAATTCTAGACATTTCTATCTCATACTGTCCTCATGCTCCTTAGTAACTTCCTCATGCTTCTGGTTCTAAATGACTTCTACTAATGATACTCTTTTGTTCCTTAGTCTCTTAACTTCTCTATCCTTTCTAAACATACTTATGTATATATGAACATAAGAGAAACAAAATTAAAATTGTCTCTATTCTTTCTAAGCATATGTATCAAAACATAGAAAATTAAAACATGAATTGTCTTCTTCCCTAAGCACATATAAGCAGGTACTCTATACTGCAAATAATAAAGAAAGCATAAAAGAAAATTAAATACTTTCTTACTTGAAGACGGCAAGGATGGTGTTGATGTGTGATGCTGGAGAATGGGAACTGCTCTGATACCAACTGTAAAGACCACCCTTTTTTACTACTACTACACTCTAAGGATGACCGTTACTTAACTACTAACTCTACATAACCGGTATGATTAAAAATCACATGGAAACCCTACCGAAAAATTTCGACAGAGTCTCCCTTGTACCGGTGACCATATTCAACAATACATGCAATATATACTCAGCCACAAGCGGCTGGAACACATATCAATCAACCACGCAGTATAATAAATCCAAAATAAAGAAAACAATACAAGAAATCATCACACAAGATTACAATTCTTCTACTACGTCCTAATCATATCAAAACAACAAATACTATCTCAAATACTCCTAACATAGCAAAAGATAATAAAAACTAAACTAAAACTTCTTTCCTAGTCCCAAGGCTTCCATAGTCCTTGCATCACACATCCTTCGAACACCTCCTTGTCGCCTTCCTTTCTATATCTTTTCCTTTCCTGTATCTGCAGTAAGAGGAAGTGTAGTCTATAAGCAAAATTTGCTTAGTAAGCGCTATCTAACTCACAAAAACCTTGATATGCATGCGCATATACTGAAATCTAAAACTGAATGCTCAAAAGGAAATCTACTCATGCTCATCTACTAGTGAAAGAAACATACTGAAATGCTAAACATGTAAAGTAAATCTATACAATCATGCTAGCATAAAGAACTAAGCTTACTGAATTCTAAACACCTTCTGAATCTTATTTCACTTGTTTAAAGACTTATTCTTTAAATACTTTATACTTATGTAAAACTTTCAGAAACTTATACTTATAATACTTCAAAATAATAATCAACTTCTCTTGGGCCCGGCAACTGTGATTTTTCTTTTGTAACGACCCGACCCATTAGGCGGCCCATTTGGCGGCCCATTTGGCGACCCTATGGTCGTCGACCGTCGACCGTCGGCTGAGCCGTTACTACTAGGTTATCTAAACCTAGGGACGACTATGGGAGCCCAGCCCAAGGACAGAGAGTCCAGCACAGTGTCACTGATAAAAGTAAAATACTTGTTATCTTTTAATACTTCTATATAATGCCTCGGCATTTTCTTTAACACCTTGTGTGCCAAAATCCCTAAAGTCTTGACTTTGGGATCTACTTAAGGCTTTGGCCTTTTTCTTTCTTTTCTTTATCTTTCTTATACTTGTTCAAGTAAAATACTAGCCTCTTCAAACATGCTATAACAGATTAAAACAAAGGAAAACAAATCTGAAGTCTTTAGACATGCTACAGCAGAAATAAATCAAAGAAAGAAAGATCTGCATTCTTTAAAAGGAAAACTGCATACACTTAGAGAGTAGGTGTTCATGCTTGTTAAAATAGAGAAGAAACTAAAACTGCAGTGCTAATAAACAGGGCTGATCATGTTTGTTAAAATAACAAAGAAAACTAATACTATGTACTTAGATTCAAGGCTGTTCATGCCCTCTAAATAGCACAAAAAGTCTAAGCAGAAAATGCTAAACGTAGGGCTATTCGTGCCCATTAATGGCACAAAAAGATCTATAAAATAATTTAACCTGTATGATTATTACTTTCTCTGATCTCTTCTCAATTCATAAGGATTCTTACAAGGTAAATTCTTGAAGTGGTTACTCATAAGTATTAATTTAAATACTTGGCAACTATGTGATATATCTATCATTGTTAATCAATATAGATCAGTACATACTATGTATTTCAGCGTGTATAATTACATATAACAACCCTAGTTTCAACTGGCACCACTTATAAAACCAGACAACTAAAGTATGCAATTTGTGTTTAAACCACTTATAATTACTTCTTCCTCTTGGTAAAAATACAAAATGAACTCAAAAAAATTCATAAAAATACTCTATAAATTCTTAAAAATCTCTAGAATTTTTCTAAAACATTTCTAGATTTTAATAAGCTCTTTTAGAACTCTAAATCATGAAATTTGGGGTGTTACACAGAATTTGCATACAACAACAGTTATCAGGCCACTATCGGCATGGCACCTTATGAGGCTCTCTATGGGCGGAGGTGCAGATCACCAATCTGCTGGTATGAGAGTGGTGAACAGAAGGAACTAGAGCTTCAGACAGATCTAGTAGCAGATACCACAGCAGCCATACAGCAGATTCGCCAAAGGATAGAGACAGCACAGAGCCGTCAGAAGAGCTATGCTGATACACGACGCAGACCCTTAGAGTTTTCAGTTGGGGATACAGTTTTCCTCAGAGTAGCTCCTATGAAGGGAGTCATGCGTTTTGGGAAGAAGGGCAAGCTAGCTCCCAGATATGTGGGACCATACCTTATCACGAAGAGAGTGGGCAAGGTAGCATATGAGCTAGAGCTACCTCAGGAGATGTCAGCTGTCCACAACGTATTTCATGTCTCCATGCTGAAGAAGCATATTCCAGACGCCACCCAGGTGATTGAGCCCCAGTTGGTACAGGTCCGTGATGATCTCAGCTATGACAGTCGGCCTATTCAGATAATAGACCGAGCAGTAAAGAAATTACGGAACAAGGAAGTACCATTAGTCAAAGTCAGCTGGCAAAATCACACAGCAGCAGAGGCGACTTGGGAGACAGAGACCAGCATGAGACAGAAGTACCCAGAATTATTTTAAGTTCGGGACAAACTTTTTATAAGGTATGGGGGATTGTAACGCCCGAAAATTCTCAAACTTGCATTAGAATTATTCTATGATTTTTCTGGAATTTTTAGATATTTTTCCGGAATTTTCCGAGTAGCGGAAGTAGCAAAAATAATTAGACGAATAAAAAGGCTTAAGCGGGAATCGAACCCGGAACCTCTCGGGTCCGCTAAACCCTTAGTTAGCTTTAGTAACCGGTGAACCCAGCAGGGCCGTGCTGAAAGAAAGGAGAATCAAATAAATTTATGTTAGAGTTGGGTTCAATTGAACCACTTAATATAAATTAGAAATATAAGTTGGGTTGGTTTGATTGGTTCGGCAGCCCCTCCTCACAAAGCAAACCTCACGCAACTCTCCTTCTCCCGTTTCTTTCTCTCGGCGCAACCAACAAAGCAAAGGAGACCTAGGGTTCCTTCCCTAGGATCGTGTGTTCACTTTCCGGCGACAACACCAGCACGAAGTCGGTTCTTCTCTGCGAGAGGAACGCGAGGACGTAAGTGGTTCGTCGAACGGAGCAGTTTTCCGGAAAATCTAGCGGATAGAATCGTAAGAAAACCTTGCGATTGAGGTAAGAAACCCCTCACCTGCAGTATAATTGCTCTCGCTTGTTAGTTTTGGCGCTAGTTTAGTAGTTTTACAGTTTTCAATTATAGGGTGTGCTCTCAGTGCACACCAAGCATTCGGTAGAATGCCTAGTTCAGAAGGATGCACCAGTAGGCGTCCTAACAGCATGTAAAATGTATTAGAAACATTTTATTCAGCTTATTATCAGTTATTACAGCTATATGGATCAGATATCCATTGGGTGGGCTCCCACAGTAGCCTCTAGGTTCAGATAACCTAGCTCTAGGTTCAGATAACCTAGAAACGACAAAATAAAAAGCGATATTCAATATTTTACTTTTATTCAGATGTGTTTGGATCAGATATCCATGGGTTGGACTCCCACAGTCGTCCCTAGGTTGAGATAACCTAGTAACCTATTTGGATTGGAACTTGCAATCCGGGTCTCGTAGGGATCTTGCGCGATAACCGATTGCGGGGCCCAAGAGATGTCTAGTATTTTCATCTATTATTATATATAGTTTTCCAAATATGTAATCAGTGATGGAAACACTAACTTAGTTCAGTTTCAGTTAATTATCTCAGTTAAGTTTCATGATTTGAGTTCATGACCAGTTAGATGTATATGCATGATCAGTTCAGTATTCATGCTTAGTTTCAGATACAGTATGCTATGCTCAGCTTGTTTGTATGCCATGATTAGTTCAGTACACGTTTGTATGCCATGCCATGTTGCCATGCTCAGTTCAATTTTCAAACAGCATGTTTTAAAAACATTATCGCATCGTTGCATGTTTTTGTGAGGTAGATGGTTTCTTACTAAGCTCTTTAGCTTACAGGTACTACTTTTCTTATACTGCAGATACCGGTAAAAGAAAAGTGAACTAGCGGAGGCTGGAGGGCAATGCTATGGAGGTGTGTGTGTGCAAGGGGTTTGGAATAAAGATCCTAGGGGTCTAAACAGCTTAATTCCAGCATTTACGTTGTTAGTTTACTTATGGTTTAGTCCTTAGCTTGTTAAATGTTTTAATCCAGTAGAACTATGTACTATTCAGTTTGTCCAGTTTGGGACGCATGTAGGTTAATGTTAGAATGTTTTTCATGTATCTAGAACCTATGTCTGTGAGTTGTGGCACGTTCCAGTGCCTGAAAGTTCTGAAATCGGGAACTCTGATTTCATATCAGAGTTGGATCGGTCTGCCGACCGATCCGTTGTAGTATCAGGATCCTGGATCGGTCAGCCGACCGATCCAGAGGCATACAGTATCCTACTGTATGCTATCTGATCGGTCGCCCGACCGATCCAGCATCGAACAGAGGCCATCCCAGCGTCTCCAGGTGCCTGGATCGGTCCACAGACCGATCCAGCAGGGCACAGAATCGCGGCAGACACACCTGGATCGGTCTTCCGACCGATCCAGCCTCTGCTGGATCGGTCCGCAGACCGATCCAGCAGGGCACAGAATCGCGGCAAGTTTGATCGATCCGTGGATCGAACAGCAGCTAGCTGGGAAGTCAGCTTTGAGTTCTAGCCCAGATGGGAGGTCAAGTATCCTCCTTAGTACATATACCCCAACCGGAAAGGTCTTGAACCCTTCCTTATAATAGCATGGGTGTACCAGTTGTCAGTTTAATAGAGTCAGTTAGTGAAATTTTATTTTACCCAGTTTCCGCACAGTACAGTACACAGTAGTTTCAGTAGTGGAGGTAGCGATCCGGCTCACAGCTTAGTACCCAGGAGTCGGGTCGTTACAGAAACCCCTCACCTGCAGTATAATAGCTTCCGTTTGAGTTTTTATGCTTTAGTTAGGATGTATGCCGATTTTTATCGATATCTAGGGTGTATTTAACTCTCTTCGCAGATTAGGGATTTAGTTGAGCACCTCTAGATGGGCCGGGCACGTCTTCCCTCTTCAGATAGGAGGTTAGACGGTGTTGGGTGCCTAGAGGTGGTCTTCCTAATAGGGAGAAGAGTTAGAGCATCCTAGGTGCTCGATTAAATGTCTAGCTCAGTAATAGACAGTTTAAATAACTTATTAAATGCACTAGAAGCATTTAAAACAGCAAATTAGTTTATTTCAACTTATGTAGGACTACAGTCCAATGGGTGGGCTCCCACAGTCGCCTCTAGGTTCAGACAACCTAGTTCTAGGTTTAGATAACCTAGATTCAGCAAAACAAGTATATAGCATTCAGTATTTTACTTTCAGCAGTGGCACTGTACTGGATTAGATATCCACTGGGCTGGACTCCCATAGTCGTCCCTAGGTTTAGCTAACCTAGTAAACCCTACTAGATTCGGAACTTGCAATCCCGGGTTTGGATAGGGATACGCGCATAGTAAGTACAGTTGCCAGGGCCCATCAGCAGCGTGTTTAGTATTTTCACTTATTATATGTATAGCTTTTCAAATTCACAATCAGTTATGTGAGTTCAGCTTAGTTTCAGTACCAGCTCAGTTAGTTTAGTACAGATCATGATCAGTTTAGTTCAGTTCCATGATTTGTTTTCAGTTTCAGTTTTCATGCTCAGCTCTATTTACGCAAGTATGATAGCTTGTGTTCAGTTCTTGATTGCTATGCTTGTATGATCACATGCCATGCCATGTTTAGCCTAGACAGTATATTTCAAATAGCATTCTTTGAAAATCATATCTGCATCGTATGCATGTTTTTGTGAGGTAGATGGTTTCTTACTAAGCTTTTTAGCTTACATATGCTACTTTTCTTATACTGCAGATACAGGTAAAAGAAAAGTGGAATAGTGGAGGCTGGAGGGCAATGCAGATCAAGATGTGTGTGGGAGGAACCTGGAATAAAGATCTGAGGGATCTAGCAAGTTTATCTTATGTTTTAGAATATTTAGCAAGTTAACTGCCTTACAACTTTAGAGAGTTAACTATCAGAACATTGTTAGTTGTTTTTCTGCACTTAGCGTGGTTACTTGTCATGAAGTAATGAATCATATCTCCCATCATGTTTAGTATGTTAGCCATTACCTAGTAGAATGTTCATTTAGCTTTTATAGTGTTGTATAATGATTTTGGTACGCATCAGTGCTGAGATCAGAGTCACTAATACGAAATCAGAAACCCCTGATCGGTCAGCAGATCGATCAGGGGGTCTCGGATCGGTCGGTAGACCGATCAGGGAGCTGGTTTCGGCAGTCCTAACTCTCTGTTCGCAGCTGGATCGTTCGGCAGATCAATTCAGCCGCGAACAGAAAGAATCCCGATAGTTGGATCGCGAACAACACACCACTGATCGGTCAGCTGACCGATCAGTGAGCCACCGGATCGGTCAGTCCGACCGATCAGTGAGGTCCTGGATCGGTCTGCAGACCGATCCAGGTGCGTACCAAAACTCTAGTGAATCATGGATCGGTCAGTCGACCGATCCAAAGGTTCTTCCCCGTGCCAGTGTTAGTGGACTGGTCCGTGGACCGATCAGAAGTCCGGTATCAGTGGTAAATACCTCCCTTAGCATGTGTACAATTATTAGGTACATGTAGAACATTCAGTTTCAGCGTTCCCAGCAATTAGATTAGCAAAATTTTAATAAACCCAGTTTTCCGCACAGCATATAGACAGCAGAAATTGTAGCGACCGGCCTTACAGCCAGTACCCAGAAGGTGGGTCGTTACAGAGTGGTATCAGAGCCAAGTTCCATACTTCCTACACACACATCAGCATTGTACCTGCAGCTTCCAAGTAAGAATACCTCTACTCTCTTTATTGTTCTTGCTTTCTAGTTACAGTTCATGTTTATATGCCTACTGCTTGTTAGTATGTGATAGTTTTAAACATGATATCAGTAGTTATATAACTGTAATTACCTTAGTTATGTTATGTTCTCTATGTCTTTAGAAATGGCACGAGGACGCCCAGATAGAAGGGCACTAGCTACTGAGCCCCAGCAAGAGGCAGGCAGTTCAGTGCCTCCTCCACCTTCTGACATTAGTGGCTCGATTCTGAAGCAATAGCAGAAATAGCCACCTTAAAGGTTAACCAGCAGAATACCCCTACAGTCACCCCAGAACCAAATTTGACGACTCCGATAGTCTTAGAGGTTCCACCAGCTCAGCCTACAGCACCAGCACCAGTAGCCCCAGCAGCTGAGCCAAGAAAGGAAGCCTATCTGATCCAGTGGCAGCGGGTCAAGCCAGAGAACTTCTCAGGCACTAGTGAACCATGGGATGCACAAGCATGGTTCAAAACACTGGAGACACGATGGAGCTTCGGGACCGGCGAACACGAGAAGGTGAAGTGTGCCTCCTTATGCCGAGACGCACGCATGTGGTGGGAAAGAATCGAGCAAGCGCCCATTGAACCGGATGTCATGGCTGACTTGAGAAAGAATTCTTCGAGGAGTTCTTTCACATACGGGTTACAAACCGCCACTCCGACGAGTTCACCGAGTTTCGTCAGGCAACCTTTGAGTTGAGGAAGCCGTGAAGAAATTCAGCAGGTTGGTTCGTCTATGCCCTAGAAAAGGAGCGAATCCGGTTGATGCTCAAGATCCCGAGGCCGGAGATAGCGATGAGCGTGGCTGGTGGCATACATAGGCCACAAACCATAGAGGAGTTAGTGAGCGGTGCCTTGATCACGAGCATTACCAGAACAGCATAAAGCAGAAGCAAGTCTTCTCGAGTCCAAAGGCCAAGGAAACTCTCACACTCAAAAGCAGCAAGGCCACGGCATAACTCTAGGACATCAAGCGCAAATCGGGAAGTGACCCCAAAGGAGGACCATCTAGCAAGCGACCCGGTTATCAAAGTGTGCTACTTGTGGGAAATTCCACCGGGGGTTTGTCGCGAGGGCACACGAGGATTTTGAATGTGGACAAGAAGGGCACATGGCCAAGCGGTGCCGAACAAGACCGGTCTTCCTCGGCCACAGCAGATTCAGTATGCAGGCCGGCTCGGTTATATCGGATGCAGCCGCTCTAGAAGGTCCACTTATCGGCCGGGGCATATTAGAAGCCCCTCCAACGGCGAATCGAGGATCTACTCACTCACGGGGAGGCGTAGCCAATGCCTCGGCGGTTGTCACGGTCGATTAGCATTTCACGGTATAGTGCTAGTATTCTATTTGATCTTGGGGCAACCCATTCATATATAGCCAGGATGTTCGCCGAAAAATTAGAAATACCCTCGAGGTACTCGGTGGGCAGTTTTTGACGGCACTACCTTCAGGAGAGATCATGGCATCCACGCACTGGTTCAGAGCAGTGCGGTCATCATAGCAGGCATAGAGCTCTTTTGTGATCGATAGTGCTAGAAATGACCGACTATGGCGTTATCTTTGGAATGGACTTTACGATCGATACGGTGCTACCATAGAGTGCCGTAAACAGAAAGTCATCTTCCAACCTGAAGCGGCAGTGCAATTTGAATCTGCGGAACCAAAGAGAAATGCCAAGAAGTTTCTCTCAGCTATGAAAGCACGAAGCTACTGGAATCGGGATGTACAGGATTCCTAGCACACGTAGTCAACGCCATCAAGACAAGAACCAACAGCTAGCAGAGGTTCGATTCGTATGTGACTACCCAGCAGTCTTCCCTGAAGAGTTACCGGGCTTAGCACCGGATAGGGAGATTGACTTTGAGATAGAGCTCATTCCGGTACAAATCCTATCTAAAGCGCCTTATCGCATGGCTCAAGCAGAACTGAAGGAACTATTCCAGGAGCTTCTTGACAAGGGTTTCATATGGAGTCACTCACCATGGGGAGCGCCTGTATTGTTCGTGAAGAAGAAGGATGGAAGCATGCGATTGTGCATAGACTACGGATCACTGAACCAAGTCACAATCAAGAATCGATGACCTGTTCGACCAGCTAAAGGGAGCAGCAGTGTTCTCTAAGATAGATCTCAGATCAGGTTATCATCAGGTGAAGGTTAAAGAAGGGGATATACCCAAGACAGCATTCAGAACCAGATACGGACACTACGAGTTCGTAGTCATGCCCTTTGGCGTGACCAATGCTCCAGCTACATTCATGGATCTCATGAATAGAGTATTAAGGGAGTATTTAGATAAGTTTGTTATAGTATTTATCGATGACATTCTTATCTACTCATGAACTCAGGAAGAACACTCAGAGCACCTGAAACTAGTATTACAGACCCTTCAGCAGAACTAGCTATACGCCAAGTTCATGAAATGTGAATTTTGGTTAGGTCAGGTGTCCTTCCTGGGTCACATCATCTCAAAGGATGGTATTATGGTAGATCCCAAGATAGAAGCGATAAATCTGGAAGAGACCTAAGAACGCCCGGTAAATCGGGAGCCTTAGGGATTAGCGAGGATATTCTGAGAAAGTTTGTAGAGGACTTCTCGGGATAGCCTCCCCATCGGCTCTTACGGAAAGAACAGAAATTTCGGTGGACGGAGGGTTGACAAGCTAAAAGGAGATTGACGGTGCTCCCATTTTGGCTCTACGAGGCGACACCAGCAGCATCTACGGTGATGCCTCTAAGTTGGGACTAGGAGCGATCTGATGCAAACAGCAAGGTGATCGCCTATGCCTCCAGACAACTCAAGGATTATGAGAAGAATTACCCTACTCATGACCTTGAGCTTGCAGCAGTAGTGTTCGCTCTCAAAATTTGGAGACATTACTTATATGGAGCTCAGTGCAGAGTGTATACAGATCATCAGAGTCTGAAGTACTTCTTCACTCAAAAGGATCTGAACATGCGACAATGCAGATGGCTTGAGCTAGTCAAAGACTACGATATAGACATCCTCTACCATCCAGGGAAAGCCAATAAGGTAGCCGACACACTTAGCAGGAAATCCAGTGCTACCTTATTATCTCTTACAACCATGTCACCGCCCCTACAGAAGGAGATCGTAGATTTCGGTCTCGAGCTCATCATTGGGCAGCTCTCTACTATGACCTTAGAGTCTACCTTGCTTGGCTATATTCAGTCAGCTCAGGAGCAGGACCCTGAAATTCAGAAAATCAAGCAAGGGCTAGCGGAGTCAGAAAGTAGAGAATTCAGAGTGTCCGATAGGGGGGTGTTGTATTTTGGTGACAGACTCTGTGTTCCAGATCAGGAGGAGCTACGGAGACAGATTTTAGATGAGGCTCACAAGACTCCCTATGCGATGCATCCAGGTTCCACCAAAATGTATCAAGACCTGAAGAACCGTTTTTGGTGGCCCGGGATGAAGCGAGACATCGCCAGATATGTTAGCATCTGCCTCACCTGTCAGAGGGTCAAGGCAGAACATCAGCGACCAGGAGGAGTTCTGCAGCCTATACAGATTCCAGAATGGAAGTGGGAGGATATCTCTATGGACTTCATAGTGGGACTACCCAGAACCACAAATGGTTTGGATGCCATCTGGGTAATAGTCGACAGGTTGACTAAATCAGCCCACTTTTTAGCTATCAAGATATCCTACTCCATGGAGAAACTAGCTCAGTTGTATCTCCAGGAGACCGTCAGACTTCATGGAGTCCCACGTACCATTATTTCAGACAGAGACAGCAGATTTACATCACACTTCTGGGAGTGTGTACAGTCAGCATTGGGCACTAAGTTAAAGTTCAGCACAGCATTCCATCCTTAGACAGATGGTCATACGGAGCGAGTAAACCAGGTACTCGAAGATATGCTCCGAGCGTGTGCCCTAGGCTTCAAGGGAAGTTGGCGCAAATATCTGAGCTTAGCAGAATTTGCATACAACAACAGCTATCAGGCCACTATCGGCATGGCACCTTACGAGGCTCTCTATGGGCGGAGGTGTAGATCTACAATCTGCTGGTATGAGAGTGGTGAACAGAAAGAGCTAGAACTTGAGGCGGATCTAGTGGCGAGATACCACAGCCTATCTGATTCGCGGAGGATAGAGGCACTTCAGGCTGCCGGAAGAGCTATCTTGATACAGCCAGACCCTTAGAGTTTTCAGTTGAGGATTCGGTGTTCCGGGTAGCTCCCGTGAAGGGAGTAATGCGTTTTGGGAAGAAGGCAAGCTAAGTCCATATGTGGGACCATACCTTATTAGCGAAGAGTGGGCAAGGTAGCATATGAGCTAGAGCTACCCGAGGAAATGTCTGTCCACAACGTATTTCATGTCTCTATCTTTGAAGAAGCATACCCGGATACCCCAGTCGGTACAGATCCCCGAAGACCTCAGCTATGATAGTCGGCCTATTCGGATAATAGACCGAGCAGTTAAGAAATTGCGGAACAAGGAAGTACCATTAGTCAAAGTCATTTGGCACATCACACAGCAGAAGAGGCAACTTGGGAGACAGAAGCCAGCATGAGACAGTTCTAAGTTCGAGGACGAACTTTTTATAAGGTATAGGGGATTGTAAGGCTCAAAAATTCTCAAACTTGCATTAGAATTATTCTATGATTTTTATGAAATTTTTAGATATTTTTCCGGAATTTTCCGAGTAGCGGAAGTAGCAAAAGTAATTAGATAAGCAAAATGGTTTAAGCGGGAATCGAACCCGGGACCTCTCGGGTCCGCTAAACCTTTAGTTAGCCTTAGTAACCGGTGAACCCAGCAGGGCCGTGCTGAAAGAAAGAGGAACCAATTATATTTATATTAGAGTTGGGTTCAATAATCCACTTAATATAAATTAAGAACTTAAGTTGGGTTTGGTTTAATTTGGTTCGGCAGCCCTCTCCTCACAAAACCTCACGCCACTTTCTTTCTCCAAACCCTCACGCCGAACACCTCTCTTCTCTTCCTCCTTCTCTCGGCGCCACAACAAGGGAAGACCTAGGGTTTTTCCCTAGGGCCCAAGGACACTTTCCGACGACGATTTCAGCACGAGTAGAGCACGTGGACGCGAGCGAATCGTCGAGAAGTCGTCTCCACCGGAATTTCTAGCGATTAGATTTGTAAGAAATCTAGCACACAATGTAAGAAACCCCTCACCTGCAGTATAATAGCTTCCGTTTGAGTTTTTATGCTTTAGTTAGGATGTATGCGGATTTTTATCGATATCTAGGGTGTATTTAACTCTCTTCGCAGATTAGGGATTTAGTTGAGCACCTCTAGATGGGCCGGGCACGTCTTCCCTCTTCAGATAGGAGGTTAGACGTTGTCGGGTGCCTAGAGGTGGTCTCCCTAATAGGGAGAAGAGTTAGAGCATCCTAGGGGCTCGATTAAATGTCTAGCTCAGTAATAGACAGTTTAAATAACTTATTAAATGCACTAGAAGCATTTAAAACAGCAAATTAGTTTATTTCAACTTATGTAGGACTACAGTCCAATGGGTGGGCTCCCACAGTCGCCTCTAGGTTCAGACAACCTAGTTCTAGGTTCAGATAACCTAGATTCAGCAAAATAAGTATATAGCATTCAGTATTTTACTTTCAGCAGTGGCACTGTACTGGATTAGATATCCACTGGGCTGGACTCCCATAGTACTAGATTCAGAACTTGCAATCCCGGGTTTAGATAGGGATGCGCGCACAGCAAGTACAGTTGCCAGGGCCCCTCAGCAGCATGTTTAGTATTTTCACTTATTATATGTATAGCTTTTCAAATTCACAATCAGTTATGTGAGTTCAGCTTAGTTTCAGTACCAGCTCAGTTAGTTTAGTACAGATCATGATCAGTTTAGTTCAGTTCCATGATTTGTTTTCAGTTTCAGTTTTCATGCTCAGCTCTATTTTCGCAAGTATGATAGCTTGTGTTCAGTTCTTGATTGCTATACTTGTATGATCACATGCCATGCCATGTTTAGCCTAGACAGTATATTTCAAATAGCATGCTTTGAAAATCATATCTGCATCGTATGCATGTTTTTGTGAGGTAGATGGTTTCTTACTAAGCTTTTTAGCTTACATATGCTACTTTTCTTATACTGCAGATACAGGTAAAAGAAAAGTGGACTAGTGGAGGCTGGAGGGCAATGCAGATCAAGATGTGTGTGGGAGGAACCTGGAATAAAGATCTGAGGGATCTAGCAAGTTTATCTTATGTTTTAGAATATTTAGCAAGTTAACTGCCTTACAACTTTAGAGAGTTAACTATCAGAACATTGTTAGTTATTTTTCTGCACTTAGCGTGGTTACTTGTCATGAAGTAATGAATCATATCTCCCATCATGTTTAGTATGTTAGCCATTACCTAGTAGAATGTTCATTTAGCTTTTATAGTGTTGTATAATGATTTTGGTACGCATCAGTGCTGATATCAGAGTCTCTGATACGAAATCAGAAACCCCTGATCGGTCAGCAGATCGATCAGGGGGTCTCGGATCGGTCGGTAGACCGATCAGGGAGCTGGTTTCGGCAGTCCTAACTCTCTGTTCGCAGCTGGATCGTTCGGCAGATCGATCCAACCGCGAACAGAAAGAATCCCGATAGTTGGATCGCGAACAACACACCACTGATCGGTCAGCTGACCGATCAGTGAGCCACTGGATCGGTCAGTCCGACCGATCAGTGAGGTCCTGGATCGGTCGGCAGACCGATCCAGGTGCGTACAGAAACTCTAGTGAATCATGGATCGGTCAGTCGACCGATCCAAAGGTTCTTCCCCGTGCCAGTGTTAGTGGACCGGTCCGTGGACCGATCAGAAGTCCGGTATCAGTGGTAAATACCTCCCCTAGCATGTGTACAATTATTAGGTACATGTAGAACATTCAGTTTCAGCGTTCCCAGCAATTAGATTAGCAAAATTTTAATAAACCCAGTTTTCCGCACAGCATATAGACAGCAGAAATTGTAGCGACCGGCCTTACAGCCAGTACCCAGAAGGTGGGTCGTTACAGAGTGGTATCAGAGCCAAGTTCCATACTTCCTACACACACATCAGCATTGTACCTGCAGCTTCCAAGTAAGAATACCTCTACTCTCTTTATTGTTCTTGCTTTCTAGTTACAGTTCATGTTTATATGCCTACTGCTTGTTAGTATGTGATAGTTTTAAACATGATATCAGTAGTTATATAACTGTAATTACCTTAGTTATGTTATGTTCTCTATGTCTTTAGAAATGGCACGAGGACGCCCAGCTAGAAGGGCAATAGCTACTGAGCCCCAGCAAGAGGCAGGCAGTTCAGTGCCTCCTCCAGACCTTACAGCATTAGTGGCTCAGTTACAGCAGCAACTAGCTGAACAGCAACAGGAAATAGCCACCTTAAAGGCTAGACAGCAGAAATTGTAGCGACCGGCCTTACTGCCAGTACCCAGAAGGTGGGTCGTTACAGGTAAGTTCATGTTGCTTCTTGCTTCTCATTCTGGTAACCTTAAATGCTTAGGAAATTAACCCACTTACGATGATACACCTGTTAATATTTGCATTCTATGCCTATGTAGTGATCATGTTTATGTATAGGTTTATGTACATGCTTATATTCATGCCTATGTAGTAATCATGATTATGATTGTGCTTATGCTTATGTCTATGTTTATGGAATGAAGTGGTTGGTTGTAATCGGGGACCCAAGCCCGAGAAGCGTACCAAAACTTTTTGTGGGTTAAGTTATGAACCAGGGACCTAAGCCAGGAACTTGCCAAATCTTATTATGGGTTAAGTTAATAACTGGGGACCTAAGCTTGGGGAGCTTGCCAAATTTTTTTATGGGTTAAGTTATGAGCCAGGGACCTAAGCCTAGGGAGCTTGCCAAATCTTATTATGGGTTAAGTTATGAACCGGGGACCTAACCCTGGGGAGCTTGCCAAAAAACCCTCATGAATTGGGATGGTGGAATGAACCGAGGGCCTAAGCCCAGGGAGCACGCCAAAATCATGCATGGGTAGGGGATTCATTCCAATGAGCAGTCCTGCCCAACCTAGCTAAGGTAGTTGTCTGATCAACAACTTATGCTACGGTACTGTTATGTACAACCAATCCACCACAATGATACGTTTATAAGTACGCATGCAGATATGTTCAAGTTATGTTTATGTTTACGCCAATGTTTATATTTATGTTTATGTTTATGTTTATATTTCTATTTATATTTATGCTTATGTTTACGTCTATGCCTATGTACATGCTCATGATCAAAGTTGATCATTATGCATAGATCCATTTCCACGCTTATATTTATGTTCATGTTTCTGCTTATGTTTATATTTACGTTTATGTTCATGTTTATGCTTATGTCTATGCCTATGTACATGCTTAGGTCTATGTTTATTATATGTTCTTATGCTTATATCGACCCCTATGTTTGTGTTCACATCGAGGATATGCTAGTGATCAGGTCCTAAGTTACCTAGCATATGTTTTTCCTTAGTACACTAGGTTATAGATGCTAACTATTATATAACACAATTTTGAACTTACTGAGTCTCTCGACTCACAGACTTTAACTTTTTTTTCATACAATGGAACCAATAAGACAGGAGGCATTGACCAGTGAGCTAGCTCAGAACAATGGTAGTGCAACTCAAAGATCTTCCAGTTTAATTTTCACATTTAGCTATATTTACTTTCTTCAAGTTGTGTATATAATTTTATTTGAACTGAGAACCCGCTATGGAAGTATGAGCAAGTGACATCCGCAGTTTATGTATTTTCTTAAAAATTATGGATAAAAAAATCTGAGGTGTTACACCTTGCTTGTGTATAAAAAATACTTAGAATGATGTGAGATGTATAGGGTATTGCTTGGACTTTAAAATACTTATGTCTGTGCATCAACATAAGTCTGAGATATAAATATCAATTCAAATTGATCAAGTTGAGTAATTCTTTTTAATCAAAAATAGCTAGATCCAATACTTAACTTGACTAACCAAGTGACCACTCTACCTTGTGGTAAACAACTAGTAACTAAAGGTTAGATATTTATTCTAAGGAAAGTAGATGAATGTTTTAAAGTTTTCTTTCATAACTTCTTTTTACTTTATATGCTTGGACCCTAGGATAAGAAACAGAAACTTCGGCCTCAAACTTAAAAGCATTCACTTAAAATTTTGGCATAAAGGGGGAGATTAACATTTTTTTCTCTAACTCTAAGTTTGTTTCTGATATATGTCAAACGGGAAGAAATAATAGAAGTTAAGTTAAATAAAAACTAAACTAAATAAACTCTAAAAACTAAACTAAATTTTAAAATCAAAGTCAAAACCCTTTAACTAAGCTTCTTTTAAATCTAAGTACTTAAATAAGTTTTTATCAAACTCTTTTCAAAACTAAGTACTTAACTAAAGATTTTTTTTAAGCAAAGTACTTAACTAAAAACTAAACTAAGTTTTAATATCAAAGTCAAAACTTTTTAATTAAGCTTATTTTAAAGCTAAGTACTTAACTAAAGATTTTTTAAGCAAAGTAACTATGCTTCTTTAAAATCTAAGTACTTAACGAAAGATTTTTTAAGCAAAGTACTTAACTAAATTTTTTATAAAAATCTTTTTAAAGCTAATTAAATAATTAAAGTTTTTATTAAAACCTTTGTAAGTTAAAGTACTTGACTAAGTTTTTATAAATCTTTTTAAAGCTAATTAAATACTCAAACTAAGTTTTATCAAAATCTTTTTAAGCTAAGTACATAAAGTGTTTAAAAAAATCTTTTCAAGCTAAATACTTAACTAAAGTTTTATCAAAATCCTTCGAAAGCTAAGTACTTAACTAAGTTTATATAAGAAATCTTTTTCAAAAGCTTAGTACTTAACAAAGGTTCTTAAAATCTAAGAATGGAGCTAAGATTTTTTGAAGAAAAAGCTAAGAAAATGCTATGTTTCAAGGGGAGTTTTTTTTTTAACTCTTTAGAAAATTCTTAATTCCATTTCAAAACTTAGAAATTTTGAAAAAGTTTCTATCTACTTGGAAGAATACTTACTTAGTTTTACTTGTCATTTACCTGGTTTTACTTATTTTAACTTAACTTTGAATCATATTATCATAATCAAAAAGGGAGAGACTGTTGGTAAAAAAAGTACTAGATGATTGAACCTAAATTTTAATTATGGAAAAGGGTTCAAAGTTAAGTTATCTTGTGATCTAACAAGTTGAATTAAGTTTGCAGAAAAGTCCTAAGTTGTCTTAGGCAAAAGTCCTAGTGGATTCTAGGCAGGTGGAAAGTCCTAGCTACGGTTAGACATCGAAGTCCTAGTCCGGAGGACTGGGCAAAGCCTTGGCGGGTTGAGGACATTGGGAAAAATCCTAGAGTCGAGGACTCTAGGTGAAAATCTTGGGGGTCGCGGACACCGGGTGGAAGACTGGATGGGTCGGGATCAGACGTTCAACATGAAGTCCTAATATCTCGGATGCTAAGCAAAAGTCTAGTCGGTCTAGAGGACTGGTCTGACAAAAGGTAATTTATCCTGAGAGGAGTAGGTGAGGACGCATTCCCCAAAAAGGGAACAGTAGACATCAATTTGACCTAGGATTTTTGAGAAATCTGAAAGTCAGAACCAGACAATTCGGAGACTGTCAAATAGTCCTATTAATCATTATGTACTATGCTAAATTTATTTTGCAGGGAATATTTGGTATTTTGGATTAACGTATCTTGCAGGGAGCGAAAAGGACATAAAAGGCTCAAATGAACAGTGTTTAAGGTGCCTCTCGGGGTGCTGGAGGCGCCTTGAAAGGCTTGTCCTAAAGCCTACGTGGAGAGGCACGAAGGTGCCTTCCAGTCTCCTTAAGGCATCTTGGAGCTGGGATGAAAGACGTCTTCCATGCACTTGAAGGTGTCTTCGAAGAGATAAAATTCGTAGAAAGTGGATGTTATCAAAAACTGAAACTGTGGGGATAAGATCCAGGCTAGAGGTGCCTTCAAGGAGGTTGAAGGGGCCTTCAACAACTTATAAATGTCCTCTTCGAGCAGTGCATTAACAAGAACTCGAATTGTAGTCTACTCTCTTGCGCACTACTCCAAAGATGATCCAACGAAGTTGTAATGCTACTCCGATGACCAAAAGCTCTCAATTTCAACACCGTTATTGTCGATATAATTTTCAATTGCAGTACTTTAATTATAAATCTATTGTACTCATTTTTGTAATATTCTGGATTGATAGTGAATTGTCTAAAGTAAACACTCAACGAGTGTGGACCTTGGAGTAGGAGTCATCACAGGCTCCGAACCAAGTAAAACCAACTTATGTCGTTGTTGTCTTTACTTGTTCTTATTCCACTGCATTTTACTCGATTGTTTTTAAACGAACATGAAAGTCATGAGTGCTATTCACCTCCACCTCCCCTCTAGCACGTCTTGAGCCTACAATACTCTGTGTGTGTGTGTGTGTGTGTGTGTGTGTGTGTGTGTGTGTGTGTGTGTGTGTGTGCGCGCGCGCGCGCGCACTTAACATGAGATCACACAAGATTAGATTTCAATACCAAGTTATAGTCTTGAAGTGATCCAATGTTCAATTGAATCTCCACTTTTAATGAAGTCAAAACTGAATTGTACTTGTTGATATAGCCATAAAGGAATTGTGTTTTCCAAGATGATTTTTTCTACTTAATAACTTTGTCAATTTTCAAGTCATCAAAGTTGTTAGGATCTTGTCAGCTAGAGGGGAAGCTGAATAGCTTCAATCACTTCATCTTGATTGTGGGCTCATTATTTGAATGCACAGTGGAATATTTGAATCAAACTTGATGCCATATACATAGCACCTTGATTAACTTAGTATCCACCTCTTAAGGCAATTAATCCTAAGCATAGTCCTAGCAATCTATCACCACTAAATCTTCTACTTCTCAGATACTTCCCAGAGGCGGAGAAGACTCTTACAATGAGTTTTCACAATAATATAAAAATAATAAAAAAAACAAAAGCAAATATATAAAGGTAAACTATTTTACAAGAATTTTGCTTTGTATGCTTATTGATTGGAACTACCTCTTAGAGGTTTGAAAATGCATCAGTACTTTATACTCAAACCTCCAAGAACGGAAACCTTTAAATTTTTTATGAAACCCTCTTTTATAGGTTGCATTCAAGTTGATTTCTACCTAGCAATCGATTGCTTACCTTTATTAATCAATTGTCATTGAATACAACCATTTAAATTACAGAATGACTCTTTTTTACCTGACCAATCGAATGCTTAATATCACCAATCGATTGTTAGCCATTAGTTGAACTAGATAATCCATTTGAAAAGCTTATGTTCGTTATAACAGTGCTATCAATCAATTGTTGGAACTCACTAATCAATTGATATTGTAGCAAAATACTATAGTAGAAACCCTAAACTTGATACAGTAGCAAAACCTTAAACACTACAACAACCCTAATTTTCAAGGTTTAAGGTTTATAGTAGACCCTGGCACTGTAGCAACTCTAATTACTGTAGCAAAAATCCTAGTAACTATTGTAAACCCTAAAAACACCTCAAAACCTTAGTTTCAGAGTTCATAGTCCATCGATCAATTGATACGCCCTATCAATTGACTAATACTCTTATTTCAACTATATCAAGTTGCATTCTTATCTTGTGTAGCATCTAGTTGACCTTAACCTACTAAGACTTTCTTGGCTCAACATCCAATCAACCTTGACTTGCCGAGACTTCCTATTACCTAACATCCAGTCAACTTTGATTTGTCAAAATTTCATTGTTGCTTAACATCTGGTCAATCTCGACCTACCGAGACTTCCTTGTTTCATAACATCTGGTCAACCATTACTTGTCGAAACTTTCTTATATTAGTGGAATGGGGCCGGCAAGAGGGGGATGAATTGCCTGTACAAAAATGAAACTGAACCCTTCTCAATTTTTCAACTCAGATTAGTAGCACACTTATAAAAAAGGAAATTGAACAATTAATCAACTAAAAGAGACTAAGAAATTACTTGGTTACAACTTAGGTGATTATTAATCCAAGGCAAAAGAAAACACTAAAAAGATCTCCTTCGTATAGGCGGAGAAGCATGTTACACTCGTTGAATGCTAAAAAATATGCTAGAAAATAAATACAAGAGTTGTTGAATATTTCCTAGGTCCAGGGGTTTTTTTAAGTCCCTAGAAAATATTATCCACAACTTGAAGGTGTCTTCCATCGGATAAAGTTTATCCACCGAGGATAAAACTTTATTCTCGGCTAACAGCTAGCAAAGGCGCCTTCCATAGGCTGGAAGGCGTCTTCACATTGTTCATCGAAGACGCCTTCCATACGTTGATCTCTTCTTGGGTGATGCTCCGGCTACCTGGAGTTGAGCTCACCCGATCCCAACTCTGACATTCTCCTCGAGTAGGCTTTCTCCCCAACTTCTAGTCCCTCAAACGCTGTGCACATCTTTCTCGTCTATCGGTGTACTCTTCCGTAATATCTCGTTCCTCGGATGTACTGAGCCTGTTGGCTTCTTTTTTTGTGTCATCCTCCTCGCTAGCTATACCTTCTGCTCGACTTCTTGTGTTCCTAAGCTCCTGCACATTTAGACATACGGATCAAATATACAGGATCTAACTTAACTTGGTTAACCACATCAATCCAAATTAAAGTTAGGGTTAAACAAAAGGTAATAATTATGAAAAGAAGTAAAGAAGTTGTAATTAGAATAAAATACAATGCAATGAATTATGCAGGTTAATAAAATTATAAAATTCATAAAAAAAGGAAAATAAAAATAAAAAAAATGTCCTTACATCCCCTTAACTTGTACCTATTTTTTCCCTTTGATCATATTAAAAAATAAAATAAAATAAAATAAACTGTTAGAATATTTTGACATATTTTTCAAGGAGTACATAACAATAATTATTAGTAAGTTAATATTTTTTTAAAATAATTTTTTAAAATGTTTTATTTTTACTAATTAATCTTCTATTTTGACAAAAATAATTTAGAAATTAGTTATCTATTTTAAAAAATTTTGAAAATTTTTGTCAAACTTAAACAGAATATTCTTTATCAATTTAAAATTTTTGACAAAGAAAAAATTCTTTATTGAACAGAAATAATTTATTTTATCATAACAACTAATTTTGCGAAGATAAATCTTAAAAATATATTTCAGCTCTAAAAATTCTTCTAAAATTTTCTAGATATTGAAAATAGATTGTCGAATACTAAAAAAATTAAAGTCCCGAATATCTATTTACCTAAATTTTTAATATTAAAAATTATTTTTTTAGAAAATAATTCATAATAATTCAGATAAAATCTAAAAACATATCACAAATTTTTATTATGATAGAAAACATTATTTTTTATCACAAAAACATAATTTTTTAAAAAAAATCAGTCTAAAGAGTATTTTTAATTTTCAAAATATCATTTTTAAAAAATCATAGAAAATATTTTAATGGAAAATAAAATTTCAAAAATTTTCTATTAGCAAAGATCATCAGATAGCATAAGCAAATTTTAACTTAAAATATGTATAGTAGGTATTTAAATAATTTGTTTAAACACGGTGGAAGATAAAATATATTGAAATTTAAAGCATGCATAAGATTAACTTTAAATTATACTAGGCATGATTTGAAAATCCAATATAATATAAAGTATTTCCTACTGGATTAATAAAAAAATTTGGTGGAACATAATTTTTAGAGATTTTTCTAATTTGACTCCTATGGTTCCTGATATACCAGTTTGTAATTTCTAAAATTTAATTTTCATATATCTTTCAGAGTTGAACATGCATAGTCATTTTTCAATGACTCTATTTGTTCTTTTAATTTAATATTCTCATTTTTGAGTTTATCAAACAGTTCTAGTGGACATGTATTAGACAATTTTATTTTTAAATTCATATTTTCCTTCTTTAAATTATTACTTTTAGAAGTAAGAGGCTTACCTCACTTACCATATCATATTTGAAGTTGGATGCTCCTCCGTCACTGCTGCTTTCTTCAGATGTAGCTTCCCCATCATTGATGCTCTCCTCTGGGTGACTCACTATAAGTACTTGTAAAATACCGAAAAATGGCGGATAACGATAAAGGAATTTTTCAAAATTTTTAGAAATTTTCTGGAAATTTTTCGGAGACCGTATGACTTCGTTTACGAGGATAATATTGGGCCGCGGGAAATCCTATTTGGGCTACTCCATTTAAGCGAAGAAATGTTGATTTTCTTTTTATTTTCTTTTTCTTATTTTTTTCTTTCTTTCCTCCTCCGCGCGCCCGAGTCTTCTTCCCCGCCCAACGTCGTGCCCTAATCGCACGCGACGGTTTCCTTCTCCCCCAAGAGTACAAAACCATACCCGAGAATTCTTCTTCTTCTCCATTTGTCTTCTTCCCTATCGCGCCGCTCCACACCTGTGCCCTAAGATCCTGCTGCCGACCCATCTCCTCTCTTCTTACCGCCGGCCAAGTTTCTTCCTCCCTCGGAGTCACCTTCGGCCAAGGAGAGGTTCTATGCCGAGCCTCCACCTTTCTTCTCTTTTCCCTAACGCTGACACCACAGGGAGTCGATCGGCCAGCCGAACCCTAGGTCTAGTCCTTGGGCGCCGGCCGGAGCTTCCCTTCCTCCTCACGCCAAGCAACAACGCTCCTATGCCCTAAACTTGGTCCACCGCCACCCTTGCACAAGTGGGCTTTCAACTAGAGGCAAAGATCCAAGCCCTAGTTGCTTCACCTGTGCCCTAGACCTCACCATCGGGTCTTCCATCTTCACCACCAATCACCAGCAGAGGGAATATCGAGTAGGTAAGGTGCACAGATTGTTATGAGATTAGGCGGTTGTTGGATGTGATGATTCTTGAGTTCATTCTGATCTATACATTAAAATGCAGGTGTTGGTGATACAGACAGAACCTAAAGATCAGTGGTGTTTGGTGTTGAAGGGTATTTGATTTAGAGGGCAGCACCATTTACCTTGCTTCGGTAAGGTTTACTGGCAGCAAGTCATCTCTGGTTGTGGATCACCGACTGAGGTTTCAGATTAAGGTAAGTGTGTAGACTTGGTTTGATGTCGAAAGAAAATTTTTCCTTAGTTGTTTATGTGTTGATTAGGGGTTTGCCCTAATTTAGTGTTAGAGATTTTATTTAGCTACTTATTTAGATTTAGCTAAATAAAATATACACATTAATCGGTACAGGACTTTGACGCGAGACGAGTATCTCGATTACCGGATTGGATCTTTCTATTGGAGGCGGGTACCTTGACTTATCTTTTGATATGGTTATTTGATATGCATAGTAGATTTTAACAAAGAGTAATAGTTATGTTTATATCTGCATCGGTATGTCATTATCTATTATCTGAGCATGCTTTGATTGTTACTTGTTTAGCGTTCATGTTTATACCCTTCAGATTACTTATGATCATAGAGGTAATGACATACTATGCCTTTTGATATATCGGACTAAGTTTTTATCATACCTTACCTATGTACCTTAGATCTTCGGATTTGATCCATTGATGTTAGGGTACACATTTTATATATATGGATAGGTTCAGGATATTGTCATGCTTAGTGTCATGCATCATCTCGCATGATTGCATGTTGCGCGATAGTCGACTCCATTACTGTTGAGCACATCACCAGTTATATGGATCTACACACACAACCACTCATGAATTAGTGGTTCTTATCAGGCAGGGTGTGTTGCAGCAGGTTGCTCTGTCAAGGGCTCCGTTGGTCCACTCATGGGTAGTGTGACGCAGCGTTGTAGCAGGACAGGGATCCCTCCTCTAGACTTGCTCAGGGAGATGAGAGCATTGAGATCCCCCACTTATGATTTGGGGTAGAAGGATAGGTGTACTCCGACAGCATCCCGTCCACTCGGTCACTCATCAGGAGTAGTGATGGCAAAGTGCACGGTTGTCACAACCCTACCCACTTGGTCTCACCATCGTGTGTGAGACGGCTGACTGGAGAGTAGAGGTGACCAGGACATGTCATTGGCATCATACGCATAGATGCATTTATTGCTTGTGTTTGCTGCACTTGTATGTTGCATATTGGATGGATGCATTTGTTTGACATGCATACAGGATTCTTATACCTCTCGGTTGATTATCCATACATCAGGTCCTGGTTAGTACAGTTTTCTCCTGTATATTTCAGTTGTATTTATCATTATTATATCAGGATACTGTACGCATAATTAGTGCTAGTTGTTATTTTCTTACTATGCATGTCAATATTACCCGCTGAGGAATTGACTCACCCCGTGGTTATTATTATATTTCAGGTTGAGGCTGTCCGAAGAATTCCAGTCACTAGTCCTTGCAGATCACGAGGATGTGTTTTATCTTTTGGTTTCCTATTGTACTTTTTAGACTTGTTCTAGCTTTGACACTTGGAGATTGTGTTATTTTTATTGTCGATGAGTTTTATTTGAATGTGTTTTTGCTACATGCCTGCCTAGATGGCAGGAGAGGTAAGTTCGTTGTGATTTATATTTTATGGGTGTAGTGGAGTAGGATATCGGTTTTGAGCTTTATGGGTGTAGTTGAGCAGGATTTTTTACTTGGTTTTATTATCGTTGCATTTGTTTAGTTTTAGTATTAAACTACGTGGTGATTGCTTGTTTTTATATATATGTTGTTCCGGCTGTGTTGGCCGATGTATTTGGATGGATGTAGAAAGTTTCAGATTGTCACCTGTACAGGGGACATGCTGCCAAAATTTCTTCTGGCAGGGACTCCCACGGGGCGTGACAGTGCTAATCCGACATACTCCTCCAGTTCAGACTCCGATGATGACTCATCCCAGGTTGCCTTTAGATTTTTGTGTTTCGGTTTGCTTGTCCCTTTATTCTTCTCCTTCTTCAATTTTGGGCAGTCATGCTTGATGTGCCCTTCTTCTTGACAATTGTAGCACCTTACTTTTCGTTTTCTTAGAATAAATTTCTTGTATTGTGACTTTTTAAATTTATTAGTTTTAAAACCTTAGTAAATTTTCTTATCATGAAGGATGCTTGTCTTCGTCAATTGATGAGTCTGAATCTAGTCCGCTCTTTTGGGCTTGTAGTGCTAGGTTTTGACTTAGTCCCTTTCTTTGTCCTGCACATTGAGACTCATGTAATTCTAAAGAAGAAAAAAGATTTTCTTGTATACTTACTTCGAGGTCTTTGGAGATATAGTAGGAATCTACTATTGTTGTCCATTCTGGTAGTCTCGAGAACGCATTTAAAGCATACCTTTGTACATCTTGATTAGTTACTATTTCTCCAAAGTTTGTTAATCTGATGATTAGCTCCTTGATTCTTCCGTCTAGATGAGCAACTAATTCACCTTCTTTCATCCGAAGGTTGCTGATTTGGTTCTGGAGTAGGTCCTGTCTCGCGAACTTTACTTCGGACGTTCCTTCATGTAACTCCAAGAACTTCTCCCAAAGATTTTGTGTTGATTCGTAGGTTCTGATTCGACTAACTTCCTAGGGTGGAAGTACGCTCAGTAAGTGGAACTTGGCTCATCCATTTGCTATGAAGTTAGCTTGTTCTTTCTTCGTCCACTGGTATTCCTCCTTTTTAGCTCCTTGTTGGTCTTGGGGGCTGCAAAATCATATTTAATTATTAACAAAAATTCAAAATTAGTTTTAAAGAATATCTCCATGTGTTTCTTCCATATTGTGAACTCCCCATCAAACTTAGATGGGTAGATGCTAGGTCCGGCCATCATCTTTATACTTCAGTCGACGGTTAATTCTTCTGAAGTGGTTAGGCTCTAATACCACTTGTTGGTATAGAGGGGCTGACAAGAGGGTGGTGAATTGCCTATATAAAAATAAAACTGAACCATTCTTGATCTTTCAACTCAGATTAGTAGCACACTTATAAAAAGGAAATTAAAAAAATAATAAAATAAAAGAGACTAAGAAATTACTTGGTTACAACCTAGTGGTTGTTAATCCAAGGCAAAAGAAAACATTAAAGATCTCCTTCGTGTAGGCGGAGAAGCTTGTTAATGCTCAGAAATATGCTAGGGAATGAATACAAGAGTTGTTGAATATTTCCTAGGTTTAAGGGTTTTTGTATAGCCCATGGAAAATATTATCCACAACTTGAAGGCACCTTCAAAGGGGTCCAAGGCGCCTTCCATCGGATAGAGTTTATCCGCCAAGGATAAAACTCTATGTTCGGCTAACGGTTAGCGAAGGTGCCTTCCATAGGATGGAAGACATCTTCGCATTGTTCATCAAAGGTGTCTTCCAAGCCATGGAAAGCGTCTTCCATAAGGAAGAAGGCATATCAGCTCTCATACGCTGATCTCTTCTTGGGTGATACTCCGACTACCCAGAGTTGAGCTAATCTGAACCCAACTCCAACTTTCTCCTTGAGCAAACTTCCTAGCTTTTTGTCTCTCAAACGGCGCACACGTCCTTTTTGTCTACCGGTGTACTCTTCCGCAGCATCTCGTCCCTCGGATGCACCGAGCCCGTCAGTTTCTTTTTCTATGCTATCCTTCTCGCTAGTTACGTCTTCTGCTCGACTTCTTGTGTGCCTAAGTTCCTGCACACTTTGACACAAGGATCAAATACACAGGACCTAACTTAACTTGGTTGACCATATCAAAACTACCACGAGGTACTTATGTCATGCCCCGGGAAAGTCCCTGTTCGAAGAAATTTCGACAGCACTTCCCCTGTACGACGGACAATCTGAAATTTTCTACATCCACAATATACATCAGCCACATGCGACTGGAATATATACACAACCACAAAGTTATATATATCATCAGCCACTCGGCTGGAACAAAACCAACACAACGGAAAATGACAGAAACCAAATACAAACCAAAACACAAAAATCTGCTAGCCGGCTAGGCTTACACAACCAACAACCAATACAAAATACCACATAACAACATCAACACTCCAAAAACAAAACCGGAGTACAAAGCTAAACAAACTGATACATAAACAAACAAAACATAAGGGAAACCGATAAGTCTTTTGATGTGACGTGGGGACCAGCTGACAGGATACTCCAAGCGACACCATAAACAACCTGGTACCTGAAAATTATAGTGTCCACGGGGGTGAGTTCAACAACTCAGCAGATACCTAGTTGACATGTATAGTAAACTATAACAAATAGTAATAACTATGAAGTACAGTCTCCTGAACAAAAGAAGGTAATGCATAATAGAAAAGGGCTGAAGAGAAACTGTACTCACAGGGCCACCTATCAGAATAATCAGGTCATCAGACCGAAAGTGTCATAAATCCTGTATGCATGTCAAACATATGCATCCATCCAAATGCAGCATATAAGTGCAGCAAACACAAGCAGTAAATGTAAAAATGTGTATGATGCCAATGATGCGTCCTGGTCACCCCTGACGCCAGTCAGTCATCTCACACACAAATGGCGAGACCGAGTGGGTAGGGCTGTGACAACCGTGCACTCTGTCATCACTACTCCTGATGAGTGACCGAGTGGACGGGATGCTGTCGGAGTACACCTATCCTCCTACCCCAAATCATAAATGGGGGAGCGCAATGCTCTCAACTCTCGGTACACAATGACGGGGAGGAATCCCTGCTGGCTAACATGTTGCATCACGCTACCCATGAGCGGACCAACGGAGCCAAACAAAATCCCTGCTGCAACACACACTGCCTGAATCGACCACTAACCCATGAGTGATGGTGTGTGCAGATGCATGTAACTGGCGATGTGCTCAACAATAATGGAGCGGACTATCGCACAGCATGCAATCATGATGCATGACACTAAGCATAGCAATAAACTGATCAGCATAACCATATCCATATAAATATAATGAGTACCGTAATATCGACGGTCAAATACGAAAATCTAAAGTACACAGATCAGATAAGATATCAAAACCTAGGTCCTGAACATAACAAGCATGGTATGTCACTACCTCTCTGAGCATATATATATATATATATATATATATATATATAATCATGTGGGTACTAGTATAAAATGCATATCAAGTGAGCAAATAAGCATGTAACAGGTATCCGGTAGTGACGTACCGAAACAAGGACGAACATAATTACTACTAAAGGCTATAACCTACTAGACATATCAACATGACATATCAAAAAGATAAGTCAAGGTACCCACCTCCAATAGGAAGGTCCAAATCCAGTCCAAATCCGACGTCGAGATGCTCGTCTCATGTCAAAGTCCTGTGATACATGGTATCCAGATTTAGCTAATTACATATAAATAAATTAGCTAAATCAAATCCTCATGAAGTTAACATAAATCCAGATTCAATTATAAATCTTAATTGGATCATCTAACTCCTCAATCGACTTTAACTAATCCATACGAATCAGAACTTGCAATTAACATAATCCATCACAACAACTTAATCTAAACCAATTCATAAGAACTCACCCAAAATCCAGGATGGTCACTGATGGCTCAGGGTCAAAGGGTTTCCCTGCCCAAAACAGAATGACCGATGCTATGGATCGCCAGTGAACAATGCTGGCCAAGCTACAAAGGCCGGTAGACAAATAACCACAACTTTCCACTATAATTTAACTCGCATCACTACCAAATCAGATATCATACTTCTTACCTCAATTTACCATAGATCTAGCTACTGAAAAAATCTATGGTTGGAACGATGGATTGTCCGCGTACAATTCCAACTAAAGCAGGGTAAAAGGATGCTGCCCTCCACATCAAATGTTCCCTAACTCAACACATTACATTTAAATTCCAATTTTTCTCATGATAATCATAACCAGTTAATGATACCATTCAAATCCATCAACAAACTGCAAATCTGATCTCTACCTTACCTTATTATGGTTGCTCCTTGTTGACACACGGCAAGGAAATGCAGTCGTTGGATAAGAATAGAAACTTCTCAACAAAGACTTCTTCACTCTTCCTCTCCAATCTCATGCCCTTGATCCACAACCAGGAGGAAAAACAAGCACAGCAGAGAAAACACAACAGAGAAGAAGATCAGAGGAGAAAATCACTGATCCACTGCAAACTTCGTGGCTGCTGGACCCGGGTGGCTGAAATGAATGGCTGTCAAATCCCAAAAATCACCACAACATTTAATTCTCCTGGCACAACTTGACCTAAACTGCAACAAGAAAGGAATCCAAAAATCTGATTAGAAGAACCAGCAAAGGAAGAACCAACCCGACACTTCCCTCCTAGTCCAGAACCGGATCCTCACCTCTATGTCCTGAGCCCCAATTGGCGCCGACGATCTAGGGCACGCTGAGGGCGGCCGGATGGTTGCGTCGAGTAGTCGGCGTTGGGCACAAAGGAAGTCGGCGGCATTGCTCTAGGACACAGCCACGAGGGGAAAGGAAATAGTAGGTCCTCGGCTGGCGTTGGCTCGAGTGTCGCCGGCGCTGTCCCGTGCGGCGGCGGCGCTGTCGGGTGGAGAAGGCGCGGCCAAGACGATGGCTAGAGCACAGACGGCGTCGGGCAGAAAAGAGAGATCTGGCGGCTCTTGCTTAAACGCTGGCGAGGAGGAAGAGGGGAAGAAGAAGTTTGGCCGGCGTTCGATCGGAGAGGAAGAGGTAACCGCCGGCGCTAGGAGGTTAGGGCACGGGTGAATTCGACGGAGGAGAAGAAGAATGGAACGCGGGAAATAATAAAAAAAAATGAGGGAGAAAAGAAATAAGAAAGGAAAAGTAAATAAATAAAAAATTAACTTTTCCTCTCTTAAATGGGTAGCTTAAACAGGCTTTCCCGGGCCCCGTTTTTATCCCCGTAAACTCGTCCATACGAGCTCTGAAAAATTCCCAGAAAATTTCTAAAAATTTCAAAAAATTCCCTTATCATTATTCGCCATTTTTTTCGGTATTTTACATTCTCCCCCACTAATAAAAATTTGATCCCCAAATTTCATCATCTACCATCAGCAAGTACTAACAACAAATAGATAGTATAAAATACTGAACGGTAAATTAAATCACATATCTCAAGTGAAAAGATAGGGGTATTGAGCTCGGATCGTATCCTCGAGCTCCCAGGTAGCCTCCTCGTCCGTATGATGTTGTCATCCGACTTTAACCAGTCAGATAGTCTTGTTCCACAACTGACGCTCTTTCCGGTTCAGAATCTGTACCGGAACCTCCTCGTAGGTAAAACCAGGCTGAAAGGGAACTGGTATATCATACAGTACATGAACTGGGTCAGCTACGTATCTCCTCATAAGTGACGTCATGAATGCCTACTAGGGACGGTGGTAGTGTCAGCTGGTAAGCTACTGCTCCAATCCTCTCCAAGCTCTGGAAAGGTCCAATATATCGCAGAGCTAACTTACCTCTGAGGTCAAATCTCTTCACCCCTATCGTGGGTGAGACTCACAGAAAAACATAGTCACTAGTAAAGATCTCTAGGGGTCTCCGTCTCCGATCAGCATAACTCTTCTGGCGGTCCTGCGCCTCTAACATCCTCCATCCTATGGTACGGACCAACTCTGCCTCCTGCTGAGCTTTATGAGGTCGCAACAACTGGGCCTCCCCAACCTCATCCCAGAGGGTGGGTGTCCGACAAGGCCTACCATACTTCGCTTCAAACGGTCATATCCGGATAGCCGAACGCAAATCGTTGTTGTAGGAGAATTCTACCAATGACAAATGGTCCACCCAACTGCCTCAAAAATCCAATACACGTGACCTCAGCAAATCCTCTAGAGTCTGTATGGTCCGCTCTGACTGTCCATCTGTCTGCGGATGAAAAGCTGTACTAAAACAGAACTGAATGCCCAAGGCCTGCTGCAGACTCTGCTAGAATCGAGACGTAAACTGAGGGTCTCTATCCGAAATGATAGTCAAAGGGACACCATATAATATGATGATCTCCTGGTAATACAGATCTGCCAATCGATCCAGGGAATCCGACTCCTGGATCGCCAAGAAGTGCGCCGATTTGGTTAATCAATCAACGATTACCCCAAATCGTGTCATAGCCTCATCGTCTCCTCGGCAAACTCACCACAAAATCCATGGTAATATGTTCCATTCCCACTCAGGAATAGGAATCTGCTGAAATAATCCGGCAGGTATCTAGTGCTCTGCCTTCACCTGCTGACAGACAAGACATCTAGCTACAAAATCCGCGATGTCTTCCTTCATGTCGTTCCACCAATAGAAACACCTCAAATCTTGGTATACACGGGTACCGCCTGGGTGGACAGCAAATCATGAGTGATGAGCCTGTTGGAGTGTATACTGAAAGCCTAAGCTTTGTAAACATTCATTATGAATAAAGAATCACATTTGGTCAAATTGTCTACATTTGTTTGTAGTTGTTTATTTAATTTATATTGTAGATAACATAGTATGTGATGTCACATGCAGAAGATGATGTTATCAGTACCTTATAAATTATAAACAGTAGCTCATGATCAAAATGGAAAGGAACAAACCATTAGAAGGTCGTAGTGTAATTAGGTATTAGTTTATCTTGACTATATAATTACACTAGTACACTCAGAGTGTATTGAGTAGGACCATTTGAGGTCGTTTCTTTTATGCTGACTTTATAAAGGAACAAAGACCTCGGTTATTATGAAAGTGTGTGCTCTTAATCCTAATATAATAACAAGTACATATATTTGATATTTATTTCTTTAATTTATCAATGGGTGAGATTTAGTTCGATGAATCAATAAGCCCGATAAGTTGGGAAATGGTATCACTTATAGTGTGTGTTGTTGATTATAGAAGGAAACTGTGTCCTAGAGATACTAGGTTGATAATGTCCTCAAGAGGAGCTCATAAGGATTGTCATGTTAAACCCTGCAGGTGGACCTAGTCCGACATGACAATAAGGTTGAGTGGTACTACTCTTGGACTTAGATATTAATTAAATGAGTTGTCAGTAACTCACTTAATTAGTGGACATTCGATATCTTAAACACAGGGAGACTAACACACTCATAATAAGATGGAGCCCAAAAATATAATTTGGGATTGGTGCGGTAGTTCAATAATAGTTCTCTAGTGGAATGAATTATTATTGATAAAATTAAGTTGTGTATTCGGGGCGAACACGGGATGCTTAATTTTATCGGGAGACCAAAATCAATTCCTCCTCTCGGTCCCTATCGTAGCCTCTTATTTATAGAGTACTATACCCACCTATACCCACCTTCTATACCCACCAATAGGGGGCCGGCCAAGCTAGCTTGGGAACCAAGCTAGGGCCGGCCTAGGTATAAATTGGGGTGGCTGAACCCAAGCTAGTGGGGGCCGGCCAAATTAAATTAAAAAAGAATTTTAATTTTAATTTTTATTATGTGGAAGAAATAATTTATTAAAGAGAATTAAAATTAAAATATCTCTCTTGTAAAAGATTTACAAAAGATTAAAGAAAGAGATTAGATCTCTTTCCTTATTTGTAGATTGGTGAGATATTTTATTTTCTCTTTAAAATTATCCACATGTTGATAAAATTAAAATTATAGAAATTTCTTTTGATTAACCATGAAGAGATTTTTAAAGAGAAATTTTATTTTTAAAATTTCTGGAAACAAATTAGGAAGTTTTAATTGTTGATTAAAACTTGTCTAATTTATCTCTTTTGATGTGGCCGGCCATTAGAGATTAATTGGGGAAATTTTATTTTATTTTTCTCAATTAAATCATGTCAAGGGAATTAAGGAAATTTTATTGTAATTAAATTTCCTAATTTACCTAGGCCAAGGAATATAAAAGAAGGGGTGAGGGTGCCTTCATGAGAGACAACCTCTATTATTTCTCTCCCTTTTTTATTCCTTGGAGTGGTCGGCCATCCTCTTCCTCTCTCCCTCTTTGTGGTGGTCGAAACTCTCAAAGGCTTGGAGCTCTTGTGGCGACCGGATACTACTTGGAGAAGAAGAAGAAGAAGAAGAAGGAGAGAAAGCTAGTATCTCTTGGAGCTTGGTTGGTGTTTTGTTCTTCATCCTTGGTTAAGCTATTTGTGGCCGAACCTAGCTAGGAGGAGAAGAAGGTGGTTGGTGGTTTCTCATCTCGGAAGATCGTTGCCCACACAACGTCCGAGGTTAGAAGAGGAATACGGTAGAAGATCAAGAGGTTTTTCTACAAGGTATAACTAGTAATTTTTCTTTCTGCATCATACTAGTTATATATGGAAATAATACCAAATACAAGAGGCTTACGTTCTAGTATTTCGAATATGTTTTTCGAAGTTGTGTTCTTTTGTTTTATTTTTTCCTTGTGATTTGATTGTTCTTTTCGGTTGACCTAAAGTTATTTTAGGAAATTAAATATTATATTTCTATAAAAGGTTTTGTCTAGTCGGTGGTGGTTGCTCCCATATCCAAGAAGGTCATGTGCATCGCCAAGTCAGTACTGGGAACCAATTATGGAAATTAATATTTAATGGAATTAATAACTTAAGGCGATTTGGGTCGAACGTGTTAAGTTCCGTAGGAGACCCAAGTCAAAACCTAAAAGAACGAATAGATTAAGTTTTGGATCAAACGTGTTAAGTTCTGCAGGCGATCCAAAATTTAATTTAAAAGAACACATGGTAGCTAGGAAAAGGTTCAGACCTTTGTACAAAATTTGTGTACAGTGGAACCTCTAGGTTTTCCGAGTAGCAACTAACAGAGCCTCCGGAAGTAACTCTTATAAGATCGAATGAGACTGAAGTACGCATAATCTGCCTCGGAAGTGTATAACACCCTCCTCGTCTCGTGTGAACTCGGTCTGCTGCCCGGAAGCTATCTGGCTGCAAATAAACTGCAAATACTGATCAGCAGCCTAGGGCTCTCGGATCCTCGTCCTGATTGACGACTGAGCAACCAGGGTAACTAGAGTACCCTGCTCTGTCCGTCCTTATCCCTCAAGGCCCAACTCGAAGAAACATTGAATTAAGTCTGTGACCACAACTCAGTGGCAAGCTAAAATCCCTCTAGACTTCCTGCTGAGTGCATCGGCAACCATATTAGCTTTCCCAAAGTGGTAGCTAATGGTACAATCGTAATCCTTCGAGAACTCCATCCATCTCCTCTGTCGGAGATTGAGTTCCTTCTGAGTGAACAGATACTTGAAACTCTTATGGTCAATGAGAATTCAAATGTAATGTCGTACTAACGATGTCGCCAAATCTTCAAAGCAAAGATGATGGCGGCTAGCTCCAGATCATGAACTGGGTAGTTCTTCTCATGCTCCTTCAACTATCGAGAAGCATATGAGAATACTCTACCGTGCTGCATCTGAACAGCACCCATACCCTGTACAGACGCGTTGGTATAGAGGACAAATTCATCCTCTCCAGAAGGTAAAAACCAAAAATCGGAACCGACACTAGTCTCCGCTTCAGCTCCTAGAATCTGGTCTTGCAATCCTCAGTCCAAATGAACTTCACACCTTTCCTGGTCAGGCGTGTAAATATCATAGCAATCCGTGAGAAATCCTCAACGCATCTCCGGAAATATCGGCCAAACAAAGGAAGTTGCGAGCCTCTTCTATAGACTCCGTCTACTCCCAACGGTAACATCCTCTATCTCCTGTGTAATCACGGTATACTCCTACTGGTGACCGTATGTCTCAAACATCTCACAGAAGACAACCAAAATACGCACTACTGATCTTCACATATAGATGTTCCCATCGAAACATATCTAGAACTATGCAAAATAGTGTGCATGACTCACCGCGGATCCGAAATAGTTCACAACATCGTCAACAAAGACAATGGAAACCGATCCAAACATTCTGGGAATACCAAAATCAACAAGTCTCTGAAAACATCAAGGCTCCGCAAGCCCTAATGGTAAAACCGAGACACATAATGTCCGTATCACAGACATTCCTAACCATAAGATCTCTGATAATAAATCGGAAATCTAATCACCAACAACATAAATCACCTAAGAATAGATCCTCTAGTGTGAGAGCAACGCTCCATCACACAAAATACCACATATATGGGAGCAACGCTTAACCACAAGAAATCCTCCATATGTGGGAGCAACGCTCAACCACAAATAATCTGAAATAGGTATCTGTAATAAATATGGGAGCAATGCTCCGCTACAAACAATCCGCAATATGTGGGAGCAACGCTCCACCACAAACAATCCATAACATGTGTGGGAGCAACGCTCCACCACAACTAATACATAAGTGCCCAAGGCACCTAACTATCCAGCTAGAGACTGCACGAGATCTCTCTACCACAGATCACTGTAGGTAGCCTAGGGTATAACACCCAGTAAGCAAATCAAATCCATAGTCAACTCTATCATCATCCTAGTGGGTCGGTCACCCACTAATAGGAGAATTAGTTGACAGGGTAATACAACCAATAACATAATGTAGACACTCGACATTCTACATTCAACATAGGTAGAATCATCATGATGTTACCCACCATACACCTGGCACACGTGCACACACAACATATGTATGATCGACATAATCCTCCAATTAGTACACACCAAATATACTCACAACAAAGGTATAAACTATCGTGATACCTCCAACAATGCATATTGAACCCGTGTGCACATATCAATATAGGTATAATCGACAATACACCTCAAACAACATTTACTTGACATATATACACCTATGCCAAGAGTATAACCAACATATACTTCCAATAAAGCATACTAAACTCAGGTGCACTCACAAATCAAACTTAATCAACAATATACTTCCAATAAGACACTCACACCCATGTGCACATACCACAACACAGATTTAAATCGATAAGATACCTCCCATAAAACAATCAGACACGGGTAAAAATCTACTAGAAACCCACAACAATCAGAACTGGAAAAGTATACCCACAATAATCATCATCTGGACAAATATACACCCACTACATGCAATTTAAACCGTCCATCATAACACTCCTACAACACATAATAATCATTTGTACACCACATAGATATGCAGAATCAGCATATTTAATCCAATCAACCTGATATTCCATATGCTACCTTCTATGTTATCCAACTAGGTGCATACAATCTAAAATAAAAAATCCACATGGAATAGGATACATCGATCCTCTATAGACTGACCAAACCGATAATGGTATACGGCTAATTCAGTCTTTTCCACGTCAATACGAGTCATGTACCCAAATGTACTCTAGATATATAACTAAGCACAAATAATCAAAAGATTCGAACCTCTAAAAATAGAGTATGACTGTCCTCTACTGATCAAACCAAAAAAACTAAATCAGTCTTCTACTAACTAATCAAGAATACTTTAATTCTCCACAAGCAACTAAGGTATATCAATATACGACTACCCGAATCAACAAATGTAAATCAATATTTATTAATGAAATTAACTAAGATAACATGGTATACTACTGGCTAGGTCAACATAAATAGGTAGATACTATCCACTACACAGCTAATAATAGCAGAGGCTGGTATGTGCCTCAATCTGCTAACCAACTAGTAATAACATAAGCTAAAAACTACTAGTGTATGATATGATAAATCACCAGAAACTGTAATCCTTAATCTCTATCAAGGTCGATCATCATCAGGGTTTTACCTAATACATAAAATATCTGCTATCTTAACTAGATAGGTACTAGTAAAGAGTGTTAATACATGTCATAAACAATAATAGTCAACGGTGCATATACTAACAAAAAGGTAGGATAACAGTATACCAACATACCTCCTATAGCTTAGAGATGTCCTGCCACTGCCAGGTCCCAAAATCCGAAAAGTCACATCGAGAAAATCAAATCATGAAATCCGAAACACCGGAAATAAGACTCGTAATCTGAGCTCTAATACCAAATAAATTGGTATCAGATAAATCTCAAAATCCAGAACACATAGCAAGTATCGTATACCTGCTCTGATACCACTAAATTGTCACGCCCGGGGAAAGTCCCTGTCTGAAGAAATTTCGGCAGCACTTCCCCTGTACGGCGGACAATCTGAAACTTTCTACATCCACAATATACATCAACCACATGCGGCTGGAATATATACACAATCACACAGTTATATATATCATCAGCCACTCGACTGGAACAAAACCAACACAACGAAAAATGACAGAAACTAAATACAAACCAAAACACAAAAAACTACTAGCCGGCTAGGCTTACACAACCAACAACCAATACAAAATACCACATAACAATATCAACACTCCAAAAATAAAACCGGAGTACAGAGCTAAACAAACTGATACATAAACAAACAAAATATAAGGGAAACCGATAAGTCTTCTGATGTGACATGGGGACCAGCAGACAGGATACTCCAAGCGACACCATAAACAACCTGGTACTTGAAAAATATAGTGTCCACGAGGGTGAGTTCAACAACTCAGCAGATACCTAGTTGACATGTATAGTAAACTATAACAAATAGTAATAACTATGGAGTACAGTCTCCTGAACAAAAGAAGGTAATGCATAATAGAAAATGGTTGAAGAGAAACTGTACTCACAGGGCCACCTATCAGAATAATCAGGTCGTCAGACCGGAAGTGTCATAAATCCTGTATGCATGTCAAACATATGCATCCATCCAAAAGCAGCATATAAGTGCAGCAAACACAAGCAGTAAATGTAAAAATGTGTATGATGCCAATGATGTGTCCTGGTCACCCCTGACGCCAGTCAGTCATCTCACACATAAATGGCGAGACCGAGTGGGTAGGGCTGTGACAACCGTGCACTCTGTCGTCACTGCTCCTGATGAGTGACCGAGTGGACGGGATGCTGTCGGAGTACACCTATCCTCCTACCCCAAATCATAAATGGGGGAGCGCAATGCTCTCAACTCCCGGTACACGATGATGGAGAGGAATCCCTGCAGGCTAACACGTTGCATCACGCTACCCATGAGCGGACCAACGGAGCCAAACAAAGTCCCTGCTGCAACACACACTGCCTGAATCTACCATTAACCCATGAGTGGTGGTGTGTGCAGATCCATGTAACTGGCGATGTGCTCAACAATAATGGAGTGGACTATCGCACAACATGCAATCATGATGCATGACACTAAGCATAGCAATAAACTGATCAACATAACCATATCTATATAAATATAATGAGTACCGTAATATCGATGGTCAAATACGAAGATCTAAAGTACACAGATCAGATAAGATATCAAAACCTAGGTCCTGAACATAACAAGCATGGTATGTCACTACCTCTCTGAGCATATATATATATATATAATCATGTGGGTACTAGCATAAAATGCATATCAAGTGAGCAAACAAGTATGTAACAGGTATCCGGTAGTGACGTACCGAAACAAGGACGAACATAATTATTACTAAAGGCTATAACCTACTAGACATATCAACATGACATATCAAAAAGATAAGTCAAGGTACCCGCCTCCAATAGGAAGGTCCAAATCCGACGTCGAGATGCTTGTCTCGTGTCAAAGTCCTGTGATACATGGTATCCAGATTTAGCTAATTACATATAAATAAATTAGCTAAATCAAATCCTCATGAAGTTAACATAAATCCAGATTCAATTATAAATCTTAATTGGATCATCTAACTCCTCAATCGACTTTAACTAATCCATACGAATCAAAACTTGCAATTAACATAATCCATCACAACAACTTAATCTAAACCAATTCATAAGAACTCACCCAAAATCCAGGATGGTCGTTGATGGCTCAGGGTCAAAGGGTTTCCCTACCCAAAACAGAATGACCGATGCTATGGATCGCCAGTGAACAATGCAGGCCAAGCTACAAAGGCCGGTAGACAAATAACCACAACTTTCCACTATAATTTAACTCACATCACTACCAAATCAGATATCATACTTCTTACCTCAATTTACCAGAGATCTAGCTGCTGAAAAAATCTATGGTTGGAACTATGGATTGTCCGCGTACAATGCCAACTAAAGTAGGGTAAAAGGATGCTGCCCTCCACATCAAATGTTCCCTAACTCAACACATTACATTTAAATTTCAATTTTCTCATGATAATCATAACCAGTTAATGATACCATTCAAATCCATCAACAAACTGCAAATCTGATCTCTAGCTTACCTTATTATGGTTGCTCCCTATTGACACATGGCAAGGAAATGCAGCCGTTGGACAAGAATAGAAACTTCTCAACAAAGACTTCTTCACTCTTCCTCTCCAATCTCGTGCCCTTGATCCACAGCCGGGAGGAAAAACAAGCACAGCAGAGAAAACACAACAGAGAAGAAGATCAGAGGAGAAAATCACTGATCCGCTGCAAACTTCGTGGCTGCTGGACCCAGGTGGCTGAAATGAATGGCTGTCGAATCCCAAAATCACCACAACACTTAATTCTCCTGGCACAACTTGACCTAAACTGCAACAATAAAGGAATCCAAAAATCTGATTAGAAGAACCAGCAAAGGAAGAACCAACCCGACACTTCCCTCCTAGTCCAAAACCGGATCCTCACCTCTATGTCCTGAGCCCCAATCGGCGCCAACGATCTAGGGCACGCTGAGGGCGGCCGGATGGTTGCGTCGAGTAGTCGGCATTGGGCACAAAGGAAGTCGGCGACATTGCTCTAGGACACAGCCACGAGGGGAAAGGAAATAGTAGGTCCTCGGTTGGCGTTGGCTCGAGTGTCGTCGGCGCTGTCCCGTGCGGCGGCGTCACTGTCGGGTGGAGAAGGCGCGACCAAGACGATGGCTAGGGCACAGACGACGTCGGGCAGAAAAGAGAGATCTGGCGGCTCTTGCTCAAACGCTGGCGAGGAGGAAGAGGGGAAGAAGAAGTTTGGCCGGCGTTCGATCGGAGAGGAAGAGGTAACCGCCGGTGCTAGGAGGTTAGGGCACGGGTGAATTCGACGGAGGAGAAGAAGAATGGCACGCGGGAAATAATAATAAAAAAAATGAGGGAGAAAAGAAATAAGAAAGGAAAAGTAAATAAATAAAAAATCAACTTTTCCTCTCTTAAATGGATAGCCTAAACAGGCTTTCCCGGGCCCCGTTTTTATCCTCATAAACTCGTCCATACGAGCTCCGAAAAATTCCCAGAAAATTTCTAAAAATTTCGAAAAATTCCCTTATCATTATTCGCCATTTTTTCGGTATTTTACAACTTACACCTTATTACTTAGCATCCGGTCAATCTTGACTTACCAAGATTTCCATCATTACCAAGTGTCTAATCTTTCTTAACCCACTTGGAACTTCACTTCTCATGTCAAGTGTTGGTCCTTCATAATCCACTTCGACTTCCCTTCTCATGTCAACTCCCTATTGGACTTTGAGTTGCCAAGTGTCCGGTCACCCATAATTCACTTGGACTTTCCATCTCATTCCAACTCCATGTTGGACTTCTAACCGTCAAGTATCCGATCACCCATGACCCACTTGGATTTTCTATATCTTGTCAAGTATCTGATTAATTTTGACCTATTTGACTTTTTGCTCAATCAACTAATGATATTGATCGACTATTAAGTATCCCCTAGCCAACTTGGTAGTTGGTTATAAAATGATTTCATGATTTATTTTTCTTTACATAACTTGGGGATGAACTGTAAAGGGCGCCTAGGATGAACGTAATCATCTTTTACTATAATCTTGACCTACTCAACCTCTCACTCGATAAACTAACATATTGATTAAATATCAAAATCCAAATCAAGTTAACTGTAGCTTGATCAACCTAATCAACCTTAACTAGGAGTCGATTGTATCAATACAAGTATTAAAAGTTACAAAAGTGGTTTTATTATCACACATGTGAGATCACAAATAATTTAACTTAAACTCGATTTAAACATACAAACTGAATGTGAAACTAGTATGATTGCCAACCATCTCTTTTTTTGACAACTTATTATGATTACGGAAGGGTTTATGATTACGCTCTCCATGTGAGATCACAAATAATTCTAACTTAGCCCCCAGGGGCTGGATCAGTTGGTAAGTGGCTGGGATGTTGTATCATGACGCAACGGTTCGAGTGTCAACGGTTGCAATGTGGAATAATATTCCCGTCTGCCGGCTTAAAAGCCTCGAACCCCAGCCACTTGTCAACCCAGCATTCACCCTGATTAACCCTCCTCCTACATCACCGTGGGGCAGGCGTAGGGGGCCGTCGGGGCGGCGGATTCCGCCTTTTTGTATCACAAATAATTCTAACTTAAACTCGGTTTAAACATACAAAAGCTTTAAAGTAGGCAAGGGTTTATGATTACGCTCTCCATCAACAAAGATAATATTACTTCTAGCTCTTCAAATTGGCCATGTATGGCAAAGACTTCTTAATGGTTTCTTATTAAGTGGTATTTTGAAAGAATTTCGCGCAACATACAATCAACCAGAACTAACTCTCGTGTGTGATGGTTGTTTATTAATCATACAATTTAAGAAAAAACCTAATTTCATTAATATATTTTATTAGTTTTAGAAATACATTAAATAATACTTTTGCCACAAAATATTCGTTGTTCACTCTAACGTGGAGAAGTGCATCAAAAGTCCTATCATAATCCCAGTTAATTTTATTGATCACTACAAAAATTTTCAGCAATACCGACAGATAGTTCCGTCGGTATTCCATTAGTAATGGGCCTTATCGACAGATTACCGATGGGTAGTAATTTGTTGCGAGGATATGCATTGGAACCTATTTTCCCAACAGAGGGAATATTTCCGTCGGTAAACACGCAGACACCTGGCGCCCAATTTTCCGACGGAAATATAACTTCCGTCGGAGAAGGGGCTCTGGTCAAAAAATTTCGTATCGTAATTTCCGACGGAAATTACCGACAGAAATACCATTTTCGTCGGCAAATACCGACGGAAATGGTATTTCCGTCGGTATATGACGATATGGAATACCGACGGAATACAGATTCCGTCAGTATTCCGTCAGTAAAAGAAAAAAAAAATTGACAGATTCCTTTTGTATTCCCATTCACCCCATGTATACAAATTATAATCACAAATACAATCACAAATATAATCACAAATACATATATAAACTAATACAATCACAGATATAATCACAAATACCGACACAGATGCAATCACAATTTACAAATAAACTATCACAGATACAATCACAGTTTATAAATAAACTAACACAATCACAGTTTACATATTCTAACAAAACATATATAAACAAACATAATATAAACAAAGTATTTCCGTGCTCAAATATATAAATTCATTCCATGATAACAAATACTCGAAAAACAACTAATAGTGTAAAATCATGCAAAAGGTAAAATACAATAAATTATGATGAGATTGATATCGATCTATAATTCGAAATGTTACATAAATGTATAATGAATTTTACATTTAAAAAAATAAATACCTAGATAGAAAGAAAATGATGATGATGATGATGATGATCGTACTGAATATGTACACCCTGACGCCTGAAACATATAATAATGTAAATATTAGAAATTAGCAGAGTAGAATAAAATAATCAAATATATTTTGCATGTAACTTGTATGATAAATAAAGATTTAAATAGTAGTTGAACAAACCTCGAAACATACTAATCATCATGGTCTGATGGGTCTTGAGTCTCCTGGGACTCAAGACCATCTCGCGTCTGGGTGCGAGCGAAATTTGCCACGATCTCTCGCATACTGGCAAAGAGAGTATTTGGTCGGTCCTCCTCTTCTCCTCAGCAGCCCTCCACTGATCCATAGAAGCCATCCTCTAATCCATTGACTTCAGTTGAGTGCGCAGTTCTTGATTTTCGCGTCTTAATGACTGCACCTCACTAGAAAAAGAGGAACTAGCACGGCCCTTAGGAGTCCTCAAACGATCAAATGCCACTTTGGCCTGGGAGCCAAGGCCATAGAGGGTGGAGTTTTTTGTCCTTCCACCGACAACATCATAATATATCTCATTTAGCGCGTCGGTGGATAGAGACTGTGACCCCCCCCCCCCCCCCTCTGATGGTGGCTGAGAGGCCTGAGCCACTCTTTCTGTCATTTGCTCTTGTATTCAAAATTATAATATTGATCAATATTTAATTTGATAAGAATTATTAAAGTTTATCAAAATAGAAATGCATGAACAAATGTAATAAAGTTAATAATCTTACGTGTAAGGCCCGAGATTGAGAATCGATAAATGACCCATCTTTCTTCTTATGGGTCTTCAGAAATACCTTCATGCATGTGGGTTGCCGAGCAAGATCATGCTCCTACATACACAAATATTTTGAGACATAATTATACATACTAATGTGATAATAAAATAAAAAATTGTTAGAAATTATAGCTTTAAATTAAATTACCAAATCCATAGCATGCTCAACAATAGATTTCGATCCTGACGTATGTCGAGCGATTCCGGTGCTCAGGCCACCTGGCTCTGTATTCCTATTAGATCGAGTCTTTTTAGCATTTTCTCGCCATCTTTCTGTAGCCCAGGTGGCCGTCCATGCACTCCATATCGTCTCCAAAACATACGCTGGCCTAGTGCCCTTTTTCCTGATATAATACATGAGGTCTCTGTACAGTTTAGCACAATAACTATTCCATGTAGCTTTAAACTGTTCTTCTTGACCATCTTCCCATGTATACCTTTTCTACAATTATAAGTATAGATTTTAGTATACGAAAGGATAAATATATTATTGAATATCAAATATATTAATTTTACTTACTACGAATTCATTGTAATAAAATGTCTTCATCTCCTGATCTACATGCCTCCATGTAGTACCAGAAGCACATACTCGCTCTTTAAACTTACTAGTGATATAAGAGGCTACTCGGTGGCGATCAGGAACAAATTTGCAAGGAAAAAAAATAGATATGAAAAGTATTGAAGAAACCAATGAACTTGTATTAATAATAACAAAAATACATATGTATCTCCGACAATTCTAATAACCTTGTAGCCACGGGGTGCTACTGTCTGTTGTTCAGCCATAATAATATATCTGCACAATAACATAGCATGCATATACTAGTAATAACATTAACATTAACATCACAACACAACAATATATATACATACATGCATAACATTAACATTAGCAACACAATACAAAATTATATAGAAAATAATAGTTCAGACATTACAGTAGCAACTATTTAATCAACATTAATAGTTTCCAAGTCTTCATCACTAGACTTTGTTAGTACCAATTCATCTTCACTGTTGGGCATCTCTCCATCATCCATCTCCTCATAAGTGACATTAACATCAACAAGTAATTGAGATGTAGATTCAAGTTGTGTATCAATTGAATGTCTCTCCACTTCGTCATTCTGAAATGCATCAGTAGCCTGAGTGGTATTCGGCATTTCTATAATCGAGCGAGGCTTCATTCGACAAACAGACAATCATTCACTGGGTCTTCTTCTCTTTATAGGGTATTCAAGATAGAAAACCTGTGCTGCTTGTACCCCGAAAATAAAAGGTTCAAACTTGTTGAACCTTTTGTTTGCATTAACCGCAACTAAATTATACTTTGGATGTATTTTGGTACCTATTCTTGGGGTAAGATCATACTATGAACATTTAAATAGCACACATCTCTTAATAGGTAATGCAGGATATTCAACTTCTATGATTTCCTCAAGTCTACCATAGTAATCATACTGAGTGTTATTGTTGTCCATAGATCCTTTGACACAAACACTAGAATTATAGGTTAATCTCCGTGAATCTCGTAGTGCCACGTGGAATTTGAGGCCATTAACATAGAAACCAGAGTAGACCTTTATTTTACGAAGGGGTCCTGATGTAAGATTCATGATCCTATCATCTGTCACATTTGATATTCTACGGTCTTTAACCTACACAATTAGTAGACATTAGAACACTACTTAACACACACGAACTTAAATACTTAATAAAATCTCTAACTTACATATATTTCAAATGATAATGCAAATTCAACGTCTAACTTTTCAGCTACACCATCTGCATCCATTGATGGATTTTGTAGAAATAGTTGTTGTTCATATAAGCTGGAAAAGAAGGTAATTTTAAGGTAAATGAGATATCAAGCAACAAATTGAACGGGGGATACTTTTTTAATTAGAGAAGTCAACTTACTTTATGTATGGTTTAACCTCTTCACAATTTAAGAGTATGTATGTTCTTGCAGCATGATATTCTTCTGGAGTTAAGAATCTAGAAATAGATGCACCCATTGGTTTGCCAGGAAACTTAAAAATAGAAAGCATCGAATGGTCTATTTCTTGAGCATCATCATAATTTCTAGGAACCTTGCGATGTCTGATTTTGACATTATCAGCAAAATAATAGGAGCATAAATAAGATGCTTCTTCAACCAGATAAGCATTACATATTGAGCCCTCAACTCTTGTTTTGTTACGAACATTATTCTTTAATTTTCTCAAAAATCATTCGAATGGATACATCCATCTATATTGCACAGGACCAGCTATTTGTGCCTCATATGGCAAATGTACCGGCAGATGTTCCACTGAATCAAAAAAACTGGATGGAAATATGTGCTCTAACTTACATAATATGAGAGGAATGTCTATGTCTAGCCGAAGCATATCGTCCATCGTAATACACCTCGCTGTCAAATCTCTAAAAAATAGACTTAATTCTGTGAGAGCTTGCCAAACATTATACGGAAGTAAATCATGGAAAGCTACTGGAATAAGTCTTTGCATGAATACATGACAGTCATGACTCTTCATCCCAAACATCTTTAACCTATTCATATCCACACAACGAGCCATATTTGAGGCATACTCATATGGGAATTTTACTTCAACCAACTACATAAAGCCTGCTTCCCATCTTTGTGTAATGTATAACAAGCCTTTGAAAATCTATTAGTTGTTTCATTTTGATGCAACTCTGGTCTGTTTACTAATTGTTTTAATTCTTCACGAGATTTTGCAGTGTCCTTAGTTTTTCCAGGCACATTCATCACAGTGTTAAAGATATTATCAAAGAAATTTTTCTCAACATGCATGACATCTAAATTATGTCGAATGAGTAGATACTTCCAATAGGGGAGCTCCCAAAAAATACTCCTTTTTTTCCAACCACACTGGCACATCCTAACAATGTATCTATTTATTGTAGGATCGAAAAGAATATAGATATCTCCACAATAGCATGATATTGTCCACTTTGGGCTTAGACCCTCATGGCTTTGCTCTTGGGCTCTCCCCAAAAGGCCTCATGCCAATGGAGATATCTTTTCTCTTATAAACCCATGATCTTTCCCATGTGTTTCCAATATGGGACTATGTTTGCAACCTTGCAACCCCAACATTTATCTCATCAGAACCAGATTGAGATACTGGTCGAAATTCATAACTGTCTATTTGTTCAATGATTTCTTCACCTGATATATGGAATGCTGGTGGAGGTTTTCTGACTACAACATTTTTTAGGAAATTTTTCTTATTCCGCCTGAAAGGGTGATCAATAAGTAAAAACTTCCGGTGATTATCAAACCAGGATACTTTCCGACTACAAGGTAATGAAAAGATATCAGAATCTGTCATGCAGTGTGGACAAGCTAATTTACCCACCGTGCTCCATCCTGACAACATTGAATATGCTGGGAAATCACTGATCGTCCATAATAATGCAGCATGCAATCTAAAATTACTTTTACTTGCAACATCATAGGTCACTGACCCTACATTCCATAAATCATTTAATTCTGTAATTAAAGGTTGCAAGAAAACATCTATCTTCTCTTTGGGATTGGTTGGACCAGGAATAAGCACAGTAAGAAACATAAATGCATCTTTCATGCATATCCAGGGTGGTAAATTGTATGTTGTTAATATAACTGGCCAGGATGAATATTGCTGTCCCGATTGACCAAATGGTTGAAATTCATCAGTGGAAAGTCCCAATCTCACATTATGTGGTTCCATTGCCAACGAGGGAAATACAGTATCAAGATGTTTCCATGCAGAAGAATCACAAGGATGACACATAATACCTCCTTCATGCTCATGTTCATGATGCCACGTCATGTGACAAGCTGTAGCGCCAGATGCATACAAACGTTGTAATCTAGCAGTTAAAGGAAAATAATACATCACTTTCCAAGCAATATTTTTCTTCTTCTTCCTTGGTATGCGGGTAACATTCTTATAACGAGGCTGAGTACAGATTTTGCATTCACTCAGTTCGCTATCTTCATGCCAAAATATCATGCAGTTGTTTACACAACAATCAATATTCTCTACTGGCAAACCTAAACCTCTAACCAATTTCTTGGTACTGTAAAAACTATCTATCATTATGTTGTCAGCAGAAAGTAACTATGACATTAATTGACATATGTCATCATAACATCTTTCAGAAAAATGATGTTCTACTTTCATATTCAACAACCTTGCAGTAGCTGATAATTGCGAGTGACCTGAGGGAATGCCTTCCCACACTTCTCTTTCACTAGTCTTTAACATTTCATATAGTTGCTGATATTCAGGTGCAGGTGTTTTGTTTATATTGGAATAATCAACTGTGGCATTCACTGCATCGTGAACCATTGATTGCATTCCAATATCATAAGTTGATGAGTCATGTGCAGTAAAAGTTGTGTCAGATGATGAACCACCAGAAGGCCCAATTGGTTCATACAAATAAGGTTCTCCATGACAGTGCCAATTGTAGTAATTTGGCACAAAACCATTCCTACATAAATGTATTTTTACAGTATCTTCATCACGGAAAGCTCTATTTTGACATTTTTTATGATTGCATGGACACTTTAATTCTGCATCATTCATACATTCTGGATGACTTTTAGCATAGTTGACAAATTCTTCAACTTCAGCAATAAAATTATCTCTAATAAATCCATTTTTTAATCGATTGTACATCCAAGCTTTGTTCATAGACATTTTCACATAAAACTAATAAATTGATAATTAGAAATTATCTTAGATTAACGTACAAACACAAAACAAACAAAAGAATGATATTATGTTACAGATTAAGATACAAACATAACATATATCTAAATTAAACAATGCTAAATAATATAAAATACAATAAACTAAATTATACCTGAAGATGTGAATGTGTACCGGAGAAGAGCAGCAAATGCTATCTGTTTACAAAATAAAAATAATTTAGCACAAAATTTATCAAAAAGTTAACAAGCAGAAACACGACCGGCACAGGTCAGCACAACAACATATATCCGACACACTCGTCAGCATAGCAGTTCTGACATACCAGCGTCCGTCACAGTAGCGTCCGGCACAGCGGCCAAGAGGCCGCCGGTGTCCGGCACAGCGGTTAGGAGGCCGCCGGCGGCCGGCACAGCGGCCACCAAGCTGCTAGCGGCCACAAAAAAAGGAAGAAATAAACGAGGGGAGCTTATCGGTGAGATCGGGGAGGAGGAAGAGGAAGGAGCTGGCTGTCGCGCGCGTGGAAAGAAAGGAAAGGTGTCGGGTTAGGGTTTTTTTCCGGATTTACCGACGGAATCTAGATTCCGTCGATAAAGCTATTATTTAAAAAAAAAAAACAAGTTACCGACGGAAAGTATTTTTCGTTGGTGTATTTTTTAAAAAAATACATATTACCGACGGAATCTTTGATTCCGTCGGTAATGTAGAAATTACCGACGGAATATTATCTTCCGTTGGTAATTTTCAAACATTACCGACAGAAATTGTTATCCGTCGGTAGCCCCATCGGTAAAGCTGTTTTTTTTTTTAGTGGATTATCCCTGGATAATCGATCCGATCCTATAAAAGTCTCCCATTGATCGTAAATCTGGAAGTGCACACAGCGGTCAATCCAGAAATCCAGCATCCTTTGATTACGCCCTCCATTTAGAAAAAAATTTTCTATAAATACGTCGTAACTTATGTTCAAATCGTGAGTACCTGAATGATAACTTAGAAATACCACGGTATACCATGGCCCCAAAAACTCCTTCTCCAACATTCTAACTCTTATAATATATATTATTCATCACTCTCATTTAATCACATCATTAAGAAAAATGGATTCACAACATAGTATTGTTTTCGATGAGATTGACCACTATAATCCAACTTATCGACCAAATTATCACTCCTTTACTTGATCTGCAATTGTGGCCATACAATCCACCAATAAAAAAACTGAAAATCTAGGAACAAAAATATTTATATATTAACCAATAAAAAAATTCATATATAGAAAATTCATCAATTGTGGCCATACAATTCACCAATAAAAAAACTCAAAATCTAGGAACAAAAATATTTATATATTAACCATCATTCTCCATACTGGTGGCATTTACAAATAAACTTCAACCAACAAGTAGTATATGATTTTGAAAGATTGAATGAAGAGAAAATTAATCAAAAACAACATGCATGGTAATCGCATCATTGAAAAGGGAAATTCTAAAAGGATTATTTGTTGATTTCCCATTCCAAATTGGGGACTCATTTGCTGCTTGAGTTGATTGGCACCGACATGTACTTTTAGGTTATACTTAAGGGAGCAAGCTGAGTTCGAGAATTGGCTCAAGATAAACATCGAAATGAAGTCGAGATAAAGCATTAGATTAGATACTACACAAGCACTTATAGATATCTTGGTTAGGCTATATCAATTCGTCTTTAAAGATCCAAATTCTCATTATTCTTTTACATAGTCTTGATCAATAAATAAGAATGGAACATGCCACTTAGGATCGAGTCACATTTAGTCGTCCCAGTTCATTTTGAATAACTCTTATATGTCTCCAAGTAGGCGTAAGGAGTGACACATGTGGAATAATTATTGTAGGAAATTCATTGGCACACTTTATGTCGATAGTTAATATAGGATTCAGATAAATGTGATCTTATATGGGTCATCCTAGCTTTCCGATTTATCCTGATTGTCGGTGAAAAATTTCCACGGAATCAGATCGGTCACCCTCAGGAATAGTCAACGAGGTTAACTGAGATTATCATTTTACCCCAGGACATAGCACACACTACTAAAAAAAGAGCTTTTAACGACGGGATTTTTCGTCGTTAAAAGGGCAATTCCCGTCGTTAAAACTCATCAACGACGGGATTAAATACCGTAGGAAGTTGTAGCTAAAAGTACCCGTCGGGAATTAATTAGCGACGGAAAATAAAATACCGTCGTTAATAGCTCTTAACGACGATATTCACTACCGTCGTTAATAGCTCTTAATGACGGTATTCACTACCGTCGTTAATGATAGTAACGATGGATTTAAATACCGTCGTTAATGGTAAAAATGACGATTATAAATACCGTCATTAATAATAACAACGACGGTTAATGATTGTTAAAGCTATAACGACGATAAAAAATACCAACGTTATAGGTGTTTGTTTCATTCTTATTACCTATACGTAATTTATTTTTCCGAACCTATCAAAATATTAATTAAAGATGAAATAAGGCTAACAAAAGTCAAAACACAATATATTAAAAATAAAAATACCATATTTATTAAAATATCATCCATTAGTTCATGCTTTACATCCTTAAACTTGTAAAATTCAAATCCATTTACATCAAGAGTTTTCATTCCTCTAAAGTCTTCATATATAAAAATGTTGGCATTCTTAAGATCTCCAAAAAGTCCATTTCGCATCAAACCTCCAATACCTATAAAAAATATACAAAAAATGAGTATTACAATAAGATCTTTAAAATAATAAAGAAATCTTGATATGCAAAATATTAGACCTACAATTTAATTTCAACAAACAAAAGAGATAATAAAAAGAATAAGAGATGAATAGTAAATATTAAACAACATTTAGCACAAACATTTCTTGACTAATATAAAGATTTGCAAAATAAAGGTCTCGGTAAGGATTATCAACCAATTTAACAAAAGCCTTAGTTTAAAATAAAATATCACTAGTATTGTATACCAAAGATCCACTACAGTAGATAACGATTTGCATGCCTGTTAAAGTCTTATCTAAGATAAAACTATCTACATTCCATATTTGTACAGTGTGATCAGCAGTAGCAAGATACTTAAAAGTAATATAACACATCACATGTCAAGATTTAAAATCATGAATCTCTTAGAAATGGTACTTAAATTGACAATTGGTAAACGAGGCAACTATTTCAATGAGGATAATTATCAAATCCAATAAGAGTAATAATAAACAACCACCACAGATTTATTTAATAGTTAATAGCAGAGTAATGACAACTAATAGTTAATCATTGGGACCACAAAATTCTGGAGAAAGCAAACACTTTAAGATATAGCCATTATGTGCTTGTAATACAAAAGAAATCCTAGATTAGTAAATTAAATGACAAAAATGATATCAACTATTGAAACAAACAAAACTTGATACCTCTTTTAGTAAGCGTCAGACATAACATGTTCCATGATTACTTGCAGCAACAATCATGCTTCCATCCCACATCACAATCAGACTGAACCTGCAACTATGTAATATGGGCCAGTGAATTTGGGGCATATCCCTTTTAATTTATTACTAAATAATAGTATTTCAAGTTAACATCTGAATATTTTTTTTCAATCAGATCTCATATCAAAACAAATGTACTTACTAACTCACAGCTGCATGAATTTGCAGTGAGATCTCATACTCTAATGTTACCATTTTGATCACCAGATATTAGTTACGTTCTTTCTACAAGATAGTTAAACTTGATAGTTTATAAAATAGTACCCCAAAATAGGTAGGAGGATCCATTACAAACTAATCAAACCTTTAATTTAACAACAAGCATTGACAATTCTAAGCATTTGATTTTCAAGAATAATGAATAATCCAACCTTGTTGAATTTTAAATGTATGTATATTGAATTTAACACTCATAAATAAAGAATTGTGCCACAAGTGAAATTTAAGTATAATAAGAACGGTAGGCTACAAATTCAAGTATAAAAAAATACAATCTACTATTTCAATAAATATGTGAATCCACAAAGAAAGTATACTTTCCAAAACTTCTAGTAAAGCTGTTACCTTAGCTTCATGCTCGAAGATGGTAATCTGTGTTATTCTATGAACATTTATGTTCAAATTACCAATTTCAACCAATAAATAGTAATAAATAAGTACATAGCAGAAACAAGAAGAGTGACATTTGAGAGAATGCAGTAGGTAAAAGCAAGACCTTTAAAGAAGAAAACAAAAGGTAACAAAAATAGTTGGAATTTAACTACCAATTCTGTTTTTCCATGATTCACTTCATATTAACTAATTAATCTTGTGCAGGAATTAAGCAAGACCTTTAGGGCATGTTTGGTCAGAGTTATTCTCCATAACCTTGGTTATCCAACCAAGGTTATATTATTTAACCTTGTTTGGTTCAGGTGATGAATGATTCCAAAGTTATATTTGATTCCTGCCACATCAGCAAAATAGGGTTATATCCCGGAATCAAAAAACCTCCAAATCGTAAGGTTTTGGACGATTCCGGGGTTAAGTAAATTATTTTCTCAAATATAACCTTCCTTCTTCGCTGTTTATCTCGACACTTTTCTTCCTTTTTGGGGCAAAGCCTAGAGCAACGGCGATAAACCAGCGGCGGCAGACTTCGGCTTCGTCTCCCACTTTGTTTTCTTCGAACCAACGGCGACAGACTTCTCCGCCTTCTTCATCAAAGCAGATCTCGCTGCCGCCGACGACACAATCTATATATATTATAGAAGAAGATCTCGAAGCAGATCTCGCTGCAGTTCTGGCTGCCGACGCAATCAGCCTTCTTCGCCTTCTTCATCGAAGCAGATCTTGCTGTCGCCGACGATGCAATCTATATATATTATAGAAGAAGATCTCGAAGTAGATCTTGTTGCCGCTGCAGAGTTGTCCTTCCGCCTTCTTCATCGAAGCAGATCTCGCTGCCGCCGCCTTCTTCACTTTTTCATCTTTCCATTGTAGGAGATGAAATCGACACCTTACCCAAAAAAACAAAAATGCTTGTGAAAAGAAATCGATGATTTTTGCTACTTGTTTCCATTGCTGAAATCCTCTTCCTAAGCTGTGTTTGGAATTGGAAGTGATCCATCGATGCCTTATTCTTGGCCGTTTAGTTTAGTTTGAGGAAGATAACTAAATATTAATATTAATAATTTATTTTATTTTATTTTAAAAACATTAATCAAATATTAAATTAATTTAACTATAAAAATATCTATTCAGGGTATTAAAGTAAATGTTAAATTAGGTGATACACTAAAACCTCCAACCAAACAAATTTTTATTACATTATCTAGGATTGAACCAAACAATATTAGGTTATGTTGTATTCCCTATAACCTTGGTTATGTGATTACCTAGTAATCACATAACCAAGGTTATAAATGATGACTTGAACCAAACGCACCCTTAAAGAAGAAAACGAAAGGTAACAAGGAAAGATCTTTACATTGGTGACAAGGAAAGAACCAAACGCACCCTTAGGTTATGCTTCAGGGAGTTCTGCTGAATCGTGGTGGAGACGCACGATGGAGGCCGGCGGCTGGCAGTGGCGGCGACATGGACAGAGATGCATGAACATGTGTGAGAGGAGCGGCGACGGGTGAGAGCAGCTTAGGGGGGAGAAAGGGAGAGGATCGGTGACAAGGATGTGAGCGGTGAGAATAACGACGACGGCAAAAGCAGAATCGGCGAGAGCAGAAAGAATCGGCGGCGTGTGTTAGCTAGGGAGGAAATCGGCGTGTAACGGGAAAAAATAAGGATCGACACTAGAGGTAATTAGGTTAGGATATGTTATAATATGGTGAACATTAATTAAGTTTGTCATCATAAATTATCTAATATGATTCTTTTAATATTTAAAATAATTTATTTTAATAAATATTATTAAAAAATATTTATAATGATATTTAAAATTAAATGTCATTCAGAAAATATAATAATAGATCATATTTATAATAGGAAAAGAAATAAAAAATAACTAGGATTACCTTTGATATTAATTTGATATTATTTTTTTAAAATAATTAAATTTAATAAATATTTTAATAGAGTATTTATAATTACATTTTAAAATAAGTGTCATTAAAAAAATATCATTGAAGGTAAATGGAAAATTAAAAAAGTAATAACGTTGGGAGGAAATTAAAAAAATTCATCGTTGAAGGTCTTGCAATAACGACGGGAGCAAATCCCGTCGTTAAAGGTACGATATTAACGACCAAAACAAAAAATACGGTCGTTAATGATAAAACATTAACGAAGGGATAAAATATCATTGTTAATGCATATACATCAACAACGGTCACTAAATTCCGTCGTTATTGAACCACCAATAACGACAATATTTGATACCATCGTTAATATTCATTGTTAAAAATGACTTTTCTAGTAGTGACAGACATCTCTGGCGTAATAATTAGGGGTTGATTCTCAGGAACTGACGACCTAAGGTTTACCACACCATGCGTCTGACACCTGTGTACTTATATATACATCCCTCCATATCTATAAGACCGATACTAAAGAACCCGTTAATATAACGAATCTACATTTATATGGGTCATCCTAGCCTCTTCCATAAAGTTTTAATGTGTTGGCATGTGATAGATCACCCTATCAAATCCATCGAAACTACCCCTTCACAATGTTGATGCCAGCCGTTCATTCATGTGTTGCATGGCTTGAGAAGATTGTGTAAGACTTGCAATACATTAAAGGATGTATATATAATAAGATCTTACTTTTATCAATTTTTAAGACATAATACAAATCGAAATAATAGCACATAAATAACTGACTTAAATCCATCACAAAGATTAATATTTTTTACTTATCATCGATGCTCCTGTTATTGTAGAAAGGTCTTCTACAGGAGTAGGCGACAATAATCCTTAGCTCTTTCTTGATGAGGAGAGAAGAGGTTGAAGAGACTCTAGAACATGTCCTAATTCATGAGTCTCATCCTTTTTATACTAAGTCTATCCTATAGGGACTATCCTCTTTAAAGTTCATTCATCATTAACAACCTATCAATGTTAATGAACTAGATTTTAGATCTATACATTGAATCCACATCTATTTAATCTAAACTCTCCTTATATGCAATGAAGTATTAGATCACTTAATCGGGTTTAATCACTTTAATGACAATTAATTGTGTGTGTATTAATCAAGTGTAAATCCAATTTTATGAAGATTAAGTCCATCCATATAGATTTAAAATTAGATTAGTCCACTTATATAGACTTAATCCTATATATTATTGGTGCAATCCATCCAAACATGTGGATTGTATGATTTTAATATTTAGCTCATGTTTAAGTTAAATGATGATGATGATGATGATGATGATGATGATGATGTGGTGCGTCAGTGTGTAAGTGTAAATTACGTGGCTGGATGGATAAAGATCTAGTAGGCAAGGAAGGATGAACATTAAACAAATGAATAAACAAAAGACCTAATAGATAAGAAATGCTAGATGCTCAGCAAATGATGTCCAAGAAGGTCCTTGTCAAGGAAGTTCTATAAGACAAAGAAGAATCATTGCTAAGCAAAAGAAGATCCAAAGTGATGAGATTCTAGGCATGGAAGTCCAATTGGCATGAGAGGCTTTTGACATTAGGTATGTCTCCAACCTAAGAACTTCAAGATTTTGTAACCCTAGGATGAGTAGTTTTAGAGATAGGCGGGCTCAACTTCTGAGTTAATTCATATTATCTTAGCTGACTGATGCTGAGGTAATAATTGACTACTGTATAGGGAAACAAATCCTGAATTCAAATAAGTCTTGATTTATGGTACAAGATGCATCAACTGTGTGGACTTTTGGAGCAACTGTCCAATTCCATAAATAATTGTTGAGGTTGTGATTTTGTTTGCAGTTAACTGCTATGCATGCACAATCGACTAACACAAAATATAATATGTTTGAATTCATGATTCACACACAACAAAATAAAATGTTGAAATCAATTGATGTTATCTTGTATTGAATAGAATGCTTATAAGTTGACTCGTCGAGTCAACTAATAAATTAATCTTATAACAGCACCATAATGATAACTTATTATAATATTCATTTTCTTATAAAAACATATGAGATCCACTGTCCTATATTTATTATAATAATATATTTTTTTCATTCATATTTCTTTTTTACATTAACACTAATTATTTATGGGTTCCACAGTCCACTTAATTATCTTAAAATTAATACATATTAAATAAATATAATTTAAATATATTTTAAAATATTTAAATTATTAATTTTTTTAATAATAATCATATTTTTTAAAAAGTAATTTTACTATTTTAAAAAAATAATATTAAAATTTTTTTTAATATATTTTTTATTATTTAAAAAAAAAGAGAGATGAACATTGTTCATTCATCTTAACACTCTCCCCTCTTTTTCTTCCCCTCTCTTTCTTCTATGAGTAAGCATTATAATATTCATTCATAATAAAAAGGAATGTTAAATAGATATTATAATATCCATTTAACATCTCATTGAGGATGCCCTAATAAATTTAAGCGCCGGATCTAATACAATATTTAATTTAAATATTTTAAAAGACAATTTTTAAATATGAAATTTATAAATCAAGAGGAGAACCTTTTCTACCTCTAGAATTAATGGATGAAATCTGATATCTAAATTATTAAAAAAATTAAATAAAAAACTTCAATTATAATTATAAAATTATCAAAAACACTATAATATACTAATTATACCCAACAATTACTAATTACTAATTATACAATTATGTATCGTTTTAATTTGTAACGTTGAAATAAAGCATCCATGCAGGGCTGGTTAACAGAGATCTCCAATGCCTAATTAATCAGGATAATAGATTTAACTATGCTGTGGATTCTACGCCGCACGACCCTACTTAGGGTACTTGGATTGACTCTAGGGGTACGTTTGATTGGGAGTTATTTTGGATAATCTTAATTATCCATTTAAGGTTATCAACAAAAACCCTATTTAGTTTAGGTAATTGATAATTCTCGAATAATATTTCATGCTCGACACGTCAGCAAAATGTGCATGCAATCAGGAATCAGAAGACCTCAGAAAATTGAAATTTTTCTTGATTCTAGGGTTAACGAATTTTTTTTATCCAAAATATCTTTAGATAAAAGAAAAATGTGACAAAAAAGAAAAAACATAAAAATATTAAAAAAAAAATTTAAAAAAAACATAAAAAATAAAAAACTATAAAAAATAATAAAAAAATAAAAAATTGTAAAAAACTTAAAAATAGAAAAACATTTAAAAAAAATAAAAAATGAGAAAAAAATTAAAAAAAATAAAAAACGTAAAAAAAATAATAAAAAAGTAAAAAAATAATAAAAAAGTTAAAAAACATTAAAAAAAATAGAAAAAATGTAAAAAACATTAAAAAATAAATAAATAAACTTAAAAAATAAAAAAATGTAAAAAACATAAAAAATTTAAAAAAACGGGAAAAACAAAAAAAAATAAAAAAATAAAAAAATAAAAAACTTTAAAAAATAAAAAATGAAAAAAATAAAAAAATAAAAAAAATAAACAAACAAAATAATATATATATATATATATATATATATATATATATATAAATAAAGAAAATCGTGAAAAAGAAAAAGTAAAAAAACGTAGAGTTAAGTATAGTTGGTTTTGTAACTGAGGGTAATATAGTAAAATATTAAACTAAATTATTCATTAAAACTTTCAAACAAACAAGTTTTTGTTACATTATCTAGATTAAACCAAACAACATTTGGTTATGTTTTATTTCCCATAACCTTGGTTATGTAATTACCTGGTAATCACATAATCAAGGTTATACATGATAACTTGAACCCAACGCACCCTAGGTGTCTCGGGTTGAATCTAGGCATCTGGATTCAATCCAAGCGCCTGAGTCAATCCAGAATATTTTTTTTTTTACTTTTTTTGTTTTGTTTTTGGTATATTATACGTATTTAGGGTTTAAGATTTTAGAACTTAGGAGTTGGGTAATTATAGGTTTGAATCAATAAGATTTTCTTTCTAGAATTCAGACTTCCTTCTTGGCCTATAGTATTCAAAATTAAAAATTGTAGATATCCACGAAGTATATTATATGAATTTAAAGTTCAAGATTTTAGAATTTAAGAGTTGGGTTATAATGAGTTTGAGTTAATAAGATTTTGCTTCTAGGGTTCAGGTAGGGCTGTAAATGAATGTTCATGAATAATCTTGGTGTTTAGCTTGGTAAGAACTTGTTTATTTCATTCGATATACATAATATTAATTAAACAAACAAACTTAAACAGCTCGTTAAACTAAACAAATAAGTTTGAACACATATGTGTTCAACTCGTTAATATTCATGAACAACATTTGTGAACATTTATGAACCATATTCATTAATAAAACTCTTTTCAATATGTTAAATAAATAATAAAATAAAATAAAACAAACAAACAAGTTTAAATTATCAAGTTTAATAACCAATCAAACAACTAAAAGTTTCAAATAATCAAACAAACTTAAATTGAGAGCTCGATAATATCTAAACGAACCAAGCTCAAGCCAAGTATGAATTGAGAGATCGGTTGCCCCCAGGGCGTAACACAATTGGGGCCGCATGGTTTCATGGCCGAGAGGTTGAGGGTTCGATCCTTGGAGTGTCATTACCTGGGGTTAGCGTCCCGACCATGCGCTTTCAGTTGTGTATCTACATTTATCTCCCTCCATATTCGTGAGACCGACTCTAGGGGGCCATTGATGTGGCGATTCCATTTTTTTTTGTTTGAATTGAGAGCTCGATAACATCTAAATGAACCAAGCTTAAGTCAAGTTTCAAACAAGCTCAAGCTCATAAACGTTAAACCAAGTCAAGCATGAACAATCATTTCAAAAACTTGGTTCATTTTAAACTCGGCACGGCTCAACTCAGCTCAGCTCAGCTCGACTCGGTTACCTTATCAAATAAGCTTGAACACCTCAAAACTTGGCTTAGCTCGTTTAGAGCACTAGGTTCAGGCTTTCCTTTTAAGTTATAGTGTTCAAAATTAAAAATTTTAGATACTAACGAGATATATGTTAGTGAGAGTCCTAGAGCCGATCATGTGATGATTGTTGTATGGACTCGATGTATCATATTCCTATATATATTTATAAAGGCATTTCTTTATGGTTATTATACTTATTTGTATTGGTGTCAAATAACTAAGTATAATAGCGTCCTTGAGTAGAAGGTTCTTATCTATATCAATTGATTAGTTGAATTGATAATGAGATGATATAGAGAACACTACTCTTAATCATCTTAATCATTCCTAGTCAAGTATTAACATTCAGGGGCAATGTTAATATGATGAGACTAGCATGTAGGTCAACTAGATGACTTGATCTCACAAGTCATGGATATTAGATATCAAGTTGACACATGGGTATGCATTGGAGAATGTATACTGAATGACCCGCCATGAGAAAGTATCATGGATCGTTATATGAGTGTCATATACTTTCTCATGTGACTATTAGTATGACTATCAGTCCTTGGACCTGAAGTCACCATGATTCCCTACATAAGGAGTTGCATACTTTGGCTTCGTCAAACGTCATTCGTAAATGGATGGACTATAAAGGCGACTACTGGGTATGTAACAAATTATGTGGAGGGATGTGAGTGATGTAGATAGGATCTATTCCTCCTATATGACCGAAGTGACATCATGATTTTTGATAGAGTGAGACCACTAAGTGCATGATCATACCCAAATAAGTCAATATGAGATATTGAACTCATTTGATTAGAGTGAGTCTACTTGGAGTTCAAGACATAGATTGATTAGAGGATATCACGGTCTATGCCTCAATTGATCAATCTAGATGTCAAAGATAGAAGTACATTGTCATATATTGTGAGAGTCACAATTAGTAGTCACAATAGTGATGTTGGATCTCAACATTCTTGTAACTTGGGTAGTAATGATGTGTTGCTAAATACCGCTCATTGCTTATGCTCCTAAATGGTGTTGGTGCAATATCCCTCAGGTCAAGGTTGACCTGGGTAACCAAGCTGAGTCTTGGTTTGGGTTTAGATGTTTGACAATAAGATATTGATCAGAGAAAAGTCAAGTAGGTCAAGGTTGACTGGATACTTGACTGGGAAGTCCTAACTGGGATGTTGGGCAAAATGAAAGACATAGTGAGTGAAGCTAGGCAGTATGAAAGTCCTGGTGAGTGAAGCCAGGCAGAAGAAAAGTCCTGGTGAGTGAAGCCAGGCAGAAGGAAGTCCTAGTGAGTGAAGCTAGGCAGATGGAAATCCTGGTGAGTGAAGCCAGGTGAAAGTCCTAGTGAGTGAAGCTAGACAGATGGAAAACCCTAGTGAGTGAAGCTAGGTGAAAGTCCTGGTGAGTGAAGCCAGGCAAGGGAAAATCCAGATGGATCAAGGATGATCGGACATCTGGTGCTGGGAAGTCCAAGTAGGTCAAAGGATTGACTGGATACTTGGCATGAAAGAAAAGTCCAAGTAGGTCAAAGGGATTGACCGGATACTTGGCACAGAGAAAAGTCCAAGTGGGTCAAAGGGATTGACCGGACACTTGGTAAGGGAGTCCTAGCAGGTCAAGGGAGTGACTAAATGCTAGGCATGACATACCAACAGGTCAAGATTGACCGGATGTTGGTTTGGGAGGTTTGGGACTTGGTTTTGGACAAAAATCAAATGCTGGATCGATCAGTGGATCGATCCAGGCTCTGGATCGATCAGTGGATCGATCCAGATCTGTCCCAGCGAACAGAGAGCCTCTGGATCGATCCGTGGATCGATCCAGAGGTCCCAATCGATCAGTGGATCGATTGGGACGCGGCTGCTTCGCGCGATAAGCGCTGGATCGATCCGTGGATCGATTCAGGCGCGTTTCCAGAGCACAGAGGCGTTCTGGATCGATCCGTGGATTGATCCAAAGCCTCCCCGATCGATTGGGAACATTCGAATCGATCGGGATCCGACCGTTGACATCGTTTATAGCTGCAGGCGTTCGATGGCTGCGGTAATCCCTTCACTGATTCACTCCAAAGCTCTCGCCAACTCCTCCACAGCGCTCACAAAGCTCAGATCGCCAGTTCTTGAAGGATCTTGGAAGCTCTCCAAGTCAAGAGGTGGATCAAAGCCAAGAAGAGAAGCTAGGGTTAGGGTTTTGTACTCATTGTAAGCTTGTAAGCTTGTATTTCTTGTATCCTTTCCCTCTCTTCTTGTATTGAGTCTTGTAGGGCTTCTCCGCCCTTGGTAGTTACCATAAAGGAGAGTTTTATTTAGTGGAGGGTGTGTGTGTTGGTGTGGATCCTTGGATTAGTCACCTCTTGTGAGGTGGATACCAAGTAAAACCAACCGTGTTAGCGTTGTGTGTTTGTTTCTGTATTTTCCGCTGCACATCTTTGAAGGAACAAGCAACGCCGAGCAACGAGCGAAGCGCGACGAGCTATTCACCCCCCCCCTCTAGCTACTTTTGGTCCTAACAAGTGGTATCAGAGCCAGGTTGCTCTTCACCGGAATCACCGCCGGAAGGGGCAAACATATCAAGAAAAGCTAGAGGGTGAAGAAGTTGGAGCAAATTCTTCAAGTTCAAGATTCTATCAAGCTCAACTTCAAGATGCAATTCCAAGATGGACTTGGATTTGACACAAGGGTGGCTCCACCATACACATCGGCAAGCTTCGATTCTTGGAGATCAAGAATCGAAAACTTTCTTATGATGGAGATAGAGCAATGGTTTGCTCTAATGGAAGGCTTCAAAGCTCCAACGAACTCCAAGGGCAAGCTTCTAAAGAAAAGCAGATGGAGCTCAGAGCAAATTCAAAGGGGCGAGGCAAATGACAAAGTGACCAAGCTTCTGGTCAACTTATTGCCTAGCCACATCTTGGCTCGAGTTGGAGAATTCGAAGATGCCAAGGAGCTTTGGAGCAAATTGGCCAAGCTTCATGAAGAGATCCCCTCCACTGTACAAGATCATGAAGAATCCAAAGAGGGTGACTCTTTGGAGCAAGACCAAAAGGAGGATTTCGAGGTTGATAGATGCTCAACCTCCGAAGAAGAGGAAATCCAAGAAGCTTCATCCTCAAGGGAATGCAACGAAGGGAACAAGGAGGGAGCATACTCCTTGTTTCATATTCAAGATGATGAAGCCTCCACCTCTAGGATTGAGGGGGAGCAATCCTTGGTGACGCCGGATCAAGAAGAAGGAGAAGCTTCTACATCCGGGTCAAGAGACGAAGAGGAGGAAGTAGATTCTACCTCCACAAGTCAAGAAAAATCAAATGGAGGAGAATCAAGGTCCGATCAAGAGGAAGCTTCTACCTCCGGATCCAAAGAAAAAGATGCCACCCCTACAAGCAAAGGTATAAATATTTCAATTAATAATAAAAATCATATAATATGTTTTGAGTGTAGGGAACATGGGCACTATAAGAGCAAGTGTCCCAACTTGGCCAAGAAGAAGGGCCAAGTGGCACAAAAGGGCAAGGAGAAGCCCAAGGAGATCACCCCCGGGACAAAGAAGAGCAAGGAGCACATTGTGTGCTTCTTGTGTCAACAAAAAGGGCATTACTGAAGTCAATGCCCCAAGGGGAAGAAGATGGTCAAGGCTCAAGGAGGCACTAGTCAAGGGGGAGCCTCCAAGGTAAAAAGGAAGGTAACTTTCATTGAGGCTATTCCCTTGCAAAATGGTAAAAAGCATGCTAGGTCAAATTTTTATCATTTTAATGCGATTTACCATAAGAATAGGAAGCATGAGGGCTTTAAGGAAAAGCATGTGGCCCTACATGCCAAAACTACTATCCCTAAGGCTAGGAATGTAGGTAAAAACCTAGGCAAGAACACTAAGGATAATAGATACAAGCCCAAGAATAAAAATGCTCATGGATCAAATGAAAAACCAAAAACTAAGGACTTAGTGATAGAAAATCAAGTCTTGAGATCAAGGCTTGATAAAATGGAAAAAACCCTAAAAAGGATGGAAAATATCCTATTAGGGCAAAATGAGCATAACCTATGTTTAGGGGTACAAAAGCCATCCAATGGCCATAGAGGTTTGGGATACAAACCAAAGGCTAAGAAGGATGTGCCCTCTTACCATAGAGTTCCATATAGTTATGGAACAAACCCTAGGTCTAGTGGTCAAGCCAAAAATGCTAGGGAAGTCATCCCTAAGAGTATTTTTGCAATGAATGTGACTAAGACTTCTAAGAAGTCTAAGAAAGTCACAAACAAGGTCACAAGGGAGGTTATCCCTAGAGTTGACCTAGAAAATGTGACCAAGGCTTCTAAGAAGCCCAACAAGGTCACTAGGAAGGTATCTAGGGAAGTTATCCCTAGTGAGTACCTAGAGCATCCAAGGAGCACCAATAGGTGTTGGGTTCCTAGGAGCATCTTCTCTACCCCATAGATGGGTTAGAGAGTGTCAACTCCGATTAGAAGGGTAGTTAACCCAACTTTGAGGAAATTGACACTCAAGGAGCATTTTCAAGGTTTTAGTTAACCTTTGAAAATGAAATGGAATTATTGATTACTCCTTGAAAGAGTAAATGTGCCAAATTGGAGAAGTATTGATTTTATTTTAAAGTGGCACAAATTTGAGAAAACACAAGAACTACCAAGTTGGGATTTTGGTATGTTCTTAGGAAATTAAAGGCAAACTAAGCCTTAATTTAAAAGTGCTACTCTTGAGGAAAAATGGAATATGCCAACATTTGAGGACATGTTTATTTTCAATTGGCATACATTAAATCAAGGAAATTAGAAATGCCAAAGTTAGGTTTTGGCATTCTCTTGTAGCACTTTAGGGCAATTTAGGTTTAAGTTGTAAGTTTAGCTAAGACTTTAAGGATACTTAGATAGTTAATCTAGGTATATTTTATTTATGCTAAATCTTGCCATGATTGTTTGCCCATAATATGCCATGACATCATGTCTAGTTTTGCATTCATGTTTTATTATGAAAAATCCAAAAATACCATGTCATGACATTCATACATCATGTAGTAATAGGATATTTTCTTTTGAAAGTTATTTTCTTTTGATGTATGCCATAACATAATCATGCATTAAGTTTAATTCCTTGTAATTAAGGACAAATGGCATTTAACGACACTTATTGACAAGTGACATCCTAGGTGGATGTCTAATATTTCTAAAATGCCTAGATAAATATGCATGATCCCTAGATTAGGGCAAAAAAAAAACCAAAATCTACATCTCACAAAGACCCCTAAGGTGACTTGTATGTGTTTTAGTGCATATTATATACAAGTGAGATGTTAGGATGATGAACAAAGCTCAAGATGTTGATTTAGTGCATTCCTTTGAGTTTTAAATTCATCGAAACACATAGTTATGTGTTTTCCCATCATTGGGAAAGCTAATGTACAAGTCATGTGCATTAAGCCCAAGGAATGTGATGGGATATTGGTTTTGAAAATGTTTTTAAAATGTTTTTGGAAAACCTTGGTGAAGGCTATCTTTTGATAGTAATCACCATTGAATAGTTAGACACAAACTTGAATAAAAACACTAAAGTTTTTGCAAGTTTTCAAGTTTGTGTCAATCTTTGAAAATATGATGTATTTTTATAGAAAGCTATTTTTCCATGATTAAGTATGCCCTAAATAATGTCTACACGAAATTTCATAATTTTTGAATTTTTGTAGAATTTTCTAGGAGTTTCTGAAGTTGACTGAAATGGAATTTCAGCAACTATCAGAGCTCCGATCGATCCATGGATCGATTGGAGTTCCATGAATCGATCCATGGATCGATTCAAACGGCAATTCCCGCGAGCAGAAGCTCGACCGATCGATCCAGGGAGTCTGAATCGATCAGTGGATCGATTCAGAAAGGTTCAATCGATTGGAACCCAACTCCAATCGATCCAAGTTGCTGATTTTGGCTGGGAAGGCTTGATTTCAGCATCTTTGAACCTCTTTTAGTCTAGGTAACCATTCCAAACCCCTTAAATACATTTGTATACATACAAAGGGTGTTTTCATGTTGAAAACAAGGATGGATTGGCTAACGAAGACTAAGTAGAAGTTTAGATTGAGGTTGTTTCAAATTTTGAATACTTGAACCTCAAAACTTCTAAAATTTGGGTTTCCTAATGTGTTAGGGATTCCAAGTCATTGTTGGTGCAATGACAGAAGTTACCACCATGTCTTTAGGGGGAGGGACTCTTTAAAGACATGAAAATTATTTTTTCATGAACCTTGGAAGGTGGTTAACCTTCTGTTGTGAACTTGCTCAAGGTTGAGCATTTAAACTTGAAATGGGGAGAAATGGGGAGTGGATATCCTCATTATTTCAAGTGGACACTCAAGTGGTAGATAATGCTCAAGGTTGGGCAGTTGTCTACATTGAGGGAGAAGTTAAGGATACATGAAGGGTATGGGACCTTCATTATCGTGTTGATCACAACGAGCGATGTTGTGAACAACGATGAGCAACTCTTCAGGGGGAGAGTCTTCAACAAATGGATTTGTTGAAGTGTGCCCAGAATTGGAGCATAAGTTGATGTGTGTCCAACGATGGGTTGATGTGTGCCAATAGGGGGAGAATGTATGGTTAAGCTTAGTCCTTCATTACCTATGGGAAGGTCATAGGGGGAGAATGAAAGGACTCATGAAAGGGAGTAAGTTAGGCTTTCATTACCTAGAGGGAGTTTGCCCTCTTAGGGGGAGAATGAAGAGCTTAATTTATGCTTTCATTACCTAGTGACATGAAGAAGGAGGCTATGGGATTAGCCTAACTTACATATGGGATTGTAAGTGTTATTGTGGTATTGTCAAACATCAAAAAGGGGGAGATTGTTGGTGCAATATCCCTCAGGTCAAGGTTGACCTGGGTAACCAAGCTGAGTCTTGGTTTGGGTTTAGATGTTTGACAATAAGATATTGATCAGAGAAAAGTCAAGTAGGTCAAGGTTGACTGGATACTTGACTGGGAAGTCCTAACTGGGATGTTGGGCAAAATGAAAGACCTAGTGAGTGAAGCTAGGCAGTATGAAAGTCCTGGTGAGTGAAGCCAGGCAGAAGAAAAGTTCTGGTGAGTGAAGCCAGGCAGAAGGAAGTCCTAGTGAGTGAAGCTAGGCAGATGAAAATCCTGGTGAGTGAAGCCAGGTGAAAGTCCTAGTGAGTGAAGCTAGGCAGATGGAAAACCCTAGTGAGTGAAGCTAGGTGAAAGTCCTGGTGAGTGAAGCCAGGCAAGGGAAAATCCAGATGGATCAAGGATGATCGGACATCTGGTGCTGGGAAGTCCAAGTAGGTCAAAGGATTGACTGGATACTTGGCATGAAAGAAAAGTCCAAGTAGGTCAAAGGGATTGACCGGATACTTGGCACAGAGAAAAGTCCAAGTGGGTCAAAGGGATTGACCGGACACTTGGTAAGGGAGTCCTAGCAGGTCAAGGGAGTGACTAAATGCTAGGCATGACATACCAACAGGTCAAGGTTGACCGGATGTTGGTTTGGGAGGTTTGGGACTTGGTTTTGGACAAAAATCAAGTGCTGGATCGATCAGTGGATCGATCCAGGCTCTGGATTGATCAGTGGATCGATCCAGATCTGTCCCAGCGAACAGAGAGCCTCTGGATCGATCCGTGGATCGATCCAAAGGTCCCAATCGATCAGTGGATCGATTGGGACGCGGCTGCTTCGCGCGATAAGCGCTGGATCGATCCGTGGATCGATCCAGGCGCGTTTCCAGAGCACAGAGGCGCTCTGGATCAATCCGTGGATCGATCCAAAGCCTCCCCGATCGATTGGGAACATTCGAATCGATCGGGATCCGACCGTTGACATCGTTTATAGCTGCAGGCAGAACTTCACCGATTCACTCCAGAGCTCTCGCCAACTCCTCCACAGCGCTCACAAAGCTCAGATCGCCAGTTCTTGAAGGATCTTGGAAGCTCTCCAAGTCAAGAGGCGGATCAAAGCCAAGAAGAGAAGCTAGGGTTAGGGTTTTGTACTCATTGTAAGCTTGTAAGCTTGTATTTCTTGTATCCTTTCCCTCTCTTCTTGTATTGAGTCTTGTAGGGCTTCTCCGCCCTTGGTAGTTACCATAAAGGAGAGTTTTATTTAGTGGAGGGTGTGTGTGTTGGTGTGGATCCTTGGATTAGTCACCTCTTGTGAGGTGGATACCAAGTAAAACCAACCGTGTTAGCGTTATGTGTTTGTTTCTGTATTTTCCGCTGCACATCTTTGAAGGAACAAGCAACGCTGAGCAACGAGCGAAGCGCGACGAGCTATTCACCCCCCCTCTAGCTACTTTTGGTCCTAACAAATGGGTTTAGAAGCATTGCCAACGTTACAAGAACCTATAGGGTCACACACAAAGGGCAGTTAGATGGAGATTAGATTCATATGATGGACCAAAAGGATTAGGTTCATGTGATGAACCAAATTGGATTAAGAGTAATTCAAATTAGACTAATTGAGTTGGACTCAATTTGATTCATGTGTCGAATGAGTCTAATTTAGACTATGATTCATTGAATTGATTTGAATCAAAGGGTAGATTTGATCAACCATGGAAGATAAGAGGTCAAGTTTGACTTGACTTGAGAGGGAAGATGAAGGGTAAGTTTGACTTGACCAAATGCCACTTTATTGTGACTTGGCATGTGCCGGCCAATGATGATGTTCTACATCATCAAAGCTACATCATTGTATGTCACCTCATGAGGAAGACCGAGCCATGACTCTTGGTATTACATAGAGGTATTAAATCTTCTATTAAGTGGCCGGCCACACACATGAAGTTGGTGGTGTGCTCATTCAAGACATCTTCTTCTTCTCTTCTTTTTCTCCCCTTCTCCTCCATTGCCGAGACCTCTCAAGGGTGCTAGCACACTCTGATTTTCTCCACCTTTTATCCATGTGGATACGTGTAGAGGAGTGTACACTTGACACTCCACAAGATCCGGTAACCATTTGGACGAGCGGGATAAGCGAAGAGCATCGCTACAAAGACAATAATTCTTTTTCATGTAGATCTAAGGTAGATCTAGTGTAGACAAACATGTACATGAATATTTTTATTTATGTTTGCACGGATCCGTGATTAACTTCAAGGTTTTTGCAATACAAAAAATGATTTTTTATGGCTCGAAAGTCTAACAATATAGTATTCCTCTTTAAGGAAAGGTTGATTTAAAAAAAATAATTGAATTCAAACACTTGGACACTATAGCGCGCACGATTCCATGGCGTACAATCCTCAACAGAGCATGACTCTTATTACAATAAATTAGATATCAATATTTGATGGACATATGTCTTGAAAAAATTTTCCTCCCGCACTCTAGCCCAGAGGTATAGCAATATGGGATCAGGGATGCGACCCCCTTATGGAATTTAGGGGAAAAAATAATAAAAAAATAAATTTTAAAAGGGTTTAGTTATAAATTTTAAAAGTTTCAGAACTTTTTTGCAAAATTCCCAAAGCCGAAACTCGGCCAAATTGTTTTTCACCTTTGTGTTCTCTCGCGTCTAACTTTTTTTTGTCAATTTTTTTTCTCTCTCTTTCTCTCGCTCTTCGCCGAACTTTTTTTTTTCTCTCTACCGTCAGAACTTTTTTTTCAAAACAGGATTTGCTAACAGAGTGGCATGATTTCTGGCATGTACAAACACTACTTCGCTCGGATTATTTAGCATCCCTTATCTAGAAAGCCGCTGGCCAAATAATTTATCCGCGACCTTCTTCGAGTGGCCGTGAAGGCTCCACCTTTTGCAAACAGAGGATCGACGATCTCGTCGGAGTGGCCGCAGCCTCAAAGTCTTCTTCCTATTCGACAAGACACCCTAACGCCGAGTCCCCCTTCCTTCGCTGTGGCCTCTAGACACCGGATCGCCTTCGCCAATAGCAAACCCTCGCAGCCTCGTGTGAAGCTTTCCCCTCTTCGATCTCCAAGGGTCGCCGCCTCCTGTCCCAGCAACCTTGCTATTGCTCGTGTCGGCGTCCAGCCGTCAACTGCCGCCAGCAGCCGAGAGAAAGTGTGTCGTATTGGTGCTGCCTTTCTCTTCGGCAGCCGTTGAATTCGTGTTGGTAAGATCGTCTTCCCTAGTGTAAGTGCTTGGTTCTTTCTTGTGATAGATAGTATTTCATATTTCTCTTTTCATACTAGTGAATTAAAGAAATTTGAAGAACAAGAATGCTGGAGCCAAAGCCAAAACCTTCAGATTAAGAACAGAAGGAATCTGAGAAGCAAGAATGCTGCAACCAAAATCTTCAAATTTGAGTTTATGCTCTGGATGGGCCTTCATCATATGCGGCACCATTTCATTTCTGACATTGTGTTATGCTGCAATAATTTCCAAGATCCTTCCAGAACCAAGAAATTCAATTTTGTTATCGATTCGAAATGACTGGTAACTTATCTGTCTTTTTTTAGATATGTGAAAAATGAATATAAAATGACAATGAACTATACGTTATAATGCAATTAGCTTCTGAAATACTATTTTGGTCATCAATTTTATTAGATTATGATATTTGGTTTTATCTATGGGCTTGAAAATTCTTGTCACTATATGTTTTTTAATCAAAATAGCCTTTTGTTTAACTAGTACTCATCTTCATTTGGTTTAGTGTACTGCATTCCTAATTCTTTAATTATTAAATTGGTTGTTTACTGATTTTCTAGAAAATGTTAGAGAGGTATCGATTAGGATCTATAAATGTTTCATGAGGATGATTGTATATTAATCCATCCCCTTTCTTTTTTAAGAGTGCTCCAAGTGTCAGGTAATGTTTAACAAGTATTAGAATAGTAGCATACAGTTGAAAATGATAGAGATGGAGCTTGGATGTGGTTCTTCACCCTTATTAAGATGTAGTGTTACCTACTATATTATTGAACACCCCACACAATTAAGGTTAGTTTTTAGTTTTCTAATGAAAGTCACACTTCATTAAAGGGAAGCTTTGACACAATGGTAAAGTTACTATCGTATGACTTGAAGGTCGGGTTCGAGTCTCGAAAATAATCTCTTGCAAAGTAGGGTAAGGCTGCGTATAATAGATCCTTCTCTGGACCCCGCATTAGCGAGAGCTTTGTCCATCGAGTTGTCCTTTAATGGAAGAAGTTACACTTCTTTGATAATTGTTTGTTGACTGAACTATTTTGATCAAACAAGTGCTAATGAGGTTAATTCTTTCCTACTCAAATTTATAGTTGCTCCTATTGGAACTTGATCCCCTATAGCAAGATTTGTACATATAAGACACAACCCAAAGGGTTTCGTTCCTACATAATGGATAGACTCCTCACTCATAACAATACCCATCATTGCATCATAAGTGCAAAATAATGACACAAACAAATACGCATGATTGAATAACAATAAGCATTGGGATGTTATTAAATAAATCAAATTAGGCTATAACAAGAGTCTAACTCACGCTGACAAACAAAACTAGTCTTATGCGGACAAAGTAAAATATGCAAAAAAAAAAGAATGCATAAAAATAATAATGTATGCAATATGAAACAACTTCTTTCAATGCAAAGTACAACTTCGTACAATAGACCCAATGCGGTCCAACCTTTCTATGGAATCTGGCATTAGCGAGAGCTTTTTGCACTGGATTGTCTTTTTTTTTAATCTAAAATCCAAATTTGAAAGATTGCCTTGAGTATGCAAACCTAGAGATTAAAGAAAAGTAAGGTGTAAGTACACGAGTGCTAAGTGGGGTAAGAAGGAATGTGAATAATATAGTATCTCATTGAAAAATCAAAAGGAAGTTTCCTTTATGTTAGATGAAATTTCAGATCTGCTTAGCATCAAATAATCATGGGTGAATTCTTGTTATATCTCTTTGATTTATCTTAGATAGTTTCATCATTTGCTCAGATTTCCTCTTTTATGTTCCTACTTTCTTTTTTTTACTTTATCTAGATATCAATATATATACATATATATAAGGATCATGGATTTACTCCAGGATAAAAGCATATTGCAGTGTTTTAATCTATTTTGATATAGTTATAACCGTATCTGTAATTGTTTGGATTCAGTATTTTGAAATGAATTAGACTCTTCTGGTTCAACATCAAAATTGCTCCTGTTGGCAGGTACTATTGCTTTCTGGTTCCTCTCACATTGCCTGTGTTAATAGTTCTGGTATATTTACATTGGCTCAGTATGAAACTCTTTAAGCATGCATGACAGTGCTCCATCAGTTTTTGGAGAAAGGAAAACATAAATCCCAGATGTGCATGGAAGGTGTGAATTGTGGTTTCGTACATCAGGTAGCACGGCAAGGCTCTCTCAAGTCTCAACTGAACTCGTCGAAGTTTTCCTGCAAGGTTTTCAAATAAGCTACGATAGCTGTTGTGCCTTCTCTGATTTACCCTCTCCATTGCACTTGAACTGTACTTGCACTCTTCATTGTAGTCGAACTGATATTAAAGAGATTTCTTAGCATATCTTCGCTGTAAAATCACATATCCTTCAGATTAACTCTTAGTCTACCATTTTTTTTCATTTGGTTTCTGCACTCATCCACGACAAGTATCTGGCAACCAAATAAATAGGTCATGACAACAAACGGCAAATTACAAACTGTGATACTGATTAAGTGGGTTTGACGGGTAGAATGTTATAACTTTTTAAATAATTGTTCCCAGTCTACCTATTGATTATTGTTGAAGAACATCCATTTTTGTTGCTTCTTGAAGAAATCCTTCTCTATGAAGGTTCTTTAACCACCGTTTCCCTACTCTAATGACTCAAACCAAATGTCCCAACTTTAGAGTAATAGGCAAATCCATTGATTTTAGCCTACATTTTCTATATCATGATCTGGTGTTTTCTTTATCTCGTCATCTCCTTTTTTAGCTCATAGAGATATTGAATTAGGCAACAAGGGATTAAGATGTTGTTATAAAATCGTTGAACCATCATGTTTATGGTATATGGTAGTAAAAGATGAATACTTTCGTCTCTCCAGCGTCTCTGTCAATCTATTTCAGCATCAACACAGAGGAATTAAATCAAGAGTGACTACTAGTTTTTGGAATAATGACTAGCACATAAAGGAGGTATTTATCTCGATTTCATCGAGATTCGAACCCCAAATTTCAAGATGACAACATCTGATGTACTAGTCACTGACCCTCCTGAGAACTCTGGTACATATCTATATGGCAAGATACCAGTACAACATAATTACTGAAATAAAATATTTGAGACTCTGGTATATGATGGCAAAAAGTGAATACACGTTTGCCCTCAATGTCTTCGTCGATCCGTCCCAAGATTAAGAAGAGATAAATCACGGGTAACTATTAGCTTCTCTGGTACATTATTATATGGCAAGATACCAGTACAGCATAATTACTGAAATAAAATATTTTATAGATTGATAGTGCGTGAAACAAGGAAAATCCACATCTTTACTACATAGCTTATTATCTAATTGATTGATGAAACAGGTAGGAGACGACCACTGAAGTGAGTTAGTTTCCAGTTCCTGGATGTGCATTCTTGAAGATGACCGAAAATGGGTCGCCGTCCAGCCCCAACCACCTCTTTCCTCCCTCCACAAACACACCCACATCCCCGCACACCACCTTGCAGACCTGGCACACGCTCGGGCAATGCACCAGCTTGTAGTCCCTCTCCCCATACCTCTCGATCTTGAACCAGTTGCTAGCCGTCCCAGCGCTGGGGCTTCCCTCGACGCCGCCGGAAATTACGTACCGCCGCCCGGTGGACGCGTCCACGTCGCCGAGCTGCCACACCGTCGACTGCACGCAGATGGTCGCCGCGGAGAACCTCACGTGGAGGTCAGTCGACATCTTCACGAACTCGCTGCCCTCGGGCGCCGGCGAAAAGATCACCGGGAGGCCGGAGTCGACCTCCGAGCGCTCTTGAGCCACTGCGAGCGGGCATGCGAAGGAACTTTCGTTGCTGTGGGCTGCGAGAGTGAGGCCGCCGCCGCGGCCGCGGAAGAGGGGGAGGATGTAGTACTCGTGGCTCGGGCGCAGGCTCCGGCCGTCGGTGTCACGGACAGAGGCGAAGATCGTGGCCTCTGCTGAGGCCGAGCAGAGCAGGAAGCAGAGGACGACCAAAACCTTCATGTTTCCGAAGTTGTTGACTGCCGCTTTCAAACTCGAAACTTAAACAAGAATAGGGAGATTTACTAAACGTAAAGTTGACTTTCATAGAATTTCCATTGGCTGGATAAGATAAGAAAATATCATTGGAAAGGGACGGACTACGGGAAATGGGCAGAGCTTACTTAGTCAACTTATATGTAACATAGTCAAAGTTTCATACAGTTGATTTTCTCTAAAATCCAGTTGAGTGGCATTTACTGATCCAGATACACGTCAAAACAGCTCTGTATTATGTGCATTAAATTGGACGCATTGTCAAGGAGTAGGTTGGTGACAAACATTGTGAGTCTCCACATCAATTGTGGCAGGCATGTTTGAATTCAATGGGAGAAGGTATGATTATTTAATAGCAGAACAACAAATTTTAATGGTCTAACATTGCAGCTTGGGCTAGCATGTGAATCCTCGTGCTGACACTTGACAAAGCGTAGTGGGCATTCCCTGTCTGCTTGCATCTCTCTTGTTTTTGCCAACCTTTTTCTGCTCTAGCATTAAGCGACATCAGTGGCAATTGTGAGCACAGGCATGCCCTTCACTTCTGAATCGTGGAAGGTTTCAAATTTCCTGCTACAACTCAAGTGAGAGCAGCTCTGTCACAATAAAGTTACTTTTCTAAAGACATGGAATAATTCAGTTTCCGAAAGAATGTCAATATTACTTCTTGCAACAAAACTAGGAGGGGAAATGAATCAAGCTCAACTAAGTTTTATAATGATTAATAACATAACTAAGTCAAAATAAGTCAAATCTTAAATTAACTAAGTCATTAAATTAGTCGTTTAAATTTGGTTGGATTTCTTTTTTATAAGTTTAGCTTAGATTTATTTAGATCTTATCAAGCTTTTAATGTAGATGCACCCTTTGATTCATTATTGATGTATCGCAATTCTTACAATTGGTATCAAAGCTAAGGATTAGCTTATTGTTAGTTTTTAAGGTGTAAGGATTATTTTTCAATGATTTGACACATATACATCAATTTTTACATTTGATTCTATATCGATGAGCGAAATTGATATATATCCGTTGAATGTAGTATAGATAGGTTAGAATTTAACCTATGAATTAAGGTTTTTGCATTATCCGCGAAGAACATAGTTGGCGGTGTAATTTTAGGGTTCCTTGGGCTGAAAAAATTACGATATAAAATCAAGTTTTTTTAGTTACCAATAGACTAGGTAATCGATTGGTGTTCACTAATCGATTAAGATGTCCAAAATTACAAACAGAGAGTTCCTAAATCAATTGGGCTAATTGATTGGTGTTTACCAATCGATTGGCATGAGGGCCAATCGATTGGGATTGCCAGATTGCCACGAAGGTTCTCAAATTGATTGGACTAATCAATTGGTGTTTACTAATAGATTAGCATGAAGGACAATCAATTGGGATTTACCAGATCGTGACAAGGTTCCAAATTGATTGGGTTGGTCTATTGGCGTTCACTAATCAATTGAAACAATCAATTACTTGAACTTGATTTGCGAACAGAGAGTTTTCAAATAGATTGGATGATCGATTGACATTCATCAATCGATTACCATGAGGATCCAATCGATTATAGAATTTGAGGATACTCATAGAGAGTTTCTGAATCGATCGGTTGATCGATTAGTTTTCACCAATCGATTGGGCAATCGATTACTGTTATTTGGGTTGTCCACAAAGAGTTTCTGAATTGATCAGCTGATCAATTAGTGTTCACAATCGATTGGGTAATCGATTTCAATTCATTAAGTTGTCCATAAAGGATTTTTAAATCGATTGGTGTTCGTCAATCGATTATGTCAATCAATTAAAGTGGATGAATTGCAAATAATGACCTTCATAATCGATCAGGGAATCGATTGCTATGTACTAATCAATTACCAATGTTGGGCAATCGATTAGAGGCGTAAATCGATTGCCATCTATTCTTAATCTATTAAGAAGGGTGTCAATCGATTGATATCTGATACTAATCAATTGATAATTGAATTTAACTCAGTTTTCAATAGTTTTTCTTGGATTCTTCTTCGCTCTTGCTACTTAGTCAAACCTATATTATCGCCAAAGCGAGAACTATTAGGGAGGTTAGGAGTATTAGCGTAAAGGGATGTATGTCCATGCTAAGGATGATTGGCCCAAAGGCAAGTACTCATTCTTATGCCGGATGTATGTTTAAGGAAGCTTATAAATTAAGTTAAACTTCTAACTCATGTACATGGTGTTAGAATTTGAGCGATGTCCTAAAGCAATCGCTTTATATTTTTTTTCTATTTATTTGATAAGTATAGATTTACTATTTAAGTGCATATTATATGTTTGATTGCCTTAAACTCATTTACTGAATGCCCGTAATATAATTCATAGCATGAGAGAATTTATGATTGGATCGCAACTAGTGATTATCTCTTAATGCGAAATTATGAACATATTAAAATTTTCCTAGTCGTCGAATTGATGTATTCAGACACAATCAATTATGTAAGACTAGCACGGGTTATACTCCTTGATTCGGCCAAGCAGTTGTTTTCTAACTGGTTGGAGACATTGGACTGTCAAGAGTTAAACGTGGATGTCGGTTATGGTAACTAGTTCATTAGAGTGACTCGCTATAAGACTTCATATGGTTCTCTACATATGTCACGCCCCGGGGGAGTCCCTGTCCGAAGAAATTTCGGCAGCACCTCCCCTATACGGCTGACAATCTGAATCATTTCTACATACACAATATACATTAGCCACAAGCGGCTGGAATATACACACAACCACGCAGTTATATGATATAGCCTACTCGGCTGATACAATAAAAAACACAACCACGCAGTTATATGTAAAGCAGCCCGCTCGGCTGTACCAAAATCGAAACACAACGGAAAATGATAGAAACCAAATACAATCCAAACACAAAACTACTAGCCGGCTAGACTTACACAACCAACAATAATACAAAATACCACATAACAACTTCAAAACTCCAGAAACAAAACCAGAGCACAAACTAAACACACTGACACATAAAACAAACAAAACATAAATGAAACCGATAGATCTTCTGAGGTGACGTGGGGACCAGCAGATAGGATACTCCAAGCGACATCATAACCAACCTGGTACCTGAAAAAAAGATAGTGTCCACGGGGGTGAGTTCAACAACTCAGCGAATACCAATAGACATGCCTAGTAAGAAATATCTAACAGCAATAAACATGGAATACAGCTTCCTAATCATATATAGGAAATATGCAAAACTGAAAGGTAACTGAGGAAGCTGTACTCACCAGGAACTCCTATCCAGAACAAAAGGGTCGTCAAACCAGATACACAATATGCCTCCTGTATGCATGTCAAACAAATGCATCAACCAAAATACAGCATATAAGTGCAGCAAACACAAGCAAATAAATGCAATAAATACATATGATGTCAATGACATGGTCACCCCTGACGCCAGTCCGTCATCTCACACACAATGGTGAGACTGAGTGGGTAGGGCTGTGACAACCGTGCACTATGACGTCACTGCTCCTGATGAGTGACCGAATGGACGGTGATCCTGTCCGAACCAAGGGTCAACGAACGCTGGGGATGTGGCGCTCCCTGCTAGATCCTCGAGTGCTCCGGCGAACCTGCAACAAAACCGAGCCGGGAGGGGTGTCCCGGCGACGGCCCTCCGACGCTCAAGTCAGGCGAGGAATAACAAAGAGGTGGCTTAGAAACAGAAGACTCGTGTACCTCCGGTGAAGAAATGAAGACCTTATATAGACCTCTCGAAGGAGCTTGGGCACGTCAATCAAAGCAATCACCTGCTTTCGACCATGCCCAGGTATGGGTCTGTCAGAAGGGCATCCATAAGGCCATACCACTACTGTATCAACCTCTCCATGATGTGACGGCAAGATCCTCTATCGTGAAATCTTGTGTACGGCATAATCATTAGACATGCCTTTGCTGACATCCCATATCCCGAGCCGAACGAATAGGCCGTTCGGCTAACCTTTGTATCCTCGCCCTTATCCTGGCCGAACGGACCATCCACTCAGCCCTTCGGTTCCAGCCGGGCAGTCACCCGCTCGGCCCTTTGGTTCCAGCCGGGCAGACATCCGCCTTGGCGTCGGAAACCCAAGCCGATGGCTGGGTTATATCTGGCTCCGCTTGGACCTGCTCAACTGCTCGACGCGGCCCTTACCCGCTTAGTCAGCCCTCCATCTGTCCTCAGGCTGGGACCCTTCAGGAAGTGGGTCCCCCATTCTCACCGCGGGATCACTTGCCTCCCCTTCAAGTCTAGTCGAAGGAGGCAGTGAGTCCGACTGACTGGACTATGTGTCCGAGCCATCGCTTATAATATCCCTTGAGCCGTTCGGCCCTTATGCCAAATTCAGCCGCTCGGCTCTTCGTTTTGAATGTCTTGGCGCTCAACGTAGATGTTTGCTTGTCTAAATCTTCTTAAAAATCATGCAAATCCTTTTCATTAAGTCGAAGCATGCGGGGTATGGGCGCATTAATTGCGCCTGGTGACAGAGCGCCACGTGGCTCTCCTCGCGTGGCGGTGATGATCCGTACGATGGGACGCCGATTGTTTTGAAATGGACGGCCCGATGGCGTCCTTGTTTCCCGTGACCTGGATCGGACGGTGGAGGCCAATCGACTTCGGCCATATAAAGCCTTAGTCCTTCTCCTCTGCCGCATCTTTGCTCGTGCTTTGTCCTCCTAACTCCTCTGTTGCTGCGGCCTCCGACGATCCAGTTCCCGTTTTTCAGCGGCTATCATCTCACCGGCGATCTTCTCCGCCCATCTCCTTCTTAGTGAGCCTTCTTTCCTCGCTTACCAGGTCTTTCCTAATCGTTTCACCTCTCTTTCGTTGCTATCCTTTTGTCTCTTCGAGATGGCGAGCTCTTCCGAACCCGCTACCCATGTTCACGGTCCATGGTATATGAGTATGGAAAGTAAATTTGACGAGGAGGGCGCTCGGCGTCTTGTTCGGACGTACGGGATCCCGGACGACCATGAAATAGTTATAGCCGACCCAACCGATCGGCCCCATAACCCGCCGATCGGTACCATTTGCTTTTTTCTAGACCAATTCCAGGGCGGCCTTAGATTTCCTACCCATCCATTTATTTTGGAAGTTTGTAATTATTTCCGCATCCCGCTCGGCCAACTTGTGCCGAATTCCTTTAGGCTGCTGAGTGGGGTGGTCATCCTCTTTAGGCTGCATAGTATTCCACTTGACCCCAAAATATTCCACTTCTTTTTCTACCCTAAACAATCCGAGTTGGGCACCTTTATTTTCCAAAGTAGAATAGGCTTCAAATTTTTTGATAATATGCCGACCTCCAACAAGCACTGGAAGGAGTTTTTCTTCTATATACGACTTCCCGAGCGGCCAGCATTCAGAACCAAATGGCAGACCGTTGTGCCGACCCAGCCGGAGCTCGGCAAATTCAGAAGCAATCCAGCCTACCTTCATGAGGCAAACTGGTTGTCCGGTCAGCGGTACAAAATCGACCAGTTGCTTCTCAAGGGGGTGTTGTACATTTTTGGATTATCTCCCGTTCGGGCCAATCTCCCCTACCGCATGAGTAAGGACTCTTTACTCACTTCGCCTTTTTTTGTCTAACTGATTTTAATTTTTTCTACTGCAGCTGAAGTCATGTGGCGCTCCAAGGCTACTGATCATCTGAAATTGAAAGCCGTGGAGATTGAGGCGGCTACCAAAAAAGAACTAGCCGAGCGGGGTCTAATCCCCAGCCGCCCGGCAGCTACAGGAGAGGGGGGGACGCAGTCCGCCCCTGAAACAGAAGCTACTCCATCCGTTTCAACAGAGGTTGAGGCGGATCCTGTTTCCTCTGCCCCAGCCGAGCTGGGAGTCCCCCAGGCCGGGGATTCACCACGGGAAGTTCGGCGGAAACGTCGAAGAGACCCCAGCCTTCCGCCGACCCAAGAAGGCGAACCCCAGGCGCCGATCGAGGTCGCTTCGCCAGATCGCACGCCGTCGCAGATCAGGACCCCCGTGGCCTCGCCCACCGCACAACCCTCTGGCTCTCCTCCACTGACTCATCGTCGCTTACGACGGTTGGGCGAGACTTCAACCATAGGGGAGTCCTCGGGCCATGCGACTGCGGCTGAGGAAGTGCCGGCCGGCCACCCGACCATCAAGACTACCCTTCGATTCCCATCGGAGGAATATTTACTGTCTGCCGATCGGCCTTCAAGCCCTGTTCATGAGATAACCTTGAGGGGTCCGCTCGCCAAGCTTTTTGAGGACGCTCAGATTAGGGTGGCCCTCATGACGCCCAAGCAGCTTGGTGATAACCACATGCAGCAGGCCACTCAGGTAGGTTCATTTTTCTTCTCGTGCCCTGCTACTGTTTGGTTTCTGATTTTATTATTTCCCTTACAGCATTGGGCCGAGCAAATCGCCACTAGCCATCGGCTGGCCGAGCTGGAGGATCTCATGGAAAAACTCCAAGTCTCGGGGGGTCCATCGGCCGAGCGGGAGAAACAAGCCCGCAAGGCCGAACAGAAGAAGGCCGCCGACCTGGCTACAGAGGTGGCTCGACTTGAAGGCTTGGTGAAGAAGCACGACGAAGACGTGAAACGCGCCAGTAGCCGGAAGAAGCGGGTGATCGCTGATCTGGACAAGATGAAAGTTGAAGTCCGAGCCCTGGATCAGCGATCTAAGGAGCTGGAAGCCCAACTAACCACCGAACGGGATGGGCGCTCAGCTGAACGCACTAAAGCGGAGGTGGACCAGAAAGTTCTCCAGGACTCGCTAATTGCCTCCCGAGCGGCTTTCAGAAAGTACAAGGAAGGGGAGCCGAGTCGCCTAGCAGCAGCGCGCCAAGAATACCTCCGTTCTGAGCGGTTCGGCGAAAAGTTCGGTGGCAACGTCTCCTCAACTTTCGCCGAGGCGGTCAAGGTCACCATGGCGTATTTGAAGAAGGGGGGGCACCTTCCTGCTGACCTGAGCATTCCCTCTTCATCTGGCGGCTATGATTGACGATATCCCGGACGCTTTTTTTAATTTTGAGGACCCGGAGTGAAGCGAGTTCTTCCCAGTACTTTCTGTATTTCATCTGCTGATGTAAAATTTTTGCATGTGCCGATCGACGTAATTGTCTTCTTTTGCCTCTATTTTTGCTTGCCCTTCATTGCCGTTTTTTGTCTGTTTGGTGCTTATTCGTAGAATCAGTTAAGCTCCACGTGTTCCCCACTAGACGACCGATCGGGTTAATCAGTTGACTTGTTTTCCTCGAAATTGTTTAGCGCTTGGCTATGCTGTTTGCATTCAGTGAATGCGAAGTATTGGCAAACTGATGGCCGATCGGACTTAATCAATTTAGTACTTGCGAACGCTCGTTATTTGGCGTCCTTAGTTTCGTCCAGTAAGCTCACAGTCGCGGGTTTGACTCTCGATCTTTAACGTCGGATCTTGACGGCGCGGATATTTATAGCCGGTCGGCGCGGCTCTACGGTTTAACGTCTGGGCTAGACGGTCTTCGGCGCGGATATTTATAGCCGGTCGGCGCGGCTCTCGATTTTTAACGGCGGGGCTCGTCGGTCTTCCGCTCGGAGAGTTTATAGACGCCGGCTCGTCTCTCGATCTTTAACGTCGGTGCTCGACGGTGTGGTTATTTATAGCCGGTCGGCGCGGCTCTCGATTTTTAACGACGGGGCTCGTCGGCTTTTCGGTCGGACGTTTATAGACGCCGGCTCGTCTCTCGATATTTAACGTCGGTGCTCGACGGCGCGATTTTTTATAGCCGGTCGGCGCGGCTCTCGATTTTTAACGACGAAGCTCGTCGGTCTTCTGCTCGGATGTTTATAGACGCCGGCTCGTCTCTCGATCTTTAACGTCGGTGCTCGACGGCGCGGTTTCTTATAGCCGGTCGGCGCGGCTCTCGATTTTTAACGACGGAGCTCGTCGATCTTCTGCTCGGACGTTTATAGATGCCGGCTCGTCTCTCGATATTTAACGTCGGTGCTCGACGGCACGGTTTTTTATAGCCGGTCGGTGCGGCTCTCGATTTTTAACGACGGGGCTCGTCGGTCTTCTGCTCGGGGATTTATAGACGCCGGCTCGTATCTCGATCTTTAACGTCGGTGCTCGACGGCGCGGTTATTTATAGCCGGTCGTCGTGGCTCTCGATTTTTTACGACGGGGCTCGTCGGCGCGGGTATTTATAGCCGGTCGGCGCGGCTCTACGGTTTAACGTCTGGGCTAGACGGTCTTCGGCGCGGATATTTATAGCCGGTCGGCGCGGCTCTACGATTTAACGTCTGGGCTAGACGGCCTTCAAGGCTAACTCCTTACCAGGTCGAGCGACCTTGGCCTTCATAACTTATCTCGCGCTTGAACAGTCTTTGTGCCCGGTCGAACAGCACGGGTCATTTGCTTGCGAATCCAATCGGCTGGGAGGCCTTCGCTATCCGGGCGCTTGGCTCGGATAATCCATATGCCCCTTTCACCCAGCTTGGAGAACGTACTCCTGGCCGAACGGCTCAGGGTCTGCTTCGTCGAGCATTTTGGCTCGGATAATTTACCTCCGTCCAAAGGTACTGGTCTTCGATCCTCGCGCTTGGCTCGACCCATTTACCTCCGGCGGGCCTTCGTTCCTCGTTGATGATGCCTTATATTTGTTCTCTTGATTTTCATTTATGCATTTCAAGTATTCATCGAAAAAATACAGGATGATTTACATTGGCACACCTTTCACCTCGCCCGGTAAGGTCGCGCTCCACGGCCTATCTAACCGCCGACCGTCCTCATCCTCCAAATAATGCGCACTCGGCGGAGCTTTCGATGACTTTGAAGGGACCCGCAGAGCTTCAAGCTTGCCGACGTCGCCGACCGGTTTGACTTTCTTCCGGACAAGGTCGCCGACCTGGAATGGAATGACGCCGCGGTTGTAGTTTTGCTTCATTCGTTGACGGTATGCCATCAGCCGACGGATGCCTGGCTCGCTCCTCGTCAATCAAATCAGCTCCATGTTCCTCCGATCGGCGTTGCCTTCATCGTACAATTGGACCGGACGGACTTGACGCCGACTTCAACCGGAATAACGCCGTACACCGGATGAAAAGGTGTGACGCCCGTTGCTTCCTTAGGAGTCATCCGGATGGCCCATAAACGCCCGGCACTTCATCCGGCCAACTTCCTCCCACATTTCCCGGTTGGCTACTTCGGCTTGACCGTTGCTTTGGGGGTAAGCCACGGACGTGAAGTGTTGCTCGATGCCGTAGCTTTTGCACCAATCTTCTAGCACCTTCCCTGTGAATTGCCGCCCATTGTCGGAAACCAATCGACGAGGGATACCGAACCTACAGATGATGTGTTGCCAGATGAATTTTTTGACCATCTGCTCGGTGATCCTGGCTAGTGGCTCGGCCTCCACCCACTTGGAAAAATAATCGACTGCCACCAGCAAAAATTTCCTCTGCCCGGTCGCCATCGAAAATGGACCTACAATATCCATTCCCCATTGATCGAAAGGACATGAAACGCTTGACGCCTTCATTTCTTCGGCCGGTCGGTGGGAGAAGTTGTGATACTTCTGGCATGAAAGGCAGGTAGATACTGTCCGAGCGGCGTCTGTTTGTAAAGTCGGCCAAAAGTATCCAGCTAGCAAAATCTTCTTGGCTAGTGATCGTCCGCCCGGATGTCCTCCGTACGATCCTTGATGTACCTCTTGGAGGATGTAAGCCGAGTCTTCCGAGCTCACACACTTCAACAGCGGGCGAGAGAAAGCCTTCTTGTAGAGCTGATCGCCGATGAGTGTGAACCTACCGGCCCTCCTCCTGAGCAGCTGGGCTTCATCCCGATCGGCAGGAGTGGTGCCCGAGCGCAAAAACTCCATGATGGGTGTCCTCCAGTCGTCCGGAAACATGAGGCCTTCCATCCGGTCAACATGTGCCACCAAAGATACTTGTTCAATTGGCTTCGGGATAATGACCGGCGTTATAGAACTTGCTAGTTTGGCCAACTCATCGGCTGCCTGGTTCTCCGTTCGGAGAATCTTCTGAATAAGAACCTCGCAGAAATTAGCTTTGAGTTTTTCAAAGGCCTCAGCGTAGAGTTTAAGCCGAACGCTGTTGATTTCAAAGGTGCCAGAAAGTTGCTGAGCGGCCAACTGTGAATCCGAATAAAGTGTCACCCGACCGGCTCCCACATGCCGTGCGGCCTGCAATCCGGCTATGAGGGTCTCATACTCTGCTTCATTGTTGGTAGCTTTGTAATCCAGCCGGACGGATAAGTGCATCTTTTCTTCTTGCGGTGAGAACAGCAATATTCCAATTCCACTTCCGAGCCGAGTGGAAGACCCATCCACATATATTCTCCACATAGCTTCCGGCTCTGGCCTCTGCACTTCCGTCACAAAATCAGCCAAGGATTGCGCTTTGATCGCCGAGCGGGGCTGGTATTGGATATCAAATTCACTCAGTTCTGTCGTCCACTTGATGAGCCGTCCGGACGCTTCTGGATTCAACAGTACTCTTCCTAGTGGACTGTTTGTCCGGACAATGATGGTGTGAGCCAAGAAATATGGTCGGAGGCACCGAGCAGCTAGAACCAAAGCAAAGGCCAACTTCTCGAGCCCAATGTAACGAGATTCGGCATCTTTTAAGATGTGGCTCAGAAAATACACCGGTTGTTCCTCGCCGCTGGACCTTACAAGTGCTGAGCCTACAGCATGCTCAGTTGACGACAGATAAATATAAAGTGACTCACCCCCGATCGGCTTGGCAAGTACAGGCAGAGAATTGAGATATGTTTTCAATTCTCCGAACGCTCGGTCACATTCTTCATCCCACTGGAACTTAGTAGCCTTGCGCAGGATCTTGAAGAATGGTAGGCTCCGGTCGGCGGTTTTGGAGATGAATCTGGACAAAGCAGTTATCCGACCGGTCAACCGCTGCACTTCCCTTGTATTTCTGGGAGGCGGCATGTCTTGTAGAGCTTTCACTTTGCTGGGATTTGCTTCAATTCCCCGTTCGGTCACTATGTACCCCAAGAAACGCCCTCCTTTTGCTCCGAACAGGCACTTCTGGGGATTTAGCCTGACTCCATATTTGCGTAGCGTTCGGAAGGTTTCTTCCATGTCCTTGAAGAGATCGGCCGCTCGGACTGATTTGATAAGAATGTCGTCCACATAGACTTCCAGATTCCGCCCGATCTGCTCCCTGAACACTTTGTTCATCAAGCGTTGATAGGTGGCCCCGACATTCTTCAATCCGAACGGCATCACATTGTAGCAATATGTGCCGTCGGCAGTCACGAAGCTAACTTTTTCTTGATCTTCACGGGCGAGCGGCACTTGATGATAGCCTTGGTAGGCGTCGAGCATACATATTAACTCGCAGCCGGCCGTAGAGTCCACCAGCTGATCTATCCGGGGCAGGGGATAAAAATCTTTGGGGCATGCTTTGTTTAAGTCCCGAAAGTCGATGCAGACTCTCCACTTGCCGCCCGGCTTGGAGACTAATACTACGTTAGCCAGCCACCTCGCGTATGTGGCCGGCTTCCAGAAGTTTCTCTACTTCCGCCCGGATGATGGCATTCTGCTCGACACTGAAATCCCTTTTTCTCTGCTTCACTGGCCGAGCGTCCGGTCGGACATGTAACTCATGCTGCGCTATGCTCGGCGAAATTCCGGGCAACTCATGTGTCGACCAGACGAAGACATCATGATTTCGTTGGAGGCATTGGATCAGCTCCTCCTTCTGCTCCTCCTCTAGATCAGAGGCGATAAAAGTCGTGGCCTCCAATCGGGTCGGATGGATCTGAACCTCCTCCTTTTCATCATAAATTAAAGTAGGAGGTTTCTCGGTTATGGCGTGTACCTCGATCCGGGGCGCCTTCCGAGCGGAACAGGCTTCTGCTCGGATCATCTCTATATAGCACCGCCGAGCTGCTAGCTGATCTCCACGTACTTCTCCTACTTTGTCCTCCACGGGGAACTTGATCTTCTGATGGAAGGTTGAGACGACTGCTCGGAATTCGCTGAGCGCCGGTCGTCCCAAAATGACGTTGTAGGACGAAGGAGAGTCGACCACCACGAAGTTTATTGTCCTGGTCCTCCTGAGTGGCTCTTCTCCCAGTGAGGTAGCCAACCGGATCTGTCCGACCGGCTGTACTTCGTTACCCGTGAACCCGTAGAGCGGCGTTGTCATGGGTAGCAGCTCGGCTCGATCAATTTGCAGCTGATCGAACGCCTTCTTGAATATAATGTTGACCGAGCTCCCTGTGTCAACAAATATGCGGTGAATAGTGTAATTTGCTATTACCGCTTTAATGAGCAGAGCGTCGTCGTGGGGCACTTCTACTCCTTCTAAGTCTCCGGGCCCGAAAGTGATTTTCGGTCCACTTGCCCGCTCTTGGCTACAACCGACTGCGTGGATCTGTAGCTGCCGGACGCCCGCCTTTCTGGCTCGGTTGGAGTCTCCTCCAGTCGGCCCACCAGCAATAACGTTGATCTCGCCTCGGGAAGTATTGCTTCTATTTTCCTCTTCCCGAGCGGACGGCCGGGATCGTTCTCTTGACGCTCGGCGATTCTCCTGCCTTGGAGATCGATGCCGATCGGGCGTCTGTTGATGTCGCCTCTCGGTGCGGGTCCGGTCGACTTCATGGGTCCTTTGCCTCCTGTCGATGGAAGGAGACCGTCGTTCGGCTTTTCTGGGAACGGGATTAGCCACGAAGGGAAGACTTCGACAATCTCTTGTGTTGTGCGTATCCGTCCGGTGGAAGGAGCAGAACATAGGGGTCCATTTCTTCTTTGGCTTGCTTCGAGCGGCAGCTACTTCTTGTACTTGGGACCTTACACGAGGGGAGCGAATTGCTTCGGCCCTTGGTCCCCTCGGCAGTTGATGAGCGGCGTGCTGTTTCCGTTCGGCCTGAATAGGTGCCCGCTCGGTTGGAGTTTCCTTTTTCCGGGCGGCTTGCGCTTCTTCCACGTTAATGTACTCGTTGGCCCGATGTAGCATGTGATCATAATCCCGGGGCGACTTTCGGATGAGCGATCTGAAGAAATCTCCATCCACTAGGCCTTGTGTGAAGGCATTCATCATGGTTTCCGAAGTGGCCGTTGGAATGTCCATCGCCACTTGGTTGAATCGCTGGATGTAAGCTCGAAGCGATTCCCGGGCCTCTTGCTTGATGGCGAATAGACTTACGCTTATTTTTTGATAACGCCGACTGCTGGCGAAGTGGTGGAGGAAGGCCGTTCGGAAGTCCTTGAAGCTTGTGATGGATCCGTCCGGCAGCCTCCGAAACCACCGTTGAGCCGATCTCGAGAGAGTGGTAAGGAAGACTCGGCACTTTACTCCATCGGTGTATTGATGGAGCGTGGCTGTGTTATCAAACTTACCCAGATGATCATCCGGGTCAGTTGTTCCATTGTACTCGCCGATCATCGGAGGCACGTACTGCTTGGGCAGAGGGTCTCGCAGAATAACCTCCGAAAATTGACGATTGATCCGCTCGGGAGATGAGTCCGCTCGGGGAGCTTTCCCCTTTCTGTCATCTCGCCTAGGCATCTCGTCTGAAGAAGATCCTCTATCCCTTCGAGCTGGTACGGCTTCAGGGGTACGAAATAAGGCTCGATGGAATGCGACAGTGGCTGGAGGTGCTTCCGCTCGGCCACCAGACGCAGACGTTGCTTGTTGCTCCGGTCGTTCGGCTGCTGCTTTCTGTTTTTGCTCCACAAGTTTGGCGGCCCTTATCTCGACCAGAGCGTCCAACTCTTCTTGTGAGAGTGTCATGGTATGTATTCTTCCAACCTCGTCCATTGCCTCTGCTCAGATGCAGGTGTGTTCCCACAGATGGCGCCAAATTGATCCTGTCCGAACCAGGGGTCAACGAACGCTGGGGATGTGGCGCTCCCTGCTAGATCCTCGAGTGCTCCGGCGAACCTGCAACAAAACCGAGCCGGGAGGGGTGTCCCGGCGATGGCCCTCCGACGCTCAAGTCAGGCTAGGAATAACAAAGAGGTGGCTTAGAAACAGAAGACTCGTGTACCTCCGGTGAAGAAATGGAGACCTTATATAGACCTCTCGAAGGAGCTTGGGCACGCCAATCAAAGCAATCACCTGCTTTCGACCATGCCCAGGTATGAGTCTGTCAGAAGGGCATCCATAAGGCCATACCACTACTGTATCAACCTCTCCATGATGTGACGGCAAGATCCTCTATCGTGAAATCTTGTGTACGGCATAATCATTAGACATGCCTTTGCTGACATCCCATATCCCGAGCCGAACGAATAGGCCGTTCGGCTAACCTTTGTATCCTCGCCCTTATCCTGGCCGAACGGACCATCCGCTCGGCCCTTCGGTTCCAGCCGGGCAGTCACCCGCTCGGCCCTTTGGTTCCAGCCGGGCAGACATCCGCCTTGGCGTCGGAAACCCAAGCCGATGGCTGGGTTATATCTGGCTCCGCTTGGACCTGCTCAACTGCTTGACGCGGCCCTTACCCGCTTAGTCAGCCCTCCATCTGTCCTCAGGCTGGGACCCTTCAGGAAGTGGGTCCCCCATTCTCACCGCCGGATCAGACGGGATGCTATCGGAGTACACCCATACTCCTACCCCAAATCATAAATGGGGGAGCGCAATGCTCTCATCTCCCGGTACACCATGACGGGGAGGGATCCCTGACGTGCTACCACGCTGCGTCACACTACTCATGAGCGGACCAACGGAGCACCGAACAGAGCAAAACTGACGTGCTACCACGCTGCGTCACGCTACCCATGAGCGGACCAACGAAGCACCGAACAGTGATGAAACTGACGATATGCTCTACAATAATGGAGCAGCCTATCACGCAGCATGCAATCATGCGAATGGTGCATGAAACTAAGCATGTTAATATCCTGAACCAAATCCACATATATATATATATATATATATATATATATATATATATATATATATACCCTAGTACAAGTAAGTCAAATCCACAAATCTTGGGTATATAGGTCCTCTATGGTATAACAACCTAGGCCCTGAACATATCTACCTCCATAAAATATGTACCAACAATGTACATGGATCAAAGCAAAAGGTCTAGGTACACAGATCAGGTATGATATAAAAATATAGATACACATGTCAGATAATAAAACTCCAGAAACTAGTCCTAAACTCAGTAAAGCATGGTATGCCACTTACTCTAGGAAATTAAGGTACTCATGGCAATATTCACGAGGTATAAACCTGGATACATAACAAACAACAAAACAGAACATGCTATGGGTATCAAACCGTGACATACCAAAGGTAAACATGATCATTGCTTGTAGCTATAAAATACTATGCATATCCAATTGACAATATCATAAAAGATAAGTCAAGAGGTACCCGCCTCAAATAGAAATGTCCAATCCAGTCCAAATCCAACGTCAAGACGCTCGTTTCGAATCAGTCCTGTAATACATGGTATCTAGATTTAGCTAATTACATATAAATAAATTAGCTAAATCAAATCCTCGAGAAGCCAACATAAATCCAAATCCAATTATAAACTTTAATTGGATCATCCAACTCCTCAATCGACTTTAACTAATCCATACGAATTAGAACTTGCCATAAGCATAATCCATCTAAAATAATCAAATCCAACCATGATCTACATCTAAGATCAAAACCTACATTTAACTATTCAATCACACTAATCATGTATCAACTAGTGATATACTAACCATCTAGTAATCCATATCGTCCTCAATTCAACACATACCTAATTCATTAACAATACAAACCAATTTTCCTACTTCTTACCTTAATCCACAGCCCAACAAATCCATAACAAAGACAACTTGCTGTCGGGACAGAGGTAGCTGTTGGAAATCAAGAAACGCCCTGCAATGCACTATCTGGATCAAAATGAAGCTCAAAAAAATCAACATCCAAACAACAACCAAATTTCCAGAACAACCTGAGCACCTTACCTCTTCACTAAACTTCTTCTGTTGGTCCACAACAGGTAGTTGCTGTCGGAAATTGGGCCAACCGCTGAAAAACCATATACACCACCGTCGCAATGAATCTACAATTAGAGACCAACATTCTCTGTTAGTATAACCTTCCACCCATCCTAAGTGTTGCTCACGACAGGACAAAAATCAGAGCACAAAATTGAAAACCAAACCCTCAGCCCTCACCTTCAATGCCACTACCCGATTACTGCTACCCTCTGTCGCCTTCTCAAGCTCTTGACTTCTGGGGATCTAGGGCATCACCAGGGGCGGCGGCGCATAGGGCAGAAGGAAGGCAGTCATCGCTCCATATCAGTGGCACGAGGAGGAAGGAAGCTTCAGTGAGGCGTCGGTGGTAGGGCGCCGGCGCTGCTCCGTGCGGCCTCAAGTGGTAGCGGCGCTTGGTGTGGCTTGGGAAGGAGGAGAAGGAGAGGCCGGCGCTAGGGCTCGGGTGTCGATGAATCGGGGGCCGGTGTCGCGTCGGCTAGAGGAAAGGAATCGGGGCAGAGATCGGAAGAAGGGAAAAACACCAGGCTTCCCCACGGCCACTGCCTTTGTACCAGAGAGGAGAGGAACAACCGCAAGGGTGGCGTCGACGCAGGCGTTGGGGAAGAAGAAATCGTCGAAGTGGAGAGGAACGACGTCGGGGAAAGGAAATGGGCACGGGAGAGGAAAAGAAGAAATAGAAAAAGAAAATAAAAGGAAAATTTTGACTTTTCCTTGTTTAAATGGGTAGCCTAAATAGGCTTTCCCGGAACCCCGTTTTTATCCCCGTAAACGAAGCTGTACGAGCTCCAAAAAATTCCAGAAAAATTTCTAAAAATTTTGAAAAATTCCCTTATTAATATTCGTCTATTTCCGGTATTTTACATTCTCCCCCACTAATAAAAATTTGGTCCCCAAATTTCGTTATCTACCATCAGCATGTACTAACAACAGATATAGAGTATAAATGCTGAACGGTAAATTAAATCACATACCTCAAGTGAAAAGATGAGGGTATCGAGCTCGGATAGTATCCTCGAGTTCCCAAGTAGCCTCCTCATCCGAATAATGCTGCCATCTGACTTTAACCAGTCGGATAGTCTTGTTCCGCAACTAACGCTCCTTCCAGTCCAAAATCCGTACCGAAACCTCCTTATAAGTGACGTCAGGCTGAACCGGAACTGAGATATCTGTCAGCACATGCGTCGGGTCAGGTACGTATCTCCTCAGCATAGATACGTGGGATACGTCGTGAACTCCTGCCAGGGACGGTGGTGGTGCCAACCGGTAAACTACCGCTCTAATCCTTTCCGAGATCTGGAAAGGTCTAATGCATCGCCAACCTGGCAATACAGATCTGCCCATCGATCCAGGGAATCAGTCTTCCGGATTGCTAAGAAGTGCGACGATTTGGTAAATCGCTCAACGATTACCCAAATCGTGTCATGGCCTCGTCGTGTCCTAGGCAAATCCACCACAAAGTCTATGGTGATGTGTTCCCATTTCCACTCAGAAATAGGAATCTGCCAAAGTAAGCCAGCAGATCTCTGGTGCTCGGCCTTCACCTGCTGACGGGCAAGGCATCTCGCTACAAATTCCGCGATGTCTTTCTTCATACCGTTCCACCCATAGGAACGCCTCAAATCTCGATACATGCGGTCCCGCCTGGGTGGACCACAAATCGAGAGCGATGAGCCTCCTGAAGTAGCTCCTGTAAGACCGGATGAGACTGAGGTACGCATAATCTGTCTCGGAAGTATAAAATACCTTCCTTGTCTCGTGTGAACTTGGTCTGCTGCCTGGAAGCTATCTGACTGCCAATGAACTACAAATGCTGATCACCAGACTGAGCCTCTCGGATCCTCGTCCTGATCGACGACTGTGCAACCTTGGTAACCCGAATACCCTGCTCTGTCCGTCCCTGTTCCTTAAGGCCCAATTCGGAGAATCCCTGAATCAAGTCCGTAACCACAACTCGGTGGCAAGCCAAAGTCCCTCTGGATTTTCGACTAAGTGCATCGGCAACTACATTAGCTTTTTCCCGAGTGATAGCTAAAGGTACAAACATAATCCTTCAGAAATTCCATCCATCTCCTCAGTCGGAGATTAAGTTTCTTTCTAAGTGAACAGATATTTGAAACTCTTATGGTCAGTGAGAATCTCAAATGTAACACCGTACAGATAATGCTGCCAAATATTCAAGGCAAAAATAATGGCAGTCAGCTACAAGTCATGTACTGGTTAGTTCTTCTCATGCTCCTTCAACTGTCGAGAAGCATAGGAGACCCTCTATCGTGCTGCTTCAGAACAGCGCCCAAACCCTGAAGAGATGCGTCAGTGTAAAGTACGAATCCATCCTCTCCAGAAGGTAAAATCAAAACTGGAGCCGACACTAATCTCCGCTTCAGCTCCTGGAAGCTGGTCCCGTAGTCCTCGAACCACGTGAACTTCACGCCTTTCCTGGTCAGGCGTGTCATTGGCATAACAACGCGTGGAAAAACCCCCAACGAATCGTCTGTAATATCGAGTCAGACCAAGGAAGTTGCGAGTCTCCTGTATAGACTACGACTACTCCCAACGATAACAACCTCTATCTCCTGTGGAACCATGGTATACTCCTACTAGTGCCGTGTGTCTCAAACATCTCACAGAAGACAACCAAAATACGCACTACCGATCTTTACATATAGACGTTTCCGTCGAAACATCTCTAGAACTATGCGAAGATGGTGTACGTGACCCACCTCGGATCAGAAATAGATCACCACATCGTCAACAAAGACAATAGAAATCAATCCGAACATCCTAGTGATACCCAAATCATCGAGTTCATGATAACATCTAGGGCTCCGTAAGCCCTAATAGTAAAACCAAGACATATAATGTCCATATCTCAGTCATTCCTAACCATAAGATCCCTGACAATAAATCTGAAATATGATCACCAACAATATAAATCACCAAAGAATAGATCCACCAGTGTGAGAGCAACGCTCCATCACAAGAAATACCACATATATGGGAGCAACGCTCTAACGTAAACAATCCATAATATGTGGGAGCAACGCTCCACCACAAACAATCTGTAATATGTGGGAGCAACGCTCCACCACAAACAATCTGTAATATGTGGGAGCAACGCTCCACCACAACAATCCAAAATATGTAAGAGCAACGCTCTACCACAAACCAACAATAATATGTGGGAGCTCCGCTCCACCACAAACGATCTATAAGTGTCAAAGGAACCTAACTATCCAACTAGAGGCTGCACGAGATCACTCAACCACATATCACTGTGGGCAGCCAAAGGTATAACAATCCAGCAATCAAATCAAATTCATCGTCAAATCTATCAACATCATAGTGAGTCACCCACTGATAAGAAAATGGGTTGACAGGGTAATCCAACAAATGACATAATGCAGACACTCCACATCCTGCATTCAACATAAGTAGAATCATCATGTTGCTACCAACAATACACCTGACATACATGCTTACACAACATATGTATGATCGACATAATCCTCCAATTAGTACACACCAAACATACTCACAACATATGTATAAATCATCGTGATACCTCCAACAATACATATCAAACCCGTGTGCATATACCAATATAGGTATAATCAACAATACACCTCAAACAACACTCACACGACATATATACACCTATGCCAAGAGTATAATCAACGTAATACTTCCAACAAATCATAATCGACACGAGTATACACTCAGAACAATCATATAATAAACAAGATACCTCAAATATTACACCGAACACATCTGTACATATCACAACTCAGATTAAGTCGATAAGATACCTCCAATAAAACACTTAAACACATGTGTACATTTCACAACATAGATTTCATCGACAAAATACCTCCAATAAACCAATCAGACCACTCGGGTATAATCTACTAGAAACCCACAATAATCATCATCTGGACAAATATACACTCACTACATGCAATTTTGACCATCTATCATAGAACTCCTACAACACATAATAATCAAGTGTATAAACTACACAGATATGTATAATCAGTATATTTAATCCAATCTACCACACAAACCCTATGCTACCTACTCTCATGGTTTAGGAGTAAAACTAAATAAAATCAAACATAAAGATCATACAGAAAAATACAATCATAGACAATCCAACTAGGTACATACAGTCTAAAATTAAAGTCCACATGGACTAGGATACATCGATCCTCAATAGACAGACCAAGCCGACAATGGTATACGGCTAATTCAGTCTTTTCCACGTCAGTACGAGTAATGTACTCAAATGTACTCTAGATACCTAACTAAGCACAAATAATCAAAAGATTCGAACCTCTAAATATAGAGTATGACTGTTCTCTACTGATCAAACCAACAAAATTAAATCAGTCATCTACTAACTAATCAAGAATACCTTAATCTACCACAAGCAACTAAGGTATATCAATATACGACTACCCAAATCAACAAGTGTAAATCAGACTCCTACTGACCGATCTAACAAGAGTAGACCAATATTTACTGATGAAATTAACTAAGATAACATGGTATACTACTGGCTAGGTTAACATAAATAGGTAGATACTATCCACTACACTGCTAATAATAGCAGAGGCAGGTATGTGCCTCCATCTCCTACTAGTAGTACTAGAAGCTAAAAACTACTGGTGTATGATATGAAAAATCACCAGAAACTGTAACCCTTAATCTCTATTACGGTCGATCATCATCAGTGGCTAACCCATCACATGTAATATGGTTACAACATCAGACAGATACCAGATACAAAGTGTTATTACATGTCATAAACTATAATAGTCAACAGTGCATATACTAACCAAAAATGTAGGATACAGTATACCAACATACCTCCTATAGCTTGGAGATGTCCTGCTGCTGCCAGGTCCCAAAACCCGAAAAGTCACATCGAGAAAACTAAAACACGAAATCCAAAACGCGGGATATAAAACTCGTATCGTGCACTGATACCAAATAAATTGGTATCAGATAAATCTCGAAAATTTAGAACACATAGCAAGTATCGTAACTTGGCTCTGATACCACTAAATTGTCACGCCCCAGGGGAGTCCCTGTCCGAAGAAATTTCGGCAGCACCTCCCCTGTACGGCTGACAATCTGAATCATTTCTACATACACAATATATATCAGCCACAGGTGGTTGGAATATACACACAACCACGCAGTTATATGATCTAGCCTACTCGGCTGATACAATAAAAAACACAACCACACAGTTATATGTAAAGCAGCCCGCTCGACTGTACCAAAATCGAAACACAACGGAAAATGACATAAACCAAATACAAACTAAACACAAAACTGCTAGCCGGCTAGACTTACACAACCAACAATAATACAAAATACCACATAACAACTTCAAAACTCCAGAAACAAAACCGAAGCACAAACTAAACCCACTGACACATAAAACAAACAAAACATAAATGAAACTGATAGATCTTCTGAGGTGACGTGGGGACCAGCAGATAGGATACTCCAAGCGACATCATAACCAACCTGGTACCTGAAAAAAAGATAGTGTCCACGGGGGTGAGTTCAACAACTCAGCGAATACCAATAGATATGCCTAGTAAGAAATATCTAACAGCAATAAACATGGAATACAACTTCCTAATCATATATAGGAAATATGCAAAACTGAAAGGTAACTGAGGAAGCTGTACTCACCAGGAACTCCTATCCAGAACAAAAGGATCGTCAAACCAGATACACAATATGCCTCCTGTATGCATGTCAAACAAATGCATCCACCAAAATACAGCATATAAGTGCAGCAAACAGAAGCAAATAAATGCAATAAATGCATATGATGTCAATGACATGGTCACCCCTAACACCAGTCAGTCATCTCACACACAATGGTGAGACTGAGTGGGTAGGGCTGTGACAACCGTGCACTCTGACGTCACTGCTCCTAATGAGTGACCGAAAGGACGGGATGCTGTCGGAGTACACACATACTCCTACCCCAAATCATAAATGGGGGAGTGCAATGCTCTAATCTCCTGGTACACCATGACGGGGAGGGATCCCTGACGTGCTACCACGCTGCATCACACTACCCATGAGAGGACCAACGGGGCACCGAACAGAGCAAAATTGACGTGCTACCACGCTGCGTCACGCTACCCATGAGCGGACCAACGGAGCACCGAACAGTGATGAAACTGACGATATGCTCTACAATAATGGAGCAACCTATCACGCAGCATGAAATCATGTAAATGGTGCATGAAACTAAGCATGACAATATCCTGAACCAAATCCACATATATATATAAAAATATGTACCCTAGTACAAGTAAGTCAAATCCACAGATCTAGGGTATACAGGTCCTCTATGGTATAACAACCTAGGTCCTGAACATATCTACCTCCATAAAATATGTACCAACAATGTACGTGGATCAAAGCAAAAGGTCTAGGTACATAGATCAAGTATGATATAAAAATATAGATACACATGTCAGATAATAAAAATCCAGAAGCTAGTCCTAAACTCAGTAAAGCATGGTATGCCACTTACTCTAGGAAATTAAGGTACTCATGGCAATATTCACGAGGTATAAACCTGGATACATAACAAACAACAAAACAGAACATGCTATGGGTATCAAACCGTGACATACCAAAGGCAAACATGATCATTGCTTGTAGCTATAAAATACTATCATAAAAGATAAGTCAAGAGGTACCCGCCTCAAATAGAAATGTCCAATCCAGTCCAAATCTAACGTCAAGACGCTCGTCTCGAATCAGTCCTGTAATACATGGTATCTAGATTTAGCTAATTACATATAAATAAATTAGCTAAATCAAATCCTCGAGAAGCCAACATAAATCCAAATCCAATTATAAACTCTAATTGGATCATCCAACTCCTCAATCGACTTTAACTAATCCATACGAATTAGAACTTGCCATAAGCATAATCCATCTAAAATAATCAAATCCAACCATGATCTACTCTAAGATCAAAACCTACATTTAACTATTCAATCACACTAATCATGTATCAACTAGTGATATACTAACCATCTAGTAATCCATATCATCCCCAATTCAACACATACCTAATTCATCAACAATACAAACCAATTTTCCTACTTCTTACCTTAATCCACAGCCCAACAAATCCATAACAAAGACAACTTGCTGTCGGGATAGAGGTAGCTGTTGGAAATCAAGAAACGCCCTGCAATGCACTATCTGGATCAAAATGAAGCTCAAAAAATTCAACATCCAAACAACAACCAAATTTCCAGAACAACCTGAGCACCTTACCTCTTCACTAAACTTCTTCTGTTGGTCCACAACAGGTAGTTGCTGTCGAAAATTGGGCCAACCGCTGAAAAACCAAATACACTACCGTCGTAATGAATCTACAATTAGAGACCAACATTCTCTGTTAGTATAACCTTCCACCCATCCCAAGTGTTGCTCACGACAGGACAAAAATCAGAGCACAAAATTGAAAACCAAACCCTCAACCTTCACCTTCAATGCCACTACCCGATTACTACTACCCTCTGTCGCCTTCTCAAGCTCTTGACTTCTGGGGATCTAGGGCATCACCAGGGGCGGCGGCGCACAGGGCAGAAGGAAGGCAGCCATCGCTCCATATCAGTGGCACGAGGAGGAAGGAAGCTCCGGCGAGGCATCGGTGGTAGGGCGCCGGCGCTGCTCCGTGCGGCCTCAAGTGGTAGCGGCGCTTGGTGTGGCTTGGGAAGGAGGAGAAGGAGAGGCCGGCGCTAGGGCTCGGATGCCGATGAATCGGGGGCCGGTGTCGCGTCGGCTAGAGGAAAGGAATCGGGGCAGAGGCTCTAGGGCAGAGATCGGAAGAAGGGAAAAACACCAAGCTTCCCCATGGCCACTGCCTTTGTACCAGAGAGGAGAGGAACAGCCGCGAGGGCGGTGTCGGCGCAGGCGTTGGGGAAGAAGAAACCGTCAGAGTGGAGAGGAACGACGTCGGGGAAAGGAAATGGGCACGGGAGAGGAAAAGAAGAAATAGAAAAAGAAAATAAAAGGAAAATTTTGACTTTTCCTTGTTTAAATGGGTAGCCTAAATTGGCTTTCTCGGAACCCCGTTTTTATCCCCGTAAATGAAGTCGTACGAGCTCCAAAAAATTCCAGAAAAATTTCCAAAAATTTTGAAAAATTCCCTTATTAATATTCGCATATTTTCGGTATTTTACAACATATATATAGATATGTCTGTGAAGTTTTTACTGCTGCACAAGTGCAAGTTTCCTTCGACTTGAGGTATATAAGTTATTTTGGTCATGGAGACTTATACTTTGTCATCTTAAGCAAGCATCTCATTAAGGTGTATACTCGGGATGATTGGGTATAAGTTAAAGTGTCCGAAGGTATTTGGATAGCTCACAGAGGATTCACCACTCCTTGCGAGGAGACGTATGCCCTATGACCACTCGTTAGGATTATTACTCAAAGTCTTTAGCCAAAGCATCACATGTTAAGAGTGCGAGACTCTTGTATACATGTACGAGTACTTTGAATCCCCGGAACGCGGAAGTATTAGTTGGGCTAGGTGTGATATAGTCAGCTTAGTGGGGACAAGACACATAAACTATGTTCTAAACCAAGTGGTTATAAGATGAGTGAAAGGAACGAGGCACGACTCACTATAGCTGCTGAAGGGTTTAGAATTAATTTTAAGATCAACTATGATTTTCTGGCTAATTGGGGATCATGATGTACTACTAGGTGTCACTCATGATCATTCTATAATTAAGTAGTTAATTATGGACGGTCAAGATAAACCGAGAACCTATTGGGTCACATGCATTAACGAGTCTCTAAAAGACGTAAAACAAATTAAAGAATAGGATTCTTAGATTAAGAGATAAATGTTTAGTTGGACCATACATAAGACAAATATGGAAATATTTGTCGTAATGGAAGCACGGATGTGCCACATCTCTTATGGAAGAGTTGGACCATATTTGGTTTAATCATGAATTAGTCATGAACCAACTTGGTTTAGTTGTGAACCAAACCAAGGGGTTAATGGGCTAATTTTTGGTTAAGAGATAATGAGTTGAATTTGAATTTTTTTTAATTCAACTCATTAATGAGGGTTATATATTGATATGGTTGAGAGAAAATTATACACATGAGATCATTAATTGACTTGTAAGGGTTTTGAAAAATGTTAACCCAATTTCTCTTCTCCTCTCCCTCTCCCCTCTCGCTTTGTCGTGGCCAACAAGGGGAAGCCTTTTCCCCTTGTTGTCGTGGCCACCACAAGGGAGAAAACTCTCCCTTGTGTGCTTCTCTTCCTCTTCCTCTTAATCCCTCTTCTTCGTTCATGGCTAGTAACTTCCGAAAGTGAGACTTGTACTCAAGGAGTTATCTTGAGGAGTTCGACGTGGATACGAATAGCGGCGATGTTTGACAACGTCACTACAGTTGATGCCCTTCTCGTTACTGGTCATCCGTAAGGTGCACCTAGCGTAAATTTATTTTTCGTAAAAATTTAATTATGCGATCATGTTTGACATATTGTATCCTTGTATGCATGTGATACGTGTGATGTGTGATGTAATAATTTAAGAATTATTATTGTTTTATTTTCCGCTATGCATATTTATAAAACGTGTTTTAGCACACGTCGCATCAGGCAGATCCCAACACATGGTGTGTCGGCCCAAAGGAAGGGACACTATGTGACCGATTCGAAGCATTGTGAGTGATGGTTGAAAATATAAGCTAATTAAGGAAGCTCATAAATAAAGTATCATATGTATAATGCGTTGGTCCAAAGGAAGCCGAGTTATGTGGCAGATGAAGATAATTGTGAGTCGTTTGGATATTACTAATAGTAATTCATAATTTAGTCCAAACACTTAATGTAATGTTGCATTAGGTATCTCTATTAATGTCCATATATTTGTATGTTTTATTTGTTGCATTTTGTTATTGCACAACTATAAAGATACATGACTTATTTGTTAAATTGCGTTATATTCTTTACTTTTAATTATGCCGTACTCTCAATTATTGCTAATCTGAATAACATCCCCATGCTTACTAGTATAATCTTTGGACAATGGAAATATCACAATACAATTTTATTAAGCTGTATAGATCTAGACTTTGTATTTAGGCATGATCACCATGCACCTTTAACCGATGATTCCACTGCGGATCAAAAGATAAACTTTGACAAGTGTGAGCGATTAAATCACATGAGTTTGATGATCATGAGGATGTCTATTTTGGAATCACTTAAGGGTTCAATAACTAAGTGAGGATGACAAAACCTTCCTTAAGGAATTAATGGACCAATTCTCCTTAAACGAAAAGGTTGAGACTATTACACTTCTCATGAAGTTAGTGTCCATGTGATACAATGGAAAGGGTAACATTAGGGAGTATATCATGGAGATGTCTAACTTGGTTACAAGGCTTAAGACACTAAAGCTTGACATGCCTAAAAGTGTCCTTGTGAACCTTATCCTAATCTCTCTGTCTACACAGTTCACTCCTTTTAAGATTAGCTATAATGCTTAAAAGGAGAAATGGACACTAAATGAGCTCATAGTTCAGTGTATACAGGAAGAAGAGAGATTAAGAGATGACACATCTCATAGTGCTCATTATGCATCCTCATCTTAGTACTTAAACAAGAAGAATAAAAAGGGTAATGATAAGAGTAAGGGTAAACAATTTACAGTGACTGGGGCTTCAAGGTATAAAGTACAAGAGTAACAAAATCTGGACCCAACTTGTTTCTTTTGTAAAAAAAAAAATCATCTGAAGAAAAATTGCCCCATATATGTCAACTGTTGTATCAAGAAATTTATACTCAACTTTATTAGTTCAAAAATAAACCTAGCTACTGTGCCTAATAACACTTGGTAATAGATACTGTGCAACTACACACATAAGTGTAACTATATATGGTTGTCTCAAGAGCCGAATATTAATTAATTTTGAAAGATTTATGTTGGTCCGGGAATCATCAGACGATTGAACCTGAGTTTTAATAATGACAAAGGGGTTAAAGTTAAGATTACTTGTGGTCTAACAAGTTTCAATCAGATTGCAGGAAAGTCCTAAGTGTTCTTAGGCAAAAGTTTTAGCTACGGTTAGACAGGTGGAAAACCCTAGGGGGTGGTAACCCTATGTCCTGGGGGGTGGTAACCCTAAGCGGAAAGTCTTGGCGGGTCGAGCGCTTTAGGCAAAACCCTAGAGTCGGGGACTCTAGGTGAAAGTCCTAGTGGTTGCGGACCAAGTGGAAGACCGAATAGGTCGTAGAGTGGGCATTCAGCAGAAAGTCCTGAAGCATCGGGCGCTGAGAAAAAGTCTAGTCGTTCTGGAGGGCCGGTCTGACAATAGATAACTTCTCCTAAGAGGAGTAGGTGAGGATGCATTCCCCGTTGAGGGAACAGTAGGCGTCGGTTCGACCTAGAATTTCCAGAGGAAATCCAAAGTCAGAATCGGACAATCCGAAAGCTGTCAAGTTATTTATTTACATATAAATTTCTATTTGTCTAACTCTGTTTTGTAGGAAACTAACAAATTTTGCACGGTCAGACTTAGCCTTAATATCGATCGATCGAACCCTAATACAGCAGGATCAAATTTCTAGATAGTAGACTGAGTTCGATTGAGGGATCGGTCAACGGAACCTGGGGATTGGTCGACTGAATCGAGGATAAGGGGTGACCTAATCAAAGCCGGGGTGATCGGATCGGATGAGGATGAGATCATCTGATCGATCAACAGAACATGGGGATTGGTCGACCGATCCGGTTCGAGTCAAACCTGATCCCGAGATCAGTGGATCTGGATCAGGTTTGAAGAAGCTATAAAAAGAATCTCGACCAGCACTTCAAAACAACAATTCTATGTAGGACCGTTAGATTCGATAGAGGGGGGTGAATATCGATTCGAAAAAACAAGAGTTTAAACGCAGCGGAAAAGTAAACGAACACAGTTGTTTTTTACTTCGTTCGGAGCCTGTGACGACTCCTACTCGAAGGCCCGTGGTCCTTGACCACTTTCGTTGGGCAATCACTATCAATTCGAATATTACAGAGTTAAGTACAAGAATTGACAGATAAAGAAAATACCGACAATAGAATTGAAACAAAACCAGCACTGAGTCGGAGAGCTTTTCGTAGCGTCGCAAGAGTACAGAGCAGCAGATCTTGGATTCTTAGTTGATATAAAGCTCCACCCTTGCCCCTTCTTTTATATGAAGCTCAGGGCGCCCCGGATCCCTTCCAGGCGCCCTGGTGAGACGTGGCAGGTCCAACCAGTGAGCTCCACGTGGCGACGCGCAATCAGGATAAAGTTTGCCTCCCGGGCGCCTGGATCCCTTCCAGGCGCCCGGACTTCCGGGCGCTCGGAGCCATTCCGGGCGCCCGGACCCTCACTGTTCCCTACCTGCAAAACAGTGTTAGTCCGAGGCAAATAAACCCTGTAGCACAGTTTGTTAGCACATTTAAAGTTCAACAAAGTAATAGCAAAGAGTATGACTTAGATTCCGTCTTTCCGAGACCGGAATCTAGTCGCGATCTCGACTTAGATATCCGAAATGGATCTAAGCCGGATCGACGCCTAATGTTCCCTTCCCGGGAACGCGTCCTCGCAGTCACTCCCCTCCAGTGACTTACCTTACTTACCTGCCAGACGTCCGGTCAGCCCTTCGACCCGTCTGGACTTCTCGCCAGCTATCCGGTCAGCCCGTCGACCTAGCTGGACTTCTCGCCAAGCGTCCGGTCAGCCCGTCGACCCGCTTGGACTTCTCGCCAGCTATCCGGTCAGCCCGTTGACCTAGCTGGACTTCTCGCCAAGCGTCCGGTCAGCCCGTCGACCCGCTTGGACTTCTTGCCAGCTATCCGGTCAGCCCGTCGACCTAGCTGGACTTCGTGCCAGACATCCGGTCAGCCCGTCGACCTGTCTGGACTTTTCCTGCACACTTGATCAAAGTGTCAGACAACAACACAACTAACTTAACCTATTTGTCATTCATCAAAACCTGGGTTAGACCGTTAGTGCTACCCGCACCAACATTCTACACAAGTGATCTTCCAAGCTGTGCGCTATGCTGAAACGACTCAACGACGCTCAGCTGTTGTTTAAACAAATCGACGAACCAATTCCTAATCATTTATTGTTAGTATAATCTGTTTTTAAGTTCAATACTTGTACTTATATATTTGTAAAGAATTTTAGATCTATAGTGATTGCCCAGCGTAAACAACCAACGATCGCGAACCTTAGAGTAGGAGTTATCACCATGCTCTGAATCAAGTAAAGGAAACCTGTTAGTTTGTTTCTTTTCTTTATTCCACTGCGTATTCTGTTTGTTTTATGAAACGAGTGAAAAAACCACAAGTGCTATTCACCCCCCCCCCCTAGCATATCTTTGATCCTACAATTGGTATCAGAGCGAGGCTGCTCTGAATTGGTGAAACCACCAATCAAGCAGAGGGGGTTCTTCTTTGAAAAACAAACTATATACCATTTTTTTTCTTAAAATAGATTCTTACACCTTTCGTTCTTTTCCTCCAAAATTATTTTGAAAAAGTTATTTTCATCTTTTCACCATTAGTTAATATTAGCAAAATATCGAAGTTACCAAAATCTGTAATAATATTTTATTAATATTTTATCAATATTTTATTATATTTTTTTAAATTAGTGAATTTCTCTCGCATTACTAATCCAAGACCAAGTCTTAGAACATTTGTTATTATTTTTTTGTATGCGAGATTCATTTTTAATGGCCCACCAAGAAGGTTATAACACAACTCGTCCACCTCTTTTCTCTGGTGAAGATTTCGAGTATTGGAAAGGTCGAATGGAGTATTACCTCAAGACGCAGGTGGAAATGTGGATAATTATCCAGACAGGGTTCATATTTCCCACCGAAGATGACGTCCTTGTCCCCTGCAACAAATGGGGTGCACCAACCCGCAAGAAGATTGAAGCTGATGCAAAAGTAACACAAACTCTTCAATGCAACCTAACCAAAGAAGAGCTGAACCGAGTTGGTTACTTCAACAGTGCAAAGGAGTTGTGGGAAAATTGATTGAGCTATACGAGGACACTTCCAACACGAAGGTAAGTAAACGAGACTTAATATTAAATAAATTATATAATATAAAAATGTAGGAAGGTGAGTCAACGAGCCAACTTCATGCTCGCATACAAGATCTCCTAAATGGACTCCACACAATCAGGCAGAAAGTGGAGAACCATGACGTAATAAGGTACACACTAAACACTTGTTTGAGGAATACATTGTGGATATCAATGGTAGATGCCTACAAGGTGTCCAAGGATCTTTCATCAATTAGAGTAGATGAACTCTTTTTAGAATTTGAACTTCATAAACAGACTAATGCATTGCCAGGTGAGAAATGTATTGCTTTGATTGCAGGTGTAAGCAGAACACGTGAACCAAAGCTCAAGTGTCATATTGAACCCGAGTTCGAAGATGAACCATACTCAGAAGACAACGAAGAAATTACCACTGAACTCGTGAACCTGGTCTGGAGACTATTCAAGAAGAAGAAAGAATTCACCAAAAAGGTGATCCAATCAAAAATGACACAACCAAACCTAAAAATCAAGTCAAAAGTAACTTGCTATGGTTGCAACAAGAAGGGACACATCCAAGCAAACTATCCAAACCAGAAGAAAACAAAGAAGCAACGGAAGAAGAAGGCGCTTTAAGAAATGTGGGATGAATCTTCATCAGAAGACTCTGACGAGAACCTCGAGCAAACAAGTTTCCTCGCATTTCTGGCTCGAGAACAACTCAATGAGTCTAAAATCGAAAGTGAATCCAAAGCCAAGTCTGAAACAAGCCACAGATTTGTATCTGTTTCCAAAGGACCAAACAACACTGTAAGATCTTCTCAAGTAGATAAATTGTATAATTTAATTAATTACTTAATGTACAAATTAGCTAAGGCAAATATCCAAGTCAAGTCACTCCAAAAGGAGGTAACATCCCTTAAGGAAGTGACTAGCCCAAGCTCCTTGACCGAACTGATTCGAACTGGAACTTCAACTCAAGTTCAACAACTTGAGAAAGAGAATTCCAGTCTGAAAGATCAAGTCAAGGAACTAAAGGGAACATTGGAATGGTTCACCTAGGGTTCCAAGAATCTTGATATGATTCTTGGAAAACAAAAGGTCAAATACAATCAATCCGGACTTGGATACAAGACTAAATATAAATTCAAATCATACTTATCTCTTGTCAATAGAACAAATAGAAGAACAGTCCAAGCATGGATCCTCAAGTCTAACTTGATTAATCAAGTTGAACTTGGTCAATATTGGAACCCCAATGATCAAATTCATTACCTTGATAAACCCTATCGAGGCTATGATCCAGGGGGAGCCAACAAAAAGATCATCCTCATTAGATAAAATTGTTTGATGTCTATTTTACTATTTTTTTTATTATTTATGCTTAGACTAGGATAGATAAGGACCTAGGCTTGATTCACACTTGACTAGTTAGACCTAGGATTTTCAAAAATGGAATTAAATATTTAATTTCTTTAAACGGCTTTGTCTAGAAAGTGTTGGATGATCTCATACCCAAGAAGGCCTAGTGCCTCGCCATGGCCTGAAAGCCAATTATTGAAATAGATATTTAATTAACTAAATGTTAAACCTAGGCCTAACTCAAATGTGAGTCAACCCTTAGATGATAATCTAAATTGAAGATAAAATTTAATCATCTCACAAAAATCTATAAGGTTCCCTGATTGACAATCTAGAAAAAGGTGAGATGGATTTAGGTTTAAATTAGTCTAATAAACTCCAACTCAATCAATTAAACCTAACTTAAATTAAATTTAAACCTAACTTAAACAAACTTAAACCAAACTTAAAACCAAACTTAAACCTAACTTAAATTAAACTTAAACCTAACTCAAACAAACTTAATTAAACTTAAAACTAAACTTAAACCTAACTTAAATTAAACTTAAACCTAACTCAAACAAACTTAAATTAAACTTATATAAAACTACCAAACAAACTTAAATTAAACTTAAACCTAACTCAAACAAACTTAAATTAAACTTAAAAGTAAACTTAAACCAAACTTAAATTAAACTTAAAACTAACTCAAACCAAACTTGAACATAACTTAAAACCAATTGAATCACCCATAGGTATAACATGATTGACAACATAGATTGAGTGAGATGAAAATTAAGGAGTTGAACTCAATCAATCTATCTTAAAAATCTATTTGAAATTGGATCCAAATCAAATGCTCAATGTGTAGGAATACAACGATTTGGATCAATGAATGTTGGATAGTGGATGCTCCAGACACATGACTAGTGACCGATTGAAGTTCACCAAGCTAAAATATAAAAACCTAGGGTCAATTGCATTCGACAACAATGAAAAGCTTAAAGTAATTGGAACAAGTAATATCGAACTAAGTTTCGATTTTATTATTCTAAAAGTATTATTAGTCGATCAATTTAATTTCAACTTACTTAGCATAAGTCAACTATGTGACTCCGGATACCTAGTAACCTTTTCTAACTCTGGTTGCCTAATTAAAAATATTAAAAATCTCAAAATCATACTTAAAGAAATTAGGAAAAATAATGTTTACACAATTAACCTACCTACCTCCTCACTAAAGTGTCTTCTGACATAACAAGAGGAAGCTATGCTGTGGCACAGAAGGCTGGGTCACACTCACAACAGATTTATTTAAAAAATGAGTCAAAATGGTCTAGTTAGAGGTTTATCCAAATTAAAAAACTTAGAAAAGTCAATTTGTAATGCTTTCCAATAAGGTAAACAAACTAACTCAACTCACAAACCAACTAACCTAAATAGAACCAACTCATTACTTGAGCTCCTACATTTAGACTGATTTGATTCACATGGAGCCAAGTCACTAAGCAGAAACTAGTATTGTTTAGTTATAATTGATGACTACTTTAGATTTACTTGGGTAATATTTCTAAAAACTAAAGATGAAACCGTTAAAATCTTTAATAATTTTTACAAGTTAATAGAAAATGAAAAAGATACTAAAATTAAAAGAATCAGAAGTGATCATGGAGGAGAATTTGAAAATCATGAATTTACTAAATTTTGTGAAATTAATGGATACAAACATGAGTTCTCATATCCTAAAACTCCTCAACAAAATGGACTAATAGAACGAAAAAAATATAACATTACAAGAAGCTGCTAGAACCATGTTAAATGAATACAACCTAAGCAACCAATTTTGGGCTGAGGCAGTAAACACAAAATGCTATATTCAAAATAGAATATTAATTAATAAATTTCACAATAAAACCCCTTATGAAATATATTATAACAAAATATCCAATCTAAACTGTCTAAAAGTGTTAAGCTGCAAAGTACACATATTGAACACTAAAGATTACATAGGAAAATTTACATCAAAATCCCCAATGGGTATCTTCTTAGGATATTCAACAACTAGGTGGGCTTATAAAGTTTATAATAAAAATACCCTAAAAGTGGAAGAAACATCCAATGTAATTTTTGATAAAAATAACTCATCTAATGAAAACAGTGAAAATAATGTCCAAATTACCAGAAATATTGAAGATGATGAAAAAAATGAAATTAGACTTGAATCAAGTGAATCCCAAGAACCAATTGACGACCCTAACATAAGACCATCTAGAATAAATCTTAACCACCCATCTGACCAAATTTTGGGTGACCCAACTTTAGTGGTTCGAACTAGATCATCCTATAGAAATCTAAGTCAAATAGCCTTGATTTTCAAAATTGAACCCAAAACTATAGAAGAAGCCTTACTTAATCTAGATTGGATAATTGTAATGCAAGAAGAATTATCTCAATTTAAAAGAAACCAAGTTTGAGAACTTGTACCTAAACTCACAAATAAATCTATAATTGAAACTAAGTGGGTATTCAAAAATAAATTAGATGACAAGGGTGAAATAGTAAGAAATAAGGCTAGACTAGTAGCAAAGGGGTTCAACCAAGTAGAAGGGTTAGATTATGATGAAACCTATGCACCCATAGCTAGACTTGAATTGATAAGGATGTTGCTAGCCTATATAGCACATAAAGGATTCAAGTTATACCAAATGGATGTAAAATTTGCATTCTTAAATGGATTCATCAAAGAAGAGGTTTATGTAAATCAACCCCCAGAATTTGAAGACCTAGATTACCCAAACCATGTCCTTAGGTTAAAAAAGATTTATATGGACTAAAACAAGCACCTAGGGTTTGGTATGAACAACTTTCAACATATTTAATATCTAAAGGATTTAACCAAAGCCAAATAGACCAAACCCTATTTGTCAAAACCTTAGAAAAAGATATTTTTATAGTCCAAATTTACGTAGACGATATAATATTTAGATCAACAAATATAACATTTTTAAAAGAATTTATCAAACTAATAGAAAATGAATTTGAAATGAGTCTAGTAGGTGAACTCAATTTCTTCTTAAGGTTACAAATAAAACAAACAAAAGAAGGAATTTATATTTTTCAAACCCAATATGCTAAAGAATTAATTAAAAAATTTGGAATGAATAATTCTAAAAATATAAATACTCCAATGACAACTAATGCTAAAATTGACTCTGACTTAAAAGGAAACCCGATAGATTTAAAATACTATAGAAATATAATAGAAAATCGACTGTACCTAACTGCAAGCAAACCTGATATTTTATTTATAGTAGGTTTATGTGCTAGATACCAATCTTGTGAAAAAGAGTCACATTTAACAAGTGTAAAAAGAATACTAAGGTATATAAAGGGGACTCTAAGTGTAGGCCTTTGGTACCCTAGGACTAGCACATTTAACTTAGTTGGATACTCTAACTCAGACTATGTTGAGTGTAAATTAGATAGAAAAAGTATAGGTGAAAGCTGCCAATTTCTAAGTTGGTGCCTAGTAAGCTGGTCCAGCAGAAAGCAACTCTGTGTTGTTCTATCCACTATTTAAGCAGAATATATAGCCATGGGAGAATGTGCATCTCAATTGCTATGGATGATGCATACCTTAAGACTATCAACTTGAATACAAAAATACGAAAATTTTAATTAACAACATAAGTTCAATAAACTTAACTAAAAATCCAATTCACCATTCAAGGACTAAATATATAGAAGTTAAACATCACTTTGTAAGGGATTACGTGGCTAAGGGTGACATTGTATTGGATTATGTTGAATCCAAGTCAAACCTAGCTGACATCTTCACAAAACCTTTACTTGAACTTGAGTTGAGTACACTTAGAAGAGAATTAGGAATGTGCATAGTAGAGTAGAAATTGTTAACTTTATTATTCAAAAAAAAATTATTCTTATCTTTTCAAAATTATGTTTTAAAACTCTAGGAAAACTCTTTTAAAACTCCCAATTTTACTAGAATTTTTCAAAGATTGGAACTAGTCTAGAATTTTCCCCTTTAAAGAGCATGTACCTATAGGTCTCAGCCAGAGCATCTCACAAGCACACTAGGATTACCTTGCTTGTATATGAAAAATACTTAAAATGGTGTGAGATGCATAGGGTACTGCCTGGACTTCAGAATGCTTATGTCTGTGCATCAACATAAGTTTGAGCAATAAATACCAAGTTAAATTGATCAAGTTAAGTTATCCATTTTAGTTAAACTAACTGGACCACTTACTTAACTTGACTAATCAAGTAAAAGCTTCAACCTTATGGTGAACAGCTAGTAGCTAAAGGTTAGATATTTTAATAAAGAAAAGTTAGACATTTTAATAAGGAACATCAATATTTATTTTGAAGTTTTTTTTTCTCCCATGCTTGGACTCTAGGACACTTAAAATATTTGTAAGGCATTAGTCAAGAGGGGGTCAAGTTAAGTTTGGGAGTTAAGGAATTACTTGTTTTTTCAAAATTTCTTCTTTAAGGATGTTCAAAGTTTTTTTTTTTTTTTTGAGGTTTAGTTTTTTTTTACTATTTTTGAAAATATACCTTAAATATGTTATTTGAAAAAGCAAGTTCAAATATTTTTCTAGAAAAATAAGTTTTTGAAACGAGTATTTTTTTTAAAAAAAAAAAATTTAAAGCTAAGCTTTTCTTTTTAAGCTAAGTACTTAAGCTAAATTTGTTTAAAGCTCAACTTTTATCAAAATCCTTTTTCAGTTAAATACTTAAGCTAAATTTGTTTAAAGCTCAACTTTTATCAAAATCCTTTTTAAGCTAAATACTTAAACTAAATTTTTATCAAATTCTTTTTCATGTTAATTTTTTTTAACTATATTTTTATCAAAAAAAATTTTATCACGATTTCTTACTTAACTATGAGTTTTCTCAAATTTTTAACTAAACATTTTTCAAAAAATTAATCAATTTAAAATTATTTCAACTATTTTTTGATATATGGCAAAGGGGAAGAGACAAGTGAAAGTTAAGTAGTTAAGGGGAGCTAAAGTTAAGTGGTTAAGGGGGAGCTAACAAATTATTCATGGGGGAGCTAACAAATTATTCCCTGTTGAATGAATTTTCTAACTTAGTCTAAACGTTGCATTTCTTTTTATACATTTCACTATATATTTTACTTAACTTTGAATTGTGTTTCCATAATAAAAAAGGGGGAGATTATTGGCGTGGGAAGCATCATATGATTGAACCTAAATTTTGATAATGGAAAAGGGTTCAAAGTTAAGGTTACTTGTGGTCTAACAAGTTTGAATGAGCTTGCAAAAAATTCCTAAGTGTTCTTAGACAAAACTCCTAGCTGTGGTTAGGCATGTGGAAAACCCTAGGGGGAGATAGCCCTAGGTCCTAGGGGTGGTAACCCTAGGTTTTGGAATGTCTTGGAGGGTCGTGTACTTTGGACGAAATCCTAGAGTTGGGGACTTTAGATGAAAATGTTGGGTGGCCGCGAACCAGGTGAAAGTTTGGACGGTTCGTAGAGCGGGAGTCCAGTATGAAGACCTGAAGTCTCGAGCGCTGAGCAAAAGTCCAATTGGTCTGGAGGACTGATTTGGAAAAAGGTAACTCTCCTGAGAGGAGTAGGTGAGGACGCGCTCCCCGAAGAGGGAATAGTATACGTCGATTCGACCTAGGATTTCCAGAGGAAATTCGAAAGTCAGAACCATACAGTCATTATTTGTTATTTGTCTAACTTTGTTTTATAGGGAAACTAATATTTTGCAAACCTTGATTGGTCGACCGAACCGGGGATCAGTCGACTGAATCTCCAAGCAAGCGGAGTAGATTTTCAGCTAGTTGATTGGGTTTGACTGAAGGATCGATCGACTGAACCTGGGGTTCAATCGATCGAACAGTGGATGTGCGGTGACTGAGATCAGGCCGGATTGATCAGATCAGACCAGATAAGTCAGCGAGGATAGCAGGATCGGTCGACCCAATGGAGGGATCGGTCGATCGAATGAAGACTCATCCGAAGCTGAATCTAGACGGGAAGACAGACCGATTTAGGTAGGATCAGTCGACCGAACGAAGGGATCGATCGACTGATCAGCGATGAGTCAAACCTGATCCCGAGATCAGTGGATCTGGATCATGTATGGGTTGGCTATAAAAGGAGGGTTTCACCAGTTGCTTCGAGATAGGATATTCAAGGCACATTCTAAGATCAAGAAAGAACAATTGTTGCTCTCTTCTACGCTGCTCCAACAATCGATGATTTGCTGCCATTCTTTATTGTCGATAAACCTTGTTGTTAATACTTAATCTTCTTTGTAAAGAATTTATGAATTGATAGTGGATTGCCCAACGTAAGCGATCAACGATCACGGGTCTTGGAGTAGGAGTCGTCACAGGCTCTGAACTAAGTAAAACCAAAGGTACTAGCTTTGTTTTGCTTGTTCTTTATTTTGCTGCGTTATTCTATGTTTTTTGAAATGAGTGAAAAAGCCACAAATACTATTCAACCGCTCCCCCCCCCCCCCCTAGCACGCACCGATCCTATAAAATTCACCTTGGATGAGCAGTGCTCAAGGCACCTAGAGTGCTTAGAGGCACCTTGAATTAGTTGATGAGCTAGCTGGAGGCGTCCTCGTGTGGATAGAGTTCAAAGATGAAGTTTCTCTTCAGGGAGGCACCTCAGAGTAGACTGGAGATGCCTCGGAGTGCATTGGAGGCACCTCAAATCTAATGGAGGTGTCTCGAAGTAGATAAAGGGGTCGAAGTCCATGGATCGGATAAGTGGCGTTGGAGGCGCCTTGGTTTGTTGGAGGTGCCTCAAAGCACATTAGAGGCGTCTCAAAGTTGATGGAGGCACCTCAGAGCAGATAAAGGTCAAAGTCCACGGATCAGATGAGCATCGTTGGAGGCGCCTCAGTTTGTTGGAGATGCCTCCGACACTGTATAAAAGAGGGATTCGGCCAAGAGCTTTTACATCACTTTTCTATGTGCTTCCTCGGTTGTCCGACTACTTTGACTTTATATTACTACTATGCTGCAACGCTACTACACCCAATTACTGTAGATGGACCAACACTAATGTACGAGCACATTTTCAGATCTTCATCTAAGTATTGAGTAATGGTTTTATTTAAAGTTAATTATTGCATAAAGAAAGTGTATGTGTTGTTACACTTTCTTCTTTGTTTGTGTATTCAATTGCGATTGATTAGTGGATTACCCGTCGAAAATGTCTAAAGGGCCTGGGTCTTGGAGTAGAAGTCGTCGAAAGTTTTGAATCAAGAAAATCACTTTGTTCTGTTTCTGTTCTTTTCGTACTTAGTTTATTTTTTCGTTGCGCACTCGTTTTAAAGAAGCTTAAAAAGAAACACTTTTAAAATACATGTGATTCAACTCCTCTCACGTGCAAACGATCCTACAACCTCAATGACATCGTTCTTTTGTGTCGGGGTGGATTTCTATTACCGTATCATCATGGTGAGATCTCTAGACCGGAACAACATAGAATAACCTCACTCAAATATCATAGGGTTTGTGGGCTAATGGAGGATTCAAATTGTAGTGACTACCTAAGAAAAGTCTCTATTGAAATTATACAATCAAATTAAATCTACACTTTGCAATACATTTCAAATTCAAAAAATGCCTCTACAATAATCATCATTCTAAAGTTGTTTATATCAAAATCACCTTCCACTACTCGTAAGGATGATCTCCTCAATCCTCTTTACCACATCAGTCATCACGGGTCGTTGCTCTGGTTCCACCTCTGTGCAGGCTAATGCAATCTGTGTAAGCTTCAACATCTCCTGATGCCTCTCTGTCTCTGCCACTATCTCCAAATCCAATAGGTCACTCGACCAATTGTTGTTCACGGTTAGCTTCACCCACTTAGGCAAGTCCTCTTCCCCTTCACTGGGAACTCGTCCCGTCACAATCTCCAAAACAAGTAACCCAAAGCAGTATACGTCAGCCTTCGGCGTAAGTTTCCTACCATGCAGGTACTCTGGCACCTTGGCAATGGATAATCTGTTAGTAAGGCTCGGAGGGAGGACTGAGTGGAAGCCATAGTCTGTGAGCTTGGGCTGGTGGTTGAGATGAGAGGGGATGATGATATTAGAGGACTTTAAGTTGGCATGAGGAACCTTATCGCGTATCGGCATGCATTGGTGGAGAAAGGCTAAACCTTGGGCGATTCCTTTCACAATGTTCAGGCGTGCTGACCATTTCAGGGGCACCCTGGCTTCTCCTCTGTTTTCTAGCATACAAACAGAGCATAGTTGTTATTCTAACAAGGATTAATGGCTAGAATTTTTCAACAGCGATAGTTGTTAATTACCATGAAGAAGATGGAATAAGCTGTTGCCGACGATGCATTCATAAATGATGAGCTTTTCGTCGTTAGAGAAATGGAAGGCAATGATCTCAACAAGGTTTTCATGTTTTAGTTTTCCAAGGAGCTCCATTTGCTTATGGAGTTCCTTCTTCGTCAAAGCTAGCATGCTTTTGAGCCTCTTCACAACGACAACTTCATTGGAGTCCAACGTCACCTTGAATGTGTTGCCAATCTTGCCTGTTCCAATCACCATGGCAGGGGATCGTAGGAGATCATCGAGGTTGAAGGTTGCCTTGTCGATTTTCGAAAAAGAGAGATCTGTAATTTTCTTCTTCGCTTGTTGTATAGTCTTAGTAGTTATTATCTCTGAGATGAAACTTTAGTTATACGATGAATTATTATGTTGTCAAACAACGGATTAACCTTTAAAAAAAATAAAAATTTGGATGCTAGTTAAATATAAATTTAGAAAAATTAATAATTGCAAAAATACACTTAAAAATACCTAAAATTTTAATCATGGCGTATATCCTAGCAAGAGAACAAAGTTTCGGATATTTTCGTAATATTGAGATTTTAGAGGATAATGTGGAAAAAATGGATAGGTTTTAGAGGGCCAGAATGGAATTTTGGATAAATTTGAAGTGCCCGTACAAATGCCATACCTGGGCCTTCCGCTTCGGCCTCCGCCCCGGCCTCGGCCTTGGCTTTGTCAGCGGCGTGCCGCCTGGAGTTGGAGTAGCTCATGAGGCATAACACCACTGCGAAGGCAAGCCCCGCCGCTCCCGCCGCCACCAACACAAGAAGCCAACTTCCTACCTCCTTATTCCTTCCCGATGGCGAATTCATCCAAGTAGCAGGCCTAGCACCACTCGTCACCGCCGGCGGCATTGACGGCGTTTCCGTTTCCTCGTGGCAGGGCTTACGCAAAGGTCTCCCACAGAGCCCTGGGTTGTGCTCAAATGAGGAGGCGTCAAAACCCCTAGCCGCCAAACTTCTCGGGATGCTCCCCTCCAGAAAATTGTAGGACAAATTCAAAGCCGCCAGCCTCCCCTGCGCCAGCGCCGGCACCGCCCCGCTCAGCGCGTTGTCCTGCAACTCCAGCCTCTCCAAATCCAGCAACGAGGTGAACTCCTCCGGTATCGAACCGGAGAACCGGTTTTCGGCAAGCGCCACCGAACGGAGGCGCACCAGGCCGTGGAGGGTCGGGAGCGCGCCGTGCAGGGCATTGCCGCTGAGGTTGAGCGCGGTGAGGTGGAGCACGTTCTGGAGGGCAGTGGGAGGGAGCGAGCCGGTGAGCTGGATCCCGGGGAGGGAGATGGTGACGACCTTGAAGTCGGAGCACTCGATGCCGAACCACCGGCTCCGGTCTCGATGGCACGGCGGGCCGGTCCAGTTGTCGTGGAGGCTGCGAGTTGAACTCAAGGAGTCGCGGAGGAGGAGCAGGGCGTTGCGCTCGTTGTGGTAGAGTTGCTGCTGGCAATGGACAGAATACGGTACGCAGTTAAAGAGAACGGGGAGGAAGAGGAAGAGCAGGGAATCCATGTCGTGCATGAATGGAAGTGCATGGGAGGTGGATTTGCGAGGAAGACGTGCATGCTTTTGAATGCGTTAAGCGAGATGTGCAAGGCAAGGTAGGGAGACTGGGTGGGACTCCCTTGCGCACTATGCAAGCGGAGGAATCAAGCAAAAACTAAAGCTAATTCACCTCAACAAAGCTTCCAACTTTCGCATGCTAATTAATCTTCTGTCATGTACAATTAAAAATTTGAGACATATTTCAGGTATTTTTAGGTGAGGTTAGAAAGGTTGAATGGTGTCGATGGTGGCATTTTTCTTTCTTTTAATTGACCAATAGATCGACTACTGAGTTTCTGAGGTAAGTGGTGATGGTTTCACCAACAGTTGAATCATCCACTCTGATACTGTCATGTTCTTGGTTGGAAGAGGGTCAATCGGTTTGATTTTGTCTAGAATCATAGTAGGGTAGAATGAAGAATGTTACAGTGGCAAGCACCATGAGTGTTCCTTTGGATGGAATATGGTAGACGAGGTGTCTTTGGCTTTAACTTCAAGGAACAACAACAGACAGTAGGTAGGAATCATATAAGTATTATTATTAGCTTATTTTCACAATAAAAAGAGAACGATAGTTCACTTAGGATATATTATTGTCAAGCTTACAAAAGCTGAGTTAAAGTTACAATAAGAGTAGAAAAAACAGAAAGGAAGCTGCAGAAAGTAGCACAAGATGATCAGTGCCAGATTGCAGATGCTGCATTCCAACTAAAAGTAAAGCGAGTTGGTTTACATAGAACAAGAACAACTTCTGACCTGTTCTAATGCTTCAACTTGTTTAGTAACTTCCATTAAGTTATATGGCATCCTTGAAAGATATGTTCATTCGATCCTTGTTGTCCAAGTGATGTTGAACCAGGAATGAGTGAGTAGGCTCACTATGTTCTAGGCTTCTTTGATTAGTGGTGTCGAAATTAAGAAAAAAAAAAAACCTAGTCATATTATTGAATCCAAAATTAATAATTAGAAATACAGAGTATAAGGTCTTTATATAGTTTAGTTAAGAAACCCTAAACTCTAAATATAAAAGGAAAAAAAAAAGACCAAATTGTTCTAAAAATTATAAACAAATAAATATATATAATCTAACATCCCCCTCAAACTCACGATGCAACAGCTAGAAGTATTGAGAGTTTGTCAAATAAGAAATGAAAGTATAAAGAAGAATGTGACTTGGTAAACATATCAGTAATCTGTAGCTTTGATGGAACAAAAGATAATGTGATGGTGTCAATCTGAAGATGGTGACGAGTAACGTGACAATCAATTTCAATATGTTTCGTCCGCTCATGAAAAACTGAATTACATGTAATTTGAATAGCACTCTGATTATTACACTATAATGGAGTAGGTTGATGAAAAGAAATACTCATATCCGCAAGCAACTAACGCAACCAAACTATTTCACAAGTAGTTGAGGTCATGACACGATACTCTGCTTTTGTGGAAGATCTAGAATAACATCTTGCTTCTTGCTCTTCTAAAAAATGAGGGAATCACCAAGAAAAATGCAGAAGCCAGTGATAGATTTACGATCTGTATGATCACCAGCCCAATCTATATTAGAGTATGCACGCAATTAAAGAGATGAAGTAGAAGGAAATAAAAGACTTTGAAATTGAGTGTCCCGAAGATATCTGAGAGTACGAAGAACAGCAGCCCAATGAACTATAGTTGGTGCAGCGACAAATTGACTAATCACATAAACAACATACGCAATATTTGGATGAGTCATAGTGAGATAAACCAAGCTTCCAATAATAGTTCTGTACAAATTAGGATCCAACAAAGATGAACCATCAGATAGAGAATATCGAACATTAGTCTCAATAGGAGTATCAACGACTCTATTATCAATAAGACGAGCGCGCTCAAACAGATCAGATATATACTTTGACTGGGATAAAAGATAACTTTTCGAGGAATAAGCAACCTCAATGCTCAGAAAGTAGCGTAGTATACCCAAGTCTTTCCTAGCAAAACGATGAGCCAACTAAGACTTTAGGGAAACAATTCCATCAGAATCATCACTAGTAATAATCATGTATCAACATATAATGATAAAATTATATGACCTGCACTCATACATCTAACAAATAATGTTGAATCATAATTACTAGGATAAAAACCAAGCGAAGTAATCATTGTAGAGAACTTCTCAAACCAAATATGTGGTGCTTGTTTGAGACCATAAACTCTTTACGAAGCCTGCAAACTTCACCAGGTTGGTGTGAAATACCAAGAGGAGGTGTCATATAAACTTTTTCATGAAAATCACCATTTAGAAATACATTCTTGACATCCATCTGAGATATTCTCCATCGACGAACAGAAGCAACAACAATCAGAGTACGAACAGTCGTCATTTTTGCAACAGGAGCAAATGTTTCCTCATAATCCATGTCATACTCCTGAGAATAAACTTTAGCAACAAGACGAGCTTTCTATCGCTCGACAGATCCATCAGATTTAGTTTTGATCTTATATACCCAACGAGAACCAATAGTGTGTTTTCCTGATAGCAATGGAATCAAATCTCATGTATGAGTCTGATGCAAAACAGTTAGTTCCTCAACTATAGCACTCTGTCAAAGTGGGTTATAAACAACTTCTTTATAGGATATTGGCTCAAAAAAACAATGAATAAATGCAACAAATGAAGCAAAAGAATGAGAATAACAAGAGTAAGCAAAATCTGGCAATTTAGTAGACTTACGAACACGAGTGGATTGATGACGATGGAGAGAAGGATCATCCGTAACCTCAGGAGATGACTAGGTAGTGGCAGAAGGAGGAGCATGTGGAGCGGATATTTCAGGAACCAAAGTACCAGATTCAGTTGAACTACCAATAGGAGCTGTGGGTGAAACTTCCTCAGTGTCGTATTGAAAGATCAATACAAAATAGATCTGACTTTGTCATATTATGTGAACTAGATGGAATAGAAAAGAATGAAATATGCTCAAGAAATACAACATGACGAGAGACATACAATTTTTTACTAATGAGATCAAAGTAATGATATTCTTTTTGAGTAATATCATAACCCAAAAAGACATAAAGAGCAGACTGAGAGACTAATTTATTACGCTCAACATGTGGACGAAGGACAAAGCAAGCAAAACCAAAAACACGTAAACAGGAATAGAGAGGAGCATGCTCATATAATTTTTCAAAAGGTGACAAGCCTGAATTGTGTGAGGTTGGAATTCTATTAATCACATGAAAAGCGGTAAGGATTGCTTCCCCCTAAAAAGTACTAGGAACATTAGCAGACAATAAAAATGAACGGAATGTTTCGACAAGATGTCTATGTTTTCGTTCAGCCACACCATTCTGTTCAGGAGTATCTATACAAGAGGTTTGATGAATAGTACCATCACAAACAAATAATTGTGAAAAATGAGTCGAAGTGTATTCACCCCCTAAATCACAATGAAAACACTTTATAATACTAGAATAGTGAGTTTTCACAAGAGCTCTAAAATTGTTGAAAATGGTAAGATAATCAGACATATGTTTAATAAGATAGACCCAAGTGTAAGGAGTGCAATCATCAATAAATGAAACATAATACCTTGACCCCCCCCCCCCCTTGTAAGAATAGGAGAGGATCCCCACACATCAGAATGGATAAGATCAAATGGAACAGAAGAAAAAGAAAGACTTAAAAAATGGTAAGGCAGAAAATTTGACCAGTTTACAACCACTACAATCAGAAATATCATAACTTTTTAAATGTCCTAATACTCTTGTAGAAGCTAAAAACTACAAATGAGATGTTGAAACATGACCTAAATGAGAGTGCCACAAATAAAAATTAGAAGATGAACGATTCGGATGAAAAGATGATAAATCCACACTCGAAGCTACAACTTCTAGTACTTTAAGTTGATCTAAAATATAGAGTCCTCCTATACGACCTGTCCCAATCAACTTCTGAAATTGCGAGTCATGAACATAACAATTAGATGAAGAAAAAGAGACTAGGTATCCAGACTCACATAATTGACTAACAGAAACAAGATTTAATGTAAGACTCAGAATATAATAAACAGTAGTAAGAGATAAACAAGATGTAACAATTGAACCAACACCTACTAATGACATAGGAGTACCATCAGCAGTCACAATAGATGTAGATAAACGGGTAGAAAAATAACAAAAGATAATAAATTAGATGACATATGATGAGAGGCACCAGAGTCCAAAATCCATAAGGATGAAGATATTCCTGAAATATCAAACGATGACAAACCTATATGAGAGGAAGTTGATGTGGCAAAGGGTTGTGAAGCAAGGAACTGTTGAAACTGCTCCAACATATACGGATCAGATTTCCATGAAGCATCTGCACGACCAGGCATGACGACAGAACGAATAATGCTCAAAATAACCAAACTATAAGGATACATATCTATACTATCCGTAAAAATTGGTGTCAGGATGACTCGTGGTCTCACAGAATTTAAAACAAAAAAGGATGTCAAACGTAGAAATCGGCAGCACAGGATATCAATGTCGAAATCAGTAGAAAAGGACGTCAATACCAAAATCGATAACACTGGGCATCGACACCCAATCGACAGAAAAGAGCATTGGTGCTGAAATCGACAGCATAGGATGTCGGCGCCGAAATCGACAGAAAAGAGCGTTGGTGCCAAAATTGGTAGAAAAGAGTGTCAGCTTCGAAATCGGCAAGGTAGGTCGTCGGCGTCGAAATCGGCAGGACAGGGCATCGACACCGAAATCGGTAGCAGCAGGAGGAGACGATAGCGACAACAGTAAACAATGACAGTGGACGACAGAAAAAATTATGTCAGAGAAAAAATTATGTTAGAATTAGATATATTATTGAATCCAAAATTGATGATTAAAAATACAGAGTATAAAGTCTTTATATAATTTAGTTAAAAAATCCTAAACTCTAAATATAAAAGGGAAAAGACCAAATTACTCTAAAAACTATAAACAAATAAATATATATAATCTAACAAGTGGTACATACCATTGAGACAAATTCTATAAAAATGGACTTCTTGGCCGAGTAGCAATGTGCAATAGTGTGTCATGTCCCCTTAGGACGGTTTAGTAGCTAGCGCATGAGGTGTTGCCACAATGAAGTCTGGGGTTCAAATCTCGGCAAAGCCGAGGTAAATACCTCTCTTATGTGCTAGTTATTATTCCAAAGGCTAGTAGTCGTCCGTGATTTTTCTCCTTCGTGTTGGTCCTGAAACGGATTAACAGGGACGCTGGGGACGAACGTATTGGTCTTTTGTCACAATGTGTAATAGTGTGTCACATGTGCCATGTGCAATGTGACATCCACGTGCATACATGGCGAATAAGGCTCATTTGGTACTAAAACTCTCGGAGAAATAATAAAAGAATCAAGATTCAATGCCAAATGAGACTAATATTCGAAAGGTCGAATTCTCAACGTGCATAAGTTATACTTCGAATTAAATAGAGGGAGAGGCCATCTCTGCCTCCAAGATTAGTTGGGCAAAGTTCAAACACTTGAATTATCAAAAATAAACTTATGTGGCGTGTGTGATGCTTTGTTGATATGCATATGAATCGTCGTGAGTCCAATTGAGTCATGCATTTGATTATTATCGTATAGGAAGTCATTCTCCACCTTATCTACCATATAGAAGAGTCGGCCTATTGCCCTTGAGATATGGCCGAGTTAGTCATCATGTGGTAGAATTACTGCTTTAAAGGTGGAATCCCGGTAAAAATCATGGAAATAGCACTCCCACATGAGAGTCTGTTTCAATTTTTTGATTTACCTCTCTATAGATGATTATGGATCATCGTGTGAGGTGTCTGGGATCAACGTATGACCTTTTTACCGCTTTAGAAGAGTCGGCTTATTGATAGACCACACACACTAACAAACCATACACACTAACGGTCTTGATTTTAATACAGGCGGTGTGATCGACTAATTGACCCAATGGATCTACATAAGCCGGTGTGATCGACTAATTGACCCAATGGATCTACATAAGCCATAACTTTAAGTTAGTCCAATTTATATTATCCAATCAATTTAATGGCTCATGATGAACCCATATGAGTTACACTCAAAAGACATCCCAACACGGAGGAGGTAAATCACGGACGGCTACTAGCCTTTGAATACTGACTAGCACATAAGGGAGATATTTACTTCGCCTTTGCCGAGATTCGAACCCCAGACCTCATTGTGACAACACCTCATGCGCTAGCCACTAGATCCATCCGAGGAAACTATCATTTTTATTCTAAGATACTAGTTTTGATGGAGTATATTTGTCTAATTATTTCGATCACATGTGCACTCATCCCTCTATCTATAAGAATAGAATATTTACCCCTTGACAATGGTGTAATGATTAAGTCCTCCAACGAATAACTAAGGGGTCTAAGATTCAAATCTCAACTATAATATATTGTAGAAATTTTTTCCCCTCATGAAAAGTGGTATTAAGAATGATGACTATCTGGACATGTCTCTATGAACATTTCTTAATTTATATTATTGATCCATAGAAAACTTTTACGGTGTTAAATAGATCATCCTAAAATTAGTTGACTCTTAAAAAGTAGTGCATATATATATATATATATATAATTCCATTTATATTCATGTCAATCAGTTTTATTATCCGTTAAATGCCTACTAACCTCTAAATTGAAGTTTGAAATTGTCCCATATTTGTTCTTGTTTTCTCACCATCTCATTTTTCATAAGTTAAACTGAAATCTTCGATGGCTAATGACTTAAACTAATAAATTCAAATTATTGTATTTAAAATATTTTTTTTAAAATAGTTTACCAATTTCTAATGTGCAATTAATTGCTAATAAGGAAAATATGCTTTTAATTATTTATTTATTTTTGGATTAGAAATCCATTGCATTTCGAATCAATTCAGAATTTCAAAATTAAGGAATTTTAAAAGTATAAATATATTAATTCTAATTTCAACTTAATTAAAATTTAAAATTAAATTAATTATTTTTCATATTATTTTCTTAACAATTAGATTAAATTTATGCAAATATGAGCATCTTATGTTCATTTCTTGTTTTTTTTTTTAATTTATACTAATTTTTGATAGTACAATATGTTGATACATCTCAACGCAAATTTTATACATTATATTCAATTCTTAAGAAATTATAAATTGAATAGATAAAATTACGAAAGTTTACCAGAATCCATAGTATGTAGTCAATTCTGGACAAGATCTTCAATTTACAGATTTTCCTTAGTATCCAGAGAGTTTTGTCGATGAGAAAACAAAACAAAACCTTCGTCTGCAAATTGGGACCATAACCCTTATTTATAGAAACATAAGTTTACCTATTTCTAATTTGGCCCTTAAACAAATTAGAAATTGTACATAGTATCCACATTAATTTATTCATAATAATTAAACCCTTAAGTCATATTTCTTAATCATAAATTTAATCACATTAAATTATGACTTCTTTAATTGATGACATTAGACATTTATAATTACAATTATGGTCCCAAAATTCTAACAATTTACCACTGTACCATATGTGTAAACTTATAAATGTTAACTTAATGAGCTCATAACTTTTGTCATCATAGCTGTAGGGGTTCCTTAACAATCTCGTCCATTAATCATATAAACATAGGATCAATGTACTCTTCGTTGTATCTATCACAACTAAACCATCAATGGTCACATATATCAATATAATCAAATGACATAGATCAATTATTAATACATTGTATGAAAATTACATGCAAGGTGATCTATTCATGTCAATTTTCAACTGGTCCTCCTTATAACCAAAGTGAGATCAAAACTTTAACTTAAGTTATATAAAGTGTAATGAAGTAAACATTGAACTTTATATCTCATCAGATAATCTTCAAATACATAAGTTTCATCAACATAACTAAACATATATAGTACAAACTCCCACTAGATCTAGATTTCACTAAATTGAATAACACCCATATGAGTGGTATGCTCATAGAAGACATTAGGTGGTAAACCCTTCGTAAAAGGATCTACTATCATGGAGTTTATGCCTATGTATTCTATTAAAATTTGTCCACTTTGTACTTTTTTTTTAACAACAAGGAACTTGATATCGATGTGCTTCGATTTTGTCAAACTCCTATTGTTGTTAGAATACAATACAGCTGATTGTTTGTCATAAAATAACTTCAATGGTCTTTCAACCATTCCCAAAATATGCAGCTGAGTGATAAAATTTTTCAGTCATATTCCATGATTAGATGCCTTGTAACATGCTATAAACTCTGCTGCCATGGTGGAAGAAGTTGTCAGTGCCTGTTTGGCACTTCTCCAAGAAATAGCTCCACCGGTGAATAGAAAAATATAGCCTGAGGTGGATCTCATCTTATCTTGGCACCCTGCAAAATCAGAGTTAGAATATCCCATGATCTCAAGGGTATCAGACCTCTTATATGTGAGCATGTAATCAATTGTTCTCTTTAAATATCTCATTACCCTCTTTGCTGCTTTCCAATGATCTATTCTTGGGTTGCTTAAATATCTGCCCAATACTCCAATAATGTACGCAATATCCGGGCGCGTACAAACTGTTGGTGCAACCTTAGGTCAAGGTTGACCTGGTTGACCCGACTCGAGGTGACTTGACTCGAGTTGTATTTTGATGTTTGACTTGGGAAGATTGTCGGTGCAACCTTAGGTCAAGGTTGACCTAGTTGAGTTGCATGTTGATGTTTGACACTCGTGAGAGAGCTCTATTCTTGATATGGGACAAGAATAGATGTTTGGGAGGTTGTTGGTGCAACCGTAGGTCAAGGTTGACCTGGTTGACCTGATTTGGGAAAAGTCCAAGCAGGGAGCTTGGCACTGGAAAAGTCCAAGTATGGAGACTTGGCACTGGAAAAGTCCAAGCAGGGAGCTTGGCACGCGAAAAGTCCAAGTATGGAGACTTGGCACGGGAAAAGTGCACGGAAAAGTCCTGGTGAGTGAAGCCCTGGTAAGTGAAGCGCGGTGAAAATCCTAGTGAGTGAAGCTAGGTGAAGGTGAAAGTCCCGGTGAGTGAAGCGGGATAGGGAAACCTCGTGAGTGAAGCCGGTGAAAATCCTAGTGAGTGAAGCTAGGTGAATGAGAAAGTCCTAACTGGATGTTAGGCGGTTGGAAAGTCCCGTGAGTGAAGCCAGGCAGTTGTGGAAATCCTGGTGAGTGAAGCCAGGTGAAAACCCTAGTGAGTGAAGCTAGGTGAAAGTCCTGGTGAGTGAAGCCGGGCAAGGGAAAATCCAGATGGATCAAGGGTGATCGGACATCTGGTGATGAGAAGTCCAAGTAGGTCAAGGGAGTGACCGGATTGTACCAACAGGTCAAGATTGACCGGATGTTGGTTTGGAATTGGTTTGGGCAAAAACCAAGCTCTGGATCGATCAGTGGATCGATCCAGCGATACGCTGGCTATCTGATCGATCTGGTGACCGATCAGATAACGATCAGTGGCTTACTGAGGCTTTTCTGATTGGTCTGGAGACCGATCAGAGACGAGCCAACTCTCACAGAGAGTTGGCTGATCGGTCTGGGGACCGATCAGCCTAGAGCCTGATCGGTCCACAGACCGATCAGAGCACGATCAGTGGCTCTGTGAAGATATGGCTGATCGGTCTGGGGACCGATCAGACTAGAGCCTGATCGGTCCCATGACCGATCAGAGAGGCTCTGGACCGATCAGGGTGGAGCCTGATCGGTCCAGGTCCTAGCCGTTGCGACACAACGGCTAGTTCCTGTGTCTTCTTCTTCGCAGGTTATAAAAGGAGATCGAGCCTCTGCTTCTACTTCTTCTTCTTCCACACTGCTGCGATTAGAGCTTTGCTGAGCTCTCATTGTGCTGAAGCTCTGCGTGAGTTTCCTGCTGGTTTTCTAGCTGAGTTTGGATCCTAGAAGCTGCTGTTTCATCTGGGTTCCAATCGACAACAAGAGGCAAGCAAGTGTTTTTACATTCCTGTTGTTCTTGTGTTCTTGTTCTTCTTGTACTCCTTATTGCTGTTGCAAAGATTGTGGTGAGGTTTCTCCACCCCGAAGGAGTTTATATTAGCCGGTTCTCCGGGGTCTCATCCACCGACGGATTGATAGGGCTCGTCCACCTTACGGACACGCCGAGGAGTAGGAGTATCATCTCCGAACCTCGTTACATCCTTGTGTTAAGGTTTGATTTCTTGTCTTCGTTTCTTGTTTTTATTTCCGCTGCGCTAACCCTAGTTTGTAGAAAGAAACGCGAGCAATTGGGGTCGGCTATTCACACCCCCCTCTCTAGCCGCGATCATCGATCCTAACAAGTGGTATCAGAGCGAGGTCGCTCTTCGCCGGATTAACACCCGAGGGAGCACAAGCTAGAGATGGATCAACTCGGAGAAGACATCACCATTCCACCCTTCTACGATCGCGACGACTTCGCGTATTGGAAGGTAAGGATGAAGTATTTCCTTATGACTAACATTGAAAATTGGAGTTGTGTACAATTAGGTTTCACTCCTCCGATGGATAAAGAAGGAAAACCTCTTGAGAAGAAGAAGCGGATGAAGGAGCAAATCCACCAATCCACAATCAACGACGAGGTAATGAAAATATTTGAATTCTCATTACCTAACGATATATTGTGTAGGATAGGTGGATACAACAATGCCAAGGAGTTGTGGAACAACTTGGCTAAGTTCCATGAGGGGAACTCCACTTCAAGCCATGAAGAGGAGTCAAGTGAGCCAAGTAGCTCACATCATGGAGAAGAGGAATTAGAAGTTGAGGGCTACTCAACATCTAAGGAAGAAGAGGAGGAGAGTTCTTCTTCAAGAATGGAGCAAGAGGAAGAAGCTTCTACCTCCGGAAGGGATGAAGAAGAAAGTCTTCATCCATCCTTAACCCTAGGTAACTCAAGCATTTCAATTTCAAATAAATTGCATATATTATGCTTTGAGTGTAGGGAATTTGGACATTATAAGAGTAAATGTCCAAAGAGGGTTAGGAAGACTCCACCGGCGCCAAAGATCAAGGAAGCCGGAGTCCCGATACGCAAGAGCAAGGAGCACGTGATGTGCTTCCAATGCAAGCGAAGGGGACATTATCGGAGCCAATGTCCGAGAGGGAGGCAATCTCACAAGGACAAGAGATCGAGCACATGTATAGGGGGAGCTAGGGCAAACTCTAAGGTAATCTCTAAGGCACACTCTTGCAATTCTAGTAGGATGCATGCTAGTAGCCTTATTGCTATTGTCAAGAATGATAAGCATGTTAATTATAGAAATCGATACACATGTTTAGGTGCCAAACATGTGAGCCTAGATAAGGATAACACTAGGAAAGCCAACCCTAGAATTAACTCATCTAAGGCTAAGGAAAATCTAGGTAGAAATCCCAAATCATCTAGACATATGCCTAGGAATACCTCAAAGAAGAATGATAAATCAAAACTTGAGGTGTTAGAGAAGGAGAATCAAGTCTTGAGGTCAAGACTTGATACTTTGGAAAAGGCTCTTAAGAACTTGGAGAAGTCATCTCTAGGGTTTAAGGGTCAAAAACCAATGTCCAAGGACAAGAAAGGTTTGGGTCACAAACCTAAGTCCCAAGTGGTCAAGCCCACTTACCACAATGTTCCATTCGATTATGGAACAAAACCTAGGGCTAGGAAGACCACCACCAAGGTCACAAGGGGAGTCACCCCTAGAGTTGATCTTGATGAGTCCCAAATGACCAAGGCTTCAAAGCCTAAGAGGGTCATTAGGAGGGTTGCTAGGGAAGTTATCCCTAGTGAATATTTAGTGAACCCAATGAGCTCAAATAGGTATTGGGTTCCTAGGAGCATCTTCTCTACCCCATAAATGGGTTAGAGAGTGTCAACTCCAATAAGAAGGGTAGTTAACCCAACTTTGAGGAAATTGACACTCAAGGAGCATTTTCAAGGTTTTGTGAACCTTTGAAAATGAAAAAGAATTATTATTTACTCCTTGAAGAGTAAATTGTGCCATATTTGAAAAATATCGATTTTAATCTTATTTGGCACAATTTAAGAAAACCTAGAGAAATACCATAATTGGGATTTTGGTTTTCTCTTAGGGATATATGGGCAATCTAGGGTTAGATTTTAAGTTAGCTAAGGCTAAGGATACTTAGATAGGGAATTTAGGTATTTTATTTGTGCTAACTTGCCATGATTGGTTGCCATATGCCATGTCATGACATCATATTTATTTTATTATCATTTGTAATGTCATGATAATGCTTAGGCTAGTTTATATGTCATGTTTTATTTAAGTTTTCAAACTTTATGCCATGACATCATGACATTGGCACATGTTTTTACTCATGATATCATTATATGCCATGTCATCATCTCTTGCATTATAATCAATGAAATTGATTTAAGGACAAACATATAATTTGATATTGAGATCAAATTGGTGTTTAGAAAATGCATGAGAACTTAGCCTAAGTTGACCTTAATCCATATCTCACATCAAATTGACTTGAATGTGGTTTGATACACCTTAGATGTGTGTGAGATATTAGGATCATGAGTTAGGATCAAGGTGCATAGTCCTTGTACCTAGATGACCCTAATTCAAGAAATTAAGGATCATAGGGAAAGCTTGTGTACAAGTCATGTACATCTAGCCCTAAGATTATGGTCCTAAATTCAAATGGTTTTAAAAGCATTTTAAAATTGATTTGAAAAACCTTGATGAAGCTTTCCTAGTGTTAGCATTCATCATTGAACATTCTGATACAAAGTTGAGTTAAACTTGAACTATTTCAAAGTTTTTGAACTTTGTATCAAGATTGAAAAATGGAAGTTATTTTCATAGAAAACTATTTTTCCATGATAGTATATGTTATGAGGAATGTATCCTCAAAATTTCACAATTTTTTGAATTTTCTGGAATTTTCTAGGAGTTTCTGAATTTCGGGAAATTTCGAAATCGCCTATCAGAGTCTGGATCGGTCCGGGGACCGATCCAGGGAAGTCCTGATCGGTCTGTGGACCGATCCGGTGAAGCATGGATCGGTCTGCGGACCGATCCAGTGAAGCATGCGATCGGTCTGAAGACCGTCTGGGGACCGATCAGGGCGTGCCGAATTTCTGATTTTTCAGCTGTTGTCTGAAATTTCAGTTATGGAAGTGGTGTTTTTGGATTTCTAAAGGTTTGGAACTCTCAAAGACATTGTTGGTGCAATGGTCAAGGGGGAGTTGACCTTTAGGGGGAGTCTTAACTAATTGTCAAGGGGGAGTTGACTTTTAGGGGGAGTTTTTACTCCTTAAGACTTTTGAGGATTAGTGATATGGGATTGTCACTAAGTTGATTGTTGAGTTTAGTATCAAAGGGGGAAATTAAGAGTTTCAATGAAAGGTATGGGACTTTCATTAGGAAGAAACTCTTGACCTTGATACTCTCCTTTTTCTTTTTGATGTGTGTCAAAAAGGGGAGAGTGTTCATTGGAGAATTATTGGAGAACCCAAGTTAGGTTATCGGGTTAACCTAAGCTAGGGGAAGAATGTCAAGGAATGTTCGAGGAAGAACATTGGAATTCTTTTTGATGTATGTCAAAAAGGGGGAGAATTATTGGAGAACCCAAGTTAGGTTATCGGGTTAACCTAAGGGGAGAATGTTTAGAGAATGTTCAAGGAAAGAACATTGGACATTGGAAGATGGTTGGAAAACCTAAGTTAGGTTATCGGGTTAACCTAACTTGATTATGGGTTTTGTCAAACATCAAAAAAAGGGGGAGATTGTTGGTGCAACCTTAGGTCAAGGTTGACCTGGTTGACCCGACTCGAGGTGACTTGACTCGAGTTGTATTTTGATGTTTGACTTGGGAAGATTGTCGGTGCAACCTTAGGTCAAGGTTGACCTAGTTGAGTTGCATGTTGATGTTTGACACTCGTGAGAGAGCTCTATTCTTGATATGGGACAAGAATAGATGTTTGGGAGGTTGTTGGTGCAACCGTAGGTCAAGGTTGACCTGGTTGACCTGATTTGGGAAAAGTCCAAGCAGGGAGCTTGGCACTGGAAAAGTCCAAGTATGGAGACTTGGCACTGGAAAAGTCCAAGCAGGGAGCTTGGCACGCGAAAAGTCCAAGTATGGAGACTTGGCACGGGAAAAGTGCACGGAAAAGTCCTGGTGAGTGAAGCCAGGCAGTCGGGAAATCCTGGTGAGTGAAGCCAGGTGAAAATCCTAGTGAGTGAAGCTAGGTGAAGGTGAAAGTCCTGGTGAGTGAAGCCAGGCATTCGGGAAAATCCTGGTGAGTGAAGCCAGGTGAAAATCCTAGTGAGTGAAGCTAGGTGAATGAGAAAGTCCTAACTGGGATGTTAGGCAGTTGGAAAGTCCTGGTGAGTGAAGCCAGGCAGTTGTGGAAATCCTGGTGAGTGAAGCCAGGTGAAAACCCTAGTGAGTGAAGCTAGGTGAAAGTCCTGGTGAGTGAAGCCGGGCAAAGGAAAATCCAGATGGATCAAGAGTGATCGGACATCTGGTGATGAGAAGTCCAAGTAGGTCAAGGGAGTGACCGGATTGTACCAACAGGTCAAGATTGACCGAATGTTGGTTTGGAATTGGTTTGGGCAAAAACCAAGCTCTGGATCGATCAGTGGATCGATCCAGCGATACGCTGGCTATCTGATCGATCTGGTGACCGATCAGATAACGATCAGTGGCTTACTGAGGCTTTTCTAATTGGTCTGGAGACCGATCAGAGACGAGCCAACTCTCACAGAGAGTTGGCTGATCGGTCTGGGGACCGATCAGCCTAGAGCCTGATCGGTCCACAGACCGATCAGAGCACGATCAGTGGCTCTGTGAAGATATGGCTGATCGGTCTGGGGACCGATCAGACTAGAGCCTGATCGGTCCCATGACCGATCAGAGAGGCTCTGGACCGATCAGGGTGGAGCCTGATCGGTCCAGGTCCTAGCCGTTGCGACACAATGGCTAGTTCCTGTGTCTTCTTCTTCGCATGTTATAAAAGGAGATCGAGCCTCTGCTTCTACTTCTTCTTCTTCCACACTGCTGCGATTAGAGCTTTGCTGAGCTCTCATTGTGCTGAAGCTCTGCGTGAGTTTCCTGCTAGTTTTCTAGCTGAGTTTGGATCCTAGAAGCTGCTGTTTCATCTGGGTTCCAATCGACAACAAGAGGCAAGCAAGTGTTTTTACATTCCTGTTGTTCTTGTGTTCTTGTTCTTCTTGTACTCCTTATTGCTGTTGCAAAGATTGTGGTGAGGTTTCTCCACCCCGAAGGAGTTTATATTAGCCGGTTCTCCGGGGTCTCATCCACCGACGGATTGATAGGGCTCGTCCACCTTACGGACACGCCGAGGAGTAGGAGTATCATCTCCGAACCTCGTTACATCCTTGTGTTAAGGTTTGATTTCTTGTCTTCGTTTCTTGTTTTTATTTCCGCTGCGCTAACCCTAGTTTGTAGAAAGAAACGCGAGCAATTGGGGTCGGCTATTCACACCCCCCTCTCTAGCCGCGATCATCGATCCTAACAAGTGGTATCAGAGCGAGGTCGCTCTTCGCCGGATTAACACCCGAGGGAGCACAAGCTAGAGATGGATCAACTCGGAGAAGACATCACCATTCCACCCTTCTACGATCGCGACGACTTCGCGTATTGGAAGGTAAGGATGAAGTATTTCCTTATGACTAACATTGAAAATTGGAGTTGTGTACAATTAGGTTTCACTCCTCCGATGGATAAAGAAGGAAAACCTCTTGAGAAGAAGAAGTGGACGAAGGAGCAAATCCACCAATCCACAATCAACGACGAGGTAATGAAAATATTTGAATTCTCATTACCTAACGATATATTGTGTAGGATAGGTGGATACAACAATGCCAAGGAGTTGTGGAACAACTTGGCTAAGTTCCATGAGGGGAACTCCACTTCAAGCCATGAAGAGGAGTCAAGTGAGCCAAGTAGCTCACATCATGGAGAAGAGGAATTAGAAGTTGAGGGCTACTCAACATCTAAGGAAGAAGAGGAGGAGAGTTCTTCTTCAAGAATGGAGCAAGAGGAAGAAGCTTCTACCTCCGGAAGGGATGAAGAAGAAAGTCTTCATCCATCCTTAACCCTAGGTAACTCAAGCATTTCAATTTCAAATAAATTGCATATATTATGCTTTGAGTGTAGGGAATTTGGACATTATAAGAGTAAATGTCCAAAGAGGGTTAGGAAGACTCCACCGGCGCCAAAGATCAAGGAAGCCGGAGTCCCGATACGCAAGAGCAAGGAGCACGTGATGTGCTTCCAATGCAAGGGGACATTATCCGAGCCAATGTCCGAGAGGGAGGCAATCTCACAAGGACAAGAGATCGAGCACATGTATAGGGGGAGCTAGGGCAAACTCTAAGGTAATCTCTAAGGCACACTCTTGCAATTCTAGTAGGATGCATGCTAGTAGCCTTATTGCTATTGTCAAGAATGATAAGCATGTTAATTATAGAAATCGATACACATGTTTAGGTGCCAAACATGTGAGCCTAGATAAGGATAACACTAGGAAAGCCAACCCTAGAATTAACTCATCTAAGGCTAAGGAAAATCTAGGTAGAAATCCCAAATCATCTAGACATATGCCTAGGAATACCTCAAAGAAGAATGATAAATCAAAACTTGAGGTGTTAGAGAAGGAGAATCAAGTCTTGAGGTCAAGACTTGATACTTTGGAAAAGGCTCTTAAGAACTTGGAGAAGTCATCTCTAGGGTTTAAGGGTCAAAAACCAATGTCCAAGGACAAGAAAGGTTTGGGTCACAAACCTAAGTCCCAAGTGGTCAAGCCCACTTACCACAATGTTCCATTCGATTATGGAACAAAACCTAGGGCTAGGAAGACCACCACCAAGGTCACAAAGGGAGTCACCCCTAGAGTTGATCTTGATGAGTCCCAAATGACCAAGGCTTCAAAGCCTAAGAGGGTCATTAGGAGGGTTGCTAGGGAAGTTATCCCTAGTGAATATTTAGTGAACCCAATGAGCTCAAATAGGTATTGGGTTCCTAGGAGCATCTTCTCTACCCCATAAATGGGTTAGAGAGTGTCAACTCCAATAAGAAGGGTAGTTAACCCAACTTTGAGGAAATTGACACTCAAGGAGCATTTTCAAGGTTTTGTGAACCTTTGAAAATGAAAAAGAATTATTATTTACTCCTTGAAGAGTAAATTGTGCCATATTTGAAAAATATCGATTTTAATCTTATTTGGCACAATTTAAGAAAACCTAGAGAAATACCATAATTGGGATTTTGGTTTTCTCTTAGGGATATATGGGCAATCTAGGGTTAGATTTTAAGTTAGCTAAGGCTAAGGATACTTAGATAGGGAATTTAGGTATTTTATTTGTGCTAACTTGCCATGATTGGTTGCCATATGCCATGTCATGACATCATATTTATTTTATTATCATTTGTAATGTCATGATAATGCTTAGGCTAGTTTATATGTCATGTTTTATTTAAGTTTTCAAACTTTATGCCATGACATCATGACATTGGCACATGTTTTTACTCATGATATCATTATATGCCATGTCATCATCTCTTGCATTATAATCAATGAAATTGATTTAAGGACAAACATATAATTTGATATTGAGATCAAATTGGTGTTTAGAAAATGCATGAGAACTTAGCCTAAGTTGACCTTAATCCATATCTCACATCAAATTGACTTGAATGTGGTTTGATACACCTTAGATGTGTGTGAGATATTAGGATCATGAGTTAGGATCAAGGTGCATAGTCCTTGTACCTAGATGACCCTAATTCAAGAAATTAAGGATCATAGGGAAAGCTTGTGTACAAGTCATGTACATCTAGCCCTAAGATTATGGTCCTAAATTCAAATGGTTTTAAAAGCATTTTAAAATTGATTTGAAAAACCTTGATGAAGCTTTCCTAGTGTTAGCATTCATCATTGAACATTCTGATACAAAGTTGAGTTAAACTTGAACTATTTCAAAGTTTTTGAACTTTGTATCAAGATTGAAAAATGGAAGTTATTTTCATAGAAAACTATTTTTCCATGATAGTATATGTTATGAGGAATGTATCCTCAAAATTTCACAATTTTTCGAATTTTCTGGAATTTTCTAGGAGTTTCTGAATTTCGGGAAGGAAATTCAGAAATTCTGGATCGGTCTGGGGACCGATCCAGGTAAGTCCTGATCGGTCTGTGGACCGATCCAGTGAAGCATGGATCGGTCTGCAGACCGATCCAGTGAGTTCCAGTAGCACGAGTGCGATCTGGTGAAGGGCTGATCGGTCTGGGGACCGATCAGGGCATGCCGAATTTCTGATTTTTCAGCTGGTGTCTGAAATTTCAGTTATGGAAGTGGTGTTTTTGGATTTCTAAAGGTTTGGAACTCTCAAAGACATTGTTGGTGCAATGGTCAAGGGGGAGTTGACCTTTAGGGGGAGTCTTAACTAATTGTCAAGGGGGAGTTGACTTTTAGGGGGAGTTTTTACTCCTTAAGACTTTTGAGGATTAGTGATATGGGATTGTCACTAAGTTGATTGTTGAGTTTAGTATCAAAGGGGAAAATTAAGAGTTTCAATGAAAGGTATGGGACTTTCATCAGGAAGAAACTCTTGACCTTGATACTCTCCTTTTTCTTTTTGATGTGTGTCAAAAAGGGGAGAGTGTTCATTGGAGAATTATTGGAGAACCCAAGTTAGGTTATCGGGTTAACCTAAGCTAGGGGAAGAATGTCAAGGAATGTTCGAGGAAGAACATTGGAATTCTTTTTGATGTATGTCAAAAAGGGGGAGAATTATTGGAGAACCCAAGTTAGGTTATCGGGTTAACCTAAGGGGAGAATGTTTAGAGAATGTTCAAGGAAAGAACATTGGACATTGGAAGATGGTTGGAAAACCTAAGTTAGGTTATCGGGTTAACCTAACTTGATTATGGGTTTTGTCAAACATCAAAAAAAGGGGGAGATTGTTGGTGCAACCTTAGGTCAAGGTTGACCTGGTTGACCCGACTCGAGGTGACTTGACTCGAGTTGTATTTTGATGTTTGACTTGGGAAGATTGTCGGTGCAACCTTAGGTCAAGGTTGACCTAGTTGAGTTGCATGTTGATGTTTGACACTCGTGAGAGAGCTCTATTCTTGATATGGGACAAGAATAGATGTTTGGGAGGTTGTTGGTGCAACCGTAGGTCAAGGTTGACTGGTTGACCTGATTTGGGAAAAGTCCAAGCGGGGAGCTTGGAAAAGTCCAAGTATGGAGACTTGCATGGAAAAGTCCAAGCAGGGAGCTTGGCACGAAAAGTCCAAGTATGGAGACTTGCACGGGAAAAGTGCTGGAAAAGTCACGGTGAGTGAAGCCGGGCAATGGAAATACCTGGAAGTAAGCGGTGAAAATCCTAGTGAGTGAAGCTAGGTGAAGGTGAAAGTCCTGGTGAGTGAAGCCGGGCATTCGGGAAAAGTGAGTGAAGCGCGGTGAAAATCCTAGTGAGTGAAGCTAGGTGAATGAGAAAGTCCTAAGTGGGATGTTAGGCGGTTGGAAATCCTGGTGAGTGAAGCCAGGTGGAAATCCTGGTGAGTGAAGCCAGGTGAAAACCCTAGTGAGTGAAGCTAGGTGAAAGTCCCAGTGAGTGAAGCCGGGCAAAGGAAAATCCAGATGGATCAAGAGTGATCGGACATCTGGTGATGAGAAGTCCAAGTAGGTCAAGGGAGTGACCGGATTGTACCAACAGGTCAAGATTGACCGAATGTTGGTTTGGAATTGGTTTGGGCAAAACCAAGCTCGGATCGATCGGTGGATCGATCCGATCTGCTATCTCGATCGATCGGTGACCGATCGATAACGATCGATGGCTTATCGAGGCTTTTCTAATTGGTCCGGAGACCGATCGAGACGAGCCAACTCTCAGAGAGTTGGCTGATCGGTCTGGGGACCGATCAGCCTAGAGCCCGATCGGTCCACAGACCGATCAGAGCACGATCAGTGGCTCTGTGAAGATATGGCTGATCGGCCTAGGGACCGATCAGACTAGAGCCTGATCGGTCCCATGACCGATCAGAGAGGCTCTGGACCGATCAGGGTGGAGCCTGATCGGTCCAGGTCCTAGCCGTTGCGACACAATGGCTAGTTCCTGTGTCTTCTTCTTCGCATGTTATAAAAGGAGATCGAGCCTCTGCTTCTACTTCTTCTTCTTCCACACTGCTGCGATTAGAGCTTTGCTGAGCTCTCATTGTGCTGAAGCTCTGCGTGAGTTTCCTGCTAGTTTTCTAGCTGAGTTTGGATCCTAGAAGCTGCTGTTTCATCTGGGTTCCAATCGACAACAAGAGGCAAGCAAGTGTTTTTACATTCCTGTTGTTCTTGTGTTCTTGTTCTTCTTGTACTCCTTATTGCTGTTGCAAAGATTGTGGTGAGGTTTCTCCACCCCGAAGGAGTTTATATTAGCCGGTTCTCCGGGGTCTCATCCACCGACGGATTGATAGGGCTCGTCCACCTTACGGACACGCCGAGGAGTAGGAGTATCATCTCCGAACCTCGTTACATCCTTGTGTTAAGGTTTGATTTCTTGTCTTCGTTTCTTGTTTTTATTTCCGCTGCGCTAACCCTAGTTTGTAGAAAGAAACGCGAGCAATTGGGGTCGGCTATTCACACCCCCCTCTCTAGCCGCGATCATCGATCCTAACACAAACTTGAGCATACATAAGACTTCCTACAGTTGAAGTATAGGGAATCTGTTGCATTTCTTGAGTTTCAAGGGTTCCTTTAGGGTATTGATTAAGACTAAACTTGTCTCCTTTAGCGACTATGGTGTTACCTAGTTTGCAATCTTGCATGCCAAATCTTTTAAGCACCTTATCAATATGGTTCTTTTGTGATAATCCAAGAATACCTCGAGAATAATCTCAGTGTATTTGGGTTCCTATTGTTGGGGTTGCAAGGTTGCAAACATAGTCCCATATTGAAAACACATGGAAAAGATCATGGGTTTATAAGAGAAAGATATCTCCATTGGCATGAGGCCTTTTGGGTAGAGCCCAAGAGCAAAATCATAAGGGCTTAGGCCCAAAGTGGACAATATCATGTCATTGTGGAGATATCTAAATTCTTTTCGATCCTACAATTGGTATCAGAGCCAGGACTGCCAGAAGGTTTAACCACCGACTGTGCACAAGAGCTATGGTCTGATTGAACCATGTGAGTACAATATTGACCTCGAACAAAGAAAGTGGGGGCTCCTATGTTCGGATCAAGAGGACCAGACACCAGGCAAGAAGTCCTAGTTGTGGCTAGGCAAGGAAGTCCTAGTAGGTCGGGTAGACCGAGGGGCAGAAGGCAAGGAAGTCCTAGTAGGTCGGGTAGACCGAGGGGCAGAAAGTCCTAGTACGTCGGGTAGACCGAGGGGCAGGAAGACCTGGTGGGTCAAGGATCAGACGTGGGAAGCCCATGGTCCTTTGTTTGAGGGGGGGATTGTTGGGGTTGCAAGGTTGCAAACATAGTCCCATATTGAAAACACATGGAAAAGATCATGGGTTTATAAGAGAAAGATATCTCCATTGGCATGAGGCCTTTTGGGTAGAGCCCAAGAGCAAAATCATGAGGGCTTAGGCCCAAAGTGGACAATATCATGTCATTGTGGAGATATCTAAATTCTTTTCGATCCTACACCTATTACAAAAGATATGTTACCAGAATCTTTCATTTTAAAATATCTAGATAGAAATCTCTTGGTATCGTTTAACATACCTATATCATTTGTGGCAAATAAAATGTCATCAACATATAGAACCAGGAAGATATGCTTACTCCCACTGAACTTATGATACACACAATCATCTACCACATTCACCTCAAAAATAAATGAGATTATTATTTGATGAAATTTATGGTACCATTGATGAGATGCTTGTTTTAACCCATAGATGGACATCTTAAGTTTACAAATCATACTCTTTGGATCTCCCGATATAAAGTATTCTGGTTACACCATATAAATTGTTTCCTCAATGTCTCCATTGAGAAAAACTATCTTGACATCCATTTGATGGAGTTCCATATCGAAGTGTGCGATAAGTGTCATGATCGTCCTTAAAGAGTCCTTCGTTGAAATTAGAGAAAAGGTCTCCTTAAAGTCAATACCATATTTTTGAGTATAGTCTTTTGCTACAAGACATGGTTTATACCTTTCCACATTGCCATTTGATTTTAATAATCCACTTACAACCAATAGGTTTCACGCCTTCTGGTAATAGAACAAGTTCCCAAACTTTATTGTTTTACATTGACTTATACTCCTCATTCATTGTCTCAATCCACTTTTAAGAATTTGAATCTTGCATGGCTTGACGAAAGTTGATCGGATCATCCTCCGCCATACCATCATTTTCTTCATGTTCTTAAAGTAGTACCATGTAATCATCCAAAATAGCACTCCTCTTTTTTCTAGTGGACCTTTGTAAAGGCACTTGTTCTACATACACTGGTTCTTGAGGTTTTTGATTTTGTTCTTCTGGGAGTTGATTAATAATGTCTTGTTGTTCTTGTATTGCATCTTGATTACTGGCAAGAATAAAATCCTGATTATTATTAGAAAAAATCATAGGAATATAAACCATTTCATCTTGAAAAGTAGTGGGAATACATTCCTCCTCAAAGACAAGGTCTGTTACTTTATTCTTCCCCCCAAACTTAATATCCTGAAAGAACATTGCAGTTTCCATCTCAAATATGGTCTTTACTTTAGGATCATAAAACTTATAGCCCCGTGATCGCTCAGAATATCCAATAAAGTAGCTACTTATAGTTCTGAAGTCTAGTTTCTTTTCATGTGGCTTATACGGTCTAGCCTCAGCCGAACATTCCCAAATATGAAAATGTTTGAGACTTGGCTTTCGCCTTGTCCAAAACTCAAAAGGTGTTTTAGTAGCTGCTTTAGTGGGTACTCGATTTAGAATGTAAATTGTTGTCTTTAATGCTTCTCCCCAAAATGATTTTAGTAAGGTCGAATGACTAATCATACTCCTTACCATATCCTTAAGAGTTCGATTTTGTCGTTCAACTACACTATTCATGCTTGGTGAGTCTGGCATGGTGTACTGTGGGATGATTCCACACTCCTCTATGTATTGAGCAAAAGTTCCTGGACATTGCTCACCTGAACTGTCATATCTACCGTAGTATTCACCACCACAATCAGATATGACTTTCTTAGTTCTTTTGTTGAGTTGATTCTCGACTTCAACCTTAAATGATTTGAAAACATTCAATGTTTGAGCCTTCTCATAAATAAGAAATAGGTATGCATATCGAGAATAATCATCAATGAATGATACAAAATATTATTAACCATTCCAAGAAGGTGTTGGAAATGGTCCATGAACATCTGTATGTATCAATTTTAATACTTTTGTAGCTCTATATGCACCATCTTTCTTTCTTTTGGTCTGTTTGTCTTTAATGCATTCAACACAAACATTTAGATCTGTAAAATAAATGGAATGTAAAATTCCATCCGATACAAGTCGTTCAACTCAATTCTAGAGATGTGTTCTAAATGTTTGTGTTGGACCGCGACGACCGACTAGAAGGGGGGTTGAATAGCCTGCAAAAAATAAAAACACAAAACCCTTCTCTACTTTTCTTAAACTAACACTTGCATAAAATAAATAAATAGAAAGTAAAAGCAGAGGCTCTTAAAGATTTGACTTGGTTACAACCGGGGAGGTTGTTAATCCAAGGAAAATATCACACCAGTACTCGTTCAGGCGGAGATGCCTCTTATAGCAATAACGCACAGAGAAATAGAAGCTAAACTACAACTGCGCACAAGTGTTGGAATACACAATTCTGATTTGATGAAAAGCTTCTGGACCAAGACTGTATTTATAGCCTTGGTCGGAGGGCCCGAAGGGTTCCAGGCGCCCTAGGGGGGATACAACTTTATCCCCAATGCATAGATCTCGGTTTGACCGAGATCTGGATATATTTTCGGTCTAGGCGCCTAAAGGGTTCCGGGCGCCCCGGGCTGTTCCGGGCGCCACGGACTGCTTCGGGCGCCCCGGATGGGAAAGTCAACCCTGTTGACTTTTTTCAGCCGGGGTCTTCTGCTCTGGCTCCATTCGCCTTAGTTCGAGTCTTCCGCTCGCTTGGGCGATCTTTGCCATCCGGAATAGGGCTCACCCGAACCCAACTTCCGGTCTTCTCGAGCAGACTTCCGCTCTAGCTTCTCGTCCCTCGGAATCGTCGCGTGCTTCCTTCTTGTCCGCCAGCATACTCATCCACAGTCTTCGTCCCTCGGTCGCACCTCGTGCCGACCTTCTCACTAGTTGCGTCTCTTCCTCCTCGAGCAGTCTTCCGCTCCGGCTTCTCGTCTCTCGGAACCACCACACGCTTCCTTCTCGTCTGCCGGTGTACTCTTCCGCAGCGCCTCGTCCCTCGGAAGCACCGCGTGTCGTCCTTCACGCTAGCTGCATCTTCTGCTTAACTCCCTGTGCTCCTAAGCTCTTGCACACTTAGACATAAGGTTAAAAACCGACAGGACTTAACTTAACTTGTTGATCACACCAAAACAACCTTGGCATTCCAACAGTTTGTGCCATAAGGCACCTACGTTTTCATTATTAAATTTACGCTTAGTACCATATGATTCCACATTCAAGATTTCAATATAAGAAGCATTTATATCAAACATATATAGATTGTCAGAAATTATAAGTGAACCGGTTCCAACAACAGTGAAATTAATAGATAAACTGAACTGGCCGTTTCCAAATGAACAACAATAATCTAATTTATCCAAATGAGAAATAGAAACCAAATTCCATTTAAATGATGGTACAACAAAAGTATATATTAAGTCTAAATAATAACCAGTGTTTAACAATAATCTAAAATGCCCTATTGCTTCCACCTCAGCCGACTTGCCATCACCCAAATAAATGCATCTTTCATCATCACTTGGCTTTTGGCAGCTCAGGCAACCATGCATTGAAACACTGATGTTAGTAGTGGCATCGGAGTCTAACAACCAAGAGTTTTTAGATACTAAAGCTAAATTTACTTTAGAATAGACCAAATTTAAAAAATGTACCCTTTTTTACACACCATACATGGTACTTAGGGCATTCTTTTTTGACATGATCAGACTTGTTACAGAAGAAACAACCTTTTTTGTCATGATCCTGCTTTTGTTTCTTCACATAAGGACCTTTAGTAGCCTCATTCTTTCTTTTATTGTCCTTATATTTAGGAGTGCTTGTCAAATAGGCACTTTAAGCCTTGTTTTTCTTCAACCTCTCTTCCTCTTGAACATAGTAAGAAATGAGCTAATTAAGAGTCTATTTCTCCCTTTGACAGTTATAATTGATCTGAAACTGGTTGAACTGGTTCGGAAGAGATATAAGCATTAAATACACAAGCATGACATCTAACAATTCAAGATTAAGTGCTTTCAACTTTGATGCAAGGTTGGACATTTCCATGATATATTTTCGAACATTTCCTTTTCCTTTATATTTTATGGAAATCAAGCTCTTTAGAATTGTGCTTGTTTCTGCCTTATCGCTTTTGGAAAAGCGCTTTTCAATTTCATCGAGATATTCCTTAGTTTTGGTGACACTATTAGACACCGCGCTTCTAAAAGCCTTAGGTATGCCACGCTTGATGATCATAAGACTTATGCGGTTAGAGCGATCCCACTTCTCATTTTTAGCTCTCTGTTCAGAGAAACTAGTATCTATAGGAGCAGTGAGTTGCTCTGTCCTAAGCGCAAGATCTAAATCCATGCAACCAAGAACAATAAGAATGTTCTCCTTCCAATCCTTAAAATTTGTACCATTAAGGATCAACACTGAACTTAAGTTAACAGAAATAGTAGCAACATTTGCTAAAAAGAGAATACAAGAATTATAACATAAATTAATACTCATTTGAATCAATTAAGATAAATGATAAATCTCATCTAAAGATATCTAGTGCAATAATAATATCAAGTCTTTGGATAGTAATATTATTTGCAAGTGGTACTCTTGCTGTAATAATCAAACACTAACAATAATACATGACAAATAATAAACCTATCTTGGGATCGATTTATTATATGCATGAAACATAACAAATAAAACCTTATAATTGTTATGTATTTATTATCACAACTAAATGTATAATTTGTTAGTACAAATTTTTCTTTGGGCCGATTAATACTCACATAAATATACATATTTACACTTTATTTAATACCTCAATAATATCTCAATATTTTAAATAAAATTAAATTGAAATAATAAAGGTCACTTTAATGACATATAATTCAAATTTAATTTAATTTAAATTAAATTAATACAATCCATATAATTTAATTAAATTAATATTGTAAAATAATTTACTAAATTTATTTTATTCAAATAATAAATTTAATAGATTATCATTCAATGTATTAATAGATATTAATACAACCCAAAACTTTCTTTTAATGTCAAAATTCAAAAATTTCTTCCTAAACGTGGGCATCACTCCACGTACGTGGTCATCACGCCATGTACGTGGCATTTTTTATTTCAAAGAAAACCTTTTATGAAGAAATGAACAGTGTGTTCGCCTGCTTCGCCGCATGCGTCCATGTCGCACGAACTGCCACAACTGCGGTTACCTACCGCGATAGCCAATGGACGGGATATCGGGGCAGTCGCCGACCGTTTCCAATATCGGACATAGGTCACCTCTGACCCTTCTGCAGTGGTCTTCGATAATCACTCGTCCCCTCGTGATCGCTACTGGAAGGGTCACTATATGCCATCGGAAATCAACCTTCGACTTGGCCGAGTTCCTTATTTTGGCAGCCCAAAATATAAAAAAAAAATTCGAATTTCATCGATATGATGATTAATGAGGGAAAAACAGAATTGTTGTGTGCGTTAATCAAAATAGAATAATTGCTTAAGAATTAGAAATAGAGTGCTCTGATACCAATTAATAGTACACTAAATTAATACATTTCAACGTAAATCTTATACATTCTATTCAATTCTTAAGAAATTATAAATTGAATAGATAAAATTACGGAAGCATATCAGAATCCATAATACGTAGTCGATTGTGGGCAAGATCTTCAATTTATATATTTGTCTTAGTATCCAGAGAGTTTTGTCGATGAGGAAACAAAACAAAACCTTTGTCCGCAAACTAAGACCATAACCTTCATTTATAGAAACATAAGTTTACCTATTTCTAATTGACCATTCAACAAATTAAAAATTATACATAATATCTATATTAATTTATTCATAACAATTAAACCTTCAAATTATATTTCTTAATCATAAATTTGATCACATTAAATTAGGGCTTCTTTAATTAATGACATTAAATATTTATAATTATAATTATGGTCCCAAAATTTTAAAAATTTTAACTTTAGAAAACATACATTCATTATTGTTTTTTTCTTTCAAAATACTACTTTTTATAATTATAATTGAAATTGTCCAAAATTTATCAAAATCATAAATTACTCCTACAATTAATTGATATATTCATAGTCAATCTAAATCAATGTAAATCACTTACATAAAATAAATTTTAAATTATGTATTTGATTTATTTACCTATTTATCACTAATCTCCAATTTGAAATCTTTCAATCTTTATGCTTATCATTTCTCCATATAAGATAGAGTACTGGTAGTGTGTTTGAAAGCGATAGTTACGAGATTGGCAAAGAAATGAATCTTTTGCCACACATAATTTTACAGTATGATGGTTGCTGAAGATTTTCACCCCTTTTGCTTGCCGAAATCATCCGTTTCTGTGCTCACTGAATCAATCTTCATGCTTTTCCTTTACAAGTTTCCGGTCGTGGTAATCTTCTTGGCTCCACAAGGGATCCAATGGAGGGAGTTGGTAGTCGTCGGGCACTAGTGCTAAAGCAAAATCCGGCAGCGAAGGTGCTGACTTCAGATTCCTACACTGTCACTAAAACTGATCACTTCTCGAATATCTTTGTCAGAGAAAGAATGTGCCATTTCTAGTGTGTAAAGTTTCTAGAGGAACAATCAATGCCCCTACTAATATGAATCAGTTTTGAAAGAGAGGCAGACACTTTGAAACTTTGGATCATGTTTGTAGATGCGAAGTAAGCAAGCAATAAACAGGAATCAAACGAAGAAGTTAAGCACATCACTATCTTGACATAAAGATTATAGAACTGTACCTTTCTTCGCTATAAAGATCCCTGTTGATCCTTATCTTGTTAGATGCATCCTTGGGAATCTTCTCAGACAGATATTTCATAGATCCCCAAAGGGGTGGATTCCTGTGAAGTGAACATATAATTCAAGATACTAGGACTGTTCGATATCTTTCTCTCAGATGGTATTACAATGTGCAAACATCCATGTATCGATCAGTAAACCTTGATGTGGGAGGCATAACATGGAAGTCTTCACAGGACTTCTTGCTTTCAGTCAGAACTTCTTCTGCCGTTTGCAAAGCAGCTGCAGCCATTCCATGTGATTTCTCTGTGTTGCCTTCATCGAGTATCAGTCCATGGTAGTAGTATGCAGCAGCCTGTTAGAAAGCTTAAGTTATCTATTTTGATAATTTGTTTTTATGCAATCAGATGACTTAGAGTTGTGGAACTAGTTTGGTATGGCATCACTAAATAGACAAATCCTTGCAAGCTGTAGATGATACTTTGACTACCATAACAAGATAAATGGAGAACAAACGATTAGCAAACCTTTGCTTCAGCATATTTCCACTTAACAAACAGTTGGTGCTTTTTACCCCAACCGTTGTCGAAACAAAGCATCCCTATGTTGCCATGGGCCTGTAAATAATAGAATGTGTAAAGAACATCATGCACAAGTTGAATTTGAAATATATAGATATAGATATGTATCGGCATCGAGCATTCTCATCTATACAATGTTTCTATGTTTCTTCACAACCTAACATTTCAACCTCATATTCTTAGTATTATTGATATTTTCATCAATATCTCTTTTCTTATTAAATAATATATGTAACATATCATTAATCAATCTGACAAGAAAACATTACATAACAATACCTGGTGCCAATAGCTCATCATTTCACATGCTAATCGCCGTTTCACAGCAAGTGTTGCCTTGGTACTGTCTATTGCCATTCCGAGTTGAATATCAACACACTGTTATCCAAATTAAAAAACGCATGTGACTATAGTACCAAATAAGTTTCTGATGATCCAATTAGCATGTATCAGCACATGAAGACTAAGCAACAATCAGTCTGTCATGTTCATTGTTGCCACAGATGACTCTGTTATCAAACAGTTATCAGCATTGTTAAGTTCATATTTCCATTGACATATATATCAAATATTAAGTGAGGTTGATTGTCAGTAGAAGAAAATTTTTATTAGAGATGCAGTGAATTCCCAGAAGACAAGTACTGATTCGTCAACTGTAAAGAGCAGCTTTCAAACATTCACAAAATTAGTTAGTCTGTCATATTATTCTGCTCTTAACAATTTGAGCTACCTAATGAAGGTTTTTCCAATATCTAATTCATATTCCAACATTTTGCCGTAATCAATAAAAAATTTAACTGCAATGCCTTTTAATTGATTAGCCTAACAAACTTATGAAGCAGTATTTCTGTCAGTGAATTGTTTCTCTCTGATCTTAGTTTTTTTTCATAAAATAAAATACAATGCAATATGCACATGCTATATACTATATGCTCTACTGTTACCAAGCTATTACTTTGCACACAATGCTTCCTATAAGAGTATATAAAACTGTGTTAATTAGAGCTTAAGCTATCAGTGAAAAATAATGGAAGACCTGGCCCAAAGCCTGTAAACATAGAGCTCGAAGAACTCGTTCTTCTAGATCTACTGGAAGTTCCTTCCTGCATTATAGTGGGAACGATAAAGAAATGCTAAGACAAGCTGCACATCACTGAAAAGATTTTATGTTGATGCCATGAAGATAGCTGACAAAATAAATAGATATGTAGATGTTATCTGTTAACAAAGTTGGTGATTGAGAAGAACCTCAAGATTAATAAACCTGTATTCAGGAGGTATTTGAGGAAGAGCATGTCTAATAGCACTGTCCAAATACCCTGCTGCTTTCAACAAAATATCTATTGAGGTCTTTCTGCGCTCTGTAAGAGGTGTCAATAAGATGAGTTTCATCAAGATAACAAACAAAAAAATGATTAACCAGGTTAGGTAACGTCGAACCTGGGGTGACCGGTCCGACCCCACGGAAGTTTCCCACCGAGGATAACAAACAAGAACATAGATAAGACGGTCTCAAGGTTCAATTTTGTTAACAATATAAAAGCATAAATAGGGCTAACTTTTTAGCAGCTAAAGTTTATGAGACGATTGATCACTCAATCAAATCATGTTTTTTTTTAAAAAAAATGCCAAAATGATGGTCTATGGGAAAGAAATCTATATGGCATGATATGAACAACTACTAATAAATTTCATCTCAAGAATATAGCTTCTCAATACAAGAGTTGACACATCATCAACAGGATCATATTTACCTTAGTTTTTAATATAAATTGAACAAGGTATGATATTACTTTTCCCAATTTGAAGGGCATTTAATTGCTTTTGGATCTATTTGAAATTGCAAATGAACTTCTAGAATGCAACTTATGTTCAGTTGCAATTCGGGATTGAAACAACATTGTAAATAGGCTGAACCAAGCAAACAATCCATTGTAGAAAAATTTAACAGGTTCAACAGAGAGATTAATTAAACTTTTTTTTAAAAAAATCTTGTTCTCCTTCTCTTCTTCCACATGCAAGCCTTGTCTTCATCAGATCCACGTATTCAGAATCTTTGTGAACTCTTCCACAATTTCAAGCCACTGAATTTGGAAAGTCAATGTCCATATCTTCTCCAGATTTAGGAAACTCTCTAAATTTATAAACCTCCACTGCTCTTAACCAAGACCAGAAAGAAATCTATTCTTTCTCTGTGATTTGAAAATTGTGAGGAGAATGCTATAGTACAATCCCAAAGAAAATTATTCAAAATACTCCTTCAACTAATAATTATTGTCCTTTATTATTATGTCATTTAATTAGAATAAGTAAATTATTTTATTTTATTAAGAGTAAGAGATAGTTGTTCGAATTAATCTTTTTAATCATTGACAAGGCACATCATGGATGCCTATAAATAAACATGTAGCCCTTTGGCAAAGAATAAAGCAACAAATTAATGAGTTAATTCTTGAATGCCTAAATTAAGAGCCTTTTGGCTATTGGAGGTAGATCCCTTGAAGTGATAATCCATTTCTCCCTTTTCTCTGGTTTTCAGAGAGATAGGATGCCGATCCTATCAACTTGGTATTAAAGCCAAGTTGTTCACTGCTACCAATTATCCTTACATTATAACCCTTCCACAACCATCACTACTACCATCCCGACGAAGTCATTATTATCATTCTATAATGCTAGTTATATCCATTGCTAGCACCAAAAGCATCAGGTTAAGCCTTTATCTCTCCACACGGTTACAATTTTGTTTGAAAAAATAATTAAAAAATAATTTATTACTTACATAAATAAGTGTGATAAGTATCTTATGATCAAGAATAGCTTCTAAGTGAGGTCATATAATCAAAGATGAATTTTTACCTACACTAAAAGTATTGAAGTTATATCACAATGCGTCAACTGCACGCCAAGAATCATGATTTGTATTCAAAATATTTTCCTATGATATCAAAGTATATAGCCATGATAAAATACAATCTAGATAAGAATGTAAATCATCTAAATCATTCAAGCGAAATGTATACCTAGAATGTCCCAATTATGTTGGGAATATGTCAATTATCTTCATATGCACCCACAATGTATCTAAATTAAATCTAAGCACATTTTCATTTATGTTTAGCTCTAGATTACAATAGGAAGTAAAAAATAAAAATATCAGATCAGTTGTTATGTGCACCATTACTTTTGTTATTTCAAACATTAAATTGCTATGAGAGTTGGAGATTTGCCTGACTTAGGAATTTCAGTCTATTTACTATTTATTTATTTCCGTACTTTTTCTTTTATGTTAAAATACTTGTACTTTATTTTTATGCATTAAAGCTTATGACTACTTGATGACATGTTTATTATTTTTCATTTATATGTTCATGTTTCCTTATCATTCTTGTATATATGTATTGCTTGTGTTCTATTACTACCACAAGTAGAAGTGTTATGAGCACTGTTTAGTATCTCGCTAGCACAATCTGTATGCATTTAACAGATAGTTAAACTTTCTTAGTAGTAGCCTTACATACCGCATTGAGGTTTTATTCAGCTGCAAGTCGACAAAGAGAATGAACTTAAGCTCAAAGAAAGGTCAATACCCACCTTCAGGTATCTTGAGTTGGTAGCCCTCATGTGACATCTTAGGAAGAAGTAACAAATTGGCTTGAAACAACGACAACATAGCCATCAAGTGTAGCACAGACAACACCTCATACCAAGCATTTGTAATGGCAGTTTCCTTCCTTGCATTCAAGAGACTCAACTTGTGTAAAGGCAAAAAATCATGCGAGTTTGTTATTTTCATGAGAATAGGAAGACAAATGATTCCGATACTAACCTCTGCTTCATCCTCAAGGTTAATCCATATAAACTTTACCTTATCTGTCAATTGGCTACCTATCGAATAAAATCCAAGAAACTATATGATTGTATAAACTTAAATGATGCAAACCACAACAATGGTAATCTGTTTGTGAGGCGATCTTTAAATTACCATCATTCACTAGGCCTAAAAGAATAGGCAAGTAATCTTCAACCGCACGCAGAAGTTCGCTTAAAGCAGAACCTATATAGCACAGATAAAATTCAAATTCATTAAAAATTATGAGGCTTCTGTAAAAGAGTCAAACCATGTCTTGTAGTGGTTCTTCTTCGCATTGGCTTTGCGAATTGCTTAGCCTCGATAGAAGCCATGGAGACAATTCTAGTTCTTAGGGCTGAGAAGCGATCCAGAAGACTTTTCGACAAAAAGTCACCTAATTGCTGAGTTAAATCCACAGTTTTGGGGATACGGAATCCAGGTACAAAAACAGCTACCTCCCCAATACTCCCGGCTCTTAATGGACTAGCATCTCTAGGACTAGATAGAACACAACCCATATTGGAAACCCTAATTCTATAAAAAAAAACAAGGGAAGAGATGTTTCAGAATATAAACAAGAGGAAGACAAATTCAAATAAAGCATGCACCTTCAAGAATTAATTAATATCACAGTAGGAAACATATACATATTACAGAAATGCCAGCGATGAAGAAAGCATGTAGGTGGAGAACCTCCTATCGTTAGCTAAGAAAAGCTGGTGCCAATTGGAGACAACCAACTGAATGGTGATTCATGAGGTTTGTTCACATGTAGTTTCTCCTGAAAGTGGTCCAAGTTCACGGGCACTGTTCTCTTTCCACCCAATTACACAAAAAGATAAACCCGCAGCATAAATGCTTCTCAAAACAGAACCCAAGAACAGTTAAATAAAGACGGAGTAAAGGAAAAGCAATCAGAGATATAAGTGGCTTTGCAACTTGCTCAAGAGAGTATAACACAGATATGCGCGAGCAAGTTGAACCAAAAAAGAAAACTTTTGACTGAAAAGCTTAATTGCTCATGGATAATGGCTTCAGAATCATCTACATGGATAGGACTGAAGAACTGATAAAACCAATTTGAATATAAAAAACAAAAGCAGAAAAACAAAAACAAAAAGAGAAGCAAGTTCTGAGAAGAAAAAAATGGAAACTCCATAGAAAAAGAGGAGTAGAACCTCAAAGAATTCCAGAAAGATGAACACAGAGCACATGGCATCCAAGTGGGCTATAAAAGAAAAGGCAATTTTTGTCCCGGAAGCATGAGTTATTGTTGACGGTGACAAAGGGAAACCTTCCACTGTGCTTAGTTTCTTGTCAGCTACTGATTCATCTATGGCAAGGTCTTACCACTGGAAGCACGGCATGACATAAGCAATTTCTGTTTTTTTTTTCGAGTCACAATCGTTGTCCTTGTTAACATGTGTTGTGTGGTTATGCCGGTGCCAAGATGATGAAAAGGATTAGGCAGACAGCTGTTTCTCTGCAGATGTAATTGAACAATATAAAATACCATTTGTATAGAACAGCCTGTATAGCTGACTTGAACTGCATGTAAAAGGAGCAAGTGAAGACACAATCCACTAAAAGATTTCAAGATACGATGGAGATAAGTACGTTCTTGTTGAATAAATCCCTCTTGAACCTTACGGCATTAACTTTCCTTGTATTATATTATTGTCCTAGTCAATTACAAGGATTATCACAGTGATGTCATACTACTGCAAATTTGGAGGAAGCCTCCCATGAGGAACACTGATGATACCAGGAAGAATAAAAGAGGAAAAGATAACTAACTACCTGGGCTCAAAGTTGTTGTAGAATATTTCTATTTATAAATTCTTGCATGAAAAGAATAAAATTTTCAAATGAAACAGAAATGCAGGGAATGTAGTTGGGCTACTTAAACATACAATTAAGAAAACTTATCTGTCTTCACTCACTTGATACTTCATAAATTTACTATCATGATAAACTACCACTGACCAAATCTTCAATTCGGTTGATTGCATTTGTGCAGTGATGTCAATAAGTGAAAATGCAGGATAAAATATATATATTAATGATAAAGAATATTAAAATTTAATAATAATGATTATTATTAAAGTTTATTGATAATAATTTTGTTATTGGGTTGTTCTTCTGTAAAAGTAACATGATTAAAATTACCAATATTAGTATTAATTGGATCTATCATGATTATTAATTTTATGTGCTAATTGATAATCTATTTTCAAGCATCATCACTAAATGATACGACAGTGATAAAATATTATAATATTTTTTGCCACCTATAGAGTTATTTGTTGAATAAAAGTGAATGGAGAAGAGGTGGAATAGGAAAGAGGCTTCATTGTGAATGAGACTTTATTCCCACATTGAGAGTTTCATGGCATGATGGTTGATTTATATTGATTCACATGCATTAAGGATGCGAACAAATGCATTGGGAGATACTCTCTCTTATGGTTGGCAACATATTGTTTTCTCCAACATTATTATCTATAACTTTGTCATTAAATTTTTTAATAATAATTATTGTGGCTAAAATTTCATCTTTTTGCAGGAATAGTTGTGTGACACATATAATATTTTATTAAGAGTGTCATCTTCCATTCATCACCAGGTCTTATTCTGAACTAGTGGTATCCACTTTAAGGTCAATTTTTGAGAATACGTTAAAACTAGATAACTGATCCAACATGTTGTCCAAGCAGGGAATTAAAAACCTATACTTCATTATAATCTTGTTGATAATTCTTCTATCAATACACATATGTCATGAGTCATCCTTCTTTGGCACTAGTAGGGTAGGGATTGCACAAGGGCTCATGCTCTTTTGGATGTGTCATTTTTCTAGCAACTCCATCACCTAATGTTGCAATTCTTTATCTTCCTTAGGGCTAAGGCGATAAGATAACCTATTAGACAAACTCGACCCCCGGAACAAGGTTAATCTGATGCTGGATATCTTGCATAAGTGGTAGCTCATAAGGAAGATCCTCTGACATCAGCTCATCAAAATCCACTAGCATCTATTGTACTTCGACTAATAACTCAACATCCATGGCGGGAGCAATGTTATGGCAGGGTAGCAAAGTACATACAACTCCATACTCCACTTCATCTAAAAACTTGAATATAGAAAGCATATTAATATTTTTAGCTACTGAATTTGGAGTAGTTCCTTCCCGCCGCAGCGCTAACATAATCTTTTTTCCCATTGATCTGAAGGCTATATGTATTCTTCCGCTTATTATGAACATCATTATGATCATACTGCCAAGGTCGCCCCAATAATATATGACACACATCCATGATCATCACGTCATACCAAACACTATTAAAATATTTGCCAATTGAAAAGGAAACAAGGCATCGCCGATCTATTGTTACCTCACTTTCTTTATTCAACCAAGATAACTTATATGATTTAGGATGATGGTTTATCTTCAGTTGTAATTTTTGGATAGTCTAAACGGATATTACATTTTCACAACTGTCGTTGCCGATAATCATCTTGTATACTTTATCTACGATGGTGCGGGTAGTGTGAAAAATATTGATTTTCAACCAATCATCCCCCGAATTGCACTTGGAAGTCAACAGACTTTTATGAATGGCCAAAATCTCATGGCCATCACCATAAATTAGTTCGTCAGATGCATCATACATCGGATCACCAATTTCTATTGTATCTTTTATCACATCTTCCTCGATTAGCAAGGTTTTGCTCTTTGGATCAGTAGAAGAGGGCTTCTTGCATTGGTGCGTCATATGTTCCTGTTCACCACATCGATAACATCTGATAGGGGCCTTAGAATAAACCTATGGTGACCGGTGCAGTGGCAACTACAATGGCTATTGCGATGGCTGGCGATGTGAAGGACAAGAATTTTGAGAGTGAGTTGGCCGACTATTCTGGTCGCTTCTCTTTGCTGGTTTCTGATTTTGTTGCTTTTCAGTCACCAGTGCACGCTGAAAGGCCTTTGACACTGTTGAAAATGAATGAAGACTGAGAGTATCTTGCAAGGTCAAGCGCAGACCCCCTAACTATTGTGCCACTTTCTGCTCCTCCGTCACGGATAGATCATTTCGGTCTACCAGCTCGAAACACTCATCTATATATTCATTGACTGATCTCGCACCCTATCTCAACGAGTGAAGTCACTGGAACAAATTTTGGGTGTAGGCGAAGGGAAGGAAGTGTTCCTTCATTTTTTCCTTCATATTCTCCCAATAAGTTATTTGGGATTTACCTTATTTGTCTCGAGAGTGCCATATTTGTTCCCACCATATTGATGATCGCCCTTGAGTCTGATGGTAACTAACTTCACTTTTATTCGATCTGAAACTTGGTTCTAGTTAAAGATCTTCTCTACTCCATTGATCCCGTCAATGAAGTCCTCTACTCGCAATGAACCAAAAAATTTAGACATATCCTGAAATCCGAAATCTCCAGCAGGCTCCTCTCTCCCACGACGTTCCTGAGGTATATCCCACCGGTGATATGAGTTCTTGAAGGAAGACTCAAATCCACGATCAGAAATCTCATGGTCTTTGAGATCTCATGACGCTAGACGTTGGGTTAACTCTGCAATTTGCGCCTCCATAAATCCCCAATTGTCATTATGTCCTAGATGTTATGACCACAGTGCTAGACTTTCTCCATCGAAGTCTGCTTGTTGTTGCAACCGTGACTACGACCACGACGATCCACCATTGGATTTGACGATGACCTTCACATGACTCTTATATCAATTAACGTTGGGTAAGATAGCGATTATCCTGCAGTTTGACAAGAAAGGGGAATTGAGGAAAAGTTAAGAAGAGAATATGAACAAAACAAGGAGGAAAATCCACCATTTGCTAAAAAAGGAAACTTTATTATTAATTGAAGGATGAATACTCATACAATTAGATAGAAGTTTATATAGATTCTCGATCCTAAAATAAAGAAAGGAAAGAAATCCTAATATTTGAACGCCAATTTCAATCTTGTAGGAAAAGAAAAAAGATCTTTCTAGAAAAGAAAATCTCTTGGTAGAAATTAAAATTAATAAAATAGGATGTTATTTCAGACTAATTATGACCTATAATTATCAGGAATATTAAAAATATCCTAAATATCATAAAAATAAAAATTACTAAAAAATAGTAATAAAAATTTCAAAGGCTCAGATAAAGGCTTAAGCAATGGAATTTGGACTTAAAAATTGACAGTTATGAGTACCCGATAACAAATATAGATTATTAAATTTTGTATGTGTGACGACAAACAGAATATAATTCTAAGTCCCAAGTTAAAAATCATGACCATTTGAAGGATAATATTCAAAGGGTAATATTGAATTGCATCAAGTAGGGAGACACATGCAAGATAGTCCCTTGATGTTTCATGACTTCTTGCAAAAGTATAATGCATTTGATTTTGTTAGTAGAAGTTCAATTATGTTTTTTGTTTTGCAAGAGCTGAAAGTGTGCCAAAGGTCTACTTTGGAGGTGTTATATAGGTTTGCAACTACTGTAGAGCTGAAACATTGCTAATTCACTCAATTCTCAGAAGTTTGAAGAAGACTTAAGACTGAAATTTTAAATATAAATCATATGAACTAAGAAAAGTTTCCTTTTAGATACTTGAAAATCTATTGGCATCAATTAAAATATCTTATAGGAAGTTTGTTGTGCTAATTGAATCTATATAGAAGAAGAGTGCTTCTTAGAAGAAGATAACTCTTCCTTACATTGGGATGTTGGAAACTTTAGAATATGTTTATTTTTAGGGAAGCTCTTTTATTGGGCTACGACATGTTCTCTTCCTATTTGTTATATTAAAAGGATTGAAAAATATGGATAAATTTTAGAAGTGTTGGAAGGATAGGAGATTTTTTTAGAAGGTATGATGGAAGATTTGCATGCCTAAGAATGATAGCAATTTGGTGCCGAGGTGCTTAGAATGTTTAAATAAGGTATATTTCGTACAGTATTATTAGGATCTTACATCCAAGAATGATTATCTATTTGTTAATGATTCTCTAAAGACTTTTAAAAAATAGCTTTATTTGGAATAAGAAAGGAAGCAGTTCGCCTATTATTTGCAAATTTATATTGGTCCAAAAGAAATATAACTTAAGATGTATGTAACATATATGGCGAGTTTATGAGTGTGATATATTTTTGAAGCTAGATAAAGTTATCTAGGAATAGGAGTGTTATTAATAATAATAATAATAATAATAAATAGATTCATTATCTTTAACAGTTTCTTTAATACCGACTGCATAAATATAAAAGAAGATAAATACAGATACATAAACATTAGATTCATGGTACGATAAATCACAAATCGTCAATTTCTCATAACTCTTGATCATCATATCAGAGATGTCATATGTTTACTGTTTGTATCATGTCTAGGGGCGTCTAGAAGTGTTCTTAACGAGAGAATGAATGATAATTTATCTTTTATTTTTTTTTTATTTTTTTGAATGTTTTTTTTTTCTAAGAAGATCTAGTCTTTTATAGGGAGGGGAGGGAAAAGGTATTGATACAATGTTTGACTTCTTGATGGTGGTGCCCTCCCATTAAGGTTGACCTTTGTATCAATTGCATATTTTATGTATAAATTATATTTTTGATGATTAAATAATATATTTATTATTAGAAGATTATCAGTGATAATCAATCTCAGATTAAGATGGGCCATTGTCACACCTTGCGACCAGAGGCGTGAACATCGACGTTACTTTCAAAATTAACACTTGAAAATAACAAGTCTCAAAGTAGTGAAAACATACAAACGGATATTTATTCCATAAAATCATAATGATGTTCTTACGCCTTAGCTTGATATAAAATTATTGCAGCAGAACTAATAATAGCAATAGAAAACTAAACTATTAAGAAATTTTTTACAAACAGGAGCAGTTACTCCACATGCCTTGTCGAGAAATTTTAGCATCCCTAAAACTGAGTTTGTTCTTCTGGTTCGAGGAGGGAAGGTAAGGGATGCCGATCCAAAGGAATAACAACATACATATATATATTCATAATTTTAAAAAATAGTAAACGACTTTGACATAATTAATTTCCTAAAGATAGCAGCAAAAACAGAAATCGAAAATCAGATTAGAACTAAAATATGCTTAGTTTTTTTATTAATTTTACAAAATAGAATCAAAATTATCTCATATAAGCAACGAGAAATTTTTTATTTTCTCGTGATTACTTATATCAACCCTCTAAACTTAACCCGCCTAGAGAGGAGGTCAAAATAACCAATTCATCCATTGTATCAAGTTTGAAAATTTATAAGGACAACTTCTCCTCGGGACGGTGCGATAGTTAAGACATGGAGTATTATTATATGAGGTCTTGGGGTCGAAACTCGGCGTGATCGAGCATAACCTCTCTCATATCTTGGCCATTTGCACTAATGGCTAGTAGCCACCCGTGATTTACCTCCTCCGTGTTGATCTAGGGACAGGTTGGCGGGGGCGCTGGGGCGAGCGAATCGTCTTTTGCCACATGGTAGAGTAGTAGAGTAGTATTTTGTCCCCTCGGGACGATCTAGTGGCTAGCACATGAGGTGTTATCATCATGAGGTCTGGGGTTCAAATCTCGATAAAATCGAGGTAAATGTCTCCCTTATGTGCTAGTCACTATTTCAAAGGTTAGTAGCCGCTCGTAATTTACCTGCTCCGTGTTGGCTTTGGGACTAGTTGGCAGGGGTACTGGGGCGAACGTATTCACCTTTTACCACTATAGTAAAGTAATATTTTTACTGATAATATAATTCGAGGATATGATGGATATCTACAGTGAATATAATCATCTTTTATTATAATGACAGAGTAGCAATTATAATTTGATGTAGCAGAAAAACTATAGGGTTTGTTTATTCACATATGAATATCAAAAGTGATCTTTTTAAATTCTGTTAATTAAATAGTAGAATGTCAAAAGATAGACAACCAAACTCGTTGTTTGAGAAAAAAATAATACAACTGTAAATTCTTATTTATTAAAAAACTTCCTTATAAACCTAAATATTTATTTATATAACCTTCAAATCCTAAGAAGAAAAAAAAAAGGAAAAAAATCCTGGAAAAAGGAAAAAAAAAATCACGAAGTCAAAATTTTAAAATACAAAAGACAGATATTAAATATATCATAAATAATAAATTCAATAAAAATAATAAAAATATTAAAATGATTCTTTTTGTTTCCTTATCATTCTGAAAAAAAATTGTCATTGAATTTAGAATAATATCAAGTAGACACCCAATTTTAGAATAATATCAAGTAGACACCCAAGAGAAAAATCATCCGACACAAAATCAAAAAACTCTACATACAACTGGTGGATTTTAGAGATTCTCGTCAATCTGCCGACGAGTACGAAATCATGGACGCTATTATTTTTCTCGAATTCATTAGCTTCTGCCAACTGTTTTTTTCTAGAAAAATCTCCATGGTCCCCCCTCATTTGTCCCTTCATATACTTGTGCTTCGAGTGATGATCCAGTCCTTTCTTTTGGACTTTCATTTGCATAGGTAAAACATTACCAATGAAACAATTAAAGAAATGAGAAATAGCCAGCCCAAGGTCATGATCTTCAGATTCCCTTAGTAAATCCTTTAGAAAGTGCTTTGTGGACCTAATGATAATCTCAAGGGAGCATATATCCAATATATGTGGCAAATGCTTAACCATATTAGCAACTTTTCCAAGATAACGTATTTTAATTCCATGAGCATGTAGGGCATCGGCTAATGTTTGACCATCCATTGGTGCGACATCAAGCGAACAAAGATCTTCAACGAACTTTGGAAGAACTATATCAACAAGATAAGTACTAGCTCTCCTGACAAATGCTTCATCTACAACGATTTCCTCTTGGTTGCCTGCCAGTTTAAATTTAGTAAACACGTTTGGATTCAGAAGTATTTCATCAGGTGATAAGCTCTCTGTCGGAGTAATTTTTAGTCTTACAGAAGTTTATTGTTCAAGCTCTTTTCTAAGAATAGTTGCTGCTACAAGATCAACATACTTGGAAACAACATTAACTTTCATCTATTTAGTATTAAAGAGAAAGAATATATAGGAAGAGAGAAAAAAAATAATATGAGAGCAATAATAAATCTTATTGTTCATTGATGTTTATCCCAAGGACAATATAATATATAATGTTAAAAAATTATTTGATCAATTGACCAATTAATAAATAATAGAATTATTTTAAGAATAATTCTGAGAATTATTCTAATAATTATAACAGAATTATTAGAATAATCCTAATACTAATTTGATTTGATTTGGTGATTTGATCTGATCAATTATGGTAATTTTTTTTTATCTCTTTTACCCCGAATAAACTTAACAGGAGATTTTTGACGTTGAGTTTGCTTGCTAACTTATTGAAACGTTGTCTAGATAATGCCTTAGTAAAGATATCAGCGATTTGATCTTCAGCAGAAATATAAGAGACGGATAACTGTTGAGTTGTCACACGTTCATGAACAAAATGAAAATCAATTTCCACATATTTTGTACGAGCATGAAAGATTGGATTTATAGTGAGATATGTTACTCCATGTCAATATTGTCGTACCAAATTTTTGGTGTAATATTTGATGCAAGATGAAGTTCAGGGAGAAGTGATTGAAGTCAAATAATTTCTGACATTATATTTGTTATCGCTTTATATTCTGCCTTAGTGTTTGAACGAAATACTGTAGGCTGCTTTTTTAAATTCTATGAGATAAGATTTCGTCCAAGAAATATTGTATATCCACTAGTAGAGCGTCTATCTTTGGGAGAACTTGCCCAATCTGCATCACTATATGCATGTAAATCTCGAGACGATTAGCGATATAAAAGAAGACCATGTAGAATAATACCTTTAAGATAGCGAAGTATTTTTTTTTACATTATCCAAATTTTGTTTAGTTGGAGCTTGCATGAATTGACAAGCACGATTTAGTGCAAAAGTAATATCAGGGAGTGTGACAGTAACATATTGTAAGACTCCAACAATACTTCGATAAATCTGTGGATCAGACAGAGCAGGAGAGGAAGAAATCGGAGAATTGTTTATAGCAATTTGTGTAGAGACCAGACGTGCTCCATCCATTTTGGCTCTTTGAAAAAGTCCAGTAATGTATTTGCTCTGAGAGAGAAAATAGACATCCTCATGTGGAATAAGCTCAATACTAAGAAAAAAGCGAGCAATACCCAAATCTCGAGTAGAAAATTCTTGATTGAGAAGACTTAATAAAGTTGTGATACCCTTGTGATCATTATCGGTTATCAGAATGTCGTCCACATAAATAAGAAAAAATATCATAGATCCATCATTATATTTGTGAAATAGAGACGAGTCAGTCTTTGATTTAGAAAATCCTTGACCTTTTAACCAATTAGATAGTCGGTGAAACCATGCACGAGGAGCTTGTCGAAGACTATATAAGGATTTCTTAAGTTGGCAAACGTGAGATGAAAATTATGGATGAATGAATCCAGGTGATTGCTCCATAAATATGGTTTCCTCAAGATAACTATGGAGAAATGCATTTGAAATGTTCAATTGTCATACATGCCAATTAAAACTAACAGCTATTGATAATAATAGTATGACAGATGTAATTTTGATGACTAGGCTAAATGTGTCATTAAAGTCAATACCTGGTTGTTGACTAAATCTTTTGGCTACAAGTCAAGATTTGTGTCGTTCAAGAGAACTATCAGCTCGATGCCTAAGACGGAATACTCATTTAGAGCCCACAACAATCATTGAGGGAGTGGGCAGAACTAGACTCCATGTTCCATTACGAAGAAGTGCATTAAATTCTATAGTCATTGCACTACTCCAATTTGGATCCTTCCTTGCTTGTGTAAAACAAGTTGGTTCAATAGATTTTGAGGAGACCACTATAACTCGTGGAAGGGGATATCGATTTGGATTTGGTGGGTAACGTTCATAAATATCATTAATGGGAAGCATGCGACGAAGAGCATTATCATCTAAATCATTTTTTGATGGCGATGAGGAAGTAGGCTGACATGATGATGTAGATTATGAACTTGCATTATCCAAGAATCCAGAACTAGAGAGTATATTATCTTCGACCGGTGAGGCTTCCAAGATTGGAGCAGCAACCTGAGGTGATTATGATGGTACAGGGGAGTTATTAGAGAGCTCCGGAGCAGGACCTAGGATGTCATCACTTCTGACAATATTATGTGGCATTAAGAAGGTTCCACTTGTATCCGAGGGAGAGATCGAAAAAGCTACTGAAAAAGGGAATAGAGACTCATCAAAAGTAACATGTTGTGAAATATAAATTCGTCTCGTTGGTATATGCAAGCAACGATAACCATGGTGTGAATTGCTATAACCAAGGAAAATACATTGTAGTGAACGAGAGTCAAGTTTGTGTTTAGAGTAAGGGTGTAACCATGGATAACATACCCAACCAAAAATTCGAAGGAAAGTGTAATCAAGAGTTTGATTATAAAATTTTTCAAAAGGACATTTATGATTAAGCAATAGAGTAGGAAGTCGATTTATAAGATATACGACAGGGTTAACAGCTTTATCCTAAAATTTATGCAAAACTGATACATAATGAAGAAGAGCTAAGGTAGTTTCAACTATATGCCTATATTTTCTCTCAGTAGAGTCATTTTGTTCTGGAGTGTGAGGACAAGAGACTCAATAAATAATTCCACAAGAGACAAGATTGTAGGTACGGGAAGCATCCGACGATCGAACCTAAGTTTTGATAATGGCAAAGGGTTCAAAGTTAAGTTGTTTTGTGATCTAACAGTTTGAATGAGCTTGCAAGAAAGTCCTAAGTGTACTTAGGTAAAAGTCTTAGCTGTGGTTAGGCAGGTGGAAAACCCTAGGGGGTGGTAATCCTAGGTCATAGGGGGTGGTAACCCTATGCGAAAAGTCTTGGAGGGTCGAGAGCTTCAGGCAAAAGACCTAAGGGGTGGTAACCCTAGGTGGAAAGTCCTGATGTCGCGAACCAGGTGGAAGACTGGACGGGTCGAGAAGCAGGCGCCCAGTAGAAAGTCCGGAAGCATCGAGCGCCGAGCAAAAGTCCAATCGATCTGGAGGATCGTGTTGGCAATATATAAATCTCCTGTGTGGAGTAGGTGAGGACGCGCTCCCCGCAGAGGGAGCAATAGGCGTCGGGTTGACCTAGGGTTTTCGGTCGGAAATTCGAAGTCAGACCCGGACAGTCCGGAGACTGTCAATATTTTATTTATGACTATTATGTGCTAACTTTGTTTTGCAGGGTATGTGTTTGAGACTAACACATTTTGCAGGAACAAAGAAGCAACCTTAAGCCTCGGATGAACAGTGTCCGAGGCGCCTCCATGGAGCTTGGAGGCGCCTCAGGTGCAAGGCTGAAGGGAGCTGCGCAGCAAGCCTAGAGGCACCTCAAACTGAGCTGGAGGCACCTTGGACCAGAGCTTGGAGGCGCCTTGGAGTGGCTTGGAGGCGCCTTCGAGTGGATGAGGTGCGACATGTTCTGTGTTGATCCACGCAGGAGACTCGGGAGGCTTAGAGGCGCCTTGGATGGTGTTGGAGGCGCCTCCAACAATGCATAAAAGGAGGTCTCGAGGCAGCACTCAATACAACAAGTTCTAAGTGCTTCTACTACAACGTGCTACTCCAAAAGACGCTCTGAAGTGTTGTTACAAGTCCTCGACGACCCGGAGCTCCGAGATTTCGATTCTGACATCGGTATAATTATTTTTTATTATTGCACTTATTGTAATACATATTTGTACTCTCTTTTACGCGATATAGTTGTTGCCCACAGAAAGCGATTATCGATCGCGGGCCTTGGAGTAGGAGTCGCCCTAGGCTCCGAACCAAGTAAAACCTTGGTGTCGTTTGTGTGATTGCTTATTTCTTTTTATTATTTCCACTGCATTACTCGATATGTTTTTAATTCTGAAACGCGTGAAAAAGCCATGAGCGTTATTCACCTCCCCTCTAGCACTTTCGATCCAACAAAGATGACGATGGAGAGCTTGATATTCGTCTCCCCAATCAGAATGAAAAGAGAATATTTTACGATTAAAATATCATTCAACTTGAATTTGAAAATTACAGAATATATCAAATAAATCAGATTTCCTTCTCATAGGATAGAGCCAAGTTATTTACTAAAATGATCAATGAATGTACCATAATATTGGAAACCTTGATTAGACAAAAAAGGTGCAGGGGCCCCAAACATCAGAACGAATTATTTCAAGTGGAAAATTAGAAACATGATCAGATGAAGAGAAAGGTAGTTTATGACTTTTAGATTCCATGCAGGCTCTACATGAATGAGATGGAGAGAAGGTAATGCAAGTAGGTAAACCATACCTATTGATGATTGACTGAACGAGGGAAGGATGACAAGTCGAGCATGCCAAGTTGGTTTATTTGTGCATTCACGAACAAAAGCTTTGATTGAAGAACTCTGAAGATAGTAGAGGTCATTTTTGATTCTCCAATAAAACACAATAGTATTTGTTCCTTTATCTTTTATAAGATAATGATTTTGATGAAACTCAAAAATGACATTGTTATCAAGATAAAACCGGCGAGTAGAAAGTGAATTTTTAATGATAGATGGAACATAAAAGACATTGCGCATGTGAAAAATTCGATTAGATAAATGAACATATATGTTTCCAAGATTAGCAATTTGAAAACCTGAACCATCGCCTACTTGAACCATATTTGAGTCATAATATGACATTACGTCTGTAAGGATATTATAATCTGATGTAACATGATGAGTTGCTCCAGTGTCAATATACCAATCAGTAGATGAAAATTCTGTGGTTTTACCACAAGAAGGCACAGACGAGAGGACTTTAGGATATACTTGTGAAATAGACGGTTGTCTTGAGGCTATAGGATCACCAATAAAATTTGAGTCAAATTAACTAGGACATTGAATATCAAAATGCTCATTTCCGAGATAAATTTGACATTTTAACCAAGACCAATTAAGTCTTTTAGAGTATAGATTTCCAGTATGACCAATAATGTGACAAATCTGACATTGGTTTGAATTTCATTTTTGGCCTCCTTGATGGTGTTGAGTATTTGGCATCTAAAGTAAAATAACTCATCCTGTAGATGATGTTGGCTCTGCAGATTGCGAAGGTGTCACGCCCCAGAGGAGTCCCTATCGACAAAATTTCGATAGCATCTCCCCTGTACCGATGACAATATGAAGCATATATACAAGAATATTCACACAATATAACTATCAGCTCACACGGTTGGAATATATACACAACCACGCAGTTATATACTCAACCCACTCGGCTGGAACAAAATAAATACAACCACGTAGTTATATATATATATATATAACTTCCACAACAACACAAAATTCAACTCCACATAATAAAATCCAAATGATAATCGAATTAATATAAAACCAAATACAAAATACGAGTAAAGAATAAACGAAACCCGATGCAGTCTTCGGATGTGACGTAGGACCAGCAGCCAGGACTCTCCCCAGCATCCTTGATTCATCTACCAAGCAACCTGGCGAAAGAAAAACCAATTTGTGGGGGTGGTGAGTGTTGGGACTCAGCGGGTAAAGAAAGATAGTGCATGAACATAATATACAAATAGAGAGTGAGTCAACAGTATACAGTCTCATAAGAGGAATAACAGATACTAAAATAAAACCATAATATATACTCATACCTGAAACCATATCCTAGGTTAGGTAATAGAAGATCAGGAGTAATACCGATCGACTACTAAACTGTTCATCACTACGAAAGTATAATGTGAGGTAAAAATATTATGTCAATAAGTAAACTAGTGTTTAAACACATATAACAAATATATATCTCAACATATGTAAGCATATCAGTATAAGTAAGCAACAGCAACATAAGTAAGCAACAACATCAGCAGATATAATAATAACAGCATATGCACTGATGGTCACCCCCGTCCACCTCTCTGCACCATGCCCCCCTATATGGTTTAGAGGCTGGATCGATGATAACTGTACCACTCAAAGGCGCCACTACTCTCGAGTGACCGAGTGGACAGGTGCTGAATAGCTAACTAGCTACAAAGCGAAGGGGGTCCCTGCTGCTCGCAACTCCAGCTACCACTACCCATAAGTGGTCGAGTGCGGCACAACAGGACAAGCGGCATCTTCTCCAGCTACCAATCTCTCGAGTGGCCGAGCGTGCGGCCCTAGTCAACGACTCTCTCGACCGTAAGGGAGAATTCGTCGTTGACATGCATATAATGATATGATGCACAAAATACAACAGTCATCATATACATATAAACAGGAATCAGGTATGCTACATGAAGCTAACATACTCAATACGGTACATAAATAACAATAATTAAAGCATACAAGGTTGGTATCTAATATCTGCTAAATATCATAAATGGCAACAAGAGACTGTATGGATATAAAAATGAATATCTCAAAGATTTGGGTGGAAGTATCAAGCACAGGAAAAATTTATGAGTGGAGTCAAGGTAAAATAGTCTTTATCCAAAAATAGCTCATGCACCAAGTTTCAAAGAACTAAAGAGAGTTAGAGTAAGAAGTAGCCGCCTTAAATGTAGATTAAGCTAAATAATCCCCGCGTCGAAGTGCTCGTCTCGAAACAACTAGATACACAACACGTTGTTGTTGAGTTCGACAAGGATGTGATCCATGGTTGTAGCTCAAAATTAAGGTTCCGGGGCAAGAGCAAAATTCTGGATCAAGAGATCATCGTCTGAAATGCCAGCATCCACCGAATCTAGCAAGCTCCAAATTCGGCGAAGCTAGGGCTCAGATTTTCTTCCCTTTCGCTGAAGATCGATGGGTGTGGATCAAGGGTCGAAAGAGAGGAATACCTAGCGGGGTTATAAGTGCGGGGTAGAGGGGTTAGGAGGCTCCGGAGAGCGGCGGCTTGAGGAGGAATGGGAAAATCAGTGGATCGAAGCTAGGGCAGAGGGAAGGCGACGATCACAACAGGGCAGAGACACGAGGAGGAAGGAAGAAGAGGACCAGAGAGACGACCTTCGGTGGCACTCGGTTGACTCTCTTCCGTTGGAGTCGACCATGGCGACCGGGTGGAGCAGGCTCGTGGAAGAGATGAGAGGGGGAAGAAGGAGAGATCAGTGGTGTGCAGCTCGGGAGAGAAGAGGAGCGGCAATGGATTGGTCGGGAGACGACGCAAGAGAGGAAGGAGGAGGTGTGCGGCGGATGAAGAGGGGAAAATCTGTAAAATACCAAAAAGGGCAGATAATAATAAGGGGAATTTTCTGGAATTTTTGAAAATTTTTCGAGAATTTTTCGGAGCTTGTATGGACGAGTTAACGGGGATAAAAATGAAGTCAGAAAAGCTTGTTTAATCTATCCTATTTAAGCGAGGAGATGTTTATTTATTTATTTTATTTCTTTTATTTTTATTTTCTTCGTTTCCCTTCCTCTGCCGAACCCGCTCGCCCGACGCCATCTCCACCGTGCCCTAACTGCGATGGTTTCCTTCTCCCTCACGATTAGCGTGGTCGAGTGTTGGCATCTCCTTCTTCTTCTTCCTGAGCTCTGCCCTAACCTCAGCAAAGTCATCGCCGCCACATGGAGTAGCCCCGAAACCTTTTTCTCTTCTCCTTTGCGCGTCAACGTCGATTCCCGACCGCCTTGCACAATTCTTCATCACCTTCTCCACATGACAGACACCTCGTTCCTCTGCCTAGGGCTCGAGCCATCGTCGGCAGGATTTCTTTCTGCTCTAGCATCGACTATCTCCTTCTTCTTCCTCTTCTCTGAGAAGCCGAGCCACCGCCTAGCGTCGAGCAGCAGTGTCGCTGACCCTCCCCTCTGCTCTAGCATTGTCGACATCAGTTCTTCTCGTTGTGCCCTAGCCTAATTCCTTCCACCTCTGCTGACTCCTCCCTCTTCCTCATCTGATCTTTCCGATACTTCTACGCCACCAGTTGCCGGCAGAGAGGATATCGAGTAGGTAAGGCTTATTGGGTATTTGGGATTTGATTACTTTAGTTTTGCACTAATTTGGGAGTTTGGTATCAGATCTCTAATTGTGTTAATGGGAAGTTCTAGACTTAGGTTAATGTTGACTGTGGATTCAAGCATCACCATTTGTAGGGCATTAATTGGATTTCCAGCAGCTACCCGGTGCTGACAGCCACTCCATTCAGTGGCTACTAGTTCATGCAACGACTGTGAATCTAGGTAAGATGTAGGGTAACAAATCCTTGTTGTAGATGAGAAGTGTTAGCAAGAATTGTTAACTTGGATTCATGTGTAAGTTTTAATGTAATCGAGTAGTGGAATGATTAGGGTTTTACCCTAAATTAATTTAGAAGATTTTATTTAGCTATTCGTTTAAATTTGTAGCTAAATAAAAATGTACATTATATGGTTGACACAACATTTTGACGCGAGATGAGTATCTCGATTATCGGATTGGACCTTTTCGATTGGAGGCGGGTACTTTGACTTTATGCCATTTGATATGCATAGTAATGTTTTTAACAAATAGCAATGATTGTGTTTCTTATTTGCTTCGGTTAATCACTACCCGATCTGTTAGATGCTTGTTTGTTTATTTGTTATGCACATCATGTTAGTACTTATCTGATTATACATGCTTATAGGGGTAGTGACACAATCATGTTATTTATTATGTTCAGGACCTAGGGTTTTTGATACCTTATCTGATCTGTGTACCTTTGATTTGGTTCATTGTCCTATGGTACACATTTTATATTTATGTATGGATATTGCTGTGCTGTTCAGGATATTGTCATGTTTAGTGTCATGCATCATCTCGCATGATTGTATGTTGTGTGATAGTTTTCTCCATTATTGTCGAGCACATCACCAATTACATGTATCTGTACACACCACCACTCATGGGTTAGTGGTATATCAGACAGGTGTGTGGCAGTTCTGCTGTTAGGCTCCGTTGGTCTGGTGACTCAGCGTGGTAGCCGACAGACGGTTCTGTTCTATTTGGCTTCACTAGTTTAGTGTATCAGCGTGGTAGCCGGCAGGCGATTGGACTCTGTTTGGCTCTGTTGGTCCGCTCATGGGTAGTGTGACGCAGCGTGGTAGCCGGTAGAGATTCCTCCTCGTCATCGTGTACCGGGAGATGAGAGCATTGAGCTCCCCTATTTATGATTTGGGGTAGGAGGATAGGTGTACTCCGACAGCATCCCGTCCACTCGATCACTCATCAGGAGCAGTGATGGCAGAGTGCACGGTTATCATAGCCCTACCCACTCAGTCTCACCATTGTGTGTGAGATGGCTGACTGACGTTAGGGGTGACCATGACATTTGCATCATATGCATGATACATTTATTGCTTGTGTTTGCTGCATTTACTTGCTGCATTTATATGGATGCATATGATTGACATGCATACAGGATTTATGACACTCTTGGTCTGACGACCCTGTTATACTTATACCTTGGTCCTGGTTAGTACAGTTTTCTCCTTCTTTATTCAGTTGCATTTATCCTTCTTGTATCAGGAGACTGTACGCATGATTAGTGCTGGTTGTTATTTTCTTTATTATGCATATCAGTTGTTACCCGCTGAGTGCTGGACTCACACCCTCCTCCATTGCTATTTTCAGGTTGATGCTGTCCGGAGAGTTCCAGTCGCTAGTCCCCTGCAGTCCACGAGGACGTTTGTTGGTCTTTTGATTTTTCTTTATTATACTATGTTTAGACTTGTTCTGTTTTGATACTTTGGATCCTGTATGGATTTTTACTTGTCGATGGATTTTTAATCGATATGATCTTCAACATGCCTGCCTGGACGGCAGAAGAGCTAAGCTAACTTTATTTGCGTCGTTGAGTTTTTATGATTTATGAGTGTAGTTGAATAGGATATCGGTTTTGTGCTTTATGAGTGTAGTTGAGTAAGATGATTTAAGATGTTTACTTATCATTTGTTCTAGTTCACTATTTAATTGCGTGGATGGTGTGATTGTTTGCTTATTTATTTGTTGTTATATATATATATATATAGATATATATTCTGGCCGTGTTGGCCGTGTATGACTATGGATGTAGAAAAGTTTCAGATTGTCACCTGTACAGGAGAGATGCTGCCGAAATTTCTTCGGACAGTGACTCCCCCGGGGCGTGACAATTTATTTGGTATCAGAGCAGGTTGGCGATACTTGTTTGATTTTCATGTTATGAATTTTCGAGATTTAGCTGATACCAATTTATTGGTATCAGAGCGGGTTATGATACCTACTTATGGTGTTCTAGATTTTTGGAGTTAGCCCAAGTTTACTAGTAAACTTAGGTATTTATTTCGGATTAGTACGAATTTCCATTATGTTATGTTTCGGACTTTCGTTTCGGATTTATATAGATTTCCGGTGATTTTTTCGTTAGGAATTTTGAGGTAAAATGGGAACTGGACAGCGAAGGAACATCTCCAAACAGCAAATAGGTATGATGTTATTTTGAAATTTTTATACTTGTAGTAATATCTGTGATATAACTTAACAAAAATGAGGAGATCTACACAAATAGCTACGAGACGTGGTGCTAGACAGCCACGTACGAGGACCTTGGAATCTTTGGACTTGCCAGAGATGCCTACTAGTGTTGAGCCTGTCAGTCAGGTACAGACTCAGGATACTGCGGGCGCGTTAGGCTCTCAGACCCCGATGGCGCCTTTTGAGGTATCTACCTCGGTTGTACCGACTGTATCCACCCCTACTGTATTTACGATACCACCAAGGGTACTACCGGCATACCCCACACCTGCTCCAGCCTACGACGTACTCAGCACCACCGCCGCCTGGACTTATTGTGTACCCGACACCAGTGGCACCTGTGCCCCAGTACCTACTGTATACCCAGCAGCACCTGCACCAGCGATACCGGTTGCTCCACATCCGGTACCACTACCTACCGTACATCCAGTCGCGGCCACCTATGCTGATCCTGCAGTGCTACCGGCGGCATATGATCCAGTTTATACAGTAGCACCGGGAGTACCTCCCCCGGTCTATTCAGTGGTACCAACTGTAGCATCAGCTCCAGTGTTTCCGTCAATTCATGCAGCCGCCCCTACCCACCTCACTAACATTGTTGCGGCACGAGCTCAGATCCCAACATTAGCAGAGTCGATGAAGAGTCGATTTACACTCTTCCGAGGAGACCTTGATCCGAGTGTGGCCCTGTCATGGATAGAGACTATGGAGCGGACCTTCTTCTATATGGCTTGCTCCGAGTGGAAGAAAGCAGAGCTGACTACTTTCCATTTACAGGATGAGGCCAACACTTGGTGGGTTACTCAGCGTTCTATCATCGGCGAGCGGAACATCACTTGGGCCAGGTTCAGAGAGGCTTTTGAGAGCCGCTTCTTCCCACGAGCTTATCAGATGGCTCGCCGGCAGTATTTCCTGAGTCTGCGACAGAACAATCGGTCGGTGACAGAGTATAATGCAGAGTTTAACAGATTGGCCAGATTTTATCCAGAACTGGTTGTTGAGGACAGTTCACGTATGCAGCAGTTCATTCAGGGGTTGTATGGACAGTTACAAGTAAGGCTTGCCGATCTTGGTAGCGCATCTTATTTGGAGACATTGGACAGAGCCCTCATGATTGAGTCAGCTCAGCAGAGAGCGTTTCCGGACAGAAAAAGGAAGTAGCCTGGTCAGATGTTTGGACAGATCCAGCAGTCACAGTCGGCCAGGTCAGGGTACTTCTGGGGTATTTCGTAGGCCTCAGAAGTCAGGGCAGTCTTCCTCAGGACGTTTTCGGTCTCCACAGCAGAACCGGAAATAACTCGCCAGCGACATTCACTGTTTCAGATGTGGGTCCAGAGATCACATCACCCCAGCTTGCTCTCTGGGGCAGTCAGTTTGCTTTCATTGCAAACTGCCTGGGCACCAAAGCCGAGATTGTCCGCAGAAGACTCAGCATATGACTTCCGGAGGGTTTGGTCATGGAGGACAGTTCAGTCAGTCCGGAACTTATCAAGGAGGTTGAAGAGCCCAACCTTCGCATGGCCAGCAGCGGAGTGCTCCCCCTGCAGCAGCTGCATTTGGCATGCTCGAACAGGAGTACACCAGTACTCCCATAGTACCATAGAGCTTCGTTCCGGGACCTCATTATCTGACTCAGGGGCAGTATCAGCTGCAGCCCCAGCCACAGGCTCAGTATCAGACGCAGCCCCAGCCATCGGTACAGTATCAGTCTCCGCCCTCTCAGACTTCTCTGGCGCAGTATCCAGTACCACCTCAGTGGCAGGCTCCTGCCCAGACGCTGCAGTCGCAGACAGCGTTACCAGCTCTTCCTCCGCCAGAGACTGGGTGTATTCATGCGGTCACCAGAGAGGATGCGCAGCGAGCCGACGGATCCGTTTTCCGCGGTATGATTTCTATTTATACATTATCTGCTGATATGCTGATAGATACTGGTAGCTCGCATTCTTTTATATCTTGTACTTTTATGCGGGAGATTGGTAGATTACCCACTATTAGACTACAGTGACTGACCGTCTCGCTACCGTCCGGTGATACATTGGATGTCACCCAGGAGATCAGAGGTTGCCCGTTAGATTTTGGCAACATGATGCTTACGGTAGATCTTTTAGTATTGGAAATGGTTGATTTTGATATTATTCTTGGCATGGACTGTTTGTCAACATATCATGCCACTGTTGATTGCCAGACGAGGGTGGTCACATTCCGACCTCCGAACCAACCCTCGTGGGATTTCACTGGCATCAGAGATGATGACATATCGATCATTTTAGCGATTCAGGCTCAGAAGCTGCTATCGCATGGATGTCAGGGTTTTCTACTATCTTTGATTAGTACTGACGATAGCAGTAGTTCGCAGCTCTCCAATGTGCCAGTAGTCCGAGAGTATCCAGATATATTTCCTGAGGAGCTACCAGGTTTGCCTCCCAGAAAGCAAGTGGAGTTCACTATTGAACTGATTCCGGGGACCGCGCCGGCATCGAAAGCTCCTTATCGTATGGCACCAAAAGAGTTGAACGAGCTGAAGGTTCAACTCCAGGAGCTTTTGGACAAGGGATTTATTCGCCCTAGTGTTTCTCCATGAGGTTCTCCGGTGTTATTTGTCAAGAAGAAGGATGGTACATTGAGATTATGCATTGACTATAGACAGCTGAATACAGTGACCGTCAGAAATAAGTACCCCTTAGCATGGATCAAGGATTTGTTTGATCAGCTCAGAGGTACATCAGTGTATTCTAAGATTGATCTGTGGTCCGGGTATCATCAGCTGAGAGCCAGAGAATCTGATATTCAGAAGACAGCTTTCCGTACCAGGTACGGTCATTATGAGTTTCTGGTAATGCCATTTGGGCTTACCAACGCTCCAGCGGTATTTATGGATTTGATGAACCACGTCTTTCTAGAGTATCTTGATCAGTTTGTTATCGTTTTCATCGATGACATATTGGTTTACTCGTGTTCCGAGGAGGAACATGCATAGCATCTTCACACAGTTTTGGAGACTCTTCGACGACATCAGCTATACGCGAAGTTCAGCAAGTGTGCATTCTGGCTATCCTCAGTCGATTTTCTGGGGCATGTGGTCTCGAGCAGAAGTATCTCAGTACCCTCAGAAGATTGAGGCTGTCACCAGTTGGGAGCAGCCGAAATCAGTTCAGGAGATTTGCAGTTTTCTGGGACTAGCAGGATATTATAGATGGTTCGTCGAGGGTTTCTCTCGGATTTCTATACCACTAACACACCTTACCAGGAAAGGCATGAAGTTCTCGTGGTTCGAGGATTGTGAGACCAACTTTCAAGAGCTGAAGCGGAGATTAGTGTCGGCTCCAGTTTTGGTTTACCTTTTGGAGAGGACGGTTTCGTGCTCTATACCGACGCGTCTCTTTAGGGTTTGGGCGCTGTTTTGATGCAGCACGGCAGGGTAGTCTCCTATGCTTCTCGACAGTTGAAGGAGCATGAGAAGAACTACCCAGTTCAAGATCTGGAGTTAGCTGCCATCATCTTTGCTCTGAAGCTTTGGCGGCATCATTTATACGGCATTACATTTGAGATTCTCACTGATTATAAGAGTCTTAAATATATTTTCACCCAGAAGGAACTTAATCTCCGACAGAGGAGATGGATGCAGTTCCTGAAGGATTATGATTGTACCATTAGCTACCACCCGGGGAAAGCTAATGTGGTTGCCGATGCACTCAGCAGGAAGTCCAGAGGGACTTTGGCTTGCCACCGAACTTCAGTCACAGACTTGATTCAGGGTTTCTCTGAGTTAGACCTTGAGGAGCAGGGACAGACAGAGCAGGGTATTCTTGTTACCATGGTTGCTCAGTCGTTGATCAGGACGAGGATCCGAGAGGCCCAGGCTGGTGATCAACATTTGCAGTTCATTGGCAGCTAGATAGCTTCCAGGCAACAGACCAAGTTCACACGAGACGAGGAGGGTATTATATTCTTCCGAGGTAGATTATGTGTACCTCAGTCTCATCCGGTTTTACAGGAGCTACTTCAGGACGCTCATCGCTCTCGATTTACGATCCACCCAAGCGGGACCCGCATGTATCGAGATTTGAGGCATTCTTACTGGTGGAATGGTATGAAAAAAGACACCGCGGAATTTGTAGCGAGATGTCTTATCTATCAGCAGGTGAAGGCCGAGCACCAGAGACCTGCCAGCTTACTTCAGCGGATTCCTATTCCCGAGTGGAAATGGGAACATATTACCATGGACTTTGTGGTGGGTTTGCCGAGGACACAATGAGGCAATGACGCGATTTGGGTAATCGTTGATCGATTAACCAAATCCGCGCACTTCTTAGCGATCCGGAGGACTGATCCCCTAGATCGATTGACTGATCTGTATTGCCGGGAGATCATTAAATTACATGGTGTTCCTTTGAGTATTATTTTGGACAGAGACCCCCGGTTCACGTCCCGATTCTGGCAGAGTCTGCAACAGGCCTTGGGCACGCAGCTCCGTTTCAGTACAGCTTTCCATCCGCAGACAGATGGACAGTCAGAGCGGACCATACAGACTCTAGAGGACTTGCTGAGGTCTTGTGTATTCGATTTTGGAGGCAGTTGGGAGGACCATTTGCCATTGGTAGAGTTTGCCTACAACAACAGCTTTCATTCGGCTATCCAGATGACACCGTTTGAAGCGTTGTATGGTAGGCCTTGTCGGATACCCACCCTCTGGGATGAGGTTGGGGAGACCCAGTTGTTGGGACCTCATAGAGCTTAGCATGAGGCAGAGTTGGTCCGTACTATCAGACGGAGGATGTCAGAGGCGCAGGACCACCAGAAGAGTTATGCAGATCGGAGATGCAGACCCCTGGAGTTCTCTATAGGCGACCATGTATTTCTACGAGTTTCACCCACAAAAGGGGTGAAGAGATTTGGCCTCAGAGGTAAGCTAGCTCCGCGGGACATTGGCCCTTTCCAGATCCTGGAGAGGATTGGAGCAGTAGCTTATCGGCTGGCACTACCACCGTCCCCTGGCAGGCGTGCATGATGTATTCCATGTATCTATGTTGAGGAGATACATTCCCGACCCGACACATGTGTTGACAGATATCTCAGTTTCCGTTCAGCCTGACGTCACCTATGAGGAGGTTCCGGTACGGATTTTGGACCGGAAAGAGCGTCAGTTGCGGAACAAGACTATCCGACTGGTTAAAGTCGGATGGCAGCATCATTTGGACGAGGAGGCTACCTGGGAGCTCGAGGATACTATCCGAGCTCGATACCCCATCTTTTTACTTGAGGTATGTGATTTAATTTACCGTTCAGCATTGATACTCTTTATCTGTTGTTAGTACTTGCTGATGGTAGATAACGAAATTTGGGGACCAAATTTTTATTAGTGGGGGAGAATGTAAAATACCGAAAAGGGCAGATAATAATAAGGGGAATTTTTCAAAAAATTTTGAGAATTTTTCGGAGCTCGTATGGACGAGTTAACGGGGATAAAAACGGGGCCCGGAAAACCTGTTTAATCTACCCTATTTAAGCGAGGAGATGTTTATTTATTTATTTTATTTATTTTATTTCTTTTATTTTTATTTTATTCGTTTCGCTTCCTTAGCCGAACCCGCTCGCTCGACGCCATCTCCACCGTGCCCTAACCGCGATGGTTTCCTTCTCCCTCGTGATTTAAGCGTGGCCGAGTGTTGGCATCTCCTTCTTCTTCTTCCCGAGCTCTGCCCTAACCTCAGCGAAGTCGTCGCCGCCGCACGGAGTTGCCCCGAAACCTTTTTCTCTTCTCCTCTGCGCGTCGACGCTGATTCCCGACCGTCGTGCCCAATTCTTCGTCACCTTCTCCACACGACAGACGCCTCGTTCCTCTGCCTAGGGCTCAAGCCATCGTCGGCGGGATTTCTTTCTACCCTAGAGTTGGCTATCTCCTTCTTCTTCCTCTTCTCTGTGAAGCCGAGCCACCGCCTAGCGCCAAGCAGCAGTGTCGTCGACCCTCCCCTGTGCTCTAGCATTGTCGACATCAGTTCTTCTCGTTGTGCCCTAGCCAAATTCCTTCCACCTCTGCCGACTCGTCCCTCTTCCTCATCTAATCTTTCCGATACTTCTACGCCACCAATTGCCAGCAGAGAGGATATCGAGTAGGTAAGGCTTATTGGGTATTTGGGATTTGATTACTTTAGTTTTGCCCTAATTTGGGAGTTTGGTATCAGATCTCTAATTGTGTTAATGGGAAGTTCTGGACTTAGGTTAATGTTGGTTGTGGATTCAAGCATCACCATTTGTAGGGCATTAATTGGGTTTCCAGCAGCTACCCGGTGCTGACAGCCACTCCATTCAGTGGATACTGGTTCCTGCAATGACTGTGAATCTAGGTAAGATGTAGGGTAACAGATTCTTGTTGTAGATGAAAAGTGTTAGCAAGAATTGTTAACTTGGATTCATGTGTAGGTTTTAATGTAATCGAGTAGTGGAATAATTAGGGTTTTATCCTAAATTAATTTAGAAGATTTTATTTAGCTATTCGTATAAATTTGTAGCTAAATAAAAATGTACATTATATGATTGACATAGGATTTTGATGTGAGACGAGTATCTCGATTATCAGATTGGACCTTTTTTATTAGATGTGGGTACTTTGACTTTATGTCATTTGATATGCATAGTAATGTTTTAACAAATAGCAATGATTGTGTTTCTTATTTGCTTCGGTTGATCACTACCCGATCTGTTAGATGCTTGTTTGGTGGAGTTCGCTATTGAACTGATTCCGGGGACCACGCCGGCATCGAAAGCTCCTTATCGTATGGCACCAAAAGAGTTGAACTAGCTGAAGGTTCAACTCCAGGAGCTTTTGGACAAGGGATTTATTTGCCCTAGTGTTTCTCCATGAGGTTCTCCGGTGTTATTTGTCAAGAAGAAGGATGGTACATTGAGATTATGCATTGACTATAGACAGATGAATGCAGTAACCGTCAGAAATAAGTACCCCTTAGCATGGATCGAGGATTTGTTTGATCAGCTCAGAGGTACATCAGTGTATTCTAAGATTGATCTGTGGTCCGGGTATCATCAGCTGAGAGCCAGAGAATCTGATATTCAGAAGACAGCTTTCCGTACCAGGTACGGTCATTATGAGTTTCTGGTAATGCCATTTGGGCTTACCAACGCTCTAGCGGTATTTATGAATTTGATGAACCGCGTCTTTCTGGAGTATCTTGATCAGTTTGTTATCGTTTTCATCGATGACATATTGGTTTACTCGTGTTCCGAGGAGGAACATGCATAGCATCTTCACACAGTTTTGGAGACTCTTCGACGACATCAGCTATACGCAAAGTTCAGCAAGTGTGCATTCTGGCTAACCTCAGTCGATTTTCTGGGACATGTGGTCTCGAGCAGAAGTATCTCAGTACCCTCAGAAGATTGAGGCTGTCACCAGTTGGAAGCAGCCGAAATCAGTTCAGGAGATCTGCAGTTTTCTGGGACTAGCAGGATATTATAGACGGTTTGTCGAGGGTTTCTCTCGAATTTCTATTCCACTAACACACCTTACCAGGAAAGGCATGAAGTTCTCGTGGTTCGAGGATTGTGAGACCAACTTTCAGGAGCTGAAGCGGAGATTAGTGTCGGCTCCAGTTTTGGTTTTACCTTTTGGAGAGGACGGATTCGTGCTCTATACCGACGCGTCTCTTTAGGGTTTGGGCGCTGTTCTGATGCAGCACGGCAGAGTAGTCTCCTATGCTTCTCGACAGTTGAAGGAGCATGAGAAGAACTACCCAGTTCATGATCTGGAGTTAGCTGCCATCATCTTTGCTCTGAAGCTTTGGCGGCATCATTTATACAGTATTACATTTGAGATTCTCACTGATCATAAGAGTTTTAAATATATTTTCACCCAGAAGGAACTTAATCTCCGACAGAGGAGATGGATGCAGTTCCTGAAGGATTATGATTGTACCATTAGCTACCACCCGGGGAAAGCTAATGTGGTTGCCGATGCACTCAGCAGGAAGTCCAGAGGGACTTTGGCTTGCCACCGAACTTCAGTCACAGACTTGATTCAGGGTTTCTCTGAGTTAGACCTTGAGGAGCAGGGACAGACAGAGCAGGGTATTCTTGTTACCATGGTTGCTCAGTCGTTGATCAGGACGAGGATCCGAGAGGCCCAGGCTGGTGATCAGCATTTGCAGTTCATTGACAGCTAGATAGCTTCCAGGCAACAGACCAAGTTCACACGAGACGAGGAGGGTATTATATTCTTCCGAGGCAGATTATGTGTACCTCAGTCTCATCCGGTTTTACAGGAGCTACTTCATGAGGCTCATCGCTCTCGATTTACGATCCACCCAAGCGGGACCCGCATGTATCGAGATTTGAGGCATTCTTACTGGTGGAATGGTATGAAGAAAGACACCGCGGAATTTGTAGCGAGATGTCTTATCTATCAGCAGGTGAAGGCCGAGCACCAGAGACCTGCCAGCTTACTTCAGCGGATTCCTATTCCCGAGTGGAAATGGGAACATATTACCATGGACTTTGTGGTGGGTTTGCCGAGGACACAATGAGGCAATGACGCGATTTGGGTAATCGTTGATCGATTAACCAAATCCGCGCACTTCTTAGCGATCCGGAGGACTGATCCCCTAGATCGATTGACTGATCTGTATTGCCGGGCGATCATTAAATTACATGGTGTTCCTTTGAGTATTATTTTGGACAGAGACCCCCGGTTCACGTCCCGATTCTGGCAGAGTCTGCAACAGGCCTTGGGCACGCAGCTCCGTTTCAGTACAGCTTTCCATCCGCAGACAGATGGACAGTCAGAGCGGACCATACAGACTCTAGAGGACTTGCTGAGGTCTTGTGTATTCGATTTTGGAGGCAGTTGGGAGGACCATTTGCCATTGGTAGAGTTTGCCTACAACAACAGGATTCATTCGGCTATCCAGATGACACCGTTTGAAGCGTTGTATGGTAGGCCTTGTCGGATACCCACCCTCTGGGATGAGGTTGGGGAGACCCAGTTGTTGGGACCTCATAGAGCTTAGCATGAGGCAGAGTTGGTCCGTACTATCAGACGGAGGATGTCAGAGGCGCAGGACCACCAGAAGAGTTATGCAGATCGGAGATGCAGACCCCTGGAGTTCTCTATAGGCGACCATGTATTTCTACGAGTTTCACCCACGAAAGGGGTGAAGAGATTTGGCCTCAGAGGTAAGCTAGCTCCGCGGGACATTGGCCCTTTCCAGATCCTGGAGAGGATTGGAGCAGTAGCTTACCGGCTGGCACTACCACCGTCCCCTGGCAGGCGTGCATGATGTATTCCACGTATCTATGTTGAGGAGATACATTCCCGACCCGACACATGTGTTGACAGATATCTCAGTTTCCGTTCAGCCTGACGTCACCTATGAGGAGGTTCCGGTACGGATTTTGGATCGGAAAGAGCGTCAGTTGCGGAACAAGACTATCCGACTGGTTAAAGTCGGATGGCAACATCATTCGGACGAGGAGGCTACCTGGGAGCTCGAGGATACTATCCGAGCTCGATACCCCATCTTTTTACTTGAGGTATGTGATTTAATTTACCGTTCAGCATTGATACTCTTTATCTGTTGTTAGTACTTGCGGATGGTAGATAACGAAATTTGGGGACTAAATTTTTATTAGTGGGGGAGAATGTAAAATACCGAAAAGGGCAGATAATAATAAGGGGAATTTTTCAAAATTTTTTGAGAATTTTTCGGAGCTCGTATGGACGAGTTAACGGGGATAAAAACGGGGCCCGGAAAACCTGTTTAATCTACCCTATTTAAACGAGGAGATGTTTATTTATTTATTTTATTTCTTTTATTTCTTTTATTTTTATTTTCTTTGTTTCGCTTCCTTTGCCGAACCCGCTCGCTCGACGCCATCTCCACCGTGCCCTAACCGCGACGGTTTCCTTCTCCCTCGTGATTTAAGCGTGGCCGAGTGTTGGCATCTCCTTCTTCTTCTTCCCGAGCTCTGCCCTAACCTCAGCGAAGTCGTCGCCGCCGCACGGAGTAGCCCCGAAACCTTTTTCTCTTCTCCTCTGCGCGTCGACGCTGATTCCCGACCGTCGTGCCCAATTCTTCGTCACCTTCTCCACACGACAGACGCCTCGTTCCTCTGCCTAGGGCTCGAGCCATCGTCGGCAGGATTTCTTTCTACCCTAGAGTTGGCTATCTCCTTCTTCTTCCTCTTCTCTGTGAAGCCGAGCCACCGCCTAGCGCCAAGCAGCAGTGTCGTCGACCCTCCCCTGTGCTCTAGCATTGTCGACATCAGTTCTTCTCGTTGTGCCCTAGCCGAATTCCTTCCACCTCTGTCGACTCGTCCCTCTTCCTCATCTGATCTTTCCGATACTTCTACGCCACCAATTGCCGGCAGAGAGGATATCGAGTAGGTAAGGCTTATTGGGTATTTGAGATTTGATTACTTTAGTTTTGCCCTAATTTGGGAGTTTGGTATCAGATCTCTAATTGTGTTAATGGGAAGTTCTGGATTTAGGTTTATGTTGGCTGTGGATTCAAGCATCACCATTTGTAGGGCATTAATTGGGTTTCCAGCAGCTACCCGGTGCTGACAGCCACTCCATTCAGTGGATACTGGTTCCTGCAACGACTGTGAATCTAGGTAAGATGTAGGGTAACAGATTCTTGTTGTAGATGTAAAGTGTTAGCAAGAATTGTTAACTTGGATTCATGTGTAGATTTTAATGTAATCGAGTAGTGGAATAATTAGGGTTTTATCCTAAATTAATTTAGAATATTTTATTTAGCTATTCGTTTAAATTTGTAGCTAAATAAAAATGTACATTATATGGTTGATACAGGATTTTGATATGAGACGAGTATCTCGATTATCGGATTGGACCTTTTTTATTAGAGGCGGGTACTTTGACTTTATGTCATTTGATATGCATAGTAATATTTTAACAAATAGCAATGATTGTGTTTCTTATTTGTTTCGGTTGATCACTACCCGATCTATTAGATGCTTGTTTGTTTATTTGTTATGCACATCATATTAGTACTTGTAACGCCCGCCCTCCCTGCTACCCTAAGGGACGGGGCTACGATACTCTACGTATAAATTTTTTCTTTTTAAAACAGCGGAAGACTTAAAATAATTTTCATAGTTTTAATAAAACTTTTCTTTTAAATTTCTTTTGAACTATACTATCACATGGCATCAAAATCATAACATCAAATCTAGTGGAACCATAATGTCAAGCCACACATGTTTAGGTATCACAAGTCATAAAATACCAATGCATAGTTCTTTAAAGAAACTTTAAGCAGGTTCTTATTTATTTGGTTGCCTAGCCACTGCCACACACATCTTCGTTGCCCCTCCTGCTGCTCCTCTAACTCATCCAGCTTTTTCCTTTATCTGTGGTACAAGGAAAGTAAGCTATGAGCACTCATGGCTCAGTAAGTTCCTTTCCTACTCACTAAAACCATCAATCAGCACAAAATCAAGAATGCATCAACAAGTCATAATCTAAACTAATCATGGCATAACATGACATTCTATTCAAGCATATCATGCATCATAATATAATCACAACTAGTCATAGCATATCAAGCATCACCATGGCCGAAACATATACATAGTGCATTGCATAAAACATAGCTAGACATGGCATAACAACAAGTATCATGGTATATCAAAGCATGGCCGAAACATGTATATCAAAGCATCATACTATGGCCAAAACATGTACATCAAGGCATCATCATATCCATGGCCGAAATCTATATAGCAAGCATCAACAAATCAATGGCCGAAACATGTTTATAAGGTATAGCATGAACATAACGTAATCATACCTTATCATGGCATATCATAATCAAGAGCATAACATGAAACATAGCATAATCATAGGGTGTATGCAATATGATTTTGGAAAACATGTATCCGAAAAACATGTGTATGTCTCATGATCTTTTAAACCATTTTCTTTTACATATATACTTGAAAATAATCTCAACATAAGGGGATCCGGCTATGTACCACTTACATATTGCGCGCAACCTTGTAGGTCCAAGGTAGCAAGTCTTGAACCCTACGAGGCAAACATACTAGGCCCTTAGTCCTAGGGGCACTTAGGAGCCCATCCCTAATGAGGTCCTTAGTCTCCGGGGCGCTTATGGAGCCCACCCTTGGTACAAGCCACTCACATATAAAGTAAAATACATGTCATACATATCATGTATCATAAAAGCATGCATCACTTAGGCACACATCATATCATAAAAGTATGCATCACTTAGGCATACATCATGTCATAAAAGTATGCATCACTTAGGCATACATCATATCATAAAGGTATGCATCACTTAGGCATACATCATGTCATAAAGGTATGCATCACTTAGGTATACATCATATCATAAAGGTATGCATTACTTAGGCATACATCATGTCATAAAGGTATGCATCACTTAGGCATACATCATATCATAAAGGTATGCATCACTTAGGCATACATCATGTCATATCAATATGCATCACTTAGGCATAGATCATAAAAACATGCATATCTTAAGCATAAAGCATATCATCAAGCATGCATGATTTAACCACATATCATATCATGAAAGCATGCATATTTTAAGCACTAAACATAGCATCAAGCATGCATAATTTAACCACATATCATAACATAAGCATGCATAATTTAAGCACAAAGCATATCATATCATAAAAGCATGCATATCATATCATAAGTCATAAATCACAAGCATACATATTAAGCATAAGGGTGTATCTTGTGATTGTCCTATCATAGGAAACATGGTATCATATTTATCTTGGTTTTAAGCTTCCTAAACCCTTGTGGCCGAAACCCTTTAGAGCTCAATTTAGGTTAAACACAACATCCAAGCATGTGGCACCTAAATTATCATCATAACATTTTCATAGGAAGCATTATAAACATGATTAACTTAGTTTCTAAGTTCCTCAAGTCCCTAATTTCATATGGCCGAAACCTTAAGGTGTGAAACAAGGTTCCATATGACATAAAAGCATGGACAACTTTAAATCATATTTATAACATTTTTACCAAGGAACAAGGTAAACACATTTGACACATTTGAATTAGTTCCTAAGTTCTTTAAGCCCTTAACATATGTCATGGCCGAAATTTAACAAGTTCTCATTAGGGATACAAACAAGCATACAAGCATGTGAACTTGGACTAACATTATGTATAAATTCATACAAGGCATCATCCAATAGTTATGGCCGAAACAAACCCTAGCATCATTTTAGGTCATAAAACAACATATAGCAATTGAACCTTGGCTTTCTACTTATCATATTTCATGTAGAGTGACATGAGCATATTTAATTTAAGTCCTAGGGTTTCTAGGGCATCTAAACCTTCATGGCCGAGACTTACAATGGTCCATTTAGGTCATGGAAAAATCATACAAGCATGTGACACAATCAATAGGTTATCATATTTTCATAAGAAGCATTTTAACACCTTTGGTTTAAATTCTAGGGCCTCTAGGTCATTTAAATCCTACTTGGCAGAAACTCATCAGTGTTTAAACTTGCTTCAAGTAACATAAAAACATATGAAGTCATACAAGTTTCATAGCATGTGTAAAGACAAGCATAATGAGCATACATATGAATTGTGTCTTAGGCTTTCTAGGTTTCTTTTTCTCTTTTTCTTTTATTTTTTTCTCATGGCCGAAACCTACCATTCTTTAGCTAGGTTTTTAAGTGGCCTAAAGCATGAAAAACCTAAGTAAATTTCATGGTAAAATTTACTAAGAAACATATATATAAATTTGGTTCATGAACAAACTTGGACTCTTGTGATCATACATGTCATATGTCATATAACCAATTTTTCTACACCCTAATTAAGCATGAGGGCATTAGACAAGTTTCATATCTAAACATCACAGAGGTCTTGAGCATATTAAAGTTTTGTTTAAGCTTTTCTAAGCTATCCATCTCATCATGGCCGAATACCCTAAGAAAGAGTTCATGAAGTTCTAGCAATATTCAAACATACAACTCTTTTAAGATATTTGTATTCTATCACATGAGCGTGTTTATTTAAATTTAAGGGTCTTCCTAACCCTAAACCCTTTCTTGGCCGAAACATATGAGTGGGTTTTCTTTTAGTTCAAATATCTTCTAAGCAAGAAAACTAATACATGATCCTTAATATTTCATAGGAAGAACCTTGTACTAGTTGGGTAAAACAATAAATTTCCCTAGCCTCTTAAAAATATTTTTGGCCGAAATTCTAGGGTTAAGTACTTCTCTGATCAAGCATCATATAGGTATAAAAACATGAAGAAGAACCCTTTTCCATGGCATAGAAAATCTATCATGTAGTGAAGACTAGTTAAACATCACTAGATTTTTTTTGAAAGCTCTTCTTAGCCGAATTTTCTCAAACTTGTTTCTAGGTTTTAAAATCTTCATAAAATCCGAAAAAAACACATAAAAGCCTTGTACCACAGGTGAGGGGAAGCTTACATCCTTTTTCGCTTGTGGATCTAAGGTATGGTGAAGAAGAAGTAGCCTCTTCTTCTAGTTCCTTTCCCTTGATTCCTTTGCTAGGTCCTCCTTGTATCTTAGGTTTTCTTAGGAGAAAGCCTTGGCTTGGGGCCGAAAATGGAGGAGAGGGGAACTGAGGTTTCGGTGAGGGAGAGGAGAGAATGAGAAAAATGAGAGAAAATAGAATTTTCCCTTTACATATTCTCTTTTATGTTAAGGGGGAAGAGGTAGCAAACTTAGTTTTTGCTTTCCTTCTCCCTTAGCCCTTTTTTTTTTTTTTATTTGTTTATTTATCTTCATCATTCATGGTGAAATAAGGGGGAATGAATCCCCTTAATTCCTCTTTAAACATTTCGGCAAAATCAAAGAGGAAGAGGGAGAGGAAGGGAGGAAGGCAAATTGCCTTTCTCTTGCTCTTTACTTGTTTTCTTTTGGCTATCTTTTATTCTCACCTTTATCATGAGTTTCCCTCCTTTGCTATCAATATCTTCTCTCTATCCCAACTGGTTATTACCCATTAACTCTATGAAATATAATATAAGAGGTTCAAGGTTCAATCCTTGACCTCTCCCTATTTTTATTTCTTTTTATTTCCTTTTTGGTTCAACTCACTTCCTATTATTTTTCTAAGGCAAAATCCGACATTCATATATTTATCTTACAAGCTTAGTGGGTGTTACTGTACTTATCTGATTATACATGCTTATAGGGGTAGTGACACAATCATGTTATTTATTATGTTCAAGACCTAGAGTTTTTGATATCTTATCTGATCTGTGTACCTTTGATTTGGTTCATTGTCCTATGGTATACATTTTATATTTATGTATGGATATTGTTATGTTGTTCAGGATATTGCCATGTTTAGTGTCATGTATCATCTCGCATGATTGCATGCTGTGCGATAGTTTGCTCCATTATTGTCGAGCACATCGCCAGTTACATGTATCTGTACACACCACCACTCATGGGTTAGTGGTATATCAGACAGGTGTGTGACAGTTAATTTGTTAGGCTCCGTTGGTCTGGTGACTCAGCGTGGTAGCCGGCAGACGGTTCTGCTCTGTTGGCTTCGCTGGTTTAGTGTAGCAATGTGGTAGTCGGCAGGCGGTTGGACTCTGTTTGGCTCAGTTGGTCCGCTCATGGGTAGTGTGACGCAGCGTGGTAGCCGGCAGAGATTCCTCCCCGTCATCGTGTACCGGGAGATGAGAGCATTGAGCTCCCCTATTTATGATTTGGGGTAGGAGGATAGGTGTACTCCGACAACATCCCGTCCACTCGATCACTCATCAGGAGCAGTGATGGCAGAGTGCACGGTTATCATAGCCCTACCCACTCAGTCTCACCATTGTGTGTGAGATGGCTGACTGACATTAGGGGTGACCATGACATTTGTATCATATGCATGATACATTTATTGCTTGTGTTTGCTGCATTTAGGGTTTAGGGTTTAGGGTTTAGGGTTATTGCTGCATTTATATGGATGCATATGATTGACATGCATACAGGATTTATGACACTCTCGGTCTGACGACCTTGTTGTACTTATACCTTGGTCTTGGTTAGTACAGTTTTCTCCTGCTTTATTCAGTTGCATTTATCCTTCTTGTATCAGGAGACTGTACGCATGATTAGTGTTGGTTGTTATTTTCTTTATTATGCATATCAGTTGTTACCCGCTGAGTGCTGGACTCACACCCTCCTCCGTTGCTATTTTCAGGTTGATGCTGTCCGGAGAGTTCCAGTCGCTAGTCCCCTGCAGTCCACGAGGACGTTTATTGGTCTTTTGATTTTTCTTTATTATACTATGTTTAGACTTGTTCTGTTTCGATACTTTGGATCCTGTATGGATTTTTACTTGTCGATGGATTTTTAATCGATATGATCTTCAACATGCCTGCCTGGACGACAGAAGAGGTAAGCTGACTTTATTTGCGTCATTGAGTTTTTGTGCTTTATGAGTGTAGTTGAATAGGATATCGGTTTTGTGTTTTATGAGTGTAGTTGAGTAGGATGATTTAAGATGTTTATTTATCATTTGTTCTAGTTCACTATTTAACTGCGTGGATGGTGTGATTGTTTGCTTATTTATTTGTTGTTATATATATATGTTCCGGCCGTGTTGGCCGTGTATGACTATGGATGTAGAAAAGTTTCAGATTGTCACCTGTACAAGGGAGATGCTGCCAAAATTTTTTCGGACAGGGACTCCCCTGGGGCTTGACAAAATCGGAAGAGGGGAATTAGGGATCGACGAATTAAACTTAGGTGTATATTTATAACCTTAGATTAATTAATCTCAATCATAGCTTAATTAAAATAATCAACTCCTAACTAAATGGGTATTCCAAACATGCTTCTTCTAAGACCAATTGATTTATCTCCTTAAAATATATCATACGACCTCCGTTTAATTACATAAAAATTTCTAAAAATTTCTGAAAAATCCGATAAGATTATTTCTCAAATAATCTTATTATTTGGGTACTGTATTTTATAGAAGGAGATGCTCCTGTGGCTAGTAGTGGTAGAAAAGAGGCAGCAGCAACGAATCTTCTTTTTGGTTAGTGTTGACAGTAGAGAAGGAGAGCCAATTGGCAGTGGCAACGAGCCGACTTCTTCAGAAAGGGTGGCGGCAATAGGTCGCTCTAGTCAGATTCTTTAGAAAGGGGTGGCTTCTTCAAAGAAATCGGCGGCAGTCTTCTTCAGAGATTCCAGTGGTTGTGCGACAAAGAAGAAAAAGAGTAAAGCTCTAAGTTAAGGCGAGAAACTAGTGTCGGGAAATAAGGTGGTGCCAGCGGCCGTGGGAGCGAAGGAGAAGGGGATGCAAGCTGATTGGTGTTGGGTGTCATCTCTTTAGCTTGGAGTCATGCCCGACTTGGTCGGAACAGCGGCTCGACGGCAGAAGAAGATGCACACGTAGTAAGTTGGCGTCGACGACAGAGAAAGGAGAAAATCACTTCTCGGCTGTTGTTGGAAAATCCCTTGGTGGCGGCGGCGACAGAAGATGAAGAAGAAGGGAAAGTGGAGATAGAAAAAGGAAAAAAATCAGACTAAAGATTAAAGAAATAATATTAAGATGAAGAAGAAGAATAAAGGCTCTACTACTATATTAAAGATAAAGAATAAGAAAAGATATAGAAATAATATGAGAACAATAATAAATTTTATTGTTTATTGATGTTTGTCCTAAGGATAATACAATATATAATGTTCAAAAAGTACTTGATCAATTAATAAATAATAGAATTATTCTAAGAATAATTCTGAGCATTATTCTAAGAATAATTCTGAGCATTATTCTAAGAATAATTCTAAGAATTATTCTAAGAATAATTCTGAGAATTATTCTAATAATTATAATAGAATTATTAGAATAATCTTAATACTAATTTGATTTGATTTGATGATTTGATCCGGTTAATTCTGGCAATTCACTTTTATCTCTTTTATTTAGAAGAGGAAATAACTTCTGTAGGTTTAGATGTCTCCAATTCAGGTCCGATCAGAAGAAACAAAAAGTTTCAGATTCAACATCACTCCTTGCAATTTGACTATTCATAATCAAATCATCAACATCATCGATAACTTCTTCTACTTTATCATTATCATAAATTGGATTACAAAATGTTTTGATCTTGTCATTATCTCTCTTATTGTCATTGGCTTCATCTATCTCCTTGTCGGATGAGAGAATGAATAGATATGGCGGATGAGAGAATGAATAGATATGGTTGTAAGCTGCCATGAAACTTAGGGATTTTAGTTTTTATACCTGTCTCCCAACATCTACGATCCTCCTCTACTATTGTTCTTCGTCGCCCATAATGAACTTCTTCTTCATAAGCATCCTCCTCATCTCCATCACTCGTTTCGACATCTGAATTTGTCCGGTGATGGCGTTGGACCTGATTTCTTCTATTTTGATTTTTCAAACATTGCCTCCATCCTTGCAGTAAGTTATTCCACAACCCTTTCCATCTGATCCATCTGTTCATCAATCATCTTTCGAACTTGTTGCTCCATATCACATTCGTACATGTTGTTGAAGTTGTAAACGCGTTGTTGTCTTCTCAATGACATGATTCCACAAGATTAACATGGCTCTGATACCAATTGATATAGCGGAAAAGCTATGAATTCCGTTGATTCTTGCATGAATACCGAAAGTGATCTTCTAAACCCTATTGATTCAGTAGAATGTTAGAAGATAGACAACTAAACTCAATGTTTGGGAAGAAAAGTTGCAGCTGTAAATTCTTATTGATTAAAAAAGCTTTCTTGCATCAACCCAACCAATTGTTTATAGACTCCAAACCTTAAAATACAAAGAAAGAAAAGAAATCTTGACAGAAACGGAAAATTCATAATGAACTCGAAATCTTAAAAATATAAAGGACAGATAACAAAAATACCCTAAATATCAAATTCGATAAAAATAATAAAAATAAAAAATAAAATTGCTCGTCTGTTTTCGCATCATAATCCCATCGTATCATAGTCATTAGACAGAGATTCTTAATTCCTCATTCGTACTTATATTAGCACTTAACCCTCCTAGAGCTAAGGTCAAAACAACATATTCATTAACTATATCGGGTCTAAAAACTTATAACAATGGTTTCCCACTATTTACTAGCAACGATAATCCTACTAGATCGGCGTAGAAACATAGATTCAAAATTCTTACCACTTGGGTTTCAAAATTTATGAGCATGTCGGTGTCAGAAACATAGATTCAAAATTCTTGCCACTTGGATTTTAAAATTTATGAGCATGTTCGACTGATTTAGCAAAAAAAGAAATGATTTAAAATATTGTTAAATAGTCCTGAAACATTTGAAGATGTTTAGAATATGATATCACTTCATAAAGTCATCTTTTCCCAACCCGAGGAGCCCTATACAAGATTTACTTGAATCTTCTATGTATCCTCATGTGTGATTTTAAAGGGGTATTTATAGGTGCAAAGTGACTCTTGGATTCACCGTCACATTCATCTCTCCTCATTTCTTCAAAAAATGGCAATTATTAATCCTTCAACAAATTAAAAACCTTTAGTCCTCCATCTCCTTATATGGTTGGGATGTGAAGTTTCGTGGGCTTGTTTGCCATCATATGGATTATATTTTGATGTTTAAATAATATGCTTATTATTAAAATTATGTTTGGATGAGTAAGTTGGTAAGTTTGACCATATACTTGATATTATATAAAGTCTAAATGAATCGAGATGAACACTTGATAGTATGGAAAGTTCAAATAGATCAAAATTAATTAGACACTTAGTTGTTAGAAGTCCGACAAAGACTTGACATTTGGGAAGTCTAGTATGTGTTGGCATCGGTAAAAGTCCAATAGGTGTTGACAATCAAGAAAGTCCAATAAAAAAATTGGCAGGAGAAAAAGAAATTTTGAGATAGATCATAAAGAATTGGATGTTTGACAATTGATGGAACTAGGTAGATTATGAAGGACCAAGTGTTTGGCAAGTAATGACAATCCATATAAGTTATGGAAGAACAAATATTTAGCATATGGAGAAATCTAGATAGGTCGATGAGAACGAAAGTCTAGGTAGATCAAGGATTAAATATGTAGTAGTGGATGTCCAAATAGATGATTAGATATTTAGCAATGACTGTTTAAGTAGATTAATGTTGATTATATATTAGACAATAAAAGTCAAAATCATAGAGGTGATGAGTTATTTTTGTTACATTTGAGAGTTTAAAATTTTAATTTTATATTTAAGTTTATTTGTGTTTTTATCCTACAAAAGGAGAGACTAAGAAATTTATTTTTCATTATTTTCTCTATTTATCTGTTCAAGTAAAACATTTCTATCTCTCTTCCTAGGCTTTCTCTCTAATTTGAAATATTTATCTTCCATATCATCACACCCTCCACTTAAATATCACTTTTTTAATAATTATCTTCAATCTTACTATAATAATGTATTATAAACCATTTGACCTTTCACTTATATATATCTCCAATTGTTTTTTTTTAAACACCCCATGAATTGCCAGTTCAAAGTGTTCGCCCATTAAAGCAGGTCAATGGGTACAATCAATTGACTCGGCTCATAGAAGCAAGTTAATGGGTAACCAACCTATTGACTTTGTTTTTGGTTGCGTTTAGTTCGGACCCAACCCATGGGTGGTTTAGATTCAGGTTAACCAAATACTAAGTAAAGATGAATCCCTAGCAAGCATAGGTCAATTTGTGTTAGAAAGACGAGGAAGTCTTAGAGACATGGAGTCTTTTATGATTACATATGTTTAGCCTTATTGAGGCTGAAATCATAGTGTTAATTGTAAGATTAATATGGATTGGCAATCAACTAATGATACAGTCGATCGATGCCTCAAAGTTGTGGTTTGGACAAGTTTAGGGTTTTATCTGTTGGTCGATTGATATTGTTAGTGTGCAATTGACCTCTGGTCAAGATTGATCAGGTTGACCAAATTAGGGTTGACTCGAGTTTAAATTTTGATATTTGGTCAATATATTAGGAAGATGTCAAGTAGGTTAAATCTGACTGAATACTTAACTAGAAGTGGGAAGTCCAACAGGAAGTTGGCAAGAGAAATCCAAGTGGGTCATAATTAATCGGACACTTAGTGATCGGAGATGGTGGAAATCCAAGTGGGTCATGGAGGACTGGATACTTAGCACGAACGAGAAATCTTAGTAGGTCAAGGTTGACCGGACACTTGATGATCGAAAGTCTAAAGAAAAATTGATAAGAGAAAAGTTCAAGTATGTCATGGAGGACCAAACACTTGGTATGAGTGAGGAAATCCTGACAAGTCAAGGTTGACCAAATATTAGGCAACAGTGAAGTCCTGATAGATTGAAGTCAATCAAATTCTAGGTTGATTAGATATTCGGCAACGGAAAGTCTTGACAAGTCAAAGGTGACCAGATGTTGAGTAAAAGAAGTATTGGTAGGTTTAAGTCAACCGAATACTAAGAAAGACGCAAATTTAGCTTTTAAAAGGCTGAAATCAAAGTTAGCAAACAATTGTCAGAAAGTGATAATCGATTGACAAACGCTAAACTCGAAATTATGGGTTTGTTGCTTGAGCAATCGATTGGTGCAATCGATTGATAGCTTATTTAACAGTTAACAGAATGCTTTAGAATCGATAAGTGCAATTGATTGACATCTAGTAATTGATTAGTAGACTAAATAAAAATAGCCATTTTGCAGGTTTAAACGGTCGAATTTGACATGAAAATTGATTGGTGAGTAAGATCAATCAATTGATAGGCAGAAAGTATCTCATACAGTAACTGTATAAGAGGATTTCATTTGGAGGAAGATGGTGCCAATTCTTGAGAGGTTAGAGGTGAAATGCTACTACATTTCAACCATCAAGAGACATTTCCAAGTAACAAGAGATCAAGTAAACTAAAGTTTTGAATGTAAAGTCATTTTCGATTTCATTTGTCTTTGCATTCTCGTTTTCTTGTTGGATTCTTGTAATCAAAAATTGTAAAAGGCTTCTCCACCTCCGGAAGTTATCCAAAAAGGAGAAGTTCATAGTAGAGGGAGATTATCGGGAGTAGGCCTTGGATTAGTTGCCTAAAGGGTAGATATCAAGTAAAATCTTAAAGTTATACATGTGAAGTTAAGTTTGAATCAAAGTTTCTGTTGCACATTCAAATTAAGAGTACAAGATCAAGATGAGAAGTGATCGGAGCTATTCACCTCCTAGCTCGCACGGGTCCTAACAATTAATAATCAACTTATGGAGTAAACTCAGGTAGAAAATAGAACGAGCAAAATATTTTTATTTGATTTTGATTGAATACTAAGATAATAATATCAGTCGACTGATGTTGTTAGTAGTTGACTGATGGAGTAATTGACTCAGGTATAAAATATAATGAACAAAATAGTTTTATTTGATTTGATTGAATATTGAGATGTTAATATCAGTCAACTTGGTAATATCAACACGAAACCAAAAAAAGGGTCATTGATCGGATAAAGTTGCAACAAAAGTTTGAATTCTGACTTGTTATAGCGGAGTAAATGCTGCAAAAAGGCGGGTTCCGCCGCCCAGCGGCCCCCTACGCCTGCCCCATGGTATTGTAGGAGGAAGGTAAATCAGAGTGAATGTTGGGTTGGCAAGTTGATGGTTGTTCGAGGCTTTAAGCCAGCAGACGGGGATATTATCCCACATTGCAACTGGCGACACTCGAACCGTCGCTCCATGCTGCAAACATACCATCAACTTACCAACTGATCCAGCCCCTGGGGGTTGTTATAGCGGAGTAAATGACTATATAGGTGATTGAGCAATTAACTTATCAATGGTTTTTAGATTCATGTAGAGCTGGGCTTACAAAATCTGGTTTTGTGGAGGCTTTTACAATAATGTTCTTGGGAGTTCGAGGGAGAATATTGTTGTTTTCCAGAGCCAACCTTGAGCAAAGAAAAGCAAGCAAAGAAAAGAGGAGTTTCATTTGACTACTTACATTACATCTGTATTTTTTATATTTTGTTGTTATTATAACACCAAATGTTGTAAGAGATTTCTTCCACGTCTAAAAGTATCCGAAATGAGAACACAAAAACAACAATCGACGAGTGTCTATTCACTCTCTCTAGCCGCATCCAATGGCCCAATAGTTGTTGCTCGCATAAAGCTTAAATTGGATAACAATAATGCGTGATGACAGTGCTATTGTGCTACTATTTGGAAGAGTTGTTATATCTGTTGGTTGGAAAGCATTGGAGTTTGATGATAATTGGAGTTCATAAATTCCTAAATTGTTCTTTACTAAACATATTTGATCCATTTCTGACAATATTTAATAACCAAGGATGTTAAGTGTTTGGGCCTAGATCTGAATTTTGGTATGGAAACCGAAGATGTTTTCCATTTGGAGGAGTTATTGTTGATCAAGTTAAAATAAGCTTTCTTCTTTGAATTTCTCCCAAATTGGAGGAGTTTAAGCTGCCCAAATTGAACAGAAACTTCATCCCAATTGGAAAATCTTCCTCCTTCCTCTCCTCCTCTCAAACCACAACTCTCGCCCTCCTTCGTTTTATGTTTCACCTCCTCCCAAGCCTACTCCACCTCTAGAATACACTTCTGTGGCGGTTGATTCTCAGCAGTTTCAGCGCTAAGTTGGGGTGAAAAGGAATCAAACTGCTAGACTCCATTATGCCTCTTGTCTAATGCATAGAGAAAGACACTTAATGTCCAACGACAAATGCCATTTGTGTCAAGCATTGAAGAAATTTTTACTTGAGAGATTCTTTCTTTGTACAACCACAACTCATTGCCTGAGCAATGACAGACAGACGAGGCAACTACTAGGTGGCTCCCAAGGAAGGAGCAGTGGTCTCTATTTCAATTAGTCTTTGTTTATGGAACTCCCCTGTTAGAGGTTCAATAATGCCTCCTAAGTCGTAATCAATGCCACCCTTCTAGAGGAAAAAATCGAAGACAAAATGACACCCATAGATTGATTTCAAGAACCAAATCGTAAACTTTCCTATGCAATTCTTTCCTTTAATTCCTTCCCATAATTTAACAAAGCTCTTGCAGCAACCAAATGTCCTCCACGCTCCATAAGCTCTGCTCCATGTCCGCCATCGTCGATTCCTCATAAGCTCCACCACTTAGAAGCGATTCTGCCCAGCCGTCGCTCCACTCCGCCGTCGTGCAGTTATTCAAGGAAGCCGACGAGTCCTTAGAGCTGTTGGAGTCCTGCGGCCGAGTCGTTGCTTGACCCGGCTCTAAATTTCCCTCTGCCGGAGATTCTTGAGCCGTCGGGGAGGTGGCGTTTGCCAGCGCAGAGGAATAGGTCGCCGCCCGGATTTTCTCGGCCAGCCGGGGCATCCACAGCTGACGTATCACGTCCTCGAACTGCTTGCTGTTGACGTCGCACCGGAGCTGCTTTGCGTGCTTCTGCACTCTCGTCCTCCAGTAGTTCTTGATCTCGTTGTCTGTTCTCCCTGGTAAATACTGCGCTATCTTCGACCACCTACATGATCAAAATCGATCTAGTTATTTTTCGACAACGCCATGGATATGATGGTACTTTTCATATTCCGAACAAATTACTCACCGGTTTCCCCAACAAGAGTGAAGTTCGAGGATGAGGAGTTGCTCTTCCGGAGTGATGTTACCACGCCGGACGTCCGGGCGGAGATAGTTAAGCCACCGGAGCCGGCAGCTCTTCCCTGTTCTTTTCAGCCCTGCAACATATATATATATATGATGCCTTGCAATTTTAGATGAATGCCTTAACTAAAGCGCCGAGGAAATGAATCAAAAGACCAACCTGCGCAACGGGCCAATGAATTCCATTGGCCTTCTCCATGATCAGCAATGTAATTCATCAGCAGCAAGTCCTCTTCCACACTCCACGGCCCTTTTCTCAGCCCCACCTCCTCCTCGCCGATCGCTGTCCCGGAGCCACAAGCATTCACCTCGCACGTCATGGTAAAAGAAGATGGAGAAAATGATTGTTGAGATCCTTGGAGATGGAAGTGATGCCGTGGCACTTTATATAAGCTCCAGTGATCAATCCCGTGATGGAATTCCAGCCAATGGCAGAGGCTCTAAGGGATTTGAACTTGGACTATTTTTTTTCCTTCTTTTGTCTTCTATCGCTTCCAAGTGCATCAGAGTAAAGAAAGAAAGAAAGAAAGAAGAGTCGACCCGGTTCGTCATCTTTTCTAGATAAACAAAATTTGACTGAGACGGAGGTGGTCAACTTCCTCAACTTGAGTTTAAGAAAATGTGTTTAGTGCAAAGGACACCATGAGAGTTGTTGGGGATGTTGCTACAATTCTAGGATAATCGATCATGTCAGGTCAAAGTTTTGACGAACGGGAGCTTCAGATTCGTTTGTTTATTTAATCACCCTGGGTGCGCTTCCAACTTGCTCAAGAAAAAAACAGGATTGTCCGATAGGTGATTTCCAGGACGGGTTGACTTGCATGCAGCAATCCAACGGTGGAAGTCAAATCAGTGAGCTGGATGGTTGACCGTCACCCAATCTAGCGAACGTGTTTGGAATTTATGACATTCTGCTCTCTCCGTTCCTTTCCTCGCTCGCATCATTTTAGGAACAGATAATCAATCGACATGGGCGGAGGTAGAAGCCACATCTGAACGTGGCCGACGAGTGACGACAGCGGCCGTTGGAAGTAGTAGAACGGTGCATTGTTTTCTTGGGAAAGGGAAGAAGAATGGCATCATGACAGTTTGTTTGCATGCGGGACGAGGGCCGGCTCGTGATTTGGCGATCAACTAGTGTCGGTGGAAGGAGACGAAAGTCAAAGTCTCCGACCGACTACTGTGTGAACAACGCTGTGGTTGATTTGGATCGAGGAGGCCGACGAGTGAGTTGCCGGCGAGAAGCATCCACAAACAAAAACAGAGGATTAATTATCTTCTAATCTGTGAGTTTAATAGGTTCAACTAAGAATAGAAAGTCAACTTGATTAGATTTTATATAAAATCTAAAAAAATGACTACTATAGTAATTGATATGGGGTAAACCCAAGTTGTCATCTTCGTGCTCTTAGTCCGTCGGTTATAAATTAATCCATGATTTACTTTTCTTCATACAATCAATATGGTCAAATGTATATTTTTTCTAACCACATTGTGTGGCATGGAATATAAACGGATTGCATGTCTATTAATCAAACAAATTATTTAAACGGATTATTTCATTGGTAGAGAACGCATTGCCCACAACATTGATAACCTGATGTTAGTAAAGGAATATAGTGAGAGCCACTTAGGAGATTCATAAAGAGGATGGCTCAAACTTAGAGGCTCTAATAAAAACTTTTAAATTTGTCCTTCATTCTTTGAGATTCCTACAATTATTGTACAAAATCCCACCTAAATACTGTGTTAAAATTTTAGAATGGGTAGGCAATATGCCGTAGAGGAAGACACAGTCAAGTCAAAGTCATTAGAAGGGAACTGCCGATCCAAAAAGCTTAAAATGTTGTGCCTTGACTAGTGCCCTTGGCAGTTCATGTCAGTGCAACTTTAAATTTTTCATGTTTGAGTAAAAATTTAAGTTAGGATTTATAGTTGTGTTTGGTACAAATATTTGAGTTATGTCAAACTTGATGTGCACACATATAGCTTGGAATGGCCAAGATCTTGGTTATTGATGACTTAAGGTCCATGAAGAATGGAAAAGAGTGGTATAAGACATATGAGGGATCGTAGGATAAGGAGTATTAGAGTGAACTTGTGTATAAGAAACAAACTATGTAAGCAAAGTGTGAACAATGGCTAAGGAGTGAGCCGAGGGCTAGAGTGCATTCGAGGGTTGATAAGTTTGATGGGGGATAACGTTACGTTGTATGGTGAGCTAAGACTTGAGAGCACAAATACTTGGGAAAGGGTAGTTCTCCGTCTAGGTGAGACTTGATTATTAGAATGATCATAGTAAAGAATCAAGTTGATTGAAGTTGGATCCAGTCGACTAATGACTAAGTCAACATCCGACTCTGGTCGAGAAGCAAATAAATAAAATAGTTCTATTCAATAGATATATTTTTCTTGCTAACCTAGGTATCTAATTATTGGAACTAATTTTAAAGATGATCGATCTGTTCAGAAGTTTTCGACCGTCCGTCATGATAAATTCGAAGTCCATCAACCAACATCCCATAATGCTTGGGAACGGTTGGAGCGTTGTTGTCGCTAGATAGTTGATTGATGAGTTAATTGATAAAAATAAATTGATTAATGTCTATGATCAGACAACTTATGCTACAAATGAAGATGTTCCCGGGGTCATAATGTCGCGGTAGGGTATTCAGGTTGTCACCCAGGCACCCGTTGTACTTTCCTATTTATCCTGATGATCGATAAAAAAATTCCATAGAATTGAACTGATCATTCAAAAAATAATCAATAAAATTAATTGAGATTATCAATTTTTAAATTTTTTAATGCTACAGACAAATTCCAACAGAGTTATTAATGAAATGCACAATGGAAGGATTGAATAACAAGTACAATGAATCAGCTTGATGATGCAAATCGGTCATAGTGTAAATTATACAATTGATCATTGTTAACACAACATAATGGCTTCAACATTTGAATTTGAGGAAGAGGTTATAAAAACGATTGAAAGGGCTGCAAATTAGCCTATGATCAAGAACAACTCATCAATATTCAAGCTTATTCGATGATAGATTTAAGCGCTTGTATTTCCATTATTAGTAAGCCTAATTTCTATGTACTAAAAGAGATTTTTTCACAAGGAGAAAATATAAAGAAATTCAAGAGTGAACAGTGATCATAGATCATAGATCATAGAATAGGAGCTCAAGAGCTACCGAACCACAAAAACAATGGTGTTAATGACCATTGAAGACCTAAAAAATGCTCTTAATACCCCTCTCCTCATGAAGGTCTGAGAGAGAGTTGGGATTGTAAGGTTATAAATAAAGTCTTATATTAAAAATATATGTGAAAGATCATAAACTTATAAGAGAAATATATCTCTATTGGTAAGAGATCTTTTGAGTAAAATCCAAAAATAAAAATTATGAGACCTTAGACCCAAAGTGGATAATATCATACCATTATAAAATTTGTATCAGAACCTAAACTGCAGAAGGTTTAACCATCGATTGTGCACAAGAGTTATGTTCTAATCGAGCTATGTGAGTAGAATATTATATTGAATTCGAACAAAGGAAGTAGGGGCTCTAGTGTCCGGATCAAGAGAACCAGACACTAGACAGGAAGTCCTAATGGACAACCAGACAAAGAAACCTTAGTTACGACTATGAAAGGAAGACCTAGTAAGTTGGTTGGACTGAGGGACAAGGAACTCCTAGTGAGTTGGGTAGACTAAGGGCAAAGAAATCCACCTAGTAGGTCGGTTAAGAAAGGAAAACCTAGTAAGTTGGTTGGACTGAGGGGCAAGGAACTCATAGTAAATTGGGTGGACTGAGGGGCAAGGAAAATCTAAGATTACAAATAAAGTCCCACATTGAAAACATATGGGAAATATCATGAGTTTATAAGGGAAAGATATCTCCATTGGTATAAGACCTTTGGGTAAAGTCCAAAAATAAAATCATGAGGTCTTAGTCCTAAAATAAATAATATCATACCATTATGGAGGAATCTAAATTCTTCGGTCTTAACAATTGGTATTAGAGGTTGGACTGCTAAAAGGTCTAATTGATTATGCACAAAAATAAAATCATGAGGGCTTAGTCCTAAATAGACAATATCATACCATTACAATTGGTATTAAAATCCAAACTGATGATTGTGCATAAGAACTATGGTTTAATATTCGAGTCATTTGAGTAAAATATTGATCTCGAATAAAGAAAGCGAGGGTTCTCTTGTCCAGATAAAGAGGACCAGACACCAGAAAAGAAGTCCTAGTGGATCGCCAAGCAGAGAAGGCCCAGTTGTGATTAGGCACTGAAGATCTAGTAAATCGGTTGAACTGAGGGCCAAGAAAGTTTTAGTAGGTCGGGTAGATCGAAGGACAGAAAGACGTAATAGGTCAGTTGGACCGAGGGACAAAAATACCTGGTGGGTCAAAGATCGGACATCAAACAAATAGGCTTTCTGTTTAAGGGAGGTCCTATGATCCTTCGTTTGAGGGAGAATTGTTTGGGTTACAAACAAAGTTCTATATTAAAAATACATGGGAAAGATCATGGACTTATAAGAGAAAGATATCTCCATTGGTATACAACCTTTTGGGTAAAACTAAAAAATAAAAACTATGAGAGCTTGAATACAAAATGGATAATATCATACCATAGTGAAGATATTTAAATTCCTTTGGTCTCAACAGAGAGGATGCTAGCCTTGATTAAGCAATAGCTAGTTAGATTGGTAATGCCCAAAAGGGAACACAATAAATTTTGTCTATTCCATAATAACCATGAGATCTGTTAAATCAATAAAATTTATATATTTCTATGATGATATGATATTGTCCACTTTGAATTTAAGATCTTATGAACTTATTTTTAGATTCTATCCAAAAAAATCTTATATCAATAAAGATAATTTTCATCTTATAACCTATATTTTTTTTTTTGTATATTTTTTATGTAAACCTTTGATGATAATCCCAACGTGATCTAACACTAAGGGTATCTTGCGTTGGTTCTTCAAGAACAAAGGAGGTGAGTTGAGGGGAAAAAGCCAAAAGTAGCCGTTGATCTAACACACTATGACGCCAATGGTCAAACGACTTAGGATCTACAAGAGTTTAGTAGACGGACGGTAAAAATCAATTGACTAACCGTTGACAAACTAGCTAATGACTATAGCAGTTGGGGGAAAAAAGATCTATGATAGAATAGTATTTCAGAAAGTGAAAGGTGAAGATGTTGAAAGTTATAAAAGAGTGATCAAAGAGGAGCATTTAAAGGTTGACGAAAATTATTATTTATCCTCTTAAATATTTTTAGCTAATCCTCTACGTATTCACTTGTAAAGTTTGTTGTTGTAAGTCATTTCTCCACCTCCACAAGGTATGTGAGAATGAAAAAGATATCCCCTCGGGATGGTGCGATGATTAAAGTATGGGGTGTTATCACATGAGATTTTAGGATTGAAACTCGACGTGATCGAGCATAACCTCTCCCATGTCTTGACCATTTGTACTAATGGCTAGTAGTCATCCGTGATTTACCTCCTCCGTGTTGGCCTAAGGACGGATTGACGGAGGTGTTGGGGGCGAACGAATAGTCTTTTGCCACGTGAGAATGAAAAAGATATTAAGATTTTGGGAGGGTCGTGGAGTATAACTCAATATTTTGAACCATATTACATTGCTATGTTAAAAGTGTGGTATATGCTTTAATTTGCTTATATTTTCTTTTTGTTGTTAATGTTGTTTGTATATCCTTGCCAAATGTTTATTTATAAGTAAAATATTTTTATTTGTAGACTAAATACTATTTAACCCTCCTCTAGTTGTCCAATAAGATCCTAACAAGTGGTACTATATCTAGGAAGCTGTTTGAAGACTAATGAATGAGAAAACAATTAATGTCAACAAGTGGAATTATTGTTGAAAGCCAAGACAGGGAGAGTGTGGTGTATAAAGTTCCACCATATTAAGAAATTTTAACATTTGGAGAGGAAAGATGGGAATTTTATTTTAAAATCAATTTTGTAACGCTTCTTGCCATAATACAGTGTACAAGAAAAATTCTCAAATGCTCATGATGGTTTCAATCTATGTGAGCCCGAGGTATTTTTATTTATTTTTATAATATTTACTATGACAAATAATTATAATTAATGCATAGGTAAATAAGGGTCCACGTGACGGGACCTTAACTCGGTCAACAAAGAGTCCATGTAGGAGATCCCTTGACCTGGTCAACGTAAGGGTATATGGTCAACATTGTAACGCCCACCCTTCTTACCCAACCAAAGGTGGCGCTACGTTCTTATACTACTTACGTACATGCTTTAGTTATAACAGCGGAAGAATAAAAACTTTAAAGAATTTAATTTATTAAGCATAATATCACATATTCTGATTTGTTCAAATGTGCATATATTGAACTTATAACTAAAAATATTAATTTGTCCGAATCGTTCTTGTCGAGCCACCACCACACACATCACTATCTGCTCCTCCTGCTGCTCCGTTGTACATCCAGCTTTCTCTTTTATCTGCGGTACAAGGAAAGTAAGCTATGAGCACTCATGGCTCAGTAAGTTCCTTTCCTACTCACTAAAACCGAGAATCATCGTATATCAAGAATGGATCAACATATCATCGTCTCAACTAATCATAACATAACATATCATTCTATTCAAACATATCATGCATATTTCTTATTCACATATCATTTCATAGAAGCATGAATATCATATCATAAAACAAATAAATCACAAGCATGAGACATACAAGGGCATCATATTCATATCATAATATCACATGACATTATATCATATCATCATATAATTCAAGCACATATGAATGTAGGCAATGCATCGTGAATTTGAAAACTTATACTTAATAGTACTTGAAATTAATATCATCATCATTTGGGATCCCGGTTTGTACCACATACTTAATGCGTAGGTCCAAGGTAGCAAGTCTTGAGCCCTACCATGCATACATACTAGGCCCGAGTCTTACTCCATCGACCTAGGGCACTCAAAGGCCCATTACTGATGAGGCCCGAGTCTTACTCCATCGACCCCGGGGCGTTTACGGAGCCCACCCTTGGTACAAACCATAAAAATAACTTATCATGCATAATTATCATATTATGTCCTTAACAATCTTTCATGCATTTATTCTTTTTCATTTCTTTTCATTATGTATAGCATTTTCTATGCTATCACATATCATAACATAACTTCATTTCTTTTCATTATGTATAGCATTTTCTATGCTATCACATATCATAACATAACTTCATTTCTTTTCATTATGTATAGCATTTTCTATGCTATAACACATCATGGCATATTTCATAATATAACTTCATTATGCATATCATTTCGTAACTAAAGCAATCATGCATTCTAACTTATTATCATATCATTTTCATACAGCATGGCATAGACATATTTAATTTTTGTTCTAGGGTTTCTAGGGCATCTATCCCTTCATGGCCGAACACATAATGATTCATTTAGGTCATACAAACATATATCACATTCACACATTATCAAGTTTTCATAAGAAGTACTTTTAACCCCTTAGGTTTCATTTCCAAGGCCTCTAGGTCCTTTAAACCTTACTTGGCCGAAATTCATAGAATATAAACTTCCTTTAAGTGGCCTAAAGCATGGGAAACCTAAGTAAATTTCATAGCAAGATTTACTAAGAACATCATACACAAGGTTGGATCATAAACAAGCTAGGACTCTTGTGATCTTACATGTCATAAATCATGTAACTAATTTTCTACATTCCAATTAAACATGAGAGCATTAATCGTCTTTCATAACATAATATCACAGAGGTCATTGAGCATATTAGAATTTTGTTTAAGCTTCTCTAAACTATCACCTTACCATGGCCGAAATATTAAGAGTAAGGTTCATGAGTTTCTTTCAACATACAAGTATACAACTCTTAAGAACTTTATATCATGTCATATAAGCATAGTTATTTTAAATTCAAGGTCCTCCTAACCCTAAATTCTTTCTTGGCCGAAACATGAGAGTGGGGTTCTTTTGGTTCCAATCAACTTCCAAGCAAGAAAACCATAGGAAGTTCCTTAACATTTCATAGAGGGAAACTTGCACTAGTTTGGTTAGACAATAATTTTCCTAACCTATTTACAATATTTTTGATTTAAATTCTAGGGTTACATACACCTCTGATCATGCATCATATATGTATACAAACATAGGGGAAAAACTTTCTTTCAAGGCATAGAAAAAGAATCCGAAAATCACATGAAAGCCTTGTACCGCAGGTGAGGGGAAGCTTACCTTCTTTGCTTAAGTTTCCTAGAGTTGAGAACTTGCTTGTGGACCTTTCTTCCTTGCTTGCTTTGCTCGGCACCAATGGAGGAAGAAGTGGCTAGGTCTTTTGGTGGAGAGGAGGAGGAGGAAGAGGAGGCTTCTTCCTCTTGTGTTGCTCGGCAACAAAAAGAAAGAAAGAAGGGAGAGAGTGAGGAGGAAGAAGAGGTTTCTTCCTCTTGTGTTGCTCGGCAACAAGAAGAAGAAAAGAGGGAGAGAGTGAGTTCTCGGCACCAATGGAGGAGAGGAGGAGAATGAGTTGAGGATGAAGTTGAAGTCACCCCTCCATGCCTATTTATACTAAAATGAGGGGAGGAAAACTTGACTTGATTCATCCTCCTCATTTACTTCTCCTCTTAATGAGAAAGAATATGCTAGAGAAATGCTTCTTGAGTTTCTCTCTTTTCTTTCTCTTACTTTCTCTCCTTTCTTTCCTTTAATTATAATTCCCATCTCTCCTCTTACAATATTCACTCCTATCACACTTGGTTAACACATGCATGCATCCACAAGAGAACCAAGGATCAAAACTTGGTTATGTATATTTTTACTTCTTTTTACTTCCTTTTCCTTTTAAGTAAAAAGAATCCTTTCTTATTCTTAACTACTTAGTCCTTTCTCTCCTTATCAATAATTCTCCTATCCCCTTTGATATCTTATACATGTTCCTTACAAGAGGTCCAAGGTTCAATCCTATTTCTCTTCTAACATTTTATTTTCTTTTATAATAATTTATATATTACCATATTATGCATTATGCATAAATATTTCATACATGTATATATTATCTCATATTTCTTCCTTTTGTCTACATTAATTCCATACATTATAAATCATGCATAGATGATTTATATTCTCAACTTTATTTTCTTTCATAAAGTTTTAATCATCTAAATCCTTCCCATCTTAATATTTAACTTAGAATATCTACACCTTCTTTTCACTACATTCGTACTCTCATTACCCTTACTTTCTTATCTAGGCTTTCTAGGGGTGTTACAAACATAGACTCCACGTGGCATATCAATAGTCTCCATCCGACGAGTCGAAGTAACACCCTAGCTTGCTAACTCCTCAAGCTGTCGATGAGGCAGGATCGACCCAAAAAGATCTCTCGAATTTCAAAGAGTAATAACTTTTTATTTGGATATCAAAACGAGAAACTATTTGGCTTGAATCGAAGCTCGTTCAGATATTTTGATTTGTTATCGAGTGGAACCCGAATTGCCAAATTTCGGATCCAAAAAATAATGTTTAGTACCTTTTCGGAGGCTCTAAACATCTATTTTACTATTTTTGGTCATTTTTACTTTTTGATATTTAGGATATTTTTGATAGTTTTGTCTATTATAAGTTAGGGTTTTGTTTATATAAGCATCGGTTTAGCTATATGATAGATTATCCTGTGTAATTGAATAAAATTTCCTTTTTTTGAAAAACCTTGATAACCCTGATTTCTCTTTTTATTTTCTCTATAAATCCTCCTTCTCGTCAACCTGTGAGATAATAGCTATCCAATCCGACATTAGTTGATATTAGAGCACATCAGATCCAATGGAAGATCATCATAGTCGTGGTCGCAACAACAGGCAGGTTCTAATTGATGAAATCGAGCATTGTGATCGTAGTGATCAAGGCATGATGACAATTGAAGATTTATAGAGTCAAGCCATAGATTTAACCTTACGTTTAGTGGCGAAGTGCAAAATCTTGAGGATCCTTAGATCTCAAAATGTGAATCTAAGTCTACCTTCAAGAATCCATATCACATCTAGATATATATCGAGAATGTCGTGGTTTGGAGGAGCCTTTTGAAGACCTTAATTTTTGGGTTGATCTGCTTGAATTTTTTGGTATGTTATAAAAGGAGGGATTTGTTGATTGGATCAACTAAGTGGAGCAGATCTTCAATTATATGAAAGCTCGGATTAGATGAAGGTGAACCTAATTGCCATCAGACTCAAGGGTCAAGCATTAGAGTGGTGGGAACAGTTGTAATGCTCATGAGATAGACAGAGTAAACCCCAAATAACTGACTAGGAAAAGATGGAAAAAAAAATGAGGGAATACTTCCTTTCAACTACACCCAAGTTTTATTTTAGTAACTTCACGCATTGAAATAGGATGCGAGATCAATCGACGATTATATGGAGGAGTTCTACCAGTTGGTTGCTTAGAATGACTTATCCGAGACGGAGAAGCAGATGGTGATACGATATTTAGGGGAGTTGTGCCAACCCTTATAAGATGTCCTCAGCCTTTACTCATTATGGATGATTTTTGAGGCCTATCAGTGTGCACTAGCTATTAAAAAACAACAAAATAAGAAAATATGGTTAGAGGTGACCAAAACAGCCAGCCAATCCACCCTCAGGATTCTCGTCCTTCATAGCAACAACTACCACATGTTAATTCTAAGGCTCTTGTCAGGTATTTTCGTTGTGGTGAATAGGGACATAGGGTAAAGTAGTCGAGGAAACCTACTCCTGCTAATCAGAAAGGTAAAATTTTATTGATCGTGGAAGATGTGGAAGAAAAGATGGCAACAATTGGCGAACTAATGTATGAAGTTGATGATGTGCTTTACGATGATGATCATAATACCTTGGCCGTTCACAAAAATCTGCTAACTCCTAAGGACGATTCAGGGGATGAGTGGTTGAGAACCAATATTTTTCACACTATTTTCAGCATCACGGATAAAGTCTACAAGATAATCATTGACAACGACAATTGTGAGAATGTAATATCGAATGAGACTGTCTAAAAATTACAATTGAAGATAGATCATCATCCAAGTCATATAAGTTGTTGTGGCTGAATAAAGATAGTGGGATATTTGTAGACAGATGATGTCTTGTACCTTTTTCAATTGACAGCAAATATTTTGATAGTTCTTGATGCGATGTGGTGGTCATGAATGCATGTCATGTATTGTTAGGGTGACCTTGGCAGTATGATTGTAGCATTATCAATGATGAACAAAAGAATACTTATATCCTTCACATCAAAGGAAAGAAAATTGTGTTGGCGCTGCGACAAGAGAGAACCACTCCAGTTTTGGTAGCTAAAACTATGAGATGTTATCTATGTTTTCTTGCCTTGCCAGAACAATGTCATAACTATAGACATTGTCTTACCAGCCGAAGTACAACAGATGCTAGCAGATTTTGCTGAATTAATGCTAGAAGATCTTCCTCCTAGACTGCCACCTATTAGAGATATCCAACATTAGATTGATCTTGCAACATCAGATGGTGGAATTGTTGGAAAAGGGTTACATCCATGAGAGCATGAGCTCATGTGTAGTTCTTATCCTACTAGTGTCGAAGAAGGATGGCTCGTAGCATGTGTGTTGATAGCTGAACCATTACCAAAATTACAATTATGTATAGATTTCCAATTTCCCACTTGGATAACTTGTTGGATCAACTATCCGGTTCTAGGATCTTCTAAAAAATTGACCTTAAAAGTAACTACCACCAAATCAGAATAAGGCATAGAGATGAATGGAAGACAATATTCAAAATGCAACATGGGCTATATGAGTGGATGGTCATGGCTTTTGGATTGTCCAACACATTCAACATATTCATGAGATTTATGCATTAGATCTTGCGATCTTTTATGAGAAAATTTATAGTGGTTTACTTTGATGGCATTCTTGTCTACAGTCCGATATGGGCATTACACTTTGATCACATTCGTGCTACTTTTAAAAGGCTGAAACAAGAATGCTTATTTGTCAACAATAAGAAGTGTTCCTTTTTTACTACATCGGTAACTATTTTTGGCTTTATCGTATCTACTGATGGTGTACACATAGATAGATACAATCTTGGAGTGGCATCAGCCAAGGACCTTTCACAATGTCAGAAGTTTGCATTGCTTGACTTCTTTCTACCGCAGGTTCATCAAAAATTTTAGCACTCTGATTGCTCCTGTAATGCCTCGGCCCGGGCGGTCCCCACCCAGACCGAACCGGGGAACGCCACCTAAATTGCCTATCGGGTTGACGACTAGCTCCACAGACCACCAGAGGTCTTTTCAGTGTGCTTTGTCCTCACTCGCACGCACCTTGGAAAACTTCCTAGGAGGTCATCCATCCTCAGATTTCTCCAAGGCAAGCACACTTAAATTTGGAGTTCTTAAGTTTGAGCTTTCGAAAAGGAAGGTGCACCTTGGTGATATGGATAGTACCATCTAATCTTTTAAGTCATACTTAATCAGAATCTCAGAACTAGGGTATTATAATCACCCCCACTTAAAGACACAACGTCCTTGTTGTGTAACCACGAATCACATTACAGACAAATCCAAATCCTAGAATCTCCCTCACTAGGTGGTGGGTGCCCTAGGTGCTCCTGCCACAAGCGCACTCACGGTCGCAAGGTCGCTCTGATACCATCTATAACGCCCCGACCCGGGCGGGCCCCACCCGGACCGAACTAGGAACGCCACCTGAATTGCCTATCGGGTTGACGACTAACTCCATAGACCACCGGAGGTCCTTTCAGCGTACTTTGTCCTCACTCGCACGCACCCTGGAAAACTTCCCAGGAGATCACCCATCTTCAGATTTCTCCAAGGCAAGCACGCTTAATTTTGGAGTTCTTAAGTTTGAGCTTCCGAAAAAGAAGGTGCACCTTGATGATATGGATAGTACCATCTAACCTTTTAAGCCATACTTAACTAGAATCTCAGAACCGGGGTATTACAGCTCCCATCACCGAGTGTCTCAAGGGATGGGATTTCAGGTGGTCTAAAGAAGCTAAGGCTAGCTTTCAACTGGTCAAGTAGAAGATAACCTAGGCACCAGTTCTGGTACTTCTTAATTTTGACAAAGTATTCGAGGTCAACTGTAATGCATTCAACATTGGTATAAGGGGTGTTCTGAGTCAGTCTGGGTGTCCAATTTATTTCTTCAGTGAGAAGCTGTCTGAATACAAGAAGAATTTTTCTACTTACGACTTGGAATTCTATGTCATTGTTTATCACTTGAAACATTGGTATCACTATATACTACGAAGGTGTTTATCCTGTTTACTAATCATGAAGTTTTAAAGTACATCAATAATCAACACAAGCTGAGTAAGTGGTATGCCAAGTGGGTGACTTATTTGTAGAAGTTCACCTTTACGCTGAGACACCAAGCCGAGAGTTTGAACTATGTCACTGATTCCTTGAGTTGTCACTCTTCATTACTTACAATCATGAGTACCAAAGTTACAGATTTTGAGGTTTTCGTATATATGTATGCAATTGGCCCTTTATTAGGAAGGATATTCTAGGAAATATATGATGGTCACCATCATGATTTTATTTTGCATAATGGTTATCTTTTTCTTGGATTGCAGTTGTGTGTTCTAAATTGTTCACTGAGATAACAGATTATGAGTGCGCTTCATAATGATGACACTTTGGATGTGATAAGACATTGACCCTTATCTTTATCAATTTTTATTGGTCCAAGTTGACTAGTAATGTGACTCACTTTGTAGATCGATGTTTAATTTTGTATGCCAACGGTCTATGGAAATTCTCACCAATATAGGTTTATATACTCCCTTACCTATTCCTGAAACTCCTTGGTTCAACATTAGCATAGATTTTGTATTGGAACTACCCGCACCCAATGAATCTCAGATTCTATTCTAGTTATGGTTGAAAGGTTTGCAAAGATGACATATTTTGTAGGTTACAAGAAGACTATAGATGTTGTCCGAATTGCTTATCTTTACTTCACGGAGATCATGTGTTTACATGACATTCCTTGATCCACGACTTCAGATCATGATATCAGGTTCATCAGTCATTTCTGGAAGAGCTTATAGAGAAAATTGGGTAATCAGCTAAACTTTAGCAGTGTCTACCACCCCCTAAAGCTATCTGACGGGGCAACCCATGATGGGTTAGCCATTTGGCAGGGCAAGGTTGACCAATCCATTATCTAGGCGGATTAGAAAATCCCCAACCCAACTTAATCCAAGGCGAGTTGCGGATTAGGCTGACCAACCCATGGGCCCTTCAATTTTTTTTTTTAAATAAAAATGGATAGAGAACCCACGAGTCATCCCATTTTTTATGGAAACTTTCTTCATGACCCCTAATGCTACCACTATATTGTTTCTTTAGCTAGATTAATAATTTCATAAATAAGAACATGTTCTGTGTAGCAAAGGATGCTACCATTTTTTTATGTTTTAAAAACACTCACCGCTTTTAAGAACCTAGAAAATGCCATGATAAAAAAATTCTATTCAATAGGAAATGTATCATAACAACATGCACAACCTAAAGTATCTTCTTTGTTTGCTTAGCTTATGTGCAAAGTTTTTGATGAGTGTGTACGCCGAAATAAAACTGGTGGGGGTGATACTCGTGAGATGGACTTCGGAAGCTTTCTAGATTTTGTTTTGACCCTTGAAAATAAAGACACGCTTGAAGGATTAACATACTGCGCGCAGTATATATTATATATATACTCAATATATATAAGTATCCTGCGCGCATGATATCAATATATATAAGATTTTGATATCACGTGTGTCTGTACAGTGTGCGACTATGTGCACACGTAGGATATCATTCGTTTACTTTTTTTATTTTTTTTAATTTTTGAATTAAAAAAACTAATTAAAATATTTTTTTAAAATTTTATTTTTAGAGTTCAGACTTTGGGTTATAATTTTTATGTTATTTTTTTTATAGATTTTATCTCTAGATTCAAACTTCCTAATTATATTATAGTATTTGGTTTTAAAAAAATTTAAAATAAAATAATTTTAAGTATTTATTGAGTATTGTAATATGTTGAGAAGATATATTAATGTATTAGAAATTTATATAAGGAAATGTTAATTTTTTTAATTAATTTTTTAATTTAAAATATTAAAAAAATAAAAAAAATCGCATCATATTGCACGCGTAGGAGATGACTTTTATATATATATATATATATATATATATATATATATATAGTATTAAAACATTGTTGAGAGAGTAGACTCTAGAAATACTGCAGCAAACAAACAAAAAAAAATATCCACACTACGTTGGCACCTCTTAATAAAATTGCCTTCCAAATAACAATATTAAATCCATATTTCAAGCAACAATCAAGCATTTATATTAAACCCACATTTAAAGCTAAAAAGTCAAAAAAAATTATATAATTCTGTCAATGATCAGTCACTCTTTTTATCTACGACCACCCATTATAATAATACTTGATTGATTATATTGTCCAAAGATTGTCAACTTCGGAGCCTAACCCATCCTTGTCATGAACACAATGCTATTCTTAATTTAACGAACTTTAGTATTTGTAATGTCTAATAAACCAAATTATCATTGTTTTTGTGTTTCATCTACAGTAAGTCAAGGATTAGTTAGTTATCATACAATTAAGAAACGCAATTTGTAAACTCATGTGATTAGTCAGTCTAACATTCTAGATGAGGCATCTCTTCTTTTGCACTCCTTCAGGAAAGCAGTGGCAGAGATATGAAACGTTTTTGACTAATCTTTTGACTTCAAATGGTGCAGTAATCAGCAAACTCTTTGTGTGGAAATCATGCTCGTACAGTAGTGACAGTGGAATTATTGGTCGTCTTGTGTTGTCGTCAATAACTGATGAATTGAGAGCAAATGAAGACTCCTCAAAAATAATGCAGTCATATGATTTGATATACATCCACTTTGGACAAACTAGGCATGAAGGAAGCTAATTAAAACGGGATATTGATAGTGCAACGTACCAAATAAGCTTTATTAGGTGAGGACTAATGTAGTTGAAGTGGTCCAATTACTTATGGAAGAGGCAGATCATATATAGTTCACACCAAAAATGTATCAAATATCGATGGACATATTCCATCGCTAGAAGCATATTGCAACGGAAACGACGGAATACATATCGTAGCGTAGATATTAGTCGTTGATATGCTATAGTAATAAATATTTGATATTCATCAATACTTCTAGCGACGAAAATTAAAATATCTGTCGCTACTAGCTGAACGGAGTCAAATTTCTGTTGAAGGTATTAGCGATGGATATTTTAATTTTCGTCGCTAAAAGGAGCGACATATATATAAATATCCGTTGCTAATTACTTAATCCTATACAGTATCAAAGAGAGTATCAACGTTCAGCAATTAGCGACGGATATTTCAAATATCCATCGCTAATTTCGACGGATATTCCAATAATATGTCGTTGATGGCGATCGTGAGATATGACTTTTTCATTTTTTTTTTCTCTATTTACATATAAATCTAATTCACTCGAACCATCATAAATGATAGTTTTCACAATAAACTCATAATACATAACAACAAAATTCACAACAAACTCCTTACATATCAACAATTACAGTATAACAAACTCAAAACACATAACAAACGTACAACACATTACAAACAACACAACAATCTATATGAATTAAAATGAACAATAGATACATAATAATAAATCCAAAAAGGCCTAAATCTAATATAAGATAAATTTTGTCATCCTAATTAAAATAAAGAACAAGACAGTAATCAAATATAATACATTCTAATCAAATCATAAACAAAATCATCTCTAGGTTCTACATGAAATTTCATTGAGATTAGTTATAAATAGAAAATACGATATTGTTGGGGTTCAATTAAAGTCCCACATTGAAAAAATTTGAAAAAAATCATGGGATTAAAAGGATGCAGGATATTTCCATTGGCTTGAGGCCTTTTGGGTAGTGCAAGAGCAAAGTCACAAGGGCCTAGGCTCAAAGTGGATAATATCATGCTATTGTGGAAATATGTGGATATCCTTCGGTCCCAACAAAAGATATAATTACTTATCTTAAACTGATAACTAGTTTACCTAGTGGGCATTTTTTAAAAATACATACCCTGAGATAAAAATATGCAAAATCTAAAAATGATTATGAAAATATATAATATAATCAGAGATGCATATAATTATAAAAAATAACATTATTTTTAACTAAAATTAAAAGTTAAGATAAACAATAACATACCTCAAAATTATCTACTCCGTAAGAGAATAGTTGGGATCCTGGGTCTCCTGAAACTCCAAATGATGTAGGTAGTACATTTATGAATCCGGAGACAACGTTGCTACACATGCTTACATATGTGAAATATCTCCTTAGTCTGAGCATGTCGCTATCGCATCTATTGTATCTCAACGTCCCTCCCGGCCATTGTCTCCTCCAATGACGATAGTCGAGTCCACAAGTCCTCATTTTTCTCCCGTAATTCTTGTTCCTCACTAGATAAGGATGAGGAACTAGGACAACTCCTGATCCCTAGAGCCCTCATTTGCTCATCGATAACTTTAGCCTGAGAGTCAAGCTCGTAGAGGGAGGTTTTGTTCCTTTCACCGACAATATCATAATAAATGTTATTAACCCCATCGATGGAAAGAGGTTGTGACCTCTTTCCCTCCGCCCTAGGCTGAGATGCCTCAATAACTCTAGTGGGCATTGCTTTTTTTTGTCAAAATAATAATTTTATTAATCTCCACATAAAGTCTACAAATATATTTACAAAATTTAATATTCTTACGTTAATTGCTAAAGAACGTCGATCGGCAAATAACCCATCTTTCTTCTTATAAGTTTTGTTAAATATCTCCTAACAAGTGGGAGGTTTCTATAATTCAACAACCTATGTACAGAAAATACAAATACATGAAAATCAATAACAAAACATATGTAAGAAATATTTATATAAATTAATTTTAAACTTACTAAATCAGAGGCATGCTCCATAATCGAACGAGATCCAACAATATGTTTTGTGGATTCGGTACTTAGCCTAACAAGCTCTGAATTACAATTGCTTCGAGCAATCGATGAATTGTCCTACCAATGCTGGATAGCCCAAATGGCTCTCCAAGACTGACAAATTGCATCAGGGACCTCGAATGACCTAGTGCTCCTTTGCCTCCACTTATACAATATGCCCTTGTACAGTTTAGAGCAGTAGATATTCCAAATATTTTTGAACGTTTTCTCCTGGCCCACCTCCCAAATATATCTCTTCTATAATAATATATTTTGACAATTAATATCATGTTAACTACAAATACATTTTATATTCAAAATACTTACAAAAAATTTACAATAATAAAAATTCTTGATGTTATGGTCTACAAGCCCCCATATAGTACCAATAGGGGACAATCCTTCTTTAAACTTTTTAAATATATAAGATGCTACTTGGTGATCATCTGAGACAAACTACATGGAAAAATGTTATGTATTAAATATGTGTGATAATTAAAAAGAAGATAAAGTACTAAAATAATTACTAAATATAAAATTACTTACTAGTCACCAACAACTCACAAAATAGCTTGGTCACCATGTGGTGTCTATACTTATTGCATGACTATATATGCATGAACACAATATAAGATATATAGATTTGATATAATGTTATCTTCTAACTAGGGAGATGGAAAAAAAATTCATACAATATACCATGACATTGTTAATAATTTTTAATCACCTGGTGTCATTCTGAATCAACTAAATTAACATTTTGTAAGTTCTCATCGCTAGACTTCATGGGTACATCAGCCTCCTCACTTTTAGACATCTCTCCATCATTTATTTCATCGTAAGTGGCATTAACATCTACAAATAATTATGATGTGGATTGTATTTCTGAATCAACTGAGTATATCTCAACTTCTTCATTTTGATATGCATCATGGTTTTGGGTAGTTATAGTGTTCGACATTTGTATTGTTGATTGAGGCTTTATCTGACACATTGCTAAATATTCACTAGGTCTTCTCCTCTTTGTTGGGTACTCAAGATAGAATACCTAATCAACTTGTATCACAAAGATGAAAGACTCAAACTTGTTGAATCTTTTGTTTGTGTTAACCTCAACTAAATTATAGAAACGATATATTTTGGTACTTGTTTTTGGAGTTGGGTCATACCATGAGTATCTGAACAATATACACCTTTTTAAAGGTAAAGCTGGCTCAATCAATATAATTTCCTCAAGTCTACCATAATAATGAAATTGAGTAGCATTGTTATTTATGGATCGTTTTATGCGAACATCAAAATTATACGTAAGCTTTTGTGAATCGCGATGGGCCACGTGAAATCTGAATCCCTTAACATAATAACTTGAGTAAATTGTTATGTTACAGAAAGATCGTAATGCAAGATTATTTTTTAGTCTTTTATTTTACACATTTGATATTCTACAATTATTTGCCTATAACAGTAGTGATGATATATATTAGATGCATATAGAATACAGTTGCATTGTAATAAATAAGTTAATTGCTAGCTTACATAAGTTTAAAACTAATATGCAAATTCATCCTCTCTACCTCACTTACACTTACTAATGGATTTTATAAATGTAGTTATTATTTGTATAAGTTGCAAAAAAGGTAATTTAAGGACATATTAGATAGCATATCAAATATTCTTCAATACTGTATTATATATATATATATATATATATATATTTGAACTATTACCTTATGTATAGTTTGACCTCTTCATAGTTTAAGAGTATATATGTTCTGGCAACATGATATTTTATGCATTTAACCATTTAGAAATATTTGCACCGATAATCTTACCATGAAACTTGAAAATAGAAAGTATCTTTGGGTATGTCGGTTGAGTATAATAAGAACTTCAAGGACATTTACGATATTTGATTTTCACATTATCAACAAAATAATAAGAGCAGTAGAAAGTTGCTTCTTCAATCAAATATGCGTTACATATTGATCCCTCAACTCTTACTTTATTACGAATATTATTTTTTAATTTTCACATAAATATTTCAAATAGGTACATCTATCTGTATTATATATGACCAACTAATTATGCCTCATAAAGTAAATGAACATGTAGATAACGGGGAAATGATGATCAAGGCAACAAGTCCTCAGCACATTCAGAGTTGATGATCATCAAGCCCAAGAACAGGAGTGGATTGATGAGGTAGAGATAATACAAAAAACTTGGTAACACTCCACTACTTTACTTTAAAGGCTCTCATTGGATTGACAATGCATATCCTAATAGCTTCTGGTTGTTTATGTGGAAAGAGATTTAGATGTCATAGCAACTGGTCAATTGTTTCAAACATCTTCAGATAAATTTGTTGAAGTAAAAGAGAAAAATGTTACCCATATAGTAGAGCAGATTTAGATCGTGCTAGGGATTAGATATTGTATCAGTTGGTTATGGAGCTCAAACAGTGAATACAATGTTAAAGTTGCTTATGAACTGCTATCTCATACGGGGTTTTTCAATGAAAATTAAGAAAAGGTATGGTGTGTTATTAGAGTGCTCAAAGGTAAAAAAGTATCTATCTGGCTGATATTGTATAACAAGATCAATATGAAGGCTAGACTGATCCAAAGGGGTATGTTTCTTGAGGATAATTCATGAATTTGGTGCAAGTCAACACTGGAAACTAGAGATCACTTATTCCTCCAATGACTACTTAGCAGTATGGTACAATGCCCTATTAAAAAAACATGGTACTGCGGCCCCCTCATGACTATCCTACGCCATTGAGAGAGAGTTTAGCGGGAATCCAAATTGACAAGTGCATGGACGGGTGTCACGCCCCGAGAAAGTCTTTGTCCGAAGAAATTTCGACAGCACCTCTCCTGTACGGATGACAATCTGAAGCATTTCTACAGACATAATATACATCAGCCACAGGCGGCTGGAATATACACACAACCACGCAGTTATATATATATCATCAGCTCACTCGGCTGGAACAAAATATAAAACACAGCAGAAAAACGATAGAAATCCAAAATACATGACTGCTAGCCGGCTAGGCTTACACCACACAACAACACAACACAACAATATAACAATTCCAGAAATAAAATCGGAACACAAAGCTAAATACACCAATTATAAATACCGAAGTAAAAGTACACAAAACGCGTAGACATGTCTTCTGATGTGATGTGGGGACCGGCAGCCAGGATACTCCAAGCGTCTCCATAAACAACCTGCTACCTGAAAAAATAGTGTCCCCGGGGGTGAGTTCAACAACTCAGCAGATACCTAGTTGACATGTATAGTAAACTATAACACATAGTAATAACTATGGAGTACAGTCTCCTGAACAAAAGAAGGTAATGCATAAAAGAAAAGGGCTGAAGAGTTCTGTACTCACCAGGGCCACCTATCAGAATAATCAGGTCGTCAGAACGGAAGTGTCATAAATCAGATGACGTCAAACATACGATCCATCCAAACGCGATATAAGTGCGAAACACAAGTAGTAAATGCATAAATGTATATGATGCCAATGATGCCCTTGACGCCAGTTAGTCATCTCACACACATGGTGAGACCGAGTGGGAGGGCTTTGATAACCGTGCACTCTATCATCACCATAACGATGAGTGACCGAGTGGACGGGATGTTGTCAATACTCCGTCCTCCGACCCCAAATCATAAATGGGGCTCAATGCTCTCGTCTCCTGACACGATCGGGGAGGTATCTCTGGCCACCACCGAGTCACGACCAACGGAGCCAACAGAGTCCACTGTCACGGCTACCACGCTACACTAAATGCCACTGAGCCAAACAGGCGGAACTGTCACGGCCACCACGCGAGTCCTCGGACCAACGGAGCTAAACAAAGTCACCGCCAGCCACTGTCTGATATACCACTAATCCATGAGTGGTGGTGTGTGCAGTACATGTAACTGGCGATGTGCTCAACCATAGTGGAGCCGACAATCGCGCAGCATGCAATCATGATGCATAGCACTAAGCATAGCAATAAAGTGATCAACATGACCATATCCATATATATAAAATGAGTACTGTAATATCGATGGTCAAATACGAAGAACTAAAGTACACAGGTCAGATAGGATATCAAAAACCTAAGTCCTGAACATAACAAGCATGGTATGTCACTACCTCACTGAGCATATATATAATCATATGGATACTAGCATAAAATGCATAACAGGTGAGCAAACAAGCATGTAACGAGTATCCGGTAGTGACGTACCGAAATAAGGACGAACATAATTATTACTAAAGACTATAACCTACTAGACATATCAAAAAGATAAGTCAAGGTACCCGCCTCCAATAGGAAGGGTCGTATCCGATCCAAATCAAACGTCGAGTTGCTCATCTCGCGTCACAGTCCTGTAATACATAGTATACAGATTTAGCTAATTGAATACAAATTAATTAGCTAAATCAAATCCTCGAGAAGCTAACATAAATCCAAATCCAATTATAAATCCTAATTGGATCATTTAACTCCTCATTCAATTCTAATTAATTCATTCGAATTAGGGCTTGCAATAAAATAACCCATCATAGTATCTTACCTGATTTAGCCCCTATTTCAATACATACCTAATTCATCAACAACATGAATCTATTACCCTACTCCTTACCTCAATCATAGATCTCTGCTATTGATCCGCAGCCAAAGAAGTGTTGCCGGAACCAAGACAACACCACTGGAAACAAGCTTCCCTGCTGGAGTCTTCCTCCCGTAAGGTCTAGAGGAAATCAACAGTCCACTTTCCATTGATTCCTCAACATAAGGGGTTGCTGCCGGAAGAAGACTCCACCACTCGATTTCCTCAACAATCCACGCCTCTGGTGAGCAAGGGAAAAATATGAATCGATCACACAACATCTCAACAACCCACAGGTTACGTTGCTTACCTCCAAGATCCGGCTAGGGCACAGCTTCGCACAATCAAACTATCAAGCATAAAGCTCAACACTGGTCTACAGTCAGAGAAGGTGGTGGCAGCACAGAGGGAAATCTCGGTGGCTAGCACAAAGGAAATCGGAAAGGGGCGGCTGCACTGTGCAGAGATGCGGCAGAGAGGAAACAATTGTCGTCGGAAAACTAGGGCACGGTGAGCCAGCAACGCTCTAAGGTTCGGCTAGCCGGCACTAGGGCAAACGACGGCGACACTGTGTAGAGGTGCAGCGGCGGCTGTACACCCAAACTAGGGCACAAGGAAATTCGACGATACGCTGCCGGAAGAGAGGAAAAGACTCGGCCGGCGGGGCTCACGCGTCACCGGCGTTTGGGCAGGGAAGAAGAAAGAAAGGCGGCGTCGGCACGCAAGAGAAGAGAAGAAGAAGGTTGGGAGAGACTTGGCCGAAGGTTAAATCGCGAGGAGAGATGGGGGAACCACCGTCGGGTAGGGCTCGCGGCCACGCGGGAGAGGAAGAAGGATCGGGCTCGGGAAGAAGAAAAGAAACCGGCAAGGAGCAATTAGGGCTCGGGTTCGGCGGGGGAAGAAGAGTGGCGCACGGAGGTAGGCTCGGGCGAGGAAACGGCACAGTAGGGGATCGGAGGAAAAGAAATAAAGAAAAAGAAAACTAAATTAAAAAGGAAAATCAAACATTTCCTCTTTTAATTGGGGAAAACCAAACAGGCTTTTCCGGACCCCGTTTTTATCCCCGTAAACTCGTCCATACGAACTCCGAAAAATTCCACAAAAATTTTCAAAAATTCCAGAAGATTCCCTTATCATTATCCGACATTTTTTCGGTATTTTACAACGGGAGTCCGTAGTGTTGGATCGTGTAATTCGATAGAGGGGTGTGAATATCAATCGGAAATAATTATCGTAGAGTAAGCAGCGGAAAAGTATAAAATGAAAAAATACAATGCGAACACGAACCTTTTTACTTGGTTCGGAGTCTTGGTCGACTCCTACTCCAAGGTCCGCACTCATCTAGTATTTTCGTTGGGCAATCCACTAGCAATTTGAATAATTGTTTTACAAATAGAAAGTACAGTTGCTTTAAAGAAAGAATACCGACAACATAGAGAAACAAAAATGAGGCGCGTTGTCGGAGGAGCTTTCGCAGTGTCGCAAGAGCGCAGCATGTCAGAGCAAACGTTGGAAGATCTTGTTGTCTGTTGTATCTTGCTCCAGGCTACACCCTCCTTATATAGGAAGCTCGAGGCGCTCGGATCCCTTCCAGGCGCCTGGAGTGTGACGTAGCCCGTCCAACCAGAGCGCTCCACGTTGCGACGTCGCTTGGGGATAATTTTTGCACTCCGGGCGTCCGGACCACTTTTTCTCCAGGAAGTCCTTCTCCTGCAAGAAATAGTTAGCCCGAGACAAAGTGTAAATTATATTACCCTGCAAAACAAAGTGTTAACATAGTTATAATTAATAAGCAGAGTATTAATTAGATTCCGTCTTCTCGACACTAGAATCTAGTCACGATCTCAACTTAGATTCCGAAATGGATCTAAGTTAGATTAACGTCTAATGTTCCCTTCCCAGGAACATGTCCTCATAGTCACTCCCCTCCAGTGACTTACCTTCACTTACCTGTCAGACGTCTGGTCAGCCCTTCGACCCGTCTGGACTTCGTGCCAGCTATCAGGTCAGCCCGTCGACCTAGCTGGACTTCGTGTCAGACATCCGGTCAGCCCTTCGACCCGTCTGGACTTCGTGTTAGCTATCAGGTCAGCCCGTCAACCTAGCTGGACTTCGTGTCAGACATCCGGTCAGCCAGTCGACCAGTCTGGGCTTCGTGCCAGACATCTGGTCAGCCCGTCGATCAGTCTGGGCTTTGTGCCAACTATCAGGTCAACTCGTTGACCTATCTGGACTTCTCCTTCACACTTGGTGAAAGTGTTAGATCAATATGAAACTAACTTAACCTACTTTGTCATTTATCAAAACTTGAATTAGACCGTTAGTACTAACCGTACCAACAATCTTTCCCTTTTTGATGCAATGACAACTTGGGTTAAGTTAGTGAAAAATATGCAAATAAAACAAGCAATTATAAGGTTTTTAAGTTAGTCTTTATTTTGGTATTTCGTTGATTTATTTTAACTAACTTAAGCCACCTAACCCTCTCCCTTTGACATTCATCAAAAAATAACACAGAAAAATAAGTGATTTAGGGAAGTAAAATAAAATCAAAGAATTAAAGTCAGATTGACTTGGGAGAGTCTAAAGTAGAAAACATAGAATATTTTACATAAACCTTAGCTTTTAGCTTTCTCAAAAAAAATAACTAAGTTTTAAACTTTAGAAAGATAACTTTTGAAAAATAACTTTGTAATTTTTTGAATAATTTTTAAATATAAACTTTACAAAATTAGCGTGATTTTCAAAATGAGCTTTGCAAATTTAAAACATTTTTTGAAAATAATTTTCAAAATTAACTTTTATAAAAGTTAATTTTCAAATATACCATCTTTACAAAAGTGAGATTATTAAAGCCAAACTTCAACTTAGTGGATAAAATTAATATTCAAAATTAAATTTATAAAATCTAATTTTCAAATCCAAATTTTAAAAACCAAGTAAGATCTAATTTTTAAAATTAAGTTTGTAAAATCTAAAATACTTTCAAGGAATATTTTTCAAAAAATAATTTCAAAATAAAGAGAAATAAGTGTGAAAATAATTAATCCTCCCTGAACCTGATAGTAGTTAAAAATCTGTTGAAAATATTTGCAAAAAGAATTTAAAGTAAGATTTTCAAAGTATATATATATATTAAAAAAAATGAGGTAGGACTTTCAAAAGAGATTTTTTAAAAAGAAGTTTTTTCTACCTAAGTATTTTAGGTGATTTAAAGTTTAACACTTACGTTGATAAAGTTTATTATTTACATAATTATCTTTATATACTTGTTATAATTGTTCATCATTAAACTATTATACTGAAAATAATTAACATTAGATTTAGGTGTATTAAGTTAAATTTTAATTTAAGGTTAAAAATAATTTGTTACTAATTCAATAGCATTTAATCATTATCAATAGTTTAATTTAACATATTAATATTTATTTGATTAATTTAAATGAGTTAATAATTTAGCTTTTCAATTACTTCATTTTGGATTTAACTTAAGTAGGATTAACTAAATTTAAAAATAGTATTAATTCAAAGTTAAATTTATCAAACCAAGTTATGTAAGGTTCAATTTAAGTCAACCTTTAATTAATATAAATTATGATTTAATTAAAGTAGTTTAACGTTTTAATGTAAAGTCAAGTTTGATTTAAAATAATTTAGAGTAGAGTTAATACTTTGATTAGGTTAAATCTAGAAACTAATCAAGTCAATCTTAGTTTTCGAGTAAGGTTAGAGATAATTGAGTTTTACTTATTTAATTAAGTTTAAAGTTTAAGTTAATTGAATTTTGATTAATTACTTATTAATTAAGATTTAAGCTTTTAAGTTAAGTGTCTAAGTTTTAAACGGATTTAATTTTTTTAAAAATGATTTCTAAAACAAAAGGATTTAAAATATGTTTAATGTTAATTAACATATGTTTAATTCAGTTTTAATTTTAGATTTAAATTAATATTAGTGGTTAATTTAATTTTAATTTTAAGTTTGAAGTTTTGAGTTTTAAGTTTAATTTTAAATTAAGTTAAGTTTTAGTTAAGTTAATTTAAAAATGGGTTTTAGGTTTTTTTTTAAAAAAAATAATTTTTAGGTTAAAATAATTTTTTTAAGTTAAAATAATTTTTGAAAAAGTAAATTTTTGAAATAATTTTTAAGTTAACATAATTTTTTTTAAAAAAAATAATTTTTAAGATAATTTTTGAAATAATTTTTAAGACAATTTTTTGAAATAATTTCTAAGATAATTTTTTGAAATAATTTTTAATATAAATTTTAAAATAATTTTTTAAAATAATTTTTAAAATAATTTTAAGATAATTTTTGAAATAATTTTTAAAATAATTTTAAGATAAATTTTTGAAATAAAAGGAATTTTAAAATAGATTTTTTAAAAGGATTTTGAAATAATTTTATTTTAAAAGAATAGATTTTAAATAATTTTTAAAAGGATTTTAAAAATATTTTTAAATAATTTTTAAAAGGATTTTCAAAAGAATTTTTTAGAATATTTTTTAAATAATTTTTTTAAAAGATTTTTTTAAAGCATATTTTTAACTTAAATTGGTTTTTAATTTAATTTAATTTTTATTTATCTTAATTTAATTTTTATTTAACTTAGATTTGTTTGATGCTTGTTTTACTATTTTCAATATACATGTTTAGACTATGGTAGATAAGGACCTAGGCTTGATTCACACTTGACTAGTTAGACTTAAGATTTTCAGAAAAAAAAAATTAAATATTTAATTTTTTAAACGACTTTGTCTAGAAAGTGGTGGATGATCTCATACCTGAGAAGGTCTAGTGCCTCGCCACGGTCTGGAAGCCGATTATTAAAATAAATATTTAATTAACTGACTGTTAAACCTAAGTCTAACTCAAATATGAGTCAACACTTAAATGATAATCTAAATTGAAGATAAAAAGTTAACCATCTCACAAAACAGATAAGGTTCCCTGATTGATAATCTAGAAGAAGGGTGAGATAGATTTAGGTTTAAATTAGTCCAATAAACTCTAACTCAATCAATTAAACATTAACTTAACTAAATTAAAACTCTTACTAAACTTAAACTAAATTAAACTTAATTAAATTAAAACTCTTACTAAATTAAACTTATCTTAACATAAACTAAATTAAACTTAACTAAACTTAAAGTAAATTAAATTTAATTAAATTAAAACTCTTACTAAATTAAACTTACTTAAATTTAATTAAAGTATAAAACTCCTACTAAATTAAACTTACCTAAATTTAACTAAATTAAACTTACTTAAACTCAATTTAAAATTAAACTTAAATTCAAACCAAATCAACTTAAAATAAATCATCTCATAATCACCTATAGATATAACATATTTTACAATCTAGACTGGGTGAGATGGAAAATTAAGGAATTGAACTCAATCAAACTATCTTTTAATTCATCAAATTGGATCCAAATCAAATACTCTATGTGTAGGAACTGTTAGCTAGAGCCCTAGAGCCAATCATTTGATGATTGTATTTTGGACTTGTTGTATCATATTCTATATAAATAAAGGCATTTGGTTTTTGGTTATTATACTTACTTGTATTGGTGCCAAATAAACTAAGTATAATAACGTCCTTAAGTAGACGGTTCTCACCTATATCAATCGGTTAGTTGAACCGATAGTGAGATGATATAGGGAACACTACTCTTAATCATTCCTAGTCGAGTATTAACATTCAGGGACAATGTTAATGCAATAAGACTAGCATGTAGGTCAACTCGATGACTTGATCTCACAAGTCATGGATATAGAGATATCAAGTTGACACATGGGTATGCATTGGAGAATGTATACTGAATGACCCGCCATGAGAAAGTATCATGGATCGTTATATGAGTGTCATATACTTTCTCATGTGGCTATTAGTATGACTACTAGTCCTTAGACCTGAAGTCACCATGGTTCCCTACATAAGGAGTTATGTACTTTAGTTTCGTCAAACGTCACCCGTAACTGGGTGGACTATAAAGGCGATTTGTAAAATACCGAAAATAGGTGAATATTAATAAGGGAATTTTCCGGAATTTTTGGAAATTTTTCAGGAATTTTTCGGAGCTCGTATGGATGAGTTAACGGGGACAAGAACGGGGTCCGGAAAAGCCTGTTTAGGCTACCCGATTTAAGCGAGGAAAAGATTATATTTATATATCCTTTTCCTTTTTATTTCTTTATTTCTTTTCCTTTGCTTTTGTTGCCGAACCCGAGCAAACCCCGCACCCTTTCCTTCTTCTTCCCGACGCCGCCGCGCACCTTCTCCTTCGGTGCCCTAACCGCCGGCCGAGCGGTTTTCTCCTCCTCTTCTCTTCTCGTTCTTCCTCCCAGAGCCAAATTTCCTCTCCTCCTCATCCACGCCGAGCCGTGCGCAGATCACCGGCCACAGGAAGCTAGCACCGTTACCTGTGCCCTAGCGCCGGCCCATCGCTGAGCCTAGCATCCTCTCCCGCCACCACAGCGACGCCACTGCTGTCGCTCGATCTTTTCTTCCCTCTGCCGGTCGGTCTCTCCTTCTTCTTCCTTTCCGAGCCGCACTGGAGGGCGCCACCACTTGAGGCCGAAGGGAGCAGCGTCGCCGCGATTTTACTGCCCTAGTTTGCACCAAGCCTTCCTCTCTTCTGATCTGTGCGCCGAGGCCGACCACTGTGCCCTAGCAAGTCAGCCGGCCTCCCTCCTTGTGCCGACACTTCACTGCTTCTTGTGTCGTCTCTGGTCCCCACGGCCAACTCCAGTCACCGCTGCTGTCGCCGTTCATCCTCGCAAGCAGTTGACGCAGAAGGGGGGGGTTGTTCACAGTCGACCCTATCCGTGCCTTGATTTCTTATTTCTGCCGGATTCAAACCAGACAACAGTGAGGTGAGCAGCTTATCCTTGTTGATTCTGTGTATTAGATCACTGGTTGTAGTACTCTTCCGAGTTGGGGATTTGTTACAGATTCAATTAGTAGCACTTGGACCCCTTGGATCACGGCAAGTGCTGATTATTGGGTATTTTGATTTAGGGATCAGCGGCTGAGGGAAAACAATTGGCACCATTGTAGGTACGACAGAATTGGGTATGTACGGTTCGTATCATATTCTATGCTTGTTTGATCATTTTAGCTTCGGACAACACTGATTTCTAGTAATCCACAGTTTTGATGATCCAGTTTCGGCGGTGAAGCCCTCGGGCCGTATCCCACCAGCGGTCACTTGGTGGTGAATTGAGGTAAGGAGTAGGTAATTGGTTTTGGATGAAGATCATAATGAATTTGGATTAGTTGATCAGTTGATATATATATTGAATTAGGGCTAAATTTGGTAAATTGCTATGATTGAATATGCTTAGGGCAAGTCCTAATTCAAATGTATTAGTTAGAATCGATTGAGGAGTTAGATGATCCAATTAGGGTTTATAATTGGATCTGGATTTATGTTAGCTTCTCTAGGATTTGATTTGGCTAATTAATTTATACGTAATTAGCTAAATCTATATATATCATGTTGTTACAGGACTGTGATTCGAGACGGACATCTCGACATCGGAATTAGTTTGATTCGATCTACATTGGAGGCAGGTACCTCTTGACTTATCTTTATGATATTGTCTATTGGATATGCATAGTATTTTATAGCTGCAAGCAATGATCATGTTTGCCTTGGTATGTCATGGTTTGATACCCTTGGCATGATCTGTTGGCCGTTTGTTATGTATCCATGTTTACGTTTCAGGATTATTGCCATGAGTACCTTGGTTCCTAGAGTAAGTGGCATACCATACCTACTGAGATTCGGACTAGGTTCTGGATTTTATTTTCTGGCATGTGTATCTAGATTATCTGATACCTAGGTTTTTATACCATACCTGACTTGTGTACCTCTATTTTGTATATCATATCTGATTTGTGTACCTAGACCATTTTTCTTTGATCTGTGCATATTGTTGGTACATATGCTATGGAAGGGGGATATGTTTAGGATCTAGGTTGTTATACCATAGAGTACCTGTATACCCTAGATCTGTGGATTTGACATACTGATACTGTGGTACCCATATTATGTATATATGGATTTTTCTTTATGCTGATCGGGACATTCCATACTTATTATGTTCAGGACATAGGTTTTTGATATTCTATCTGACCTGTGTACTCTAGATCTTGGTATGTGACCATCGATTTTACCGTACTCATTTTATACATATGGATATAGTTATGTTGATCAGTTTATGACCATGCTTAGTGTCATGCATCATGATTGCATGCTGCGTGATTGTCGGCTCCACTATGGTTGAGCACATCGCCAGTTACATGTATTGCACACACCACCACTCATGGGTTAGTGGTATATCAGACAGGTGTGTGGCGGTTCTGCTGTTTGGCTCCGTTGGTCTGAGGACTCAGCGTGGTAGCCGGCAGACAGTTCCTTCTGTTGGCTCACCGGCATTTTGTGTAGCAGTAGTGCAGACGTGGACTCGTTTGGCTCCGTTGGTCGGTGACTCGGCGTGGTAGGCAGAGATATCTCCACGTCATCGTATACGGGAGATGAGAGCATTGAGCTCCCCATTTATGATTTGGGGTCACAGGGCAGGAGTACTCCGACGGCATCCCGTCCACTCGGTCACTCATCGGGAGCGGTGACGACAGAGTGCACGGTTGTCACACCCCCGGACTCGCCATTTGTGTGTGAGAGGATTGACTGGGGTGACCAGGACGCATCATTAGCATCATATGCATTGATGCATTTATATTCTTACGATTGTGTTTGCTGCATTTGGTTGCTGCATTTTGGTTGGATGCATACTTTTGACCTGCATGCATGATTATTGACACTTTCGGTTGACGACCCTTTTGTCTGGATAAGAGTTCCTGGTGAGTACAGCTTCCTCAGTTACCTTTCAGTTTTGCATATTCCTTATATATGATTAGGAAGCTGTATTCCATGTTTATTGCTGTTAGATATATCTTACTACTCATGTCCATTGGTATTCGTTGAGTTGTTGAACTCACCCCCGTTGACACTATCTTTTCAGGTACCAGGTTATTTATGGTGTCGCTTGGAGCATCCTGTCTGCTGGTCCTCACGTCACATCAGAAGCCATATCTCCGCATTTTTGTTATTTGAACTTGGTATATGAGATGTATGTATTTGTCTTTGTGTGTTCCGGTTTTGTGTTCGGAGTGTTGATGCTGTATGTGATGTTTTGTATTGGTTGTTGGTTGTGTAAGCCTAGCCGGCTAGTAGTCTTTGTGTTTTGGTTTGTATTTGGTTTCTGTCATTTTCCGTGTTTTGGTTTTGTTCCAGCCGAGTGGGCTGATGATATATATATATAACTGTGTGGTTGTGTGTATATATTCCAGCCGCCTGTGGCTGATGTATATTGTGTATGTAGAAAGTGTCAGATTGTCCGCCGTACAGGGGAGGTGCTGCCGAAATTTCTTCGGACAGAGACTCCTCCGGGGCATGACAATTTAGTGGTATCAGAACAGGTATACGATACTTGCTATGTGTTTTAGATTTTCGAGATTTATCTGATACCAATTTATTTGGTATCAGAGATCGACTTACGAGTCTTATTTTCCCTGTATTTCGGATTTCGTGTTTTGATTTTCTCGATGTGACTTTTCAGGACCTGGCGGTAGCAGGACATCTCCAAGCTATAGGAGGTATGTTGGTATATGTTATCCTACCTTTTTGGTTAGTTATGCCCTGTTCTCTATTATGGTTTATGACGTGTATTTGCACTCTTTACTAGTACCTGTCTAGTTGAGATAGCATATATTTTATGTATTAGGTAAAACCCTGATGATGGTCGACCTTGATAGAGATTAAGGGTTTCAGTTTCTGGTGATTTATTATATCATACACCAGTAGTATTTAGCTTCTGTTATTACTAGTTGGTTAGCAGATTGAGGCACATACCAGCCTTTGCTTTTATTAGCTGGGTAGTGCATAGAATCTATATCATTATGTTGACCTAGCCAGTAGTATAACATGTTATCTTAGTTAATTTCATCCGTAGATAATTGATTTATTCTTGTTAGATCGGTCAGTAGAAGATAGATTGATGTTTGTTGACTTAGGTAGTCGTGATCGATTTACCTTAGATGCTTGTAGAGGCTTTATTTATTCTTGATTGGTTAGTAGATGACCGATTAGTTTTGTTGACCCGAACAGTAGGGGATTGACCTACTTTACTTCTAGATGTTTGAATCTTGAGTTGTTGTGCTTAGTGGGATATCTTGAGCACATCGAGTATCTAGCTTATACTGACGTGGGAAAGGATTGAATTAGCCATATACTATTGATGATTTGGTCAGTTGATAGAGGATCGATGTATCCTATTCCATGGGTACTGTAATTTTAGACTGTATGTACCTAATTGGATAACTTAGAAGATGGCATAGGGTTTGTGTGATAGATTGGATTAAATATGCTGATTATGCATATCTATGAAGTGTACATATGATTGTTATGAGTTGAAGGAGTTCTATGATGGATAGTTCATTTGTGAGTATTGTTTGAGGGGTATTGTTGATTTTACCTACGATGATATATGCACACGAGTTCGGTATACATTGTTGGAGGTATCACGGTGATTTATACCTATGATGTGGGTATTTTTGGTGTGAACCAATTGGAGGATTATGTCGATCATACATATGTGGTGTTTGCATGTATGTCAGATGTATGGTTGGTAGCATCATGATGATTCTACCTATGTTAAATGTAGAATATTAAATGTCTACATTATAATATTGGTTGTTTTACCCTGTCAACTAATTCTCTCATTAGTGGGTGACCGACCCACTAGGAGGACGATAGAGTTGACTATGGATTTGATTTGCTTACTGGGTGGTTATACCATAGGCTACCCACATTGGTCTGTGGTAGAGAGATCTTGTGCAGTCTCTAGCTAGATAGTTAGGTGCTTTGGGCACTTATGTATTGTTTGTGGTAGAGCGTAGCTCCCACATGTTATGGATTGTTTGTGGTAGAGCGTAGTTTCCACCTATTCTGGATTCCCACATATTTAGGGATTGTTTTATAGTGGAGCGTTGCTCTTACATATTGCGGATTGTTTGTAGCGGAGCATTGCTCCCATATTTATTGTGGATACATATTTTGGATTATTGGTGGTGGAGCGTTGCTCCCACATATGGAGGATTTCTTATGGTAGAGCGTTGCTCCCACATATGTGGTATTTCGTGTGATAGAGCATTACTCTCACACTGGAGGTTCTATTCTTTGGTGATTATATATCGTTGGTGATTAGATCTGTTTATTGTTGAGGATCTTATGGTTAGGAATGTCTGTGATACGGACATTATGTGTCTTGGTTTTACCATTAGTGCTTGAGGTGCCCTAGATGTTACCATGGGCTCGATGATTTGGGTATCCCTAGAATGTTTGGATCGGTTTCCATTGTCTTTGTTGACGATGTTGTGATTTATTACGGATCTGAGGTGAGTCAAGTACACCACCTTCACATAGTTCTAGAGATGTTTCGACGAGAACATCTATATGTGAAGATCAGTAGTGTGTATTTTGGTTGTCTTCTGTGAGATATTTGAGACACACGGTCACCAGTAGGAGTATATCGTGGTTACACAGGAGATAGAGGATGTTACTGTTGGGAGTAGACGGAGTCTATAGAAGAGGCTCGCAACTTCCTTTGTTTGGCCGATATTTCCGGAGATGCGTTGAGGATTTGTCACGGATTGTTATGCTATTTACACGCCTGACCAGGAAAGGCGTGAAGTTCATGTGGTCCGAGGACTACGAGACCAGCTTAGAGGAGCTGAAGCGGAGACTAGGGGTGACTCCGATTTTGGTTTTACCTTCTGAAGAGGACAGATTCGTGCTCTATACCGACGCATGACTACAGAGTTTGGGCGCTATTTTGGTGCAGCACGACACGGTAGTCTTCTATGTTTTTCGACAGTTGTAGGAGCATGAGTAGAACTACCAGTATATGACTTATGGCTGGCCGTCATTATTTTGTGCCTTGAAGATTTTGCAGCCTTATCTATACGGCGTTACATTTGAGATTCTCACGGACCATGAGAGTCTCAAATATTTGTTCACTTAGAAGGAACTTAAATCTCCGACAGAGGAGATGGATGGAGTTCCTGAAGGATTTTGATTGTACCATTAGCTATCACCCAGGAAAAGCTAATGTGGTTGTCGATGCACTTAGCCGGAAGTCCAGAGGGACTTTAGCTTGCCACCGAGTTGTGGTCACAGACTTGATTCAAGGTTTCTCCGATTTGGGGCCTTGAGAGGATAGGACAGACAGAGCAGGGTACTCTGGTTACCATGGTTGCTCAGTCGTTAATCAGGATGAGGATCCGAGAGCCCTAAGCTGCTGATCAGTATTTGCAGTTTATTTGCAACCAGATAGCTTCCGGGTAGCAGACCGAGTTCACACGAGACGAGAAGGGTGTTATACACTTCCGAGGTAGATTATGCGTACTTCAGTCTCGTCCGGTCTTATGGGAGTTACTTTCGGAGGTTCATCGCTCATGATTTGCTGTCCACCTAGGCGGTACCCGTGTGTACCAAGATTTGAGGTGTTTATATTGGTGGAACGACATGAAGGAAGACATCGCGGATTTTATAGCTAGATGTCTTGTCTGTCAACAAGTGAAGGCCGAGCATTAGAGATCTGTCGGCTTATTTCAGCGATTCCTATTCCTGAGTGGAAATGGGAACATATTACTATGGACTTTGTGGTGAGTTTGCCGAGGACATGACGAGACCATGACGCGATTTGGGTAATCTTTGATCAATTACCCAAATCCGCGCATGTTGTAGCTAATCGGAGGACAGATTTCCTGGATCGATTGGTAGATCTGTTTTGCCGGGAGATCATCAGATCACGTGGTGTTCCGTTGATTATTATTTCGGATAGAGACCTCGATTCACGTCTCGTTTTTGACAGAGTCTGCAGCAGGCCTTGGGCACGCAGCTCTATTTCAGTAACAGTCAGAGCGGACCATTTAGACTCTAGAAGGTTTGCTGAAGTCTTGTGTATTGGATTTTAAGGGCAGTTGGGAGGACCATTTGCCATTGGTAGAGTTCGTCTACAACAACGGTTTGCATTCAGCTATCCAAATGCCACCGTTGAAGCGTTATATGGTAGGCCTTGTTTGGACACCCATCCTCTGGGATGAGGTTGAGGAGGCCCAGTTATTAGGACCTCATAGAGCTCAGCTTGAGACAGAGTTGGTCCAAACTATCAGACGGAGGATGATAGAGGCGCAGGATCGCCAGAAGTGTTATGCTGATCGGAGACGCAGACCCCTAGCGTTCTCTATTGGCGACCATGTATTTCTGCGAGTTCCACCCACGAAAGGGGTGAAGAGATTTGACCTCAGAGGTAAGCCAGCTCCGCGATACATTGGTCCTTTTCAGATCTTGGAGAGGATTGGAGCGGTAGCTTACTGGTTAGCACTACCACCATCCTTGGTAGGCGTGTACGATGTGTTCTACGTGTCTATGTTTAGCAGATACCTACTCGACCTGACACATGTGCAGACAAATATCTCAATTTCTATTCAGCCTGACGTCACCTATGAGGAGGTTCTGGTATGGATTCTCGACCAGAAAGAGAGTTGCGGAACAAGACTATCCGACTGGTTAAAGTCGGATGACAGTATCATTTGGACGAGGAGGTTACTTGGGAGCTCGAGGATATTATCCGAGCTCGATATCCGCATCTTTTCACTTGAGGTGTGTGATTTAGTTTACCATTCAGCATTTATACTATATATCTGTCGTTAGTACTTGCTGATGGTAGATAACGAAATTTGGGGACCAAATTTCTATTAGTGGGGGAGAATGTAAAATACCGAGAATAGGCGAATATTAATAAGGGAATTTTCTGAAATTTTTGGAAATTTTTCGGGAATTTTTCGGAGCTCGTATGGATGAGTTAACGGGGACAAGAACGGGGTCCGGAAAAGCCTGTTTAGGCTACCCGATTTAAGCGAGGAAAAGATTATATTTATATATCCTTTTCCTTTTTATTTCTTTATTTCTTTTCCTTTGCTTTTGTTGCCGAACCCGAGCAAACCCCGCACCCTTTCCTTCTTCTTCCCGACGCCGCCGCGCACCTTCTCCTTCGGTGCCCTAACCGCCGGCCGAGCGGTTTTCTCCTCCTCTTCTCTTCTCGTTCTTCCTCCCAGAGCCAAATTTCCTCTCCTCCTCATCCACGCTGAGCCGTGCGCAGATCACCGGCCACAGGAAGCTAGCACCGTTACCTGTGCCCTAGCGCCGGCCCATCGCCGAGCCTAGCATCCTCTCCCGCCACCACAGCGACGCCACTGCTGTCGCTCGATCTTTTCTTCCCTCTGCTGGTTGGTCTCTCCTTCTTCTTCCTTTCCGAGCCGCACTGGAGGGCGCCACCACTTGAGGCCGAAGGGAGCAGCGTCGCCGCGATTTTACTGCCCTAGTTTGCACCGAGCCTTCCTCTCTTCTGATCTGTGCGCCGAGGCCGACCACTGTGCCCTAGCAAGTCAGCCGGCCGCCCTCCTTGTGCTGACACTTCACTGCTTCTTGTGTCGTCTCTGGTCCCCACGGCCAACTCCAGTCACCGCTGCTGTCGCCGTTCATCCTCGCAAGCAGTTGACGCAGAAGGGGGGGGGGGTTGTTCACAGTCGACCCTATCCGTGCCTTGATTTATTAGATCACTGGTTGTAGTACTCTTCCGAGTTGGGGATTTGTTACAGATTCAATCAGTAGCACTTGGACCCCTTGGATCACGGCAAGTGCTGATTATTGGGTATTTTGATTTAGGGATCAGCGGCTGAGGGAAAACGATTGGCACCATTGTAGGTACGGCAGAATTGGGTATGTACGGTTCGTATCATATTCTATGCTTGTTTGATCATTTTAGCTTCGGACAGCACTGATTTCTAGTAATCCACAGTTTTAATGATCCAGTTTCGGCGGTGAAGCCCTCAGGCCGTATCCCACCAGCGGTCACTTGGTGGTGAATTGAGGTAAAGAGTAGGTAATTGGTTTTGGATGAAGATCATAATGAATTTAGATTAGTTGATCAGTTGATATATATATTGAATTAGGGCTAAATTTGGTAAATTGCTATGATTGATTATGCTTAGGGCAAGTCCTAATTCAAATGTATTAGTTAGAATCGATTGAGGAGTTAGATGATCCAATTAGGGTTTATAATTGGATCTGGATTTATGTTAGCTTCTCTAGGATTTGATTTGGCTAATTAATTTATACGTAATTAGCTAAATCTATATATATCATGTTGTTACAGGACTGTGATTCGAGACGGACATCTCGACATCGGAATTAGTTCGATTCGATCTACATTGGAGGCGGGTACCTCTTGACTTATCTTTATGATATTGTCTATTGGATATGCATAGTATTTTATAACTGCAAGCAATGATCATGTTTGCCTTGGTATATCACGGTTTGATACCCATAGCATGATCTGTTGGCCGTTTGTTATGTATCCATGTTTACGTTTCAGGATTATTGCCATGAGTACCTTGGTTCCTAGAGTAAGTGGCATACCATACCTACTGAGATTCTGACTAGGTTCTGGATTTTATTTTCTGGCATGTGTATCTAGATTATCTGATACCTAGGTTTTTATACCATACCTGACTTGTGTACCTCTATTTTGTATATCATATCTGATTTGTGTACCTAGACCATTTTTCTTTGATCTGTGCATATTGTTGGTACATATGCTATGGAAGGGGGATATGTTTAGGATCTAGGTTGTTATACCATAGAGTACCTGTATACCCTAGATCTGTGGATTTGACATATCACGGTTTGATACCCATAGCATGATCTGTTGGCCGTTTGTTATGTATCCATGTTTACGTTTCAGGATTATTGCCATGAGTACCTTGGTTCCTAGAGTAAGTGGCATACCATACCTACTGAGATTCGGACTAGGTTCTGGATTTTATTTTCTGGCATGTGTATCTAGATTATCTGATACCTAGGTTTTTATACCATACCTGACTTGTGTACCTCTATTTTGTATATCATATCTGATTTGTGTACCTAGACCATTTTTCTTTGATCTGTGCATATTGTTGGTACATATGCTATGGAAGGGGGATATGTTTAGGATCTAGGTTGTTATACCATAGAGTACCTGTATACCCTAGATCTGTGGATTTGACATACTGATACTGTGGTACCCATATTATGTATATATGGATTTTTCTTTAGGCTGATCGGGACATTCCATACTTATTATGTTCAGGACATAGGTTTTTGATATTCTATCTGACCTGTGTACTCTAGATCTTGGTATGTGACCATCGATTTTACCGTACTCATTTTATACATATGGATATAGTTATGTTGATCAGTTTATGACCATGCTTAGTGTCATGCATCATGATTGCATCCTTGTGCGATTATCGGCTCCACTATGGTTGAGCACATCGCCGATTACATGTATTCGCACACACCACCACTCATGGGTTAGTGGTATATCGGAAGGTGTGTGGCGGTTCTCTTGTTTAGCTCCGTTGGTCCGAGGACTCGGCTTGGTAGCCGTGACGATTCCTCTGTTTGGCTCACGGCATTTTGTGTAGCAACAGTAGTAGGCCGGAGATGGTGGACTCTGTTTGGCTCCGTTGGTCGGTGACTCAGCGTGGTAGCCGGCAGAGATACCTCCTCGATCGTCTCGGGAGATGAGAGCATTGAGCTCCCCATTTATGATTTGGGGTCACGGGACAGGAGTACTTCGACAACATCCGTCCACTCGGTCACTCATCGGGAGCAGTGACAGAGTGCACGGTTGTCACATCCCTACCCACTCGGACTCGCCATTTGTGTGTGAGAGGAGCGTCAGGGGTGACCAGGACGCATCATTAGCATCATATGCATTGATGCATTTATATTCTTACGATTGTGTTTGCTGCATTTGGTTGTTGCATTTTGGTTGGATGCATACTTTTGACCTGCATACAGGATTATTGACACTTTCGGTTGACGACCCTTTTGTCTGGATAGGAGTTCCTGGTGAGTACAGCTTCCTCAGTTACCTTTCAGTTTTGCATATTCCCTATATATGATTAGGAAGCTGTATTCCATGTTTATTGCTGTTAGATATATCTTACTACTCATGTCCATTGGTATTCGCTGAGTTGTTGAACTCACCCCCGTTGACACTATCTTTTCAGGTACCAGGTTATTTATAGTGTCGCTTGGAGCATCCTGTCTGCTGGTCCCCACGTCACATCAGAAGCCATATCTCCGCATTTTTGTTATTTGAACTTGGTATATGAGATGTATGTATTTGTCTTTGTGTGTTCCGGTTTTGTGTTCGGAGTGTTGATGCTGTATGTGATGTTTTGTATTGGTTGTTGGTTGTGTAAGCCTAGCCGGCTAGCAGTCTTTGTGTTTGAGTTTGTATTTGGTTTCTGTCATTTTCCGTGTTTTGGTTTTGTTCCAGCCGAGTGGGCTGATGATATATATATATATAACTGTGTGGTTGTGTGTATATATTCCAGCCGTCTGTGGCTGATGTATATTGTGTATGTAGAAAGTGTCAGATTGTCCACCGTACAGGGGAGGTGCTGCCGAAATTTCTTCGGACAGGGACTCCTCCGGGGCGTGACACGATTACTGGGTATGTAACAAATTATGCGGAGGGATGTGAGTGATGTAGATGGGATCTATCCCTCCTATATGACGGGAGTGACATCGGTATTCTTGATAGAGTTAGACCACAAAGTGCATGGTCATGCCCAAATGAGTCAACATGATATGTTGAGCTCATTTGATCGAATGAGTCTACTTGGAGTTCAAGATTTAGATTGATTAGAGGATGACACGGTCTATGCCTCACATTGATCAATCTAGATGTCTAGGATAGAAGGACACTTGTCATATATTGTGAGGAGTCACAATTAGTAGTCACAAGGTGATGTTGGATCTCAACATTCTTGTAACTTGGATAGTAATGATGTATTGCTAGATACCACTCATTACTTATATTTCTAAATGAGTTTAGGGGCATTTCCAACGTTACAAGAACCTATTAGGTCACACACAAAGAACAAGTGGATAGAGATTAGGTTCATATGATGAACCAAGAGGATTAGATTCATTTGATGAATCAAATTGGATTAAGAGTAATCCTAATTGGGCTAATTGAGTTGGACTCAAGTTGATTCATGTGTTCAATGAGTCTAATTTAGATTATGACTCATTGAATCAATTTAATTAAATGAATTAGATTCATTATATTAAATTGGCTTGAATTAAATGGTTGGATTAGATCAACCATAAGAGAGATTAAGTCAAGTTTGACTTGACTTGAGAGGAAGATGTAGAGTCAAGTTTGACTTGACTTTATGCCACCTCATTGGTGAGTTGGCATTAAGTGGACCAATGATGATGCTCCACATCATCATGGTTACTTAAGTGAAGTGCCACCTCATGGGAGTTACCAAGAGTTGTGACTCTTGGTATCCCATGGAGGTTACAAACCACTTAATTAGATGAAAAGAGTTTCATTTTGCATGTGTAACTCTCATTCAAGTGATCTTCCTCCTCCTAAGCTCTCTTCTTGCTCCTTCTCTTCTCTTGGTCGTGGGTTTCAAGCAAGGGAGAAGAAAGGAGAGTGAATCTAATCCGAGAAGAAAGGTTAGTGAAAGTCACATAGAGATTTTAGAGGAGTGTGTTCTCTTCTTTTTCCTTTCTTCTTCTTCCAATCCTACTCGAGAGCCCTAGAGAGTGCTAGCACACTTGTGGTGCTCTTCTTCTCCATCTTTGAGTGTTAGAGAACACTTCTTGTTCGTGTGGATATCACTAGAGAGTTGTCTACGTTGACAACTTCGAGATCCGGAGTACCGTTGGACGAGCGGGATTTGCGAGGGTACGCTTCAAAGGTATAAAATGTTTTTTCCTTTGTAGATCTACTGTAGATCATAGTTTGAAACTCGTACTCGTATTTTCGAAAGTTTTCTTCACACGGATCCAATGGCTAGGGGGTTTCGGGGTTTCCGCGACGTGAAAAAGTGATTTTCGCGACCCGAAAAATCCAACAGGAACATAATGATTTGGACCAATGAATGTTAGATAGTTGATGCTCCAGACATATGATTGGAGATGGATTGAAGTTCACTAAGCTGAAACTCAAGAACTTAGGATCAGTTGCATTCTGTAACGATAGAAAACTTAAGGTAATCGGAATAGGTAATATCGAATTGAGTTCTGATTTTATTATTCTAAAAGCACTATTAGTTGATAAATTCAACTTTAACTTACTTAGCACAAGTCAACTGTGCAACTCTGGTTATTTAGTTACTTTTTCTAACTCTGAGTGTATAATTAGAAATGTTGAAAATCCTAAAATTACACTTAAGGAAATTAGGAAAAATAATATTTACACTATTGACCTACAAACCTCCTCACTAAAGTGTCTCTTGATACAACAAGAGGAAACTAAGTTGTGGCACAAAAGACTGGATCACACTTACATAAGACTCATTTCAAAAAGGAGTTAAAATGGTCTAGTTAGAGGTTTACCCAAATTAAAAAATTTAGAAAATACAATCCGTAATGCTTGCCAACAAGGTAAACAAACTAAGTCAACACACAAATTAACAAACTTAAATCCAACCAACTCAATACTTGAGCTCCTACATTTAGACCTATTTGATTCACACGGAGCCAAGTCACTAAGCAAAAACCAATACTACTTAGTTATAATTGATAATTACTCAAGATTTACTTGGGTAAAATTTCTAAAAACCAAAAGATAAAACTTTTGAAATCTTTAATAATTTTTGTAAATTAATAGAAAATGAAAAAGATACCAAAATTAAAAGAATTAGAAGTGATCATGGAGGGGAATTTGAAAATTATAAATTTACTAAATTTTATAAAATTAATGGATATAATTATGAATTTTCATGCCCAAGAACTCCATAACAAAATGGATTAGTAGAACGAAAAAATAGAATATTACAAGAAGCTGCTAGAACCATGTTAAATGAATATAACCGAAACAATCAATTTTCGGCCGAAGAAATAAACACAGCATGTTATGTTCAAAATAGAATATTAATTAATAAATTATATAATAAAACCCCTTATAAAATATATTATAACAAAATACTCAATCTAAATTATCTAAAAGTGTTTGGATGTAAAATACACATATTAAACACTAAGGACTATTTAGGTAAGTTTACATCAAAATCTACAATTGCCATATTTTTAGGGTACTCCACAACTAGTAGAGCCTATAGAGTCTATAACAAAAATATCCAAAAAAATTGAAAAAAAAAAAACAACCAACGTAATTTTTGATGAAGAAAATGACTCATCGAATTTAATCAATAAAACTAATCATCAAAATATGTGAAAAATAGATGATGAAGAAGATAATCAATTTAGACCTAAACATAGTAAATCAGAAGAATCAAGTGTTGACCCTAATACAAGACCATCTAGGATAAGATCTAACCACCCAGCTAACCAGATTTTAGGTGACCCAGCCCTAGGAGTATGAACTAGATCATCATATAGAAACCTAAGCCAAATATCCCTTATTTCTAAAATTAAACCCAAAACTATAGAAGAAGTCCTACCTAACCCAGACTGGATAATTGCAATGCAAGAAGAACTAGCTCAATTTGAAAGAAACCAAGTCTGGGAACTTGTACCTAAACCCACAAATAAATCTTTAATTGAAACTAAGTGGGTATTTAGAAATAAACTAGATGATAAAGGTGAAATAGTAAGAAATAAGGCTAGACTAGTAGCTAAGGGGTTCAGCCAAATAGAAGGATTAGATTATGACGAAACCTATGCACCCATGGCCAAACTTGAATCCATAAGGATGCTGCTAGCCTATGGAGCACATAAAGGATTTAAGTTATACCAAATGGATGTAAAATCCACATTCCTAAATGGATTCATCAAAGAAGAAGTTTATGTAAATCAATCCCCAGGATTTGAAGACAGACCATCCAAATCATGTCTTTAGGTTAAAGAAAGCATTATATGGACTGAAACAAGCACCTAGGGCTTGGTATGAACGTCTTTCAACATTCCTAATATCTAAAGGATTTAACCAAGGTCAAATAGATCAAACCTTATTTGTTAAAACCTTAGAAAAAATATCTTTATAGATCAAATTTATATAGATGACATCATCTTTGGCTTAACAAATACTAAATTCCTAAAATAATTTTCTAAAGTAATGGAAAATGAATTTGAAATGAGCCTAGTAGGAGAACTTAATTTTTTCTTAGGGTTTACAAATAAAACAAACAAAAGAAGAAATTCATATTTTTCAAACCAAATACACTAAGGAATTAATTAAAAAGTTTGAAATGGAAAATTCTAAAATATAAATACCCCAATGGTAACTAATACTAAAATTGACTCTGACTTGAAGGAAAATCAGTGGACTTAAAATCCTATAGGAGTGCAATAGAAAGTCTACTATACCTAACTGCAAGTCGACCTGATATTTTATTTGTAGTAGGTATGTGTGCTAGATACCAATCTTGTGTAAAAGAATCACATTTAACCAATGTAAAAAAAAATACTTAGGTACATTAAAGGGACCCTAAATGTAGGGCTTTGGTACCTTAGGACTAGCACATTCAACTTAGTTGCGTACTCTAACTCAGACTATGCTGGATGTAAATTAGATAGAAAAAGTACAAGTGGAAGCTGTCAATTTCTAGGACAGTGCCTAGTAAGTTGGTCTAGTAGAAAGCAACACTATGTTACTTTATCCACCACTGAAGCAGAATATATAGTCATGGGTGAATGTGCATCTCAACTATTATGAATGATGCATACCTTAAGACATTATCAACTAGAATATAAAAATATAAAAATCTCAATTGATAACGTAAGTTCAATAAACTTAACCAAAAATCTAATACACTACTCAAGGACTAAACACATAGAAGTGAAGCATCACTTTGTAAGGGATCATGTAGCTAGGAGTGATATTGTACTTGACTATTATAAGTCCAAATCAAACCTAGCAGACATTTTCACAAAATCCTTACCTGAACTTAAGTTCAGCACACTTAGAAGATAATTAGGTATATGCATAGTAGAATAGATCTTAAAGTTTTTCAAAATTACTCCTTTTATTAAGTTTTTTCAAAATCATGTTTTAAAATTCTAGAAAAATTATTTTCAAAACTCTCAGTTTTACTAGTATTTCCAAAGTTTGGAATAGTTTAGGACTTTCCCCTTAAAAAACATGTACCCCCAGATTTCAGCCAGAACATCTCACAAGCACACTAGGATTACCTTGCTTGTGTATGAAAAACATTTAGAATGGTGTGAGATGCATAGGGCATATGTCTGGGCAATAAGCATCAAAATCAAATTAATCAAGTTAAGTTATCCATGCTTAGTCAAACTAACTGAAACATCTACTTAACTTGACTAACCAAGTAAAAGCTGCTACCTCATGATAAACAGCTAGTAGCTAAAGGTTAGACATTTTGTTAAGAAAGGAAGATGTTTATGTTGAAGCTGTTTTTCTTTAAAAACTTATGCTTGGACTCTAAGACACTAAAATATTTTTTTTGACATTAATACTGGGGGAGTGAAATTTAAAATGATTTTTCAAAATTAAAGTTACTTTTAAAGTTCAAATCTTTTCTTTAAAAAGTTAAAGTTTTTTTAAAAATTTTCAAAGTTAAACTCTTTTCTTTGAAAAGTTAAAGTTATTTTTCAAAGTTTAATATTTTTTTAAAAAAAATAATAAAGTTTTTTTTTTAAAAAAAAAGTTAAACTCCTTTTTGAAAAGTGATAGTATTTTAAATTTTAAAATTGTTTCTCTTTTCTTTAAAAAGTTTAAACTAAGATTCTCAATTTTTTAAAGCTAGGTACTCAAAATTTTATTTTAAGCTAAGTGTTATAAAACTTAATATAGACTAAGTGTTTTCTTAAAAACTCATATAGACTAAGTGTTTTATTCTTCAAAACTCAGTGTTTTTTCAAAACTTTCAAAATCTTAGTCTGTTTAAAAGTATTTTCAACTCTCTCGAAAGTGTTTTTGATATATGTTAAAGGGGGAGAGAAGCTAAAGTTAAGAAAAAAAGAAAATTAAGGGGGATCTAAGAGCAAATTAACGAGAAATTTAAGGGGGAGATAACAAATCAAATTAAATTGTTGTTCTATATTCTGCATGTCTTTATTATTGCATTTTCTTTCATACTTATTGTTATATATTTGACTTAACTTTAAATTGTGTTGCTATAATCAAAAAGAGGGAGATTGTTAGTACAGGAAGCATCAGACGATCGAGCCTATGTTTTGATAATGGCAAAGGGTTCAAAGTTAAGGTTACTTGTTGTCTAACAAGTCTGAATGAGCTTACAGGAAAGTCCTAAGTATTCTTGGGCAAAAGTCCTAGCTGTAGTTAGGCAAGTGGAAAATCCTAGGGATGGTAATCCTAGGTGGAAAGTTTTGGTGGGTCGAGCACTTTGGGTGAAATCCTAGAGTCGAGGACTCTAGGTGAAAATCCTAGTGGTCGCGGATCAAGTGAAAGATTGGACGGGTCGGGGATCGAACGTCTAGTGGGAAAGTCCTGAAGACTCAGACGCTAAACAAAAATCCAGTCAGTCTGGAGGATCGGTCTAGCAAAAAGGTATACTCTCCTGAGAGGAGCAGGTGAGGACGTGTTCTCTGAAGAGGGAACGGTAGGCATCGGTTCGATCTAGAGTTTCGGTAAAACTCAAAGTCAGAACTGAACAGTCCGGAGACTGTCAATCACTTATATTTGTTCATATTTTATTGTCCTAACTCTGTTTTGCAGGGTACGTTTGATATTTGAGACTAACGTATCTTGAATGGAGTAAAAAAGACTTTAAAAGCTCGGATGAACAGCTCCGAGGCTGTTGGAGACACCTCGGGCATCCAAGCTACAACTGCGTAAGAAGCAGAGCAGAAGGTGCCTTGAAGGAGCTTGAAGACACCTTGGATGCTGGATGGAAGACACCTTCCATGGAGCTTGAAGGTGTCTTTTGGATGGATAAACAGCGCAGGCCACGAAAGTTATCGTCTCCGACGCGGAAGGGATAAGAATCCCTACTGGAAGCGCCTTCCATGGAGGTTGAAGGCGCCTTCAGGAGGCTATTTAAGGTAGTCTCGAGTAGGTGATAAATAACACTTGACCTTCACAATCTTTCTACTACGCACTGCTCAAAACACGATCTGACAAAGCTGTAACGCAACTCCGACAACCGGAAGCCCAAAATTCCTTATTTGTAGTTGTTGGTATACTTTCAATTATTATACTTTAATTATTGTACTTGTAATCGATAATGAATTGTCTAAAGTAAACACTCAATGAGTGTGAGCCTTGGAGTAGAAGTTGTCACAGGCTGCGAATCAAATAAAAGAAAAGTGTTAAAGCTTGATTTGCATCTGTGTAATTTCTTATTTCCACTGCATTACTTTGTGCTTTCTAAAACGTGTGAAAAAGCTACGAGCGCTATTCACCCCCTCCCCTCTAGAACATTTCAATCCTACACCTTCTAATCTACTACTCTTTTTTCTGTGTCACTACTATGCTACAACTACGTGTGCAAGCTACTACGAATCTTCTCCAATGATCTGCGCACTAATTCTTCAATTATATCGATATATTTTGTGTATGTATTATTTATGTAAGATAGTAATTTGCTACTATCTTATACATCATTTGTATGAGTTACTTCTTCTTTGAAGTTTTTGGAAAGAAGACTATTAGTGAATTATCCAATTATGCGATCAAAGATCATGGGTCTTAGAGTAGGAGTCGTCACAGGCTCCGAACTAAATAACTGAACTTGTCTATCTTTTTAGTTTAACTTCCATTGTTTCTTTGATATTTGTTTTACGAATCAACATAAAAAGAAAAGATTTTTTTAAATGAACGATAATCACCCCCATCCCCCCTTTTGTCTGTACTCGATCATTCACTTCCTACTCCTAGAATTAGGAGATCTACTCTGTTGCGAAGGATTTACAACCCAAAGACACAAAGTAAAGCATACTTATAATCAAAATGTGAGATAAAGAAGAAGAAATGCTTATCGAGGAGATTGTCAGTATCTTAGGATGCTTCCTTACTCTAGAGGTGGACAGATCGAGCGGATCAGCTAAGATCTAGGGTTTCGCTAAATGGGAGAACCATTCTCTAAGGAGAGGGACGAAGCCCCCAGCCGAAGATATCTCTCCAAATGAGGAGAACCCTTTATATAGGGTTGAAAATAGGCATCGACACGAGTCATGTCACTAGGCATGGGCACCCGTGCCACCATGAATTGTTAGATCTAGCGGCCATGACCCATGCCCTGGGCACGAGCAATCATGGCAATACTACAGAGCTGGGCACAACCCATACCACTGAGCACGGGCCACCCGTGTCACGGTCATCGAGCCTGCCACGAGCCATGCCACCGGGGCACGACCGCCCATTGTAGGGAGGTCGAGCCCACCACCAGGCATGGCCACCCATGGCGGGGCAGCCGAACCTGCCACTGATCGTGCCACTAGGCATGACCGTTTGTGGCAGGGCAGGTGGCTTGTTGGCTTTGTCATTTTGCTCCCTATTTGCTTCAATCTTCACTCCTGTCATCAAAATTACACGGAAGTAGTATCTAGGAGTAGAGAATCATATAAAGAAGCAAAAAAAAAAAGTAGAATATCATGGAATTCAAACATGCAAATTCAATCCAAAATAGCGTGAAAACATAATAAAACTCTATATACTTCATGCTCATCACTTGTGTAAAGAGGTGATAAGTTTAGCATGCAACAGTGTCTACGGCTTGAACTTGAAATAAAGGAGATGGAACAATTCTCATATGCGTCAGCAATGGGAAGTCTGATGTATTCATAAGTTTGTACTCGACCAGATATAGTATTTGCAGTAAGGATATTAGGCAGATATGTTAGTAACCCAGGACCATCATATTAGAGAGCTATAAAGAGAGTGATGCGGTATTTGCAGAGAACTAAAGGACACATGCTCACGTATCAAAGGTCAAATCACTTGGAGGTGATTGGATATTTAGGCTCTGATTTTATTGGATGCTTGGATAACAATAGGTCCACTTCAAGCAATATTTTCATTCTTGCTAGAAAAGCTATATCTTGGAAGAGCGTCAAGCAGACACTAATAGCTACTTCTACTATGGAGGCAGAGTTGATAGTATGCTATGAAGCATCCAATCATAGGATTTGGCTGCAAAACTTCATCATAGCATTGCAGATCATTGATGACATTGATAGGCCACTAAGGATCAACTGTGATAATAAAATTGTAGAATTGTATGCCAAGAATAATTACAGTTTGTCGAAGTCCAAGCATATCGACATCAAGTTTCTAGCAGTTAAAAAAAAGGTAGATCCGCTACCTTAGCGGCCCCCTAGTGCCGGCCCCACGGATATGGAGGGAGGTTCATGCAAGTACACAGGCCATAGGCGCATGGCGGGGTAAACCCCAGGTCGTCAGTTCCTGAGAATCGACCCCTGACCATTACGCCAGAGATACCATGCGCCCACCGTCTGCGCTACGCCCTGGGGGCAAGTTTCTAGCAGTTAAAGAAAGAGTTTAAAGTCGTCAAATTATGATAGAGCATATCAGAACAAATTCCATGTTGACAAATCTACTCACTAAGGGCTTGGTACCTAAGGTGTTTCATGCGTATGTTGTGGATATATGAGTTCTTCTTATGGTAGAAGAATTCATCTAGTTATTGTCTATATTTATCTTATTTTATTGCTCTATGTTAATAAAGACAAACATTTTTTTTTATTATAGTATGTACTTAAAGTTCAAAAGATTAATGGAATTTATATTTTTTTTGACACTCTGACTATGATATCATAATTTACTACTATTGTTTAGCATTTGATGTTTATAAATATGATGTAAATTCCTTTTGGAATCACAAAGTTTGGATCATGATTTGTTATTACAATTTAGCATAAAGTATTTTACAAATATGATTTGACCTCTATTGAGGTCATATTAGGACCAGTTGAAAATTGGTATCTACTAATCACATTTTCATGTAATTTCCACTCTACACATCTACATCTTGATCTATGTTATTAATGACATTGGTATTGTAATTACTGTTGGGACTTAGTACAGGCATATATAGTAGCTTTGACCTCTTTAGTCATACACCAATAAAGCTAATAGACGAGATTGTTTACAGGAATATTTTATACCCATAAAGTTTGATATCAGCTAAAATTTTACTTGTATTTCATAAACAATTCACAAGTAACCCAAGTGGGAGATTGTTGGTTATTATCTCCAATTAGTGGACTTAATTATAAATTGTGTATATGAGTACAAACAGAATCCATTAAAGTGATCTAACTTAAACTCATTGGATTTCAAGTTATCGAATGTGGGTTGAATGTGTAGAACCCTTTAACATGATCCATTATCATCTATAGGCTGATAACAAATTGGTTGCCTATATAAAGAGAGGTCTCCAAAGGTTTAGGATATCATATCTTAACCTAGTTTCTTGTTCCCCATTGATAAGAAATTTTTCGTTGTCGTCACCCCTAAGCCCCTTAGAAGATCTTCCTCGTTTGCTTTCGCTTCTTATTTCTCAAGATCTTCTAGACGACGCTAAAGGATATGGAGGATGACTATTCAATTAAGCTCCTTGTCATTTTTGTTTATGCTTATATATTATATCATGTTTTCAATGAAATTAGATTCAGTCTTGTGTTTTCTCGATTCAAGTTTTTATTTCGTTCCTAGAATTCGTATGATTAGGAGAAAACTCATGTCCTTTCAGGAAGAACATAGATAGGTGATAGAATAGGTAGTTCATTGAATTATTTCTTTGCTGTATTATATGACTAGGCTTGATTAATCTCTTAATTTACAGAGAGAGCCTGCTCAATTGTCAAACTAAGCTGCGAAAGATATCCCATAAATAAAGATGGGCAACCTGCTCAAGAACTTGATTGCATGAGATCGATTCCGTAAATAAAGACGATTTTATTTGATATATTTTAACTAAAGATACAACAAAGTACCAGTTGGAATTGTAGATAAAAGAAGCACATGCATGAGGCAAAATTTTGTGCTGCAAGAGGGAACCATGTCAGTGTGCAGAGCTCACATGAAGTGCGACCAAGGAAGCATAAGCGCCATCTTTGATCTTCATCAGCGTCTCATGCTTTCCTTGCTCTACTATCACTCCATTCTTGACCACAGCAATCACATCTGCTCCCTTTATGGTAGATAATCTATGAGCTATAACAACAGTGGTTCGATTGACCATGATTTGGTCTAATGCTTCTTGGACCACTCTTTCAGATTCAGCATCCAGTGCGCTCGTTGCCTCGTCCAGCAATAGGATCTTTGGGTCCTTCACGATGGCACGTGCAATAGCAACACGCTGTTTTTGCCCACCAGAGAGCTGAACTCCCCGTTCCCCGACTAATGTTTCATAGCCCTGCAATCGACAAGATCAGTATGCAAACATGATAGTACTTTGGCAAATATAAGTTTTAGGCTGTCTGATGAATGCTAAAATGTTTTATACCATATCTTGAGATTGGCATTCAACAAGTATTTTATAGAATTAGTGACAAATAAATTTGTCTGGCTAATGAACTGTAGATGCAAGATTTCAGATACAGCAACTGACTGACCTTCTGCAAACTACTAATGAACTTGTGGGCATTAGACAATTCTGCAGCAGATATGATCTCAGCTTCTGTAGCATTTCCCTCCTTTCCATAAGCGATATTAGTCCGAATTGTATCGTTAAAGAGAGATGGCTCTTGGCTCACCAAGCCCATCTGCTGCCTCAACCACCTCAGTTGAAACTTTTGAATTTCGATACCATCTAGCAATATTTCTCCAGAATCAGGATTGTAGAATCGCTGCAACAGTGATACAACAGTCGACTTCCCACTGCCGCTCTCTCCAACAAGAGCAACCGTCTGACGAGAAGCAAAAGAAAGTTGTTAAACTGATAATTCAAATTCCAAGCGTTGTAGTTTTGTGCTAACTAGCTCAACATAAACCAGCAAGTAATGATTTACCTTTCCAGAGTGGATTGACAAGCATAGATCCTGGAAAATCTGGATATCCGGGCGTGTAGGGTACCTGAAACTCACATGCCGTATTTCGATGTTTCCCTTCAATCTCTCCGGTGTCACGCCTGAATCATCACTAGAATCTATTTTAGATTTTTGGTCAAGAATGGCAAATACTGAAGCTGCAGCAGTTTTGGCTTTGGAGGAATCTGGTGCCAAGGAACTTGATTGAGATATCCCAATGGCTGCCATTGCAAGAGCAAAAACAACCTTCAAAAAAAAATTGGAGCAATATTAGTAGAAAATAATCAATTGTATTTGCTCCGATATAATGGTGTTATCTTCCTGATAGTGTACGTTGCATTGTTACATGAAATTGTTAAGACTTTTGATGAAAATATAAAGAAGAAAGGTTTCAAACTCAATACCCGGAATACTTTGGCAAAAGTAGTCTTTCCACTGTCAACCAACCTTGCTCCTGCATAAAAGCTAGCTCCATAGACACAAAACAGCAAGAAGAAGGACACACCGAAGCCAGTACCACTGATAATCCCTTGCCTAATTCCTTTTGTTGTAGGGCCTTCGCATTTCTGTTTGTACATGGTCATGATTTTCTCTTCGGCAGAAAATGAAGCAACTGTTCTGATGCTTCCTACTGCTTCAGTTGCAACTTGACTGGCTTCCTCGTACATTATCTACACCCATTTCGATTGGAACTCATCAGAAAACTTAATTTTTGATCCAGCAAATCAAGAATCACACAACTGTACTACTAGTTGTACGAAAACTGGATATGGCAATGAAAACACTACAAAAGAACTCATGAAAGGCATACCAATATAGCTAATGATTCGTACCTTTGCGTCCTTACTAAATCCCTGTATAAACTTCATCTGTACGTATCCATTGAATCCCAAGAGAGGCACCAACGCTAGGATTATTAAAGAGAGTTGCCAATTGGAGACGAAAGCAATCACCAAACCGGTGATCAATGTTGTAATGTTCTGAACAATTAATGAAAGTACATCTCCCACAAGACTTCTGACTGAAGCTGCATCTGCTGATAGCCTTGCCCCAATTGCACCACTAGAGTTCCCAGGATTATCAAACCATTCAATCTCCTTGTTAACCACTTTTTGAAATGTCATTAGCCTAATCCTCATTATTAACTTGGCTCCTGCAATACCAAAGAAGTATGTTCTAGCTGGAATAGCCAATAAAGAAATGCCGCCAAATATCAGGAACATTAACGACCATAAGTTAGAGTCTTTCTTGAGCTTGTGTGGGTCCCTCTCGTAGAATGCATTAATCACATTTGAAAGAAGAATTGCGTAGACTGGAAATATGACACCATTAACGACTGCGGCAATTGAACCAAGGATCAACACTGGAATCTCGGGCTTATTAAGATATGCTAGGCGACGGAGCGGTACTTCTTTCGCCTGTTCAGCAGGTCTTTCTGGATCCACATTCTCAGATTGATCTTGTACATCGACACTTACCGGCAAACCAAATGAAATTTGAAAGGAATTGCTGCTGCTATGTCTGCCTGATGATCCAAGGCTATTGGAACGGTGCATGGACAATTTTTTGCTAGAGGACCTAGCTGAACCAACCCACACATCAGATTTTTTTGAATCAGGTCTGTTTATACTAACTGATTCAGGGTTCATTTCTTGCAGTCGTATAAGCTGGCTATAAGCTCCATTTGGATTCTCTAGTAGCTTATCATGTGAACCTGAAAAAGAAACAAATTCAGATAATTTATGAATAGTTGTCCAATTTTCTTATGCTCAAGAACGAGAGAAGTGTGTTTACCCTTTTCGACAATTGATCCTCGATGTACCACAGCAATGGTATCCGCATTTTGAATGGTGCTTAGTCGGTGAGCAACTACAACGGTAGTACGGTTTGTCATGACTCTATCAAGTGCTTCCTGTACTATCCTCTCTGATTCTGCGTCGAGCGCACTTGTAGCTTCATCCAAAAGCAAAATACGAGGATCTTTCAGAATTGCTCGGGCAATGGCAACTCTTTGTTTTTGACCTCCAGAAAGCTGAGTTCCATGATCCCCAACCAGAGTGTCCAAACCCTGAATATTGTAGTTATCCTCAGTCCAGCATTTCAGACAAACAACTGACTTAAATTTTTCAAATTCACTTAAAATTCCAGGATTGTAAGATAGAAAAGAGCTTGCCTGTGAACTAAAAGGAACAAAGTGGTTACCTGAGGCAATTTATCGATGAATTTGGCAGCATTAGCAAGCTCCGCGGCAGCCCTGATTTCTTCAACAGTTGCATTCTCCTTGCCATAGGCTATGTTGTCTCTAATGCTAGTGGCGAACAGGACAGGTTCCTGACTCACAAGCCCAATTTTCCCTCTAATCCACCTGAGTTGAAACTCCTTGAGGTTCACCCCGTCGATGAGAACTTCACCAGCCTGAGGATCGTAAAATCTCTCAATCAAACTGACAACTGTCGACTTTCCACTTCCACTCTCACCGACCAATGCAACCGTAGTCCCTTTCTGAATGGCCAAAGAGAATCCATTAAAGATTTGCTCATCTGGTCTAGTTGGATAGCTGAAGTAAACATCTTTCAATTCAATATCCCCTTGAATATCGTCGAGCTTCTTTCCTTTGGGATCGTACGGGTCGATTTCTGTCTTTCGGTTAATCGTCTGAAACATCTTATAAGCAGCAGCTTGTCCTGCTACAAATGCCGTAATGCATGGTGCTACCTGGCCTAATGAACTGCAAAAAATTGCATCAAGATGAACAGCTAGTTTCATCATATGCTATCTGAAAAGAATAGAAAAATCATGATGCATCAGTTATGTACAGTTCTACTTCAATCCTTCACTTACAAGGATCCCGTGAGGATTGCAAATATCACATTGATGACCTTGCCACCAGTGTAATCCCTTTCCAGTATCAATTTCGCTCCGTACCATATTCCCAAGGAGTACCCAGCAAAAAAGAAGAGCATAACTGCGCCGAGACCTAATCCAGCCACAAGACCCTCCTGAACACTCGCATGGTAGGCCCTTGCCAAAGACTTATCGTACTTCGTTACTGCTAGTCTTTCTCCTGTAAATGAAGCAACCTGAAATAGGAAGGTCAGTTAAGATACGATCAAGGTTTACTAGTGATGCGAAGAAAGAAAAAAAACTGACTGTTCTAATTGAACTGATGGTCTGCTCGACGACGGTCGCAGCTTCTCCGTAAGCTGTTTGTCCTCGCGAAGCCATTTTGGAGATGACATTGGCCATGAGTCCTCCAGCAAGCACCAAAGGAGGAATGGAGCATATCATCACGAGGGTCAATAACCACCCCTCGATAAATGCTATTACAAATCCTCCAACAAAGCTTGCAATTAGCTGAATGAATTTGCCCACCTGTTGATCCAGAGAGGAGGAGCAGGATAAATAATTAAGAGTGCTTGCTGTTTCAGCGGAAAGAAAATGCATATATACATGGATCAAATAAATACCTTCTCGCCCATGGCATCCTGAATAAATACAGTATCCCCCGACATCCTCTCGACGACTTCACCTGTATTTGTTTCCTTGTCAAAAAATGCAATCTCTTGCCTTAGTATCGTATTCAAATACAAGCTCCTTATTCGTGCTGATTGCCTTTCCCCAGTAGCCATCCAACAAGCCACCTCTGAGAAAAATTAGAGTACTTAACAGAATTATGATCATGTAGAACTAGAACTGAGTCTGAAACTGCTAGGATGTCTAGCTAGTTGAAATAATATTCTTACGCAAGAAGGATGCCACGCCTGCTCCGATTGCTAGATAGACGAACTGCAGTGCTACCTGCATTCGATTGTATCAGTAAAAGTTCACTCATTCTAAGGCTAATTCTCCAGGTCAAGGAATACGTACCTTGGAAACCTCATGGAGAACATCATGTGGGTTGGACTCTCCTCCAAAGGACTGGATTAAATTTCCAAAAAGAACAGTCATGAGGGGAAGAGCAAGTCCATTCCCTACGGCACCCAACGTCCCAAGGACCATCAAGATTGCATCCGTCGAGTCTGCGAAGGAGAACAGCTTGTAAAACGGCACAGTGTGCTTGCCCTTATCCTGATTGTCGTTCTGGCTGGAGGATTCATGCTCCTGATCAGTTGCTGCAGCCTTAGAAGTAGATGCAGCATCGTTTTGCTCTTCAGATGCCATTCTCGCCCTGTAGAGATCTCATTGAATTGGAAGGTTGGATTCACGATGACTCGATCGATCAAAAACAACAACAACAACAACATAATAATAATAATATCATTGAAAAAGGAAGAAAAAGTTTGGGAGTACCTTTTTTGGGGGTTCTCTGATATGCTCCCAAATTAATGGATTGGACCTTGAAGGAATCAAGGACGTATTTTAAAGAGGGAGGGAGGGAGGGAGGGCAATGAAAGTGGTCGATCGCGATTGGTCAATTTCTTGGTGATCAAGGAGCGTCCCCGGCGTATTCTTGTCCACCACTCAGGCTCGCAAGTCAAAGATACTTTTGCTTTGGGATTCGCAGTATTCGGACGCGTGGCAGCATAAAATGTCCGCTGAGTCTTTTAGTGGAACGTCTAACTGTCCTTCAAGACTGGCGGCTCCAAGCGAACCAGAGAGTCCGATCATTAAAAGTAGGAATAGTGAGTTTCAAAAGAATTTGTTTTTTCCCCCCTACAATTCTCAATGTTTTACTTTTGGGTACACTTTTACGCAAGAAAACATCTTAATTCGAAAATTTAATATTAGCAAAAAATAATAATAATAATCAAAAAGTATCTTTGCCTATCAATTTTATATTATTTTGAAGAGCGAGTTTTTTTTAAAAAAAAATTTATCGGTAGGTGACCTCAGAATATGTCAGCTCATATCTTCAATTGGGCAGACAGGTTGTCCAATCAATTGGCTGTGCACCACTAAATTAGCGATTTTGACTATAATCCCACGTGAACTATAACTTTTTTTATAAAATAAAAATATAAAAATTCTTAAAATAGAACACAAAATAATATAAATTCTATTGTAAAATTTTAAAATAGTACATAATTTATCAATTAAAAAAAGATTATTAATTTAGGGTTATATTGAATGTTTGATTAAAATTTTAAGTAATTTTGCATGCAGTCTCTATTAGCAAATAAATTTTTACATGTAATTTTCATTCATGAAAATCTTTGTTTTCACTCCCCAGTCAAACATATTTATCTAATTGTCCATTATATTTTTAGGTACAAGAAGTCTAAAAATCAGTATAAATTATTTTAAATTCAGTATATTAAATTAGAATCTAGTATATTTTCTATCAAATTGTGTATGATTCTTTTTTCACCTCAAAATATACTCAATTTTAGTTTAATGCGCTGAATTTAATAGGAATTCTATTCATTTTTAGACTATTTGTACCGAAAAATATGAGGGTTAATTTCGATAGAAAATATACTCGATCCTAGTATAGAGTATTGGATTTTAGTGTAAAGTGCTGAATTTAACAGGAATTATACTTGTTTTTAGACTTTTTATACCTAAAAAATAAGAGGGACAATTTTGATAGAAAATATACTCGATTTTAATATAAAGTGCTGACTTTAAGAAGAATTATATTCGTTTTTGAACTTTTTGTATTCAATTTTGGGCTTTTTATACCTAAAAAATCTAAGGGGCAATTTAGGTAATAATATTTACATGAGAGAATTGAAACAAGTAATAATTTGCATGCAGGGAGTGAAAATAAAGTTTTTTGAACATGTGGATTGCATGCAAAGTTAACATTGTGATTGGAGATTTTTCACTAATTTACCGTAAAATTTTTGCATCTAATTTTTCTAACAAACATTTTGATATATATTTTTTAAATTCAATAAAGTTGCATATGTTTATTTCTTTTTCAATTTTAATTAGTTTAGAGTCACATGCTTTTCTGGTATTTTCTTGGTGTAATCGAGATTATCAAATCGACCAAGTTCAAGTTAACCTGAATTAAACTTTGATATTTGATTAATATATTAGTTGGTCAAATGAAACGATAAATAAATTAAGATTGAGAGAATACTTGATAAAGGAATGAAAAGTCCAAATGATTTACGGTTGACTGGACACTTGATGATTAAAAGTCAAATATAGAGTTAGCACGAGACGAAAATTCTAAATGAATTATAGTTGATCCTGTCGGGAAGTTGAGAAGACGGACATGCCAGAACGACTCGTCTGGAATGTTGACCGCATCTCCATGACCCAGATGGTGAGTTGTCTTCTGAGTTGACCGAGTCGTCTGAAGTCTTCCGGTCAACACTACCTGCAGCCATCGACCGGGTTGCCCCGGTCTCTGGTACCCCGGTGCTCGAGGCAGTCCCACAAATATATGAGCAGTCGAATGATAACGACACAATGAAATAAGTATGAAATGAGTACAATGACGTATCCTGCCCCTGGGGGGTGCCCTCGGATGGATGGATGAGTTGATCACGCTATTGATCGAGTCGTCGTGGCCCTGACGAGTGGATGGATGTGAACCCTCTGAGGAACCAAATTCGAGGGTGATGGCACGAAATCCTGTACGGCCTGGATCTGGAAAGCGGCATATAAACCGAGACATGACAACGGCTCGTAGGCCGATACGCGGCACACAGGCCGGATAGTACAGATAGCTCACAAGTATAATAATGATGCGAAGAATGAAATACCACGACTCGATAGCCTGAACCACATCGGCTCGCAGGCCGAACATCACCTTGGCCCGAAGGCCGGAGTAAACAAACCTGAGCTCGCCAGATGACGGCTATCCAGAGAATGACAGAGGCTGCTAAGGGAGGTAGAGGCGACGCCCACAGCCATTGGAAGCGACAGTGGTGGTGGGAGACGCCGCTGGCCGCTGGGGGAGGCGACGCCGGATGCCGGCGGCGACTGTGGCCGCGGGAGGAGGTAATGGGAGAGAAGAGGCAGCCTCCCCTCGACGTCATCCGTGTCGGTGAGAGGAGAAGGCGATCCTGTCGGGGAGAGGAAGAGGCAGAGGAAATGGCCCAGAGACGAGCGCTACCGGCAGATCTCTCAGGCGGCGGCGGCGAGAGCAGAAACCTCTGCTTCGGTCCATGATGGCGGCGGCCGAGTGAACCCGAAGGAGGAGATGGTGTCTTCGCTCGCTAGGGAGGGAGGCGGCTGAGATGTTACTGGGCAGCGTCGGTGTTGTCATCGTGAGGGAAAGCTAGTGGCGTTGGCCCTTGCGCGAGGATGGCGGCAGGGAAGCATGAACCCCCTTCCCCTCTGTGTTGGGCTGCGGCGGAGACCAAAAAACACGAACCCTACCAGGAGACGATGAAGGAGAGGGAGGGGAGTTGGCCAGTGTCGGCGTCGGAGTCGGCTCCCTGCACGAGGGGGCTGGCGGCGCAAACTACTCAAACCTCCCCCCTCTCCACTGGTGAACAGTGACAGACTTTAAAACACAACCCTACTCTTGTTAAGTGGCCAAACTGCCCTTTCTCCCCTTCCTAATTACATCTGAGTCATCCCCATATATCAGCATCACAAGCATCCCCTTCAAGTCTAGTCGAAGGAGGCGCAAGTCCGACAGACTAGACAGTCTGTCGCAAAGGCTGACTCGCTCTCGATGTCAAAGTCAAATCACGGAACCCCTCGTATCATGGCACGCGAGCGATCGCTGTCGTAATGGTGTCACAAGAGAGATGGTAGTGACGCTGAGCGAATAGCGAAGCAACGAGTGAGGCAAGCGCTAACAGAACGATGCGCGCTTAGCTGAGTGGCGAGAAAAACGTGTGTCGACCGAGCGACAAGCAGACCAAGCAGACGAGCGATGCCGAGCGGACTACGAAGAATAATTGATCCTGTCTGAACGCTGAATCAACGGACGCTGGGCACGTGGCGCTCTCCGCGTCGCTGACGTAGATCCCTGGCCGATCGTACGGTCCTCCGGAGAACCTGTAAGGAAGTCGGGCCGGGAAGGGGTTCCCGGCGACGACCCTCCGACGCTCAAGTCAGGCAAGCTAATAGTGAAGAAGTGGCTCCGAAAGTTGTAGAACGCGTACCTCCGGCGAAGTATAAGGCTCCTTATATAGAGCGGTAAAAGAGCTCACGCACACTTACCGAGGAAAATATGTGTCCTTAGCCCATACCTCGGTATGTGTTTGTCAGAAAGCTTACCTGACACCATACTGCTACAGTCTCGGCACGTCTTCGATGGGACAGCAGAACACCTTGCCGCCAGATTTGGAGTATGACCTAGTCATAGGACTTGACATGACAGCTGTCATAAGATGTTTCTCGTCCTTCTCTCCCTACTCAATGTCGGGACGTCAGACCGGCCGGCACTCATCTCCCGTCCGGCCAGCCGGCACTCACATCATGTTCGGCCCTCCATATGCATCGGTATGCTGGGGAGATCCTCGGTAAGGTGCTATGTGGGAACTGCTAGCAGTATGTTACTTTATGTCTACGGCTGAGCATGACTTCCGCTCGGCCTTTCGTTACTGTTCAATCGAGCGCCGGAACCCCGACCCTTATCGGGGCGCCTTTTACCATCGGTTATTTACCGACCGGCCGCTCGGGGGGTCGGCCCATCCTTCTCCGGTCAGCCGACCAGTCCGCCCTTCTCCGAACGGCCACCTGGCCTTTTGACTTCCACGAGCGTTGACCCCTTAAAATGGGGGTCCCCTGTTCTAACCGCCGGATCACTTGCCTCCCCCTCAAGTCTAGTCGAAGGAGGCGAAGTCCGACTGATTGGACTGCCGATCTGACTGGGTAACTGCCGCTGCATAAGTCCGCTCGGCCAGGCTTAGGGATGCTCATCCGTTCGGCGGTGTCTTGCCCGTGCTTTGTATTCTGTTGGAATCCATGCCGAATTCTTGGAGCTCGACGGTCTTCCGCTCGGCGTGTTTATAGACGCCGGCTCGTCTCTCGATATTTAACGTCGGAGCTCGACGGTCTTCCGCTCGGCGGGTTTATAGACGTCGGCTCGTCTCTCGATATTTAACATCGGAGCTCGACGGTCTTCCGCTCGGCGGGTTTATAGACGTCGGCTCGTCTCTCGATATTTAACGTCGGAGCTCGACGGTCTTCCGCTCGGCGTGTTTATAGACGCCGGCTCGTCTCTCGATATTTAACATCGGAGCTCGACGGTCTTCCGCTCGGCGTGTTTATAGACGCCGGCTCGTCTCTCGATATTTAAAGTCGGAGCTCAACGGTCTTCCGCTCGGCGGGTTTATAGACGTCGGCTCGTCTCTCGATATTTAACGTCGGAGCTCGATGGTCTTCCGCTCGGTGTGTTTATAGACGCCGGCTCGTCTCTCGATATTTAACGTCGGAGCTCGACGGTCTTCCGCTCGGCGGATTTATAGACGCCGGCTCGTCTCTCGATATTTAACGTCGGAGCTCGGCTCTTCTCTCGGGGTTTATACGCCGGCTCGTCTCTCAATTTTAACGTCGGCTCGGCGGTCTTCTTCGGAGGGTTTATAGGCCTCGTCTCTCGATTTTAACGTCGGGCTCGGCGGTCTTCCTTCGAGGGTTTATAGATGCACGTCTCTCGATTTTAAGGTCGGAGCTCGGCGGTCTTCCGCTCGGATGGTTTATAGTCGTCGACTCGACTCTCGACTTTTAACGTCGAGCTCGGCGGTCTTCCTCGGAGGGTTTATAGGCGTCGGCTCGCTCTCGATATTTAACGTCGAGCTCTCGGTCTTCCGCTCGGAGGGTTTATAGGCGGCTCGTCTCTCGATATTTAACGTCGAGCTCGACGGTCTCTCGGAGGGTTTATAGACGCCGCCTCGTCTCTCGATTTTTAACGTCGAGCTCGGCGGTCTTCCGCTGGAGGGTTTATAGCCGGCTTGTCTCTCGATTTTTAACGTCGAGCTCGGCGGTCTTCCACTCGGAGGGTTAGACGCCGGCTCGTCTCTCGATATTTAACGTCGGAGCTCGACGGTCTTCCGCTCGGAGGGTTTATATACATTGGCTCGTCTCTCGATATTTAACGTCGGAGCTCGACGGTCTTCCGCTCGGCGTGTTTATAGATGTCGGCTCGTCTCTCGATATTTAATGTCGGAGCTCGACGGTCTTCCGCTCGGCGTGTTTATAGACGCCGGCTCGTCTCGATATTTAACGTCGGAGCTCGGCGGTCTTCCTCTCGGCGTGTTTATAACTCCGGCTCGTCTCGATATTTAACGTCGGACTCGGCGGTCTTCCGCTCGGCGGGTTTATAGGCTCGTCTCTCGATATTTAACGTCGAGCTCGGCGGTCTTCCGCTCGGCGGGTTTATAAACGCCTCGTCTCTTGATTTTTAACGTCGAGCTCGGCGGTCTTCCGCTTCGGAGGGTTTATAGGCGTCGGCTTGTCTCGATTTTAACGCCGGGCTCGGCGGTCTTCCTCGGAGGGTTTATAGGCAGCTCATCTCGATTTTAACGCCGAACTCGGCGGTCTTCCTTCGGAGGGTTTATAGCCGGCTCTTCTCTCGATTTTTAACGTCGGAGCTCGGCGGTCTTCCGCTGGAGGGTTTATAAACGTCGGCTCGTCTCTCGATATTTAACGTCGGATCTCGGCGATCTTCCGCTCGAAGGTATAGACGCCGGCTCGCTCTCGATTTTTAACGTCGAGCTCGGCGGTCTTCCGCTCGGAGGGTTTATAGGCAGCTCGTCTCTCGATTTTAACGTCGGAGCTCGACGGTCTTCCGCTCGGAGGGTTTATAGACGCCGCTTGTCTCTCGATTTTAACGTCGGAGCTCGGCGGTCTTCCGCTCGGAGTGTATAGACGGCGGCTCGCTCTCGATATTTAACGTCGGGCTCGGCGGTCTTCCGCTCGAGGGTTTATAGGCGGCTCGTCTCTCGATTTTTAACGTCGAGGCTCGGCGGCTCGGAGGGTTTATGACACCGGCTCGTCTCTCGATTTTAACGTCGAGCTCGGCGGTCTTCCGCTCGGCGTGTTTATAGCCAGCTCGTCTCTCGATTTTAACGTCGAGCTCGGCGGTCTTCCGCTTCGGATGGTTTATAGTCGCCTCGTCTCGATTTTTAACGTCGAGCTCGGCGGTCTTCTCGGAGGGTTTAAAGACGCTCGTCTCGATGTTTAACGTCGAGCTCGGCGGTCTTCCGCTCGGAGGGTTTATAGGCCTCGTCTCTTGATTTTTAACGTCGGAGCTCGGCGGTGTTCCGGAGGGTTTATCGGCTCATCTCTCGATTTTAACCTCGGGCTCGGCGGTCTTCCGCTCGGAGGGTTTATAGATCTTGGCTCGTCTCTCGATTTTTAACGTCGGGCTCGAGTCTTCCGTCGGATGGTTTATAGTCACTCGACTCTCGATTTTTTACGTCGGAGCTCGACAGCCTTTAAGGCTAATTTTAACACTGATGTCATACGCCCTACCGAGCGGCGAGGGTCTTCGTCTTCGATGACTTGGCTCGGATAATTTTTACGTCCGGCCGATCGGCCCGGGGTCTTCGACATTGAGTCGGTGCTTCAGATCTTATACATCATGGAGATAGGCCACTCGGTAGATAATGCCAATTGCGTTTAACATTTTGCTTCCTGCATTTCAAATATACAGCCAAACGGAAAATATACAGCACACATTATATTGGTGCACCTTTCACCCTGCCCCGGAAAGGCTGGAGATAATTTGCGCTTCATGGTTGATCCAAGTCCCAATCCACCTTCATCCGCTCGGCGGTGCTCCCCCTTGAATGCCGGTTGGATCATTGTCTTGGGGGAGGCGTCCGCTCGGGGATCATTGCCTCCGCTCGGCCACCTGATGCTGACGTTGTTTGTTGCTTCAGCCGCTCGGCTTGCGCATTCTCTCTCTGTTGCTCCACGAGCTTGCTGCTCTTGCCTTAATTAGAGCGTCGAGCTCCTTCGTGGAGAGCATCACCGTGTGCGGTCGTCCAACCTCGTCCATTGCTTCCGGTCGGATGCAGGAGCGTTCCCACAGACGACGCCAAATTGATCCTGTTCGAACGCTGAATCAACGGACGCTGGGCGCGTGGCGCTCTCCGCGTCACTGACGTAGATCCACTGCCGATCGTACGGTCCTCCGGCTAACCTGCAAGGAAGTCGGGCCGGGAAGGGGTTCCCGGCGACGACCCTCCGACGCCCAAGTCAGGCAAGCTAACAGTGAAGAAGTGGCTCCGAAAGTTGTAGAACGCGTACCTCCGCGCGAAGTATAAGGCTCCTTATATAGAGCGGTAAAAGAGCTCACGCACACTTACCGAGGCAAATACGTGTCCTTAGCCCATACCTCGGTATGTGTTTGTCAGAAAGCTTACCTGACACCATACTGCTACAGTCCTGGCACGTCTTCGATGGGATAGCGGAACACCTTGCCGCCAGATTTGGAGTATGGCCTAGTCATAGGACTTGACAGCTGTCATAAGATGTTTCTTGTCCTTCTCTCCCTACTCAATGTCGGGATGTCCGGCCGGCCGGCACTCACATCATATCCGACCCTCCATATGCATCGGTATGCTGGGGAGATCCTCGATAAGGTGCTATGTGGGGACTGCTAGCAGTATGTTACTTTATGTCTACGGCTGAGCATGACTTCCTCTTGGCTTTTCGTTACTGTTCAATCGAGCGCCGGAACCACGACCCCTGTCGGGGCGCCTTTTACCATCGGTTATTTACCGACCGGCCGGCCGGGGGGTCGGCCCATCCTTCTCCGGTCAGCCGATCGGTCCGCCCTTCTCCGAACGGCCACCTGGTCCTTTGACTTCCACGTGGCGTTGACCCCTTAAAATGGGGGTCCCCTGTTCTAACCGCCGGATCAGGTACCAAGTCGATAACCGGACCAATGTCGGCGGGCGTCGAGCGAGCATCTGGCGAGCGACGAGTAAAATAATAGTAGATCGAGCGACATGCGGTACCACGAGTAGACCGAGCGGACGAGCGATGCCAAGCGCGCGACCGCAAAAATGCTGATCGGACGATTGGAAGGATGCCGAGTGAAATAAGCATGCGACTAAGTGGACGATCTGGCCAAAGATCAAGTGGCTACCAAAGTGTTGATTGAGCGACGAAGAATAGTGTCGAGCGACTGCCAGGCAAGCTCTCAGCCAACCGCCAAGTGAGCTCATAGGCGAATACAAAACAAGCGATGAAGCAGTGCTTGGCAAGAGTGGAGCCTGAAAACCGAGCGGAAGCATAGCCTGTGAAATCAAATGCGGATAGAGACGAAAGTCGTGAGCCGAACGGGCATATTGCACGTGGACTGAACTAGAGCGTAGCCCGTGAATAGAAGGCACATGGAAGCGAAAGTCGTGAGTCGAATAAGCGCATAGCCTAGGAGACATTCTGGTCCGAAACCATTGCAGATACTCTTGTCCGCGACCATCGGAGATAGTTCGACCTCAAATGGGAGAGATAAAATGCTCTTATAAGCTGGCCTGTTGACCAGTAAGAAGTGCCCGACCTCAAATAGGGGAGATAAGATATTCGATAAGCTGGTCCGAGACCAGTGAAGACCGCTCGACCCCGAATGGGGGAGATAGAATATCCGATAAGATTGGTCCGACACCAGTGAAGACTGCTCAACCCCGAACGGGGGAGATAAATGCTTGTAAAGACTGCTCGACCCTGAATGGGGGAGATAGAATATATGATAGTGACAATCGCTCGACCCCGAACGGGGGAGATAGAATATCCGATAAGCTGGTCTGAGACCAGTGAAAACTGCTCAACCCCGAATGGGGAAGATAGAAGATCTGAAACTGGTCTGATATCAATGATAATCACTCGATCCCGAATGAGGGAGATAAAATATCTGACAAGCCGGTCATTCAACCCCGAACGGGGGAGATACACGCTCTGATAAGCTCGACCCCGAACGGGGGAGATAAAAGATCCGAAACTGGTTTGATATCAATGATAATCACTCGACCCCGAACGGGGAAGATAAAATATCTGATAAGTCGGTACTCAACCCCGAACGGGGGAGATACACGCTCTGATAAGCTCGACCCTGAACGGGGGAGAAAGGACATCCGAGGAATTGGTCCATGAAGTGGTCTTTAAGTCGGGGTTTTTATAGTTGCCGGACCGACTCTGGGATTTAACGTTGCCGCTCGACGGTCTTCGAGCCAGGGTTTTTATGGTCGTCGGTTCGACTCTGGGATTTAACGTCACCGCTCGACGGTCTTCGAGCCGGGGTTTTTATAGTCGTCGGTTCGACTCTGGGATTTAACGTCGCCACTCAACGGTCTTCGAGCCGGGGGGTTTATAGTCGCCGGTACGACTCTGGGATTTAATGTCGCCGCTCGACGGTCTTCGGGCCGGGGGATTTATAGTCACCGGTCCGACTCTGGGATTTAACGTCGCCGCTCGACGGTCTTCGAACATAACTCAAACCCGGCCGATCAGCACGGGCTCTTCGGCATCGAGCCCTTGGCTCGGATAATATACGCCCGACCGCGACACGGGGTCTTCAGCATCGAGCCTGTGGCTCGGATAATATATGCCCGGTCGATCGACACGGGGTCTTCGGCATCGAGCCCGTGGCTCGGATAATATACGCCCGGTCAATCGGCACGGGGTCTTCGGCATCGAGCCCGTGGCTCGGATAATATACGCCCGGCTGATCGGCACGGGGTCTTCGGCATCGAGCCCATAGCTCGGATAATATATGCCCGGCCAATCGGCACGGGGTCTTCGACATCGAGCACCTGTCTCGGATAACATACGCCCGGCCGATCGGCACGGGGTCTTCGGCATCGAGCCCATGGCTCAGATAATATACGCCTTGTTGGTGCAGCGGAGGCCGGCAAGAGGGGGGTGAATTGCTTGAAAAATAAAAATAGCCCTCCTTGGATCTTTCAACTCAAAAATGCAATAGAAAAATAATAACAATTAAATCAACAGAAATGAAAAGAGACTCAGCAGTTAACCTGATTACAACCAAGGAGGTTGTTAATCCAAGGTGATGAAAAGCACACTAGAAAAGATCTCCTTTACTGAAGGCGGAGAAGCCTTTTACACTCTAACAGCTCAGAACTATTGCTAGGAATTGCTTACAGAGTTGAATACTCAATTGATGTTGAATTTCTAGTTCCAGGGGCCTTTAAATAGCCTCTAGAAATCTGATCTCAAGGGTCCGAGGCGCCTCCAACAGGGGTCCAAGGCGCCTCCATCGAGTGAGTGGATAAAACTTTATCCGCAGCGCAAACGATCACTTTTGACCTGTTGAAGGCGCCTTAATCAAGACTGAAGGCGCCTCAAGAAGGCGCCTTCAAGCTTGAGGCGCCTCCAAGGCAGATGGAGGCGCCTCCAAGGTGGAGGCGCCTCTAGTACTGGCTTGAGGCGCCTTAAGCTCTATTTCCAGCATCCTTTCGCCTTGCTTTGACTTCCGTAGCTCCATGCAATTGGGTGATTTCGGCCAACCGAAATAGGGCTCACCCGAACCCAATTTCCGGCCTTCCTCGAGCAGCCTTCTTCCCCGGCTTAATGTCCCTCGAACGCTGCGCACGTTCTTCTCGCCCACCGGTGTACTCTTCCACAGCTCTCTCGTCCTTCGGACGCACCGAGCTCCTCGGCTCCTTTCCCGTGCCGTCCTTCTCGCTAGCTGCGTCTTCCGCTCGACTTCCTGTGCTCCTAAGCTCCTGCACACTCAGACACAAGGATCAAACACAAAATAGGACCTAACCAACTTGGTTGATCACATCAAAACTACCATGGGGTTCAACAATCTCCCCCTTTTGATGTGCATCAACCAATGTTCAAGTTAGGGTAAAAAATAGATAAATATTAATTTTAAAGAGAATTACTAAACTAACACATAAATTTGCAATAAATAAAATTACAACTACTTAATAAAGATTTAATCAGAATTTTTCAAAAAAATATTTTAAAAAAATTCTCTCTTCCCCTAAACTTGTACTTCTCTCTCCCTCTTTGATCACAACAAAAATGGGGTAAGAATAACAGAAAATATTAAGTAAAAAAATTCTAAGTAAGCTGAATTTTAAGTCAAACTTAATTTTTAGAATTTTCCAACAAAATTTCTAAGTAAACTGGATTTTTAGAATTTTTTCAAAATAATTTCTAAGTCAAAATTAATTTTTAGAATTTTTTTTAAAAAAATTCTAAGTAAAACTTTCAAGAGATATTTTTCTAGATAATTAAATTTTTTTTAAAGAAATTTCTAAGGAAATGTTTAAAAACTTTTCAAAGAATTATTTAAATCTAATTTTAATGCTTTTATCATAAAGTTAATTAAACATTTTTATTTCGATATTTCGGCTTCCAGGTCGTGGCGAGGCACTAGGCCTTCTTGGTTATTGGAGCAACAACCACTTCTTTAGACAAAGTTTCCATAAAAGAACTCAATGTTTAATTTTCTCACTGTAAGCTTTTAACTAAAAAAGAAGTTTAGACTAGCAAGAATTTTGGAACCCAATAAAGGCTCTTTCCTACAGGATTGGTCAAAAACTTAGGGGGTACATATTCTTTAGGTATTATTCTAAGTTGGCCCTGATGTTTTCTTATATACCAGTTCAATTTTCTATAAATTCTTAATTTTGATTTTGGAAATTTATTTAAGCATGCATCATTCAATTTCTCAATTTCAACTTTTAATTTTTCATTTTCTAATTTTAGATTATCATATATTTCTAGTGGACATGCTTTTGCTAGGCTCAATTTCAATTCAGCATTTTCTTTTTCTAATTTTAATAAGTCTTTAGAAAGACACTTAATAAAGCGAAAAGACTGAGTCAGGATTAGATCATGTACCTTACTTACCTGACTAGGTGAGGCTCCCCCTTCACTGCAGCTTTCCTCTTCTGATGTTCCTCCCCCTTCATCTATGTTCATCTCGGAGCTTGACTCTTCTTCCATCTGATGGTTAGCCATTAGTGCTAACCCTGAGAAGGCTTCGACGTCTGATTCGGAAGACGACGAATCTGACCAAGTGGCCTTCAGGTTCTTGTGCTTGGAGGTTTCTGACTTCTTGTACTTGACCTTTTCCTTTTCTTTCTGCTTTCTCCTTAATTTCAGGTAGTCATCCTTGATGTGCCCTTCTTCGTTGCAGTTGTAGCAACGAACTGTTCTTCTTTTTCACTCATGCTTTTGCGATCTAAATTTGTTAGATTTAAAAAACTTATTAAATCGTCTTGCCATTAATGCAGCTTCGGATTCGTTGATCGAGACTTCGAAGTCAGAATCGTTTATTCTTGCCTTCAAGGTAATGTTCTGACTTGCGTTCTCCACTTTAATGGGCTCTGCAATCCGAGATTCATGAAGTTCAAATGTAGAGAACAAATTTTCTAAAGTACTTACCTCGAAGTCTTTAGAGATGTAGTACGCATCTACTAAGGAGGCCCACTCTGGAGTTCTGGGGAAGACGTTGAGCGCGTACAAGATTGGGTCCCGGTTCGTTACTTCTTCTCCAAAATTGGTTAGTTGTGTGATCAGCTCTTTAATCCTTGCTTGGAGTTGCGCTACCTTCTCACCTTGGTTCATCCGGAGGTTCGTTAATTGGGTCCGGAGGATGTTGCGCTTCGCAAGCTTAGCTTTCGAGGTACCTTCGTGAAGCTCCAGGAATTTTTCCCAGAGGTCATTCGCAAAGTCTTAGCTTCCGATTCGACTTACCTCTTATGGTGGCAACACGCTAAGCAGGTGGAATTCTGCCTTTCCGTTGGCGACAAACTCGTCTTGCTCTTTCTTGCTCCACTGATGCTCTTCTTTATCTTTTGAAACTTCAAAACCATATTTCATAGTTAGTAAAATATCGAAGTCGGTTTTAAAAAATACCTCCATCCGACGTTTCCATGTTACGAAGTCTCCGTAGAACTTTGGGGGATGAATATTCGCTCCGACCATTGTCTTGATCATTATGCTTCAGTTGGCGGTTAGTCCTTCTGAGGCGAACTAGCTCTGATACCACTTGTTGGTGCAGCGGAGGCCGACAAGAGGGGGTGAATTGCCTGAAAAATAAAAATAACCCTCCTCGAATCTTTCAAATAAAAAATGCAATAGAAAAATAATAACAATTAAATCAACAGAAATGAAAAGAGACTCAGCAGTTAACCTGGTTACAACCAAGGAGGTTGTTAATCCAAGGCGATGAAAAGCACACTAGAAAAGATCTCCTTTACTGAAGGCAGAGAAGCCTTTTACACTCTAACAGCTCAGAACTATTGCTAGGAATTGCTTACAGAGTTGAATACTCAATTGATGTTGAATTCCTAGTTCCAGGGGCCTTTAAATAGCCTCTGGAAATCTGATCTCGAGGGTCCGAGACGCCTCCATCGAGTGGGCGGATAAAACTTTATTCGCAGCGCAAATGGTCACTTTTGACCAGTTGAAGGCGCCTTCAAGCTTGAGGCGCCTCCAAGGTGGAGGCGCCTCCAGTACTGGCCTGAGGCGCCTTAAGCTCTATTTCCAGCATCCTTTCGCCTTGCTTTGACTTCCGTAGCTCCATGCGATTGGGTGATTTCAGCCAATCGAAATAGGGCTCACTCGAACCCAATTTCCGGCCTTCCTCGAGTAGCCTTCCTCCCCGGCTTAACATCCCTCGAACGCCGCCCACGTTCTTCTCACCCACCGGTGTACTCTTCCGCAGCTCTCTCATCCTTCGGACGCACCGAGCCCGTCGGCTCCTTTCCCATGTCGTCCTTCTCGCTAGCTGCGTCTTCTGCTCGACTTCCTGCGCTCCTAAGCTCCTGCACACTCAGACACAGGGATCAAACACAAAACAATGTTGGGACCAATTATGTAGCTAGAGGGGGGTGAATAGATCGGTGCGCTCGTCGTGCTCTTTGTTGCTTATTTCTTGTGATGATGTGCAGCGGAAAATACAAGAACACAAATACAACAATGCTAACTCAAGGATTTTCTTGGTATCCACCTCACAAGAAGTGACTAGTCCAAGGATCCATACACTCACGCACCCTCCACTAATAAAACACTCCTTTATGGTAACTACCGAAGGCGGAGAAGCCCTATAATACTCTCAATACAACAAGAAAACAAGGGAAGACAAATACAAGAAATATCTTACAAGATATGCAGTGAAAACCCTAACCCTAGCTTCTTCCTCTTGTTGTAGTCACGCCTCTTGACTTGGATGTCTCTCCAAGATCCTTCAAGAACTGGCGGTGAGAGTGGAGAACGCTGTGGAGAAGCTGCTGTGAAGATCGGTGATGAACAGTGCAAGTTCTTTCGAAGGAATCGCACGTCAACGATTTTATCCAGCGCCAACGGTCGAATCCCGATCGATTGGATTGCTCCCAATAGATCGGGGAGGTTTTGGATCGATCGATCGATCGATCCAGAGTGCCTCTGTGCTCTCGGGAATTGCCTAGATCGATCGGCTGATCGATCCAGGGCTTATCGTGTGAAATCACACCTCCCAATCGATCGCTCGATCGATTGGGGGCTCTAGATCGATTGGTCGATCGATCCAGAGCTCTTCTGTTCGTGTGACACTTCTCCCCAATCGATCCACTGATCAATTGGGAGAAAGCTTGTCGCGAGGTCTCACCCAATCGATCAGCCGATCGATTGGGCATGTGCCAATCTATCGGCTGATCGATCCAACTTCTTGTTTTTGCCCAAAAATAAGTCCAAAGTCCCCTAAACCAACATCCGGTAAACCATGACCTGTTGGCCCATCATGCCTAGCATCTGGTCACCCTTGACTTGCTAGAACTCGCTCACTAAGTGTCCGGTCAACCTTGACCCACTTGGACTTATCTTTACGAGGTGTCCGATCAACCTTGGTCCACCTGGATTTCCCGTGCCAAGTATCCGGTCAATTCCTTTGACCTACTTGGGCTTCCCAACACCAGATGTCCGATCATCCTTGATCCATCTGGATTTTCCTTGTGCCAAGTATCCGGTCAATCCCTTTGACTTACTTGGACTTCCCAACACCAGATGTCTGATCATCCTTGATCCATCTGGATTTTCTTTGTGCCAAGTATCCAGTCAATCCCTTTGACCTACTTGGACTTCCCTTCTGCCTAGCTTCACTCACCAGGACTTCATGTTTGCATGACTTCACTCACCAAGACTTCCCTTCTGTCTAGTTTTACTCATTGGGTCTTTCACCTGGCTTCACTCATCAGGATTTCTCTTCTGCCTAGCTTCACTTACTAGGTCTTTCACCTAGCTTCACTCACCAGGATTTCTCTTCTGCCTAGCTTCACTCACTAGGACTTTCACCTGGCTTCACTCACCAGGATTTCCAGTCAAGTATCCGGTCAATCTTGACCTACTTGACTCTCCTTCACATATGAACAATTGCACCTGTAATCTTCATGTATTGACTATATGTATTGTCAAACATCGAAACCACAATATCAAGACTCGAGCTTGACTCAATTCAAGCTCAGTCAACCCGGTCAACCTTGACCTGGGGAATATTGCACCAATAATCTCTCCCTTTTTGATGTTTGACAATACCTTCTTTAAGTTAGGCTAATCCCATAGCCTCAACCTCCTTCATGCCACTAGGTAATGAAGACGTAAGTTAAACCCTACATTCTCCCCCTAAGAGGGCAAACTCCCTCTTAGATAATGAGGGTCTAACTTAAATCCTTCATTCTCCCCCTATTGGCACACATCAAAAAGAAACTCTCCCCCTGAAGAGTTAAACTCCCTCTTAGATAATGAGGGTCTAACTTAAACCCTTCATTCTCCCCCTATTGGCACATATCAAAAAGAAACTCTCCCCCTGAAGAGTTACTGACCGTTGTTCCCAACTTCACTCATTATACACCACACGATTCAAATAAAGGTCTCATACCCTTTATTTTCATCAAATGCTCATCTTTGAGCATATACCACTAACACAATGAAGATATCTACTCTCTATTGTATTCCAATGCTCAACCTTGAGCATTTTCACTAAAGAAGGTAAAACCACCTTCCAAGGTATATGAAAATAATTTTTCATGTCCTTAAAGAGTAATTCCCCCTAAAGACATGTACGTAACTTCTGTCATTGCACCAACAATGACTTGGAATCCCTAAACCTTTAGGAAACCCAAAATAGAAGTTTTGAGGTTCATAAATTCAATAATGAAACCAAACCTCAACTTAAACCTCTACTTAGTCTTCCTTACCCAATCTGTCCTCGTTTTCATCATGAAAACTCCCCCTAAATGTATACAAAAGTGTTTTGAGGGGTCAGCTAGACTAAAGATGATCCAAAATGCTGAAATCAGGCTTTACCAGTCAAAATCAACATTCCTAATCGATTGGAGTTGGGTCCCAATCGATTGAACCTGCTTGAATCGATCCACTGATTGATTCAGGAGGGATGGATCGATCCAGGAAGCTTCTGTTCGCGAGAAGCTTGCTCTCAATCGATCGCCCGATCGATTGAGACCCTTCAATCGATCGGGTGATCGATTGAACCTCTGAAAAAGCTAAAATTCCATTTCAGTCAATTTCAGAAACCCCTAGAAAAATCTACAAAATTCCAAAAATCATAAAAATCGTTCTAGACATTATTTAGGGCATATAGTATCATGGAAAAATAGGTTTCTAAGAAAATACATCATATTTTCAAAGATGGACACAAACTTGTAAAAACTTTAGTGTTTTCTTCAAGTTTGTGCCTAACTCTTCAATGATGATCACTATCAAAAGATAGTCTTCACCAAGGTTTTCCAAAAGTGTTTTAAAATGATTTTCAAAACCAATATCAAACCATGTTCTTTGGGCTCAATGCACATGACTTGTATATTAGCTTTCCCAATGATTGGAAAACACATAACTATGTGTTTTGATGAACTTAAAACTCAAAAAAATGCGCTAAATCAACATCTTGAGTTTTGTTCATCATCCTAACATCTCACTTGTATCTAATGTGTATGAAACCACATACAAATCACCTTATAGTTCTTAGTGAGATGTAAACTTTGGTTTTGCCCTATTTTAGGGATCATGTATATTTATCTAGGTATTTTGATGTTTTGAACATCCACCAAGGATGTTATTTGTTAATAAATGCCATTAGTACTTAAATTACAAGGAATTAAAATAATGCATGATATGTTATGACATACATCAAAAAGAAATAATTTTCAAAAGAAAATATCCTATAACTACATGATATATGTATGACATGATATGGTATTTTTGTGGTTTTCATAATAAAATATGAATGAAAAAATAAACATGATGTCATGACATATGATGGCCAAATAAAGCATGGCGAATTAGCATAAAAGAAATACCTAGATTGCCCACTAAGTCCCTCATAAAATGTCAAACTCCCAACTTGACATTTCTTTTTCTCTTTTTTTGTTGTGCCATTGAAAATACATCAAAACTTCTCAACTCATAGCACATATTACTCCAATTAAGAGTAAATGATAATCCTTTTTCATTTTCAAATGTTAATAATAACCTTGAAAATGCTCTTACAGTGTCAACTTTATCATGATTGGGTTAACTACCCTTTCAATTAGAGTTGACACTCTCTAACCCATCTAAGGGGTAGAGAAAATGCTCCTAGGAACCCAAAACCTATTGGTACTCCTTGGATGCTCTAGGTATTCACTAGGGATAACTTCCCTAGATACCTTCCTAGTGACCTTGTTAGGCTTCTTGGAAGCCTTGGTCACACTTTCTAGGTCAACTCTAGGGATTTCTTCCCTTGTGACCTTTTTAGTGACTTTGTTAGACTTCTTAGAAGTCTTAATCACCTTAGTTGCAAAAATACTCTTAGGAATAACCTTCTTAGTATTTTTGACTTGATCATTTGACCTAGGGTTGGTTCCATAACTATATGGAACCCTATGGTAAGAAATTACATCCTTCTAAGCCTTAGGTTTGTATCCCAAACCTCTATGGCCATTGGATGACTTTTGTACTCCTAGACCTAGGCTATGCTCATTTTGCCCTTTTAGGATATTTTCCATCCTTTTCAGGGTCTTTTCTAATTTATCAAGTCTTGACCTCAAGACTTGATTTTCCACCATTAAGTCTTTAGTTTTAGGTTTTTCAATGAATTCATGAGCATTTTTATTTCTAGACCTATAACTAAAATTCTTAATTTCCTTGTCTAGATTTTTATCTACCTTCCTAAACCTAGGTGTGGTAGTTTTAGTATGTAGAGCAACATGTTTTTCTTTAAAGCTCTCATGCTTTCTATTCTTATGGTAAATAGCATTAAAATGATAAAAATTAGAACTAGCATGCTTTTTACCATTATTCAAGGGAGTAGGCTCAATAAATGATACCTTTCTTTTTACCTTGGAGGATCCCCCTTGAGTTGTGCTTCCTCCATGAGCCTTGACCGCTTTCTTCCCCTTGGGACATTGGCTCCTATAATGTCCTTTTTGATTACAAGAGAAGCACACAATGTGCTTCTTGCTTTTCTTTGTTCCGGGGACGGTCTCCTTACGCTTCACCTTACCCTTTAGTGCCACTTGGCCCTTCTTCTTGGCCAATTTGGGGCACTTGCTCTTGTAGTGCTCATGTTCCCTACACTCAAAACATATGATATGGTTTTTATTTTTATTTGAAACATTTATACCTCCATGTGTAGGGATGGCACTTGATCCTCCATTTGATTTTGCTTGACTTGTGGAGGTGGAAACTTTTTCATCCTCTTCTTCTTTTGACCCGGATGTGGAGACTTCTCCTTCTTCTTGATCCGGTGCCATCGAAAATGGCTCCCCCTCAATCCTGGAGATGGAGGCTTCTTCATCTTCATCTTCTACAAGAAACAAAGAGTAAGCACCCTCTTTGCTCTTTTCATTACATTCCTTTGAAGATGAAGCTTCTTGAACCTCTTCTTCAAAAGTTGAGCATCTCTCAACTTCAGAATTCTCCTCTTCTTGGTCTTCCTCCAATAAGTCACCCTCTTTGGATTTTTCTTGGATTGGTACAGTGGAGGGGATCTCATGAAACGTTACCAATTTGCTCCAAAACTCCTTGGCATCCTCAAATTCTCCAATTTGAGCCAATATATTGCTTGACAACAAATTGACCAAAAGCTTGGTCACTTTATCATTTGCCTCGCTCCTTTGAATTTGCTCTTTGCTCCATTTGCTCCTCTTGAGGATCTTGCCCTTTGGATTTCTTGGAGCCTCGAAGTCTTCCATGAGAGCAAACCATTGCTCTATCTCCACCATTAAGAAATTCTCGATCCTTGATCTCCAAAGATCGAAGCTCATCATTATGAATGGTGGAGGCACCCTTGTGTCGAATCCAAGACCATCTTGGAATTCCATTTGAAGTTGAGCTTGATGATGAAGTCTTTGACTTGATAGAATTTGCTCCAACTTCTACACCCTCTAGCTCTTTGCCCCTTCCGACGATGATTCTGGTGAAGAACGACCTCACTCTGATACCACTTGTTGGGACCGATTATGTAGCTAGAGGGGGGGTGAATAGATCGGTGCGCTCGTCGTGCTCTTCGTTGCTTGTTTCTTGCGATGATCTGCAGTGGAAAATACAAGAACACAAATACAACAATGCTAACTCAAGGATTTACTTGGTATCCACCTCACAAGAGGTGACTAGTCCAAGGATCCACACACTCACGCACCCTCCACTAATAAAACACTCCTTTACGATAACTACCAAAGGCGGAGAAACCCTACAATACTCTCAATACAACAAGAAAGAAAGGGAAGACAAATACAAGAAATATCTTACAAGATATGAAATGAAAACCCTAACCCTAGCTTCTTCCTCTTGTTGTAGTCACGCCTCTTGACTTGGATGTCTCTCCAAGATCCTTCAAAAACTGGTGGTGAGAGTGGAGAATGCTGTGGAGAAGCTGCTGTGAAGATCGGAGATGAACAGTGCAAGTTCTTCCGAAGGAATCGCACGCCAACGACTTTATCCAGCGCCAACGGTCGGATCCCGATCGATTGGATTGCTCCCAATCGATCGGGGAGGCTTTGGATTGATCAGTCGATCGATCCAGAGCGCCTCTGTGCTCTCGGGAATTGCCTGGATCGATCGGCTGATCGAACCAAGGTTTATCGTGCGAAATCGCACCTCCCAATCGATCGCCCGATCGATTGGGGGCTTTGGATCGATCGGTCAATCGATTCAGAGCTCTTCTGTTCGCGCGACACTTCTCCCCATTCGATCCACTGATCGATTGGGAGAAAGCTTGTCGTGAGGACTCACCCAATCGATCGGCCGATCGATTGGGCATGTGCCAATCGATCGACTGATCAATCTAGCTTCTTGTTTTTGCCCAAAAACAAGTCCAAAGTCCCATAAACCAACATCCGGTCAACCATGACCTGTTGGTCCATCATGCCTAGCTTCCAGTCACCCTTGACCTGTTAGAACTCGCTCACCAAGTGTCTGGTCAACCTTGACCCACTTGGACTTATCTTTATCAGGTGTCCGATTAACCTTGATCCACCTGGATTTCCCGTGCCAAATATCCGGTCAATTCCTTTGACCTACTTGGGCTTCCCAACACCAGATATCCGATCATCCTTGATCCATCTAGATTTTCTTTGTGCCAAGTATCCGGTCAATCCCTTTGACTTACTTGGACTTCCCAACACCAGATGTCTGATCATCCTTGATCCATCTGGATTTTTTTGTGCCAAGTGTCCGGTCAATCCCTTTAACCTACTTAGACTTCCCTTCTGCCTAGCTTCACTCACCAGGACTTCATGTTTGCCTGGCTTCACTCACCAGGACTTCCCTTCTGCCTAGCTTCACTCACTGAGTCTTTCACCTGGCTTCACTCACCAGGATTTCTCTTCTGCCTAGCTTCACTTACTAGGTCTTTCACTTGGCTTCACTCACCAAGATTTCTCTTCTGCCTAGCTTCACTCACTAGGACTTTCACCTGGCTTCACTCACCAGGATTTCCAGTCAAGTATCCGGTCAATCTTGACCTACTTGACTCTCCTTCACACATGAACAATTGTACTTGCAATCTTCATGTATTGTCAAACATCAAAACCACAACATCAAGACTCGAACTTGACTCAATTCAAGCTCAGTCAACCCGGTCAATCTTGACCTGGGGAATATTGCACCAACAAACAGGACCTAACCAACTTGGTTGATCACATCAAAACTACCACGAGGTTCAACACGCCCGGCCGATCGGCACAAGGTCTTCAACATCGAGCCCATGGCTCGGATAATATACGCTTGACCGATTGGCACAGGGTCTTCAATATCGAGCACCTAGCTCGGATAACATACGCCTGGCCGATCGACACGGGGTCTTGGCATCGAGCCCATGGCTCGGATAATATACGCCTGGCCGATCGGCACGGGATCTTCGGCATCGAGCACCTAGCTCGGATAATATACGCCCTGCCGATCGGCACGGGGTCTTCGGCATCGAGCTCATGGCTCGGATATGATGGAAACCCAGTCGATCGGCACGGGAGTCCTCGCTAGAGAAGCTATGATAGATTTTTTTACCGAAAGAAAATAAAACTGAAAAGCTGACCTGCTGACCAGCTGAGGATCTGACTCAGTTCCTCAACTCCCGAATACCCATGGAGCAAGAAGAGTACGATATACTCGTCGAAACCCATCAAGACCATGAGGATTGCGGAACTTTCCGGGTCGTCTGTCTTCACGTTCTAGACCAGGTGCATTCCCACAGACAGCGCCAATTTGATCCTGTCGGGAAGCTGAGAAGATCGACCTGTCAAAACGACGCGTCTGAAATGTTGACCGCATCTCCATGACCCGGATGGTGAGATGTCTTCTGAGTTTACTGAGTCGTCTGAAGTCTTCCGGTCAACACTACCTGAAGCCATCGACCGGGTTGCCCCGGTCTCTGGTACCCCGGTGCTTGAGGCAGTCCCATAAATATATGAGCAGTCGAATGATAACGACACAATGAAATAAGTATGAAATGAGTACAATGACGTACCCTGGCCCCGGGGGGCGCCCTCGTATGGATGGATGAGCTGATCGCGCTGCTGATCGAGTTGTCGCGTCCCTAACGAGTGGATGGATGTGAATCCTCTGAGGAACCAGATCTGAGGGTGACGGCACGAAATCCGGTACGACCTGGATATGGAAAGCGACATGTAAATCGGGACATGACAACGACTCGCAGGCCAATACGCGGCACACAGGCCGGATAGTACAGATAGTTCACAAGCATAATAATGGTGCGAAGAATGAAATACCACGGCTCGATAGCCGGAACCACATCGGCTCGCAGGCCGAACATCACCTTGGCTCGAAGGCCGGAGTAAACAAACCTGAGCTCGCTAGATAGCGGCTGTCCAGAGAATGACAGAGGCTGCTAAGGGAGGCAGAGGTGACGCCCACAACTGTTGGAAGCGGCAATGGTGGTGGGAGACGCCGCTGGGGGAGGCGACGCCGGATGCCGTCGGCGACTATGGCCGCAGGAGGAGGCAATGACGGTTGCCAATGGTGACTGTGGCCTTGGGAGGAGCGATGGCAGTGAACGGTCGTGGCTCATAGGGCAGCGATAGTGGTCGGACGTTTCTGCCTGCGAGAGGAGAGGAGAGGGAGAGAAGAGGCAGCCTCCCCTCGACGTCATCCGTGTCGGTGAGAGGAGAAAGCGATCCTGTCGGGGAGAGGAAGAGACAGAGGAAATGGCCCAGAGACGAGCGCTACCGGTAGATCTCTCCGGCGGCGGCGGCGGCAGCGAGAGCAGAAACCTTTGCTTCGGTCCATGATGGCGGAGGTCGAGTGAACCCGAAGGAGGAGATGGTGTCTTCGCTCGCGAGGGAGGGAGGCGGCTGAGATGTTACTAGGCGGCGTCAGTGTCGTCATCGTGAGGGAAAGCTAGTGGTGTTGGCCCTTGTGTAAGGATGGCGGCAGGGAAGCATGAACCCCCCTGCTGGGCTGTGGCGGAGACCAAAAAACACGAACCTTGCCCCCCGGTAGCAGCGTCGCGGTGAGGAGAAGAGAAGAGGAGACGATGAGGGAGAGGGAGGGGAGTTGGCCAGTGTCGGCGTCGGAGTCAGCTTCCTGCGCGAGGGGGCTGGCGGCGCAAACAACTCGAACCTCCCCCCTCTCCATTGGTGAACAGTGCCTGACTTTAAAACACAACCCTACTCTTGTGAAGTGACCAAACTGTCCTTTCTCCCCTTCCTAATTACATTTGAGTCATCCCCATATATCCACATCAATAGTTAACCGGATTGATGATTAAAAATTTAATATAGAATTGAGACAAAAAGAAAATCTAAATGAGTCATAATTGATCAAACATTTGATACATTTGATGCTCGATAGTAATAAAAAATTGACATGAGACGTTACGTCTCAATAAGTCTAAGTCAAAATAACGGTTGAAACAAAACTGTTATATATACTTGAACTTGTTAGATATATATGAATTGATCTAATTTCACATACATGTATTTTTATATGTTTGTTAATTTTTTTTTAGTTGTTGTATACAATTTGTTTTTTTAATTTTGACTAGTTTATTGTCATACAGTAGTTTTGAGAAAAATTGGTATATTGACTCAAACTGATTTAATTTCACGAACATCCACTCCTATGTTCCCCCAATCCTCTAGAATCCTTTTATGCATTCGTTTTTTTGAATTTCGATTAATTTAGGTCCGTATGTCAATTTTAAACAAAACTATATATGAATTCGAAATTTATCTAATTTTATAATAAGTACATATTTCATAAGTTCCCTAAACCCTCTAATGCCATTGTATGTATTTTTAAAAAAATAATAAAAAAAAATTGAGGCATTTAGGATCCTATAATGGTTTTGTTAAAGACTATTACCTGGACCGAAGTGGTCTAATTTTACAAATAAATACTTTTCTATATTTTTAAATCCTTCAGAGTTGTTGTATCCATTCTTTTTTCAATTTTAACTAATTCAAATATCCATTTTAATGATTTTTATTATAAAGTATTATATAAATTTAAATTGATCTAATTTCATAAATAAATACTCCGTGAAGTCATTATATGCCTTCCTTTTTAAAGAATATATATAAAAACAATGAAGAAACACAACTAGAAATTCATATAGAATAATAGAAACAAACTCTTTTTTTTTTTTTTTTTTTTTTTTTTGCTAATTGATGGTGTGTGTTTGGGTCCATCTCACTACCTAACCGCAACTTGCATCTTAATTGGATTTTATATATATATATATATATATATATATATATATATATATATATATATATATATATATATATATATATATATATATATATATATAACACTTGTCAGTATTCTTAAAGTTTTCAAGACTTACATAATTCGTATAATATTCTCAATTATTTTATAGATAAATTTGATAATATGACATGAAGTTTATTTATGACATGAAGTTTGACACCTAGCACCTAAAAGTTAGTTTAAAATTTTCAATTATTGTTTTAAGTTATTTTTTATTGTACGCTTTTTATTATACGTATAATGTTTCTCATGTTCATACAAATTCTTATACGTTCGTTCCACCCTAAATCCTTAGGTACTAATATAGGAATATATGCAAAATGTTTGACATATACATGAAATGTGTGATCAGATATTAGATGCTTAATTGCTTCATCATGTTTAATTTTATATCTCCATAGTCGTACTTGTATCATTTTATCCATCACATGTTTAGAATTGTTTTAATGTATGAAAAAGGGAGAAATAATACTACAATTTAAGTTAGTAAACTTACTCCTAAGATATATAGCTCGCTCAATGACATGTAGTTTTGAGGTATGCTTAAATCTAGGGGAGAGTTTTTGAGTTTTAGATCACATGATGCATATTAAAGTTAAGTTATTGTATTTTTATTGTTTCCTAAATGAATTATCAAACATAAAAAAAAAAAAAGTAGAGATTGTTAGATTAATAATTTCTCTCAGTAGTTGGGCTTAACTATGGTATTTTGACGAGTTAGCAATATACCTTAAATTAGGTGTCAATTGAATGTGATGATGCACGGTGCTAAATTGGCGATCAGAGATGAGAACTCGAGAAGATCAAGAGATGGTCAACATCTAGGTTGAGGAATTCTAAGAAACATTGAACGAGAGAAGCCGTAGAAAAAGGCTTTATGGGGTATCTATCTCTTAAAGATAATTGATTCAAGGTCTAGTCTTAATAATCTATTATTATTAAATCTTCTCATTCTTGAATACCTTCTGAATAAGTAACATTTGATTACAATAATAGAACAAGAAAATAAGGGATGATAGCAAATATAATTAGTACAAATAACTTTATATTAATCTTGTTTTGAACATTTTCTTATTACTTGGAATAACCTCTTGTTGATATGGAAATGCACCAGTACTTCACTCTCAAACCTCCAAGAACCAGTTTCGAAAATCTCTTAGAAATCTCTCTTTTAAAACCTTTAGGTAGGGGTTAATTTTTTATCAGTCGACTATATGGGTGCAATAGTTCTCGGGTCAAGATTGACCAAGTTGGCCAAACTTGGTTTAGTCCGAGTTTGAATTTCAATATTTGACAATATATGAGAAAAAAGTCACGTAGATCAAGGGAGGACCAGATACTTGACTTGGAAAGTCCTAACTAGAGGTTAAACAATGAAAAGTCCTAACTAGAGGTTAAACAATAACAAATCCTAATTGGAGGTTAGGTAAGGGTAACTAAAGGCTAGGCAACAAAAAGTTTAACGGGAAGTTAGCAAGGGAAAAGTCCAAGTGGGTCACGGAGGACTACACACTTTGTGTGGAAAGTCTGTAGGATCAATACGTGCTAGGGGTGAATAACACTCGTGGCTTTTTCACATTTTCGCATAACACAGAATAAAACATAGCGGAAAAGAAGACAAAATAAAGCAAGCGCTAACACTTTTGGTTACTTGATTCGGACCTTTTGACGACTCCTACTCCAAGGCCTGCGATCATTGATCGCTTTTGTTGGGCAATTCACTATCAATTCAGAAATTATAAATACAGATATGAAGTACAAGAATAATACAATTGGAGTACTCTTAATTAAAATTATACCGATGACTTCCAAGGATCTGAAAGGTCGAATTTTCCATTGTCGAAGCAGAGTTCGGGCGTCGTAGAGGTTCTCGGAGCAACTGCGAAAGCTAATGATTGTCAGAAATTATTGTTTCAAAGTGCTGGGTTGAGACCTCCTTTTATAGTTAAGTTGATCCTTATCCTAATCCACTGATCTCGAGATTAGGTTTGACTCGACTTTATCGGTTGACCGATCCCTTTAATCGGTCGACCGAACCTTTTGAACCTGCCCAGCTTCTCGTTCAGATGTTGCTACTTCGGATAGGATCTTCGTTTGGGCGACCGATCCCGTCATTCGATCGATCAAACCCTAGACGATCCTCGGCTTATCTGGTCCGATCAACCTGGTCTGAAGTTTATACCCTCGTTCGATTGACTGAACCTCCCTGTTTGGTCAACCAAACCCTTGGTCTACACTTCATCATGAGATGAAATATGCTCTTCTGGCTTAGGGGTTCGGTCGACCAATCTAGACGTTCGGTCGGCCAAACATTGCATAATTCGACCCTGCATAAATGGTAATGGTGGCTCATGACTGGAGGGGTTCACGGCCGGAAGATATGGATCACCAATGAATAGTAAGGGCTAGAGTTGTATTGGCTGGAACCAAGCAACTACACACCAATCTTCCATTGACATTTAAAAAATAATCCCAAATCCAACTAATTAGGAATCCTTACAATAATACCTAAATCCACATCGTCACTGAAGCTAACAAGGATCATCACCTAACTTTCCTCTTCTCCGACGATGGCAGCAAGCAAATAGAGGCTGGTGGCGGTGTTAGGTCAAGAGACTCATGCACACAGTGAGTTGATGCCAGAACTAATCCTCGCCGACGGAGGCAGAGAGGTTGAGGAAGAGGTGATCGGCGTTTCTAGATCAAAATGGGTGGCACCAGCTCAGAGCAGAGGGAGACGGTGGCACTGGCTTAAAGAAGAGGGACACGACGACTCTCACACTGTCGATGGCTAGATCTAGTGGCGCGGGCACGATCAGGCGACAATGACACAATCAGTGGCGGTAAAGATCAATAGTAGGCGATGAAGAGGAATCGGGATTCTCGCCCTAGCTGACAACGTCACCTCCTGTGATGGCTACTACATCACCGGTGGGTCTCACGTGAATGGTTGGCGACGTTCGAGTGGCACCACTTGGCAGCGACACGAGGAGGGCAATCGGGAATGAGCGGTGGAAGATCGAGGAAGAGGAAAGCTCTGGGAGGAAGTTAGGGCTCGGCTTAATGGTTGAAGGGAGGAGAATGACAACTCTGGCCGGCGGCATCGACATTGCTGATTTGTTGTCATGTGAGGGTGGTAGTGGATCGGTCGGGCAGAGTGGTAGAATTGTACGAAGGGGAGAGATCAGGAGGAGGGGAAAGGAGGAGTCAGCGATAATGAGAGGGAGAAGGACTTAGGTTTCTATTTAAATACTTAGGTTAATTAAACAAAACTTTAGGTTAATGGAATCAATCAACTCCCAATTAAATTGATATATCAAACAGACTTTCTCTAAGCCTATTAGATTCATCCCTTAAACGAGTTATACGTACTCTGTTTAAATTCTGAAAAAATTTTAAAAATTTCTGAAAATTCTAATAAGGTTATTTCTCCAATAATACTTATTATTTAATTATCGTATCTTACATAATGTGCTTTGAATATAGGAAGAATGTATATTATAAGAGTATGTGTCCCTAATTGAAGAAGAAGAAGGTTCAAGTTGTTGGGAGATTATTGGATCAATAGTCCTCAGGTCAAGGTCGATAGTTTAACTAAGCTCAAGTGGATTCGAGCTTGAATTTTGATGTTTAGACAATATGTGAGAAGAGGTCAAATAAGTCAAGGTTGATCGGATATTTGATGATATGTAACACGGGAGTCAAGTAGGTCATGGAGGACTGGATACTTGACTGCAAAGTCCTAACTCAAGGATTAGGCAAAGGAAAATCTAAGTTGATCAAGAAGGATCGTACGTTGGCAAAGAAAAATCCAAATGGGTCAAGGAGGATAATGTTGGATCGTGTAATTCGATAAAGGGGGGGGGGGGGTGAATATCGATCGGAAAGTCGCAGAGTAAGCAGCGGAAAAATCGAGAACAAAAAAGTATAATGTTAACACGAACCTTTATACTTGGTTCGGAGTCTTGGTCGACTCCTAACCCAAGACCCGCACTCGTTGAGTGCTTTCATTGGGCACTCCACTAGCAATTCGAATAATTGTTTTACAAATAGAAAGTACACTTGCTTTAAAGAAATAATACCGACAACAAAGAGAAATAAAAACGAGGCGCGTTGTCGGAGGAGCTTTCGCAGCGTCGCAGGAGCGTAGCACGGCAGAGCAAACGTTGGAAGATCTTATTGTTCGTTGTTCTTTGCTCCAGGATGCATCCTCCTTATATAGGAGGCTCAAGGCACCCGGATCCATTCCAGGCACCTGGAGAGTGACGTATCCCGTCCAACCAGAGCGCTCCACGTTGCGACATGCATTGGGGATAATTTTTGTACTTCGGGCGCCCGGATCACTTTTTCTCCAGAAAGTCCTTCTCCTACAAGAAATGGTTAGTCCGAGACAAAGTGCAATTTATATTACCCTGCAAAACAAAGTGTTAGCACAGTTATAATTAACAAGCAGAGTATTAATTAGATTCTGTCTCCTCGAGACCGGAATCTAGTCACGATCTCAACTTAGATTTCTGAAATGGATCTAAGTTGGATTGACGCCTAATATTTCCTTCCCAGGAACGCGTCCTCACAGTCACTCTCCTCCAGTGACTTACCTTAACTTACCTGCCAAACGTCTGGTCAGCCCTTCGACCCGTCTAGACTTCGTACCAGCTATCAGGTCAGCCCATTGACCTAGCTGGACTTCGTGCTAGACGTCAGGTCAGCTCGTCAGCCTGTCGACCCGTCTGAGCTTCATGCCAGCTATCAGGTCAGCACATTGACCTAGCTAGACTTCGTGTCAGACGTCAGGTTAGCCCGTCAACCCGTCTGGGCTTCTCCACTTCGTAGAAGTGTTAGATCAATATGAAACTAACTTAACCTACTTTGTCATTCATCAAAACTTGAGTTAGACCGTTAGTGCTAACCGCACCAACAATCTCCCCATTTTTGATGCAATGACAATCTGGGTTAAGTTAGTGAAAAAATATGCAAGTAAAACGAGGTTTCTAAGTTAGTTTTTAAGTTAGTCTTATTTGGTATTTCGTTGATTTGTTTTAACTAATTTAAACCACATAACCCTTCCTCCTTTGAATTTGATACTCCCTTAATTTGATACTCTCACTTAATTTATCTCTCCCCCTTAAGTTAACACTAAGGTTTGGGTATGTTAATGTTCAAGACCTTAACACATTTTTCTACCTAAGTGTTTAGGGGATTTAGGGTTAGTAACACTTATGTTTATAAAGTATATTTTTTACATAAGTATTTCTATATAATCGGTATAATTGTTTGATTAAAATAATATTATTGAAATTAATCAATAATTAATTATTCTAAGTAAGTAATTTGTTACTAACTCAATAATAGTTAATCTTTAATTATGATTTAATTAGAGTAAAGTTAAGATTTTAATTAATGTTGAAATTAAGATTGATTGGGTTAAATTAAGTTTTAATTAGCTTTTTAATTTAAGGCTAATTAAGTACAATAGAGCACCGTTAATGTTTGAAGTATTTACTTTAATTATTTACTTATTAATTATTTAATCATATTTTAATTATTTGTTAAAATTTAAGTTTTAAATTAGTTTAATCTAGTTTCCTTTTAAATGGAGTATTAAATTTCAAGCTTAAGTTCTGAAGATCAATTTTAAGTTATAAATTAAGCTTTAATTTTAAATTCAAATTTAAGTTTTAAATTTTAATTTTAATTTTAAGTTAATTTAAGTTTTAAGTTTCATTTTTAAGTTAATTTAAGTTTTAATAGAATTTAAAATTTTATTTTAATTTAACTTAATTTTAAAATAGTTTTTAAAAGTTTTTAACATAGTTTTCAAGAGAGTTTTTTTTAAAGATTTTTTAAGGATTTTAAAATGATTTTTAAAAGTTTTTTTTTAAAAAGAATTTTTTTTAAAAAAATAAAATATTAAAAGTTTATAAAAGAATTTTTAAAAGAATTTTTAAAAATAATTTTTAAAACAATTATTAAAATAATTTTTAAAATATTTTTTAAAGTAATTTTTAAAGTTAAATTTTTTTTTTTAAAATAATATTTCAAGTATTACAAATAATTTTTTTAAAAAAATTAAAATAATTTTTTAAAAAATTTTATAAAATAATTTTTTAAAGTTTTTAAAAGAATTTTTAAACGAACTTTAAAAATAATTTTTAAACTTTTTAAAAGAATTTTTTAAAAAAAAATTTAAAATAATTTATAAAGTTTTTAAAATAATTTTTAAAAGATTTTTTTAAAATAATTTTTTTAAATTTTTTAAAATAATTTTTTAAAATTTTTAAAAGAATTTTTAAAATGATTTTTTAAAGTTTTTAAAATAATTTTAAAAATAAAATTTTTAAAATAATTTTAAAACAATTTTTATAAAAAAGTAAAGTTTTAAAAATAATTTTTAAAATAATTTTTTAAAAGATTTTTTTTAAAAAATTTTTTTTAAAAAGTTTTTAAAATAATTTTTAAAACAATTTTTAAAATTATTTTTAAAGTTAAAATAATTTTTCAAATAATTTTTTTTTAAAATAATTTTTAAAAATAATGTTTTAATGTTTTAAAATGAATTTTTAAAAGAATTTTTTAAAATAAAATTTTTAAACTTTTTAAAATATTTTTTAAAATAATTTTTTAAAATAGTTTTTTTAAAAGATTTTTTTAAAATAATTTTTTAAAAAGAATTTTAAAAATAATTTTCTAAAGTTTTCAAATAATTTTTAAACAATTTTTTAAAATAAATGTTTAAAAGTTTTTAAAATAATTAGTAAAACAATTTTTAAATTAATTTTTAAAATTTTTATAATAATTTTTAAAATAATTTTCTAAAGTTTTTAAAAGAATTTTTAAAAATAAAATTTTTTAAAAGAATTTTTTTATATAATTTTTTAAACTTTTTAAAGTAATTTTTAAAAGAGTTTTTAAAATAATTTTTAACATAATTTTTAAATAATTTTTTAATGAAATTTTTAAAAGGATTTTTAAAATAATTTTTAAATAATTTTAAATGGATTTTTAAAATATTTTTAAAAGGAGTTTTAAATAATTTTTTAAAATATTTTTTAATTTTTTTTAAAGCATATTTTTAACTTAAATTGTTTTTGAAAATTTAATTTTAATTTTAATTTAAATTGATTTTAATTGATTTTATTTTATTTTTAATTAAATTTACTTTAACTTTAATTAGATTTAACTTAATTTTAGTTAGATTTAAGTTAATTAGATTTAGTTCGATTCGATTCGAGTCCAGATTTGATTTTGACTTAATCTTCTTGTTCCATCGGCTCCTCGTGAAGCTTGATCAACTGGGTCCAAAGCTCATGTGCATTCTTGTACTTTTCTAGTCTGCATAAAGCATTGTTAGGTAAAATATCACAAATAATTTTACTTACATTTTTGTTTAGTTTTGAGTTCCGAGAAGGTTTTCTCAATATTAGCCGATAATCAAAATCTTGACTTCCTAAGAAACATTCCATTCTTTGCCTCCAGTAGTTGAAATCTTCATGATCGTATGGTGGTGGTTCGTAGATGCTCTGTTCTTCTTGAATAGACATTGGTATATGCAAAAAAAAAATAGACAAGAGACAATTTCCAAGACTTTGTCTTAGGTGTAAGCAGTGTGGGAGATAAAGAAATATGCATGGAAAAAAAAAATAATTTTTTTAATAATAAAATATTAAAAAAATATTATTACAAATTTTTTGAAAATGCGATATTTCGCTAATACCGACCAATAGTGAAAAGATGAAAATGAAGTTTTCAAAAACGATATTGGAGGGAAAAAATGAAAAGCGTAAGGATATTTTTTAAACTCAAACGATATCTATTTTACTTTTAAAAAGGACCCCCCTTGCTTGATTGGTGGTTGCATCAAATCAGAGCGGTACCTGCTCTGATACCGGGTGAATATCGATCGGAAAGTTATAGAGTAAGCAGCAGAAAAATCGAGAACAAAAAAGTACAATGCTAACACGAACCTTTTTACTTGGTTCCACTACAACAAAAACATTAAAAGACAACGGTTAAAAACCGTTGTCGTAGGCCTTTAAAACTGTTGTAATTGGCAGTGTTGTTAAAAGTGGCGGGCTACGACAACGGTTTTAAACCGTTGTCTTTGAATGAAAAGACAACGGTTTAAAACCGTTGTTAATTAGAGTATTTTTCTGCAAGTTACAATTGCTTTTGGAGCTACGACAACAGTTTTTAACCGTTGTCTTTAAGGGTGATAGACAACAATAATGATTTTAAACCGTTGTATTTTAAATTATTATCTTTTAATACCAATATATCATATTTTTAAATATATAATAAAGAATCATAATCAAGAAAAAATATTCCCACATCAATATCATTCAAAATGTTAATTATACAAGAATTACAATCACAAAAGAAGAAATATTTCATGTTCAAAAAAAATTTATCCCAATAGTATGAAAAGACAACGGTTACTTCCTCGAGCTGACTTGGTCCTGTTCATGTTGTAAACCTTGCGTTGAAGGACTCAGTCTTATAGCTGGTCAGACTCCTATTTGCAATTCTTCTATCATTGTTACTTCCTCGAGCTGACTTGGTCCTGTGCTTGTTGTAATAATTTTTCCTTGCTTTGGGAAGTTTATGGTGATTTTTCTTCAGTGTGTAATAGTAAGGTGCATGGTGGATCATAGACATCAGGAGCCCATTTCACATGTAACTTGAAGTTCGATGGTGAACCATGCTGTGCGCAACTTCCCTTTATGGCAGAAATAAGCTTTAGAAGCATCTGGAGTAGCAGTCTAATAAATACATTAAGGAGAAGTATGAAATTTGCAAACATGAACGTGTATCACATATGGCCAATCCCACTAAAGAAATTATAATCCAATGAAAGTAAAATCAATTCTTGCGAGTTGCAACTAACATGATCCTATTTTCTATAAATAGGAGCAAATCATTTTTGTAGACATGAATCTGCTGCATTTATGCAGAGAATGTAAATATGTCTTTTTCAAAGTAATACTAATTAAGGAAGTTCAATCCGTATGAAAAATTATAACGAGCTTATTTTCATACTAAAATTTTACAGCAAGTACGTGTATAAACCTTATACAGCAAGTGCGTGTACCTTTGAGGATGATACTATTCCATGTAGTCTCATCGCAAACAAACTCAAAACTTTTGCAGCAAGCAAATGTCAACCATTTAAAAAATGAAGTCATGCTACAGATTGTTTTTCTAACAGATTTATATATGCTTTCTCCAGTTCTGACAACAGGAATATGCATCTGATGATTCTTCCTAAAGAGCATTCTTTGCATCTAACCTTCCATCTCTTACTTATTCTGAACTGCTAGTTTATTATAGCTCCAATGGATTTACTTTGCCATCACTGGGTGGAAGCCAAAAAAATAAAACAGCTTAGGGCAATTTATTAAACGTTAATGGACAAATGGTGACATTTTTCTCAATTGCAGCAGTAATTTGCATAACGAGGCACCAATAATTATATGCATGGCATGTAGATTATTAACCAAACTTTCTTCTATAGGGACATTGGCATTTGCATTTCTCACTAACTGCAACATATACCAAGATGCTCCAGGGGTATGAGCATTGGCGACCATGTCATAGAAAGTACAAAAAGGAATATAATACATACACAAACAAAAGGGAAATTGTAGATGAATTAAGGCATGCTTGTACTATAATACCTTGTCTTCAGGCACATGATCATGTGAGTGATCTCCATGCCCTTCCCAAGGATGACGCCAACCCTGAATAGGTGTTTGTACAACAGTTATATTGAGATGACCAAGGTATAGGATGATATTCATAGTAAGGTAATTTACCAAGACTACTGGTCCATCTTGCTTGGCCCTATAAAGAATCCAAAACCTGCAAAGGAATGTATATTCACATGGATCATCATGGTTATGTTTGAAAAAAATGAAAGCATTATTTAGAAAAAACCAGCATTTAAAAGACATTTTTTTAATCTGTCATTTGATTTAATGTTTGCAAGGAAAAAGATCTCGGCAGAAATATTATTGTAGAAATTGGATGAAAATTGTTATTTGTTTCATCATATTTGTGTCAAAGTCAGTAAAAGTCGTGAGGTGTTGAATTGAAATGCCCACATAGTAACCCATAGGGAGAAAAACATGTCAGGAATATATTACTTTTGCAATAAGATAAACACCAGAACTATCTCTCCACTTGAGCATATTAACAAACATGATCTCTGCCTTAGACATGTTGAAGTTCCGCAATCACAAAAATCTGCAGAGAAGAATAGAAAGCTATAGCATCAATAGTAAAATTCTTTCACACGATATAGAACTAGGACATGTATGATCAATATAATAATAAGAAGGATTCAAAAAGAGAAATTTCTTCCAGCTACTTAACAAATGTATTCTAGCCATACCAGAGAAGCGTATGGTAGTCATCATACTTCTCAGGTAGCTGACCCTTCGATAGCAGTGTGTCCCTCAACGACTTCACCACTTTCTCCTCATTCGGATTGTGGACGCCTTGGAACATCGTTGGAAATGCATTGCTTTTGCTGACCTTAGTGAGCGATTTCTACAAGGACCTGAAGGTCAATTTTGAAGTCAAAGGGGGCTTCTTCTTCTCGGGCTCCGGAAAATGCCAATGCTATTCCAAAGGTCCGTAGAACGTGTTTGTCCTTCTCGTCTGCTTCTGTTCCTCAGTGGTCGTCGAATTCCTCCTCGAAGAGTCGCCATTGGACCTGGCTGTAGGATAGTTACCCTTCCACCAAGAACTCATTTCGCTTACCAGCTTTCTTTATCTCCTAAATTTCGCAGAATGCCTAGTTTTGACAGAAGATGGAGGTGGAGGTTGGAGGGAAAAGCCTGGCTTCCCTGGAATAACTTCAAGCGCTGAGTGGAAGCCATGGAAAGGAGATCGCCCTCCATCTTCAAATGATCTGTAGAAGAAAAGGAAAAAGCAAAGAATATGAAAGCGTGCGATGGACAAAGGAGCGATCGAGTCGAGAGAGGAATAAAACAGCAGTGCTGCTTGATCTTAGCAGTGCTCCAAGGTCGTCGAGGTCGCGGTTGGTACAATCCGTGGTTGCAGATCAGAGGTATGCGATGAGGTTTAGGATGCCTCGACAAAGATCGCCACGCATTGAAAACCTCTAAGCCTTCCATTCTACTCCAATCCCACAGCTGCGCGCTCACCATCACCATAGAAAACGAGAGAGCAAGTGAGAGGTTTTAGGGATCGAGAAGGTAAAGGGGCAGAATGCAACGGCAAAAAATTTCAGAGAGAGGGAAAGACAAAACGCAGCAGCGGCAAAAAATTGCGAAGGGGAAAAAGCTGCGAAAGAAGAAAAACAACGCTATTCAATAACACTTAATAGAAAACGGTTTTCAAAAACCGTTGTCGTAATCCCAAAAAAAGCGCACATAGACAACATTTTTCAAAAACTGTTGTCGTAGCCTTTAAAAACCGTTGTCGTAGCCCCAAAAAAACATAAATAGACAACGGTTTTTAAAAACCGTTGTCGTAGGCCAAAAAAAATTGCTAAAAGACAACGGTTTTTGTTAAAACCATTGTTAAAAGGTAAAAAGACAACGATTTGGTATAAAACCGTTGTCGTTTGAGTGTTGTTGAATGCGGATTTTCTTATAGTGTTCGGAGCTTTGGTCGACTCCTATCCAAGGCCCGCACTCGTTGAGTGCTTTCATTGGACAATCCAGTAGCAATTCGAATAATTGTTTTATAAATAGAAAGTACATTTGCTTTAAAGAAATAATACCGACAACAAAGAGAAATAAAAACGAGGCACGTTGTCGGAGGAGCTTTCGCAGCATCGTAGGAGCGTAACACGGCAGAGCATATGTTGGAAGATCTTATTGTTCGTTGTTCTTTGCTCCAGGGTGCATCCTCCTTATATAGGAGGCTCGGGGCACCCAGATCCCTTCCAAGTGCCTGGAGTGTGACGTATCCCGTCCAACCAGAGCGCTCCACGTTGCAACTTACGTTGGGGATATTTTTTGCACTCCGGGCATCCGGATCCCTTCCGGGCGCCTAGATCCCTTCCGGGTGCTCGGACAACTTTTTCTCCAGGAAGTCCTTCTCTCGCAAGAAATGGTTAGTCTGAGACAAAATGCAATTTATATTACCCTGCAAAACAAAGTGTTAGCACAGTTATAATTAACAAGAAGAGTATTAATTAAATTCCGTCTCCTAGAGACCGGAATCTAGTCATGATCTCAACTTAGATTTTCAAAATGGATCTAAGTTGGATCGACGCCTAATATTCCCTTCCTGGGAACGCGTCCTCACAGTCACTCCCCTCCAGTGACTTATCTCAACTTACCTGCCAGACGTTCGGTCAGCCCTTCGACTCATCTGGACTTCGTACCAGATATCAGGTCAGCCCATCGACCTAGCTGGACTTCGTGCTAGACGTCAGGTCAACCCGTCGACCCGTTTGAGCTTCGTGCCATCTATCAGGTCAGCCCATCGACCTAGCTGGACTTCATGTCAAACGTCAGGTCAACTCGTTGACCTGTCTGGGCTTCTCCTGTATACTTCATAGAAGTGTTAGATCAATATGAAACTAACTTAACCTACTTTGTCATTCATCAAAAATTTGAGTTAGACCGTTAGTGCTAACTGCACCAATAGATAACACGTTGGCAAAGGAATGACCTAACTGAGATTAGACAAAAGAAAACTCAAGTGGGACAAGGAGGATTGTATTTGGTGATCGAAATTTCAATGAGAACTTGGCACAAGAGAAAGTCCAAGTAGGTCAAAAGGTTGATGGGACACTTGGTAAAAAAGTCTCAACATGTTACAGTTAATCGAATGTTGGACAAGAGAACGTAAACTTGGTTTAAGCATGTTAGAGTTGGGCAATCAATTATCCCTATCCTAATCGATTAGGGTAATCAATGAGGCCAAGCCTAATTTATTGACACAATCGATTAGGTGGTTTTTATAGCGAGCACAAAGAGATACTGAATCAATTGGCTAATCGATTCAGCCCTCTTCAATTGATTGGGTAATCAATTGAAGCGGCATTTCAGAAAGCACAGTATTGTCTGTGCTAAATCGATTAGGAAAGTTCCAAATTGATTAAGAGAAGTTCATGACGAACAGTAAGCTTATGAATCGAATCGGGTGATCAATTGAAGTCATTTAATCGATTTGTTAATCAATTGGGAGAAGAGAAAAAGTGCTACTACACTTTCCAAGCTTGCATCTACAAGAAACAAGAGATCAAGAAAGCAAGGTTTTCATTTGTATTATGTATTTACATCTTATTTCAATATACTCATGTATGTGGACTTGTACGAGATTTCTCTACCTCTGGATTATTTTCGAGAATGAGTGTTCCTTATAGTGGAGTGTCTGCACTGTGTGGATCATTATATTAGATTTGTCACCTCAAGAAGATGGATACCAAATAAATCTTAGTGTTAGTATTGCTTCGAGTTTTCCGCTATAACAAATTATCAACAAAGCAATTGGAGTTAATCACCCCACCCCCTGCCTCTAGCTCTTGGAGTGTCCTAACACAAGTGACACCAAAGGTAAAGGAAAAAAAAAATCAAAAGAGGTTGAAACCTTGGTACGAAAGGAAAAAAGAGCACATCATGTGTTTCTTAATCATAAGAGACATTATCAAAATCAATGTTCAAAGAGAAGACCCTCAAGTAAGAACAAGGGAGGAAACTCAAATCAAGAGGAAGCTCCTAAGAGCAAACCTAAGGTATCATTTAATAATGCACTTCCTTTGAGTTATGATAAAAAGTATGTTGGAAATAGATTTTATCATCTTAGTTCTTGATATTATAAAAATAGGAAGCATGATATTTCTAAGGAAAATTATAAATCATATCATGCTAGAACAACTTTACCTAAGGATAGAAAGGTAGAAAATAATTTAAGCAAAAACTCTAAGAAAGTTAGATATATGTCTAAAAGAAAAAACAATATCCAAGGCAATCATGAAAAATCAAAACTTGAGGATTGAAAATCAAGTTTTGAAGTCAATACTTGATAAATTAGAGAATACCCTAGAGAAAATAACAAATAATGCTAAAAGGTCCAAGAAGCAAAATCAAGACTTAGATAGGCAAGAATCATTCAAGGGCAAGAAAGGTTTGAGATACAAACCTAAAGCCAAGGAGAATATGTCATCATATAATAGAGTTTCATATAGCTATGAAACTAACCCTAAGTTTAGAAGTCAAGTCAAGGTTGCAAGAGAAATTATCTCTAGTGTTGACCTTGAGGAGACTAGCATGATTAAGGCTTCAAAGAAGTCTAAGAGAGTTATTAGGAAGATGTATAGGGAAGTTATCCCTAGTGAGTATCTAGTTCACCCAAGAAGTTTCAATAGGTATTGAGTTCTTAAGATTGTGATCTTTTCACACTAAATTGATATAGGGTGTGCGAACCCTAATTAGTAGGATAGTTAACTCAACCATGGTGAAGTTGAGATTTTAGAATATTTTCAAGATAGTGTGACATCTTAAAAATGAGAAAGTTTAACTTTTATTCTTGATGAGTTTATAGTGTGCCAAATGAAATTATTGAAGTCATGCGATAGATTAAAATTGGTAGAAATAGGATAAAATCATAAAGTGTATCAAGTGTGAGTTTTTGGCACATTATAGGGAGATAGGGCAACTTATGATCCTTTTTGGCATAATGGTTAAAGAATGATACTTAGATAGAAAATCTAGGAAAATGTATGTCTTATCACATGTCATGACATCATATCATATATTCACATTGCTATGAAAAATGCAATATGTCATACTATACATGCATCATTATTTATGATAATTTTTTTTGTATGTATTATGATATATGACATAATCATTATCATGTATTGTTTCAATTTCTTGTAATTAAAGACAATGACATTAATTGATATCCTAGGTAGAATAATCAAATTTAAAATGTCTAGCTAGAAATATATAATCCGTTGTTTAGGGAAAACCAATTTATACATATCTCAAGAACTATAGAGTTGACTTACATATGTATTGAGACATATTAGATACAAGTGAGATGTTAGAGAATGAACAAAACTCAAAATATTGATTTGGTGCATCTAATTGAATTTTAATTTCATCAAAATGTATTGACTTTGTGAAGTCTAATCATGTGGAAAGTTAATGTGCAAATCATGTGCATTTAACCCAATGATCGTGGTTGGAATTTAATTTTGAAAATAATTTTAAAAACCTTGATGAATTATATTTGTTAATAGGAATTACCATTGGTTAGTTAGAAACAAAGTTAGAGTGAAACATTGAAATTTTCAATCATTTTTAATTTTATATCATTCTTTGAAAATAAGATGTATTTTCTTATAAAACTATTTTTTTTCTGATAGTATACGACATAAATAATGTCTACATGAAATTTCATGATTCTTCAAAATTCATAGAATTATTTATATATTTTAAATTTTTGTCTCAAATTGAATCTAAAATTTTAGATACAACAATCGATTGTTGCACATCAATCGATTATTCAATCAATTGGTAGTGAATTTTCGTGAGCACATAATCTCATGGAATTGATCACATTTATTGATTAGGATACACTAATTGATTGATGTCATATATCAATCGATTGATAGCTGATGATTTTAGCGGAAATAATATGTTTATCAATTGGGATACACCAATTGATTGGTGTCAGATACCAAAGGTCGATTGTACCAACTATTTGATTATTTGAAACTTTTACATTTTAAACTTGTTTGATTAATTATTGAGCTTGATAATATACTTGTTTGTTATTTTAATTATTTATTTATTTATTTAACATATTGATATGAGTTTTATTAATAAGCATAATTCATAAATGTTATTAAAAAGATTATTTATGAATATTAATAAGCTAAATATATACGTTCATATTTATTCATTTTTATTTTAATCAGTTATTTAAATTTATTTATTTAATTAATTTTATATATATTAAATGAATATAATGAAGTCTACCAAATCAAATATCTATAGTTATGATTTAATTAATTTATTTATGAGAGAAGAAATATAATTTTAAGTGATAGTAAAGTAACTGGGCGTGTACTCTGACAACTCGATCGGTGTTCAACCACGTCGAGGTGGGGCCTGCAGGCTACATTATTCTGCCCTTATTCAAATTGGGCTTGTCAGCTCGTGCACAATCGTGTCAACAACTGTTTGGTTGACATCAGTAAGAGAGGGGAAGAAAGTTTGACAGTAACCCTTCTTGGTGTTCTCTAATATGTTCCCAGATTAATGGAACGGACCTGGAAGGAATCCAGGACGCAAGTTTTTTTTTTTTTTTTTAAAAATAATGAATAGATATGGGTGACTGGTCCGGTCCATGCCAAAATACAAGTTAATGGAGGAGGGAGGGAGGGCAATGAAAGCGGTCGATGGAGATTGGTCAATTTCTTGGTGATCAAGGAGCGTTCCGGCTTATTCTTGCCGATCACTCAGGCTACCAAGTCAACGATTCGTTTTGCTTTTACTTTTTGCTTTTGTTTGGACTCTCAGTATGCGGACGCGGGGCAGCATAAAGTGTAAGCTGAGTCTTTTATTGGAACGTGTTCTCCAAGGCGAGATTGGATCTCTAGTTTACTGTCTATAAATTAGAGAATATATGTTGAGATCGTCATCTTAATTTAATCATAATTAATTATAATCTTTTCCAGATTTATCTTTTTATCTAAATTATAATTTAAATCGGAATAAACGACTGGAGATCCTTCAAAAATCGTCCTCTCTCGACATCAGGTAACTCCATCCGTCCACCACTGACAGCTTTCGAACGATCAGAAGCTCTTTATCCTATCCAAATTATAATTTTAATAAAAAGATAAATATAAAAAAAAATCACAATTAATTAGGGTCGAATGGACCAGTGGCGGCTCGAAGTGAACAACAGAGTCCGAGCATTAAAAGTAGGAATAATAATTTTGAAAAGATATTTTCTGTTTTGTTTTTTTTTCTGCTATTTTCAATGTTGGGCACTAAGATTACACTTTTATTTTTTTTCTACATCTTAATTTGAAATTTTAATATTTACAAAAAAAAAAAAAATCAAAAAGTACCTTTTCCTGTCAATTTATATTACCCTGAAGAGCGAGTTTATTATTATTATTATAATAATAATTATTATTATTATGATTTTATCGCAGGTGACCTCATAATACGACAGCTCACTTTGTCAATTGGATTGGCTGTGCAACCCTAAATTCGTATAGAAATTTTAACCATAATTTTAGTTCAAATTGCTATGTAAACTATACTTTTTTTATAAAATAAAAATCTAAAAATTCTTAAAATAGAACACAAAATAATATAAATTTTATTGTCAGATTTTAAAAATATTTCAGAATTTTATAAATTTATAAAATATTATATATATATATATATATATATATATATATATATATATATATATATATTTGATCAAATTTAACGTCAGGTGAATCAGTGTATCTCCCAACTAGTGTTTATTAATTGAAATATTATACATATACATTATAAAACTTTATGATAACTAACATACATAAGCTTCATTTTAATGCATAGCTAGTAGTATCTAAAATATGATTTATGACACGGAGTTTGACACATAGCATCTAAAAGTTACTTTAAAATTTTGAAGTATTGTTTAAAGTTACAAATTTATCATATAATCATATTTAAAAGTTCCTTTGTTTTAAGGAAAAAAAGGAAAACTTAATTTATATCGTCACTTTCTTATTTTCTAACACGTGATGTTTATTTATGAGAGAAGAAATATAATTTTAAGTGATAGTAAAATAATTGGTCGTCTGCGTGCCAATATTTTTCTTGGACTCTCAGAGAGAACTCGTTGTTCAACCACGTGGAGGTGGGGCCTTTGGAGGCTGCATTATTTTGCAATTATTGAAAATAGGCTTGTCAAAACACACTCGTTGGTTGGGGAATCCTCTTTTGCACTTATTGATATTAGGCTTGTTAAAGTACAGTCGTTGGTTGGCAGGAAACCTCCTCTTATTCAAATTATTCAGAAAAATGATTTTGTTTTTGTTTTGTGTTTTTTCTTCGAGATAAGTATGATTTTTCCTCTCAAATTTAAGAATGATTTTGACTAACAATTGTTTTTTAAATTTAAAATTTTTTCCACCAAACTTATTGTTTTGAATAAGTGGCCATGATATATTATTTGGACCTTAATTTTATTGCTTATGTCACATAACATAAACGACATGATTAGTATTGACAATTAGTTGATAAATAAATTAGATTGAAAAGAAAAAAATAAGACTGAAAAGTTGAAAGTTCAAATTCATATGAACTTATCTTTCTCAAATAGAATAGTCTTATTCAATGACCCGCGTGAAGACACGACAGGTCAAGATAAAACAACCAACCACACTAGGTAAACAATAACCTCAACTAAGGCTCTAACCACTCGAATTGGGCATTTTATATAAATAAAAGTTTAAAAGTTTGTGGCGCTTATCTGTCAACATAAGCTTCTAATGAATGATCACCAGCAAACTTAGATGCTAAACTTGAGATTTAGATGACAAATCCCTCAACATCAGCTCAGGTACAGCAGTCATATGGAAAACAATAACGTTTCTCTATGTGAGAGGACCATACGATTCTTACTCTCACTTCATGCCACATGGCCATCCAAAGTTTGCAGTGCTTCCTTGAGAAGCCTCTGAGCCTCTTCTCTCCTCCTGAAAATGTACATATATGATATCAGTTAGTCAGCAGAGTGGGTTCTCCAGGAGATACAAAGCATGAAGATACTTAGAATCATCATTTTCCAATGTAGACTGTCAAAGTCCAAAAATAACATCATTTTCACCGTTCATTGATAACTATTATGTTGGTATAGGTAAATATGTCATCTATACCAGCACAGTTTTGGTGATACAACCGAAACAAGACATGTCTCAATCAGTACCATCAGAAACCAACCAACCGAGACCGGAATATTTTCTATAACTCATTCCTCAATTAGTTTGTTGATTAAGAAGAGATGAAATACTAAAAACAAGAAAAGAGAAGAGAAACACTAATAATAGTAGCAAAGTAATGGTTGGAGTAAGAAACTTAGATGTATCAAAATATTATACTAATGTTGTTTCAGTTCACAGTCTGCTAGTACAAGTCCAACTTCTATAATTTACTGGAATATATCGATAGATATGTAAGGAAATGAATTCTGTTATCAAATGTCCTAGAAAACATTATTCGATCTGGATTTGAAAAGTTATGAGATTGACCTCATTTGAATTCCTACTAGGACCAATAGTTCTAACTAATGTAAGGCACCCATTTTAATATTAGTAAGATATTGTTTTTATATTTTTTCTCTAAAATTTTAATTCAATTCACTTTTAATTGCCATAGGCTCATAAAAGGAAGTATACAAGTCAATGAAAAGGTGATCATAGAATTACAACTCATTTGAATTGATCTTGGCACACCAAGTGTTAGCATAGTATGATATTAAAGCTGTACCATTTCAATCAAAAACTGTACTGACAAAGATTGGTACAGGAATGACATCTTACAGACTCAGAAACTTACCTATCACCTTGTTGTCTTATTAAAAATTGCTGAGCGAATGAGTAGAGCTGCCAAAGGGCCACCCTCAAACTATGCTAGTTTGAATAATTGAATGCTCACTTAAACATATGAGAGACGCCTAATTATATTCAACTGAAAAATGGGTACTCCATTGGTTGTAAATTCCAATAAAGTGAATTAGAATGTGAGCAAGTTGCAAGATCCAGCAAAGATTTCTTAAAGCTTAGTATTCAACGTACAAAATCAAAAGATATATGAGAATGTAAAATGAGAAGTGGCAGTTGAGATGGCCAAATCATTGGAGATGCAAGGGTGAAATATAAGATAGGTGTTGACAAACAAACATAAATTGAATGGTAAGTTAAGGAAAAGAAATAAAGCAATCTATCCTTGAGACATCTTGATCTTAATTGAGAGATGGAAGTGAGTGACAGAGAAAGAATAAACATAACGTTCATTCATAGCATTTTGGAACAGTAGAGGTTTTCTTAAAAAATTAACAGTCTTTAGAAATATGAATATTAAAAGTTCAACATGAAATTGAGTATACAAGGGACAAGTACAGAGTCACAATTTAGCTAGGAGGAAAAGGGATGGAAGGGGAAAGGAAAACAGAAGGAAACATGTTTCCTGAGTTTGCTTGGAAAGAAAACCTAGTGAAATTAGGGAGGAAAGGATAATGTTTCATTCCATACCAATTCATCCAAAACTGGCAAGAAAAGATAAGGGATAAGTGGATTACATGCCTGTATCACAAACATGCCCTTAGTATTTATCCCAAGCTAAGGCGAGCTAAATCAGACAACTGTTTACACAGCACAACCAGCAAATGTGTAGGATTCTTGAAAGGCCTAAACATTATAAAGAGCTAGATGCCTTTATCATACAAAGAAACAAGTCATGTATAATCAACTAGGTTGCAAGTTGCAACATGACCCATTCAAAATCCAGCTTTTTTTTTTTATCATAGTCAATTAATCAATTGAAGGAGAGCCTTGGCGTAATAGTAAAGTTACTGCCATGCCACCTTGTGGTGGCGGATTTGAGTTGTGAAAGCAACCTCCTTACAATGCAAATAAAATTGTGTACAATAGACCCAATGTGATCTAATGCTTCTTCAGGACCCCGCATTAGCGGGAGCTTTATACATTGAGCCGTCCTTTTTAGTCAATTAATCAATGGACCGTAGATTTTGATTTCTGTTTTTCTCCATCACACCCAAAATTTCTTGAAGTTTTCATTTGCCAAATTAATTTTGAGTATTTCAAACTTACTCTTTGGTGAAATGTGGTCATCGTCACGTTGGTTTGGACATGTAGTTGACACATGCTTAACTTATTATCCAAGATAACAGGGTTATATTTATCCAAAGCTTTGTTCAATTTTTTTCATATATGTTCCTAAGTTTCTATTTTCTTTGAAAATAAAAAAGAATTAAGAATGCATATACTATTACAATGTTGCAATTATATCCACATTTTGGACAAACAGCCTGGCATATAATCTTGATTTATGCATGCTGCCTCAATTTTTTACACAACTATAATCTCTTCTACTTAAATCCTTGACCTTCTCCAAGCCCTCTTTTCCAAACCCTCTTTCGACAATCTCTCTAGTATCCTTCTCATCTCCTGTGTAACTCAACTTTTGTTGATAATAGCAACAGATACATAATGGTCATACCCAAAATTTGGAAATGTATCCAATTAAGAGTTTTTCTTCTGCTTAAATTTCAAACTTAACACAAGCCATGTTACACTGGTAGTTTATTATTTTTTGACTCATGATGCTTGATACAGTTGGTATCTATCCTATGCCAGGACAGTAGGACGCTTCTACATTACTATCTCAAGATTGCAAAATGGATCAATTGCCCAAGCTCGAGCTTGAGTAGCTTACGGGAATCGACAGGCTGCCCGAGCCTGAGCAACTTGAGTCTAAATGGGTTGTGTTCATGAGCAAGCTGAGTGCCCCGAGTGCGAAGCGCCCCGAGCACCATAGGCCCGAGTGTTAAGAGCTAAGTGGATGAGCGCCCGAGCATCCAAGACCTGAGTGCAGAGTGCCCAAGCACCACAAGCCTGAGTGTCGAATGTGGAGTGCTCAAGCACCCCAGGCCCAAGTGTTGTGTGTGGAGCACCCAAGCACCCCCCGACCCGAGCGGCCAAGCACCGAAGAACCACAAGTCCGAGTGTCGAATGTGGAGCGCTCGAGCACCGCGGGCCCAAGTGCTGAGTGTGGAGCGCCCCAACATCGAAGATCCGAGTGCCAAGTGCCCAAACATCGCAAGCTCGAGTGTCGAGTGTGGAGCACCCAAACACAAAATTCCCAAGTACCCAAGCACCGCAAATCCAAGTGCCGAGTGTGGAGCACACAAGCACCCCAAACTCGAGCGCCCGAGCACAGCAAACCCAAGTGTCGAGTGCGAAGTGGCTGAGCACCTCGAGTCCGAATGGGTTGTGTTCCTGAGCCCGAATATGTGAGGGTCTCTAACGTGGCGGTTACAATGACGCCAATTGCCAAGGGATAGACCTCTCAGTATAGATGAAAGAGATACGTCCTTTGAGAAAAAATGGATTAATTTTTCATCGCTCTTCTCTCCCTATATAAGGTAATGATGCCAACATTGAGAGGTACATTATTCTACACTATCTCACCTAGTTGCAACTCTCCTCTCTGAATCTCTAAGGTCTGATTTGAGCGTCAGAGGAGGGGTCTTGCTCACACCGTAGGACATTAACGGTTCAAACGCTACCCTAATCCCAATTCAACATTCAACTTCTATTTCGCTGTTGACCTGTATTATCAACCAAGCTCTTCTCCCGTTATCAGCCCATCTTGATCTCAAACTAATCCGTTTGGCACCATATGTGGGAAATCCGAGCTAAGACATTGCGATGGGAGACATCCGAAGAAGCCAAGGAGAAAGAAGATCTAATGCTGAAGGAAGGGATCCTATTGGCTTCTCAAAATCGGCCGCCCCTCCCTTCACGATGGAGGGTCTAAGTTGGCTAGTGTCAGCTACTATAGAAGAGACCCTTCGACGACAGTTCTCAACGAATCCTCCATTCTTAGAAGACCCAAGGACTCCAACTCATTAGAAGAAGCAGTTTAGGAAATCAACAACTAGAGCTGACTCGTGGCAAGGCAAGTCGGCCAGTGGCGGGCCAGTAATTTGATGAGGCATGCCGACCCTCCATCTTGGCGGGTTGGGAAATTCCCAACCTAAGATAGATTGTGTCTTAAGCGGGTCAACCCACGAGCCCATCAAAAAGTTAAAAATAAAATAAAAAAAGATTTCATATCTTAAAGGTTTTAATTTTGAAAGGTTTACTTCTGAACGATAACACCAATTTCCATCTAAGCATGTTTTTCACAAGATAGTCTCAATCAAATGTATTCTAAAAACATATATTTTAAATGCAAATAGACACAAAAAAGGCACTCGTGTTTGATGAAAAGTGTTGCTTTTATTTCAAGATTGCAACAAAGAAAGATAATAAACTGACACGAAAGTTGGCTAATATGTGTTTCTCAACCTGTGGACCAACCCAAGCCCATCACGAGCTGACCCGTGTGGGTCGTAGGCCTAGGTGAGTCAGCCCATCTGGACCCATCTTAAAATAGGTTGATAAAACTTTAACCTAACCCGATTAAATTGTTTGGTAGGGCGGACCAACCTGACGGACCCAATCCAAATTGACGGCTATATCAACAACCTGAGAGTCATATCAAGAGATTCCAAGGAAAGGACGAGCTGAGTGCTAAGATAAAAAGAAAGGAAAATCGGTCCAACAAGGCACCCCTTTCTAAAGAACTAGTGAGTCACTTCCAACCACTACAAATTGGTGAATACAATAGAGCTTCTGGCTCGGAGGAGCACCTATGTTGATTAGAGAATGTTGCCTTGTTGCACCAATATTCATAGGGAATGAAATGTCGGATCTTCCTCACCACCTTCGTCTGCCCAACACAACAATGGTTCAATAGGATGAAGTCCAGCTCATCTGCTCTTTTGAGGAATTCGGTACGATGTTTTTACATCATTTGCAAGTAAAGGATATTACAAGACCTCGCTCAGTCTTTTCTTGCTAAAGCAACATGATAAGGAAACATTGTGAGAGTATATATAACGCTTCAATCATGTGGTTTTGAATATTTCTACCGCCAACTCAAAGATCCTCATTAGCGCCTTCTCTCAGGGGTTATAAAGGTTATTATAAGGAGAATTCTTTAGGTCCCTATTGAAAAAACCTCCAATTGATTATGATGATATGCTTAGGTGAACTGAGAAGTACATCCACTTGAAGAAGCAAAGCAAGCGAGAAGAGTCAATGTCGCTATATCGTTCGGAGATAAGAAAGTTCTCACCCCACTGCCTCATTAGAGGTTATCTGAACCCCTTTCCAACTATGCCCCGCTCAAGCCTAGGGAGACAATCATCCAAATGCTAGAGGAAAATCGACCAGTAAAAAGGATTGCAGAGAATGCTCATAGAGTGCCACTCTGACCTTTCTGTGCCCTGCATGGTGCAAATGGTCATTCTATAGAGATGCGTCATCGGCTGACTAAGGAGATCCACTGAGCCCTTCAATGATATTCATAGGATTGGACCCTCCCAGAGTCAACAAGTCAGCCTCAAAGCAAATGACCATGTCCCATAGATTTTGAAGGTAGAACTCGAGATGGCAATGTAGGTAGAACCAACCAAGGAGGACAGATGAATCCTCTCCACTGAGGGACCATAAATATGATCTTTGGACATATGGGGACTCAAGCCGTACTCGGAAAACCCATGCAAAAAAACTATAAAGTTATGGAATAGTCACTCGGCAAGCCCGAGCAAAGGAGTCGGTCATCAATTTTGGACCAGCCAACCTAGATGGGTCACAATGCCTCACGACAACGCCCTAGTGGTCCAAGCTACCATACTATGATGTAGCTCGGGTATTCATGGATTCAGGAAGCTCCATGAATATCCTCTTCAAGGACGCCTTTAACCGTATGTAGTTAGACCTGATCAAGCTACATCCCATATTGACATCTCTATTTGGTTTCACAGGGCATGGAGAGAGATCTTACTTTCCTTATTTCGTTAAGCACCTGCCTCTCTCCTTGGGTGAGGAGCCATTAAGGAGGACTCGAATGACTATGTTCACTATGATCAAAGCACCTTGAACAACACAATGCATACTAGCAACTAAAGAACTTACAGCGCTTAGAGGGTTTACATCTAAGGGATGCTAGAACTTGCTAGTTCTCTGTGTAGGTATTAAGGTATAGTGTGCTGCATATAACATAAAGCGACTTGTAAAGTTTTCCATACTTTTGCTCTTATAGTATCATATACTAGATTCTCTTCTTAAACAAGGTGTGAGCCAAATTACCTTAAATTTTTTTTATACTATTTCTTCTTATGTGGTTGTATTTATCATATTGTGTGTCATAGATGGTTTCTTTAGTTGCACAAAAAGTGTTTAGTGTATTTACTTGGATCACAAAAGGCAAAGATCAGTTGTATGAATTTATGGTGAGAAAGATTTTATTATTCTATGCACACAAGTGTCAACCTACGAGCAAGAATATAGGACAGCACTCTCCAATATTTTCTGTACTAATTGAACCTTAAAGTAGTTAAAAGAGTTATCCACATAAATAAACCAATAACCTTCCGTAAAACCCAAGCCAAGGAAAGTGAACAGTTAGAACATATTAGCATATTGGTTAAAAAAACACCTTTTTATATCCTCTACTGCTTGTTTGCGTTGTTGTATTTGACGTTCTAGAATGTGAATAAGTGTCGCTCTGGCCTGAAAGTGGAAAAATAAAGTATCTGCACAGAATCAATGAAAAAAAAAAGTATTATAAGACAAGTTAATGAAAACGGATCAACGTACCTGGTGTGGACGCAATGAATTTAAAAGGTGGTGCAAGTTCTTGAAAATGAGAGAGATGTCTTCCACTCTGCGTGCATATTGTGAGGGCCTCTCGACAAGAATGTCTGCTAATTCCAAAATGTGTAGTTGAAGATCCCTATTGAGTGTTGTTAATTCCAGCTTAAAATCTGAAGCAAGGGAAATTAAATCTAAGAAACCAAACAAGAAAGGGCAATGCAATAGAAGCATGGAAGATGAAGTAAATGATTTTCAGGTAATGAAAATGTCATGACGGATAGCCAAATAAAACTACAATACTACATACTTTACTCACAGAAGATCTAACTATAGTGCCTAGTTGAAGTCCATTACTTGTTCCATGTAATCATGTACATAATCAAAAAAGGAAATGAACATAATTCAGGAAAAAAGAGACTTGCCACTGATTTTACAGAAGTAAAACTTGTAGAGCTATCTGACTAGTAGAAGGAAATTGAAGCCTCATGATTTCTCTTTTATGAACTTAAACATCCAAACAGTTTGTACTGATTGTTTACAGTCCACTATATGACCTTCTAAAACACACTTTCTTATGCTACAGAAAGTACTCAGAAAAGAGATAACTACACTACTCAGCGGAAACACAATAATCACATATTTTGCAGTGTGTCACTGACAATATCCAACAAATAATGATTTTAACACTATCCATTTAATCAAAGAAGATGATACAATATATAGATTCATCACATGATCAAATCTATAATAATGTAACTCTAATGGGAAGTTATAATAATTGCAAATTAATGTAGGAAATGATCTATGTCAAGGGAAAAAAATTGTAATTTCAAAGAGTATAACCATCATCCAAGCAAGCAAGAGTTCCATGAAGTTAAGTATTAAGTAGTGTATCCAAGCAAGCAAGCAGGCAAATCTATATAATAATGCTTCCATTTCTTCATTTATTAAATAGGACAAACTATTTTTTCTGACAAAAGAAAATTAATTAAAGTATTGAATTCTGAACTCAGCAGACAAAATTTTATAAGATCAAACATGAAATTAATAAACATTACAATGAAAAGATTATGACTAAAATCCGATATTCCACAGCAATAGAGATAAATATTGGACCACTATCCGTATGTTGTTACTAAAACTTCACATTCTAATGCCTGCACCTGTCATTTTTTTTAAATGCTACAGAAGTGCTCTTTCAGATGTTCTTACATTTGCAACTTGAGATATGATGGAGAAGTTGAGCATGCTTATTTGTAGTGTTTGTAGTGAATGATTAACGTAGCTTAATTTTACATCAGTAAACATGCATGCATCATATATCATGCTACAGGGTACTAACTGCTGGAATATGGACTTTGAACTATGGTAGCCTATCAATTGCTTACTATTTGTTACCATTTAAGATCTCCATCATGGAGAATTTTTTTTAAAAAAATCTAGCTAATCCTTCAAATGCTACTACCGATATACATTATCTAGTGCAATGTTCTGGGAAAATTGTAGAGATCAAAATCTTGCATGCCAAATCAAAAAACAACATTCAAGTTTATGGTGAAAAATACTAGCTGACAGTTGTTAAAAGCAGAAGCTAACTTTATACTATCATTTAGAGATTTGAAAAGAGCATTAATATAAAGATCCCAAAGTGATTACTTCAAAATTTTAACACTTCAATTACTGAGTGTCAAATTAGAAGTCACTATCCGCATTCAGCGTAGATTGCATGTTTGAATAGAGCATTAACATAAAACTCCTAAATTGATTAGTTCAAAATTTTAACACTTCAATTATTAAGTGTCAAATTAGAAGTCACCATATCCATTCCGCATAGATTGCAAGCCGCCTACATGTTATCCTTACCTTTCACTATCTGTAAGTAACAAATGAAGGGCAGGACCCTGTTTTCTTTGTTCATTCTACAAGAATCTCTTAACTACAAACTCAAAGGACCATGCATTTAATACATGCTTCATACTAGTATATGAAAATAAAGCTTCATCATTGATTACTATTTGTTTCTTAAAATCCTTTAACAAAAACATACCATAATGCATGCAAAAAAAAATTGCTAATAACAGTAAGACATGAGGGAAGGGAAGTGGTACCGATATTTGGGCCTCTAGGGTAAAGCTGACGAACTCCCTGATCCTCCAAGCTCGGCAACACAACATCAGTCTAGGATGCCATAATAAAAAAATTACAACCAGAAAAAAGTCCCCAGTATACCACAAAAAAAAGTGGGGAAATCATAACAATCATCACGGTAGGGCAGAATTAGTTAACAAATAATGAAGAAAAAGAGGGAAGTTACAGTATAGGAAGCCCCGAAGAGAGGGTAAGTCCCCTGGACAGGCGGCGGAGGCTCTGGAGCAGACTCCGGGTCATCAAGATAGTCCTTGTACAGACGGTAGTATGGAGGAGGTGGAGGGTACGAGGACGACGTCGCGGCCGCCATGGAGCTCTCGAGCTCTAATCCGGCGTAGAGGCTGCCGTCGAACGGAAAGTAAAGTATGATTACGAGGCAGAGGACGGCTCTCGCCGGGATATAGCGGCCCACGTGATTTGGGGGTTAGGCCTTATCGGACCACATTGGGTCGGGTTCGGAACGTTTGGGGTTAAAGGGGCCCGACCAGAATTAAAAAAACAAAAAAAAATATCAAAACGTACTTCTTCCGAATTTTAAATAATATTAAATGAATAATAATTTTAACTAAAATTACTATAATATTATTAAAATAAAAATATATTTTTTAAAATAAAATATTATGTGATAATTTGGATAAAGTTACTATAAGGATATTTTTAAAAAGCAAAATAAGATGAAATATTATTTAAATATTAGGGTACTTTTGACTATAATAAAAAATATTTTTTAGTGTTCCTTAAGTATATTTATACTTTTATATCAATTATAATTATAATTTTATTTTTAAAAAATAAAGAATGAGAGAAAAATTAAAGTAGGAATTATGAGTGTCAATAAAATTATAGCATTTTTAAATGGATATTTTAAGATGCTCGATAGCATAACTAATTCTAGATCTGTATCAATGAGAAGTTAAGGTATATTCATTTCCATAGTTGAAAATAGTTAATACATTGGGATTCAATTTGAGATTCATAAAAGGAACATGCAAATGAGATATATGAAAGCAGCACACAAGGACTTATTGTAGTTCTTAACAAAGCTCTAGGCATTAAACTCTTTGCCATATCAAACACTCAACAACCTCCACTTCCATCTATCTCAACTGAACCTCTCCACTTCAACCCCCTTTATCCCAAAACTACACAACCACATCTTAGATCTAATTCCCTTGGCTTCAATTCCACTTCTCAAATACCTCTATGGCTCCCTAAAGTTGCCTTTGGAATTATAATATCACGGTAGGACATTCAGATTGTTACCCAGGTATTCATGATTTGAACCCCTGCTATGATATATTTGTAGAAATTTTTTCTCCAAATGAGGTGGTGCAATCAAAGGATGTTGGACTTCTAGGTTGGCTGCCGCGTGCGCTTCCGGATTTACCTTGATGGCCGATGAAAAATTTTCATAGGATTAAATCAATCACCTGAGGAATAATCAATGAGACTAATTGATATTATCATTTTTTTTTTCTATAGCGGCCTAAAGTTAGCAAGACATCATCTTTGTTAACCCCACATTCACCTACTTTTGACAAGCTAAAGCCTTTTGATCCAATTCAACTAATGGTGATTGAACTCTTAGGGGTTATTTGGTTTAGGGGAATAGGAGTGGGGAATGAGAATAAGAATGAGAATCATTGATTCTCATTGTTAATATTTGGATTATAGGAATAGGAATACAAATAAGGGAATGAATCCTTGAAATTGGGTAATAACTCATTCCCATATACCTCCCTTCAATTAGCTATTACCCCATTTTCATCAATCAAAATATTCACTTATTCCAAAAATACCTTTGACCTAAAACTAAAATGTTCTCCCTTAATATCAAATATCAAAATATATTTATTTATTTATTTATTTTTTCTTTCATATCACTTCTCTCTCATCATATTTTCTCTCTCATCATTTTATCACACACTTTCTCTCTCCTTAATCTCTCCTATCACACTCTCTTTCCTTTTTTTCTCATCATATTTTCTCTCTCATCATACTTTCTCTCTCTTCAATCTCTTCCATCGCACTCTCTTCTTTTTTTTTCTCATCATACTTTCTCTCTCCTCAATCTCTCCCATCACACACTATTTTCTGTGGCTAAAAGGTCCAGGGGTCGATCCCCGGGGTGTCATTGCCTGGGGTTAACGTCTCCGTCATACACTTTCCACCTGTGTACCTGCATTTACCTCCCTCCATATCCGTGGGACCGGCTCTAGGGGGGCCGTTGATGTGGCGGTTCCACACACTATTTTCTTTTTTTTTCTCATCACACTTTCGGTCTCATCACACTTTCTCTCTCCTCAATATCTCTTGTCACACTCCCTCCTTTTTTTCCTCAACACACTTTCTCTCTCATCATACTTTCTCTCTCCTCAATCTCTCCCACCACACTCACTGTTCTCTTTTTTCTCATCACACTTTCTCTCTCATCATACTTTCTCTCTCACCATACTTTCTCTCTCCTCAATCTCTCTCATCATACTCTCTCTTCTCATTTTTCTCATTACATTTTCTCTCTCTTCATCCTCTCCCATCATACTTTCTCTCACATCATATTTTCTCTCTCATCTTCTTTCATCATGCTCTCTCCTATCACACTCTCTTTTCTCATTTCTCTCATTACACTTTCTCTCTCTTCATTCTTTCTCATCACACTTTCTCTTTCATCATACTTTCTCTTTCATCATATTTTTTTTTCACATTCATCTTTCTCTCACATCTAATTTTTTCTCTTATTTTCCTTTAAGGATAAAAAACAAAATTTTGATTTATTCCGATAGAAAATATGCAACTAACCAAACATTGCTTTTAAAAGTGATATTCATACTCATACTCATTCCCATTCCACAATACAATGATTTCCATTTCGATTCCTATTCTTAGAAAAGAGCCAAACACCCCCTTAGTAGTTTGATAGAACTTAACCTAGTTCTCCATCCACTTTGGTTGTCATCCAAGTAGCCCGACTAAATTATACTACCATTTTGTAGGACCATTAGATGCCGTGAGAAGGGGTGAATGGATGCTCGTGAATTTTGCTTTGTTCGTTTCATCTACAAATTGAGTTAATACAATAGAATAGATAAAGATAAACTCAAAATATAAAAATAAGAAACAAACCATTTATTCCTCCTTTTTACGATCTACGTTCTGGAAGGTGGATTAATTATTTCTCACAACACCAATAAGAAGGAATATCTTCTTGAGTTGAAAAAATCTCTTACAATCCTATTCTTACCAGAATTACTCAAAATGACACAAGCATACAAGCGACAAGGAACTGAGACAAATACATGGATTTTACAACAATCAAGGAAACAATTTTGCCTCTAGGAACCAACTGCGCTACGCAATCAAGATTTTACTTTGATTCGTCTTTGATGGATTATTCTTTGGAAGCATTAGAATGTGACAACACTCACCCAAAGGACCTCTTAAAACGTTAGCCTCAAAACCTCCAGATAACTAACCTTTTATAGGCCTCCACATGAGTTTGGAAGATGTTGCCCAGTCAACTACTCAAACACCTTCAGTCAACTTCTCCACTGTGACATCTTAAAATTCTAATGTTTTGCTACAGCTTGATCCCGATAATATTTCTTTCTTCCTTTCCTGATTGGTTCTAAGTCAGATATATAATGTTCATTCTAGGTTTTTTTTTTCCTTACACACTGTTAAACGACAACAGTTACAAGCTTTGAATCGGTCAAAACCACAACTTTGTGGTTTCAGAATTTCACCAATTGACACTGAGAACAATTTCATCAATCGATTCTTCTACCTAATAAAATTATTTTTTTTTTCAAATGAGTAATGATAATAATAAAAAATAATTTAAATCGAATTAATTTCATTAAAATTTATTATATTTGACAATTGGCATCATAATTAAAATCCACATGAATCAAATAACAAAAATAATACTTCCAAATCTATTATATTTATTATTTTACTTATAAAATTATATGTCATATTTAATTTTTTCATTATTGTTTAAACAACTTGTATAAATAAGTCTATTAGTTTTAGTAAATATAAAAAAAAATTATTTCCTATTTTATTTTTTTTCTTCATCTATTTCAACGTAATATCAGAATCATCTTCTCTTCCTCCTAATTTTCCTCTTTTGAATTTTTATTACAATAGCTACAAGAGTTTCTACATCCAAGTTTAATATCATCGTCTACAGTGCGGCAACCTAAACCAACTTCGACAACGACAATTTCGACAGCAGCAGCTTTTCTTCTCCTTTCATCAACAACTCTTTTCCGTTGACAACAACAACTTTGACAACGTCAATCGTAACAAGGCAAAGTTGGTATTTGTTCATTTTATTTTTCTCTTCATTTTTTTTCTTCACCGTGTTTTTTTTTCTTTTCTATTCTGTTAGACTGAAAAGAAAAAACAGACAGAAAAAAAGTAGGAAAAAAAACATAGCAGAAACTGTTTATATGAAGCAATCACTTGGATTCATCCACCCGCAACTTCCAACACATGTGTGTCAACTTTAGAAATCTATATATGGTTTTCAGCAAGCACCTCGTGTATGATTTCATTATCTATCTATGTGGCTCCATACTCAGAGATTTTCTAGCTCAAAAACTGACTCCTCAATATTCTACAAATGTAATGAGAAATTTTCAATATTTGTTCTGATTTATGTGGATGATATATTAATAACTGGTAGTGATCAAAAAGACATTACTACTTTACTCCATCTTCTTCGTCAAGAGTTGCCTATTTGAGATCTTAGTAATGCTCGTTTTTTTCCTTGGCATAGAGTTTCTTTCACATTCTGAAGGTTGTCTTCTCTCTCAGATCAAATATATTACTAAACTTCTACAACGAGCTAAAATGGATGGTGCACGTCCTATCTCCACACCAATCATTGAAGGTGGTTTTTCACTGTACCTTGTCTGACCTCTAGATCTACCGAAGCATTGTTGGTGTCCTACAATTTGTCACCATTACACAACCTGATATTGCTTTCGTTGTGAATCATGTCTGTCAATTTATGCATGCTCCTACTAAACACCATTGGGAAGGTGTTAAAAGAATTCTTTGATATCTCAAAGGCACTATTGACTTTGAAGAGATATTTTTTCCTGTAGTGAAATTTATATCAATATGAGTTATTTTAGCCTTTGTGGAACATTATAACTTGGAATTACATCAACTAAATGTAAAAATCACTTTCCTTAACGGTGAGCTTGACGAGGAAGTCTATATGGTTTAGCTAGATGGTTTTATTGTTGAAGGCCAAGAGGAGAAATCATGTAGACTTAAAAAGTCTATATATGGGCTAAAGCAAAAGTCAAGACAATGAAATATAAGATTTAATAAAGTCGTTTATCTTATGGTTTCGAGATGATCAATGAGAATCATTGCATTTTCTTGAAAAGAGAAAAAGGCAAGTATGTCATTTTATCATTTTATGTTGATGATATACTCATAGTTGGAAATGACATAGGGTATGTGAATGAAGTCAAGAAGTGGCTGCTATCACAATCTGATACAATGGATATGGGAGAAGCTGAGTACATATTAAGGGTGAAAATCATTAGAGATCGTCCTAAAAGACTTTTAGGTTTGTCACAAGAGTCTTATATAAATAAGATTTTCCATCATTTTAGTATGTCTAATTGCAACGTAAAACATACACCTATTGTGAAAGGTATTGTTTTGAGCAAGAGTATATATTCCAAAACTCCAGAAGAAATAGCTGAGATGAATTAAAAATCATATGTCAGTGCTATTTGTAGTTTGATGTGCACTATATTGTGTGCATGTCTCGATATCAGCTATGATATTGGCTTAGTCAGTCACTTCAAGCACAGATAAACCAATTTGAGCAATGTGATGCGGTAGTTAGTTACAACCAAAAGCAAAACAATCCGTACTCCAACATATACAACCCTGGATGGAGGAATCACCCAAATTTTTTATACCGGAATAATCAGGACCAAGGACCAACAAAACAAAGCTATCAACCTGGGCAACAGAGCTACTCATATGGACAACAGACTTATCAACAACAGCAACCTTCACAATTGTCCAGAATCAAAAAGATGCTCGAAGAAGCCCTCTCAGAGCAAAAAGAGATGAAGAATGAGATCAAACAATTGACTCAAAGACTGAAAATTTTCAAAAAACATCAGAAGATGCAAGACAGCCAGATAGCCCATTCCTTTTCAAGAGCACAGGGAACATTTCCAGGAAAGCCTGATATAAACCCGGTGGAACACTGCAACCACATCGAGTTGAGGAGCGGACGAATTTTGGGAGACCCCCAAATCACTACTCAGAAAGGACTTGACTCAGAGGAAGAGACCTCTCCCCTAATGCCCAATCAGATCCAGAACAGGGATAGAGAGGAGATCACCAAGAAAGTTGAAGGAACTCTTCAAATTCCTCCACAAAGTTAGACAATTCCTTTCACTTAGAAACTGATAACATCCCAAAAGGATGAAGAGTTCAACCAATTCCTGAAGAAGATTAAGGAAATTTGTGTAGAAGTACCTCTGATAGATGCACTGCACCAAATGTCGAAGTTCACAAAATTTTTAAAGGGTATTTTATCTAACAGGAGGCAGAAGGGCGACTTGGAGACCGTAGCATTAACGAAAAATTGCAGCACTCTACTTATGACAAATATTCCGCCGAAACTTCAGGATCAAGGGAGTTTTACCATACCTTGTAAAATTGGTTCTGAACTCATTCAGAAAGCTTTCTTTGACTTGGGAGCCAGCGTCAGCCTACTTCCGTACTCGTTATGTAAGAAGCTAGGACTCTAGAATATTAAACTGACTACTATAGCATTGCAATTAGCTGACCATTTATGTAGATACCGAATGGGAATAGTTGAAGATGTGCCAATAGAAGTAGCTGGATGCATCATTTCTACAGATTTCATTGTCTTGGATATGGAGGAGGATCCCAAGATACCAATCATCCTTAGGAGACCATTCCTTGCCACCACTGGAGCTCTTATTGATGTGAAAAGTCACAAGTTATCCTTGGAGATCGGCAAAGAAAGGTTAGAATTTGATTTATCTGATTCTTCTAACTGCGTCTCCTCTTCTCAGGAAAATTCTAGCAAGATGAACATACACAAAGCCGAGGAATGCAGTTTCCAAGAGAGGTCCCCTCTAGTGAGCAATAAGAGTACATTTGTCCTGCACGAGCGAAACTAAAGGTGCAGACTGGAGCATTAACCCTAGGAGGAGAGCCGTGCTTCCATGGGTTTAGTCCACACTAACTGAAATGGGGTCGAGCTAAAGACCTAAAACAAGTGCTTCTTGGGAGGCAACCTAAGGGTTTTTCATTTTAGTTCATTATTCCGTTTATCGTTTTATTTCTCTAGTAAGTTCAGACGAGTATTGTTCTTACTTCTTTATTTTTGGGTATTCGTTTTCAGGATGTGCATAGCCTCCATGAACTGGTCGTGAGTGTTTCATGGGCGTGGAGGCGTCAGAGGAGCCAAAATGGCTAAAGGTGAGTCACCGTGCGCTTAAAGGAGTCGGCCGTGTGACCCCACACGACTGTGTGAAGCCAACAAGAGGGCAAAGGCCATTGGTCGTGCAACCTTGCATGACCGTGTCGCCTATGCAGAGAAAAGAAGAGCATGGGTCGTGCCAATTGGCACGACCGTGCAAGACCACCAGTGAAGAAGGAGACACGGGCCGTGCGATCTGTGTAGAGAGGAAGAAGGCACGGGCTGTGCCAACTGGCACGATCATGCAATTTTGTCCGAGGAGAGAAAAGAGAGGGTCGTGCCAATTGGCACGACTGTGCAGAATCACCAAGAGGAGGGCGTGCAACCCTACATGACCCACCCCAAAATCCCTCTTTATACCGTGCCACCACCTTCACCCCTTTCCCCATACCTCCTTTCCTCCTCCAACTTCCCAAGGTGCTACTGCCCACTCCTCACGTTCATCTCACTCAAATCTACCTCTCTCGTTATTCGTGATGTCGAACTTCGTCGAAGGGAGCTCTCGTCAAAGGAAAGGAAAAGAGTTGTTGGTTGTCTCAAACGAGGAGAATGCACACTTCAAAGGTATATCGAACAACTTCGGTATTACTTTCTCTAATGACGAACAATTGCATCGTTATCATTCGTTATCTAAACGTTCCATTTTGAGCACTAGGTTTATGGACCGAGAAACCTTAGAAGTATTGGGGTTTGGGAATGATATTGATTGGTTGCTTGGTAGAATAGGTTGGACTAACATAATTGCCTTGAAGTACCTAACTTATCCTCATATCGTTTTGGAAATTTTAAGCTCCATCACTGTTGATAATGTTCAAGGGGGAGGAAAATTAAAATTTCGTTTATTTAATGATGACTATGAATGGAGTCTTGAGGATTTTAATGTATGCTTTGATTTGCCTAGGGATGGAGCTTACATAATCCTACCTACTTTTGAAAATTCAAATTTATGGGAGCAAATTGGTGGACGGTCTTGCTTTAATCCACATGTTTCTAATGGTAGTAGTATCATTAACCCAATTTTTCGATATGTCCATATGATGATGAGGAATACAATATTTGGAAAGAGCGGTAAAGAAGGAATTGTAAGACTTTCAGACTTGTATTGTTTATGGGCAATGATAGAAAATGTGTCTATTAATTCTGGATATTTCTTTTTAAGGCACTTGATAATATTAGGGAAAACTTCTTCCTCTATCCCCATTATTTTAGGAGGATTGCTTACTCATATTACAGTAATACTAGGTTATGATCTGAGTGGTCTTGAAATGATTGAAGATGTTAATCGAATGAATTTAAATTTCTGTTTAACCACTCGTTTGATTCGTCGAGAAGAATATGGGTATAGTCTTATGATTAAGGATAGTTTTCCCCTTAGATTGCCTAACCCAATTTTGACCACGATCCATGTCAAGGAGAATTAGCTTTTGACTTTAGCAAAGCAACAGATTAACCCACCTCCAACCTCTCTTCCTAGACATATTCCTTCGGTTAGTCGAGATATTTTACGATTCGATTTCCAAGAATTTCACCCTATCATTGACTCTCTTCATCATGACTTAGAACAAAATAATGGATTGTTCACTAGAAATATTTGCATGAAGGATGATAAATTTAAGTGTTTGCGGAGTGTTTTAAGAGTGAGAGAGAGTTATGCACACGAATGCTTGAATTTATGGAGGCTCATAGAAAGAGAATGATTTGGAACGAAGATTTTAGGTAGTATATGAGGAACTTTCAGAGTAATATTGATGAGTTGTTTGCATATCATAAACAGGTAAGGTACCTGAGATGGGTAGTTGAGACTTATCCTGAGCTTCCAGATCTCCCCGACCTTCAGCCTCATCGACCATTTTGATTTCATCGGGACGATGAAAAGTTTAAGTCTGGGGGGTGTTGTGTCTGCACAACCTGAGTCTAGTCGAGTTTTTCTTTCTTTTTTTTTTTGCATATTTTATTAGTCTATTTTATTTATTCACATTTTATTAGTGTAATATTTCTACTTGCATCTCATTTGCACTTTCCTACTTGTAGTTCTTCATCATTTTTTTTGAAAAAAATAGTTTTGAGGCATATTTGAGAACATCAAATCTTTTACTTTCCCAACTTGTCCGATAGCAAAATGTCTAGCATTCTCTTAATTCATGTGTTGTCAAGATAGTGTTAGTATATTTGGTATATCTCCTTTCTCTATCTTTAGTAGCATGAAATAAGCTAAGTATTGTACGAAGTTTGGTATAAGTCTTGGCCTAACCTTAAGGATCTTATTTTCACTACACTTAAGTACTTAAGCTTGAATAGTAGAAATATTTTTGAAATAGTTATGATTCATCCAAATTATTTAGTACTTTTATTCCCATGGTGATTTCTTATTTACATTTTGGTTACTGGATGACCTCGGATCATGGAAGCTCATTTGGAAAAATCTAAATCCCAACATATGTATTTGTGATTAGTGCTACATCTTTATAGCACCAAATATATATATATATATATATATATATATATATATATATATATATATATATATATATAAACAAAAAAAAAGTTGTCGTGAGTGAAAACTAACAATTTATCTCTTTGAGACCGAGTTAGGTTACTGGGAAAATAAATGTTATGTTTCTCTTGATTCCGAGTAATATCCTTTGAGACCTTGTGTAATTTAAGGAAAATGAACCAAGTGTGTGGCAGGTAAGTGCCTATCACTGGGAACATTAGGAACTCAATTGTATGACGACTTAACTAAGACAGAGAATTGAAACTTAAAGAGTTTGAGTTACTTATTGCACCGAGCACAAATAACTTATGCTCAGGTCATACTTAAGTTACTCTACAATCATGCTTATCAATGAAACTAGTTGATAAAATTAGACAAATGCACTAGGGATTATGAAACACTGCAGGAACTCATGAACATAGTTTGTAGTGTTTTACTTGAGGACAAGCAAATGTTCAAGTATGGGGGTGTGATGTGCGTAAATATTATGATCATTTATGCATGTTTTAACATACATTAACTTGTTTTATATGTATATATTCTTTGCATGATCATCTCTTTTATCATATACTCATTATAAATACTCTTTTGTTCGGAGATCTGCTCTTTGTTTGGTTTTGTGCTGACAGGGACAACTTTCGGAGCAAAAACAGTAATTTCGACGCACCGGAACGAGGCAGAGAACACGATCGTGCAACCTCGCACGACCGTGTGGCCAAACAAAGGAAGAATAGTGCACGGCTGTGCAACTTTGGCACGGACGTGCGGCCAAATAGAGGTGGATCCGTGCATGACCGTGCAAACCTGCACGGTCGTGCCCCCCATGACCTGTAGCCAAGCCATACACGGCCGTGCGATCCTGCACGACTGTGTTCCAGGAGCCGAGCCCCAGATCCACACGGCTGTGCCAATTGGCACGGCTGTGCAGCACGACCAGAAGCAAAAGAAGGCACGACCATGCCACATCTACACGGCCGTGCCGCGGCGCCGTACCCTTCTCCCGGGGGGGGGGGGGGGGGGGGAGCGCCCCGTAAAAGGGAGAATCGTCTTGGTGTCGTTCCACACCGTCCAGGACATCCGTCCAGTGATCCTTCATCACCACATCAACTCCAGAAGTAAAGAATTGAATATGAAGATCACTCGTCGTCGTTGGATAAGCATCCTTTCTCTTTCTCTCTTCTTGTATAAGGATTGCATGCTTGATTACATTATATCTTCGAGTTTTTCTCCGGCGTCTATGGAGTAGATTCCTTGTTCTAGGATTAGAGAGTAGTTGTGGATTGGTTTTGATATAAGATTCATATTTATGCTTTTATTCATTGGATGATTTCGCTTGCTTTATTTCAACTACTATGCATGAGACTTGTTGCTAGATTTCCATATCGTATTAGTTGATTGTGTAGGAATTGCTAACCTCGTAGAGAGAGTATCCTAGATCGTATACCCGAGAGGCCCTAGTAACAGGGGTAATCCGCTTACGGACATCTAGGGTATTTCCTTGAAAGGAGAGGCAACTTCTCCACAAGGAAGTAAGAGACCAAACCAAGCCCTTATTTCTATCCTTAATGACATCAATTAGAGTTGTATTCTTGTGATCTACCGAGGCACCCTAGTGATAGGGGTTAACCATAATAGGATTTCACAGGGATCTTCTCTATTTAGTGCTTAAGGATGGTTGCTTTATCTTCCGGCGAATGCATGTTGACGGACAATGAGTAAAGGATAGAAAGTGATACATCAATACCACCACAATGAAACCGAACTCTTAAAACTCTTCATAAACCAAGTTAATTACTCTCTCTTCACTAGTTCTCATCTCCACTTCCCAATCTCTTTTCTTTAGATAACTTACAACCATCGGTAGTTTAGCTAATCCTAAGTGAACCATTGCTAGTGCTTATAACCAGTCCTCTGAGATCGATAATCTTTATTACTGATGATGAATCCATGCACTTGCAGAATCGTAATATTACGCTCGGTAGTAGAGGCCTAGTCTAGCAGGCACATAACTCACTCGGTAATACAATCTCGAGCAATCGAGCAGACATATGAATCAAGGTTGTCATAAGAGGCTCGTCTTGGAAATAGCCGATCGAACATAGGCCTAACACTCTCGGTGATAAAATCCCGAGTGAGTATATATAAAAATGCACTTTTATATGGATACTAGTGTAAGATCGACCTGGCAAAATCTGGTCGGGTATAAAGACACTTATACTTATTAGAATCTCATAAGCATAGCCAGTACAGACTAGTATAACTAAATATATGTGATCATATGACAATTCGGTCAATTTAGCGGGAAATAGCTTCTAGAAACCTCTGTAAGTGCGCTAGATGATAAATAAAGTACATCCGGGGTACAAAAAAAATTCCTTAAACTATTATTGTAGGTACTTTGATGTGCGTAGATTATATACACTTGTATACATGTTTGGACGCACATCTACTTGTATTTCATTAGCATAATCTATGTTTATTGCACCCTATTTCTCTATAATGTCATACTTTAATTATATTTTATTTGGAGATCTGCTCTTTATTTATTTTGATTGACAGGACGCTATTTGGATAAAAAATGGAGCTAAAACGCACACAGGAGCTTGGGTCGTGTAGGCCACATGACCGTGTGGCCATTATCATGCCTTGGCCGTGTCGAATGGTACGGCCGTGCCAGCACCTAATGCGAAGAAAGCCACGACCGTGTGCCCCACAAGGTCGTGCCATTATCCCCGTGGCCAAGAAGCACACGACCATGCCAAATGGCATGACCGTGCAAACATTCTAGTGGCGAGGAAGGTCACGACCGTGTGAATCCACATGACCGTGTGACCTCGGCAGAGAAGAAGAACGCCACGGCCGTGTGAGCCACACGGTTGTGTGACTCAACCCGAAAGGAAGCCGTGTGAGGCTGTGTGGATTCCACACGGCCGTGTGACAAAGAACACGAGTCGTGCCATGCCAAAACAGAGCTGTGCTGAATTCTGGGAAGATTGCAGATCGATCGTAATTCGGTTATAACTTTACGTTTCATTGGAGTTTCAGGATGTTCTTTATACCGAAACGTAGCTGACTTCAATATCTACAACTTTGCTTCAGATCCAATAGAGAGAAAGCATTGTTTGCCCATGCTAAATGGCACAGTCGTGCCTCCCAATCGTGGGTTCTACTGCTTTGAACAACCATAACTTTTGGATCGGTTGGAGACATGGCTCGATCCAAGTATCAGATTGAAGATAATTTCAAGAGATACAACTTTGGTTTTGGGTGAATCACGAGAAAACCTGGTTTAATGGGTGAAAACCCCAGTTTACCAGACCCCTATAATCCTGATTTTCCTGGGCAGCTTGGAGGGGGTATAAAAGGGTCAAGATCCCCATTCTTTGACTCATCTTGGGTTTGGGACTTCGTCCCTTTCCTTGGAGAAGGGTTCTCCCCTTAGGGGGAAACCCTAGAGCTTCATCCACCTCCATCTCTCATTGATCCGTCAATCTTCGGAGCAAGGAAGTATCCCCAAGACATCGGAATCATTGGCAAGCATCTCTTCCTCCCCTTCTTCTCATATCTAGGGTTTTAAGTATGCTTTTCTTTATATTTTGGGGTTGTTCTTCCTTTTCAATGGAGTAGATCTCCAGATCTAGGATGTAGGGAGTATTTGTGATGTGATGGATGATGTAAAACTATGTAGATTTCCCATGATTTTATTCAATGACTTGTTGATGCCTTGTTCATGTTTGATGATGTGTGTGTGAATGCTTATATATATCTTTTGCATGTTTTATCAAATGGTTGTGTAGATTTGTTAATCCTGTAGGGGAAATATCCTAGATCATATGACCGAGGGACGTCATGATAGGGTTGCCCTCCTAACGGACATCTAGGGTATTACCTTGAAAGGATAAACAAATCTCCACAAGGAAGTAGGGGATCAGGCGTAATTTCTATTTATATTTCTATGTTATTGTGTGTTAGTGTGTTTTTATATTGTATGACCAAGGGACGTCGTGACAGGGTTGCCCCGCTAACGGACTTCATATGAATCACTTCCATTTAGTAGCATAGGACATGGAATAGTAGATCATGCCGACTTATCCACTGCAGGGGAGAGTCGGTAATGAATATAACTTCCTACAAGAGCATGAACATAGAGGATAAAAATTAAGTAATCTATGTAACATCATCTAGCATTACAAAGAAACTGAAATCCTAGAATCTATCATCCTCCATTCTCTTGCTCAACCCCTCTTAAGATCTATTCTCTCTCTTTCCTCTTTCTTTCTCTTACTTTCTTTTTAATTAATCTTGTGTTTGTCTAGATAATTCACCGTGCGAAGTTCACTTGTAATTAATCAATAGTCCTTGTGGATACAATATCTTTTATTATTACTGACGATGTAACCGTACACTTGCGGTTTGTAACATACTTACGTCATCTCATAACAAACTTTAACAAACCAGGGTCCACCACATGATTGCGGAGGTTATATGAGGTGGTATAAAAAGGGTAATCCTCTCCACTGGCCAGGTACGCGCAACACCACCACCGAAACCCTAGTGCCACTTTAGTTTTACTGTACTTCTTCTTCCTCCCACCTAGAACAGAGGAGACTGATTTGAGCGTCGGAGGGACTAGCCAAGGATTCCCACTCCGGTCTTAGGTCACTAACGCTTTGTCGGTTGGTTTTATAGTGCGCAGGAGGTGATAACATCCGCCAGAACATTGATCCTTGGTTTTCTTCATCATGGTGTCCTAATTCGCTGGAGTCTTATCTAGATCTGCTTTGGATTTCTCATATCTAGCTTCAAATTGTTGTCCTCATCGCTGGAAGGTATTTTCTGACTGGATTTCTTCGGGATCTGCTTTGGTCTTCTCAGATCCATTGTTATTCACCTTCCCTGGAGTCGTCGCCTGTCTTCTCTCCGGTGTCATCGCCTGCCATCCCCAGCTCTTTATCTCGTTACGCTTTCAGACAGGATCCAATTTGGCGCAGTCTATGGGAACTCTTGCCTGAATCTGAGACTACGCGATGGAGGACACTAGAAAACTTCATACTATTACCTTAACTCAGGAAGATCTGGAGCTGTTCATTAACAAAAGAGTGCAGAAGGCATTACAACAGCAACAACAAGCAAACACTGGAGGTACCTTGCCGGTAGTAGCAAATCCAGCCCTCTCAACTACTGATCATCGGAAAGACAGAGGTATGGAGGAAGACAATTATGTTTACATAGCTCCTGCTCCTATTTCCCCTACTTGACATCCCCGAGCATTTTTTCGTACTCCTATGGAGCAAGGGGGACGAAGATCGGTGCTCAAGGAATCATCTGGTGAGGCACCAGTAAAAGAAAAATACAAGGGAAAGATGGCGACTAGTGATAGTTTTCCTGACAGAATTGTTACTCCTTTCTCTCAGAGGATTCTTGATGATTCATTACCAAAACGCTATCAGAATCTAAACATTGGAGAATATTCTGGAACCACTTATCCAGAAGACCATCTTCTTAAATTTGAACATGCAACCCAACAATTCACTGATGGCGTTAAGTGTCATATGTTTCTTACTACCTTCGGAGGGGCAGCTCAGAGATGGTTCAAAAGATTGCCAGAAAATTCTATTAGACGTTTCAAGGATTTTTGCAAAGTATTCTTGCATCATTTTTCCAACAATAGAAGGTATCATAAAACCCCTTGGAGTATTTTCTCTATTAAACAAGGGCATAAGGAGAGTATCAGAGCATACATTAAAAGATTTAATCAGGTAGCTATTGATGTTCCCAATACTATTACTGAAATTCTGGTGAGTGTCTTCTCTCAAGGACTCAATGATAATGATTTTTTCAAGGATCTAGTGTGAAATCCTCCAACCAATTTTGATTTGTTAATTGAGCGAGCTACTGAATTTATTAATGTCGAAGAAGCTCAATCTGCTCGCAAGAAGGACAACATTGTACCTTCCCCAGTTCCTATTAATGAATGATCCACAACCCCTGTTCAACCACCAAGGGGACCGCGGGTGGTTCCTCCTACACACTGTCAGCCTGAGCCTAGACCCCAAGTAGTGCAACATGTGGAAAGGCCACAAGAAGTCCCAAGAAGATGGTGTACATATCATATGTTAGGTACTCATTATACAGAAAACTATTTCGCTCTGAAGAACCAGAGGAATAATGCTCAATATTATCGGTCATCCTCTGATCGACAACAATATTCAAGAAGAAACAGTCCGCTCAAGCTAGAATATCGGATGACCAAACCACAACGAGAAGTATTACAGACACCGGTCGGGCCTGTCCAGGCACCTGAGCGGCTATAGCCCGAGGCAACAACTTCTCGACAAGAGGAGAATCATAGTAATGTCGCTCGGGGTAACATCAACATGATAGCTGGCGGACCTACTTATGGTAATTCAAACCAAGCAAGGAAATCACACGCTCAACGTTTAGAGATCTATGCAGTGGGATGCAACATGGAAAGGGCAGCAGGATCGAAGATTAGTTTCGGGCCTAAAGATCTGGAGGGGGTAGAAGTACCCCATGACGACGCTTTAATAATCAAAGCTATTATAGCTAATTACAACGTTTCCTGTACCTTCATTAATACTGGTAGTTCTGTTAACATTATCTTCAAAAAAGTTTTTGATCAATTGCAGATAGATCCAAGCGACCTTCAACCCATGGTGACTCCTCTCTATGGTTTCACGGGTAATGAAGTACAGTCGCTCGGACAAATAAAGTTGACTATATCTTTAGGGGAAGAGCCCTTGATGAGAACCAAGAGATCCTACTTTATGGTGGTAGAAGCATATTCTGCGTATAATGTCATACTGGGTCGGCCAACCCTGAATGAATTTCGGATGGTCATTTCTACTTTCTGTCAAAAAGTAAAATTTCCTGTTGATGACCAAGTGGGGGAAGTTTAAGGAGATCAGTTATTGGCGCGAAAATATTATGTGGAGATTATCAGAACAGAAGCCAACACTACTCGCAAAACTCAAAGAATGAAGGTCAATGCCATTCAGGAGAAGCTGCCCGTCCTAATATATGAAGAGAAAGAAGAAATACAGATATAGGCTGGTGACCAAAAGCCGTGAGTTATGTAGCGGCTAATCTGGATCCTCAGCTCAAAGCTGAGATGATGTAATGCCTGATAAGAAATAATGATATATTTGCATGGACACCCAAGGATGTCACAGGCATTTCCCCTGGTTATGGATCACTCATTACACGTATACCCAGATGCTCGACTTGTCAAACAAAAGAAGAGATATTTTGTAGTTGAGCATAACCAAAACATTAAGGAGGTGGTGGACAAGTTAATAGAGGTCGGTTATATTCGGGAGGTGCAATTCTCTAGTTGGCTGGCGAACATTGTCTTGGTCTCTAAACCAGGAAACAAATGGCGAGTGTGTATCGATTTCAGGGATCTCAACAAAGCTTTCCTGAAAGATTACTATCCCCTACCTCGCATTGATCAAGTGGTAGATTCTACCGCCGGTTGTGAATATATTTGCATGCTGGATGCCTATCAAGGCTATCACCAGGTTCCTTTAGTCAAGGATGATCAAGAAAAGGTTAGTTTCATAACAGCCGAGGGTACTTATTATTATAATGTTATGCTTTTTGGATTAAAGAATGTAGGGGTAACTTACCAGAGGCTTATGAACAAGGTCTTTCGAGAACAAATTGGAAGAAATATGAAAGTATATGTAGACGACATATTAATTAAATCTCTTCAGACGGAAGACTTATGCAAGGATGTAGAGGAAACATGCAAGACCTTGCAGCAGTATGGACTTAAGCTTAACCCTTGCAAGTGTTTATTTGGGGCTAAAGGGGGTAAGTTCCTTGGTTATATGGTTACAGAACAGGGTATATAAGCGAATCCCAGCAAAGTTCAAGCAATCCAAGACATGGAGCCCCCAGGCAATATGAAAGAAGCCCAAACGTTGACCGGTCGAATTACGACTTTATCTCGCTTCATTTCTTGATCAACTGACTGAAGTTTTCATTTCTTCAAGATACTCTGGAAAGCTACTAAATTCCAGTGGGATGAAGACTGTGACAAGACATTTTAAGAGTTAAAAGATTATTTGTCAACCCTCCCTGTCTTATCTAAACCTGTAGTAGGAGAGACTTTATGGATTTATCTTTCAGCAAATGAGCATGTTGTAGGCTCAGTGTTGGTAAGGCAAGAGAGTAAAGAGCAACAACCAGTGTACTTCTCAAGCCATTTATTAAAGGGAGATGAGTGTAGATATACTACGCTCGAAAAATTAGCTTATGCATTAGTGTTAACAACAAGGAGGTTATGTCCTTACTTTTTGTCACATGCAATTATAGTACTAACTAATAGCACTCTCGACCGAGTACTTCTCAATCCAGAAACATCCAGATAAATTAATCAAATAGATAATCGAACTCAGTGAATATGATATACAGTACCAACCTAGCTCGACCATCAAAGCACAAGCTCTGGCAGACTTTATAATAGAAGTACAAGGTCCAGAAGAGGAAGAAACTTGGAAAATCTATGTAGATGGGTCTTCTACTAGACAGGGCAGCAGAATTGGAATCCTCCTCATATCTCCAAGAGAAGACCGGGTTCAACTTTCAGTCCGATTAAATTACAAGACCACTAATAATGAAGCAGAATATAAAGCACTGATAGCCGGTTTACAAACTGCTCGGCATGTGGGAGCCGCTCGAGTGTGAATTTATTCTGATTCTCAGTTTGCAGCACAACAGTTAACAGGCAGCTTTGAAATTAGCAATGACCGACTTAAGCTATATGCAGAAGCATTCGATAAATTGAAGGTTGGATTTCAAGAAGTGAATATACAAAAGATACCTGATGTGCGTAGATTGTATACATTTGTTTAGCATGTTTTGACGCACATTCACATATTTTACGTATGCTTTATCTATGCATTTTCATACTTCCAGCTTTGCTTTTAGCATATTTACTCTTTTTGTTCGGAGATATGCTTTTGTGCATTTTCTATACGCAAGAGTCGTATTTGGAGAAGAATTTATGATCGATGCCAAATCTGCAAGCTAACGTAAGGAGGAAGACACCATCTTGGAAGTGCCATACAACCATGTCTGGGAGAGTGACCTGGGCCATGTGGTGATGCTCACCCATGCAGCATTGGCAGAGCAGAGGAGTATCTAGGCCGTGTGGTGAAGCTTTCCCGTGTAGCTTCTACAGAAAAGGAAAAGGCCACGGTCGTGTGTGTATCACACGACTGTGCCAATTTTCAAGCCAAGAGAGCCATGGCCGTGTAAGCCAAGAGAGCCACGACTGTGTAAGCCAAGAGGGCCACGACCGTGTAGATTTACACTGCCGTGCAAGCCTTCCAGAAGCCAAACAAACCTTGGCTGTGTCCCAGGCACGGTCGTGCATGAGTTCCAGAATTGGAGGCAGCACAGGCCGTGTAGATCTACACGGCCGTGCAAGGATGGCGGTGGCAGAACATGTCACGACCATGTGCATCACACGACCGTGTGCGATGGGCAATGAAGAGAATGACCTAGGCCGTGTCTCACACACGGCTGGGTCTCGGGGCCTTGTGGCACCCAAAATCTCTGCTCTATATAAGGGTTTCTTTCATCATTTGTAAGGGGGGTTCTCCCTTTTGGGAGAGAACGAGATTTGAGCGATTCCTTACCTCCTTGGAGGGATTTTCCGGTGATCTAAGGGCATATCTTCAACGAATCGACTCCGAGATCGAGGATTAGATCCGAAGACCTTTCTTCATCGTAGATAAGCTTTTCTTCCCTTTCTCTTCTTGGATTTTGGGATCAAGGTGCTTATGATCTTCTTGTCTTTGGATTTCTTTTTTTATTCTATGGATTAGATCTCCTTGTTCTAGGATAGAGGGAGTTTGTAATATGATTGGATGTAAACTTTTGTGGATTTGTCAATTTCCTATTTCTATGATTTTGTCTTGTTCGTATCTATTTGATCTTGTGTGGATTGTTGCGATTGAATTTAATTACCATACTTGATTGAATGTTTGAGTATCTTGTGGATCTTGTAGAGGTAATTCCTCATTCGATTATCCGAGGGACGTATGTGACAGACAAATCCGTGTAAGGACGATTGAAGGATAATCTTGAAGGTGAAATAAGGTCATTCAAGGGGGTAGGATAGATTGTATGCATTAATCTTTTATATCTTGATATGGATTGAGAAGTAATGAATTTCTATGTTAATTATCTGAGGGACGCATGTGACAGACAAACCCGTGTAAGGACATCATAAGAATCATTCCTAATTAATCACATTTAGATATAAATTTTAGTCCTAAGCCAGTTGTCTATTACAAGAGAGAATCGGAAACCTTCTACAAATGATGGACAATTGAGGAATAAGATTTGGTAGGTCATTTACATTGAATAACATTACAAAGAAACCAAAACTTCTAGAACATTCTTTTATCATAGCCCTTATTCCTGTTTTTAGGTTTTTACTTCTATGCTTTACTTTTCATAGTTGCACTTAGTTTTATAAACCAATTGATTAGTTGTTTAGCTAATTCGTGTTGAGATGTCTTTAGTGGTTATAACCAGTCCCTGTGGATACGATATCTTTCTTTATTACTGACGGCGTATCTGTACACTTGCGAAACATTAACAATACCTCGATCAGAAAACCAAATAGTGGATGAGTTAGCTAAACTAGCTTCAGTAATAATACCTTGGAACCTGGATCAGCCTATGGAACAAATAGTGCTAGTATCTTGTATCAAGACACAAGCTAATATAGAGATACAGGGTGACTGGAGGACACCCATTATATTATTCTTACAACAAGGAATTCTACCAGTCGGAGAAGAGCAAGCGAGAGTTTTCAAGAAAAGGGTTGCTTGGTATACACTGGTGGGTGATCACCTTTATAAGAGGGCCTTCTCTAGCCCTTTGCTCAAATGTATTGGACCAGAAGATATACAATATATTCTACAAGAAGTTCATCAAGGTTCATGTGGAAGCTATATCGGAGGGAGATCCTTAGCTCATAAAATATTATTGGCCGGATATTTATTGCCTACTCTACAAGAAGACACAGCGCAACTCATAAGAACATGCATATCTTGTCAGAAACATTAGAATCTATCACATCATCCTACTCAGTTATTGAAAACTTCTATAGTTTCTTGTCCTTTTGATCAATGGGGCATGGAGATAGTAGGTCCATTTCCCTTAGCGACTGCACAGAGAAGGTTCCTACTGGTAGTTGTACATTATTTCTCAAAATGGGTGGAAGCTGAGCCATTGGCAAGAATAACTGAAAATGCAGTCATTAAATTCTTATGGCAGCACATCATCTACAGATTCGATATTTCGCATAAACTGATTTCCGACAATGGGAGATAATTTCAGGGACAAAGAATCAAAGAATGCTGTGTAGGGTATGGTATTACGCAATCATTCACTTCTGTGGCATATCCACAAAGTAATGGGCAAGCAGAAGTAACTAATAGGGAGATTATCAGAGGGCTTAAGACTAAATTGGATCATGTTGGTGGTAGATGGGTGGATGAGTTACCTAGTGTGTTATGGGCATATCGTACTACTCTTAGAGAAACTACGGGAATAACACCATTTCAGTTAGTATACGGAGGTGAGGCAGTAGTTCCCATTGAAGTTGGCATGGAATTTGATCGAAGACAACTATATGATGAGGGTAATGCAGATCGACGCCTTATGGAACTTGATCTAATAGAAGAAGTCCGGGACAAAGCAGCGACCTGCCTTATATCATATCGACAATGTATGAGACAAAATTACAACAAAAAAGTTATCCCCCGATTCTTTCAGGTAGGGGATCATGTATGGAGGCGCATCAAGCCCATAGGGGATGTTAGTAAATTAACACCACAATGGGGAGGACCATATAAAGTCATACAGAAGCTTGCTTCGGGCTCCTATTATCTCCAGGACGCAGAAGGAAGAAATCTTGAGCGACCTTGGAGTGCAAATTATTTCTACGCCTGTAATTTATCTATGTATTTCATTTAATTTTTGAATATAAGGGACAATGCATGCATTTACCCTTAAAACACGTATATCTTCTTAGATGGATCAACCGATCTCTCCCCTCTTCCGAGCGTGTTCCCTCCGCTTAGCACTAGTCGATCGGGGACCTGAAGGAGTGATCATCCTAGCTTCCTTAAGGGGAATTGGAGACTTTAAAACCTTAACAGTCGAGCAGCGACTATAAACCTCCGAGCGTGTTCCATCTGTTCAACACTAGTCGATCGGGGACCTTAAGGAGTGATCGGCCTGACTTCCTTAAGGGGAACCAGAGACTTTAAACCCTCAATAGTCGGGCAGCGACTATAAACCTTCGAGCTTGTTCCCTCCGCTCGGTACTAGTCGATCGGGGACCTTGAGGAGTGAATGGTCTGACTTCCTTAAGGGGGATCGGAGACTTTAAACCCTCAACAGTCGAGCAGCGACTATAAACCTCCGAGCATGTTCCCTCCGCTCAGCACTAGTCGATCGGGGACCTTAAGGAGTGACCGACCTGACTTCCTTAAGGGGAACCACAGACTTTAAACCCTCAACAATCGGGCAGTGATTATAAACCTTCGAGCGTGTTCCCTCCGCTCAGTACTAGTCGATCGGGGACCTTGAGGAGTGAATGGTCTGACATCCTTAAGGGGGATCGGAGACTTTAAACCCTCAATAGTCGAGTAGCGACTATAAACCTCCGAGCATGTTCCCTCCGCTCAGCACTAGGCAATCGGGGACCTTAAGGAGTGACCAGCCTGACTTCCTTAAGGGGAACCAGAGACTTTAAACCCTCAACAGTTGAGCAGCGACTATAAACCTCTGAGCGTGTTCCCTCCGCTCAGCACTAGTCGATCGGGGGCCTTAAGGAGTGACTGACCTGACTTTCTTAAGAGGAATCAGAGACTTTAAAGCCTTAACAGTCGAGCAGCGACTATAAACCTCCGAGTGTGTTCCCTCCGCTCAGCACTAGTCGATCGGGGACCTTAAGGAGTAACATGCCTGGCTTCCTTAAGGAGAACCGGAGACTTTAAACCCTTAACAGTCGAGCATCGACTATAAACCTCCGAGCGTGTTCCCCCCGCTCAGCACTATTCAATCGGGGACCTTAAGGAGTGACCGACCTGACTTCCTTAAGGGGAACCATAAATGTTAAACCTCGAATTGATAAGCGGCAATTTTAAACTTCTTGATATGTTCCTAGTACAGATCAGTTCGCTCGGAAGTTCAATTCCGACCAAAATGCAACAACACTTGAATATTCGCTGGTCATCTCAAGCTTGCTCGGAAGTTTAATTTTGACCGAAATACAATAACGCTTGAATACTCACAAATCAGCTCAAGCTCGCTCGGAAACCCAAATCTGACCGAAATATGATAAGCTCTTTGGTTTTCACTCATCCGTTCAGAGTCGTTCGGGAATAAGTTCCCGACTGAAGTGTAATAAGCACTTAGGATTCATTCATCAATTCAAATTTGCTTGGGAGCAATATCCTAGTTGAGATATATTGACACCTTCGTCTTCATTCATCAGCTCAAATCTGTCCGGCAATTCAATCCTGATCTAAATACAAGAGCGTGCTACAACTTACAGATCTTCTCAGTCCACTTAAAATATGAAGCTAAGCCGAGACATAAGAACGGATAAAGTTCTTTATATCAAGATAACCCACCTAAATTTTTTTTTCAAAGCGATATAATCTATAAAAAAACAAGTAAGTACTGATTTTTACAAATATATTCTCAGTTTTAGCAAGCAAGGAGTACATATATTTGACTATTTACCTATTCAAGATCAGGCTATCAAATGATTGCTCCACATAACTGCTTCTTCACTGTATCTGTTATAAGTGTAACAGGAATAACTATGAAGATATACAAGTATCGGAAAGCGATAAACAAGTAAGTATCAAATATTCGTTTACAATTCAAGAATAAAATACATACATGTAACTACCTACTTTATATGGTTATTCCTAATATCATGATTATCGCATGCTCCTTGTTAAAAAAAAGTACTCATTTGCAAGTTCATTTAAAATAGTTGGAAGAGCATGCAAATATTAGTCAACAAGACAGTGGTATTTCTTATAGATACAAGTTCAGGAAGATAAGTATAATTGACCTAAACCCTGGTCAGCCCATCAACTGAATTTTCACTTAAAACTATTAAGGAATTTCTTGGATAATTCTTTGTTAAGCCACCGACGATCTATAAATCGAGGAGGAGGCTCTTGAGGTAGATATCCTCCTTCTTATAGTTGTCTAAGGACCCCATCAGCAGAATGAGTTAGAGTCCCTATGATGCGTTCATCAAATTCATTCACAAATTCGGAGGAGTCTAAATATTATCAACGGTAGCTCTCCCAATGCTTTTCTTCACCCACCCTATAAGATTGTAGCTCTGACTCCAATTGGTCCACTTTGCCTTTGAGATCGTCTCGTTCTGTTTTGACCTTCTCCAAATCCTTGGTAAGGAAATCTACCTGAGAGTCTTGAACTTTTAACCGCTCTTGTAATTGTAGTAGACCAAAATCTCAGGAGGCTAATTCTTGAGCTACGTCAGGAGATTTGGAATGAGAAGTTTGGAAATTTTCCATAAGAGAAGATCTGAGAGTGGCATCTGGAATGACTTTATCCTTCAAGGTTGCTTCAATGTTCAATTTGGAATTTAAACCCTTTATTTGTAATTCTAGTGCCCTTTTCTCTCCTTCATCCTTCAGGGCTGCTTCAATGTTCAATTTGAAATTTAAACCCTTTATTTGTAATTCCAGTGCCCTGTTCTCTCCTTCTCGAACTTGTAGTAGTTGTCGATGATTTTGAAGATCTTTCTCCAAGAGGGCCATATTTTGAGCTTGAGAACTTAGCTTCTCTCATAATTGAATGATCTCATTGCTGGGAGGAGGGGGAGCTGACCTTAAAGTTGTTATTTGATTCTTCAAGATATTATTTTCCCTCTCTAATTCGAAGGCTAAGTGACCCATATGTAGGCTTGAGGCAAAAAACTGAACGCGATAATAACACCTTTACAATCTAAAACCACAAGCTAATAAAATTAAGAGAACCAGGAAAACCTATTCAAAATACTTACAGCGGCAACTTGGCGATTATGTTCATCTACTCGATCTATAATGTTTTTTCCTTTCATAAAAACTTGGCATTGTAACCAAGACTCAGCTAAGGAACCTTTCAATTGAAGAAGCTTATAAGCAATAGGAGTGAGATTTGGTTGTCCCAATAAAGAAGGTAACCCTTGAGCTTATTTAAAAAGAACTTGAGTAGGAACAGAGGTGGAAGGTCTCGCTGAGGGGGTAGACAAAGGTTCAAGAATAGGAGGTGAAGTCCTAACACTAGAAGTAGTAGAAAGATTATGTACAGGAGCATGAATTAAAGACGGTATAATAGGAGGTAGGGAGCCAAGGTTTGACTAAGTAGAAATACCTTGAGAGGTAGAGACAGAGGTTCTCCTACAGGGGGTTCTCTTGGCTCTCGCTCTACGTGGGGAAGAAGAAGAAATTGGCGGGGGTTGGAAAGATATAGGCACGCTCGAATCCACCTTAGAGGTAAAGATAACTAGAGGAATAATAGAAATAAGTAAGCTAGGTCTCATCATATTAAGAGTAGAATCGGAACAGATACGAGTATAGGCATAAGTTCCTTACCTCTTTCATGGGAGATATCAGAGGGGACGATGGGGATTTATTCAAGCGTAGGGATGGTGAGCCTAAGAGGAGTGTGTTTGTCAATATTTAGTCTTTTTCGGCGAGTGATGAAGAGGATTTCCTCCTCGGAAGATTCAGATTTCTCGGCAGGTACTTCGTTAGGAGGAAGTAGTCCAAGAGTGGAAGGATCGTGATTGAGGCGATGATTTCTTAGTAAATCCTCTCCAAACTTAGTTAAAAAAGATCTAGACAATTCTGCATTCTTGTACATGAGAGTGTTAGGACCAAAAGTAGCTAGAGGGGGGGTGAATAGCTCGTCGCGTTCTCTCGGTGCTCGGCGTTGCTTGGCGTTGCTTGTTTCTTCAAGAATATGCAGCGGAAAATACAGAAACAAATGCAACAACGCTAACACGGTTGGTTTACTTGGTATCCACCTCACAAGAGGTGACTAGTCCAAGGATCCACACCACGCACGCACCCTCCACTATGAAAACACTCCTTTTCGGTAACTACCGAGGGCGGAGAAGCCCTACAAGACTCTCAGTACAAGAAGAAAGGAAAGGGAAACAAAATACAAGCGCAAAGCTTACAATGAGTACAGAAAACCCTAACCCTAGCTTCTCTTCTTGCCTTTGATCCGCCTCTTGACTTGGAAAGCTTCCAAGATCCTTCAAGAACTGGCGACCTGATCTTTGAGAGCGCTGTGAAGGAGTAGGCGAGAGCTCTGGAGTGAATCGGAGAAAAGATCCGCAGCCATCGAACGCCTGCAGCTATAAACGACGCTAACGGTCGGATCCCGATCGATTCGAATGTTCCCAATCGATCGGAGGCTTTGATCGATCCACGGATCGATCCGCAGCGCCTCGATCCACTGATCGATCGATCCACGGATCGATCCGGCCATTGCAATCGATAGGACCCCCAATCGATCCATCGATCGATTGGGACCTCGATCGATCCACGGATCGATCCGACCTGCTTGGAGTGTCCGGATCGATCCACCGATCGATCCAGAGCCTGGATCGATCCATCGATCGATCCAAAGACTTGGTTTTTGTCCAAAACCAAGTCCTAAACCTCCCAAACCAACATCCGGTCAACCTTGACTGTTGGTATATCATGCCCAGCATCTAGTCACTCCCTTGACCTGCTAGACTCTTACCAAGTGTCCGGTCAATCCCTTTGACCCACTTGGACTTTTCTCTCGTGCCTTCGCCCCCTTTGACCTACTTGGACTTTTCTTTCATGCCAAGTATCCATCAATCCTTTGACCTACTTGACTTCTCAACACCTGATGTCCGATCATCCTTGATCCATCCGGATTTTCCTGCCCGGCTTCACTCACCGTGACTTTCACCTAGCTTCACTCACTAGGGTTTTCATCCGCCTAGCTTCACCACTAGGACTTTCACCGGCTTCACTCACCAGATTTCCATCCGCCTAGCTTCACTCACTAGACTTCCCTTCTGCCGGCTTCACTCACCAGACTTCCTTCCCTGGCTTCACTCACCAGACTTTTCTTCTGCCTGGCTTCACTCACCAGACTTTCATTTTGCCTAACATCCCGGTTAGGACTTCCTCAAGTATCCAACAACCTTGACCTACTTGACTCTTCTTCAATCAATATCTTATTGTCAAACATCTAAACCCAAACCAAGACTCGACTTGGTTACCTGTGTCAACCTTGACCTGAGGGATATTGCACCAACAATCTCCCCCTTTTTGATGTTTGACAATACCACAATAACACTTACAATCCCATATGTAAGTTAGGCTAATCCCATAGCCTCCTTCTTCATGCCACTAGGTAATGAAAGCATAAATTAAGCTCTTCATTCTCCCCCTAAGAGGGCAAATTCCCTCTAGGTAATGAAAACCTAACTTACTCCCTTTCATGAGTCCTTTCATTCTCCCCCTATGACCTTCTCATAGGTAATGAAGGACTAAGCTTAACCATACATTCTCCCCCTATTGGCACACATCAACCCATCGTTGGACACACATCAACCCATGCTCCAATTCTGGGCACACTTCAACAAATCCATTTGTTGAAGACTCTCCCCCTGAAGAGTTGCTCATCGTTGTTCACAACATCACTCGTTGTGATCAACACGATAATGAAGGTCCCATACCCTTCATTTATCCTTAACTTCTCCCTCAATGTAGACAACTACCCAACCTTGAGCATTATCTACCACATGAGTGTCCACTTGAAATAATGAGGATATCCACTCCCCATTTCTCCCCATTTCAAGTTTAAATGCTCAACCTTGAGCAAGTTCACAACAGAAGGTTAACCACCTTCCAAGGTTCATGAAAAATAACTTTCATGTCTTTAAAGAGTCCCTCCCCCTAAAGACATGGTGGTAACTTCTGTCATTGCACCAACAATGACTTGGAATCCCTAAAACATTAGGAAACCCAAATTTGGAAGTTTTGAGGTTCAAATATTCAAAATTTGAAACAACCTCAACCTAAACTTACTTAGTCTTCGTTAACCAATCCATCCTTGTTTTCAACATGAAAACACCCTTTGTATGTATACAAATGTATTTAAGGGATTTGGAATGGTTACCTAGACTCAAAGAGGTTCAAAGATGCTGAAATCAGGCCTTCCCAGCAAAATCAGCAACTTGGATCGATTGAGTTGGGTTCCAATCGATTGAACCTTTCTCGAATCGATCCACGGATCGATTCAGATTCCCTGGATCGATCGGCTGCGAGCTTCTGCTCGCGGGAATTGCCGCTTGAATCGATCCATGGATCGATTCAGAACCCAATCGATCCATGGATCGATCGAGCTCGATAGTTGCTGAAATTCTATTTCATCCTTCATAAACCCCTAGAAAATTCTACAAAATCCAAAATTATGAAATTTCGTGTAGACATTATTTAGGCATACTTAATCATGGAAAAATAGCTTTCTATGAAAATACATCATATTTTCAAAGATTGACACAAACTTGAAAACTTGCAAAACTTTAGTGTTTTTCTTCAAGTTTGTGTCTAACTATTCAATGATGATTACTATCAAAAGATAGCCTTCACCAAGGTTTTCCAAAAACATTTTAAAAACATTTTCAAAACCAATATCCCATCATGTTCCTTGGGCATAATGCACATGACTTGTACATTAGCTTTCCCAATGATGGGAAAACACATAACTATGTGTTTTGATGAACCTAAAACTCAAAAGAATGCACTAAATCAACATCTTGAGTTTTGTTCATCATCCTAACATCTCACTTGTATCTAATGTGCACTAAAACACATATAAGTCACCTTATAGTCTTTGTGAGATGTAGATTTTGGTTTTGCCCTAATCTAGGGATCATGCATATCTATCTAGGCATTTTAGAGATATTAGACATCCACCTAGGATGTCACTTGTTAATAAGTGTTGTTAAATGCCATTTGTCCTTAATTACAAGGAATTAAACTAATGCATGATAATGTTATGGCATACATCAAAATAAAATAGCTTTCAAAAGAAAGATTTCTATAACTACATGATGTATGTATGACATGACATGGTATTTTTGTATTTTTCATGATAAGTCATGAATGCAAAATCCAAATAAGATAAAATATGATGTCATGGTATATTATGAGCAAACAATCATGGCATGGTTTAGCATAAATAAAATATACCTAGATTACCTATCTAAGTATCATTAATCTTAGCTAATCCTAAAACTTAAACCCTAGATTGCCCTAAAGTGCTACAAGAGAATGCCAAAGCCTAAATTTGGCATTTCTAATTTCCTTGATTTAATGTATGCCAATTGAAAATAAACATGTCCTCAAATGTTGGCATATTCCATTTTTCCTCAAGAGTAGCACTTTTAAATTTAAGGCCCGGATTGCCTTAAATTGCCTAAGAACATACCAAAATTCCAACTTGATAGTTCTTATGAATTTCCCAATATGTGCCATTTAAGATTAAAATCAATTCTTCCACCATTAGGCACATTTTACTCTTTCAAGGAGTAATCAATAGGTCCATTTCATTTTCAAAGGTTAACTAAAACCTTGAAAATGCTCCTTGAGTGTCAATTTCCTCAAAGTTGGGTTAACTACCCTTCTAATCGGAGTTGACACTCTCTAACCCATCTATGGGGTAGAGAAGATGCTCCTAGGAACCCAACACCTATTGGTGCTCCTTGGATGCTCTAGGTACTCACTAGGGATAACTTCCCTAGATACCTTCCTAGTGACCTTGTTGGGCTTCTTAGAGGCCTTGGTCACATTTTCTAGGTCAACTCTAGGGATAGCCTCCCTTGTAACCTTGTTCGTGACTTTCTTAGACTTCTTAGAAGTCTTAGTCACTTTGGTTGTAAAGATACTTCTAGGGATATCTTCCCTTGTATCCTTGACTTGACCTCTAGACTTAGGGTTCGTTCCATAACTATATGGAACCCTATGATAACTAGGCACATCCTTCTTGGCTTTTGGTTTGTATCCCAAACCTTTATGGCCATTGGATGGCTTTTGTACCCCTAAACCTAGGTTATGCTCATTTTGCCCTAATAGGATATTTTCCATCCTTTTTAGGATCTTTTCCATTTTATCAAGCCTTGATCTCAAGACTTGATTTTCTATCACTAAGTCCTTAGTTTTTGGTTTTTCATTTGATCCATGAGCATTTTTGTTTCTAGGCTTGTATCTTACATCCTTAGAGTTATCGCCTAGGTTTTTACCTACATTCCTAGCCTTTGGGATAGTAGTTTTGGCATGTAGGGCCACATGCTTTTCCTTAAAGCCCTCATGCTTCCTATTCTTATGGTAAATCGCATTAAGATGATAAAAATTTGACCTAGCATGCTTTTTACCATTTTGCAAGGGAATAGGCTCAATGAATGTTACCTTCTTCTTTACCTTGGAGGCTCCCCCTTGACTAGTGCCTCCTTGAGCCTTGACCATCTTCTTCCCCTTGGGGCATTGACTTCGGTAATGCCCTTTTTGTTGACACAAGAAGCACACAATGTGCTCCTTGCTCTTCTTTGTCCCGGGGGTGGTCTCCTTGAGCTTCTCCTTGCCCTTTTGTGCCACTTGGCCCTTCTTCTTGGCCAATTTAGGGCATTTGCTCTTGTAGTGCCCACTTTCCCTACACTCAAAACATATTATATGATTTTTATTTTTAATTGAAACATTTATACCTTCTTGTATAGGGATGGCACTTGCTCCTCCATTTGATATTTCTTGAATTTCGGAGGTAGCACAATCTTCTTCTTCTTCACTTGACCCGGATGTAGAAGCTTCTCCTTCTTCTTGATCCGACGTCACCAAGAATTGCTCCCCCTCAATCCTAGAGGTGGAGGCTTCATCATTTTGAATGTGAAACAAGGAGTATGCTCCCTCCTTGTTCCCTTCGGTGCATTCCCTTGAGGATGAAGCTTCTTGGATTTCCTCTTCTACGGAGGTTGAGCATCTATCAACCTCGGAATCCTCCTTTTGGTCTTGCTCCAAAGAGTCACCCTCTTTGGATTCTTCATGATCTTGTACAGTGGAGGGGATCTCTTCATGAAGCTTGGCCAATTTGCTCCAAAGCTCCTTGGCATCTTCGAATTCTCCAACTCGAGCCAAGATGTGGCTAGGCAATAAGTTGACCAGAAGCTTGGTCACTTTGTCATTTGCCTCGCCCCTTTGAATTTGCTCTGAGCTCCATCTGCTTTTCTTTAGAAGCTTGCCCTTGGAGTTCGTTGGAGCTTTGAAGCCTTCCATTAGAGCAAACCATTGCTCTATCTCCATCATAAGAAAGTTTTCGATTCTTGATCTCCAAGAATCGAAGCTTGCCGATGTGTATGGTGGAGCCACCCTTGTGTCAAATTCAAGTCCATCTTGGAATTGCATCTTGAAGTTGAGCTTGATAAAGTCTTGAACTTGAAGAATTTGCTCCAACTTCTTCACCCTCTAGCTTTTCTTGATATGCTTGACCCTTCCGGCGATGATTCCGGTGAAGAGCGGCCTCGCTCTGATACCACTTGTTAGGACCAAAAGTAGCTAGAGGGGGGGGGGTGAATAGCTCGTCGCGTTCTCTCGGTGCTCGGCGTTGCTTGGCGTTGCTTGTTTCTTCAAGAATATGCAGCGGAAAATACAGAAACAAATGCAACAACGCTAACACGGTTGGTTTACTTGGTATCCACCTCACAAGAGGTGACTAGTCCAAGGATCCACACCACGCACACACCCTCCACTATGAAAACACTCCTTTTCGGTAACTACCGAGGGCGGAGAAGCCCTACAAGACTCTCAGTACAAGAAGAAAGGAAAGGGAAACAAAATACAAGCGCAAAGCTTACAATGAGTACAGAAAACCCTAACCCTAGCTTCTCTTCTTGCCTTTGATCCGCCTCTTGACTTGGAAAGCTTCCAAGATCCTTCAAGAACTGGCGACCTGATCTTTGAGAGCGCTGTGAAGGAGTAGGCGAGAGCTCTGGAGTGAATCGGAGAAAAGGATTGCGCAGCCATCGAACGCCTGCAGCTATAAACGACGCCAACGGTCGGATCCCGATCGATTCGAATGTTCCCAATCGATCGGGGAGGCTTTGGATCGATCCACGGATCGATCCAGAGCGCCTCTGTGCTCTGGAAACGCGCCTGGATCGATCCACGGATCGATCCAGTGCTTATTGCGCGAAGCAGCCGCGTCCCAATCGATCCACTGATCGATTGGGACCTCTGGATCGATCCACGGATCGATCCAGAAGCTTTCTGTTCGCTGGGACAGGTCTGGATCGATCCACTGATCGATCCAGAGCCTGGATCGATCCACTGATCGATCCAGCACTTGGTTTTTGTCCAAAACCAAGTCCTAAACCTCCCAAACCAACATCCGGTCAACCTTGACCTGTTGGTATGTCATGCCTAGCATCTAGTCACTCCCTTGACCTGCTAGGACTCCCTTACCAAGTGTCCGGTCAATCCCTTTGACCCACTTGGACTTTTCTCTGTGCCAAGTATCCGGTCAATCCCTTTGACCTACTTGGACTTTTCTTTCATGCCAAGTATCCAGTCAATCCTTTGACCTACTTGGACTTCTCAGCACCAGATGTCCGATCATCCTTGATCCATCTGGATTTTCCCTTGCCTGGCTTCACTCACCAGGACTTTCACCTAGCTTCACTCACTAGGGTTTTCATCTGCCTAGCTTCACTCACTAGGACTTTCACCTGGCTTCACTCACCCGGATTTCCATCTGCCTAGCTTCACTCACTAGGACTTCCTTCTGCCTGGCTTCACTCACCAGGACTTCCTTCTGCCTGGCTTCACTCACCAGGACTTTTCTTCTGCCTGGCTTCACTCACCAGGACTTTCATTTTGCCTAACATCCCAGTTAGGACTTCCCAGTCAAGTATCCAGTCAACCTTGACCTACTTGACTCTTCTTCAATCAATATCTTATTGTCAAACATCTAAACCCAAACCAAGACTCAGCTTGGTTACCCAGGTCAACCTTGACCTGAGGGATATTGCACCAACAGAGAGCTGGGAGGATGGCGTCGGCTGAAGGAAATAAAAAATCATAAGTTTAGGGGAAAGTCAATTTAAAGGTAACAAACAAGCAGGACATTTAACTTACCGAAAGGAACATCTAATTCTGTATCAACAGAACTTATTCCAAAGGCAAATAACAGACCTTTAATGATTTGCGCTGGCAAACTAAATTTGGCACCCTTTAGTTTTGAAATTGAAGAATGGAAGGACGGATCAATAGATATATCTTTTGGATTAGAGAGGACAGGAAGATCCCGTTGCCAAGTTATAGGATATGGAGGAGGAGAAGGAAGGCGTAACAAGAAGAATCTATGCCTCCATTCTACTTGTGCTGGGATTCTATTAAACATAATGGCTTTAGAATGACTTTGAAATTTGAAAAGACTATCCTCTACTTGACGAAGGATAAAAAAGTGGTAGAACAAGCGAGGAGATAACGGAAATTTAAGCAATCGAGAAACAGTGATGAAACCATCTAAGATAGAGAAACATTGAGGGATGAGTTGATTTAGTGGTATGTTGAAATACCTGCTAACCTCAACCACAAAGGATGGAGAGGGAACCGGAAACCAGACAAAACTTATTCCCAGACAATAGCAACGATCCTTGAGGGTGGAAGATGGGGACGATCCTCAGGGGTAGGAAGAGTCAGGTGTGAAGGGAAGTCATAGTTTACCTGAAGTTCATATGCTTCTGGTTCGTTAAAATCAGAAGAGCAATAGTTGAACCATTCGGTAGAAGAAGAAGAAGCCATTGTGAGGAGAGTGGTTGACAAAAAGGGAGAATCACGAATTGAATAGGAAGAAGAGAAATCTCTAAGAGGAGGAAGACGATGAAGTAAAACCCCTGTTTGCCCCTTTTCTCTTTTTTCCAAAACCCTTGCACAATTATTGAGGTAGATAGCATAGAAGATGTCATTCCCAAGGAAGGCATTAAGTTTGAAAAAAGTGAGAAATCCCAAAAAGGAGGATCATCTTAAACTCTCAATAAGACCCGATCAGTCAAATCTGGCTAACCGAATTTATCAAGTAAAGAAGGCACACGGGTATTAGTGAACGCACTAAGACGTTAAAAACTGAGCGAGTACATGGCGTAAAGGAATTCCACTCATCTTTTATGGATCGAGCAGATGTGCATATAAAAGAAATAGATCTAGTCAGATATTATCAGGGGAATAAATTCAAGTGGCCATTAAGGGCCGAATGAATATCTAGCTCATAAAAGGATACGAAGAACTCTCATGAGGTTAAGGATCGAGCAAACGTTCAACCCCGCTCGACTCTTATGAATTGAGGGAATATTTTAGGATTAGATGCATAAACCCAACCAATCAATATAAGCCAATCAAATACATGACCGACTCGTTCAGCCCAATCAGGGCGGGTGAACAAGTCCGTCCAATCTGCATAGGCCGGTCGAGCAAAAGAAGAAGAGAACTAAAACATATAGGTAAGCCGAGTCATCTAGCCATCATAGATTGAGTGAACACTCACATTGTACACAGATGGGTGAAGTAACCAATCAGTCATTGTAAACCAAACAGGTAACCTAAACTATGTGAAGATTCATAGTACTTCATTCAACTCTTATAGAGTGGAGACATGCATATAGGGAAAGTAAGCAAACATATATATATATATATATAAATTCACTTGCTTATCTTGAAGTAAATCACTGGTGAAGACAAGCAGAAGTATAAAATAGGGTCACCTATTCTTTATAGACCGATCAAGCAATTAGAACTAACATAAAAAATATATATAAGGAAAACTTAGTCAATAGCAGGTCAAAGCCTATAATGTTGGGAAGGAATGAATATAAATTCATCACAAATATTTACAATAGTAATGCCAAGTATAAAAAACATCGATTACAGTAGCTTGGGAAGTAGATCAGGAGGTCAATTTTTCACTAGTCTCCTCCGATCAGGGAAGCTAGCTGGAGGATCAGAAGTCAGTAATCCTATCTCCTTTAGTTGTTCCGCTCCACCATCAGCTCCGTAGTTAAGAGCTCTCAAGAAAGAATTCACTATAGGATTAAGAAAGGAGGGAGATTCAAGATATGCCTTTCTTCGCTACTCAAAACGGGCATCCTCATTGGCCTTATAATCCGCCAGTTCTTCTTGAGAAGCTTTTAAAGCAGCCTCTTTAAAATTCAGAGTGGATAGTTAGTCTGCTAATTTAGTTACATGAGTATCTCTCAGTGATTGCAAGTGGGAAGATAATTGATCGATCTCAGAAGCTTGCTTCTCCAATTTAGACGATAACTCATCATTGTGGGGCCCCCCAACAATATAGGAAGGGTACGAGTGGAGGAAGACGTAGAGGATAAAGTAGTTTGGATTGAAGGAGGGGAAAAAAATCAAAAAGGGTGAGTCCTGACCTTTTTTCCCCTCGAGCGAGCAAGACCATTGGTTTAGAGAACGTCATAAAAAAAAGTAGAAGTAGAGTTATCACTACAAGTAGGCAATTCCATAGAAGAAGAGGAAGCAAGGGTAGTATATAGAGTAGAAAGGGGAAGATCAGGAGAAGAAGGGGTAACATCTATAAGAGGAGTGGCGGCAGAAAGGGAGACAATTTTTTGCTTAGGGGAAGGGGCAAAAGTCAGTTTGCGTCGTTTATTAGTAGGGGCTACCTCAGAGGATTTCTCTAAACCTACTAGAGAAGTGAGCTCGATGATTGGAGGAAAGTTAGTGAAAGTTCCTTCTGGGGTCATCGCATGGGAACTGGAAGCAGTCCCTATGGAAACAGGAACTTCTAATATAGAAGGCTCCCCCAACTCAGCACGAAGTTCCCTCTCCTTGGTACGGATTACCTCTTCTTCCAAAAATAGTTTCTCATCGACCGCAGCTTTAAAAAGAGCATCCACCACATAAAACAAAATATATTTTAGTTAGTAATGATAGATCGATTAAGTGCGATAGGGGCGGGGGTGAATATCGCATATTTAAAACTTTTCTTTTTCTTTGAAATCAGAGTCGTGCACAGCAGAAAATAAAATAGTAGACAAGTTTGTTTACTTTATTCGGAGTCTAGCTCGACTCCTACTCGAAGGCTCGCATTCCTTGACCGCACCGATGGGCAATCACTATAACCCTTCTTTCTGAAATCTTCGGAAAGAAGTGGATCGTACATATACAAATATGTAAGATAGTAACACTCCTACTATCTTATATGAAATTAAGTGCAGTACAAATAAAATATACCGACAATAGTAATTAAAAGTCAAAGCTCGGTCGGTATTTCCGGACAGAGTAGCTTGCAGGACTGATGAAGACTTGTAGCACAATCCGTATGTAGAGAAAAGTTTTGAGATGATCAGAAGTGTTGTAACAGCCACAGACTTCGAGCTTTCTTTTATAGGTGTAATAGTCGTTCGGTCGACTGAACCCGCTTCCTTCCTTCCCGGCTGGAGTCTGACACTGGCTCGATCTTTTGCATTTACTGATCATAAAGGGTTCGATCGACCGATCCAATTTTTCGGTCGACCGAATAGACTCTTTCCCTGTTCGTCGAAATCCGCTGAGATATGCACTTAATGCCTTATTAATATTGATTGGTTCGGTCGACCAATCTTACGGTTCGATTGACCGATCAACTCAATTTCCTTCTGCTTCTGATCGGTGTTGATTCTGTGCTGAGTCATCAGGGTTCGGTTGACCGATCTTACGGTTCAGTCGACTGATCATGGCTTGATCGGACTCGGTCTGTTCTGGTCTGATCTGAACACTGCTTTGATCTCTTCTTGTTCGGTTGACCGATTCTCCGGTTCGGTCGACCGATCCAACCAAACTTGCAAAACAGTGTTAGACAATAAACCTGCAAAAGAGATGTTAGCACGACAATATAATAATGCATGAGTAATGTAGGACAGTAGAACGGTCTTGACCTCAACTTAGAAACCTTCCCGATTTCTTCAGTTGGATCAGTGACCTAAGGTTGTTCCCTACGGGAACTCGACCTCACTGTCGCTCCTCCAGTTGTTTACCTCAACCTACCTGCCAAACATGGTCCTCCAGACATGTTTGGACTTTGCCTGCTCAGTGTCTGATCACCTGATTCACTAAGACCTTTCCTGCAATGCTATATTAGCCAACAATAATAATAGTAATACATAATATAATGGTAAACCTAATCCTAGATTTATCGAGATTTACTGGTCCGATCGACCGCGCGCGGTCGACCGGAAATCATCCGATCAACCTTTCTTGGAGTTCACTCCTCCAAGACTTCTCGTTATCTAAGGTTATCTCCCCCCTAGGGGTTTCTCCACCTCGCTTCACTCACCAAGACTTAGTATTTGGCTACCCAGCGATCAGGTCCTCTAAACCTATCCACCTAGCTTCCACGATATACCGAGATTTCCCTTGCCTCAATATTCTACTACCCAGGGGTCAGGTCCTCCAGACCTATCCACCTGGCTTCCATGATATACTGAGATTTCCCTTGCCTAGCCTACAACTAGGACTTCCCTTGCCTAGCCTACAACTAGGACTTCCCTAGATCAAGCTCCATGTTTAAACATGCTTAAACATATTTGTCTGACATTAAAACCTTGGAGGTCGATTGCACCAACAAGTAAAAAAGGATTTCAATGGATAAACTGTAACTTACCAAGAGAGCCTCGAAGCTCTATCTTAACGGGGCTCAAACAAAAAAGATAGAGAAGGTCATTGCGTATCCATTTATGGATAAACAGGCGGCAACCTGATAATCTTTCTGAATAGGTAGTAAAAGAAGAATGTTGATGCAGTTCTTTTACATCTGGAAGAGTAGGAAGGGAGGATTGCTAGGAAGAAGACTAAGAGACAGGCGCAGGAAATTTCACAAAAAAGAAACACGATTTCCAGCTCTTGATGGAAGAAGACATTTCTTCAAAAAATGTCATCTTAGGCCTGGACTAAAACAAGAAGACACTAGGGTCCGACTTCTTGGGGGTATGAAAACATAAAGAAATTTGGGAAGTTGGGGGATGCCAAAAAGATGAAATACCATGAATAAACCACATAGATAACAAAATGCATTAGGAGTAAAATGCTGCAAGGAAACATTGAAGTATTTGCTTATTTCTATCAGAAAAGGGGGAATGGAAAAATGTAGGCCAGCTATTAGTTGATCTTTGAAAAAAGTAATATAACCCTCAGGAGGAAGATGAGGACGAGCATCAGAAGTAGGAATCGCAATGTTATATTCTTTAGCAATCTCATATTCTGAACGAATGGAAGTCCTATCTATCTTACGAAAGGAGGAAGGTGTTTGAGTGTACCAAGCGGTAAAAGACTCTTCAGCCATAGAACAATACAAGAACACAAGAGAGACGATTTACTGAAGCCTTAGAAAAGATGAACAAAAAGAGGAAACTAGGAAAGAAGAAGGGTTAGCAGAGGATGAAGAACAACAAGCAACAACACCAGCAAAGAGCGCGAGGGAGAAGAGGAAAAAGGTAAGAAGATAAAGGTTTAGGGTTTTTTCAAGAATATTATTGATAATGATAGCCGTTGGATATGAAGAACCCTTACAAAGGGAGCCGTTGATTTGTTAAAGAAGAGTGCGATAAGACGTTACTGAGAAAGCGTGTGAACCATTATGTCAGAAAGAAGAAATAAGTGACACGTGTCATGAATTCAAAAATGGGCATTTATGATAGACATAACAGATTAAAATCATGCTCGGGTTATTGTCACAGTATCGTGCGCCTCCAACATTCTCTTTCCGTTGAAGAACCAATCAACAACGAGAAAGGTGTTCGATTTCCTAGGTGCAATAAAGGGAAGAAGGAGGAGAAAATATAAATAATAAATTAGGGAGGGGTCTAACTCACAATATTCTGACTAATCACAATCCCAACCAGTTTTGTAAATAAAAAACCTAATTAAAGTTCAGACTCGCTCGATCCTATACATAAGTTCTTTTGTTCAATTACTCCTAGCGTAGTTGATCACCTGATTTTATACACTCTCCTCAAACATAAATATAAAATTCCAATATCACTATAAGTTGGGTTTCCATGAACAGATACAATAAATTAATAAGCCTAGAAATACCAGATTACTCTATCCTAAGAGAATAGGATAGAACAACAAGCTAAATAAAATTTGAAATAAGAAAAATAGATAAGCCGACTCATTATCACGTTCTGTGAGACGAAAATAAATTTCACCCGGTATTATTATCGATAGGAAAATTTGTCATCCAACAGAATCTAATGGAAACCTCCCTATTACTCTTCCCATCCTAAGTGAGGGCGAGTGATAGAGTGGCAACCCGGGCAGAAGGGAGAGGCTCGTCCTGTCCTTTGACGCTTGTATGGTGCACCCTCACAAACATGTGACTGAAAGGTCATCTCTAACCTAATTTGAGCCAACTCGACTTGTAAGAGATCCACCTCGGCCTTCTGTCGATCTACGACTCGTTGTTGTTGAGATATTAGCAAACCATATACAGGAATTTGTCTGGATAGAATGGTTATCTCTAAAGTGTGTCGGACTTTTAGATCATCCAACTCCTTAGTCTTTAGCTTCAAATCTAGATAAGCTCTTTCCCGTAAAGCCCTTTCTGATTGGATTGCCGACTGAACCGCTAATAAGCGCACCTTTAGTTTTCTTGAGTGAGAATGATGCAGGTCTAGAGCTTGAGGGGCTTCGGCTAAGGCCTTCTCCTCCTTAGATAATGGTTGATCTCGGGAGGAGAGATCTGAAGCCATAATTTCCACTAGAATCTTTAGAGAAGAAGTAAGACAAGGAGGAGCCAAACTTGATGTTGTAGAAGATAGGATCACACGTTTATTTAAACGGCTGGAAGTATCACGAGATCATTATAGTAGAGGTCACGAGATCATGGTAGCAGGGTCATGGGATCACTATAGCAGAAGTCACGAGATCGCTGTCATGGATATAAAAGGTTCAGGAAAGATTGGTATTTAAAAAAAGACAAAAAAAGACCCAGGTCTAGTCAGTCGGACACACCTCCTTTTACTAGACTTGAAGGGGAGGATAATGATATGGGTTATAAGGAATGGATCCCGTGTAATAATGTGAAAGGGGATATAAGCAGAAGAGGGAAGAAGTAGGGAGGTCTGGATAAGATGAATGCGCTCAGTAAGCAAATACCAGTTAGAAATATAGGACGAGTCGAGATACAACTAATAGAATGCACAATGCAAGTAGGTATATTCGGTAGACAAAGCTTGGCCGAGCATATAGTGTCGGACGAACCCAAAGGGGTAAAGTATTAGCAAACGCACCTACGCCCAGCAGGGAAGCCTCGATCGAGCATGAAATACCGACCAAGAATATATGTCTGGTCAAGAGTATAAGCCCGACTGAACTAAAACAGACAAAGGATTAGTGCGTTCAAATATGCTCGGTAGTAGAGGTTCGACCGAGCATAAAGTACTGGCCGAGTTAAAATAACGGAGGGTCAATGAACCTAGGAATGCTTAGCAAGCAAAGCCCCGCTGAGTCTAAAGACGTACATCCCTAAGCAATCTCTGTAGTCAATCGAGCGAAAATTGATTGCATATCATAAGGCCCAACATGACTCAATAAGTAAAGCCCGAGCGGGCATAAACACAATATAAGCATATTATGCTCGATAGTAGAGGCCCGGTCGAGCAAGCACATAACTCGCTCGGTAATACAATCTCGAGTGATCAAGCAGATATGCGAACCAAGGTTGTCAGAAGAGGCTCGTCTTGGAAATAGCCGGTCAAACATAGGCCTAACATGCTCGGCAGTAGAGGCCCGGTCGAGCATGCACATAACTCGTTCGGTAATACAATCTCAGGCGATTGAGCAGACATACAAACCACATTTGACAGAAGAGGCTCAGCTTGGAAATATCCAGTCGAACATAGGCCTAACACGCTCGGTGATAAAATCCCGAGTGAGTATATATAAAAACGCACTTTTATAAGGATACTAGTGTAAGATCGACCTGGCAAAATCTGGTCGGGCATAAAGACACTCATACTTATTAGAATCTCGTAAGCATAGTCAGTACAGACTAGTATAACTAAATATATGTGATCATATGACAATTCGATCACTTTAGCGGGAAACAACTTCTAGAAACCTCTGTAAGTGCGCTAGACGACAAAGAAGGTATATCTGGGGTACAAAAAAGATTCCTTAAACTATTATTGCATGTACTTACATCATCTCATAACAAACTTTAACAAACTGGGGTCCACCTCATGATCGCAGAGGTTATATGAGGTGGTATAAAAAAGGGAATCCTCTTTGTTGGCCAGGTACGCGCAACACCACCATTGAAACCCCAGTTCCACTTCAGTTTTACTGTACTTCTTATTCCTCCCACCTAGAACAGAGGAGACTGATTGGTTTCATAGTGCGCAGGAGGTGATAGCATCCGTCGGAACATTGATCCTTGGTTTTCTTCGTCATAGTGTCCTAATTCGCCGGAGTCTTCTCTAGATCTACTTTGGGTTTCTCAGATCTAGCTTCAAACTGCTGTCCTCGTCGCTGGGAGATATTTTCTGACTAGATTTCTTCGAGATCTGCTTTGGTCTTCTCAGATCCATTGTTATTCACCTTCCCCGGAGTCGTCGCCTGTCTTCTCTTCGGAGTCATCGCCTGTCGTCCCCAGCTCTTCATCTCTTTATGCTTTCAGATAGGATCAACTGTGATGAGCTTGAGGATCATGAATTTGAGACTTTGATAAAGGAGTGCACTACTTTAATTCCATTACCTCCTAATATCAAAGATCCAGAAGAGCCTTCCCTTCCTACATCTGAACCAATTTACAATCACATTGTCGAGGGATGTGTAGGGATGACCCAAGAATCACTCTCTTTGGTCGCACAACCATTAATCACTTTGGAAGATGTAGGACATGAACTAGTTGACATTGAGAGTATAGGGACTTGTGCAATAGAAACAAAGTCTCAAGAATCACCTCTTTTAGTAAGACCACCACTTGAGCCATAACCTTCCTTATCTAAATGTCAAACCATGTTCGATGATTTACTTACATTAGTGATTGGTAAAAGTCAAATTTCAATTGATTTATCTATTGTTACTAATCAATTTTTTTTAAGCATGGTGGTGGTAGGTCGTACATTGCACAGGAGTTACAGGACAAGATAGTGTTAAACCTTTGAAAGAGGACATATTTGTTGAAAAGCTGAGAACCCTTGGTAAGAGGATTCTAAAATATCTTACCTCTCCAAGAGTGAGATTTTGATAAATCTAATGAGGTGGTCGAGCTAATGACCTTAAACAAGCACTTCTTAGGAGGCAACCCAAGTTCAATCTTGCCTTTATTTTAGTTCTAGTTTCTTTCTTAGTTCTTTACTTCATTTATAATAACTATAGTCCCTTTCCTTAATTTTTCTTGTCTATTTCTTTTTGTAGAATTCAAAGTTGTGGAGGAATGTGAGCACTAGATAGAGGGTATCTTCAAGCACATGAATGTCAACAATTTGGAGCTCATCACTTTGTAACTTCTCTAACTTCAAATACCTCCTCTATATTTTATTTGTAGTTTCCATTAGGACAATGAAAAGTTTAAGTCTGGGGGATGTTTGGGTTTAGTGTAGTGTTTGTTATAATTCTTAGTTTTTGCACATTTCTTTGTTTATAATAATAAATTTTTTATAGTTGCATCATTCATCACATTATGACTGCTTATTCTTTAATGCAAAATACTAGCATGCTTGTTCTAGATTTATGTGATTTATGGATTACTTATGGTGCTAGTATGTTTAGTAATCTATCTTTTTCTATCTATGATAGCATGAAGTAAGCAATGGTTTTACTGTAAGAGTTTAAGTATTGACCTTGTTTTAGGATCTCTTACACCTTACCTAGTTTTGATGGTAGATAACTCTGAAAATGGTCATGATTCATAGAACTTGATTAGTACTAGTGTTTCTATGGTGACTTCTCAAACTGTATTTTGGTTACTAGATGAGGCTCGAATCATGTCAACTCATTTAGAAAAATCAAAATATCCCAATTTGCATTTATTTACATTTGTGTTCAAGTATTACATCTTACAATCACTTAGAAAAAAATGATGATGAAAAAAATGGATGAATAAGGGATATAAAAAATAGTGGTCATGAGTTGAAACTAGCAAGTTACCCCTTTGAGACCGAGTTAGGTTACTGGGGAAATAACTGCTATATTTCTCTTGATATTAAGCACGCCTTTGAGACCATGGGTAGATTATGGAGGATGAACCAAGCGTGTGGCAGATAAGTGTCTATCGCCAAAAATATAAGGAATATAGTTTTATGACGACTTGACTAGGCTTAAGGATTGATACTTGACAAATTTAGGCCACTATTTCACTGAGCACGGAAAACTACTACTTAGGCCGTACTCAAAGAGTTTTTTTTATCTTGCTCACCAATGAAATCATTTGATAGAATTAGATTGACTTGCTAGAGATTATGATGCACTATTTAACCACATGAGTTTAGATGTAGTTTTTGTTTGAGGACAAGCAAAGATTTAAATCTAGGGGTGTAATGTGCGTTGATTATATACACTTTTATGCATATTTTGACGCATATCTACTTATATTTCATTAGCATAATCTATGTTTATTGCACCCTATTTTATTATAATGTCATATTTCCATTATATTCTGTTCGGAGATATGCTCTTTGCATATTTTGATTGACAGGATGCATATTAGAGTAAAAATGGAGTAAAAACGCACACGGGAGCAACTTCGGAAGAAATCAAGCTTGGGCCGTGTAGGCCACACGGCCGTGTGGCCATCCTGAAGTAAATCATGCCACAGCCGTGTGACCCACAAGGCCATGCCAATCTCCCCATGGCCAGACAGTACATGGCCGTGCCAACAATCCAAAGGTAAAGAAGGCCACGGCCGTGTGAATCCATACAGCTGTGTGACTTTGGAGAGAAGAAGAAGGCCACGACCTTGTGAGCCACACGATCGTGTGTATCCATATAGCCGTGTGACTTTGGAGAAAAGAAGAAGGTCATGTCCGTGTGAGCCACACAGTCGTGTGGCTCAACCCGAGAGGAAGTTGGGTAAGGCCGTGTGAATCCACATGGCTATGTCACGAGCCGTGTGATGCCCATGTCCTACTTTATAAAAGGGGTTTTGCTCCCCTTTTCACTTATCTTTTGGCTTGGGGCTCTCCCCCATTGCTTGGGAAAGGGTTCTCCCCTTTGGGGAGGCCCTAGATCTCTTTCATCTTCATCGATTCGTCCTCCTTTGGAGCAAGGGAGCGCTTCCAAGGATGCTACGCCTCAATGATAAGCATTCTCTTCTCTCTATCTCCATGTATTGAGTCATGGTTTGCTTTACTTATCGTCTCTTGGTTGTAAATTCTTTTGCAATGGAGTAGATCTCTAGATCTAAGATGTAAGAGTAGTTGTGATGTGTTTATTGGTGCGTGAAGCATCCGATGATCGAACCTGAGTTTTGATAATAGAAAAGGGTTCAAAGTTAAGGTTATTTGTGGTCTAACGAGTTTGAATGAGATTGCAGGAAAGTCCTATGCGTACTTAGGCAAAAGTTCTAACTGCGGTTAGGTAGGTGGAAAACTCTAGAGGGCGGTAACCCTATGTCTTAGGGGGTGGTAACCCTAGGTGGAATGTCTTGGCGGGTTGAAGGCTTCGAGCAAAAACCCTAGAGTCGGGGACTCTAGGTTGAAATCTTGGTGTTACGAACCGGGTGGAAGACTGGACGGATCGTGGAGCGAACGTTCAACAAAAATTCCTGGAGATTCGGACAATGAGCAAAAGTCCAGTAGGAATCTGGCAAACAAGTAAACTCTCTTAAGTGGAGTAGGTGAGGGCGCGTTCCCCGGTGAGAGAATAGTAGGCATCGGTTTGACCTAAGGTTTCTGGAGGTGAAATCCGAAGTCAGAACTAGACAGTCTAGAGACTGTCGAAATAACTTTCTATTTATCTTATTTTATTGTACTAACTTTATTTTGTAGGTTATACTTTATTTGTACACTAACATACCTTGCAGGATGGAAATCGCACAAGAAAAGCCTCGGATGAACAGTCCTGAGGCGCTCTCCATGGAGCTTGGAGGCGCCTCAGGTGACTTGGACAATGTTACGCAACTGCAAGTCTACGGTTTCGTCGTCAGTAATATATAAGATTGTTGAACCACAAAGACTGTTGACTAAGCACTAGAGATGTTGCAAAATAGTTATCTAGACGGTCGAAAGTTGGCTTTGGCGCCTGCGAACTACCGAGTGTGATTAAAGAGAGGGAAAGAAGGTTGAGAAGAAGAGAGAGGAGAGAGAGAGTTGATCTTGGAGGGAGTTGAGCTTCGGGAGATGGATTCTAGGATTTTGGTTTCATTGTAATACTAGGAGATACTATATAGATTGCCTAGTTTCTACCCTCTATGTCCATGCTCTTGTAGGAAGTTAGATTGGTCAATATCCCTAAGTATCGAATAGAGACGATCCCTGAGAAATCCTGTAACGGTTAACCCCTGTCACTAGGGCGCCTCGGTAGATCACAGGAGTTCGTGCCTAGTAAATAGCAATAAAGATAAAGGTAGATGGTACAGGTTCCTACTTCCTTATGGAGGAATTACCTCTCCTTTCAAGAGAATGTCCTAGACGTCCGTGAATGGGTTACCCTTGTCACTAGGGCCCTTCGGGTATACGATCTAGAGCACTCTCTCTACGAGAGCAGCAATTCCTAAGGGATTGTTTCTCCTTTCAAGGGAACGTCTTAGACGTCCGAAAAGGGTTACCCCTGTCACGAGGGTACCCTGGTCAATACGCTCTAGGGCATCCCCTTGCATGATCAACAATCCTCCACAATAATCAACGAAGCATGCATAGTCACACACACAACTGATCAATATGAACAAAAGCATTAACGAGTCATTGAATAGAAACAAGATGAATCTACATAGTTTTGCATCTCCATCGTATTAAAAATACTCCCTAATCCTAGAAGAGGGTTTCTACTCCATTGTGAGGGAAGAACAACCCCAAAACATATAGTAGAACATACTTACAACCCTTGATATGAGAAGGAAGGGAAGAAGTGATGCTTGTCGAGATTTCCGATGTCTTGGAGATGCCCCCTTTCTCTGGAGATGGACGAAACATCGAGAGAAGGCGGTGGATGAAGCTCTAGGGTTTTCCTCGAAGGGGAAAACCCTTTCCCAAGGAGAGGGACGAAGTCCCGAACCAAAGATGATAATAATAGGGTTCTTGACCCTTTTATACCTCCTCCAAGCCGCCCAGGAAAACCAGGATTATGGGGCGTCCAGTAAACCAAGATTTTCACCCATTAAACCAGGTTTTCTCATAATATCCCCTGAACCAAAGTTTTATCTCTTGAAATTATCTTCAATCTGATACTTGGATCGAGCCCTGGCTCCAACCGAGCCGAAAGTTATGGCGGTTCGAAGTTTGGTCTGCGGTCTGGGCAGAGGTCTAGTTGAACCGGCAGTTGGGAGGCACGGCTGTGCCATTTAGCATGGGCATAAAATGCTTTCTCTCTGTTGGATCTGAAGTAAAGTTGTAGATCTTGAAGTCATCTACGTTTCAGTATAAAGAACATCCCGAAACTCCAACGGAGTGCAAAGTTATGGCTAAATTACGAACGGTCTGCAATCTACCCAGAATTCAGCACAACCCTGTTTTGGCGTGGCACGACCCGTGTTCTTCGTCGCACGACCATGTGGAATCCACACGGACTCACACGGCTCCTTCTCGGGTTGATTCACACGGCCATACGAGGTTGCACGGCCGTGGCCTTCTTCGTCTCTGCCAAGGTCACACGACCGTGTGGAGTCACACGATCGTGACCTTCCTCTCCACTGGAATGTTTGGCACGACCGTGTGTTGCTTGGCTTCGGTCGTGGCCGCACGACTGTGCAAGTTTACACGACCAAGCATGGTTCTCCTTCTCTCTTAAATCACTCTCGTTAGTTTGCAAGCGCGAAAGCCAACTTTCAACCGTCTAGATAACTCACTTTGCGACATCTCTAGTGCTTAATCAACAGTCCCTGTGGATTCGACAAATCTTATATATTACTGACGACGAAACCGTACACTTGCGGTTGCGTAACAAGTTTTTAGTGTAATTTGGCTATAACTTTGCACAACCCTATTTTGGCGTGGCACGGCTCGTGTTCTTCGTCGCATGACCGTGTGGAATCCACACGGCCTCACAAGGCTCCTTCTCGGGTTGAGTCACACGGTCGTGCGAGGTTGCACAACCGTGGCCTTCTTTGTCTTTGCTGAGGTCACACGGCCGTGTGGAGTCACACGGCCGTGTGGAGTCACACGGCCGTGACCTTCCTCGCCACTGGAATGTTTGGCACGGCCGTGCCATTTGGCACGACTATGTGTTGCTTGGTTTCAGTCATGGCCGCATGGCCGTGCAGGTTTGCACGACCAAGCATGGTTCTCCTTCGGTCGTGGCCGCACGCCGTGCAAGAGTTGCACGGCCGTGAACTGTCTCCCTTCTGTTCGACCACACGGCCGTGCGAGGTTGCACGACCCAAGCTCCTGTGTGCGTTTTAGCTCCATTTTCACTCCAAATAGTGTCCTGTCAACAAGAAAACACACAAAGAGCAGATCTCCGAACAAAAGAATATTTATGATGAGTATGCACTAAAGGAGACGATTATGCAAAGAATATGTATGCATAAAGCAAGTGAATGTGCACTAAAACATGCATAAATGATCATAATATTTGCGCACATCAGACAACAACCCCGTAGCAAGGAGCGAGGGTGCCCTCCATGGAGCTTGGAGGCGCCCTCAGGCGGATAAGCAGCGAGCTTTCCGAAGCTTATCAATGCGGCTGACTCGGCGGGCTGGAGGCGCTCTCCATATAGTTGGAGGAGCCCTCAACAGACTATTTAAGCCGGGTTCGAGCAGCAACTTGTAAAGAACTGAAAATCGCAACCCTTCTTCCGTGTGCTGCTCAAAGAATGATCCGACAAAGTTGTAACTCGACTCTGATGACCTGAAGCTTCAAGTTTACTGATTTTAGTCATTATTGATATAATTTACTGCATTTAAATTAACTGTACTTAAGTTGTAATTTTCTGAATTGATAGTGATTGCCCAAAGTAAACACTCAATGAGTGTGGGCCTTGGAGTAGGAGTCGTCACAGACTCTGAACCAAGTAAAACTCTTGGTGTTCGAGTATTATTTTTTCGTTGCATGGTTTACTCTAATGAATGTGAAAGCCATGAGCACTATTCACCCTCCCTCTAGCTTTTTCGATCCTATAATTGGTATTAAATCGGGGTCGCTTCGAATTAGTGAAACCACCATTCAAGCATTTCTTTTTTGTGGTAATTTTTAATTTTTGGAGTCGATCGGAATCGGTAAAATTGTCGTCTTTCGATCTGTTTTATCGCAATCAAAATTTTCTCTCAAGTCGAGATGTGGATAATTATCCAAATCAGTCTTGAGCTTCCACGAAACGGTGTTAGAAAACCAGTATCATGCGTGAACTGTTACAATTTTGTAAGTGCACGGATTCATCGTCAGTAATATATAAGATTGTCGAACCACAGGGACTGTTGATTAAACACTAGAGATGTCGCAAAGTAAGATATCTAGATGGTCGAAAGTTGGCTTTGGCGCTTGTAAACTAACGAGAGTGATTAAAGAGAGAAAGAGAAGGATGAGAGAATCGATCTTGGAGGGAATTGAGCTTTGGGGAATGGATTCTAGGATTTCAGTTTCGTTGTGGTGGAACCTGATGTATCATGTTCTATCTTTTACTCATTGTCAATCAACATACCTTTGCCGGTGTAACGCCCGCCCTCCCTGCTACTAAAGGGACGGAGTTACTTACTTACTTAACTATTCCAGGACACACATGCATATTTAAAATTTCTTTCTAGTAAAGTAAAGCAGCGGAAATATCATGAAGTTATACTGGACATTAACATAATACACTTGGTTTATGTCAATCATAACAAAATAACATAAGTAGGTCTTTATTTGTCTTAGCCGAGCCACTGCCACACACATCTCCTTGCCTCTCCTGCAGCTCCCTTAGGTCATCCATTCCTTGCCTTTATCTGTGGTACAAGGAAAGTAAGCTATGAGCACACAGGCTCAGTAAGATCCTTTCCTACCCACAAAAACCGTATCTCATAGCATAGTCATATAAGCATATAATCAATGGAGACATAATCATCTAACATTATATCATGTGAACATAGCCTCCTATCATATCATATCATTAAGAAACATCATACTCTAACATATCATAAATAAAGGCATCATGTGATGTGAATCATAGAAACATAACATATCATCAGGTTATATGAATCATAAACAAAACATCTCATAACATCATGTCCTATAAGTCATAAGAGCATAGCATAACATCATGTCATATAATTCATAAAAACATATCATATCATGAATGGGTGCATCATGCAGAATGTTTCTCTTTTTTTTTAAAAAACATATGTCATGTCAGGTGCAAGATGCCTTTAAACATATCTTTTAATACTTAAACATAATATTATCATCATGAGGGCCCGGCTTGTACCACATACATGCATAAATACGCGCAATCCCTAGGACAGGGTAGCTAGCCCCGAACCTACTAGGGATCTAGACCCGTTCATAGTCCGTCGACCTAGGGGCGTACTAAGGAGCCCATCCCTTTTTACTAGACCCGTTCATAGTCCGTCGGCCTAGGGGCGCTTATGGAGCCCACCCTTGGTACAAGCCATACAAAGTAAAATACATGTCGTGCATATCATATCATCATAACTGTCATATCATATCATCATAAATGTCATGCTCTTGTCTTATCATGAAGAGTGCTCTTAATCCCAACTTAAGGGAAGCAACTCTTAGCCATTTTCTTATCATTTCATAAGGCATGCATACTTAGGCACATAGCCATCATAAAAATCATTTTGATGCCTGGTTCATAAGCTTACATAAATGAGCATGCAACATATTTGAAATCATACATACTTGGACACATAGCCATCATTAAAATCATTTCACGCATGGTTCATAAGCATACATAAATGAGCATATTACTTAAAGCATGCATACTTAAGCATAAAATACATCATAAGGGCCGTCATCATGCATGGTTCATAAGCATACTTAAATGGGCATATAATGCATCATAGGGAAACATAATCATACATGGAAAACATCCACTAGCATCTCCTAATTCATATCATAGTATGTGAGACACCTAGCAAAATCATAATTGGGTCTCTAATCCTAATTCCATATAGTGGCCGAAAGTTACCATGCTTGGATCTAGGTTACAACAACATATAAGCTTGTGAACCTTAAATCAATTTCATATCATAAACTATAAAGAATATCATGAGCATAGGTAGTTTAGGTTCTAAGCTTTCTAGGCCTTTTAACTTAGTTGTGGCCGAACCTTTAAGAGCATGAAACTAAGTTCTATACAAGCATAAGAATACCAAGCTAACTTCATATCATATCATAAGGGAATCCATGAGCTTGCTAAGTTTAGATTTAAACTTCCTTGAACCCTAGAATATAGTCATGGCCGAAAGTTCATGAAAGGGAAAAGTAAGCTCTAACAAACATACAAGCATAAATATTGAGTTACATTCATATCATATCATGAGAAGATTCATGTGCATGCTATGCTTTAAATTTAACCTCCTTGAACCCTAGAATATATCCATGGCCGAACCCTTACAATGAAGGAAGTAAATTCTTTTTCAGCAACATACAACATAAATATCTAACCAAGTTCATATCATATCATAAGGGAGTCTATAAGCATGTTAGATTGGGTTTAAGCTTCTTGAAGCCCTAAAATCTATCATGGCCGAGACTTCAAGGAAAGGTAATAATTTCCAAGCAACATACAAACATGAATACCTAGCCAAGTTCTTATCATATCATAAGGGAATCTATAAGCATGTTAGATTAGGTTTTAAGCTTCTTGAAACCCTAAATCTATCATGGCCGAAACTTCAAGGAAAGGAAAATAAATTTCCAAGCAACATACAAACATGAATACCTAGCCAAGTTCTTATCATATCATAAGAGAATCTATAAGCATGTTAGATTAGGTTTTAAGCTTCTTGAAACCCTAAATCTATCATGGCCGAAACTTCAAGGAAAGGGAAATAAATTTCCAAGCAACATACAAACATGAATACCTAGCCAAGTTCTTATCATATCATAAGGGAATCTATAAGCATGTTAGATTAGGTTTTAAGCTTCTTGAAACCCTAAATCTATCATGGCCGAAACTTCAAGGAAAGGGAAATAAATTCCAAGCAACATACAAACATGAATACCTAGTCAAGTTCATATCATATCATAAGGGAATCTATAAGCATGTTAGATTAGGTTTTTAAGCTTCTTGAAACCCTAATCTATCATGGCCGAACCCTTACAATGAAGGGAATAAAATTTCCAAGCAACATACAAACATGAATACCTAGCCAAGTTCTTATCATATCATAAGGGAGTCTATAAGCATGTTAGATTAGGTTTTAAGCTTCTTGAAGCCCTAAAATCTATCATGGCCGAGACTTCAAGAAAGAATAAATAAACTTCTAAGCAACATACAAACATGAATACTTAGCCAAGTTCATATCATAACATAAAGAAGTCTAGGAGCATGTTAAATTAGGTTTTAAGCTTCTTAAAGCCCTAGAATATTCATGGTCGAAACATATAAAGAAGGAGATCAAGCTCTAAACAACATCCAACATAAATCTCTAACTAAGTCCATATCATAACATAATGAGATCCATGAGCATGAGTTTTTTTTTTTTTAAGCATTCTATCCTTACGGAAATTTCATAAACAACTTGTACCACAGGTGAGGGAATACTTACATCCTTGTGTTTGATTTACTAAGGGAAGAACCCTTGCTTGTGGAGCCTTCCTAGAGAGGAAATCCTCTTGCTTGGTTCGGCAATGGTGTGGAGGAGGGAGAGGTTTCGGTGGAGAGGAGGAGAAAAAAATGAACTTCTCTCTTTCCTTTCTCCTTTTATTCCAAAGGAGAGGAAGAAGACAACATAGATTTTGCCTTCCCTTTCCTTTTTCTCATCCATAATGGAGGGAGGAAGCAAAACTCCTCTTTTCATTGGAGAGGAAGAAGGTAACTCCAACTTTTCTCACCAAATGAAGGGAGCCTTTCCTTACTCTTAATTATTATGCCTCTTCCTTTTATAACAATTCTTTCTCTTGGTCTAATGGTTATCACATACATGTATCTAGTAAAGGTCCAAGGTTCAAACCTTGATCATCTCTTTTTGGTTCCATTTTATTATTATTATTATTATTTTTGCAAATTCCCACATAAGGCCTACTTTCTAACCATGGCAAAATATTTGAACTTGCTAGGAACCCACGGGTGTTACAGCCGGAAGTTAAAGCTACTATCCTTAAGTACTAATCAGAGAAGATCCCTGTGAAATCCTGTTACGGTTAACCCCTGTCACTAGGGCACCTTGGTAGATCACAAAAATACAAATCTAATTGGTATCATTAGGGGTAGAGGTAGGGGTATGGTTTGGTCTCTTACTTCCTTGTGGAGAAGTTGCCTCTCCTTTCAAGGGATTATCCTAGACATCCGTGAATGGGTTACCCCTGTCACTAGGGCCCCTCGGGTATACGATCTAAGATTCTTTCTTTACAAAATTAGTAATTCCTACATAATCAATTAACATGGCAAGGAAACAAGTCTCATGCATATCAAATAGAAACGAAGCAAGAGAAATTGTCCAACGAGTAAAGGTACAAACATGAGTCTTACATCAAACCCTATCCAAAACTACTCCCTACATCCATAGAAAAGGAGGTCTACTCCATTGAGAGAGAGAAACAACCCCAAAACATAAAGTAAAGCACACTTACAACCCTTGATGTGAGAAAGAGGGGAAGAAGAGATGCTTGCTGAGGTTTCCGATGTCTTGGTGATGGCTCCTTGCTCTAGAGATGGATGGAACATCGAGAGATGACGGTGGATGAAGCTCTAGGGTTTCCCCCAAAGGGGAGAACCCTTTCACAAGGAGAGGGGTGAAATCCCAAACCAAAGATGCCAAGAATAGGATTCTTGACCCTTTTATACCTCCTCCAAGCTGCCAAGGAAAACCAGGATTACAAGGGTCCGGTAAACCGAGTTTTTCACCCATTAAACAAGTTTTCTTGTGATTTACCCTGAACCAAAGTTGTAGCTCTTGAAATTATCTTCAATATGATACTTGGATCGAGCCCTGTCTCCAACCTAACCGAAAGTTATAGCAGTTCGAAGTTTGGTCTGCAGTCTGGGCGGAGGTCCAGTTGAACCCGCGGTTGGGAGGAACGGCCATGCCATTTAGCATGGGAAGATATTGCTTTCTCTCTATTAGATCTGAAGAAAAGTTGTAAATCTTGAAGTCAGCTACGTTTTGGTATCAAGAATATCCCGAAACTCCAACGGAGCATAAATTTATGGCCAAATTACTAACGGTCTGCGATCTGCCCAGAATTCAGCACAACCCTATTTTGGCGTGGCACGGCCTGTGTTCTTCGTCACACGATCGTGTGGAATCCACACTGCCTCACACGGCTTCTTCTCGGGTTGAGTCACACGGCCGTGGCCTTTTTCTTCTCTGCCGAGGTCACACAGCCGTGTGGATTCACACGGTCGTGACCTTTCTCTCCTCTGGATCATTGGCACGGTCGTGCCATTTGGCACGGCCGTGTGTTGCTTGGCCACGGGGATAATGGCATGGCTGTGTGGGGGCACACGACCATGTCTTTCTTCACATTGGGTGTTGGCACGGCCGTGCCATTCGGCACGGCCAAGGCATGATAATGGCCACACGACCCAAGCTCCTGTGTGCGTTTTTGCTCTATTTTCGCTCCAAATAACATCCTATCAATCAAAATAAGTAAAGAGTAGATCTACGAACAAAATATAATGGAAGTATGCCATTATAATAAAATAGGGTGCAATAAACATAGATTATGCTAATGAAATACAAGTAGATGTGCGTCAAAGAATGCATAAAAGTGCATATAATCTATACACATCAGGATACTAGCTTAATGAAGAAAATTGAAGCCGATACCAGCAACCTGCACCCTTCAATGCAGTCTAACTAAAGAAGAGCTTAACCTAGTCGGCCTATTCTCAAGTGCAAAAGAGCTATGGGAAAAATTGATCAAGCTGCACGAGGACACTTCTGATACTAAGGTAAGTAAGCGTGATTTGATCTTAAATAAATTGTATAACATAAAAATGCAGGAATGTGAGACGGCTAGCCAACTTCATGCGCGGATTCAGGATCTGTTGAACGGTCTCCATGGAATCGGTTAAAAGGTAGAAAAATGCGACATAATCAGGTATACACTCAATGCCTTTCCGAGGAATACTTTGTGGGCATCCATGGTAGATGCTTACAAAATTTTCAAAGATTTTTCATCAATTAAGTTAGATGAATTATTTTCTGAATTTGAATTGCACGAACAGATTAATGCACACTCGACCAAAAAAGGTATTGCTTTGATTGCAGGTACGAGCCAAACCCGGGAACCAAAAGTAAAGTGCAGAACTGAACCCGAATCTGAAGATGAATCAGACTCAGAAGATGACGACGACAAGATCACAATGGAGATCGTCAACCTAGTACGCAAACTCTACAAAAAGAAGAAAGGATTCACGAAGAAGGACATCAAAAAGGTGATTCAATCCAAGAAGGTACAATCAAGTCCAAAAGTGAAGTTCGATGTAACCTGCTATGGCTGCAACTAAAAAGGACACATCAAAGCCAACTGTCCAAACCAAAAGGAAGCAAAGAAGTAAAGGAAGAAGTGTATGTAAGTCAACCCCCAGGATTTGAAGACTTGGGCCACCCAAACCATGTATTTAGGTTAAAGAAAGCCCTATATGGACTAAAACAAGCACCTAGAGCTTGGTATGAATGTCTATCAACTTATCTAATAACTAAAGGGTTTAAACAAGCTTAAATAGATCAAATTTTATTTGTAAAAATCCTAGAAAAAGATATTTTTATAGCCCAAATTTACATAGATAATATAATTTTTGGCTCAACCAATACTAAGTTTTTGAAAGAATTTACCAAATTAATGGAAAGTGAATTTGAAATGAGCTTAGTTGGGGAACTTAACTTCTTTTTAGGTTTACAAATTAAACAAACCAAAGAAGGAATTTATATCTTTCAAACAAAATATGCTAAGGAATTAATTAGAAAATTTGGCATAGAAAATTCTAAAAATATAAATACCCTAATGGCAACTAATGTTAAAACTGACTCTGACTTAGAAGGAAAATAAGTAGACTTAAAATACTATTAAAGTGCGATAGGGAGTCTACTCTACCTAACTGCAAGTTGACTTGACATTTTGTTAGCTGTAGGTATGTGTGCAAGATACCAATCTTGTGCTAAAGAGTCGCATCTAACAAATGTTAAAAGAATACTTAGATATATTAAGGGAGCCCTAAATGTAGGACTTTGGTACCCTAGGACTTGTACCTTTGACCTAATTGGCTATTCTGACTCAGACTATGTCGGGTGCAAACTAGATAGAAAAAGCACAAGTGGTAGTTGTCAATTTCTAGGTCAGTGCCTAGTAAGTTGGTCAAGCAGAAAGCAACACTGTGTTGCTTTATCCACTACTGAAGCTAAGTACATAGCCCTAGGGGAATGTGCATCTCAACTATTATGGATGATGCATACCTTAAAGGACTATCAACTAAAATATGAAAATATAAAAATTTCAATTGATAACATAAGTTCAATTAACTTAACCAAGAATCTGATTCACCACTCAAGGACTAAACACATAGAAGTAAAACATCACTTTGTAAGGGATCATGTAGCTAAGGGTGACATTGCACTTAACTATGTTGAGTCTATGTCAAATCTGGTTGATATTTTCACAAAACCCTTACTTGAACTTGAGTTCAGTGCACTTAGAAGATAAATAGGGATATGCTTAGTAGAGTATAATATACTTTTAAAACTTTTTTCGTTTCTAATACTATTTCAAAAGTTACAATTTTTTTGCCTGGTTTTAAATTTCTAGAAAAAATATTTTTAAAATTCTAATTTTATTAGTGTTTCAAAATTTGGACTTAGCTTAGGTCTCTTCCCCCTAGAAAGCATGTACCCTTAGGTTTCAGCCAGAGCATCTCACAAGCACATTAGGATTACCTTGCTTGTGTATGAAAAATACTTAGAATGGTGTGAGATGCATAAGATACTGCCTGGACTTCATAATACTTATGTCTGTGCATCAACATAAGTCTTGGAAATAAATATCAAATTCAAATTAATCAAATTAAGTTATCCAACTTTAGTCAAACTAACTGAAATACTTACTTAATTTGACTAACCAAGTGAAAACTATTATCTTATGGTAAATAGCTAGTAACTAAAGGTTAGACATTTGTTTAAAGGTAAATATTTTGTTACTCATGCTTGGACTCTAAGAAATTGGCTGACATTAATCAAGGGGAAGTAAAAGAAGCCAAGTTAGAGTTTTTTTATTTACTTTTCAAACCTTCGGTTTTTTTGGTGTTTAAACAAAAATTATTTTTAAGCTTAGTTTTAAAAATTATTATTAAGCTTAATGTTTAAATGAAAATTATTTTTAAGTTTAGTTTTAAACAAAATATTTTTAAACTTAGTGTTCAAACAAAAATTACTTTTAGTGTTTAAACAAAATTTTAAGCTTGGTGTTTAAGCAATCTTTTTAAGCTTGGTTTTGAAAAAAAAATTATTTTTGGTGCTTAATCAATCTTTTTAAGCTTGATGTTTAAACAAAGAATTATTTTTAAATCTTAATGTTTAAATAAAAATTATTTTTAAAACTTAGTGTTCAAACAAAAATCATTTTTTTAACGGCTTAAACAATGTTATCTTTAAACTAAGTGTTTAAACAAAATAATGTTTAAAGATAAGTATTTTTATAAAATTTTTACCTTAACTAAGCTTTCTATAATTTTTTTTAAGTACTTCACTCAACTTTTATCCACATTTTTTAAAACTAAACTAAGTTTTAATAAAATTCTTTAATTTTATTTCAAATTTTTGGTAAGTCATTTTCAAAGCTAAGTCATTTTACAACCTTCTCTCTGTTTGTTTTTGATAGATGGCAAAGGGGGAGGCAAAAGTGAGAGTTAAGTAATTAAGGGGGAGGAAAAAGTGAATAAGTGATTAAGGGGGAGATATAACTTGCAACTTGTTGTCATAAGTTGTTCTAAATATAAGTAATTAAGCAGGAGATACAACTTGCAACTTGTTGTCATAAGTTGTTCTAAATATTGCATTTAAATATTATTTTTTAATTGCACTTGATTTCTTGACTCTTGATGTTACATCTTTTTAACTTGTAAACATTTATGCTTTTATAATCAAATTATGGTTTACTTATTTTTGAATTTTATTGCCATAATAAAAAAGGGGGAGGTTGTTAGTGCGAGAAGCATCCGATGATCGAATCTGAGTTTTGATAATGACAAAGGGTTCAAAGTTAAGGTTATTTATGGTCTAATGAGTTTGAATGAGATTGCAGGAAAGTCCTAAGTGTACTTATGCAAAAATCCTAGTTGCGGTTAGACAGGTAGAAAACATTAGGGGGTGGTAATCCTAGGTCATAGAGGGTGGTAACCCTAGGTGGAAAGTCTTGGCGGGTTGAAGGCTTCGGGTAAAAACCCTAGAGTCGGGGACTGTAGGTTAAAATCTTGGTGTTGTGAACCGGGTGGAAGACTGGACGGGTCGTGGAGCGAACGTCCAGCAGAAAGTCCTGGAGATTCGGACGCTGAGCAAAAGTCCAGTTGGTCTGGAGGATCAATCTGACAAACAGTAAACTCTCCTGAGTGGAGTAGGTGAGGATGGGTTCCCGAGTGAGGGAACAGTAGGCGTCGGTTCGACCTAGGGTCTCCCGAGATGGAATTTGAAGTTATTTTGACAGTCTGGAGACTGTCAAAATAACTCTATTTATCTTATTTTATTGTACTAACTTTGTTTTGTAGGATATACTTTGTTTGTAGACTAACATGCCTTGCAGGATGGAAATCACACAAGAAAAGCCTCGGATGAACAATCCTGAGGCACCCTCCATGGAGCTTGGAGGCATCTCGGTTGACTTTGATAACAACCTCGCAGCAAGGCGCGAGGGTGCCTTCCATGGAGCTTGGAGGTGCCCTAGATGCTGATGGAGGGTGCCCTCCATGGAGCTTGGAGGCACCCTCAGGTGGATAAGCAGCGAGCTTTGCGTAGCTTATCAATGCGGCTGACTCGGCGGGCTGGAGGCGCCCTCCATGCAGTTGGAGGCACCCTCAACAGGCTATTTAAGCTGGGTTCGAGTAGCAACTTGTAAAGAACTAAAAATCACAACCCGTGTGCTGCTCAAAGAATGATCCGACAAAGTTGTAACTCGACTCTGATGACCTGAAGCTTCAAGTTTACTAATTTTAGTCATTGTTGGTATAATTTACTGCATTTAAATTAACTGTACTTAAGTTGTAATTTTTCAAATTGATAGTGATTGCCCAAAGTAAACACTCAACGAGTGTGGCCTTGGAGTGGGAGTCGTCACAGGCTCCAAACCAAGTAAAACTCTTGGTGTTTGAGTATTATTTTTCCGCTGCGTGTTTTACTCTAATGAACGTGAAAGCCATGTGCGCTATTCACCCCCCTCTAGCACTTTCGATCCTACAGTGTTGTGATGTATGAACTATGTATTTGGGCATTTTCCTATGCAGTAAAGTGTTTATATCATCATCTATGTGTGTTATGCCTTGTATGTGTTTGATGAAATGTGTACGAGGTCAATTCATGTAGATGGAGGGTTTAGATCACCGAGTAGAGCAAGAGCCTTGGATTATAAGACCATAGGACATTGTGATAGAAGGTATCCCTTAGTTTCTACGATATCTCCTTGAAATAGGAATCAATTCTTGTTAGGAAGATTAATTATAGTTTAGAGGGTTCTCCCAAATTAATGTTAGGAACTGATCTGTGTTATCTAGGAACATGGACCGTGGACCCATGTGTGAGAAGGATGTTCCCTATAATCGGACTTCCTAAATTACCTCTTCTACTTAATTGCATTAATCTACCATTAGGAAGTGATCTGTGTAATCTAGGAATGTGTGTTGGCCCCTTGATGGCTGGCAAGAGGGGAGGGGTGAATTGCCCTGCAAAAACAGACTCAACCCTTTCTTGACTTATAGCTTGATTAACAAAACTTGTAATAAAAAACTAAGAGACTAATTACAGACACAGAAACACAAGGAGACTTACTTGGTTTGCAATCAGAAGATTCCTAATCCAAGGAAAATGAAGCGCACTTTATGATGATCTCCTTCAGGCAGAGGAGCCTCTTACAACGTTAACAACTCACAAATGAAAGTAGAATATAAAGAAATGAATTACAAGTTGTTTTTTAGCTTCTGAACTAAGACTGTATTTATAACCTTGGTCGAGACGCCTGGAAGTGTTCCAGGTGCTTGGAGTGGGATAGAATTCTATCCCCGACGCATCGGTCAATGTACACATCAATCCTGATAAAATCGAGATTCTGGGCGCTCGGAGTCCGGGAGCCCAGAATAGGTCCGGGTGCCCGGACCCTTAAAGTCAACTATGTTGACTTTTTTGGTCCGGGCCCTCTGTTCCGGTTTTGCTTGCCTCGATTTGGGTCTTCCACTCCAATTCCGCTTGCTTGGGTGATCTCGGCCATCCGGAATAGAGCTCACCCGAGTCCAATTTCCGACCTTCTCCTCGAGCAACCTTCCTCCCCGACTTCTTGTCCCTCGAACATCGTGTACATTTTTCTCATCCACCGGTGTACTCTTCCGTGGCACCTCATCCCTCGGACACACCGAGCCCGTCGGCTCTCTCCCGTGCCGTCCTTCTCGCTAGCCACGTCTTCCGCTCGACTTCCTGTGCTCCTAAGCTCCTACTCACTTACACACAGGGGTTAAACCAAATAGGACCTAACTTAACTTGTTTAATCACATCAAAACAACCTTGGGGTTCCAACAATCTCCTCCTTTTTGATGTGAGAAACCCAAGTTAAGATAGGGTTAACAATTAAAGTTAAAGCAAAAAATAAATTTTGTAATAAAGCACAGAAAGTAGGAAATTGAATTTTAAGTTTCCTTCCCCTAGACTTAAACCTTTTTCTTTTCTCCCTTTGATCACATAAAAAATGGAGTTCCATAAAAATCTAAGGGTAATTCAAAAAAAAAATTTGCAGTAGTTGTAGAAGTTTCAAGTGTTGCAGAAAAACTTTCTAAGTTTAAAGATAAACAATTTTTGTGCAACTTATAAATTTTGGTAAAGCAAAGTTTATATAATAACTTAAAAATTTTAAGTTAAACAGATTTTTCTAAGTTAAACAAATTTTTCAAAAACTAATTTTGTAGAAATGTATGGAAACTAAAGCTGATACTTTAAAAAAAAACTTCAAGAGAAAAAAAAAATTCTAACTAAAAATTTCCTAGCCGAAGAAAATATTCTAAAAAATTTGTGCAAAGCAAAGTTTGTAAAATAACTTAACATTTTAAGTTAAAAAAAAAAGAGAAAATTTTCTAAGTTAAACAAATTCGTAGAGAAAAATTTTAAAAAAATTGAGTAATTATTTAAAGCGTTATCTAATTTCAATTTTAATGCTCTATTAGTTAGTCAATTAAATATTTTATTTTAATATTTGACTTCTAGGCTATTGCGAGATACTATGCCTTCTTGGTTATTGGATCATCAACCACTTTCTAGATAAAGCCGCATAAGGAAATTAAACGTTTAATTTTCTCGCTGAAAGCGCTAAGTCTAAATTCACTTTTTAATTTAAACAAGTTTTTGGAACCCAATATAGGTTCCTTCTCACAAAGTTAATCAGGTATTTTCTAGGGATACAAGATTTTGTTACTTTTCTGATCTGATCTTTGTGAAATCTATAGTACCAGTTTAATCCAATATAGTCTTTAAAAACAGAAACATTTGAACATGCAGAATTTTTCAAGTTTTCTATTTTTTCTTTTAATTTAACATTTTCAAGTTTTACTTTTTCAAAATCATCTATTAGATATGATTTTGTTAAAATTCTTTTTATTTCTAAGTTTTCATTTTTTTAATTTATCATTTTTATTTTTTTAACTTGTACATAGATTTTGCCATAGACTTAATACCAAAATAGAGTTGATCAGGAGGCAAGAGGCATACCTCATTTACCATATCGGACTTGAAGCCTGACTCTCCCCCTACTTCGCTGCATTCATCTAAAGTCGCTCCCCCTTCATCGATGCTGGCTTTTGAGGTGCTTTACTCTTCATGGCTTGCCATCAGTGCTAGTCCGACATATTCTTTTATTTCTGATTCTGATGATGAGATGTCGTCTCAAGTAACAATTAGAGTCTTGTGCTTGTTTTGCTTGGGCATCTTACTTTTTTCCTTTTTGAGTTTTGGGCAGTCCTCTTTTAAGTGTCCTTCCTTTTGACACTGGTAGCATCGAACCCTTCTTCTATTTCTTGAATTTTTCCTGTTATGCATTTCTTTAAATTTGTTAGATCTAAAGAATTTTTTGAAATTCCTTACCATGCTAACTTCTTGATCTTCTTCTGAGTTTGACTTGGGTTCATCCTTCTTGGTTGCTTTTAGTGCCATAATCTGGCTTGATTTTTTAGTTGTACTTGCACATCTGGTTTCATGTAATTCTAGAGTAGAAAAGAGTTCCTCTAGGGTACTTACCTCTAGGTCCTTTGAGATGTAGTAGGCGTCAATTATCGAGGACCATTCTAGAGTCCTAGGAAAGACATTGAGTGTATAGCGTATCGAGTCCCAGTTGGTTACCCTTTCACCGAGGTTTTCGAATCTGGTGATTAGTTCTTTGACCTTTGCGTGTAGATCGGCTACCTTCTCACCTTTTTCCAGATAGATATTCATCAGTTTTTTCCAAGTATGTCTCATCTTGTGAGCTTCGCTTCGGATGTACCTTTGTGGAGTTCTAGGAATTTTTCCTAGAGTTCTTTAGCTGACGAGTAGCTCCCGATGCAGTTGACTTCTTGAGGTGGCAACACGTTCAGCAAGTGATATTCCGCTCGATTATTTGCTACGCAATCATTTTGTTCTTTCTTCGTCCAAAGACTCTCTTCCTTCTCCTCTCCATTTTGATTCGTAGGATCTACAAAGCCATACTTGATTATTAAACAAATCTTAAAGTCAATTTTTAGAAATATCTTCATTCGGCGTTTTCAGTGTGCGAAGTCTCCCTCAAATTTTGGTGGAACGATGCTTGGTCTGACCATTGGTTTCTTTGCTTCGGTCGGCAGTTAGTCCTTTTGAAGCGTCCTTGCTCTAATACCACTTGTTGGTCCCTTGGTGGCCGGCAAGAGGGGAGAGGTGAATTGTCCTGCAAAAATAAACTCAACCCTTTCTCGATTTATAGCTTGATTAAGAAAACTTGTAATAAAAAACTAAGAGACTAATTACAGACACAAAAATACAAGGAGACTTACTTGGTTTATAATCAGAAGATTGCTAATCCAAGGAAAATGAAGCGCACTTTATGGCGATCTCCTTCGGACGGAGTAGCCTCTTACAACGTTAACAACTTACATATGAAAGTAGAACAGAAAGAAATGAATTACAAGTTATTTTTTAGTTTCTGGACCAAGGTTGTATTTATAGCCTTTGTCGGGACCCCTGAAGCATTCCAGGCGCTTAGAGTGGGATAAAATTCTATCCCCGATGCGTCAGTCAACGTATACGTCGATCCTAATAAAATCGAGATTTCGGGCACCCATACCCTTAAAGTCAACCGCATTGACTTTTTCGGTCCAGGCCCTCTGATCCAGTTTTGCTCACCTCAGTCCGGGTCTTCCACTCTGGTTCCGCTCGCTTCGGTGATCTCAGCCATCCGGAATAGGGCTCACCCGAACCAAATTTCCGACCTTCTCCTCAAGCAGCTTTCCTCCCTAGCTTCTCGTTCCTCGAACGTTGCGTACGTTCTTCTCATCCATCGGTGTACTCTTCTACAACACCTCGTCCCTCGGACGCACTGAGCCGAGCCCATTGGCTCTCTCCCGTGCCGTCCTTCTTGCTAGCCGTGTCTTCCGCTCGACTTCCTATGCTCCTATGCTCCTGCACACTTAGACACAGGGGTTAAACCAAGCAGAACCTAACTTAACTTGTTTGATCACATCAAAACAACCTTGGGATTCCAACAATATGGGTCGTGGGCCCAGGTGATAGAAGGATATTCCCTATAATCGAACTTCCTAAATTACCTCTTCTACTTAATGACGTTAGAACTTGGGTAGACTCTTCCATGCAATCTTTGTAGGGTTGTATCGAACTCTAGTTAGAACTCCTACACGAGTGTAAGCATGGAGTTAGGGAGATGAACAATGCATAGAGACATTAACTAGCATCGTAACGAAACCCAAATCCTAGTATCTATTCCCCTTCATTCACTTACACTTTTTACTCTCTCCCCTCTCTTTTCTTTCTCTCTAGCGTTTGTGAACCATTTTAGATTGTTTAGACAATTCGTTGTACAAAGTTAACTAGTGTTTAATCAACAGTCCCTGTGGGATCGATAATCTTTTGTATTACTGATGACGTAACCGTGCACTTGTGGTGACGTAACAAGGACCCCAATTTATATAGATCTCTGGTGGGTAGTGTACGCGCTTCTCAAAGCATGGACATGCTCTCCCATGTGTCCTATGAAAGGGTCTTGTCATGAAAGTACCTCTGACACCATATCCTTTAATCGAAACTTCACCTTCTATGAGATGGATGAGCCTGGTGGCTCAGCCGAACCCAGCAGTGGGATAGGTCCTATTAATGATTTTGGTTCTAGTGAGAGTAATTCATTTAAAGGTGTGGTGACTCTCTCTCCTCATAGGAGTTATCGGGAAAATGTACCTCATCGTCATTTCCTGATTGAAGATGATATTGTCATTATAACTTCAGAGGACAACAAAGAACCAAGGACATTCAGAGAGGCCCTCAAGGTTTCAACAAAGGACCAATGGTTGAAGGTCATGTAGGAAGAATGGAATCAATAGAAGTCAATAAGATCTGGGACCTAGTTGACTCACTTGAGGATAGAAAGACTTTTGAGAAAAAGTGGGTTCCAAAAATCAAAAGGAAGGTCAATGGATCGATCGAGAAGTATAAAGCCCATTTGGTAGCTAAGGGTTACACATAAACAAAGGGTGTTGACTATGAGGAGACCTTCTCCCCAATGGTTATGTTTATATCAATTTGTTTACTTTTAGCGATTGTACTTATTTTGATCTGGAGTTACACCAGCTAAACATTTAAATTGCTTTCCTTAACGAGAATTTGGATGAGGAGATCTACATGGAACGACCCCCTGGGTTTGTTCTAGTAGATTAGGAACATAAGGTATATCAACTTCGGAAGTCAATATATGGCCTAAAATAGTCATCTAGGCAGTGGTACATAAGATTTTATGAGGAGATGTTATCTTACGATTTTAGGATAGTCAAGGACGATCATTGTGTCTATCTTATACAGTCAACTAACTCTTTTATGATTCTATCGTTGTATGTGGATGGTATACTGTTGGTTGGGAGCAACATTGAGTTTTTAATAACCATTAAAATCTGGTTGTTAGTCAACTTCGATATAAAAGACATGGGTGAAGCTGAGTGTATCCTTGGAGTACAGATCCAGAGGGATCGCTTAAGAAAAATATTAGCTCTTTCACAAGAGACCATTAAGAAAATTCTTGAGTGCTTTGGGATGAGTGAATGTAATCCCATAGATATTCCAATCATTAAAGGAGAAGGCCTATGTATAGAAATGTGTTCTAAAAGTCAAGAAGAAGTAAGGGAAATGAGTAAAGTACCTTACTCCAGTGCAGTTGGAAGTCTTATATATGCAATGATGTGTACTCGATCGAACATATGTTACATAGTAAGTTTGGTAAACAGATATCAGACTAATCCTAGAAGGGGGCACTGAGACTAGTGAAAAGAATTTTTCAATGTCTTAAAGGAACTACACACTTATCCTTGTGTTATGGAGGAGGCGATTTATGCCTTGTGGGCTATTTGGACGTTGATTGGGGAGGCGATCTAGACAAGTGAAAATCAACATCGGATTTTAGCTTCTTGCTTAATGGCAAGGTCATCTCATGGATAAGTAAGAAACAAACCTGTGGTGCTATATCTAAAATGGAGGTTGAGTTTGCGACTTTCTCTATAGCAGTTCAAGAAAGTGTTTGGCTTTGAAAACTATTAGATGACTTAGGGATTGTAGCGGATAGTAGGTGGCTAGTAATGATTTATTATGATAATCAAGCTACTATCCCTTACACTAGAGACCTTAAGTTTCATAGTAGAACCAAACACATAGACACTAGATATCATTTTATGAGAGACATCATCGAGAAGGGTGACGTGACCGTCAGTACATTTCAACACACAGCATAATAGTTGACCCCTTCGCCAAACACATCTCTCGAGATCCTTTTATAAGACATAGAGAGTCATTGGGTTTGAATATCTTATGAAAATTTTAGTTTGTACTTTATTGACAATATTGATGCTTATTAATTAACTATATATGATACTCGTGCATTATGTAGGATCGAAAAGAATTTAGATATCTCCACAATTGTATAATATTATTCACTTTAGGCCTAAGCCCTCATGATTTTGCTCTTGGGCTCTACCGAAAAGGTCTCATACTAATGGAGATATATTTCTCTTATTAACCCATGATCTTTCCCATGTGTTTTCAATGTGGGACTATATTTACAACCTTGCAACCCCAACAATCCCCCCCTCAAATAAAAGACCACAAGCTCCCTAACGTCCGATCCTCGACCCACTATGACTTCCTGCCCCTCGGTCTATCCAACCTACTAGAACTTCCTTGCCTAGCCGCAACTAGGACTTCCTGCCCCTCGGTCCACCCGACCTACTAGGACTTCCTTACCTAGCCACAATTAGGACTTCCTGCCCCTCGGTCCACCCGACCTACTAGGACTTCCTTGCCTAGCCACAACTAGGACTTCCTACCCTTCGATTCATCCGACCTATTAGGACTTCCTTGCCTAGCCGCAACTAGGACTTCTTGCCTAGTGTCTGGTTCTCTTGATCCGGGCACGGGAGCCCCCACTTTCTTTGTTCAAGGTCAATATTCCACCCACATGGTTCGATTGAACATGACCCTTGTGCATAGTCGACGGTTAGTCCTTCTGGCAGTCCGGGATCTAATACCAATTATAGGATCGAAAAGAATTTAGATATCTCCATAATTGCATAATATTGCCCACTTTGGGCCTAAACCCTCATGGTTTTGCTCTTGGGCTCTATCCAAAAGGCCTCATACCAATGAAGATATCTTTCTCTTATAAACTCATGATCTTTCCCATGTGTTTTCAATATGAGACTATGTTTACAACCTTACAACCCCAACACATTATTCAGTCACATTTACATCTTATAATGCACTTGCTTTGATTATCATATGTATATTTTGTGAAATATATATGTCAGGTAGGCAAGGTCGACTCTCTCTCACGAGTGACCACCTCCGAGAGTGGAGATGAGATTGTTTTTAACTGTAAGAGGTTATAAGAGTAACTCTGCTAGAACTTAAGTCACCTTGATACGTGTTCAGAATAAGGTCGTATGTAACATGACCGATATGGATATACCCATATTTATATTGTCTATAAGAAATCATTTTATGAGATCTTAGATATCATCTATCATTTATGATATTATCTTTAAGGTACTTTCTCTAAAATTTTGATGTAGAATCTTATATATAAATTGAATCCCATATCTGCACAAAAAATAATAAGCTTCTCAAAGATTAAAGTGTAAAGATGCTTCTAAAACATATACACAATCATACTTTCCCCAAAAAAAATAATAAATAAATCAAGCACTTAAAATTTACCATATAAAATCTACATTTTAAAAATTATAAAAAAAAATTAACATAACATATCAAACAAATATACTTAAATATATCAAAATCGGGTTAGAATATTAACTAATATCACTATGATATATTTACTTAATAATTAAATTATCATCTCATTGCTTCTTCTCATTATTTCATAACAATAATTTTGTATTTTTTTTTTCATCTAGAAGTAGGAATTATAAATGGTGGAGAAAAACAAATCCCTCCCATTAATTCAAATTGGATATTTAAATTAATTGGATTCGGTCAGGTGCCCGTTTAATCAATTGACTTGACTTGATCACGCCGTGGAGGAATCAAACAAACCTAAAATAGCAAAAAAAGGATCACCAAAATGACCGCAATTGCTAATGCAAAGGAAAGATTTTTCATAAGACCCCAAGACATAAGAAATTGACATGAGAGCAGCATGCATGAGTTCAGTCATCGCGTTAAATGTTCCAAAACAAGAGAAAATAGAAACATGACTACCACCAACCGAGTCCAAAAATTTAGCATTTTCTAATCAACAAATATATTTCTCGTGTTCCACGCAGAATGTTTTTAATAAATTTCTTTTCTTACCGTGAGGTAGTGGAACCCACTACTTAAATATGAGTCCCATCATCGGGAGAGATTGGGACACATCGAATTAACTGCAATAGTGATATATATATTCTGCACTTGGTCTTCTCCTTTCTCCAAATCGGTGCCAAGTTCAAATTTTTTATTGCAAACGGGAGCGGAAATTTATGGCTAACCAACAAGCAATGCCTATCCGACATAGTAGCAATAATGTCTGTGCTCCCATGATACCCTTCCTCCCTCGTCGCCCGATGAATGTTGCTGCTGTTGAGCATCGTGGCCGGTGGACGTTGGGGCGTACTCTACAGGTCCGATGCACTGCCGCAAGTCGTATAGCTCCTTTGCGGCGGTCGGCAAATTACCAGCCGAACATATGGACTGATGAGCGTGTGCAATCCCTCACGGGCAACTCCACGGTATGCAAGTGTCGTTGTTGGTCGATCGAATCCAAATTTATGTGTAATCTTGTTTGCTTTCTGTAGTTGGAACAAGAAGAGAAAATTAAGAGAATAAACATACTGAAGGAGCAAACCAGGGATCTGATACACCAGAAGCAGCAAGTAGCAGAACAACTTCAACTAATCGACCACCTGCAACAGCTCGGCGTGGCTTACCACTTCAAAGGCGACATTGCAGACGTTTTGAGTCATCTTCATGCATCTTTGGACCATGTAAGCTGGCAGCTGAAGGAAGATCTCCATTCCACAGCGCTGCTCTTCAGGCTCCTCAGAGCAAATGGTTTCTCTGTTTCACAAGGTAATCAATTAGTAGCTGACCAGTTCATTAATCAATCACTTCACAGTTCTCATGTCTGATCGATGCTGTCTGCAAAGCTTAGATTTGTTCAAAACTTTTAGAGATGAGAAGGGAAGCTTCGAAGTTCGCTGTGAGAACAAGATCAGAGGGCTTCTGAGTTTGTATGAGGCTGCCTACCTCGAGAAGGAAGGAGAGATTGTGCTGAAGGAAGCCATGGACTTCGCGACCGAGCAGCTGAAAGGATTCATGGAGGAGGGATCTGTTCCTGAGGCTGGCGGTCTCAAAGAGCGAGTGGCCCATGCCCTGGAGCTGCCATTGAATTGGAGGCTGGAACGAGTACAACACAGGTGGTTCATTGAAGCATGCCATGCCGACAACACCATCAACCCTCTCCTACTCGAGTTTGCTAAGCTCGACTTCAATATGGTTCAGGACATATACAAGAGTGAACTCAGAGAGCTCTCCAGGTACTGAAACTAATCAAACTTGTAAAAGAATGATTAGTTTTATTACAAGTTGGTAATGTCCTTTCATTGATAGGAACCACTGCCTCTATATATAGATAAAAAATTGTACAAGTATATCCAATTACAATCTCAAAAACTAAAATTTTACATGTAGATGGTGGTCAGAGCTTGGGTTTTCAGAGAAGCTGCCATTTTTCAGAGACAGATTAACTGAGAATTATCTGTGGGCAGTCGGTTTCACTTATGAACCAGATAGCTGGAGATGCAGAATGATCGAAACAAAGGCAATCTGTTTTATTACACTCATAGATGATATTTATGATGTCTATGGAACCTTAGATGAACTCCAGCTCTTCACTGATGTCGTCGACAGGTGACAGCACATTCTTCTTCTTCTTCTTCTTCTTCTTCTTCATCATCATCATCATCAAGTCATGCTTATCGAGTCTTATTGCAGATGGGACTTAACTGCGCTTGACAAGCTTCCAGAGTACATGACGCTATGCTTCTTTGCACTATTCAACACGGTGCACGAAGAAGGTTACCGTGTAATGAAGGAGAAGGGCCTGAACATAGTGCCGAACTTAAAGAGAACAGTAAATTATAAACACTATTTCATTTTATTTTTCTTTTTCACTTTCTCTTCTTTGTTATTGAATGAGTTGGTATTAAATTTTCAGTGGAGAAATCAATGCAAAGCCTACTTTGAAGAAGCAAAATGGTTCCACCATGGCCAAACCCCCAAGATCAGGGAGTACTTGGAGAATGCATGGGTATCAGTCTCCGGTCCGAACATTCTATTTAGTGCTTACTGTGTGGGCAAAGACTTAACTCAAGAGGCCTTGAAAAATTTCCCCAGTTACCATGAGATCACACGCTCCTCCAGCATGCTTCTTCGTGTTTACGATGATATAGGCACTTCGACGGTAAATATATATATATACAAGCAGAAATACATCATATGCAGTTGAAGCAAACAAACTCATTGGAAGATATATATCGAAAAACATCTACTGCAGGATGAGATAGAAAGAGGCGATGTAGCGAAATATATTCAATGCAGCATGCATGAGAAAGGTGTCTCAGAGGAGGTGGCACGGGGGGAGATGAGAGAATTGGTGAAGGAACACTGGAGAGTAGTGAATGGAGCTCTTAGTTGGGATTCTCCATTTGAAGAGTACTTCAAGAATGCAGCAGTTAATTTGGCTCGGACATCACAGTTCTTTTATCAGAGTGGGGATGGATATGCCAAGGCTGATGGAGAAACTAAGTCTCAAATCATTTCGGTATTACTTGAACCTATCCAAATCTGAAATGAATTCATCCACATTCTATCATTGTTGTTGTGCGTCGTCGTCGCAGAGGGATTCTGTCTAAGTAGAATTTTCATTCATCCAATTAAATAAATGGACATCTTCATTGAGATAATTGAGAGGAGAGAGAATGAAGTTGTACTTGTTCTTACTCGATGGTCGTTGTCGACATCAGATCACAATACTCAATGTCGGCAATGACCATCAAGTAAGAACAAGGGCACCATATACAAAGAGATAGAATGATTCTAACATAGTTTACTAAAATTAAATTCATGTTTGAATATATATACAGAAATGATATGTTGTTCGACGCTTCACGGGTGATAGTGAGCAACACGCATATGTAGAGATGCTAGCTCGATTTCTTTACATTATTAAATTCTTTTTATTCTCTCTCCCTTTTCACCCTTTATTCAAAACCTTGCTCTCGATTTTTAATCTCTTGACTTTCCCAAATCTAAGTTTCCCTTACTCTCACTCTTTTCTCTATCGATGTCTTTCATTGACTGTTACGAACCACAGGTGCACGGTTTCATCATCAGTAATAAAAGAATATCGAATCCACAGAGACTGCTGATTAAGTACTAGTTAACTTCGCATGGTGAATTATCTAGACAAAAGTAAGATTGGTGAGAAAAGAGAGAATGGATCTTGAGAGGGGTTGAGCTAAGAGGATGGAGGATGATAGATTCTAGGATTTCGATTTCCTTGTAATGCTAGGTGATGTTACATAGATTGTTTAGTTCCTATCCTCTATGTTCATGCTTTGGTAGGAAGTTAGATACATTACTGACTCTCCCCTGCAATGGATAAGTCGGCATGATCTCCTATTCCATGTCCTATGCTACTAAATGGAAGTGATTTCTATGAAGTCCGTTAGCGGGGCAGCCCTGTCACGATGCCTCTCGGTCATACAACATAGAAACACACAAACACACAATTACATAGAAATAGAAATAGTGATTATTCTCGATCCCCTACTTCCTTGTGGAGATTTGCTTCTCCTTTCAAGGTGATAACCTAGACGTCCGTTAGTGGGGCAGCCTTGTCACGACACCCTTCGGTCATACGATCTAGAGTATCCCCTCTACGGGATTAATAATTTTACACAACTATTTGATAAAACATGCAAAAATATATATATAAGCTTCACACACACACATTTCATCAAACATGAACAAGACATTAACAAATCATTGAAAAGAAACATGGCAAATCTACATAGTTTTACATTTCCATCACATCACAAATACTCCCTAATCCTAGAAAGGAGATCTACTCCATTGCAAAGGAAGAAAAGCCCCAAAATATAAAGTAAAGCATACTTACAATCCTAGATGTGAGAAGAAGGGGAAGAAGAGATGTTTGCCGATGTTTTCGATGTCTTGGGGATACCTCCTTACTCCAAAGATGGACAGATCATCAAAGGATGGAGATGAATGAATCTCTAGAGTTTCCACCAACGGGGAGGACCCTTCCCCAAGGAGAGGGACGAAGTCCCAACCCTAAGATGAGTCAAAGAATGAGGATCTTGACCATTTTATACCTCCTCTAAACTGTCCAGGAAAATCAGGATTACAGGGGTCCGGTAAATCAGGTTTTTCACCCATTAAACCAGGTTTTCTCATGATTCACCTTGAACCAAAGTTATAGATCTTGAAATTATCTTCAATTTGAAACTTGGATCCAGCCCTAGCACAAATCAAGCCGAAAGTTATGGTGGTTCAAAGTTTGGTCTGCAGTCTAGGCGGAGGTCGAGATGAACCCACGGTTGGGAAGCACGGCTGTGCCATTTAGCACGAGTATACAGTGCTATTTTTCTATTAGATCTGAAGCAAAGTTGTAGACCATGAAGTCATCTACGTTTTGGTATAAAGAACAACCCGAAACTCCAATGGAACGCAAAGTTATGACTATTTTATGATCGGTCTGCAATCTGCTCAGAATTTAGCACAGCTCTGTTTTGGCATGGCATGGCTCCATGTTCTTCGTCACACAGCCGTGTGGAATCCACATGGCCTCACCCGACTTCCTCGCGGGTTGAGTCACACGGTCATGTGGCTCACACGGTTGTGGCCTTCCTCGCCTTTGGAAAGTTGGCACGGCCGTGTGGGTCACACGGTCGTGGCCTTCTTTGTCTATGGAACATTGACACGGTCGTGCCATTTGGCACGTCCATGTCCCGCCTGGCCACGGGGAAGTTGACACGACTGTGTGAATCACATGGTCGTGGCTTGATTTGCCTCTAGTGGGGGATGTTGGAGTGTATACTAAAAGCCTAGCTTTTGTAAACATTTATTTTTTGAAATAAAAGAATCACATTGGTCAATATCTGTATTTAATTGTTAAATGTAATTGTTCAATTAATTTATATAGTAGATAACATGGAGTGTGGTGTCATACTCAGAAGATCATGTTGTCGGTTCTTTATAAATTATAAACAGTTGCTCACGACTAAGATGGAAAGGAACAAACCATCGGAATAGTCGTAGTGTAATTAAGTATTAGTTTATCTTGATTAATAAATTACACTGGTACACTCTAAGTGTATTGAGTAGAACCATTTAGGTAAGTTTTTTTTGTACTGACTTAATAAAAGAACTAAACCTTAGTTATTATGGATGAAACATCCCCAGTTTTTTTTTTTTTTTACTAATCTCTCTCATCAACTACTATTTTAATGATTGTAATGCAGTACCAACAAAGAAATTATCATAATCCCATGAACATGCCCGTATCAACATATGTTTATCGGTATGAACATAAACTCCTAAAACATTCCCCACCCGAATGACAAAGAAATGAAAATAACTCTTGCAGTGAATCCAATAGGCTCCGCACTCCTGAACAACGGGCAATACCATACGTCCATCCCGCCTCCTCGTCTACTCCATCTGTGGGCCTTCCGACATATCCTGAAAGTCATCCTCACCTGTAATATAAATGGGGTGAGTCTACGACCCAACAAGTACAGACCAATATGAATATGAGGATATCTATAAAGTAGTCAAAATAGCAACTAGAAGCCTTTTTAAGAAACCATAACACAACCCAAGTACGATATAAGAGATATAATATGCAACAGTGATCCTATGTAGCTAATAGGGTGAATATGTCACATATCCGGTAACCACATTTAGAGCCAGTCAACAGTCCCATGAACCTAGAGGTACCTCGTAGAGAACATGCATCCAGTCCTATAGCCGAAGCTAACCATATCAGTCAAGTTTGGATGGGCCCTCCCCGGAGCTCATCCCGGGTCACCCATCCCGTACTGCTACCACATATGCTCATACTCATCCTATTCGCTACATAAGAAAGGAAAACATAATCTGTCCTCATTATTCTGTATCAGTTGAACATGTCTTTCTATTCCATTCATTCCGTAACCATTTCCATATTAAACAAAACAATGAAATCATGCATCCTCAAAAGAGAGCAATCACCCATGGAAGTTCATCTTTTAATCAATTAGCAATACTAGAAGAATCTTACGAAAATTTACAACTCACGAATAACAGTGAGTAAATTGCCTACAAAACAACTATGAAATTGAGTAAACACATATTTGCAATACGTAACTGAATGCTAAAGAATGCTTATCACCTACCATCATGTATAAATTAAAATCAACAGGAAGCAATATAGTTTAAAAGATCACTACTGAGAACATGCAGGTTTAGCAACTACATTCTTATAAGGAAACCGATGAACTGTATTAGCAATTGTGACTAAGAACAAGGCATTTGCATTACGTATAAACTGGATCTCTACAGCAAATTTCCATATGAATTCCTACTTCGAACCGAAAAATTCATCTATCAAACCATGCCAAACCCAAACGAAATTCGACACCATCACTGGAGTTTTCAAACAGAAACTTACCACTGGGAGCCTTTCAAATCCGCAAACTCAACATGAAGCACACATTCGTTTCAAGAACAGTTCGGGATCCTATCAACAGCATGAGAAAACAATTCTAAGGATTTCAAGCACAAAACAATTAACCCAATTCGTTCCCAAACCACATCCGAATTAAGCTCCCATCGAATCAAACTCATCCACATGACAAGACAATCTCAATGAATTCCATGGTCGTCAAATAAACTCACAAACCAAGGCTATACATCAACAAAGAGAACCAACCGGATACAAACTTAAACCTCCAGAAACTTTAACTATTTAATGATACAGAGCATCAAGAATTAACTCCACTACAAATTGACCGAAACCTTCTTGTATAAAAAGGAAACAAATTCAATCAAAACTCCACCGGAGAACAAGAGCAGCTTCATTCAAATCCCAACAATCCAGTACAGAAAATCCAACCAGAACTTTCGGTAATTGAAGTGCAGGGTAAACCATATCGTCACCCTAAAGCTAATATAAAAACTCGAGTATGAATACAAAGAGATGTGCGACATCAATAATTTAGTAATCAATCATTTAGCAACATGGAGAGATCTTGCGAAGTGAAACCAATTAGCACTGAAACACCTAAATCCAGCATAAGAACAGACTCATAACAAATCCAGTTCGAAATTTCCAGAAAACAGCATACAATTTCAGTCAACAGAATATGCATTTTCAAGTAAGAACTTCACAAGGTATCGAACCAATCTTCACGGAAGACACAAATTAAATCCTAATGTCACGAAAATTCTCAATCTGGAACTAGCATATCCTAAGGAACCCAAATCGTAACTCAATCCGCTGTTCGACAGTTCTATCAAGCATTTAAACAAGCAGTTGTCGCACCAAAACTCAAACATCGATACTCATAGAAGAATTCATACACAAGCTCATTCCTAGTAGATCGGAAACCACAAAACCACGGCAAAGAACCCTCCAGCTGACAATCCAAACCCGTTGTCGAAATTACAGAGAAATCGAACAATAAAAAAATGCACAGTAACAACCAAGAACATCACGTAAAAACAAAGAAAACCTAAATCGGTCAAGAACTTCACAGAACGAGTCAATCGGAGCTCATAGAAGACCATCCAGCATCCTAGTTTCTAATCTCATACCTCACAGATCTCCCAAGTTCATAAGGAAGTGTACTTGCCTTTCTCCGCCTCTTGCCACTATCGAAAACGCTCGCCCACTCCCGCACCAGGTGTGGTGGATGGAGACCTCTGCGTCCGGCCACAGCATCCGCCATGAGATCGTCGGCATCGGATGATGCTTGGCCGGAACTCAAGTCGCCGGGAAGAACTTGGTCAAAGTGGCGAAGCTAGGCAAAGTGAAAGAGACGGCGATTCCGTGTACAGTGGAGTGAATCGACAGAAATAGGGTTTTATACCTAGGTTACTAATATCCAACTTAGGTTAATTAGACCAATAAACTCCTAACTTAATTGGGTATTAGAATAGGTTCATTCATCTTAATAGTTATATCCTCTTAAAATGTATCATACAAATTCATTTTAAATTCTGAACAATTTCTAAAATTTATTAAAAAAAAAATTTATAAACTAATCCCTTGGTTAGCGCCTGTGTGAACTTAGATATTTTCGTAAATAAATTTCTTAATTTTTGCTCGTGGATCCTTACAATTCTCCCCCCTTATAAAAATTTCGTCCTCGAAATTTAACTTACCAAATAATTTAGCTAGCGATTGCACATATCTAATTTAGTCCCCCGAGTAACTTCTTCCATAAGCTGATTCCCCCATAAGATCTTCACCACTTTGATCTCCCTATCCCTCAACTTTTAGACTTGACGATCAAGAATTTAATTTAGCATTTCCTTGTATGACAGATTTAGCGTCGATTGTATTGGCTCATAATGAATCGCATGTGAGGAATTAGAAATATACCTCTAAAACATGGAGTCGTGAAGCACATTATGAACCCCTATTTAGTTTGGTGGTAGAGTAGCTCTATAAGTTCGAGTATCAATTCGGTCCAAAATCTCAATAGGTACAATATACCATGGTCCAAGTTTCCCCTTCTCCTCGAACATACAACTCGGCATGTCATTGCAAACGTTGTCCTTATCGGTAAGAAATGAACTAACTTAGTTAGTCGTTTCACAATAACCCATATCTCATTAGATTCCCTTGGTGCAATTGGTAACCCTACCATAAAATCCATAGCCATATTTTCATATTTCAGTATCGGATTTGTGAGGGTTCTAAGAGTTCGGCTGGCTTATCATGTTTAACCCTCGCTAATTGACAGATAAGACACTCGTGGACTAGGATGCCCTGAGTACCGAATGGTATGTGCCTCTGTCGTAAGGTCTTCCCTAAGGGCACAAAATACGACCTTTATATCTACTGACGAGTACATTGTATTTTTTTTTCCAAACATCCTTTTTTTTTTTATCTATCTGGGCTTTTTCTTTCCTGAATATCCGACCAATCCTGATTTGCTTGTACTAACACTTGGTCATCCTTACTAAGTTACTAGATTAATCTTCACCAGCCTCTCACTAGATCTATTTGATCAAACAACACCCAAATAACACTACAAGAAAATAGGGTTTCAGAAACAGATTTTTGAGACAGAATTAAAATCTGTTTTAGATTTAGGTCAATCAGAGACGGATTTACTACGAAATTACTAATATGTTTCAATTTAATAAAATAAAAAATAAATTGAAATGGAAACTGAAATGAATTTGAGACGAAACTAGAAATAATTTTTTTAAAACGAAAATAAATATAGTTTATAAACAAAATTTGAAACGATATAATTTCTGTCAAAAATTTTGTTTAAAATTTAATGAAAAATTGAGATAGAAAAAAATCCGTTTTAAATTTATATAAATTAGAGATAATTTTTTTTGATAGAAATAAAATTCATTTCAAATTTATGTAAATCAGACATGAATTTACTACATAATTTAGTAGTATATTTATAAATATAATAAAATTAAAATGATTTTTTGACAAAATTATAACTAAATTTTAATAAATAAAAATAAATATAAATTATAAATACAATTTGAAATTGTGTAATTTTTATAAAAAATTCCTTTAAAATTTAATGAAAATTTGAGATGAAAAAAAAATCCATTTTAAATTGACATAGATTTGTTAAAAAAATACAAACGTATTTCATTTTAAAAAAAATATAATATCTAAAAAGAATTTAAGATAAAATATAAAATAAATTTAAACTAATATTTCATATAAATTTATTTAAAAAATAATATTAAATACATATAAATATAAATAATTTATTTCCCTTTAACTTATTATTTCTTTTGTCTTTCCTCTTTCATCGCTCTTGACCTAACTCCTCCTTGTAACCAAGCGTCCAAGCCTCCTCACGAGCAAGTCGTGCACCTCGCATGGTGGTGAGGATGACTGGGCTACGGCGACAAGGACGCCCACGGCGGCAAGGACGCTCGTGGTCGCTTCAAAGCTGCCATTGGTAAGCCTCTAGTGCTCAACATCGTCGCCTTCGCCAGGATCGAAAGAGACCAAATTAAGGTTTTTTCTTCCCAAATCGCATTGTAGAATCTAAGTTTTTAAATCCACCCATGCTCCACCACCATCCATGACCTCCTCTGGAACCACAGCCTCCCCGACAAGCTGATCCCCAAGTTCGTCAAGTGCTTCTCCTACGACGACGCCTTTGGTCTCCTCGAGGTCCGACTATATGGCCCCTGCTATGCGCACTACGAACCTACTTCGACGACGAGGTGCGAGGGAACCTCAGCTACGGCACTCTGTAGGGTGGTCGGGTAATTTAGTATGAATACAAAGAGATGTGCGACATCAATAATTTAGTAATCAATCATTTAGCAACATGGAGAGATCTTGCAAAGTGAAACCAATTAGCACTGAAATACCTAAATCCAGCATAAGAACAGACTCATAACAAATCCAGTTCGAAATTTCCAGAAAACAGCATACGATTTCAGTCAACAGAATATGCATTTTCAAGTAAGAACTTCACAAGGTATCGAACCAATCTTCACGGAAGACACAAATTAAATCCTAATGTCACGAAAATTCTCAATCTGGAACTAGCATATCCTAAGGAACCCAAATCGTAACTCAATCCGCTGTTCGACAGTTCTATCAAGCATTTAAACAAGCAGTTGTCGCACCAAAACTCAAACATCGATACTCATAGAAGAATTCATACACAAGCTCATTCCTAGTAGATCGGAAACCACAAAACCACGGCAAAGAACCCTCTAGCTGACAATCCAAACCCGTTGTCGAAATTACAGAGAAATCGAACAATAAAAAAATGCACAGTAACAACCAAGAACATCACGTAAAAACAAAGAAAACCTAAATCGGTCAAGAACTTCACAGAACGAGTCAATCGGAGCTCATAGAAGACCATCCAGCATCCTAGTTTCTAATCCCATACCTCACAGATCTCCCAAGTTCATAAGGAAGTGTACTTGCCTTTCTCCGCCTCTTGCCACTATCGAAAACGCTCGCCCACTCCCGCACCAGGTGTGGTGGATGGAGACCTCTGCGTCCGGTCACAACATCCGCCATGAGATCGTCAGCATCGGATGATGCTTGGCCGGAACTCAAGTCGCCGGGAAGAACTTGGTCAAAGTGGCGAAGCTAGGCAAAGTGAAAGAGACGGCGATTCCGTGTACAGTGGAGTGAATCGACAGAAATAGGGTTTTATACCTAGGTTACTAATATCCAACTTAGGTTAATTAGACCAATAAACTCCTAACTTAATTGGGTATTAGAATAGGTTCATTCATCTTAATAGTTATATCCTCTTAAAATATATCATACAAATTCATTTTAAATTCTGAACAATTTCTAAAATTTATTAAAAAAAAAAATTATAAACTAATCCCTTGATTAGCGCCTGTGTGAACTTAGACATTTTCGTAAATAAATTTCTTAATTTTTGCTCGTGGGTCCTTACAATGGAAGTGTGTGCTCTTAATCCTAATATAATAACAAGCACATATATTTAATATTTATTTCTTTGACTTATCAAAGGGTGAGGTTTAGCTCAATAAATCAATATGTCCGATAAGTTGGGAAATGATATTACTTATAGTGTGTATTGTTGATTATAGAAGGAATCTGTATCCTAGTTATCTAGGTTGAAAATATCCCCAAGAGGAGCTCATAAGGATTGTCATATTAAATCCTGCAGGTGGACTTAGTCCGACATGACAATGAAGTTGAGTGGTACTACTCTTGGAGCTAGATATTAATTAAGTGAGTTGTCAGTAACTTACTTAATTAGTGGACATTTGTTATCTTAAACACAGGGAGATTAACACACTCATGATAATAAGGAGCCATAATGTAATTTGGGATTGGTGCGGTAGTACGATAATAACTCTCTAGTGGAATGAGTTATTATCGATGAACTTGAGTTGTGTGTTTGGTGCGAGCACGGGATACTCAAGCTCATGGGAAGGCCAAAACCAATTTCTCCTCTAGGTCTCTGTCGTAGCCTCATTAAAGCCTCAAGTCCATCCAAAGAAAGACTCATCTTGATGTCCAAGAAGGGGGTCAGCCCAATGCTTGGTGACCAAGCAAGGGCCGACCACATCCTATTTATAGGGGCCAACCCTATTGCTTGGTGACCAAGCATGTAGGGGTCGACCAAGATTAATTCAAATAGGAGGGGTGTTTTGAATTTTTAAAATCTTCTCTTTGTAGAAAACTATAAGTTTTAAAAGAGATATTTTAATTTCAAAAACTTTCCTTATTTGAATTAGGCCACATGTTTTAAAAGAAAGTTTAAAAGATTTTAAAAGTTTCCTTTTTTAACCATCCTCAAGGTTTAAGAATAAAAAAGGAAGATAAGTTTTAAAATTTAAATTTTCTATCATCATGTTAAAAAAGAAAATTTTATAAGAGAAGTTTTAAATTTTAAAACATGGTTTTAATTTTTAGAACTTTCCTTTTTTAACTCCTACTTTAGGAAAGAGAGCTTGTAAAATTTTATAAGTATTTTCTTGTAATATTTTATTAAAAAATAAAATTCCTTTCCTCTTATGGGGGTCGACCACCCTTTCTTGGTGCCCAAGCAAGGTGGCTGGCCATGTTTAAAAAATAAAATCATCATCAATTAATTTTAGTGATTGATTCAATCAAGAGGAAAGAAAAGGAAAATTAAAAGGGAAAAATGAAAAGATAGAGGAAGATTTTAATTTTTGTAAAAATTCTTCCCTTATTTGCCTTGGGCAATTAATATAAAAGAAGGGGTGAGGAGGCTTCATGAGACAATTCTTATTCTCTTGCTTGGAGAACCTCAAGTGGCCAGCCCTCCCTCTCCCTTCTCTTTTCCCTTTTGCTCTCTTCTCCTTGGTGGTGGTGGTGGTCGAATTTTAGAAGAAGAGGAAGAAGCTTTTGGGTGGTGATCATCTTGGAGGTTCGTAGCCCACACGACGTCCAAGACGAGGCAAGGAATACGGCAAAAGATCTTGAGGTCATTAGCTTACAAAGAGAAGGTATAACTAATAGTTTTCTTCCGCATCATACTAGTTATTTTCTTTGTAAGAATTCTAAATACAAGAGACAATAAGATCTAGTTTATCGAATTTATTTTTCGAGTTTGTATTTTCTTCTTTTTCGAATCTGTGATTCGATTGTTCTTTTTGGTTAACCTAGAGTTGTTTAAGGAAATTAAATATTAGCTTTCCTTAAAAGGCTTTGTCTAGGCGGTGGTGATTGCTCCCATATCCAAGAAGGCCATGTGCCTCGCCATGCAGTCCTGGAAACCAATTTTAAAAATTAATATTTAATAAAATTAATAACATAGGTGGATTTGAATCAATAGTGTTAAGTTCCGCTTGCGATTCGAATCTAAACTATTAAGAACAGATAAGTTAAATTTGGAATCAATGATGTTAAGTTCTGTCTGCGATTCCTAATTTAACTTCTAAAGAACACAATAGGTTATTTAAGGAAAGGTTCGACACTTGTACAAAAATTTTTGTACAGTGGAATCAGTACGTTTTCCTAGGACTAATCAACAATTGGTATCAGAGCTGGGGTTTTCCTCTGTGCGTTTAGAATTCAAATAGGTTATGCACATGTCATACATAATTTAGGTAGGATAATAGTAGGATGTGCTAACTCTTTGGTTGCAGACTCCAACTATTATGGCTTATAGATGTTGTGTGTGATTGGACCCTTGGACATGTCAAGGGCAATATTTTGTGTGTGCATGATTGTATGTATCTAATACAGCAGGAGCTGTATTATTTTTTAGAATTTTATTTTTGTTCGATCTAGAATACATGTACATTTCTTTTATGGAATATAGGATCGATATATGTAAAATTCTATATTTGTCGCGGATCGTATCTTTGCAAGGCGTGGTGCTACTGGAGGACCAGAAGCGCAGCGGAATAAGAAGCAAGATAGATGCGATAACTCGACCCGATAGAGGTGGCTAAAGATGGCAGCAGCTAGGGTTTGAGCATACTGAAGACAGTGAAGGAAAAGGTCATAATAGTTGAAAAATTAATTTCCAAATTTATTGATTTTATTTACTGTGATGCTTATGTGTATGAGATGTATGCTAGCATAGGTTAAAATCCTCATTTTTAAATAACTAAGTGGGAGAGGGATTTTAATAAATCCCATGGTCTCCATTACTGGTTTGTAAGTGATGCAACAAACTTGCGTGTTGGCTCTGAGTGCCTCTCTCCACAACGGATGAGTTTGTTGCGAATCACTAGAACAAATTTCCTTAATGGATGGTTATAGGAAATTATTTAGGAGCGTGTGATCTTCTCCAACTGAAGGGGCACAATCCTATTTAATAGACTTAGTATCAAGTAATGGTATACACTTAGACGTATTCAATAGTATCCTCCCCAACGGAGTCACTACTATTGTATTGTGTGACCAAAGTGAAACCAACTATTAATTTTATTTGTCATAAAGTTAGGATGACAAGATAATAAAATTAATGGGTCTCACCCTCCTCTTACAAATGTTGAATTTGTATACGTCCACACTAACGTGGCATGCAATATTCAAGGTGATTTGAGGTGTTGGCTAATTTAAAATAGTATTATTTGAGGAATCAATATTATTCTAAATTTAGAGTCTTGATCAAAGTTTATTTTTGTGATTCTTAGGATGACTTTCAACCCACTGGCCATTATACTGAGAGAGAACAAACTTACTGGTCCCAACTATATTGATTGGAAAAGAAACCTGGACATTGTTCTTACTGCTGAAAGCTATAAGTTTGTACTGACTGAGGCTTACCCTGATGCACCTGACGGTGACTCTACCCCAGAGGAGATTGAGCATCATAAGAAATGGGTAAAAGCTGATGAGATTGCGCGGTGTTACATTTTGGCTTCAATGTCAAATGTATTGCAACATCAGCATCAAGATTTACCAACAGTTTATGATATAATGAACAATCTCAAAGAACTCTTTGGGCATCAGAGTCGGACTGCTAGGCAAGAGGAAATGAGAAAGCTAATGACAACCACCATGTCTGAGGGGGCACCCGTAAGGGATCATATCCTCAAAATGATGGCCTATCTAAACGAAATGCAAGTTCTTGGAGGAGACATCGATGGGGAAACCCAGGTCGATATAATTCTCCAAATGCTACCCAGAAGTTTTGAGCAGTTCCGCCTGAACTATAACATGAACAAAAGAGAGTATACATTGGCGGAACTTCTGACAAAACTATAGGCAACAGAAGGTATATTTTGTCAAAGTTCTCAGATTCACTATGCTGAAAATGGTTCTACTTCTAAGCCGAAAGGCAAGAAGAAGAATAAACAGGTCTTTTCAGCAAAGAGAGTGAATAAACCTCAGGGACAAAAAGCTGGAATGAAGAAGCCGAAAGGCAAGTGCTTCATCTGCAAGCAGTCAGGATATTGGAAGGCGGACTGTCCTCGTAGGAATCAGAACAATAAAGGTATATCTCATGCTCTAGTAGTTGAAATATGTTTAGCAGTGTTATCTACCAGCACCTGGTGTGTAGATACGGGAACCACTGATCATGTCTGTAATTCTTTGCAGGGGTTCCAGGAAACCCGACGACTATTTGAAGGAGAGATAACCGTCTACATGGACAATGCTACTAAGGTGGCGGCTGTTGCAGTGGGAGACGTTTACTTATCTTTTGATAGAAATAGAAATTTGGTTTTAAGAAATTGTCTTTATGTACCAGTTTTAGAAAGAATTTAATTTTAGTTTCTAAACTGTATTTGGATGGATATTCAGTTTCCTTTAGTAACAATGTGGTTATAAAGAGAAATAAGGTGATTATCTGTTCTGGTGCATTGGTTGGCAATTTATATACATTAAATCCAATTTCTCCCACAAAGCAAAATATGGAAATTAATAACACATCTTCTAACTCTAATAAGAGAAAAGAACCTTCGGAAATGAACCAAACGTATCTTTGGCATCTAAGGCTTGGTCATATTAACTTAAGTAGGATTCAAAGGCTTGTAGTCGATGGACTCTTGGGTTCATTAGAGTTGGAAAACTTTCCAACATGTGAATCCTGCTTGGAAGGTAAAATAACCAAGAGACCTTTTAAGGGCAAGGGGTATAGAGCCAAAAATGCGTTAGAACTGGTTTATTCTAATTTGTATGGTCCTATGTCTATCCAGGCAAGAGGTGGTTATGAATACTTCGTCTCCTTTATATACGATTATTCAAGATACGGATACATTTACCTGATGTGCCGGAAGTCTGAATGTTTTGACAAGTTTAAAGAATATAGGGCTGATGTGAAGAAACATCTTGGTAAAAGTATCAAGACACTACGGTCTGACCGTGGTGGCGAATACCTCTTTGGAGAGTTTAGGAATTACTTATCAGAAGTCAGGATTCAATCCCAATTATCTGCACCTGGTACACCCCAACAGAATGGTGTGGCAGAACGAATGAATAGGACTCTTATCGAAATGGTTAGATCGATGATGAGTTATTCAGAATTACCAAATTCATTTTGGGGATATCCTCTGGAAACAGCAGTGTACATTCTGAATATGGTACCTTCTAAAATAGTTCCTTCTACTCCCATGGAATTATGGAATGAGCGTAAGCCTAGTCTGAATCTTATCTGGTTATGGGGTAGTCCAGCACATGTGCTGAAGGGAGATACTGACAAATTAGAATCACGTACAGAAGTTTATCTGTTTGTGGGATATCCTAAAGGAATGAAAGGTGGTTTGTTTTATAATCCTAAAAATCAGAAGATCATTATTAGCACCAATGCTCGATTTTTAGAAGAAGATTATATAATGAACCATAAGACCATGAGTGAAATAGTTCTAGAAGAAATAAGAGAGGACACGTCTACTTTAATACCAACAATACAAGATGAAGTACCACAAGAAACTGCAACACGTGTCACACATGATACACAACCAGAGACAATGCCTCGTCGAAGTGGGAGGGTTGTAAGGCAACCTGAGAGATTCATGTTTTTGGGAGAGTCTTCGGATTTGATCCCAAGTAAACATGAACCTGATCCCCGGACATATGATGAAGCACTCCAAGATATAGATGTAGTATCTTGGCAAAAGGTAATAAATTTTGAAATAGAGTATGTATTATAATAAGGTCTGGGAGCTTGAAGAACCACCTGATGATATAAAAGTCATTGGATACAAGTGGATCTACAAAAGGAAAAGAGGGACAGACGGGAAGGTAGAAACCTTCAAAGCAAGGCTTGTTGCGAAAGGGTATACTTAGAAAGAGGGAATCGATTATGAGGAGACTTTTTCCCCGGTAGCCATGCATAAGTTTATCCGGATTCTCTTATCCATTGCCGCTCATATGAATTATGATATTTGGCAAATGGATGTCAAGATAGCATTCCTTAACGGAAGTCTTGAAGAAAACATCCATATGAAACAACCAGAGGGATTCATTGAAAAAGGCAAAGAGCATCTAGTGTGCAAGCTCAATCGGTCTATTTATGGAATGAAGCAAGCTTCAAGATCTTGGAACATCCAGTTTAACAAAGTAATCCAGTCTTATGGATTTATTTAATGTCTGGATGAGTCTTGTGTATACAAGAAGTGTAACGGAAACATGGTGGTATTTCTTGTACTATATGTAGATGATATTTTGTTAATTGACAACAATGTCAAGGTATTATCGGACGTAAGGGTATGGTTATCTAAACAATTTGATATGAAGGACTTAGGAGAATGTGCACACATTCTTGGGATCAAAGTCATAAGGGATCGCAAGAAAAGAATGTTGTGACTATCTCAATCTTCATATATAAATACGATCCTTGCTCGTTTTAGCATACAGAATTCCAAGAAAGGTTTCTTACCTTTTAGGCATGGAGTAGCCTTATCTAAAGAGATGTCTCCGAAGACATCAAAGGAGATGGAGGATATGAAGGCAGTTCCTTATGCTTCGGCTGTAGGAAGCCTTATGTATGTAATGCTGTGTACCAGACCTGATATTTGTTTTACCGTGGGCATGATTAGCAGATATCAGAGTAACCCTGGACAAGGACATTGGACTGCTGTAAAGCATATATTAAAGTACCTGAGAAGGACTAGAGATTATATGGCAGTTTATCAAGCAGACGATTTGCTCCCTGTGGGTTATACAGATTTGGACTTCCAATCAGATAGGGACAATAGTAACTCTACATCAGGCTATGTGTTTACTCTAGGAGGTGGAGCCATTGCATGGAGGAGTGTTAAGCAGAAATGCGTCTTGGACTCAACCATGGAAGCTGAGTATGTGGCAGCCTCTGAGGCAACCAAAGAAGCTGTATGGCTCAGAAACTTTATAATGGATTTAGATGTGATTCCTGGTTTGCCCAAGATCATCACAATTTATTGTGATAATAGCGGTGCAGTTGTAAACTCGAAGGAACCACGAGCCCATAAAGCAAGTAAACATATAGAGCGCAAGTACCACTTGATACGAGACATCATCAAGCGAGGAGAAGTTGTCGTCGCCAAGATTGCATCAGCAGATAACCTGGCAGATCCTTTCACTAAGGCCCTTCCAGCGAAAGTTTTTGATCAGCATGTGGAGGGGATGAGAATCAGATGTATGACAACAAATATGACAGCTTAGTCTTTTAGTATAAGTGGGAGATTGTTGGAGTGTATACTAAAAGTCTAACTTTTGTAAACATTTATTTTTTGAAATAAAAGAATCACATTGGTTAATATCTGCATTTATTTGTTAAATGTAATTGTTCAATTAATTTATATAGTAGATAACATAGAGTGTGATGTCACACTCAGAAGATCATGTTGTCGGTTCTTTATAAATTATAAACAATTGCTCACGACGAAGATGGAAAGGAACAAACCAACGGAATAGTCGTAGAGTAATTAAGTATTAGTTTATCTTGATTAATAAATTACACTGGTACACTCTAAGTGTATTGAGTAGGACCATTTAGGTAAGTTATTTTTGTACTGACTTAATAAAAGAACTAAACCTTAGTTATTATAGAAGTGTGTGCTCTTAATCCTAATATAATAACAAGCACATATATTTAATATTTATTTCTTTGACTTATTAAAGGGTGAGGTTTAGCTCGATAAATCAATACGCCCGATAAGTTGGGAAATGATATTACTTATAGTGTGTGTTGTTGATTATAAAAGGAATCTGCGTCCTAGTTATCTAGGTTGAAAATGTCCCCAAGAGGAGCTCATAAGGATTGCCATGTTAAACCCTGCATTTTTCCCAAGAGGAGCTCATAAGGATTGCCATGTTAAACCCTGCAGGTGGACTTAGTCTGACATGACAATGAAGTTGAGTGGTACTACTCTTGGAGCTCGATATTAATTAAGTGAGTTGTCAGTAACTAACTTAATTAGTGGACATTTGTTATCTTAAACACAAGGACACTAACCCACTCATGATAAGAAGGAGCCCATAATGTAATTTGGGATTGGTGCGGTAGTGCGATAATAACTCTCTAGTGGAATGAGTTATTATCGATGAACTTGAGTTGTGTGTTCGGGGCGAGCACGGGGTACTCAAGCTCATCAGAAGGCCAAAACCAATTTCTCCTCTAGGTCCCTGTCGTAGCCTCATTAAAGTCTCAAGTCCATCCAAAAAAAGGCTCATCTTGATGTCCAAGAAGGGGGTCAGCCCAATGCTTGGTGACCAAGCAAGGGTCGGCCACATCCTCATTATAGGGGTCGACCCTATTGCTTGGTGAACAAGCATGTAGGGGCCGGCCAAGATTAATTCAAATAGGAGGGGTGTTTTGAATTTTTAAAATCTTCTCTTTGTAGAAAATTATAAGTTTTAAAAGAGATATTTTAATTTCAAAAACTTTCCTTATTTGAATTAGGCCACATGTTTTAAAAGAAAGTTTAAAAGATTTTAAAACTTTCCTTTTTTAACCATCCTCATGGTTTAAGAAAAAAAAGGAAGATAAGTTTTAAAATTTAAATTTTCTATCACCATGTTAAAAAAGAAAATTTTATAAGAGAAGTTTTAAATTTTAAAACATGGTTTTAATGTTTAGAACTTTCCTTTTTTAACTCCTACTTTAGGAAAGAGAGCTTGTAAAATTTTATAAGAATTTTTCTTGTAAAATTTTATTAAAAAATAAAATTCCTTTCCTCTTATGGGGGTCGGCCAACCTTGCTTGGTGCCCAAGCAAGGTGGCCAACCATGTTTAAAAAATAAAATCATCATCAATTAATTTTGGTGAATGATTCAATCAAGAGGAAAGAAAAGGAAAATTAAAAGGGAAAAATGAAAAACTAATGGAAGATTTTAATTTTTGTAAAAATTCTTCCCTTATTTGCCTTAGGCAACCAATATAAAAGAAGGGGTGAGGAGGCTTTATGAGACAATTCTTATTCTCTTGCTTGGAGAACCTCAAGTGGCCCTCCCTCTCCCTTCTCTTTTCCCTTTTGCTCTCTTCTCCTTGGTGATGGTGGTGGCCAGATTTTAGAAGAAGAGGAAGAAGCTTTTGGGTGATGATCATCTTGGAGGTTCGTCGCCCACATGACTGTTAGCTAGAGCCCTAGAGCCAATCATTTGATGATTGTATTTTGGACTTGTTGTATCATATTCTATATAAATAAAGGCATTTGATTTTTGGTTATTATACTTACTTGTATTGGTGCCAAATAAACTAAGTATAATAACATCCTTGAGTAGAAGGTTCTTACCTATATCAATCGATTGGTTGAATCGATAGTGAGATGATATAGGGAACACTACTCTTAATCATTTCTAGTCGAGTATTAACATTCAGGGACAATGTTAATGCAATAAGACTAGCATGTAGGTCAACTCGATGACTTGATCTCACAAGTCATGGATATAGAGATATCAAGTTGACACATGGGTATGCATTAGAGAATGTATACTGAATGACCCGCCATGAGAAAGTATCATGGATCGTTATATGAGTGCCATATACTTTCTCATGTGGCTATTAGTATGACTACTAGTCCTTGACCTGAAGTCACCATGGTTCCCTACATAAGGAGTTATGTACTTTGGTTTCGTCAAACGTCACCCGTAACGGTTACAGGCGATTACTGGGTATGTAACAAATTATGCGGAGGGATGTGAGCGATGTAGATGGGATCTATCCCTCCTATATGACGGGAGAGACATCGGTATTCTTGATAGAGTGAGACCACGAAGTGCATGGCCATGCCCAAATGAGTCAATATGAGATATTGAGCTCATTTGATTCAGTGAGTCTACTTGGAGTTCAGGATTTAGATTGATCAGAGGATGGCACGGTCTATGCCTCACATTGATCAATCTAGATGTCTAGGATAGAAGGACACTTGTCATATATTGTGAGGAGTCACAATTAGTAGTCACAAGGTGATGTTGGATCTCAACATTCTTGTAACTTGGGTAGTAATGATGTATTGCTAGATACCGCTCATTACTTATGTTTCTAAATGAGTTTAGGGGCATTGCCAACGTTATAAGAACCTATTGGGTCACACACAAAGAACAAGTGGATGGAGATTAGGTTCATATGATGAACCAAGTGGATTAGATTCATTTGATGAATCAAATTGGATTAAGAGTAATCCTAATTGGGCTAATTGAGTTGGACTCAAGTTGATTCATGTGTTCAATGAGTCTAATTTAGATTATGACTCATTGAATCAATTTAATTAAATGAATTAGATTCATTATATTAAATTGGCTTGAATTAAATGGTTGGATTAGATTAACCATGAGAGAGATTAAGTCAAGTTTGACTTGACTTGAGAGGAAGATGAAGAGTCAAGTTTGACTTGACTTTATGCCACCTCATTGGTGAGTTGCCATTAAGTGGACCAATGATGATGCTCCACATCATCATGCTTACTTAAGTAAAGTGCCACCTCATGGGAGTTACCAAGAGTTGTGACTCTTGGTTTCCCATGGAGGTTACAAACCACTTAATTAGATGAAAAGAGTTTCATTTTGCAAGTGTAACTCTCATTCAAGTGATCTTCCTCCTCCTAATCTCTCTTCTTGCTCCTTCTCTTCTCTTGGTCGTGGGTTTCAAGCATGGGAGAAGAAAGGAGAGTGAATCTAATCCAAGAAGAAAGGTTAGTGAAAGTCACATAGAGTTTTTAGAGGACTGTGTTCTCTTCTTTTCCTTTATTCATCTTCCAATCCTACCCGAGAGCCCTAGAGAGTGCTAGCACACTTGTGGTGCTCTTCTTCTCCATCTTTGAGTGTTAGAGAACACTTCTTGTTCGTGTGGATATCACTAGAGAGTTGTCTATGTTGACAACTTCGAGATCCGGCGTACCGTTGGACGAGCGGGATTTGCGAGGGCACGCTTCAAAGGTATAAAATGTTTTTCCTTTGTAGATCTACTGTAGATCATAGTTTGAAACTCGTACTCGTATTTTCGAAAGTTTTCTTCGCACGAATCCAATGGTTAGGGGGTTTCGGGGTTTCCGCGACGCGAAAAAGCGGTTTTCGCGGCCCGAAAAACCCAACAATGACGTCCAAGGCGAGGCGAGGAATACGGTAGAAGATTTTGAGGTCATTAGCTTTCAAAGAGAAGGTATAACTAGTAGTTTTCTTCCGTATCATACTAGTTATTTTCTTTGTAAGAATTCTAAATACAAGAGGCAATTAGATCTAGTTTATCGAATTTATTTTTCGAGTTTGTGTTTTCTTCTTTTTCGAATTTGTGATTCGATTGTTATTTTTGGTTAACCTAGAGTTATTTATGGAAATTAAATATTAGCTTTCCTTAAAAGGCTTTGTCTAGGTGGTGGTGGTTGCTCCCATATCCAAGAAGGACATGTGCCTCGCCATGTAGTTCTAGAAGTCAATTTTGGAAATTAATATTTAATGGAGTTAATTGTTGGGACCTTGACGTCCGCTAGAGGGAGGGTGAATAGCGGCTCACCTAAATCAATTGCTTCCTACACTATTGTTAGCTTGCGCAGCGGAATAATAGAAAATACAAACAAGCTAAAGATTAAAGACAAGAAAAGAAAGCAAACCAAGCTACACGATCATTTACGTGGTTTGGAGATAAAGCTCCTACTCCACGGTGTGTCCGTAAGGTGGACGATCCCTATCCGTCGGTGGATTACTCCCCGGAAGACCTCCGGCTAGCTCAAACCTCCTTGTGGGTGGAGAAACCTCACCACAAAATCACTAAGACCTCTTGGACATAAGGGAAACTCTTGAGCACTTGTAGACTACTAATTAGACCTTAACCAAGTCTAATTTTGTCACCTTGGCCGACCATACCAAGCTCCTTCTTATAGAGCTTAGAACAAATCAGCAACCTGATTTGCCCGTTACCAGTCGACTGGTCCATGCACCAGTCGACTGGTGCCAGCCCAACGGCTCTCTCAACGGCTCTCTGCTACAATGCATCAGTCGACTGGTCCATGCACCAGTCGACTACTACAGTAACACTACAGTAACTGCTACAGTACGCTACAGTAGAATCCTAAAACTAGGATTTTACTCCGAGTACAATCTCTCATGCACTCGTACCCTCACGATTCATTTGACTCTTCTTTGCAGCCTTGACCTTTTGCCTTCAAGCCTACTTCCTTTGACTCTCGTCCCTCGGATGCATCCAAGCCCGCGGCTTGTCCCCAATGTCATCCTTCGTGTATGCCTCGAAGTTGCTTCCCTCGGCCATTGTCCTTGTTGCCTTGTCCACGGTCCCTCGGATGCTCCATCCTTCACCGGGCCCAAAGCCGTCAACCTGAGTCACATGTGCATCCTGCAAACCTTCACACTCACATACACATATCAAATAACGAGGGTAATCCTAACTTAAACCCTTTGCCCAAACACCAAAATACATGGTCCCATGGACCATTGGGATTGCTCCAACAATCTCTCCCTTTTTGGTGTTTGGCAATACGTTTAAGTTAGGGAAAACAAATAGAAAATAAACATGCTAATACAATAGACTTACGATGCCAAGGCTACACACTTGGACTTACTCCGCCGAATGGACTTACGATGCCAAGACTACACACTTGGACTTACAACGCTGAATTGACTTACGTTGTCAAGGCTACACACTTGGACTTACACCGCCAAATGGACTTACGTTGCTAAGGCTACACACTTGGACTTACACTGCTAAATGGACTTACGTTGCCAAGGCTACACACATGGACTTACACCGCCAAAACAAAATGAAAACATGCATTGGAACCTATCCCAAGGCTCCCCCTACACCTAAGCTCCCCGATGAGCTAGGATTTTCCCACAGGGATTTTTAAGAACCTATCACAAGGCTCCCCCTACGCAAAGGCACTAAAGGTTTTCTCAACTAAACCTTAATTCTCCCCATTTGCCTAACATCCAAAAAGTTCTCCAACAATATCTCAATTGTTGAAAATTTATCATCCAAACTGACCTTAAACTCATGTATTAATCCCCCTTGGATCCCATACATCTAAGAGAGTTGACATGGTCATAAACCAATGCTGAAAATAATTTCAGACTGATATCAGTCGACTGCCCTAAGTGCCAGTCGACTGCCCCCTTTGACACAACCTTACAGAACCATTTTGTGGTCGAAAAACACTATTACCAGTCGACTGGTATCGACACCAGTCGACTGGTATCGAATAAATGAGCTTACAGAGACATTCTGTGCTCAAAAACACTGTTACCAGTCGACTGGTATCTGCACCAGTCGACTGGCACCCTATTTCTGAAAAAATCAACCTTTTCAGACCAACTTCAGAAATGCACCAGAAATCCCCTAGACCTCTAAAAATCCCCAAATTTTGTGGAGAGGTCTATTGTACCATTATCTACTTGAGAAAAATACATTACAAAATGTATCTATCACCAATCCCAAGATTGACACAAAATCCAAAACTAGCTAAATGGTTCAATTGAACCTTGACCTAAAGTCCTAGTTTTGGCTTCCTCTTGATGTATTTGCCCATACCAACCCACAATGCATCCCTAGCATTGGTTTATATGACATTTATACATCCAAAATCAATTATCATGCTATATGACCCCAAATATCATATTTCTTACATGAAACACAAACCATGTGTGCCAAATCCCTAGGTTTGAGACTCAAGTCCGTCTCCAAACCACTTAGCACATTTCATGACCTAACCTAGACTCCCAAGTAAAACTCACTTGAGATCCATTTGCCATGGGTCCCAACTTGACTCTTAGAGCTCCCCCTAGAGCTCTTAACCTTAGCCATCTTCTTAGATGCTTTCTCCATTATGGCTAAACCACAGTGGTGCACCTTGGACACATCATCCTTGCCATAATCATACGCAACCCTAGCATATTTCTTCTCATTAGCTTTAGATGACTCTCCCTTTCCCTTATTATGTGCCACCCTAGCACATGGTCTCCTTTTGGCCTTGGAGGGACTAGATCGGTATCCCAAACCCGATCTATCATTGTTGGGTTTTTGGCTACCCAACAACATACTTAATTCCTTAGATCCAACATTGAATCTCTTAAGGAATTGTTCTAACTTATCAAGCTTTCCCCTTAAAGCTTGATTCTCCTTCTCTAGGTTCCTAACCCTAGAGTTAAATTGTCCACCTTGGACATTCCTAGACCTACCCTTTCTAGGCATGTGCCTCCCCTTCTTGGGATTAATGCCTTGGTTCTCTATTACCTTCTTCTCCTTAGGTAATGAGAATTTAACTTGCCTAGGTCTATCATGCATAGGTCTCCTAGGGTTATGATTGATATTTATCCTATTCCTATCATGATATTTAAAACCAAAATTCTGGATGGATAAATAATAAGAATTATTCCTAGCATGCATGGAGGAATTTAAATTTGACTTCAAATTTATACTAGGGTTTACCTTACCCTTTACCTTTGGAGCTCCCCCTTGACATGAGCCTCCATTCTTCCTCCACTTCTTTTCCCACATCTTCAAATGCACCAATTTTCTTGATTTCCCCCTTCTTGGGGCATTTGGTGTGGTAATGACCCATTTCTCCACATGTGAAGCATCTAATGTGTTTCTTCTCTTTCTTCTTCCTACAACTCAAATTAGATTCAAAATGAATTGAATTGAGTTTAGGATATACCTCTTTCTTACTCAAAGGACACCTACTCTTGTAGTGTCCCTTCTCATTGCAACCGAAGCAAATGATGTGGTCCTTTGACTTTGCTTCGGTGGAGGTGCTTGCTAGATTGACCACTTCCAAGACCTCTTCTTTTTCTTCACTTGCCTTGGAATTTTCTTCAATTCTTGAAGATGTAGATAATGCCTCATCTTCATTTTCCTCCTCGGATGTTGAGCATGGCTCAACTTCCATTTGCTCCTCCTCAACTTGAGCAATTAAACCCATCTCCTTGGGTTCTTCTTCTTTTGATGTTGACTTGGTCTCCACATGCGATTGGTCCTTCTTCTCCTCTTGGACCACTTCATATTTTTCTTCGGATTTTTCTTCTTCGTGTGTAGGCATGGGTTCTTCCCATGGGACCTTCTTTATCTTGCTCCACAAATTGTGGGTGTTCTCATAGTCACCTACACGACTCATCAAGTTATTAGGCAAAATATCAATTAAAATCGATATTACCTTTGAATTTACCTTTGACCGTGAGGTTTTCTCTTCCGTCCAATATCGCGGTCGGAGTTTCTTCCCTTTCTTATCCTTCGGGACTTCGAACGGTTCATTTACCACCATCATGGTGTGTCAATCCGTGTTGAAGAAGATCTCCATCTTCATCATCCAATAGGTGATGTCCCCAAGGCTTCCTCCTTCAAACTTTGGAGGTTCTATCAAGTCGGTCATCTTGTGCTTCCTTGGCGGTTAGTCCAACGGAGAGCGTCCTCGCTCTGATACCACTTGTTGGGACCTTGATGTCCGCTAGAGCGAGGGTGAATAGCGGCTCACCCAAATTGATTGCTTCCTACACTATTGTTAGCTTGCGCAGCAGAATAATACAAAATACAAAAAAGCTAAAGATTAAAGACAAGAAAAGAAAGCAAACTAAGCTACACGATCTCTACGTGGTTCAGAGATAAAGCTCCTACTCCACGGCATGTCCGTAAGGTGGACGATCCCTATCTGTAGGTGGATTACTCCCCGGAAGACCTCCGGCTAGCTCAAACCTCCTTGTGGGTGGAGAAACCTCACCATAAACTCACCAAGACCTCTTGGACACAAGGGAAACTATTGAGCACTTGTAGACTACTAATTAGACCTTAACCTAGTCAAATTTCGTCATCTTGGCCGGCCATACCAAGCTCCTTCTTATAGAGCTTGGAACAAATAAGCAACCTGATTTGCCCATTACCAGTCGACTGGTCCATGCACCAGTCGACTGGTGCCAGCCCAACGGCTCTCTCAACGGCTCTCTTCTACAGTGCATCAGTCGACTGGTCCATGCACCAGTCGACTGCTATAGTAACGCTACAGTAACTGCTACAGTATGCTACAGTAACTGCTACAATGCCGCTACAGTAAAACCCTAAAACTAAGATTTTACTCCGAGTACAATCTCTCATGCACTCGTACCCTCATGACTCATTTGACTCTTCTTTGCAGCCTTGACCTTTTGCCTTCAAGCCTACTTCCTTTGGCTCTCATCCCTCGGATGCATCCAAGCCTGCGGCTTGCCCCCAATTGCATCCTTCGCGTATGCCTCGAAGTCGCTTCCCTCGGCCATTGTCCTTGCTGCCTTGTCCACGGTCCCTCGGATGCTCCATCCTTCACCGGACTCGAAGCCGTCAACCTGAGTCACATGTGTATCCTGCAAACCTGCACACTCACATACACATATCAAATAACGAGGATAATCCTAACTTAAACCCTTTGCCCAAACACCAAAACACATGGTCCCACGGACCATTGGGATTGATCCAACATTAATAACATAGGTGGATTTGAATCAATAGTGTTAAGTTCCGTTTACGATTCAAATCTAAACCATTAAGAACAGATAAGTTAAATTTGGAATCAATGATGTTAAGTTCCGTTTGCGATTCCTAATTTAACTTCTAAAGAACACAATAGGTTATTTAAGGAAAGGTTCGACACTTGTACAAAAATTTTTGTACAGTGGAACCGGTACGTTTTCCTAGGACTATCCAGCAGGGGAGCACGGCCGTGTGGGTCACACAGCCTTGGCTTGATTTCTTCCAAAGTTGTTCTCGTGTGCATTCTCGCTCCTTTTTCGCTCCAAATAGCATCCTATCAATAAAAACATGCAAAGAGCAGATCTCCAAACAAAATATAATGGAAGTATGACATTATAAAGAAATAGGGTGCAATAAACATAGATTATGCTAATGAAATACAAGTAGATGTGCATCCAAACATGCATAAAAGTGTATATAATCTACGCACATCATTGATCTCGCTCCTTCCGGCAAATAAAGCAAAGGCGCTGCAAACTAAGCAGCTATATGCTTGTTCTCGAGCTAGTTGGAAACCCTCCAAGTTGTCACCGTAAATATTGTTGACGCTGTTTTGTTTAACACCTCTCTCCATTCTCAATCGAAAGTTTTTCCACTTCACTGTCTATTTTTCAACTCTGTATAGTATTTTTTTATCAAGATTTATCCTACAACGTACAAGCCATGGCTGCTTTCTTATTATTTTTTACTTATATAATTTGTAGAAAACTTGACAACATCATTTTCTATATTTCATAACCAATGATAAGTCATTTCATTTGTAATTCCTTTTAATCCTAATATATATTATTAGGATTTACTACAATGTATACTAGCTACTTGAATATTTAGCTGCTACAATGTATAGTATCTACTTGGACAGTTAGCTGCTCCACGTTGTTGCAGCTACTTTGACTTTAATTGCTACAACGTGTAACAACTACTTCAACACTTAGCAGCTATAACACGTAGCAACTACTTCGACATTTAGATACTACAACGTGTAGTAGCTACTTGATAAGTCATTTCATTTTAAGTTATAATTCCCTCTAATCCTAATATATTATTTATACGTGATTCTAAATAATGTATTTAATTAATATAGGGAAAAATGTACATTATCTTTATTGAGCATCAGCTGGGTGTTATACACCTAGATAAAAGCATCTACACAAGTTAATCATTTTAAGAGTGTTATACACCAGTCCTTCGAGAGTAAACAGGATGCAATAAGAGCTTTTGAAACCTACAACGTACAATCTTACAATATTAATAATATTTTTTGATAAAATTTATTTTTTTTTGGTTATATAATTTGTAGCAAACTTGCCAATTTAAGTCGTTTCAATTTTCCACAATTGATTCGATGGTAAGTGATGTGCGTAGATTATATACTCTTTTATGCATACTTTGACGCTCATCTACTTGTATTTCATTGGCATAATCTATGTTTATTGCACCTTATTTCATTAGAATATCATACTTTCATTATATTCTGTTCGTAGATCTACTCTTTGCTTATTTTGATTGATAGGACGTGATTTGGAGCAAAAACAGAGTTTAAATGAAGTCTAGAGCTTCCAGAGTGACATGGGCATGCAAAACTATGTTTTCTTCATGTTCTGACCGTGTAGAACTCACATGGGAGTGTTAAGGCCGTGTAGGGGTCATGTTGGGGCCGTGTGAACTTCACATGGCCGTGTGAAGGCCGTGTGAACTTCACATGGCCGTGTGAAGGCCGTGTGAACCTCACACGACCGTGTGAGGTTTTCTGCATTGCAGACTAAAACTAAAACGGCCATAACTTTGTACTCGGTTGGAGATTTGGGCTGTTCTATATATCGACTTGTAGATAACTTCAAGATCTACAACTTTGATGAAGACTTCAATGGGAGAAAACCCCATCTTGGTGGCCTAAAATATGTTGCAATGAAACATAACTATTCAAAGCTAAGACAAAGGGTGTGCAAGGGCCATGCAAGGGGGTGTGAGCTGCACACGGCCATGTATGGCATCTAGTGCTGAAACCTTACATGGCCATGTAAATCTACATGGCCATGTGAGGTTTCCAGAGGCCAAGCAAGTGGTGGTCGTGTGGATCTACACGGCCGTGTGAGGTTTCCAGAGGCCAAGCAGGACATGGCCGTGTGGATCTACACGGCCATGTGAGGTTTTCAGAGGCCAAGCAGGTGGTGGCTGTGTGCACCACACGGCCGTGTAGCATTTCCAGAGAGAAGAAGGGTCTTTGGCCGTGTGCACCACACGGCCGTGCAGCATTGGCAGAGAAGGAACTGGACATGGCCGTGTGGATCTCACACTGCCGTGTCGAGGGGCCGTGTGGCGCCAGATTCCCTCCACTATTTAAACCTTCCTTCATGAATTGAAAGGGGATCTCTCCCCCTTTGGGAGAAAGCAAGATTTGGTGGTTTCCTCCCATTCTTGGGAGGATTTCTGGGCGATTCTAAGGGAGATCTCGACGATTTCGACTCCGGAGCGAGGATTGGATCCGAAGACAAGGCTTCTTCGTAGATAAGTTTTCTTTTTCCCCCTCTTCTTGTTTTCTTGGATTGGGGATTCAAGGAAAGCTTGTAATCTCTATTTCTTCGGATTTTCTTCCTCGATTCATGGAGTAGATCTTGTATTCTAGGATTAAAGGAGTATTTGTATGATGGATTGATGTAATCTCTTATAGATTTGCCATTTTCTTGTTTCAATGACATTATCTTGCTTGTATCAATTAGATCTTGAATGATTGATGGTGATTTGTGCTTAATTCTCATTCTTGATTGATTGTTTGGATTTCTTATGGACTTTGTAAAGATAAACTCTCACTCGATCATCCGAGGGATCCACGTGACAGGTGCAAGCCTGTGTAAGGACGTTTGAGAGATAATCTTGAAGAGGAAATAGGGATATTCAAGAGAGTAGGATGGATTTTATGATTAGCTTCTTGTATCTTGATAGATTAATGAGTCGTGGGCTTCTACGTTGATATCCGAGGAAGGCATAGTAATAGGTGCACTTCTGTGTAAGGACAACATAGGTACATGTCTAATTAATCCTATTTAGATACATTTCTCAGTCCTTAGCCGGTTGTCTATTGCAAGAGGGAACCGGCAACTTTCTACATGTTTGGCAATTGAGGGATAAGAATTGGTGAACTATTTACATTCAAGAAATCTTACAAAGAAACCGAAACTCCTAGAATCTTCCTTTATCATAACCCAAAACACTAAACTCTTGTTTGTTGATCTTTAATATTAGATTTGTTTACCTTTACTTTGCTTTTGAAACGATTGGATAGTTGTTTAGCTAATTCGCATTGAGACATTTCTAGTGCTTATTCCAGTCCCTGTGGATACGATAATCTTTTATATTACTTACGACATTTCCGTACACTTGCGGAGAGTAACAAGTTTTTGGCGCCGTTGCCGGGGACTGCGCTATAACATTAGGAATTATCAATTGAGTTAGACTAAACATAACTTTTCTTTCTTTCTTTACATTTTCATAATTGTAACTTTAGAATTCTATTTCTATAAGCATTTCTTTTCTTGAATAACATTCTTGACAATTCTTTTTGTTGCAATTGTAATTCTAATTCTAACTTTGCATTCTTGATTTCTAGCACTCTAATCTAACTTTTCTCTGTTTTCTCTTTTGATCTAGTTTCTTTCTTCTTTTCTTTTGTAAACATATTTTGCAATCTTTAGCATATGAATTATTCTAGATATTTTTCTTTTTCCTTTTATCTTTTCTTTCTTGTTTTCATTATGCACTTTCTTTCATGCAATTTAAATTCTGCATTTTCTTTCTTGTTTTTCATTATGCATTTTATTTCTTGTCTTTAATTCTGCATTTTAGTTTTGATTGTAATTTTTTTTAGATATCTAGAGCACTAACATGTCAAGCAGGGCTTCAAGAGAATTTTTCACACCCATGAGCGTAAGATCTTCCATTGATGAATATTATGGTTTAGAAGATGATCAATTTGAGTTTCTTTGTGGAGTGTGTGGTAGCACATCTCATGCAGCTGCTATTTGTCATTTTTTTCAAAAGACTGCTATAACTCCAGAACTTCAGTGTTTGGTTCAACCTCAATATCAAGATACATATGAGCAAGTTCCTGATTCTTATAGCTATGACTGGGAAGATCATCAAATTCAGTACCTTCAACCCCAGCTAATTTCAGAGCAGAGTGAGCAGTCATTATTCTAGCAGCAGATCTCTGACCCTCTTCAACATTATAATCACTTTTGGATGAATCAACAAAATTTGGACTACAACTACATACAAAATGTCGAGTATACTTCCCAAGTAAATCAAGGTTTGTCAAAATTTCAGGATGATTTTTCATTAGATGGACCACATCGTTCACAATTTGATGAGCCAATTGTTTGGGAGGACTCCCAAAACTCAAATACTCTTGCTCCCAATCAGATGAAGACCACAACACAAGATTCTGAAGAGCTAATGGTACAACGGGGAATCTTAGCTTTACGACTACTACTACAAAATTCCAATAAAGTTGTTGATTCCTCTTTTGATGATATTGATGTTAGTGGACTCTTCACTACTTATGATGATGATGTGGTGGATAAAAGTGTAGGGACATGTACTATGGAGGATATGTCCCAAGGATCACCTCCTTTGGTCATACAACCAATTGATACTATGGAATGTGTAAGAATAGAATTGGTTGATGATAATTGTGTAGGGACTTATGCAATGGAAGCAAAGTGCCAAGAATCACCACTTTTAGAGGCACCACCACTCGAACCAGAGCTAGAACCATTACAAAATTCTGAAGAGGTCACATCCACTTGTTTAGAACTTTCAAGTACTTCTCAGCACTACAAGGTTAGTATTCTTAGTAATCTTTTAGAAAATTTCATAGAGGTACCTATAATTGATTTTGTTAGATGTGATTCATTTTTTGATACATACTCAATTCATACTAATATGGTTCTAGTTCCTTCTTATATTACATTCTTGTGGGAGGTTTGTTTTTCTTTTGGGTGTGTAGGTTTTCGGGAGGCCAATAATTGGAAGCTCATACTGAACCGTCTTCGACCACCCGAAAGAACTTCAAAGAAGACGAAGATGGAGAGGGCGATACATCACTTTTTAACTCCAATATTGAAAGCTCTCTCCATAATAAGAGCCCTTGGTAGGAGGGTTCTAAAATATCTTACCCCTCCAAGAGCAAGATTTAGATGAATCTAATGAGGTGGTCGAGCTAATGACCTTAAACAAGCGCTTCTTGGGAGGCAACCCAAGTTCATTTTCCTTATTTTCTTTTATGTCTTTAGTTCTCTCTTTATAATAAACATGTATCCTCTACTTAATTTTTCTTGTCTATCTTATTGTTGTAGAATTCAAAGTTGTGGAGGAATGTGAGTATTGGATGGAGGAGTATCTTTAAAAACATGAACGTCAACCATTTGGAGCTCATCACTTGGTAACTTCTTTTAAAATCTCCTCCACATTGTTTTTACTTTTCATTGGGACAATAAAAAATTTAAGTCTGGGGGGATGCATTAGATGCATTTGATTTGCTTTGTTTGTTTTTGTTTTTGCTTATGTCTTGCATTGTGTTTTGATTTTTTTGTGGCATACATCTTGAGAACATCAAAACTTCACTTATATGCTTTCTTGGATTCAAGTGAAATGTTAGCACAATTATTGACTTGATTCATGATGTTCGAATGATGCTAGTAGTAAACTTTGTGTAGTTTTTTTTTCTATCTTGGGAAGCATTAATAAGCTAAGAATCTTATTGTGATGAGTTTTAGTTTTGGTTCAACCTTAAGGATTTTATCTTCACTACACTTGTGCTTGATGCTTGAATAGTTGATGTCATTGAAATAGTCATGATTCATCTTGTTTGCTTAGTACTTGGTTTCCATGGTGATTTCTCAACTTTCATTTTGGTTACTGGATGAGGCTCAAATCATTAAAGCTCATTTGGAAAAATCAAAATATCCCAACATGTGTGCTAAAAGTACATTTATGAATAAGTTTTGCTCAATGCAAACACTTATAAAAAAAAAAAAAAGAGGGATATAAAAAACAGTTGTCATGAGTGGAATCTAAGTCACCCTTTGAGACCGAGTTAGGTTACTGGGGAAATGACTGCTTAGCTTCCCTTGAGATTGAGCACACCTTTGAGACCTTGGGTTAGTTGAGAAATATGAACCAAGTGAATGGTGAGTAAGTGCCTATCACTGGTTACTTGTCTTTCACTGGAAACATTAGGAATTCAAATTTGATGACGACTTGACTAGGACATGGATTGAAACTTGAAGGGTGTTGAGTTACTTTTACACTGTGCACAAGATTCTTATGCTTGAACCATACTTTACTTGTTTCCATGATCACGCTTGTTAATGAAACTTTTTGATAGAATTAGGAAAGTGCACTAGGTTTTATGAATATGATGTAGAACATATGAATTTAGACTGCAACATTTTGCTTGAGGCCAAGCAAAGGTTTAAGTATGGGGGTGTGATGTGCGTAGATTATATACTCTTTTATGCATACTTTGACGCTCATCTACTTGTATTTCATTGGCATAATCTATGTTCATTGCACCCTATTTCATTAGAATATCATACTTTCATTATATTCTGTTCGGAGATCTACTCTTTGCTTATTTTAATTGATAGGACGTGATTTGGAGCAAAAACAGAGTTTAAATGAAGTCTAGAGCTTCCAGAGTGACATGGGCATGTAAAACTATGTTTTCTTCATGTTCTGGCCGTGTAGAACTCACATGGGAGTGTTAAGGCCGTGTAGGGGTCATGTTGGGGCCGTGTGAACTTCACATGGCCGTGTGAAGGCCGTGTGAACCTCACACGGCCGTGTGAGGTTTTCTGCACTGCAGACTAAAACTAAAACAGCCATAACTTTGTACTCGTTTGGAGATTTGGGCTGTTCTTTATACAGACTTGTAGAGAACTTCAAGATCTACAACTTTGATGAAGACATCAATGGGAGAAAACCCCATCTTGGTGGCCTAAAAGATGTTGCAATGAAACATAACTATTCAAAGCTAAGACAAAGGGTGTGCAAGGGCCATGCAAGGGGGTATGAGCTGCACACGGCCATGTATGGCATCTAGTGCTGAAACCTTACATGGCCGTGTAAATCTACACGGCCATGTGAGGTTTCCAGAGGCCAAGCAGGTGGTGGCCGTGTGGATCTACACGGCCGTGTGAGGTTTCCAGAGGCCAAGCAGGACATGGCCGTGTGGATCTACACGGCCATGTGAGGTTTCCAGAGGCCAAGCAGGTGGTGGCCGTGTGCACCACACGGCCGTGTAGCATTTCCAGAGAGCAGAAGGGTCTTTGGCCGTGTGCACCACACGACCGTGCAGCATTGGCAGAGAAGGAACTGGACATGGCTGTGTGGATCTCACACGACCGTGTCGAGGGGCCGTGTGGCGCCCGATTCCCTCCTCTATTTAAACCTTCCTTCATGAATTGAAAGGGGATCTCTCCCCCTTTGGGAGAAAGCAAGATTTGGTGGTTTCCTCCCATTCTTGGGAGGATTTCTGGGCGATTCTAAGGGAGATCTCGACGATTTCGACTCCGGAGCGAGGATTGGATCCGAAGACAAGGCTTCTTTGTAGATAAGTTTTCTTTTTCCCCCTCTTCTTGTTTTCTTGGATTGGGGATTCAAGGAAAGCTTGTAATCTCTATTTCTTCGGATTTTCTTCCTCGATTCATGGAGTAGATCTTGTATTCTAGGATTAAAGGAGTATTTGTATGATGGATTGATGTAATCTCTTATAGATTTGTCATTTTCTTGTTTCAATGACATTATCTTGCTTGTATCAATTAGATCTTGAATGATTGATGGTGATTTGTGCTTAATTCTCATTCTTGATTGATTGTTTGGATTTCTTATGGACTTTGTAAAGATAAACTCTCACTCGATCATCCGAGGGATCCACGTGACAGGTGCAAGCCCGTGTAAGGACGTTTGAGAGATAATCTTGAAGAGGAAATAGGGATATTCAAGAGAGTAGGATGGATTTTATGATTAGCTTCTTGTATCTTGATAGATTAATGAGTCGTGGGCTTCTACGTTGATATCCGAGGAAGGCATAGTAATAGGTGCACTTCTGTGTAAGGACAACATAGGTACATGTCTAATTAATCCTATTTAGATACATTTCTCAGTCCTTAGCCAGTTGTCTATTGCAAGAGGGAACCGGCAACTTTCTACATGTTTGGCAATTGAGGGATAAGAATTGGTGAACCATTTACATTCAAGAAATCTTACAAAGAAACCGAAACTCCTAGAATCTTCCTTTATCATAACCCAAAACACTAAACTCTTGTTTGTTGATCTTTAATATTAGATTTGTTTACCTTTACTTTGCTTTTGAAACGATTGGATAGTTGTTTAGCTAATTCGCATTGAGACATTTCTAGTGCTTATTCCAGTCCCTGTGGATACGATAATCTTTTATATTACTTGCGACATTTCCGTACACTTACGGAGAGTAACAGTAAGTCATTTCAATTTAAGTTGTAATTTCTTCTAATCCTGATATATATTATTAGTATTTTATGTTACAACATAAAATCCCTAGTTGCTACACGTTGTAGTAGTCACTTCGACAGCTAGCTACTACGAATTATAGCAGCTAGTTGGACACTCTAGACAACCTTTTTTTAGCATTTTTTGATTATATAATTTGTAGGAAACTTGCTAAATATCATTTCTCACAATTCATTCGATGGTATGTCATTTCAATTTAAGTTGTAATTTTCTCTAATCCTAATATATATTATTAGGATTTATGCTACAATATACAAGCCCTAGCTACCATAATGTGTAGCAACTACTTCGACATTTAACTGCTACAATATATAGTAGCTACTTGGACAATTAGCTACTTAGTTGCTACAGATTAGTTAATAGATAATTTATATTTTTCATGTTGTCATTTTTACACAATCAATTAGTGATTGTACTAGTAATCTAGATATACTGCTAGTAATAGTAAATAATAGACAAACAAAGAAATACAATATTAAAAGTTAGCAAAAGAGAGTATAAGATTCAGCAGATGAAGATTGTTTGCTAAGGTTGATCATCTTGTTCTCTAATTCCTTCTTTAAACACTCCACATTACTGAAGTGTTGAAGAAAGAGTGGGGGTTGTGGTTGCATGCTGCTGCAAATTAACTTTATCACCTTAGTTTGGGAATCTTAGAATCAGTGATACATCTTTCCTTGTGAAGATAATTTCTTTATTTTAAAAGATGAAACATTTGCTTTCAATGTCCCAATTGTCAAATAAATTTTGTATAAGGCTTCAAATATTTGTAATTTCAAGCATGGCTATGACCCAAGCAAATGAGCTTCCATTTATCAACTACATCCATCGGTTGTTTATGTCTAATGATGATAAAAAAGCTTTGAAGTGAGGATCATTACTTTTCTAATGTACGTTCTTACGATATACATGGGAAACAAAAGTTTCTGGCTTGCCATTTAATTCTATCAAACAAATACATCAGATCTTAGTAATAATCATTTGGTTTTATTACAATGTTGTTAGTTTTCAACCATAATAAGGTACATTACAATATTAGTTTTCAACTATAATATGATATGCTATAATATCTAGTAGCTGGCTAGCTGCTACAATGTGATTAGTAGCTGCTACAACATGACTACTGATCACGCCGTAGTAGTTACAGTTAAGTAGATGTTACAATGTGGTAACAAGTAGGGTTTAACTATGTTGTAATTGTCATTAGGGTTTAACTACGTTATAGCACCTATTGTCGAGTAGTTGCTACAACGTTACAACCTTTTTTTAAACCCCTATTCCCTGAACATATATGTTCAAAGCGAAGACCTATAATCAGTCAACACCATTGTAGCAGCTAGAAGAGGAATCAAAACCCTAAAATGTTAGGGTCGATTTGTAGCTAGAGGGAGGGGGTGAATAGCTCATCGTACTTTGTTTTCTTGCTTTGTTATTGTTGATATGCAGTGGAAAGACTCGAAACAAGACTCACAATGCTAACATGAGGATTTACTTGGTATCCACCTCAAGAAGAGGTGATTAATCCAAGGATCTGACCCTCACTCACTCATCCACTATTAAAACACTCCTTTTCGATAATTACCGAAGGTGGAGAAACCTTATACAAACTCTCAATAAAAGAAGAAAGAAAAACAAGCTTATACAATAACAAATCTTACAAGATTTACAATAAGGAAACCCTAGCTTGCTTCTCCTTCTTGTGTGGAACGCCTCTTGACCTTGGAAGTGCAGCAATACCTTGCTCCAAGAAGCTTCAAAAACTGGAGTAAACCTATGAGAAACGATCGAAAGAAGTGGAGAGGAAGAAGTGCCGAATCGTTGCGAAGAAGACGACTTTAAACTTGGCGCTTCCTTCACAATGGTCACATCCCAATCAATTGACCAATCGATTGGGGAGGCTTGAATCAATCGGTCGATTGATTCAAAGTGCCTCTTTGATCTACTGGAGAAAATTGAATCTATCAACCGATCAATTTAGTGTTTATCGCAATTCGCATGATTTCCAGCCCCCCAATCGATCGGCTGATCGATTGGGCAAGCTTCTATGGTCGCGATTCAGGCTCCCAATCGATCGCCTGATCGATTGGGCCAACCTTCACTCACAACGACCTCCAATCGATCAGCTTATCGATTGGACTATGATTCAATCGATCAGCTGATCAATTGGACTGCTATTCAATCGATCGGTTGATCGATTGGACTGCGATTCAATCGATCGGTTGATCGATTGCCCTCTCTTTGACTTGCTTAACTCAAGTCTTGGATCCCCAAATTCAACATACGGTCAACCATGACCTGTTGGATCTCCTTATACCTAGCATTGGGTCAACCTTGACATACTGGGGCTTCTTCACCAAGTGTTCTGGTCAATCCTTTGACCCACTTAGACTTTTCCCTTCATGCCAAGTGTCCGGTCAACCTTGACCCACTTGGACTTACCATCTCGTGCCAAGTGTCTGGTTCTGCATGTCACAATTGGACTTTCACTAAATGTCCGATCAACCTTGACCCCATCTGAATTTCCTTATGCCAAGTATCCGGTCAATACATTGACCTACTTGGGCTTCCCAACACCAGGTGTCCGATCAACGTTGACCCACCTGGATTTTCACATGTCTGGCTTCACTCACCAGGTCTTTCCTTCTGCCTAACTTCACTCACCAGGACTTTTCATCTGCCTGGCTTCATTCACCATGACTTTCCTTCTACTTGTCTTCACTCACTAGGACTTTGCATCTACCTGACTTCACTCATCAGGACTTTCCATCTGCCTGGCTTCACTCACAAGGACTTTCACCTAGCTTCACTCACTAGGGTTTTCACCTGGCTTCACTCATCAGGATTTTTTCATTACCCGACTTCACTCACCGGGACTTTCACCTGACTTCGCTCACCAAAATTTTCCCTTTCCTAACCTCCAGTTAGGACTTTCCCAATCAAGTATCCGGTCAACCTTAACCTACTTAACTCTTCTTCATATCCCCTCTGGTCAGTCCTTAACTAGAGGGGATATTGTCAAATATCAAAACCCAAACATTAAGACTGAAGCTTGAGTCAACTCAAGCTTAGTCAACCTAGTCAACCTGACCCAGGGGATATTGCACCAACAATCTCCCCTTTTTTAATGTTTGACATTACCTTTAAGTTAGGCTAATCCTATTGCCTCAACTTTTTCTTCATGCTAATGCATGAATGAGGGTTTCCTTCATTCTCTCCCTTTCCAAGTGAGCATTCTCCCCCAAATTTTCCTAGAGGGGCAATGTAAATGAGGGTTTCCTTCATTCTCTCCCTTTCCAAGAGAGCATTCTCCCCCAAACTTTCCTCGAGGGGCAATGAAGGCCTAACTTAAACCCTACATTCTCCCCCTATTGAGACACATAAAAAACTCTCCTCCTGAAGAGTTACTCAACTTTGTTCACAACCTCACATGTTGTTCACAACACTATAATGAAGGTCTCATACCCTTCACTGTATCCAATGCTTACCCTTGAGCATCAAACCTCTTCACAATGCTCATCCTAGAGCATTCATCATTCCAACAATGAAGGTTTCATACCCTTTATTGTAGCCAATGCTTACCCTTGAGCATTAATCCACTTCATAATGCTCATCTTTGAGCATTCATAACTTAACAATAAAGATATCCACTCTCCATTATTTTTCAATGCTCAACCTTGAGCATTTACTCTAAAGAAGGTTAAACTACTTTCCAAGGTATTTGAAAAAGATAATTTTCATGTCCTTAAACAGTAACTCCCCCTAAAGACATACTCTAAAACTTCTGTTATTGCACCAACAATGACTTGGAGTCCCTAAACCTTTAGGAAATCCAAAAATAGAAGTTTTATGGTTCAAGTATCAATATTTGAATGCAAACCTCAACCTAAACTCTAATTTAGTGTTCCTTAACCATTTCTCCTTGTTTTCATCATGAAAAATATCCTTAAATGTATATAAATATATTCCAAGGGGTTAGGAGTGGTTAAAGAGGCTAAAAATGTCTTAAAGTGCTTAAATCAGGCTTTCCGAGCTAAAATCAGCCTTTTCAATCGATTGAGTTGAGACTCAATCGATTGGCACCATTCTAATCGATCATATGATCGATTGAACATGTTTCAATTGATCCACTAATTGATTCCGCCATATTCTATTCGTGTAGGAAGTGCTTGAATCGATCTACTAATTGATCCAGACTCGAGTGAATCGATTGGTTGATCTATTCAACGAGCTTCTGCTCGCGATAATACCCTTTCTCAATCAATCACCCAATTGATTGAGATACTCCAATCGATCAGATGATCGATTGAAGCTCTGAGTTTCTGAAAGTGAATTTCAGCGAAATTCAAAAATGCCCCAAAAATTTTACAAAATTCTAAAAATTATGAAAACTCTTGTAGACATTCTTTAGAGTATATACTATCTGTGAGATATGACAAAATAAATAATAAATGATCATAGGGGAATAACCCAAAATAATTTATAGGAATTTTTAGATATTTTTTTGGATTTAATTGGAGGACGTATGACGGTGTTTAAGGGGATAAATTATTGGGCTTAAGATCGTAATGAAAATCATCATTAGAGGAGGGTTAAGGGGTGTTTAGGATGCAACCTAACCTATCCTAACCCTATAAGAAGCTACAGTACCAACCCTAATAACGCCGCCTCAACTCGTTCGTGTCCACTGTGACGCCGACTCCCTTATTGTGCGCCCTTCGCTTGAGTCCCTGAACTAGCGCCGTGACGATCCTTCGCCTGAGCTCACGACGACGAGTGGTTCGCCGAAGCCTCTCAGTCCCCTACCCTCGTCTACAGTATCACCGGGGTTCTCCTCTCCCGATTTCTACGTCGTGCAAAGAACCCTCGGTTGGGTGAGGAGGTTGGAGCTCGGTAGACACCGAAATTGGATCACCTGCTCTAGAGCTAGATAGTGGCGAGGACTGGTACTCCAGGTGGCTATCTTGTCTTCCCAAGGCCTAGGGCTGAGCTGAGTTCATCGGATACTTCTTCTCCGTCGGGCTTCCCTTCGCCGACTGTGAGGGATTTCGCCATTAAGGTAAGTTGAGGTGAGGATTGATTCAATTAGGGTTTTGGTAGCTATGGAAGCTGTGATGTGTGGCCAGATGAGAGAATGAATGGATCATGGCCTGGTTTTGGCAGGGGCTTGCTGTGAGGGGCTCGGTCACAATTCCAGTAGTTGTTCTTCGTTTGGGAACCATTAGGTAAGGTTTCTACCACTAGTAGATGTTAGGGTTGCAGATCTAAATGTTGGTTTCATATTGATTTTGATACTGAGTATGTATTGATTGGGGTGCTTGTGATGTATATATCCATGTAAAAGCTTGGTTGGGTGATTTGTGGCAGTAGACTCCACTAGTGAGCACTTTGTCAGCAATTTCACTTTCGAACAGAGGGCTAACAGAAACGGTTTTGTTCTAAGGTAAGAGTTTGGCATTTAGATACCTGTTGTAGCTTGTACTGTAATGGATCATTAGTAAATGAGGGTTAAATCTTGATTGGGAACCTTAATGGGAATTGTTTAAATTAGGGTTTGAGATTGGTTTTGGAGTAGATCAGTGTGGGTCTATTTGAATATTGAATGAACTCGGATTAGAGTGCCTGTTTTGAGTATTGGCTTAGTTATTCAGTTCTATACGTATATGGTAAAAATTGATATGTGGATGCAGGCCATTGATCGTGATGGAAGTCGGGACGAAGTTGACACTGGATTCAGCCTACATCTGGAGGCGGGTACTTCTTGACTTGCCTCTTTAGTTTCGATCTTAGTGCATGAGTTAGTTTCAGATATGTAGTATCTATTTTGACTCCACTCGTATTCGTATCTTGTACTTGATACTTTGTCCACCCAATCTTTGAGCTGCTCGAATTCGTATCAATACAGTCTCATGTTGTTATCTTTGGTAATTAGCAGATACTAGACACTATGTATACCTGTGTGACTACTGTTTATTTATATTTCGGATTGAGCATGCGGCTTCATGTAACATACTTGATTTCTGTTATATACGTATGATGACTGTTGCTTTATCCGTATCATGTCATAGCATGCATGTCAGCGACCATGTCTCCCTTGTCGTTGAGGAGGTCGTTGACCAGAGCCGCACGCTCAACCACTCATGGGTAGTGGTAGCGGGAGTGTGCCGCTTGTCCTGTCATGCACTCACTCGGTCACTCATGGGTAGTAGCGGCTGGAGTTGTGAGCAGCAGGGACCCTATTGCGACGTAGCTAGATAGCTACTAAGCAAACTGTCCACTGAGTTACCCGAGAGTGGTGACGGCTGGAGTGGTTCAGTAGTCACCGATCCCGCCTCTCGACCATACAAGGGTCGTGGTGCAGAGAGGTGGGTGGGGTGCCCATTTCTGCATACGTTGTTGATATCTTACATATTTATATTGTTGTTGTTTGTTTATGCTATTAGTTGTTTACTTACGCAGTTCTATTATCACATACCTGTTATATGCTTGGACACTGCTTACCTTGACAGTATACCTTACATGTGAACTAAGTAGTTATGAGTAGTATTGTAGTAGTTTGTGAAACTTCTGACTCTATACTACTAGCCTAGGATATGGTATCAGGTATGGATTTACATGCTTTACATACACAGTAGTATCTGCTATTTATCATTTCGAGACTGTATCCTATTGTATTCCTGGCACACTATTTTACTCATGCGCTGTCTATTTCCTTACCCGCTGAGTCTTTATACTCACCATCCTATACATTGGTAACTTCACCAGGTAGCCAATAGTAATTCCAGTATACTTGGAGGATCCCGACTGTCAGTCCCACGTCGCTTCCAAGGACGGATTTCCGATTTTGTTTATCTTTCTGGTTGTGAGTTGAACTTTTGAACTTGGTGTTGTAATAACCCATTTGGGGACTTGATGTTATTCTGTGATTGGTTTTGCTTTGTCGAGGAGTCAAGCCAGGCCGGCCAGCGGTGAGTTTCTTTTGGTATTTTGGTACTTATTATTCATTTTCCGCTGTGTTTGATTTACCAGTCGAGTGGGCTGCTTATTATCTGCGTGGTTGTGCTTAGTTCTTGCCGTGTTGGCTATATTTTGCATATGTATATTTGCTAGCTATGTATACTGGTTCATTTGTCACTGCTACAGGGGAGGTGCTGTCCGATTTTCATCGGACAACCTTACTCTCGGGGCGTGACAATTTATTGGTATTAGAGCCATAGGTTTACGATGCCTAACTCGCACGTTTTGGATTTTTTGTGTTTTGATTCCTCTAAGTGATTTTTGGGATTTGGGACCAGGCAACAGCGGAACACCTCCAAGTTATAAGTTGTAAGTTTTATAAGTATAATTATAAATTGTTGGTAGTACTTATTAGTTGTTGCTATCAGGTATAAGACGAGGTCGGTCGGCAGCTGGTTCTTGTCGTGGTCTGGGGCGACCACGAAAACAACCCATCAAGGCTGGGGAACCAAAACCCGTGACTCAGGAGGCAGATTCCTCTAGGGATCTAACTGATGTTGAGACGGTTAGTCGGGGACATGCCCATCTGACTCCTTATAGAGATCAGGGACGTCAGCCTCAGGAGATCCCTTCGGTAGTACCACCTGTGAGAGATCAGGGATTTCAGACACAGGGGATTCCTTCCATGATGCCACCAGTGGAACCTACACCTACTACTACTGATTGGATGCGCGATAGAGCCCGTATACCGTTACTGGCGAGGTCTGTCAAGGACAGAGTTACCTTATACTCGGGCGAAGCTGACCCTTGGGGTGCTCATAGTTGGTTGAAGAATTTGGAAAGCACTTTCGGGTAAATGAGCTGTATAGATGAAGAGAGAGTGGAATTGGTTGCGTATCACCTCCGAGATCAGGCGGTCACTTGGTGGGATATGCAGAAGACGATCTTCGGGGAGCAGCATATCACATGGTTGATGTTTCGTGATGTGTTCGAGAGATAGTATTTCCCTGCTACCTTTTGTCTTGCTCGCCACCAGGAGTTTCTGAACCTCAAGCAGGGCGATCGTTCGGTATTAGAGTACAATGCAGAATTCAGTAGGCTGGCTGAATTTTGTCCTCATCTAGTGGCTCAGGACTACGATCGGATGCATCAGTTTACCCAGGGTCTTGCTGCATACATTCGGATCCGGATGTCGGGTTTTCCAGGTAGTTCTTATCAGGAGGTGTTGGATCGAGCATTGTTTATTGAGATGACTCAGCTGCAGGTAAACCAGGAGAAAGGCCAGGATAAATAGTCGGCACAAAAGAGAGGGAATAAGGGTTAGAGCTCACAGACTACTACTGGAGGATCCTCTCGGCCACAGAAGGCGGGGCGGACATCGGATGGAGCATCTCGTCCTCCTCAGCGTGACTGGAAGAAGGATAGAACTGGATCCAGATCTTACCAGTGTGGCTCTAAAAGTCATACCAAACCCCAGTGTCCTTTGGATCACTCCATTTGCTATTATTGCAAATTACCAGGGCACGAGAGTCGAGATTGTACTTTGAAGGCACAGTTGGAGGCTACTAAGGTTACATCTCAGGGGGGCCAACCCTCACAGGCACGACCCCAGAGAGGATCATAGAAGACACAGGGTGCTCCTTGTCAGCAGCGACCCTAGCCTTCTCAGGGACAGATATATCATGTGCAGGGTCAGGAACCAGCGACTACACAGTATTCTGCCGTAGTGTCTTCTCATCAGGCATTTCCAGTATAGCAGGATTTTCATCCACCTCAGCCCTACTCAGCATACCAGCAACAACCTCAGTCTCTGTATCAACAGTTGGTTCCTGTACCTCCGATTCCAGTGCAGACCACTCCAGGGATGCCATAACCAAGCTCAGAGGTGGGTCGCGTTTATGCTATCACACGAGAGGAGGCACAGCGGGCTGAAGGATCGGTTTTCCGAGGTATTATTTCAATTTATGCCTTTACTGCTGATTTATTGATAGATACTGGTAGTTCCTATTCATTCATATCTCGGGTATTTCTTGGTAAAATCGGGAGGCTCCCTACTCGTCGGACTCATGGATTGACGGTAGCTTTACCATCTGGCGAGGTACTAAGTATTAGTTTGGAAGTCAAAGGATGTCCTTTAGACTTCAATGGTTAGACTCTTATAGTGGATCTGTAGGTATTAGAAATGGTGGAATTTGATATTATATTGGGCATGGATTGGTTGGCCATGAACCATGCGACAGTCGACTGCGGAGCTAGAGTAGTCACTTTCCGACCTCCCGGTCTACCATCTTGAATATTCGTTGGAACCGGGAATGATGGGATATCAGTCATATCAGCCATGCAAGCGAGGAGATTATTGTTACAGGGTTGTCAGGGATATCTGCTGTCCATGGTTAAAGCGGGTTCAGATGCATTACCATGGCTCTCGGATATTTCTATTGTTCGAGAATTTTCAGATGTGTTCCCTGATGAACTCCCCGGTTTGCCTCCTAACAGGCAAGTCGAGTTTACGATTGAGCTAGTACCGAGAACCGCACCGATATCCAAGACCCCTTATCTCATGGCACCAAAGGAGTTAGAGGAGCTGAAGGTTCAGTTGTAGGAGCTGTTGGACAGAGGATTTATCCGTCCTAGTGTTTCTCCGTGGGGAGCACCAGTACTCTTCGTTAAGAAGAAGGACGGATCACTTAGATTATGTATTGATTACCGACAGCTGAATGCGATGACTACTAAGAACAAATATCCATTGCCACGTATAGAGGATTTATTTGATCAGCTGAAGGATACTTGTGTATATTCTAAGATTGATTTGCGCTCAAGCTATCATCAGCTCAGGGTTAGAGATGCAGATATTTCGAAGACAGCATTTCACACTCGTTATGGTCACTATGAGTTCTTGGTAATGCCATTTGGGCTTACCAATGCTCTAGCTGTGTTCATGGATCTGATGAACAGGGTATTTCTTGAGTACCTAGATCAGTTTGTCATCGTGTTCATTGATGATATTTTGGTATACTCCCGATCTGAGGAGGAACACAGGCGACATCTTCGCATAGTTTTGGAGATGCTACGGCGAGAACACCTCTATGCGAAGTTTAGCAAATGCACATTCTGGTTACCTTCGGTGGGTTTTCTTGGACACATTGTCTCCAGCAGAGGTATATCAGTCGATCCACAGAAAATTGAGGTCATCACTAGCTGGGAACAACCAAAGATGATACAAGAGATACATAGCTTCTTGGGATTAGCTGGGTATTATCGGAGGTTCGTCGAAGGTTTCGCCAGCATAGCCTTGCCTTTGACACGATTGACCCGAAAGGGTGAGAAATTTAGCTGGACAGAATCTTGTGAGCAGAGCTTCCAGGAGCTCAAGCGGAGGCTCATTTCTACACCAGTGCTAGTACTCCCCTCTGGCGTGGATGGATTTATACTTTTCACGGATGCTTCATATCAGGGATTAGGGGCAGTACTTATGCAACACGAGCGAGTGGTGTCATATGCCTCACGTCAGCTGAAGGATCATAAGAGGAATTATCCGGTCCATGATTTGGAGTTGGCAGCTATCATTTTCGCACTGAAAATATGGCGACATCATTTATACGGGATCACCTTTGAGGTTTACACAGATCATAAAAGCCTCAAGTATTTGTTCACCCAGAAGGAATTGAATCTCCGGCAGAGAAGATGGATGGAATTCTTGAAAGACTATGACTGCACAATTAACTATCACCCGGGGAAAGCCAACGTGATGGTCGATGCCTTGAGCAGGAAATCCCGTGGAGTTTTGGCGTGTCACCGTGTGATGGTTACATAATTGGTGCAGAGCTTCTCTGAGTTGGGGTTGATAGAGCAGGCACAGACAGAGCGAGGCTTGTTAGTCACCATGGTTGCTCAGTCCCTTATAGCGGAGCGTATCTGTAGTGTCCGAAACCACTTAATTAATTAATGGGATTTATTGGGTCAAATTATAATTTAATTAGAATTTGAATTTATCTAATTAAGGAGATTTATTGGATTAATTGTAATTTAATTTGAATTCATATTTTATTAAGAATTATAAATTTAAATAGATGAGTTAGTTAGGATTAATCAAGTTAACTTTTAATTATGGAATTTGGATTAATCAAATTAAGAAAATAATAGGATATGTTAAATATAATATAGAATATATAATTAAACAAAAATAAAAAAAAAGGAATACAAGACTAAAATGTTATGTAGCGTGTATTGTATATAGAATATATATAATATAAACTCTATCATTTAAATAAGAATAATATATATATATATATATATATATATATATATATATATATATATATATATATATTTATTTATTTATATAAGATTAATATATTATGTAGGTAACATGTAACAAATATAGTGTAATAATGATTAAGAAATTTTAATCATATAATATATGAATTGTATATCTATATTATATATATGGATATCCATATAAATTATATTAAATTGATGACTTAGTTTTTATATAAAAATCTATATAATCATGGATATATATAGGAAATATAAAGTATATAGAATAAATAATGGAAATAGGAAAAATTATAAGATATACATAGGAGATTTTAATTGAAGATATGGATATGTATGGGAGATTTGAAAATATAAATTTAATGAAACATGTATATTTAGAAAACTATAATATTTAATTATTATGTATACGTTATATATATATATATATATATATATATATATATATATATATATATATGGAAATATATAATTTGATTATTATTCAGAAACTATATATAAATTAAATAGATTACCATGTATATGTGATATATACATGGATATTTATATATATGAAATTAGTATATGGAAATATATATTTTGATTCAAAAATCAAATTAATGACTCAATATTAAAAAATACCATATATATATATGTGATATATATATATATATATAGAGAGAGAGAGAGAGTATATGGATATAAATATGCATAAAATTAATGTAATTAATGACTTAGCATATAAGAAGCTAAGGAAGACAAGGTCCTAAGCTCTCACTTCTATTTAAACCTTACCCTTAAAAGCCTCATCTTGGATGTTGCCACCAGCCCTAAGAAGGTTTCCTACCCCTTTTTGTTTCTCCACCAGTGTTAGAGCTTCAACGGAAGACAAGGATTTAGGAGCTAAATACTTAAAGGCATATTCCCTAACTTGTAATGCTTTAGTTAGTTTCTATGGTTGGTGAACTTCGGGTACCATAGGTTGAGGTATGATGCTCTAGTTTAAGTTCTCTTCTTAAGTTTTAAAGGTTTGCGTAGATGGAGTATTACAGATCTCTTAAGGAGGGTAGTTCCTTTACTAAATTGTAATGGTTACTTATCATGTTCTCGCTCTAGGAAGGTTGTGCATGTTCTTATCATCTTATGAATTCATTGGTTCCTATAAACTATGGATATAAGATTCCTTGGTAGACGTGTTAAACTTGGATTTGGCAAGATACAGTTATATTTCTCCTTCTTTCTTATCCTAATAATATTAGATGCCACATACGGATTCGATTTTTAGGCTTAAGATGCTATTATTAAAACCATGCTTAGGATTACTTTTTAGTATATGCTAGATTCGGTTCTTGGTTCATTACGCATAAAATAAAATAACTTCATGAATAATATGGGTTTCCAATTATAAGTTTCAATATGTTGTGAAACCAATTATGTTTGACGACCTTAAATGTTAAATGATAAATCGGATGGTGTCTAAGAAGTTATGAAGTTAAGCACGTTGTAAACCTTGCAATAGGCATCAATTGGTTACGGGAATAATATGTTATGTGCAAAAGTGTGTTCCACGTATCAACCTTTTATTACATCGTTTATTTTTTTATTCTGGAGTTTGCTTGCTCGATTTCCCTTTGATTACTTTTGTGCATGATTAACAGTGAAATTAATTTGGGTCTCTTTTACTTGATTTCCCCTGCTGGTTCGGATTCCACCCATAGCCAGAAATTTCTTAGCCTTCACGAATGTCATTTCATTCATGATATAAAATTTAGATCAATTATATTAGCATATAGTAAAGTTGCGGATTACATTTGGACTCCAACACAAGTGAGACAACACCCGTTTATTCTTGTTCATAGATTTAGACTTTTATTCCATATGGCAATTATCCTTATAAGTCCACTTAGTACATATGATAATAAGGAAATAATTATTCCATTATATCAATTAGGAAATATATAATGAGTAACAAAATTTAATGGCAGATAGTTTATTACATGCATGCAAGTATGAGGCTTAGGGAATATTTCACGCAATGCATACAAGTATGAGCCATAGGAATAATTAATGGGAAACACAACATAACGCTGGATAATTTATGCTCATGTGTGGGTTAAGTTCAGCCTTATTTTATTAGGTTCGCATGCTAAGGGATTTTGTGGTACAGTAACGCCACACATACCTATCTGTACGAGTGTAGGTAATCAATTTTTCATGTAAAGGAATAATAAATATGGATAACTATGTTTTAGGTTCATGACCACGTTTATGCTCAGGAACATATTTAAGATTATGTTCATGTCTACGCCCATGATGATATTTAAGTGTATGTTCTTTTTTGGAATTTGCTATAGTATGTTTGTGGTTAAACTTATGTTTTCTTCCCATCATGATAATTTAAGTGCTCATGAAATGAACCTGTTTATGTTTATGTACAAAAATATATTTATGTTCCATGCTTGAGTAGTAAACATGGCTACGCTTATGCATGTTCAAATGTATTAAGTTATGATCCGGGGACCTAAGCCCGGGGAGCTTACCAAGTTATGATCCGGGGATCTAAGCCCGGGGATCTTACCAAGTTATGATCCGGAGACCTAACCCCGGGGAACTTATCAAGTTATGATCCGGGGACCTAAGCTTGGGGAGCTTGTCAAATCTTATTATGGGTTAAGCTATGAACTGGGGACCTAAGCCTGGGGAGCTCACCAAATCTATGTCGCCGAGTGTGACTGGTGTCCTTAGCCCGGGAGCTCGCCAATCTTATGTGGTAGAGTGTGATCGGTGTACATAGCCCGGGATCTCACCAAAATTTATGTGGTCGAGTGTGACCGGTGTCCATAGCCCGGGAGCTCACTAAAATTTATGTGGTCGATTGTGACCGGTGTCCTTAGCCTGGGAGCTCGCCAATCTTATGTGGTAGAGTGTGATCAGTGTCCTTAGCCCGGGAGCTCACTAACTCTATGTGATTATGATCTTTTCCATGTTTAGCCTATTTACATGCTAATGCTTCTGTTCATCCATAGTATGTACGTTTATACCAGCTAGTATGTTTATGCCTATGTTTATATACATGCTCATGATTATATCTAATTTATTCTTAGTTTAATTACATGCTTATGCTTATGCTTTTGTTCATCCATAGTATGTACATTTATGCTAGCTAGTATGCTTATGTCTATGTTTATATACATGCTCCCGGTTGTATCTATTTTATACTTGGCTTACGTACATGCTTAGGCTTATGTTTATGCTTGTATGCCTAAGTGGACGTCTATGCTCATGTCCATGATGTGCCAGTAAGTAAGACCTAAGTTACCTTTGATGTGGTTTCCCTTGGTACGCTAGATTATAAATGCTAACTAATGCATAACATTGTTTTGAACATGCTGAGTCTCTCGACTCACAGTTTATATTTTTTTTTCAGACAATAAGATGAATGGGATAGGAGGCATTGACTAGTGAGTCAGCTCAGAACAAGGGCAGTACAACCCGAAGGCCTTCTAGATTAGTTCCGCATGTAGTTATGTTTTCTTTTGAATCGTCTATGTAATTCTATTTGAAATAAGGAACCATTACGGAAGTATGAGAAGTGACGCCGCAGGTTATGCATTATATATATATGTAAAAAAAAAACTTGGGTCATTACAGTATCAAAGAGGCTCAGGCTACAAATCAGCATCTACAGTTTTTACGTAGCAGAGTTATCTCAGGACAGCAGACAAAGTTTACTTGTGATGATAGTGGAATTCTGTATTTCCGTGGAAGATTATGTGTCCCCGAGTCACATCCTATTCGGGAGGACTTATTACGTGAAGCACATCGATCTAGATTTGCGATTCATCCAGGAGGTAGTCGCATGTACAGGGATCTGAAATGATCATACTGGTGGAATGGCATGAAGAGGGATATTGCGACATTCATGGCGCAATGTTTGGTTTGTCAGTAGATAAAGGCAGAGCATCAGAGACCAGCTGGGTTACTGCAGAAGATAGAAATACCGGAATGGAAATGGGAGCATATCACGATGGACTTTGTGGTAGGGCTACCCCGGACCCGGAAGGGTCATGATGCGATTTGGGTGATCGTTGATCATTTAACCAAATCTACACAATTTTTACCGATCCATCGGATGGATTCGTTGGATCGATTGACAGAGTTATACTGCAGAGAGATCATCATATTACATGGTATACCTTTGAGTATTATATCAGATAGAGATCCACGATTTACCTCTCGGTTTTGACGGAGTTTCCAGCAGGCCATGGGTACGGAACTCCGTTTTAGTACAGCGTTTCATCCTCAGACCGATGGGTAGTCGGAGCGTACTATCCAGACATTGGAAGATCTATTGAGATCTTGTGTTATGGACTTCGACGGTAGCTGGGAGGATCATTTGTACTTGGTGGAGTTTGCATATAATAACAGTTACCACTCAGCGATTCAGATGGCACCATTTGAGGCATTATATGGCAGAGCATGTAGATCTCCTACCTTATAGGACAAGGTTGGAGAATCATCAATCTTGGGCCCAGAGCGTATTCAGCGAGATGCAGAGTTGGTTGGCACCATCAGACGTAGAATGTCAGAAGCTCAGGACCGACAGAAAAGCTATGCAGATCGGAGACGGAGACCTTTGGAGTTTTCTGTGGATGATCATGTGTTCCTGCGAGTGTCTCCTACCAAGGGAGTTAGGAGATTTGGATTGAAAGGGAAGTTAGCTCCTCGTTACATCGGACCCTTTCAGATACTTGAGAGAATTGGTGAGGTAGCTTACCGATTGGTGCTACCACCATCACTTACCGGGGTGCATGATGTATTTCACGTATCTATGTTGAGGAAGTACGTGCCACACCCTACGCATATTTTGACAGATGTATCGATCACCCTTCAGCCAGATGTAACATATGAGGAGGTTCCAGTATGGATATTGGATCGCAAGGAACGCCAGCTACGAAATAGAACAACCCAACTTGTCAAGATTGGATGGGAGCATTATTCAGATGATGAGGCGACCTGGGAACTAGAGGATGAGATCTGAGCACAGTACCCACATTTGTTTAATGAAGGTAAGTAAGGTTAGTTCATTAATGATTTTACATGTTGTTTGTCGTATTATGCAGTTATGACATAAATTTAGGGACCAAATTTTTATTAGAGGGGGAGAATGTGAGATACGACAAAATAAATAATAAATGATCATAGGGGAATAACCCAAAATAATTTATAGGAATTTTTAGATATTTTTCTGGATTTAATTGGAGGATGTATGGCGGTGTTTAATGGGGTAAATTATTGGGCTTAAGATGGTAATGAAAATCATCATTAGAGGAGGGTTAAGGGGTGTTTAGGATGCAACCTAACCTAACCCTATAAGAAGCTACAGTACTGTTACGTTCCGCAAGTGTACGGAAATGTCGCAAGTAATATAAAAGATTATCGTATCCACAGGGACTGGAATAAGCACTAGAAATATCTCAAAGTGAATTAGTTAAACAAATAATCAATCGGTTTCAAATGCTAAGGATGAAAAACAAATCTAAAATGAAAGATTAGCAAACAAGAGTTTGGGGGTTTGAGTTATGATAAAGGGAGGTTCTAGGAGTTTTGGTTTCTTTGTAAGATCTCTTGAATGTATATGGTTTACCAATTCTTATTCCTCAATTGTCTAATATTTGTAGAAGGTTGTCGGTTCTCTCTTGCAATGGATAATCGGCTTAGGACTGAAAATATACCTAAATGTGATCAATTAGATATGAACCTACGTTGTCCTTACACAGGATTGCACCTATTACTATGCTTCCCTCGGATACCAACATAGAAGTTCATAGCTTCTTAACCCATAAAGATACAAGGATTGAATCATAAAATCTATCCTACTCTCTTGAATATTCTCATTTCCCCTTCAAGGTTATCTCTCAAACATCCTTACACGGGCTTGCACCTGTCACGTGGATCCCTCGGAAAATCGAGTGAGAGTTAATCTCTACAAAGTCTATAAGATATCCAAACAATCAATCAAGAATGAGAATTAAGCCCTAATCACAATTAATCATTCAAGATTCAATCGATACAAACTAGGCAACATCATAGAAACAAAGAAATGACAAATCCACAAGAGTTTACATCAATTTATCTCACAAATACTCCCTCCATCCTAGAACAACAAGATCTACTCCATAAAACAAAGGAAGAGAACCAAAGATAAGAAGATTACAAGCATTCTTCAATCCCAATCCAAGAAGAGGAAAGAAAGAAAAATATCTACAATATATCTCCATCTTCGGATCCAATCCTCACTTCCGGAGTCAAATTCGCCAAGATCTCCCTTTAGATTGCCCAAAAATCCTCCCAAGAATGGGAGGAATCCACCAAATCTTGCTTTCTCCCAAAGGGGAGAAGATCCCCTTTCAAATCTCCAAGGAGGCTTTAAATAGAGGGAGGCTTTTGGGCACCACACGACCCCGAGGCATGGCCGTGTGAGGTTCACACGGCCAGAGCCTTTCCCCTCTCTGCCATCTATACACGGTCGTGTGTGGTACACGGCCATGGATAACTCCCATCAAAACCTCCAAGCATGGCCATGTAGATCCACACGGCCTGGACTGCCCCAGCTCCTGGAACCCTGGCACGGTTGTGTGGTACACACGGCCAGAACAGTTTTAAGCGCCGAGAACCCTGCACGATCGTGTGATGCACACGACCAGGGCCTTCTTGGTCTCTGGAAACCTTACACGACCATGTAGATCCACACGGCCATGTAAGGATTGAACTCTGATTTGCTTCAAAACATGGCACGACCGTGTGAGGTTCACACGACCAGGCCTTCTTCCTTTGTTGTTGCTGCCACACGGCCTCTGAACTCCACACGGCCAGAGCTCCCTACCAATGCAAGGCCGTGTCTGGTACACGGCCAGGTGCCTTCTCGCTTGCTTAGCTCATAAGTTTTATCCAATAATGCAGAATCTTCACCGAATTCGACTCCTGTGTACAAAAAATACACAAAAGCATATCTCCAAACAAAAAGAGTAAATATGCTAAAAGGAAAACTAGAAGTACAAAAATGCATAGATCAAGCATGCTCAAAGTATGTAAATGTGCGTCAAAACATGCATAAAAGTATATAAAATCTACGCACATCAAGTACCAACCCTAAAAACACCGCCTCAACCCGTTCGTGTCCACTGTGTCGCCGACTCCCTTACTGTGCGCCCTTCGCTTGAGTCCCCGAACCAGCGCCGTGACGATCCTTCGCCCGAGCTCACGACGACGAGTGGTTCGTCGAAGCCTCGCAGTCCCCTACCCTCATCTACAGTATCACCGGGGTTCTCCTCTCCGGATTTTTGCATCGTGCAAAGAACCCTTGGTCGGGTGAGGTGGTTGGAGCTTGGTAGACACTGGAATTGGATTGCCTACTCCAGAGCTAGATAGTGGCGAGGACTGGTACTCCAAGTGGCTATCTTGTCTTCCCAAGGCCTAGGGCTGAGCTGAGTTCATCGGATACTTCTTCTCCGTCGGGCTTTCCTTCACTGACTGTGAGGGATTTCTCCATTGAGGTAAGTTGAGGTGAGGATTGATTCAATTAGGGTTTTAGTAGCTATAGAAGTTGTGATGTGTGGCCAAATAAGAGAATGAACGGATTGTGGCTTGGTTATGGCAGGGGCTTGCTATGAGGGGCTCGGTCACAATTCCTAGTAGTTGTTCTTCGTTTGGGAACCATTAGGTAAGGTTCCTACCCCTGTTAGATGTTAGGGTTGTAGATCTAAATGTTGGTTTCAGATTGGATTTGATACTGAGAATGTATTGATTGGGGTGCTTGTGATGTATATAGCCCTGTAAAAGCTTGGTTGGGTGATCTGTGGCAGTAGACTCCACTAGTGAGCAATTTGCCAGCAATTTCACGTTCGAACAGAGGTTTAACGGAAGGGATTATTGCTCTAAGGTAAGATCCTAGAATTTAGATACCTGTTGTAGCTTTGACTGTAATTGCTTGGTAGTAATTGGGAGTTAGATCATGATTGGTAACCCTAATTGTGATAGTCTAGATTAGAGTTTTTGAATTGGTTCGAGTATATCATAAAATGGGGATGAACGTGTCCGGAATAACTACGTGTTCTGTATATTAAGTTAGTTATTCAGTTTCATATGTATTTAGCTAAAATTGATACACTGACACAGGACTTTGATCATGGCGGGAGTCGTGACAAAGTTGATGTCGGATTCAGTCTACATCTAGAAGCGGGTACTTCTTGACTTGCCTCTTTAGTTTTGATCTTAGTGCATGAGTTAGTTTAAGATATGTAGTATCTATCTTGACTCCACTCGTATTCGTTTCTTGTGTTTGATACCTTGTCCACTCAATCTTTGAGCTGCTCGAATTCGTATCAATACAGTCTCATGTTGTTATCTTTGATAATTAGCAGATACTAGACACTATGTATACCGGTGTGACTATTGTTTAATTATATTTCGTATTGAGCATGCGGCTTCATGTAGCATACCTGATTTCTGTTATATGCGTATGATGACTATTGGATTATCCGCATCATGTCATAGCATGCATGTCGGCGACCATGTCTCCCTTATGGTTAAGGGGGTCGTTGACCAGAGCCGCACACTCGACCACTCATGGATAGTGGTAGCGAGAGTGCGCCGCTTGTCCTGTCATGCACTCACTCGATCACTCATGAGTAGTGGCGGCTGGAGTTGTGAGCAACAGAGACCCTATTGTGACATAGCTAGACAGCTACTAAGCATGTTGGTTATTCCTAGGAAAACGTACAAGATCCACTATACAAAAAATTTTTGTACAAGTGTCGAACCTTTCCTTAAATAACCTATTGTGTTCTTTAGAAGTTAAATTAGGAATCGCAGACGGAACTTAACATCATTGATTCCAAATTTAACTTATCTGTTCTTGATGGTTTAGATTTGGATTGCAAGCGGAACTTAACACTATTGATCCAAATCCACTTATGTTATTAATTCCATTAAATATTAATTTCTAAAATTGGCTTCCAGGACTACATGGCGAGGCACATGGCCTTCTTGGATATGGGAGCAACCACCATCGCCTAGACAAAGCCTTTTAAGGAAAGCTAATATTTAATTTCCTTAAATAACTCTAGGTTTAACCAAAAAGAACAATCGAATCACAAATTTGAAAAATAAAAGAAAAGAAACACAACTTCGAAACAAATCCGAAAACTCTAGAATCATATGCCTCTTGTATTTGGTATTTCCAAAAATAACTTATACAAAGAAAACTAGTATGATGCGGAAAATAATTACTAGTTATACCTTTCTTTGTAAGCAAATAACCTCTTGATCTTCTACCGTATTCCTCTTCTTATCCCAGACATTGTGTGGGTAACGATCTACCGAGATGAGAATTCACCTAAGCCACCTTCTTCTCCAAGCAATATTCAGCCACCACAATAGCTCCATGAAAGGATGAGGTTCGGCCACCACCAAGCTCCAAGGGATGCTAGGAAACAAAGCCTCATCCTTCTTCTTCTTCTTCAAATAAAATCCGGCCACCAACCAAGCTCCTAGAGAAGTTGTCGCCGGCCATAAGAAGAAGAGAAGAGGGAGAAGCTAGGGCTGACCACCAAGGAGGAAAAGAGAGGAAGAATATAATAGAGTCGTTAGCCATGAAGGCACTTCTACCCCCTCTTTTATAATCATTGGTCTTGACAAATAAGGAAATTTAAATAAAAAACTTCCTTAATTCTTTTGCCATGAAAAGGAAAATTTATTTAATTAAAAATAATTTTCTCTTCTCACATTACATGGTCGGCTACATTAAAGCTATAAACAAGGAGAGTTTTAATTAATTAAAACTTCCTAATTTGTCTCCGGAAATTTATAAAAATTTCTCCAATAAATTTATCCTTCATGGTGGTTTGTAAAAAGGAAATTTTATAAATTAAAATCTTTCTTTTAAACATGGGGATAAAAAAAAAGTTATCTCTAAAAATTAAAATCTCTTTTAATCTACAAATAAGGAAAGATATCAAATCTTTTCTTAATCTTTTGTAGAAGCTTTATAAAAGAAATATTTAATTTTTAAACTCTCTTTTAAATCATGAATATGGTTAAAAAAGGAAAGTTTTCTCAAAATTAAAATCTACCTTTCAATCTACAAATAAGGAAAGATTTTAAATCTTTTCTTAATCTTTTGTAGAAAGCTATAAAAGGAAAGATTTAAATTTCAAACTCTCTTTTAAAACCATGATATCCACATAAGAAATAATTTTAATAAAAAACCCTTTTTAATATAATGTGGTCGGCCACCTAAGCTTGGGCTCCAAGCAATTGGCCGACCACCTTAAGGCTCAACCTTTAGGCTTGGCCGACCCTAAGCTTGAGTTTCAAGCTTGGCTTGGCTGGCCCCTATAGGTTGGGTAAGAAGTGGGTATGTGGTGGGTATAAATCTCTATATACAAGATGTTGGTGCGGGAAGCATCCGACAATCGAACCCAAGTTTTGATAATGGAAAAGGGTTCAAAGTTAAGTCTTGTTGTTATCTAACATGTTGAATGAGTGTTTCAGGAAAGTCCTAACTACGGTTAGGCAGGTGAAAACCCTAGGGGGTGGTAACCCTAGGTCTTAGGGGGCGGTAACCCTAGGTGGAGAAAAGTCCTAGCTGCGGTTAGGCAAAGGGAAAACCCTAGGGGGTGGTAACCCTAGGTCATAGGGGGTGGTAACCCTATGCGAAAAGTCTTGGCAGGTCGATGGCTTCAGGCAAAAGTCCTAGGGGGTGGTAACCCTAGGTGGAAAGTCCTGGTGTCGCGAACCAGGTGAAAGACTGGACTAGCTGAGAAGCGAATGTCCAGCAGAAAGTCTGGAAGCGTCGAGTGCTGAGCAAAAGTTCAGTCGATCTGGAGGATCGCACTGGTAGCAGGCAAATCTCCTGAGTGGAGTAGGTGAGGGCGCGTTCCCCGTAGAGGGAACAGTAGGCGTCGGGTCGACCTAGGGTTTTCGGACGAAAATCCAAAGTCAGACCTGGACAGTCCGGAGACTGTCATAATATTCTTTATCATATTCATACTGTTGTTTTATGCTAACTTTGTGTTGCAGGATATTGTTTGGGACTAACATGTCTTGCAGGTACAAAGTAATGAAGTTTTCCCTCGGATGAACAGTGTTCGAGGTGCCTCCATGGAGCTTGGAGGCGCCTCGGGTGCAAAAGCTGTTCTGGTCGCGAAGCAGGGCTGAAGGCGCCTTGGTTGGCTATGGAGGCGCCTTGGAAGGTACCTTGGAAGGCGCCTTGAAGACCTATGAAGGCGTCTTCAAGGTGATAAGTGCAGAATGGTCAGCGCTCATCTGCACGGTGGACTCGGAGCTATGGAGGCACCTTCGGAGGCCTTCAAGGCGCCCTGGATGCCCTTTATAAGGGGACTTCGAGCAGCATTGAGGAACAACAAGATCCAAGTGATTCTTCTGCATTCAACGGCTAACTAACTCATTCTGAAGTGATGCAACTCTACACCGACAACCTGGAGCTTTAATTTGGCAGTTTAGTTGTCGGTATAAAATTATATTTATATTCTTTATTTTGCTTCTTATACTTAAACTTGTAAATCTATTCGAGCCAATAGTTGTTGCCTACAGTAAGCGATCAAGGATCGCGGGCCTTTGAGTAGGAGTCGCTACAAGCTCCGAACAAAGTAAATTCTCTATGTCCTTCTGTTTGTGTTTCTTTATTTTTATTCCGTTGCGTTTTAATTACTCCGATAGTTTTGCAATTCGAAAAACGAATTAGCCGCGAGCGCTATTCACCCCCCCCCCTCTAGCGCTTCTCGATCCAACACAAGAGGCTACGATAGGGACCGAGAGGAGGAATTGGTTTTGGTCTCCTGATGAAATTAAGCTTCCCGTGTTCGCCCCGAACACACAACTTAATTTCATCAATAATAATTCATTCCATTAAAGAACTATTATTGAACTACTGTACCAATTCTAAATTACATTTTGAGCTCCTTCTTATTATGAGTGTGTTAGTCTCCCTGTGTTTAAGATGTCAAATGACAACTAATTAAATGAGTTACTGACAACTCACTTAATTAATATCTTAGTCCAAGAGTAGTACCACTCAACCTTATCGTCATGTCGGACTAAGTCCACCTGCAGGGTTTAACATGACAATCCTTATGAGCTCCTCTTGGGGTCATTCTCAACCTAGATTACTAGGACACAGTTTCCTTCTATAATCAACAACACACACTATAAGTAATATCATTTCACAACTTATCAGGCTTATTAATTTATTGAACTAAATCTCACCCATTGATAAATTAAAGAAATAAATATCAAATATATGTGGTTGTTATTATATTAGGATTAAGAGCACAAACTTCCATAATAACTGAGGTTTTTGTTCCTTTATAAAGTCAGTATAAAAGAAACGATCTCTGATGGTCCTACTCAATACACTCTAAGTGTACTAGTGTAATTATATAGTTAAGATAAACTAATACCTAATTACACTACGACCTTCCAATGGTTTGTTCCTTTCCATCTTGGTCATGAGCTACTGTTTATAATTTATAAGGTACTGATAACATGATCCTCAGTGTGTGACTCCACACACCATGTTATCTACAATACAAATTAATTGAACAACTATATTTATCATAAATGTAGACATTTGACCAATGTGATTCTTATTTTTAGATAAATGTTTATACCAAAAGCTAGGCTTTTAGTATACATCCTAACAAAGCAAACTGTCCACTCGGTTACTCGAGAGTGGTGATGGCTGGAGTGGTTCAGTAGTCACTGATCCGGCCTCTCGACCATACAGGGGTCGTGTTGTAGAGAGGTGGGTTGGGTGGCCATTTCTGCATACGTTGTTGATATTTTACATGTTTATATTGTTGTTGTTTGCTTATGCTATTAGTTGTTTACTTACGCGGTTCTATTATCACATACCTGTTATATATGCTTGGGCACTGCTTACCTTGACAGTATACCTTACATGTGAACTAGGTAGTTATGAGCAGTATTGTAGTAGTTTTGTGATACTTCTGACCCTATACTACTAGCCTAGGATATGGTATCAGGTATGGATTTACATGTTTTATGTACATAATAGTATCTAATATTTATCTTTCCGAGACTGTATCCTGTTGTATTCCTGACATATTATTTTTACTCATGCATTGTCTATTTCCTTACCCGCTGAGTCTTTATACTCACCACCCTATACATTGGTAACTTCACCAGGTAGTCGTTAGTTGATGCCAGTATACTTGGAGGAGGATTCCTGACTGCCGGTCCCACATCGCTTCCGAGGATGGATTTCCGTTTTAGTTTATCGCTTCGGTTGTGAGTTGAATTTATGAACTTGGTATTATAATAACCTGTTTGTGGATTGATGTTACTTTGTGATTAGTTTTGCTTTGTCGAGGAGTCAAGCCGGGCCGACCCGCGGTGAGTTCTTTTTGGCATTTTGTATTTGTTATCTATTTTTCGCTGTGTTTGAGTTTCCAGCCGTGTGGGCTGCATATTATCTGCGTGGTGGTGATTTATTCTAGTCGTGTTGGCTGTAGTTTGCATATGTTTATCTGTTAGCTATGTATACTGGTTCATTTGTCACTGCTATAGGGGAGGTGTTGTCCGATTTTCCTCGGAAAACCTTACTCTCGGGGCGTGACAATTTATTGGTATCAGAGCTACAGGCTTAAGATGCATAATTCGCACGTTTTGGATTTTTCGTGTTTTGATTCCTCGAAGTGACTTTTTGGGATTTGAGACCAGGCAGCGGCGGAACCCCTCCAAGTTATAGGCTATAAGTTTTATAAGTATAATCATAAAATTGTTGGTAATACTTATTAGTTGTTGCTATCAGGTATGAGACGAGGCCGGTCAGCAGCCGGTTCTCGTCATGGTCTAGGACGACCACGGAAACAACTCATCGGGGCTGGGAAACCAGAACCTGTGACTCAGGAGGCTGATTCTTCTAGGGATCCAATTGATGTTGAGACGGTTAGTCGAGGACAAGCCCATCCGACGCCTCATAGAGATCACGGACATCAGCCTCAGGAGATACCTTCGGTAGTACCACCTGTGAGAGATCAGGGATTCCAGACATAGGGGATTCCTTCTGTGATACCATCAGTGGAACCTGCACCTGCTACTACTGATTGGATGCAGGATAGAGCTCGTATATTGTTGCTGGCGAGGTCCGTCAAGGATAGAGTTACTTTATACCCGGGCTGAGCTGACCCTTGGGCTGCTCGTAGCTGGTTGAAGAATTTGGAAAGCACTTTTGGGTACATGAGCTGTACAGATGAAGAGAAAGTGGAGTTGGCTGCGTATCACCTCCGAGATCAGGCGGTCACTTGGTGGGATATGCAGAAGACGATCTTTGGGGAGCAGCATATCACATGGTTGATGTTTCGTGATGCTTTCGAGAGGCAGTATTTCCCTGCTACCTTTTGTCTTGCTCGCCGCCAGGAGTTTCTGAACCTAAAGCAGGGCGATTGTTCGGTATTGGAGTATAATGCAGAGTTCAGTAGGTTGGCTGAATTTTATCCTCAGCTAGTGGCACAGGATTACGATCGGATGCATCAGTTTACTAAGGGCCTTGCTGCATACATTCGGATTCGGATATCAGGTTTTCCAGGTAGTTCCTACCAGGAGGTGTTGGATCGAGCATTGTTTATTGAGATGACTCAGCAGCAGATAACTCAGGAGAAAGGCCAGGATAAACAGTCATCACAAAAGAGAGGGAATAAGGGTCAGAGCTCACAGACTACTACTGGAGGATCCTCTCGGCCACAGAAGGCAGGGCGGACATCGGATGGAGCATCTCGTCCTCCTCAGCATGACTGGAAGAAAGATAGAATTGGATCCAGATGTTACTAGTGTGGTTCCAAAAGTCATACCAAATCCCAGTGCCCTTTGGATCACTCCATTTGCTATTATTGCAAATTTCCAGGGCATGAGAGTCGGGATTGTACTTTGAAGGCACAGTTGGAGGCTACTAAGGCTACATCTTAGGGGGGGGCAACCCTCACAGACATGACCCCAGAAAGGATCACAGAAGACGCAGGGTGCTCCTCATCAGCAGCGACCACAGCCTTCTCAGGGACAGATATATCATATCCAGGGTCAGGAACCAACGACTACGCAGTATTCTGCTGCAGCATCATCTCATCAGACATTTCCAGTACAACAGGATTTTCATCCACCTCAGCCTTATTCAGCATATCAGCTTCAGTCTCAGTATCAGTAGTCGGCTCCCGTACCTTCGATTCCAGCGCAGACGACCCCAGGTATGCCACAGTTGAGCTCAGAGGTGGGTCGCGTTTATGCGGTTACCTGAGAGGAGGCACAACGGGCTGAAGGATCGGTTTTCCGAGGTACTATTTCAGTTTATGCCTTTACTGCAGATCTATTGATAGATACTGGTAGTTCCCATTCATTCATATCTCGAGTATTTCTTGATAAAATCGGGAGGCTGCCTACTCGTCGGACTCATGGGTTGACGGTATCACTACCATATGGCAAGGTACTAAATATGAGTCTGGAAGTCAAAGATTCCCTTTAGACTTCAATGGTTAGACTCTTATAGTGGATCTGCAGGTATTAGAGATGGTGGAATTTGATATTATATTAGGCATGGATTGGTTGGCCATGAACCATGCCACCGTCGATTGCAGAGCTAGAGTAGTCACTTTCCGACCCCCCGGTCTACCATCTTGGGTATTCTTTGGAACCAGGAGTGATGGGATAGCAATCATATCAACAATGCAAGCTAGGAGATTGTTGGGACAGGGTTGTCAGGGATATTTGCTGCCCATGGTTAAAGCTGGTTCGGATGCATTACCACAGCTTTCGGATGTTTCTATTGTTCGAGAATTTCTAGATGTGTTCCCTGACGAACTCCCTAGTTTACCTCCTAACAGGCAAGTCGAGTTTACGATTGACCTGGTTCCGAGAACCACACCAGTATCCAAGACCCCTTATCGCATGGCACCAAAGGAGTTAGAGGAGCTGAAGGTTCAGTTGCAGGAGTTGTTAAACAGAGGATTTATCCATCCCAGTGTTTCTCCGTGGGGAGCACCAGTACTCTTCGTTAAGAAGAAAGACGGATCACTGAGATTATGTATTGATTACCGACAGCTGAATGCGGTGACTGTCAAGAACAAATATCCATTGCCACGTATAGAGGATTTATTTGATCAGCTGAAGGATACCTGTGTATATTCTATGATTGATTTGCGCTCAGGCTATCATCAGCTCAGGGTTAGAGATGCAGATATTCCGAAGACAGCATTTCGCACTCATTATGTTCACTACGAGTTCTTAGTAATGTCATTTGGGCTTACCAATGCTCCAGCCGTATTCATGGATTTGATGAACAAGGTGTTTCTTAAGTACCTAGATCAGTTCGTCATCGTGTTCATTGACGATATTTTGATATACTCCCGATCTGAAGAGGAACACAAGCGACATCTTCGCATAGTTTTAGAGACGCTACAGCGAGAACACCTCTATGAGAAGTTTAGCAAATGCGCATTCTGGTTACCTTCGGTGGGTTTTCTTGGACACATTGTCTCCAGCAGAGGTATATCAATCGATCCACAAAAAATTGAGGCCATGACTAGCTGGGAACAGCCGAAGATGGTACAGGAGATACGTAGCTTCTTGGGATTAGCTGGGTATTATCGGAGGTTCATCGAAGGGTTCTCCAGCATAGCTTTGCCTTTGACATGATTGACCCGAAAGGGTGAGAAATTTATCTGGACAGAATCTTGTGAGCAGAGCTTCCAGGATCTCAAATGGAGGCTCATTTCTACACTAGTGCTAGTACTTCCCTCTGGCGTGGATGGATTTATACTTTTCACAGATGCTTCATATCAGGGATTAGGGGCAGTACTTATGCAGTACGAGCGAGTGGTGTCATATACCTCACGTCAGCTGAAAGATCATGAGAGGAATTATCCGGTCCATGATTTGGAGTTGGCAGCTATCATTTTCGCGCTGAAAATTTAGCGCCATCATTTATATGGGATCACTTTTGAGGTTTACACAGATAATAAAAGCCTCAAGTATTTGTTCACCCAGAAGGAATTGAACCTCCGGCAGAGAAGATGGATGGAATTCTTGAAAGACTATGACTGCACAATTAACTATCACCCGGGGAAAGCCAACGTGGTGGTTGATGCTTTGAGCAGGAAATCCCACGAAGTTTTGGCATGCCACCGAGTGATGGTTACTGAATTGATGCAGAGCTTCTCTGAGTTGGGGTTGATGGAGCAAGCACCGACAGAGCGAGGCTTGCTAGTTACCATGGTTGCTCAGTCACCTATAGTGGAGCGTATCAAAGAGGCACAGGCTACAGATCAGCATCTATAGTTTTTACGTAGCAGAGTTATCTCAAGACAGTAGACAGAGTTTACCTGTGATGATAGGGAAATTCTGTATTTCCGTGGAAGATTATGTGTTCCCGAGTCACATCCTGTTTAGGAGGACTTATTGCGGGAAGCACATCGATCTAGATTTGTGATTCATCCAGGAGGTACTCGCATGTACAAGGATCTGAAATGATCATACTAGTGGAATTGTATGAAGAAGGGCATTGAGACATTTGTGGCGCAATGTTTGGTTTGTCAGCAGATAAAGGCGGAGCATCAGAGACCAACTGGGTTACTGCAGAAGATAGAAATACCGGAATGGAAATGGGAGCATATCACGATGGACTTTGTGGTAGGTCTACCCCTGACCCGGAAGGGACATGATGCAATTTGGGTAATCGTTGATCGGTTAACCAAATCTGCCCACTTTTTATCGATCCGTCGGATGGATTCGTTGGATCGATTGGCAGAGTTATACTGTAGAGAGATCATCATATTGCATGGTATACCTCTGAGTATTATATCAGATAGAGATCCACGATTTACTCTCGATTTTGGCGGAGTCTCCAGCAGGCCATGGGTACGGAACTCCGTTTTAGTATAGCATTTCTCCCTCAGACCGATGGGCAGTCAGAGCGTACTATCCAGACATTGGAGGATCTATTGAGATCTTGTGCTATGAATTTTGGCGGTTGCTGGGAGGATCATTTGCACTTGGTGGAGTTTGCATATAACAACAGTTACCACTCAGTGATTTAGATGGCACCATACGAGGCATTATATGGCAAAGCATGTAGATCTCCTACTTTATGGGATGAGGTTAGAGAATCGTCAGTCTTGGGTCCCCAGCGTGTTCAGCGAGATGCAGAGTTGGTTGGCACCATCAGACGTAGAATGTCAGAAGCTCAAGGCCGACAGAAAAGCTATGCAGATCGGAGATGGAGACCTTTGGAGTTTTCTGTGGACGATCATGTGTTCCTGCGAGTGTCTCCTACCAAGGGAGTTAGGAGATTTGGATTGAAAGGGAAGTTAGCTCCTCATTACATTGGGCCCTTTCAGATACTTGAGAGAATTGGTGAGGTAGCTTACCGATTGGCGCTACCACCATCACTTGCCGGGGTGCATGATGTATTCCACGTATCTATGTTGAGGAAGTACATGCCACACCCTACGCATATTTTGATAGATGTATCGATCACCCTTCAGCCAGATGTAACATATGAGGAGGTTCCAGTACGAATATTGGATCACAAGGAACGCCAGCTGCGAAATAGGACAACCCGACTTGTCAAGGTTGGATGGGAGCATCATTCAGATGACGAGGCGACCTGGGAACTGGAGGATGAGATCCGAGCGCAGTACCCACATTGTTTAATGAAGGTATGTAAAGTTAGTTCATTAATGATTTTACATGTCGTTTGTCGTATAATGCAGTTATGACATAAATTTGGGGACCAAATTTTTATTAGAGAGGGAGAATGTGAGATACGGCAAAATAAATAATAAATGATTATAGGGGAATAGCCCAAAATAATTTATAGGAATGTTTAGACATTTTTCTGGATTTATTTGGAGAACGTATGACAGTGTTTAAGGGGATAAATTATTGGACTTAAGATAGTAATGGAAATCATCATTAGAGGAGGGTTAAGGGGTGGTTAGGATGCAACCTAACCTAACCTAACCCTATAAGAAGCTACAGTACCAACCCTAAAAACGCCGCCTCAATCCGTGCGTGTCCATTGTGCCTAAGAACGCCAACCCCCTTACTGTGCGCTCCTTCGCTTGAGTCCCCGAACCAGCGCCGCGACGATCCTTCGCCCGAGCTCACAGTGACGAGTGGTTCGCCGAAGCCTCTTAGTCCCCTACCCTCGTCTATAGTATCACCGGGGTTCTCCTCTCCGGATTTCTGCGTCGCATAAAGAACCCTCGGTCGAGTGAGGAGGTTGGAGCTCGGCAGACACCGAAATTGGATTGCCTGCTCCAGAGCTAGATAGTGGCGAGGACTGGTACTCCATGTGGCTATCTCATCTTCCCTAGGCCTAGGGTTGAGCTGAGTTCGTCGGATACTTCTTCTCCATCGGGCTTTCCTTCGCTGACTGTGAGGGATTTCGCCATTGAGATAAGTTGAGGCGAGGATTGATTCAATTAGGGTTTTGGTAGTTATAGAAGCTGTGATCTGTGGCCAGATGAGAGAATGAACGGATTGTGGCTTGGTTTTGGCAGGGGTTTGCTGTGAGGGGCTCGGTCATAATTCCCAGTAGCTGTTCTTCGTTTGGGAACCATTAGGTAAAGTTCCTACCCCTGTTAGATGTTAGGGTTGTAGATCTAAATGTTGGTTTCAGATTAGATTTGATACTGAGTATGTATTGATTGGGGTGCTTGTGATGTATATAACCCTGTAAAAGCTTGGTTGGGTGATCTGTGGCAGTAGACTCCACTAGTGAGCAATTTGCCAGCAATTTCACGTTCGAATAGAGGGTTAACGGAAGGGATTATTGCTCTAAGGTAAGATCCTAGAATTTAGATACCTGTTGTAGCTTTGACTGTAATTGCTTGGTAGTAATTGGGAGTTAAATCATGATTGGTAACCCTAATTGTGATAGTCTAGATTAGAGTTTTTGAATTGGTTCGAGTAGATCATAAAATGGGGATGAACGTGTCTGGAATAACTACGTGTTCTGTGTATTAAGTTAGTTATTCAGTTTCATATGTATTTAGCTAAAATTGATACGCTGGCACAAGACTTTGATCGATGTAGGAGTCGTGACAAAGTTGACGTCGGATTCAGTCTACATCTAGAGGCGGGTACTTCTTGACTTGACTCTTTAGTTTTGATCTTAGTGCATAAGTTAGTTTCATATATGTAGTATCTATCTTGACTCCACTCGTATTCGTTTCTTGTGCTTGATACCTTGTCCACTCAATCTTTGAGCTACTCGAATTCGTATCAATACAGTCTCATGTTGTTATCTTTGATAATTAGCAGATACTAGACACTATGTATACTGGTGTGACTATTGTTTAATAATATTTCGTATTGAGCATGCGGCTTCATGTAGCATACCTGATTTCTGTTATATACGCATGATGACTATTGCATTATCCACATCATGTCATAGCATGCATGTCGGTGACCATGTCTCCCTTATTGTTGAGGGGGTCGTTGCACAGAGCCGCACACTCGACCACTCATGGGTAGTGGTAGCGGGAGTGCGCCGCTTATCCTGTCATGCACTCACTCGATCACTCATGAGTAGTGGCGGCTGGAGTTGTGAGCAGCAGTGACCCTATTGCGACGTAGCTAGACAGCTACTAAGCAAACTGTCCACTCAGTTACTCGAGAGTGGTGACGGCTGGAGTGGTTCAGTAGTCACCGATCCGGCCTCTCGACCATACAGGGGTCGTAGTGCAAAGAGGTGGGCGGGGTGGCCATTTCTGCATACGCTATTGATATTTTACATGTTTATATTGTTGTTGTTTGCTTATGCTATTAGTTGTTTACTTACGCGGTTCTATTATCACATACCTGTTATATATGCTTGGACACTGCTTACCTTAACAGTATATCTTACATGTGAACTAGGTAGTTATGAGCAGTATTGTAGTAGTTTTGTGATACTTCTGACCCTATACTACTAGCCTAGGATATGGTATCAAGTATGGATTTACATGTTTTATGTACACAATAATATCTAATATTTATCTTTCTGAGGCTGTATCCTATTGTATTCCTAGCATACCATTTTTTACTCATGCACTGTCTATTTCCTTACCCGCTGAGTCTTTATACTCACCACCCTATACATTGGTAACTTCACCAGGTAGTCGTTAGTTGATGCCAGTATACTTGGAGGAGGATTCCTGACTACCGGTCCCACGTCGCTTCCGAGGACGGATTTCCGTTTTAGTTTATCGTTTCGGTTGTGAGTTGAATTTATGAACTTGGTATTGTAATAACATGTTTGTGGACTTGATGTTACTTTGTGATTGGTTTTGCTTTGTCAAGGAGTCAAGCCGGGCCAGCCCGCGGTGAGTTCTTTTTGGCATTTTGTATTTGTTATCTGTTTTCCGCTGTGTTTGAGTTTCCAGCCGTGTGGGTTGCATATTATCTGCGTGGTGGTGATTTATTCTAGCCGTGTTGGCTGTAGTTTGCATATGTTTATCTGTTAGCTATGTATACTGGTTCATTTGTCACTGCCACAAGGAAGGTGATGTCCGATTTTCATTGGACAACCTTACTCTTGGGGCGTGACACCGCGGACCTATCTGGACTTCCCACCAGCTATCGGGTCCGCGGATCTAGTTGGATTTCAACTTGGTGTTAGGTCCTTCAGACTAGTCAACTCCTGCACACGTGGTAGACGGGTTAGACAAATAATACATCTAACTTTAACTTATTTATCATACATCAAAACTAAATTATTAGTATAACCTGCACCAATAAATGTGAATTTGCGCACTAAAAAAAGTCATTTTTGTTATAGTGTCAAATAAAGATGGTTCAAAGGCCTCTAAAAGATTATACTGCTACCAAGTCAACAAGAGAATTGGGGTCCATTCTGCCACAATTTATTCATGCTCCCAACTTTATTCTTAATCCAACCTTTATCTCTAAAATTTAAGAAGATAAGTTTGTAGGATCAGATTTAAAATGTCCTTACTTACACCTAATGGATTTCTACAAATATTACAACACATTGAAATATAAAGGGGCCCCTACTAATGCAATTTTGCTGATGACTTTTCCTTTTAGCCTAAAAAATGTTGCAAAAGTTTGGTTAAATACTTTGCAACTTAAAAGTATCAAGACTTGGTATGAATTAGAGAGAAAGTTCTTGAACAAGTATTTTTCCCCCCAAGGAAGACAACTCATATGGAGTGTTGGTGCAGGGAGCACCAGATGATCGAATCTGTGTTTTGATAATGACAAAATGATTCAAAGTTAAGATTGTTTTGTTATCTAACAAGTGTGAATGAGTTTGTAGGAAAGTCCTAGTGGAGTCTAGGCAGGTGAAAAGTTTTAGCTGTGGTTAGGCAATGAAGTCTTGGTCCGGGGGACCAGGCAAAGTCTTGGCAGGTCGAGGATGCCAGGCGAAATCTTAGAGTTGAAGACTCTAGGTCAAACTCCTGGGGGTCATGGACACCAGATGAAAGACTAGATGGGTCGGGGATCGAACGTCCAGTGAAAAAGTCCTAAAGCTTTGGATGCTGAGCAAAAGTTTAGATGGTCTGGAGGACTGATCTGGCAAAAGGTAAACTCTCCTAAGAGAAATAAGTGAGGATGCGGTCCTCGAAGATGGAATAGTAAGCGTCCATCCGATCTAGAGTTTCAGCGAAACTCAAAGTCAGGACCGGACAGTCCGAAGGTTGTTAAAACTTATCTTTACATGTTATAATTTGCCTTTTATTCTAACTTTATTTTGTAGGAAACTAACAATTGTGCAGGTTCAGATTTTACCTTGTTCAATCAACTGAACCTCTAGATCAGTTGACCAAACCCTAGAGATTAGATCAACTTGTGGTTAAGTCTCAATCAAGGATTGATCAACTTATGGTTAAGTCTCGACCAAGGATCAATCGACCGAATATCGGGTTCAGTCGATCGTTCAGTGGATAAGAAGTAGGTTGATCTGGCCAAGTTGATCGGACCAGATAAGCTGAGGAGCAACGGTGGATTGGTCGATCGAATGGCGGGATTGATAGATCGAAAGAAGACTCATTCGAAGTGACATAATCTAGATAAAAATTTGGACCGATTTAGGCAGGATCGGTCGACCGATCCGAGGGATCATTAAATGGATCAAAGTTGAGTTAAACCTGATCTCGAGATCAGTGGATCTGGATCAGGCTCAACTTGGCTATAAAAGGAGGTCTCGACCCAACACTTCGGTACAATGAACTCAGACAATCCTTAGCTTTGCAAGCTGCTCCGATAATCTCTACGACACCCAAACTCTGCTGCGACGACGGAAAACTCAACCTTCCAGATCCTTAGAAGTCGTCGGTATATTTTCAATTATAGTACTTAAGTTATAAATCTGTTACACTCATATTTATACTATTCCAGATTGATAGTGAATTACCCAAAGTAAACACTCAATAAGAGTGTTGGCCTTGGAATAAGAGTCGTCACAGACTTCGAACCAAGTAAAATTACTTATGTTTGTGTGCATTCTTTCTCTTTCCTATTCTCATTTTCCCCTGCGTTTCATTCTGTGTTTTCTAAAAAGTGTGAAAAAACCATGAGTACTATTCACCCCTCTAGCATGTCTCAATCCTACAATTGGTATCAGAACATGGCCACTCTAAATCAGTACAACTACCATTCAAGTATTTTTCATCGCTTTTTCATCCTTTTTTTAAAATAAATTCTTATTACTTTTTCCTATTTTCAAATTTTTTTTATAAGTCAGGATTGGTTTAATAACCTCTCCTGACAAATTTATTGATTTGTCAAATTTTTTCTCAAAATTAATGCAATACCATTAGAGTCAGTTTATTATCTTATTTTCTTACCGTACTGTTAATCCAAAACTAAGTCTTGGAACAAGCATCATTTTCGTCTTTGGAAGAGTCTTTTTCTAAATTACCCGTCAAGAAGGCTACAACATTGCATGATCACCACTATTCTCCGATGAGGATTTCAGCTACTGGAAGAGTTAAATGGGGTATTACCTCAAAACACAAGTCGAAATGTGGCTCATCATCTAAATCGGGTTCGCGCTTCAACTCGACGACAATAGAAAACTAGTTTCATGCAAAAACTGGGACTCAAGTCTAATCAAGAAGATCGAGGCTGATGCCAAAGCAACCAGACTTTTCAATACGGTTTAACCAAAAAAGAGTTGAACCTGGTCGACCCCTTCAATAACACCAAGGAGTTATGACAAAAATTAATTGAGTTGCACGAGGGCACCTCCGACACTAAGGTAAGTAAAAGAGATTTAATACTTAATAAATCGTATAACATCAAAATGCTGGATGGTGAATTGGCATGTCAACTACACGCTCAAATCTAAGATCTACTCAACGGCTTCCATGCAATCGGGTAGAAAATGAAAAATTGTGACATTATCAGGTGCACACTTAATGTCTTTCCAAGGAATACTTTGTGGGCATCCATGATAAATGCTTACAAAGTATCTAAGGATCTTTCATTAATTAAATTAGATGAAATATTTTCAGAATTTGAACTTCATGAACAAACTAATGCACTACTGGTTGATAAAGGTATTACTTTGATCATAGGTACAAGCAGAACTCGAGAACCAAAAATCAAGCATCGAACTGAACCCAAGCCCAAAGATGAATCAGACTCGGAAGACGATGACGAGATCACTGCTAAGCTCATCAACCTTGTATGAAATTTATACAAGAAAAAGAAGGGTTTCATAAAACACGAGATCAAAAAGGTGATCTAGTCAAAGATGATGCAACCAAGCTCAAACGCGAAAATGAAGTTTGAAGTCACCTGCTACGGCTACAACAAGAAGGGGCACATCAAGGTGAACTGTCCAAACCAGAAGGAAGTGAAGAAACAATAAACAAAGAAGGCCCTACAAGTAACGTGGGATGAATCATCGTTGGAAGACTCCGATGAAGACCTCGAACAGACAAGACTCAGATGAATCATCATCGGAAGACTCCGATGAACTTATTTTATCTTAAAGTTCTATTAGTTGATATGTTTAATTTTAACTTACTTAGCATAAGTCAACTATGTGACTCTAGATACTTAGTAACATTTTCTAACCTAATTAAAAATATAAAAAATCCTGAAATTATACTTAAGGGAATAAGGAAAAAATAATATTTACACAATTGACCTACCAACTTCCTCACTCAAGTGTCTCTTGACACAACAAGAGAAAATCAAATTGTGACATAGAAGACTGGGGCGCACTCACATTAGTTCCATTTCAAAAATGAGTCAAAATGGCTTAGTTAGAGGTCTACCTAAATTAAAAAATTTTAAAAATATAATTTGTAATGTCTGTCAATAAGGTAAACAAACTAAGTCAACCCATAAACTAACAAACATAAATCGAACCAACTCAATACTTGAGTCCCTATACTTAGACCTATTTGATTCACATGAAGCCAAGTCAATAAGTAGAAACCAATACTTCTTAATAATAATTGATGATTACTCAAGATTAACTTGGGTAAAATTCCTAAAAACTAAGAATGAAACCTTTGAAATCTTTAATAATTTTTATAAATTAATAGAAAATGAAAAAAGATACAAAAATTAGAAGACTTAGAAGTGATCATGAGGGGAATTTGAAAATCATAAATTTAATGATTTTTTTCAAAGTAATGGATATAATCATGAATTTTCATGTCCTAGAACCCCCCCAACAAAATGATCTAGTAAAATGAAAAAATAGAACATTACAAAAGGCCACTAGAACTATGTTAAACGAATGTAACCTAAGTAACTAATTTTAGACCGAAGCAATAAATACAGCATGTTATATTCAAAATAGAATATTAATCAATAAATTTCACAATAAAATCCCCTATTAAATTTATTACAATAAAATACCCAATCTAAATTATCTAAAAGTGTTTGTATGTAAAGTACATATATTAAACACTAAGGATTATTTAGGCAAGTTTGCATCAAAATCTTCAACTAGCATCTTTTTAGGGTACTCCACAACTAGTAGGGTTTATAGAGTTTTTAACAAAAATACTTTAAAAGTTGAAGAAACAACAAATATAATTTTTAATAAAGAAAATAACCTACCGAATTTAATCAATGAAAATAGTAGTCAAATTACAAGAAATATAGAAGATGATGAAGATAATCAAATTAAACCTAAACCTAGTAAATCAGAAGAACAAATTGTTGACCCTAACATAAGACCATCTAGGGTTAGATCCAACCACCTAGGGGTGGCAATTTTTGACCCGACACGAAAACACGACCCAAACCGAACACGAAAAAATCAGGTTAGGGTTGGGTAGTTTCGGGTTCGGGTCGAAATTGGGTCGACCCATTTGACCCAATTAATAAACAGGTCGGGTTCGGGTCAACCTGAAATGACCCGATTACAACCCGCGAACCCGTTTATAAATAATTATAAATTTAAACTAAAATTACAAATTTAAAAAAGTTAAAAACCCTAAACATAGAGATATGTTATGCTATTGATTGCAATGTTGCTATGGCTTATCATTTATGATATGAATTTTCAATTTGTGTAGATAAATGTTATTTTTAATTTTTAATTAAATATACAAATTTTATTTAATGAATTCAGGTCATATTCAGGTCAAACGGGTCAAATAGGTTAAACGGGTCAAACGGGTCGAACGAGTTAAACGGGTTAAATGGGTTAAACTGGTCAAGCGGGTTAAACGGGTCAAACGAGTCGGGTTCCGGTCGGGTTCGGGTCAAGTGCAAATAAACAGATCAGGTTCAAGTTGAATATTTTGACCCGAAATAATAATCAGGTCGGGTTCAGGTTGTCATTTGCCAACCCGCCAACCTGCCAACCCGAACCTGTCAACTCGAACCCGAACCGAATTGCCACCCCTACAACCACCCAACTGACCAACTTCTGGGTGACCCAACCCTAGGAGTTTGAACTCGATCATCTTATAAAAATCTAAGTCAAATAGCCCTTATTTCCAAAATTGAACCTAAAACTATAGAAGAAGCCCTACCTGACCTAGATTGGATAATTGTGATGCAAGAAGAACTAGCTCAATTTGAAAGAAACTAAGTCTAGGAACTAATACCTAAAATCATAAATAAATCTATCATTGATAGTAAGTGGGTCTTTAGAAATAAATTAGATGATAAAGGTGAAATAGTTAGAAAAAAAGCTAAATTAGTGGTGAAGGGGTTTAGCCAAGTAGAAGGGTAAGATTATGATAAAACCTATGCACTTATAGCCAGACTTGAATCCATCAAGATGTTGCTAGCCTATGCATCACATAAAGGATTCAAGTTATATCAAATGGACGTAAAGTCTGCATTCCTAAATGGGTTCATTAAAGAAGAAGTTTATGTAAATCTGTTGGTATAGGGAGCACCAAACGATCGAACCTAAGTTTTGATTATGGCAAAGGGTCCAAAGTTAAGGTTACTTGTTGTCTAACAAGGTTGAATGAGCCTGTAGGAAAGTCCTAAGTGTTCTTAGGCAAAAGTCTTAGTGGATTCTAGGCAGGTGGAAAATCCTAGGGGGAGGTAACCCTAGGTTATGGAAAGTCATAAGTATGGTTAGGCAAGGTGAAGTCTTAGCGGGTTAAGTACTTTGGGTGAAATCCTAGAGTCAGGGACTCTAGGTGAAAATCCTAGTGATCGCAGATCAGGTGGAAGTCTGGACAGATCGTGGAGCGGGCATTCAGCATGAAGACCTGAAGTATCGGATGCTAACCAAAAGTTCACATGGTCGTGGAGGACTAATCTGGCAAAAAGTAAATTCTCCTGAGAGAAGTAGGTGAGGACACGTTCCCCCAAAGAGGAAATAGTAAGCGTCGGTTCGACCTAGAGTTTCAACGAAACTCAAAGTCAGAACCAGACAATTAGAGGGTGTCAAATTTATATTATATATATTATTTATTGCCCAGACTAATTTCATTTTGCAGAAAAAAAGAAGGCTGAATAAAACTGGTTGGGTGCCCGGACCAGCCTCACCCAAGGCGGGTGGCAGGCGCCCAGGCTGTCCGGGCACCCGGACCCAAAAAATCATCCATAAGCCTACATGGAGTGTATTGATTAGCCAGGACACATAGTCCAGGCACCTGGAGGGGTTCCAGGTGCCCGGAACAGCCTATATAAGCAGCATTCGACCAAAGGCTAGAGAACAATATTCAAAACTACTTCTGCTCTTGCGTGCTACTCAGAAAATGCCTCCTAGACACCTAAACGTAGCTCTGATGACCGAGAACAAGAATCTTCAGATCTGTAGTTGTTGGTCTTTTCATTTTATAGTTGTCTTAATATTGTAATTCCATACTTGTACTTATTCGGAACTGATAGTGAATTGTCCAACGAAAGCACTCTCACGTGCGGGCCTTGGAGTAGGAATTGCCACATGCTCCGAACCAAGTAACTCTTGGTGTTCACGATTGCTTTGTTACTTTCTTTCTTCTCTTTCTTATTCCATTGCATCTTAACTCGAACATTTTTATACGAACATAAAAGCCACGAGCGCTATTCAACCCCCTCTAGCGCAATGATTCTACAATTGGTATCAGAGCAGGGTCGCTTCAAATCGGTGAAATCACCATTCAAGTAAGTTTTTTTTTCATGGTATTAGTTTTTAAATTTTTTAGAGTCGATTAGAATCAGTACAATTGCCTCATTCCCATCAGTTTTATCATAATCGAGCTTTCTTTTCAAAACTGGTACAACAACACTCGAGTTCAATTATTTGATTAATACTTTATTCCACACTACTAAGCCAAGAACTAGTCTTGGGATGAGTTCTATTTTTGTTGTTTCTGCAAGAATATTTTTCTATGGCCTACTAAGCGGGGAATAGCACTGCACGCCCTCCCCTCTTCACTGGTGAAGACTTTGGCTACTGGAAAAGCTGAATGAAGTACCACCTCAAGACACAAGTCAAGATTGGATAATCATCCAGACTAGATTCGCATATCCCACCGAAGATGGAATTCTCATCCCGTGTGATAAATGTGATGCACCAACTAGAAAGAAGATCGAGGATGATGCCAAAGCTACTCAGACTCTACAATGTAGTCTGACAAAATAAGAGCTGAATCGAGTTGGCCTATTTTCAAGCACGAAAGAATTATGAGAAAATTTGATCAAGCTGCACGAGGGAACTTCTGACACGAAGGTAAGAAAACGTGATATAATATTAAATAAACTATATAATATAAAAATACAGGAAGGTGAATCAGCAAGTCAACTTCACGCATGTATCCAAGACCTCAATGGTCTCCACGCAATTGGACAAAAGGTGGAAAATCATGACGTCATTAGGTATGCGCTCAATACATTTCCGAGGAACACTTTGTGGACATCCATGGTAGATACTTACAAAGTGTCTAAGGATCTTTCACAAATTAAATTAGATGAACTATTTTATGAATTCAAACTTCACGAATAAACTAATGTGTTGCCGGTCAAGAAAGGTATTGCTTTGATCGCAAGTACAAATACAACGCGGGAACCAAAAGCACAAGCGCAGAACCGAACCTGAGTCTGAAGATGAACTAGACTTAGAAGACGACGATGATAAGATCAGCCAAGCTCGTCAACCTTGTACGAAAACTCTGCAAGAAGAAGAAAGGATTCACCAAAAAGGACATCAAGAAGGTGATCCAATAAAAAACAGTGCAACCGAGTCCAAAAGCCAAGTTTGAAGTAACTTGCTACGGCTGTAGCAAAAAGGGACACATAAAAGCCAATTGTCTGAACCAGAAGGAAACAAAGAAGCAAAGAAGAAGAAGGCACTACAAGCAACTTGGGATGAATCCTCTTCAGAAGATTTTGATGAAGTTGAATAGACAAGCTTCCTCTCACTTACGGCCCGTGAAAAAGTCGACAAATTTGAAACTGAGAGTGAGTTAGAAAGCGAGTCCGAGAGAAGTCATGGAACCATATCGTTTCCAAAGGGCCTAACCCCGCTGAACTTAACGATTTGGATCAATGGATGTTGAATAGTGGATGCTTCAGACATATGACTGGAGACCGATTGAAGTTCACCAATCTAAAATTCAAAAACCTAGGGTCAGTTGCGTTCCGTAATGACGTAACACTTAAGATAATTGGAACAGGTAATATTAAACTGAGTTCCAATTTTGTTATTTGAAAAGTTTTATTAGTTGATAAATTAAATTTTAACTTACTTAGCATAAGTCAACTGTGTGACTCTGGATACTTAGTAATGTTTTCAAACTCTAAGTGCTTAAATAAGAATGTTGAAAAACCTATAATCACACTTAAGCGAATTAGGAAAAAGAATATCTACACAATTAACCTACCAACCTCCTCACTCAAGTGTCTTTTGACACAATGTTACATTTCCGCAAGTGCACGAATACGTCATCAGTAATAAAAGATTATCGATCCCACGAGGACTGGTTATACGCACTAGCGATTTTTCACGTAGAATTAGCTAAACTACCAATGGTTGTAAGTTAACTATTTCCTAAGAGGAAAGGGAATGGGGAAGTATACGTGAGAACTAGCAAAAGAGAGAAAGGTTAACTTCGCTTGGGAAGAGTTCTAGGAGTTCGGTTTCGTTGTGGTGGAATCTGATGTATCATGTTCTATCTTTTCCTCATTGTCAATCAACATGCATTCACTGAAAGTTAAAGCTGCTATCCTTAAGCACTAAACAGAGAAGATCCCTGTGAAATCCTGTTACGGTTAACCCCTGTCACTAGGGCACCTCGGTAGATCACAAGAATACAAATCCAATCGGTATCATTAAGGATAGAGATAGGGGTTTGGTTCGATCTCTTACTTCCTTGTGGAGAAGTTGCCTCTCCTTTCAAGGGAGTATCCTAGATGTCCGCGAATGGGTTACCCCTGTCACTAGGGCCCCTCGGGTATACGATCTAAGATCTTCTCTTTACGAAATTAGCAATTCCTACACAATCGACCAATATGACGAGATAATCTCAGCGAGTCTCATGCATATTAAATAGAAACAAAGCAAGCGAAATCATACAATAAGTAAAGGCATAAACATGAGTCTTACATCAAACCCTATCCACAACTACTCCCTGATCCTAGAACAAGGTATCTACTCCATAAACGTCGGAGAAAACCCCAAAGACATAATAAAAGTAAGTATACAATCCTCAAACAAGAAGAGAGAAAAAGAAAAGATGCTTATCTAATAACGTCGAGTGATCTTCGGGTCCAATCCTTTGCTTCTGGAGTTGATGAGATGATGACTGTGATCTCGGAAGTCCGAGATAGCATGGAATGACACCAAGATAAATCCTTTCTGACGGCTCACCTCCTCCCTCCCAAGAAGAAGAGTTAAAAGCCTTTAAATAGGCTAGGGAATGGGTGCTGCATGGCCCGTGCCACATCCATGCGAAATCCACACGGCCAAGCTCTTCTTGTCTTCGGGTAAAGTGGCACGGTCATGCCACGTCTACACAACCGTGTCTTGCTTTGGCTAAGGCTACACTGCACGACCATGTGAGGTTCACACGACCGTGTGGTTTTTGGTTGCTGGTAGTGAGGCACGGCCATACAAGGTTGCACAGCCGTGCTCTGCTCTCTCTCGGTGAATGGCCACATGGCCGTGTAGAGTTGCACGGTCGTGCTCTGCTCTCTGTCTGGAATCGCCACACAGCTGTTGGAGAGTATACTAAAAGCCTAGCTTTTGTATAAACATTTATAAGAATCACATTGGTCAAGTATCTACATTTATATATACCAAATGTAGATGTTCAATTAATTTATATTGTAGATAACATAGTGTGTGGTGTCACACACAGAAGATCATGTTATCGGTTCTTTATAAATTAAAAACAGTAGCTCATGACTAAGATGGAAAGGAACAAACCATTGGAAGGTCGTAGTGTAATTAGGTATTAGTTTATCTTAACTATATAATTACACTAGTACACTTAGAGTGTATTGAGCAGGACCATTTAGGGGTCGTTTCTTTTATACTGACTTTATAAAGGAACAAAGACCTCAGTTATTATGGAAGTGTGTGCTCTTAATCCTAATATAATAACAAGCACATATATTTGATATTTATTTCTTTAATTTATCAATGGATGAGATTTAGTTCGATAAATCAATAAGCCCGATAAGTTGAGAAATAATAACACTTATAGTGTGTGTTGTTGATTATAGAAGGAAACTGTGTCCTAGTGATCTAGGTTGATAATGTCCCCAAGAGGAGCTCATAAGGATTGTCATGTTAAACCCTGCAGGTGGACTTAGTCCAACATGACGATAAGGATGAGTGGTACTACTCTTGGACTAAGATATTAATTAAGTGAGTTGTCAATAACTCATTTAATTAGTGGACATTTAACATCTTAAACACAGGGAGACTTACACACTCATAATAAGAAGGAGCCCAAAAATATAATTTGGGATTGGTGCGGTAGTTCAATAATAGTTCTTTAGTGGAATGAATTATTAGTGATGAAATTAAGTTATGTATTCGGGGCGAACACGGGATGCTTAATTTCATCGGGAGACCAAAATTAATTCCTCCTCTCGGTCCCTATTGTAGCCTCTTGTATATAGAGATTTATACTCACCACATACCCACCTTCTTACCCAACCAATAGGGGTCGGCCAAGCCAAGCTTGAAGCTCAAGCTTAGGGTCGGCCAAGCCTAAAGGTTGAGCCTTAAGGTGGCCGGCCAATAGCTTGGAGCCCAAGCTTAGGTGGCCGGCCACATCATATTAAAAAGGAATTTTTGTTAAAATTATTTCTTATGTGGATATCATGGTTTTAAAAGAGAGTTTAAAATTTAAATCTTTCCTTTTATAGCTTTTTACAAAAGATTAAGAAAAGATTTGAAATCTTTCCTTATTTGTAGATTGAAAGGTAGATTTTAATTTTGAGAAAACTTTCCTTTTTAACCATGTTCAAGATTTAAAAGAGAGTTTAAAATTAAATATTCTCTTTTATAAGTTTCTACAAAAGATTAAGAAAAGATTTGATATCTTTCCTTATTTGTAGATTAAAAGAGATTTTAATTTTTAGAGATAACTTTCTTTTTATCCACATGTTTAAAAGAAAGATTTTAATTTATAAAATTTCCTTTTTACAAATTACCATGAAGGGAAAAATTATTGGAGAAATTTTTATAAATTTTTGAAGACAAATTAGGAAGTTTTAATTCTTGTGTTAATTAAAACTTTCCTTGTTTTGGAGATTAGTGGCCGGCCATTATTTTAATGAGAAGAAAATTGTTTTTTAATTAAAATAAATTTTCCTTTTTATGACAAAAGAATTAAGGAAGTTTTTATTAAAATTTCCTTATTTGCCAAGACCAAGGATTATAAAAGAGGGGGTAGAGGTGTCTTCATGGTGAACGACTCTATTATTTTTCTCCTCTCTTTTTTCTTCCTTGGTGTGGCCGGCACCTCCTCTTTTCTCTCCTCTCCTTATTGTGGCCGAATCTTCCTTATTGGTGGAGTTGCTTTGGTGGCCGGATCAAGCAAGGAGAAGAAGGAGAGAAAGGAAGCCTAGTCTCTAGCATCCCTTGGAACTTGGTGGTGGCCGAACCTCTTCATCCTTGGAGGAGTTATTCGTGGTCGAAACCTAGAAGGAAGAAGAAGGTGCTTGGTGGTTCTCATCTCGGAAGATCATTGCCTACACAACGTCCGAGGTTAGAAGAGGAATACGATAGAAGATTAAGAGGTTATTTTTGCTTACAAAGAAAGGTATAACTAGTAATTGTTTTCCGCATCATACTAGTTTTTCTTTGTATAGTTATTTATGGAAATACCAAACACAAGAGGCATATGATTCTAGAGTTTTCGAAATAGTTTTTTTTTTGAGTTTGTGTTTTCTTCTTTTTCGAATTTGTGATTCGATTGTTCTTTTTGGTTAACCTAGAGTTATTTAAGGAAATAAATATTAGCTTTCCTTAAAAGGCTTTGCCTAGGCGGTGGTGGTTGCTCCCATATCCAAGAAGGCCATGTGCCTCGCCATGCAGTCATGGAAGCTAATTTTGGAAATTAATATTTGTGGAATTAATAACTTAGGTAGATTTGAATCAATAGTGTTAAGTTCCGCTTGCGATTCAAATCTAAACCATTAAGAACAGATAAGTTAAATTTGGAATCAATGATGTTAAGTTTCGTCTGTGATTCCTAATTTAACTTCTAAAGAACACAATAGGTTATTTAAGGAAAGGTTCGACACTTGTACAAAAATTTTTTGTATAGTGGAACCGATACATTTTCTTAGGATTAACCAACAATTGGTATCAGAGCTAGGGTTTACCTTTGTGTATTTGGTTTTCAAATTAGGTTATGCACATGTCATACATAATTTAGGTAGGATAATAGTAGGATGTGCTAACTTTGTGGTTGCAGACTCCAACTATTATAGTATATTTTTATTGTGTGTGATTGGACTCTTGGACATGTCAAGGGCATTTAATTGTGTGTGCATGATTGTATGTAACTAATACAGTAGGAGCTATATTAGCCCTAGGTTTTAGAATTTTATTTTTCGATCTAGATTACATGTACATTCCATTTATGGAATATAAGATCGATATATGTAAAATTCTATAGTTGTCGCAGATCGTATCTTAGCGAGGCGTGGTGCTATTGGAGGACCAGAGGCACAGCGGAATAAGAAGCAAGATAGATGCGACAACTCGACCCGATGGCGGTGGCTAAAGATGGCAGCAGCTAGGGTTGGAGTACACGGAAGACAGTGACAGAAAAAGGCCATAATAGTTGGAAAAATAATTTCCATATTTATTGTTTTTATTTACTGTGATGTGTGTGTGCATGTAATGTATGCTAGCATAGGTTAAAATTCCTCACCTTAAATAACTAAGTGGGAGAGGGATTAGTATATTAATCCCACGGTCTCCATTACTAGTTTGTAAGTGATGCAACAAGCTTGCGTGTTGGCTCTGAGTGTCTCCCTCCACAACGAATGAGTTTGTTTGCGGATCACTAGATCAAACTTCCTTAATGGATGGTTATAGGAAGTTATTTAGGATGTGTGTGATCTTCTCCAACTGAAGGGGCACAATTCTATTTAATGGACTTAGTATCAAGTAATGGTATACACTTAGACACATTTAATAGTATCCTCCCCAACGGAGTCACTACTATCACTTGTGTGACCAAAAGGAAACCAACTATTGATTTGTCATAAAACTAGATTGGCAAGATAATAAAATTAATAAACCCCTCTTACAAATGTTTGAATTTGTATACGTCCACACCAACGTGACATACAAGATTCTTGGTGTTTGAGGTAATTTTATTTGTCAAAAAGTTATATTGACAAGATAGTCAATGGGTAAAACCCTCCTCTTACAAATGTTGATTTTGTATACGTCCACACTAACGTGGCATGCAAAACTCACGGTGTTTTGAGGTGTTGGTAAATTTAAATAGTATTGTTTGAGGAATCAATATTATTTTAAATTTAGAGTCTTGACCAAATATTTGATCAAAGACAGACCAACTATTAATTTTATTTGTCATAGGTTGACAAGATAATAAAATTAATGGATGAAATCTCTTTTTAGAATTTGTATACGTCCACACTAACGTGGCATACAAAATTCACGGGGATTTTGAGATGTTGGTCTTGACCAAATATTTTTGTGATTCTTAGGATGTTAGTCAATCCCCTAGTTGTTATACTATAGAATAGACTTAGTTGTCCCAATTGTAATGATTGGAAAACTTGGACATTAAGGTAGACTGTCCTCTCAGAACTGAGAACAATAACGGTGTATTGAAACATATTTAGTGGTATTATCTACCGGTATCTGGTGTGTAGATACAAGAACCACTGATTATATCTGCAACTCATTGTAGGGGTTCCAGAAAATCCGACAACTATAAATCACTGTCCACATGGGCACTGTTGTAAAAGTAGTAGCTATTGCAGTGGGAGATGTTTATCCTCTGATAGGAATAAAATATGGATTATTAGAAATTGTCTTTACGTACTAAGTTTAGAAAGAACCTGATTTCAGTTTCTAAACTATTAAAGAATAGATATTCTATCTATTTTGATAACAAACTTGTTATCAAGAAAAATAGAGAAGTTATCTGTTCTGGTACATTGGTTGACAATTTATAATCCAATAACTCCCACGATGCAATAAATGAAAATTAATAACACATCTTCTAACTATTAAGAGAAAGCAACCTTCAAAAATAAACCAATTATATCTTTGGCATCAAAGGCTAGGTTATTTTAACTTAAGAAGGATTCGTTGGTAGCTGATGAACTTTTGGGTTCATTGGTAGTGGAAATCTTTCCAACCTGAGAGTCTTACTTGAAAGGAGCAATAACTGAGAAGTTTTTAAGTCTAAGGGGTATGGAGCCAAAGATATAATGGAATTGGTTCATTCTGATTTGTGTGGTCCTATGACTATCCAGACAAGAGGTAGTTTTGAATATTTTGTCTATTTTATAGACAACTATTCGAGACACAGATAGATTTACTTGATACACCGCAAGTCTAAGTGCTTTGATTAGTTCAAAGAGTACGAGGCTGATACGGAGAAATGTCAAAGTAAAAATATCGAGACACTACGGTGAGATCGTAGTAGCAAATACCCCTTGGGAGAATTTAGGAGTCACTTATCAGAAGTAGGGATTCAATCCCAACTAACTGCACTTGATACATCCCAACAGAATGGTGTCGTAGAAAGAAGGTATAAGGCTCTTATGGAATAATTAGAATGATGATGAGTTATTTAGAAAATTACCAAATTGGTTTTAAGGATATACACTGAAAATGAAAGTGAACATAGTACCTTCCAAATCAGAACTCTCTACTCATATAGAATTGCTGAATAGGTGTAAGCCTATTTTGAAGCATATTCAGATTCGGGTAGTCCAGCACATATGTTGAAGAGAGACAATGATAAGTTGGACAAGAGTTCACTTGTTTATGGGTTATCCTAGATAAACGAAAGTAGGTTTATAGTCTTAAAAATCAGAAGGTCATTGTTAGCATCAATGGCTGATTTTTAGAAGAGGACTATATAATGAACCACAAGCCCATAAGTAAATTTGTTCTTAAGAAAATAATAAAGGATTTGTCTAATCTAGTACCAACTGTACAAGATGAAATATCACAAGAAACTACAACACGTATCACAAATAAGACACAATTATAGATAGTGTCTTGTCATAGTGGGAGGGTTGTTAGGCAACCTAAAAGATTCATGTTTTGGGAGAGTTTTTGGACTTGATCCTTGGTGGACATGAACCTGATCCCCGGGCATATGACAAAACACTCCAAGATAAAGATACAGCATCTTTGCAAAAAGTAATGAATACAGAATTAGAATATATGTATTCTAATAGAGTCTGGGAGCTTGTAGAACCACCAAATGGTGTAAAAGCCATTGGGTGAAAATAAGACTATAATAGGAAAAGAGGGATAGACAGGAAAGTGGAAACTTTCAAAGCAAGGCTTGTTGAAAAAGGAAAACCTTTTATCGGTAGTCATGCTTAAGTCTATCCGGATTCTTTTATCTATTTAGCAAGTGGATGTCAAGACAACATTTCTTAATAGAAGTCTTGAAGAAAGCATCCATATAAAGCAACCAGAAAGGTTCTTTGCAAAGGGCAAAGAGCATCTTGTGTGCAAGCTCAATCAGTCTATGGACTGAAGTAAAGCTTCAAGGTCTTGGTACATTCGGTTTAATAAAAGTAATCCAGACCTATGGATTTATTTTATAACCAAATGAGTTTTGTGTATACAAGAAATGTGATAGAAACGTGGTGGTATTTCTTGTACTATATGTAGATAACGTTTTTGGTAGTTGGAAACAATATCAAAGTGTTGTCAGAAGTAAGAGTATGGTTGTCCAAACAATTCGATATGAAGGACTTGGGAGAATGTATATATTCTTGGGATCAAACTAATAAGGGATCACAAGAAAAGAATATTTTACTTATCCCAAGCTTCATATATCGAAATAATCCTTGCTCGTTTTAAGCATGCAAAACTCCAAGAAAGGTTTCTTACCTTTTCAGCATGGAGTAGCTTTATCTAAAAGGATGTCTCCGAAGACATCAAAGGAGATAGAAGAAATGAAGGCAGTTCCTTATGCTTCGGCGGTCGAAAGCCTAATGTATACTATGTACGAGACCAGATATCTGTTTTACCGTGGGCATGGTTAGCAGATATCAAAGTAATCATGAACAGGGACATTGGTTTGTGGTAAAGCATATATTGAAGTACCTAAGAGGCACTAGAGATTATATGCTAGTTTACAAGGCAGATAATTTTTTCCCTATGGGTTTCATGGATTTTGACATCCAATCGGATAGGGAAAATAGTAAGTCGACCTCGGGGTTTTGTGTTTACTTTAGGAGGTGAAATCATAACTATGGAAGAGTGATAAGCATAGGTGCTTTTTCGGACTCCACCATAGAAGCTGAGTATATGGCAGCCTCTGAGGTAGCCATAAAAAGTTGTATGGCTCATATACTTCAAGATAGACTTAGATATGATTTTTGGTTTACCCAAAATAATTTGGTGCAGTAGCAAACTCGAAGAAATCATAAGTCCATAAGGCAAGTAAACACAAAAGAGCGCAAGTACCACTCAATACGAGAAATCGTATAAACAAGGAGAAGTTGTTGCCGCCTAGATTGCATCAAATGATGACCTATAGATCTTTTCACTAAGGTCCTTAAGGCAAGAGCTTTTGATGGGCATGTTAAATGGATGGGAATCAGATGTATGGCAGCATTTATGGCAGCATAGTCTTTTAGTATAAGTGGGAGATTGTTGAAGTGTATACTAAAAGCCTAGCTTTTGTATAAACATTTATAAGAATTGCATTGGTCAAGTGTCAACATTTATATATACCAAATGTAGATGTTCAATTAATTTATATTGTAGATAACATAGTATGTGGTGTCACACACAGAAGATCGTGTTATCGGTTCTTTATAAATTAAAAATAGTAGCTCACGACCAAGATGGAAAGGAACAAACCATTGGAAGGTCGTAGTGTAATTAGGTATTAGTTTATCTTAACTATATAATTACACTAGTACACTTAGAGTGTATTGAGCAGGACCATTTAGGGGTCGTTTCTTTTATACTGACTTTATAAAGGAACAAAGACCTCAGTTATTATGGAAGTGTGTGCTCTTAATCCTAATATAATAACAAGCACATATATTTGATATTTATTTCTTTAATTTATCAATGGGTGAGATTTAGTTCGATAAATCAATAAGCCCGATAAGTTGGGAAATGATATTACTTATAGTGTGTGTTGTTGATTATAGAAGGAAACTGTGTCCTAGTGATCTAGGTTGATAATGTCCCCAAGAGGAGCTCATAAGGATTGTCATGTTAAACCCTGCAGGTGGACTTAGTCCAACATGACGATAAGGATGAGTGGTACTACTCTTGGACTAAGATATTAATTAAGTGAGTTGTCAATAACTCATTTAATTAGTGGACATTTGACATCTTAAACACAGGGAGACTAACACACTCATAATAAGAAGGAGCCCAAAAATGTAATTTGGGATTGGTGCGGTAGTTCAATAAAGTTCTTTAGTGGAATGAAATATTATTGATGAAATTAAGTTATGTGTTCGGGGCGAACACGGGATGCTTAATTTCATCGGGAGACCAAAACCAATTTCTCCTCTCGATCCCTACCGTAGCCTCTTGTATATAGAGATTTATACCCACCATATACCCACCTTCTTACCCAACCAATAGGGGTCGGCCAAGCCAAGCTTGAAGCTCAAGCTTAGGGTCGGCCAAGCCTAAAGGTTGAGCCTTATGGTGGTCGGCCAATAGCTTGGAGCCCAAGCTTAGGTGGTCGGCCACATCATATTAAAAAGGTATTTTTGTTAAAATTATTTCTTATGTGGATATCATGGTTTTAAAAGAGAGTTTAAAATTTAAATCTTTCCTTTTATAGCTTTTTACAAAAAATTAAGAAAATATTTGAAATCTTTCCTTATTTGTAGATTGAAAGGTAGATTTTAATTTTGAGAAAACTTTCCTTTTTAACAATGTTCATGATTTAAAAGAGAGTTTAAAATTAAATATTCTCTTTTATAAGTTTCTACAAAAGATTAAAAAAACATTGATATCTTTCCTTATTTGTAGATTAAAAGAGATTTTAATTTTTAGAGATAACTTTCTTTTTATCCACATGTTTAAAAGAAAGATTTTAATTTATAAAATTTCCTTTTTACAAATCACCATGAAGGGAAAAATTATTGGAGAAATTTTTATAAATTTCTGGAGACAAATTAGGAAGTTTTAATTCTTGTGTTAATTAAAACTTGCCTTGTTTTGGAGATTAGTGACCAGCCATTATTTTAATGAGAAGAAAATTGTTTTTTAATTAAAATAAATTTTCCTTTTTTTGGCAAAAGAATTAAAGAAGTTTTTATTAAAATTTCCTTATTTGCCAAGACCAAGGATTATAAAAGAGGGGGTAGAGGTGCCTTCATGGTGAACGACTCTATTATTTTTCTCCTCTCTTTTTTCTTCCTTGGTGTGGCCGGCCCCTCCTCTTTTCTCTCCTCTCCTTATTGTGGCCGAATCTTCCTTATTGGTGGAGTTGCCTTGGTGGCTGGATCAAGCAAGGAGAAGAAGGAGAGAAAGGAAGCCTAGTCTCTAGCATCCCTTGGAACTTGGTGGTGGCCGGACCTCTTCATCCTTGGAGGAGTTATTGGTGGTCGAAACCTAGAAGGAAGAAGAAGGTGCTTGGTGGTTCTCATCTCGGAAGATCGTTGCCCACACAACGTCCGAGGTTAGAAGAGGAATACGGTAGAAGATTAAGAGGTTATTTTTGCTTACAAAGAAAGGTATAACTAGTAATTGCTTTCCGCATCATACAAGTTTTTCTTTGTATAGTTGTTTATGGAAATACCAAACACAAGAGGCATATGATTCTAGAGTTTTCGAAATAATTTTTTTTTTTTTTGAGTTTGTGTTTTCTTCTTTTTCGAATTTGTGATTCGATTGTTCTTTTTGGTTAACCTAGAGTTATTTAAGGAAATAAATATTAGCTTTCCTTAAAAGGCTTTGCCTAGGCAGTGGTGGTTGCTCCCATATCCAAGAAGGCCATGTGCCTCGCCATGCAGTCCTGAAAGTCAATTTTGGAAATTAATATTTATGGAATTAATAACTTAGGTAGATTTGAATCAATAGTGTTAAGTTTCGCTTGCAATTCAAATCTAAACTGATCCTGTCCGAACCAGAAATCAACAGACGCTGGGCACGTGGCGCTCCCTGGTTCGATGATGTAGATCTCCACCTGGTGGCGCGATGCTCCGGCTAACCTGCACAGAAGTCGAGCCGGGAAGGGGGTTCCCGGCGACGACCCTCCGACGCTCAAGTCAGGTAAACTACGATGAATAAGGTGGCTCCCAAAGTCTCAGAGTACGTACCCAGAATCCTCCGTCGGTGAAACCTGAAGTTCTTTATATAGAGCTGTGAAAGGTTTGGGCACGCGTGCCAAGGTGCATAAGTGTCCTCTGTCTTATCCTAGGTATGCGGCTGTCAGAAAGCTTACCTGTCCTTTCCTAGGTACGCGGCTATCAGAAAGTTTACCTGACCCATATCGATACAGTCAAAGCATGCCCTCGATGGGACAGCAGAATCCCTTGTCACAAGATTTGGAGCATGGCTCACACGTGAAACCTACAGGTTGTCAAAGAAAGAAATCCTCTGGCCTTTTCCCTTGCTCCAAACTTGTAGTCCGAGCGGAGAGGTACCTAAACATCCGACCGGACATCTGCAGTGGTTTACTTGTGCTTTGTGGAGACTAACAGACAGGGGTGCTTTATGACTGTGGTCGGTCAAAAGGTCAGCTCGGTCCATGACCTTTTTAACTGCGTCGGAACCCCGATTTGACAGGGTGCCTCCCAACTATAAGTGCGAGCCGGCCGGACCCCTTCGGGTACTCGATTCCATCGGCCGGCCGGCAGTCCAATCGGACCGGCCGTCTAGGCGCTGTCCGACTGACTCTCTCCGGTGGGCGGCTGTTCCGGTGACTTCCACTTGGCGTTGACTTTGCAAGAGGGGGGGCCCACTCTTACTACCGGATCACTTGCCTTCCCTTCAAGTCTAGTCGAAGGAGGCGCATAGTCCGACTGACTGGACTGTGAGTCTAGCCGAACGACTCCTCCATGCTAATACTCTCCGCCCGGTCAGCGGCAGAGATATCCTTGAATGAATCAATGATGGCTTTCGCCGGATCTCCTCGCGTTCTGCGCCAATCTTCGACATCAATGTCGATCATACCTTCATTAAATGCTCCGAATGATTGACTGCCACGTGGAGCAATGCCATCAGAGTACGGAGGCGGTTGCATGATATTTTGATGTGACCGAAGCAATTCGAAATAAACGGCTAGATGTATGCATTGATTCCCGTGACCTGGATCCGACGGTGGAGGCCGACCGGCCCTCACCCTATAAATTCTTCGTTTCCTTCTCGCCTTCACACGCCTCCGTTACCTCTACTGTTGCTCTCTGCGCTGTGGAGCTCCGGCGATCTTGTTGCTGCCTTCTGACGCTCTCCGGCGCCTTTCCTCGATTCATCTCCCCTCAGTAAGGTTTTAGATCTCTCCTCCTTCCTTTCCGGTATCTAATTCGCATTTCTTCCCCTAGCTCCAGTCTTTGAAATTCCATTCCTTCGTCTTTGGAACTTCCTTTTTTGATTTCTCCTGTCCGGATCATGGCCAGTTCCTCTCATCTCGAAGAACAATCCCTAGGCCCATGGTATACTACCATGCGATCCCGTTTCGAACAACGGGATTTTGATATATTGGCTGACAATTTCGAAATCCCCGAGGATATCGAAGTTCGCCTGGCTGGTCCTGCCGCTCGGCCACACAGACCGCCGCGCGGTGGTTTCTGTGTCTTTCGCGACCAATTTACCGCCGGTCTGCGGTTCCCCGTACATCCTTTCATAGCAGACGTCTGCAATTATTTTGGCGTGCCGCTCGGAAGTTTAGTACCCAATACCTTCCGTCTCCTCTGTGGCGTTGTCGTTTTGTTTAAGATTCACAACATTCCCCTCCGACCGGAGGTCTTCTTTTATTTTTATTATCCTAAGCAAGCCGAGCCGGGCACCTTTATGTTCCAAGCCCGGCCCGGTTTGGTCTTCTTCAATAAACTACCCACTTCCAATAAACATTGGAAGGACTATTATTTCTATATCCGCATGCCCAGTCAGCCAAACTTTCCGACCCAGTGGCAAGTCAGTCTACCTCCTCCTCCTGAGTTGAAGAAATTCAAGACCCGACCGGATTATCTTCACGCCGCAAATGTACTAGCCGGTCTGCGGCTCGACATCAACAAACTTCTTCACGAGGGAGTGATGTACATTTTTGGGCTGAGTCCTATACGGACCCCACTTCCGACCGGCTTCAGTAAGAATTTTGCTTTGGCACTTGCTTTAATTGCTAACTAATTTCTTCTTCTCTCCATGCAGCTGACATCGTCATGGACTCGGTGATGGCCGGCGTTCTGAAGAGGAAGGCAGCGGCGCTGGAGGCCGTGGCGGCCAAGGAAATGAAAGCGCTGGGTATTCAGCCGGTCGGTTCTCACGAAGGAGAGAGCGGCACTCAGGCTGAATCGGCCGCTCAGGCCTCTCAACAACAGGCGACCAGCGGAGCTACTCCCTCCAGGGAACCAACGGCTCCCGAGGAAGGGTCCGTTCGGGAGGAGGAACAGCCACTGCAAAAGAGGCGCCGGGTGGAGACTCCGCTGCGCTCGGCTACCTCCGCGGTCCAACCCTCCGATCGGGCCGCCGTGGCTGCTAAAGGAAAGGAGCCTGTGCCCGAGACCATTTCGTCCGACCGGACTCCTTCTGACTGGGACGAGCTGACTGCTCCGGTTGAGGCCACTCCGGTCGACACTCTCCCCCCCGCTCGCCGTTCAGTCCAACGTTCGACCATCCATTCGCGGTTTTCTGCGCCAGCTTCTGATCCCGGTCGGGCGATCCCTGGTCACGGCCGCACAATACGGGTTACTCTTCATCTTCCAACTGAAGAGTTGCTACCAGAAGCCGACCGACCCACCGTGCCCGAGCACACCATTACTTTGAAAGGGCCCCTCGCTGAGATGTGGGCCGACGCTCGGGCGCGCGTGGCAATGATCCCCCTCCGGAACTTAGCCAACAGCCACATGCAAGCGGCTACGGGGGTAAGTTTGTTGTTTTTTCAAGTTTTGCCTAAATATTTCAGCTCGGCTTTTAACAACTGGGTCTTCTTGCTTCAGAGATGGGTGGAAGAGATAGCAGTTTCCAACTGAAGAGTTGCTACCAGAATCCGACCGGCCCACCGTGCCCGAGCACACCATTACTTTGAAAGGGCCCCTTGCCGAGATGTGGGCCGACGCTCGGGCGCGCGTGGCAATGATCCCCCTCCGGAACTTAGCCGACAGCCACATGCAAGCGGCTACGGGGGTAAGTTTGTTGTTTTTTCAAGTTTTGCCTAAATATTTCAGCTCGGCTTTTAACAACTGGGTCTTCTTGCTTCAGAGATGGGTGGAAGAGATAGCAGTTTCCAGCCGCCTGGCTATGGCGGACGAGGAGATAAGACAACTGCGGGCGGCAGGCGGTCCGAGCGGCTCCCAAGGCCCTTCCTACTCCGAGCTGCAAAAAGAGCTGAAGAGGGCTCAAACTCTACTAGCTGCTGAGCAGAAGAAAACAGCTGACCAGGCCCACGCCCTAGCCGAGTCCGAGCGACAGGTCAAGTCGCTTGACACAAAGATAACTCTGGCCACCACTCGGAAGAACACAGCCATCTCCGATCTGGAGAAGAAAAATGTGGAGGCCCGGGGCCTGGAGTTGAAGATAAAGGAGCTGACGGAGCAGCTCGATCGGGAGAAGGCAGGCCGCTCGGCCGATGCGGAGAAGATTGAACGTCTGAATGAGGCCCTCACAAGCTCCCAGGCAACCTTCAAAGAATACCAGGATGCCGAGCCGAGCCGAGTCGCCGCTCTCCGACAAAGCCACATCCGATCGCCCGAGTTCTCGGAGAAAATTTGCGAGCGAATGTACTCGGCTTTCGACTTGGCCATTACGGCCACTATGACCTATCTGAAGTCGAAGGGCCTTCTTCCGGAGTCCACCAATATTCCGGCCGGTGATCAAGTGGAGCTTCTGAGCAACATTCCGAGGGACCTCTACGACTACATCGAGTAATTCTTGTAATTTCGCCGCTCGGCTTAACATGAACCTTTTTGTATTAGGCCACTCGGCCTAAGTTTTTAATTTTAATGAAATGCTTTCCTTTCGTGTACTCTATCATTTGACACTGTTCCCTTGCTAACACTTGTACTGTCCGCTCGTCTTCTATCACATCATACCTTGGGCATTCGAGGTGCCTTCTTGCCAAGTGTTTTCCCCCAGCTCTTCCGTTCGGCCGAATATCATTCTGTGCTGCTAGCCAGAATCGCTCGTTATAAGCCGATCCGAACCTTTTATACCTCGAGTCCGAGCGGAAATTAGCGTCGGTCTGACTCGGCGGAGAATACGGATAATTGCAGTGTCGACGATATTCTACTCGGATTATTTATAGACGCCGGCTCGTCTCTCGATTTTTAACGACGGAGCTCGTCGGCGCGGATATTTATAGCCGGACGGCGCGGCTCTCGATCTTTAATGACGGAGCTCGTCGGTTTGTCCGCTCGGATTATTTATAGACGCCGGCTAGTCTCTCGATTTTTAACGACGGAGCTCGTCGGCGCGGATATTTATAGCCGGACGGCGCGACTCTCGATCTTTAACGACGGAGCTCATCGGTTTGTCCGCTCGGATTATTTATAGACGCCGGCTCGTCTCTCGATTTTTAACGACGGAGCTCGTCGGCGCGGATATTTATAGCCGGACGGCGCGGCTCTCGATCTTTAACGACGGAGCTCGTCGGTTCGTCCGCTCGGATTATTTATAGACGCCGGCTCGTCTCTCGATTTTTAACGACGGAGCTCGTCGGCGCGGATATTTATAGCCGGACGGCGCGGCTCTCGATCTTTAACGACGGAGCTCGTCGGTTTGTCCGCTCGGATTATTTATAGACGCCGGCTCGTCTCTCGATTTTTAACGACGGAGCTCGTCGGCGCGGATATTTATAGCCGGACGGCGCGGCTCTCGATCTTTAACGACGGAGCTCGTCGGCGCGGATATTTATAGCCGGTCGACGCGGCTCTACGGTTTAACGTCTGGGCTAGACGACCTTTAAGGCTAATTCCTTACCAGGTCGAGCGACCTTGGCCTTCCTTTCAGCAGAGGATACCCTGTGCTTTCATCTTTCTACTTCCTGCATCGCAAGTACATAGGCGACCAAAAAGTATATAAGTTTATACTTAGCGCACCTTTCACCCAACTTGGAGAACGTATTCCTGGCCGAACGGCTCAGGGTCTACTTCGTCGGGCATTTTGGCTCGAATAATTTGCCTCCGTCCGAACGGCACGGGGCCTTCGTTCCTCGATGATAATGCCTTATATTCGCTCTTTTGACTTTTCATTTCTGCATTTCCAGTCATCAATCGAAAAATGTACACAGGATGATTTACATAGGCACACCTTTCACCCCGCCCGGTAAGGCTGGAGGTGGTTCGCGCTCCACGGCCTGTCTAGCTGCCTACCGTCCTCATCCTCCAAATAATACGCGCCCGAGCGGAGCTTCTCGATGATTTTGAAGGGACCTGCCCACGGAGCCTCAAGCTTGCCGACGTCGCCGACCGGCTTGACTTTCTTCCAGACCAGGTCACCTACCTGGAATGATCTGGGAATGACGCGTCGGTTGTAGTTTTGCTTCATTCGTTGACGATAGGCCATCAGCCGAACGGATGCCTTTGCACGCTCTTCGTCGACCAAATCCAGCTCCATGTTTCTCCGCTCGGCGTTGCCTTCATCATAACACTGGATCCGCGCGGACTCGACGCCAACCTCGACCGGAACGACGGCCTCACCGCCGTATACCAAATGGAACGGCGTGACTCCTGTCCCTTCTTTTGGTGTCGTTCGGATGGCCCATAAAACGCCCGGCACTTCATCCGGCCAACTTCCTCCCACGTGGTCGAGCCGAGCGCGCAGAATACGGAGAATTTCCCGATTGGCTAATTCGGCTTGACCGTTGCTCTGGGGGTAAGCCACAGACGTGAAGTGTTGCTCGATGTCGTAGCTTTTACACCAATCTTCCAGCACCTTCCCTGTGAATTGCCGCCCGTTGTCGGAAACCAATCGGCGAGGGATACCGAACCTACAGATGATATGTTGCCAGATGAATTTCTTGACCATCTGCTCGGTGATCCTGGCTAGTGGCTCGGCCTCCACCCACTTGGAGAAATAATCGACCGCCACTAGCAAAAATTTCCTCTGCCCGGTCGCCATAGGAAATGGACCCACGATATCCATTCCCCATTGATCGAACGGACATGAGACGGTTGATGCCTTCATCTCCTCTGCCGGTCGGTGGGAGACATTGTGATACCTCTGTCATGAAAGGCAAGTAGATACTATCCGGGCGGTGTCTGTTTGTAAGGTCGGCCAAAAGTATCCAGCTAGCAAAATCTTCTTGGCTAGTGATCGTCCGCCCGGATGTCCTCCACACGATCCTTGATGTACCTCTTGGAGGATGTAAGCCGAGTCTTCCGAGCTCACACACTTCAACAGCGGGCGAGAGAAAGCCTTCTTGTAGAGCTGATCGCCGATGAGTGTGAACCGACCGGCCCTCCTCCTGAGCAGCTGGGCTTCATCCCGACCGACCGATGTGGCTCCCGAGCGGAGGAACTCTATGATGGGTGTCCTCCAGTCGCTTGGAAATGTGAGGCCTTCCATTCGGTCGACGTGCGCCACCAGCAGTACTTTTTCAATTGGTTGCTGAATGGCGACCGGCGTTATAGAACTTGCTAGTTTGGCTAACTCATCGGCAGCTTGGTTCTCCGTTCGGGGAATCTTTAGAATAAGGACCTCTCGGAAGGTAGCTTTGAGTTTTTCAAAGGCTTCAGCGTAGAGCTTAAGCCGAACGCTGTTGATTTCAAAGGTACCAGAAAGTTGCTGAGCGGCCAACTGTGAATCCGAATAGAGTGTCACCCGACCGGCTCCCACATGCCGTGCTGCCTGTAATCCGGCTATGAGGGCCTCATACTCTGCTTCATTGTTGGTGGCTTTGTAGTCCAGCCGGACGGATAGGTGCATCTTTTCTTCTTGAGGTGAGATCACCAATATTCCAATCCCACTTCCGAGTCGAGTGGAAGACCCATCCACATATATCCTCCACAGAGCTTCCGGCTCTGGCCTCTGCACTTCGGTCACAAAATCAGCCAAGGATTGCGCTTTGATTGCCGAGCGAGGCTGGTATTGGATGTCAAATTCACTTAGTTCTGTCATCCACTTGATGAGCCGTCCGGACGCTTCTGGATTCAACAGTCTTCCCTAGGGGCTGTTTGTCCGGACGATGATGGTGTGAGCCAAGAAATATGGTCGGCGCCGAGCGGCTAGAATCAAAGCAAAGGCCAACTTCTCGAGTCCGTGTAACGATTCAGCATCTTTAAAATGTGGCTTAGAAAATACACCGGTCTTCGCCCGCCCTCACAAGTGCCGAGCCTACAAGATGCTCGATTGAATGACAGATATAAAGTGACTCACCCCGATCGGCTTGGCAAGTATAGGCAGAGAATTCAGATATGTTTTCAATTCTTCAAACTCGGTCACATTCCTCATCCCACAGGAACCTGGTGTGCAGGATCTTGAAGAATGGTAGGCTCCGGCGGTTTTGGAGATGAATCGACAAAGCGGTTATCCGACCGGTTAACCGCTGCACTTCCCTCGTATTTCTTGGAGGCATGTCTTGCAGAGCTTTCACCTTGCTAGGATTGGCTTCAATTCCGCTCGGTCACTATATATCCCAAGAAACGCCTTTTGCTCCGAACAAGCATTTCGGGATTTAGCTTGACTCCATATCTGCGTAGCGTTTGAAAGGTTTCTTCCATGTCCTTGAAGAGATCGGCCGCTCGGAAGGATTTGATAAGAATGTCGCCCACATAAACTTCCAGATTCCGTCCGCTCCCCGAACACTTTGTTCATCAAGCGTTGATAGGTGGCCCGATTCTTCAATCCGAACGGCATCACATTGTAGCAATATGTGCAGTCGGCGATCCGAAGCTAACCTTTTCACGATCTTCACGGCGGTACTTGGTGATAGCCCCTGTAGGCGTCGAGCATGCAATTAATTCACAAGTAGAGTCCACGGTGATCTATCCGGGCAGAGGATAAAAGTCTTTGGGGCATGCTTTGTTTAAGTCCCGAAAGTCGATGCAAACTCTCCACTTGCCGCCCGGCTTGAAGACCAATACCACGTTGGCGAGCCACGGAACTGCACCTCGCTTATGTGGCCGACCTCCGAAGTTTCTCTACTTCCGCTCGGATGATGGCATTCGCCGATCAAATCTCTTTTCCTCGCTTCACCGCCGGCGTGGGTGGACATGCAACCCATGCTGCGCTAGGCTCGCGAAATTCCGGCAACTCATGTGTCGCCCGATTAAGACATCATGATTTCGCTGGAGGCATTGGATCAGCTTCTCCTTCTGTTCTTCCTCCGCATCGAGGCGATAAAGTCGTGGCCTCCGATCGGGTCGGATGGATCTGAACTTCCTCCTTTCATCATAAATTAAAGCAGGAGGTTTCTGGTTATGGCGTGTACCTCGATTCGGTGCCTTCCGAGCGGAACAAGCTCCGCTCGGATCATCTCTATATAGCACCGCCGAGCTGCTAGCTGATCTCCCCACACTTCTCCTACTTTGTCCTCCACGGGAACTTTATCTTCTGGTGGAAGGTTGAGACAACCGCCCGGAATTCGCCGAGCGCCCATCGCCCCAAACTGCCGTTGTAGCATGACGGAGACTCGACCACCACCAAGTTTATTGTCCTGGTCCTCCTGACCGGCTCTTCTCCCGGTGAGGTAGCCACCGGATCTGTCCGACCGGCTGAACTTGCCCATAGAGCGGGGTCGTCATGGGCAGCAACTCGGCTTGATCAATTTGCAGCTGATCGAACGCCTTCTTGAATATGATGTTGACCGAGCTCCCTGTGTCAACAAATATGCGGTGAATGGTGTAATTTGCTATTACCGCTTTAATGAGCAGCGCGTCGTCGTGGGGCACTTCTACTCCTTCTAAGTCCCCGGGTCCGAAAGTGATTTCCGGTCCACTGGCCCGCTCTTGGCTAGAGCCGACCGCGTGGATCTGCAGCTGCCGGGCGCCCACCTTTCTGGCTCGGTTGGAGTCTCCTCCGGTCGGCCCACCAGCAATAACGTTGATCTCACCCCGGGAAGTATTGCTCCTGTTTTCCTCCTCCCGAGTGGACGGTCGGGACCGTTCTCTGGACGCCCGGCGATTCTCCTGTCTTGGGGATCGGTGCCGATCGGGCGTCTGGTGATGTCGCCTCTCGGTGCGGGTCCGGTCAGCTTCATGAGCCCTTTGTCTCATGGGAGGCGACCGCCGTTCGGCTTTCCTGGGAACGGGATTAGCCACGAAGGGAAGACTTCGACAATCCCTCGTGTTGTGCGTATCCGACTGGTGGATGGAGCAGAACATAGGGGTCCACCTCTTCTTTGGCTTGAACCGAGCGGCAGCCACTTCTTGTACGTGCGATCTGGCGTGGGGGGATCGAATTGCTTCGGCCCTCGGTCCTCTGGGTGGCTGCTGAGCGGCGTTCTGTTTCCGCTCGGCATGAACAGGTGCGCGCTCGGTTGGAGTTTCCTTTTTCCGAGCGGCTTGCGCTTCTTCCACGTTTATGTATTCGTTGGCCCGATGTAGCATGTGATCGTAATCTCGGGGCGGCTTTCGGATGAGCGACCGGAAGAAGTCCCCATCCACAAGGCCTTGCGTGAAGGCGTTCATCATCGTCTCCGATGTGGCCGTTGGGATATCCATCGCCACTTGGTTGAATCGCTGGATGTAAGCTCGAAGCGATTCTCTCGGCTCTTGCTTGATGGCAAACAAGCTGACACTTGTCTTCTGATAACGCCGACTGCTGGCGAAGTGGTGGAGGAAGGCCGTTCGGAAGTCCTTGAAGCTAGTGATGGATCCGTCCGGCAGCCTCCGGAACCACCGTTGAGCAGATCCCGAGAGAGTGGTAAGAAAGACTCGGCACTTTACTCCATCGGTGTATTGATGGAGTGTGGCTGTGTTATCAAACTTACCCAGATGATCATCCGAGTCCGTTGTTCCATTGTACTCGCCGATCGTCGGAGGCACGTAGTGCTTGGGTAGAGGGTCTCGTAAAATAGCCTCCGAGAATTGGCGATTGATTCGCTCGGGAGATGAGTCCGCCCGAGGAGCTTTTCCTTTTCTGTCATCCCGCCTTGGAATTTCGTCTGAAGAAGAGCCTCTATCTCTTCGAGCTGGTGCGGCTTCAGGGGTGCGAAATAAGGCCCGATGGAATGCGATGGTGGCTGGAGGTGCTTCCGCTCGGCCACCGGACGCAGATGTTGCTTGTTGCTCTGGCCGTTCGGCTGATGTTTTTTGTCTTTGCTCCACGAGTTTGGCAGCCCTCATCTCGACCAGAGCTTCGAGTTCTTCTGTTGAAAGCGCCACCGTGTGTTGTCGTCCAGCCTCGTCCATTGCTCTTGTTCAAATGCAGGTGCGTTCCCACAGACGGCGCCAATTTGATCCTGTCCGAACCAGAAATCAACAGACGCTGGGCACGTGGCGCTCCCTGGTTCGATGATGTAGATCTCCACCTGGTGGCGCGATGCTCCGGCTAACCTGCACAGAAGTCGAGCCGGGAAGGGGGTTCCCGGCGACGACCCTCCGACGCTCAAGTCAGGTAAACTACGATGAATAAGGTGGCTCCCAAAGTCTCAGAGTACGTACCCAGAATCCTCCGTCGGTGAAACCTGAAGTTCTTTATATAGAGCTGTGAAAGGTTTGGGCACGCGTGCCAAGGTGCATAAGTGTCCTCTGTCTTATCCTAGGTATGCGGCTGTCAGAAAGCTTACCTGTCCTTTCCTAGGTACGCGGCTGTCAGAAAGTTTACCTGACCCATATCGATACAGTCAAAGCATGCCCTCGATGGGACAGCAGAATCCCTTGTCACAAGATTTGGAGCATGGCTCACACGTGAAACCTACAGGTTGTCAAAGAAAGAAATCCTCTGGCTTTTTTCCTTGCTCCAAACTTGTAGTCCCAGTGGAGAGGTACCTAAACATCCGACCGGACATCCGCAGTGGTTTACTTGTGCTTTGTGGAGACTAACAGACAGGGGTGCTTTATGACTGTGGTCGGTCAAAAGGTCAGCTCGGTCCATGACCTTTTTAACTGCGTCGGAACCCCGATTTGACAGGGTGCCTCCCAACTATAAGTGCGAGCCGGCCGGACCCCTCCGGGTACTCGATTCCATCGGCCGGCCGGCAGTCCAATCGGACCGGCCGTCTACGGCCGTCTGTCCGGTCGGACCACACTCTCCTCTGGGTGGGCGGCTGTTCCGGTGACTTCCACTTGGCGTTGACTTTGCAAGAGGGGGGGCCCACTCTTACTACCGGATCATAAACCATTAAGAACAGATAAGTTAAATTTAGAATCAATGATGTTAAGTTTCGTCTGCGATTCCTAATTTAACTTCTAAAGAACACAATAGGTTATTTAAGGAAAGGTTCGACACTTGTACAAAAAAATTTTGTATAGTGGAACCGGTACGTTTTCTTAGGATTAACCAACAACGACCATGCCGGGGTGCACGACCATGCTCTGCTTTGCTCGGGTGCATCAACAATCGTCATTTTCACTCCAAAAGTTGTCCCTATCAACACAAAATCAAACAAAGAGCAGATCTCCGACAAAAGAGTAATAAATACTGAATAAACGATAAGAGAAATGATCATGCAAAGAATATATACAAATAAAGCAAGTGAATGTACGTTAAAGCATGCATAAACGATCATAATATCTACGCACATCACACCCCTAGACTTGAACCTTTGTTTGTCCTCAAGCAAAACGCTGCAATCTATGTTCATGAGTTCTTATAGTGTATTATAATCCCTAGTGTACTCGCCTAACTCTATCAACTAGTTTCATTGATAAGCATGATTGTGGAGTAACCTAAGTATGGCCTAAACATAAGTTCTTTGTGCTCGGTGCAATAATAACTCAAACTCTTCAAGTTTCAATTTTCTGTCCTAGTTAAGTCGTCATACAATTGAATTCCTAATGTTCCCGGTGATAGGCACTTACCTGCCACACACTTGGTTCGTTTTCTTTAAATCACACAAGGTCTCAAAGGATACTACATGGAATCAAGAGAAACATAATATTTATTTCTCCAGTAACCTAACTCGATCTCAAAGGAGTAAATTGTAAGTTTCCACTCACGACAACTATTTTTTTATCCCTTATTCAGCTCTTTTTTTTTCCTTTTTTTTTGGTGCTATAGAGGTGTATCACTAATCACAAATGTCAAATGCATATGTTGGGATTTAGATTTTTTCCAAATGAGCTTCCATGATCCGAGATCATCCAGTAACCAAAATGTAACAAAGGAATTCCCATGGGAACAAAAGTACTAAGCAAATTGGATGAATCATAATTATTTCAAAATATTTCTACTATTCAAGTTTAAGTACTTAAGTGAAGTGAAAGTAAGATCCTTAAGGTTAGGCTAAGACTTATATAAACTCCGTATAATGCTTAGCTTATTTCATGCTACTAAAGATAAAGAAAGGAGGTATACCAAACATACTAGCACTATTTCTACAACACATGATCTAAGAAAATACACGTGCTAGTCATTTTACTATTGGACAAGTCAACAGAGGAAGTAGAGGGTTTGATGTTCTCAAATATGCCTCAAAACTATAAGTGGGAAAAGAAAGTGCAATTGAGATGCAAGTAGAAATATGAAACTAAAAGAAATAAAAATGAAATGCAAGCAAACTAAATAAATTTCAAGAAAGAAAGAAAGAAAAGAAAAGGACTCGACACGACTCAGGTTGTGCAAACACAACACCCCCCCAGACTTAGATTTTTCATCGTCCCGATTAAATCAAAATGGCCTATGGGGCTGAAGGTCGGGGAGGTCGGGAAGCTCAGGATAAGACTCAACTGCCCATCTCAAGTCCCTTACTTGTTTATGATATGAGAACAACTCGTCAAAACTACTATAAAAATTCCTCATATACCACCTAAAATCCTCGTTCCAAGCCATTCTCTTCCTATGAGTATCCATGAATTCAAGCATTCGTGTGCATAAATCTCTTTCACTCCTAAAACAATCCTGTAAGTGCTTAAATTGCTCGTCCTTCATGCAAAAATTTATAGTAAACAATCTATTAGTTTATTCCAAGTCATGATGAAGAGAGTTAATAATAGGACAAAATTCTTGGGAATCGAATCACAAAATATCTCGACTAACTGAAGGCATATTTCTAGGAAGGGAGTTTGGAGGTGGGTTAATTTGTTGCTTTGCTAAAGTCAAACATCAATTCTCCTTAACATGGATCGTGGTCAAAGTCGGGTTGGACAATCTAAGGGGAAAACTATCCTTAATCACAAGATTATACCCATATTCCTCTCGGCGAATCAAATGAGTGGTTAAACAAAAATTTAAATCCATTCGATAAACATCTTCAATCATTTCAAGACCACTCAGATCATATCCTAGTACTTCCGCAATATGAGTAAGCAATCCTCCTAAAATAATTGGGGCAGAGGAAGAAGCCTTCCCTAATGTTATCAAGTGCCTTAAAAAGAAATATTCAGAATTAATAGACACATTTTTTATCATTGCCCATAAACAATACAAGTCTGAAAGTCTTACAATTCCTTCTTTACCACCCCTTCCAAAATCGTGTTCCTCATCATCATATGGACATATCGAAAAATTGGGTTAATGATACTAGTGCCATTAGAAACATGTGGACTAAAGCAAGACTGCCCACCAATTTGCTCCCATAAATTTGAATTTTCAAAAGCAGGTAGGATTATGTAAGCTCCATCCCTAGGCAAATCATAGTATACTATAAAATTCTCAAGACTCCATTAATAGTCATCATTAAATAAATAAAATTTTAATTTTCCTCCTCCTTAAACATTATCAACAGTGATGGAGCTTAAAATTTCCAAAACAATACGAGGATAAGTTGGGTACTTCATGGTCATTACGTTAGTCCAACCTATTCTATCAAGCAACCAATCAATATCATTCCTAAACCCCAGCATTTCCAAGGTTTCTTGGTCCATAAATCTAGTGCTCAAAATAGAACGTTTGGATAAAGAGTGATAACGATACAATTGTTCATCACTAGAGAAAGTAATGCCGAAGTTACGTTGTTAAATATACCTTTGAAGCGTGCATTCCCCTTGTTTGAGACAACCAACGACTCTTTTCCTTTCGTTTGACGAGAGCTCCCTTCGATAATATTTGACATCGTGGATGACGGGAGAGGTAGATTTGAATGAGATGAATGAGGGAGATGGATGGTAGCACTTTTGGAAACTTGTGTGAGGAAGGAAAGAGAAGGGGGGTATGAGGAAGGAGATGATGGTGGCGGCACGACCGTGTAAGCCTCTGCTCACCCGTGCCCTAATAGGAGGGGAATTGGGTCGGGCCGTGTAAGAATCTACACACCCTCCTCTTGATAGCTTGGCACGGCCGTGTCAGTTGACACGGCCGGTTCTTTCCTCCTCTCGGCCACGATCACACGGTCGTGCCAAATCTGCACGGCATGCGCCCTCTTCCCCTCTGGTGACTTCGCACGACTGTGCCATTCAGCATGACTGTATATTATTCTTTCTCTGCACAAGCCACACGGCCGTATGGGGTCGCACGGCCAGTGGCATTTCTTCCTCAGTTAGCTTCACACGGCCGTGTGGGGTCACACGGTCGTGTGGGGTCACACGGCCGACTCTCTTACGCGCATAGTGTCTCGCTCTTCACCTTTTTATACTCCTCTGATGCCTTTACACTCATGAAACGATCATGGCCAGGTCATGGAGGTTATGCACATCCTGAAAATAAAGATCCGACAATAAAAAAGCTTCTTTGAACTAATAACGAATTAAAACGAAACCCCTTGGGTTGCCTCCCAAGAAGCGCTTGTTTTAGGTCTTTAGCTCGACCCTTTTTTTCAGCAACATTCAGGCGGGCGCGGATCTGAGAAGTATATCAGCGTGTTTTCCTCAACCGGCACGTCGTGGATGTATTTTTTTAAACGTTGTCCGTTTACTTTAAATTCTCCACACTCTTCGTTCCAAATGTCGACTGCTCCGAACGGGTACACCTTTTTGACTTGGAATGGTCCTGTCCATCTTGATTTTAATTTCCTAAGAAAAAGCTTCAATCTTGAATTAAACAATAGTACTAAATCTCCTTCCTTGAACTCTCTCCGCAGGATATGTTGGTCATGTCATCTCTTTCTTCTCTCTTTGTAAGATTTGGCATGTTCGTAGGCATCCATCCTCAACTCATCAAGTTCATTCAATTGGAGTTTCCTTTTATTTCCTGCTAACTTTAGGTCCATGTTAAGTTATTTAATCGCCCAATAGGTCTTGTATTCCAACTCTACTGGAAGATGACATGGCTTCCCATACATGAGTCGGAATGGGGGCATATCAATTGGAGTCTTGAAAACAGTATGGTATGCCTATAAAGCATCATCTAATTTCAATGACCAGTCTTTTCGTGAATTGGATACTATCTTTTCTAATATTACTTTGATCTCCCGGTTGAAAATCTCAACTTGTCCACTAGTTTGGGGATGGTAAGGCATTTCTATTTTATGACTAACTCCGTATTTCTTTTAGCAAATTTTCAAACTGTCTTTCAATGAAGTGCGAACCCCCATCGCTAATAACTGCCCTGGGTACACCGAACAATGGAAAAATCACCTTCTTAAATAGTTTGATCACTGTTTTGGCATCACTTGTAGGAGAAGCTATGGCTTATATCTCTTTCGTAGCTTTTTCGTCCTTTGGACGCACCAAGCCCGTCGGCTCTCTTCCTGTGTCGTCTTTCTCGCTAGATGCATCTTCCACTCGACTTCCTGCGCTCCTAAGCTCCTGCACACTTAGACACATGGATCAAATAACAAGCAGGACCTAACCTAACTTGGTTGATCACATCAAAACAACCACGGGGTCCAACACCATCTTCCTGTTCAGATGCTGGTTGCATTCCCACATACGGTGCCAAAATGATCCTGTCCGAAACCGTGAAGCTAGAAAGCTGGGAGGTGGCGGCTTCGCTAACTGGACATGGACTTCGCTTCGTTCTACAAAAAAAACGACATTAGTGCCGGGCCAGGGAAGGGGTCCCTGGCGTTGGCCCTCCGACACTCAAGTCAGTCATTGAAATGTGGAGAAAAGTGGAGCAACAATAGCAATAGTAGAACTCAAGAATAACGATGTGCATAGATTATATACCTTTGTTTAGCATGTTTTGACGCACATTCACATACTTTGTACATGCTTTGTCTATGTATTTTCGTACTTTCAGTTTTCCTTTTAACATATTTACTCTTTTTGTTTGGAGATCTGCTTTTGTGCATTTTCTGTGTACAAGGGTTGAAATTGGTGAAGGATTTATGTTCGAGGCCAAATCTGTAAGCGAAGCTAGAGAGGAAGGCGCCATCCCTTAACCTCACACGGCCCTGCCATGGGGGGTTGCCCAAGCTGTATGGAGATCCTTGGCCGTGTGGCTGCAGCAGAGGAGGAAGTTTCCATGGCCGTGTGAACCTCACACAGTCGTGCTAAGATGTGAAGCCAAAAAGACCATGGTCGTGTACACTACACGACCATGCAAGCCATCCAGAGCAGAAGCCTTACACAGCCGTGTAGATCTACACGGTCGTGCAAGATTTCCAGAGACCAAGAAGTCCCTAGCCGTGTGCACCACACGACCGTGCGAGATTTCCAGAGGTAGAGGTAGTGCAAGCCATGTAGATCTACACGACCATGCAAGGGAAGCAGAAGCAGTGTGTGCCACGGCCGTGTATCACACACGACCGTGTAAGGTAGGCAGAGAAAGGAGTGGCCTTGGCCGTGTGAACCTCAAACGGCTGTGCCTCGAGGTCGTGTGGCGCCCGAACCTCACCTCTATATAAAGTCTCCTTCAAGATTTAAAAGGGGATCTTCTCCCTTTTGGGGGGAATTGAAGATTTGGGCGTTCCTCCACTTTCTTGGGAGGATTTCCGGCGATCTAAGGGCGGATCTTCAAGGTTTCGACTCCGGGGAGCGAGGATTAGATCCGAAGACGGTTCTTCATCGTAGATAAGCTTTTCTTCCCTTTCTTTCTTGGATTTCGGGATCAAGATGTTTGTCTTTTCCTATTCTTTTGGATTCTTTCCTTGTTCCATGGATTAGATCTCTTGTTCTAGGATGGAGGGTGTATTTGTAATAGAGATTTGATGTAAACTCTTGTGGATTTGCCTAAATTCCTATTTCTATGATTTTGCCCTGTTTGTATCTATTCTTTCGTGTGTGGATTGTTGTGATTAGGGCTTAATTACCATGCTTAATTGAATGTTTGAATATCTAGTGGATCTTGTATGGATTGTATCTCGTTCGATTATCCGAGGGGCGTTCGTGACAGAACATGCCTGTGTAAGGACGTTTGAGGTAGGATCTTGAGAGTGAAATTAGGTATTTCAAGAGGGTAGGATAGATAGTTTGTGTTCACATATTATATCTTGATGCGGTTGAGGAGTGATGAATTCTATGTTGATTATCCAAGGGATGCACGTGACAGGCAAGCCTATGTAAGGACAACATAGGTTCATTTCTAATTAATCACATTTAGATATATTTTAGTTCTAGGTCAGTTGTCTATTGCAAGAGAGAACCGGCAACCTTCTACAAATGATGGACAATTGAGGAATACGATTTGGTAGATCATTACATTGAATAACATTACAAAGAAACCAAAACTCCTAGAGCATACCCTTATCATTGCCCTTATTCTTGTTTCTTATTCTTTCATTTCTTCGTTTACATTTCATAGTTTTACTTTACACTTGTCAACCCATTGATTGGTTGTTTAGGTAACTCGCGTTGAGACATCTTTAGTGTTTATTCCAGTTTCTGTAGATTCGATATCTTTTATTATTACTTACGACATATCCGTACACTTGCGGAGAGTCAACAAATAACGCGTACCTCCGCAAGTGATGGACCCTCCTTTATATAGATCTCTGGTGGGCAGTGTGCACGCTTCTCGAGACATGGACACACTCTCCTAGGTGTCCCATGAAAAGGTCTTCTCAGGAAAGTACATCTGACACCATATCTTAATAGGGCACGCATATCCCTAATGCGATAGTAGAAACTTCTGTCGTACGATTCACCTGTCGACCATATCTCATGTCAGCAACACTATTTCCCAAAAGGATGTCGAGAGATACTATAGTGGTCTCATTGTTGGGTCGCTCGGCTGGGACTTTGCTCCGCCCGCCATGTCCCACTGCTTGGCCAAGCAGGGTAGCTACTCGGGCAGAACCCATTCACTCTGACAGCCTTAGGTTGCTCTTCCGTGCAGTAGCTATATAGTAACCTGCTTTTTTTCGTTTGGACAAACTATCCGATCTCCATCGATGTCTTGATAATATGAATTGAGCGTCTACTTATCATATCTCCCGAGTTGGAAGGGTTGTCCGCTCGGACATATCCCCCACTGGTCGGGCCCTGACTATCCCGACCGACCACTATAATTATTCGTCGTTCGGTTCTTTGATGCTTGAGCGTTGATTATCTTATTTTTTATTTCTATCGTGACAGTTAATCCGTGCCCGGTAGAGCTCCTTCCGTCGCCGCATCAGATAGATTTGATGGGTAAAAAAATTATTAATTTAATTTTAATAAATTGTCAGTTATGATAGCTAAGTTGATAATTTATTTATTACTATTTTTTGGCAATTTCTAATTATGGAGAGCGTTCTGCGGCGTGAGCTTGCCACGTGCAGAAGCGTGGCAGCCTTCTCATTCGCGCAATTTAGAGCTAGTGCTTGAGTCCACACCCAAACCACACAACTCGTCCACTCAAAAATTGCCAATTAAGCTCTAATTCTACCGACTCACCATAACGATGGGTCAAATGTTTTATATTTTACAGCGGATCCGCCATTGAAGCTCCCTTTTCTCCCTCCAGTCCGATTCCTGGCCAAGGCAAGCAAGCAATGCCATGCGTGAAGGAATAAACAATGGACGCCTGACGAGTGACGGCGTCATGAAATTCCGGTGGTCATCGCCAATAAAGGGGAGAGAAGTAGTGAGCCTGACGAGAATCGCATTCCGATGGTCGATCATTGATAGTGTAGAAATGACCTCTTTGCTCTGCCGCATTAATATTTCACCAATGCACACTAGTGCATGGCTGCCGCGGCGACGCAAATCTTCCCCCGATCCAGTGCCGGAGATGTTGTCGGCCAGGTGGGCACAATTGTCTAGCTTTACCTCTTGCGTCACGCCGGAGTCATCTTTTACCCCCATGGAAAGGGCGATGGAGGCCGTTTACGATAAAAAGAAAGAGGAAGAGGAGGCGTGGAACAGAGTCGTTGTCACCCCCGAGAAGCTGGAGCAGTGGATGAGAGACTCCATTGGAGAGGTACATAAGAATTTCATGTTTTTCCCTCGTCGTCAAGAATCCAAATTTGATCGTGACGCAGATCGTGCGGAACATCAGTGACGGGCCTTTTCTTATGCACGTGTTCTCCGACGGCGGCCTGAGGCTGGAGAGAGAAGCGGCGGCGTCGGAGAGGTGGAAGCGGATCAGGAAGAGGTGGGACGAGGAGCGCCGCGTGCCGGATGCAGTCGTTCTGGTGAAGGAGCTTCCGGGGGAAGAAGAGGAGGTGGAGGCGGTGGTGCGGAGGAAGAAGAGGACGTGGGGGCTGGTGGTGCAGGGGAGGGGGATGGATGGCGCCGTCTGCTACATCCTGGACACCACCCGCGTGCAGTCGTCGGTGGGATTCTGCACGCATTTCTGCCTCGTGCGGGCGCAGAGCTCCGGCGAGGCCGCCGACGTGCAGCTCACCAACGCATGGTTGCAGGGAAGGCAGTAAATTCTCATATCGTTGAAGCACTTACTCCTTGCGGGCCAATAATTTGATTTCTTCGGCTCAACTTTCGCCTTTTGTTTGCTGTTAATATTTTGGGGAATTGTATATATGTATCTTGAATCTAATGAGACATAATTTAGTGAATGTTTTGTGGATATTCAGGTTTATTGTTTGCCGACGAAAACGAGCTAGTTGTTTCATTACTGCAATTTTGGTTTGTGTCTCCGACAAGAACATTTTCCAGTGGATGTAAGAGAACAACGATGAGTGCTTTAGCCATTCCTTGAAACTCGTTTGTTCGATGTATCATAATTATTTATTGTATCTTATTTTTTTCATTTCAAAAATACTTTTATTCTAATACTATTATAAACTTTAATTTAGTTTGTTCAAAACTATTACTCATTTCAAAATTAATTGATTGACTGAATAACTAGCTTAAAAAAATTATTACATTAATGTTGATGTAATTAGCACTAATGATCTAATTAAGAATTCGATAAATGACAAAGTGGGTTAAATTAGTTTTATTGTGATCTAACACTTTGACCGAATGTGCAGGAGAAGCCTAGCTAGGTTGACGGACCGACCGGATAGCTGACACGAAGTACAGACAGGTCGAAGGGTTGACCGGAAGTCTGGCACGAAGTCTAGACGGGTCGAAGGGCTAACCGGACGTCTGGCAGGTAAGATAAGGTAAGTCACTGGAAGGGAGTGACTATGAGGACGAGTTCCTAAGAAGGGAACTTAGGCGCCGATCCAACTTAGAACCATTTCGAAACTCTAAGTTGAGATCTTGACTAGATTCGGATCTCGGTGAGATAGAATCTATCCGAATCTAATTAATACTTCTTTTTTATTATAAACTGTGTTAACATTTTGTTTTGCAGGATATATAATTTGCATTGGTGCTTCGGACTAATGTTTTCTTGCAGGGAGTTAAATCTGCTGGAAAACGGAGGTCCAGGCGCCCAGAAGGGATCCGAGCACCCGGAAGGGATCCGGGTGCTCGAAATGCAAAAGTTATCCTCATCGCCGCTTCGTTACGTGGAGCTTTATGATTGGCTATGCTACATCACACTCCAGGCGCCCGGAAGGGATCCGGGCGGCGGAAGGGATCCGGGTGCCCGGAGCCTCCTATAAAAGGAGGGTGAGCCCTGGAGCAAAGAACAACTCACAACAAGATCTTCCAACTCTTGCTCTACTGTGCTGTGCTCCTGCAACGCTGCGAAGTGACTCGGACAACGTGCTGTTTTTTATTTCTTTACTATTGTCAATATTTTTTTAAAAAAAAGTTCTTGTACCTTAAATTTGTAAGCAAATTTTCGAACTGCTAGTGCATTGCCCAACGAAAGCACTCGACGAGTGCAGACCTTGGAGTAGGAGTCGACGAAGGCTCCTAACCAAGTAAAAAATTACTTGTGTTAGCGTTGTGTTTTTATTTTTCCGTTGCGTACTCGATTTTCTACGAATTTCTAAATCGCTATTCACCCCCCCTCTAGCGAATTACTCGATCCAACAAGTGGTATCAGAGCAAGTACCGCTTTGATTTGGTGCAACCACCAATCAGACAAGGGGTGGAGGTTTACTTGAATACCAAGTCTTAGGATTCCTCGTTTCTTTATTTATTTGTGTTCAGGATCAAAATGTATCAAGTCGAAGGCTTCAGCACAGTACGCCCCCCATATTCAACGACGACAACTTCCCCTACTGGAAAAAGCGAATGGAGGTTTACTTGAATACCAACTTCGACCAGTGGTTCAGCGTCACCAGAGGATACAAGGTGTCGGTCAACAACTCCAGAAATCTACTAGACCCGGAACAGTGGACTCCAGACATGAGAAAGAAATCCTCGACGGACTACAAAGCTCTCAACACGCTGCAATGCGGGCTGATAAAGGAAGAGTTGAACCGAGTGGGACCATACGAAAATGTGAAAGAATTATGGGACAAGTTGATCGAACTACACAAAGGAACAAGCGACGCCAAGGAAACTAAGCGTGACCTTCTATTAAATAAACTATTTAATATTAACATGCAGGACGGAGAAATAGCGAGTCAACTTCATGCGAGGATCAAAGACATCTTCAATGGACTCCACGCGATAGGCCACCAAATGGAAATCGAGACTTAATAAGGTATGCTTTAAATGCTTTTTCGCGAAACACATTGTAGGCATCTATAGTGGATGCCTACAAAATTTCAAAAAATCTATCTAAATTGAAACTAGACGAACTATTCTGCGAACTTGAAATACACGAGCAGACTAACGCCGGAACCGAGAAAGGTATTGCCTTGTTTGTAGGTTCCTCTAAGGAAAGGAAGAAGACCAAGCCTGACCCTGAAGATAAGTTCGACCAAGATTCTGAAGATGAAGAGTACCTGGTGAACCTAGTAAGGAAGATGTTCACCAGGAGGAAGAAGAGCTTCAGCAAAAAGGACCTGCAGAAGATCAACTCCCCATCTGAACCAAGGAACGTGACTTGTTTCGGGTGCAACAAGAAGGGTCATTATAAGAACGAGTGCCCGAGATTGAAGAGCGACAAGACAAAGTCAACCAAAAAAAAGCTCTCAAAACAACATGGGATGACTCGTCTTCAGAAGAATCGGAGCCCGAAGATCAGAAGCACCGGAGTTACCTCGCGTTGATGGCCCGCTAAGAAGAATCAGAGGACGAATCGGAAGACGGGTCCGAACCCGAATCGAGCCACGAGTCCGTACTCATTTCCGAAGGTTCCGAAGAGGTATATCTTAATTTGAATAAGAAATTTTTTAAAATTATTGTTTGTTTAAATAAAAAATTAACTGTAATAGAAAATGAAAGCTTGTCATTTGCTAATAATTTAGTTATCTTGTCATTTGCCTTGGATCTCTTGACTTTCTATTTGGTCTATTTACTCTTCTAAAGAGGTTCTCCCTTTTTGTCTATAAAAGCTTCAAATTCTTCCATTAGAGTAAATTATTGCTCTATATCCATCATCAAAAAATTCTCTATTCTTAACTTCCAAAGATCAAAGCCTCCTAATACGAAGGGTGGAGGTGTCCGAATGCCATATCCGAACCCATCTTGAGAATCCATTTTGAATTTGAGCTCCTTTGATGATAAGTCCTTGACTTGTTAAAATTTAGGGCTCTTCTTCCTTCTCTAGCTCTTTACTCCTTCTGGTAATGAGTCCGTTGAAAAGTAATCTCGTTCTGATACCACTTATTAGGACATGTATGAGATAGAGGGTGATGAATATCTCACTTTGTTTCTTTGAACTTAAATGACAGCGGAAAACTCGAAGCAAAACTCTCAATTGCTAACACATTCAATTTTACTTGATATCCATCTCCTTGAGGTGACTAATCCAAGAGCTCACTCCTCACTCACAGCTTCACTATGAAAACATTCTTTCTCAGAGGCAGAGAAGCCTCATACAAACTCAAGCACAAGAATACAACAAAAAATGAAAGTAAATACAATGAATACAAATAACTTTATATGAATCTTACTTTGAGTACTTTCTTGTTACTTGGAAATACCTCTTGATTGGATGGAAATACAGTAACACTTCGCTTCAAACTTATCAAGAAGTGGCTTGTCGAAAATATAGTGAAAGCCCCTTTTCTACAGTTTCTCTTGAGCTAAAAAGCCTCTCCCAATCGATTGGCCTTACCCCCAATCAATTATCACATCAGGTCAATTGTTCAAAATTTACAGAACGACTTTTTTTTCGCCCATTCAATGGATTGAACCAATCGATTCAGAAGCTTTTTGTTCTCACAAAAAGTACTCCAATCGATTAGCCAAATTGATTGAACCATGTGGAATCAATTGCCCCTATCAATTCTAGCACCCTTCTATGTCGTCACAAGAAATATACTAATCAATTGGTCTTAAGGCAATTGATTCTGGGACATATTATGCTCCCGAATAAGGTCTTTAATCGATTACACCAATCGATTAGTTTGGGTCAATCGATTATTCTAAATCCATTGCCCAACCCTAAGCTCTGATTCAAGTTTAGAGTTCCTTTAGCCAATACTAAATTCAATCGTGACTCATTGGGACTTCCCATTGCCTAGCATCTGGCCAACCTTGACTTGTTAAAGCTTCTTCACCAAGTGTCTAGTCCTCCTTGACCCACTTGGACTTTCATATGCTAACTTCCTGTTAAACTTTCAATCACCAAATGTCATGTCAACCTTTGACCCACTTGGGCTTTTCCTTGCCAACCTTCTCGTTACGTTGGACTCCGATAACTAAGTGTTTGATTAACCTTTGACCCACTTGGACTTTTCCTTGACAACCTTCTTGTTGGACTTTCTCTTACCTAACCTCCAGTTAGGACTAGTCATTCGGTAGACTTCTCATCCTTGCCTAACCTCTAGTTAAGATTTCCCTTGCCTAACTTCCAATTAAGACTAGTCGTTTGGTAGACTTATCACCTTTGCCTAACCTCAGTTAAGATTAGTCACTCGATAAACTTTTCGCATGTATCTAATCTCCCTTTAGGACTTTCCGTTGCCTAACCTACAGTTAGGACTTTCTCTTGTCTAACCTCAGTTAAGATTTTTTATTGTCTAACCTTTAGTTAGGACTTTTTTAATCAAATATTCAATCCTCTCTTAACCAAGTGACTTCTCTCTTATATATTATCAAAACATCGAAACTCAAATATAAATCAATCTAAGTTTAATCAACTTAGTCTTATCTGGATGATCAATAGAAAATTATCATGGAGTTAGACTGATTATTTCTGAATTAATCGATTTAAAAAGTTGTATATCTAGATTAAAAAAAATTAATGTGCAAGGGTTATACAAGTATTTTTTTTAATTAATGAATACTGATACTCCCTTAGAAATTCAAGATGAATGATATTATTTTTCTTCCCAAGTGAATACAATAAGTTCTCGAACAATATAAACACAATTATTCATATGATATTCCAATCACGCAATTATATAAGTTATTAAAGAATCAACCAATCCCACGCCGTTTTCAGGTAGGCCCACCATCGACCTTTTCTGTTAACCGACCGGGCCGGGGCGACTAGTTCCGGCAGTGGAGCCCGCAGTCGGGTCCACGGAGCCACCGAGCGAAGCTTTAGCAACCGCGGTCGCCTCCCCCTTCTTCAACCTCTCGCGGACTACGACGTCCTCGTCGACGATGACAGCCGCCAGATGCTGCCCATGTGGCCCCGGAACCACCGTCTCATGCACGTGCACATGATCCTCCAACTCCACCAACGCTTCTCTCGCCGTCATCTTCTGCTTCCTCTTCTTCTTCAGGAAACAGAGTATGGCGGCCGCAAGGAACGCGAGAAAGAAGAGGCCGCCGAGGGAGACGACCACCACGATGACGACGCTGTTGCTTGGGCTCGGCGGAGGCGGAGCAAGTGGTGCAACTGGGGTGGGTGGCGGGCGGATAGGCGTCGGTGGCAGTTTAGGAGGTGGCGGTGGTGGCTGCCTCGACGGTGGGGTTGGTGGGGGTACAGCTGCAGGTGACGGCGGAGGGGGGCTTCGGCGAGGTGGAGGAGGTGGTGGGGTCACAATTGGCGAGGGTGGCGGGGGACTCCGACGTGGTGGCGGAGGTGGTGGGGTCACAATTGGCGAGGGAGGCGGGGGACTCCGAAGTGGTGGCGGAGGTGGTGGGGTCACAATCGGAGGGGGAGGCGGGGGACTCCGACTTGGCCGAGGTGGTGGGGTTACAGTTGGAGGTAGAGCACAAGATGGATTAAAAGGACGACATGGGAAGGGCCGGAAGGCCATCGATAAGTTTGAAAGGCTTGTAATTTGTAGTAGTGTGGAATGAAGGAGCTAGGGATGAGGAGGGAGGAGGGTTTGAGTGGGTATTTGTACTAGTGCAGGGAAAGGGAAAAAGGAAGAGGAGGTGATCAATCAGTCGAAGCTTAATTAATGTTGGCGTTGGATAAAGCTAAGTTATGACGCACCTAATCATAACTTGGCTCCCATGCAAGGCTTTCTTTGTATTTGGAACTTGCTTCCAATCAATGTGTTGCTTAATTATGAATTGTATGTTGTTTTTTATATGATTAATTTATGATAGATTTGTTTATATACGATCATTGGAGAAGGAACTATATCAAATAGGATTGGGAAGTCCGATCAATAATTTTATTATAGTATGGTAGTAAAAAATTATATTCATCTCAAATGTCTCTCGTAATCCATCTTTAAATTATGTCAAAGGAAGTAAATCAGTCTCATAGTTCATCCCTAAATTATGTAAAGGAAGATAAATAACGAGATCAATTTATAATCGATCGTTAAGTGACTAAAAGATAGGAATTTTTTTTATTTAAAGATATGCACTTGTCAAAAATTGACACATTATCCTATTATAATAAATCTATTCAACTGGACACCACGAGAACGAAACTTTTCAATCTTAGCACGCGTTAGATCACTATAATCTATACAATGTTTATTCTATTTTTTGTATTTTCCTTTTCTCCTTGTTTGATAGATCAAACTTAAAGTGATTTGTTTACTTAGCTATTAATCACCTAGAAAAAATCTTTAATTCAATAAAGTGTTGGATCGAGACACGCACGAGCGGGGGAGGTGAATGACGTGGTTTTAAAAACTTCTTTTTTTCTTTTTAAAACTAAGTATGAATGCAGCGAAATAACGAGAAAATAAGAAAAAGAAAAATACACGTTCGATTTTACTTGGTTCGGAGCCTTCGGCGACTCCTACTCCAAGACCCGGGTCCCACGAACCTATCATGGATAATCAACTAATAACCTCTTCTGAAATCACCAGAAAAGAGGATCAAATACAATAAAAATCAAGACAAGTGTAATACTCTACACTTTCATTTTCTGCAAAAATTAAGTACATAATTTACTTTCGTTAACCAACACTTAATAAATGATCGGATCAGATTCAGTGTTAGTCAACTTCTTAGCGACAGTCAGGCGCAGCAGTGTCGTAGCAGTGCAATAGTGCAAAGCCAGAATAGTTGGAACGTCAAAAGAACGCGTAAAACTTTATAGAAGAGTTGTTGTAAAAGCCTTAATCGAATGCCTCTTTTATAAGGGATGGAAGGCGCCTTCAACCATAAAACCTATCCCTTAAAAATCGGCTCTTATCGTCGTCGAGGTCTTCTGCATTATCCGACTAAAGACGCCTTTAAACTCCCAAAGGCGCCTTTTGTGGCCTGGAAGGTGCCTCAGATACTGTTCACCTGAGACAACTTGTGCTCCTTTTGCCCTACAAGTTCATGTTAGCCCAAAACAAATAATAACCTGCAAAATAAAATTAGCACAATAAAATTGTATTAATTAATAATTAGATCCTATCACCCGAAGATCAAGATCTAATCAGGGTCTAAATTTAGATTTCCGAAATAGACCTAAATTGGATCGGCACCTACTGTCCCCTCAATCGGGACACGTCCTCATTGAGCCACTCTTCTCTAGTGACTTACCTTCACTTACCAAGTATCAAGTTACTTTCTTGACATCCAATCTGACCCACCAGGTCTTCTTGCGGGAATCATGCATTCAGACTTCACAAATCGAGAATCGAACATCCCGTCCCTCCTGCTGGAATCATACACCAGACTTCAACCCATCAGGAATCGAACATCCTGACCTCTTGCCAGAATACCACATCTGGACTTTGCCAATCAAAAATCACACATTCCGACTGGATTCCTGCTTGGTGTCTGATCCTCTTAACCTGTCAAGTTAGTTAACCTTACACACTCGGTAATAAGGTTAGATCAACAACACATCTATCTTTCATCTATTTATCATTCATCAAAACTCATGTTTAATCATTAGTGTCAATTGCACCAACATTAAGAAAATTTGCAATAGTATATTAATTTTAAATTGAAGTGATTCAAGGTTCATTAGTCAATTATCCATATCCTCCTATTTGAATTTGATAATATAAATTGAGAATAATCAATTTTTAAACTTGCAAAATCTTGATAAAATTTATCACAAGCTCATTTTAAAGCCTATGATAATAATACTAATCAACACTAGCAGTGGCGTAGCCAGGATTTTAGCCCAGAAGGAGATTTTTTAAATTCTAAATATTAGTATAGATCAATTTTCACTGTCTAAAAGTTTAAATTTCAAATTCAAAAAGTTAAAAATGAAGTCAAATTTGAAAATTTTTTAGTTTAGCCCTTGATTTTAGTTAAAACAACGATCTATCAATCCTTAGACCTTATCTATGACTCAAAGTCAAAGAATCATTTAGATGAAAAAGGCAGAGGAGAAGGATGTAGTAGAGGGGAAGATGATCTATTTGAAGTAGGTATATCTCATATTTTCTTAAAATACCTCGACATTCATATTTCACCTAATTTATTATTAAAATAATATTTTAAACACATAATTACTTAATTTAATGACTATCTTTTTTCCAACCATTCAAAAATAATAATAAAATTGATAGTAAACAAATAACATACTTGACTAGCAAATAACAATATGAATATGAAAATTTGACACTATATAATTTTTTTAGCACTTAAATTTGTAACGAAAAAGATCAAACAAGAACATTTCACCATAATCAAAACATGTTTGCTGAGGAGAATTGGTGTAGCGACGATGACGATACTCATAGCAAACAATGATAGCACTTGCAATAATATCATGTGGTGACAATAATGTGAACAGTAGTGGCAGAGGGGAAAACATAAGGAAAAAATAAAAACACGATATTGAAGATAAATAAAAAACATGGGAGGGAGAGGGGAAAAAGAAATTAGGGGAGAGAAAAAAAATAAAACATGATTATTTTTCATTAGATTTTTTAATATAAAAGTCCATAGAATTTTAAAATTTAATTTATAATTAAGTCTTTTTATTTTTTTTCCCAATGTACAATTTTTTTTTCTCAAATTTCTGAGGGTGCGATCGCACCCCCAAAGCTCCACCTAGCCACGCCCTTGAGCACTAGGGGTGTAATCGAGCCGAGCTGAGCCGAACTCTTGAATGTTTGAGTTTAGCTCGTTTATAATCAAGCCGAGCTCGAGCTTTATTTAACGAATATATTCATAGTTCATGAGCTTATTCGAACTTTTATCGAGCCTAAATGAACTTAATAAATATAAATTATAAATTTAAATATTTATTAAAAACTAAATTATATATTTAGAAAAAATTATAATATTCTTATTAAAATTTATAATTTTATTCTAATAAATAAATTTAATATATATGTTTCATAAATAGAGTGTAAAATCTATAAATTCAATATTAAAATTATTATTATTTTTAAATTAATTCATGAGCTTAATGAACATGTTCACAAGTTAACGAGTTGAATATTATGAAGTTTGAGCTTGGTTTGTTTATCTTAACGAGTCTCATTAAACGAGCTCAAATGAGCTTTTATCGAATCGAGTTTCGAATAGTTCATGAGCAGCTTGGTTCATTTATACCCCTAACCAACACCATTAATAGATTTCTGGGATTATTCTGGTTCACAAAATATTAAATATTTAAATTTTTGAATAGTGTAGGTCCATCAACCAATTTTAAAATTTGATAGTCTAAATTGAGAATAATGAATTTTTAAATGAATTGAACAAAAATTGAACTTAGAAAGAAAACAATTTATAAAAGGAAGAGGTATAATGGGAATATGATAAGTGTTTTTGAAATTATGAATGTTAGATATGAGAAATGAGTAATACTAAAATTTTTAAATGGTTTAGTAAAATGTCATAAAAATTAATATCAATCAAAGACAACAAATGTATATACAAATTAATATACAAATGTACAGAGAAGTAGTACAGCTGTAACATAATCTAAAATAGAAAATGAAAAGGTTATACTCTGTGAGGATGCTGAGAATGTTAATGGCAGTGATCATGAGCTCTCCGCATCATGGGCTCAATAATTTTTTTAGAAATATTAAAGTATTAAAAATTCAAATTAACTCCTCTAGTATTGGTATAGTTGATATTTATTATGATATTTTGGAATATATAGTATATAAATCTTTTATATATATATATATATTTTGTTTTTATATATGTTTTCTTTTTAGCTTTATCTTTCTATCATGTATATAAATACACCTTGTATCATTATTCTTGAATATAGAAATATATTTTTTTTATATCTTTCACATGGTATCAAAGTCTCAGGCGTACACCACAAACCCTAGCCCTAGCTGTCATTGCAGTTATCATCGCTGCCGCCTACCCTCTCTCTCAAGCAATCGCTCCTATAGTTGGTACCTGTGACCATCCTGATCTGCTTCAATGTTGTTGCCCATGCACCTTTGAAGTTGACTTCATCCAATTATCTCTCATGGTGTCTACAATTCATGACCCTCATCGCTAGTCATGATATGATTGGCTTTGTTAATGGTTCTCACTTCTGTCAGGACAAACTACATATTGTCGACGATACTTAGACTCCTAATCTTACATATCATGTCAGAATCCATCAAGATCAACTCATACTGATTGTTATTATTAGATCTCTTTCTCCATCCTTAATTCCGTTCATTGTTACTGCTCGCACATCTCGTGATGCCTGGAACACTCTTTCTCCCACTTATGGCACGCCCTCCCATAGTCATATTACATAACTCAAAATATAACTTCGCAATCCAATCAAAATCTCTAAATCTATCACTGAATATATGTTGTTTATCAAATCCAAGTCTAATGAACTAGCGCTCATAAATGCCCCTCTTTAGATTGAAGACCTCACCATCAAAGTCCTTCATGGTTTTGATGATGACTACAAGGAACTTGCACATGTCATTCGAGCCCGGGACACTGCAATCTCGTCTGAGGAACTCCTTGAGAAGCTCCTCAATCATGAAGCTCATCTTGTCGCTCGTAGGGATACGCAAATCACTCTTCCGACAACTACTCACCCTGTCTCTCGATCTGTTGGCTCTGACTGCCTTATCCACTTGCCATGGCTCATCCACCCAATGGTTATCGTCCCTGTTGATGGGTGGCTCATATTTGGTGCGATGAATGTTATGAAAGAAAAATCTGTTAAGATTTTTCGTAATAAAATTTTGTTATAATTTTATATAACAGAATTTTTTTACGATTTTTCATAACAGAATTCTATTGTGATTTTTCATAACAAAATTCTATTATGATTTTACCGGGTATAGGGTTTGTGTATTATTTATAGGGATTATTGTAAACCTATTGTACAACAACAATCATAAGAATCATGTAATGTGATTCTCTTGTGTAGAGAGAATTCTAATAAAGTTTCGGCCTTTTTGTGAAGTAGGCATGCTGTCGAACCATGGTAACTCTTCTTCTTTCTCTTCTTCTCCTTTATCTTGTTTGCTCTCCTTTTATGTGTCTTTGTCTTGTTGCTGCGCGTGATCTCTTTTCTCTCTTCCTCTTCCTCTTCTTCCGTACGTTAGAGGTTGAGAGGTGTTGCCCCTTTCTTTACGCAATAATTGGTATAAGAGCTATATGATTTAGTGGATTTCTTCAACATGTCGGGGACAACTTCTGCGAAGTTTGATATGGTGAAATTTGACAGAACTGAAAACTTCAGATTATGGCAAAGAAGGGTTAAGGACTTGTTGGTGCAGCAAGACATGATGAAGGCGTTAAGAGAAAAGAAACCAGAAAATATGGAGAGATCATATTGGGAAGAACTTCAAGAGAAGACAGTAGCAACAATCAGACTTTGTCTTATAGATGATGTGATGTACCATGTCATGGATGAGGAGTCACTGATGGCAGTCTGGCAAAAGTTGGAAAGTCGGTACATGCCAAAGTCATTGACAAACAAGCTATATATTAAGCTGAAATTATTTGGGCTGAATATGATAGAAGAAACTGATCTGAGCCAACACATCAACATATTCAACCAGATTGTGAGTGATCTGAATTGGGTTAATGTGAAGATCAAAGATGAGGACAAGGAGATGATGTTGTTGAATTCTCTATCTTCATCTCCTACATATGAGAATTTGGTTACTACTTTGATATGGGGTAAGGAAACTCTCAAATTGGAGGAAAATCACAGGTGCGTTGCTAGATTTTCACCAAATGAAGAAAACAAGCGATGAAGTTTCTCAAGGAGAAGGACTTGTGGTAAATAGCAACCAAAAGCGTGGTAGGAGTAAATCTTGACATAGATCGGGTAACAATAACAAGGCTCGTTCTAAATCGAGAAGGAAGAAGGTGATCACGTGCTACAAATGTGGAGGCAAAGGTCATATCAAGAGAGATTGTTCAGGGATAAAGAAACATATTGCAGAGAACAAAGGTAGTTTGGCAAAGTCTGCGAACATAGTTCAAAAAGAAAATTCAGAGAGAGATGATGGAGATATGCTATCAGTTATGTCGAGTTCGGAGCAGCTGACAAATGAATGGATTTTAGATTTTACATGTTCATATCATATGACTTCAAATAAGAATTGGTTTGACACTTATAGGACAGTGGATTCTGGTTCACTATTGATGGGAAACAATATGTCATGTAAAGTTATTGCCATAGAGAACGTCAAAATCAAGATATTTGATGGTGTGATCGGAACTTTATGTGATGTCAGATATATACCAGAGCTAAGGAAGAACATGATCTCACTAAGCACACTAGATGGTATTGGTTGTAATTACAAATCAGTGAGCGGGGTGATGAAAGTCAACAAGGGAACTCTAACAGTAATGGTGGCAAAAGGCGAATACGCTCGCCCCCAGCGCCCCCGCCAATCGGTCCCAAGGCCAACACGGAGGAGGTAAGCTCTAACAGTAATGAAAGCATAAAAGGTAGCAGGAAATATCTACAAGTTAATAGGGACTACAGTTGTAGGTAGAGTTGCCTCGGTGGAGTCTGAATCAGACAGTACAGTCTTATGACATATGCGGCTAGGGAATATGGGTGAACATGGGATGCTAGAACTTCACAAGAGAGATTCGTTGAAGGGTGTCAAGACATGCAAGCTTGAATTCTACAAATTTTATGTTTTTGGAAAATAGAGCAAAGTACAATTCAAGAAGGTAACAAACAAGACGGAGGAGATTCTAGACTACGTACATACGGATCTCTGGAGACCAACTAGTGTAGCATCACGTGGAGGGAACTTGTATTTTGTGAGTTTTACTTATGATTTCTCACGAAAGGTTTGGGTATACTTTATGCGCCACAAGTCAGAAACTTTTACAAAGTCTAAACTATGGAAAACCGAAGTGGAGAACCAGACCGGAAGAAAGATCAAATGTCTTAGGTTAAACAATGGGGCTGAGTACATAGATTCAACGTTTCAGGAATTTTGTGAGCAACATGGGATAATAAGGTATTTCTCGGTTCACGAGACACCTCATCAGAATGGGATAGCGGAAAGGTTGAATAAGATAATCATTGAGAAGGCAAGATGCCTCAGGCTGAATGTAGGGCTTGCAAAGAATTTTTGTGCGGAAGCGGTTAACATGACATGTTATCTCATTAATAGATTACCAAGGGCAGCACTAAAAGGCAAAGTATCAAAGGAAGTATGGACAGAGAATCAAGTAGATTACTCTCATCTTCGAGTTTTTGGATATCCAGCATATATGCACATATCTAGTGAGGAAAGATCAAAGCTGGATACGAAATCAAAGCAGTGCATATTTCTGGGGTATCAGAAAGGAGTTAAAGGTTTCAAGATTTGGGATCCTAAGGCAAACAAGGTGGTGATCAATAGAGATATGATGTTTAACAAGAAAGCTATGTTACAGTGTACTCAGGAAAAAGGAAAGGAAACACCATATAGCAACATGGAGAAAGATATTGTGCAGGTGGAGCTAGAGACTCATAATTCCGATGATTCTAGCTCAGAGCACACTGAGCATCGCACTACAGCTAGTGGTAGAACAAGATGAGTCGTAAAACCACCCACTAGATACGGATTCGAAGATTTGATATCTTATGCACTAATCACTAGTAGTGGAGACCCTACATCTTTTCAGGAGGTCATACATAACTCTAAGAAGGACACGTGGATGGGTGCTATAGCAGAGGAGATGAAGTCGTTGCATAAGAACCAAACGTGGGATCTAGTGAAACTTTATAACGGAGAGAAAGCTATAGGATGCAAGTGGATATTCAAGAAGAAAGAAGCAATGCCAGAGGAAGAAGAAGTGAAGTTCAAGACTCAGTTGGTAGCAAAGGGGTATTCACAGAGAAAGGGGATTGATTATGAAGAAATTTTCCCTTCAGTGGTAAGACATACGTTAATTAGAGCGGTATTGAGTTTGGTGACACATCAAGATTTGTAATTGGAGCAAATGGATGTGAAGACATCATTTCTTCATGGAAATTTAGAGGAACAGATTTTTTATGTCACAATTCGAGGGATTTTGTCAGCTCGGACAAGAGCGGTTGGTTTGCAAGTTGAAGAAATCGCTATATGGATTGAAACAATCTCCTAAACAATGATACAAACATTTTGATTCATACATGATTCAAAACAGATATGGAGATGTGAGTATGACTGCTGCATATATGTGAAAAGCCTTGAAAATGAATTACTGATTTTCTTACTACTATACATAGATAACATGCTCATTGTTGCGAAGAAAATGAAAGAGGTTGATAAATTGAAGAAGCTACTGAGCAAGGAATTTGACATGAAAGATTTGGGAGAGACCAAGAAGATTCTTGGGATGGAGATTCATAGGGGTAGAGTTGCAAGGAGATTATGGTTGTCTCAACGTAGCTATATGGAGAAGGTGTTGGATAGGTTTAACATGAAGAATGTAAAGTCAGTGAGCACACCCCTGACACATCACTTCAAGTTATCCAGTACACAGTATCCAAAGACGGATGACAAGATCTAAGAGATGTCAAAGGTTCCTTTTGTCAATGCAGTTGATTGTCTGATGTATGTCATGGTTTGCACGAGACCAGATTTGGCGCAAGCAGTTATTATGGTAAGCAAGTTTCTCTCAAATCTTGGTCGACCACATTGGGATGCAGTGAAATAGATTTTTAGATACTTGAGAAATACAACTGATTATGACATCATGTTCAGTAGACAACCGGAAGATCCTTCAGTTGCTGGGTACGTAGATGCAAACTATGCAGAAGATTTAAATAATAGGAGGTCTACTACAGGATACATGTTCACTATGGCAGGAGGACCTATTTGTTGAAAATCTATGATACAATCTATTGTTGCATTGTCTACTACAGAGTCCGAGTATATGGCAGTAGCTAAAGCAGCGAAGGAAGCTTTATGGTTTACAGAGTTGGTCAGAGAACTGGGTGTTCAATAAGGTGGAGTCAAGTTGTTATACGATGGTTAGAGTGCTATCTATTTGGCGAAGAATCAAGTGTATCATGAGAGAACCAAGCATATTGATGTGAGGTTTCACAAGATCAGAGAGTTGATTGCTTCTGGGGAAATTCAACTTAAGAAGGTTCACACTACAGACAATACTGCAGATATGCTGACAAAGCCAGTGACCACAGAGAAGTTTAAGCATTGCTTGAACTTGATCCATATCTCTAGAAGCTAGAGGAAGGAAGCTCAGACCTAGAGATCCAGGTAGAGTTTTATTTAGATACTCGTGTTCTTCGAAGGGATGAATATTCACCAAGGTGGAGATTGTTGACGGGTGTCTCATATTTGGATGAGGTCAATGAAATGGATGTTATGAAAGAAAAATCTGTTAAGATTTTTCGTAATAAAATTCTATTACGATTTTATATAATATAATTTTGTTACGATTTTTCATAACAAAATTCTGTTGTGATTTTTCATAATAAAATTCTGTTATGATTTTACCGAGTCTCAGATTTATGCATTATTTATAGGGGTCATTATAAGCCTATTGTACAACAACAATCATAAGAATCATGTAATGTGATTCTCTTGTATAGACCGCACCATATTCATTAATAAACTCTTATCAATATACTAAATAAATAATAAAAAAATAAACAAATAAGTTTAAATTATTAATCTTAATAATCAATCGAACAACTAAAAGCAACCAAATAAGCTTGAATTGAGAGGTCAATAACATCTAAATGAAACAAATTCGAACCAAGCTCAAATCAAACTTCAAATAAACTCAAACTCGTAAAAAATAAATCAAATCAAGTTTGAATAATCATTTCAAAAGTTTAATTCATTTTAAGCTTGACTTAACTTGGATTGATTATCTTATAAATAAACTTGAACACTCTAAAATTCCGCTCGGTTCGATCCTTTACTACCCTAAATATATTTGACTTCGAATTAGAAGGGCCAATTCAACTAAGCATTGTCTTTTCTTTCTAAATGAATACAATAAATTCTCGAACAATATAAACACAATTATTCATATGAAATTCCAAACACACGAATTATATAAGTTATTCCAGAATCAACCAATCCCACACAGCTTTCTGGTAGGCCTTGTTGGATCGAGAACGCTCTAGAAGGGGGGTGAATAGCGCTCGTTGCTTTTACTCGTTTCGGATTCGTAAAACTCGAGTAATGACGCAGCGAAAATAAAATAATCACACAGAGAGACACAATGAGTTACTTGGTTCGGAGCCTGTGGCGACTCCTACTCTAAGGCTCGTGATCGTTGATCACTTTCAGTGGGCAACAACTATAGTATCGTTAATTCAGTACAATTTGAGATTACAATTAAGAGTACTTAGAAATAATGATACCGACAACAAAGAATAGTAGAATCGCAGCTCTTGGTTGTCGGGGCATAGCTACAACACTTCAGGGTCATCTCTTGAGTAGCCAATAGTTAAAGGATAGCTTTTTAATTGATGATTCAACCTGCTGCTCGAAACCTCCTTTTAAAGCTTGTTGGAGGCGCCTTAAACCCCTTCCAAGGTCCATGCTGCCGAGTCAGCCGCGTGGATCAGCGCTGGACACTTCTCCTCTCATCCACTTGAAGGTGCCTCCAAGTTGGTCCAAGGCGCCTCCAAGCTGCAGTCCAAGGCACCTCCAGCTCAGTCCAAGGCGCCTCCAGCTCTACCGTGCAAACTTCAGCTCCTTTGCACCCAAGGCGCCTCCAAGCTCTATGGAGGTGTCTCGGACACTGTTCATCCGAGGTGTGACTTGCTCCTTTATTCATGCAAAATGTGTTAGTCCCAAACACATACCCTGCAAAACAAAGTTAGTATATAATAGTCATAAATATTGACAGTCTCCGGACTGTCCGGGCCTGACTTCAAATTTCCAACCGAAAACCCTAGATCAACCCGATGCCTACTGTTCCCTCTATGGGGAACACGTCCTTACCTACTCCCCTCAGGAGAGATTACCTGATGTCAGCACGATCCTCCAAACTGACTGGACTTTTGCTCAGCGTCCGATGCTTCCGGTCTTCATGCTGGACGTACGGTCCTCGACCCATCCAGACTTCTACTCGGTTCGCGACATCAGGATTTTAACCTAGGGTTACCGCCCCCTAGGATTTTTGCCCGAAGTTACGACCTGCCAAGCCTTTCCACATAGGGTTACCACCCCCTATGACCTAGGGTTACCGCCCCCTAGGGTTTTCTCTTTGCCTAACCGCAGCTAGGACTTTTGCCTAAGTAAACTTAGGACTTTCCTACAATGCTTATTCAAGATATCAGATAACAAAACACCTTAACTTTGAACCCTTTGACATAATCAAAACATAGGTTCGATCACTGATGCTTCCTATACCAACAGGCCCACCATCCACTTTTTCTATTAACCGGCGACACGACTGGTTCCGACAATGGAGCCCGCAGTTGGGTCCACTGGCGCACCGAGAGAGGCTTTAGCAACCGCGTCCGCCTCCCCCTTCTTCAACCTCTCGCAGACTATAACATCCTCGTCGACGCTGAGAGCCGCCAGATGCTGCCCATGCGGCCCCGGAACCACCATCTCATGCATGTGCACATGATCTTCCACCAACTCTTCTCTCATCGTCATCTTCTGCTTCCTCTTCTTCTTTAGGAAACAGAGTAAGGCGGCCGCAAGGAACACGAGGAAGAAGAGGCCGCCGAGGGAGACGACCACAATGATGACGACACTATTGCTTGTGCTAGGTGGAGGCGGAGCCAGCAGTGTGACGGGGTGGGCGGCGGGCGGATAGGCGTCGGCGGAAGTTTAGGAGGCGGTGGTGGTGGCTTCCTTGAGGGTAGGTGTGGTGGGGATACAACTGCAGGTGACGGCGACGGGGGACTTCGACGCAGTGGAGGAGGTGGTGGGGTCACAATTGGCGAGGGAGGCGGGGTGTAACGACCCGACCCTCTTGGCCCATTTGGCGGCCCATTTGGAGACCCTCGGGTCGTCGACCGTCGGCCCTTATGTCGTCGGCCCATTTGGCGACCTCTCATGTCGTCGACCGATGACCCTTGGCCGTGCCGTTACTTACTAGGACTTTCCACCCTTGGTAGTGGATTTTTGCCTCCCCCAGGATTCGAACTCTAAACCTCTAGGCTTAAGTATTAGAATTTATGAATCCTGGTAACCAAGTGAGATGACGACCCGAGGGTCGCCAAATGGGCCAAGAGGGTCGGGTCGTTACAATAAAAAGACGCCTTTTATTGTAACGACCCGACCCTCTTGGCCCATTTGGCAACCATGTCGCCGATCGACGACCTTGGTCGCGTTACTCACTAGACTTTCCACCGGCGGATTTTGCCTCAGATTCGAACTCTAAGTATTAGAATTTATTAATCCTGGTAACCAAGTGAGATGCATCTCACTTGGTTACCAGGACTCTAATACTTAAGCCCGGAGGTTTAGAGTTCGAACTCGGGAGGCAAAATTCCACCGCTGTGAAAGACTAGTGAGTAACGGCCGATCAGGTCGCCGTCGACGACAGAGGTCGCCAAATGGGTCGACGACGTAAGCGAAATGGGCCAAGAGGGTCGGGTCGTTATAATAAAAAGGCGCCTTTTATTGTAACGACCTGACCCTCTTGGCCCATTTGGTGGCCCATTAGGCGACCTCTCATGTCATCGACCGTCGACCCTTATGTCGTCGGCCCATTTGGCGACCTCTAATGTCATCGACCGACGACCCTTGGCCGACCGTTACTCACTAGGTCTTTCCACCCCTGGCAGTGAAATTTTGCCTCCCCCAGGATTCGAACTCTAAACCTCCAGGCTTAAGTATTAGAGTTTATTAATCCTGGTAACCAAGTGAGATGCATCTCACTTGGTTACCAGGATTCATAAACTCTAATACTTAAGCCTGGAGGTTTAGAGTTCGAATCCTGGGGGAGGCAAAAATCCACTGACCAGGGGTGGAAAGTCCTAGTGAGTAACGACACGGCCAAGGGTCATCGGTCGACGACATTAGAGGTCGCCAAATGGGCCGAAGACATAAGGGCCGACGGTCGATGACATGAGAGGTCGCCTAATGGGCCACCAAATGGGCCAAGAGGGCCGGGTCGTTACACGGGGGACTTCGGCTGTCAGGAGGAGGTGGTCTCGGGATCGGAGGAATCCTGGTGGGAGGAGGTGGAGCACAAAATGAATCATTTAAAGGACGACATGGGGAGGCCATCAATGAGTTTGGAATTGGCTTGTTTTGTAGTGTGGAAATTGGAATGGACGAGGGAAGAGGGCTTGAGTGGGTATTTGTATAGTAGTAGTAGTAATGATGCAGCATTGTATCTCATAACTTGCCGCGCGTGTGATAACCATGATTTTGGCTATATTATTTTGAATCATAATGCATGTTTTTATTGATTTATTCATAGTTTAATCTCACATTAGCATCATATCTCAATATTGCATTTGATTTTGGACCTAATTGCTAATTAGCTAATTTTCATGGTATTTGGTGCTAATATTTGATTCTTATTTTGTAGGCATCAAAAGGGTCATGGACCCGATCATATCAGGCTGCATTTGGGCTCAAATCAAGGGCTAATCAAGTCGACCAAGCCTCGAAACATTATAGGTCGTTCATCCAAGATTGATCAGATCTGAGCCATCCGTTGAGCATCTGGTTCATCCAACCTAAGGAGGGGTAGATCTGAACTATTGATGAAGATCCAGAGGTTTTTAGTTCGATCTGAAGATGTCTTCACCGTTAATCGAGATCAGAGCATTCTTGGCCGTCGGATCAAATCTGAGGGAGGTTTAAAACATTGAGAAGCTACAGTGTACACCTTGGACTCGGCTCACGATTTTAGCTACAGTGTTCTTCTTCTCCGCCGCACGCCGAAGTTCCCATTCCCTCATTCCAGATCCGTGAGCAAATTTTCTTCATCGCCGGCGATTCCCGAGCTCCGGCGATCTTCGTCCGAGGCCATAGAGCGCTGTCGAGGGTGTTTCCCAGTCCGCAGTGTTGGTTCTGCTCCACCGCAATCCAGCTCGAGGGTGTTTCCCAGATTTGGATCTTCATTAGTCACCGGAGGACGAGGGCGGTTCCCAGTAGCTCCGGATTTCCTTTCATCACCATTTCATCAGCTGCATTTGACTGGATCTGATCAGCCAATCAAGTGTGCACAATTCCAGATCCAGCCTCTGTTTTCTCGTGCGTTGAGGATTCCATCCGGTTGTGAGCCCGAAGGATGTTTTCCGGAGGCTATGAACATTCATCTGGATGAGTAGGAAGCTCTAGATTCAAAGGTGGTTGCCCGAAGGATGTTTTCCAGAGGCATCTTTGTCTTTTCGGCAGAATGAAGAAGGTTTTGCTACGGATTTGGATGTGGAATGCTTAGGGTTTAGTTTTTATTATCTTTGTCTTTAAATTGTTCATCACATTGCTCAGATCTATGATCTGATTTACTTTCCTGCAATTCCATTTCTTATTCCTTGTTTGCAACTTTGATTCTCTTTAGATTTCTGCAATTTTGAACCAAATTCAGCTACTAACGTAGTGCGAAATCTGAATTTTAAGTAGCTATCTAATTGTAGCTAGCTAATTAGTTTGTAATCTAGATTTTGTTTTGAATTCTCTAGATCGGCTCATGTAAGCTAGTGTTAGTTTCAATTCAAGGAATTAGAGAACTTTTGATCTATTCATTGAACTTGTTTTGATTGTGATTATGCTCGGAAATTAAATGTTTAACTTGAGCTTGTGATTTGTTATCTCTGTCCAAGTTTAGTTATTTGAGCTTAAGAAATTGATTGAAATTGTGATTGTGAATTGGAGAGATGGTTATTGATTTATTTAATTCAATGATGCTTAATTGTTAACTGTTGGTGCGGCTAACACTAACAATTTAACCTAGGTTTTAATGAATGACAAATAGGTTAAGTTAGTCTTGTTGTTGTCTGACACTTTGATCGAGTGTGCAGGAGAAGTCCAGCTAGGTCGACGGGCTGACCGGATAGCTGGCGAGAAGTCCAAGCGGGTCGACGGGCTGACCGGACGCTTGGCGAGAAGTCCAGCTAGGTCGACGGGCTGACCGGATAGCTGGCGAGAAGTCCAAGCGGGTCGACGGGCTGACCGGACGCTTGGCGAGAAGTCCAGACGGGTCGACGGGCTGACCGGACGTCTGGCAGGTAAGTGAGGTAAGTCACTGGAGGGGAGTGACTGTGAGGACGCGTTCCCGGGAAGGGGACAATAGGCGTCGATCCGGCTTAGATCCATTTCGGATGTCTAAGTCAAGATCGTGACTAGATTCCGGTCTCGGAAAGACGGAATCTAAGTCATACTCTTTTTATTTATCTGTTGAACTTTAACTGTGCTGACTATTTAAGGATATGCATTTGCCTCGGACTAACTTTGTTTTGCGGGAAAAGGAGTTCTTCGAACAAGGTGGTCGCCGCCGGATCCGGCGCCGGAGGGTCCGCGCTGCGAGGCGCCCGGCAGGCGAATTCATCCAGCCGAGTCGCCGCCACGTGGAGCATCATGGTTTGTGCAGTCGTCACATTCCGTGCGCCGGAAGGGATCCAGCGCTCGAACAAGATATAAAAGAAGCCCGCAGAGCTTGGGATCAATCAATTGTGAGAATTCTTCACCGGGTCTTGCTGCTCAACGTTTAGTGCGACGCCAACAAAGCTCCGACACTACGCTCCATTCTTTTCCCTTCTTGTCGGTATTTTGTATTTAGTTTTCATTAGCATTCACTGTACGATTCTTTTGTAATCATTATTTCGAATTGCTAGTGATTGCCCAACGAAAGTGGTCAAGAACCACGGGCCTTCGAGTAGGAGTCGTCACAGGCTCCGAACGAAGTAAAACAACTGTGTCTATTTTACTTTTCCGCTGCGCTTATACTCTTGTTTTTCGAATCGATATTCACCCCCCTCTATCGAATCTAACGGTCCTACAAGTGGTATCAGAGCAGGTACCGCTCTGATTTGGTGCAACCACCAATCGCTGGGGTTTCGTTTTACACTCAAAACTTGTTTATCATTTTTTTTGCAATATCAATCTAGATTGTTTTTACTATTTTTCTCTTCCCGCACTACTAATCCAAGATCAAGTCTTGGGATATTTTTTTTCGGTTATTTACCTGTACACAAAATGTCCCAACAAGAAGGATTTAGCACGATGCGACCTCCACTCTTCAATGGGGACGACTTCCCGTACTGGAAGAAGCGCATGGAGGTCTACCTCAAAACAGACTTCGACCAGTGGATGAGCATCACGAGACCCTACAAAATTCCAGTGGACAACGCCGGCAATCTAGTAGATCCTGAAGACTGGACAGCAGATCTGAAGAAAAAAGCATCAACAGAAAATAAGGCGATCAACACTCTACAATGCGGATTGACAAGAGAAGAACTGAACAGAGTCGGTCCACACAAAAACGCTAAAGAGCTATGGGACAAGTTTATCGAGCTGCACGAGGGAACGAGCGACGCCAAGGTAACAAAACGAGACCTTCTCTTAAATAAAATTTTTAATATAAAAATGCAGGAAGGTGAAACGGCGAATCAACTACACGTGAGGATCAAGGACATCCTCAACGGGCTTCATGCAATAGGCCACCAGATGGAGAACAGAGACTTAATAAGGTACGCATTAAACGCCTTTTCACGTAATAGTTTGTGGGCATCAATAGTGGATGCCTACAAAATCTCTAAGAATCTTTCTAACTTAAAATTAGATGAGCTTTTCTGTGAATTAGAATTACATGAACAAACTAATGCTGGAGCCGAGAAAGGTATAGCTCTATTTGCAGGTTCCTCCAAAGAAAAGAAAAGCAAGCCTGAAAATGATCAAGACACCGAAGACGAAGAACACCGTGAACTTGGTAAGAAAAATGTTCACCAGAGAAAGAGGAGCTTCAGCAAAAGGACCTTCAAAAGATCAGCTCTCCCTCAGAACAAAAGAACGTGACTTGCTACGGCTGCAATAAAAAGGGACACTACAAGAACGAATGCCCAAAACTGAAGTTCGACAAACCAAAGCCAACAAAAAAGAAAGCACTGAAAGCAACGTGGGACGACTCCTCGGACGAATCAGAAGAAGAAGAACAGAAACATCAGAGCCACCTCGCACTGATGGCCCGCGAAGCCGAAACTGAAAATGAGGTCTGAACCCGAAACAAGCTACGAGTCCGTACTCGTTTCCGAAGGCTCGAATGAGGTATACTTTAATTTAAACAAAAAATTTTTTAGAATCATCTCCTGTTTAAATAGTAAATTAACTAAAGTTGAAAATGAAAATAAATCACTTCTTGAGGAAAATCAAAACCTCAAGGAACAATTAAAAAATTCGAATCCAACTCAAGATCTAACACTTGAAGAGGAAAATCTATCGTTAAAAAATGATGTTAAAAATTTAAAAGAAATGCTAGAAAAATTTACAACAAGATCAAAAAATCTAGACTTAATCCTAAATAATCAAAAAACATGTTATAATAAAACCGGACTAGGATATAAGTCGAATTCAAATAAAACCTTCAACTCATTAATAACCCAATACAAATCAACCAATCTAGCTTGGGTTCCGAAAGCGTGTCTGACCACGCAAGTAGGACTTAATCAATATTATATACCTAAAGAAAAAATACATTATATAAAATCGAATAAACCAAACCAAAATCCAAAATACAAACCTAAATCAAATTCAAAATCTAAACAGTTTGAAAATCAACAAAATTATCACCAAGTTAATCATAACTATAAAAAGAATCGACACAAGCCTAAAATCAAAATTTATTAAAAGTCAATAATTCAGGGGGAGGCTCCAGAATAGCTGGCACCTCCAAAACTAACTTACCCGACAGGGTAACCCAAAATTTACCAACCCGGCAGGGTAATTAGGATTAGTTAAAAAGAGACCAAGTTTAACTTGAATCATGGTACTGGTGAAATTTTTGGATGATAGTACGTTAGGGAAACTTGGGCATCGCATGTCTAGAAAGATATAGTTTCGATTTGGTGCATTTGACCAAGTGGAACTGACCGAAGCTACCCTTAAACGAATCCTAACCAGTTAGACCGAGATTTAGTACTAAGTTCCGTGGATAGGACTATTCGGAAAACCTCGAAAGGTTGGTTACTTCTAATGATGTCCTTGTGACTTACCAAGCTTAGAAGTTTATCCGAAGAATGCCTATTTGTGGAAACCAAAGCTAAGTCTGAATCTAACACAAGTTAAACCAAAACTCTGTAATCAAACTAATTTCATCTCACAAAATCATAGGATTCCCTGATTGATAATATAGATCGGGTGAGATGAATAAGGCTTAAATTTTAATTTTAAAGTTTTTTTAACTTAAAAATTAATTTCAATTTTAATTTTAAACTTAAAAATTAATTTCAAAATTTTAATTTTAAACTTAAAAATTAATTTCAAAATTTTAATTTTAAACTTAAAAATTAATTTCAAAATTTTAATTTTAAACTTAAAAATTATTTTCAAAATTTTAATTTTAAACTTAAAAATTATTTTCAAAATTTTAAACTTAAAAATTATTTTCAAAATTTTAAACTTAAAAATTATTTTCAAAATATTAATTTTAAACTTAAAAATTATTTTCAAAATTTTAATTTTAAACTTAAAAATTATTTTCAAAATTTTAATTTTAAACTTAAAAATTATTTTCAAAATCTTAATTTTAAACTTAAAAATTATTTTCAAAATCTTAATTTTAAACTTAAATTAATGCATGCTCAAAAGACTAACTTTAAATCCTACTTACTGTAGGAAACCAAGTGGATTTTGGACAGTGGTTGCTCCAAACATATGACTGGAGATCACACCAAGTTCACTCAACTCACTTACAAAAGCCTAGGAACAGTTGCCTTTGGAAACAACGGCAAACTCAAGGTAATTGGTATAGGTAATATTGAATTAAAATTAGACTTTATAATTACAAATGTTTTACTTGTTGAAAATTTTAAATATAATCTTCTAAGTATAAGTCAATTGTGTGATACTAGGTATAAGGTCAAATTTCTATCTACAGAATGTTTAATCAAACATCTAGATAATCCTACCATAAGCTTAAAAGGTTTTAGAAAAGACAACATCTATGCCATCAACCTAACCATTTCTCCCATTAAGTGTTATTTAACACAAAAAGAAGAAACTTGGTTATGGCATAGGAGGATGTCTCACACCAACTTTAGAAATATAAGTAAACTAAATGGACTTGTAAAAGGCTTACCAAAGCTACCTAACTTAGATTCAACCATATGTAATGCTTGTCAACAAGGCAAACAAACTAAATCAGCCCACAAACAAACAAATCAACCACAAACTAACTCAATCTTAGAACTTCTACATTTAGATCTTTTTGACTCCCATGGAGTCAAATCTATAAATGGAAACTTATATTGTTTAGTAATTATAGACGACTATTCTAGGTTTACTTGGGTAAAATTCTTAAAACATAAAGATGAAACTTTTGAAATTTTTACAAATTTTTGCAAACAGATTGAGAACGAAAAAGATATTAAAATTAAAAGAATTAGGAGTGACAACGGAGGAGAATTTAAAAATCACCACTTTAACAGTTTTTGTCTAGAAAACGGTTACCATCATGAGTTCTCATGCCCTAAAACCCCCCAAGAAAATGGAATTGTAGAAAGAAAAAATAGAACCTTACTTGAAGCTTCTAGAACAATGTTAAATGAGTATAACCTACCTAAATACTTTTGGACAGCCTGCTACGTACAGAACAGAACAACAATAAATAAAACTCATAACAAAACGTTCTTCAAATTGTTTTATAATAAACAACCAAATATAAAATATTTTAAGGTATTTGGGTGCCCAGTTTTCATCTTAAATACAAGAGAACACTTAGGAAAATTCACCTCTAAAATTGAAAATGGAATTTTTGTAGGGTATTCCCTAAATAGTAGAGGCTACAGAATTTACAATAAGGTTACCTTAAAAATTGAAGAAACTACTAATGTAAAATTTGAAGAAACTAAACAAAACATAGGATCTACACAAACACCTGAGTTTGTTCCAGAAACCAACCAAACTCTAAGTCATGAAGAAGAGGAACAACATCAGGAGGATCAACCTCCTAGAACAATAAGGGTTAACCCAAATCATCCAACTGATCAAATAATTGGTGACCCAGAATTAAGAGTTCAAACCAGATCATCTTTTAGAAACCTAAGTCAAATTTCATTAATTTCAAAAATTGAACCCAAAACTGTGGATGAATCCCTACTAGACCCAGATTGGATCATAGCTATGCAAGAAGAACTAGCCCAATTTGAGCGTAATGAGGTCTGGGACCTAGTTCCACCACCTAAGAACAAGAAAATAATAGAAACAAAATGGGTATTCAGAAACAAACTAAGTGAAACTGGGAAATTACTAGAAATAAGGCTGGTTGCCAAAGAATTTAGTCAAGTTGAAGGACTTGACTATGATGAAACATATGCCCCAGTAGCCAGATTAGAATCCATTAGAATGTTACTAGGTTATGCAGCCCATAAGGGACTCAAACTATACCAAATGGACGTTAAGTCTGCCTTTCTCAATGGACTAATTAAAGAAGAAGTTTATGTAGGTCAGCCTCCTGGGTTTGAAAGTCTAGAACACCCTGATTATGTTTTTAAATTAAAGAAAGCACTATATGGACTTAAACAAGCTCCCAGGGCATGGTATGAGAGGCTAACATCTTACTTAACATCTAAAGGATTCAAACAAGGTCAAATTGACCCAACCTTGTTTGTTAAATCATTAAATACAGACATATTTATTGCACAAATATACGTAGATGATATAATATTTGGCTCAACAAATTCAGAATTTTTAGAAGAATTTATTAATCTAATGGAAAAAGAATTTGAAATGAGCTTAGTGGGAAAATTAACCTATTTCTTAGGATTACAAATCAAACAAACAAATGAAGGAAATTATATTTATCAACATAAATACACCAATGAATTACTTAAAAAATTCGGAATGAAAAATACAAAAGAAATAAAAACACCAATGGCAGTAAACACAATCTTAGACAGTGACCCAAATGGAAAACCAATTGATTTAAAATACTATAGAAGTGCAATAGGTAGCCTACTGTACTTAACTGCAAGCCGACCTGATATCTTATTTGCAGTTAGTATGTGTGCTAGATACCAAACTTGTGCTAAGGAATCCCATTTGACACAAGTTAAAAGAATTTTTAGATATCTTAAAGGAACAACAATTGTAGGAATCTGGTATCCTAGAACAAATAATTTTGAACTAATAGGGTATTCTGACTCAGATTATGCTGGATGCAAATTAGACCGCAAAAGCACAAGTGGTGGATGCCAATTATTAGGTGCATCACTTGTTAGCTGGTTTAGTAGAAAGCAACATTGTGTTGCTCTGTCTACAACTGAGTCAGAATACATAGCTATAGGCGAATGTGTTGCACAAATATTATGGATGATGCATACTCTAAAAGATTTCAACTTAAATATCACAAATGTAAAAGTATTAATTGATAATATAAGTTCAATTAACTTAACCAAGAATCCTGTGCATCATTCAAGAACCAAACATATTGAAATTAGACACCACATCATCAGGGATCATGTTACTAAAGGCGATATTGAACTCAAGTACATTGAGTCCAAATCAAATTTAGCTGACATTTTTACAAAACCTCTCCCTGAAAGTGAATTTAGCAACTTACGACGAAAATTAGGGATGTGCTTAATAGACTAGGATCTTGCAAAAATACTTTCAAAAATGATTTTACCAAATTATAAGTCAAATTTAGTTGTTTTCAAACTTTCCATTTTTAGATTTCAAAAACAGTTTTTGCCTTAGACTAGTTTTAAATCCTTAGAAAGCATGTACCCATAGGACTAGTTTTTGAGCATCTCACCAACACCCTAGGTTTACCTTGCTTGTGTTTGACAAACATAGAAAGGGGTGAGATGCATAGGCCAACTGTCTGGACTTAAGATGCTTATTTCAGTACATCAACATAAGTCTGGACGTTAAATACAAATCAGATATTAATCAGATTAAAGTTAATCAGTCAAGTCAAAAAAAAACTGACTGCTTGTAATCAACTTAATCTGACTAACCATGTGAAAACTACTATCTTCTGATAGCTAGTTAGTACCTAATTGGTTAGACAGCTGGTTAAAGTTAAATATCAAGTTCAGGGGGAGAATTAACTCAAATTTTGTGTGTTTGAAAAATGTCTTTTAAAACCTAACCTATGTTTGAACATTGATTTACAAAATTTAAATTTAACTAAGTATTTGAAAAATGTGAAAAATGTAAAATTTCCACACGCTTAAGAGTTAAACTTGATCAACTTTTCAAAACTCAACTTGTCTCCCCCAAGTCAACTTGACTATTTTTTTGCTTGGTGTTAAAAAATTGCACTTTTTTCTTTCAAATTTTGAACCAAACTTAGATATCTTTCAAAATTTGATTACCTGTTACAGTAACTCTTCACTATGATTATTTACCTTTGTTCATCTTTTTGATGAATGCCAAAGGGGGAGGAGGGTTAGGTAGTTAAGTTAGCTAAACCAATTTGAAAACACAAACTAACTTTAAAACCACACAAATGCATGTTGTTTCTTGCATATGCTTTCACTAACTTAACCAGGTTGTCATTCCATCAAAAAGGGGGAGATTGTTGGTGCGGCTAGCACTAACGATTTAACCTAGGTTTTGATGAATGACAAATAGGTTAAGTTAGTCTTGTTGTTGTCTGACACTTTGATCGAGTGTGCAGGAGAAGTCCAGCTAGGTCGACGGGCTGACCGGATAGCTGGCGAGAAGTCCAAGCGGGTCGACGGGCTGACCGAACGCTTGGCGAGAAGTCCAGCTAGGTCGACGGGCCGATCTGGGACGAAGTCCAAGCGGGTCGACGGGCTGACCGGACGCTTGGCGAGAAGTCCAGACGGGTTGACGGGCTGACCGGACGCCTGGCAGGTAAGTGAGGTAAGTCACTGGAGGGGAGTGACTGTGAGGACGCGTTCCCGGGAAGGGGACATTAGGAGTCGATCCGGCTTAGATCTATTTCGGATGTCTAAGTCGAGATCGTGACTAGATTCCGGTCTCGGAAAGACGGAATCTAAGTCATACTCTTTTTATTTATCTGTTGAACTTTAACTGTGCTGACAATCTGTGTTACAGGATATACATTTGCCTCGGACTAACTTTGTTTTGCAGGAAAAAGGAGTTTTCTGGAACAAGGTGGTCCGGGCGCTCGGAGGGGATCCGGGCGCCCGGAAGGGATCCGGGCGCCCGGAAGGCGAATTCCATCCAGCCGAGTCGTCGCCACGTGGAGCATCATGGTTTGTGCAGCTACGTCACATTCCAGGCGCCCGGAAGGGATCCAGGCGCCTGGAACATCATATAAAAGAAGCCCCAGACAAGAGCTTCAGGATCAATCAATTAAGCTGAAAATTCTTCTACTGCTGGTCTTGCTGCTCAATGTTCAGTGCGACGCCAACAAAGCTCCGACACTACGCTCCATTCTTTTCCCTTCTTGTCGGTATTTTGTTTTTAGTTTTCATTAGCATTCACTGTACGATTCTTTTGTAATCATTATTTCGAATTGCTAGTGATTGCCCAACGAAAGTGGTCAAGGACCACGGGCCTTCGAGTAGGAGTCGTCACAGGCTCCGAACGAAGTAAAACAACTGTGTCTATTTTACTTTTCCGCTGCGCTTATACTCTTGTTTTTCGAATCGATATTCACCCCCCCTCTATCGAATCTAACGGTCCTACATTAACAACTTGAATTGAAAGAAGTTTAATCATGTTTAGATGAGGATGAATTATCTTTAATTCTGTTCTTGAAGGCATTAGATGAAGACAAATTGAATTGTAAGTCAAATGATGTACTTAATTGATCTTATTGATGTAAGAATTTAATTGACATCAATTCTAGGATTTATGCACATTTACTAGTTAACCTTGGAAAAATACGACTTGGGACTCCTTACTACACGTGTTTCATTTAGTTTATGTGAGTTTTAATCTTTATTAATTTGATGTGCCTCGTGACATACAAAAAGGCTAACACCAGCGTGCTAAGGCTTAATTTGGAACAATGTATTGCTTATGAATCAGGTTGATTTTGACGTGATTAATTTTTGATGGATTTGCTTATATGCTATATACGGTGATAGGAAAAGGCCCCTAGGTGGCAGTTAAACTGATAAAAGTTAAATAGTTGGTCTGGCAAGATCTCCTTTTCTCGATAGGCCAGACAGAGTCTAGGGGCATAGTTCTCTGGCTTGGCCGGACGTCTACGAAGCCTTACTCCCCTCCATCTCTTAATTGGATAAGATCGGTCGGATAGATCCTCTGGAGCCCACCTCTCCGATTTTGTTGGACATCTACGGGGTTCTGCTCTCTGTCATCTCCCAATCGGCTAAGGTCGACTGGACAAGCTCCAAGGGGCCCATCTCTCCAACTTGCCAGCTATACATGGAGCTCAACGCCCATTTGTAGACACTATCATAGCCCATTCATGCCTCTTGAAGGACTGGACCACCTGTCCGCGACCCATCTCCTGGAGGACAACCCAATAAGCCTTTTGGCCCATGGAAAGTCAGAAGATTATATCCTCTCATAGATAGGCAATACTCACCTCACACCTAAGATGGGACTGCAAGATACGATGAAAGCATGGTGATTAAATAGGTTGTCAAGCGATGATATGATGCATCATTAAATGTGGAGATCACATGAGGCATTATGAAAGGGGTCTCTCTCCGCTAGCACAGGTACACGACTCCACCATTTTCTCTCTCATTATGCCACTATTCTTCCTCTTCCCCATCCTAACTTGATTATTGGAGTAGCTGTGCCAGGGATCCCCTGACTTGTTTATTAACAATTATTCCCCTCCTATTGGTGTTCGCAGGTGTTCCTCAGTGCTCTCCCTGTCGAAATCTTTTTCCAGTCAAATTTTTAGCTAGCTCGCCAGTAGCCCATAGCTCATCGCTTTCAGACGGGATGATTATTGTTGGAGAACATAATATATGACTGAGTGCACGTGGGGCGTCTAGAAGTGTTCTGGGTGTCTCGAGTACTCCGCGTGTACTCAAGCACCCAACATATCATGGTGTGTGTGTGTGAGAGAGAGGATTTAATGCCCTACACACCTTTATCCTGCACACTCCTAGGTAACCCTCATAGGTATGGGCACCCGAAGCCCCTCCTAGGCGACTCGATTTACTTTTGAGAATTGGAGAGTCCTACACACTCCTGGGAAACTCTCACAGGTTCGGGTGCCTCGATTCACTTTTGAGAATCGAGGTGCTTAGGTATATATATATGTGTGTGTGTGTGTGCGCGCGAACGCGCGCGCTCGCGAGCGTGCACATATCAGGGGGTTTTTTTTTTACCTTGCGGGTATGTCATTTAGGGTTTAGGTCTGAATTATAGTTTTAAACAAAAAAAAAGGTGTGCATGGGATATGTAATGTAAGATCCACGACATATCAAACCTCTCTCTCTCGATCATTATATGTGTGTGTGTGTGTGTGTATGTGTGTGTTCTTTGAATGATCAGAAGCACCTCCCAACGTGAGAGGCACCCATGGGCTACACCCATAGGTGTCACCTAGGCTATATATATTACCACCACAGACTAACACAATTGATATTTACAAGTGGTGTTGCCCTAATAGGTTGTGAGGTTGATTCCAGTGTATGTGAAATGCATCGCAGGTCACCTGACCATGTGCAAAGAGTCACTGTGCTAGACGAAACCCCCTGCAATTTATCTCCCTTCTATATCACTTGAGGCAGTCCTGGAAGGGCTTTGGGAAGAGGGTTATACACACACACACACCGACTAATCTTGGGCTGATCGACCCACGAAAGTTTTCCATCAGCTACCAGGGTAAATCAGGAAGTACTTGTAGTGGACAACCCATCAACTCAACATTCTTAGGTTAACCGACCATTAAGAGACATGAATCCATTAATTCACCAAGACTAGTGTTGGTGCAGGGAGCATTAGATAGTCGAACCTGAGTTTTGATAATGATAAAGGGTTCTAACCTAAGTATTATTGGTGATCTAATGAGTTTAAAAGAGTGTGCAGGAAAGTCCTAAGCGATCTTAAGCAAGGTGAAAGTCCTAGCTGAGGCTAGACAAAAGAAGTTCTAGTGAACACTAGGTAGGTGAAAAGTCCTAGTCGCAACTAGGTAATGAAGTCTTGGTCCGTGGGACTGGGCGAAGTCTTGGCAGGTCGAGGACGTTAGGCACATATCCTAGAGTCGAGTACACTAGGTGAAAGTCCTGGAGGTCATGTACACTAAGAGGGAAATCCTAGGATCGAGGAAACTAGGTGAAAGTCCAAAGTATCGGATGTTGAACAAAAATCCAAATGGTTTGGATGATTGACTTGGCCAAAGGCAAATTCTCCTGAGAGGAGTAGGTGAGGATGGAACAGTAGACGTCAGTTTGATATAGGGTTTTCAAGAAATCCGAAAGTTAGAATCGAACAGTCTGGAGACTATCAAATAGTTTATTTTTATATTATTTATTGTGCTAACTTTGTTTTACATGATATTTTTGGTATTTGGACTAACATATCTTATAGGTACTTGAATAAACAAGAAAAGCTCGGGTGAACAGTGCTCGGGCACCTCCTGTGCTGTTAGAGGCGCCTCGGATGCTTTGGTTGAAGACGCCACGCGGAGAGGCATGGAGGTGCCTCAGCGGTGATCGAAGGAGCCTTGGAGTGTTGAAGGCACCTTGGATGGGGTGGAGGTGCTCTTGCGTAAATAAACCTTAGGGATAAGGTTTTCGCTAAGAGAAGACACCCTGGAGCGCATGGAAGGTGCCTTGAAGCATAGAGGTGCCTTGAAGCTCTTGGAAGGCACATTTAGAGGGATAAACAACGCAGTTAGTGCAACTTATCGGAGTCGAAGTGCAGGGGATACTTTTTACAACTACTTGCACCTCGAACACTGCTGGAGATGCCCTCAACGCTTTATTAATGAACTGTTCGAGCACAGAACATCACACACCAATTAACGATTTCTCTCTTGCGCGCTACTCCAAAGACAAATCTATAAAGCCATAACACTGCTCCGACGACCAAAAGCTCGCAAATTCAACTCTTTAGTCATTGGTATAATTTTCATTTATAGCACTTAAACTATTATTTCATTGTACTTGTATTTATCTTTGTAATTATCCGTATTATTAGTGAATTGTCCATCAAAAATAATCGTTGATTGTGGGACTTGGAGTAACAGTCGTCGCAGGCTTTGAACCAAATAAATCTAACTTGTGTCAATTATCTTTTATTTCAACTGCATTTATTTTGTGTTTTCCAAAAAATATGAAAAGCTACGAGCACTATTCATACCCCCCTCAAGCGTATCGATCCTACAACTAGGACTCGATCTTTAGATGCTTGATAAATTGAGAAGGTGTTCTATTATTGCACTATTGACCTGAGACATTAGATCAATACACTACAAAAATAGGAACATTAGGACTAAAAATTTAGTTGCAATCGGCAAAGCAATTGTAAAAATAGAACCAAGAATCGATCATAGATAATCAGATAGTGTGTAAAGGTCGCATACAAGATTAATAAAACAGGACATGGTCAAGATTAAATCTCTATTTTCCTCTCCTCTCAACTGGACGTATGGAACAGAATCCTCACGCATCACGATTCAATCTCTTGGACGCACCCCTTCTTCCTCTTTGCCTCACCACAAATGGTTGGCGACCTCCTCATCCTCGCCATAGCCACCGGCCAGAGTCAAGCTCCACCATCCTCTATTCCTCTCCCGGTTGGGAGAGGAACCCTTCTCCTCTTTTCCCCCAATCAACGCTCAACAGGGTGAGGATGCGAGTCATCCGGATCAAGGACGTCATCTCCACTCATCACTAGAGCAGCCACCTTCTTCTTCTCCTGATTGGGAGAAGTTCTAGCCGAACACCCACTTCATTTCCTTCCTCTCCCGATTGGGAGAGGAGGTAAATTTCTCGCCACCACAGCCACCTCTCTCAATTGGGAGAGAAGACGAGGGATCTCGAATCTGAGGTCTCTCCCATCTCCCTTGGAATCTCGCAATCGGCCATCCACTTCAGCCTTCTCCACCTTTCCTCTTCGGATTGGAAGAGGAGGGTTCTACAGCCATGATCTTGCAGCATACACCCAATTGGGAGTCTTTTCGTGGTCATCTCCAAATTTCCGGATCACAGGCCTTCTCTACAAGCTTATCAATCCTTCAAGTTGGTAATTATTATCTTGTGTTGGTTGTTCAAATGGGGTGTTAAGTTTCTTTTGTGCTAGATATTCCAATTGCTTGTTGAATTGTTTTGGCTTAATCTCCCATGCTTTAGTTGTGTGCACTTAGTTTAATTTTAATCAGGCTTTCAAGTTGTTTGACAAAATGTTTCTTCCAACAGTTAGTTTTAGTTGATGGAAGCTAGGAGAAAGTCAGTAAAATTCCTTTTGTTCAAAGAACATGGAAGCAAGATACTCTCATGTAGAAACTCGTTATCAAGGTTCCATACAAAACAAATCAAATTTTATCTCTAAAACAATGTTATGATGAAAACATTTTTGTTCATAATTGTCTGTAGCAATATTTTGTTTGAATTCCAAGAGCATTTTGGCCATTTTGTTCTTTAAGGCGTGATAGGAAATTTTAAAAATGATGGTCTTGTTTGGATGTTTTTTATCACAGGGGAGGGAGGGATCTTGTTTGAGCATTTTCCCTGATAGTTAACAGTTAAAGTGAATCCTCGAGTCTAATAGTTATAGCAAAAAAAAATGTAACAGTAAGTCTTAGTTAATGTATAATAAGTGATAGATTAAAGCTCTTCTGTGACTTTTCACATATATTTTTAGGAATGAGCTGTTATTTCTCTTCCTTTGAGTTATTTATATCTTGTTTAATCAATGTCATTATATTTACATATGTTAACTTATTATTTTTATCTCAATATAATAAATAAAATGTAAAAGAAGTATTTTAAATAAATAATCTTTTATTATGGTAATATATTGTTATACCCTTCCTCTGTTGAATATTATATTTTTATTATCTATTTTATTTATTATTAAGATATGTATGTTGGATTCTGATATTGAGTTGTGTTATATATTACTTTCTAAATAGTTTCTTTGTTACAATCTGTGGCTATATCTTAATACTCCAATCGGCATGATATTGAAATAAATATTGTATTCAACTAACTTAACCCATTATTTGAAATTTGTCTTCTATTTCAAATCAAGTTGTTCTTGAAAGTGAGGCTAGAATAATTCCTCTAATCAATGAGAAGAAAAAAGTTTTCAATAATTTGTTGACAGCCAAAGGTATATAAAATATCCATGATATCAGTTCCATTGAATGCATACCCATTGTTTTTAGATTTGACAATCTTTTGTTGTAATCCTCTTATGTTTTGAGGTTTTTATCATTTCAGGAAATGTTAAAGTACTATGGTATAAGGCCACCTTTCGAAGATGAAGGCCTTTATATAATTGAGCTTCCAGATGAATTCACAATTTGAGTAAACACCAGTGATGATTCTCTTTCTAATCCTAAGAAGGATTATGAATTTGATCGAATATATGGCCCTCGTGTTAGGCAAGGTAAAACAATATTATTATTCTAGACATTTACTAAGTTCCAACTTCTTCTAATTGTTAACAATTTTGAACCTGCATGAACAACTGGTTGTATGGGTTGTGGTTTCATTTGTTTTTTTTTTTCATATGCTAAATATAAAACTTTTAAGGGCAAATTTTTGTTGGTGCAATATCCCCTGGGTCAAGGTTGACTAGGTTGACTAAGCTTGAGTTGCTCAACCTTGAGTCTTGATTTGGGTTTCGATGTTTGACAATATATGGAGATTGCAAGTGCAATCGTCCGTTTGGGAAAATTGTTGGAACAATTCCCCATTGGTCAATGTTTGACCAAGTTGACAAGAAGAAAAGTCAAGGAGGTTAAGGTTAACCAAATATTTGACTGAAAAAGTCCTAATTAGAGGTTAGATAAGGATAAGTCCAATGTGAATGTTGACAAAAGAGGGAAATCTAAGTGGGCCAGTGTTGATCGGACACTTGGTGTTGAATGTCCTGGTGAGTGAAGCCAGGTGAAAGACCCAGTGAGTGAAGCCAGGTGAAAGACCTAGTGAATGAAGCTAGGCAGATGAAAAATCCTAGTGAGTGAAGCTAGGTGAAAGATCCGATGAGTGAAGTCGGGTAGATGGAAAGTCCTGGTAAGTGAAGCCAAGTAGTTGGAAAGTCCTAGCGAGTGAAGCTAGGTAATTGAGAAAATTCTAGGGAGTAAAGCCAGGTGAAAAGCCCTAGTGAGTAAAATCAGGCATGAGGAAAATCTAAATGGGTCAAGGAAGACAACACTTGGTGATCAGAAGTCCAACGAGAAGTTGGCAAAGAAAAAGTCTAGATGGGTCAAAGGTTGACCGAACACTTGGCGGTCGTAAGTCCAATAGGGAGTTGGCATGGAGCTAGGAAGTTCATATGTAGCAACCTTCCAAAGGTCATAACTTTTGACTCAGATATCGAAATGAGGTTATCTCATATGAGAAACGAAGCTCGTTTCGAGCTCTATACATTTTTCTATTTGCCAATCAATTGCCCAATCGATTGGGGGGGGGGGGGGGTTTAATCGATTAGCTAATCGTTTGGTTTACAAAAAAGGGGACAAAAATGTCTTGATCGATTGGGTAATCGATCAAAATCTTCCCCAATCGATTGACCAATCAATTGGGAGAGTTTAGGAGCGAGCAGTGAGGTTCTGAATCGATTGGGTGATCGATTGAAATTGTCAATCGATTAGGTGATCGATTGAGAGAGTTTCTTTACGACGAACAATGAGTTTCCCAATAGATTGGTTATTCGATTAGGAGAAGATTTCTTTGAAGCACAGTGAGAGCATGGAGGTGCTCTAAATCGATCGGTCGATAGATTCAAGTCTCCCCAATCAATTGGTCAATCGATTGAGATATGACCGTTGCGCAAGTTGCGAGGTTTGAATGGTTGAGATCCCTGGGATCTAACGTGGAAATCGATTGGGAGCAGATACAATCGATTGGGAGCCCAAAAAGTGCAGATATAAAGGCGACGATGAGTTCAAACGCCGAATCTCTCTTCTCCATCTTCTCCGCCCATTCTTGGAAGTCTTGGGAGGAAAAGTACTGCTGCATTTCCCATCTTCAAGAGACATTCAAAACAAGAAAAGCTCAAGGATTCAAGGTTCAAAGTGTCAAGTCATTTTCGATTTGTATTTACATTTTGTTTCCTTGTTTCAAGTTGCATTTTCTTGTTTTTGAGTTGTAGAGGTTTCTTCACCTCCGGTTGTTCCGAGAAGGAGTTGTTTTCATAGTCGTGAGTGTGTTCGACGTGAATCCTTGGATTAGTTACCTCATCTTGAGGTAGATACCAAGTAAATCCTACTTGTTAGCATTGAGAGCTTGCTTTGAGTTTATCCGTTGCAAAATCAATATCGACGAAGCGAGTTAGCGAGCGAGACGAGTTATTCACCCCTGACTCCAAAATGTCCCAACAATTTTAGCTAATTTTGATTCCCTCTTCATCTTATTTTATCGTGTATGTAAGCGACATTTTCATGACTTCTCATCACTTTATCTTGTTATATGCACATTTCCAGGGGAATTCTTTTACAATGTTTAACGATTTTTGCATTCAGCTTTGGATGAATATAATGTTTCTATATTTGTATATGGCCAAAGTGAAGACCACACAATGATTTCCTCCTTTGATTGGATCCTCCTGATATCATTACTTCTCTCCTTTAGTTATATGCATTGAATATGCTAGTAAAGGTTGGATAAGACTTGTTATTAAAGGTTGTATTATTTTGAGGATTGAAGAATGTTTTGTGTTGAAGGTAGATTGTGGAGAAAAATATATATGAGATATATTAATATTTTAGAATGAAATATGAATATTATATGTTATTTTAGTAATGCAATATGTTAAAAAATGTGAATTGAAATGTGAATATCATGAATTAATTTAATTTGATATTGCATTCAATTTTGGAAATATGATAAATGTACAAGTAAAGCATGGTGTAGGATTATTTTTTAATTAGTTTAAATTCATTATTAGAAATTATTTTAAATAGCTGTTAATGATATACGATCATTTTTAAACTGTTTCTTTAAAACATATTCACAAGCCCTCAGGGCGTAGCGCAGACGGTGGGCGCATGATATCTCTGACGTAATAGTCAGAGGTCGATTTTTAGAAACTGACGACTTGGGGTTTATCCCGTCATGCGCCTATGGCCTGTGTACCTATATAAATTTTTTTCCATATCCGTGGGGTCGATACTAAGGGGGCCGCTAAGATAATGAATCTATCTTTTTTTTAAACATATTCACAAGCTGTTGGTAATCACTTCTAATGATAAACAATCAGAAAAACGTAATAATCATGTCTAAAGGTATACATCAGACATGATTAAATGGTTTAAACCCCCTGTTAATTTTACTACTTCTATTGTCCTCAGCACTGACCAACATCTCCAACGGTTTTGTATTTTCTGTTTTTGCTTGTTTGATAGAGCAAACTTAAAGAAATTTATTTACCTAGTTATTAACACTTAAAGTATCTTTAATTCAATAAATTTAAAAAAAAATCCTTTAGCATGCAAATTAATAAATTAAAATGGAAAATAAAATAAAACGGATGCAAAGCCCTAAAATTATTTAAAAATTATTGTATTTTACTAAACTGAAGTTTTAATATAATTCATTTCACATATCCAACTTTTATAATTTTAAAAATACATATTACATTCCCATTATACTTCTCCCTTCTTCTTTTCATGCTCCAATTTTTATTCCACCTATTTAAAATTTACTATTCTCGATTTATATTATAATTCAGATCGCATAGGCACATTAAAAAAAATTTATAGTATAAATCGAGAATTATAAATTTTTAACTTATAAAAATTTAATAACATTTATCATAAACTCATTATAAAATACAAGATAATGATACTAACTAATACTATCAATGAAGTTTGAAAAATATCAAATGTTTAAATTTTTGAATGATATAGGTCTAATTAATTTCAGAATTTGACTGTCTAAATTGAGAATTTTTTTTTTTTGACCGTTATGAAAATTTAAATGTAGGAAAAAAAAACATTTAAATGTGGAAAACAAAGGAGAGGTATAATAGGAATACGATATATATTTTTAGAATTATGAAAGTCGGATATGTGAAATGTGTAATACTCAAACTTTCTCACACCCTTAGTAAAAGGCGATAGAAATTAAAACCAATCAAGGATAACAAATGTATATATGTTCCTGATATCGACATACTCGATCGTGTGTAATAATTAGATGGTAGTCATCGTGAACTCTGTTTAGCACTTTCTGAAAATAAATTTTAGAAGTACTAAAGTCTTGAAAATTCAAATTAACTCGCTCGTGCGAAGGAAACAGACATATTTGCACAAATTAAATTATCAACCATTTAAATTATAAATTTAAAAATATTACTCGTATATCTTTGTGTGTATATATATATTATTGAAGATATTGAGAAAATTATATAAAATCAATTTAAACTTATTTATTGAAATAACTTGAGCGGATAATCTCAGGTTGTCAGTGAAGCTAGTTCTGCCAAGGTTTCGTTGGTTCAAGTTACGGAGTTGATGCAATGTGTAGCAGAATCGGGAGTCAATCACCGAATCGGGAAGACAATTCACTGACTAAGATACTAAGACATGCGTCCAATACAGTTTATTTGAAACAGATTTGTCCCACCTCTAACTGTGCTTCGAGATTCTCTCGAGTCGTCTGTTTCCTAGGATACAATGGCAAAACCACACACGCAACCAAACACTGGTTGTTCATGACGAATTGAGAATATACCCAAGTATTATTACGAGTAGTTTAGCCGAATGGATGCATGATTGAAAGAAAAAAAATCAGGGAACAAAGGTGGAGGAATTCTTTTGCTTTTGCTTTTTCTCCTGCTACTCTCTATCCTTTGCTCAAGATCCAACCTCCTTATATAAGAGTCCTCACATTGTCTGCAATGAATGACCAAATTATGGTAATTTAATGTTGGGTTTAATGTCGTCAGTAATGCCGAGACATTACAAAGTCACCATTAATAAGTTTAATGTCGTCATTAATATTGAGATGTTACGGAATCGTCATTAATTTCATATTAATGTTTTTCTTACACTCTTGAGCAAGTAGCTAAAAGAGATTCAGGTGACAAAATGTTGGTTTATTCACTTTGGGCAAATCTTGCTTTGACCAGTCCGACATTCAACGTGCACAGGTTGTGCTCGCACACGAGTTGACCTTAGTTTAGTACAATCCAGACCTTGGATTTGTACCCACCCCTGTGCACTTATGCGTGAGAGAGTCTCTCCCCATGTATATGTTTACAACATCAATGCATGTATCATAATTTAAATCAACCAAGAGACTTCTAATGTGAGACTAACAACCCATAAATAATAGAGTCTCTTCATTTCCACCTCTTTATTTCATTCACATTTCCAACAATCCCCCACATGAATGAAATACAGGGTATGTGATAACATTCAGTAGTTGAGTCAAGTATAGGATAGGTAGGTTTTACCCTTTGAACCTTCCCTTGTGAAGATCTGTTTGCATAATGGATGGCAGTAGACATGACGTCCTTGAACTGTTCTGCTATCTGTGTAAGCATTGACAAATCTCACTCAAGACTCTCCCTGATATAACTCAATTCTCATGAGTGTGTTTATTCTTGACCGTGAACATGCCTGGTTTTGTGAGAAGCTATAAGAATTGTGTCTCCAATCATCTTCGAAGCGACCTCACTTCTTTCTCACATAGGTGATCCTTCGAGAGTAGTTATCCACTCTTCTTAATCATTAAAAGTCCATCGGCTTACTTTGGTTCGATCACTATTTTATTGTGTTATCCCCACAGTGTGTCTAGTCAGTATAAATTAATTGTCCCTTTGAACTTAGTTCTTGAGATCTCCAGTTAGCATAGGTTGGGTGTCCTCTGCACGGATCGCTGTCAACGACATCAAACCCATTCCTTGTGATGAGTGTTGGAACCCCAAGGTTGTTTTGGTGTGATCAACAAGTTAAGTTAGGTCCTGTGTATATTTAACCTTGTGTCTAAGTATGCAGGAGCTTAGTTGCACAGGTACTCGAGCGGAAGACGCAGCTATCGAGAAGGACGACACGCTGTGCGTCCGAGGGACGAGGTGCTGCGGAAGAGTACACCGGCGGACGAGAAGGAAGCGCGCGGTGGTTCCGAGGGACGAAAGCCAGAGCGGAAGATTGCTCGGGGAGCAAGAGACGCAGCTAGCGAGAAGGTCGATGACCGAGGGACGAAGACTGTGGATGAGTACGCTGGCGGACGAGAAGGAAACATGCGGCAATTCCTTCGGGCGGAGAAGCCTCTTACACCGGTGAAAGCACAAAAACAGAAGCTAAACTAGAACAATGAACGCACAAGTGTTTGGAATGCTAATTACTGAGTTGATTTGAAGCTTCTGGACCAAGGCTATATTTATAGCCTTGGTCGGGGCGCCTGGAAGGGTTCCGGGCGCCCTGGGGGGGATAAAACTTTATCCCCCAACGTCTAGAACGCGAAAGATGCGTTCTGGTCAAATTTCATGTTCCGGGCGCCCCGGACTGTTCCGGGCGCCCCGGACAGTTCCGGGCGCCCCGGAGCAAAAAGTCAACTCTGGTTGACTTTTGTGTCCGGGACCTCTGCTCCGTTTCAGTCCCGCCTCGGTCCGGGTCTTCCGCTTCGGATCCGCTTACTTGGGTGATTTCTGCCATCCGGAATAGGGCTCACCCGAACCCAACTTCCGGTCTTCTCGAGCGTGCTTCCCTCCGGCTTCTCGTCCCTCGGAATTGCCGCATGTTTCCTTCTCGTCCGCCAGCGTACTCATCCGCAGTCTTCGTCCCTCGGTCGTCGACCTTCTCACTAGCTGCGTCTCTTGCTCCCCGAGCATTCTTCCGCTCTGGCTTTCGTCCCTCGGAACCACCGCGCGCTTCCTTCTCGTCCGCCGGTGTACTCTTCCGCAGCGCCTCGTCCCTCGGACGCACAGCGTGCCGTCCTTCTAGGTAGCTGCGTCTTCCGCTCGAGTACCTGTGCTCCTAAGCTCCTGCATACTTAGACACAAGGTTAAATACACACAGGACCTAACTTAACTTGTTGATCACACCAAAACAACCTTGGAGTTCCAACAATCTCCCCCTTTTTGGTGTGATCAACCCAAGTTAAGCTAGGGTAAAAATAGACATTTAATAAAATTAAATACATTAACTTAATTTGCAATTTAAGTGCAAAAAGATAGAAAAATTAAATCTATCTACCTACCTCCCCCTAGACTTATACTTTCCCTTTCTCCCCCTTTGATCACAAAAAATGGGGTTCCAAGAAAAATAATCTAAGGGTTAAAGACTTAAAAAAAATATTTCTAAGTAATTTAAGCTGAGATTTCTTGTTTTAAAAAGATTCTTAACAAAAAAGAATGATTTTTGAGAATATTTTAGAAAAATTCTAAGTAAGTAAATTTGAAATAAAATATTTTGAATAACCTTTTTCAAGAACTAATTAATTCTTGTATTAATGCTTCATTAGTAAGTTAATTAAACATTTATTTTAATATTTTGACTTCCAGGTCGTGGCGAGGCACTAGGCCTTCTTGGTTATTGGAGCAACAACCACTTCCTTAGACAAAGCCTCAAGAAGTCAACAGGATCGGTAGATACAACTCCGCAAAGGAACTTTGGGAGAAGTTTCTTGAGCTGCACGAAGGGACGTCCGAAGCCAAGCTCGCTAGACGAGATCTGCTTCGCAATCAGCTCACCAGCCTGTGATTTGGGGAAGACGAGACAGTCGCACATCTGCACTCCAGAATAAAAGAAATCATCACCGGACTCACGAATCTGGGAGAAAAGGTAAGTAACCGAGATTCCCTCAGGTACACCTTAAATTCATTTCCAAGAAATTTAAAATGGGCATCACTAGTAGATGCTTTTTACATTTCTAAGGACTTAGAAAAATTTTCATTAGAAGAATTTTTTTCAACATTTGAAGTCCATGAGTCAAGATGTGCAGGAATAAAGGAGCCCAAGAACAATGTCGCCCTCAAAGCTTCGAGAGACGAACCTGAGTCAGAATCCTCTCTCGACGACGAGGAAATGGTAATGATGGTAAGAAGATTTAAGAAACTTTTGAAAATCACTTAAATCTCTTAGTGCCTCCCGTGCCGTCCTTCTCGCTAGCCGCGTCTTCCGCTCATACTCTAATTTCATTAATTAGAGTATAAACGCAGCGGAAAAGTAAAATAGACACAAATGTTTTTTACTTCGTTCGGAGCCTGTGACGACTCCTACTCGAAGGCCCGTGGTCCTTGACCACTTTCGTTGGGCAATCACTAACAAGTCGAAATATGATTACAGAATGAATACAGGAAATGCTAGTGAAAATAAAGCAATACCGACAAGGAAATTAAATAAAAACCGAAGGAGCACTTTGTCGAAGCGTTGTTGGTGTCACACTAAACGTCGAGCAGCAAGACCAGCAGTAGAAGATTTCTCAGATTAATTATTGATGAAACTCCTACCTGGGGCTTCTTTTATATGCTGTTCCGGGCGCCTGGATCCCTTCCGGGCGTCTGGAATGCGACGTAGCTGCACAAACCGTGATGCTCCACGTGGCGATGACTCGGCTGGATATAATTTGCCTTCCGGGCGCCCGGTTCCCCTCCGGGCGCCCGGTTCCCCTCCGGGCGCCCGGACCACCTTGTTCCAGAAATCTCCATTTTCCTGCAAAACAAAGTTAGTCCGAGGCAATATATATCCTGCAAAACAGATTATTAGAACATTTATGATAGTATGAATTAGCATAAGTTAGTATGACTTAGATTCCGTCTTTCCGAGACCGGAATCTAGTCACGATCTCGACTTAGAGATCCGAAATTGATCTAAGACGGATCGACGCCTAATGTTCCCTTCCCGGGAACGCGTCCTCGCAGTCACTCCCCTCCAGTGACTTACCTCACTTACCTGCCAGACGTCCGGTCAGCCCTTCGACCCATCTGGACTTCTTGCCAGCTATCCGGTCAGCCCGTCGACCTAGCTGGACTTCTCGCTAGCTATCCGGTTAGCCCGTCGACCTAGCTAGACTTCTCGCTAGCTATCCGGTCAGCCCGTCGACCTAGCTAGACTTCTCGCCAAGTGTCCGGTCAGCCCGTCGACCCGCTTGGACTTCTCGCCAGCTATCCGGTCAGCCCGTCGACCTAGCTGGACTTATCCTGCACACTCGATCAGAGTGTTAGATAACGACGAACCTAACTTAACCTGATTTGTCATTCATCAAAACCTGAGTTAGACCGTTAGTGCTAACCGCACCAACAATCTCCCCCTTTTTGATGGAATGACAACCTGGTTAAGTTAGTAATAAATATATGCAAAAATCAAGCATGATTTTCGAGGTTTTTAAGTTAGTTTTTTTCAAGTTTGCATTTAGTTGCTCTAACTTAACCACCTAACCCTCCCCCTTTGGCATTCATCAAAAAGAACAAGGATACACTGTAACACAGTTGATCTTGAAAAATATCTGAGTTTGGTTCAAAAATTCAAGAAAAAATCCAAGTAAAAAAAATTTTTAAATCAGGTTTTTCAACTTTTCAAAAAAAATTTTGGTTTAAGTAACATTTACTTTACTTTTCACTTTTTCAAAACAAAGCAAAAATTAAGTGAGATTAAATAAATTTTTAAGGCTAATTTGATAAAAGCTAAATTTGTAAAGTTTAATAGTCAACTTTTTAAATCAGGTTTGAAAATTAGGTGGAATTAATCTTCCAAGTTTTTCAAATACTTAGTTAAGTTTAACTTTTTGTAAACATAAAACATTTTTCAAACACACAAATTTTAGTTAACTCTCCCCCTGAACTTGATACTTAAATTTAATCAGCTGTCTAACCAGTTAGGTACTAACTGACTATTAGAAGATAGTAGCTTTCACTTGGTTAGTCAGATTAAGTTGACTTGACTGATCAACTTAATCTGATTAATATCTGAGTTGTATTTATCGTCCAGACTTATGCTGATGCACTGAAATAAGCATCTTAAGTCCAGACAATTGGCCTATGCATCTCACCCCTTTCTATGTTTGTCAAACATAAGCAAGGTAAACCTAAGGTGTTGGTGAGATGCTCAAAAACTAGACCTATGGGTACATGCTTTCTAAGGATTCAAAACTAGTCTAAGGCCAAAACTGTTTTTGAAATCTAACAATGGAAAGTTTTGAAAACAAACAAGTTTAGCTTATAAGTTAAAAAAAATTATTTTAAAAGTAGTTTTTTTTTTAAAAAAAATCCTAGTCTATTAGGCACATCCCTAATTGTCGCCGTAAGTTGCTAAATTCACTTTCAGGGAGTGGTTTTGTAAAAATGTCAGCTAAATTTGATTTGGACTCAATGTATTTGAGTTCAATATCACCTTTAGTAACATGATCCCTGATGAAGTGGTGCCTAATTTCAATATGTTTAGTTCTTGAATGATGCACAAGATTCTTGGTTAAGTTAATTGAACTTATATTGTCAATTAATACTTTTACATTTGTGATATTTAAGTTGAAATCTTTTAGAGTATGCATCATCCATAATAATTGTGCAACACATTCGCCTATAGCTATGTATTCTGACTCAGTTGTAGATAGAGCAACACACTATTGCTTTCTACTAAACCAGCTAACAAGTGATGAACCTAATAATTGGCATCCACCACTTGTGCTTTTGCGGTCTAATTTGCATCCAGCATAATCTGAGTCAGAATACCCTATTAGTTCAAAATTATTTGTCCTAGGATACCAGATTCCTACATTTGTTGTTCCTTTAAGATATCTAAAAATTCTTTTGACTTGTGTCAAATGGGATTCCTTAGCACAGGTTTGGTATCTAGCACACATACTAACTGCAAATAAAATATCAGGTCGGCTTGCAGTTAAGTACAGTAGGCTACCTATTGCACTTCTATAATGTTTTAAATCAATTGGTTTTCCATTTGGGTCACTGTCTAAGATTGTGTTTACTGCCATAGGTGTCTTTATTTCTTTTGTATTTTCCATTCCGAATTTTTTAAGTAATTCTTTGGTGTATTTATGTTGATAAATATAATTTCCTTCATTTGTTTGTTTGATTTGTAATCCTAAGAAATAGGTTAATTTTCCCACTAAGCTCATTTCAAATTCTTTTTCCATTAGATTAATAAATTCTCTTAAAAATTCTGAATTTGTTGAGCCGAATATTATATCATCTACATATATTTTTGCAATAAATATGTCTGTATTTAATGATTTAACAAACAAGGTTGGGTCAATTTGACCTTGTTTGAATCCATTAGATGTTAAGTAAGATGTTAGCCTCTCATACCATGCCCTGGGTGCTTGTTTAAGTCCATATAGTGCTTTCTTTAATTTAAAAACATAATTAGGATGTTCTAAACTTTCAAACCCAGGAGGCTGACCTACATAAACTTCTTCTTTAATTAGTCCATTAAGAAAGGCAGACTTAACATCCATTTGGTATAGTTTGAATCCCTTATGAGCTGCATAACTTAATAACATTCTGATGGATTCTAATCTGGCTACTGGGGCATATGTTTCATCATAGTCAAGTCCTTCAACTTGACTAAATCCTTTGGCAACCAACCAAACTCTAAGTCATGAAGAAGAGGAACAACATCAAGAGAGTCAACCCCCTAGAACAATAAGGGTCAACCCAAATCATCCAATTGATCAAATAATCGGTGACCCAGACTTAAGAGTTCAAACCAGATCATCTTTTCGAAACCTAAGTCAAATTTCATTAATTTCAAAAATTGAACCCAAAACTGTGGATGAATCCTTACTAGACCCAGATTGGATTATAGCTACCTGATTTTCTTAGTGCGATCATCTTTAAGTGATCATCTTTTTAGTGCGATCACTTTCTTGGATTAACAACCTCCCCGGTTGTAACCAAGTCAAACACGGTGCCTCGTTTCTTTCTTGTATTTCTGCTTAGCTGATTTTATACAAGTGTTAGTTTAAGAGTTCGAGAAGGGTTGTTTTTGTTTTTTTTTACAGGGCTATTCAAACCCCCCTTCTAGCCGGCCCAACGGTCCTACAATGAGTTTACAACCAAATCTTCATTTAACCCTTTGGTTAGCGGATCTGTTAAGTTATCCTTTGACTTTACATGGTCAACAGTGATAACTCTCATTGAGAGTAGTTACCTAATAGTATTATGTCTATGACGTATATGCCTATACTTACCATTATACAGATGACTTTGTGCCCAACCAATTGCTGATAGACTATTGCAATATATGCAAATTGTCGACACAGATTTTGACCATCTCAGAATATCTACTAAGAATTAACATAGTCATTCAGTCTCTTTACCACATTTATCAAGAGCTATAAACTCAGATTCCATCGTGGATTTGGTTATTATTATTTGCGTAGAAGATTTCCAGGAAATGGCTGCACCTCCCAGAGTGAATACATATCTACTCGTAGACTTAGAGTTTTTTATATTAGATATCTAACTAGCATCATTGTATCCTTCGATCATAGCAGGATATCTCATATAATACAGTCCATATTCATGAGTATACCTCAAGTACCTCAGTAATCTTATTGTCCCTTTCCAATGCTCAACACTGAGATCACTCGTGTATTTACTCAGTTTACTTACTACGTAAACCAAGTCTAGTCATGTACAACTCATCAAGTACATCAGACTTCCAATTACTCGAGAGTACTCTATCTGAGAGATACTTTCACCTTGATTTTTTGATAGATGTTGACTCGTATTTATTGGTATTTGTACCAATACAGTATCGCCCTTGGTGAATTTCTCTAAAATCTTGTCCACATAATGGGACTAACTTGTAGGATTGATGATGTGCTAGAGGGAAGGGGAGGGGGGGGGGGAGGTGAATAATACTCATGGCGTTTTCACTTTTCGGAAAACACAAAGTAAACACAACAGAAGATAGAGAAACTCGAGAAGAATTGCTAACACTTTTGGTTACTTGGTTTGGAGCCTTTGGCGTCTCCTACTCCAAGGCTCACGATCATTGATCACTTTCGTTGGACAATTCACTATCAGTTTGGAAAGCTTTACAAAAGAACAATACAAGTATGAAGCTTTACAAATCTAAAATATAACTTGTTACCGACAACTTGGTGAAATCAATCTTCTGGCTTGATCGTAGTTGGAGCAGCATTTAGACGTTTTCGGAGTGCCCAGTTGTTCGTTCTTGATCTCAAAAAAGTGTTTTTCGAAGTTGTCAGTCGACCCTCCTTTTATAATCGAGGCAGACCGATCCAGGTGTTCGGTCGACCGGACCCTCTGAACCTGCTCAACTTCTCGACCACATGCTTCTGCTCAGATAAGGGTCTCCATTTGGTTGGCTGATCCCACCATTCGGTCGATTGATCCCTAGCTCATATGGTCCGATCAACTCAGCTTGACCATGCCGATGCTTATCCACTGTTCGATCGACTGAACCCCAGGTTCGGTCGACCAATCCCTTAGTCAAACCCGATCAGTTCGCTAGAAATCTAATCCTTCTGTTTGAGTGTTTGGTCGACCGAACCGGAAGTTCGGTCGACCGATCAAGGTCGAATCTAACCCTACAAAAAGTGTTAGTCTCATACAAAACAAAGTTATATAAATAGTAAATAAAACAATATGAAAGAATAACTTTTGACACCTCCGGACTATCTGGTTCTGAATTTCGGATTTCCTCCAGAAACCCTAGGTCGAACCGACACCTACTGTTCCCTTAACAGGGAACGCATCCTCACCTACACCTCTTAAGAGAAGTTACCTATTACTAGATCGGTCCTCCAGATCCACTAGATTTTTTCTCAGCACCCGAGACTTCAGGTCTTCATGTTGGACATCTGCTCCACATCTATCCAGACTTTCACATGGTTTGCAACCACCAGGATTTTCACCTAGAGTCCCTGACTATAGGATTTCACCCAAAGTTTACGACCCGCCAAAACTTTCCATCTAGGGTTATCACCCCCTAGGACTTAAGGTTACCATCTCTTAGGGGTTTCCACCTGCCTAACTGTAGCTAGGACTTTTATTTAAGAACACTTATGACTTTTCCTTCAAGCTCATTCAACCTTGTTAGACAACAAGTAACCTTAACTTTGGACCCTTTTTCATAATCAAAACTTAGGTTCAATCGTCTGGTATTCCCTGCATCAACAATCTCTCCCTTTTTGATTATGGAAACCTGATTCAAAGTTAAGTAAAATATAACAGTAATATAAAGAACTTAAGCATGAGCATAAGTGAAACAATTAAAAGAACTTATGCATAAGCAAAATTAATTTGACAAAATTTCCCTTATGCTCCCCCTTAATTAAAAGTTATATGTTTAACTTAACTTTATCTTTCTAACATTTAACTTTCTCTCCCCTTTGACATAATCAAAAAGATACTAAGTTAGAGAGAAAAAAAAAGTCACATCTTAATTTTTTGCAAAATTTTAATTTGAAGCTCCCTTTGAATTACTTTAAACAAATATAGCCTAATACTTAGCTTTTGAAAGATTAATAAGTTTAACAAAGTACTTAGTTTTAGAAAAATTTTCTTAAAAAAAAATTTAGCTAAATACTTACCTTTTGAAAAACTTGGATAAATTTAAGTTTTGAAAATTTCTTAGCTTTTAAAAAAAATTCCTTGTAAACATATTTAACTAAGAAAATGATTTCAAGTACTTAAAAATAATTTATCAAATACTTAGCTTTTTCAAAACTTAGTTAAGTATTTATCTTTTTGAAAAGATTTTCTCAAAAAGTTTAATTAAAGACTTAGCTTTTGAAAGATTTTCAAAAAATTTAACGAAAGACTTAGCTTTTGAAAGATTTTCAAAAATTTAATTAAAGACTTAGCTTTTGAAAGATTAAAAAAAAAATGAAAGACTTAGCTTTTGAAAGACTTAACAAAAGTGATCTAGTTTTGCAGAGGTTGGACTTAGCTAACTTTTTTGACAAATAAGAAATCAAGTTATGCGATCTAGTTAAAGAGATACTTACATTGGTTTGGGAATCTTCTGACTCGAATATGAATCCGTGGCTTTGCTTAGACTCAGATTTTGATTCTGTCTCAGACTTAGATTCAACGACTTATTCTCGGGCTGGAAGTGCGAGGAAACTCGTTTGTTCGAGGTCTTCATCAGAGTCTTCCGATGAAGACTCATCCCAAGTTGCTTGTAGCGTCTTCTTTCTTTGTTGCTTCTTTGTTTCCTTCTGATTTGGACAGTTAGCTTTGATGTGACCCTTCTTATTGCAGCCATAGCAGGTGACTTCAACCTTCGTTTTGGAGCTTGGGCTTGGTTGCGTCATCTTTAACTAGATTACTTTCTTGATTTCCTATTTTGTGAAGCCCTTCTTCTTCTTGTACAATTTTCGTACAAGGTTGAAGAGTTCAGCGGTGATCTCGTCGTCATCCTCTGAGTCTAACTCTTCTTCAAGCTCGGGTTCAGTTCGACGCTTGACTTTTGGTTCCTTAGTTTTGTTTGTACTTGCAACAAGAGCAATACTTTTCTCAACTAAAGGTGTATTAGTCTGCTCATGTAATTCAAATTTTGAGAACAATTCATCTAGTCTAATTGAGGAGAGGTCCTTAGATACTTTATAAGCATCTACCATTGATGCCCACAAGATGTTCCTAGGAAATATATTTAGTTCATACTTGATGACATCACGATTCTCCACCTTCTGACCAATTGCGTGGAGGCCGTTGAGAAGGTCTTGGATGCATTCGTGTAGTTGACTAGCCGATTCACCATCCTACATTTTTATGTTATACAATTTATTTAAAATTAAATCTCTTTTACTTACCTTTGTATCAGAGATCCCTTTGTGCAACTCGATTAGCTTCTCCCACAAGTCTTTAGCGCTTGAGAAGGGGCCTACTTGGTTTAGTTCCTCTTTTGTTAAGCCACATTGGAGAGTGCATGTCGCTTTGGCATCAGCCTTGATCTTCTTCATCAGACTTGTATCCCAGCTCTCACATGATACTGGTTTTCCGGTGCTGTCGAGTGGAAGTGTGAGGCCGGTTTGGATGATCATCCACATCTCAACTTGCGTTTTGAGTTGGTACTCCATTCGGCCCTTCTAGTAGCCAAAATCCTCGCTAGAGAAAAGTGGCGGGCGGGTTGTGCTGTAGCCTCTTGGTGGGCCATTGTTAAGGAGAAATCTCGCACACAAAAAAAGAAAAATGTTCCAAGACTTGGTCTTGGATTAGTAGTACGAGAGAGAGAGAGAGAGAGAGGGAGAGAAAATAGTAAAACTCGAGTGGTGTTTGTACTGACTTTGAGAAGCGAAAAAAAACTTGATCGATAAATTTGATCGAAGAGCGGCAACTTTACTGATTCCGATCGACTTCGAAAAAATTGAAAATACCACGAAAAGAAAAAAAAAATTGCTTGAATGGTGGTTTCACCGATTTGAAGCAGACCCGCTCTAATACCAATTGCAGGATAGATGATGTGCTAGAGAGGGGAGGGGGGTGAATAGCACTCGTGGCTTTTTCACTTTTAGAAAAACACAAAGTAAACACAACGAAAGATAGAGAGAAACACAAGAACAATAGCTAACACTTTTTGTTACTTGGTTTTAGAGCCTTTAGCGACTCTTACTCCAAGATACGCGATCATTGATCACTTTTGTTGGACAATTCACTATCAGTTTGGAAAGATTTACAAAAGGACAATACAAGTATAAAACTTTACAAATCTGAAATATAACTTATTCCCGACAACTTGGTGAAATCAATCTGCTGGCTTGATCGTCATTGGAGCAGTGTTTAGATGTTTCTGGAGTGCACGTAGTTGTTCATTCTTGATCTCAGAAAAGTGTTGTTTGAAGCTGCTGGTCAACCTCCTTTTATAGTCGAGGTAAACCTAATCTAGATCCACTGATATCGGGATCAGTCTTTGACTCGACTATGATCGGTCAACCAATCCAGGTGTTCGGTCGATCAACCCCTCTGAACCTGCCTAGCTTCTCGTACCCATGCTTCTGCTCGGATAAGGGTCTTCGTTCGGTCGACTGATCCCATCGTTCGATCAATCGATCCCCAGCTCATCTGGTCTGATCAACTCAGCTTGACCACGCTAATGCTTATCCACTGTTCGATTGACTAAACCCCAGCTATGATCAATTGATCCCTTGGTTGAACCCGATCCGTTCGCTGAAAATCTGATCCTTTTGTTTAAGTGTTTGGTCGACCAATTCAAACATTTGGTCGACCAATCAAGGTTGAATCTAACCCTGTAAAAAGTGTTAGGCTCCTACAAAATAGAGTTAGACAAATAGCAAATAAAACAATATGAAAGAATAACTTTTGACAACCTCCGGATTGTCCGGTTCTGACTTTCGAATTTTCTCCAAAAACCCTAGGTCGAACCGACGCCTACTGTTCCCTCAATGAGAAACGCGTCCTTACCTACTCCTCCTAGGAGAAGTTACCTGTTGCCAGATCGGTCCTCCAAACCAACTGGACTTTTGCTTAGTGCTCGAGACTTCAAGTCTTCATGCTGGATGTCCGCTCCACAACCCGTCCAGACTTTCACCTGGTCCGTGACCACCAAGATTTTTACCTATAGTTCCCAACTCTAGGATTTCACCCAAAGTTCATGACCTGCCAAGACTTTCCACTTAGGGTTACCATCCCTTAGGGTTCTTCACCTGCTGATAGTAAAGACCCAAAGGGGTTGTTCACTGCCGGCAGTAAAGACCCAAAGGGGATGCCACAAGGAGACTTAAAGTTTAGAGAATGCACCATGTGATTAGGACTTACCTCTGCTGAATTCTACACTGGACCATCCCCGTCGCTGGCCGGTGAGAGATGCCCCCCCCCCCCCCCCAAAAACGGTGATGAACAAGAGATGGCCAGAGCAATGGCCACAGGGAGTGGAGGACCTTTGATGGCCAAAGCTCTGTTTGGAAGATGGATTGACCTAGACTAAGGAGGGGCTAACCTGGGCATGGAGGTGCTAATCTCTATTGTGATTAGAGGACCATGATGCAGCTGCCGACGAGGGATGCCGTCGAATTGGAGGATGATTGGGGCAGTGGATGGAAGGGATGCAACTGTGGACAGATGAGATTACGATGATGATGATGACACCGCAGTAGTGACAGTGATATGATGTATGTTAGTGTTGTATGTGAGATTATTTGTTGTATGGTTTTGTTTGACAGGGAGGTAGGATGGTGTATCTGTGCATACACCATACTTACAAGATACAACGAGACTCTACACTAATCCAGCATATGTCTGGACATGACGCATTGGGACCGACTGTACCGACTGTACCTTTGGCTTGTATACGTTTTCTTCAATTTTATCTATTTACTTTTTATAAAAATAATGTCACCATTAATATCGAGACGTTATGAAATCACTATTAATTTCATATTAATGTTTCTATTACACTCTTGAGCAGGTAGCTAAAAGAGATTCAAGTAACAAAATATTGGTTTATTTACTTGGGCATATCTTGCCTTGACGGGTTAACATTCAACGTCGTGCTCGCACACGAGTCAATCTTTGTTCAGTACAATCTGGGCCCTAGATTTGTACCCACCCATGCTCACCCACTCGTAAGAGAGTCTCTCCCCATGCATATATTTATAACATCAATGCATGTGCCATAATTTAAACCAACAATAAAGTCAAAAGACTTCTAATGTGGGACTAACAACTCATGCACAATAGAGTCTCTTCATCTCCACCTCTTTATTCCATTCATATTTTCAATAGAGGTTTTATCTTTAGAATTTAGGGATTAAATTATAATATTAAATATAAAAAAAAATTAAATATTTTTTTTTTAAAATGGGCATGGAAGGTGTGTAAGATTACCACCTAAACTTAATACTTTGGACTCAAAAGTAGACACGTGCAATATAAATTTTTAATTAACAAATCATGATCATTTACGTTGGCATCCTCTTTAAACTTTAAAGATGATCCTCTCGGATAATAAAGCAACAGTAGGATTCATAACTTGGCCATGACAACTGTATAAAATTTAGCTTATGCGCAAGACAATTGGCTTGCTAAAGAAAAGCAATATATACATATAACAGTCAATATATATAGAAGGTGGGAGTGTTAGTTAGAGCCCTAAAGTCAATCATACGATGATTCTTGTATGGACTCGATGTATCATATTTCTATATATTAATAAAGGTATTTCTTTATGGTTATTATACTTACTTGTATTGGAGCCAAATAACTAAGCATAATAGCGTCCTTGAGTAGAAGGTTCTTATCTATATCAATCAATTGGTTGAATTGATAGTGAGATGATATAGAGAACACTACTCTTAATCATTCATAGTCAAGTATTAACATTCAGGGACAATGTTAATGCGATGAGACTAGCATGTAGGTCAACTTGATGACTTGATCTCACAAGTCATGGATATAGAGATATCAAGTAGACACATGGGTATGCATTGGAGAATATATACTGAATGACCCGCCATGAGAAAGTATCATGGATCGTTATATGAGTGTCATATACTTTCTCATGTGACTATTAGTATAACTATCAGTCCTTGGATTTGAAGTCACCATAGTTCCCTACATCAGGAGTTGCATACTTTGGCTTCGTCAAACGTCACCCGTAACTGGGTGGACTATAAAGGCGATTACTGGGTATGTAACAAATTATGCGGAGGGATGTGAGTGATGTAGATGAGATCTATCCCTCCTATATGACGGGAGTGACATCATGATTCTTGATAGAGTGAGACCACTAAGTGCATGACCATGCTCAAATGAGTCAATATGAGATATTGAGCTCATTTGATTAGAGAGAATCTACTTGAGGTTCAAGACATAGATTGATTAGAGGATGACATGGTCTATGCCTCGTATTGATCAATCTAGGTGTCAAGGATAGAAGGGCATTGTCGTATATTGTGAGAGTTACAATTAGTAGTCACAAAGGTAATGTTGGATCTCAACATTCTTGTAACTTGGGTAGTAATGATGTGTTGCTAGATACCGCTAATTACTTATGCTTCTAAATGAGTTCAGGAACATTGCCAACGTTACAAGAACCTATAGGGTCACATACAAAGGATAATTAGATGGAGATTCAGTTCATATGATGAACCAAGAGGATTAGGTTCATGTGATGAACTGAATTGGATTAAGAGTAATCCAAATTAGATTAATTGAGTAAGACTCGATTAAGTTAGACTTGAGTTACACTCAAGTGAGGCTAGACTTGAGTTAGACTCAAGTGAGACTTAATGATGATATTCATTGAATTTTGAATTCAATGATAAATGGTGACATTCATTGAATTATGAATTCAATTTGAATATTAGAATCAAATTTCGATTCAAATTATGAAGAGAAGAGGAGTTTCAAAATGACCATTTAATGAAGAATGAATATTCATTAAATACTCATTAAGACTCATTAATGAGACTCATTAATGGAGTTAATGAGCATTAAGTATTTTCATTAGATGAAAATACTTAAGTCATTTTACTCTTATTTTTCATCATGAATGGATCATCATTATTCTTCCTCTCTTCTAGCTCTCTCTCCCTCTCCTCCATTGCCGAGCCCCCTAAGAGTGCTAGCACACTCTAAGTGGTTCTTCTGCACCTATTGTCCGTGTGGATACGTATAGAGGAGTGTATACTTGACACTCTCGAGATCTGACAACCTTTTGGACGAGCGGGATAAGCGAAGGGCTTCGCAACAAGGGTAACACTTCTTATTCATGTAGATGTAAGATAGATCTAGGTTAGAAACATGTACATGATTTAATTTTATATATCTTCGCACGGATCCGTGGCAAGACTCCGAGGTTTCCACAACGTAAAATGCAGTTTTTGTGGCTCGAAAGTCCCATGTACAAGTTTGTATTTTATTTTTATGAAAATATTTCAGATCTGTAAGTTTATGTAAATTTGCTATTTTTATAGATTTTTTTGAGTATTTTTCTCGTAGAAGCGAAGCAACAAGTGCTTGGATACTTGTAGGCTTCGACTACCGAGAAAAATCTTCCGAAACGGCAATGTCTCGCCCAAATTCATTTTGGGAAAGTGGCTTAAGGCGCTATTAGATTAAGATGGGACACTCGCGATATTCATTTTGCGAGAAGGGGCGCTGCCCCTTGTTGGGATTTTCGAGCCGCAAAAACCACTTTTTGCGTTGCGAAAACCCCAAAATCCCATGCCACCGGATCCGTGCGAATATTAAATTTTTCATGTACGTGTTTTCTAATCCTAGGTCTACTTTAGATCTACATGTTTAGGAGTTTATACCTTTGATGCGGAGCCCTTCGCTTATCCCGCTCGTCCAAGAAGATGTCGGATCTCAAGGATGTCAAGTGAACACCCCTCTATGTGTATCCACACGAACAATTAGGTGGAGAGGAAACCTTAGAGTGTGCTAGCACTCTTTGAGGGTTTCGGCCATGGAGGAGGAGAGGGAGAGAAGAAGAATCAAGGAGGAATAATAATGATCGATTATGAAAATAAGAGTAAAAAAATGGCTTAAGTATTTTCATCCAATGAAAATACTTAATGCTCATTAACACCATTAATGAGCCTCATTAATGAGTCTTAATGAATATTTAATGAATATTCATTCTTCATTAAATGATCATTTTGAAACTCATTTGAAATTTGAATCTAAAATTCAAATTGAATTTCATTTATCATTGAATTCAAAAATCAATGAATATCATCATTAAGCCTCACTTGAGTCTAACTCAAGTCTAGCCTCACTTGAGTCTAACTCAAGTCTAGCCTCAATTAAGTATTACTCAATTAATCTAATTTGGATTACTCTTAATCCAATTCGGTTCATCACATAAACCTAATCCTCTTGGTTCATCATATGAACCGAATCTCCATCTAATTGTCCTTTGTGTGTGACCCTATAAGTTCTTGTAACATTGGCAATGCTCCTAAACTCATTTAGAAGCATAAGTAATGAGTGATATCTAGCAACACATCATTACTACCCAAGTTACAAGAATGTTGAGATCCAACATCACCTTTGTGACTACTAATTGTGACTTTCACAATATACGACAATGCTCCCTTCTTGGAGTTATGCATGGCAAACCGTAATAGTACCTTGTCAATATATGAACTCAGACTTAGGCCAAGCACTCTCTTAGATCTACCTCTATAGATCTGTATGCCTAGAATACGGGCTGCTTCACCTAAGTCCTTTATTGAGAAACAATTCCCTAGCCAAGTCTTTACAGACTGCAGCAAAGGGATGTCGTTCCCAATGAGTAGTATGTCATCCACATACAATACAAGGAAGACAACTGTGCTCCCTACAACCTTCTTGTAGACACAAGGTTCATCTTCATTCTTGATGAAACCAAACTGTTTGATCGCATCATCGAATCGAAGATTCCAGCTCCGAGAAGCTTGCTTAAATCCATAAATAGATTTATGCGGCTTGCATATCTGTCAGTATGTTGTGGATCTACAAAACCCTCAAGTTGTGTCATGTACACATCCTCGAGGAGGTTTCCATTCAAAAACGCAGTTTTGACATCCATCTGCCAGATCTCATAATCGTGGTATGCTGCAATAGCAAGCATGATCCAAATGGACTTAAACATCACTACTGGAGAAAAGGTTTCCTCATAGTCAATACCATGAATTTTCTTATAACCTTTAGCTACCAGACGACCCTTATATATAAGTCCATCCATGTCAGTCTTTCTCTTAAAGACCCACTTACACCCAATGGGGTTTACCCCTTTAGGTGGATCAACTAAAGTCCATACTTGGTTGGTGTATATGGATTCCATTTCGGATCTCATGGCCTCTAGCCATTTCTCAGAATCTGATCTCATCACAGCTTCCTGATAAGAGGTGGGCTCATTCTCAATGAGCATAGCGTCATCATGGTCAGACAAGAGAAATGAGTATCTCTCAGGCCGACGACGTACCCTATCAGACCTGCGAAGAGGTATGTCTACTTGAACTAGTTGTTGTTCCTCAACTCCTTGTGGAACAATCTCATCATCCACAACACTTTGTGGTTGCAGTTCAACTTCCATCAAGGCTTCAGTGCTATGGTCCATATCTTGAACTTCTTCAAGATTGAACGTACTCCCACTAGTTTTTCTAAAAACAAAGTCCCTTTCTAGAAAAACCTCAGTCTTAGCCACAACTACTTTGTGTTGACTGGAATGTAGAAGTAATATCCCTTCGTTTCCTTGGGATATCCTATAAAATAACACTTATCATATTTGGGTCCCAATTTGTCTGAGACTTGACGTCGAACGTAAGCCTCACAACCCCAAATCCTCATAAAAGACACCTGGGCATCTCTCCCAGTCCATATCCTATATGGTGTTTTTATCACATCCTTGGATGGAACACGGTTAAGTGTGAAGGTTGTTGTGTCTAGAGCATATCCCTAAAAGGATATAGGAAGATCTGTGTGATTCATCATAGATCGTACCATATCTAATAGGGTACGATTACTCCTTTCAGATACATCATTCCACTGTGGTGTTCCAGGAGGAGTGAGGTGGGATAGAATCTCACACTCAGCTAGATAGTCACGAAACTCATGGCTAAGGTATTCACCACCTCGATCTGATCGAAGTATTTTAATACACTTGCCTAGCTGGTTTTGTACTTCATTCTTGAATTCTTTGAACTTTTCAAAGGATTGTGATCTCTGTGTTATCTGATACACATAACCATATCTACTGACATCATCAGTAAATGTGATGAAGTACCTATAACCACCTCTGGCAGCGACATTGAAAGGGTCACATACATCACTATGTATAAGCCCTAACAAGTCAGTCGCTCTTTCGCTGTGTCTACTAAAGGGAGTCTTGGTCATCTTGCCTAGTAGGCATGACTCACATGTCTCATATGATTCAAAATCAAATGAGTCCAACAAACCATTTTTATGGAGCTGAGATAAGCGATTCTCATTTATATGACATAAGCGACAAAGCCAGAGATAGGTTTGGTTCATTTCATTTGACTTGAACCTTTTGGTACTTATGTTATAGATGGGGTTCTCTAAGTCTAGAATGTAGAGTCCGTTCATTAGAGGTGCACTATAGTAGAACATATCTTTTAAATAAACAGAACAACATTTGTTCTTTATTACAAAAGAAAAGCCTTTCTTGTCCAAACAAGAGACTGAAATGATGTTCTTTGTAAGAGCAGACACATAACAACATTCATCTAATTCTAGTACAAGCCCAGAGGGCAGAGATAGAAAGTAAGTTCCTACAGCAACAGCAACAACCCATGCTCCATTACCTACTCGTTGGTCTATCTCGCCCTTCGTCAATGCTCTGCTATTTCTCAGTGCCTGTACATTAGTACAAATGTGAGAAGCACATTCGGTATCTAATACCCACGATGAAGAAATAGAGAGATTGACTTTTATAACATGTATACTTGAAGTAGAAATCTTATTTCTCTTCTTCTTAAGATCTTCCAGGTATCCTTTGCAGTTCCTCTTCCAGTGTCTTGCTTGTCCTTGATATAGTTAACGAAGATGTTCAATCATGTCATAAGCAGTCATCAACTCATGTTGCTTCTGAAGCTCAGAGTTCATGGTTGCGAGCATGAGGCATGACACATCTAATGCGTCATCTTGATGCTTCTTATAAGCATCTCGGCCAGCTCGCGTGGCAGTGGTAGGAGGTGCCTCCGGAATGGGCTGCTCCAGGACGTATAGTTTTTTTTCTTGTGTGAGAACGATTCTCAGATTCCTGTACCAGTCCAGGAAATTAGCTTCATTGAGCTTGTCCTTGTCAAGGATAAAACGCAGGGAGAAGGTGTTCGTGTTTATCGACATGGAAATCTATAACAGAAATAATGCAGAAAGTAAATATCATATTCCATTTATCATTTAATTAGACCTTTAACTAAATGATGCTTCCACTGAATTATAGGGCTTTTGTAGAATCAAGTCATGGATGTGGTCAAACCACACTACTGGATTCATACCAATTAGCTATAATTCTTATGGGACAAGATCCACATCGTACTACGCCTTGAGTTAGCTTTGGCTAAATCGCCCAAGACTTAGTATGATCGGTAGATAACGAATTATCAATTACATCTCTATGCAACTCTTGTTTATAGGATCAAAAAACTCATTTATATTAAAACTTGAGTTGGCTTTGGCTAAATCACCCAAGATTTAGTATAAATATGATTTTTATCCTATCGTCCAACCGTTGGAAAATGCCTATAGTTTAACTCAATCCAATTGAGTTAACTAGTTGCTCAATCTAATTGAGTTTGTACTCACCCAAGCTTTTATAGGCGGGACCAAGGTTGTCCCTCCACACCCTACTAAGATAATATGCGTTGCTCTGCTTTGGCAGATTCAACAACAACAAATGATCGAGGTAGTGATGGGTATCAAAACTTGGTAGGCATATCGAGTTGACTTGATTAAGATCAAATCTAATCGTGGATTCGTATCTTATACGCATCAAGACACTAATTATCCTACATTATCATGCATCACATACACAAGCAATGATAGATAACTAATTATTTTGTGATGAGGTGATGGCCCTAATACGATCTTTTCAAGCCAATGAAAAGATCATATGGTCAACCTAGGGTCAACGACTTCTTCAAGCACTACAAAAAATAAGACATTTTGGGACAAAATTGGGGACGAATTTTAAAAAAAAATTCGTTGCAAAAATTTTAGGGACAAAAATTGGGACGAAAATTTTTTCGTCCCAAAATGGTTGATGCCAACTTTTGGAACGAATTATGGATTGTTGCAAATTTGGGAACGAATTTGGGGACGAATTTGGCGCCGAATAAAATTTTCGTCCCCAAATTCGTTGCAAAAAAGTATACAAATTAGCAACGAAAACTATTTTTGTTGCAAACTTAGGAACGAATTTGGGGACGAATTCACATAAAATTTCCACCAAATTTGTCTCTATTTTTGCAACAAATTTGGGGACGAATTCGGTGACAAATTATATTTTGTTGCCAAGTTTGTCCCTAATATTGGAATGAATTTGGGGACAAATTCGGTGACAAAATTTCTTTTGTTGCCATTTTTGTTCCTAAGTTTGCAACGAATAATAAATTTGTTGCAAAATTGGCAATGAATTTGGCAACAAAAACTTGCCAAATTCTTTGACAATCATAAGATAAATTTTCGTCCCAAAATTCGTCCCAAAATCTGGGACGAAATTTGGGACGAATTCAAAATTTGTCCCAGAATTCGTCGCAGATTTTTGTTGCCATTTTGTTCCTAAGTTTGCAATGAAAAATAAATTTGTTGCAAAATTGGCAACTAATTTGGCAACAAAAACTTGCCAAATTTTTTATAATCATATGATAAATTTTCGTCCCAAAATCTGGGACGAATTTTGGGACGAATTTTGTAGATTCGTCCCAGATTTTGGGACGAATTTTGTGGATTCGTCCCAAAATTCGTCCCAAAATCTGGGACGAATTCTGGGACGAAAATAATTTTGTCCCAAATTACGATAGAATTGGGACAACTCATTTTCGTTGCCAAATTCGTCCCTATATCAAATATTTTTTTCCAGCTTCAATTTATTTCTGCAATACAATCCAAATACATAAAAATAATATGCATTCAACACATCCTAATTTAACATCAACACATCCTAATTTAACATTCAACACATCCTAATTTAACATCAACACATCAACTCATAATTCAAGAAATATAAAGATTTCAACAAAGTTTACATACAAGATCCATCTTGTTCAACAAAGTTTACAAGTTCAACAACCCAAGTCCATCATCCATCTAACAACACTAAGAATACATAACTTTGATCCCCAACACATCAACCCAAGTCATATTCGTGTGCCACAAAATCTTTGATCCCCATAAAATCTCCTTTGCCTACATAACAACAAACAAATAAACTAGATTATGTGTAACAAGAAAGATTGTAAATATTATACGATATAGCCATGTAAAAAGAATAATTAAAAACAAAACATAAATGTGAAATTCCTTAAACATTCTAATAAAAGCCCTAATTCTAATAAAAGTCATATTTACCAACGATATGAATCATCCATGTCATAGCAATGGTAAATAAAATTATAAGAATTATTTTGAAACTAAGTACATGTATCGTAACTATGATACAACCTAATATAATTGGCACATCATATAGAGAGAAAGAGAGAGAGATCTTGTGAAGTATGGTATTAGGGTTCAAATTTCTCACTTAGTTAACTTTATTTTTCATTTTAATTTGCTGAATTTATAGTTTTATCTTTGGTTGGTATTTAATGTAAACTAAAGGATGTTTAAAATAATTGTTCCTTTCATTGTGTTAACTAGTTGACAATTTCATATGAATAACTTTAGCACATTTTTAACAACTCTTTGCAAAATTTTAAAGTAGGAGGATGCATCGTTATCTAGTAAAGAATTTTAGAATAGTGTGATGTAATTCTAGATGAAATATAGAACTTTTATGTATCTATATAGTTTTGAGATTGTACATAGATCAAATTCAGAACTTTTATGCATCATTATCATTGAAGACAAAACAAGAAAGAGCAGCTTATCAAAAAGAAGGAACACAATTAAACAACTATTTAAAGCTAACTTTAACATAATTATTTAAAGTTAACTTTATATAATTAAACAACTATAACATAATTATTTAAAGCTAACTGTATATATAGATCAGTAAATGCATATTAATGAACTTAGGAATACCGAAAAGAAGTGAACAAATACAGCTGCCTTCAACTACAGTGAGATCACACCAAATTGAGACCTGCACAAACAACATTATAAAATTAGGACAAAAATAAAGTCAGAGTATTAGAGACTCCATTCATATTGCCTAGTTATGCTTTAATTTTGTTACCAGTGCACAACTAATAATCATATAGATTAGTCTACGTCAAAGATAAGTCATCTCATACATTGACAGTGGAACAGTGCAAGAAGACAACAGACTTAACCTACAAATGGCAAAGTTGAAAAGTTAAAAAACCATTGATTAATGTGTAAAGAAGTAAATATGAGAAAAAAATTGCAAAATTTAAAAATTTGAGTAGATGCAAAATTTAAAAATTGCCTCAGTCCAGTGATAAACTCAGGAGTTAACCCCTGACGATTAGGCAAATTTTTGTTATACATCCAACTTCGCTCATTCTGCATTTTACTTGAATTCAACTATTCAGTTAAACATTATTAAAAGTTACTATAGATAAATCTTATCATTGAAGACAAAACAAAAACAACAGCTAATCAAAAAGAAGGAACGCAATTAATCAACTATAATATAATTAATTATTTAAAGCTAACTTTATATACAAATTATTAAATGCATAATAATGAACTTAAGAATACCGAAAAGAGGTCGACAAATACAGTTGCCTTCAACTACACTGAGATCACGCTAAAATGAGACATGCACAAACAACATTATCAATTAAGACAATAAATTTCGAAAATTAACTTAAATTCAAGAAGGTGCGTGCACGGCGGCAGCCATACGTCGTCCAGCCATCGTAAGCCAGCGGGCAGCCACATGCCGGCCAGGAAGCGGCCTGCCGGCGGCCAGACAAGGACTGCCGGCAGCCAGACGTAACGCCAATCGTCGCTGGCATGGCGGGCGGCTGGAGGGCGTGTTGACCGCCAAGACCACGCCCGCGCACCGCCGCATGGCGCTGGTCGACGACGTGGAGCGCGGCGGCAAGAATTATATCGAGCGCTTCCCGTGGCAAACCGACACCTGCATCGGCGGCTGGCATTATGACCGGAGATCACGCCGTCGCCGGTCGGAGATGCGGCCGAAATCCTGGAAATCGCACCTGGAAAGGGGAACGGGGGAGAGAGAGGAAAGAAATGAGGGAGGGGAAAAAGAATCGGGTAGAGGTTTAGATCTAGGGTTTTTAGGAACAAACCTTTTTTGTTCCCAATTTCGTCCCTAAAATTGGGACGAATCCATGGATTCGTCCCAAATTTTGGGACAAATACTGGATTCGTCCCAAAAACTGGGACGAATTCAGAAATTTGTCCCAGAATTTAATTTTTTTAAAATAAAAGAGGAACAAAATCAAAATGAATAAATACGGACCTAGAGACATCGGAATTTGATGAAACAAGTTTCTATGTGCTCGTATCATTATCCTGATCGTAAATCTATCAATAAAAATATTTTTTATCAAATAGATATATTTTTGGAATTTTTTAATCCCAAATTGACCTAATTGGGAGTTAGAAATTCAAATCGCTTAAAATATTAATTAAAAATTATGGATGAAGACGTATTTACGATCAGCTCAATGATACGGACGCATAGAAACTTGTTTCATCAAATTCCGATGTCTCTAGGTCCATATTTAGGCCTTAGGTGTTTGATTTTATTTATTTAAAATTATTTTCAATTTTGGGACGAATCCAGGAATTCGTCCCAAAGTTTGAGACGAATCTCTGCATTCGTCCCAAATTTTGGGACGAATCCAGAGATTCGTCCCAAAATTTTATTTATTAAAAAATAAAAAAACAAACTTGGACGCCTTAAATACGGAACTAGAGACATCGGAATTTGATGAAACAAGTTTTTATATGTTCGTATCATTATACTGATCGTAAATCTATCAATAAAAATATTTTTTACCAAATATATATAATTTTGGAATTTTTTAATCCCAAATTGACCTAATTGGGTGTTAAAAATTCAAATCGTTGAAAATATTAATTAAAAATTATGGATGATGACGTATTTACGATCAGCTCAACGATACGGACACATAGAAACTTATTTCATCAAATTCCGATGTCTCTAGGTCCATATTTTGGCCTTAGGTGTTTGATTTTATTTATTAAAAATTATTTTCAGTTTTGGGACAAATCCTAGATTCGTCCCAAAGTTTGGGACGAATCCAGGAATTCGTCCCAAAGTTTGGGATGAATCTCTGGATTCATCCCAAATTTTGGGACGAATCTCTGGATTCGTCCCAAAATTTTATTTATTAAAAAATAAAAAAACAAACTTGGACGCCTTAAATACGGACCTAGAGACATCGGAATTTGATGAAAAAAGTTTCTATGTGTTCGTATCATTATCCTGATCGTAAATCTATCAATAAAAATATTTTTTACCAAATATATATATTTTTGGAATTTTTTAATCCCAAATTGACCTAATTGGGTGTTAAAAATTCAAATCGTTGAAAATATTAATTAAAAATTATGGAAGATGATGTATTTACGATCAGCTCAATGATACGGACGCATAGAAACTTGTTTCATCAAATTCCGATGTCTCTAGGTCCATATTTAAGTTTTCGGACACTAATTTACAATTATTCACTACAAACACCTTTTTTTTGTTAGTATCAACCTATATATGTTTTAAAAAATATATACCTAGAGACATCGAAATTTGATGAAACAAGTTTCTATGTGATCGTATCATTATCCTGATCGTAAATCTATCAATAAAAATATTTTTTACCAAATAGATATATTTTTGGAATTTTTTAATCCCAAATTGACCTAATTGGTTGTTAAAAATTCAAATCGCTTAAAATATTAATTAAAAATTATGGATGATGACGTATTTACGATCAGCTCAACGATACGGATGCATAGAAACTTGTTTCATCAAATTCCGATATCTCTAGGTCCATATTTAGGCCTTAGGTGTTTGATTTTATTTATTTAAAATTATTTTCAAAGTTTGGGACGAATCCAGAGATTCGTCCCAAAATTTATTTATTAAAAAATAAAAAAATAAACTTGGACGCCTTAAATACGGACCTAGAGACATCGGAATTTGATGAAACAAGTTTCTATGTGTTCGTATCATTATCCTGATCGTAAATCTATCAATAAAAATATTTTTTACCAAATATATATATTTTTGGAATTTTTTAATCCCAAATTGACCTAATTGGGTGTTAAAAATTCAAATCGCTGAAAATATTAATTAAAAATTATAGAAGATGATGTATTTACGATCAGCTCAATGATACGGACGCATAGAAACTTGTTTCATCAAATTCCGATGTCTCTAGGTCCATATTTAAGTTTTCGGACACTAATTTACAATTATTCACTACAAACACCTTTTTTGTTAGTATCAACCTATATATGTTTTAGAAAATATATACCTAGAGACATCGGAATTTGATGAAACAAGTTTCTATGTGATCGTATCATTATCCTGATCGTAAATCTATCAATAAAAATATTTTTTACCAAATTGATATATTTTTGGAATTTTTTAATCCCAAATTGACCTAATTGGTTGTTAAAAATTCACATCGCTTAAAATATTAATTAAAAATTATGGATGATGACGTATTTACGATCAGCTCAACGATACGGATGTATAGAAACTTGTTTCATCAAATTCCGATGTCTCTAGGTCCATATTTAGGCCTTAGGTGTTTGATTTTATTTATTTAAAATTATTTTCAGTTTTGGGACGAATCCTGGATTCGTCCCAAATTTTGGGACGAATCCTGGATTCGTCCCAAATTTTGGGACGAATCCAGGAATTCGTCCCAAAGTTTGGGACGAATCTCTGCATTCGTCCCAAATTTTGGGACGAATCCAGAGATTCGTCCCAAAATTTTATTTATTAAAAAATAAAAAAACAAACTTGGACGCCTTAAATACGGATCTAGAGACATCAGAATTTGATGAAACAAGTTTTTATATGTTCGTATCATTATACTGATCGTAAATCTATCAATAAAAATATTTTTTTACTAAATATATATAATTTTAGAATTTTTTAATCCCAAATTGACCTAATTGGGTGTTAAAAATTCAAATCGCTGAAAATATTAATTAAAAATTATGGATGATGACGTATTTACGATCAGCTCAATGATACGGACACATAGAAACTTATTTCATCAAATTCTGATGTCTATAGGTCCATATTTTGGCCTTAGGTGTTTGATTTTATTTATTAAAAATTATTTTCAGTTTTGGGATAAATCCTGGATTCGTCCCAAAGTTTGGGACGAATCCAGGAATTCGTCCCAAAGTTTGGGACGAATCTCTGGATTCGTCCCAAAATTTTATTTATTAAAAAATAAAAAAACAAACTTGGACGCCTTAAATACGGACCTAGAGACATCGGAATTTGATGAAACAAGTTTTTATGTGTTCGTATCATTATCCTGATCGTAAATCTATCAATAAAAATATTTTTTACCAAATATATATATTTTTGGAATTTTTTAATCCCAAATTGACCTAATTGGGTGTTAAAAATTCAAATCGTTGAAAATATTAATTAAAAATTATGAAAGATGATGTATTTACGATCAGCTCAATGATACGGACGCATAGAAACTTGTTTCATCAAATTCCGATGTCTCTAAGTCCATATTTAAGTTTTCGGACACTAATTTACAATTATTCACTACAAACACTGTAACGACCCACCTTTCTACACTACTACTATTCTCTAAAGGTGGGCGCTACTTGACTACTAACTCTACTTAACCGGTATGATTAAAAATCACATAGAAACTCTACCGAAAAATTTCGACAAAGTCTCTCCTGTACCGGTGACCCCAAACTGGGATACATAACATGTATACTCAGCCACAGGCGGCTGGAACATATAATTTCACAACCACGCAGTATAATATCACAATAAAAATATGAAACTACTCTAGCAATGGCAAACAACCATATCACTCCAACAATAGGAGGTATCAAACTACAAATGCGGAAATAAACTCAATTTCAATATAACATTAAAAGAGAACTAAAGGAAAAGTCTTGACAATTTTGTCAGCTAATTCTGGATCTCTCCATAGTCCTGGCATCACACACACTGTCACAGCATCTCCTTGTCGCCTTCTTCCTTATACTTTAGCTTTTTCCTTTATCTGTAGTAGGAGGAAAATAGTATCTATAAGCTAAAAGCTTAGTGAGCGCTATCCTACTCACAAAAACTCGATATGCATGTATATAAATAAAAACATGCTAAAACTGAATGCTAACATGTAAAGCTACTCATGCTCATAAATAGCCAAGAAATCAACTAACTGGAAAACTAACATGTATAGCTACTCATGCTCATGAATAGCAAAGAAATCATATCATGCTAACTGAAATACTAAACATGTATAGCTAATCATGCTCCTAAATAGCAAAGGAACTAACTGAAATACTAAACATGTACAACTAATCATGCTCATAAATAGCGAAGAAACTAACTAAAAAGCTAACATGTAAAGCTAATCATAGAACTATCATGTGTATCAATAAGAAACTGAATCGATACCTAAGCTAAACTAATTAATGCTAAACTGAGTCTAACTTTTATTCACATAACTAATTTGTGAAGTTTTGAAAACTATTTACATAATAGATTAAAATAATAATCATGCTGCTGATGGGCCCGGCAACTGTACTTGCTGTGCGCGCATCCCTAACTAAACCCGGGATTGCAAGTTCCGAGTCTAGTAGGGTTTACTAGGTTATCTAAACCTAGGGACGACTGTGGGAGCCCAACCCAATGGATATCTAATCCAGTACAGTGCCACTGCTGAAAATAAAATACTGATTTCATAGCTAATTTTCTTACCTTGCTTTAACTAGGTTGTCTGAACCTAGAACTAGGTTATCTGAACCTAGAGGCGACTGTGGGAGCCCACCCATTGGACCGTAGTCCCATATAAGCTGAAGCAAGACTAAATAAGTTATTTTAAATGCTTCTACTGCATTAACTGAGCTATTAAAATGCCTACTGTAGCATTATATTGAGCTAAGCATTTTATCAAGCACTTGGTGTGCACTAGAACACACCCTACGTACTAAAAATCTATATACAAAGCTTAACATAAATCTGCATGCAAAGCTTAACAAAAAATCTGCATATTAAGCTTATCAAAATCTGCATACTAAACTTATCTAAAATCTACATGCTATAAAAATAGGACTGCTCATGTTATTCCAATAGCAAATAGGAAACTAGAACAACTTAAGCATGCTGTGATAATAAAACAAATTCAACTACTAGGCATGCAATAGAATCTAGAAAATAAAGGAATCGTTGCTGCATGGAATTAACAGAATATCATGCTTCATCAGGAAATACTGAGAATTCGTACTAAGGTAAAGCTAGAAAAGGAAAACTGCACTTCTATTAGCAATGGAAAAGAAATCTGCCAATGCTAAAAAAAACGAGGCTGATCATGCTTCTTAAAACTGTAATAAACACATCTAACCAGAAACTCAAAGTAGGACTATTTGTGCCCATTTCATAGCGAGAAAACTAATACTTATACTTTAAACAAAGGGCTGTCCTTGCCCCTTAAATAACTAAAAAAAAAGTCCAAACTTGTACTTTTATAGAGCAATAGGAAACAAAACTGCAGGTCCAATTGTACTGCCAAAGAATCTGGCCGAATGCTCCCAACATCAAGAAAAACAAAAGTTGTTCATCTTCATTTCAGAACACTCAACCAAAAGCTAACGGTAAGGAAGAAAACCAACTACATGCTCAAAACTAATCTAACCCATTCTAGGTTCACTGCCTAGCAACAAAATCTGAGACTTACCATGCTCTGTATAAACCAAACAAGTCTATTAAGATAACAAACAGACAGGATTTAAACTGGAATATGAAAATGCCAACTACAAGGCTTGAAAGAAAACCAATCCACATGCTTAAACCAAACCTATCATTATCCTTCTTTCTTTAGGGTTCACGGCAGCAAACCAACTGTTATAGTTACAACCTATCATTATGCTATTATGATAAAAGAAATTGATACATGAAGATGATGGTATGCTTGAATCTGCTGGAATTTAAAACTTAGGTAAAGCTTAATCGAAAGTCTGCACTTAATAGTGGTTCTTCCTGCTATGTGTCACGACAACAAAGAAAACACAAAACCTAAAAATCTGAAAGCCATGAAAACACGAAAGCCATGAAAACAGATCAAAACTCGGAACTACTCCTACTGCAGGTGAGTAGCAACTCACCTCGCTGTTCTTGGACTTACAACCGAGAAGAAGGAGGCTTCTAGGGCTTCGGATATATGCTTCCTCGACGATCTCTTGGTATCTTCTTGCTCTCCTCGACGAGAGGATCACAAAGGTATGAAGAACTCACGGAGAAGGGTGCTCGCCGGCCGCCGGAGACGAAGCCCTAGCTTCGTCTCTGTTTTCGCCCGAGAGGAAAAAAACGCCGTCACGAGAGGAGGAGAGGAGAAGATTTTGTCACGGGGAAAACCTAAGTTCTTTTCTTATAACTTTAATATTCTGTTAACTAACTATTGCTTAAATACAACTTGATTCGGGTTTTATTAAGAAAAGTTCGGCTGGTCTGTTGGTGGGCTGCGTTCTGCTTAAGGCCTAGCGCATGGGTTCGAAACTTGGCTGCAACCATTTTTCCTTCCTATTTATTTCCTATTCATTAACTACTTCTTAAATAAAATATTTCTCCTTTTTAAATAAGAAATGATCGCTAGCACACTTGGTCAGCCCGGCTTTAACCAAATTCCAGGTCGCGGCTTCGATTCCTCAGCCGCGTACTTTTATTTCCAATTTATTTTACTGTTCCTAACTACTAGTTAAATATATATCGCTCCATATATGACTAACAAAACCATGTAGCTCAGCTGGTTGGGCCGATTTCTACTTGGGCCGAGGAGTTGGGTTCGAACCCCAGCTTCTATAAACTTATTTTTTTTCTTTTCTTTTTATTTTATTTTTAAAACTTCTTCCTCTGGGTAAAAATACCAAACGAACTCCAAAAATTACATAAAAATACTCTAAAAATTCCTAAAAATCTCTAGAATATTTTAAAAGCATTTCCAGATTTTTATAAGGACTTTTAGAACTCGAAATAGGGAAAATTGGGTTGTTAAAAACACCTTTTTTGTTAGTATCAACCTATATATGTTTTAAAAAATATATACCTAGAGACATCGGAATTTGATGAAACAAGTTTCTATGTGATCGTATCATTATCCTGATCGTAAATCTATCAATAAAAATATTTTTTACCAAATAGATATATTTTTGGAATTTTTTAATCCCAAATTGACCTAATTGATTGTTAAAAATTCAAATCGCTTAAAATATTAATTAAAAATTATGGATGATGACGTATTTACGATCAGCTCAACGATACGGATGCATAGAAACTTGTTTCATCAAATTCCGATGTCTCTAGGTCCATATTTACGCCTTAGGTGTTTGATTTTATTTATTTAAAATTATTTTCAAAGTTTGGGACGAATCCAGAGATTCGTCCCAAAATTTTATTTATTAAAAAATAAAAAAACAAACTTGGACGCCTTAAATACGGACCTAGAGACATCGGAATTTGATGAAACAAATTTCTATGTGTTCATATCATAAACCTGATCGTAAATCTATCAATAAAAATATTTTTTACCAAATATATATATATTTGGAATTTTTTAATCCCAAATTGACCTAATTGGGTGTTAAAAATTCAAATCGCTGAAAATATTAATTAAAAATTATAGAAGATGATGTATTTATGATCAGCTCAATGATACGGACGCATAGAAACTTGTTTCATCAAATTCCGATGTCTCTAGGTCCATATTTAAGTTTTCGGACACTAATTTACAATTATTCACTACAAATACCTTTTTTTGTTAGTATCAACTTATATATGTTTTAAAAAATATATACCTAGAGACATCGGAATTTGATGAAACAAGTTTCTATGTGATCGTATCATTATCCTGATCGTAAATCTATCAATAAAAATATTTTTTACCAAATAGATATATTTTTGGAATTTTTTAATCCCAAATTGACCTAATTGGTTGTTAAAAATTCAAATCGCTTAAAATATTAATTAAAAATTATGGATGATGACGTATTTACGATCAGTTCAACGATACGGATGCATAGAAACTTGTTTCATCAAATTCCGATGTCTCTAGGTCCATATTTAGGCCTTAGGTGTTTGATTTTATTTATTTAAAATTATTTTCAGTTTTGGGACGAATCCAGGAATTCGTCCCAAAGTTTTATTTATTAAAAAATATAAAAACAAACTTGGACGCCTTAAATACGGACCTAGAGACATCGGAATTTGATGAAACAAGTTTCTATGTGTTCGTATCATTATCCTGATAGTAAATCTATCAATAAAAATATTTTTTACCAAATATATATATTTTTGGAATTTTTTAATCCCAAATTGACCTAATTGGGTGTTAAAAATTCAAATCGCTGAAAATATTAATTAAAAATTATGGAAGATGATGTATTTACGATCAGCTCAATGATACGGACGCATAGAAACTTATTTCATCAAATTCCTATGTCTCTAGGTCCATATTTAAGTTTTCGGACACTAATTTACAATTATTCACTACAAACACCTTTTTTGTTAGTATCAACCTATATATGTTTTAAAAAATATATACCTAGAGACATCGGAATTTGATGAAACAAGTTTCTATGTGATCGTATCATTATCCTGATCGGAAATCTATCAATAAAAATATTTTTTACCAAATAGATATATTTTTGGAATTTTTTAATCCCAAATTGACCTAATTGGTTGTTAAAAATTCAAATCGCTTAAAATATTAATTAAAAATTATGGATGATGACGTATTTACGATCATCTCAACGATACGGATGCATAGAAACTTGTTTCATCAAATTTCGATGTCTCTAGGTCCATATTTAGGCCTTAGGTGTTTGATTTTATTTATTTAAAATTATTTTCAGTTTTGGGACGAATCCTGGATTCGTCCCAAAATTTGGGACGAATCCAGGAATTCGTCCCAAAGTTTGGGACGAATCCAGAAATTCGTCCCAAAATTTTATTTATTAAAAAATAAAAAAACAAACTTGGACGCCTTAAATACGGACCTAGAGACATCAGAATTTGATGAAACAAGTTTCTATGTGTTCGTATCATTATCCTGATCGTAAATCTATCAATAAAAATATTTTTTACCAAATATATATATTTTTGGAATTTTTTAATCCTAAATTGACCTAATTGGGTGTTAAAAATTCAAATCGTTGAAAATATTAATTAAAAATTATGGAAGATGATGTATTTACGATCAGCTCAATGATACGGACGCATAGAAACTTGTTTCATCAAATTCCGATGTCTCTAGGTCCATATTTAAGTTTTCGGACACTAATTTACAATTATTCACTACAAACACCTTTTTTGTTTGTATCAACCTATATATGTTTTAAAAAATATATACCTAGAGACATCGGAATTTGATGAAACAAGTTTCTATGTGATCGTATCATTATCCTGATCGTAAATCTATCAATAAAAATATTTTTTACCAAATAGATATATTTTTGGAATTTTTTAATCCCAAATTGACCTAATTGGTTGTTAAAAATTCAAATCGCTTAAAATATTAATTAAAAATTATGGATGATGACGTATTTACGATCAGCTCAACGATACGGATGCATAGAAACTTGTTTCATTAAATTCCGATGTCTCTAGGTCCATATTTAGGCCTTAGGTGTTTGATTTTATTTATTTAAAATTATTTTCAGTTTTGGGACGAATCCTGGATTCGTCCCAAAATTTGGGACGAATCCAGGAATTTGTCCCAAAATTTGGGACGAATCTCTGGATTTGTCCCAAATTTTGGGACTAATCCAGAGATTCGTCCCAAAATTTTATTTATTAAAAAATATAAAAACAAACTTGGACGCCTTAAATACGGACCTAGAGACATCCGAATTTGATGAAACAAGTTTATATGTGTTCGTATCATTATCCTGATCGTAAATCTATCAATAAAAATATTTTTTACCAAATATATCTATTTTTGGAATTTTTTAATCCCAAATTGACCTAATTGGGTGTTAAAAATTCAAATCGCTGAAAATGTTAATTAAAAATTATGGAAGATGATGTATTTACGATCAGCTCAATGATACTGACGCATAGAAACTTGTTTCATCAAATTCCGATGTCTCTAGGTCCATATTTAAGTTTTCGGACACTAATTTACAATTATTCACTACAAACACCTATTTTGTTAGTATCAACCTATATATGTTTTAAAAAATATATACTTAGAGACATCGGAATTTGATGAAACAAGTTTCTATGTGATCGTATCATTATCCTGATCGTAAATCTATCAATAAAAATATTTTTTACCAAATAGATATATTTTTGGAATTTTTTAATCCCAAATTGACCTAATTAGTTGTTAAAAATTCAAATCGCTTAAAATATTAATTAAAAATTATGGATGATGACGTATTTACGATCAGCTCAATGATACGGACGCATAAAAACTTGTTTCATCAAATTCCGATGTCTCTAGGTCCATATTTAGGCCTTAGGTGTTTGATTTCATTTATTTAAAATTATTTTCAGTTTTGGGACGAATCCTGGATTCGTCCCAAAATTTGGGACGAATCCAGGAATTCGTCCCAAAATTTTATTTATTAAAAAATAAAAAAACAAACTTGGACGCCTTAAATACGGACCTAGAGACATCGGAATTTGATGAAACAAGTTTCTATATGTTCGTATCATTATCCTGATCGTAAATCTATCAATAAAAATATTTTTTACCAAATATATATATTTTTGGAATTTTTTAATCCCAAATTGACCTAATTGGGTGTTAAAAATTCAAATCGCTGAAAATATTAATTAAAAATTATGGAAGATGATGTATTTACGATCAGCTCAATGATACGGACACATAGAAACTTGTTTCATCAAATTCCGATGTCTCTAGGTCCATATTTAAGCTTTCAGACACTAATTTATAATTATTCACTACAAACACCTTTTTTGTTAGTATCAACCTATATATGTTTTAAAAAATATATACCTAGAGACATCGGAATTTGATGAAACAAGTTTCTATGTGATCGTATCATTATCTTGATCATAAATCTATCAATAAAAATATTTTTCACCAAATAGATATATTTTTGGAATTTTTTAATCCCAAATTGACCTAATTGGGTGTTAAAAATTCAAATAGCTTAAAATAGTAATTAAAAATTATGGATGATGACGTATTTACGATCAGCTCCACGATACGGATGCATAGAAACTTGTTTCATCAAATTCCGATGTCTCTATGTCCATATTTAGGCCTTAGGTGTTTGATTTTATTTATTTAAAATTATTTTCAGTTTTGGGACGAATCCTGGATTCGTCCCAAAATTTGGGACGAATCCAGGAATTCGTCCCAAAGTTTGGGACGAATCTTTGGATTCGTCCCAACTTTTGGGACGAATCCAGAGATTTGTCCCAAAATTTTATTTATTAAAAAATAAAAAAACAAACTTGGACGCCTTAAATACGAACCTAGAAACATCGGAATTTGATAAAACAAGTTTCTATGTGCTCGTATCATTATCCTGATCGTAAATCTATCAATAAAAATATTTTTTACCAAATATATATATTGTTGGAATTTTTTAATCACAAATTGACCTAATTGGGTGTTAAAAATTCAAATCGCTTAAAATATTAATTAAAAATTATGGATTATGACGTATTTTGGATCAGCTCAACGATACGGACGCATAGAAACTTGTTTTATCAAATTCCGATGTCTCTAGGTCCTTATTTAGGCCTTAGGTGTTTGATTTTATTTATTTAAAAATATTTTCAGATTTGGGACGAATCCTGGATTCGTCCCAGAATTTGGGACAAATCCTGGGTTCGTCCCAAAATTTGGGACGAATTCTCGATTTGTTCCCAAATCTGGGACGGATCCAGGATTTGTCCCTAAATTTGGGATGAATTTTTAATTCGTTCCTGATTTGGGGACGAATTTAGCAACGAATTTATTTTATGTTGCAAACTTGAAACGAATTTTGTTTGTTGCAAGTTTTGTTGGTTATTTGGGTCGAAATTTATTTTCGACCCTAAATTTGTCCCAATTTTGGGACGAATTATTTTTGTTCCAAACTTTTGTCCCCAAAGTTATGTTTTGTTGTAGTGAAGCGCCTCCCTTTGACCGCCATGTGTTGAAATCACCCTCCTCGTAACTCCTTCTTGAGTGGACCTTCCACCGCTTCATTTTGTACATTACAAATGTGAAACTCGAGTAACATTCGAGTCTAAATTCTATTTACAACAAGAATATAAAAGAGAAGGTACGACGCGCAGGTCACATATCAATACAACACGCACAACACAAAAATGGTGTGCATGCCATATTATGAATTACAACATATTTTAACCAATCATATTGGGGTTTGGGGCCATGACCATCACAAAATCACACATAATTCTAATAATGTATTTTATATAAATTTCTATAATTTCACTACAAATTTTATCGATTTTATGAGTCACAACTTTCCGGCGATCCCGTTTAGCGATTTTCGGGCGTGATCATGGGCCAATGCCCCTTGCGGGGTTAGGGGTGTTAGTTAGAGCCCTAAAGCCAATCATATGATGATTGTTGTATGGACTCGATGTATCATATTCATATATATTAATAAAGGTATTTCTTTATGGTTATTATACTTACTTGTATTGGTGCCAAATAACTAAGTATAATAGCGTCCTTGAGTAGAAGGTTCTTATCTATATCAATCAATTGGTTGAATTGATAGTGAGATGATATAGAGAACACTACTCTTAATCATTCATAGTCAAGTATTAACATTCAGGGACAATGTTAATGCGATGAGACTAGCATGTAGGTCAACTCGATGACTTGATCTCACAAGTCATGGATATAGAGATATCAAGTTGACACATGGGTATGCATTGGAGAATGTATACTAAATGACCCACCATGAGAAAGTATCATGGATCGTTATATGAGTGTCATATACTTTCTCATGTGGCTATTAGTATGACTATTAGTCCTTGGACCTGAAGTCACCATGGTTCCCTACATAACAAGTTACATACTTTGGCTTCGTCAAACGTTACCCGTAACTGGGTGGACTATAAAGGCGATTACTGGGTATGTAACAAATTATGCAGAGGGATATGAGTGATGTAGATGGGATCTATCCCTCCTATATAACGGGAGTGACATCGTTATTCTTGATAGAGTGAGACCACTAAGTGCATGATCATGCCCAAATGAGTCAATATGAGATATTGAGCTCATTTGATTAGAGTGAGTCTACTTGAAGTTCAAGATTTAGATTGATTAGAGGATGACATGGTCTATGCCTCGCATTGATCAATTTAGGTGTCAAGGATAGAAGGACATTGTCGTATACTGTGAGAGTCACAATTAGTAGTCACAAAGGTAATGTTGGATCTCAACATTCTTGTAATTTGGGTAGTAATGATGTGTTTCTAGATACCGCTCATTACTTATGCTTCTAAATGAGTTTAGGAGCATTGTCAACGTTACAAGAACCTATAGGGTCACATACAAAGGACAATTAGATGGAGATTCAGTTCATATGATGAACCAAGAGGATTAGGTTCATGTGATGAACCGAATTGGATTAAAAGTAATCCAAATTAGATTAATTGAGTAAGACTTAATTGAGTTAGACTTGAGTTAGACTCAAGTGAGGCTAGACTTGAGTTAGACTCAAGTGAGGCTTAATAATGATATTCATTGAATTTTGAATTCAATGATAAATGGAATTCAATTTGAATTTTAGATTCAAATTTCGAATGAGTTTCAAAATGACCATTTAATGAAGAATGAATATTCATTAAATATTCATTAAGGCTCATTAATGAGGCTCATTAATGGTGTTAATGAGCATTAAGTATTTTTCATTAGATGAAAATACTTAAGCCATTTTTTTACTCTTATTTTCATAATCGATCATTATTATTCCTCCTTGCTTCTTCTTCTCTCCCTCTCCTACTCCTTGGCCGAAACCCTCAAAGAGTGCTAGCACACTCTAAGGTTTCCTCTTAACCTAATTGTTCGTGTGGATACACATAGAGGGGTGTTCACTTGACACCCTTGAGATCCTGCATCTTCTTGGACGAGCGGGATAAGCGAAGGGCTTCACATCAAAGGTAAACTCCTAAACATGTAGATCTAAAGTAGATCTAGGATTAGAAAATACGTACATGAAAAATTTAATATTCGCACGGATCCGGTGGCATGGGATTTCGGGGTTTCTGCAAAGCAAAAAGCGGTTTTTGCAGCTCGAAAATCCCAACCGTGGTATCAGAGCCACGTGCGAAGCGTGTACATGTTTTATTTTAATTTTTATGAAAAATTACAGATCTGTAAGTTTATGTAAATTTACGATTTTTATGTATTTTATGAGTAATTTTCTTGGAGATGCGAAGCAACAAGTGCTTGGTCACTTGTTGGCTTCGTATACCGAGAAAAACCTTCCGAAACGACAAGGTTTCGCCCAAATAGTTTTGGGATAGCAGCTTAAGGCGTTGTAAGATCGTCGTAGGACACTCGTGAGATTCATTTCGCGAGAAGGGGCGCTGCCCCTAACCCCGCAAGGGGCATTGTCCCGCGATCGCGCCCAAAAATCGCTAAACGGGACCGTTGGGAAGTTGCGACTCGTAAAATTGAAAAAATCAGTATTAAAATTATAGAAATTATGGGAAAATACATAATTTAGAATTATGTATAATATTATGATGGTCATGGCCCAAAAACCCCAATTGGATTGGTTAAATTGTGTTGTAATTCATAATATGGCCTGCGTGCCATTTTGTGTGTTTGTGCGTGTTGTATATGATCGCGACCTGCGCGTCGTGCCTTCCTTTATTTTATATTTCTATTGTAAAATAATTTAGACTCAAATGTAACTCGAGTTTCATCTTTGTAATGTACAAAATGGAGCTGTGGAAGGTCCACTCGAGGAGGAGTTACGAGGAGGGTGCGAGCAACACGTGGCGGTCAAAGGGAGGAGCTTGGAGAAGCTGTTGACCTTAGGTTGACCGTCCGATCTTCTCATTGGATTGAGAAGATCATAGTAGGACCATAACTAATCACAATTTAATTAATTGCTTGTGTGTGTGTATGTGATGCATGCTAGAGTAGAGTAATTAATTAGTGCCACCACGATTAGATTAGATCTAAATCGCGTATATGATGCACCACGATTAGATTAGATCTAAATCGCGTATATGATACACATCAACGATTAGATTAGATCTTAATCACGTTAACTCAAAATGCCTACCATGCCGTAATACCCATCACTACCTCGATCACATGTTGTTGTTGAATCTGCCAAAGCAGAGCAACGCATATTATCTTGGTAGGGTGCGGAGGGACAATCTTGGTCCCGCCTATCAATGCATGGGTGAATACAAACTCAATTAGATTGAGTAAAACTAGTTAACTCAATTGGATCGAGTTAAACTATAGGCATTTTCCAACGGTTGGACGATAGGATAAAAATCATATTTATACTAAATCTTGGGTGATTTAGCCAAAGCCAACTCAAGTTTTAATATAAATGAGTTTTTTGATCCTATAAACAAGAGTTGCATAGAGATGTAATTGATAATTCGTTATCTACAGATCATACTAAGTTTTGGGCGATTTAGCCAAAGCTAACTCAAGGCGTAGTACGATGTGGATCTTGTCCCATAAGAATTATAGCTAATTGGTATGAATCCAGTAGTGTGGTTTGACCACATCCATGACTTGATTCTACAAAAGCCCTATAATTTAGTGGAAGCATCATTTAGTTAAAGGCCTAATTAAATGATAAATGGAATATGATATTTACTTTCTGCATTATTTTTGTTATAGATTTCCATGTCGATAAACACGAACACCTTCTCCCTGCGTTTTATCCTTGACAAGGACAAGCTCAATGAAGCTAATTTCCTGGACTGGTACAGGAATCTGAGAATCGTTCTCACATAAGAAAAAAAAACTATACGTCCTAGAGCAGCCCATTCCTGAGGCACCTCCTACCACTGCCACACGAGCTGGCCGAGATGCTTATAAGAAGCATCAAGATGACGCATTAGATGTGTCATGCCTCATGCTCGTAACCATGAACTCTGAGCTTCAAAAGCAACATGAGTTGATGACTGCTTATGACATGATTGAACATCTTCGTCAACTATATCAAGGACAAGCAAGACACTGGAAGAGGAACTGCAAAGGATACTTGGAAGATCTTAAGAAGAAGAGAAATAAGATTTCTACTTCAAGTATACATGTTATAAAAGTCAATCTCTCTATTTCTTCATCGTGGGTATTAGATACCGAATGTGCTTCTCACATTTGTACTAATGTACAGGCACTGAGAAATAGCAGGGCATTGACGAAGGGCGAGATAGACCTACGAGTAGGTAATGGAGCACGGGTTGTTGCTGTTGCTGTAGGAACTTACTTTCTATCTCTGCCCTCTGGGCTTGTACTAGAATTAGATGAATGTTGTTATGTGTCTGCTCTTACAAAGAACATCATTTCAGTCTCTTGTTTGGACAAGAAAGGCTTTTCTTTTGTAATAAAGAACAAATGTTGTTCTGTTTATTTAAAAGATATGTTCTACTATAGTGCACCTCTAATGAACGAACTCTACATTCTAGACTTAGAGAACCCCATCTATAACATAAGTACCAAAAGGTTCAAGTCAAATGAAATGAACCAAACCTATCTCTGGCATTGTCGCTTATGTCATATAAATGAGAATCGCTTATCTCAGCTCCATAAAAATGGTTTATTGGACTCATTTGATTTTGAATCATATGAGACATGTGAGTCATGCCTACTAGGCAAGATGACCAAGACTCCCTTTAGTAGACACAGCGAAAGAGCGACTGACTTGTTAGGGCTTATACATAGTGACGTATGTGACCCTTTCAATGTCGCTGCCAGAGGTGGTTATAGGTACTTCATCACATTTACTGATGATGTCAGTAGATATGGTTATGTGTATCAGATAACACATAGATCACAATCCTTTGAAAAGTTCAAAGAATTCAAGAATGAAGTACAAAACCAGCTAGGCAAGTGTATTAAAATACTTCGATCAGATCGAGGTGGTGAATACCTTATCCATGAGTTTCGTGACTATCTAGCTGAGTGTGAGATTCTATCCCACCTCACTCCTCCTGGAACACCACAGTGGAATGGTGTATCTGAAAGGAGTAATTGTACCCTATTAGATATGGTACGATCTATGATGAATCACACAGATCTTCCTATATCCTTTTAGGGATATGCTCTAGACACAACAACCTTCACACTTAACCGTGTTCCATCCAAGGTTGTGATAAATACACCATATAGGATATGGACTGGGAGAGATGCCAGGTGTCTTTTATGAGGATTTAGGGTTGTGAGGCTTACGTTCGATGTTAAGTCTTGGACAAACTGGGACCCAAATCCGATAAGTGCTATTTTATAGGATATCCCAAGGAAACGAAGGGATATTACTTCTACATTCCCAGTCAACACAAAGTGTTTGTGGCTAAGACTGGGGTATTTCTAGAAAGGGACTTTGTTTCTATAAAAACTAGTGGAAGTACGTTCGATCTTGAAGAAGTTCAAGATATGGACCATAGTACTGAAACCTTGATGGAAGTTGAACTGGAACCACAAATTGTTGTGGATGACGAGATTGTTCCACAAGGAGTTGAGGAACAACAACCAGTTCAAGTAGACCTACCTCTTCGCAGGTCTGATAGGGTACGTCATCAGCCTGAGAGATACTCATTTCTCTTGTCTAACCATGATGACGTTATGCTCATTGAGAATGAGCCTACCTCCTATCAAGAAGCTGTGATGAGACCAGATTATGAGAAATGGCTAGAGGCCATGAGATCCGAGATGGAATCCATGTACACCAACCAAGTATGGACTTTGGTTGATCTACCTGAAGGCGTCAAACCCATTGGTTGTAAATGGGTCTTTAAGAGAAAGACTGATATGGATAGACTTATTACCTATAAGGGTCGCTTGGTAGCTAAAGGTTTCAAGCAAATTCATGGTATTGACTATGATGAAACCTTTTCTCCAGTAGCGATGTTTAAGTCCATTCAGATCATGCTTGCTATTGCAGCATACCACGATTATGAGATCTGGTAGATGGATGCCAAAACCGCGTTTCTGAATGGAAACTTGCTCGAGGATGTGTACATGACACAACCTGAGGGTTTTATAGATCCACAATATACTAGCAGAGTATGCAAGCTGCATAAGTCCATTTATGGACTAAAGTAAGTTTCTCGGAGTTGGAATCTTCGATTCGATGATGAGATCAAACAATTTGGTTTCATCAAGAATGAAGATGAACCCTGTGTCTACAAGAAGGTTGTTGGGAACACAGTTGTCTTCCTTGTCTTGTATGTGGATGTCATACTACTCATTGGGAATGACATCCCTTTGCTGCAGTCTGTAAAGACTTGGCTGGGGAATTGTTTCTCAATGAAGGACTTAAGTGAAGTAGCCTGTATTCTAGGCATAAAGATCTATAGAGATAGATATAAGAGATTACTTGGTCTAAGTCAAAGTACATATATTGACACGGTATTATTACGGTTTACCATGCAGAATTCCAAGAAAGGATTTCTGCCGATGTCACATGGTGTGAGTCTTTCGAAGACTCAAAGTTCCTCTTTTTTAGAGAGGAGAGAGACCGCATGGATAAGATCCATTATGCTTCAGCCATAATATCTATCATGTACGCCATGCTATGTACTCGTCCTGATGTTTTGTATGCTTTGAGCATGACGAGCAGATACCAGTTAGATCCAGGTGAGTGCCACTGGATAGCGGTCAAGAATATTCTTAAGTACTTAAGAAGGACTAAAGAATATTTCTTGATATTTGGAGGCGATGACGAGCTAACTGTAAAGGGTTACAGTGATGCCATCTTCCAAACTGAACAGGATGATTATAGATCGCAGTCTGGGTTCGTGTTTTTCTTGAATGGTGGTGCTATGAGCTGGAAGAGTTCGAAGCAGGACACAGTTGCTGATTCTACAACAGAGGCCGAGTATATTGTTGTATCAGAAGCAGCAAAGGAGGCAGTTTGGATCCGTAAGTTCATTACTGAGCTTGGGGTGGTTCCTAGCATAGTCGATCCTATAGAGCTCTATTGTGGCAACAATGGAGCAATTGCACATGCTAAGGAACCTCGCTCACACCAGCGGACCAAACACATACTACGGCGCTTCCATCTCATTCGAGAGATCATTGATAGAGGAGATGTGATAGAGGAGATATGAAGATTTGCAGAGTACCCACAGAGGCTAACGTCGCTAATCCCTTGACCAAGACTTTGGCACAGAGAAAACATGATGGTCACACTAGATCATTGGGCCTTAGAGACTACACTGATTGACACTAGTGTTAGTGGAAGATTGTTAGTTAGAGCCCTAGAGCCAATCATATGATGATTGTTGTATGGACTCGGTGTATCATATTCCTATATATTAATAAAGACATTTCTTTATGGTTATTATACTTACTTATATTGGTGCCAGATAACTAAGTATAATAGCGTCCTTAAGTAGAAGGTTCTTATCTATATCAATCAATTGGTTGAATTGATAGTGAGATGATATAGAGAATACTACTCTTAATCATTCCTAGTCAAGTATTAACATTCAGGGACAATGTTAATGCGATGAGACTAGCATGTAGGTCAACTCGATGACTTGATCTCACAAGTCATGGATATAGAGATATCAAGTTGACATATGGGTATGCGTTGGAGAATGTATACTGAATGACCCGCCATGAGAAAGTATCATGGATCGTTATATGAGTGTCATATACTTTCTCATGTGACTATTAGTATGACTATCAGTCCTTAGACCTGAAGTCACCATAATTCCCTACATAAGGAGTTGCATACTTTGGCTTCGTCAAACGTCACCCGTAACTGGGTGGACTATAAAGGCGATTACTGGGTATGTAACAAATTATGCGGAGGGATGTGAGTGATGTAGATGGGATCTATCTCTCCTATATGACGGGAGTGACATCATGATTCTTGATAGAGTGAGACCACTAAGTGCATGACCATGCCCAAATGAGTCAATATGAGATATTGAGCTCATTTGATTAGAGTGAGTCTACTTGGGGTTCAAGACATAGATTGATCAGAGGATGACACGGTCTATGCCTCAATTGATCAATCTAGATGTCAAGGATAGAAGGACATTGTCACATATTGTGAGAGTCACAATGGTGATGTTGAATCTCAACATTCTTGTAACTTGGGTAGTAATGATATGTTGCTAGATACCTCTCATTACTTATGCTTCTAAATGAGTTTAGGAGCATTGCCAACGTTACAAGAACCTATAGGGTCACACACAAAGGATAGTTAGAAGGAGATTAGGTTCATATGATGAACCAAGAGGATTAGGTTCATATGATGAACCAAATTGGATTAAGAGTAATCCAAATTAGATTAATTGAGTAACACTCGATTAAGTTAGACTTGAGTTAGACTCAAGTGAGGCTAGAATTGAGTTAGACTCAAGTGAGACTTAATGATGATATTCATTGAATTTTGAATTCAATGATAAATGGTGACATTCATTGAATTATGAATTCAATTTGAATATTAGATTCAAATTTCGATTCAAATTATGAAGAGAAGAGGAGTTTCAAAATGACTATTTAATGAAGAATGAATATTCATTAAATACTCATTAAGACTCATTAATGAGACTCATTAATGGAGTTAATGAGCATTAAGTATTTTCATTAGATGAAAATACTTAAGCCATTTTACTCTTATTTTTCATCATGAACGGATTATCATTATTCTTCCTCTCTTCTAGCTCTCTCTCCCTCTCCTCCATTGCCGAGCCACCCAAGAGTGCTAGCACACTCTAAGTGGTTCTTCTCCACCTATTGTCTGTGTGGATACGTATAGAGGAGTGTACGCTTGACACTTTTGAGATCCGACAATCTTTTGGACGAGCGGGATAAGCGAAGGGCTTCACAACAAGGGCAACGCTTCTTATTCATATAGATCTAAGGTAGATCTAGGTTAGAAACATGTACATGATTTAATTTTATATATCTTCGCATGGATCCGTGGCAAGACTTCTAGGTTTCCACAACGCAAAAAGTGGTTTTTGCAGATCGAAAGTCCCAACAGGGAGGAGTGATACATGTGTATCCCATACACATTTAGATTTAAAAGTTTCATTTTATAAACCCTAACACTATAAAAAGACACATAATAACGATGGAATTTATGACGGGATGAAATCCCATCGTCAACCAACGATGAAATTAAGTATTCCATCGTGGCCAATGATCACCGATGGAAACTCAATTTCATCATTGGTGAACGATGATCAATGACAGAACACTAGATTCTGTCATTAGTCAATGATGGGACATCAAATCCTCATCATTAATCTTTCTCTGATTAGCAATTACAAACCCCTAATTATTAATGACGGGGCCATGTTTAGTCGATGATCAATGACAAAATTGATTTTCCATCGTTGATCATAGTAGACCAACTACGAAATACTCGAATACTCGATTTCATCATTGGTTGACGACAAAATTGAGTATCCCATTGTTGGTCGATGATAATATTGAGATTTCATCATTGGTCAATGACGATAAACAATAGAATCAAGTATTCTGTCATCGACTCATGACTGAACACTCGATTCCGTCGCTAAAGTCGAGCAAAGTTAGGGTTTCTTGGCCCAAATTTTTCACATGATCTCTCTTTTCTCTCTCATTCTCTCTCCGATAATTCTATCTGACGATCTCTGTGTGCTTTGACTCTGGCGTGTCCTTCTCTGGCCCTTCCTCTCTGGCACATCATCTCCCGATAGTTCTCCAACATCTCTTCGCGTGCTGTCGGTGCTACCGTCCTCAGCCCCGTGTCGGCAGCCTTAGCCTCTTCTTCGGCCTCCTCAACTCTAACCTCCTCAGATCCATCCTCCTCATCTCCTACAGCCTCAACTCAGATTCGGCCTTCTCAGCTCCAGCGGGCTCAATTCAAATCCAGCACTCACGCCTCCTGTGGCCTCAACCTCTTCTCTAGCCTCCTCATCTCCAATAGTCTCAACCTTAGATCTGGCCTAATCTCCTGGGAAGCTATGAGGTGATTACTTATCCATGCAATGTAGGAATGCTCTCTAGCAAGACAACCCACTTATTAGGAAGTATTTAACAAGTCTCACAAGAAAAAAGATGACACATTTATTGATCTTCGATCCCAGACCATAGACGTAAAAATATTAACTTTATTATATTTAACTGTTAACATTGATCAGCTTTAATAATTGTATACCATATATTAATCATATACTTTTCTTCACACGGGAGGAAATGACAAATAAAGTGGTCTGGACATCTTAACCACCAGTAGAGGGAAGTGAGTCACAACCTCTATCTACTGAGGTCATAAATACATTTATTATGATGTTGCTTAATGGACCTAATCACAACATCGTTTTGAGTCACATGAGATTTAAGACCCACAAAAACCTTGTTGACTAACTCATTCTGAGGTTTGTTCAGTACAACCTAACTTTTTTTCTTTATCACACATAATCATGTAAAATATGTTTATTCGATTTTGAAATTATAATTGAGTTATTTTTAATTGTATTACATTTTCTTAGTAAAATGTGTCCTTATAATTGATGCATTCATCATCATATATTCAAAATATTATCTAGATACCTTTTTACATATAAAATTAGTTATACATATATTATATTTTTATCATATTATTATGATAATAATCTATCATATTTTATTTTATGTAGGATTTGATAGTACTAGCTCATAGGATTATAATTTGGATAACTTTGTAGTTGATTTGTATCAAGGTATGAATACTTTTATTGTGGATTTAGATACTTTGGATTTATATCATGGTAGTTAGATTTTTTTGTATATAGATTGTATTGTATTGCTATCTTTTGTCATAATTTATTTTGATATGGAAAATGTAAACATGGTAATTTCCAAATTTGAAAAAGCTTTTTATATTTTTTTATATTTAGAGAATTATAGTTTCAGTCGTTACTTACCAACATAAATCATAATTCAATTGGTAAATATCGATATGAAACCATGATTTGTTATGATAATTATTGATGGAAAACATCATCCTATCGGTAACTACCAATGGAAAACATCATTTTGACAGTATTTATCGACAGAAATACTATTTCATTGTAAAATTAGTAATATTACATAGTAATTAATTCTGATAATCAACGACAGAATCGTATATTTTCTGTCAGTGATCAATGACGGAATAATTCTTCCATCGTAAATTCAGTGATATCGAATAGTAATCAATTCCAATAATTAATACCGGAAACCACATCCCGTCGTTGGTTATCGGAATCTTAACCACAAACTAGTGATGGAAATAATGATTCCGTCGTTGGTTAACAACGGAAATGTATTTTCCGTCGTTAGTATTAAGGATGGAAATGAAGTTTCTGTCGATATATTAACTATGGATTTTACACTTCCGTTGTTGCTTGGAACAATGGGGTTTCGATTCCATCGTTATTTTCTATGACGGAAATGTACTCCCGTCGTAAGTTTCGACAGATATCATATTCCATCGGGAAAAATCATTTATGACTCAGTATTTTATGATTAACTATTATTCTATCCTTATTTCATAACTATCGACATACAGTGACTGAATAACTATGGAAATTTTCATCCTTAGTAACATTTTTGTTTAATGTAATTAAATATTATACCTTAAATTTAAAATCTTAAATCCCAAGACCTAAACTCTAAATCTTAAGTTTTAAAAAAAATATACATGAGATTAGATATGTAGCAGCATAGAGTCTTAATATGTAAATTGATGAATGCATGGAGCATTTTAAATTAATCAGTTCACTATTTAAATTATTAAAAAGGTACGCAACGCAATTAGAAAACTAAAACACCCAAATAGAAATTAATTGATGTTTAAATTACAGAAAAGGCATGCAATATAATTAAGAAAACTAAAAATAAACTAGATTAGTGTTAATCATAATATTTAGAAACTAAAGAGCAAACAAAGGAAATAATATAACAGAGTAATTGCTTTCTCTCGCTGCATCACCACCCTATCAAACTGATGCAAAACCATTAAAAGAATTAGCATTTAATTATTTAAACAAAATCAACAAAAAAAAAAAAATTAATAGTGCAAGTCATAGATGAATTACCTCTATCGAGTTTAAGAGAGTGAGATTAAAACAATAAATGAATCAAACATTTACGATAAGTTTGACATTAAGTTTAATAAGAATTTATTTATATTCATTCAATACACATATAACTAATTAAATAAATAAATTTAAATAACTCATTAAATTAAATAAACAAATTGAAACATATGTGTTCTTGATATTTAAAAATGGATTAGTCCGCCCGATTTAGGAAATATAAGATGGGCTGATACCTGGGGCTTATCAGATCTTGAAGGCCTACTGACAAAAGGCTTGGAAAGGGGCACCAATTGCACATCAGTAATCACCCAAAAATGGAGTCAGCCCATGATAGGAATTCACATTCTGTCAATTGAATAAATATGAATAAATAGGAAATTATTGTGATTAACTGTCTAGAACGGTCCTTTAGATTTATCGTGCTATTGAAAGAAAAATATATTATAATATTTTGTAGTTAAGATTCGAACTCCACTAAGGTGTTTGACCGTTGCACCAATCCACATTAAGGCTTGATGATATTGTTGTCTCATTGTCAATTACATTGTGGCATTCACTATTCTCATGGATTCTTATTATTTTTTTTAAATTTTTTGTATTTTTGGTAGTTTATGTTCGAACTCACTCGATTAATCTTGGAAGCAGATGATGTTACATTATTTCAATCTACCTATCAGATAATTCAAAACACAATTTATGTATATTGAAAGGCCGACCTTTAGAATATTGGTCCGTACTAAAATTCAAACTTCCAATTCTTATTTATTTCGGTCTCAGCCCTCATTCCACCCGACGATAATTTATGTAGTGGTCAAGCATTCACAATCTATGTAAACTTAATTTAGTTCCTAAAAAATTAATCCGGAATTATTTCTATACATTTATATATATAAATTTTGATATGCTACGAACCTCTGGTTATGGATTCGTTCGGACTTGACTTGAGACGTCTGGAATTGATCCAAACGGCCGTGAGCGAATTTATACAGGCGCCTGGAATGATTCTAGGCGCCTGTATTCATTTCAATATTTTTTTTATTTTTTTAATTTTATTTTATGGTATTTTATATGTATTTAAAGTTCAAAATTTTAAGATTTAGGAATTGAGTTATAATGAGTTAGAGTTAAAAAGATTTTTACTCTAAGGTTCAGGCTTCCACTTGAATTTTAGTGTTCAAAATTAAAAATTTTAGATGCTCACGAAGCATATTATATATATTTAGGGTTTAAGATTTATGATTTAAGAGTTGGGTTATAATGGATTTAAGCTAATAAGATTTTCTCTCTAGAATTCAGACTTCTCTCTTGGATTATAATATTCAAGATAAAAAATTTTATTTATTCAAAGGGTATAATATATATATTCAGGATGTTATATATATATATATATACCAGAACAATTCATGAAAGAAATCTCAGTTCGATATCGTTGATCAAAAGTGAAAAAATGAATCAACATTTGAAGATAGGGAATTTTTTCACAACTAATAATCTTCTTGAACAAATTATTGTGGATGATATCCTACTCTCCCAATGATATTCACAACCAATAAAATGTCTACTAGGCGAAAACATTCTAAATTAAACGTATACTACCATTCAATTTAGAGTTTTTAGTGTCATTAAACTTTTTTTTAATCAAAATTGCTTCATCATATGAATGTAAAATGATTATATGGCAATGAGTTATTTAAATAGTTATAATTTTTAATTTATACGGATCAACTTAATTAATTATACTCATCACTCCCGAGAAATGCTCTTGGATAGTGGATTATAACCTTAATTAACTATGCCCCTTACTCTTAATACAAAAAATCTTCTATAAACTATTAATTGTTAAAGTTGATAAAATGTTGATGGCCAACCATTACCATATATATGACTCTCCATTTCTTAAAACGTTTAAACCTTATTTTAATTACTTCTACGACTGCTTATTCTTATTCTAATTAGTTAAAGGTTAGGTTAAACTAATCTAATATATACAAACAAGTGTTTGTCTAGAGTATGATTTCAACTTGTCGCACGTTCATATTTTGGTTAATTAGTACTTGACAATTCAATTAACTATATGTTCTTTGTTTATTTGAATAAGGAAGATTTAGTCAATGAATTAGAGTTTATCTGTTAACAGCTTCATGGTGACAATGACTTCACCTCCTCGCCATCCACCATGCCTCTATGGGATTGTTCTCCGTTTGGCCATCAACAAGATCATTCTTTGTCGCCTTGCTAAGTAGTGTGGTGATCCTAACGCCGTCTAAGCCGTCATTGAGTCCTGCAAATGTTAATTTCTCCTCAGCCAAATCCATACCCATTAATTGTTTTCTAAGAAGTATCCTTTGATTATTGCAATACTAATCACAGATAGCAACAACAATATTTTGTCCATTAAAATTGCTCATTAATTGTAGGTGGCTTGCCTTTGTAGTGTATTTTGCAAATAAAGAGCTATAGAACATCAATGTGACAAAAGTAATTAACTTTGACCGAAAATTAATCATCGATGTTTCTTCACAATATCGTCATGTGCCATATAGATATCTCCTGTGTTTTTTTTTTAAAAAAATTCCATATGAATAAATCTCATAATAAATAGTTATGATTTACAATGAAACATCAATATTTTGTGTGATCCTTAATTATAAGTCATACAAGCTCACTTCAATGTTAGAGAATGCAACAAATGCAATCGACAAGGGAGCCACATGAATAGGCACTCAAGTAGAACATTCAAAGGTTTTCATTAGTTGTAGAAAGTCTCCATCTTTATTAAGGGCAGTGGACTTTGAAACTTATCATGACTTTGTTTTTATTTATGTAGTCCACTAAGACATATTTTGTATTGTGTTTCTATTGGACTGGTCAACTATATAGGTGTTATACGAGGAAGCAAAGGAATCAGTCGCAAGTTGTAAGATTCGGTTAAGGCCATGGTTAAATTCCAATCGAATGATAAATCCCGGATGAAGTAGTCATCATATAGGAATTGATCACAAGCCACAAAAATCGATTGTATTAATAGACTAGCTAATTGGTGCTACATTAGTAAAATTATGTCAACAAAGCATTTGATGAGAAGAAGTTTTGAAAGAGGCTCCAGAGAACACGAACAACAGTTAGGACCTATGTGAGCTAGAGAGGAGCTGAGTAGCTTTAATTGTTATTTCTCGATTTTGTGCTCGTCGTTTGAATGAGAAGCGGAAAGTTGAATCCAAAACCGATGACGCCACATGAACAGCTCCGCAGTTACTTGGTATTCGCCTCTTAGGCAACTAATCCGATGCCCACTTCTAGTGATCTTCTTCCACTATGAATTTCTCCTTTTTGGACACCATCCAAAGACAGAGAAGTCTCTTATAACATGTTCTTACAAGAACATAACAAGAAAATGAATACAAAGACAAGTGAAATCGAAAATAACTTTACAATAAGGAACTTACTTTGGACACTTTCTTGTTGTTTAGAAATGACTCTTGTTGATCCATAAATGCACCAACATTTCACCTCAGAATCTCCAAGAATCGGCTACTCCGATTTGCCTTAAAACCCTCTTTTATAAGTTGTTGTTCGGGCTATTTTTCATTTACCAGTCGACTGGTAAAGTTTACCAATCGATTGACATCAAATCCAACTGTTTAAACCTGCAAAATAATTCTTTTTCTGCCTTACCAATCGATTGGTGAGACTCACTAATTAATTACTTACCTCCCGTTGAAGTGTCAAGTTGATTCAAAAGTATTCTATTCTTTTCTATAATGCTACCAATCGATACTGAAACTCGATCAGTACTGTAGCAAAATATTACAACAACAAACTCTAAATCCGGTTATTGTAACAAACCCCAAAGTTATTGTAGCAAACATTAATTACTATAGCAAATCCTAAAAAACACCTCCAAATCTCAATTTCAAGGTTTAGAGTCCATTGGTGGACCGATACGCCCTATCAATCGACTAATACTCTTGTTTTAATTTTATCAAGTTAAATTCTTATCTTGTCTAGTATCTGATTGACTTCAACTTACTAGGACTTCCTTTACTCAACATTTGGTCATCCTTGACTTGCCAAGACTTTTCATTGCCTAGTATCTGGTCAACCTTTACCAGCTAGAACTTTATTATTACTAGTATCTGATCAACTTTGAACTTACAGGACTTTCATCATCACCAAGTGTTCAGTTTTCCATAACCTACTCGGACTTTCTGTCTCACGCCAACTCTATGTTGGACTTCTGACCACCAAGCATCCAATCACTCATGACCCACTTGGTCTTTTCAAGTATCTAGTCAACCTTGATCTACTTGACTTTTCATTCAACCAACTTAACACATTGATGAAACATCAAAACTCCAACTTGAGCCAACTCAAACATGGTCAAATTTGACCAGAGGTCGTTGCACCAATAATCTTCCAATTTTTTATGTTTGACAATATGTTTAAGTTAGGCTAAACCTATTAGATCGAGATGCACATGAGAGGGAGGGAGGGAGGGAGGGAGGGGGGGGGGTGAATCACATGGTTTAAAAAAATTTTATTTTTATTTTGAAATTGAAGTATATGTAGTAGAAAAACACAAAAATTAAAAGTAAGTAAAACGACAGATTTGATTTTACTTGGTTCAGAGCCTTCGGTGACTCTTACTCCAAGACTTAGGTCCCGCAGACCTATTGACGGATAATCCGTTAAAAATCTCCTCCGAGACCACCAAAAGAGAGAATCAAATACACGAGAATTGGAAGAGTATAACAAGCTACACTTTCCATTTGTAGAAATTAAGTACAGTAATTAAATTGTTGTTGCCAAACACTCTTGTAGATGGTTAGCTCGAGCTCGATGTTTGGATGGCTTCTCGATGGCAGTCGAGTGTAGTAGAGTCATAACAGGGTAGCAGTAGCAAGCCAAAGTAGTCGGAAAGCTGAACAAATGCGTAGAAGCTCGTATTGAAGTTGTGTCTTGAATGCTCCTCAAGATACCCTTTTAAAGGGTGTGGAAGGCATCTTCAATGGTTAAAACATTATCCCGAACAGCTCGCTGCTTATCTACGACGAAGTCTAGATTTTATCGCTTTGAAGGCGCCTTCCATAGCACCGAAGGAGCCTTCAATGAACAGTGTGAAGACGCCTTCCAATGCTTGAAGGTGCCTAGGGTACTGTTCACCATAGGCCTTTTTTGCTCCTTTTTCCCTACAAGTTAGGTTAGTCCAACACGACAATATCTAACCTGCAAAACAAGTTTTAATACAATCATAATAAGGAGTATAAATTAGTTTCTATCCTTTCGAGATCAGAAACTAGTCAAGGTTTCAGGGATCCAAAATGGACCTAGACTAGACCGATACCTACTGTTCCTCAACCGAGATGTGTTCTCACCAAGTCACTCTCCTCCTGTGACTACCTTCACTTGCCAACTTGTAGTTGGTTGACTAGCCTCTCGACCCATCAGGTCTTCATGCCAGTTATCAGGTCCGCAGGTCCAACTGGACTTCAGCCAGCTGTTAGGCCTTGCGAACCCAGCTAGACTTCCTCCTAGATATCAGGTCGACCCTTTGACCTATCTGGGCTTCGTACTAACTATTGGGTCCTCAGACCTAGTTGGATTTCATCCTGGTGTCAGGTCCTCTAGACCTGTCTATAAGTATCTCATGGTGGTTTTGATGTGATCAACCAAGTCAAGTTAGGTACTATTATGGTTTGATACTTGTGTCTAAGTGTGCAAGAACTTAGGAACACATGATGTCGAGCAAAAGACGTAGCTAGAGTGAAGGATGGCACAAGAGAGAGTTAATGGGCTCAGTGTGTCCGAGGGACGAGGTATTGCGGAAGAGTATGCTAGTAGATGAGAAAAAAACGGGCGACGTTTCTGAGGGACGAGAAGCCGGAGCAGAAGGTTGCTCGAGAAGACCAAAAAATGGGTTTAGGTGAGCTCTATTCCGGATGGAAGAAATCACCCAACAGAGCAGAGTCGGAACAAGGAGAAATCAGACAGTCAATGGGCGGTTGACTGTCTAGCCTAGTCTGGGTGCCCAGACCCCCAGAGGCAGCCAAGGTGCCCTGAGCTCGCACCCTGGTCGAGGGCTAGTTCAACTTGGTCTAGGGACCTGGACCTGGTCTATGCACTTAGACTAGAAAATTCTATCTGCGCTACATTGTCGTGATTCGTTGAGACATGGATAAAATTTTATCCACGCCGAGGCGCCCGGAACCCTTCCATACACCCGAATCAGGTCTATAAATATAGTCCTAATTTTATTAGTTAGACATAACACACTTGTAAATGAATTCTCTTTCTATTCTACTACTTTTGTGAACTGTCAACGTTGTAAAGAGGTTACTCCACCTAAGGGAGATTTTAGTGAGCTTCATTTATCTTGGGTTAGCAATCCTTTGATTGCAAACCAAGTAAATCTTTCTTACCTCTGTCCTTATTTTATGCGCTTACTTTTTGTTTATAAACAAGTATTTTTCTAACATAGTTTGAAAAGTCGAGAAAGGTTTGTTTTTCATTTCAGGGCAATTCATCCCCTCTTGCTGGCCTCCAAGGGACCAACACTGTCAACTCCTACACACTTGGTAAAGTAATTAGACCACAATAACACCTAATTTAACTAACTTATCATTCATCAAAACTTAAGCTAGATTGTTAGTGCAAATTACACCAATAATATCTCTTTTTGATGCAATGACAACCTGAGTTAAAGTTAGGAAATGATATGCAAAACAAAAATGACTTTAAGAGAATAAAGATAAACAAGTAAATTTTTATTTTCTGTATCATTTTAAGGTTAAGTTTTTTTATTTTCTTACTTAAACTCTAACCCTAACCTTTTCCCTTTGACATTCATAAAAAATGTGTAGATAAATGAACCAAATTATGAAAAATTACTACTCAATTTGAAAGAGGTATTCAAAATTTATAACAGGTTTCGAAAGCTAAATTTTTGTAAAAAGATTTTTAAAGTATAAAATTTCAAAGTAGCTTCCAAAATATATATATATATTTTTATTTTTAAAGTAGTTTTCAAATAAAATATTTTAAGAGGGGTTTGCAAACGACTTTTTGTAAAATAATTTTAAAGTAGCTTTTAAAACCGTTTAAAAATAAGTTTTAAAGGGTTCAAAAGATTTTTAACATTTAGAATATTTGCAAACTAGTTGTCAAGTAAAATAATGATTTTAAAAATATTTACTTTGCAAAATAGTTTTGAAAAGGTTTTTCAAAGTGAAAAGGATAACCTTTAAATAGTTTTTTTCAAAATTTTCAAAGTGTGTTCTAAAATTATCTTTCAAAATATTTTTCAACCTGCAATTTTCAAACTAGATAGGTTGAAAAAATATAAGAATTTTGGAAAACAAGTATCCTAAAATTAATTTTGAAAGTATATTTCAAAAAGAATTTTGAAAACAATGTTGAAGGTGATTTAGAGAATAATTTCGAAACAAGTATTAGGAAAAAAATAAATATATTTGAAAATTATTTTCGATTATCCTCCTACTGAACCAGATATATAAAAAAAGATATTCTTCTAAAAGATTTGGCCTTAAATGTCTAACTGTTAATTACTTACTAACTATTAGAAGATAGTAGTATTTACTTGGTTAGTCAGGTTAAGTAGATGGATCCAGTTAGTATTTGACTAAAATGGACTACTTAACTTGATCACTATAATTTTAATATTTTTTGCTCAGACTTATGTTAATGCACTGACATAAGCATCTAAAGTCTAGGCAAAGGGCTTATGCATCTCACGCCAGTCTAAGTATTTGAATACACAACCAAGATAGACCTATTGTGTTTGTGAGATGCTCAAGTCCTAGATCTATATGAACATATTTTCTATGGATTTGATCTAGTTTAGAGCCAAAATTAATTTAGAAAGTCTAAAAAAATGGGAATTTTAGAAAATAAAAATAAAGATTTTTTTCCACGAATTTGCAAACTATTTAAAAATGTACAATAAGTGTCTTAGTCTATAAAAATTATCCAAATGAAGTGGCAGGAAGTAGCTAACTGTATAGATTAAGTCAACTAGATATACAATGCATGACAGTGTACTAAAATAATTAGATTTGGTCATCATCAACTGGAGAATGTGGGGGCTACTCGGGTGCTTGCAAGGTCCGAAGAATCTTCTGAAATCATGTGGTCATCTTCTCCCAGAGTGAGGAGAATCTGGTGGTCATCTCTCCTCGAATGGTGCTGAATCCATCTGAGACTGACTACCGTATTTAAGCAAAAGACTCCTCAAATCAAGCAAGTCAATCCTCGATGGATAGTAAAGTCGAGGGCTTTGTCGAGACCGAGGGATGGATCGAAGTCAGAGGGTATCCGAAGAGCTCCTCGGCCGTAAATGCTAGTATCTCCTCTCTCTCACCTGGAATGATGGGTGAAAAATCGTCCTCGACCTCGCTTGGAATGTCTGACTGTGGTCCCACTCTCCATGCTAGTCCCCCCTGAGCGGTGACCTCTATATGCACTAGTGCAAGCCGACACTGACTAATTTTGTTATACGTGCTAAGGGGATTGGGTGTTCCCTGTGTCATATTTACCCCTATGGTCGAGAATATGTATGTCAAAATGTGACAATAGGACATATGAATCTGATGTCTAGTGATGAGACTGGATGCATGAATGACATTCTAGAATATGTGTAATGCAATGTCGATGTCAAGGCATTGACAAAGTGCATATAGAAAGAATAAATGAGAGGATTGCATCATCACAACATCGCGAGATGTGATCAGCAAAATGGAGATAGTCAGGACTCGATACAAGACATAGTCTTGAACCCTAAGGGCAAGTGACCTACAGTTAGTCACAGTAGGTAGTCTCTCCTCTCTAAAATAATACATGTGGATAGTATCTAATGTAATATGGGAGTAGGGTTCGTCAAATGACAAATACCCACTAGGGTAATATAAAAATAGACAGGCAAATCTCCTAAGTTCTAAGCTATCATACAATAGAGTGGGAGAGAAGCTAAAGTCCTTCCCACCAACTCTAGTGGAGTAAGTCAAATTTTCAATCTTAATTAGGTTATTGTAAAATTGTGCACACAAGTATAGGTTTGAACGATTGCAATAAACTAGCTATCTAACTGGTAATAGTCAATGACCTCAATAATAGGTGCACGGTATCTAGTGAAAAAGGACCTACTCAAAAATCTAGATTTAAGTGGAATGTATGTGTGCTATAGAAAGTCCATCCTAAGTCGTTCAGTGGGAAATCTAGCATCAGCAGATGGGGTATTACTAGGGCTAGGGTTAACATGTCGTCATTTCCTAAAATAATTTATACATGCAAAACATTCATATATAGATAGCCAAAACTAACTAGATAGTTAAGTTAGGGTGTACCGAGGAGGCATTGTCGAGGTTTGGAAGGAGAAAGATGGAGAAATGGTGGAGATATGCTATGGAAAGGTGCCTTGTGGTGACCAAATTCACGAACAGAGAAAGACTTTATTCGTTGAAAAAATAGAATTGAAGGTGCCTTCAACCTGATGGAAGGCACCTTCCATGTGTGATGGAGGGTGCCTTCAACCAACTGAAGGCATCTTTAGTCGGTTAAGGCAGGATTTTTCTCGTCCACCCGAGGGCGCCTCCAATTGTGTCGGAGGCACCTTCGGTGGTGTAATTTTTTTTATTTATAATTTTATTTTTGTTTTTAATCTTAATTTAATTTTAATTTTAATTTAATTTAATTTTAATTCATTTCATTTTAATTTAAATCTTTAGTCATCTCACTCGATCTATATTTTCAGTCAGGCAATCCATAATTTTGTGAGATGAGTTAAGTCGAATTTCAGGATTTGGTTTAACTTATGTTAAATTCAAGTTTAGCTTTAGGTTCAACAAACAAACATTCTCTAGATAAACTTCTAAGATGTGGTGAGTCACTTGGACATCATTAGAGTAACCATGCATTCAAAGTTTTTCAAATAGTCCTATCCACTGAACTTAATACAAAACTCTGGTTTAACTAGTTAAAATTTGTAAGAGGTAGCTTTAGTTAGTTCTACTAAGCCAAATATACCAGGTCAAAGTCATATCTTTCTAGACATACATAGGTAGAGCTTCCCTAACCTACTATCATCCAAAACTTCACCAGTACTATTTGTCAGGTTAAACTTTTATCCCTATTTGATCTAGTCCTAATTATCCATTCAGATAAATTATTATTTTTAGAAGTGCCAACTAGTTTGGAGCCTCCCTTGAATTATTGGATTAGGTTTTAGATTTGTGTTGATTTATTTTATAGTTATAATAGACTTGGTCATTGATTGAGTTTAGATTAATTTTATTTTTACTTAATTTAGGTTTAGTTATTGCTTTATTTGACTTTACAGAATTTATCTTAGAGGGTTTAATTTTTGAGATTAAGGTTGATTTATTTAATTTTAGATAGTGTATCTTTTTTTGGGTATGTAGTATTAATTGATTCCTACTTGCGTGGTTAGACATGTTTTCAGAACGTAGGCCTTGGTTTGATTTTTTAGTTTGATTGACTAGAGATTTAAAGATTTTGTTAGTTGAGCTAGACTTGTATCTGAGTCCGGACTTATTGTACATAGCTCTTTGTGATCCAAGTATCATATCAAGATACTTAGATCTAGTTGTAAATTTTTCTAGTAGTTATTTTAGTTCAACTACTTCACTTTTCAATCTAGAATTGTCCTCCTCAAGTTTTACAACTTAAGTTGGGATTTCAGCTTGAATCGATTCAGTCGTTGAATTTGATTTTAGTTGTTCATTAAGTGTTTTATTTTCTATACTTAGTTCGTTTATTTGATTTTTAGACATAGCTAACTTCCTATGTAAACATGCAATTATTTTAAAAAAAAATACTTAAAATAGATTGTACCTCATCGGAACCTATAGAAATGAGTGTGGACTCAAGGCTCGATTTGGGCTTGGACCTGTCTTTTGATTCACTTTCCGATTCTGGTCTGTATGTCATCAGCGCGAGATAGTTGGTGTGCTTCGGTTCCTTGGTGTGCTTTAGTTCGTCGTTGTCTGATTCCTTCGTGGATGATTCATCTCAAGTTACCTTGAGGGCTTTCTACTTCTTGAGATTTGGGCAGTTGTTCTTATAATGCCCCTTCTTGTTGCATCCAAAGCACATGACGTTTGTCTTGTTGTAGCTAGAAGTAGACTTGATCTTCTGCAGATCCCTTTTAGTGAAGTCATTTTTTCTCCTAGTGAACATCTTTCTTACTAGGTTCACTAGGTGTTCTTCATCATCTAAGTCTGGGTTAGACACATTTTCTCATTCTTGTTTAGGTCTGAATTTTTCTTTTGATGATCCTACAACAAGAGCAATACCTTTCTCGATTTTGGCATTAGTATGTTCGTGCAGCTCTAATTCACATAAAAGTTCATTTAATTTTAATTTAGATAAATTCCTCAAGATTTTATAGGAATCTACAATGAATGCCCACAATGTATTTCGATGAAATACGTTTAGAGCATACTTTATTAGATCTTGGTTCTCCATCTGATGGTCGATTATGTGGAGCCCGTTGAGGATGTCCTTAATCCTCACCTGCAATTGATTGGCAGACTGTCCTTCCTGTATTTTGATGTTAAATAATCTATTTAAGAACAAGTCCCTTTTAGTTACCTTTGCGTCATTGGTTACCTCATGTAGTTCTATGAGCTTGTCTCATAGCTCCCTTGAATTTTTAGGTGGGTTGACCAGTTTAGTTCCTACTTCGTTAGTCCACACTGATTGTGTTGAGGGACTTGAAGTCAATCTGGGCCTTCTTCTTCATCTCCGAATTCTAATTTTATAGGTCCATTGGAATTTTAGTGTTGTGGTCAATTGGTGCCTTATATCCTTTGGTGGCGCTAAACCACTGGTCGAAGTCTTTCTTCAGGTATACTTCCATCCACTTCTTTCAATATGGAAAATCATTCCCATTGAATAGCGGTAGATGAATGGTGTTGTATCCTTCATTTTGGGCCATTTATAATTGAAATAGAGAACTAAAAGGAGGTACCAAGACTTGATCTTGGATTAGCAAAGTTTGAGGAGAAAAATAATATCGAAGAACTTGAGTGATGCTGCACCATTTCAAGTTGAAACTGAATGAGAAATAATTATTTAAAGAGGTAAGTTTTACCAATTCAGATAAGATACGAAAAGATCGAAAAAAATGATTCCCCTAGCTTGATTGGTGGTTACACCAATTCATAGTAGAACCTGCTCTGATACCACTTGTTGGATCAAGATGCACACGAGAGGGGGTGGGGGAGGAGGGGTGAATCACATAGTTTTAAAAACTTTTATTTTCATTTTGAAATCAAAGTATACGTAGAGGAAAAACATGAAAATTAAAAGCAAGTAAACAAACAGATTTGGTTTTACAACAATAGATAGTGATAATCGATTGGTGATTCAAACCCTAGAATTTGAGGTTTAGGGTTTGAATTTTAGCTTACCTTTTCACTAATCAATTGGTAAACCCTAAAATATGATTTTAGGGTTTACCAAGCGCCCGAACCTAAAAAGTCATCCACAAGCTGACGTGGAGTGCGTCGATTGGCCAGGACACGTGGTCCATACACCTGAAGGGGTTCCAGGCGCTCAAAACAACCTATATAAGCAGCATTCGACCGGGAGCTTGACAATGACATTCAGAACAACTTCTACATTTGTGCACTGCTCCGATAAAGCCTCTATAACATCCAAAAGCTAAGACAACGACTCTGCTGAAGCTTTCATCCTACAAAGTCGTTGGTATTCTTAGTTTTTTGAATTACTTGTAAGTATTTCAAATTGTGCTTGTAATCTTTATGAATAGATTAGTGATTGTCCATCAAATGCACTCTCACATGCGGGCCTTAGAATAGGAGTCATCGTAGGCTCCGAACCAAGTAATTTTGGTTGTGTTAGCATTGTTTATTTGTCTCTTCTTTCTTATTTCCACTGCATTTTACTCGACTGTTTTAAACTAACAAATTAGCCATGAGCATTATTAACCCCCCCTTTCGCGGAACGATCCTAGAATTAATTGACCTACATGCTAGTCTCAATGCATTAATATTGTCTTTGCATATTAATACTTGACTAGGAATAGTTAAGAGTAGTGTCTATATATATCTACAGGCTCCCACTACCAATTGATATGTTGTAGATTAGAATCTACTATACTAGGACATTATTATACTTATTCATTTGGCACTAAACTAAAATAAATATAATAACCAACTTTACCTTTTATTAATTAATGAAATATGATACAATATGTCCTAAGTCAATCAACTCTTGATTGACTCTTAGGGCTTACACTAACAATCTCCTTATGTCACTAGTGACAATCATTGAAATATCTAATATCCATTGACTTAGTGTGATCATCATGCTTCTTCTGTGCCAAAGCCTTGGTCAAAGGGTCCGCAATATTAGCATTGGTCAGTACTCTGTATATCCCCACATCTCATCTACCGATGATCTCTCGAATGACATAGAACCGCTATAGTATCTAATATCCAGTTGTTGGTTGGTCCTAGGAAGACCGTACCGGTTCCACTGTACAAAAATTTTGTACAAGTGTTGAACCTTTCCTAACAACCTATTGTATTCTTTAGAAATTAAATTCGGAATCACAAACGAAACTTTACATTATTGATTCCAAAATTTAACTTATTTGTTCTTAATGGTTTAGACTTGGATCGCAAACGATACTTAACATTATTGATCCAAATCCACCTATGTTATAAATTTAATTAAATATTAATTTCAGAAATCGGCTTCCAGGTTAAACATGGTGAGACACTAGACCTTCTTGGATACTTCCTAGACAAAGAATTTAAATGAAATATAATATTTAATTTCCTTATATAACTCTAGGTTTAACCAAAAGGAACAATCGAATCACAAGATCGAAAAATAAAAGAAAAGAAACACAACTTCGAATTACAAATCCGAAAATCTAGAATCATATGCCTCTTGTGTTTGGAATTCATACAAAGAAAAACTAGTATGATGCGGAAAATAATTACTAGTTATACCTTTCTTTGTATACAACGACCTCTTGATCTTCTACCGTATTCCTCTTCTTATCTCGGACGTTGTGTGTGTTGGTTGCTACTCGGAAAACCTAGAGGTTCCACTGTACAAAAATTTTGTACAAAGATCTGAACCTTTTCCTAGCTACCATGTGTTCTTTTAAATTAAATTTTGGATCGCCTGCGGAACTTAACACGTTTGATCCAAAACTTAATCTGTTCGTTCTTTTAGGTTTTTACTTGGGTCTCCTGCGGAACTTAACACGTTCGACCCAAATCACCTTAAGTTATTAATTCCATTAAATATTAATTTCCATAATTGGTTCCCAGTACTGACGTGGTGAGGCACATGACCTTCTTGGATATGGGAGCAACCACCACCGACTAGACAAAACCTTTTATGGAAAGCTAATATTTAATTTCCTAAAATAACTTTAGGTTAACCGAAAAGAACAATCAAATCACAAGGAAAAAAAACAAAAGAACACAACATCGAAAAACATATTCGAAATACTAGAATCGCATGCCTCTTGTATTTGGTATTATTTCCAAAAATAACTAGTATGATGCGGAAAGAAAAATTACTAGTTATACCTTTTAGAAAAACCTCTTGATCTTCTACCGTATTCCTCTTCTAACCTCGGACGTTGTGTGAGCAACGATCTTCCGAGATGAGAACCACCAAGCACCTTCTTCTTCCTTGCAAATTTCGGCCATCAAAACTTCTTCTAGGATGAAGAGGTTCGGCCACCACCACCATGCTCCAAGGGATGCTAGAAAAGAGGCTTCTTTTCTCTCCTTCTTCTCCTTCTTAGATCCGGCCACCAAAGCTATCTCCACCATGAGAAAGTTTCGGCCACACAAAGGAGAGGAGAGAAAACAAAGGGCCGGCCACACCCAAGGAAGAAAAGAGGAAGAAAAATAGAATAGAGTCGTTAGCCTTGAAGCCTCCTCTACCCTCTCTTTTATAATCCTTGGCCGGTCTTGGCAAATAAGGAAAATTTAATAAAAACTTCCTTAATTCTTTTGTCAATGAAAAGGAAAATTTATTTAATTAAAACAATTTTTTCTTTTCAAATTTCAATGGCCGGCCACAACAATAAACTTCCAAGCAAATAAAATTTTAAACACCAATTAAAACTTCCTTATTTGCTTCCGGAAATTTATAAAATTTCTCCAATAATTTTATCCCTTCATGATTGGTTTATAAAAAGGAAATTTAATAAATTAAAATCTTTCTTTTAACATGTGGATAAAAAGAAAGTTATCTCTAAAAATTAAAATCTCTTTTAATCTACAAATAAGGAAAGATATCAAATCTTTTCTTAATCTTTTGTAGAAACTTATAAAAGAGAATATTTAATTTTAAACTCTCTTTTAAATCATGAACATGGTTAAATAGGAAAGTTTTCTTAAAATTTAAAATCCTCCTTTAAACAACAAATAAGGAAAGATTTCAAATTTTAAACTCTCTTTTAAACATGTAGATGATTTACAAATAAGGAAAGTTTTTACCAAAAATTAAAACCATCCTTTTAAACTACAAATAAGGAAAGAGATTAATCTCTTCTCTTAATCTTTTGTAGAAAGTTATAAAAGGAAATTTTTAATTTTTAAACTATCTTTTAAAATCATGATATCCACATAAGAAATAATTTTAATAAAAATCCTTTTTAATATTCAAGTGGCCGGCCACCTAAGCTTGGGACCCAAGCTTTGGTCGGCCACCTACATGGCTCATCCACTTGGTCTTGGTTGGCCCTAGCTTGGGTTCCAAGCTAGCTTGGCCGGCCCCATTGGATGGGTAAGAAGGTGGGTATGCGGTGGGTATAAATCTCTATATACTAGAGGCTACGATAGGGACCGAGAGCAGGAATTGGTTTTGGTCTCCCTATGAAATTAAGCATCCCGTGTTCGCCCCGAACACACAACTTAATTTCATCAATAATAATTCATTCCACTAAAGAACTATTATTGAACTACCGCACCAATCCCAAATTATATTTTGGGCTCCTTCTTATTATGAGTGTGTTAGTCTCCCTGTGTTTAAGATAACAAATGTCCACTAATTAAGTAAGTTACTGACAACTCACTTAATTAATATCTAGCTCCAAAAGTAGTACCACTCAACTTCATCGTCATGTCGGACTAAGTCCACCTGCAGGGTTTAACATGACAATCCTTATGAGCTCCTATTGGGGACATTCTCAACCTAGATCACTAGGACATAGTTTCCTTCTATAATCAACAACACACACTATAAGTGATACCATTTCCCAACTTATCGGGCTTATTGATTTATCGAACTAAATCTCTCCCATTGATAAATTAAAGAAATAAATATCAAATATATCGAACTTTAATAAAAATTTCTCTAATAATTTTTCCCTTCATGGTTGGTTATAAAAGAAAATTTTATAAACTAAAATCTCTCTATTAAAACATGTGGATGATTTCCAAAAAGGAAAGTTTTTCTAAAATTAAAATCATCCTTTCAATCTACAAATAAGGAAAGATATCAAATCTTTTCTTAATCTTTTGTAGAAACTTATAAAAGGAAATATTTAATTTTAAAACTCTCTTTTTAAATCATGAACATGGTTACAAAAAAGGAAAGTTTTATCAAAAATTAAAATCTTCCTTTTAACTACAAATAAGGAAAGATATCAAATCTTTCACTTAATCTTTTGTAGAAAGTTATAAAAAAGGAAAGATTTAAATTTTAAACTCTCTCTTTTAAAATCATGATATCCACATAAGAAAAGATTTTAAATAAAATCCATTTTATTTTCGAGTGGCCGACCACCTAAGATTGGTATCCAAGCTTTGGTCGGCCACCTTAAATTGGCTCCACCCTTGGCTTTGGCAGGCCCTAGCTTGGGCTCCAAGCTAGCTCGGCCGACCACCTAAGGGTGGGTAAAAAGTGGGTATGTGGTGTGTATAATTCTCTATATACAAGAGGCTACGATAGGGATCGAGAGGAGGAATTGGTTTTGGTCTCCCGATGAAAATAAGCTTCCCGTGTTCGCCTCGAACACCCAACTTAATTTCATCAATAATAATTCATACCACTAAAAAATTATTATTGAACTACCGCACCAATCCCAAATTATATTTTGGGCTCCTTCTTATTATGAGTGTGTTAGTCTCCCTGTGTTTAAGATGTCGGATGCCCACTAGTTAATTGAGTTACTGACAACTCATTTTAATTAATGTCTTAGTCCAAGAGTAGTACCACTCAACCTTATCATCATGTCGGACTAAGTCCACCTGCAGGGTTTAACATGACAATCCTTATGAGCTCCTCTTGGGGACATTATCAACCTAGATTACTAGGACATAGTTTCCTTCTATAATCAACAACACACACTATAAGTAATATCATTTCCCAACTTATCGGACCTATTGATTTATCGAGCTAAATCTCACCCTTTGATAAGTCAAAGAAATAAATACTAAATATATGTGCTTGTTATTATATTAGGATTAAGAGAACACACTTCTATAATAACTAAGGTCTTGTTCGTTTATTAAGTCAGTATAAAAAGAACTTACCTTAAATGGTCCTACTCAATACACTCAAAGCGTACTAGTGTAATTTATTAGTCAAGATAAACTAATACTTAATTACACTACAACTATTCCAACGGTTTGTTCCTTTCCATCTTAGTTGTGAGCAATTGTTTATAATTTATAAAGAACTGATAACATGATTTTCTGTGTGTGACACCACACACCATGTTATTTACAATATAAATCAATTGAATAACTACAATTAGTAAATAAATGTAAACATTTGACTAATATGATTCTTTTATTTCAAAAATAGATGTTTACAAAAAGCTAGGCTTTTAGTATACACTCTAACAATTCCCCACTTATACTAAAAGACTAAGCTGTCATATCTGCTGCCATACATCTGATTCTCATCCCCTCCACATGCCGATCAAAAGCTTTCACCGGAAGGGCCTTAGTGAAAGGATCTGTTAGGTTATCTGCTGATGCAATCTTGGAGACAACAACTTCTCCTCGCTTGATAATGTCTCGTATCAGGTGGTACTTGCACTCTATATGCTTACTCACCTTATGGGCTCATGGTTCCTTCGAGTTTGCAACTGCACCGCTATTATCACAATAAATTGTGATGATTTTGGGCAAGTCAGGAATCACATCTAAGTCCATTAGGAAGGTCCTAAGCCATACAGCTTCTTTGGCTGCCTCAGAGGCTACCATATACTCAGCTTCCATGGTTGAGTCTGAAAGGCATTTCTACTTAACACTCCTCCATGCAATGGCTCCACCTCCTAAAGTAAACACATAGCCTGATGTAGACTTACTATTGTCCCTATCTGATTGGAAGTCTGAATCCGTGTAACCCACAGGGAGCATATCATCTACTTGGTAAACTAGCATATAATCTCTAGTCCTTCTCAGGTACTTCAATATATGCTTTACAACAATCCAATGTTCTTGTCCAGGGTTACTTTGATATCTTCTAACCATGCCTATGGCAAAATAGATATCCGGTCTCGTACACAGCATTGCATACATTAGGCTTCCCACAGCCGAAGCATAAGGAATTGCCTTCATGTCCTCTATCTCCTTTGATGTCTTCGGAGACATCTCTTTAGATAAATCTACTCCATGCCTAAAAGGTAAGAAACCTTTCTTGGAGTTTTGCATGCTAGAACGAGCAAGGATTGTATCTATATATGATGCTTGAGATAGACACAACATCCTTTTCTTACGATCCCTTATGACTTTGATCCCAAGAATGTGTGTACATTCTCCTAAGTCCTTCATATCGAATTGTTTGGACAACCATACCCTCACGTCTGATAACACTTTGACATTGTTGCCAATTAACAAAATATCATCTACGTATAGTACAAGAAATACCACCACGTTTCCGTTACACTTCTTATATACACAATACTCATCCGACACTGAATAAATCCATATGACTGGATTACTTCATTAAACCGGATGTTCCAAGATCTTGAAGCTTGCTTCAATCCATAAATGGACCGATTGAGCTTGCACACTAGATGCTCTTTACCTTTTTCAATGAATCTCTCTGGTTGCTTCATATGAATGTTTTCTTCAAGACTTCCGTTAAGGAAAGCTGTCTTAACATCCATTTGCCAAACCTCATAATCCATATGAGCGGCAATGGATAAAAGTATCCGGATAGACTTAAGCATAGCTACCGGTGAAAAAATTTTCTCATAATCGAATCCCTCTTTCTGAGTATACCCTTTCGCAACAAGCCTTGCTTTGAAGGTTTCTACCTTCCCATATATCCCTCTTTTCCTTTTGTAGATCCACTTGCATCCAACGGATTTTACACCGTTTGGTGGTTCTACAAGCTCCCAGACCTTATTAGAATACATAGATTCTATTTCAGAATTCATTGCCTTTTGCCAAGATACTGCATCTTTATCTTGGAGTGCTTCGTCATATGTTCGGGGATCAGGTTCATGTTTACCTAGGATCAAATCCGAAGATTCTCCCAAAAATATGAATTTTTCAGGTTGTCTCACAACCCCCACTACGACGAGGCACTGTATGTAACTGTACATCATTTGTGACACGTGTTGCAGTCTCTTGTGGTACTTCATCTTGTACTGTTGGTACTAAAGTAGGCGTGCCCTCTCTTATTTCTTCTAGAATAATTTCACTCATGGGCTTATGGTTCATTTCATAATCTTCCTCTAAAAATCGAGCATTGGTGCTAACAATGATCTTCTGATTTTTAGGATTATAAAACAAACCACCTTTCGTTCCCTTAGGATATCCCACAAACAGACAAACTTCTGTACGTGATTCCAACTTGTCAGTATCTCCCTTCAGCACATGTGTTGGACTACCCGATATCCGGATATGATTCAAACTAGGCTTACGCCCATTCCACAATTCCATGGGAATAGAAGGAACTGTTTTAGAAGGTACTATATTCAGAATGTACACTGTTGTTTCTAGAGCATATCCCCAAAATGAATTTGGTAATTCTGAATAACTCATCATCGATCTAACTATTTCCATAAGAGTCCTATTCCTTCGTTCTGCCACACTATTCTGTTGGGGTGTACCAGGTGCAGACAATTGGGATTGGATCCTGACTTCTGATAAGTAATTCCTAAACTGTCCAAAAAGGTATTCGCCACCACGATTAGACCGTAGTGTCTTGATACTTTTACCGAGACGTTTCTCCACATCATCCCTGTATCCTTTGAACTTATCAAAGCATTCAGACTTGCAGTGCATCAAGTAAATGTATCTGTATCTTGAATAATCATCTATAAAGGAGACAAAGTATTCATAACAACCTCTTTCCTGGATAGACATAGGACCACACAAATCAGAATGAACCAGTTCTAACACATCTTTGGCTCTATACCCCTTGGCCTTAAAAGGTCTCTTGGTCATTTTACCTTCCAAGCAAGATTCACAGGTTGGAAAGTTTTCAAACTCTAATGAACCCAAGAGTCCATCGACTATAAGCCTTTGAATCCTACTTAAGTTAATATGACCAAGCATTAGATGCCAAAGATATGTTTGGTTCATTTCCGAAGGTTCTTTTATCTTATTCGAGTTAGAAGATATGTTATTAATTTTCATTTATTGCTTTATGGGAGAAATTGGATTTAAAGTATATAAATTGCCAACCAATGCACCAGAACATATAATAACCCTATTTCTCTTTATAACCACATTATTTTTAAAAGAAACATAATATCCATCCAAATACAGTTTAGAAACTGAAATTAAATTCTTTCTGAAACTGGGTACATAAAGACAATTTCTTAAAACCAAACTTATATTCCTATCAAACGATAAGTAGACATCTCCCACTGCAACATCCGCCACCTTAGTAGCATTGCCCATGTAGACGGTTATTTCTCCTTCAAATAGTCGTCGGGTTTCCTGGAACCCCTGGAAAGAGTTGCAAACATGATCAGTGGCTCCCGTATATACACACCAGGTGCTGGTAGATAACACCGCTAAACATGTTTCAACTACTAGAGAATGAGATATACCTCTATTGTTCTCTTTCCTACGAGGGCAGTCAGCCTTCCAATGTCCAGCCTGCTTGCAGATGAAGCACTTGCCCTTCAGCTTCTTCATTCTAGCTTTTGGTCCTGTACCTAGAGGTTTATTCACCTTTTTTGCTGAAACAACCCGTTTCTTCTTCTTCTTGCCTTTCGACTTAGAAGTAGAACTATTTTCAGCATAGTGAAACAGAGATTTTTGACGAAATAGCCCTTCTGCTGCCTGAAGTTTTGTCAGTAGTTCCGCCAATGAATACATCCTTTTATTCATATTATAGTTCAGGCGAAAATGCTCAAAACTTCTGGGTAGCGTTTGGAGAATAATATCGATCTGGGTTTCCCCATCGATTTCACCTCCAAGGATTTGTATTTCGTTCAAATAAGTCATCATCTTTAGGATATGATTCCTTACGGGAGTCCCCTCTGTCATGGTGGTTGCCATTAATTTTCTCATAGCTTCTTGCCTAGTGGTCCGATCCTGGTAACCAAAGAGATCCTTGAGATTGTTCATTATATCACAAGTCGTTGGTAAATCCTGATGCTGATGTTGCAGCACATTTGACATTGAAGCCAAAATGTAACTGTAACGACCCACCTTCTACTACTAGGCTGTAAGGTCGAATCGCTACAGTTATGCTGTGCTATACTGTGCGGAAAACTGGGCTAATTAAAGTTTTACTAATCATCTGATTAATGTTAACTCTGACACTAACATTCCGGGTGTACCTTGGAGTTGTACACTTGCTAGGGGAGATAGCCTATGCCTCCCGAATGACCTGCTAGCTGTAATCAGGCATTTCAATCGATCCACAGATCGATTGGCTGTCGGATCGATCACGGGATCGATCCAGCTTGATACTGGCACGGTAGAGGTCTCTGGATCGGTCGGCTGCAGAAGCTTTCTCTTCGCCAGACTGGATCGGTCGGCAGACCGATCCAGGTGTGGCTGGATCGGTCGGCAGACCGATCCAGGTATGGCTGGATTGGTCGGCTGACCGATCCAGACACCCGAAACACCTGGAACTCGCTACTGTATCGTGCCGGATCGGTCGGCTAACCGATCCAGGAGGATACAGTAGCATACTGTATCTGTCTGGATCGGTCGGCTGATCGATCCAGCGTCTGGAGACCGATCAGGGTCTGATTTCACCCGGGGAATCTGATTTCAGCACTTTGGCGTGCCAAAACCCCACACAACATCTAACTAATGCATCATAAACTATTCTAACAACATGTAATAACATTTTAACGACATAAACTAGAAATCTAACTTAACATAGGGCATAGTTTAGGAATTCATGGCAACACACAACTAAAAGTGCTTAGAACATGAAACCAAAACCAATAAATAAAATGCTGAAGTAAATGCTAAAAGTCTAATGCTCAATTTGCTACGTCCCCTAAGGACCTTTGATTCTAGTTCCATACACACCCACCATCTTTGCATTGCCCTCCAGCTTCCTCTGCTAGTCCATTTTCCTTTTACCTGTATCTGCAGTATAAGGAAAATAGTATCTGTAAGCCAAAAAGCTTAGTAAGAAACCATCTACCTCACAAAATCATGCATTCGATGCAGTATGCTTTTAAATCTTGCTATTTGAAAACATGCACTGAACTTACTAAGACATGGTATACTGAAATCATAAGGCATAACATATAAGCATGGCATAAGCACTGAATCATGGCAAAGCAACCAAATGAACACTGAACTGAATATAGTCTAAACTAACTGAAACTGAATCTGTAACTGGAAACAAACTCAACTAGCATAACTGATTTTGAGTTTTGAAATCTAATACATAATAAGTGAAAATACTAAACATGCTGTTGGGCCCGGCAACTGTACTTGCTGTGCGCGCATCCCTACTAGATCCGGGGTTGCAAGTCCCGAATTTAGCAGGGTTGTCTAGGCTATCTGAACCTAGGGACGACTGTGGGAGTCCAACCCAATGGATATCTAATCCAGTACAGTGCCACTGAAAATAAAATACTGATATCTATAGCTAACTGATATAACATGCTGTTTCTAGGTTATCTGAACCTAGAGCTAGGTTGTCTGAACCTAGAGGCGACTGTGGGAGCCCACCCATTGGACCGTAGTCCCATACAGCTAAAATAAACTGATTTACCATTTTAAACGCTTCTCATGCATTTAACTGTAGTATTAAAATGCCTAAGTTGCATTTTTACGGATCTAGTTATTTTATCGAACACTTAGTGTGCCCCAACTTTCCTCTTTATTAGGGAGACCACCTTTAGGCACCCGACAACGTCTACAACCCCAACTGAAGAGGGTAGGCGTGTCCGGCCTATCTAAAGGTGCTCAACTAAATCCCTAAATCTGAGAGGAGGGTTAAAACACCCTACATGTCCACAAAATCTGCATATTACTAATCTAATGCATAGAAAATCCCAAACGGAGCTATTATACTGCAGGTGAGGGGTTTCTTACCTCTTGATCGTAATTTCTTACGATTCTATTCGCTAGAGTTCCGGTGGAGGTGATCCTCTCGACGATCCGATCACGTCTTCGCGTTCCTCTCGCGGAGAAGAACCTCTTTCGTGTTGGAGTCGTCGCCGGAAGGTGAACCGATGGACCTTGGGCTTGGTGTGCCGTGCATGAGGAAGAGGAGAAGAAGAGGGGCGCCGGCGTGAGGGTTTGAGAGGGGAAGGTGCCGAACCAAAATCAAAATAACCCAACTCCAACTTAAGTTTATTATTTATATTAAGTGGTTTAATGAACCCAACTCTAATATAAATATATTTGGTTCTCCTTTCTTTCAGCACGGCCCTGCTGGGTTCACCGGTTACTAAACTTGTCCGTAAACCATAGGTCTCGGGTTCGATTCCCGCCTAAGCTATTTTACGGTTCTAATTATTTTTGCTACTTCCGCTACTCGAAAAATTTCGGAAAAATATCTAAAAATTTCAGAAAAATCATACTATATTTCTAAAACAGTTTTGAGAATTTTCGGGCTTTACAATCCCCCATACCTTATAAAAAGTTCGTCCCCGAACTTAAAACAATTCTGGGTACTTCTGTCTCATGCTGGCCTCTGTCTCCCAAGTCGCCTCTGCTGCTGTGTGATTTTGCCAGCTGACTTTGACTAATGGTACTTCCTTGTTCCGTAATTTCTTTACTGCTCGGTCTATTATCTGAATAGGCCGACTGTCATAGCTGAGATCATCACGGACCTGTACCAACTGGGGCTCCATCACCTGGGTGGCGTCTGGGATATGCTTCTTCAGCATGGAGACATGAAATACGTTGTGGACAGCCGACATCTCCTGAGGTAGCTCTAGCTCATATGCTACCTTGCCCACTCTTTTCGTGATAAGGTATGGTCCCACATATCTGGGAGCTAGCTTGCCCTTCTTCCCAAAACGCATGACTCCCTTCATGGGAGCTACTCTGAGGAAAACTGTCTCCCCAACTGAAAACTCTAGGGGTCTGCGCCGCGTATCAGCATAGCTCTTCTGGCGGCTCTGAGCTGTCTCTATCCTCTGGCGGATCTGCTGTATGGCTATTGTGGTATCTGCCACTAGATCTGTTTGAAGCTCTAGCTCCTTCTGTTCACCACTCTCAAACCAACAGATTGGTGATCTGCACCTCCGCCCATAGAGTGCCTCATAAGGTGCCATGCCGATAGTGGCCTGATAACTGTTGTTGTATGCAAATTCTGCTAAGCTCAGATATTTGCACCAACTTCCCTTGAAGTCTAGGGCACACGCTCGGAGCATATCTTCGAGTATCTGATTTACTCGCTTCGTGTGACCATCTGTCTGAGGATGGAAGGCTGTGCTGAATTTCAATTTGGTGCCCAATCTTGTTGTACACACTCCCGAAGTGTGATGTGACTCTGTCTGAAATAATGGTTCGTGGGACTCCATGTAGTCGACAATCTCCTGAAGATACAACTGAGCTAGCTTCTCCATGGAGTAGGATATCTTGATAGCTAAAAGTGGGCTGATTTAGTCAACTGTCGACTATTACCCGGATGGCATCAAAACCATTCGTGGTTCGGTAGCCCCACCATGAAGTCCATCGAGATATCCTCCCACTTCCATTCTCGAATCTGATAGGCTGCAGAACTCCTCTCTGGTGTTTTGCCTTGACCCTCGGCAGGTGAGGCAGATGCTAACATATCTGGCGATGTCTCGCTTCATCCCGGGCCACCAAACGTTTCTTCAGTCTTGATACATTTTGGTGGAGCCTGGATGCATCGCATAGGGAGTCCTGTGAGCCTCATCTAAAATCTGTCTCCGTAGCTCCTCCTGATCTGGAACACAGAGTCTATCACCAAAATACAACACCCCGCTATCGGACACTCTGAATTCTCTACTTTCTGATTCTGTTAGCTCTTGCTTGATTTTCTGAATTTCAGGGTCCTGGTCCTGAGCTGACTGAATATCACCAAGCAAGGTAGACTCTAAGGTCATAGTAGAGAGCTGTCCGACGATGAGTTCGAGACCAAAATCCGCGATCTCCTTCTGTAGGGGTGGTGACATGGCTGCTAGAGATAATAAGGTAGCGCTGAATTTTCTGCTAAGTGCATCTGCTACCCTATTGGCTTTCCCTGGGTGGTAGAGGATGTCTATGTCATAATCTTTGACTAGCTCTAGCCACCTGCGCTGTCGCATATTCAGATCCTTCTGAGTGAAGAAGTACTTCAGACTCTGATGATCTGTATACACTCTGCACTGAGCTCCATACAAGTAATGTCTCCAAATTTTGAGAGCGAACACTACTGCTGCAAGCTCAAGATCATGAGTAGGGTAGTTCTTCTCATAATCCTTGAGTTGTCTGGAGGCATAGGCGATTACCTTGCCATCTTGCATCAGCACTGCTCCTAATCCCAATTTAGAGGCGTCACTATATATATCAAAGCTATCTGTGGTAAAGCTCGAATAGGTGCACTAGTCAATCTCCTCTTGAGTTCACTGAAGCTGTAATCCTCGTCCACCGAAATTTCTTGTTCTTCCTGGTGAGAGTGGGGAGGCTATCCGGAGAAGTCCTCTACAAACTTTCAGAATATCCTCGCTAATCCCGAAGCTCCCGATCTCATGCTCCTAGGTCTCCTCCATTTACCGCTTCTATCTTGGGATCTACCATAATACCATCCTTTGAGATTACGTGACCGTGAAGGACACTGATTTAGCCAAACTCACATTTCGTGAACTTGGCGTATAGTCGGTTCTCAAAGGGTCCGCAATACTAGTTTCAGGTGCTCGAGTGTTCTTCCTGAGTTCCCGAGTAGATAAGAATGTCATCGATAAACACAATAACAAACTTATCTAAATACTCCCTAAATCCCTGCTCATGAGATCCATGAATGTAGTCGGAGCATTTGTCACGCCAAAAGGCATGACTACGAACTCGTAATGTCCGAATCTGGTCACTGCTGTCTTCGATATATCACCCTCCTTGACTCGACTTGGTGATATCCCGATCCGAGGTCAATTTTGAGAACTACTGCTCCCTTTAATTGGTCGAACAGTCATCTATTCGGGAAGAGGATACTGTTCTTGATCGTGACTGATTCAAGGCTCGTAGTCTATACATAGCCGCATGCTTCCATCCTTCTTCTTCACGAATAGCACAAGGCGCCCCCATGGTGAGTGACTAGGGCGATGAAGCCTTGTCAAGTAGCTCCTCATGAAGTTCCTTCGATTCTGAGCCATGCAGAGGCGCTTTGGATATAGGATTGGTGCCGGGAAAGAGCTCTATCTCAAATTCAATCTCCCCGACCGTGCTAGGCCCGTAACTCTTCGTGGAAGACCAGAACATACAACCGGACCTCTAGCTGGTCCTCGCCATGGTCGGTATTGACTACATGTGCTAGGTACCCCGTACATCCCGAATCAACCTCGTGCCTTCATAGTTGAGAGAAATTTTCGGCTTTTCTCTTTGGCTCTCCGATGTACTCGAACTGTTCCGGGTTGGAATACGACTTTCTATTTACGGCACTCTATGGAAGCATATTTGATCGTAAAGTCCATCCCAAGGATGACGTCGAGTCATCATTTCCAGGATCGGATCACGAAGAGTTCCCCTCGCTATAATGACCGGCACCGCCCGAGCCGGCGTGGATGCCATGACCTCTCCGAAGGTAGTGCCGCTTAAACCGACCACCGAGCCTCTGGGGTATTTCTAATTTCTCGGAGAACACCCGGCTATATATGAATGGGTTGCCCCAAGATCAAATAGAACAGTAGCACTATGCTGAAAAATGCTAATCGACTGTGACGACTGCCGAGGCATTTGCTACGCCCTCCGTGAGTGAGTAGATCCTCGCTCGCCATAGCCGGAGGGGCTTCTAGTCGGCCCTGGCCGATAAGTGGACCTTCTAGAGCGCCTGCATCTGATGTAACTGAGCCGGCGGCCTGCATCTGGATCTGCTGTGGCCGAGGAAGACCGGTCTTGTTCGGCCACCTTGGCCATGTGCCCTTCTTGTCAAGATTCAAGCATCCTCGTGTGCCCTTGCGACAAACCCCGGTGGAATTTTCCACAAGTGGCACACTTTGGATAACTGGGTCGCTTGCTAGATGGTCCTCCTTTGAGTCACTCCCGATTTGCGCTTGCTGTTGGAGTTTAGAGCTGTGGCCTTGCTGCTTTTGAGTGTGAGAGTTTCCTTGGCCCTGGACTCGAGGAGGCTTGCTTCACGCCTACGCCGCTCGTAATGCTCGTGGTCAAGGCACTACTCACTAACTCCTCCGTGGTTTGTGGCCTATGTATGCCACCACCACGTTCACCGCTATCTCGGCCTCAGATCTTGAGCATCAACCTGATCCGTTCCTTTTCCGTGTCGACTAGCTCCGGGCATAGACGAGCCAACCTGTTGAATTTCTTCACGGCCTCACTGAGAGGTTGCCTGCCGAAACTCGATGAACTCGTCATAGTGGCGGTTTGTAACCCGCATATGAAAGAACTCCTCAAAGAATTCTTTCTCAAAGTCGACCCATGTCATCCGGTTCACTGGGCTTCGTTCGATTCTTTCCGACCACATGCGTGCGTCTCAGCTGAAGGAGGCACACTTCACCTTCTCGTGTTCGGGCCAATCTAAGCTCCATCGTGCTCTCCAGTGTTTTGAACCAGCTTGTGCATCCCATGGTTCACTAGCGCCGAGAAGTTCTCTGCTTGACTCACGCCACCGGATCGATAGGCTTCCTTCTTGGCTCACCGGACCGCTGCCGATCCCGTGCCGGTGTTGGCGTAGGTCGAGTGGAACCTCTAAGACTTCGGAGTCGTCGGGTTCGGTTGTGGGGGTGCTCTGCCGATTAGCCTTTAAGGTGGCTATTTCGTTCTTTATTCGCTAGTTGTGAATCGAGCCACTAACGTAGAAGGTCCGGAGGAGGCACCGAATCGCCGCCTCGGGGCTCAGAGCTAGTGCCCTTCTCAAGGGCGCCCTCGCCATTTCTAAAGACATAGAGAACATAGGTATAACTAACACTATCACGGTTATCTATACTGATATCATGTTTAAACTATCACATACTAACAAGCGGTAGGTATATAAACATGAACTGTAATAATAAACAAGAAGCATAAATAAAGTAGAGGTGTTCTTACTTGGAAGCTGCAGGTACAATGCTGATGTGTGTGTAGGAGTATGGAACACCGCTCGATACCACTCTGTAACGACCCACCTACTAGGTCTGTAAGGTCGAATCGCTACAGTTATCTGTGCTATACTGTGCGGAAAACTGGGCTAATTAAAGTTTTACTAATCATCTGATTAATGTTAACTCTGACACTAACATTCCGGGTGTACCTTGGAGTTGTACACTTGCTAGGGGAGATAGCCTATGCCTCCCGAATGACCCGCTAGCAGTAATCAGGCATTTCAATCGATCCACGATCGATATCGCTTGACGATCACGGATCGATCCAAATTGACATCGCACGGTAGAGGTCTCGATCGGTCGGCGGACCGATCCAAAAGCTTCCTCTTCTTCTTCTAGAGTGCCTGAACGGTCCGCAGACCGATCCGGTGTACTGTCGTTATCTAGCCGATCCATATCTCCGATCGGCCGACCTGGAAATCTCCTGGTGGCTACTGTCTCGTGATGGATCGGTCGGCTAACCGATCCAGGAGGACACAGTAGCATACTGTACCTGGCTGGATCGGTCGGCTGACCGATCCAGTGACACGGCCAGGCCTCGGTCTGGAGACCGATCAGGGTCTGATTTCACCCGGGGAATCTGATTTCAGCACTTTGGCGTGCCAAAACCCCACACAACATCTAACTAATGCATCATAAACTATTCTAACAACATGTAATAACATTTTAACGACATAAACTAGAAATCTAACTTAACATAGGGCATAGTTTAGGAATTCATGGCAACACACAACTAAAAGTGCTTAGAACATGAAACCAAAACCAATAAATAAAATGCTGAAGTAAATGCTAAAAGTCTAATGCTCAATTTGCTACGTCCCCTAAGGACCTTTGATTCCAGTTCCATACACACCCACCATCTTTGCATTGCCCTCCAGCTTCCTCTGCTAGTCCATTTTCCTTTTACCTGTATCTGCAGTATAAGGAAAATAGTATCTGTAAGCCAAAAGCTTAGTAAGAAACCATCTACCTCACAAAATCATGCATTAGATGCAGTATGCTTTTAAATCATGCTATTTGAAAACATGCACTGAACTTACTAAAACATGGTATACTGAAATCATAAGGCATAACATATAAGCATGGCATAAGCACTGAATCATGGCAAAGCAACCAAATAAACACTGAACTGAATATAGGCTAAACTAACTGAAACTAAATCTGTAACTGGAAACAAACTCAACTAGCATAATTGATTTTGAGTTTTGAAATCTAATACATAATAAGTGAAAATACTAAACATGCTGTTGGGCCCGGCAACTGTACTTGCTGTGCGCGCATCCCTACTAGACCCGGGGTTGCAAGTCCCGAATTTAGCAGGGTTGTCTAGGCTATCTGAACCTAGGGACGACTGTGGGAGTCCAACCCAATGGATATCTAATCCAGTACAGTGCCACTGAAAATAAAATACTGATATCTATAGCTAACTGATATAACATGCTGTTTCTAGGTTATCTGAACCTAGAGCTAGGTTGTCTGAACCTAGAGGCGACTGTGGGAGCCCACCCATTGGACCGTAGTCCCATACAGCTAAAATAAACTGATTTACCATTTTAAACGCTTCTCATGCATTTAACTGTAGTATTAAAATGCCTAAGTTGCATTTTTACGGATCTAGTTATTTTATCGAACACTTAGTGTGCCCCAACTTTCCTCTTTATTAGGGAGACCACCTTTAGGCACCCGACAACGTCTACAACCCCAACTGAAGAGGGTAGGCGTGTCCGGCCTATCTAAAGGTGCTCAACTAAATCCCTAAATCTGAGAGGAGGGTTAAAACACCCTACATGTCCACAAAATCTGCATATTACTAATCTAATGCATAGAAAATCCCAAACGGAGCTATTATACTGCAGGTGAGGGGTTTCTTACCTCTTGATCGTAATTTCTTACGATTCTATTCGCTAGAGTTCCGGTGGAGGTGATCCTCTCGACGATCCGATCACGTCTTCGCGTTCCTCTCGCGGAGAAGAACCTCTTTCGTGTTGGAGTCGTCGCCGGAAGGTGAACCGATGGACCTTGGGCTTGGTGTGCCGTGCATGAGGAAGAGGAGAAGAAGAGGGGCGCCGGCGTGAGGGTTTGAGAGGGGAAGGTGCCGAACCAAAATCAAAATAACCCAACTCCAACTTAAGTTTATTATTTATATTAAGTGGTTTAATGAACCTAACTCTAATATAAATATATTTGATTCTCCTTTCTTTCAGCACGGCCCTGCTGGGTTCACCGGTTACTAAACTTATCCGTAAACCATAGGTCTCAGGTTCGATTCCCGCCTAAGCTATTTTACGGTTCTAATTATTTTTGCTACTTCCGCTACTCGGAAAATTCCGGAAAAATATCTAAAAATTCCAGAAAAATCATACTATATTTCTAAAACAGTTTTGAGAATTTTCGGGCTTTACAATCCCCCATACCTTATAAAAAGTTCATCCCCGAACTTAAAATAATTCTGGGTACTTCTGTCTCATGCTGGCCTCTATCTCCCAAGTCGCCTCTGCTGCTGTGTGATTTTGCCAGCTGACTTTGACTAATGGTACTTCCTTGTTCCGTAATTTCTTTACTGCTCGGTCTATTATCTGAATAGGCCGACTGTCATAGCTGAGATCATCACGGACCTGTACCAACTGGGGCTCCATCACCTGGGTGGCGTCTGGGATATGCTTCTTCAGCATGGAGACATGAAATACGTTGTGGACAGCCGACATCTCCTGAGGTAGCTCTAGCTCATATGCTACCTTGCCCACTCTTTTCGTGATAAGGTATGGTCCCACATATCTGGGAACTAGCTTGCCCTTCTTCCCAAAACGCATGACTCCCTTCATGGGAGCTACTCTGAGGAAAACTGTCTCCCCAACTGAAAACTCTAGGGGTCTGCACCGCGTATCAGCATAGCTCTTCTGGCGGCTCTGAGCTGTCTCTATCCTCTGGCGGATCTGCTGTATGGCTGCTGTGGTATCTGCCACTAGATCTGTTTGAAGCTCTAGCTCCTTCTGTTCACCACTCTCAAACCAACAGATTGGTGATCTGCACCTCCGCCCATAGAGTGCCTCATAAGGTGCCATGCCGATAGTGGCCTGATAACTGTTGTTGTATGCAAATTCTGCTAAGCTCAGATATTTGCACCAACTTCCCTTGAAGTCTAGGGCACACGCTCGGAGCATATCTTCGAGTATCTGATTTACTCGCTTCGTGTGACCATCTGTCTGAGGATGGAAGGCTGTGCTGAATTTCAATTTGGTGCCCAATGCTGACTGTACACACTCCCAGAAGTGTGATGTGAATCTGCTGTCTCTGTCTGAAATAATGGTTCGTGGGACTCCATGTAGTCTGACAATCTCCTGAAGATACAACTGAGCTAGCTTCTCCATGGAGTAGGATATCTTGATAGCTAAAAAGTGGGCTGATTTAGTCAACCTGTCGACTATTACCCAGATGGCATCAAAACCATTCGTGGTTCTGGGTAGCCCCACTATGAAGTCCATCGAGATATCCTCCCACTTCCATTCTGGAATCTGTATAGGCTGCAGAACTCCTCCTGGTCGCTGATGTTCTGCCTTGACCCTCTGACAGGTGAGGCAGATGCTAACATATCTGGCGATGTCTCGCTTCATCCCGGGCCACCAAAAACGTTTCTTCAGGTCTTGATACATTTTGGTGGAGCCTGGATGCATCGCATAGGGAGTCCTGTGAGCCTCATCTAAAATCTGTCTCCGTAGCTCCTCCTGATCTGGAACACAGAGTCTGTCACCAAAATACAACACCCCGCTATCGGACACTCTGAATTCTCCACTTCCTGATTCTGCTAGCCCTTGCTTGATTTTCTGAATTTCAGGGTCCTGCTCCTGAGCTGACTGAATATCACCAAGCAAGGTAGACTCTAAGGTCATAGTAGAGAGCTGTCCGACGATGAGTTCGAGACCAAAATCCGCGATCTCCTTCTGTAGGGGTGGTGACATGGCTGCTAGAGATAATAAGGTAGCGCTGAATTTTCTGCTAAGTGCATCTGCTACCCTATTGGCTTTCCCTGGGTGGTAGAGGATGTCTATGTCATAATCTTTGACTAGCTCTAGCCACCTGCGCTGTCGCATATTCAGATCCTTCTGAGTGAAGAAGTACTTCAGACTCTGATGATCTGTATACACTCTGCACTGAGCTCCATACAAGTAATGTCTCCAAATTTTGAGAGCGAACACTATTGCTGCAAGCTCAAGATCATGAGTAGGGTAGTTCTTCTCCTTGAGTTGTCTGGAGGCATAGGCGATTACCTTGCCATCTTGCATCAGCACTGCTCCTAATCCCAATTTAGAGGCGTCACTATATATATCGAAGCTGTCTGTATTTTCTGGAAGTGTCGAATAGGTGCACTAGTCAATCTCCTCTTGAGTTCACTGAAGCTGTTCTCGCAATCCTCTGTCCACTGAAATTTCTTCTGTGAGTGGGGAGGCTATCTGGAGAAGTCCTCTACAAACTTTCAGTAATATCCTCGCTAATCCCGAAGCTCCGATCTCACCGTTCCTAGGTCTCCTCCGCCATTTATCGCTTCTATCTTGCTGGGATCTACCATAATACCATCCTTTGAGATTACGTGACCCGGGAAGGACACTGATTTAGCCAAAACTCACATTTCGTGAACTTGGCTAGTTCTGCTGAAGGGTCCGCAATACTAGTTTCAGTGCTCCGAGTGTTCTTCCCGAGTTCTGAGTAGATAAGAATGTCATCGATAAACACAATAACAAACTTATCTAAATACTCCCTGAATACCCTGTTCATGAGATCCATGAATGTAGCTGGAGCATTTGTCACGCCAAAAGGCATGACTACGAACTCGTAATGTCCATATCTGGTCCTGAATGCTGTCTTCGATATATCACCCTCCTTGACTCGACTTGGTGATATCCTGATCCGAGGTCAATTTTTGAGAACACTGCTGCTCCCTTTAATTGGTCGAAAAGGTCATCTATTCTGGGAAGAGGATACCTGTTCTTGATCGTGACCTGATTCAGTGCTCGTAGTCTATACATAGCCGCATGCTTCCATCCTTCTTCTTCACGAATAGCAGGCGCTCCCATGGTGAGTGACTAGGCGTATGAAGCCCTTGTCAAGTAGCTCCTCAAAGTTCTTGTACTCTGCTGGAGCCATGCGGTGGGCGCTTTGGATATAGGATTGGTGCGGGAAAGAGCTCTATCTCAAATTCAATCTCCATGACTGGTGCTAGGCCTGGTAACTCTTCAGGGACTACTGGTAGTCACATACAACTCGGACCTCTGCTAGCTGTTGGTCCTCGTCATGGCCGGTATTGACTACATGTGCTAGGTACCCGTACATCCCGAATCCATCAACTTCGTGCCTTCATAGTTGAGAGAAATTTTCTGGCTTTTGGCTCTCCGATGTACTCGAACTGTGCTTCGGCTTCGACTTCTGTTTACGGCACTCTATGGAAGCACCGTATTTGATCGTAAAGTCCATCCCAAGGATGACGTCGTAGTCGGTCATTTCCAGCAGGATCGGATCACGGAAGAGTTCCTGTCTGCTATAATGACCTGCACCGCTCGAGCCAGTGCGTGGATGCCATGACCTCTCCCGAAGGTAGTGCCGTCGAAACCGACCACCGAGTACCTCTGGGGTATTTCTAATTTCTCGGAGAACACCCTGGCTATATATGAATGGGTTGCCCCAAGATCAAATAGAACAGTAGCACTATACTGAAAAATGCTAATCTGACCTGTGACGACTGTCGAGGCATTTGCTACGTCCTCTCTGGTGAGTGAGTAGATCCTCGCATTCGCCATAGCTGGAGGGGCTTCTAGTCGGCCCTGGCCGATAAGTGGACCTTCTAGAGCGGCTGCATCTGATGTAATCGAGCTGGCAGGCCTGCATACTGAATCTGCTGTGGCTGAGGAAGACCGGTCTTGTTCGGGCACTGCTTGGCCATGTGCCCTTCTTGTCCACATTCAAAGCATCCTCGTGTGCCCTTGCGACAAACCCCTGGGTGGAATTTCCCACAAGTGGCACACTTTGGATAACTGGGTCGCTTGCTAGATGGTCCTCCTTTTGAGTCACTCCCTGATTTGCGCTTGCTGTTGGAGTTCCCTTTCCAGTTAGAGCTGTGGCCTTGCTGTTTTTGAGTGTGAGAGTTTCCTTGGCCCTTGGACTCGAGGAGGCTTGCTCACCGCTTCATGCTGTTCTGTAATGCTCCGTGGTCAAGGCACTACTCACTAACTCCTCCGTGGTTTGTGGCCTATGTATGCCACCAGCCACGTTCACTGCTATCTCTGGCCTCGGCATCTTGAGCATCCAACGAATCCGTTCCTTTTCCGTGCTGACTAGCTCTGGGCATAGACGAGCCAACCTGTTGAATTTCTTCACGGCTTCCTCAATCGAGAGGTTGCCCTGCCGAAACTCCGTGAACTCGTCATAGTGGCGGTTTGTAACCCGCATATGAAAGAACTCCTCAAAGAATTCTTTCTCAAAGTCGGCCCATGTCATCCGGTTCACTGGGCGCTTTCTTTCCCACCACATGCGTGCGTCTCCTGTCAGGCCGAAGGAGGCACACTTCACCTTCTCGTGTTACGGCCAGTCCAGAAGCTCCATCGGCTCTCCAGTGTTTTGAACCCGGCTTGTGCATCCCATGGTTCACTAGCGCTGAGAAGTTCTCGGCTTGACTCACTGCCACTGGATCGGATAGGCTTCCTTTCTTGGCTCATCTCTGGGGCTACTGGTGCGGATCTGGTGCTATAGGCTGGAGTGGTGGAACCTCTAAGACTTCGGAGTCGTCAGGTTCGGTGTGACTGTGGGGGTGCTCTCTGATTAGCCTTTAAGGTGGCTATTTCTGTTGCTGTTGCTGTAACTGAGCCACTAACGCTGTAAGGTCTGGAGGAGGCACTGAACTGCCTGCCTCTTGCTGGGGCTCAGTAGCTAGTGCCCTTCTCGCTGGGCGTCCTCGTGCCATTTCTAAAGACATAGAGAACATAGGTATAACTAACACTATCACAGTTATCTAACTACTGATATCATGTTTAAACTATCACATACTAACAAGCAGTAGGTATATAAACATGAACTGTAATAATAAACAAGAAGCATAAATAAAGTAGAGGTGTTCTTACTTGGAAGCTGCAGGTACAATGCTGATGTGTGTGTAGGAGTATGGAACACTGCTCTGATACCACTCTGTAACGACCCACCTTCTACTACTAGGCTGTAAGGTCGAATCGCTACAGTTATGCTGTGCTATACTGTGCGGAAAACTGGGCTAATTAAAGTTTTACTAATCATCTGATTAATGTTAACTCTGACACTAACATTCCGGGTGTACCTTGGAGTTGTACACTTGCTAGGGGAGATAGCCTATGCCTCCCGAATGACCTGCTAGCTGTAATCAGGCATTTCAATCGATCCACAGATCGATTGGCTGTCGGATCGATCACGGGATCGATCCAGCTTGATACTGGCACGGTAGAGGTCTCTGGATCGGTCGGCGGACCGATCCAAAAGCTTCCTCTTCTTCTTTCGCTTCTGTACGCACCTGGAACGGTCTGCAGACCGATCCAGGTGTGGCCTGATCGGTCGCTACGACCGATCCAGGTATGTCTGGATCGGTCGGCTGACCGATCCAGGCACCTGGAAATCTCCTGGTGGCTACTGTCTCGTGCTGGATCGGTCGGCTAACCGATCCAGGAGGATACAGTAGCATACTGGATCCGTCTGGATCGATCTAGTGACACGGCCAGGCCCTGATCGGTCTGGAGACCGATCAGGGTCTGATTTCACCCGGGGAATCTGATTTCAGCACTTTGGCGTGCCAAAACCCCACACAACATCTAACTAATGCATCATAAACTATTCTAACAACATGTAATAACATTTTAACGACATAAACTAGAAATCTAACTTAACATAGGGCATAGTTTAGGAATTCATGGCAACACACAACTAAAAGTGCTTAGAACATGAAACCAAAACCAATAAATAAAATGCTGAAGTAAATGCTAAAAGTCTAATGCTCAATTTGCTACGTCCCCTAAGGACCTTTGATTCCAGCCCATACACACCCACCATCTTTGCATTGCCCTCCAACTTCCTCTGCTAGTCCATTTTCCTTTATCTGCAGTATAAGGAAAAATAGTATCTGTAAGCTTAAAGCTTAGTAAGAAATCATCTACCTCACAAAATCATGCATTCGATGCAGTATGCTTTTAAATCATGCTATTTGAAAATATGTACTGAACTTACTAAGACATGGTATACTGAAATCATAAGGCATAACATATAAGCATGGCATAAGCACTGAATCATGGCAAAGCAACCAAATGAACACTGAACTGAATATAGGCTAAACTAACTGAAACTGAATCTGTAACTGGAAACAAACTCAACTAGCATAACTGATTTTGAGTTTTGAAATCTAATACATAATAAGTGAAAATACTAAACATGCTGTTGGGCCCGGCAACTGTACTTGCTGTGCGCGCATCCCTACTAGATCCGGGGTTGCAAGTCCCGAATTTAGCAGGGTTGTCTAGGCTATCTGAACCTAGGGACGACTGTGGGAGTCCAACCCAATGGATATCTAATCCAGTACAGTGCCACTGATATCTATAGCTAACTGATATAACATGCTGTTTCTAGGTTATCTGAACCTAGAGCTAGGTTGTCTGAACCTAGAGGCGACTGTGGGAGCCCACCCATTGGACCGTAGTCCCATACAGCTAAAATAAACTGATTTACCATTTTAAACGCTTCTCATGCATTTAACTGTAGTATTAAAATGCCTAAGTTGCATTTTTACGGATCTAGTTATTTTATCGAACACTTAGTGTGCCCCAACTTTCCTCTTTATTAGGGAGACCACCTTTAGGCACCCGACAACGTCTACAACCCCAACTGAAGAGGGTAGGCGTGTCCGGCCTATCTAAAGGTGCTCAACTAAATCCCTAAATCTGAGAGGAGGGTTAAAACACCCTACATGTCCACAAAATCTGCATATTACTAATCTAATGCATAGAAAATCCCAAACGGAGCTATTATACTGCAGGTGAGGGGTTTCTTACCTCTTGATCGTAATTTCTTACGATTCTATTCGCTAGAGTTCCGGTGGAGGTGATCCTCTCGACGATCCGATCACGTCTTCGCGTTCCTCTCGCGGAGAAGAACCTCTTTCGTGTTGGAGTCGTCGCCGGAAGGTGAACCGATGGACCTTGGGCTTGGTGTGCCGTGCATGAGGAAGAGGAGAAGAAGAGGGGCGCCGGCGTGAGGGTTTGAGAGGGGAAGGTGCCGAACCAAAATCAAAATAACCCAACTCCAACTTAAGTTTATTATTTATATTAAGTGGTTTAATGAACCCAACTCTAATATAAATATATTTGGTTCTCCTTTCTTTCAGCACGGCCCTGCTGGGTTCACCGGTTACTAAACTTATCCGTAAACCATAGGTCTCGGGTTCGATTCCCGCCTAAGCTATTTTACGGTTCTAATTATTTTTGCTACTTCCGCTACTCGGAAAATTCCGGAAAAATATCTAAAAATTCCAGAAAAATCATACTATATTTCTAAAACAGTTTTGAGAATTTTTGGACTTTACAGTAACACCGCGCCATCTCATCTGCCTTAACCCATTTCCTATGATACTCAATCTCCTCTTGAGTAGATTCACCATTAGGCACATTAGGGCAAACCTCTGACAGTACAAACTTATAGCCCTTAGCAGTTAGAACAATGTCCAGGTTTCTTTTGCAATCTATATAGTTGGGACCAGTAAGTTTGTTCTCTTTCAGTATAATGGCCAGTGGTTTGAAAGTCATCCTAAGAATCACAAAATCTTTGGTCAAGACTCTAAATTTAGAATAATATTAATTCCTCAAACAATACTATTTAAATTTACCAACACCTCAAAACACCGTGAGTTTTGCATGCCATGTTAGTGTGGATGTATACAAATTCAACATTTGTAAGAGGAGAGTCTTACCCATTAATTTTATTATCTTGTCATCCTAACTTTATGATAAATAAAATTAATAGTTGGTTTTTCTTTGGTCACGCAAAAAAATAGCAGTGACTCTGTTGGGGAGGATACTATTGAATGTGTCTAAGTGTATACCATTACTTGATACTTAGTCCATTAAATAGGATTATGCCCCTTCAGTTGGAGAAGATCACACGCTCCTAAATAATTTCCTATAACCATCCATAAAGGAAGTTTGATCTAGTGATCCACAACAAACCCATCCATTGTGGAGGGAGGCGCTCAGAGCCAACACGCAAGCTTGTTGCATCACTTACAAATCAGTAATGGAGACTGTAGAATTTATTTAAAAACCCCTCTCCCACTTAGTTATTTAAGGTGAGGAATTTTAACCTAGTAAGCACACATCACACATATCACAGTAAATAAAAGCAATAAATATGGAAATTAATTTTCCAACTATTATGGCCTTTTCCATCACTGTCCTTCGCTTGCTGCCAGCCCTAGGGTTCATGTCGTCGGGTCCATCGAGCTTCCTTTTTTGCTGTTCCTCTGGTCCTCCAATAGCACCACGCCTCGCAAGGATACGATCCGCGATAAAAATAGAATTTTACATATATCGACCTTATATTCCCGAGGGAATGCACATCAGGTCTAGATCGAACATAAATGTAAAATCCTAGGGCTAATACAGCTCATGCTGTATTAGTTAAATACAATCATGCACACACAATAAAATGCCCTTGACATGTCCAAGGGTCCAATCACACACAACATCTATAAGCCTGTAACGACCCAATTTTCCTCATTAGGAGTTCTAAAAGTTCTTAACAATATTTAGAAATACTTTAGAAAAATTCTAGAGATTTTTAGAAATTTTTAGAGTATTTTTATACAATTTTTGGAGGTCGTTTGGTATTTTTACTAAACGAAAGAAGTTTCGACAAAAAAATGTCCAAGCCAAGTTTCGAACCCGAAACCTCTGGCCGAACCAAGCTTTAAGCGAGTCCGGCTGACCAAGTGTGCAAGCAGTCATTGTTGATTAAAAGAAGAGAGAAATGTATTTAAGTAGTAGAAGTTAATAAGGGGAAATAATAGGAAGAAAATGGTTGCAGCCAAGATTCGAACCCACGAGCCAAGCCTTAACCCATGCGCGGCTGACCAAGTGTTCACGCGGCCGGTTTTGTTTAGAATAGGTAGCAAAATTATTTAACAAGTTAATAGAACACCTAGTTATAAAAAGGGGAACTTAGGTATTAACCCTAACTCCCGAATTCTTTCTCTCCTTCTCCCCTTTCTCTCACGCGCGGCGCGTCGGCGTTCCTGTTCTCGGGTGAAGGCGCAACGGGGAGCTGGGGTTTCTCCGGCGGTCGGCCAAAGAGGATTTCCATGAGCTCTTCTCAGACCCAAGCTCCTCTCGTCAAGAAGGATCTGTAGGCACAGAAGATCTGCTCCTCTCGTCAAGAAGGAACCCTAGAAGTTTTCCTTCAGTAGTGAGCCCAAGAACGCAAGTAAGTTGCTACTCACCTGCGATAGGATAGCTTCAAAGTTTATTTCTTGTTCCTTTTCTTGTTCTCGAAGCTTTGGATGAAACCTAAGGCTGTGTTGTTGCCGATTGATGGAACATGAGATGATTTGATTTCTTCCCGTGAGGTTCCTATTTTGGATTGAGGGATTCTGTGATGATCTTGCTTCATTTCGTGTTCCTATGAGGTTCTCGTTTTGATTTGTGTCTTCCTTGATGTTATTGATTCAGTTGGGGATTCTTAATGGATTCCTGCAAGAATTTGGATGTTGTAAATTTTCTCTTTGCTTTGTTTCAGATTCGAGAGATGTTGTTTATAATTGGTGATTGTTTGCTTTCCTATGTGGTTTTGATTCACGGATTAATTGGTTTCCCCAAGTTTTCTTGCACTATCCTTCAAAAGGTTTCTCCGAAGGAGGTTGGGCTTTTACCAGAGTGGTATAGATTTGATGATTTAGGTAGGGATTTATGATGTTTTGCTTCTTCCTATTGTTTCCGAATGTTTTGGAGCATATCATTGATAGATTAAGGTTTGATTAGAGAAGTTTTTTTTATTGCCTCTGATTAGTGGACTGATTGCTGATGGAAATAAGACCTAGGGATGGAGATGTATGTTTTTGTTATTGGTTCTGAAAATTTGGATTAGGTTTATGGGGACTAAGTTTTGATTAATGGCGTACTGTTGGAATTTTCTCTAATGCTGTCGTACACAGATTTTTGATAGAATTAGACCTAAGAATGAGGATGTTGTGCTCTTTGTTGTTGATTGTGGTATTCTTGAGTTTATGTTGAGTATTATCGAGTCTGCGATTGTTTATTCAGTTGTAGGTAGTAACAATAAGAGATCGTTGCGGGTTTTGATCTTGTTTTATCTACAGGTTCTACTCTTGTTAATGGGTAGTGTGACTATGCATTTGTTTTGGAATGCTGTTCTTTTGTGAGGTCTGATCGTTGCAGGTTTTTGGAATTGGGTTTACCAATTTGAGGTATTTTTCTACTCTCCTGGATATGCTCAGATTCTAAGAAGGTTTCCTTGTGTTTTTGTGCAGAGCACTATCTGGATTTCAATTGAAGTTCTTATGAAAATGTATGCCCTGTGGTTTATGGGAGTTTATTTTCCTTTGTTTTCTTTATGCGAGTAAAGTTATGGATTAATTAGAGTTCCTTTATTTGTTATGGGAAGGATTCTGTGCAGGAATTGTAGATAAAGGTTGGTTGGTGTTAGGTTGTTGTTGTTTCCTTATGGATAGATTGTGATGTGGTGTTTTTCGTATTAAATGCTATTTCATTACTTCCTCAACATGTTTTGTGGTATAAGCACTGTTTAGATTTAGGTAGTTTACTGTTATAGATTGTTTAATTATATGTTAGAAGTATTAAAAGATAACAAGTATTTTACTTTTATCAGTGGCACTGTATCGGACTCTCAGTTGTCCTTGGGTTGGGCTCCCATAGTCGTCCCTAGGTTTAGATAACCTAGTATGTAGGACTCTCAGTTGTCCTTGGGCTGGGCTCCCATAGTCGTCCCTAGGTTTAGATAACCTAGTAAACCCTACTAGATTCGGGACCAACTATCTCGGGTCTAGTTGGGGATGCGCGCATAGCAAGTACAGTTGACGGACCCAAGAAGAAAGTTGATTATTATTTTGAAGTATTATAAGTATAAGTTTTTGAACAACCAAAATAAGTTTCACATAAGTATAAAGTATTAAAGGATAAGTTTTAAACAAGTGAGATAAAAGAATAAGTTTAGAACAAATGAATTAAGTTTCACTTTGTTTTAAAATCAGCAAGTTTAGTTTTCTTTTATGCTAGCATGTTATTTAGATTAGCTTACTGTTCTTTGCTATTAGAAGAGCATGAGTAGCTTTACATGTTTAGCATTTCAATATGTTTGTTTCTTTTACTAGTAGATGAGCATGAGTAGTTTTCCTTTTGAGCATTCAGTTTTAGTTTTCAGTATATTCACATGCATATCGAGATTTTGTGAGTTAGATAGCGCTTACTAAGCATTTTTCTTATAGATTGCATTTCCTCTTACTGCAGATAAAGGAAAGAAAAAGATTTAGCAAAGGAAGGCGACAAGGTGGCGCGGATGGTGTGTGATGCCAGGACTATGGAAGTCTTGGGACTTAGTTTAAGAATTTGTTAGATTAATTCTGTATATAGGTTGATAAGAAAATTTAAGCTGTATTTTATTTTGTTTCCACTATTCATTACTTGCATGATTTGATTTTATTAAACTGCGTGGTGATGTTATTTCTTTTGTGTGTTTGATATATGTTCCAGCCACCTGTGGCTGATGTATATTATGTTTGTATCTCAGTTTAAGGTCACCGGTACAGGGGAGACTCAGTCGAAATTTTTCGGTAGAGACTCCTCGTGATTTCTATCATACCGGTTAAGTAGAGTTAGTAGTTAAGTAACGGTCACCCTTAAAGTATAGTAGTAGTAAGAAGGGTGGTCGTTACAAAGTCATAATAGTTGGAGCCTGCAATCACAGAGTTAGCATATCCTACTATTATCCTGCCTAAATTATGTATGACATGTGCATAATTAAATTGAAAACCAAATACACAGAGGCAAACCCTAGCTCTGATACCAATTGTTGGTTGGTCCTAGGAAGATCGTATCGATTCCACTGTACAAAAATTTTGTACAAGTGTCGAACCTTTCCTAACAACCTATTGTGTTCTTTAGAAATTAAATTCGGAATCTCAAACGGAACTTTACATTATTGATTCCAAAATTTAACTTATTTATTCTTAATGGTTTAGACTTGGATCGCAAACGATACTTAACATTATTGATCCAAATCCACCTATGTTATAAATTCAATTAAATATTAATTTCAGAAATCGGCTTCCAGGTTAAACATGGCGAGACACTAGGCCTTCTTGGATATGGGAGCAACCACCACTTCCTAGACAAAGCCTTTCAATGAAATATAATATTTAATTTCCTTATATAACTCTAGGTTTAACCAAAAGGAACAATCGAATCACAAGATCGAAAAATAAAAGAAAAGAAACACAACTCCAAATTACAAATCCGAAAATCTAGAATTATATGTCTCTTGTGTTTGGAATTCATACAAAGAAAAACTAGTATGATGCGGAAAATAATTACTAGTTATACCTTTCTTTATATACAACGACCTCTTGATCTTCTACCGTATTCCTCTTCTTATCTCGGACGTTGTGTAGGCAACGATCTACTGAGATAAGAACCACCCAAGTCCTTATTCTTCCTTGTTGCAAGTTTCGGCCAAGCACTTCTCTTTAGGATGAAGAGTTTTGGCCACCACCACTAAGCTCCAAGAGATGCTAGAAACCAAACCTCCTTTCTCTCCTTCTTCTCCTAGCTAGAACCGGCCACCAACAAGAGCTCCAAGAGAGGGATGAAACCGGCCACTAAAGAAGAAGAGAAGAGGAGAAGAGCAAGGTCTAGGGCCGGCCACCACCAAGGAAGAGAGGGAGGAAAAATAGAATAGAGATGTGTCCCATGAAGGCACCCCTACCCCCTCTTTTATAATCCTTGGTCTTGGCAAATAAGGAAAATTTAAATAAAAAACTTCCTTATTTTCTTTGCCATGAAAAGGAAAATTTAATTAATTAAAACTAATTTTATTTTCTTAAATCCACATGGCCAGCCACCTCATAGCTCCAAGCAAGGAAAGTTTTAACACAAGAATTAAAACTTCCTAATTTGTTTCCAAAAATTTTTAATAAAAATTTCTCTAATAATTTTTCCCTTCATGGTTGGTTATAAAAGGAAATTTTATAAATTAAAATCTCTCTATTAAGACATGTGGATGATTTCCAAAAAAGGAAAGTTTTCTCTAAAATTAAAATCATCCTTTCAATCTACAAATAAGGAAAGATATCAAATCTTTTCTTAATCTTTTGTAGAAACTTATAAAAGAAAATATTTAATTTTAAAACTCTATTTTACAAAAAAGGAAAGTTTTATCAAAAATTAAAATCTTCCTTTTAACTACAAATAAGGAAAGATATCAAATCTTTCACTTAATCTTTTGTAGAAAGCTATAAAAAGGAAAGATTTAAATTTTAAACTCTCTCTTTTAAAACCATGATATCCACATGCATAAGAAAAGATTTTAAATAAAATCCATTTTATTTTCTAGTGGCCGGCCACCATAAATTGGCTCCACCCTTGGCTTTGGCCAGCCCTAGCTTGGGCTCCAAGCTAGCTCAGTCGGCCACCTTATGATGGGTAAGAAGTGGGTATGCGTTGAGTATAATTCTCTATATACAAGAGACTACGATAGGGACCGAAAGGAGGAATTGATTTTGGTCTCCCGATGAAAATAAGCTTCCCGTGTTCGCCCCGAACACCCAACTTAATTTCATCAATAATAATTCATACCACTAAAAAATTATTATTGAACTACCGCACCAATACCAAATTATATTTTGGGCTCCTTCTTATTATGAGTGTGTTAGTCTCCCTGTATTTAAGATGTCGGATGTCCACTAATTAATTGAGTTACTGACAACTCATTTTAATTAATGTCTTAGTCCAAGAGTAGTACCACTCAACCTTATCATCATGTCGGACTAAGTCCACCTGCTGGGTTTAACATGACAATCCTTATGAGCTCCTCTTGGGGGCATTATCAACCTAGATTACTAGGACACAGTTTCCTTCTATAATCAATAACACACACTATAAGTAATATCATTTCCCAACTTATCGGGCCTATTGATTTATCGAGCTAAATCTCACCCTTTGATAAGTCAAAAAAATAAATATTAAATATAAGTTCTTGTTATTATATTAGGATTAAGAGAACACACTTCCATAATAACTAAGATCTTATTCTTTTATTAAGTTAGTATAAAAAGAACTTACCTTAAATGGTCCTACTCAATACACTCAGAGTGTACTAGTATAATTTATTAGTCAAGATAAACTAATACTTAATTACACTACGACTATTCCAACGGTTTGTTCCTTTCCATCTTAGTCGTGAGCAACTGTTTATAATTTATAAAGAACTGATAACATGATATTCTATGTGTGACACCACACACCATGTTATCTACAATACAAATCAATTAAACAACTACACTTAGCAAATAAATGTAGACATTTGACCAATGTCATTATTTTATTTCAAAAATAGATGTTTACAAAAATCTAGGCTTTTAGTATACACTCTAACACCAGCACCACCATTTAATTAAAATACATACCTTGGTATGATCTAGAATATCCTTGTCAGTTTGGAAGCTAGCATTGGTGTAACCCTTTACAATAAGCTCTTCATCACCTCTAAAGATCAAGAAATAATTTTGAGTTCTTCTCAAGTACTTAAGAATATTCTTAACTGTTGTCCAGTGACCTTCACCTGGATCTGACTGGTATCTGCTTATCATGCTTAATACATATAAGATATCTGGGTGAGTATAAAGCATGACGTACATGATAGACCCTATAGCAAATGCATAAGAAATCTGATACAGTCCCTTCCTTCCTTAGAAGAGGGACATTGAGTTTTCGAAAGACTCACGCCATGTGACATCAACAGAAATCCCTTCTAGAAATTCTGCATGGTGAAATGATTAATCACCTTATCAATGTATATGCTCTGACTTAGACCAAGTAATCTCTTAGATCTATCTCTATAGATCTTGATGCCTATAATGTAGCTGCTTCACCTAAGTCCTTCATTGAGAAATAATTCCCAAGTCACATCTTCACTAACTGAAGTGTAGGGATATCATTTCCAATTAGAAGTATATCATCTACATACAATATGAGAAAGATGATTATACTCCCACTAACCCTCATGTAGACACAAGGTTGATCTTCATTCTTGATAAAACCAAACACTTTGATTGCATCATCAAATCAAATATTCCAGCTTCTAGAAGCTTACTTTAATCCATAAATGGATCGTTGCAACTTACATACCTTTCAAGCATGCTCTGGATCGACAAAACCCTTAGGTTGTGTCATGTACACATCCTCGAGTAGATTTCTATTGAGAAATGCAGTTTGGACATCATCTGCTAGATCTTATAATAATAGTGAGCTACAATAGCAAGTAGAATCCGAATAGACTTAATCATCGCAACTGGTGAAAAGGTTTCATCATAGTCTATACCATGAATTTGCTTGAATCCTTTAGCTACTAATCACCCTTTATAGGTATGCAAATAACCATCAATGTCAGTCTTTCTTTTAAAGACCCACTTACACCCAATGGATTTGATTCCTTTAGGTGGATCAACCAAAGTACATACTTGTTTAGTGTACACGGATTCTATTTCAGATCTCATAGCTGTAGGGATCTAGCGCGCTAAACACGCTTAAGCTCAGTGGAACATTAACTAGATCCTCTTCAGAAGATCCATGCGAAGGAGGAAATAATCATATGCTAAGTTTTACATGAGAGGTATACCTTTGTTGTGTGCCCTTCGTAATCCTGACAGCAACTTTTTCTTTGGATGCAGTGATCAAGCGTCCTCGCCTCTACAACATCCACACGAACACATCCTTCATTCGCCACATGAATGAAGCCTTCGGAGAAGAACCACCTTCATGGTGCTAGCCACTCATGGAGGTTTGGCCAAGATCAAAAATTTCCCAAGGAGGAAGGAGGAAGAAGAGGGAAGATTAAGAGTTACACTTTTCATCTCTTATGAAAAATCTAATCAAAAACCTATTTATATTCATCTAATGAATACCAAGAGTTTTTTGTCTCTTTGTATTCCTCTTAATGGGTTAGATTATTATATTGGATTAACCATTAATATTGGACTCAATCCAATGAGTGGGTTCATTTGAGTCTAACTCAATGAGTAACCCAAAAAGCTTAATCATCTTATAATTGACTCTTAGGGATAATTACTAACAATAGCCTCTAGTCATTTCTCATAATCTAGGCCTTGTATAACTTCCTGATAAGATATAGGCTCATTAAGACCAACAAGCACTACATCACCGTCGTCAGACAAGAAAAAATAATATCTCTCATGTTGACGACATGCCCTATCAGATCTGCATAGAGCTTGTGCTACATGAACAGGTTGTTGACCACAACTTCTTGTAGTGTAACAAAATCATGATCCACAACATCTTGTGGTACCGGTTCAATTTTCATCAAGGCTTCAGTGCTAGATTGTGTATTTTGAATTTATTCAAGATCGACTTTACTCTCACTAGTTCTTCTAGAAATAAACTCTATTTCTAGAAAGACACCATTTCTGGCAACAAATACTTTACTTTGTGTGGAATTATAAAAGTAATATCACTTTGTTTCCTTGGGATATCCTACAAAATAACACTTGTCTGATTTGGATCCTAGTTTATTTAAGACTTATCGTCGAACTTAAGCCTCATAACCCTAAATCTTCATGAAAGATATCTTAGAACTCTTCCCAGTCCATATTGTATATAGTGTTTTTATGACAGCCTTAGATGGAATATGGTTAAGTGTGAAATTGGTCGTCTCTAGAGCATGTCCTTAGAAGAAAGTAGAAAGATCTGTTTGACTCATCATCGATCATACCATATCTAATAAAGTACGATTTCTCCTTTCTGATACACCATTCCATTGTGGGGGTTTAGGTGGAGTGAGTTGAGATATGATTCCACATTCAACGAGATGGTCATGAAACTCTTGGAAAAGGTATTCCCCACCTCAATCTAATCAAAGTATCTTAATACTCTTACCAAGTTGGTTTTGTACTTCATTTTTGAATTCTTTAAACTGTTGGATCGAGAAGCGCTAGAGGGGGGGTGAATAGTGCTCGTGGCTTTCACTCGTTTTGGAATCACAAAACTCGAGTAATAAACGCAGTGGAAATTAAAATAACAATCACACACAAAGACACAAGGAGTTACTTGGTTCGGAGCCTGTGGCGACTCCTACTCCAAGGCCCGTGATCATTGATCGCTTCCGGTGGGCAATAACTATAAGCTCAAAAAGTTATTACAAACTAATTACAATTTAAACTATAAAGAAAAAGTAGTACCGACAACAAGAATATCAAATCTGAAGCTCGGGGTTGTCGGGATGATGTTGCAGCACTTCAGGATGGTCTCGTTAGTAGCTTTTAGCGTAAGGATTGCTCGGAAGTTGATATATAGAGCTACTGGTCGAGACTCCCTTATAAAGGGTGTTCAAGGCGCCTCCATCAAGCTCCAAGGTGCCTTAGACCCTAAGTTTTATCCCGCTTCGATCGTTGTCGATCAGGCTTTGACCGTTGCTCATTATCCACCTGAAGGCGCCTTCAATGCCACTCCAAGGCGCCTTTGAACAGTGATCCAAGGCGCCTTCAATCCCCATGAAGGCGCCTCCAGCTCCTCTGGACAGCTGGCTTCGGCTTGCACCCGAGGCGCCTCCAAGCTCAATGGAGGCGCCTCGGACACTGTTCATCCGAGGTGAAAGTCGCTCCTTTGTTCCTGCAAAATGTGTTAGTCTCAAACACATACCTTGCAAAACAAAGTTAGCACACAATGTGCATAGTAAATAAAATATTGATAGTCTTCAGACTATCTTGGGTCTGACTTCGGATTTCCAACCGGAAACCCTAGGTCGACCCGACGCCTATTGTTCCCTCTGTGGGGAACGCATCCTCACCTACTCCTCTCAGGAGAGTTACCTATTGCCAGTGAGATCCTTCAGATCAACTGGACTTTTGCTCAGTGCTTGATGCTTCCGAACTTTCTGCTGGACGCCCGCTCCCCGACCCGTCCAATTTTCCACCTAGTTCGCGACACCAGGACTTTCCACCTAGGGTTACCACCCCCTAGGACTTTTTCCTGAAGCTCTCGACCCACCAAGACTTTCCGCATAGGGTTACCACCCCCTATGACCTAGGGTTACCACCCCTAGGATTTTCCACCTACCTAACCTCAGTTAGGACTTTTGTCTAAGTACACTTAGGTCTTTCCTACAAGCTCATTCAGACTGTTAGATCACAACATAATCTTAACTTTGAATCTTTTGTCATTATCAAAACACTGGTTCGATCGTCGGATGCTTCCCGCACCAACAATCTCCCTCTTTTTGATTATGATAACTCAAATTCAAAGTTAAGTAAAACAAACAAAAGTAAACGAATGTATCAATAAACATAAGCAAGCTTTTTAAATAAAAAGTTCAAGTAAGAACATAAGCAAGCTAAATGTCTAAGGCAATTTCTAAGTCTCCTCCTTAATAAAAGTTCTCTTTCTCTTATCCTTAATTTGAATTTTGAATTATTTGTATTAATTTGTATTTGAATTTATCTTACTCTCCCCCTTTGCCATATATCAAAAAAAACTTTTGTATGGAGAACTATAGTAAAAAGACAATAAGAAAGGACTAAGTTCTTTTAACAACTTACATTTTCAGCTTACAAAGTTATATTTTAAAACACTTTAAAGCAATATTTCTTGTAAGTTCTTTGAAATACACAAGTTAAAGCCTGAGAATTATTCTAAGCAAGGACTACGTTTTGTAACTAATTGAGCTAAAAATTATTTTTCAAAGCCTTTAAAAGACATTAATTATGAAAAGCTTTTCGAATAATTTTTACAGGCAAAAAAATAAACTGAGATTTTTTTGTAAAATGCTTGAATAGAACATTTTAGAAAATTGTTAGTTAAGTTGGAGGAAAAAAGATCTTTTGATTTGACTTAGTTAATTTTGAAGATGACTATGGAAGTCATAATAAAGAATTTTAAATTAATGGCAAAAGAGGAGCAATTAATTAAGAACCTAATGTCCAACATTAGTCAAGTTAAATGGATTTCAAATTAGCCAATTTCCTTTAGTGAGGTATCAGAGCCCTAAAGTGCAAGCATGAGTCAACTTGAAATTTTAATATCCTTAACCAACTGTCTAACCTTTAGTTATTAGCTGAATACATAGAGGGTAACAGTTTTCACTTGGTTAGTCAAGTTAAGTTAGTAATCCAGTTAGATTTGACTAGAGCTAGATTATTTAACTTGATTAATGTAAAGTTAGTTTTTAACGTCCAGACTCACTATGATGCACAGAAATAAGCATTCTGGAGTCCAAGTTGTACCCTATGCATCTCACGTCGTTCTAAGTTTCTTTCAAAATACAAACAAGTTATGCCTAGTGTGTTTGTGAGATGCTCTGGCTGAAACTAAAGGAACATGATTTCTAGGGGGAAGATCCTAGGCTAAGTCCAAATTTTGGAAAACTAATAAGATTGGGATTTTGAAAACATTAGGGTGCGTTTGGTACGCGTGTTTTTCATTTTCATTTTCTGAAAAATGCACGTTTTCTGAAAAATAGTGTTTGGTTTGCATTTTTCGTGCCTGTTTTCTAAAAATAATAGATAGTGTTTTCTAGAAAAACAGAGAATGACAAAAAGTCATTTTCTGTTTTCTAGAAAACGCGCATTTTTCATAAAATGAAAATGAAAAATGCGCGTACCAAACACACCCTTATTTTTCCTAGAATTTTAAAAGATAATTTTAAGATTAAGCAATTTTGAAGATCAATAAAAAAAATTAAATTAGATGTAGGAAATTTGTTTGAAAATCTAAGATCTATTCTACCCAACATATTCCTACTTGTGTAGAATTAAGCAAATAAAAGAACATAAAAAGACTGGTAAGCAGAAGTAAGAAGCGTAATTGAATTCTACTAAGCACAAGTTCAACTAGACTAGGAAATGAAAGTGTCTATGTCCAAAATCCAAGGCGGGTGTCGAGTGTCGAAGGCACCTCTATTACTGCAGAGGCGCCTCGGATGGTATAACTAGGAATTTTCCCGCCGAGTGTCGAAGGTGCCTCTGTTACTACAGAGGCGCCTCGAATGGTATATTTTATTTTTATTTTTTTACTTTAATTTTGAGAGATAAACTTTCAAAATTTTAGGTTACTTAATTTTGAAAAAGTTAATTAATTTTGAAAAATATTAAGTTAATTTGAAAAATATTAAGTTAATTAAATTTTGAAGAATATTAAGTTAATTAAATTTGAAAAATATTAAGTTGATTAAATTTGAAAAGTATTAAGTTAATTAAATTTCAAAAATATTAAGTTAATTAAATTTCAAAAATATAAAGTTAATTAAATTTGAAAAATATTAAGTTAATTAAATTTTGAAAAAATATTAAGTTAATTAAATTTTGAAGAATATTAAGTTAATTGATTTTGAAAAATATTAAGTTAATTAAATTTTGAAGAATATTAAGTTAATTGATTTTGAAAAATATTAAGTTAGTTAGATTTTGAAAAATATTAAGTTAATTAAATTTTGAAAAATGTTAAGTTAATTAAATTTTAAAAAATATTAAGTTAATTAAATTTCAAAAAATATTAAGTTAATTAAACTTGAAAAATATTAAGTTAATTAATTTTGAAAAATATTAAGTTAGTTAAGTTAATTAAATTTTGAAAAATTTTAAGTTAATTAAATTTTAAAAAATATTAAGTTAATTAATTTTGAAAAATATTAAGTTAATTAAATTTTGAAAAAATGTTAAATTAATTAAATTTTAAAAAATATTATGTTAATTAAATTTCAAAAAATATTAAGTTAATTTAAATTTGATTTAATTTAAATTTAAATTTAATTTAAATTTAAATTTAATTTAATTTTTATTTTAATTTAATTTTTATTTTATTTTAATTTAATTTAATTTAATTTTTATTTTAATTTAATTTAATTTTAATTTAATTTAATTTTTATTTCAATTTAATTTTTATTTTTATTTTTATTTTTATTTTGTCTTTAGTCATCTCACCCGATTTAGATTTTTCAATCAAGGAATCCTATAATTTTGTGAGATGAATTAGTTTCAATTATAGGGTTTGGTTTAACTGTATGTTAGATTCAGGTTTAGCTTTGGGCTCAACAAATAGACATTCTTTGGATAAACTTCTGGGCTATGGTGAGTCACTTGGAAATCATTAAAGTAACCATGCCTTCGAGGTTTTCCAAATAGTCCTATCCACTGAACTTAGTACAAAACCTTGGTCTAACTAGTTAGGATCCATATTCCACTTAGCCAAATGCACCAGGTCGAAGTCATATCTTCCTAGACATGCATAGACTAAGCTTTCCTAACGTACTATCATCCAATATTTCACCAGTACCGTGGGTCAAGTTAAACTTAGCCTTTTATTCTAGCCCTAATTACCCTGCCGGGTAGGTTCCTTTTGGAGGTGTCAGCTATTCTGGAGCCTCCATTATTGATTTTTTACTTTTAACTTATTTTTAAAGTTTGAATTATATTCCTTTGAATTTATTTGTTAAGATAATTTTTATTTATTTATTATTTATTGGTTAAGATAATTTTTCTTTTTGCTCCCCCTGGATCATAGTCTCGATAAGGTCTATCAAGGTACTGTACTTGATCCTTGGGGACCCAATATAGACCAAGTCCAACTTGATTGACCAAGTTGGACTTGGGTACCCATGCTTGGACTAGTTTACTATTTGGTTTGTTGACTAAGGATAGATAAGACCGATATTTCCTTTTGGATTTAAAACCTAGTCCATTTCTATTGCAAACGAATCTTTGAGTCCCAAGAATTAGGTCAAGGTTCTTAAACCCCAAAGAAAACCGTTCTAGGGTCTTCTCCAAATCCTTGACCTAAGTTTTCAGACTAGAATTTTCTTCCTCAAGCTTTTGGACTTGAGTTGAATTTCTAGTCTGAACTGGGTCAGGTAAAGTTTTGGCGTCAGTCACTTCTTTAAGGACTGCTACTTCCTTTAGAAGTGACTTGACCTGAATGTTTGATTTTGCTAATTTGCGTAATAAGTAATTCACTAAATTATTTAATCGAGGAATACTTACAGATGAATCGGGTCCTTCGGAAACGGATACGGATCTGTGGCTTCTTTCTGAGTCTGCTTCCGATTCACTCTCGCTCTCAGACATGTTGATTTGGTCCCGGACCATTAGTGCTAGGAGACTCGTTTGTTCAAGCTCGTCGTCGGTATCTTCATTTGAGGATTCTTCAAAGGTCTCTTTTAGCACCTTCTTCTTCCTCTACTTCTTTGCATCCTTCTGATTTGGGCAGTTGGCCTTGATGTGCCCCTTCTGGTTGCACCCGTAGCAGATCACCTCAAACTAGACTTTTCAACTAGGTTGAACCTCCTTGGATTGTACTGCCTTCTTTAGGTCTCTCTTGTTGAAGCCCTTCTTCTTCTTGTAGCTTCTTCACAAGGTTCACGAGTTTGGTTGTCAGTTCGTCATCTTCTTCATCTAAGTCGGGTTCTTCCTCTGGCTCTGGTTCAGTTCTTCGTCGTGTTCTTGGTTCACGTGTTCTACTGGTACCTGCAAGCAAAGCTACACCTTTCTCGATTGGTTGCGCATTAGTCTGCTCATGTAATTCAAACTCAGAAAATAATTCATCTAGTTTTATACAAGATAAATCCTTGGAAACTTTGTAGGCGTCTACCATTGATGCCCACAATGTGTTCCTCGGAAAAGAGTTGAGTGCGTACCTTATGACGTGCCGATTCTCGACTTTCTGCCCGATTGCATGGAGGGAGTTGAGAATATCTTGTATGCGTGTGTGGAGTTGACTTGCTGTCTCTCCTTCCTGCATTTTGAGATTGTATAGTTTATTAAACAGTAAATCTCTTTTACTCACCTTGGTGTCGGAGGTGCCCTCGTGGAGTTCGACCAGTTTCTCCCATAGCTCTTTTGCGCTGGAGAATGGTCCAACTCTGTTGAGCTCCTCCTTGGTCAGTCCACACTGGAGGGTGCAGGTCTCTCTGGCATTGGCTTCCACCTTCTTGATTAGAGTTAGTTCCCAGTTCTCGTAGGATGTAGGCTTGCCATCTTCATCGGTTGGCAGTTGTAATCCAGTCTTGACGATCATCCACGTCTCGAACTGGATTTTTAGAAAGTTCTCCATTCGTCCTTTCTAGTACCCGAAATCTTCTCCGATGAAGAGCGGGGGACGAACGATGTTGTAACCCTCTTGTTGGGCCATTGATACCTTGCACGACAAAAATAATAAAATCTATTCCAAGACTTGGTTTTGGATTAGTAGTGCGGGAATAAAAAAAATGAACTCGAGTGGTGTTGCACCAGCTTCGAGCAAAACCAATTCGTACGAGGAAAAACTTGATAAGAAAATAGCAATTATGCCAGTTCCAATCGACTCCGAAAAATAGAAAATACCACGAAAGAAATGCGTGATTGGTGGTTGCACTAGATCAACGCTACCCTGCTCTGATACCAATTGTTAGATCGAGAAGCGCTAGAGGGGGGGGTGAATAGCGCTCGTGGCTTTCACTCATTTCGGAATCACAAAACTCAAGTAATAAACGCAACGGAAATTAAAATAACAATCACACACAAAGACACGAGGAGTTACTTGGTTCGGAGTCTGTGGCGACTACTACTCCAAGACCCGCGATCGTTATCGCTTCCGGTGGGCAACAACTATAAGCTAGAAAAGTTATTACAAACTAATTACAATTTGAACTATAAAAAAAAGTAGTACCGACAACAATAATATCAAATCTGAAGCTCGGGGTTGTCGGGATGATGTTGCAGCACTTCAGGATCATCTCGTTAGTAGCTTTTAGCATAAGGATTGCTCGAAAGTTGATATATAGAGATGTTGGTCGAGACTCCCTTATAAAGGGTGTTCAAGGCGCGTCTATCAAGCTCCAAGGCACCTTAGACCCTAAGTTTTATCCCGCTTCGATCGCTGTCAATCAGGCTTTGACCGCTGCTCATTATCCACTGAAGGGCGCCTTCAATGCCACTCCAAGGTGCCTTTGAGCAGTGATCCAAGGCGCCTTCAGTCCCCATGAAGGCGCCTCCGGCTCCTCTGGATAGCTGGCTTCGACTTGCACTCGAGGCGCCTCCAAGCTCAATGGAGGCCCCTCGGACACTGTTCATCCGAGGTTAAAGTTGCTCCTTTCTTCCTGCAAAATGTGTTAGTCCCAAACACATACCCTGCAAAACAAAGTTAGCACACAATGGACATAGTAAATAAAATATTGATAGTCTTTGGACTATCTTGGGTCTGACTTCGGATTTCCAACCGGAAACCCTAGGTCGACCAGGTGCTACTGTTCCCTCTGTGAGGAACACGTCCTCACCTACTCCTCTCAGGAGAGTTACCTGTTGTCAGTGCGATCCTACGGATCGACTAGACTTTTGCTCAGTGCTCGATGCTTTCGGACTTTCTGCTGGACGCCCGCTCCTCGACCCGTCCAGTCTTCCACCTGGTTCGCGACACCAGCACTTTCCACCTAGGGTTACCACCACCTAGGACTTTTGCCTGAAGCCATCGACCCACCAAAACTTTCCACATAGGGTTACCACCCCCTTTGACCTAGGGTTACCACCCCTAGGGGTTTCCACCTGCCTAACCTCAGTTAGGACTTTTGTCTAAGTACACTTAAGTCTTTCCTGCAAGCTCATTCAGACTATTAGATCACAACATAACCTTAACTTTGAATCCTTTGGCATTATCAAAACACTGGTTCGATCGTCGGATGCTTCCCGTACCAACATAAACTTTTCAAAGGATTCCAACTTGTGTCTCATCATGTACATATAGTCGTACCTACTGAAATCATTAGTAAAAATAATGAAGTAATGATAACCTCCTCTAGCTTCTATTCTAAAAGGGTCACATCCTCGGGGCCATGGTGCCACGGTAGGACATCCAGGTTGTCACCCAAGCACAGGCAGTTCGAACCCCAGCTATAGCGTATTTGCAAGAATTTTTCCTGCAAATGGGGGGGGGGGGGGGGCGTAACCAAAGGATGTTAGACTTCTGGACTGGCTACCATGTGCGCTTCCCGATTTACCCAAGTGGTCGGTGGGAAATTTTAGTGGGGTCGGACCGGTCACCCCTAGGAATAGTCAATAAGGTTAACTGGGATTATCTTTTTTTTTATTCTAAAAGGATTGCATATCAGTATGTATGAGTCCTCACAAGTTATTAGCTCTTTCGTTGTGTCCACTAAATGGAGTCTTTGTCATCTTGCCTTGAAGACAAGATTCACATACCTCATATGATTCAAAATTTAATGAGTCCAAAAGTCCATCCTTATAGAGTTGGGATATGCGACTCTCATTTATGTGACCTAAGTGACAATACCAGAGATATATTTGATTCAAATCATTAGATTTGAATCGTTTGATATTTATGTTATAGATTGGGTTATCAAGGTCTAGAACATAGAGTCCATTCATAAGATGTGTACTATAATAGAATATTTTATTGAAATAAACAGAACAACTTTTGTCCTTTATTACAAATGAAAAACCTTTCTTATCCAAACAAAAAATAGAGATAATATTCTTAGTCAAGGCAGGCACATAATAGCACTCTTCAAGTTCTAAAACAAGCCCAGTGGGTAAAGATAAGGAATATATCCCTATGGGTATAGCAGCAACTCTTGCGTCATTGCCAACTCATAGGTCCACTTCGCCCTTTGTCAATCTTCTACTATTTCTTAGCTCCTGCAAATTAGTACAAATATGAGATGCACACCTGATATCTAATACCCATGAAGAAGAAATAGATAGATTAACCTCTATGATATATATACCTGAGGCAGAAGTCTCACTTCTCTTCCTTTTCAGTTCCTCTAGGTACATCTTGTAGTTCTATCCAGTCTCACCACAGTGGAAGTAGGCTCCTTTCTTAACAACCCCACATTTGGGTTTCAATGCATGAGTCTTACCCTTGCCTTTCGCTTGGGTCTTACCCTTACCTTTGGGCTTCCATTTGCTAGGTCCTTTGGCACCATCAAAAATGGTACTAGACTTTACCTTCTTAAAGTTGAGTTCAACAGTTCTCAAAATGTTCAACATCTCAGGCAATAGTTTGTCAATTTTATTCATGTTATAGTTCATGATAAATTGATTATATCTCTCGGGCAATGACTATAGAATAATATCAATGGCTAATTTTTAGCCTAGTGAAAATCCCAATCTTTATATATTCTCCATATACCCAATCATTTTGAGTACATATGATCCTACAGGACTGCCTTCTTGCATCTTGCATTAAAATAGAGCCTTAAAGATCTCAAATCTCTCATGCATTGCTTATCCTTAATATAGTTGTCTAAGATATTCAACTATATCATAAGCATCCATGTTCTCATATTACTTCTGAAGCTCAGAGTTCATGGTGGCAAGCATAAGGCATGATATATCTAATGTATCATCTTGATGCTTCCTGTAAGCATCCTTATTAGCTCTAGTGCCAATAGTGGGGGTGTTTCAGGAATAGGCTATTCTAGGATGTACAATTTTTTTCTTCCTTGAGAACTATTCACAAGTTCCTATACCAATCTATGAAATTAGCTCCATTGATCTTGTCTTTATCAAGGACAGATCGCAAAGAGAGTGTATTAGATATACTAGATGACATGGTGATCTACAATAATAAAATACATAAATAGGTATCATATCAAGATTATTTAATTAGGCCTTTAATTAAATGATTCTTCCACTAAATTCTAAATCTTTGTAGGAGCAAGTCACTACCAGCTCTAAACCCAAAAGCAAAGACATTCAAGTGAGACAAGATCCATATTATACCTCATCTTGAGGTAGCTTTAGCTAATCGCCCAAGACTTGTATAACTTAGGTAGGCAACATGTACCAATTGGACAAGATCCATATTTTACCTTATCTTGAGTTAGCTTTGGCTAATCGCTCAAGACTTGTATAACTTAGGTAGACAACGTTTACCAATTACATCCTATGTAACTCTTGCATCATTGGATGAATAAGACTATTTGTTCATTTGCCCATCTTTTAAAATCCATATTATAACTCATTTTGAGTTAACTTTGGTTAATCACACAAGACTAGTATAATTTGAATTACATCACATGGGATATGCCTCTAAGTTCTCAATCCAATTGAGGTAACTTAGTTAAGTCACACTCAAAGTTCAATAGTTGGACATCACAATTGCCATGTCACACTCTATCAAGATAAAATGAGTCACTTTACTTTGGCAAAACCTAACTACAAATGATCAAGGTAGTAGTGAGTAGCAAACTTTGGTAGGCATATGAAAATGACCTAATTACGATAGATACACATGCATCACATACATTTATGGCATATCATGGCATACATCAGCATATACTCTAATTAAACATGACATGGTTATTGTTAATACAGTCTGACCTGGCTGTTGTTTTGATGTTAACACTGATTTAAGTTTGTATCAGATATTAATTAAACTCAGACTGATTAATGATCAAGGTTGATCATGTGAAGAGGAAAAGTCCAAGTATGGATACTTGGCACGCGAAGTCAGAGAGGGCTCGGCAGCTCGTTCTCCGGACTAGGTCAGAGAGGGCTCGGTAGCTCGTTTTCTGGACCGGACGAAGTCGGAGAGGGTTCGGCAGCTCGTTCTCCAGACTAGGTCAGAGAGGGCTCGGTAGCTCGATCTCTGGACCGGACGAAGTCGGAGAGGGCTCGACAGCTCGTTCTCCAGACTAGGTCAGAGAGGGCTTGGTAGCTCGTACTCTGGACCAGGAAGACGTTAGGGTTTAGGGCTGGGAAGCTCTAAAACATGCATTGGATCGGTCTGTTGACCGATCCAGTGATACTTTGGTTGTCTGGATCGGTCTGTCGACCGATCCAGTGATACCTTAGTTATCTGATCGGTCTCGTGACCGATCAGTAACCATCGTGGTTATGGCGATCAACACGCCGCTGGCCAATTTACAGGAGTTCGACTGCACTCCAGGATCAAGGAAGCGAAGGACTCGAGGATTATAGGCCACGACCGAGACGCTAAAATGCATGAGGATCGAAGCTGCACCAATCAGGATATGTCCTGATCGGTCCAGAGAGCTATGGATCGGTCTGTTGACCGATCCACAACGATGTCGTTTATCTTCTGATATTTCTCTGCGATTTCTGATTCATCTGATCTAACTATCTGTTGTAAGCTTTTTGAGTTACAGATTGCAGGTGTCGTGCCAATGCTTGAATTCAAACTAAGCACCATCAGAAGAATAAGACCAAGTGCTCTTTCTGCTGTGTTTCTCTGCAAATTGAGCAATTGGAGCGTCAACGTTCACTGGCTGCGATCAGTTGGCAACAGCTTGACTCTTTCTTATTGGTTCGAGCTCAGAAACACCAGTGAAGACCATGGATGGTATTGGTGTGAGTTCAGAGAACCAGATGAGGAGGAAGAGTGATTGGCGACGCCCTGAGTTGGTCGCAGTGATTCGATACAAGTGACAGTGATTCGGCTCTGACTGAAGACAGTGAGAAAGAAGAGCAATAAGAAGAAGGAAGTAGAGAGGTTTGAATGAGATTTTTTTTTTGAAAAACTCTCTGTCGATCAAGCAAGAGGCTGCGTGTTTGAGCTCTTGGCTGAGGAACTTCTTCTGTCTCTGCGTTTTGATTTCATCGTGGCTGTAAGTTGATTGTTCATACCTTTTGGCCACTAAACTCTGTAAGTCTTGTGCTTCATTTCAAATCTTGTCTGAGACTTTGTGTAGAGAGGTTACTCCACCGAGAAGGAGAAATACTTAGCCAGAATTTGTCCGGGGTGTGATCTACCGAAAGATCAAGGGATCGTCCACCTTACGGACACGCCGAGGAGTAGGGGCAAGTTATCCCCGAACCTCGTACATCCTTGTTGTGTTAGTGGTGGGTTGTTTCTTTTCCTTGCATCAGTTTTCTTTTTGCTTATTTCCACTGTGCTAACAAGTTTTTGTGAGGAATTAATTGAGTTTTAGTGGAGGCTATTCACACCCCCCCCCTCTCTAGCCATCCGAAGGTCCTAACAAGTGGTATCAGAGCAAGGCGCTCTTCATCCGGATTAACACCCTAAAGAGCAAGAAGATGGCTATGAAGGAAGGTTTTAGCACCAATCGTCCCCCCTACTTCGACGGAGCAGACTTCCAATATTGGAAGAGTCGTATGGAGTATTATCTCAAGACCGACATCTCCATGTGGTTCTCGGTCAAGGAAGGGTTCACACCTCCGAAGGACAAAGAAGGTAAGGAACTAGAGTCGTCAAGGTGGTCCGCCGAGCAAACTCACAAAGGACAAGCCGATGCCAAGGCGGTGGTCACTCTACAACGTGGGATAGCTAAAGATCAACTTGTCAAGGTAGGTCCATTTGTGAGTGCAAAAGATTTGTGGAACAAGCTCATCGAGCTCCAAGAAGGAACCCGAGACTCTCGGATTGCTAAGAGAGACATGTTCTTAAACCAACTACAAAATCTCACCATGAAGGAGAACGAAACGGTAAGTGAACTACACGGAAGGTTCAAAGAGATCATCAATGGTCTTCATTCCGTAGATGAACGCGTAGAGAATCGTGATCTTGTAAGGTACGCTCTCAAAGCCTTTCCGAGGAATGCCTTGTGGTCATCTATGGTAGATGCATACAAGGTCTCCAAGGACCTTTCAATTGTTGAATTAGATGAATTCTTTTGTGAAATGGAACTTCATGAACTTGCTAACAAGGGTCAAAAAGAGAAAGGTATTGCCTTAGTTGCAGGAGAAAAGAGCAAGGATGGAAGAAGGAAGAAAGAAAAGAAGAAGGAGATAGAGATTCCTACATCCTCATCCTCCTCCGAGTCTGATGATGAAGGTGGATCATCATCGAGCGAGATGGCCAACTTCGTAAGGAGAATCATGAGAAGGAGCCGGAGATACAAAGGGAAAGGTAAGTCTATTGATCAAAATGTTGATAAGACTAACGTTACGTGTTATGAGTGTAGCAAGAAAGGACACTATCAGAGTGAGTGTCCAAAACTCAAGAAGAAGGAGGAAAGGGCCAAGAAGAAGAAAACTCTCAAAGCTACTTAGGATGAATCCTCCTCAAGCTCATCGGAGGAAGAGAAGAAGGAGAAAAGCACTCGTCAATTAGCGCTCATGGCAAGGGAGGAATCGGATTCCGGAAGTGATACATCAGCCGCGGCTTCATCATCTTCGGATGATGAAGAGGTAACTTCTCCTCACTTAGAAAAATGCTATAAAACTATTGCACATTTATCTACTTTGCTTAAGAAATCAAAAGCTGAAATCAAATCACTAAAAGATGAAGTAGAACACTTGAAGACTCTTAGGGAAGATGAGGTTGATGACCTACATCAAGAGCTTCTTGAGGATGAAAACAAAGCCTTAAAGAGTGAAGTTGAGAAACTCAAGAAAATGCTTGAGAAATTCTCAACTAGCTCTAAGACCTTAGATATGATTCTAAATGCTCAAAGGGCGGTCTACAACAAGGCTGGGTTAGGATATCAACCTAAGGAGTCTAGTTTCATTTCCCTAATGTCTAGAACCCAATTTCATAGATCACATGCTTCTAGGGTTCATGAGACTAGGAAGGGTGTGACCAAGGCATGGGTTCCTAGGTCTTTCATTGTAGATGCATTAGGTCCCAAGATTTGGGTACCTAAAACATCTATCTTTCGTGTCTTGTAGGCATTTGTCAAGGGGGAGCATCTATCAACTTGGTTTGTTGATAGTGGATGCTCCAAGCACATGACCGGGGACAAGTCACTCTTTACTACCCTTCAAAATAAAAATAGAGGTAATGTGCCCTTTGGTAATAATGGTAGCCTTAAGGTTATAGGAGTTGGAGATATTCATATATCCGAATGTCTCCAAATCAAAAATGTCCTTCTAGTCAAGGGGATGACCTTTAATCTCCTAAGTGTCAGTCAATTGTGTGATACAGGTTACACAATTGAGTTTCATTCAAGTCAATGTCTGGTCAAACACATTGACACACTTGACACGGTACTAGTAGGCACAAGGGTAGATAACATTTATCAAGTATTTTTTAAAAGTGCTACTAATGCCTCTGCTAAGTGTTTCATGTCAAAAGAAGAAGAATCATGGCTGTGGCATAGGAGGTTGGCCCATGTGAACATGAAGAATATTCGAGAGCTGGCCAACAAAGGATTAGTGCGAGACTTACCAAGCATCAAGTACCAAAAGACAAAATTATGTGATGCATGTCAAAAGGGTAAGCAAACAAAAGCGTCTCATAAAGGTAAAAGCGCTGTAAGTACATCTACTGCTTTAGATTTATTGCATATGGATTTGTTTGATTGTAGTAATGTCATTTCATTGAATGGAAGTAGATATTGCTTAGTGATCATTGATGACTTTACTAGATATACATGGACTTTCTTTTTGAAAAATAAGGGTCAAACCATAGATATTTTTGTTTCCTTTTGTAGAAGAACTGAAAATGAAAAATCAACAACAATTAAAACAATTAGAAGTGATCATGGTGGAGAATTTCAAAACTATAGATTTTTAGAATTTTGTCAAGAAAAAGGATATAGGCATGAGTTCTCTACTCCAAGGACCCCACAACAAAATGGGGTTGTGGAGAGAAAGAACCGAGTCTTGCAAGAGGCTGCACGAAGCATGCTCAATGAGTACTCACTACCGAGCTACTTATGGGCTGAAGCTGTAAATACAGCTTGCTTATGCAAAACCGAGTTTTGATACATAGGTTTTTAGGAAAGACCCCCCATGAACTTTGGTTTGGAAAACCCCCTACAATTAAACATCTTAGGGTATTTGGTTGTAAGGTGTTTATCTTGAACACCAAGGATCATCTTGGAAAGTTCATGGCTAAGGCTGACGAAGGGATACTAGTCGGGTACTCTCTCATCAGCAAAGCCTATCGAGTCTACAACAATAGGACTAAATTGATTGAAGAGTCCTCATATGTAGCATTTGAAGAAATTCCTAAATCAAATGATCAATCAAGGGATGTAGGAGAAATTTAATTTAAACTTAGAAATCTAAGTTTAAATGATCAAAACATAGAAAGAGTCGAAATTGACTCTGATGATAATGAGCAAAGGCAAGAGAGGGTTCAGTCTGATCCTTTGCCTGATACTGATCCCTTGCCTGTGTCTAGTGAGACCACTCATGAGGCATCGCCAACACCAAGGCAATCTAGGATAGCCTCTAGTCATCCCCAAGATCAGATTGTGGGAGACATTCAACAAGGGGTTAGGACTAGATCATTCTTTAGAAATGAGTCTAATGAGGTCGCCTTGATCTCAGAAATCGAACCAAAATTAGTTGATGAGGCATTGCATGATCCTGATTGGATCATAGCTATGCAAGATGAGTTAGGTCAATTTGAAAGGAGCCAAGTGTGGGACTTAGTTCCTAGACCTAAAAAGACCACCATTATTAGAACCAAATGGGTCTTCAAAAATAAGTTAAACCAAAAGGGAGAAGTCGTAAGAAACAAGGCAAGACTTGTAGCCAAGGGCTATAGTCAAGTCGAAGGCCTCGATTATGATGAGACTTATGCTCCCATGGCCCGATTAGAGTCCATTCGTTTGATGCTAGCTTTTGCTGCACATAGAGGTTTCAAACTCTATCAAATGGACGTTAAATCGGCTTTCTTAAATGGTTTCATTAAAGAAGAGGTCTATTTTGAACAACCACCGGGGTTTGTGAATACCGAAGCTCCAAACCACGTGTACAAGCTCAAGAAATCTCTTTATGGGCTTAAACAAGCACCTCGAGCATGGTACGAAAGGTTGTCAACTTACTAGAAAAGGGTTTTGTAAGAGGTCAAATAGACCCAACACTATTTCTGCGTAGAGATGGTGAAAACATATTTGTAGCCCAGGTGTATGTCGATGACATAATTTGTGGCTCAAATAACAAGGGCTATTTGAATGAATTTATCATTCACATGGAAAGTGAGTTTGAGATGAGTCTGGTAGGAGAATTGACATTCTTCCTTGGACTTGAAATCAAACAAACTCGAGATGGCATCTATGTCCATCAGACGAAATACACTTAAGAGATGCTCAAGAAATTCAAAATGAGTGACTCTGAGGAAGTATCCACTCCAATGGCGACGAACACTCGCCTTGACAATGATGAGAATGGAAAACCAGTTAATTTAACGCAATATAGAAGCATGATCGGTAGTCTTCTATATCTCACAGCTAGTCGACAGGACATACTTTTTGCTGTGGGCATGTGCGCTAGATATCAAGTATGAGCCAAGGAATCTCATTTAATTGCAGTTAAGAGAATTCTGAGATACCTTAAGGGCACAATTAGAGTAGGCCTCTGGTACCCTCGTACTCAGTCTTTTGATTTGATAGGTTATACCGACTCCGATTATGCTGGGTGCAAATTGGATCGGAAAAGCACTAGTGGGGGTTGCCAATTTTTAGGTTCATTATTGGTTAGTTGGTCAAGTCGGAAGCAACATTGCGTTGCTCTCTCCACAACTGAGGCTGAATACATTGCCATGGGAGAGAGTGTATCATAATTGTTGTGGATGATCCACACCCTAGAAGATTATGGGTTTTCGTATAAGGGAGTGCAAGTGCTGTGTGACAACATCAGCACAATAAACCTAATGAAAAATCCAGTCCATCATTCAAGGACCAAACACATTGAAGTGTGTCATCACTTCATTAGAGATCACGTAGCTAGGGGAGACATTGCGCTCACATATGTGTTGGTGCGGGTAGCACTAACGGTCTAACCCAGGTTTTGATGAATGACAAATAGGTTAAGTTAGTTGTGTTGTTGTCTGACACTTTGATCAAGTGTGCAGGAAAAGTCCAGCTAGGTCGACGGGCTGACCGGATAGCTGGCGAGAAGTCCAAGCGGGTCGACGGGCTGACCGGACGCTTGGCGAGAAGTCCAGGTCGACGGCTGACCGGATAGCTGGCGAGAAGTCCAAGCGGTCGACAGTGACCGGACGCTTGAAGAAGTCCAGACGGCCGACGGCTGACCGGACGTCCCGGTAAGTGAGGTAAGTCACCGGAGGGAGTGACCGTGAGGACGCGTTCCGGGAAGGGACATTAGGCGTCGATCCGCTTAGATCCATTTCGGATATCTAAGTCGAGATCGTGACTAGATTCCTCGGAAAGACGGAATCTAAGTCATACTTGCTTATCGATAAACTGTTCTAACATTCTTTCTGCAGGTACATTTGCCTCGGACTAACCTTTTCTTGCGGGAGAAGGACTTTCTGGAGAAGAGGGGGCCGGAGGATCCGGGCGCCCGGAGGCAAGTTTTATCCCGTGACGACGTTGACACTTGGAGAATGCTGGTTGGGAGTGTTCGTCACATTTCGCGCCGAAGGGATCCAGCGCCGAGCAAGATATAAAGAAGCCCTGTGCAGAGCTTCAAATCATCGGTCTTCGAGAACTCAATCCAATCACTCTGCTCTGCGCTCCAACGACGCTCACAAAGCTCCGACGACTCACTCCGGCTCTCCTTCTTAATTTATTGTTTGTCGGTTAGCTTTGTTTTCCTTCTTTTCATTAGCAATATTTGTACGTAAATTGTAATTATCCGAATTGCTAGTGAATTGCCCAACGAAAGTACTCAAGGAGTACGGGCCTTCGAGTAGGAGTCGTCACAGGCTCCGAACGAAGTAAAAATCAACAGTGTTCATCTCTTTACTTCTTTACATTTCCGCTGCGTTTTAACTCGAGATTTTCGAATCGATATTCACCCCCCCCTCTATCGAATCCAACGGTCTTACAAGTGGTATCAGAGCAGGTACCGCTCTGATTTGGTGCAACCACCAATCAGACAGGGGGTGAAATAATTTTTTTTAATTCCAAACTGATATTATTATCTTTTTGGAAGATTTTTTTTCGTTGCATTTAAAATCTAAATTGGTACAACACCAACTTAGAGCTTCTATTTTTTCCCGCACTGCTAATCCAAGACAAAGTCTTGGGATTTTCTTTTTCCAGTTAATTTAGTGTGTGCAGGATAAGATGTCTCAACAAGAAGGCTTCAGCACAGTACGTCCTCCTCTATTCAATGGGGATGATTTTTCGTACTGGAAGAGGAGAATGGAGGTCTACATGAAGACAGACTACGACCAATGGATGAGCGTCACAAGGGCTTACAAAATTCCAGTAGACAACTCCGGGAACATACTAGACCCTGAAGACTGGACAAATGATATAAAGAAAAAGGCATCAATTGAAAACAAAGCCATCAATACTCTACACTGCGGACTAACACGAGAAGAACTGAACCGAGTCGGACCGCATCAAAACGCTAAGGAGCTTTGGGATAAACTGATCGAGCTGCACGAAGGAACAAGCGATGCGAAGGTAACAAAAAGAGATCTTTTGTTAAATAAAATATTTAATATAAAAATGCAGGAAGGAGAAACGGCAAGTCGACTACACGTGAGGATCAAAGATATCCTCAACATACTCAATCTGATCGGCCACCCGCTAGAGAACAGGGATTTAATAAGGTATGTCCTGAATTCTTTTCCTTGAAATGCATTGTGGGCATCAATAGTAAATTCCTATAAAGTTTTGAGAAATTTATTAAAGTTAAAATTGGATGAACTCTTTCATGAATTAGAACTTCATGAGCAAACTAATTCCAAACAGGTCGAGAAAGGTGTAGCTTTATTTGCAGGTTCCTCTAAAGAAAAGAAGTCCATAACCAAACCGAATCAAGAAATTGATTCTGATCAAGACTCAGATGACGAGGAACACCTGGTGAACCGGTAAGGAAAATGTTCACCAGAAAAAAGAGAAGCTCTTCAGAAGATCAGTTCGCCAGTCGACTCAAGAAATGTCACATGTTTCGGATGTAACAAAAAGGGGCACTACAAGAACGAATGCCCAAGATTGAAACTTGACAAACCAAAGTCAACAAAGAAGAAAGCCCCTCAAAGCAACATGGGACGATTCCTCCTCAGACGAATCAGAGGGAGAAAGGCAAAAGCACCAAAGTCACCTCGCGCTGATGGCTCGCGAAGCTGAAACGGAAGACGAATCAGAGGAATCGGAAGACGGGTCCGAACCCGAATCAAGCCACGAGTCCGCACTCGTTTCCGAAGGTTCCGAAGAGGTATACCTAAACTTAAATCGTAAATTCTTTAGAATTATCTCGTGTTTAAATAAAAAATTAGTTAAATTGGAAAATGAAAGTAAATCTCTTCTTGAGGAAAATCAAAACCTCAAGGAACAATTAAAAAATTCGAATCCAACTCAAGACCGAACACTTGAGGAGGAGAATTTATCATTAAAAAATGAAATTAATAAGTTAAAAGAATTGTTGGAAAAATTCACAACAAGATCTAAAAATTTAGATTTAATTCTAAATAACCAAAAGACATGCTATAATAAAACCGGACTAGGATATAAGTCAAACTCAAACAAAACCTTTAAATCATTATTAACCCAACACAAAGCAACTAAACAAGCTTGGGTCCCGAAAGCGTGCTTAACCACGCAAGTAGGACTTAATCAATTCTATATACCTAAAGATAAAATACATTATATAAACTTGAATAAATCAGATCAAAAACTAAAATATAAATTAAAATCAAAATTCAAAACTCAACATAATTTAGATTATCACCAAGTTGATTATAACTATAAAAAGAATCGACACAAACCCAAAATCTAAATTAATGGCCAATAATTCAGGGGGAGGCTCCAGAATAGCTGGCACCTCCAAAACTAACCTACCCGACAGGGTAACCCAAAACAAACTAACCCGGCAGGGTAATTAGGATTAGTTAAAGAGAGACCAAGTTTAACTTGACTCATAGTACTGGTGAAGTTTTTGGATGATAGTACGTTAGGGAAGCTTGGGCATCGCATGTCTAGAAAGATATGGTTTCGATCTGGTGCATTTGGCCAAGTGGAACTGACCGAAGCTACCCTTAAACAAATCCTAACCAGTTAGACCAAGATTTAGTACTAAGTTCCGTGGATAGGACTATTTGGAAAACCTCGAAAGGTTGGTTACTTCTAATAATGTCCTTGTGACTCACCAAGCTTAGAAGTTTATCCGAAGAATGCCTATTTGTGGAAACCAAAGCTAAGTCTGAATCTAACACAAGTTAAAACAAAACTCTGTAATCTAACTAATTTCATCTCACAAAATCATAGGATTCCTTGATTGATAATATAAATCGGGTGAGATGAATAAAACTTAAACTAATTTCAAAATTTTAATTTTAAAACTTAAATTAATTTCAAAATTTTAATTTTAAAACTTAAATTAATTTCAAAATTTTAAAACTTAAATTAATTTTAAGTTTAAAACTTAAATTAATTTCAAAATTTTCAATTTTAAAACTTAAATTAATTTCAAAATTTTCAATTTTAAAACTTAAACTAATTTCAAAACTTTAATTAATTTCAAAATTTTAAAACTTAAATTAATTTCAAAATTTTAATTTTAAAACTTAAATTAATTTCAAAATTTTAATTTTAAAACTTAAATTAATTTCAAAATTTTAAAACTTAAATTAATTTTAAGTTTAAAACTTAAATTAATTTCAAAATTTTCAATTTTAAAACTTAAATTAATTTCAAAATTTTCAATTTTAAAACTTAAATTAATTTCAAGTTTAAAACTTAAATTAATTTCAAAATTTTCAATTTTAAAACTTAAATTAATTTCAAAATTTTCAATTTTAAAACTTAAACTAATTTCAAAACTTTAATTAATTTCAAAATTTTAATTTTAAAACTTAAATTAATTTCAAAATTTTAATTTTAAAACTTAAATTAATTTCAAAAATTTAAAACTTAAATTAATTTCAAAATTTTAAGTTTAAAACTTAAATTAATCTCAAAATCTTAATTTTAAAAACTTAAACTAATTTCAAAACTTTAATTAATTTCAAAATTTTAATTTTAAAACTTAAATTAATTTCAAAATTTTAATTTTAAAACTTAAATTAATTTCAAAATTTTAATTTTAAAACTTAAATTAATTTCAAAATTTTAAAACTTAAATTAATTTCAAAATTTTAAGTTTAAAACTTAAATTAATCTCAAAATCTTAATTTTAAAAACTTAAACTAATTTTAAAACTTAAATTAATTTCAAAATTTTCAATTTTAAAACTTAAACTAATTTCAAAACTTTAATTAATTTCAAAATTTTAATTTTAAAACTTAAATTAATTTCAAAATTTTAATTTTAAAACTTAAATTAATTTCAAAATTTTAAAACTTAATTTTAAGTTTAAAACATAAATTAATTTCAAAATTTTCAATTTTAAAACTTAAATTAATTTCAAAATTTTCAATTTTAAAACTTAAACTAATTTCAAAACTTTAATTAATTTCAAAATTTTAATTTTAAAACTTAAATTAATTTCAAAATTTTAATTTTAAAACTTAAATTAATTTCAAAATTTTAAAACTTAAATTAATTTCAAAATTTTAAAGTTTAAAACTTAAATTAATCTCAAAATCTTAATTTTAAAAACTTAAACTAATTTTAAAACTTAAGTTAATTTCAAAATTTTAATCTTAAAACTTAAATTAATTTCAAAATTTCAATTTTAAACTCAAATTAATTTCAAAATCTTAATTTTAAAACTTAAATTAATTTCAAAATCTTAATTTTAAAACTTAAATTAATCTCAAAATCTTAATTTTAAAACTTAAATTAATCTCAAAATCTTAATTTTAAAAACTTAAACTAATTTCAAAACTTTAATTAATTTCAAAATTTTAATTTTAAAACTTAAATTAATTTTAAAATTTTAATCTTAAAACTTAAATTAATTTCAAAATTTCAATTTTAAACTCAAATTAATTTCAAAACTTTAATTTTAAAACTTAAATTAATTTCAAAATTTTAAAACTTAACTCAAAAAAAAAAAAAAAAAATGTCAGTCCAAAACCAGGGGCGGGCGCCCCTGGTATTCCCCTCCGGGGCGCCCGGAGGGGATCCGGGCGCCCCGCCCTAAATCAACCCCGGGCGCCCAGAAGGAATCCGGGTGCCCGGAGTCCCCTATAAATAAGGGGCAGCAGGCGCCCCCAACCTTTGCCCCACTCATTCTCACTTTTGCCAAGGTTCACTTTGAACCTCAGTGCGAAAGTACTCTAAATCAAAATTTTCTTGCGGTGAAGACGCTGTTGCGATTCAACCGAGGTCGTCAAATCTATATTATTTTTTGATGGCTCCTCGGTAAAACATTCTTCCCCTCTCTAAAATTTTTCTTGTCCTCCAAATTTTGTTTAATATTCTTTATATACAGTAGGAAACGTACAAATACTGGTGCTGGACCCTCCAATGCTAGTACAGACCCTAGGTTTCCCACAGACGAACTTAGGATTAAATTTGAGTCCACCAGTTATAAGGCCATTAGGACTACCTGCATAGATAGAGCGTTCTTCCTTAGGTCATGTCCCTCTGCTTTAGAGGTTATAGGCCACTATAACTTAAGGAACCTTGTCGAATGTACCAGTCCAATAAACATAAGTCTATGTGCCGAATTTTGCAATAACCTAGTAAAAGTAGACGATTTCACCTATACCACTAGGGCAGCAGGCACTGATATCATATTTTCCCCTACGACTATCCGAGAGTTTTTAGAGTTGCGTCCATCTACTTGCTCCTTTTTGTGCTATCCTCCGAGGGATCTTCCGTTCGACGATCCCTACTCACATATTACTCTCGATACGATGTATTCGTATTTTTTTGAGGGAGAGAGAGATCCCACTGTGACACAGTTTAGATCAGTAGAACTTAGAGTCCAGGACTACGCTCTTTATAGGGTTGTAGTTCTTTGCATTTTACCACTGACTACTCGGGACATCGCTGTGATGCGCCCATTCCATTCATTCTTACTTTATGCCCTGATTCATAGATTAGAGATTGACATTAGCCTACACATCTTCTCCACCATCATTTACTCAGCCGGATTCGTGACTGACAGTCGAGTCTATATACCATTTGGTCACATTTTGACAGCCTATATGTCCTCGTTGCACATTGATGTCACTAGAGGAGACGTTGCCCATATGACCGAGTTCGATGTTATATCCTCTCGGAACTTTTCCCTAGCCGGCATCCACATAGATAGAGATGACGGGACTATGTCTTGGCGGAGGGGGGCACAGCACCAGCCCGATCCAGACGCACAGATGGACGAGTTCATGCTCGCACTATTTCCGGAGGAAGCCGCACCGGCTCCACCACCACCCCCAGCTCGAGCACCACGACACGCTCCCCGCACTCTAGCCGACCGTATGACCGGACTAGAGAGAGCTATGGCGAGTCTCCAGCAGGAGAACTCTGACTTTCATCGGGACATGCGGCGAGAGGTTGCCGAGTTACGAGCTGCCGGAGTCACCCGCCACACTGAGATGATGGCACTTCTTCGATCCTTGGGATCTGGACCACCCCCTTCATCATCGTAGTAGCTTTAGTGATGACCTACTTCTGTAGCTACACAATTTGTAAAATATTTTGGATTTATCTAGTGACATTTCAAACTTACATTGAATATGCTCTATCTCAATAGACTAGGAAATTTCAAAAAAAAAAAAAAAATTCAAAAATAATTTTATCAACTTATAGGCTAAACTTGGTTGTTTTCAAAATTTCCATTTTTAGATTTTCAAAAACAGTTTTTTGCCTTAGACTAGGTTTACATCCTTAGAAAGCATGTACCCATAGGACTAGTTTTTGAGCATCTCACCAACACCCTAGGGTTACCTTGCTTGTGTTTGACAAACATAGAAAGGGGTGAGATGCATAGGCCAACTGTCCGGACTTAAGATGCTAATTTCAGTGCATCAACATAAGTCTGGACGTTAAATACAATTCAGATATTAATCAGATTAAAGTTCATCAGTCAAGTCAAACACTGACTGGTTGTAATTAACTTAATCTGACTAACCAAGTGAAAGCTACTATCTTCTGATAGTTAGTTAGTACCTAATTGGTTAGACAGCTGGTTAAAGTGATGTCAGGTTCAGGGGGAGGAATTAATTAAAAAATTTTTTCCTTTATATAAAATATTTTAAATCTTGTTTGAAAAATGTTCTCCTAAAAATTTCTTAAACCTACTTTTGAAAATTAACTCTTATAAAACTAAATTGTTTTTAAGAATTGAGTTTTACTTTTTATTGAAAATTGATTCTGAAAATTAGATTTAACTTAGTTGTGAAAATTGTGGAAATTAGATTTTTCAAAACTTAAGTTTACAAACTAAGCTTCTCAAAATCATTTTCCTTAATTTTGAAAATCAATTTTCAATATCAACTTGCTTAAAATTGTGAAAAAACTTTCAAAATTGTTTGTTTTAAATCACAAACTTTTTATCCTTGTTACTTAGTCGTTGAAAACTCAACTTTTCAAGTATTTTAAACCATGGTTTTGAAACTAGTACTTTTGAACTTTAAAATTTTGATTTTTGAAAATTAGATTTAATTATTTTATCAAAATTAGTTCTACCAAACTCCTTTGAAAACTAAAAGTAAAGTTCAAAATCAATATTTACAAACTGAAATTTGATTTGCAAAAACTCAAGTGTTAAAAATTATGAAAGTTAGATTTTTTCAATCACTGACAAAACTTAAGTTGTAAATTAAATCGTTTACAAACTTAGTGTTGAAAAATAAATTTTTCAAACTTAGTTTTGGAATTCTGATTTTTGAAAACTTGTGTTTGAAAATGAACTAGCTTTCTAAAAGCTAAAAGCTAATGCTTTAAACGAATTTTCAAAAGCTTAAACTCCCCCCAAGTCAACTTGACTATTTTTCTGCTGTTAATTTTATCAATATCTTTGAATCTTTTTTAACCAAACTTTTTATTACTCTATACTATGCTTGTTTTCCCCTGCTTACTTTTTTATGAATGCCAAAGGGGGAGAAGGGTTAGGTGGTTAAGTTAGCTAAACAACCAATTTGAAAACACAAACTAACTTTAAAACCACACAAATACATGTTGTTTCGTACATATGCTTTCACTAACTTAACCAGATTGTCATTCCATAAAAAAGGGGGAGATTGTTGGTGCGGGTAGCACTAACGGTCTAACCCAGGTTTTGATGAATGACAAATAGGTTAAGTTAGTTGTGTTGTTGTCTGACACTTTGATCAACTGTGCAGGAAAAGTCCAGCTAGGTCGACGGGCTGACCGGATAGCTGGCGAGAAGTCCAAGCGGGTCGACGGGCTGACCGGACGATTGGCGAGAAGTCCAGCTAGGTCGACGGGCTGACCGGATAGCTGGCGAGAAGTCCAAGCGGGTCGACGGGCTGACCGGACGCTTGGCAAGAAGTCCAGACGGGTCGACGGACTGACCGGACGTCTGGTAGGTAAGTGAGGTAAATCACTGGAGGGGAGTGACTGTGAGGACGCGTTCCCGGGAAGGGGACATTAGGCGTCGATCCGGCTTAGATCCATTTCGGATATCTAAGTCGAGATCGTGACTAGATTCCGGTCTCGGAAAGACGGAATCTAAGTCATACTTTGCTTATCGATAAAACTGTGCTAACATTCTTTGCTGCAGGGTACATTTGCCTCGGACTAACCTTTTCTTGCAGGAGAAGGACTTTCTGGAGAAGAGGGGTCCGGGCGCCCGGAGGGGATCCGGGCGCCCGGAGGCAAGTTTTATCCCCAGGACGACGTTGACACTTGGAGAATGCTGGTTGGGAGTGTTACGTCACATTCCAGGCGCCCGGAAGGGATCCAGGCGCCCGGAGCAGCATATAAAAGAAGCCCCAGGCAGGAGCTTCAAAACATCAGTCTTCTGAGAACTCTGAATCCAATCACTCTGCTGCTCTGCGCTCCAACGACGCTCACAAAGCTCCGACGACTCACTCCGGCTCTCCTTCTTAATTTATTGTTTGTCGGTTAGCTTTGTTTTCCTTCTTTTCATTAGCAATATTTGTACGTAAATTGTAATTATCCAAATTGCTAGTGAATTGCCCAACGAAAGTACTCAAGGAGTACGGGCCTTCGAGTAGGAGTCGTCACAGGCTCCGAACGAAGTAAAAATCAACAGTGTTCATCTCTTTACTTCTTTACATTTCCGCTGCGTTTTAACTCGAGATTTTCGAATCGATATTCACCCCCCCCCTCTATCGAATCCAACGGTCTTACAATATGTTGAGTCAAAATCAAACCTAGCTGATATTTTTACCAAACCTCTTCCAGAAAATGAATTTAGTCATTTAAGGAGAGAATTGGGAATGTGTTTGGCTCAATAGGCCATTAGGACTTCATCATGATCGATAAGGACATTAAAATGACAAGAGGAATTGGAAAATTAACTTGGGCAACTTGGGGACATCTCACACAAACTATAAGGTTTAACAAATTATTTTTGTTTGCTAGAAATGGGGTGAGATGCTAGGATCAGCCGAATTATTCAAAATGTATCATGCATCCCTTGAATAATTAGGTTGAAGAGACATAAATTGAGTATGGGGAAGACCATTACATAATTCATGTGTATTTGGTTCCTAGATCTTACTCATATATTCCAACCAAGGAAACTTGGTTGGACCTTTACCTAGAAATTATGTAACTTTGGTTGATGGACTGTTTGATACCTTTGATCGATACTTTTCATGATTTTGATTGAAACTAGGACAAGTCCTTGAAATAATGATAGCAATTTGGTTATATTTTGACAAACTTGAAACTGAACATAATAAGGTCGAAAATCTCAGTTTTCAAGCCTTGAGTTGTCTGTTTTTCTAAATGTCTGAAACTTTCGGACTATAAACAATTTCATACCATAATCTTTAGGAAATAGTTATGCTTGTAGATCCTTCAGGCTCTAGGTACTGAATTTGGAAGTTTTATTAGAAAAACTTCTATGAATTATCGAACACCTCTACGAATTTCAGTTACTGAAATTATTGGAGAAACTTCAGTATCAGACACTGATCGGTCTACAGCCTGATCAGGAGAAGGTGGATCGGTCTGTCGACCGATCCAAAATCTCTCCAGACCATTCTGTTTGTAATATGATCGGTCCAGGGACCGATCAGGTTCGTTTTGTACGCCAGGAAGCCTACTGATCGGTCTACAGACCGATCAGGAGTTCCCTGATCGGTCCGGGGACCGATCAGGTCAGTCTGGCATGCAGAGAGGTTACTGATCATTTTCTGATCGGTCTACAGACCGATCAGGAGGTTTCCTGATCGGTCCAGAGATCGATCAGGAGGTTCCCTGATCTGTCCGGGGACCGATCAGGAAGTTTCTGATATCTCCTGATCGGACAGACGTCCGATCATTTCGACACCTGGACACCGATCTCTCTTAAATCTTCCCGATCCTTTCTCTTCTCCTTTCACGCTGAAGTCCTAGCCGACACTTTTCTACACCTCAACTCTTCTCTTCTCTTTGCACGCCGAAACCCTAGCCAAAGCCCTAGCCAAAAGATACTTCAATGGCACCAAGGTAACTCCATACTTCCCTAGAACTACTCACTTTGGCCTTTCAGTTTCATTTCTCACCATATCTGTGCATTTTGTTTTGACTTTCGGTTGTTGGTGGCTCCAGTGCTCACTTATTTGCCCCATTGTATCACATTGTTATACCTTAGGAAGAAACAAGTGGGTGAAGGGACCTCTAAGTCACCTGAGAAGTCTAAGTCTAAGGCTCCCTCCCGACCTCAACCATCTGTCTCCGGGAGATTCCCAAATCACCATTTTGAACAAGCCTTTAAACAACGGACCTTCAAATTGCTCCCTTGTAGGTCTGTGGATCGAAAATTCATGGACGAATTTTGTCCATCTGTGTCAGAAATCATTGCCTATTAGAAACTCGATTCACTTGTCTATTTAGAACGAGATATCAATTATGACTTAGTATCTGAGTTTTATAACAACCTTCATCAAACTAATGATGTAAGTTATAAAACAAAAGTTGCTAAGCAGACTCTTGATTTCAGTTTCTCAGCTTTCTTTGATTATCTAGATTGCCGGAGGTGTTCAGGAAATGTCTTTTCTATATATCCTGATCTACCTGACCCCATACCTTCACCCTTTGATATCTCATCTGACTCCATCTATGAGTATTTCTTCGGACATCCTAGATCGGGTGGGCTAGATGAATTAGATGTTGATTTTCCTACTTTTGCAGCCTTGAGATTATCTGCCCCAGATTACATTCTTTTTAAGATTGTCACAAACTGCCTTCTGCCAATCACATCTAAACCCTTGTCTGAGATCCGACCATATCATTGCCTGATGCTTTATGGATTGCGTCGGCGTCTCGACTTTGACATCATGTCTAGCATCTATTCTTCGATCATCTCCTATAGTGAGCCAAACAGCTTCACTGTTTATATGCCTTATGGGCATATAATTACAGATTGGCTCGAGACCCTTCAGATTGATGTCTCCAAGGGTAGAATAGTCAAGATGGTCAGGCAGGACTGCAGACTTGGCAAACAGGCATTTTCCAAGTCTGGCATCATAGGACAGAATGGGGAGGTTCGGTGGAAGGATGGGAGAGCACTAGGTGAGCTACCACGGGCACCTCCACGACAGGTTACGGCTGCTCCTGTTAATGCTCCTCCTGCTGCTGCTGCTGACGATGGAGAGGCAGATCCTGATCTGCGCTGGCAGATCGCCGAGCTGGAGAGTCGCGTTGATCGGCACGATGAGCTGCTGGTTGCTGAGCTCCACGGGTTGCGTGTTCAGATTGACCAGCGCTACGATAATCTACGCAGTCAGCAGTTGGCGACACATCAGGCGATTATGGGATGGATGGCCAAATACCCTCCTCCGCAGTATTTCCCGGGCTATCCATCCTCGAGCAGCGGCATGCCACCTCAGGGACCCAATCCTCCCGCTGATGATGCTGATGCTCCTCATGATGAGGAGGCTGATTAATACACATTGTTCTATGCTGTCATTTTGATTATCTTTGTTTTGGTTGTTGTTGGTTGGATACTTATGTCTGACCTGGATACTTGCTGATTTTATATATTTATGCTGCTCATTTGCTTGCTTATGTTTCACTTCCTATTGGCTATTAATATGCTATTCTTATGCCATGTCTTGTATGTCTCTTATTTCTTTATCACTGTCTTATAATACACTTAGAGGGCATTCTAGGTGGATTAAGAAATAGACAGTATGGGTTAAGGGGGAGTCCTTTAACATTTTCTTACCTAATTCGCACCTTTTCGGTGTTTGACAAAGGGGGAGAAGATAACTAAGTTTAGAGATAAATGAAAGTTTGGTTTTAGGGGGAGGATCTGTTAGAGTGTATACTAAAAGCCTAGCTTTTGGTATAAACATTCATCTAGAAATAAGAATCACATTGGTCAGATGTCTACATTTATGATAAATGTAGTTGTTCAATTAATTTATATTGTAGATAACATGGTGTGTGGTGTCACACACAGAGGATCATGTTATCAGTACCTTGTAAATTATAAACAGTAGCTCACGACCATGATGGAAAGGAACAAACCATTGGAAGGTCGTAGTGTAATTAGGTATTAGTTTATCTTAACTATATAATTACACTAGTACACTTAGAGTGTATTGAGTAGGACCATTAGAGGTCGTTTCTTTTATACTGACTTTATAAAGGAACAAAGACCTCAGTTATTATGGAAGTGTGTGCTCTTAATCCTAATATAATAACAAGCACATATATTTGATATTTATTTCTTTAATTTATCAATGGGTGAGATTTAGTTCGATGAATCAATAAGCCCGATAGGTTGGGAAATGATATCACTTATAGTGTGTGTTGTTGATTATAGAAGGAAACTGTGTCCTAGTAATCTAGGTTGAGAATGTCCCCAAGAGGAGCTCATAAGGATTGTCATGTTAAACCCTGCAGGTCGACTTAGTCCGACATGACAATAAGGTTGAGTGGTACTACTCTTGGAGCTAGATATTAATTAAGTGAGTTGTCAGTAACTTACTTAATTAGTGAACATTTATTATCTTAAACACAGGGAGACTGACACACTCATAATAAGAAAGAGCCCAAAATGTAATTTGGGATTGGTGCGGTAGTTCAATAATAGTTCTCTAGTGGAATGAATTATTATTGATAAAATTAAGTTGTGTGTTCGGGGCGAACACGGGATGTTTAATTTTATCGGAAGACCAAAACCAATTTCTCCTCTCGGTCCCTATCGTAGCCTCTTAATTATAGAGTACAATACCCACCTATACCCACCTTCTTACCCATCCCATAATGGGCCGGCCAAGCTAGCTTGGAGACCAAGCTAGGGTCGACCAAAGTTTGGTTCGTGGGTGCTTCAAGGTGGCCGGCCCTAGCTTGGGTTCAAGCTTGGTGTGGCCGGCCCAAATTAAAATAAAATGGATTTTTATTTTTTTAAAATTTTCTTATGTGGATAACATGTTTTAAAAGAGAGTTTAAAAATTTAAATCTTTCCTTTTATAAGATTCTACAAAAGATTAAGAGAAGAGCTAAATCTCTTTCCTTATTTGTAGATTAAAAGGTTGATTTTAATTATGGTAAAAACTTTCCTTTTTAACCATGTTCATGATTTAAAAGAAAGTTTAAAAAATTAATAATTCTCTTTTATTAGTTTCTACAAAAGATTAAGAAAAGATTTGATATCTTTCCTTATTTGTAGATTAAAAGAGATTTTAATTTTTAGAGATAATTTTCTTCTTATCCACATGTTTAAAAGAAAGATTTTAATTTATTAAATTTCCTTTTTATAAACCAATCATGAAGGGATTAAATTATTGGAGAAATTTTTATAATTTTCCGGAAACAAATTAGGAAGTTTTAATTCTTGTTTTAATTAAAACTTTCCTTGATTTGGGGCTTGAGGTGGCCGGCCATTGTATTTGAAAAAGAAAATTATTTTTAATTAAATAATTTTTTTTTCAATGGAAAAAAAATTAAGGAAATTTTTATTAAATTTTCCTTATTTGCCAAGACCAAGGATTATAAAAGAGGGGGTAGAGGAGGCTTTAAGGTGAACGACTCTATTCTATTTTTCTTCCTCTTTTCATTGGTGGTGTGGCCGGCCCTTCCTTCTTCTCTTCTTCTTCTCTTTGTGGCCGAACCTCTTCATGCTTATGGAGTTTTAATTGGTGGCCGGATCTAGCTTGAGGAAGAAAGAGAGAAAGCCGACATCCCTTGGAGCTTGGTTGGTGGAAAAGATCTTCATCTTTTGGAAGCTTTGTGGTTGGCCGAAATTTGAAGAAAGGAGAAGGTGCTTTGGTGGTTTCTCATCTCGGAAGATCGTTGCCCACACAACGTCCGAGGTTAGAAGAGGAATACGGTAGAAGATTAAGAGGTTTTTCTAAAAGGTATAACTAGTATTTTTCCTTTCCGCATCATACTAGTTATTTTTGGAAATAATACTAAATAAAAGAGGCATACGATTCTAGAGTTTCGAATTTGTTTTCGATATAGTGTTCTTTTGTTTTTCTTTTCCTTGTGATTTGATTGTTTTTTCAGTTAACATAAAGTTATTTAAGGAAATTAAATATTAGCTTTCCATAAAAGGTTTTGTCTAGTCGGTGGTGGTTGCTCCCATATCCAAGAAGGTCATGTGCCTCGCCACGTCAGTACTGGGAACCAATTATGAAAATTAATATTTAATGGAATTAATAACTTAAGGTGACTTGGGTCGAACGTGTTAAGTTCCGCAGGAGATCCAAGTCAAAACCTAAAAGAACAAATAGATTAAGTTTTGGATCAAACGTGTTAAGTTCCGCAGGCGATCCAAAATTTAATTTAAAAGAACACATGGTAGCTAGGAAAAGGTTCAGACCTTTCTACAACATTTTTGTACAGTGGAACCTCTAGGTTTTCCGAGTAGCAATCAACAATTGGTATCAGAGCTAGGGTTTTGCCTCTGTGTATTTGGTATTAGTTTAATTATGCACATGTCATACATAATTTAGGCAGGTTAATAGTAGGATGTGCTAACTTTGTGGATGCATGATCCAACTATTATGGCTTATAGTTATTATGTGTGTGATTGGACCCTTGGACATGTCAAGGGCATTTTATTGTGTGTGCATGATTGTATTATAAAATACAGCAGGAGCTGTATTTAGTTTTATTAGGATTTTATTTTTTGATCTAGTTACATGTGCATTTCTTTTATGAAATATAGGATCGATGGATGTAAATTTTATTTTATGTTCGATCTAGTTTACATGTACATTCCTTCGAGGAATATAGGATCAAAATGTAAAATTCTATTTATGTTGCGGATCGAATCTTGCAAAGCGTGGAACCTTCTAAGGACCAGAGGCGCAGCGGAACTAGGAGCAAGATGGATGCGACAGCTAGACCCGGTGGCAGTGGCCAAATATGGCAGCAGCTTGGGATGACAACACACGGAGGACAACTAGAGATAAAAGCCATAATAGTTGAAAATTATATTTTCTATTTATTGCTTTTATATTGTGCTGTGTGTGCATGTTAGTTTACATATTTAGTAAGCTAGCATAGTTAAAATTCCTCATTTATAAATAACTAAGTGGGAGAGAGATTTTTAAGTAAATCCCATGGTCTCCATTACTGGTTTGTAAGTGATGCAAACAAGCTTGCGCGTTGGCTCTGAGTGTCTTCCTTCATAACGGATGAGCTTGTTTGTGGATCACTAGAACAGACTTCCAATTTTGGATGACTATAGGAAGTTAATTAAGAGCGTGTGATCTTCCCCAACGGAAGGGGCATAATCTTATTAATGGACTTAGTGTCAAGTAATGGTATACACTTAGACACATCTAATAGTATCCTCCCCATCGGAGTCACTGCTATTATTTGTATGACCAAATGATACCAACTATTAATTTTATTTGTCAAAAAGTTAGGTTGACAAGATAATAAAATTAATGGGTTAAAACCCTCCTTTTACAAATGTTGAATTTGTATACGTCCACACTAACGTGGCATGCAAAATTCACGGTGTTTGAGGTATTGGAGAATTTAAATAATATTGTTTAAGGAATCAATATTTTTTTATTCAAAATTTTTTGACCAAATATTTGATCAAAGACAGATCAACTATTAATTTTATTTCATCATAAAGTAAAGTTGACGAGATAATAAAATTAATGAATAAAATCTCCTCTTTGATTTTGTATACGTCCACACTATCGTGGCATACAAAATTCATGGGGATTTTTAAGGAGTTGATCTTGACCAAATATTTTTGTGATTCTTAGGATTTAAAATGTTTATCAATTCCCTAGTAGTCATACTATAGAAAAGACTTAGTAATCCCAATTGTAATGATTGGAAATAGGACTTGGACATTAAGGTAGGCTGTCTTCTTATAACTAAGAACAATATAGGTGTATTTAATTTCTTAGTTGAAACATGTTTAGTGGTGTTATCTACCAGAACTTGGAGTGTAGATACAGATGCCATTAATCATGTCCGCAATTCATTGCAGGGTTCCAGGAAACCCGGAAACTAAATGAAAATTAAAACACCGTCTACATAGGCACTACTGTAAAAATGGTAGCTGTGGCAGTGGGAGATGTTTATCTTTTGATAAGAATAAAACATGGATTTTTGAGTAATTGTCTTTACGCACCAAGTTTAAAAAGAACTAGTTTTCAGTTCCTAAACTATTCAAAGAACTTGATATTCTGCCTCTTTTAATAACAAAGTTGTTATTAAGGAAAAGAGAGAAGTTATCTATTCTGGTACGTTGGTTGGCAATTTATAAATCCAAAAACTCTCACGATGCAACAAATGGAAATTAGTAACACATCTTCTAACTTTAAGAGAAAGTAACCTTCGAAAATGAACCAATTATATCTTTGGCATCTAAGGCTAGGTTATATTAACATTAGTAGAATTCATTGGTAGCTGATGAACTTTTGGGTTCATTAGTAGTGGAAATCTTTCCAACCTACGAGTCTTACTTGGAAGGAAAAATAACCAAGAAGCTTTTAAGTCTAAGGGCTACGGAGTCAAAGATATATTGGAATTGGTTCATTCTGATTTGTGTGATCCTATGAGCATCCAGGCAAGAGGTTGTTTCAAATATTTCATCTATTTTATAGACAACTATTTTAGATACAGATATATTTACTTGATGTGCCGCAAGTCTAAGTGCTTTGATTAGTTCAAAGAGTACGAGGCTGATGTGGAGAAACGACAAAGTAAAAGTATCAAGACATTACGGTAAGATCGTAGTGGCAAGTACCTCTTGGGAGAATTTAGGAGTCATTTAACAGAAGTAGGGATTCAATCCCAACTAATTGCACCTGGTACACCCCAACAGAATGGTGTAGGAAAAGGAAGGTATAGGACTCTTATGGAAATAAGTAGATTGATAAGTTATTAAGAATATTATCAAAATCATTTTAAGGATATACTCTGGAAACGGGAGTGAATATAGTACCTTCTAAAGTCAGAACTCTCTACTCATATAGAATTGCTGAATAGGCGTAATTTCAAGCATATTCGGATTCGAGTAGTCCAGATGCATAAGAGAGACAATGATAAGTTGGACAGAATTCACTTGTTTGTGGGTTATCCTAGTGAAATGAAAGTAGGTTTATAGTCTTAAAATCAAGGTCATTGTTAGCATCAATGACCGATTTTTAGAAAAGGACTATGTAATAAACCATGTGCCCATAAGAAAATTTGTTCTTAAGGAAATAATAAAAGGCATGTCTAATCTAGTACCAACTGTACAAGATGAGATACCACAAGGAAACTGCAACACGTATCACAAATGATACACAATTACAGAAAGTGCCTTGTCGTAGTAGGAGGTTGTTAGGCAACCTAAAAAGATTCATGTTTTGGGAGAGTTTTTGGACTCGATCCCTGGAGGACATGAACCTGATCTCCGGACATATGACGAAACACTCCAAGATAAAGATGCAACATCTTGGCAAAAAGTAATAAATAACAGAATTAGAATATATGTATTCTAATAAAATCTGGAAGCTTGTAGAACCACCAAATGGTGTAAAAGCCTTTGGGTGTTAAAAGGTCTATAATAGGAAAAGAGGGATAGAAAGGAAGGGAGTAACTTTCAAAGCAAGGCTTGATAAAAAGGAAACTTTTTCACTGGTAGTCATGCTTAAGTCTATCCGGATTCTTTTATCTATTTGGCAAGTGGATGTCAATACAGCATTCCTTAATGGAAGTCTTGATGAAAGCATCCATATAAAGCAACCAGAAGGGTTCATTGCAAAGGGCTAAGAGCATCTTGTGTGCATGCTCAGTCAGTCTATGGACTGAGGCAAAACTTCAAGGTCTTGGAATATCCGGTTTATCAAAGTAATCCAGACCTATTGATTTATTGAGTAAACGGATAAGTCTTATGTATACAAAAGGTGTGATGGAAACGTGGTGGTATTTCTTGTACTATATGTAGATAACATTTTTGGTAGTTGGAAATAATATCAAAATGTTGTCGGAAGTAGGGGTATGGTTGTCCAAATAATTCGATATAAAGGACTTTGGAGAATGTATATATTCTTGAGATCAAAGTAATAAGGGATCGCAAGAAAAGAATATTTTACTTATCCCAAGCTTCATACATCGGAAAAATCCTTGCTCGTTTTAAGCATGCAAAACTCCAAGAAAGGTTTCTTACTTTTTCAGGATGGAGTAACTTTATCTAAAGATATGTCTCTGTAGACATCAAAGGAGATAAAGGAAATAAAGGCAGTTCTTTATGCTTCGGCTGTCGGAAGCCTAATGTATGCTATGCACGAGATCAGAAATCTGTTTTGCCAAGGGCATAGTTAGCAGATATCAAAGTAACCCTGGACAAGGACAGTGGACTGTAGTAAAGCATATATTGAAGTACCTTAGAGGCACTAGAGATTATATGCTAGCTCACAAGGCAGTTAATTTGGTTCTTGTGGGTTGCATGGATTTTGACTTCCAATCGGATAGGAACAATAATAAGTCAACCTCGGGGTTTTGTGTTTACTTTAGGAGGAAAAGTCATAACTATGGAAGAGTGATAAGCATAGGTATTTTTATGGACTCCACCATAGAAGCTGAGTATATGGCAAGCCTCTGAGGTAGCCATAAAAGCTGAATGACTTAATAACCTCAAGATAGACTTAGATATGATTTCTAGTTTGTCCAAAGATTATTACAATTTATTGTAATAATAAAGGTGCAGTAGCAAACTCGTAGAACCCATGAGTCTATAAGGCAAGTAAACACAATAGAGCGTAAGTAGTACCCAATACGAGAAATTGTATAACGAGGAGAAGTTGTTGCCGCCTAGATTGCATCAGATGATAACCTAAGGTCCTTAAGGCAAGAGTTTTTTGAAAGGCAAGGGAATCAGATGTATGGCAGCAGATATGGCAGCTTAGTCTTTTAGTATAAGTGGGAGATTGTTAGAGTGTATACTAAAAGCCTAGCTTTTGTTATAAATATTTATCTAGAAATAAGAATCACATTGGTCAGATGTCTACATTTATGATAAATGTAGTTGTTCAATTAATTTATATTGTAGATAACATGGTGTGTGGTGTCACACACAGAGGATCATGTTATCAGTACCTTGTAAATTATAAACAGTAGCTCACGACCATGATGGAAAGGAACAAACCATTGGAAGGTCGTAGTGTAATTAGGTATTAGTTTATCTTAACTATATAATTACACTAGTACACTTAGAGTGTATTGAGTAGGACCATTAGAGGTCGTTTCTTTTATACTGACTTTCTAAAGGAACAAAGACCTCAGTTATTATGGAAGTGTGTGCTCTTAATCCTAATATAATAACAAGAACATATATTTGATATTTATTTCTTTAATTTATCAATGGGTGAGATTTAGTTCGATGAATCAATAAGCCCGATAGGTTGGGAAATGATATCACTTATAGTGTGTGTTGTTGATTATAGAAGGAAACTGTGTCCTAGTAATCTAGGTTGAGAATGTCCCCAAGAGGAGCTCATAAGGATTGTCATGTTAAACCCTGCAGGTCGACTTAGTCCGACATGACAATAAGGTTGAGTGGTACTACTCTTGGAGCTAGATATTAATTAAGTGAGTTGTCAGTAACTTACTTAATTAGTGGACATTTATTATCTTAAACACAGGGAGACTGACACACTCATAATAAGAAGGAGCCCAAAATGTAATTTGGGATTGGTGCGGTAGTTCAATAATAGTTCTCTAGTGGAATGAATTATTATTGATAAAATTAAGTTGTGTGTTCGGGGTGAACACGGGATGCTTAATTTTATCGGGAGACCAAAACCAATTCCTCCTCTCGGTCCCTATCGTAGTCTCTTAATTATAGAGTACTATACCCACCTATACTCACCTTCTTACCCATCCCATAAGGGGTCGGCCAAGCTAGCTTGGAGACCAAGCTAGGGCCGGCCAAAGTTTGGTTCATGGGTGCTTCAAGGTGGCCGGCCCTAGCTTGGGTTCAAGCTTGGTGTGGCCGGCCCAAATTAAAATAAAAAGGATTTTTATTTTATTTTTTAATTTTCTTATGTGGATAACATGTTTTAAAAGAGAGTTTAAAAATTTAAATCTTTCCTTTTATAAGATTCTACAAAAGATTAAGAGAAGAGCTAAATCTCTTTCCTTATTTGTAGATTAAAAGGTTGATTTTAATTTTGGTAAAAACTTTCCTTTTTAACGATGTTCATGATTTAAAAGAAAGTTTGAAAAATTAATAATTCTCTTTTATTAGTTTCTACAAAAGATTAAGAAAAGATTTGATATCTTTCCTTATTTGTAGATTAAAAGAGATTTTAATTTTTAGAGATAATTTTCTTCTTATCCACATGTTTAAAAGAAAGATTTTAATTTATTAAATTTCCTTTTTATAAACCAATCATGAAGGGATTAAATTATTGGAGAAATTTTTATAAATTTCCGAAAACAAATTAGGAAGTTTTAATTCTTGTTTTAATTAAAACTTTCCTTGATTTGGGGCTTGAGGTGGCCGGCCATTGTATTTGAAAAAGAAAATTATTTTTAATTAAATAATTTTTCTTTTCAATGGAAAAAGAATTAAGGAAATTTTTATTAAATTTTCCTTATTTGCTAAGACCAAGGATTATAAAAGAGGGGGTAGAGGAGGCTTCAAGGTGAACGACTCTATTCTATTTTTCTTCCTCTTTCCTTTGGTGGTGTGGCCGGCCCTTCCTTCTTCTCTTCTTCTTCTCTTTGTGGCCGAACCTCTTCATGCTTATGGAGTTTTAATTGGTGGCCGGATCTAGCTTGAGGAAGAAGGAGGAAAGCCTACATCCCTTGGATCTTGGTTGGTGGAAAAGATCTTCATCTTTTGGAAGCTTTGTGGTTGGCCGAAATTTGAAGAAAGGAGAAGGTGCTTTGGTGGTTTCTCATCTCGGAAGATCGTTGCCCACACAACGTCCGAGGTTAGAAGAGGAATACGGTAGAAGATCAAGAGGTTTTTCTAAAAGGTATAACTAGTATTTTTCCTTTCCGCATCATACTAGTTATTTTTGGAAATAATACTAAATACAAGAGGCATACGATTCTAGAGTTTCGAATTTGTTTTCGATATAGTGTTCTTTTGTTTTTCTTTTCCTTGTGATTTGATTGTTCTTTTCGGTTAACCTAAAGTATTTTAGGAAATTAAATATTAGCTTTCCATAAAAGGTTTTGTCTAGTCGGTGGTGGTTGCTCCCATATCCAAGAAGGTCATGTGCCTCGCCACGTCAGTACTGGGAACCAATTATGGAAATTAATATTTAATGGAATTAATAACTTAAGGTGACTTGGGTCGAACGTGTTAAGTTCCGCAAGAGATCCAAGTCAAAAACTAAAAGAACAAATAGATTAAGTTTTGGATCAAACGTGTTAAGTTCCGCTGGCGATCCAAAATTTAATTTAAAAGAACACATGGTAGCTAGGAAAAGGTTCAGACCTTTGTACAAAATTTTTGTACAGTGGAACCTCTAGGTTTTCCGAGTAGCAACCAACAGGATCTTGATTCCCCTAAAATTAGGGAAATATGAACATTTCTGATCTAAACTTAAATCGTGTTGTCAAACAACAAAAATGGGGAGATTGTTAATACAGTCTGACCTGGCTGTTGTTTTGATGTTGACACTGATTTAAGTTTGTATCAGATATTAATTAAACTCAGACTGATTAATGATCAAGGTTGATCATGTGGAGAGGAAAAGTCCAAGTACGGATACTTGGCATGCGAAGTCGGAGAGGGCTCGGCAGCTCGTTCTCCGGACTAGGTCAGAGAGGGCTCGGTAGCTCTTTTTCTGGACCGGACGAAGTCGGAGAGGGCTCGGTAGCTCGTTCTCCAGACTAGGTCAGAGAGGGCTCGGTAGCTCGTTCTCTGGACCAGACGAAGTCGGAGAGGGCTCGGCAGCTCGTTCTCCAGACTAGGTCAGAGAGGGCTCGGTAGCTCGTTCTCTGGACCGGACGAAGTCAGAGAGGGCTCGACAGCTCGTTCTCTGGACTAGGTCAGAGAGGGATCGGCAGCTCGTTCTCCGGAATATGTCAGAGAGGGCTCGGTAGCTCGTTCTCTGGCCCAGGAAGACGTTAGGGTTTAGGGCTGGGAAGCTCTAAAACAGGCATTGGATCAGTCTGTTGACCGATCCAGTGATACTTTGGCTGTCTGGATCGATATGTCGACCGATCCAGTGATACCTTAGTTATCTGATCGGTCTCGTGACCGATCAGTAACCACACAGTAGCTTTCTGTGGGTTATCTGATCGGTCTGGTGACCGATCAGTAACCAAACAGGAGTTCACTGTATGTTATCTGATCGGTCTGTAGACCGATCAGAAGGAAGCGAAGGACTCAGAGGACTATAGGGGATCGGTCTGTGGACCGATCCACCTATAGGCTGATCGGTCCACAGACTGATCAGAAACCTCCCAGACCGATCAGGATATGTCCTGATCGGTCCAGAGAGCTATGGATTGGTCTGTTGACCGATCCACAACGATGTCGTTTATCTTCTGATATTTCTCTGCGATTTCTGATTCATCTGATCTAACTATCTGCTGTAAGCTTTTTGAGTTACAGATTGCAGGTGTCGTGCCAATGCTTGAATTCAAACTAAGCACCATTAGAAGAATAAGACCAAGTGCTCTTTCTGCTGTGTTTCGCTGCAAATTGTGCAATTGGAGCTTCAACATTCACTGGATGCGATCAGTTGGCAACAGCTTGACTCTTGCTTATTGGTTCGAGCTCAGAAACACCAGTGAAGACCATGAATGGTATTGGTGTGAGTTAAGAGAACCAGATGAGGAGGAAGAGTGATTGGTGACGCCTGAGTTGGTCGCAGTTATTCGATACAGGTGATAGTGATTCGGCTCTGGCTGAAGACAGTGAGAAAGAAGAGCAATAAGAAGAAGGAAGTAGAGAGGTTTGAATGAGATTTTTTTTTTGAAAAACTCTCTGTCGATCAAGCAAGAGGCTGCGTGTTTGAGCTCTTGGCTGAGGAACTTCTTCTGTCTCTGCGTTTTGATTTCATAGTGGCTGTAAGTTGATTGTTCATACCTTTTGGCCACTAAACTCTGTAAGTCTTGTGCTTCATTTCAAATCTTGTCTGAGACTTTGTGTGGAGAGGTTACTCCACCGAGAAGGAGAAATACTTAGCCGGAATTTGTCCGGGGTGTGATCTACCGAAAGATCAAGGGATCGTCCACCTTACGGACACGCCGAGGAGTAGGGGCAAGTTATCCCCGAACCTCGTACATCCTTGTTGTGTTAGTGGTGGGTTGTTTCTTTTCCTTGCATCAGTTTTCTTTTTGCTTATTTCCACTGTGCTAACAAGTTTTTGTGAGGAATTAATTGAGTTTTAGTGGAGGCTATTCACACCCCCCCCTCTCTAGCCATCTGAAGGTCCTAACAGTTATGACCCCATGAACTATAATCTTCTCAAGCCAATGAGAAGATCTAAAGATTAACCTTGGTCTAAGCATCTTCTCCAAGTGCTTCCTTGGTTGCCATGTGTTGTTGTCCTTCTCCCCTTTTCACCATCATCCAGTAGACTCATTCTTTCTCTAATTTGTACATTACAAAATCTAAAGAAATCATGAGTTACATTCGAGGGTAGTTTAAATTTACAATCGGAATGAAAAAGAGGAGAGGCATGACACGCAGGCGATATTATGAATTACAATATATACATAGCTCCAATCACATTGGGGTTAAAGGTCTATAACCAGGCACTATGTCATATAACATTCACAATATCTTTATGACATAAAATATACTATGATTCCAACAAAAACTTATAAGCCCCAACACCATGGTGGTCCTACAAAACCTTTAGCTGAAGCCTTGTTGTTCACAATAGTGTTTTGGCCGAGACCCTACAGTTCACAATAGTTTTTAGGCCAAGGCCTTTGACTGAAATCTAACTCATAATCATGCAAATCATAGTAAATCTCTCATTCAATTTTTATATCACATATAAAAATCTAACTACAACTTAGTATATTCCTTTGCAAGTAGCTCTGATACCACTGTAAGGATCTAACACGCTAAACACGTATAAAACTCAGCAAAAAATAAACTAGATCCTTTCCAAAAAATCCATGTAAAAGAAAACCAATATACTAAGTTTGATGAGAAGGAGTTATACCTTTGTTGCGTGCCCTTCGTAATCCTAGCCGCAACTTTTCTTTGGATGCAGATCTCAGCGTGATTAAGTGTCTGCGCCTCTATGGTATCCACGCGAACACGTTCTGTCCATTTCATGAACTCACGATTTGTATAAGAACCTTTGGTTGTGCTAGCAACCCACAAGGGAGTTTTAGACAAGAAGAGTTTCGACCAAAAAGAATTTCAACCAAGAAGAAGAGAGACGATGAGGAGGAAGCTCAAGGGACACTCCAATTTTGATCTAATGAAAATTCCATTCAAAAATACTATTTATATCCATCTAATGAATACCAAGGGTTTTTGCCCTTTGGTCTTCTTCTCTTTAAAGCATGATTAATTCTAATTAATCATCATTATTCTCCTTTTAATAGGTTAAAATATTATATTGGATTAATCATTAACCCAATAAGCCTAATAATCTCATAATTGGCTCTTAGGGATAATACTAACAACACGGAGACCAAAGTGGTTGAAATCTGGCAAGAGAAGTCCAGCTAGGTTGATAGATGACACGAAGTCCAAATCGGTTGAGATCTGGTAGGAGGAAGTCTAAATTGGTTGAAATCTAGTAGGAAGTCTTGGTGAATCAAAGGACCTGAAGTTTGCAGCTGGTAAGTAAAAGGTAAGCAACTAGAGGAGAGATCAGTGAGGATGCATTCTCGATTGAGAAAATAGTAGGTGTCGGTCTAGCTTAGGTTCATTTGGGAAACCTAAGCTGAGACTATGACTAGATCCTGATCTTAGGAAGATTGGATCTAATTACTACTACTATCTTACTGTATTGTGCTAACTTTATTTTACAGGATAAATATATTTTTGTTACATGGACTAACTCTTTTTACAAGAAAAAATGGGCTGAAAAAAGATTGTCAAAATGCCCGGAAGGGATCTAGGTGCCCAGACTCTAGGCGCTCGAAGTTAGTCTGGGCGCCCGGGGCCAGCTTTGCAGGGTGGTATTTGCCCAGGCACCTAGGCGATCCAGGCACTCAGAGTTGATCCAGGCACTCGGACCAAAAATATTATCCAAAAGCTGAGTTGGAGCACGATGACTGGTTGAACCCACGTAAATGGTCCAAGCGCTGGAGGGGGTCCGGGTGCTCGGAGGTGGATAAACTTGATGGATCAAGTTTCAATGAGAGGTCACCACGTCAGCAATGGTCCAGACGCCCGGAGGGGTTCTAGGCGCCCGAAATGGACCTCTATAAATGAAGGCGATGGAATTTCGTTCTGTTTCAATTTCCCCTGTACAAAAATTGTACAAGTACAGAACTTTTCCTAGCAACCCACATTTTCGATCAGACATGTGTTTGATCAATCAAGCAAGTTCTTGACGGATCAAAGCACACCTTGATCAAAGTACAAGATCGCTGGCCTCTTGTGTTGGTATTCAAAATCGATACAAAGAAAACTAAACTAATTACGCAGTGGAATCAAAGAACTAGTTGTACCTTTTCCTTTGTAGCTAAAGATCTCTTGATCTTCTATTGTATTCCTCTCCTCTTCTTAGACGTCGTGTGAGCGACGATCTACCAAAATAACAAACACCCTTCCCTTTGTTGTTTCCAAACCGCCAACCACCAAGAGAATAGCTAGGATGAGGCACCTTCTCCTCTTCTTCTTCTTTTCCAAGCTTCCATCCACAAAGGATGCAAGAGCAAGCGTCGGCCCTAGCAAGGAGGAGGCACTGACCCCTTGGAAGGAGGAGGTGTCGGCCCCTAGCAAGGAGATAGAGGTGGCACCGGCCCTAGCAAGGGGAGAAGGTGGCGCCGACCCTTAGAAAGGAAGAGGGGAGTCGACCCTAGGAAAGAAAGAGGGGAGCCAGTCCTAGCAAGGAGAAGAGGAGTCGGCCCTGTTGGTTGCTACTCGGAAAACCTAGAGGTTCCATTGTACAAAAATTTTGTACAAAGGTCTGAACCTTTTCCTAGCTACCATGTGTTCCTTTAAATTAAATTTTGGATCGCCTGCGGAACTTAACACGTTTGATCCAAAACTTAATCTATTTGTTCTTTTAGGTTTTGACTTGGATCTCCTGCAGAACTTAACACGTTCAACCCAAGTCTCCTTAAGTTATTAATTCCATTAAATATTAATTTCCATAAAAGGTTCCCAGTACTGACGTGGCGAGGCACATGGCCTTCTTGGATATGGGAGCAACCACCACCGACTAGACAAAACATTTAATAGAAAGCTAATATTTAATTTCCTAAAATAACTTTAGGTTAACCAAAGAGAACAATCAAATCACAAGGAAAAGAAAGAAAACAAAAGAACACAACATCGAAAAACATATTCGAAATACTAGAACGTAAGCCTCTTGTATTTGGTATTATTTCCATAAATAACTAGCATGATGCGGAAATAAAAATTACTAGTTATACCTTGTAGAAAAACCTCTTGATCTTCTACCGTATTCCTCTTCTAGCCTTGGACGTTGTGTGGGCAACGATCTACCAAGATGAGAAACCACCAACCACCTTCTTCTCCTCCAAGCAAGGTTCGGCCACAAAGGAAGAACTTCACCAAAGAAGAAAAATCAAAACACTAACCAAGCTCCAAGAGATGCTAGCTTTCTCTCCTTCTTCTTCTTCTTCTCCAAGTAGTATCCGGCCACCACAAGAGCTCCAAGGAAGGGAGAGAGGTTCGGCCACCACAAGAGGAAGAGAGGGAGAGGATGGCCGGCCACACCAAGGAACAAAAGAGGGAGAGAAAATAATAGAGGTTGTATCTCTTGAAGGCACCCTCACCCCTTCTTTTATATTCCTTGGCCTAGGCAAATTAGGAAATTTAATTACAATAAAATTTCCTCAATTTCCTTGATATGATTTAATTGAGAAAAATAAAATAAAATTTCCCCAATTACAATCACATGGCCGGCCACATCATTGGAGAACAAATTGGACAAGTTTTAATCAACAATTAAAACTTCCTAATTTGTTTCCGGAAATTTTAAAAAATAAAATTTCTCTTTAAAATCTCTTCATGGTTGATAAAAGGAAATTTCTATAATTTTAATTTTATCAACATGTGAATAATTTTTAAAGAAAAAAATAAAACATCTCTCCAATCTAAAAATAAGGAAAGAGATCTAATCTCTTTCTTTAATCTTTTATAGATCTTTTACAAGAGAGATATTTTAATTCTCTTTAAATTATATCTTCCACATAATAATAAAAATTAAAATTAAAATCCCTTTTAATTTAATTTGGCCGGCCCCCACTAGCTTGGGTTCAAGCTAGGGCCGGCCACCCAATAATATACCTAGGCCGACCCTAGCTTGTTCCCAAGCTAGCTTGGCCGGCCCCTATTGGGTAGGTTTAGAAGGTGGGTATAGGTGGGTATAGAACTCTATAAATAAGAGGCTACGATAGGGACCGAGAGGAGGAATTGGTTTTGGTCTCCCGATAAAATTAAGCATCCCGTGTTCGCCCCAAACACACAACTTAATTTTATCAATGATAATTCATTCCACTAGAGAACTATCATTGAACTACCGCACCAATCCCAAATTACAATTTTGGGCTCCTTCTTATTATGAGTGTGTTAGTCTCCATGTGTTTAAGATATCGAATGTCCACTAATTAAGTGAGTTACTGACAACTCATTTAATTAATATCTAAGTCCAAGAGTAGTACCACTCAACCTTATTGTCATGTCGGACTAAGTCCACCTGCAGGGTTTAACATAACAATCTTTATGAGCTCCTCTTGAGGACATTATCAACCTAGTATCTCTAGGACACAGTTTCCTTCTATAATCAACAACACACACTATAAGTGATACCATTTCCCAACTTATCGTGTTTATTGATTTAACGAACTAAATCTCACCCATTGATAAATTAAAGAAATAAATATCAAATATATGTGCTTGTTATTATATTAGAATTAAGAGCACACACTTCCATAATAACTGAGGTCTTTGTTCCTTTATAAAGTCAGTATAAAAGAAACGATCTCAAATGGTCCTACTCAATACACTCTGAGTGTACTAGTGTAATTATATAGTCAAGATAAACTAATACCTAATTACACTACGACCTTCTAATGGTTTGTTCCTTTTCCATTTTGGTCGTGAGCTACTGTTTATAATTTATAAGGTACTGATAACATCATCTTCTGTATGTGACACCACATACTATGTTATCTACAATGTAAATTAAATGAACAACTACAAACAAATGTAGACAATTAGACCAAATGTGATTCTTTATTCATAATAAATGTTTACAAAGCTTAGGCTTTCAGTATACACTCCAACAATCTCCCACTTATACTAATGACTAAGCTGCCATATCTTCTACCATACATCTGATTCCCAATCCCTCCACATGCCGATCGAAAGCTTTCGCCGGAAGGGCCTTAGTGAAAGGATCTGCCAGGTTATCCGCTGATGCAATCTTGGCGATGACAACTTCTCCTCGCTTCACAATATCTCGTATCTGGTGGTACTTGCGCTCTATATGTTTACTTGCCTTATGAGCTCGTGGTTCCTTTGAGTTTGCAACTGCACCGCTATTATCACAATAAATTGTGATGATTTTGGGCAAACCAGGAATCACATCTAAGTCCATTAGAAAGTTCCTGAGCCATACTGCTTCTTTAGCTGCCTCAGAGGCTGCTACATATTCAGCTTCCATGGTTGAGTCCGAAACGCATTTCTGCTTAACACTCCTCCATGAAATGGCTCCACCTCCTAAAGTAAACACATAGCCTGATGTAGACTTACTGTTATCCCTATCTGATTGGAAATCTGAATCCGTGTAACCCACAGGGAGCAGATCGTCTGCTTGATAAACTAGCATATAATCTCTAGTCCTTCTCAGGTACTTTAATATATGCTTTACTGCAGTCCAATGTCCTTGTCCAGGGTTACTCTGATATCTGCTGACCATGCCCACGGCAAAACAGATATCAGGTCTCGTACATAGCATTGCATACATTAGGCTTCCTACAGCCGAAGCATAAGGAACTGCTTTCATGTCCTCTATCTCTTTTGATGTCTTTGGAGACATCTCTTTAGACAGAGCTACTCCATGTCTAAAAGGTAAGAAACCTTTCTTGGAATCTTGCATGCTAAAACGAGCAAGGATTGTATCTATATATGAAGCTTGGGACAGACATAACATTCTTTTCTTGCGATCCCTTATTACTTTGATCCCAAGAATGTGTGCACACTCTCCTAAGTCCTTCATATCAAATTGTTTGGACAACCATACCCTTACGTCTGATAATACCTTGACATTGTTGCCAATTAACAAAATATCATCTACGTATAGTACAAGAAATACCACCACGCTTCCATACTTCTTATATACACAAGACTCATCCGGACTTTGAATAAATCCATATGATTGGATTACTTCATTAAACCGGATGTTCCAAGACCTTGAAGCTTGCTTCAATCCATAAATGGACCGATTGAGCTTGCACACTAGATGCTCTTTGCCTTTTTCAATGAACCCTTCTGGTTGCTTCATATGGATGTTCTCTTCAAGACTTCCATTAAGGAAAGTCTTGACATCCATTTGCCAAATCTCATAATCCATATGCGCAGCAATGGATAAGAGTATCCGGATAGACTTAAGCATGGCTACCGGTGAAAAGGTCTCCTCATAATCGATTCCTCTTTTGAGTGTACCCTTTTGCAACAAGCCTAGCTTTGAAGGTTTCTACCTTCCCGTCCCTCTTTTCCTTTGTAGATCCACTTGCATCCAACGCTTTTACACCATCGGTGGTTCTACAAGCTCCCAAACCTTATTAAAGTACATGGACTCTATTTCGTAATTCATTGCCTTTCGCCAAGATGCTGGATCTATATCTTGGAGTGCTTCATTATATGAGGGGATCAGGTTCATGTTTACCCGGATCAAGTCCAAGACTCTCCCAAAACATGAATCTTTCAGTGCCTCACAACCCTCCCACTACGACGAGGCATCGTCTGGTTGTGTATCATGTGTGACACGTGTTGCGCTCTTGTGGTACTTCATCTTGTAATGTTGGTACTGAAGTAGACATGTCCTCTCTAAGTTCTTCTAAAACAACTTTACTATCGGGCTTGTGATCCATTATATAGTCTTCTTCTAAAAACTGGGCATTGGTGCTAACAATGACCTTCTGGTCTTTAGGACTATAAAATAAACCACCTTTCGTTCCTTTGGGATATCCTACGAACACGCGAACTTCTGTACGAGATTCTAACTTATCAAGATCTGGTTTCAGCACATGTGCTGGACTACCCCAAATCCGAATATGTCTTAGACGGTTTTCGCCCATTCCACAATTCTATGGGAGTAGAAGAAACTGATTTAGAAGGTACTAAGTTCAAAATGTATGCTGCATATCCCCAAAACGAATTTGGTAATTCGAATAACTCATCATCGATCTAACCATCTCCATAAGAGTCCTATTCCTTCGCTCGCTACACCATTCTGTTGGTGTTCCAGTGCGATAATTGGGATTGAATCCCGATTCGATAAGTAATTCCTAAACTCTCCTAAGAGGTATTCGCCACCACGATCAGATCGTAGTGTCTTGATACTTTACCAATCGTTTCTCCACATTAGCCTTGTATTCTTTGAACTTGTCAAAGCACTCGGACTTGGCGCATTAGGTAAATGTATCCATATCTTGAATAATCGCCTATGAAAGAGACAAAATATTCAAACCTCCTCTTGCCCGGACAGATATAGACCACACAAATCCGAGTGAACCAACTCTAACACTTCTTTGGCTCTATACCCTTGGCCTTGAACGGTCTCTTGGTCATTTTACCTTCTAAGCAAGATTCACAAGTTGGAAAATTTTCCAACTCTAATGAACTCAAAAGTCCATCGCTATAAGCCTCTGAATCCTACTTAAATTAATACGACCAAGTCTTAGATGCCAAAGATATGCTTGTTTCATCGAAGGTTCTTTTCTTATTAGAATTAGAAGATGAGTTATAAATTTCCATGTTTTGCTTTGTGGAAGAAATTGGATTTAAAATATACAAATTGCCAACTAATGCACCGTAACGTATAATCACTTTATTACATCTTACTAAAGGAAACTGAATATCCATCTAAAAACAGTTTAGAAACTGAAATTAAATTCTTTCTAAAACTGGGTACATAAAGACAATTTCTTAAAACCAAATTCCTATTTCTACTAAAAGACAAGTAGACGTCTCCCACTGCAACAGCTGCCACCTTAGTAGCATTGCCCATGTAGACGGTAATCTCCCCTTCAGATAGTCGTCGGTTTCCTGGAACCCCTGCAAGGAATTGCAGACATGATCAGGTTCATGTACACACCAGGTGTTGGTAGATAACACCGCTAAACATGTTTCAACAACGAGCATGAGATATACCTTTGTTTTGGTTCTTACGAGGACAGTCCGCCTTCAATGTCCCGTCCTGTGAAGCACTTGTCCTTCTTCTTCATTTCGACTTTAAATCCCGTACTCTGAGATTTATTCACTTTCTTTGTTGAACCAGCTTGTTTCTTCTTCTTCTTTCCTTTCGGTTTAGAAGTAGAACCATTTTCAGCATAGTGAATTTGAGCATTGTGACGAAATAATCCTTCTGCTGCTTGAAGTTCTGTAAGTAGTTCCGCTAATGAATAAATACTCTTATTCATATTATAGTTCAAGCGAAACTGCTCAAAACTTCTAGGTAGCGTTTGGAGGATCATATCGATCTGGGTTTCCCCATCAATTTCTCCTCCAAGGATCTGTATCTCGTTCAGATAAGCCATCATCTTTAGGATATGATCCCTTACAGGAGTACCCTCTTGCATGGTGGCTGTCATTATCTTTCTCATGGCTTCTTGCCTAGAAGCCCTATCCTGATGACCAAAGAGTTCCTTGAGATTGTTCATAATATCATAGGCTGTTGGTAAATCTTGATGCTAATGTTGCAATACATTTGACATTGAAGCCAAAATGTAACACCGGTCATCTCATCTGCTTTTACCCATTTCCTATGATATTCAATCTCCTCTTGGGTAGATTCACCAGAGGGTGCATCAGGGCATTGCTCAATCAGACATATTTATAGCTTTCAGCAGTAAGAACAATGTCCGTGTTTCTTTTCCAATCTATATAGTTTGGTCCAATAAGTCTATTCTGAGTATGATGGACAGTGGGTTGAAAGACATCCTAAGAATCACAAATAACTTTTGGTCGAACTCTAAATTTAGAATAATATTGATTCCTCAAATAATACTATTTTAAATTAACCAACACCTCAAAACACCGTGAATTTTGTATGCCACGTTAGTGTGGACGATACAAATTCAACATTTGTAAAAGGAGGTTTTAACCCATTAATTTTATTATCTTGTCAACCTAACTTTTGGCAAATAAAATTAATCGTTGGTATCATTTGGTCACACAAATAATAGCAATGACTCCGTTGGGGAGGATACTATTAGATGCGTCTAAGTGTATACCATTACTTGACACTAAGTCCATTAATAAGATTATGCCCTTCCGTTGGGGAAGATCACACGCCTTAATTAACTTCCTATAGTCATCCATAAATGGAAGTCTTTCTAGTGATCCACAAACAAGCTCATCCGTTATGGAGGAAGGCACTCGAGCCAACGTGCAAGCTTGTTTGCATCACTTACAAACCAAGAATGGAGACCATGGGATTTATTTAAAATCCTCTCCCACTTAGTTATTTATAAATGAGGAATTTTAACTATGCTAGCCTACTAAACTTGTAAACTAACATGCACACACAGCACAATATAAAAGCAATAAATAGAAAATTTAATTTTCAACTATTATGGCTTTTATCTCTAATTGTCCTCCGTGTGTTGTCATCCCAAGCTGCTGCCATATTTGGCCACCGCCTCCGGGTCTAGCTGTCGCATCCATCTTGCTCCTAGTTCCGCTGCGCCTCTGGTCCTTAGAAGGTTCCACGCTTTGCAAGATTCGATCCGCGACATAAATAGAATATTACATTTTTGATCCTATATTCCATAAAAGGAATGTACATGTATCTAGATCAAAAATAAAATCCTAATAAAACTAAATACAGCTCCTCCTGTATTTTAATACAATCATGCACACACATATAAATTGCCCTTGACATGTCCAAGGGTCCAATCACACACATAATTAACTAAAAGCCATAATAGTTGGATCCGGCATCCACAAAGTTAGCACATCCTACTATTATCCTGCCTAAATTATGTATGACATGTGCATAATTAAACTAAATACCAAATACACAGAGGCAAAACCCTAGCTCTGATACCAATTGTTGGTTGCTACTCGGAAAACCTAGAGGTTCCATTGTACAAAAATTTTGTACAAAGGTCTGAACCTTTTCCTAGCTACCATGTGTTCCTTTAAATTAAATTTTGGATCGCCTGCGGAACTTAACACGTTTGATCCAAAACTTAATCTATTTGTTCTTTTAGGTTTTGACTTGGATCTCCTGCGGAACTTAACACGTTCAACCCAAGTCTCCTTAAGTTATTAATTCCATTAAATATTAATTTCCATAAAAGGTTCCCAGTACTGACGTGGCGAGGCACATGGCCTTCTTGGATATGGGAGCAACCACCACCGACTAGACAAAACCTTTAATAGAAAGCTAATATTTAATTTCCTAAAATAATTTTAGGTTAACCAAAGAGAACAATCAAATCACAAGGAAAAGAAAGAAAACAAAAGAACACAACATCGAAAAACATATTCGAAATACTAGAACGTAAGCCTCTTGTATTTGGTATTATTTCCATAAATAACTAGCATGATGCGGAAATAAAAATTACTAGTTATACCTTGTAGAAAAACCTCTTGATCTTCTACCATATTCCTCTTCTAGCCTTGGACGTTGTGTGGGCAACGATCTACCAAGATGAGAAACCACCAACCACCTTCTTCTCCTCCAAGCAAGGTTCGGCCACAAAGGAAGAACTTCACCAAAGAAGAAAAATCAAAACACTAACCAAGCTCCAAGAGATGCTAGCTTTCTCTCCTTCTTCTTCTTCTTCTCCAAGTAGTATCCGGCCACCACAAGAGCTCCAAGGAAGGGAGAGAGGTTCGGCCACCACAAGAGGAAGAGAGGGAGAGGATGGCCGGCCACACCAAGGAACAAAAGAGAGAGAGAAAATAATAGAGGTTGTATCTCTTGAAGGCACCCTCACCCCTTCTTTTATATTCCTTGGCCTAGGCAAATTAGGAAATTTAATTACAATAAAATTTCCTCAATTTCCTTGATATGATTTAATTGAGAAAAATAAAATAAAATTTCCCCAATTACAATCACATGGCCGGCCACATCATTGGAGAACAAATTGGACAAGTTTTAATCAACAATTAAAACTTCCTAATTTGTTTCCAGAAATTTTAAAAAATAAAATTTCTCTTTAAAATCTCTTCATGGTTGATAAAAGGAAATTTCTATAATTTTAATTTTATCAACATGTGAATAATTTTTAAAGAAAAAATAAAACATCTCTCCAATCTACAAATAAGGAAAGAGATCTAATCTCTTTCTTTAATCTTTTATAGATCTTTTACAAGAGAGATATTTTAATTCTTTTTAAATTATATCTTCCACATAATAATAAAAATTAAAATTAAAATCCCTTTTAATTTAATTTGGCCGGCCCCCACTAGCTTGGGTTCAAGCTAGGGCCGGCCACCCAATAATATACCTAGGCCGGCCCTAGCTTGTTCCCAAGCTAGCTTGGCCGGCCCCTATTGGGTAGGTATAGAAGGTGGGTATAGGTGGGTATAGAACTCTATAAATAAGAGGCTACGATAGGGACCGAGAGGAGGAATTGGTTTTGGTCTCCCGATAAAATTAAGCATCCCGTGTTCGCCCCGAACACACAACTTAATTTTATCAATGATAATTCATTCCACTAGAGAACTATCATTGAACTACCGCACCAATCCCAAATTACAATTTTGGGCTCCTTCTTATTATGAGTGTGTTAGTCTCCATGTGTTTAAGATATCGAATGTTCACTAATTAAGTGAGTTACTGACAACTCATTTAATTAATATCTAAGTCCAAGAGTAGTACCACTCAACCTTATTGTCATGTCGGACTAAGTCCACCTGCAGGGTTTAACATGACAATCTTTATGAGCTTCTCTTGAGGACATTATCAACCTAGTATCTCTAGGACACAGTTTCCTTCTATAATCAACAACACACACTATAAGTGATACCATTTCCCAACTTATCGGGTTTATTGATTCAACGAACTAAATCTCACCCATTGATAAATTAAAGAAATAAATATCAAATATATGTGCTTGTTATTATATTAGGATTAAGAGCACACACTTCCATAATAACTGAGGTCTTTGTTCCTTTATAAAGTCATTATAAAAGAAACGACCTCAAATGGTCCTACTCAATACACTCTGAGTGTACTAGTGTAATTATATAGTCAAGATAAACTAATACCTAATTACACTACGACCTTCTAATTGTTTGTTCCTTTTCCATTTTGGTCGTGAGCTACTGTTTATAATTTATAAGGTACTGATAACATCATCTTCTGTATGTGACACCACATACTATGTTATCTAGAATATAAATTAAATGAACAACTACAAACAAATGTAGACAATTAGACCAAATGTGATTCTTTATTCATAATAAATGTTTACAAAGCTTAGGTTTTCAGTATACACTCCAACAATCTCCCACTTATACTAATTACTAAGCTGCCATATCTTCTACCATACATCTGATTCCCAATCCCTCCACATGCCGATCGAAAGCTTTCGCCGGAAGGGCCTTAGTGAAAGGATCTGCCAGGTTATCCGCTGATGCAATCTTGGCGATGACAACTTCTCCTCGCTTCACAATATCTCGTATCTGGTGGTACTTGCGCTCTATATGTTTACTTGCCTTATGAGCTCGTGGTTCCTTTGAGTTTGCAACTGCACCGCTATTATCACAATAAATTGTGATGATTTTGGGCAAACCAGGAATCACATCTAAGTCCATTAGAAAGTTCCTGAGCCATACTGCTTCTTTGGCTGGCTCAGAGGCTGCTACATACTTAGCTTCCATGGTTGAGTCCGAAATTTCGCTTAACACTCCTCCATGGCTCCACCTCCTAAAGTAAACACATAGCCTGATGTAGACTTATTGTTATCCCTATCTGATTGGAAATCAATCCGTGTAACCCACAGGGAGCAGATCGTCTGCTTGATAAACTAGCATATAATCTCTAGTCCTTCTCGGTACTTTAATATATGCTTTATCGCAGTCCAATGTCCTTGTCCATGATATCTGCTGACCATGCCCACGGTAAAACAGATATCAGGTCTCGTACATAGCATTGCATACATTAGGCTTTCTACAGCCGAAGCATAAGGAACTGCTTTCATGTCCTCTATCTCTTTTGATGTCTTTGGAGACATCTCTTTAGATAGAGCTACTCCATGCCTAAAAGGTAAGAAACCTTTCTTGGAATCCTGCATGCTAAAACAAGCAAGGATTGTATCTATATATGAAGCTTGGGACAGACACAACATTCTTTTCTTGTGATCCCTTATTACTTTGATCCCAAGAATGTGTGCACACTCTCCTAAGTCCTTCATATCAAATTGTTTGGACAACCATATCCTTACGTCTGATAATACCTTGACATTGTTGCCAATTAACAAAATATCATCTACGTATAGTACAAGAAATACCACCACGTTTTCGTTACACTTCTTATATACACAAGACTCATCCAGACTTTGAATAAATCCATATGACTGGATTACTTCATTAAACCGGATGTTCCAAGATCTTGAAGCTTGCTTCAGTCCATAAAAGGACCGATTGAGCTTGCACACTAGATGCTCTTAGCCTTTTTCAATGAACCCTTCCGTTGCTTCATATGGATGTTCTCTTCAAGACTTCCATTAAGGAAAGTCTTGACATCCATTTGCCAAATCTCATAATCCATATGAGCGAATGGATAAGAGTATCCGGATAGACTTAAGCATGGCTACGTGAAAATGTCTCCTCATAATCGATTCCCTCTTTTGAGTGTACCCTTTTGCAACAAGCCTAGCTTTGAAGGTTTCTACCTTCCCGTCCCTCTTTTCCTTTTGTAGATCCACTTGCATCCAACGGCTTTTACACCATCAAGTGGTTCTATAAGCTCCCAAACCTTATTAGAGTACATGGACTCTATTTCTGAATTCATTGCCTTTCGCCAAGATGTCGCATCTATATCTTGGAGTGCTTCATATATTCGGGGATCAGGTTCATGTTTACCGGGATCAAGTCCAAGACTCTCCCAAAACATGAATCTTCGGTGCCTCACAACCCTCCCACTACGACGAGGCATGCGTGGTTGTGTATCATGTGTGACACGTGTTGCGGTCTCTTGTGGTACTTCATCTTGTCTTGTTGGTAATGAAGTAGACATGTCCTCTCTAAGTTCTTCTAAAACAACTTTACTATCTGGGCTTGTGATCCATTATATAGTCTTCTTCTAAAAGCGGGCATTGGTGCTAACAATGACCTTCGGTCTTAGGACTATAAAATAAACCACCTTTCGTTCCTTTGGGATATCCTACAAACACGCGAACTTCTGTACGAGATTCTAACTTATCAGCATCTGGTTTCAGCACATGTGCTGGACTACCCCAAATCCGAATATGTCTTAGACTGGGTTTTCGCCCATTCCACAATTCTATGGGAGTAGAAGAAACTGATTTAGAAGGTACTAAGTTCAGAACGTATACTGCTGTTTCCAGAGCATATCCCAAAACGAATTTGGTAATTCTGAATAACTCATCATCGATCTAACCATCTCTATAAGAGTCCTATTCCTTCGTTCTGCTACACCATTCTGTTGGGGTGCAGACAATTGGGATTGAATCCCAGCCTCTGATAAGTAATTCCTAAACTCTCCTAAGAGGTATTCGCCACCACGATCAGATCGTAGTGTCTTGATACTTTTACCTAATCGTTTCTCCACATCAGCCTTGTATTCTTTGAACTTGTCAAAGCACTCGGACTTGCGGCGCATTAGGTAAATGTATCCATATCTTGAATAATCGTCTATGAAAGAGACAAAATATTCAAAACCTCCTCTTGCCTGGACAGACATAGGACCACACAAATCAGAGTGAACCAACTCTAACACTTCTTTGGCTCTATACCCCTTGGCCTTGAACGGTCTCTTGGTCATTTTACCTTCTAAGCAAGATTCACAAGTTGGAAAATTTTCCAACTCTAATGAACTCAAAAGTCCATCGGCTATAAGCCTCTGAATCCTACTTAAATTAATATGACCAAGTCTTAGATGCCAAAGATATGCTTGGTTCATTTCTGAAGGTTCTTTTCTCTTATTAGAATTAGAAGATGAGTTATAAATTTTCATGTTTTGCTTTGTGGAAGAAATTGGATTTAAAATATACAAATTGCCAACTAATGCACCAGAACAGATAATCACTTTATTTCTTTTAATAACTACATATCCATCGAAATATCCAGTTTAGAAACTGAAATTAAATTCTTTCTAAACTGGGTACATAAAGACAATTTCTTAAAACCAAATTTCTATTTCTACTAAAAGACAAGTAGACGTCTCTCGCAACAGCTGCCACCTTAGTAGCATTGCCCATGTGAGCGGTAATCTCCCTTCGATAGTCGTCGGGTTTCCTGGAACCCCTGCAAGGAATTGCAGACATGATCAGTGGCTCCCGTATCTACACACCAGGTGTTGGTAGATAACACCGCTAAACATGTTTCAACAACCAGAGCATGAGATATACCTTTGTTTTGGTTCTTACGAGGACAGTCCGCCTTCCAATGTCCTGCCTGCTTACAGATGAAGCACTTGTCCTTCGGCTTCTTCATTCCAGCTTTAAATCCCGTACTCTGAGATTTATTCACTTTCTTTGTTGAACCAGCTTGTTTCTTCTTCTTCTTTCCTTTCGGTTTAGAAGTAGAACCATTTTCAGCATAGTGAATTTGAGCATTGTGACGAAATAATCCTTCTGCTGCTTGAAGTTCTGTAAGTAGTTCCGCTAATGAATAAATACTCTTATTCATATTATAGTTCAAGCGAAACTGCTCAAAACTTCTAGGTAGCGTTTGGAGGATCATATCGATCTGGGTTTCCCCATCAATTTCTCCTCCAAGGATCTGTATCTCGTTCAGATAAGCCATCATCTTTAGGATATGATCCCTTACAGGAGTACCCTCTTGCATGGTGGCTGTCATTATCTTTCTCATGGCTTCTTGCCTAGAAGCCCTATCCTGATGACCAAAGAGTTCCTTGAGATTGTTCATAATATCATAGGCTGTTGGTAAATCTTGATGCTGATGTTGCAATACATTTGACATTGAAGCCAAAATGTAACACCGCGCCATCTCATCTGCTTTTACCCATTTCCTATGATATTCAATCTCCTCTTGGGTAGATTCACCAGTAGGTGCATCAGGGCATTGCTCAGTCAGTACATATTTATAGCTTTCAGCAGTAAGAACAATGTCCAGGTTTCTTTTCCAATCTATGTAGTTTGGTCCAGTAAGTCTATTCTGTTGAAGTATGATGGACAGTGGGTTGAAAGACATCCTAAGAATCACAAATAACTTTTGGTCAGAACTCTAAATTTAGAATAATATTGATTCCTCAAACAATACTATTTTAAATTAACCAACACCTCAAAACACCGTGAATTTTGTATGCCACGTTAGTGTGGACGTATACAAATTCAACATTTGTAAAAGGAGGGTTTTAACCCATTAATTTTATTATCTTGTCAACCTAACTTTTTGACAAATAAAATTAATAGTTGGTATCATTTGGTCACACAAATAATAGCAGTGACTCCGTTGGGGAGGATACTATTAGATGCGTCTAAGTGTATACCATTACTTGACACTAAGTCCATTAATAAGATTATGCCCCTTCCGTTGGGGGAGATCACACGCTCTTAATTAACTTCCTATAGTCATCCATAAATGGAAGTCTGTTCTAGTGATCCACAAACAAGCTCATCCGTTATGGAGGAAGGCACTCAGAGCCAACGCGCAAGCTTGTTTGCATCACTTACAAACCAGTAATGCAGACCATGGGATTTATTTAAAATCCCTCTCCCACTTAGTTATTTATAAATGAGGAATTTTAACTATGCTAGCCTACTAAACTTGTAAACTAACATGCACACACAGCACAATATAAAAGCAATAAATAGAAAATTTAATTTTCAACTATTATGGCTTTTATCTCTAATTGTCCTCCGTGTGTTGTCATCCCAAGCTGCTGCCATATTTGGCCACCGGGTCTAGCTGTCGCATCCATCTTGCTCCTAGTTCCGCTGCGCCTCTGGTCCTTAGAAGGTTCCACGCTTTGCAAGATTCGATCCGCGACATAAATAGAATATTACATTTTTGATCCTATATTCCATAAAAGGAATGTACATGTATCTAGATCAAAAATAAAATCCTAATAAAACTAAATACAGCTCCTGCTGTATTTTAATACAATCATGCACACACATATAAATTGCCCTTGACATGTCCAAGGGTCCAATCACACACATAATTAACTAAAAGTCATAATAGTTGGATCCTGCATCCACAAAGTTAGCACATCCTACTATTATCCTGCCTAAATTATGTATGACATGTGCATAATTAAACTAAATACCAAATACACAGAGGCAAAACCCTAGCTCTGATACCAATTGTTGGTTGCTACTCGGAAAACCTAGAGGTTCTATTGTACAAAAATTTTGTACAAAGGTCTGAACCTTTTCCTAGCTACCATGTGTTCCTTTAAATTAAATTTTGGATCACCTGCGGAACTTAACACGTTTGATCCAAAACTTAATCTATTTGTTCTTTTAGGTTTTGACTTGGATCTCCTGCGGAACTTAACACGTTCAACCCAAGTCTCCTTAAGTTATTAATTCCATTAAATATTAATTTCCATAAAAGGTTCCCATTACTGACGTGGCGAGGCACATGGCCTTCTTGGATATGGGAGCAACCACCACCGACTAGACAAAACCTTTAATAGAAAGCTAATATTTAATTTCCTAAAATAACTTTAGGTTAACCAAAGAGAACAATCAAATCACAAGGAAAAGAAAGAAAACAAAAGAACACAACATCGAAAAACATATTCGAAATACTAGAACGTAAGCCTCTTGTATTTGGTATTATTTCCATAAATAACTAGCATGATGCGGAAATAAAAATTACTAGTTATACCTTGTAGAAAAACCTCTTGATCTTCTACCATATTCCTCTTCTAGCCTTGGACGTTGTGTGGGCAACGATCTACCAAGATGAGAAACCACCAACCACCTTCTTCTCCTCCAAGCAAGGTTCGGCCACAAAGGAAGAACTTCACCAAAGAAGAAAAATCAAAACACTAACCAAGCTCCAAGAGAAGCTAGCTTTCTCTCCTTCTTCTTCTTCTTCTCCAAGTAGTATCCGGCCACCACAAGAGCTCCAAGGAAGGGAGAGAGGTTCGGCCACCACAAGAGGAAGAGAGGGAGAGGATGGCCGGCCACACCAAGGAACAAAAGAGAGAGAGAAAATAATAGAGGTTGTATCTCTTGAAGGCACCCTCACCCCTTCTTTTATATTCCTTGGCCTAGGCAAATTAGGAAATTTAATTACAATAAAATTTCCTCAATTTCCTTGATATGATTTAATTGAGAAAAATAAAATAAAATTTCCCCAATTACAATCACATGGCCGGCCACATCATTGGAGAACAAATTGGACAAGTTTTAATCAACAATTAAAACTTCCTAATTTGTTTCCAGAAATTTTAAAAAATAAAATTTCTCTTTAAAATCTCTTCATGGTTGATAAAAGGAAATTTCTATAATTTTAATTTTATCAACATGTGAATAATTTTTAAAGAAAAAATAAAACATCTCTCCAATCTACAAATAAGGAAAAAGATCTAATCTCTTTCTTTAATCTTTTATAGATCTTTTACAAGAGAGATATTTTAATTCTTTTTAAATTATATCTTCCACATAATAATAAAAATTAAAATTAAAATCCCTTTTAATTTAATTTGGCCGGCCCCCACTAGCTTGGGTTCAAGCTAGGGCCGGCCACCCAATAATATACCTATGCCGGCCCTAGCTTGTTCCCAAGCTAGCTTGGCCGGCCCCTATTGGGTAGGTTTAGAAGGTGGGTATAGGTGGGTATAGAACTCTATAAATAAGAGGCTACGATAGGGACCGAGAGGAGGAATTGGTTTTGGTCTCCCGATAAAATTAAGCATCCCGTGTTCGCCCCGAACACACAACTTAATTTTATCAATGATAATTCATTCCACTAGAGAACTATCATTGAACTACCGCACCAATCCCAAATTACAATTTTGGGCTCCTTCTTATTATGAGTGTGTTAGTCTCCATGTGTTTAAGATATCGAATGTCCACTAATTAAGTGAGTTACTGACAACTCATTTAATTAATATCTAAGTCCAAGAGTAGTACCACTCAACCTTATTGTCATGTCGGACTAAGTCCACCTGCAGGGTTTAACATAACAATCTTTATGAGCTCCTCTTGAGGACATTATCAACCTAGTATCTCTAGGACACAGTTTCCTTCTATAATCAACAACACACACTATAAGTGATACCATTTCCCAACTTATCGGGTTTATTGATTCAACGAACTAAATCTCACCCATTGATAAATTAAAGAAATAAATATCAAATATATGTGCTTGTTATTATATTAGGATTAAGAGCACACACTTCCATAATAACTGAGGTCTTTGTTCCTTTATAAAGTCAATATAAAAGAAACGACCTCAAATGGTCCTACTCAATACACTCTGAGTGTACTAGTGTAATTATATAGTCAAAATAAACTAATACCTAATTACACTACGACCTTCTAATAGTTTGTTCCTTTTCCATTTTGGTCGTGAGCTACTGTTTATAATTTATAAGGTACTGATAACATCATCTTCTGTATGTGACACCACATACTATGTTATCTACAATATAAATTAAATGAACAACTACAAACAAATGTAGACAATTAGACCAAATGTGATTCTTTATTCATAATAAATGTTTACAAAGCTTAGGCTTTCAGTATACACTCCAACAGGCCCTAGCAAGGAGGTGGAGCCAAAAACCAAAACCAACAACTGCTCGTGGATGGGTTGATGCGAGGCTTTATATAGAGGCTACAACAGGGACCTAGAGGATGAATTGGTTTAGGCCTCCTGATAGGCTTGGGCTTCCTGTGTTCGGTCCAAACACTCAACTCAAGTCTATCAATAATAAGCCATACCACTAAAGGGTTATTATTAAACTATCGTGCCAATCTCATATTATAATATAGGCTCCTTCATATCATGAGTGTGTTAATCTCCCTGTGTTTAAGATATCGTATGTCCGTTAATTAATTGAATTACTGACAACTCAATTAATTAACATCTAATTCTAAGAGTAGTACCACTCAACTTTATTATCATGCCGGTCTAAGTGCACCTACAAGGTTTACATGATAATCCTTATGAGCTCCTCAAGGGGACATCATCAACCTAAATAATTATGACACAGATTCCTTCTATAATCAACAACACACCATATAAACAGTACTATTTCCCAACTCATTGGGCCTATTGATTTAACGAATAAATCTCACCCATTGATAAGTTAAAGAAATAAATACTAAGTATACGTGCTTATATAGGGATTAAAAGGGCGCACATCCATAATAACAGAAGTTCTGTTCTTTTATATGGTCAGTACAAATCAAACAACCTCAAACGGTCCTGCTCAATACACACATAGTATACTAGTGTAATTTTATAGTCAAGACAGACTAATACCAAATTACACTACAACCGTTCTAATGGTTTGTCCTAATCCATGTTGGTTGTGAGCTACTATTTATAATTTATAAGAAACTGATAACATGATCTTCTGTGTGACACCACACACCATGTTATCTACAATATAAATTAAATGGACAGTTGCATTGACATATATATAAATATAAAATGCAAACATTTAACCAAAGTGATTTTCATTTCAAAATATTTCAAAACAAATATTCATACAAAAGCTAGGCTTATAGTATATATCCCAACAATCTCCCACTTATACTAAAAGACTATGCTGTCATAAATACTACCATACATCTGATTCTCATCCCCTCAACATACCTATCAAAAGCTCTCGCCGGAAGAGCCTTAGTGAAAAGATATGTCGGGTTATCTACTGATGTAATCTTGGTGACAATAACCTCTCCTCGTTTTACAATGTCTCGTATCAGGTGGTACTTGCGCTCAATGTGTTTACTTGCCTTATGGACTCGTGGTTCCTTTGAGTTTGCTACTGCACCACTGTTATCACAATAAATTGTCATAACTTTAGGCAAACCAGGAATCACATCTAAGTCCATCAAGAAGTTTATGAGGCATACAGCTTTTTTGGCTGCCTTAGAGGCTACCACATACTCAGCTTACACTCCTTCATGCTATGGCTCCACCTCCCAAAGTAAACACATACCCCAAGGTTGATTTACTACTGTCCCTATCTGATTGAAAATCTGAATCTGTGTAACTCATAGGGAGCAAATCATCTGCTTGGTAAATCAGCATATAATCTCTAGTCCTTTTCAGGTACTTTAATATATGCTTTACGGTAGTCCAATGTCCCGGTCTTGGGTTACTTTGATATCTGCTAACCATGCCCACGACAAAACAGATATCCGGTCTCGTACATATCATCGTATACATTAGGCTTCCTACAGCCGAAGCATAAGGAACTGCCTTCATCTCCTCTATCTCCTTTGGTGTCTTAGGACACATCTTTTTAGATAAAGGTACTTCATGCCAAAAAGGTATAAAACATTTCTTGGAGTTTTACATACTAAAATGATTTAGGATAATATCGATATAGAAGCTTGGGATAAGCATAATATCTTTTTCTTGCGATTCCTTATTACTTTGATCCCAAAAATATGTCCACATTCTCCCAAGTCCTTTATATCAAACTGCTTGGACATTCATACTCTTATGTCTGATAACACTTTGACATTGTTACCAATGAGCAAAATATCATCTACGTATAGTACAAGAAATACCACCACGTTTCCTTCACTTTTCTTGTATACACAAGACTCATCCAAATACTGAATGAATCCATGAGACTGGATCACTTCATCAAACCAGATGTTCCAAGATCTCGAAGCTTGCTTCAGTCCATAAATGGACCAATTGAGTTTATATACAAGATGATCTTTGCCCTTCGCAATGAATCCATCTGGTTGCTTCATATAGATGTTTTCTTAAAGACTTCCGTTAAGGAAAGCTGTCTTGACATCCATTTGCCAAATCTCATAATCCATATGAGCAGCAATAGATAAAAGAATCCAGATAGACTTAGATATGACTACCGGCAAAAAAGTTTCCTCATAATCGATTCCCTCTTTCTGAGTATACCCCTTCGTAACAAGCCTCGCTTTAAAGGTTTCCACCTTCCCCTCTGTTCCTCTTTTTCTTTTATAGATCCATTTACATCCAATGGTTTTTACACCATTTGGTGGTTCTACAAGCTCCCAGACCTAATTAGAATGCATAGATTCTATTTCAGAGTTCATTGCACTTTGCCAAGATGCTGCATCTTTATCTTGGAGTGCTTCATCATATGTCCACGGATCAACTTCATGTACACCAGGGATCAAGTCCGAAGACTCTCCCAAAAACATGAATCTATCAGGTTATCTAATAACCCTCCCACTACGATGACTCACTACCTATAATTGTGTATCATTTACGACACGTGTTGCAGTTACTTGTGGTATCTCATCTTGTACCATTGGTACTAAAGTAGAAGTGTCCTCTCTTATTTCCTCAAGAATAATTTTACTCATGAGCTTGTGGTTTATTACATAATCCTCTTCTAAAAATCGGGCATTGGTGCTAACAATGACCTTCTGATCTTTAGGACTAGAAAACAAACTACCTTTCGTTCCTCTAGGATATCCCACAAATAAGCGAACTTCTGTACATGATTCCAACTTATTAGCGTCTCCCTTCAGCACATGTGCTAGACTACCCCAAATCCGAATGTGTTTCAAACTAGGCTTATGTCCATTCCATAATTCTGTGGGAATAGAGGGTACTGACTTAGAAGGTACCAAGTTCAGAATGTACGCCGTCGTTTCCAGAGCATATCCCCAAAACAAATTTGGTAATTCTGAATAACTCATCATTGATCTAACCATTTCCATAAGAGTCCTATTTCTTCGTCCGCCACACCATTCTATTGGGGTGTACCCAGTGCAGACAATTGGGATTGAATCTCGGCCTCTGATAAGTAACTCCTAAACTCTCCTAAGAGGTACTCTCCACCACGATCAGATCGTAGAGTCTTGATAGTATTACCATGATGCTTCTCCACATCATCCTTGTACTCTTTGAACTTATCAAAGTACTCAGACTTGCGGCACATCAAGTAAATATACTCATACTCGAATAGTCATCTATAAAAGAGATAAAATATTCGAAACCACCTCTTGCCTGGATAGTCATAGGCTCACACAAATTAGAATGAACAAATTCCAACACTTCTTTGGTTCTATACCCCTTTGCCTTAAAATGTCTCTTGATCATTTTTCCTTTCAAGCAAGACTCACAGGTTGGAATGTTTTCCACTATCAATGAACCCAAAGATCCATCGGCTATTAACCTTTGAATCCTACTCAAGTTAATATGACCCAACCTTAGATGCCAAAGATATATTTGGTTCATTTCTAAAGGTTGCTTTCTCTTATTAGAATTAGAAGATGTGTTATTAATTTCCATTTGTTGCATCATGGGAGTTATTGGATTAAGAGTATACAAATTGTCAACCAACACACCAGAACAGATAACCACCCTATTTTTATTGACAACCACTTTGTCATCAAAAGAAACATAATATCTATCCATAAATAATTTAGAAACTGAAATCAAGTTCTTTCTAAAACATGGTACGTAAAGACAATTTTTTAAAATTAAAGTTTTATTCCTATCAAAACATAAATAAACATCTCCCACTGCAACAGCCGCCACTCTCGTAGCATTGCCCATGTAGACGGTGATCTCCCCTTCATGTAGTCATCTGGTTTCCTGGAACCCTTGCAATGAATTACAGATATGATCAGTGGCTCTCGTATCTACACACCAGGTACCGATAAATAACACTGCTAAATATGTTTCAACAACTAATGAATAAGATATACCTTTATTGTTCTCCTTTCTATGAGAACAGTCCACCTTCCAATGTCCAGACTGCTTGCATGTGAAGCACTTGCCTTTCGGCTTCTTCACACTTGTCTGCGGCCCAGTCCCTTGAGGTCGAATCATTTTCTTTGCCAAACCAACTTGTTTCTTCTTCTTCTTTCAGTCTTTTGGCTTAGAGGTAGAAACATTTTCAGCAATGTGAACTTGAGAACTTTGACGAAATAGCCCTTCTACCGCTTGGAGTTCTGTCAGAAGTTCCGCCAACGAATAAATCCTTTTGTTCATGTTGTAGTTCAGGCGGAACTGCTCAAAACTCTTGGGCAGTGTTTGGAGAATGATATCAACCTGGGTTTCCCCATCGATTTCAGCTCCAAGGACTTCTATCTCATTCAAATGAGCTATCATCTTGAGAATATGATCCCTTACGGGTGTCCCCTCAGTCATGGTAGTCGTCATTAAGTTTCTCATGGCCTCCTACCTGGCAGCTTGATTCTAGTGTCCGAAGAGTTCTTTGAGATTGAGCATCATGTCATAGGCAGTGGGTATGGCCTAATGCTGATGTTACAGCACATTTGACATAGAAGCCAAAATGTAACACCGCACCATCTCATCTTCCTTAACCCATTTCCTATGTCTCTCTATCTCCTCTTCACTAGAATCTTTATCATGCACCCTAGGACAGACCTCAAGAAGTACGAACTTATATTCTTCAGCAGTTAAGACAATGTCCAAGTTCCATTTCCAATCAATATAATTTGGACTAGTAAGTTTGTTTTCTTTTAAAATAACAGCAAGAGGATTGAAAGCCATTTTGAAATCCTGAGAATCACGAAATAAAATATTTGGTCAAAACTTTAGAATTTAAAATAATATTGATTCCTCAAACAATATAATTTAAATTCACCAACACCTCAAAATACCGTGAATTTCGTATGCCACGATAGTGTGGATGTATACTAATTTAAAAATTTGTAAGAGGAGGTTTTACCCATTAATTTTATTATCTTGTCAACCTAACTTTATGATGAATAAAATTAATAGTTGATTCATCTTCGGTCACACAAATAATAGCAATGACTCCGATAGGGAGGATACTATTAAATACGCCTAAGTGTATACCATTACTTGATACTTAGTCCATTAATTAGGATTGTGCCCCTTCAGATGGAGAAGATCACATATGACTAAATAATTTCCTATAATCATCCATAGAGGAAGTTTGATCTAGTGATCCGCAAACAAACTCATCTGATATGGAGGAAGACATTTAAAGCCAACGTGCAAGTTTGAATGCATCACTTACAAACTAGTAATGGAGACTGTGAAATTTATTTAAATAATCCCTCTCCTACTTAGTTATTTAAATTGAGGAATTTTAACATGCACACTCATTACAGCACATAAAAATAGCATCACAGCACATAAAAACAACATCACCGCACATAAAAACAGCATATAAAGGCAATAAATATGAAAATAAAATTTCCAACTATTATGGCCTCATCCATCGTTGTCCTCCAATATGTCACCAATAGATCAAGCCATCGCGTCTATCTTACTTCCTTCTTGGTCGCGCTTCCGATCCTCAAAATAGCACCACGCATAGCAAAGATACAAGCCGCAATAAAAGAAATAAAAATTTACATTTATCGATCCTATATTCCACCAAGGAATTTATATGTAATCTAGATCGAACAGAATGAAAAAAATAATAATACAGCAATCGGCTGTATTTAATTATTACAATCATGCATACAAAACAACCTTGACATGCCCGAGGGTTCAAATCATACACAAACACAAAAGGCCATAATAGTTGGACCTAGGATATCTGCAACCACAGAGTTAATCCTTCTTTTGCATCCTACTATTATCCTACCTAAACTTATATACGAGCAGTGCATAATTTAACCGAAAATCAATCACACAGAGTCAGAAAACTTGCTCTGATACCACTTGAAGGCACTGAAATTCCGTTCTGTTTCAATTTCCCCTGTACAAAAATTGTACAAGTACAGAACTTTTCCTAGCAACCCGCATTTTCGATCAGACATGTGTTTGATCAATGAAGCAAGTTCTTGACGGATCAAAGCACACCTTGATTAAAGGACAAGATCGTTGGCCTCTTGAGTTGGTATTCAAAATCGATACAAAGAAAACTAAACTAATTACGCAGTAGAATCAAAGAACTAGTTGTACCTTTTCCTTTGTAGCTAAAGATCTCTTGATCTTCTATTGTATTCTTCTCCTCTTCTTGGGCGTCGTGTGGGCGACGATCTACCAAGATAACAAACACTCTTCCCTTCGTTGTTTCCAGACTGTCGACCACCAAGAGAATAGCTAGGATGAGGCACCTTCTCCTCTTCTTCTTCTTTTCCAAGCCACCATCCACAAAGGATGCAAGAGGAAGCACCGGCCCTAGCAAGGAGGAGGCGTCGGCCCCTAGGAAGGAGGAGGCGTCGGCCCCTAGAAAGGAGATGGAGGTGGCGCTGTCCCTAGCAAGGGGACAAGGTGGCACCGACCCTTGGAAAGGAAGAGGGGAGCCGACCCTAGGAAAGGAAGAGGGGAGTCGACCCTAGCAAGGAGAAGAGGAGCCGACCCTAGCAAGGAGGTGAGGAGCTGGCCCTAGCAAGGAGGTGGAGCCGAAAACCAAAACCAACAACTACTCGTGGATGGGTGGATACGAGGCTTCATATATATGCTACAATAAGGACCTGGAGGATGAATTGGTTTAGGCCTCCTGATGGGCTTGGGCTTCCTGTGTTTGGCCCGAACACTTAACTCAAGTCTATCAATAATAACTCATACCACTAAAGGGTTATTATTGAACTACCACACTAGTCCCATATTACAATATGGGCTCCTTCTTATCATGAGTGTGTTAATCTCCTTGTGTTTAACATATCGTATGTCTGTTAATTAATTGAGCTACTGACAACCCAATTAATTAATATCTGATTCCAAGAGTAGTACCACTCAACTTTATTATCATGCCAGACTAAGTCCACATGCAGGATTTATATGATAATCCTTATGAGCTTCTCAAGGGGACATCATCAACCTAAATAATTAGGACACATATTCCTTCTATAATCAACAACACACCATATAAATAGTACTATTTCCCAACTCATCAGGCCTATTGATTTAACGAATAAATCTCACCCATTGATAAGTTAAAGAAATAAATACTAAGTATACGTGCTTGTTATTATATTGGAATTAAGAGGGCGCACATCCATAATAACAGAGGTTCTGTTCTTTTATATAGTCAATACAAATCAAACAACCTCAAACGGTCCTGCTCAATACACACATAGTGTACTAGTGTAATTTTATATTCAAGACAGACTAATACCAAATTACACTACAACCGTTCCAATAGTTTGTCCCAATCCATCTTGGTTGTGATATACTATTTATAATTTATAAAGAACCGATAACATGATCTCTTGTGTGACACCACATATCATGTTATATATAATATAAATTAAATGGACAACTACATTGACATATATATAAATATAAAATGCAAACATTTGACCAAAGTGATTCTCATTTCAAAATATTTTAAAACAGATGTTCATATAAATGCTAGGCTTATAATATATATCCCAACAATAAAGGCCTTTGACCAGCAGCTTTAGATCATCATCTGCTATGACTTTCATATTCGTGCACTAGTCTGAAAAGGCTCCGACGACACTGAAATACTACTCCAAAGTTTGAAGAATGAAGACTTATTTAAATTTCCATTCTGTTTATCGATAATATTACATTTCAGTTCTTGTACTCAAATCTTTGTAACTTATTTTTGAACTAATAGTGATTGCCCAATGAAAGTACTCAACAAGTGTGGGCCTTGAAGAAAGAGTCGTCGAAGGCTCTGAACCAAGTAAAAATTACTTGTGTTAGTGTTTGTACATTCGTGTTTCTTTTCCGCTATGTATTCTTGATTTTTTTTAAAAAAAAAGTGGCGTTATTCACCCCCCCCCCCCCCCCCTCCTACTTTGTAACAATCCAATAGGTATATGTCTAAATTTTTAGGGATTTTGCCTAAAATGTTCCTATCCTTATATTTGGTAGGTCTACTATTAAACACCCTAAACTTTTCACTATGTTCATGAAAGTTTCTATTTTCATGGTAATTAGCACCAAGATGATAAAATTTATTTCTAACATGCTCATCATGATATAAAACAATTGCATTATGACATAATGCCTTAGACTTTACCTTAGGAGCTCCCCTAGATTTGAGCTTCCTCCTTTAACTTTGTTTTGATGTCTCTTCCTTAGACATTGATTCTGGAAATATCCTCTTTAGTTGCATGTGAAACACACAATGTGTTTTGTGCCTTTTTGCGCCAAGAGTTCAACTTCTTTTGGCTTCTCCTTTGCTTTAGATGTCATTTGAGTTTTCTTCTTGATTAATTGTGGACACTTACTTTTATAGTGTCCATTCTTCCTACACCCAAAGAATATTATGTGATCTTTATTTTTGATAATTGAAATTGATATACCTTCATAATTTGGGATCACTTGACTTGTGGAGGTAGCGCGATCTTCCTCCTTATCACTTTCGGAAGTTGAGAGTTCCTCTTGTTCAGGTGTCAATGGCCTTTCCCCCTTATTTTTTGAAGTGGATGCATCTTCAATTTCATCCTCAAATGTTGAGCACTTTTGAACCTCTGAATCCTCTAGTTCTTAAGCCAATAAGTTTCTCTCCTTGGACCCATGATCATCTTGTGTAGAGGATGAACTTTCATGCAGCTCCAAAAGCTTGCATCATAGATTCTTGGCATTTTGATATATACCTATTTTACACAAAATGTTGTTAGGAATCAAATTAACCAAAATTTTGATTTCATTGTCGTTTATCTCAGATTTTTGAATTTGCTCTTTTGTCCATTTTCTCCTCCTAAGAAGTTTTTCCTTTGTATCTCTAGCAGCTTCAAAATCTTCCATTAAAGCAAACTAATGCTCTATATCATCATGATTCATGAGGAAGTATTCCTCCTAATGTCTTCCAATGCTTGAATCCTCCTAATCTGAACGGTGGAGGTACTTTGATATCGTATCTAAATCCATCTTGTGATTCCATTGTGAAGTTGAGCCCCTTCGATAATTAATCCTTTGACTTGTTGATATTGGAGGGCTCAAAATTTTAACTTCTTCTTCTTCCTCTAGCTCATGCTTCTTCCATCGATTAGTCTGATGAAGAGTTATCTTGCTCGGATACCATTTATTTGGACTCGTACGAGATAGAAGGGAGGGGGTGAATAGCTCTGATTACTTTGTCTTGATCTCGTGCTCGTCGTTTATATACGCAGCGAAAACTTGAATCTAAAACTGATGCCACATGCACTACAACTCTAGCATTTACTTGGTATCCACCTCTTAGGCGACTAATCCAAGGCTTAGTCCTAATGATCTCCCTCCACTATGAACGTCTTATTTTCGGATAGCTTCCAAAGGCGGAGAAGACTCTTACAATTGCTCATACAAGAACACAACAAAAAAACGAATACAAAGATAAATGAAATCAAAAATAACTTTACAATAAGGAACTTAGTTTGAATATTTTTTGTTGCTTCGAAATGCATCTTGTTGATCCGGAAATGCACCAATACTTCGCCTCTGAATCTCCAAGAACCAACTACTCTAATTTGCCTCAAACCCCTCTTTTTTAAGTTGTTGTTAGGGTTGATTTCCTCCTACTAGTCGATTGGTAGATTTCATTAATTGATTATCATCGAATCTAACCATTTAAACGTATAAAATGATTCCTTTTTATCTTACTCATTGATTGATGAGACTTACCAATCAATTACTTGCCTCCAGTCAAACTGTCTAGTCTATTTGGAAGTATTTTGTTCACTAATATAGTGACACCAATCAATTACAGAAACTCATCAATCAATCGGTATTGTAGCAAAAATACTGTAGCAGCAAACTCTAAACCTGACTATTGTAGAAAACCAAAATTTATTGTAACAAATCCTTAAAAAAAAACATCTCAAAACCTCAATTACAGGGTTTAGAGTTCATCGGTCAATCAATATACCCTATTAATTGACTAATACTGATATTTCAACCTTATCAAGTTGAATTCTCATTTTGCCTAGTATTTGATAAACTTCAATCTATCAGGTTTCCTTTGCTCAGCATATGATCAATCTTAACCTAGCGAAACTTCCCGTTATCTAGCATCCAGTCAACTTTGATCTGTTGGGATTTCACCATTGCTTAGCATCTAATCAACATTGACCTATTAGGAGTTTCATCATCACCAAGTGTCTGGTCTTCCATGATATACTCGGACTTTCTGTCTCATGTCAACTCTGTTGGTGCAACCTTAGGTCAAGGTTGACCTGGTTGACCCGACTCGAGGTGACTTGACTCGAGTTGTATTTTGATGTTTGACTTGGGAAGATTGTCGGTGCAACCTTAGGTCAAGGTTGACCTAGTTGAGTTGCATGTTGATGTTTGACACTCGTGAGAGAGCTCTATTCTTGATATGGGACAAGAATAGATGTTTGGGAGGTTGTTGGTGCAACCGTAGGTCAAGGTTGACCTGGTTGACCTGATTCAGGAAAAGTCCAAGCAGGGAACTTGGCACTGGAAAAGTCCAAGCAGGGAGCTTGGCACGCAAAAAGTCCTGGTGAGTGAAGCCAGGCAGTCGGAGAAGTCCTGGTGAGTGAAGCCAGGCAGTCGGAAAGTCCTGGTGAGTGAAGCCAGGCAGTGGGAAAGTCCTAACTAGGATGTTAGGCAGTTGGAAAGTCCTGGTGAGTGAAGCCAGGCAGTGGCAAAGTCCTAACAGGGATGTTAGGCAGTGTGGAAATCCTGGTGAGTAAAGCCAGGTGAAAACCCTAGTGAGTGAAGCTAGGTGAAAGTCCTGGTGAGTGAAGCCAAGCAAGGGAAAATCCAGATGGATCAAGGGTGATTGGACATCTGGTGTTGGAAAGTCCAAGTAGATCAAGGGAGTGATCGGATACTTGGCATGAAGAGGAAAATCCAGATGGATCAGAGATGATTGGACATCTGGTGTGAAAAAATCTAAGTGGGTCAAAGGGATTGACCGGACACTTAGCGGGGAATGCTAGCAGGTCAAGGGAGTGACCAGATGCTAGGGATAATGTACCAACAGGTCAAGGTTGATCGGATGTTGGTGCGGAAGCCTTAGGTTTAGGGCTGAGAAGTTTGGATCGGTTTGGTGACCGATCCAGTGATACTGCGTTTTCCTTGATCGGTCTGGTGACTGACCAGAATCAGATCAGTGGCTCACTGATTGTAATCTGATCGGTCTGGAGACCGATCAGGAGGCAACGCAACCTCGCGAGAAGAAAGCCGTGGATCGGTCTGCTGACCAATCCATCCATGGCCTGATCAGTCGGCAGACCGATCAGGCATAGATCAGTGGCTGAGGAACCGAAGCCTGATCGGTCTATGGACCGATCAGGAGGTTCCCTGATCGGTCCACAGACCGATCAGGAGACGCCGATCAGACGAGGGACCGAAGCCTGATCGGTCTGTGGACCGATCAGGAGGTTCCCTGATCGGTCCATGGACCGATCAGGAATCTAGCCGTTGCGACGCAACGGCTAGTTCTCTGCTCTTCTTCTTCGCAGGTATAAAAGAGGGCTACAGGACTTCGGTGAATACGCTTCTACTGCTACTTCTTCTTCCTTCTGGAAGTTCTCTCCTGCCTGAAGCTTCTGCTTCTTCTTCCTGCTGAGCTTTGTTGAGCTCGTTGGGTGCTAAAGCTTCGCGTGAGCTTCTTCCTGTTGCTGGTTTTTCTAGCTAGGCTTGGATCCGAGAAGCTGCTGCTTCACCAGGGTTCCTGCTGACTTCAAGAAAGCAAGCAAGTGTTGTTTACATTTCTGTTCTTGTTTTCTTGTTCCTATTTGTACTCTTATTGCTGTTGCAAAGATTGTGGTGAGGTTTCTCCACCCACAAGGAGTATCTATTAGCCGGGTTTCCGGGGACTCATCCACCGACGGATTGGTAGGCTTCGTCCACCTTACAGACATGCCGAGGAGTAGGAGTTCATCTCCGAACCTCGTTATATGGTTTGTCTTTCTTCTCCTGTTTTCTTTCTACGTTGTATTTCTGCTGCACTAACCTAATCGTAGGAAGAAACGCGAAAGATTGGGGTCGGCTATTCACACCCCCCTCTCTAGCCGTACAAAGGATCCCAACAAGTGGTATCAGAGCGAGGTCGCTCTTCGTTGGATCAACACCCGGGGGAGCACGAGCTAGAGATGGATCAACTCGGAGAAGACATCACAATTCCACCTTTCTACGATCGCGACGACTTCGCGTTTTGGAAGGTAAGAATGAAATATTTTCTTATGACTAACCTTGAAAATTGGAGTTGTGTTCAATTAGGGTTCAAGCCTCCGATGGACAAGAAAGGAGAAACCCTAGAGAAGAAGAAGTGGACCAAGGAACAAGTCCACCAATCCCTAGTCAACGACGAGGTAATGAAAATATTTGAATTCTCATTACCTAACGATATATTGTGTAAGATAGGTGGTTACAACAATGCCAAGGAATTGTGGAACAATTTGGCCAAGTTCCATGAGGAGAACTCCACTTCAAGTCATGAAGAGGAGTCAAGTGAGCCAAGGAGCTCATTTCATGGAGGAATGGACTTAGAAGTTGAGGGTCACCCAACATCTAAGGAAGAAGAGGAGGAGAGTTCTTCTTCAAGAATGGGGCAAGAGGAAGAAGCTTCTACCTCCGGAAGGGATGAAGAAGAAAGTCTTCATCCATCCTCAACCCTAGGTAACTCAAGCATTTCAATTTCAAATAAATTACACATAATGTGCTTTGAGTGTAAGGAGTATGGACATTACAAGAGTAAATGCCCAAAGAGGGTAAGAAAGACTCCACCGGCGCCAAAGGTCAAGGAATCCGGAGTCCCGAAACGCAAGGGCAAGGAGCACATCGTATGCTTCCAATGCAAGCAAAGGGGACACTATAGGAGCCATTGTCCGAGGGGGAGGCAACCTCACAAGGGAAAGAGACCGGGCACATCGATAGGGGGGCTAAGGCAAACCCTAAGGTAATCTCTAAGGTTCATTATTGCAATAAAACTCATGCTAGTAGTTTTGTTGCAATTGTTAATAATGAGAAGCATGTTAACTTTAGGAACCAATACATGTGCTTAGGAGCTAAACATGTTAGCCTAGGTAAGGATAACACTAGAAATACCAACTCTAGGATTAACGCTTCTAAAGTTAAGGAAAACCTAGGTAGAAATCCCAAGAAGACTAGACACATGCCTAGGAATATCTCAAGAGAAAATGACAAATTAACACTTGAGGTATTAGAGAGGGAAAATCAAGTCTTGAGGTCAAGACTTGATAATTTAGAAAAGGCTCTTAAAAACATGGAGAAGTCATCTCTAGGGTTTAAGAGTCAGAAACCCAAGTCCAAGGACAAGAAAGGTTTGGGTCACAAACCTAAGTCCCAAATGGTCAAGCCCACCTATCATAATGTTCCATTCGATTATGGAACAAAACCTAGGGTTAGGAAGACCACCACCAAGGTCACAAGGGGAGTCACCCCTAGAGTTGATCTTGATGAGTCCCAAATGACCAAGGCTTCAAAGCCTAAGAGGGTCATTAGGAGGGTTGCTAGGGAAGTCATCCCTAGTGAATATTTAGTGAACCCAATGAGCTCACATAGATATTGGGTTCCTAGGAGCATCTTCTCTATCCCATAGATGGGTTAGAGAGTGTCAACTCCAATTAGAAGGGTAGTTAACCCAACCTTGAGGAAATTGACACTCAAGGAGCATTTTCAAGGTTTTGATAACCTTTGAAAATGAAAAAGAATTATTATTTACTCCTTGAAGAGTAAATTGTGCCATATTTGAAAAATATCGATTTTAATCTTATTTGGCACAATTTAAGAAAACCTAGAGAAATACCTTAATTGGGATTTTGGTTTTCTCTTACGGATATATGGGCAATCTAGGGTTAGATTTTAAGTTAGCTAAGGCTAAGGATACTTAGATAGGGAATTTAGGTATTTTATTTGTGCTAACTTGCCATGATTAGTTGCCATATGCCATGTCATGACATCATGTTTAGTTTTATTATCATTTGAAATGTCATGATAATGCTTAGGCTAGTTTTTATGTCATGTTTATTTAAGTTTCAAACTTTATGCCATGACATCATGACATTGGCACATGTTTTCATTTATGATACCATTTTATGCCATGTCATCATCTCTTGCATTAATAATCAATTGAATTGATTTAAGGATGAAAAACATATTTTGATATTGAGATCAAATTTGTGTTTAGAAAATGCATGAGACCTTAGTCTAAGATACCTAAACCCATATCTCACATAAAAATTGACTTGAATGTGTTTGATACACCTTAGATGTGTGTGAGATATTAGGATGATGAGTTATGATCAAGGTGCATAGTTCTTATACCTAGATGAACCTAATTCAAAATTGGAGGATCATAGGGAAAGCTTGTGTACAAGTCATGTACATTTAGCCCTAAGATTATGGTCCTAAATTAAAAGGTTTAAAATCATTTCAAAATTGATTTGAAAAACCTTGATGAAGCTTTCCTAGTGATTGCATTCATCATTGAACATTGTGATACAAAGTTGAGTTAAACTTGAACTATTTCAAAGTTTTTGAACTTTGTATCAAGATTGAAAAATGGAAGTTATTTTCATAGAAAACTATTTTTCCATGATAGTATATGTTATGAGGAATGTATCCTCAAAATTTCACAATTTTTAGAAATTTTCTGGAATTTTCTAGGAATTTCTGAATTTCAGGAAGGAAATTTCAGAAATCTGCCTATCAGAGTCTGGATCGGTCTGGGGACCGATCCAGGTAAGTCCTGATCGGTCTGTGGACCGATCCAGTGAAGCATGGATCGGTCTGCAGACCGATCCAGTAAGAACCAGAGAGCTTGGTGCGATCTGGTGAAGCGAGTGCGATCTGGTGAAGGGCTGATCGGTCTGGGGATCGATCAGGGCGTGCCGAATTTCTGATTTTTCAGCTGTTGTCTGAAATTTCAGTTATGGAAGTGGTGTTTTTGGATTTCTAAAGGTTTGGAACTCTCAAAGACATTGTTGGTGCAATGGTCAAGGGGGAGTTGACCTTTAGGGGGAGTCTTAACTAATTGTCAAGGGGGAGTTGACTTTTAGGGAGAGTTTTTACTCCTTAAGACTTTTGAGAATTAGTGATATGGGATTGTCACTAAGTTGATTGTTGAGTTTAGTATCAAAGGGGGAAATTAAGAGTTTCAATGAAAGGTATGGGACTTTCATTAGGAAGAAACTCTTGACCTTGATACTCTCCTTTTTCTTTTTGATGTGTGTCAAAAAGGGGAGAGTGTTCATTGGAGAATTATTGGAGAACCCAAGTTAGGTTATCGGGTTAACCTAAGCTAGGGGAAGAATGTCAAGGAATGTTCGAGGAAGAACATTGGAATTCTTTTTGATGTATGTCAAAAAGGGGGAGAATTATTGGAGAACCCAAGTTAGGTTATCGGGTTAACCTAAGGGGAGAATGTCCAGAGAATGTTCAAGGAAAGAACATTGGACATTGGAAGATGGTTGGAAAACCTAAGTTAGGTTATCGGGTTAACCTAACTAGATTATGGGTTTTGTCAAACATCAAAAAGGGGGAGATTGTTGGTGCAACCTTAGGTCAAGGTTGACCTGGTTGACCCGACTCGAGGTGACTTGACTCGAGTTGTATTTTGATGTTTGACTTGGGAAGATTGTCGGTGCAACCTTAGGTCAAGGTTGACCTAGTTGAGTTGCATGTTGATGTTTGACACTCGTGAGAGAGCTCTATTCTTGATATGGGACAAGAATAGATGTTTGGGAGGTTGTTGGTGCAACCGTAGGTCAAGGTTGACCTGGTTGACCTAATTCGGGAAAAGTCCAGGCAGGAACTTGCTGAAAAGTCCAAGCAGGAGCTTGGCACGCGAAAAGTCCACAGTGAGTGAAGCCAGGCGGTGGAGAAGTCCATCGGACACTGGTGCGAAAAGTCTGGTGAGTGAAGGCGGTGGGAAAGTCCTAACTGGGATGTTAGGCGGTTGGAAAGTCCGGTGAGTGAAGCTAGGCAAAGTCCTAACAGGATGTTAGGCATGTGGAAAGGTGAGTAAAGCCGGTGAAACCCTAGTGAGTGAAGCTAGGTGAAAGTCCGGTGAGTGAAGCACGAGGAAAATCCAGATGGATCAAGGGTGATCGGACATCGGTGTTGGAAAGTCCAAGTAGATCAAGGGTGATCGGATACTTGGCACGAAGAGGAAAATCGATGGATCGAGATGATTGGACATCGTGTGGAAAATTTAAGTGGGTCAAAGGATTGACCGTACACTTAGCGGGGAATGCTAGCGGTCAAGAGTGACCAGATGCTAGGGATAATGTACCAACATGTCAAGGTTGACCGGATGTTGGTCGAGCCTTATAGTTTGGGAAGTTTGGATCGGTCGGTGACCGATCCGGATATCTGCGTTTTCCTTGATCGGTGCGGTGATCGATCGAATCGATCGATGGCTCATCGGTTGTAATCGATCGATGCCGGAGACCGATCGAGGCAACGCAACCTCGCGAGAAGAAAGCCGTGGATCGGTCTGCGCGACCAATCCATCCATGGCTTGATCGGTCGGCAGACCGTCGTGGATCGATCGACCTAAGGCTGATCGGTCTATGGACCGATCGGAGGTTCCCGATCGGTCCGCACCGATCGAGGCCACGATGGAGGACGGCTTGATCGGTCGTGGACCGATCAGAGGTTCCCGATCGGTCCATGGACCGATCAGAATCTGCGCGCGTAGCAACGGTTAGTTCTCCGCTCTTCTTCTTGCGGTATAAAAGAGGCTACTGGACTTGGTGAATACGCTTCATCGCTACTTCTTCTTCCTTCCGGAAGTTCTCTCTACCAAGCTTCTTCTTCCTGCTGAGCTTTGTTGAGCTCGTTGGGTGCTAAAGCTTCGCGTGAGCTTCTTCCTGTTGCTGGTTTTTCTAGCTAGGCTTGGATCCGAGAAGCTGCTGCTTCACCAAGGTTCCCGCTGACTTCAAGAAAGCAAGCAAGTGTTGTTTACATTTCTGTTCTTGTTTTCTTGTTCCTATTTGTACTCTTATTGCTGTTGCAAAGATTGTGGTGAGGTTTCTCCACCCACAAGAAGTATCTATTAGCCGGGTTTCCGGGGACTCATCCACCGACGGATTGGTAGGCTTCGTCCACCTTACGGACACGCCGAGGAGTAGGAGTTCATCTCCGAACCTCGTTATATGGTTTGTCTTTCTTCTCCTGTTTTCTTTCTACGTTGTATTTCCGCTGCACTAACCTAATCGTAGGAAGAAACGCGAAAGATTGGGGTCGGCTATTCACACCCCCCTCTCTAGCCGTACAAAGGATCCCAACAAACTCTATGTTGGACTTTCGATCGCCAAGCATCCAATTACCCATGATCCACATGGACTTTCCGTATCTTGTCAAGTATCCAGTAATTTTGACATACTTGACTCTTCGCTCAACTAACTTAACATATTAATCAAACATCGAAACTCTAACTCAAATCAACTCGAGCTTGGTAAATCTAGTCAATCTTGATCAGAGATCTATTGTACCAATAATATTCTCCTTTTTTATTTTTAACAATATTTTTAAGTTAAATTAAACCTTTAGCCCAACAATCCTACGTGATTCCTTTCCTTGTGCCAAAACATAAATGTGAGTTTTCTAACATAAACTCACAACAACAATATATCTAATTTGTCATATTATTATCCAATCTTATTATGCGGTTTCTTGTTCTTTGTTGTATGTCTCTTGTGCTCCTATTGACAACTTTGTATCATCTAGAGTAAAAATTAAGATAAGGATTCAAGAGCGATACACCTAAAAGATGACAGGCCGTGGATTAGGAATTTGGGTTATCAAACCATGTTAAGGTTGTCATGTCAATGTATAGTATGTGTGTGCTTTTATTTCTATTGTTTCCATTGTTAGTTTGTTTTATGACCTTACTGGAATCTCAACAAGAAATATTTTTCTTTAATTTATTTGCAGTCTCACCCTTCCCCTGACTTAACTAACACACCATGATCCAATGTTATCTCTTAAAATTTTGTTGGACATTTTTTTATCAATTTGTATTTTCATTTCATGTCAATTTGGGCGCATGCTTAGTAATTTTTAACAGATAGGCTAAGTGTAAGCTTTTTCCAAATCATACTCAACCATCTGTGAAAGTCATATTAATTATGTCGGTCAAAAAAATTTCAGTATTAAGATCTCTAACCAATCAAAAAATATATTAGACTCTATTTATCATAAAAATTTAGACATGTATTTTGTCAAGCATGGATAAAGCTAATTTAATTCTTTTTTGGCACACAAGAGAATGTGAAGATGTTCTTACTAGATTCATATATATATATATGGTGATAATTATAGTGTTTTATCGCATCACGCCGAGATAATATTTATGAACAATGATAATTATAAAACAAAAGAACGCAACCGTGGAAAGAGCCATCGATGAGAATGACAGCGAAACTTAAGAATGATAACTTCAACTATACACTAATTCACACAGTAGCATTAATTAAAATTGAAAACAATACACATTAATCTCTATAATTTAATCATTCTCCGATCTTATTTCTTTTTCTGTATTAAAATTGAAAATTGTCAAATTTTGGAATCTTCAACTCCCTCCAGTACTTGAGCTGAGTCTGCCACGTCGTTTTATAGTCTAAGTTAATCTTCATCTGGACTTAATTAATTAACGACTACTATATCTCACCATCTCTATTTCTCTGTAGCTCACTCACCACATACAAACACTACGTAGCTGACGCATCACTTGCCTTTCTTTTATCTGCCATGCATCACTGCTTACTCCAGTTGTCTTGTTAGGTTAAACAGTTTAACTAAATTAATTAACAAGGAAATGTATTAGGTGAACTAGTTAATTTTTTGATTAATTAAAGTACAGGAGACATCAGCTAAAGTGTACATTGCACGTATGTTTAATATGCAGGCATGTCACCGTAGTTTCTTTCTTCTTCTCGTTCAGTGATAGTTTAGCAGAAAACAAGCAGCTGATTAGAACTATAATGAGGTTGATAGTTATCGATATATTAGTAAACTAATTTATCCAGTGAATGAGAATTTAAAAAAATTAAAGCGGCGTGATTCAGAGGGAGAATGAATGAATACTAACATTCTTGTAGAAATATTAAGATTGCTTGACTTGGGAAATAATCTCGATTAAAATGTGGATGAAATTAATTAACTAGGTTTTGGTGGCGGCTTCTCAGCCATTAATCCGAAAGTCTTGTGTTGTCGTCAATGTCCCCAGGGCGTAGTACAGATGGGGAGTGCATGGTTCTGTGGCTGAAAGGTTCAGGCGTCGATCCCCGGAGTGTCACTGCCTGGGGTTAACGTCTCCGCCATGCACTTTCCATCTGTGTACCTGCATTTACCTCTCTCCATATCCGTGGGACTGGCTCTAGGGGGGCCGCTGATGTGGCGGTTCCACATTTTTTTTTTTGTGTTGTCGTCAATGCTCAAACGTGGCTGCTCGACTAACATGTGGTTGCACGGTTGTGATATACAGCTTCTGCCCCTCAACGCGCATGTTATGCACTCAATTAAACTGTGAAAATGATTGTTCAATTAGTTTATTTATTTATTTTTTTAATGAACTTGAGCTTGGTTCAAGTTTGCGTTTACATATTAGTAGACTCTAAATTTGAACTTGTTTAAAATTTTACATTTTAAACTTGGTTGGTTAGGGAGTTTGATATTAAAAAAAATTTTATTTATTTTGAGAGTCCCTGGGTTTGATAAAAATTTTGTTGATGAGTATAGTTCATAAATTTTTATTATTGATATTATTCACAAATAGTTCAATTTTTTTCCATTGTACCAAAAGATGATTACGCTCACCCCAAGTGCTTTTCATGTACAACTCATCCCCAAGTTATGTGAAGGAAGATAAATCACCATAAGTTTTGTTTATGAACATTGACAAATTGAATATATATATATATATATATATATTCAAAATTATTAATTTAATTTAATGAGTTGTTTAAATTTGTTCATTTAATTGACTTTGTGTATATATTAGATGAACAAAAATAAATTCTTACTAGATCAAAAATGAAGTTTTCTCTTAAACATTTGATTCATGTGGCAACTTATATAGCATAACTCACCACTACATGTAGGAAAGCAGTTAAGTAGTTTTTGACCATGTTAATATCTGGAACAACTTGGTAGAGATAATGTAAATCACAAGCACTTAGGCATGACATGTTATCTTTAAAAAGAAAGGATTCAACTGTTCATCTCGACTTTAAAATCTCTTAAGTCTTATCTAAGGTATAAGATATTCGAATTAAAGAGTGTGTTTTGCATCTTAGAAGTGGTTGTTATAGCTTAAAGGGTACGTCCATCAAACCTAAAGGGGTATCTGAATGATTGATGATATAATTATTGGTGATGATTGCCAAAAAGAGGTGAGTCAATCCACAAAAGGGCACCTCAATAACTAAATGTCTTAAATAATTTTAAGATACATAAAATCCATATCATCATACCAATGCCCATTAGTCTGAATTGACTTATAACGAGCTTATTGATCAGTTGGATCGATTTTGACATATATCTCTTCCAACAATTTAAAGATGATGTTCACGGTTATGAAATCATGATCCCACTTTTGATGAAGAAAAATTAGAGAAATTCTTCAAAACTAACTTCAAATAATGACGACAAAGAATATTGTTTTCCTTGAAGAAATTAAGCCTTAGTAAGTTTTTATCAAAAGAAGCCCTCTACGCATTCGGAGATCCTCAAGAAAAAGAAGTGTTTATCGCATGAAAAAGAGAGATTTTCTATGCAAGAACTATATCCTTAAAGGGCATGGATAATGGTTTATACAACATACAAAGTGTGTAGATGATGACCAAGGCTTTATGAGGTCATGAGATGAAAAACATAAATAGAGGGTGCAAAGTTAAAGTTTAAAAATTATCTCACACGTAAAAGCAAAGAGATAGGACTAGAGGACATAATTGTCTAACTCTAAATCAAGGACTATGAGGGTTCGTTCGATCCTGTCTATATAGGCACCGTCCCTCTCACTTTTTGATTACCGATTACCAACTTTTAGTGTTTAGGATTTAGAATTAGGGTTTTAGAGTTTAGGATTCAATGTCTAAATCAAGGAGCACTATAAGGGTTCGTTCAATCCTGCCCGTACAAGCATTGCCTCTCCCACTCTTTGATCGTCGATTAGCAGCTTTTAGGGTCTAAGGTTTAGGATTTAGGGTTTTAGAATTTTAGGATTTATATGTTTTTTAATACCAATTACCAACTTTTAAGAAAAGGCATATTAGGGTTTAGGGTTTAGGACATTTTTTAAAAAAATTGGTAATTGGTATTAAAAAAAATATAAACCTAGACCCTAAAATCCTAAACCCTAAACTCTAAATCCTAGATCCTAAAAATTAAGTTGGTAATCGGTGATCAAAGAATGGGAGGGGGCAGTGCCCGTACAAGTAGGATTGAACGAACCGTCAATAAGGTATTAAAGAAGAGAGCCAACATTATACTTCTAATGGAAACAACAACCCTCCAAGCCAAACCAAGAACCAACAAGAAGAGAAAGAACTCCGACCATGGTCTAAACTAGAAGGTCATGGGGAATTGCTACCATTAAAAATGAAACCACAAGGTCAAAGACCGTGTTTCAAAGAAACAAAAACCATGTCTCTTAAGGTAAGCTCCAAGGTCAAGTGTACCTCACTAAGACAAACTTGTTCATAACTAGTATTAGATCTCATTCTCATTGTGGTAGTGTCTGAAGCCAACATGATGATATCTTTGGAGATTAGTAGATTGATACAAGAGTGGCATGACATGCTTGTGTCAATAAAGTGTCACTCTCCTACACTTTGATTCTTGAATGAAAGCTCTACATGGACAACTCATCTAAGTCCAAGATCATAAAACTAGGCAGGTCATATTTAAGATGTCTTTAGGATTAGAGCTAATGCTCATCCTTATCTACACGTTCCCATATTCAAAAGAAACTAATATTTGGATTCTTGCTAGTCAAGAAGGGCATTACCCTAGCATTCAAGATCGACTAGGTTGTACTTACAAAGAATAAAGACTTAGTAGAGAGGGTTATTCAAATCAAATGCAACTCATGTAAAGCCAACTTAAGCAATAAAACTCTGATAAATACTTACTTTACTGAGTCATGTAAGTTATAACATAATGGTGTGTGATATGCTACCCCAAGCAATAAAACTCCAACGATACTTTGATACATGAGGATCAGGAGAATTTTTTTTATTTTTTGTTAAAATTCTTTTTTCTGTTTGGGTTATTTTCATCTTTTATGTCTTAGGATTTTAGGTTTATTTATGTTAATCCCGGGTAGCTTCTGGAGTATGCAAACTGATCGTCGAGGCTAGTGTTCGACACTATCTCCGTAAACGATATTGTTTCGCTACGGTGCTTAACGGATTGTTGCAATTCGTTCCCAAGATACAACGACGACGAACGTCTCGGAATCGTAGCACTCCGACTTCCGAGACCAACGAACCTTCTAGTAGACTTCTTGGACTCTTGAATGCACAAGATGAGATGAATGCTTGAGAAAGAGAAGAGAGGATTGAGTTAATATTCCATCATGTGGAGGGTTCTATTTATACTGAAAGAAGAGGTTGAGTGTCCTTTGGGTGAGTGGATGTGTTCCTTGGGCTGGATCAATCTAGATCATCCCTTCACCAAGCCCACTTCAATCTCATCCATCAGATCTGAGGAGTTGTGACCCTCAAATCCCGCCTATTGTCATCGGTCATCGGATCTGGATCCATTGATTCGATGCTTCAGATCAAGTCTCATCCCAAGCCGTCAGATCGTTACTCTTTGCGATCCAACGCTCTAGATCGCATCACAAGCGATCCATCATACCTGTGCGCCTACAAAGCGCCCATTGCGCACGTGCGCACGTGGCGGGTGGCGGGCTCACAGGTGCGAGCACCTACTCGCCCTGGGCTAAGGGAGCACCTGTCCTTTTATTTTTGTGTTAACTCCAATAACACATCTTCATTAATAAGTAGAGAACACACATCGAGAATTTTCGATGTGGGACTATTCTCCCATGCACTTTATTAATGAATAATAAATGTTATTTTGGGTCGATTTTAAACATTAATTTCTCATTCACCCTTAATCGATTTTGAGCAAATTAATAGTCTAAATCTATCTACGCGAATCGTAGATTTCAATTTTGAAGTCAATTACGACTTTCAACAATTGATGGCTTCCTTCCTCAAAATCGTTTTGGTCCATTTAAGGCCCCAATATCCAACAATCCCCCACATGAATGGAAATTAATGCAATGCGTGTATGCATGCTGACACTTTACAAGAGTCCAATCGATAAGTCACTGCATCAGGAGAGGTAGCTTGTGGCTTTGAACCTTCCGTAGTGAAATGCTATCGAGTATACTAGGCTGCGCAGTGAACGTGATGTCTTGAACTGCTCAGCTGTTGGTGTATACTTAGACAATAACACCCACACAGAGATCTATCTCACCTACTTTAGGTTCTCATGCTTGGTTCCGTTTCGGCCATGGATACCATCTTGGATTCATGAGTGTTTCATTGAAGCGACCTGTCTTCACACTCACATAGGTGACACTTCTATCAAGAGTATCCTACCATACTCCACCTTATCAGGTATAGAAGTCACTAAAAGCATAAGCTTAACCTCACTACATGAGGTAGGACAGCACAAATTCATCCTAGGATTGGGATAGAGATAAACTATCTAATGTGCTGGACCACAACTTCTGTAACTTCGTTGTCCCATTGAACCAAAATCTTGGGATCTCCAGTCAACAAGGTTGGGTTACCGCTACAGTCGTTTTCAGTTGTAGATTTTTTTAATCTCATTCCTCTTGATGAGCAGTATACTTGATCTCGACTCAACCCCTTCGTTAGAGGATCTGCCAAATTATCTTTGGATTTAACATAGTCGATTGCAATCACTCCATTCGAGATCAACTGCCTAATGGTATTATGTCTACGACGTATATGTCGTGACTTCCCATTATACATATTACTCTGTGCCCTTCCAATCGCCGATTGACTATCACAGTGGATTAGTACGGCAGGCACAGGTTTCATCCAGCTCGGAATATCTTCCAAGAAATTCCGCAGTCATTTAGCTTCCTCAGCTGCTTTGTCTAGTTCTATAAACTCGGATTCCATAGTTGACCGAGCAATGCAAGTCTGCTTAGTGGATTTCCAAGATACTGCTCCCCCACCGATCGTGAATACATATCCACTAGTGGATTTGGAGTCTTTTGTATCTGATATCCAATTAGCATCACAATATCCTTCCAACACAGCGGGATATTTTCCATAATGTAATCCATAGTTCATAGTATATTTCAAATATCTGAGAACTCGCATCAATGCTTTCCAATGGGTGTCGTTTGGATTATTCGTAAAACGACTCAGTTTGTTGACCGTACAGGCAATATATGGACGTGTGCAGTTTGTGAGATACATCAAACTGCCTATTATCCGAGAATATTCCAACTGCGATATGGTCTCACCATGGTTTTTCGCTAAGTGTTGACTTAGATCCATAGGTGTTTTTACTGTAGAGAGATCGTACGCATTGAATTTTTTCAATACAGATTCTACATAATGGGATTGTGTTAAAACTATCCCTTCTAATGTCCTGAGAATTTTAATTCCCAATATAACATCTGCTTGACCCATATCTTTCATATCAAAATTTCTGGTCAACATTTTCTTTGTAGTCATGATTATATCATGATTACTGTCCATTATTAGCATGTCGTCTACGTATAGACAGACAATTACATAGCCTTCAGGTGTGTTTTTGACATAAATGCATTTGTCACATTCATTTATTCTGAATTCGTTTGACAGCATTACTTTGTCAAATTTTTCGTGCCATTGTTTAGGCGCTTGCTTAAGTCCGTATAACGACTTAACAAGTCGACACACCTTTTTCTCATTTCCAGGAGCCATGAACCCTTCGGGTTGCTCCATATAAATTTCTTCTTCCAACTCACCATTTAAGAACGCAGTTTTAACATCCATTTGATGTATTCAAGGCCATACAGTGCTGTAATGGCTATTAGCACTCGTATGGACGTAATCCTTATCACCGGTGAGTATGTATCGAAGTAATTAAGGCCTTCCTCTTGCTTGTACCCTTTGGCTACAAGTCTGGCCTTATACTTGTCAATTGATCCATCAGCTTTATACTTACGTTTTAGTATCCACTTACAACCTAATGGTTTATTACCAGAAGGAAGGTCTACTAATTCCCAAGTATGATTATTCATGATAGACTCAATTTCACTATTGACAGCTTCTTTCCACATTGGAGCATCGGGTCTAGAGAGAGCTTCACTTAATGTTCTTGGTTCAATTTCTGACATGAAAGTCATGAAATCTGGCCCGAACGATTTCTCAACTCTATCCCGTTTGCTACGACGTGGCTCTTCACTTTGATCGTCAATAATCTTTTTATAACAGCTAAGTTCGGTAACGTCATTTTTGTTTGAACTTCCGTTGTTATCACTTTCAACGTTTCCCTTTTTATTTGGGAATACGTTTTTAAAGAATATCGCATTCCGAAGTTCTATGGTTGTTCCCACATGTATATCAGGAATGTCTGATTTGTGAACTAGGAAATGATATGCACTACTATTATGGGCATATCCGACAAATACCGCATCGAACGTTTTAGGTCCGATCTTTACTTGCTTTGGTTTAGGTACTTCGACCTTTGCCAAGCACCCCCACACTTTCAGGTATTTGTACGATGGCTCGCGGCCTTTCCATAGTTCATATAGAGTTTTATCATTTTTCTTATGAGGGATTCTGTTGAGAATGTGATTTGCCGATAATATTGCTTCCCCCCACAAGTTTTGAGGTAAGCCTGAATTTATCAACAAGGCATTCATCATTTCTTTTAGTGTCCGATTTTTACGTTCGGCAACACCGTTTGATTGAGGTGAGTAAGGCGCCGTTGTTTGATGGATAATGCCAGATTCTGTACAAAATTCATCAAACGGTGCACCATATTCTCCACCTCTATCGCTTCGAATTATTTTAATTCGTTTGTCAAGTTGGTTTCCAACTTCTGTTTTATAGGTTCTGAACGCCTCTAGGGCTTCGTCTTTACTTCTTAAAAGAAAGACATAACAGAACTTTGTGCAGTCATCGATAAAAGTAATAAAATATTTTTTACCTCCTCTAGTTTGCACAAATTTCAAGTCACATAGATCACTATGTATTAACTCTAGAGGAGTTGTTGTCCTTTCCACCGAATGAAAAGGTAGTTTCATCATTTTCGCTTCCACGCACACTTCACATTTGTGTGTTCCGTCAACATTGACGTTTGATAATAAATTTAATTTGACGAGACGTTTGAGAGTATTATTATGCACATGTCCGAGTCGATCATGCCATTAATTAAAATACTCAACAACATAGCTGGAAGCATTTATTTTATTACCATCAAAATTTTGGAGTACAGACATTACAACCATTTTGAATAGACCCTTTTCTAGGTACCCCTTTCCTACAAAGACACCATTCTTCGTAAGTACAAAGTTGTCTGACTGGAACACTAGCCTAAATCCGGCCTTGACCAATGCCGCTCCAGAAACTAGGTTCTTACTGATGTCGGGAACATGGAGTACATCAATGAGTGTTAGCTCCTTTCCGGACGTCATCTTCAGAACAACCTTTCCGAGTCCAACAATTGGCGACGTCGTGGAATTACCCATATAGAGCTTCCTGCCATTTATCGGAGTATACTTGGAGAACATCGCCTTATCGGAACAGAGATGACGAGTTGCTCCAGTATCAATGAACCACTGCTTCGGGTTGGTATCCACCAAGTTGGCTTCAAATACAACCGCAGTGAGATCCAAGTCCTCAAGAGAGGTTGCAACATGATTCGCAGCATCCTTTGGCCCCTTGGTTGGCTTCTTTAGGCGTCTGCAGTCCTTGGACAGGTGTCCTGCCTTTCCACAGTTGTAGCAGGAGCCTTTGAACTTCTTTGCTTGAGCCTTCTTTTTGAACTGCTTCGGTTTTTTAGCGTTCGGCTCGACCAGGTTGGACATTTCGTCTATAGTCCGCTTGGTTCCTCTGGAGTCGGATAACTTTCGATTATCCTCCTCTATTCGTAGCCTCAGGATCAGGTCTTGCAGCCCTATCTCCTTTTGCTTGTGCTTTAGGTAATTCTTGAAATTCTTCCATGACGGAGGGAGCTTCTCAATTACCGCAGCAACTGCGAATGTCTCGTTCAGCTTCATGCCTTCGGCGTCCAGATCATGCAGTATTAATTGCATATCTCGGACTTGAGATGAGACGCTTTTTGAGTCCACCATCTTGAAATCCAGAACCGACCGACGATGAATTTCTTCAATCCAGCATTTTCGGTCTTGTATTTCTTCTCAAGGGATTCCCACAAAGATTTCGTCGTCTCCAAAGAATAATATACGTTATATAACGTGTTGTCCAAGGCGTTGAGTATATAATTGCGGCACAGAAAATCTCCGTGAGACCACGCATCGCTAGCAGCCTTACTACCTTCCGTAGCGGCTGGCGTGTCTTCGTGCAAAAATCGTACAAGGTTTAGCGTTGTTAGATAAAACAGCATCTTCTGCTCCCATCTTTTGAAGTCGGTTCCGGTGAATTTCTCCGGCTTTTCTCCGTGCGGAATGGCGGTCGGAACGACGGTCGGTACGGCCGTCAGAATGTCGTTGGTAGCCATAACGTTTTGTTGTCTCCGGGTAGCTTCTGGAGTATGCAAACTGATCGTCGAGGCTAGTGTTCGACACTATCGCCGTAAACGATATTGCTCCGCTACGGTGCTTAACGGATTGTTGCAATTCGTTCCCAAGATACAACGACGACGAAAGTCTCGGAATCGTAGCACTCCGACTTCCGAGACCAGCGAACCTTCTAGTAGACTTCTTGGACTCTTGAATGCACAAGATGAGATGAATGCTTGAGGAAGAGAAGAGAGGATTGAGTTAATATTCCATCATCTAGAGGGTTCTATTTATACTGAAAGAAGAGGTTGAGTGTCCTTTGGGTGAGTGGATGTGTTCCTTGGGCTGGATCAATCTAGATCATCCATTCTGAAGGGTTGTAACCCTTCACCAAGCCCACTTCAATCTCATCCATCAGATCTGAGGAGTTGCGACCCTCAGATCCCGCCTATTGTCATCGGCCATCGGATCTGGATCCATTGATTCGATGCTTCAGATCAAGTCTCATCCCAAGCCGTCAGATCGTTACTCTTTGCGATCCAGCGCTCTAGATCGCATCACAAGCGATCCATCATACTTGTTTGATCAACGTTGATCAACGGTAGCCATCCATTCCCTAAGTCAACTGTCCAGTCATCTCCCTTTCCCCACGAGGATGCCGCATAGGTACTGCCACGTCAGGTACGAGCCTGACACGTCACCCTTGTGCCACGTAGGCACTGCAATGTCACCTGGAGCATAAAGTGCAAAGTGCGCCTACAAAACGCCCATTGCGCACGTGGCGGGTGGTGGGCTCACAGGTGCGAGCACCTGCTCGCCCTGGGCTAAGGGAGCACCTGTCCTTTTATTTTTGTGTTAACTCCATTAACACATCTTCATTAATAAGTAGAGAACACACATCGAGAATTTCCGATGTGGGACTATTCTCCCATGCACTTTATTAATGAATAATAAATGTTATTTTGAGCCGATTTTAAACATTAATTTCTCATTCACCCTTAATCGGTTTTGAGCAAATTAATAGTCTAAATCTATCTACGCGAATCGTAGATTTCAATTTTGAAGTCAATTACGACTTTCAACAATTGATGGCTTCCTTCCTCAAAATCGTTTTGGTCCATTTAAGGTCCCAATATCCAACAATTTAAAAAATTATTTAGTTGATGTTAGAGTTAGTTTTTAGATAAATAATATTTTTCGACGATGTCATTTATTTTTCATTCTCTATTTCCTAATATTATTCTGAATCAATGGGTTTTAGAAAATTATTTTTAATGTTCGTGTTTGAATAACAAGATCAATATCGCCCACACGATAATTGTTATTCTATCCGGTATTAGTTAGTATCATAGCCTCAACATCTTCTTCAATGGTTTGTGGTCGTGGTCATGATAGGCAGGATTCGAATGAGGAAACCCCACACTATGAACATAGCATCCAGGATGTGAAGATTGAGGATTTATAGAGGCAAATAGAAAAATTAACTCAATATTTGGTGGCATGACATTTTGATAATCGTGAGATATTTTATTGTGATTCTAGTTCCACTTTCAAAAATTCATATCACAATCATGCTCAATTTAAGAAATACCATGGTCGAGAGGATCATCATGTATACTTTGATTTTCAAGTTGATCTGTCCAAGTTTTTTGGTATGTTACAAGTAGAGGAATTTATTGATTGGATTAATGAACTAAAGAGAATTTTTTATTATCAAGAATGTCCAATCAAGTGAAAGTAAAACTGGTTGTCGTCAAACTCAAAAGTCGAGCATCAGTGTGGTAGGAGCAGTTGCGACAATTATGTGGCAGATAGGGTAAAACCAAGATCACTTATTGGGAGAAGATAGAAAAAGAAGATGAAAAGTCACTTTCTTCCCTTCAATTATACTCAAAATTTGCTATGTGACTTCATGTGTTGAGGTAGGGTGCGAGATCGATTGATGATTATACGGAGGAAGACACCAAATTGGTAGTGGTGAGGAAGACGATGAATAAATTGATGAAAATATGTCTGGGGATGATGGAGAATAAATCGATGAGGATGATGAAGACAATAATGACTTGGAGGAGGATGAAGTTCATCAAGCCTCTGGTTCTGACATTGATCATGATAAGCATGAGATGGATGATAACGAATTTGATGAAGATGTCTTGGAAAAATAGGATGATGAAAATGAAGAATTCAAATTTGAAAGTGGTGAGTTTGTTGAGCCCATTGTTGATACTCTTATACTAGATATGGATATTAGTAATATACAGAATATAATAAATGAAGATCTTGAAGAATTGCATGAACTGAGTTCTACTTTATGACATAGTGATGATCCAAATTTTAGGGTGACACCTTTTCTATTCGTGCCCAATGGGAAACTTGTAGTAGCTATAACCTTTTCATTGTTGTGGCCAACTCAAGACGTGCATTATGGGGAAGAATGCACTCGCAATTTCTTGTTTAGCATGGAGGACAATAGACAACACTCCACAAGGCTTACAACTTGGTTCCATACACCAAAAAATTATTTTATTCAGGAATTTGAAAAATACCAGCAGTAGTTTGCATTAAAAAATCTTTGAGTCCCTCCAACCACTCGTGTGCTTCAACATAATCATCGTGCACTTTACGTTTATACTGAGAACCCATGAGTAGTAGAATTCTTGATACGTCCTGAATTCACTCTCACTGTTGATCCGAAGTTAGTGATCCAAAGAAGATTGTGTTAGAACACTCCGAAGCTAGAAGGGGGGATGATTGGCTCCATTCGCTTGGTCGATGAGTTGTTGCAACGGAAAATACTCAAGCAAATGCTAACGTCAATGATTTACTTGGTATCCATCTCAAATGAGATGACTAATCCAAGGATCTGGCCCTCTCTCACACATCCACTATCAAAACACTCCTTCTTGGAAACACTCCGGAGGTGGAGAAACCTCATACAAGACTCCAATACAACAAGAAGAAAAAAGAGAAGCTAATACAAACAAATTTTATAATATTTAAACATTGAAACCCTAGCTTGCTCCTTCTTTTCTTGTCCACCTCTTGATCAACTTGGAAATGTAACAACACTTCCCTCTAAGTCTTCAAGAAATCTGGTGGTGAGTTGGAGAGAAACATTAAAGAGAGTGGGAGAGAATAGTTGTTGAAACAATGCTCGCGCCCACCTTTTTCTTTGGCTCTTCGGGCACCTTAATCGATTAAGAATCTCTTTAATCGACTACCACATCAGCAACCTGCATAACGACCATTTTTCTGAAGTTTAATCAATTATCCTAATTAATTACGCATGCCTAATCGACTAGCTTGATCGATTAGGCATGCTTCAATTTGCGTGATCATAACCCGTAAGCGATTAAGCAACCTTGCTTAATCGCTTACCAAAGCTTATGTGCATTCACGAATTCCTGGTTTAAGCGATCAAGTTGATCGCTTACCAGGCTTAAATGATTAGGGTAATCACTTAAGCTATGGTAATTGATTAGCCTAATCGATTACCAAACCCTAACTTCGAAACCTAAATCTAGGGTTTCTCTACCTAACATCTGGTCAATCGTGACCTATTGGGACTCCTCATTGCCTAGCATCTAGTCAACGTTGACCTGCTGGGACTTCTTCACCAAGTGTTTGGTCAACCATTTGACCCACTTAGACTTTTCTCCTTGTGCTCAGTATCTGGTCACTCCTTTGACCCACTTGAACTTTTCATCTTATGCCAAGTGTCTGATTAGCCTTGACCCACTTGGACTTCTAATCACAGGTGTCCGGTTAACCATTGACCCACCTGGACTTTCAACTGTCTGGCTTCACTCACCAGGACTTCCTCACTACCTAACTTCACTCACTAAGGCTTTTCACCTGGCTTCACTTACCAAGATTTTCATTTGTCTAGCTTCACTCACTAGGGTTTTTCACCTAGTTTTATTAACCAGGATTTTCAATCTGCCCAGCTTCACTCATCAAGACTTTCCAAATGCCTAGCTGCATTCACCAAGACTTTCTAGTCAAGTATCAATTCAACTTTGACTTACTTGACTCTTCTTCTTTTGTCAACTATCCTGTTGGTCTTGCCTTTACTTAACTTCTAGCTAGGACTTCCCAGTCAAGTATCAAGTCAACCTTGACCTACTTGACTCTTATCACATCAAACTAGTCAACCTTGACTAATCTCTCCAAACGAATGATTGCACCTGTAATCTCCATATATCGTCAAACATCATAACTCAAGCTTGAGCCAACTCAAGCTTAGTCAAACTGGTTAACCTTGACCTAGAGAAATTGCACCAACAATCTTCCCATTTTTAATGTTTGACAATACATTTAAGTTATGCTAATCTCATAGCCTCAACTTTTTCGTCATGTCAAAGCATGAATGAGGGTTTCTTTCATTCTCCCCCTTAACATAAGGATTTCATAATCTCCCCCTGTAAACATGGAGAATTTCCTAACTTAAGCCCTACATTCTCCCCCTTTGACACACATCAAATATTGTTTTCCTAAAAAGTTATCTCATGTTGTTCACAACCTCACTTATTGCTCACAACATCACCATGAAGATCACATACCCTTCATTGTGCCCAATTCTCACCCTTGAGCATTAATCATTCACAACAATGAAGATTTTCCATCTTCCATTGTCTCCCATGCTTAACCTTTAGCATTCATAACGATGAAGGTTTTCAACCTTCAATTGTTTAAAAAAAGTCTAAGTCATGTCTCTAAGGAGTAGTTCCCCCTCAAAACATGCTCTAAACTTCTGTTATTGTACCAACAATGACTTGGAATTCCTAAACATTTAGGAAACCCAAAATTTGAAGTTTTTAGGTTCAAAATTTAACTTTGAAACTATACCTCAGTCTAAACTCCAACTTAGTCTTCTTCTAACCAATCCTTTCTTGTTTCAACAAGAAAACTACCCTTAAATACTTATATAAGCATTTCCTAGGGTTAGGAATGATCATCATAACTAAACATAGCTTAATGGACTGAAATCAAACAATTTAAATCAAAATTACCATTCTTAATTGATTGATGTCAGCAACCAGTCGATTACAGCCTCTCTTAATCAATTAAAATTGGGATTTAATCGATTACCATGCGTTAATCGATTGTTGTAATCGATTAAAACCTTTAATCGATCATATGATTGATTCCATGAGCCTATGTGCTAGTGAAAATTCACCCTAATTGATTTCCCTAATAGATTGGGGTGTGGTAATCTATTGACCCAATTGATTACCATAACTGAAATTCTGAAATTGATTTCAATCGAATTTCAAAAATACATAAATAATTCTACAAAATTTTAAAAATCATAAAAATTTGTGTAGACATTACTTATGTCATATACTGTCATGGAAAATAGTTTTCTAAGAAAATACATCTTATTTTTAAAGATTGACACAAAATTAGAAACTCTTGAAAACTTCATTGTTTCTTCCAAATTTGTGTTTAACTATACAATGGTGATGTCTGTCAAAAGATAACATTCACCAAGGTTTTCCAAATGGATTTTGAAATGATTTTCAAAATTAATTTCCAACCATGCTTCTTGGGCTAAATGCACATGACTTGTACACTAGCTTTTCCAATGATTGGAAAACACATAACTATTTATTTTGATGAATTAAAACTCAAAGTGATGCACTAAATTAACATCTTGAGTTGTGTTCATCATCCTAATATCTCACTTGTATCTATTATATACTAAAACACATACAACCAACTTATAGTTTTTGTGAGATGTAGATTTTAGTTTTGCCTTAAACTAAGGGATCATGCATATTTATCTAGGCATTTTAAAATTGATCATCCACCTAGGATGTGTTGGTGCGGGAAACATCAGACGATCGAACCCAAGTTTTGATAATGGAAAAGGGTCCAAAGTTAAGTCGTCTTGTGATCTAACAAGTTCATAGAGCTTGCAGGAAAGTCCTAAGTGGTACTTAGGCAAAAGTCCTAGCTGCGGTTAGGCAGGTGGAAAACCCTAGGGGGTGGTAACCCTAGGTCATAGGGGGTGGTAACCCTATGCGGAAAGTCTTGGTGGGTCGAGAGCTTCAGGGAAAAAGTCCTAGGGGGTGGTAACCCTAGGTGGAAAGTCCTGGTGTCGCGAACCAGGTGGAAGACTGGACGGGCCGGGAAGCGGAGTCCAGCAGAAAGTCTGGAAGCTTCGAACGCTGAGCAAAAGTCCAGTCGATCTGGAGGATCGCACTGGCAACAGGTAAATCTCCTGAGTGGAGTAGGTGAGGATGTGTTCCCCGTAGAGGGAACAGTAGGCGTCGGGTCGACCTAGGGTTTCCGGTTGGAAATCTGAAGTCAGACCCGGATAGTCCGATGACTGTCGACTATCATTTGTTTTATCATTTCTGTGCTAACTTTGTTTTGCAGGGTATGTGTTTGGGACTAACACATTTTGCAGGAACAAAGAAGCAACTTAGGCCTCGGATGAACAGTGTCTGAGGCGCCTCCATGGGGCTTGGAGGCGCCTCGGGTGCTAGCCAGAAAAAGCCAGCGCAGCAGACTTGAGGTGCCTCGGACCAGGCTGAAGGAGCCTTGGACCAGGTGTTGGAGGCGCCTTGGACCAGCCTTGGAGGCGCCTTCGATGGGATAAGGCGCAACCAGATCAGAGCTGATCCACGCGTGCGACTCGACGGCCTGGAGGCACCTCGGGCAGCCTTGGAGGCGCCTCCAGCATAGTATAAAAAGGGGGTCGAGGTAGCAGCTCAAAACAACACCTACCGAGCAATCCTTACGCTACAAGCTGCTAACGAGACGATCCCGAAGTGCTGCAAGATCATCCCGACGACCCGGAGCTTCAGTTTTTCATCTCTTTGTTGTCGGTATTAAGTTAATTACTGTTTTTCTACACATAGATTGTAATAATTCTCGTGATTATAGTTGTTGCCCAACGTAAACGCTCAACGAGTGTGGGCCTTGGAGTAGGAGTCATCACAGGCTCCGAACCAAGTAAACGACATGTGTCCTTCTGTGTTTTCCTTTATTTATTTCCGCTGTGTTTTCACTCGACACATTTTAAATCGAACGAAATAGCCACGAGCGCTATTCACCCCCCCCCCCTCTAGCGCTTTCGATCCAACAATTGGTATCAAAGTGGGGTCACGTTGATCTGGTGCAACCACTAATCACGCAAACTTTTTCGTGGTGTTTTCAATTTTACGAAGTCAATTAGAATCTAGCTTAATAGCTACATTCTGATTATTTTTTTCAAATCGGTTTTAGCTCGAAGTTGGTCCAACACCACTCGAGCTCGTAATCTTAATTTTATTTCCCGCACTGCTAATCCAAGACCTAGTCTTGGGATATTTCTATTTTTCTTTTATTTTGCATACTATCAATGGCCCAACAAGAGGGATTCAACACCGTTCGTCCCCCCCCCCCCTCTTCACCGGAGAAGATTTCGGGTACTGGAAGGGACGAATGGAGACGTTCCTCAAAATCCAATTCGAGACGTGGATGATCGTCAAGACTGGATTGCAACTACCAATCGACGAAGACGGCAATCCTACGCCCTACGAAAAATGGGAATCGGCCCTAATCAAGAAAGTGGAAGCCGATGCCAGAGCGACTTGCACCCTCCAATGCGGACTGACCAAGGAAGAGCTCAACAGAGTTGGACCATTCTCCAGCGCAAAAGAGTTATGGGAGAAGTTGATCGAACTCCACGAGGGCACTTCTGACACCAAGGTGAGTAAAAGAGACCTTTTGTTTAATAAATTATATAACTTGAAAATTGCAGGACGGAGAGACAGCAAGTCAACTCCACGCACGCATACAAGACATTCTCAACTCCCTCCATGTGATCGGCCAAAGAATCGAGAATCAGAATATTATAAGGTACGCTCTAAATGTTTTTCCAAGGAGTACATTGTGGGCATCAATGGTAGATGCCTACAAAGTCTCCAAGGACTTATCTTCCATTAGACTAGATGAATTGTTTTCAGAATTTGAACTGCATGAACAGACTAATACACAGCCAACGGAGAAGGGTATTGCTTTGGTTGCAGGTACCAGTCGAACACGCGAACCAAGATCACGGTGAAGAACTGAACCGGAGTCGGAAGACGAACCCAACTCAGATAATGAAGACAACGAATTGACCTCCGAACTTGTGAATCTTGTGAAGAAGATCTATAAGAAGAAGAAGGGCTTCAACAAGAGAGACCTAAAAAAAGCAGTCCAATCCAAAGAGAGTCAACCAAGCTCTAAAGTCAAGTTCGAGGTAACCTGCTACGGGTGCAACCAGAAAGGGCACATCAAGGCCAACTGCCCAAATCAGAAGGATGCAAAGAAGCAGAGGAAAAAGAAGGTGTTGAAGGCGACATGGGACGAATCCCCAGAAGAAGACACCGATGACGAACTCGATCAGACGAGTCTCCTCGCACTGATGGCCCGGGACCAGATCGTTGTGTCCGAGAGCAAGAGCGAATCGGAAACCGAGTCTGAACGAAGCCACGGATCCGTATCCGTTTTTGAAGAGCCTGACACCGCTGTAAGTGTTCCTCGACTTAATAATTTAGTTAATTATCTATTACGCAAATTAGCTAAATCAAACCTTAAGGTCAAGTCACTTCTAAAGGAAGTAGCAGTCCTTAAAGAAGTGACTAACTCCAAAACGTTGCCTGACCCAATTCAGACTGGAAATTCAACTCAAATTCAAAAACTTGAGGAAGAAAATTTCAGTCTGAAAACTCAGGTCAAGGATTTGAAAAATACATTAAAATGGTTCTCTTTGGGCTCCAAGAAACTTGACCTAATTCTTGGGACACAGAGAGCAGTGTACAACAAAACTGGGCTAGGTTACAAAACCAAAAGAAAATATAGATCTTATCTATCCTTAGTAAACAGGCCTAATAGAAAATCAGTCCAAGCATGGGTACCCAAGTCCAACCTAATTAATCAAGTTGGACTTGGTCAATATTGGATCCCCAAGGATTAAATACGTTACCTCGATAGACCATATCGAGGCTATGATCCAAAGGAACTAGTAGAAAAACTATATCAATAACAAGAACATAATTAAATTTATAATTCAAATTCAAATTTATAATTCAATTAAATAATTGAAAATTCAGATTAATTCAAAATTAAAAATTAAACTCTGGCAAAATCTTAAAAAATCCAAGAGAAGGCTCCAGAATAACTGGCACCTCCAAACTTAATCCACCCGACTAAGGTAACCAATAGTAGATTACCCGGCAGGATAATTAAGGTTAGAATAAAAAAGGTTAGGGTTAACTTGATTCACGGTACTGGTGAAGTATTGGATGATAGTACATTGGGGAAGCTTAGTCATCGCATGTCTAGGAAGATATGACTTCGACTTGGTGCATTTGGCTAATTGGAACTGACCGAAGCTACCCTTTATAGATCCTAACCAGTTAGACCAAGGTTTTGTACTAAGTTCAATGGGTAGGACTATTTGGAAAACCTCGAAGGCATGGTTACTTTAATGATGTCCTTGTGACTCACCATAGCCCAGAAGTTTATCTAAAGAAGCCTATTTGTTGAACTCAAAACTAAATCTGAATCTAACACAAAGTTAAACCAAACCCTAAAATTGAACCATAATTCATCTCACAAAAATTATAGGATTCCCTGATTGAAAATTTAGATCGGGTGAGATAACTAATGAATAGAAATTAAAAGAAAATCAAATTTGAAATTCGAAATAAAATTCGAAATCCAAAATTAAAATTCATAATTCAAATTAATTCAAATTAAAATTCAAAATTCAAAATTAAAATTCGTAATTAAAATTAATTCAAATTAAAATTTGAAATTCAACTTCATAATTAATTCAAAATTAATTAACTTAAATAATTTTCAAATTAATTAACTTAAATATTTTTCAAAATTAATTAACTTAAATATTTTTAAAAATTAATTAACTTAAATAATTTTCAAATTAATTAACTTAAATATTTTTCAAAATTAATTAACTTAAATATTTCTCAAATTAATTAACTTAAATATTTTTCAAAATTAATTAACTTAAATGTTTCTCAAAATTAATTAACTTAAATATTTTTTCAAAATTAATTAACTTAATTATCTTTCAAAATTTAATTAACTTAATTATCTTTCAAAATTTAATTAACTTAATTATCAAAATTAAATTAACTTAAATTTTTTTTCAAAATTTAATTAACTTAATTATCTTTCAAATTTAATTAACTTAATTATTTTCCAAAGTAAATTAACTTAATTATTTTTCAAAATTAAATTAACTTAATTATCTTTCAAAATTTAATTAACTTAATATTTTCAAAAATTAATTTAAACTTAATTCAATTAAGTTGATATTCCTTCATAAATTAATAACTTTTCAAAACTTAATTAATCTTTTTCAAAAATTTTATTAACTTAAATAACCTCTTCAAAGTTTAAAAAGCATAAACCAATTAATAATTTTTAATAAAAAAAATGACACGTGGCGCCTATCAGAGGCACCTCCCACACAAGGGAGGCACCCTAAACAACGGCGGGAAAACTCCCGCCGACTTACCTAAGGCGCCTCGGATTATCTCCGAGGCGCCTCCAACATCACCATAAGGCGCCTTAAACCACCTCTAAGGCGCCTTCAACCCGAAATTTTTTCACGAACAGAAACCTTTCTGTTCATGTTCTGTCGACGCTGAGCACGAGCTTCTCATGCGATTTCTCCCCAACCAAGGCACCTTCGACCCACCTCTTCCTCCTCTACTCCTAGCAATGCCTCCTAGGTATACTCTCAACCATCCTTACTCATCTACTACATGATTTTAGTACGAATTCTTGCTATTTTCTTATCTATTGTCAAAAATAGGAAACGTCACATTATTGATCCTACACCGGCTAGGACCCCTTCTACGGATCCTAGGTTCCCCTCGGAACAGCATAGGGTAGATTTTGCTAGGTTTACATTTGAGTCCATTAAATCTAGGTATGTAGGTAGGCCATTTTTTACCCAGTTCTGTCACCCTACAGTCCAGATGATAGATTACTATCACTTAGGAAAACTGGTTGACTGCAACAACACAGTAAACCAGGATATGTGTGCCTAGTTCTATCACAACCTTGAAAAGGTTGATGATGCTACATATTCCACCAGAGTTGGTGAAACTAACATCCAGTTTACCCCCTCCCTGATTTGTACAAGTTTAGATCTAAGGGAGTCTACATGCACCTTCCTGTGCTACCCGGGTAGGGATCTACCGTTCGGTGATCCCTATTCTCATATCACCTTAGACACCATCTACACGCACTTTTTTGGAGAGGAGAGACTGTAACGACCCGCCTTCTACTACTAGGCTATAAGGCGAATCGCTACAGTTGTACTGTGCTAAACTATACTGTGCGGAAAGCTGGGCTAATTAAAATTTTACTCTACTATAACTAAGACAGCTGATAAGAAAGGTCTAAAGACCTCCTTTGCTGGTGTACATGTGCTAAAGAGGGGAAACTAAACATCCCAACTTAGCTAGGGACTCATAATTTACTTCCCAGCTAGCTGCTGATCGATCCACGGATCGATCAGACCTGCTACGATTCTGTCCCCAGCTGGATCGATCGGCAGACCGATCCAGGCATGTCTGGATCGGTCGGCAGACCGATCCAGGAACCTGGGAATTCTCCGGAAGCTACTGTATTGCGCTGGATCGGTCGGCTGACCGATCCAGGTATGTCTGGATCGGTCGGCAGACCGATCCAGTGGCACGATCAGGCTCTGATCGGTCTGGAGACCGATCAGAGTCTGATTTCGCCCGGAAAATCAGACTTCAGCACTTTGGCGTGCCAAAATACAATCTAACGACTACCTACTGCATAATAAACTATTCTAACAACATGTAATAACATTCTAACATGATTACTGACATTTTAAAACATTCTTTCATAGTTCAATGCGTTCCAAATCTAAATTGCATGAAAATGAAAGTATCAAAACTAATAAGCTGAAAGTGTTGAACGTAAATGCTAACGAGTTCTAATGCATAATTAAAACTTGTTAGATCCCTGAGATCTTTCATTCCAGTTCCACACACACACATCCTCATCTGCATTGACCTCCAGCCTCCACTGCTAATCCACTTTTCTTTTACCTGTATCTGCAGTATAAGAAAAGTAGTACCTGTAAGCTAACGCTTAGTAAGAAACCATCTACCTCACAAAATCATGCATACGATGCAGTTATGATTTGAAAACATGCTATTCGAAAATATTTTGAACAGGCTAGCATGGCATGGCATACAATCATAGAAACATGGCATACTGAACAAGTCATGGCATATCATACAACTAATCATAAAGCTAACATAGAGAACTGAACTGAAACATAATCTGAGCTAAACTAAACTAAGCTGAAGCTGAAATCAACTCAACTAACATAACTGATTTTGAGTTTGAAAACTAGTACATAATAAGTGAAAATAATAAACATGCTCTGTTGGGCCGGCAACTGTACTTGCTGTGCGCGCATCCCTACTAGACCCGGGGTTGCAAGTCCCGAATTTAGCAGGGTTTACTAGGTTGTCTGAACCTAGGGACGACTGTGGGAGTCCAACCCAATGGATATCTAATCCAGTACAGTGCCACTGAAAATAAAATACTGAAATAGCTAATACATGCTTTTTCATACTATTCCTAGGTTATCTGAACCTAGAGCTAGGTTATCTAAACCTAGAGGCGACTGTGGGAGCCCACCCATTGGATATCTAATCCATATAAGCTGAAATAAACTGAAAATACTGAATAGATACCTCTAAAGTATCTAACTGAGCTGTTACAAATGCCTATGGTGCATTTTTACTAAACTAGCTATTTTATCGAACACCTGGGATGCTCTAACTCTTCTTCCTATTAGGGAGACCACCTCTAGGCACCCGACAACATCTAACCTCCTATCTGAAGAGGGAAGACATGCCCGGCCCATCTAAAGGTGCTCAACTAAGTCCCTAATCTGCGAAGAGAGTTAAATACACCCTAGATATCGATAAAAATCCGCATACATCCTAACTAAAGTATAAAAACTCAACCGGAAGCTATTATACTGCAGGTGAGGGGTTTCTTACCTCTTGATCGTAATTTCTTACGATTCTATTCGCTAGAACTCCGGTGGAGATGATCCTCTCGACGATCCGATCACGTCTTCGCGTTCCTCTCGCGGAGAAGAACCTCTTTCGTGTTGGAGTCGTCGCCGGAAGATGAACCTAGGGACCTTGGGCTAGGGCGCCGAGAGAAGGAGGAGGAAAGAAGAGGCGGCGTGAGGTTTTGGGAGAGGAGAAAAAGTGGCGTGAGGTTTTGGTTGAGAGATTTCCAAACCAAAACTAAGTTAAAATAAACCAAACCCACTTGAACCTCCTATTTATATTAAGTGGTAATTTCCGCCCAAACCTAACATAAATATTATTGAATCCCTTTCCTTTCAGCACGGCCCTGCTGGGTTCACTGGTTTCTAACATTATCCGTAAACCGTAGGTCTCGGGTTCAATTCCCGCTTAGGCCGTTTTACGATTCTATTTATTTTTGCTACTTCCGCTACTCGGAAAATTCCGGAAAAATATCTAAAAACTCCAGAAAAATCATAGAATAATTCTAAAATAAATTCGGGAATTTTTCGGGCTTTACAATCCCCCATACCTTATAAAAAGTTCGTCCCCGAACTTAAAACAATTCTGGGTACTTCTGTCTCATGCTTGTCTCTGTCTCCCAAGTCGCCTCTGCCGCTGTGTGATTTTGCCAGCTGACTTTAACTAATGGTACTTCCTTGTTCCGTAATTTCTTTACTGCTCGGTCTATTATCTGAATAGGCCGACTGTCATAGCTGAGATCATCACGGACCTGTACCAACTGGGGCTCAATCACCTGGGTGGCGTCTGGGATATGCTTCTTCAGCATGGAGACATGAAATACGTTGTGGACAGCTGACATCTCCTGAGGTAGCTCTAGCTCATATGCTACCTTGCCCACTCTCTTCGTGATAAGGTATGGTCCCACATATCTGGGAGCTAGCTTGCCCTTCTTCCCGAAACGCATGACTCCCTTCATGGGAGCTACTCTGAGGAAAACTGTATCCCCAACTGAAAACTCTAGGGGTCTGCGGCGTGTATCGGCATAGCTCTTCTGACGGCTCTGTGCTGTTTCTATCCTCTGGCGAATCTGCTGTATAGCTGCTGTGGTATCTGCCACTAGATCTGTCTGAAGCTCTAGCTCCTTCTATTCACCACTCTCATACCAGCAGATTGGTGATCTGCACCTCCGCCCATAGAGTGCCTCATAAGGTGTCATGCCGATAGTGGCCTGATAACTGTTGTTGTATGCAAATTCTGCTAGACTCAGATATTTGCACCAACTTCCCTTGAAATCTAGGGCACAAGCTCGGAGCATATCTTCGAGTACCTGATTTACTCGCTCCGTCTGACCATCTGTCTGAGGATGGAAAGCTGTGCTGAATTTTAACTGGGTGCCCATAGCTAACTGAACACACTTCCAGAAGTGTGATGTAAATCTGCTGTCTCTGTCTGAAATGATGGTTCGTGGGACTCCATGTAGTCTGACGATCTCCTGGAGATACAACTGAGCTAGCTTCTCCATGGAGTAGGATATCTTGATAGCTAGAAAGTGGGCTGATTTAGTCAACCTGTCAACTATTACCCAGATGGCATCAAAACCATTTGTGGTTCTGGGTAGCCCCACTATGAAGTCCATCGAGATATCCTCCCACTTCCATTCTGGAATCTGTATAGGCTGCAGAACTCCTCCTGGTCGCTGATGTTCTGCCTTGACCCTCTGACAGGTGAGGCAGATGCTAACATATCTGGCGATGTCTCGCTTCATCCCGGGCCACCAAAAGTGTTTCTTCAGGTCTTGATACATTTTGGTGGAGCCTGGATGCATCGCGTAGGGAGTCCTGTGAGCCTCATCTAAAATCTGTCTCCGTAGCTCCTCCTGATCTGGAACACAGAGTCTGTCGCCAAAATACAACACCCCGCTATCGGACACTCTGAATTCTCTACTTTCTGATTCTGCTAGCCCTTGCTTGATTCTCTGAATCTCAGGGTCCTGATCCTGAGCTGACTGAATATCACCAAGCAAGGTAGACTCTAGGGTCATAGTAGAGAGCTGTCCCACGATGAGTTCGAGACCGAAATCCACGATCTCCTTCTGTAGGGGCGGTGACATGGCTGTAAGAGCTAATAAGGTAGCACTAGATTTCCTGCTAAGTGCATCTGCTACCTTATTGGCTTTCCCTGGGTGGTAGAGGATGTCTATATCGTAGTCCTTGACCAGCTCAAGCCATCTGCGCTGTCGCATATTCAGATCCTTCTGAGTGAAGAAGTACTTCAGACTCTGATGATCCGTATACACTCTATCGAGCTCCATATAAGTAATGTCTCCAAATTTTGAGAGCGAACACTATGCCGCAAGCTCAAGGTCATGAGTAGGGTAATTCTTCTCATAATCCTTGAGTTGTCTGGAGGCATAGGCAATCACCTTGCCGTTTTGCATCAATCTTGCTCCTAGTCCCAACTTAGAGGCATCACTATAGATGTCAAAGCCGCTGGTGTCGTCTGTAGAGCCAAAATGGAGCACCGGTCAATCTCCTTTTAGCTCATTGTTGTTCTCACGATCCTCATCCTGGAATTTCTGTTCTTTCGGTAAGAGCCGCTGGGGAGGCTACCCCGAGAAATCCTCTACAAACTTCCTCGTAATATCCTGCTAATCCCGAAAGCTCCTGATTTCACCCTTTGGCGTTCTTTGGCTTCCGGTTACGCTTCTATCTTCTTGGGATCCACCATAACACCATCCTTTGAGATGATGTGACCCGTGAAGGACACTGATCTAGCCAAAATTCACATTTCGTGAACTTGGCGTAAAACTGGTTCTGCTGAAGTGTCTGCAATACTAGTTTCGGTGCTCTGCATGTTCTTCCTGAGTTTCTGAGTAGATAAGAATGTCATCGATAAACACAATAACAAACTTATCTAAATACTCCTGAATACTCTGCTCATGAGATCCATGAATGTAGCTGGAGCATAAAGGGCATGACCACGAACTCGTAGTGTCCGTATCTGGTTCTGAATGCTGTCTTCGGTATATCCCCTTCTTTAACCTTTACCTGATGATAACCTGATCTGAGATCTACCTTAGAGAACACTGATGCCCCCTTCAGTTGATCGAATAGGTCATCTATTCTGGGAAGAGGATACCTGTTTTTGATTGTGACCTAGTTCAGTGATCTGTAGTCTATGCACAGTCGCATGCTTCCATCCTTCTTCTTCACGAACAACACAGGCGCTCCCCATGGTGAGTGACTCGGGCGTATGAAACCTTTGTCAAGGAGCTCCTGTAGTTGCTCCTGAAGTTCCTTCAGTTCTGCTGGAGCCATGCGGTACGGTGCCTTGGAAATTGGATTTGTGCCGGGGATGAGCTCTATCTCAAATTCAATCTCCCTGTCTGGTGCTAAGCCTGGTAGCTCCTCAGGGAAGACTGCTGGGTAGTCGCAAACGACTCGAACCTCTGCTAGCTGTTGGTCCCTGTCCTGACTGGTGCTGACTACGTGTGCTAAGAATCCCGTGCATCCTGAATCCAGTAACTTCTGTGCCTTCATAGCTAAGAGAAACCTCTTGGCCTTTCTCCTTGGTTCCCCGACGAATTCGAACTGTGCTTCCGCTTCAGGTTGGAACGTGACTTTCTGTTTACAGCACTCGATAGAGGCACCGTATTTGACCAAAAAGTCCATTCCGAAGATAATGTCATAGTCGGTCATTTCTAGCACTATCAGATCGCAAAAGAGCTCCCTGTCTGCTATAATGACCGCCTGAGCCAGTGCGTGGACGCCATGATCTCTCCCGAAGGTAGCGTCGTCAAAAACCGATCACCGAGTATCTCTCGAGGTACCTCTAATTTTTCGAGAACATCCTCGGCTATATATGAATGGGTTGCCCCAAGATCAAATAGAAAGTAGCACTATCTTGAAAATGCTAATCGACTGTGACAACCGTCGAGGCATTGGCTACGTCTCTCTGGTGAGTGCGTAGATCCTCGCATTCGCTAAAGCTGGAGGGGCTTAATCTGCCTTGGCCGATAAGTGGACCTTCTAGGCGGCTGCATCGATGTGGCGGGTGGCTGCATCACGAATCTGCGTGGCCGAGGAAGACGGTCTTGCTCGGGCCTTTGACCATGTGCCCTTCTTGTCCACATTCAAAGCATCCTCGTGTGCCCTTGCGACAAACCCTGGGTGGAATTTCCCACAAGTGACACACTTTGGATAACTGGGTCGCTTGCTAGATGGTCCTCCTTTTGAGTCACTCCACGATTTGCGCTTGTTGTTGGAGTTCCTTTCCAGTTGGAGCTGTGCTGCTTTTGAGTGTGAGAGCTTCCTTGGCCTTTGAACTCTGAGGAGACTTGCTTCTTCTGCTTTAGTAATGCTCTGTGGTCAAGGCACCGCTCACTAGCTCCTCCGTGGTCTGTGGCCTATGAATGCCACCGACCACGTTCACCGCGATCTCGGGCCTCGGGATCTTGAGCATCAACCGGACTCGTTCCTTCTCTGTGCCAACTCTGGACATAGACGAGCCAACTGTTGAATTTCTTCACGGCTTCCTCCACCGAAAGGTTGCCTGACGAAACTCCGTGAACTCGTCGTAGTGGCGGTTTGTAACCCGCATGTGAAAGAACTCCTCAAAGAATTCCTTCTCAAGTCCCCCATGACATCCGATTCACTGGGGCTTCGTTACGATTCTTTCCCACCACATGCGTCGTCTCTGTCGGTGGAGGCACACTTCACCTTCGTGTTACGCTCGCCACCGAAGCTCCATCGTGCTCTCGGTGTTTTGAACCATGCTTGTGCATCCCATGGTTCACTAGTGCTGAGAAGTTCTCTGGCTTGACTCGCCATGGATCAGATAGGCTTCCTTCCTTGGCTCATTCTGACCGCTTTGGGGTGTCAGGAGTGGAACCTCTAAAACTCTTGAGTCGTCGTTTGGCTCGGTGACTGTGGGGTGTTCTGCTGATTAGCCTTTAAGGTGGCTATTTCTGTTCATAGTCAGAATCGAGCCACTAATCTGTGAAGATCCGGAGGAGGCATCAACCGCCTCTTCTTTGGGGCTCAGCTAGTGCCCTTTTGTCCTCGTGCCATTTCTAATGACATAGAGAACATATGTATAACTAATACTATCACAGTTATATAATTTCTGACATCCTGTTTAAACTATCATGTACTAACCGGCAATAAGCATATAACATGAACTGTAACTATAAACAAGAACAATTAAGAGAGTAGAGGTATTCTTACTTGGAAGCTGCAGGTACAATGCTGATGTGTGTGTAGGAAGTATGGAACACTGCTCTGATACCACTCTGTAACGACCCGCCTTCTACTACTAGGCTATAAGGCGAATCGCTACAGTTGTACTGTGCTAAACTATACTGTGCGGAAAGCTGGGCTAATTAAAATTTTACTCTACTATAACTAAGACAGCTGATAAGAAAGGTCTAAAGACCTCCTTTGCTGGTGTACATGTGCTAAAGAGGGGAAACTAAACATCCCAACTTAGCTAGGGACTCATAATTTACTTCCCAGCTAGCTGCTGATCGATCCACGGATCGATCAGACCTGCTACGATTCTGTCCCCAGCTGGATCGGTCGGCAGACCGATCCAGGTATGTCTGGATCGGTCGGCAGACCGATCCAGGAACCTGGGAATTCTCCGGAAGCTACTGTATTGCGCTGGATCGGTCGGCTGACCGATCCAGGTATGTCTGGATCGGTCGGCAGACCGATCCAGTGGCACGATCAGGCTCTGATCGGTCTGGAGACCGATCAGAGTCTGATTTCGCCCGGAAAATCAGACTTCAGCACTTTGGCGTGCCAAAATACAATCTAACGACTACCTACTGCATAATAAACTATTCTAACAACATGTAATAACATTCTAACATGATTACTGACATTTTAAAACATTCTTTCATAGTTCAATGCGTTCCAAATCTAAATTGCATGAAAATGAAAGTATCAAAACTAATAAGCTGAAAGTGCTGAACGTAAATGCTAACGAGTTCTAATGCATAATTAAAACTTGTTAGATCCCTGAGATCTTTCATTCCAGTTCCACACACACACATCCTCATCTGCATTGACCTCCAGCCTCCATTGCTAATCCACTTTTCTTTTACCTGTATCTGCAGTATAAGAAAAGTAGTACTGAAGCTAACGCTTAGTAAGAAACCATCTACCTCACAAAATCATGCATACGATGCGGTTATGATTTGAAAACATGCTATTCGAAAATATTTTGAACAGGCTAGCATGGCATGGCATACAATCATAGAAACATGGCATACTGAACAAGTCATGGCATATCATACAACTAATCATAAAGCTAACATAGAGAACTGAACTGAAACATAATACTGAGCTAAACTAAACTAAACTGAAGTTGAAATCAACTCAACTAACATAACTGATTTTGAGTTTGAAAACTAGTACATAATAAGTGAAAATAATAAACATCTTGCTTGGGCCCGATATTGTACGCATCCCTACTAGACCGGGGTTGCAAGTCCCGAATTTAGCGGGGTTTACTAGGTTGTCTGAACCTAGGGACGACTGTGGAGTCCAACCCAATGGATATCTAATCCAATACAGTGCCAATAAAATACTGAAATAGCTAATACATGCTTTTTCATACTATTCCTAGGTTATCGAACCTAGAGCTAGGTTATCTAAACCTAGAGGCGATTGTGGAGCCCACCCATTGGATATCTAATCCAGATAAGCTGAAATAAACTGAAAATACTGAATAGATACCTCTAAAGTATCTAACTGAGCTGTTACAAATGCCTATGGTGCATTTTTACTAAACTAGCTATTTTATCGAACACCTGGGATGCTCTAACTCTTCTTCCTATTAGGGAGACCACCTCTAGGCACCCGACAACATCTAACCTCCTATCTGAAGAGGGAAGACATGCCCGCCCATCTAAAGGTGCTCAACTAAGTCCCTAATCTGCGAAGAGAGTTAAATACACCCTAGATATCGATAAAATCCGCATACATCCTAACTAAAGTATAAAAATCCAACCGGAAGCTATTATACTGCAGGTGAGGGGTTTCTTACCTCTTGATCGTAATTTCTTACGATTCTATTCGCTAGAACTCCGGTGGAGATGATCCTCTCGACGATCCGATCACGTCTTCGCGTTCCTCTCGCGGAGAAGAACCTCTTTCGTGTTGGAGTCGTCGCCGGAAGATGAACCTAGGGACCTTGGGCTAGGGCGCCGAGAGAAGGAGGAGGAAAGAAGAGGCGGCGTGAGGTTTTGGGAGAGGAGAAAAAGTGGCGTGAGGTTTTGGTTGAGAGATTTCCAAACCAAAACTAAGTTAAAATAAACCAAACCCACTTGAACCTCCTATTTATATTAAGTGGTAATTTCCGCCCAAACCTAACATAAATATTATTGAATCCCTTTCCTTTCAGCACGGCCCTGCTGGGTTCACTGGTTTCTAACATTATCCGTAAACCGTAGGTCTCGGGTTCAATTCCCGCTTAGGCCGTTTTACGATTCTATTTATTTTTGCTACTTCCGCTACTCGGAAAATTCCGGAAAAATATCTAAAAACTCCAGAAAAATCATAGAATAATTCTAAAATAAATTCGGGAATTTTTCGGGCTTTACAGAGACCATTTGGACTAACTGAGTTCAGGTCGACTCTTCTTAGAGTTCAGGACTACATCATGTACAGAGTCCTGACAGCATGCATCTTGCCGATCACATCTCGAGACGTCTCGAAGATGTGACCATCCCACTCATTCTTTCTGTACGCTCTTAGTCAGCGCGTAGATATAGACATTGCTCTGCATATGTTCTATAACATCATTCATGCATCTAGTACAGTCACGTCTGGAGTGATCCATATGCCCTACTGTTATATCCTGACCCAGATTTTCTCCACCTCTAGGATAGATACGACCATAGGGACACTCATCCCACTTACCATATACGATGAGTTAGGGCAGCGTAGTCTTCGATTAGCCGGTATAGAGGTCACCGCCGAGGGGATTCTGGCCTGGAAGGGCCGGCCGCCGCCAGTCGCTGCTCCTATTGCTCTAGAGGCCGAGGATGCACCAGGCGAGGGAGAGGAGTGGCCCGACTTCTTAGCAGAGGAGTTTTTCGCAGATCCTTTACCTTCCACCTCTGTCGGGCCCTCTACATCAGCCGGTCCTTCGACTTCGGCATCACTCTCCGTCGAGGATAGACTCGCCCATCTTAAGGTTCAGTCCATTGAGACTCGATGCGCTGTTCGAGATAGTCATCGTTTCCTCCGATCTCTCCGATCCGAGATAGTTGCAGGATTCGCATCTCTTCGAGGAGAGATACGTCGCCAAGGCTAGCCTGCACCCGAGCAGCCCCTTGCACCACCTCCAGCTGACGACCCCCCAGCTGATGACCCTGTTGTTTGACATCATCCTTCATGTACCCTGATATTAGACAGACACTTTCATTTTCTACTCTGGTTGTACTAGTTTTAGAAAACTTTACTTAGTTATGATTACCAATTTTATTTATCTAACTCTGCACAAATAGGAATGTGTTGAGTAGAGTAGATTTAGATTTTGATCAGTTTACTACCGTTATTCTTATTTTCAAAATCATCTTGTGGTTTAAAAATTCTAGGAAAAATTTTGGTTTCAAAATTCCAATTTTACTAGATTTTCAAATTTGGACTTAGCCTAGGCTCTACCTTAGAAATCATGTTCCCCTAGAATTCAGCCAGAGCATCTCACAAACACCTAGGCTTACCTTGATTGTGCCTAAAAAACTTAGAATGATGTGAGATGCATAGGGTACAGCCTGGACTCAAGAATGCTTATATCTGTGCATCAATATGAGTCTGGGCGTTAAATACCTAATAAATAGTAATCAAGTCAAGTCATCCAGCCCTAGTCAAATCTAACTAGATCTATTGACTTAACTTGACTAACCAAGTGAAAGATATTGTCCTTTAGACAATCAGCTAGTAGCTAGATGGTTAGACATGTGGCCAAGAAATTAAGCATTTGATCTTTTAGGGTTACTCAACTTGAACATTAGGACTCTGATACCTTACTAAAAGAACTTAGTTAACTTGTAATCAAATTAACTAAACTCATGCTTGGACATTAAGGTTTAACCTTGTTGCTCCTCCTTGGCCGTTAAGTATATTGGAATTCATTATTTAGTTAAATATTTTTCAAAAATAGTCTTAGACTTTCTTAATATTTTTTCAAAGTCCTTTGAAAATTTAGTGAAGTTTATTTTTTTTTTCAAGCTATTATTCAAAAAGCTTGTTCAAACTTAAAAGAATATTTTCCAATAAAACTTTAAAAATCTATCTAATAGAGTTTGAAATTTTATTTTTCCTAAAGATTTTAACTATGTTTCAAAATTGGCTAAAGTTATTTGTCAAAGTAAACTTTTTACTAGCTTAGTTGAAAGAAAATCATCTCTTTAGACATTTAGCTAAGATTTTTACAATGAAAATTAATTATAAAAAGCTAAGTGTTTGAAAAATTCTTTAAATTAGCCTAAAATCACTTCTTTAAAGCTAAGTGTTTTCTTTAAAAAAAAATTTCTTCGTACTTAAGAAAATCCCTTTTAAAAGACTTTTAAGTTTAATGAAAAATCTTTAAATAAAGTCTTTAAAAGCTTAAGTTTTCAAGATTTTGACTAAACAGAGTTGTTTTGCACTTAAACTATTTTTACTTAGCAAAATTTTACTAAGTTTTTTCCTACAAAGTTTTCCCTACAAAGTTTTAAAAGCCAGGTATTTAAATGTTATTTTTGGGCTTCAACATTTTTCCAAAGTTTTCCTACAAAGTTCTTGATATATGGCAAAGGGGGAGAGTAGGACAAAAATTCAAATTAAGGATAAGAGTTCTCTTATTAAGGGGGAGCCTTAACTTTGTAAATTTTAAGGTAAACTTAAATTTTAAAATCTCTTTAGCTTGTACTTAACTTGGTAATTAAGTATGCTTACGTTTGTGCTTAAACTTCTTATTTAAAAACATGCTTATGTTTATTTATGCATTCTGTTTTACTTAACTTTGCATCTGAGTTGCCATAATCAAAAAGGGGAGATTGTTGGTGCGGGAAGCATCAGATGATAGAACCCAAGTTTTGATAATGACAAAGGGTTCAAAGTTAAGTCGTCTTGTGATCTAACAAGTTCATAGAGCTTGCAGGAAAGTCCTAAGTGGTACTTAGGCAAAAGTCCTAGCTGCGGTTAGGCAGGTGGAAAACCCTATGGGGTGGTAACCCTAGGTCATAGGGGGTGGTAACCCTATGCGGAAAGTCTTGGTGGGTCGAGAGCTTCAGGCAAAAAGTCCTAGGGGGTGGTAATCCTAGGTGGAAAGTCCTGGTGTCACGAACCAGGTGGAAGACTGGACGGGCCGGGAAGCGGAAGTCCAGCAGAAAGTCTGGAAGCTTCGAACGCTGAGCAAAAGTCCAGTCGATCTGGAGAATCGCACTGGCAACAGGTAAATCTCCTGAGTGGAGTAGGTGAGGATGTGTTCCCCGTAGAGGGAACAGTAGGCGTTGGATCGACCTAGGGTTTCCGGTTGGAAATTCGAAGTCAGACCCGGATAGTCCAATGACTGTCGACTATCATTTGTTTTATCATTTCTGTGCTAACTTTGTTTTGCAGGGTATGTGTTTGGGACTAACACATTTTGCAGGAACAAAGAAGCAACTTAGGCCTTGGATGAACAGTGTCTGAGACGCCTCTATAGGGCTTGAAGGCACCTCGGGTGCTAGCCAGAAAAAGCCACCGCAGCAGAGCTGAGGCACCTCGGACCAAGCTGAAGGCGCCTTCGACCAGGCATTTTAGGTGCCTTAGACTAGCCTTGGAGGCGCCTTCGATGGGATAAGGCGCGACCAGATCAGAGTTGATCCACGCGTGCGACTCGGCGGCCTGGAGGTGCCTCGGACAGCCTTGGAGGTGCCTCCAGCACAGTATAAAAAGGGGGTCAAGGCAGCAGCTCAAAACAACACCTACCGAGCAATCCTTACGCTACAAGCTGCTAACGAGATGATCCCGAAGTGCTGCAAGATCATCCTGACGACCCGGTGCTTCAGTTTTTCATCTCTTTGTTGTCGGTATTAAGTTAATTACTATTTTTCTGCACTTAGATTGTAATAATTCGCGTGATTATAGTTGTTGCCCAACGTAAATGTTCAACAAGCGTGGGCCTTGGAGTAGGAGTCGTCACAGGCTCTGAACCAAGTAAATGACCTGTGTTCTTTTGTGTTTACCTTTATTTATTTCCGCTGCGTTTTCACTCGACACGTTTTAAATCGAACGAAATAGCCACGAGCGCTATTCACCCCCCCCCCCCCTCTAGCGCTTTCGATCCAACAGGATGTCACTTGTTGATTAATGTCATTGTCCTTAATTACAAGAATTTAAAGTAATGCATAATGATTTATGGCATACATCAATATGAGTATTTTGAAAAGAAAAACCTATTATTGCTAATGATGTATGTATGACATGACATGATAATTTTATTTTTCAAAACAATTATTAATGTAAATTTATGATGTCATGGCATATGATGGGCAAACAATCATGACAATTCAGTATAAATAATATATCTAGATTATCTATCTAAGTATCCCTAATTAATTGCTAAACTAAAAGTAATCCTAAGTTGCCCCTTTTTCTCCCAAGAAAATGCTAAAACCCCAACTTGATATTTTTTTTGACTTATTCCTATTTGCACCAATTTTAATTAAATCCAATTCTTCAAAATTTGGCATATTTTACTCTTCCAAAGAGTAGACAATTAAACCTTCTCATTTTCAAGGAATACAACTACCTTGAAAATACCCTCCAAATGCAACTTCTTTAAGGTTAGGTCAACTACACTTTCAATTAAAGTTGAGACTCTCGAAACCTATCTAGGATATAGAGAACACATTCCTTGGAATCCAAAATTGATTGGTGCTCCTTGGGTGTTCTAGGTATTCATTAGGGATAACTTCTCTTGATACCTTCCAAATGACCTTCCTAGGATTTTTAGAAGCCTTGGTCATGCTAGAATCTTCTAAGTTAACTCTAGGGATAACTTCCCTTGTGACCTTCTTAGTGAATTTCTTAAATTTCTTAGAAGTCTTAGTCACGTTGGTCTTTTCAAGGTTAACTCTAGGGAAGCCTCCCTTATAACCTTGGCTTGACTCCTACACCTAGGGTGGGTTCCATAACTATATGAAATCCTATGGTATGAAGTCACATCCTTCTTGGCTTTAGATTTGTATCCCAAACCTCTATGGTCATTGGATGACTCTTGTTTTCCTAAACCTAGGTTATGCTCATTTAATCCCTTAAAGTTATTTTTCCATTCTTTTTAGAGTCTTTTCTAATTTATCAAACCTTTATTTCAAGACTTGATTTTTCTTCCATAAATCCATAGATTTGGATTTTTCTTTATTTCCTTGAGCATTTTTATTTTTAGGCCTATATCTAAAATCCTTAGAACTCTTGCCTAACATATTATCTACCTTCTTAACCTTATATGAGGTAGTCTTAGTATAATATGCTACATATTTTTCCTTAACCCTATCATGCTTTCTATTTTTATGATAAATAGCATTGAAGTAATATAAAGTATTCCTAGAATGTTTTTTATCATTACTTAAAGGAATTACATCAATAAAAGATACCTTGGGTTTACTCTTAAGAGCTCCCTCTTGAGTTGTGCTTCCTCGGTTTCTTCCCTTTTGGACATTGGATCCGATAATATCCTTTTTTATTGTAAGAAAGGCACATAATGTGCTCCTTGCCTTTGGTTGTCACGGGGCCAACTTCCTTTGGCTTCTCCTTAGCCTTGGGTGCCACTTGACCCTTCTTCTTGGTCAACTTAGGACACTTACTTTTATAGTGTCCTATTTCCCTACACTCAAAACATATAA